>NC_045712.1:740269-3442769 GCF_009834535.1 Camelus ferus | reverse complement strand
CAGAGCGTTCTTTTTCTAGGTTTGGGGTAGATGACCAAGTTATTGATTGAACACCAGATGAAACAATTGGCTTGTGTTGAGGAACTATATTTTAAAAGCATTTATGTTTTTAAATGGAAGAATCATGCCACCCTGGTGGAATGCTCACAGTATGATAGGTAAATGAGAACTAAAATCTCCCATGAGAATTTGTGAACTGGATTGTATGTTCCAACTAACACTCATTCTGGGGCATATGCTGTTTACAATATTATATCTCTGTGTGTATTTTTTGTTAGTGTGTTTTTCTTCTTTTTCACAGAACATTGAGTCAAATTCATTTAAGTTATATATGATCAGTTTGGCCATTTATCCTAAGAAGAGCAAGAATATGGAAACCAAAATTCTTTATTTTGAAACTCTAGTCAAAGGACTGCCTTGAAATAACTATCAAAACCTGTATATGTTAAGTGTTCTTGCCACAAGGTAAAAAACAAAACAAAACAAAACAAAACAAAACAAAAAAATATACCAATATTGGCTTCTAAAATGAGCCTAAAAGCATTTAACAGTTTCTCCAGGGAAATTAGGCATCAAATGTGATGGTTTTCAGCAGACAGGAGGAAAGGGAGCAGAGCCAAAAACCAGTAGCAATATCTGTCAAATGTCTTTGGGAGATGCAAGCTGAAGGTTGAGGAGAAAAACACGCAAGAAACAGAATTTCAGACTAATTCGGCTGAATTATAGAAATAGAAGAAACTTTTATTCCTACAAGTATCTGTCACCAGAAGTTACTGTTAACTGAATTCTCTTTCCATGTTAGTCTTTTCTCTTAAATTCACGACCAAACACGTCAATTCTAGCAACTTACAAAATTATGTTGAATGTGTCCTAAACCAACCCAATATTTGAGCTAGTTTAATTTTATGGATTAACAATTGAAGAAACAAAAATACTTGTTACTAGTAGGAATTAAAACTATGTATTTTCTTTAACTACTGAATTGGAATTAGAAAAAAAACAAATCATCTAACTATTTCAATTACTGTGCCTAACTTGGTATTTCATGTAGATAAAGTCTAGATCACAAGCCTCTTTCAACGTTGTTCATCCTTAGCCTTCTGTGACCAAAACACATGTTTATAATGAAGGACCTCAGGTTCTTTTGGATACCTGTATGATTTCTTCAGATTACCAAATAAATAGCTTAGTTGTCATTAGTAAAATTTCCAGTATGTCAGTGTTTTGATAAATTATCTGTAAGGTATTTTAAGGTATTTGTTTCAGACTTCTTTATGGTCAATGTGTCTATGTTTGTAAGGTTTAATATGTTAATTTAAGAATGTGTGTAAAATAGTTTCTGATTAGAATTCAAAGCAGAAAGTGCAAACATATTTCGCTTAGTTCACATTTCAATTTAGAGAATACTGCTGGTCAGCTCAGTGTTGAGGAAAAATGTGATGCTCTCCAGGTTTGTGGATCATTTCATCGGGCATTTAGACAACAGTTTTCTATCACACATCAGCAGTGGGTCCAGCTTACTATGGTAAACCCTAATTATCACCAGAGGAGACTTTTATAGGGGAGCTTAAGAAAGAACAAACTGTTACTGTAAATTGGGGAATCAGCAAACATTCTTTTTTTGTTTGTTTGTTATTATTATTGCTTTTCATTTTTTTAATTGAAGTACAGTCAGTTACAGTGTGTCAATTTCTGGTGTACAGCACAATGTCCCAGTCATGCACATACAGACACAGACATATATTTGTTTTCATATTCTCTTTCATTGAAGATTATTAGAAGATAATGGACATAGTTCCCTGTGCTATACAGAAAAGAAATCTTTTTTTAAATCTATTTTTATATATAGTGGCTAACATCTATAAATCTCAAACTCCCAAATGTATTCCTCCCCTCCCCCTTTCCCTGGTAACCATGAGACTGTTTGCTGTGTCTGTGAGTCTGTTTCTGTTTTGTAGATGAGTCCACAGTGTCTTTTTTTTTGTTTTTTTCTTTTTCCTTCTTACTTTCCACATGAGTGATAACCTATGGTATTTTTCTTTCTCTTTCTGGCTTACTTCACTTAGAATGATAATCTCCAGGTCCATCCATGTTGCTCCAGATGGCGTTATTTTATTATTTTTTATGGCTGAGTTGAATTTCATTGTATAAATATACCACAGCTTCTTTATCCAGTCCTCCGTCGATGGACATTCAGGTTGCTTCCATGTCTTGGCTATTGTATATAGTGCTGCTGTGAACATTGGGGTGCATGTGTCTTTTTGAATTAGAGTTTCCTCCAGAAATAGACCCAGAATATCCAGAAGTGGGGTTGCTGGACCAGTTTTTTGAGAAGTCTTCATACTGTTTTCTATAATGGCTGCATCAAACTACATTCCCACTAGCAGTGTAGGAGGGTTCCCTTTTTTTCCACACCCTCTCCAGCATTTATTATTCATGGACTTTTGAATGATGGCCATTCTGACTGGTGTGATACCTCATTGTAGTTTTTATTTGCATTTCTCTGATAATTATGATATTAAGCATTTTTTAATGTTCCTATTGGCCTTTTGTATGTCTTCATTGGAGAATTGCTTATTTAGGTCTTCTGCCCATTTTTGGATTGGGTTTTTTTTATTATTATTATTAAGTGATACGAGCTGTTTATATATTCTGGAAATTAAGCCTTTGTCATTCACATCATTTGCAAATATTTTCGCCCATTCTGTAGGTTTTCATTTTGCTTATGGTTTCCTTTGCTGTGCAAAAGCTTTTAAGTTAAATTAGGTCTCATTTGTTTTTGTTTTTTGTTTTTTGGTTTTTTTTTGCTCTTATTTCTATTACCTGGGTAGACTTGCCCTAGGAGGACATTGCTAAGATTCAGGTCAGAGAATGTTTTGCCTGTGTTTTCTTCTAGGAGATTTATCATGCCTTGTTTTATATTTAAATCTTTAAGCCATTTTGAGTTTATTTTCGTGTATGGAGTGAGGGAGTGTTTTAACTTCATTGATTTACGTGCCACCAAACAGTCTGTGTAAATGACTAGGTAGCAAGTTTTTTGTTTGTTTGTTTGTTTTTGGGTTTTTTGTATTTTCCAGGTCATAAATCTCTATCATAAGCACCCAGCCCTGCCATTGTATCACAAAAGCAGCGCTAGACAATACATCAGTGAGCAGGCCTGGCAGTGTTCCAATAAAAATGTATTTACAAAAACAGGTGTTCAGCTGGAATCGGCCTTTAGAGTGCCAATCTTTGCGGTAGATGACAGACATATCCCATAGTGAGTTCTGAGAAACTTTTGTGGCGTGAGTTGTCTGTAGATAAAAAGGAACTTCTGGTCAAGTAACTCTGGGAAGCACCACCTGGAACACCTCTTTCTTCTTTTCTACAAATTCCATGTCATCTTACTGAAGGCTAGGGGATGTCCTGCAATAAAGTGATCTGTCTACTTTGGTTAACTCAGTTCTCTTAAACAGATGTAACTTTGGGATTATTTTTATCATGTTGTCTCTTAAACATATTTAAGAATCCATGATTTAGAAGCAAGCTTCCAAAATCATACTTTAATGATCTGTATAAATTATCATATGCATATCTTTATTGACATCTTTTAAAATTCCCCAGCCAACTCACAAACTCTTGTCCATGAAGGTACCCAGGGTAAAGTCCCAACCTTCTTAACTAGTTCTGAGGAATTTTCTGATTATTCTTTTTTAAGATTCTAATTAGATCGCTTCCTGCTGGCAATTTGAGCTGTTGGACCTACTCTGCTTTTTCCTAAGTAATTAAATGCATTAGAGTTTAAGTTGATTCAACATATATTTACCGTGTGCTTACTTTTTCAGTACACGGGTGAATGAAATACTTTGTCTCTCCCTTCTGGGCATTAATAATAACAAAAGAGGATAAAGAGAAAAGTAATAATACTGTGTGATAACTGCTCTAATAAGAGAAATTCTGAAAGCTGTCAAAGCATGTCTGAGCAGTACCAAATCATAGTTAAGAATTCAGAGAATACTTCCAGAGGAAGTTCATCTACGTACAAATCATCTCTAGGTACAGAGATAAGGAGGCAAGGTTGCCAGACCTATCCAGCTGACACTCAGTCTGGCCTTAGTACAGCTGTGTGCTGCAGAGATGGGTGGGAGCTGGAATTATGCAGGTCTTTGCTGGTTCCGTAAAGTAGTTGGGGAGATCAGCTTCAGCATGTTTGCACTCTGGAAATACAGCTGCGGCTGAGATACAGAGAATGGACTGGAGGTCGCTGGGCAGCTCAGATGTGGGGCTCTCCTTAAGCTGTTCTCATTTTCCCAAGGAACCTGTCACGAGTAACCCAGTACTCCGGCCCTTCCTTCAGACAGGTAACGTGCTGCCTAGCCGCCTATGCTATGTTAAGAAACCAAGAGCCAGGCAATAGTTTCCTCCCTGAAACCATCTGCTTGCTATTAAAAAATTAAGCTCTCTTCATTTGGGGTTATTGACAGAATTCTGAAGAGCGAATAATAAGTATTTTTAGAAAATTCAAAGGAGACTTTTTTACCTATTTGTCTTTAGACAAAAGTTGGCACCAAGAGGCCAGCCCGATTGTTGTGCCTGAAGGGGACAGTTGACTGTGAAACCAAACTGTAGTAACAGCAATTAGCCCAGAAAAACCTTCTCTTAGGTCTGTTTTAAGACAAAAGAGCTGGTGGGCATATCAATATACACAGGTGTAATTGCAGACCCTGCCTGTGCTTGTTCACCAGCACCGTTTATTTACAAATACATGAGATGTTTCTGAAAGTTTTCCTCAATTAGGATGTAGCGTAACGTGTTCACTGAATAACAATGTATGAAATATGTCCACTTTTTCCAGTCCAGCACAGTGAAGCACTTACAAAGATGAGAAAGGTTTTTTTTTTTTTTTTCCTAATTGTTTTCTTGTATAGAACAAATTATTCTGTGTTGACGACTGGACTCTGGGATATTACTTACATAAATACATTCACATTGTGAGTGGGTGGTTATAGACATACACATATGCATATGTAATGTACGTGGTTTATATACTGTTTTCATATTTTATTCTGGCTATTTAACATTGCTCAGAAATGCAGGTTCTAATGCCCAACCTGAGGAGCATGCGGAGTTTTTAATTAGTGACTGTTGCGGAGGATCAGGTGTTAAAAAGCAATGGGGCAAAGCCATGGGTTAAGGTTTGGGGATGTGGATTAAGGTGGGTTTATCTGGAGTCCCTGTTAATATCATTAAAACAGAAGTAGTCTGTTTCTTCTCCAGTTACTTTCGTCGTTCCTCTGAGCATGCTCATCCTGTCTCCCAGACTCATTCCTCAGTTGTGTGAATTCAGTAGAAAGTAGCATCTCTTGGGAGGAATTGATGGCAAAGCTTTGAAGTGACAAAAGTCTGTCATTTACAATCTAATGGATTTCCACTACCATTGCCACCACCCCACCTGAGGGCCTACTGTAAGCTAAGAATTTTTAAAGTACACTTAAAAATATTTACTTCCGATTGGGAAAAACCTGCCTTCCTTGCACTCAGCTAGATACACAGAAGACAATTTCCTTGTATTTATGTAGATTATTCTTTCTCATCTATCAAGGCTACTGGTTCCCAAGTAGTTTGGGATTTTCCCGTAGCAGAGGTTCCGTAAGGTAACCTGAGATACAGCCTGAGCCTGAAATGTGCTAGGAAGAGTCAGAAAGAACTTCCGTAGGTTTACAGTTACATAAACGTGGGCCCCAGGAGGACGTATTTCATCACGTTTCTTCCTACGCTTGAAAATACTTCTCTGAAACTTGCAGCTGAGATGTAGTAAATGAAGAGCTGAGAGGCAGTAAAATAAAAACTTGAACTGTGCGGAGGCACGAACTTTAAAAGAAGCCATGGAATTGAATTTTTCTAAAGTAACCACAGCTATTTAGATCTTTCTTTTGCTGATTGCCACATTTCTCACCGAGCCTCAAAGTTGAAGTTATCACTTATTAGAATTCTGTTCTCAACAATGCTTTTGTAGATAATTCAATGATTTCTTAGTTTCCACAAGTAGCTAGAATTACTACCTTTTCTTTTACCAGTGGCAGGCCCCAGACTGCTAATTTAAGGAGGAATTTTGATGTTGTGAAAAACTATAATTATATACTATTATAGGTTTTCCCATTTCCATTTTTCTCTCCGTCTTTACATAGATATCACATCTGATTGTAAAGAGCTTACAGTGATAATAAATGAGACATTTAGGGAAAACCTGCGTGCTGTATTTTTAGCATACAAGAAGTACAGAATTCCGGTGTATTTTTTTTTGCTCATTAAGAAAGTAGGGTAAAGTTGGTTATTTTCGTATCTTCACTCTTCAGCAGTCTAATTTTAATTAAATTGAAACAAGTTAACAACATTGTCAATATGGATTGCAGCCTGGGCATCCAGACATTTTCTTTTTTCCTGCATAATTTTTTCCCTGACTGGTGTGTCTTCTGTGAGCACATTTCTGTGATCATTGAACTTCCTCTGCAAATGATGTGGCAGAACATAAATAAAACATCTACACTGGTATTAGGTATGCAAATATCTTTCTAGGAGAGTGGCCCCATTGTTGTAAAAACAAAAAAAGTGATATTAAAAAAAAAATCTTACTCTCAGGCTAGGAAATGACTGATGCAGCATGAGCTTTATTTTGAAATAATTGTTGGTGTATAGGAAAGTTACATAAAGGGGTACAGAGTTCCCCTTCACTCTGGTTCTCCTAGGGTTAACATCTTATTGTGCTGTAATATCATGATCAAAAGCAGAGAACTGACACTGGTACCATTCAGTTAACTCAACAATAGATCTTCTTTAAAGTTCACCAGTTTTTCTACTAATGTTCTCGTTCTATTCCAGGATCTAATCCAGAATCTCACCTTGTTTGAAATATTCCTTTCTCCAGACTGTCCTTTAATTCATGACAATGTTTTAGTCATCTTTCCATGCCTTTGGTGATCTTAGCACTTTCAAGGACTGCTGGTCAGTTATGTTGTAGAGTCTTACTCACCTGTCTGATGTTTTCTCAGGATCACCTGAGCTTAAGCACTGTTGGCAAGAAGACCACACACGAATACTACGTCCCCCTCAGTGTGCCATATCAGAGCGTGCTTGAGGCACGATCACTGGTGATGTCAGCCTCTATCCCTTGGTTAAGAGGGAGTTGGCCAAGTTTCCTCCCTGTAAAATTACACTTTCCCTCCGGCATTATCCTTAGACAAAGACACATCTATTTCTTCTTCATTTACTAAATATCGTATACTCACTGTACTCTTTTATGCCTCAGTTTCCCGGCATAAAAATTATAAGACTGGAACCTAACCTCATCCCCAACAGTAATGTAAGCATTAATACACTGTCCTTTGGAGACTCTCAGATAAAAGCCACTTTATAACTGGAAATGATCACTGTGTCGCATTTTAAATAAGAACATAAATAGAATGGTTAAAAGTAGATTGGCAGCATGTGCTCATTTCACACCCAGAACTTCAGGGACATCTGTTATATATGTGACAGGCCAGGCCTGAAATCTGGTTCCCTGAGAACCAACTCGTGTTTGCTCAGTGTGGCCTCAGTCAGCCTGGCTACACAAAGA
Source organism: Camelus ferus (assembly GCF_009834535.1). Taxonomy (NCBI): domain Eukaryota; kingdom Metazoa; phylum Chordata; class Mammalia; order Artiodactyla; family Camelidae; genus Camelus; species Camelus ferus. Next base: position 3,435,175 of record NC_045712.1, on the reverse strand, counting down.
GCATGTTTACTACTTTCTACCTATTTTGGCTGTTTAACTAGATGGATAACTACTCATTGATAAGGGTAACAAAAAAAATGGTTTTTAAACTGTCACATTGGCCACTTCTGCTGTTCTTGCAAGGAGGAAAACTGTCCCTTGGCATGCTAATGATTCAGGGTTCACGTGCAGTAATTCAGTTTCATTATTTTGCATCTGACAATGAAGCACCCTCACCCATACAGGGAAAGGCAGGCTTCACGTGGAGGTTTACCAGCTGTCTACTCTGTTTTTCTTTTGGAATGTCAGTGCTGTTGTCCTGACAGTATGCTGACAGGAAATTGACTGCTGACAGGTCTAGAAGGAAGCCGTGGGAGAGATACCAAAGGAATAGGTGACTCACTTGCCTCTCCAAGCTTCATTTTCTTCTCTGACAAATGGGAGTAACTATATACCTACCTCCTCAGTTTATTGTGAGGATGAGATAACGTATATAAAATCTTTGGATAGTAACTGATAGGGTAAATACTCAAAAAAAAAAAAAATAACAACAACAAAAAAGCTCATCACTTTATCTCTCTATCATCTTCATGCCTCACATACAGCTCTGGGTCCAAAAATCAAGAAAATGGGGTGACCACTCACTTAAATAGTTTTGTATAATATGCAGCGAAGTTCTGGAAAACTACTCGATACCAAATAAGAATTCAGATGAGTTTGTCAGATGATCTGGAAACGTCCTGTCATCGGCGTGCAGTCCAAGCCTGGAGGACAGTGACACCGAGCTGTGCGTAGGAGCTCAGCTTATTCTCCCAGAAATTGAGTTCCACGGGCAAATAACCTAGAACATGCACTAGAAGGTAAGCCCCATGGTGACAGGACTTGGTCAACTTTACCATGACATCCAGTGCCTAGCACAGTGCCTGACATACTGTGGTTATTCAACAAGTATTATTTAGACGAATGTTCCAATATATTCATTTCTATAAATGATAGCACAGGATCTAGAAGGTACAGTTTGTTCACCATTGCAGGAGGTGGCAGGCTATGAATACAAACCCTGTGTTAGCATTTCACTAAAGAGAAGGATAGTTTCATGTCCCCACTTTTCCTCCTACCATAAGAGAGGCTTCCAAGTTTCCCCCAGGGAAGACAAAGTCCATGCTGTGGTCGTGTTATAGTGCTAAGCGTTGGACATGCATTATTAGCTCACCTTCTTCTCTGTACACTTCTGAAGTAAGTGGCAGAGTCTCCACTTTATAGATGAAAAATGGGAGCATCTGAAATAACTTTTTCAAAGCAATTCAGGCATTGGACATGGAAAAGCAAGATTTGAAGTTAGGTCTGCTTCCAAAGATCACATTCACTCTTACTCCTACTGGCGTGCTTTCCTGGTTGTCCCCTGTTCCAGCGCCTCAGAGTACCAGGTCACTCACCCCCCCAGCAGGATAAAATAGGCTCCATGAGGGCAGACAGTGTCTGTCTGACTCGTTGCTGTGTCACGTGGCGTGTCAGTTAGTAGAAAGTTAGTTAATAAGTTGTGAATAAAGGGTGGAGGAGAAAAGACTTTAGCCTGTTCATCTTGAGAGCCTATCAGAATCGGTGCATTTATGTTTGTAATCTTATTTTTTCCTTTGGATTAAGGAGATCCAGACTCTCTTTTAGGCTCCCAGCTATCTGATTTGGCTGTCCAAGCAGTCGGCAAGCTGTGCATAATGATGAATATACTGGTAAGCTTTACTTCCCACCAAGTGCATCCAAGTAAAAGCTCTGAAAGTTGTACGGTTCTTGCCACTTTAAATCTGACACCTAATATATTAGGTATTAGAGTGTTTTGTGCTTACCTTTAGCTCTTCTTTGGTTTAGGTGATTAAAAAATGCCTGTTGCTGTCTGTATGTGCAACATGCTTCATTAACAGTGATTTATTGGGGAGTTTAGCAGAATTGGCACTCTGCAGCACACCGGTGGGCAGAAGGAAAACAAACGTGAGATGATTGCTAAGAAACCCTTCCTTCCTACCCTATTGGTAGGAGCCTTAAGAAAGTTGGCGAAGTTTACTTCCCAGTACCCAGAGAGCACGACCAAGACTGGAGTCTCTGGGAAGTGTCATTTTCCCCAAGCCACGTCCATGTATTCTTCTCTGATGCTCAGGAAAGACTATGATGGGTCATGGGTCTTTCCCCTTTGGCACAGTGAGCTCCCTGCATCCACGTCTCCTAAAACCAGATGCTTCCACTGCTTGTCCATCTTCTTTTCCTGATAAGTGTACCTACTCAAAGCCAGGCTCACCTTTTTTTAGCAGAATCCAACTCCAAAGATTTGTTCTTACATCCCTTCCAACAACTCTTGAATCATCACTGTCACTTTGTCAAAGAGAAAAGTGAGGCTAACAGAGGTTAAATGACTTGCCCAAGGTCAACAGTTAAATGGTAGAGTTGGGATTTGAACCTGGCTTGTGTAATTTTAAAGCCAAGGTTTTCAACTACCGTAGGGAAGGCAAAGACATTTTTATTTTACTTGCAAACCATATTGATTTTGTCATGTCTACTTGAAAGGCTATGTGGAGAAGACTCTGGGACTGCCTGTGGTCTAAGCAGGGAAGAGTGCCATGCTCAGTTAGCATTGCTTCCCTGGGCCTGGGAAAGGGGAGGTGCTGTGTCTTTTCGTGTCTTCTGCTATGATCTACTTTTGTTCCTGTTTCTGTTGTACTGAGTGGACTAACATGCAAGTGACATTCTAACAGCGGGGTGGAGTAACTGAGAAGCAACCTAAATAAGAGGAAAACACCAGTATATTTTATACGTCCTGCAGTTGCCAGTTATTCTAATAAGCTTATGTTATAACTGTTTGGGAAATTTTCAGTAGAGTGGTTAAACATCTGGCCTCTAAAGTCAGACTTTCAGGGTTGATTTTGGGGGTGATGGAAATATTCTGCATCCTGATGGTGGTAGTAGTGGTATGACTGCATAAGTTTTTGAAATCTCATTAAACTTTACACTGAAAAGAATGCGTCTTAGTGTGTGTAAGATACGCTTCAATAAACTTGTGGGGAAAACAGAGTTTATGTCTGTCCCTGTTAGTTACCAGCTCCAACTGAAGACAATGTTCTTAACCCTTAAAAGGGAAATAATATTGTAGTCTACTTTAAAAGGTTGTTTTAAAGATTATATGAGCTAATAAACTAATAAGAGACTGCTACATAGTAAGTGCTTTGTAAGTGATATCTATTATTTATTATTCCTCAGTTATTTGTATTACATTCTATCATTACATCGCCTCTAGCATTGTTTCATAGTTTAATCACATATTCTTTTATGTTTTTCAATTTCATATGTTGTACTGGAAATTTTCACAAACATACAAGCTTCATATATATGGATAATTGCATTATGTACGTGACATATATATAATTATATCTTTGAATGCAAGACATGTTTGTTTTCAGCTGAACTGTAAAAGTATTTAGTATCTACATGTCCTAAAAATTTATTAAAACTGATGGGCCACAAGTTGTGTTTGAACCTAATGAAAGCATTAGATAATGGTAAATGTTTGGGATAAATGGTAAATTTACTTAGAAACCTAAGCAAATAAAGAGGAAATTATTAACTCTTCAAAAACCCAACTATTATAGAAAGGAAATATAAGCATTATACTCTGGGGCTCAGTTGAAAATTATTAACCAAAAGTTAAGTGGTAGTAAATTTGGACAACAGTGGAATGAGGTATGTATGTGTCTGTTTGTGTATGTGTGCCTGTCATGGGGAGAGAGTATCTAAGGAAACTGAAATATCATTGTCTATGAAAGAAATTGCAATACATAATGATCCCCAAATCAAGAAATGGTGGGATAAGCACTTTTTATCAAGACTGAGACACATATCAGAGAGACAACTTATTTTTCCCTGGGAAGCAGTTCTCTCAGGGGAGTAGAACTATTTCAGCTATGTTTATGTATTACTGTAATAAAAGTAAAAATTAAGTACAACTTCAGAAAGTAGTACAGTCAGTGATTACTTAGTGGAGACTGTGAATAGTGACTATGTATTTGTGTCTTGTGATTAAATTTGCAGTAACAGCACCATACATAGAACTTAAACACAGTGTATCTTAAACAACTCTGACAGGTGGGAAGATAATAGAATCTGAGAAATTGTGAGATGTCTACTTGGTGATAACAAAGCATGGTGACTACCATTCATTTGACAAATTAAATCTTTCTCTGATACAGTGGTGCATCGGGGCTTCAAGAACTCTTAGAAAAACCTGATCCAAACCCTTGTTTTACTGGTGAAAAAAACTTGCCCAGCAAGTAAACAACAGCACTGAGCTAAGATCCCCATTATTCTGAATCTCAATTCAACGATCTTTTGAAGTACCACGCTGTGATTATTGGAATTACTTGTTTTGTTTTGTGTGAGATGCTCTCTGAGTGTCAAAGTGTAAAGGTCTAACATCACAGTAGAATAAGCTTTTATAAGGAGAAGGTGTGTTGAGAAAGTGATAGTGAGTATATATTTTAAGAAAGTTTAATAAGAGATTTTTCAGAATTAGTGTATAGAATTCTTTAGGCTCTTGGAATTTATTTTAAAAAGGTACCTTCATTGACTGAATTGAGAAGATATTGCCCAGCTGGCTTTTATTCCAGAGGGTTTCTGCCTAATGTAATCATTCTATTTCTGCTTAGAATTGCCACGAGTGGCAGATACTATTTTGCCTAGAAAGCCTTTAAAAATGAGGGAAATGTTCCACCTTAGCTGACCCTCTGTAATTCCTCAGAGTTCTCTGTAATGTGATCTTGTGATCGAAATAGAGTCCGAAACAGCCATTGAGTAGGTGAGTACCGCTATCGAAGGGATTCCATCTCATGCATGCCTACCTCTTGGTTAATAGATGCAGCTTTCAAACTGTATCATCCAGGGCCTTTTATCTTCTCTTCTTTGCTTTGTCCCCTTCCTACTTTTAGATGCTTGTGACAAGCAATCCAAAGAGAAACCAGGCGACTCACATTTTCTCACCACTTCTATTAGACCACCTATTCCTGTCTCCACAGAAGCAGGGAAGACTTCAGGGACACAGACATGGAAGTGTGTTTCTTCTGGTAGATAGAGTAAAAAGCTGATACAGGGAGAAATCTGTTAAGCTAATTTGATAGGATATGAATTTTCATTATCCAAGAAGAACCGTAGGCCAGCTACCATAAGGGTAGAGAGTACAGACTATTTGTCCCACTCACTTGACATGTAAGCTAACTCATACAGCCAGTAATCTTTTCTACCAAGCTGAGTTGTCATGCCCTTGTGGGCAGAGACCTTGACCTCTTGGTATCTGCATATTACCATTTGAATAATGGACACTCAAGAAATCTCTGTTGACTGATGGAACATTAAGATTTGAGTATATGCCATTTTCCCTTGAAATGATTGACATGTTGGTTTCTGCAGAAGCTGAATTTCTCTCCTGTTTTCAGTTCTCTTCACCACTTCCTTGCCGTTGTGATTGACCGTACCTCTCATTAGTTAAATGTAGAGTCAGAAAATGCTCAGCCATACAACTGGGAACTGTGGGTGCTCCTTTTAAAAATTCCGGCCTTAAGAACGGCCACATTCTAAATAATAATTAGTAAGAAAATAAATGGTTCCTGCTGTCCTTACAGTAAGAGGGAAAGAAACTTACTCACAGTTGTGCTATCACAAGAATGCGCCTGAGTTCACGCCAGTGAGATGTAGCCTTCTGACAAGGTCTCAGCTCTGAAGCCCATGCTGTCCTTTGTGTTATGGATATTACACAGATTCTGCACTTCTGCTCACTGGCACCTGGCTTCTTTGCTGCAGAAGAACAACATGAAAAGCAGAGTCAGAAGAGTCATCATCAGAATTTTATGTCACCCTGTAAAAGACACACTGCTTTATTTACATTTCTGTCACTGTGGTAGAAAAGAACACAGTGCTTGCAGTATGAAGACACAGATTTGAATACTGCCTCTGTGGACTTCTGGACATTTGTCCTTGAACAAGTTCTATGGCCTCTCATAGTCTAGTTTCCAAGACTATAATTTTATAGAGGATTAGTGATGCCTGACCTCCAGGGTTGTTATGAGGATTAAATAAGGAGGGAATGTAAAAGCACGTAGTACGTCCATGAACGGTGTTAGCTGAATGTATTCTTTCATTTACACGCTGTTTATTGACTGCCTACTCTGTGTCCCGTACTTACTATTCCATGTGCCTCTTCAATACCAACGAATAAAACAAATATTCCTATGTTTATAAGGTTTAATATCTAGGAAGGGACTTAAATCTGAGTCTAAATAATATTCACTTTCAAAACATATACCCGTTGGCCTTTACAACACACTTACGAGAAAGATAGGGTATATGATGTGATTCCCAAACTACAGACAAGGAGATTTGTTTACAAAGCTTCCACGGCTTCCCGAAAGTTGATCGCTAGTGGGAAAACCAGGAAGAAGTAACTGAAATTCCAAGTTTAGTGTTTTCTCCACTCTTGTCTTGCTGCCATGAAGTTTTGAAAGAACGTGTTGTATATGTTGGAAATATACTTCGTAGTTAGAGATCTAGTTCCCCGGTTGACCAGAGGAGAAAAGCAAAGGTTGGGGGAAGAAGAGATTCTGTGCTTCTGGGGATTGCATGTAAAGCAGATCCCCATACAGGCAAACCAAGTTGGTTCAGGACCTCCCCCTGTTTAAAGTTGTCCCCACCTTCCAGATTCAAGTCCAAACTCTTTAATATACATTCAAGGCTGTTTGGGAATCACACCCCTGACTTTGCCAGTGCTGTGCTGTCTTCGACAAGAGTAGCTACTAAGTGTCACAGATCTGTCTTCAGTGCCTTCCATACATTCTCACTCATCCTGACAGTAAGCCTGGAAGGTGGGTGTTCTGTCTTTATTTTACAGATGAACCACATGGCTGGAGAATGGTGGGGCCAAGATTAGAGCACAGGCGTGAGTCGGCCCACTTTGTTTTTTTTCATTATAGTGCGTTGCAGTAACTTGTACTATCTCTGAGTTCTCAGTGTCATGCCTGTTTCGTGTCCTTGTCACTTGGGTTAGAATTTCCTTTCTCCCTCTCATTTATCCTTTAAGACAGTCCAAACTGTTAGCCCCTTTGGGGAGCATTCCTGAAGCCCCCACCCTATCCTTTGCCCTGGCTCATTTAGACTATGTTGCTTTGCATCCTTAGCACCTTGTGCTTAATAGACTTAGAAAGTGAATTGCACTGAATTATAATGACCAGTTTAATCTCCTTTCTTGGCAAATAAACAGTGCGCTCCTTGAGTATAGGGCTCTTACCACCATCCGCTCTGCACATCCAACCCCTAGCACTGTCCCTGCTGCGCTGTAAGCACGCCTCCTTACTTGTTGAGCTGAGTTAGAGCTATTCGGATACCAGAAGAATTTTAATTGAGCCAGGTGCTAAAACTCATCATGACGTGATCAGACCCTGCATGTAGAAACTGGGACATCGCAGGAAGAACTGAATCATGATTTGTCTTGAACACTTTATACTGAGTTCTTTGGCATGACTGTTGGTGTAAGAATTGTTTGAAGGTTTGGAAGCTAGAGGAGTTTTGCTCTGCGGAGCATCCTGTCCAGATATACTGTAGAATTCTCAATTATTCATCTCCTTCTGGCTCAGCCAGAGAAAGCAATTCAGCCTTGTTTCATTGTGTGGCCTCCTCCCCAGGATTTACGAGTCTAATTCTTGGTCAAGGTCCCACAGTTCGTGCCGGGCGCACTACCTTGTGCTGCTGTGGCCACCTTAGGATAAAGCAGGGAGAGCTCCGAGCTGCAGGGAGATCTATCACGGCCGTAACTCTCGCCTCGTCCTGCAGCTGGCTTTCTGGTTCTGGCAGGAAAAACGCAATTAGGAACCTTTGTATCCGACACCACAATCCCACCTGAGATTCATGAATCTTCAGCTCCCTTCACAAAACCTGGTGCTCTCAGTTACCGCTGCCCACCAGACAAATGACTGTCAACGACCCCATTGTTCCTGATTAGCAAAGGTGAACCTTACCTACCCGAATGTAAATAAATGCCCATCGGGTTCTCGAAATCCTTCATCCTTAAAAACCTATAGCTCTAAGTGGGACACACACATTCGTAAACAGCATCGTATCATGAATTAAATCTTTATTGTGTAATTGGATACATTTCCTAAGCTAATTTTAATTGCTTCTAGAAACTGCTTAACATCATAGATCAATCCCCAGGTCTGAGATGACATTTCCCTTACAAAATTAATTATTAATACCCTGATCATTTGCTTAAGACATTAATAGTTTTCATTGATCAGCACATCCTGTTTATCTAAAATGGCCTAATCGCATGCATGTCAGAAGAGTATCTGAACATATCCAGTTAGAGACACTGCCTGCTTTTCAGCCACGTCAGCAGATCAGAAGTTGAGTCCCTTTTGTCTTCACAACATATCAAGTCTAGCTTTATCAGAAACTGAGCTATTTAAGGGCACAAAAGAAGGGTGCCGTTCTCTCGTGATGGTTCTTCACTTTCTGTTAGCTTCCTGGTAAACAGAAAGGCTTCTGAGTGACCACGTGGTATAAATGAGTGCTGAGAGCCCTTGATTAAGGAGCTCATGTTGGTCCCTGTTTTTGTGTAAGCCTGTGTTTGCTCACTGTTTTCCTTTCAAGTGGCAGTGAGATGAGAAGCCCTGGGTTATCATCTGCTTAAAAAAAGAAAATCATGGCTACAAGTACATAGCATTTGTATGGTGCTCTGTAGTATTCAAAGCGGTTTCATTTACGTACCCAGAAAGTTTCCCTTGAAACAACCTGGAGAGGGAGGCAGGGTGGGGTGCATCTCCAGGATCATGTAATTTGTTACAGCTCCAGCTGTACAAGAGTGTGTCTTCCGGTTCCCTAGACTTCTTGCTTGTTTGATTAACTGATGCATAAGAAGAAGCATCCTGCTCATCTTTCAAACCCCAGTGGGAGTTCATCTCCTTTATGAAGTCCAGAAAGTTTCCTCCTTCCTTCAAGATGGTACATTTTGTGGCACTTTACAAAATTTGCATTCTTTCTTATTGAAGCATGCACTTTTGTTGCACATTTATGAAATTGCAGGTAATTGCCCCCACTGGAGTAGGTGATGCTGAAGGCTAGAGCTGGGATCTGCATTTTGGCAGGTCCAGTGCATCACTAGTGTCTGGCAAGCAAAAGGTGCACCCTAGTTGCATAAATTCAGGGCCGGCTCACAGGATGGCTGCTGGAAGGGCTGCGTGGTTGAGAGCAAGTACAGTGTGAGTTGTTTTACTGAGAAAATGTTGCAAACTTTTGGAACCTGAAGGCAATTTAGCTTTGTTTGGTTCCCTCAGTGTTTAAAAAATATATATTTTGAACCAATTTCCAATGTTTAAACCTTGGGAGATTTTCCAGAATACGATAACATTTTTAACTCTTTTTGAGAAAGTTGTAGGTTCTCCTGCAACCCTGGGTCCGTGCCCCACGGGTTGGCCATCAGCACCTGCCCCCTCAGACCGGGTGTATGTACCCATTCTCCCTAGTGTGCCCGTGAATACCTGCTTCACCCATTCACTTACCTGCATTGTACTTTGTACACAGAGCAAGCAGCCTCTCTTTCCTGTACTGTTCTCCAGTGCTAAGATTCCTGGCTAATGGAGGAATTACGGTTCTTCATCATGCTCTGGATTTGTCCACAAGAACCTAGTAGACAGCTACTCATAATTGGTAGGACTTCTCCTGGTAGGCAGTGAGGCCGCACATTTCTCTTCCATTTTAGGAGTGAAACGTGGAGGACAGGGAAAAAATGTTTGAGTTGATGGGGTAGTTATTTTCCCCTCACATGACTCCATTCTAAGACTTGGGGATTTCTCCTTAAGGTCCACCACCACTAGCCCTATCTCATTCAGTGGCATTTCTTCTGTATTCACTATTTGGGGCATATTATTAACTGGAAAATAAATAAGAACAGGGCCTGGAGACTAAGGAACTGGAAAAGAACTTGTAAAAAATAGTTCAGTCCCCTGCCTTCGGGTTGGTTCACACCTAATCAGAAGCTGTTCTTACCTTCACTCAGTAGCCACAGGCACATACCCACTCCAGTCTCTGCCCAGGGATTATTTGGAGGAAGGAAAAGAGGCTTACTTGCTTTATCTTCACAATTTAACACATTGTGTCTTCTTCAGTAGCAGCTTTCCAGAAGTCATTTTTATTTATATTCAAGTAAAGATGAATTTGCAGAGACTACAAGGAGAAGTATTCCTAAATCTCATTGTAATGTCTCTTCTTTCCCACAGATTAAAGGTTGAACACAACTTAAAAGAAGCAGCTAGACTACTCAATTGTTATTGGACTCGAAACTCCTTTGACCTGGGAAACTGAAGATGAGGTTGCCATGGGAACTGCTGGTCCTGCAATCATTCATGTTGTGCCTTGCAGGTAGAGTGCCATTTTAAAACTTTCTGATTTAAAAATACCAGTGTATTTCACACTAATTCAAAAGTGGGCCTTCACTTTAGATGGCAATGATAGAATGTAAGAGTGCACGCTACTGTGACTAGCATTTGTTGACACTGTCGAACACACTCTCCTGATGGTCTTTTGCTGGCTCTTTTCATGGTGTGGTATCTGCCGCTAGACACTGATATTTAACCTGTCTGTCTAGTCCTTTTAGAGTCATTTGAGCCATTATTTGGTTTGAAAGTTGTTATTTTTGCTCATTCTAGTGCTCAATTGCACAGCGATATTGGGCAGTAAAACTGATAATAGAGTCTAGAGTATTGCCTACTTTGATGTCAGTGGATGGAAGTTTATCTGGTGGCTCTTCAGTGTCTTTGTTGATATCACCCCATCTTTTGATTCCGATTTTCTTTTTCATTTCAATGCACCTGTAGTTTAGCAGGAGCCAGAAAGCACAGACAACAAATTTTCTATCATACATTCATGGTCAACTGCTAGACAAGGGCTTTTAAAAGTTCAAACATGCTATTTATTACTTTCTTGGTTTTCTGGAAGATATGACCCTGCCAGCTGACACACATAACTCAGTGTTGATGCAGCTGAAGTCCAACATGCACTGAGGGCTGGTTTCTAGGTTGGGATGGTGGACAACTTTCCACGTCTTCTTGAAATGAGTCTAGTTGACCTGCTCTGTTATTCAGTGTGTCAAGTCCAAGAGGGACACCTGGAATGTATTTTCATTTTTACAACACAAAACAAAAATGAGTTTGGATCATCATTTCCTTGATTCACGGACTCGTTCAAATAATATTACTGAATACCTTATAAAGAGCCAGCTCGGTGTTAGTATCTGGGAATACACTCCTAAGCAAGACAGAAATACTTACTGCTCTCTTAGAACTGTTAGCTGAGTTCCACAGCTGTATTGACCGACAGCTTGACATGGTAGATTATTTGCAGTTGTTGTATAATTAAAGGTAGAAATGGTCATACTCATATGTGTGGGTCCCTTACACCGTGCCAGGTACTATGCTAAGTACTTGGTGTGCTTTACCTTATTTCATTCTTTCTTGACCACGAGGAAGAGGATTTGCTGTTTATTTTCCCTTTTATGACTATTGTTATTAATATCATTACTGAAGCATCAAGAAGTTGAGAAACTCAGCCAAAGTCACCAAGCCAGGAAGTGGTAAGGCTAATAAGATTCAAACTCAAGCCGACCCACTCCAGACTCCACAGTTTTGACCTGCACGCCATTCAGTTTTTTAGCTATCTTGTTGATTTTTCCAGTACGTAGGGCAAATTTACTCTTTAAATTTTGGTTTTCATTCTTCCTCTGTTTTTTCTAAATGTAAACTCCCATTCATTTGTACACTTTAAAGTGCCCTGCCTTCAAATCTGAAACGTTCTGCCTTAGTAAGATTCCCAGCATGGTCACCATGGACATGTTGGCGTCCAGCCATCTCTTTTAGAGATGTTACTTCTCTTCCTCGTCTGGTCAGAAGCTTAATTCCCCCCCCCCACCCCCACCAAATGCCTCAGGCTCTGTGCCTCAGTTCCTTTTCTCAGTCTTTTCATGCACCTTGTCCTTCCTGAAAGTCCTTGACTGGGACATTCTGGCTCTAACTCCTCATGATGCTGGGATAAACATGTTCTTTAAAGCATCAGACTAAACCAATTTTTCAGTATTTGGCTGCAGCAAAGTGCTGATGTAACCCACTATGCTGCGTAGATATCAAGAAATTAAAGGGTCGAAAATCAAGGAAGCCATTAATCTCTTCCATTGTGTTTTGAAAAACTCAGAATTCTCACCTAAGATGTGTACCTGTATCTTTTTTATTCACTTAGTTTTTTGTGAGAAATCAGTATTGATTTTTTTGTGAGTGTTTCCTTGTGAACTGTTTTACATGGCATTAATAGTCCCTTCCCATATGCCTCCTTCAGTGTAGGTAGAGTCGAGCTTTAATTAATGTTTTTGTTTTCTTGCTATTTGTCTTGATTCCATTAATTTACATAGCACTCGATACTCTGAATTTTGAACAGATTTATTTAACTGCTCATTCTTTACCTTTTCTATACTTCCTTAGTCATATATTTCTTGGTGAGCTTCTTGGCAAAGAAAATATTTATGTTTGTTATGTTTATCATAATTAGCGAATCTCAAATATGCCTTTTCCTGATCTTTTCCCCTAAATAAGGTAGAAGATCCAAATGTCTAAGCAGGCTCCTCCTGCAAGGGGTACGTCGTGAAAGTTCTGCTGATTGTTTAAGAGATTGATGAGCAATTTATGGTGCGTTGGAAACGTTCTCTCTTACCAATGCTAGACTCAGTCTCTGACAATAATTAAAAAAAAAAACAGAAACAAAAACGCTACTGGTGCCAGTAGTCTGAAAATTCAGTCTTTACAAAATCGGTTTTTATTATCCTTCCTCTTAATCAATTTCAACAGCAAACACAAAACCCAACTACCTAGAAGAGCAAAGAAGCTAACAAAGGAATAAAACATTTTCAAAGCAATAGTGACTCCTGCATACAATAAGGATTGCTGGTGACTGGAGAAAACATGTCCCAATAAAGCACTAACCAGTGCCCAGCTCTGGCCCTACATGCCAGGTTCCCAGTTTTTTGACTTTTTTTGTGTATAAATCTTCTAATTCTTTAACATGACCAACCAACTCAAATTAATCTTGAAAATAAAAATAAAAGGGCTGTATAAAACAAACCCAAATGGTCTTCAGGCTACATACCTAGTCCACCAGGTTGCAAAGTCCATTTCAGGCATTTAGTTTCTTTGTCATCAGACACAGCACCAAGTAAGTAGACCTCAGGGTCTTTGTAGTAACTCTTCCTTTTTCCAGTAATGCTTTTGCCCCAGATGTCCCATCACTCACCCTCTCGCCTTCTATGAATCTGGTGCTCAAATGCCACCTGATCGGTGAGGCTTCCCTTGACCACAGTAAATAAATTAAAATAGTAAGAACTCTTTTCATCAACATTTTATACCCCTCTTCTTATTTTTCTTCAGAGTTCTTACTGATACATGAATAACTATGTATTTGTCTTTATGCTAAATGTCTTTTCCCACTGGATTGAAGCTTTATTAAGGCAGATAGTTCTGTCTTTCTTACGGATATTTCTGTTCCATGCTGTACACCCAGCATCTTCAAAATGCCCAGTACATAGTGCCGTTCACTACATGAATAAACACACATCAGATGAACAGATGTTGCATACTGGCCAGACATGCGCGCGCGCGCGAGAGAACTGTGGACACAAGGCATGCTCTTGCCACCTTCATTTTAAGGTGGTCAACTAGCCACCTCTGAGGCTAATTCATACAAATGTGTTTTTTAAAATTAGATTGAAATATATAAAGTATTAAAATTGGTCTGTATGCCTTGAACTCTATATCAGATTGTTTTTGGTGCCACCCTTCCCGCCTCGCCCAGTTCCGCTTTTAATCACAGCTGGCTGGACTCTCCCTACTCTGTATTATTTTGCCCCAAGTCTTTCTCTAAGGTCACAAGCAAGGGGAACTATGAGAAATCAACTCCCTCCTTGAGTGCAGTCCTCACACATTGGGCCTGAGAATCTGTAGACAAATGCCTCGTTTGGAAGGATGATGTCCAGGCACATTCTCCACAGTTCTTTCCAGGTCCTCCCAAGACTGAATCCTGGTTGCCCACAGGCAACCTTCTCCCTTATCCTTCTCACGGCTACTTCTGGTATGGTCTTCCAAATAAACTGACTGTTTCAAAGTCCTCTCAGGCTCTGCTTTTGGGGGAATCCAAACCAAAAGCATGAGCACACCCATGGATAGCAGAGAGGCAGCCCAGTATTGGTCACATCAGTGATTAGGAGGAGACCAGACAGGAAGCATAGTTTTGACAGAGATGACTCTGATGTAGGTCCATGTGTGCATATGCGTGTAAGTACTTGTGTGAGCACCTGGACACATGCCTCTGTAGTGGTGCGCCTGTAAGTATTGTCCAGGTCCTGCAACCAGGTAGTTTTACTGTTAACCAAATCTCTTACTCTTTTCACTACTTACTAGTTTTATTATTAGCCAGCTACTGGGCAAGTCATGTTTGCCTCTGGGATTCAGTTTATCCTTCTGTACGAGGAAGGCATTCAACAGATGGTCCCTAAAGCCCTTTTTAATCCTATGAATGTATGGTTCTGTCTGTACACACGATTTGAAAGGCAGATATATATGCTGAGAGGGTTAGAGCTAAGCCTGAAACTTTATTCAACTACTATGAAATTTCACGTGGGTCCTTTGCCTTACTCTGTGTTATGGATTCTGTCCACATCAGCGGATTTGAGGGAAAGAATAAAATGGCTGCTCCATGGGAGCAAGAGGCTTAGAGATACTGAAAGACCCTCTGTGAATGGGCGAAAAAAAATGTATGATGTATCCTCAGTCGATCTTGGTTTCAGAAAGGCTAAATTTACTCCCATCTCTGTGGGGCCATTTACCAACTTCAACACTTACCTCTTTTTGAGAAGGTGCATCCTCTCCAAATGCAAGCGTTTTGTCGATTTGTTCACAAAATCTCTGCCACTGTTACAGCTGCATTTGAGGTACGCAGTGGAGGAAAAGTTCAAGAGAGGCATATTCAGGGGTTAGTGAGTGTCGACGAAATTGGAGCAAGGAGGTGTGCTCGGTGGAATAGTTAATCACAGGGATGTAGCTTGAGTCTATGAAATAATACAAGTAAGAAATGCAAACCAAGGGCCACTGCCTGCAATCAGAGCACGTGGAGACACCGCCCAGTGGTCCCTAGAAGGCATTTCAGGCTCAGGAAGTGCCTTGCTAGAGACTGAAGTAGACTGTGGACGGTTTTGGCTTGTTCTAGGGTCAGAGAGCACACACGCACAGTAGGAACCCCCAGTATTTGTTGATGTTGATAATAGAACTCGGTTAAGCCCAGTCTTACCGAGCTGCCTCTTAATCAGATGTTCCGCAAAGCTCAGGACCAGCATCCAACACCCTCCCCTCCTCCTCGTGCCCAGACAGCCCCACCAGAATGCCGAGCACACAGAAGGTAGTTTCAAAGCTTGGCCTCACAGGGTAGCCAGGTACAGCATTTCAGTTCTCAAGACTCATCTTTTCCCCCAAAATAAACAGGAGAACAAGCGACTTTCAAATAATTTCACAATTCTAGTCAGATATTAAACCTCTTACTGCCTCTGCTTTTTGCAGAAGTAACAGGCATTCAATTCAGATCAAAGGAGAGTTGAGTAAATGTTAGTTTTCATGCAGTTACCGCAAAGCGCATGCTGTACTGGCTTCTTATTTTATTGTTTCACCTTCTAAGAAACTGACTGGCCACTGCGTTTACAGTCATGCTGACTGAAGCCAAAGAATGGATTTCCTAATTTCTCTGTGCTGTCTCATAACCGTGGCCATGAAATGAAGCCAAAGCAGTAGAAAGATTAGCGAGAAGAAAGTGAAAAACTAGATTAAAAAGCAGTGACTCCAGTGAAGAAAATTCAGCAGAAGAATGCGGAGAAGGATGCCCAGAAAATAGTAAGCAGCAAATGCAAAACTCCTTTTGAGCATCAATTTAAGTGTTTAAATATATTTCACGGTGGGAAAATATTAATCCGTAATGAAGATGTTGAGGTAAATAGAGAAACTGGCAGCAATTTTGTATCCCCACAGGCATGGACAGAGAGTGGCAGTCAGACACACCAGAAGTTATTAGAAATACTCAATTTAAGACCTCTCCTGATGCAGAGTCATTAACGGCTTCATTAGATATGCTCAGCCAGGCAGGATGTCTTAACTATAAATAAAACTCCGTTACTGATAGAGTCTAGGGCATGTTATGTCTTTAAAAAAGAAAAAAGGAAAAAAAAGATTGAAGTCTGTTGAATGAAACAAATTAGAAAGAGAGGAGAACAAAGAGACAAGGGAAAATCCAGACGTACATTCATTATCAGCTGGTGTGATCATTCTGTGTTGAAACGTGGGGTTGACGGTATCCCAGCAGAGCTGGAAGGTGGGTGAAGGATACCGCGTGGCATTGCGCACCCCGCCAGGAACGCGGCCTGGCGACGCAGCAGAGCTGGGAGTTAGGAGCGTGGCCTTTGAAATGAAATTGATTCGTCTGCCACATCAGCTGTGTGATCAAGCGATTTTTACCTCCCTAAGTCTTGAAGTTTTTTTTCTCTTCCTCGTGTGAAACGGACAGAGTGGGCAGATTGATGTCATTGGGGTGCTGATGAAGACTGAGATCGTGTATGTGTTCTGTGGGGCTGGCACGGTGTCTGACACTCAGCAAGCACTCCCTGTGTGGTTCAGTGCATATTTGAGGACCGGCCAGTGCCAGGCGTTGTGCTGCTCTCGCAGGATGTAGTTTTACTCCATGTGGAAGATCGTCCCTGCCCTCTTGGCATCGAGGCTGCTGCTGGTGCCCTCGCCAGTATCAGCCTGTGAGCGCACCCATGTGGGGCCCTTCTTCAGTGGTTGAAGGTTGTATAGCCGAGTTTAGAGCACATTTGTTGCCCTTCCACCACCTTTTTGCAAGGTGACCTCATCTATAATAACAGTGGTAAGCCCCTATGAAAGACAAATTCCTAAACTGATTGAACTTATTTATATGTGTAGACTTCTTAGGACGATATTTGACTTAGTAACATGAACTCAGTGTTAGTTGCTGTTTTTTTTCAATATTTATATTTTTTATTGACGTATCAGTTTACAATGTTGTGTCAGTTTCTGGTGTACAGCATAATGCTTCAGTCATACATGAACATTCATATATTTGCTTTCATATTCTTTTTCATGGTTAAGTTACTACAAGATGTTGAATATAGTTCCCTGTGCTATATTGTATGAGCTTGTTTGTTTTATATATGTTAGTATCTGCATATCTCGAACTCCCAGTGTATCCCTTCCCACCCCACCCCACCCACATAACCATAAGTTTGTTTTCTGTGTCTGTGAGTAGTTGCTGTTAATATCATCATCGTCATCATCACCAGCAGCACCGAACCAGTAGGCATCCATACACATGTTTAGCAGCCACAACTTTTAGGGTCTGCCTCCTGGCACCAAGGCCCCCAGACAGGTGCCAGTGGAGCCATCTATCTGGGAGCCTGGCACTGGGAAAGAGCTGGAGAGGTGTCCATGATGGGACACCTAGAAATTTATCAAGTTGCAAAGAGATCAGGGTTCTGAAAAGAGAAGAATTTGGTGGTTCAAAATGATAGAAGATTTTTTTTTAATGCCTTTTACCAAACACTGAAACAGCCAAGATAAAGAAAGGAGCACACAGATGCCCCTGATGTGTGTGGTGCAGGGGCTGGAGCAGACTCCCTTGTGGGCCGTATCCTTCCATTCCTCTCCTCCCAGACTCCCGTTGGTGAGGTTAATAAGGCATTTCACCTCTAGGAAGAATGGAGTTTGATGAGGATGTAGTCCCACACCACCCTAATAATGCCCTTAATTTGTTTAGCCCCTGTTAGTCTATATATTTGCTGAACAGTCTGTTTAACAAGCCGGTTAGGGGCTAGAGATAACTTCAGTAATATTATTAAGAGTAAACATTCTTTTGAACTTTTCTGTGCCAGATGGAGTATCATATCCTTGAGTACAGTACCCCGTTTAACCACACAACAACCCATCCCCTAGGTGAGCGGTCCCGTGACCTGCCAAAGGAGTCAGAGCTCATACTGGTCCAAGGCAGTATTTGAATTCGGCTCTACCCAGCTGGAAAGCTGGGGCTTCTAACTGTTACACTATGATATCCATTGACCCATAGTCCTTGTTCTCCTGGGCCTTTACCGTCTTGTAAAATACTACGAACCAGCGGTTCTCAAAATGTCGTCCAGAGATGAGCTGCATCAGTAACACCTGGTAACTCATCTGACATGCAGGTTCCCGGGCCTCAGCCCCAGACCTGGAGGATCCTAACTCTGGAGGTGAGTTCTCCACTCTGCGTTTTAACACGCCCTGCAGGGGACTCTGATGCTTACAAAAGCTTGAGAGTCATAGTCCACACTCTTGAGAAGCAGGCACCATCATTATCCCCACTGTACGTACAAGAATCTGAGTGGTCGGCGGCCTGCTCAAGGTTACAGGCCTGGCATCAAGGGCAAGGCTTGCTGATTCTAATCCAGCCGTTTCCTTTCCCCTCTGGTGTATATGCTACTTTTTTACCCAAGTCATTCTAGCTTTCAGTGCAGCTTATTGAATACCCGACGATATAAAGGAAGGTTTTTTACGTTGAAGAGGTGTCCTGAATATTGAAATGGTTCAATTTTTCTGCTGAGCCTTCTTTCCCTGCCTGTGAACCACACGCACTAACAGGTGTGATATTGGCCTTGGCTTGCTCTTTCTGTTTTGTGATGTCATGAAAGCAAAAAAGAGGTTATTCTTTAATTTCAAAGGGAACTAAGACTAGATTGCAGCATCTTTGGAAAGTAGAAAATAAAGGAAAAAAGCGTCTCCTGAGCCTGCGACTCGAGTACAATTACCGATCGTTTTGGTAAACAATAATGTACATGTTATTAGGTGTGAGTTCTGTGCTCAGAGAGATAAAAGAAAAATGGTTTTCATATTTTGCAGAACCCCTCGTGGATTGCTGGGCTGTTTTGTCTTCTCCGAGTAATCAAGAATCCTTTCCCTTAAGGAAAGTAACAGATTATTTAGTTTTGGAAAGAAATGATCCTAAGGCAGAGGGCTCACCTCTTCAGATGTGAATTCCGACTTGTCTCCAAGGGTTCTCATTTCTAAAGCAATGTTTGGAAAATGACCACAGAAGACGCTCTCTCTGAAGATGTTAAAACTGCGCTCAAATTAGCCGCACGTGGCTGGCTCTTGAGCACTTGAAATGTGTCTGGTCCAAACTGAGTTACCAAAATCTGTAGTCGTTTCCGAGGGCTGTTGTACCAGACGACCACTAACTTGAGAGGGTTACAGTCACAGATATTTATTCTCCGACAGTCCATAGGCTAGGAATCTGAAATCAAGATGGTGGCAGGGTCAGTGCTCCCCCTGAAGACTCTGGGGAAGAGCCCTTCCATGCTTCTTTGTAGTATCTGGTTCCAGCAGCCATCCTTGGGGGTCCTTGGCTCGAAGCCCCATCATCCCTTCCACCCCTGCTTCCATCTTCACATCACTCTCCTTTCTGTGCCTGTAGTCCTGCCCTTGGATGTGGGAAGCTTTATACAAAGAAGGAATATAAAATACCGCACCCGCTATTTTTACATCAGTGATGTTGAAATGAGTATATTGAGTTGGATAAAACATACTCACTTTGCCAGTTAACATGGGTACTGGAAAATTTTAAATTACATTTGTGCCTCCTGTTGTATTGCTATTGAATAGCAGTCATAGACAATAAAGGACCTAACCTAATAATTCCTAACCTACAGCTGTAGCTGAGAATAATTCCCTTTTGTGATCTTTGTGGGAATAGGAACCCAGGGTGGTAGCCCTGAAGGGAAGGTGATTCAGGGACAAGTGTAGATGGGAGAGATACAAAATATAAATGCACTAAGCTGTTGATTCAAAGAATGGGGTGAGTGTTTGCATTATCACAGGCCCTCTAAGATGCCTTTATAGAAGCAGGGACTGCAAAGTCTTACGTCAGCAAAAACACTGAAACAGTGAAGACCAGAGGATATTTTTTTTTTTAAGTATTTCCAGAGAACCTGCAGATTGCGTTGACCAAAACAGAAGTAATTTGTACGCAAATATGCATAGTGTTATAATTCATAGTAGCCAGAAAACTGGAACAACCCAGATTTCTGTCAATTGGATGAACAGATAAACAAAAT
Organism: Camelus ferus; assembly: GCF_009834535.1. Taxonomy (NCBI): domain Eukaryota; kingdom Metazoa; phylum Chordata; class Mammalia; order Artiodactyla; family Camelidae; genus Camelus; species Camelus ferus. The sequence continues at coordinate 3,414,939 of NC_045712.1, read as the reverse complement.
GCCATATGCCTATGTGGTGAAATATTATTCAGTCATAAAAAGGAGTGGAGTACTGGTATTACAACATGGATAAACCTTGAAAGTATTACGCAAAGTGAATGAAGCTAAACACAAAACACCTCATATTGTATGAGTCTATTTATATGAAGTGTCCAGAAAAGGTAAACCCCTAGACACCAAAAGGTTGAGTGAACCAGAGCAGGTCACAAGAAGGTGTAGGGAGTGGTTGCTATTGGATATGTGGTTTCTTTTAAGGTGATAAAATATTCTTGAATTATCTAGTGATGATGCTTGAACAATCTTTCGGGTATACTAGGAACCACTTCTTAGTCTCTTCAAGCTATAACAAAATACCACAGACTGGGTGGCTTACCAGCAACAGAAACTTACTGTTCACAGTTCTGGAGGCTGGGAGTCCGAAGTCGAGGTGTCAGCTTGATCAGGTTCTGATCAAAGACTTCTTCCAAATTGCGGATTGTCCGCTTCTCTCTGTGTCTTCACGTGATGGAAGGGATAGTGGATTTCTCTGGGGTCTGTTCTATGAAGACACTAATCCCACTCGTGAGGGCTCTGTCCTCCGAAGGACTCTACCTCCTGATATCATCACATCACATCACGTCGGGCATCAGCTTTCAACATATGAATATGGAAGGCACAGACCTTTAGACCAGAGCACCACCTAATTGTACATTTTAAGAGTGAGTTACATGCTATCTGAATTACAGCTCAGTAAAAAATAAATCAGTTTTTTGAGAAACCAAATTAATAGAAGTATCCCTGCCTTCTCAGAGCGCCTGCCTTAGTGTCAGGAAGTCAAAGTTACTTGGGGCCACCTGCCCCCAGACATGATTAACAGGGTGTTAGACCCACAGGGACGAGTTAACTGGGTTGGCCAAGGTAACTAGGGGCATAATCATAATCTGAATCCAAGTTTCTCAAACCCTAGTCCCCGTCTCTCTTCCACTTACAAAAGGGCAACTACTTGTACTAAAAGAAAAAGAATGAGGGACAAATTGCTGTGGGAGAATGAACTCTGACTAACTCGCCTGAGGTGTCACACTGGATCCCCCTGAAAGTGAAAGAAGGACTTTTGGAAGGGGAGGAGAGCATGTGAGCTGCGAGGGTGATCTTGAGGAGTCAGGATGCGCACTGACTTCACCCATTTTCAGTTTTGCCCCTTAAGAGCACCCCTAGGGACATCTTTTCACTTCCTTCCTGTCCGCACCAGACCCCTGGTGGCTGAAATTAACAATCCATGTTGAGTCTGTTATTAACCATGCCCGCTGTCCCCATCATCGGATGCTTCTGTCCCAGGCCAGTCTTGAAATAGTTTTTATACAAAAAAGAAAGTTTCCTGGATGAAGAGGATCTGAAGAAAGCGTGATTATTTTGCTTGAACTACTTAACTAAAAGGGAACAAAAATCAATATAAACTCCCTCATTTCAGCCATAGTGCTTCCACTTACATGACATCCACACCAGAAAGGAATTAACACAGCTAAAAACGCAGTCTGCTTGTTGATGTGGAAACGAATGTCAAAACAAACAGCTCAGGCTCAACTTGAGATACAGAAGAAAGCATTATTTTCTAAGGAACTTTGAAGGCTAGGCCAGTGGTTAACATAGCAGTCCACTGTAGCAAATATGTTATTTCCGCGGTCAGAGATTCACAGACTGTCAGAGTTGTGCTCTCATCCTTTGGACAGGTTTGAAAACCAAAGAGCAAAAAGATGAATTCATTTGCCCGAGTCTACATGGCTAATTGCTTTCAGAGGAAGGATTAAATTGGGAAGGTTTGAGTTACTTTTCTCAAAATAATGATGACTTGATAATTGTTTTCTTGTTATATTATAACATGTCTAAACTCTTATGTGTATGGACATGGAATTTTATTATTAAGGGTGCTGAGGACAAAAGATTTGACTTGCCTTGGTCAGCTCTTCTCCCATTTGAGATAATGATTTTTGGTTAGATTGGCTAATGATGTCCTAGAGTCTTTTGATACAGTAGCAAGTGAATTTGGAGGAAAAATATTTTCTTTAAGTTAAACCTTTTGATTTCCTTGAAAATATTTATATTCTTTATTAGTTTATTCCTGTATTTGATTATTCGCTAAGAATCTGCTACATTCCATGTACCGATAGGTGCTGGGCATCCCAAGTTATGTGTAGTTTAGTGCATCGATTTAAGGAGCTTACAATCTTGATTTAAAATTTTTAACTTAACTCTAGATTTAAGTGAGAAATTCAGTGAGTATTCTTCTCAATGAACCATAAGGTTACAACAGCAGAAGCTCATGCCTTGGCACAACCTATGGCGGAAAAGACCACGACCCTGGGGCTGAGATAAATCTGCGTTCGAAACCTTTGTCTAGGTGTAGGTTACTCTGTGTATGAACTTGGGAAATTGCTTAATTCTCTGAGAAGTTTGATGTAAAATATTTAGCACAGTGACCAGCCTATAATCAAGGTGCAATAACAATGTCTGTTGGCATTTATTTATTAGTAATAAAAGGGCATAACCTTCTTCCCTCTTCACCACTGAGCCCCGTGCAAGCAGTCTACTTCCATCTACTTTATATACGTCAGTGGATCCTGAATTACAAAATATAAATAAAGGAGAAAGAACATAGTGGGAGTGGGAGAGCAGGAGAGAATACCAAAATCAGGCATGTCTTCTGGCCTGTCTGGATAAAAACCGAGTAGGAAAGGTTAGAGGTGAGGGTGTTTAGTCTTGTCGTGAAGTTGACTAAGAAGAAGGCATATCGGAACCTCTTTTATAGGTACGGAAGGAAAAGAAGACGGGGTTGATGGCTCTTTCTCTTACATAACCGCATTATTCTAAGGATAAATCTGTGTCTTGTTCTCTCCATAGCCACAGAGATACAAACATATAGAGGCATTTTATTACTGTGCCTTAACCCAGTCTCTTGGACCATCTGCTAATATTTGAATTAAAGAATTTTAAGAATAGAGAATACTATATCACTCATCTCATTTTTGCTTAGTAACTATTAATTATTATTATTTTACCTGATTTTTCACATTTCTTACCATTGAAACATGACCTAGAGTCCTGGGCAGCTTTCTCCTTACTGCTGTTTTGATGACGATGCTGGTGATTCTAATGATGACAGCAGTAATTACTGTCCACCTGCCTCTGGTCTCAGTGCTTTAAATACATTATAAAAATTGTGTTGGGCTCTGAGCAGCCCTAAGATGGCTGATATCATCACGCCTGCATTGCAGAGGGGGCAACTAAATCATATTAAGTCAATGACCTTCCTTGAGGAAGGTCTTCACCAGTACCACTATCTTCCTGACTCTCACCTGGTCAGCATGGGCCTCAGATCTTACCAGGTGCCTTCCTGAGCAACACCTGTGTGTGCAGAGGGCATCTCCTGTGCAGAAAATCAACCCTTCTGTCCCACCCCCAGTGCCTGTGCAGTTTCGCCTGTCAGCAGTTTTCTCCCCATTAACCAGTTAGCTACATCACTGTGGGGAAAACCAGATTCAACTGTGTTCACGCTACCTTCCCAAATTGCTTTCCTTTCTGTGCAGCCACAGTATAGTGAGCCTGCATTCTCTCCTAGGAGATTATTTTTCCCTCAACTCCCAACATTTCATGTCCTTTTGAATTGTCACTTTTTTTTTTTCCTCCACCCCCTGGGGAGATAGTCATTATCTCTCCCTCTGACCTCCTCCTGGTATGTTCTTTCTCCCTCCCTCCCTCCCTCCCACCTTCTTTGCTTTCTCAGACTAATTCTATCTTAGCTTCGAATACAGATGTACAGCTAATGAAATTGTCTTTAAACACTTCTTCAAACTCCAACTGTTCACCTCCCTCTGTGTTGCAATGAGTAAAGTTTTAATTTATTTGTTTAAAACTCACTAGGCTAATGTATTCATATATTCAGATCCAGCATGTGCTTTGTATGTGCTATCTTCTGTGCTCTCTTTAAAGGAGAGGGTGAAATTCTCTGACAAAGTCTTGTCCATGGAAGAAAATAGTGCCCCTTCCATGGAAATTAAGATAATTCAAAGAATAAAGCAAAAGCAAAATACATTCACATCTCTGAGCCAAAGAGTCAATAAAAATGCAGCAGTATTTGTCTGGGTCACGAGTTTTTGTCAGAACTTGATGTGATATTCTCTATAGAATTTCACTGAGAAGTTATGAACTTCTGATAGGACTGGCAAATAGGAGTTGCACACGAGTGATCTTTGCAAAATAAAAAATTGTCAATTGAAAATGAATTCTCCCCTTGCCTCTTTTTTTCTTTTCAGCAGAGTTCTTGGACACCTTCTTTGGGAACGCTTTTCTCCCCAGTGGTGTGATATTTGCACAAAAACTTGGTTTTAATATAATATTTATCTGACTGGAAATACAGTCGAGTTTGAAGCTGATGCTCTAGATTTCTTGTGTTTCCCGTAGGATTTCACATACTTGCTCTGTTCAGTTGCATTCAAGATGAGGGAAGGGAAAAGGAGATTAGCAATCAGTTGTACTTCTTAATTGTTTATGATTTCATATTATCTAAATTAATCCCCAAATTCAGTAAATAAGGAAATGAATCAATGTTTTGTTCAGTGATATGGAATCACTTTTTTAAAAATGTAACTATGTATAGTAATAAACTTTAGATAATTACCACTTGTGACAATCATTTCAAGATATATCCATATAGTTAATCATAATGTTGGATACCTTAACTAATACAATGTTATATATCAATTACATTGCAATAGACTGAGGGATTACTAACATAATTTTTTTTTTGGCACATACACAGAAGAAATCACTCTTGAATTTTGTTCTTTATCTTTTTTTTTTTTTTTTGATGTTTTATAATAGAAACCTGAGGAATCTGGAACCATATTTTCCACTTTGTGGTTTTATAACTTTTAGAAAATCACTCTACCATTGGGACCTGAAATTTTGCAGTAAATAAATAATGGAATGGAGCCACAATGAGTTTTCTAGGCGAGTGTTGCCCAGAATTCAGTGCTCATCTGTTTCCGTTCAAGCTATATGCTCCTTCTACACAGAAGTATTATTATTTACTTCAGTTTTTTTTAGCCAACATCCTTTTTATTTATTTGTTTGTGTTTATTGATGTGTAGTTGATTTACAATGTGTTAGTTCCAGGTGTACAGCAAGGTGATTCAGTTATATCTATATATTCTTTTTCAAATTATTTTCCATTATAAGTTATAAGAAATTTACTTCAATTTTTTACTAACTCTGTTTTTTTACCAAAAGAACTTCATCCAGAAGTATTATTTGTTATAAGTAAAAAAATTAATCATAATAACCATAAAGATAAATATCGTAGAAACAGACGTATGAAAGCCAGGCTTGTCCTCAGATGTCTCTGATTCTAAGCCCTGACTCTTCTCCACAAAAATAAGACAGTCGTGTGTTAGACAGGTTTTTAAGACATGCTGGCATCAACTCAGACTTTTGTCTTTAGTTTAATCAGAAGAACTCAAGAGAGAATTAATTGAAGAAGGAATGAATTTATTCTTGAGTGAATCGGTGTTATTTGGTGCCCTGTCTCTGTACAATCAGAAAATTGTCTCTCACACTGGTGTTATGCATCCCACATTTGGGGGAAATGCTAATATAGAAAGTTGACATTTTCTAGCCCCTCCACCCCCGCCGCATAATGGATGTTGTAATGCCCCCAAAGTGACATTTCAGATGCACTTCGGCAATATTGATTCAGGTAAATCATGTTTTTATGTGAGATCATGTTCTCTTCATGCTTTATTTTTCATCTGTGGAAATAATTGTATTTTTGACCCCATGTAGTGTGCAAAAGTTAGTATAAATCACTTGTGGGCTAAGACATGTAATAGTACTGTTATGTTACCTTTAACATTCTGTTTAATGATGTTCAAAGGCTTTGTGCCTAGGGAGAACATAGCCCATCTTCTTACTTGCCGCACCCTCTCAGAGTGTCAGACAATGGGTAACCTAAAGGGGCCAGACTAGCCTCTGAAAGGAGCCCGGGAACAGGCACAGCCTGGCATGTGATGTTATTGTGACTGGAGGCTCTTTAAGTGCTTCCTGTTTTAACAGAGTGCTGGGTAGTTGTGGCATTGGCTGTGTGAGATTTAACACGGAAACCATCCTTAAAGTCTTAGGGCACCTGGTTGGCTCTGACAAACAGGACTTGTGAGTTTCCTTGGTTTCAGTGCCTTATTTTTAACATTCTTTGAAGCGCCTTTCAGTGCACTGATGTGTGGAAGTGCAATCTTGTTTCTGTTTTTAGCCATCCACTACTATTATTATAATAAGCTCAATGTTTTAAACCTGCGTCTTCTAGTCTAATATCTCCTTAGGCAGGACTGTCGAAGCCATTCATTCCCTGCCCCACCGCAAAGATGATATCTGGATTATGGAGGCATTAGAGGAAGGCTTGGGTCAGTCTCACCATGTTTTCCTTTTATTAGGTAGTAATGAATATTTATTGTCTCATGCAAGTTTTCTTTTTGTTGTTGATTTCGTTTTTGTGAGGAATTTGGGAACATCTTACCTGGAGGTGTTCTGACTCAGGGTCCCTCCTGAAGTGGCAGTCAGATGTCACCTGGGGCCGCAGCTTCTGAAGGCTTGACAGGGGCTGGAAAGTTGGCCCTCAAGACGGCTCAGTCACAGACGTGTTGGGCAGGTTCATGCTGGCAGTTGGAGGGAGGCCTCTGTTCCTGACCACACAGGTCCCCGGGCTGCTCTGTATCCTCACAACATAGCCCTCACCTTCCTCCAAGAGCCAGTGGCCCAGAGAGAAAGCAGAAGGAAGCCACAGTGCCTTGGTGCTGGTCATTGCAGGAGAAGGTCATTGCTACTGTGGACTGTGTGTTAAAGTGAGTAACTGTATTCTGCTCGCCACTAGAGAGGAGGGCATTCGGGCTCCATCTTTTGGAAGGAGGAGCATCAAAGAATTTGTGGACATAGTTTAAAACCACCACCATCCACTTCTCCTCATCTCCTGTGCTTCCCTAGTGGTCTACACTGTCACCGTTTCTTACTGAGCTGACTCCAAACTGTTCTAACCCATTGTCTCCTCATGCTCATCCTTCCACGCTTCTCCATGTCTTTCCCATTCTCCAAGTAGCAGCTGAAACGTAAATCTATCTTTTCACGTTTCTTAACTTTGAGTGGCTTCTTATTGCACATGGAATAAAATGTAGGAGCCTCTTCAAAGCCGGTCGTGTCCCACCTGCTATGTCCCAGCCTCCTTCACTAAACCTGGTCTGGGCTCACTGGGCATTCTGACCTTTCCACGACCAAAACATGTCCCACTCTTCATGTCCTGACTCAGGACCCTCACTCCTGATATTCACTCTGTCTTGAATGGGCATTCCTCTTGTTTTCCTCTAACTGGCTTTATTCTTTGACTTTCCACTTAACTACTTCTCCATTAGAGAAACTTTCCCAGATAAAACTAAAGTAGCAACTTTCTACTGTCATCTCTTTTCTTTAAAGAAAAAAAAAGCTTTGAAATATAATTTCATATATATATTGAAATATAATCGATATGTAATAACCTTCCCATTTAAAAAATGTACAGTTTGTATACATCTGGGAAACCATCACCACAAGTAACATAATAAATACATCACCCTACAGGTTTCCTCATGGCCCTTCAAAAAGAGCGTCTGTCATTGTTTCCTGAATTAAAATGCTGCTTAATCGTTAAAATGCTTGTTGCAGTTTATAATTGCTAATTGCTCTTATTTCAGTCTATACTAACTTGTGTGTCTCCCCAGTTAAACTGTAAGTTTCACATAAAGAGAAAATGTGCCTGTAGAGTTCAGTGCTTTGTCTCCATGATCACATTCCCTGGAACGTTTTAGATGTTTGATGTATTTTTGAATAAATGAACAATTACACCTATTATCAGCTGACGAGGCCCCTTAAAGGGATAGATACAGGTCAAGTGCTCTGGTGCTAAGTCAGGGAGTTGGAAGTGTGATGGAGATTAGGATTCACTTAGCAGTGTAGGGGTTGGTGCTTTGTGGCTGCACTTTGATTATGAGTAGATTTGTGAATTTTAATAAAAATAGATAAAAGTCTTCTGAATCTGAAAAAGAGAATAAAGGACATATGTCTTAGGAAAAAACAAAAGATCCCCATTGGGCTGTCATGTAGGGTGGGTGAAGAAAAGTGAGCTTTGAATGCCAAGTACAGTAGTCTGGTGTTTATTTCAATAGGGAAAGAGAAACAATCATCGAAGGTTTTTAGCCTGGCCCCAACTTTTAGTCATCTTGGCTTTATCTCGGAATATTTAATAGGGCACCAGTAGATAAGAATACGCATGTTACTGTCTTTAAAACCTTTGCTTTACCTGTCTTTGCATGATTTCCATCATTCCTAATAAAGAAGAAAAGCTAGATAAATACAAATATCATTCAAAATATGCATTTGAACTTCTTTTAAATTAAAGAGAAGACTGGCTTGAACCATTTTCTGTAATGGTCCATTTTATGGGTTGGTAGCAAATTCAGCATTTATTTTTAATGTTTTCATAGCCTTAGAAGCGTTTACAGAGATGTTAGAAAATATATTTGTACACAACAAAACAGATACTCTGTCCAAGTTCATTTTGGCATTTACTATATTGCACTGAGTGATTGTAATTAGGTTACTCTATATTGAGGAGAGAAGCGGTGTTAGAATGGGGGGTTTGAATTTGGTATCTTTAAGCGTATTTCTTTCCTCTATGAGTCCTAATATAAACATCTATGGCATTCATTCAACACTTTCTGATCTCACATGTTGGATATGCCTGCACAATTGTAATATACACAGTAAGAAAAATAACAGGTATATGGACTATATGCTTTCTAAATGTATGGAAACATCCATTTGATATACCAAGCACAACAGAATCCACAACTCTCTTTGATTTAATTTTCTGTTTTGGTGTTACGCGACTAATAGTACGGAGAGTTATGGGTAATAAATAAATGGCATGTCAGTGGAATGCCATGTGCATTCAAATAGTTCCTGACTGTGAGACTTTCAATGATGTCTACCTTGTGTTTATTCAGCACCTACAATATGACAAGACCTCAACTGAATGTATCTCCTTCCATTGATATTGACAATTATCCTGGTGGTAGATACATTGAGATCATCCCTGTTTAAAAGATGAGAAAACTGTGGCTTAGGTAGAACCTGCCCATGGTAACACCACTTGCCTATAGGAAATCACTTATAAGTTGTAGAATTGAATTGAATTTTGAATTTGTGGTCCCTGAGATGATCAAGCAATGGTTATTGATTTTTAAGTCCAGGTGAGGACACTATTTAATTTCATCTTAGAATCTGGATTAGGTATTTTTGGTAGAATAGGTCATATTTTAGTTGGGATAGATTAAGGTCCCATAAAGAATGTTCTACCTTGGCTAAGACCTAGGTGTGTTGAAAGTACTTTAGCAAGTAGAACATGTGGGTTGATGAATTTCTTTCATCTGCTTCTAAACTGAATGATTAAAGCCAGTTTTGCCTTGCAGCTAATGGTATCTGATAAAAATTTAACCATTTGATTCTAGGAAGAGAAGTAGGGACTGTGTCATCATTATCATCACTGTCGGAGGTTGTCACATATATTGACTACCTCTGATGTCCCAGTTCTAAATGGTTATACTTGTATTTAAATAAAATCATATATTTCAAAAAATATTGCATCCTGGCAAGAATCACAGTATTTTTTTATATAAATAGGTATTTTCAGGCAGTTTCACTATCTTTTTTTTTATTTCGAGAATGCAGTGCCTTGAAGACCTTGACTTACTTGGGAACAGCATGTGAATTGGGCTGCCTGAAAATCTATTCAAATAAATGTTCGTAAGTGAGTGATGATTTGGGGAGCATGATGCATCACTTTGCTTATCTAGTTAATGACTCTTAGTCTGATGTTTTACTGGAGAGCTACACTTTGTTGGAGTAATGTTGAATTGGGTTCCTGAGAAGCTATTTTCTGTTGAACATTTGAAATATTACTGATCAAGATCCCTTAGGCCAGTTCTGTGCACGAGGTATATATTTACCCATTGATTCTATGAAAACACGCAAATTCTTTGCTTTTCCTAAGTAGATAGTCTGGGAGAGGATGATTTCCCTGGAGTAACTGGTTGATCAGGATATAATAGAACGGAGCTTGAAGAGTTCTTTATTATCAGCTCAGAAGAGGAGCTTGTGTGTGCGTGTGTGTCTGTCTTTCTGTGTCATTGTGTATGTATATTATGTATTTAAAGTAGATTTTTCTTACTCGTTTTCAAAGATAAATACGATGAATTTTGCATATTTCTTGTCTCTGATCTCAGTCTATTAGAGGAAACGAGATCTCACCATATTTGGAAAAATTATAAACTCTTTAAAGAAGTAATATTTATCACAGTGGACACAGTTTCATTTCACATTGAGTATGTGACCAGCCTTTAACCAGGTAAAATGCAGAACCCAAGATGTGATCTGAATTATACTTTGGAAGAAATGGTGCATCCCTTGACAGTGATACTATATTTTCTTTGCTTGCCTTATGGTTTCATTGACGTATTTTTAATTCCCTCAAAGCAGTGGCCAATAGTACATAATTTACTAAGTTTTTCTGATGCATTTTTTTCCATTAATTTCAAATGCCAGTAAATTTTATAATGAAATGATTCGGTTTTGGCATTTTAAAGATGGTATCATTCATAGTTGCTATGGCAGGTCCCATCTGAGCCTGCATCTGTCCCATAGATTTCAGGACGTATTCCCCAGTGTCACACATTATGGACTAGGGAGCAGGGTTGGGAGAAACCCACATAGATGAAGAGTTAGCAAAGAGAATCGCCAAAGCTGCCCTGATCCTCTACATCCCACCAACCTGATTGCCTTGAACCTCCAATGTGGATCTCTGTTCTTGTCAAGGGTCTCTTCTCTCCAATGATCTAGCTCATTGGTAAAGGAGAAACAGGATTCTTGGCCCAGGCAGGCTCTTTGTAGAAGTCCTGGAATACTGGGTCCCAGCATCGAGAGACCTTCAGGCATGTGGGATCTTATAGTTTTCCTTGCGTGGAGCATGAGCTTGGGTGCAGCTGCTTCTACTGGGAGAGAGTCAGCAGCCCCCATCTAGTTGCGTGTTGTCCATGAACACAAAGTGAGCTTCTGTGTTTATTTTCAGACAGTCCTGCTCTTTTAAACTACAACAGTAGATTTACAACAACAAGTCTCTACTGTACAGCACAGGGAGCTGTACTCAACATCTTGTAGTAACCTATAATGAAAATGAATATGAAAAGGAATACATGTATGTATGTGTATGACTGAAACATCATGCTGTACACCAGAAATTGACACAACATTGTGAACTGACTATACTGCAATAAAAATAAATTATTAAAAAAAGCAGAATATTTACATGATCCTTAAGCAGGCAGGTATAATGTTTTGTCAAAGCTGGTCACCTCTTACAGAGTCTCATTATTTAGCGGAAGGTTCACTGTAATAACCATGAGAATCATTTATCATCATCTGTCCTAGGTGGGTGGCATTGCACTAGTCCTGGATATAACAAATGAAGCCGTCATGGTTTTTCCCTTCTAGGAGTTTATAAGATGATATCATTCTCAAAGTCTAAACTTTTTGAATAAAAAAATAGCACTAAAGTATGTGCCTTCATGTGAAGGTTTAATTAAAGGCAATAAATGAACACCTACATAGGTACGTTAAAGTTACTGATAATATTTAAGAGTCCTGCAGTTTGACTGTAGCTAGGATTAAATGTTTAAAATAGACCTTATAAGCATCCTGATCTATATATTTCTTTGGAGAAAGGCAGGTGAGAAGCATATTGAATTGTGCATAATCCCTACATTGATTTACATGCAAACTAATTTACTAAACAAATTACAGTTTATACATTGAGCATATTTATTTCATTTTAAGAGACTAATAAAATGGGCATTTCTTATCCTCCAAATTCTTCCTATGTTTTCACTTAGTTAAACAAATGATAATGTTGGCAATAATCATTTTAATCTTAAGAATAGGAACAGTAGTCGTTTGTGTTTACTGTGGCGGCAAACCAGAACCGAGCCAGGGATATATTTACACACACGTGTGTGTGTATGTTTATTTAATCTGCACACCAACCCTGAGGGCAGATTCTTTTACCACGCCTATTTTTTTAGATAAGAAAACTTACAATAGAGAAGTTCATTAATTTGCCTTCCATTACTGTGCTAGTGGAAGCAGGATTTGAGTCTAGGTGGTTTGACACTGTAAAGCCCCACGCTTGCTGTCACCAGGCGATACTGCCCCTGTCCAAAAGTTGTAAGACCAGCTTGTAGATAGGGTGTCAATTCATAAACATTTTGTGCTCAGGTTTTTGTGTTTTGTTTGGTTTTTTTTTGACGATTGGATGTTAAATCTACAGTGAATTGACTACATATCTGATTACCATTCATATCTCTTTTCGGTACTGCATACAGGACACAGTTAAATATTAAGTGAAAACATTCCTTAAAAAATACTTTTTTTAAACAGGAAAGCATTCCTGATTGGACCTTCTTTGAGTTTGTCTGACTCCACACGTAGCAAATACGAACTCAGAAACTTACTATTTGGGGAGGTCAATGAACTGAATGTCTCGAGCTTTGTAGTGGGACAGGGCTGAAAGACCAGGTCACCCCCCAGCTCAGTTTGCAGATGATTTGGCAGCTACACGTGGCACCCACTGTCATTTCCAAAGCATTTCCAAGGCAAGCTACCTTCTTTTGCAGCTACTACTACTCTAGCAATCCTCTTTCTTATCAGCTCCCTTATCAAGATTTCAGAGACCGGCATGAAAATTATGGCACTCCTTTGTTATAAACTTATTACGGACCACAACATTGAGTTGCAAAGGAAGGGACAGTGCCTCTTCTGAATTTGTGATGTCCCTTCTAGGTTCAGCATTAACGCTTCAAATGAAGTTTTAGGATCCTTCAAAGGTCTTTGGCAGGGAGCACCTTACACTTGAATGAAAGAGCCTTAACAGAAGTTCATAAAAATGCCAAGGTATTTCTGTCCTGACTTAGGGCCCATGAATCATCAGTTTGATACGGGCATAGAGCTGTAGCGACATGTACATCTGGTGACTGACTGCACCCCAGCTGTTCCCTGGAAAGGTGCAAAAAAAAAAAAAAAAAGAAAGAAAAGAAGCAGCAGCCCAGAGACATGAAAGATGGCATCTGAGACACTCTGCTGGGTACCTATGGAAGCACCAACGCAGAGGAGCACAGACTTAATCTGAACCACTCCCCGATGGAAAGATGCTCGTACATCAGGAGGCCACGGAGGAGAAAATCGGACTTTATCAAGCCTGAGGTGTCGGAGAACGAAACAATCGTGTTCACCAGTCCCTTAAAACAGCCAGTGTCCGCCCCCATCTAATCCTGTGACTTGAAAGTGCAAGAAAAGTACTAATGAAATTAAACACACCAGGACACCTACATGTAGGAGGAAGAAAGTCTTACAACTTGTCAGTTTTTCTCGTCCCCTCCCCCTCCCTAATGAACTTTTTTACATCCATCCGTTCTGACCAGACAGCTGCTGAAATTCTGATTCACACTTTGGTTGCCTCAAGAATTGATTTTTGTAATTCTCTTTTACGGCCTTCCCTTACCAAGCTGTTCTGAGGTTCAGACATACTCTGAATTCAGCAGGTGCTTCAAGCCTGGCAGCATCTCACTGCCTGGCTTCCGGCTCCCTTTCGTGACTCCCAGTATCCAGCGTGATTGCTCCTCTGATTTTAATTTCTACTTGCTGTGTCACTGAGCAACCTTGTTAGTCCTATCACTGAGCCCAGTTGGCAATGTTAGGAAGTCTGAGTAGTTCCACACTCCTTAAACCACAGAGGTATTAGCAAGTACGACTGCACTTTCCGAATCACCTTACCCTTATTATACAGGAAGTCTCTCGCTTATCTTGAGGGAGAAAATGCTTTAGAGAGAAAGGAAAAATAATCGTGGCAAACTCTGTTTGCCTTTCCACATTCTAATGACCAATGACTGGAATTTTCAGGAACCGAATTTAATTTGATGCTTCCAGTTAAAATTGAATTTAGGGTGTGTGTGTATGTACACCCACATTCACACATACATATTTTTTAAACACGGTATTTGAACTGCAGTGAAGCCATCACTCCTTCCTTGATTTTGGGTGTGTATCATTTTTATTCTCTCATCCAAAAATATCAAGAAATCTATGTAGCTTTAAGGGAAATTCAGTGAATAAACACTAAAGGCACATAAATATAAATAGCTCCCCGCAGCTAAGTCCCTACAAATCAGTTCAATTAGTTGATGTATTTATTTGTCTGTGTAGAGGTTTGACATTTGTACAAATGTTGTCCCAACATATATACATAAATGGGAGATAAAGACTTCACTTCCTGGGTTTTGTAGCTGAATACATTTCCTCAGGATGTTACTAATGGTAACAACTTTTCCTATTTAAAGGGCATTTTTTTTCAGATGGGACAAGAAGATTGTTTTTTCTTTCCTTGGCTTTAAAAGTAATTTTTAATATAAGGAAAACACCCTTGAATATATACAACAGAATACACTATGAATAATAACAGCTAGTGTTTATTGAATATTTGCTCTGTATCCAGCATGGTGTTTAGTTTTTTACGTGCAGTATCCCATTTCAGTTTTCAAAATGGGTTAGTCGGTAGAAGAGATGTTCTATATAAGAAGGAGTCAGTGGTAGCAATCTGGTTTTAGAGTAGACTAAAGTAGACTTGTCTTGAAGCTGAATATCCATTTTAAGCACATTGTTTTTACTTGGTGTATATCTTTGGACCAATATAAATTTCTTTAAAAATACCTTCAGTCCTACTGTACTTAAGACTCAGAAAATACCCATTGTCTGTTTCAGAGATTAGAAGGTATCCTTATGTTGGGGGCTATGGTTGGAGTTTGGCTAAAGCCCCTCTACACCACCCGTTGGCACTGATACTAATCCTGGGTACCATTTTATCCCAGTTTTACAGTTGATGAAACTGATGCGTATAGAGCTGAAATTGTTTCTCAAGATCGTACAACTTCTTGGTAAATGGTAGAGAACTAACTCACTAACTCAAAACTAGTCTTTCTGAACCCAGACTCTGTGAGCTGCTAACCATCACATAGCATCTCCATCTCCAGTCCTCTGGCGAACTATTTTCCATCAGTCGCAAATTTATGGGCTGTTTATTCTGATGCCATTCGGCCCATCCTTTAGGTTAGTTGAAAGTGAATGATCTCCATCAGTCCACAGATGATGGTGAATAACTAGCCCAGCGTGCAGTGTTGTTGCACAGGCTCAGAAGACACCCCGGGAGTCCCATCTAACTCCTCTCACCTTGGCCTGCAGCTCCTTCTCTTTTATGGCCGTCTGTTGTAGCACGATTTGTAGTGTTCACCATACTTTCCTTGGTTAGAAGTTTATAATGCCAGAGACTCCTTGACTAGTTAGTCAAAGAAAAATCCTTCCTTAGAGGAAATTACATCAGCATTGTTCATTATTGCATTAGAGAGTGTGCTTTTGCCAGTTCTCTGGCAGAGCTCAGATTCCTGCGGGAGTGAAATGGAGAGAGGAGCGCTGGTTATGAGTTGGATGAGGTTCTCCATCGCCTAAGGCCCACGTTAGTTGTTAGCAAGAGTCTAAAATATCTTTTTTATTGAGGTTTGTTTCTCAAGTGATAAAAAATTTGAAACTTTGATTTCTGGATTCTATCCATCCCTATTTTAGGTGTGGGGTTCTTATTAATGGAGAGCATAATATAACCCACCGGTTACAAAAATTATATGTTGATGATATAACAGAAGCAACATGAAGACTAATGTACTAGTTTCCTGCTTTGTGAAGCACAAATTTGCTGCTGAATAGGCTGCCCTACATTTCAGCTTAGGGAAAAGGAACGCTTGAGGAGATGGGCTTTCCGGGAGCGCAGCGCAAATAGGAATATGTCCTGTCATATTAAGGCAACGTAGTGAAGTGTTTGAAAGTTTAAATAGCTGGGTGGTTTAGGTGGCTGAATGAATATGAATATGAGGGGAAATTTTTTCTTCACTTACTACTACTATAATTCGTTCTTTAAAATGCATTCTGGAATTCTCGTGTCCCTTCCCATGTGTTTGTGCTTCTCAATTTCTGCCAAATTATAATTGTCAGGGAGGCTTTTTTTTTTTTTTTATAATTTAGGCTGGAGCAAACTTGTTGTTCCTCTGTATGATTAGGGAATACGATTTTGGGTTAATTAAATGTAACTGATCTTTCTCTCTATGCCAAACATAGGAGACTAATAAAAGTGGAAATACAGTGTATTTCTTATGTTGAAAATACACAACGTACAAGTCTATTTTGGGTTCAGAACATACTTTAGGATCTCCTAGGGTAGAAAAATCATTAGAAATTGTCCGTCTCTTGTAATGGTTTGCAAGTGCCGGCAGTACAGAGATTTTTGTGGGTTGAGAGGAGCAGATAATCAAATCTCTACAGAAACAAAATCCCACGGAAAATAATTCTGGCTGCTCTGCTGACTTAAGTGTCTGAATAAAATGGTTTAGGTAAATACAAAAAAATGAATGTGTAAGTACTAGAGATGGCAGTTTCTAAATATCAGATTCGGAAACTTTTGATTAATGACTTAAATTTCATGTCGTATAGCTTAAAGATTTTTTTTCTTTGTTTCCTGTGCTTAAAAACGAAATGAGGTGCATATGAGAGCTCCAGTCGAATAGAAACAGCCCATTATGGGCTGTCCTGTTCCTCCTTTAACAAAGCTCTGTCTGCTGTCACAGGGCAGCTCAGAATGATAGAAGGGAGGTTTGGATGTTGCCCCAGCACCACCACTTAGTAGTCATGTGTAGCAGTCAGGATATACAACATAGTCTCACTTGTGCTACAATTAAAACAAAAACAAAAAACACACACACTCTGAGATTTTGGTGACTCAGCACTGCAAACATGCATATGTCACTCATGCACCATCTTCCAAGGTGATGCACCAGGAGGCCTCTGCTAGTGATTCATTCAGGGACCTGGGCTGGTGGAGGCTTCCACTTAATACCTGCTTCAAGCACCATCACTCGTAGGGAGACGTGGGCAGCCACTGAGGCCAATTACATTTCTCTCTGGAAGTGACACGTAACTTCTTCCACATTTCATCTGCCAGAGCAAACCATGTGGTCAAAGGAAAGAAAGCAGACCCTACCATGTGCCTAACAAGACATTATTGATGACCACCATGCTGTGGGATTTTGTGTAAATCACTTAGTGTATCTGAGCTTTATTTGTCTTGTCTGTTTAAAAAAAAAAATGTGGAGGATTTCCCTGACTTGACCCCTTTTTCCATGACCCTCCTCTGACCTTGTATATCCTGCAAACCAGAATAAAGTCTATTTTCCCATCCACTTGGCCAATATTTTTTGAGTTACTCTGTGTCAGGCACTGGCTAAGCTTTGGAGAACCTAAGGAAGGCAAAAACCGGCAAAAACCCTGATCTCGTGAACCTTATATTCCAACAGGACTGACAATAAATGAATAGACAGATAACTGTGTAGTATTTCGGATGGTCAAAAGTTCTAAGGGAAAAAATTAAGCAGCGAGGTTTTTCAAGGAAAACTTCTCTAGTAAGAATACACGTGCAGACACTAGAAATAAAGAAGGGATCAGAATATATGGTTACCAGAAGGGGACAAGCCTTCTGAAAAGGGGAGGAGTGAGTAGAGAGCCCTCCAGCGTGTTGCTGCCAGGCACACCTGAGGACCAGACAGATTCACGAGTGTCTCCAGTGCAGGAAGAGGGAACATGGAAGGAAGTGGGCGATCTGCTCAGAGACCGGGCAGGCTGTTCAATCGCCAAGGGCCCTGTAGGCGTGGTAAGGAATTTGAGTTTTATTCTGAGTGAGGAGGAAGGGTTACAGGGCTTTCAGCAAAAGGGTGTCATGATAGGAATTTCTTCGGCTTCTCGGTGGAGAATAACCTGCAGGGAGCAATCGTGGAAGCAAGGACACAGCAGCTGCTGTAGCCAGCCTTGTCAGGTCGTGTTGGCTTGGACCAGAGCGCTGATGGTAGGGGGTGGAGAAACGGGTGGATTCTGGCTGCAGTTTGAACATGAACTCATCAAATCTGGAAATAGATTGGGTGGGAGATGTAAGCTGAACTGTGGTCATTTTTACCGTATAGATGCTGCCGATGGCTTTGCTGCAAAACTCACTGTTAACCTGTCATGGGCTAATGCCGTTCCATGAGTTGGGGTTACAAGGATTGAATATTCATGGGGTTTAATTCTAATTCAAGGAAGGCAAACAGTACGTATTCTGGAAAAAATTGTTAATGAGAAAATAGACAGTAGTCAGTCCTAGAAAGAAAATTTCAAGACGGAGACGTGAGTGCCGTCCGTGGCTCCCTTGGACAGGTAATCAGGCAGGCCTTGGAGAGCTGACGTCTCAGCAAAGAGATACCAGACAGGAAGAGATTGGAGGTGTGGAAGGGGAGCGCTGAAGCCAACACCCAGTCATGCGAGGGTCCTTAGGCTTAGCCACTGGTGGGAAGATGATGGTCTGTATTTTCAACGTAATGCGAAGGGGGAAAGTGGTTCAGCATTGATAGCAGAGTCCGCAAAGGCCAGGTCACACGGGGCTTTTAGGACAGGGTCAGAAATTGAGATGATTGGGATTCCATGGCAATAAGGCATCATTGTAATCTTTCAAACCGGGGATATGACCTGATTTAATAAAAGTTCACCCTGACAGCTGCAGAGTGGACTTTAAAGGCACTTGAGTGTTGAAACCATTTTGGAGGCTATGGTTTTATGGCCAGTTCCACCTTCTTTTCCTATCTTTGCACAACCAATGGCTGTTATGTACTCCTCTAAGCTGCCAGCAATTACCAATTTCAGTGGATGAAATAATCCCTAGAAGACGACTTCGCGGATAGCTGTGGGTTGCCCTTGTAAGATCTACATCTTTAAGAAGTATGTGCTCCATTTAAATGACAGTTTTCCCTAATGTTTAACACTCACTTACGGTTTAAATGGAGGAAAGCAGGATCCCACATCCTTTCCTTTGCCTCATCCCTGTTAGCAGATGATGAGAAGTGATGGTGTCAGAGACTCTTGGGAGCTCCGGACCTGTGAGAGTTGTAGATACGGCGTCCTCTTCGTCCCCCGGGCTCCTGGCTGGGACTCTTTGTGCTTCACTTCTCTCAACCCTCCCGCAAGCTCCCACCGAAAGCTTTTCTAAATAACTCTAAACTTCTCTTCTGTTGCCCTGCTGCCTCTTTTGTTGAGTAGATTATCTGGACTTTGTTGAGTAAGTTATATATTCTAGTAAGATGACTTCTCCTTTTGGTATCCAGTTCAACCTGTCTCTTTGTGCTGAAAACTGTCCTGTGCATGAGGAAGAGTATCGATTGTTGCAGACATGTTGGAGAACAGCTTGAACCTTTCCGTGAAGTTGATTACATGTATACCTACAGTCCAGCCATGATAGTTCTAGATAAATGCTCTAGAGCAACTTGTGTGTACAGGAACACATGTACCCAATGTTTCACCACAGCGCTGTGTCTAATAGCGAAGAGACAGAAGCAACCCAACTGTCCATCAGAAGGGGAATGAATAAATAATTTCTGTATTCACACAGTGGATTACTGCGTAATAAAGTAACTAAATTAGACCTACACGTATCAATGGGGATACCTGCAAAAATATAATATTGAATGAAATTAGAAAATTTCAAAATACC
Source organism: Camelus ferus (assembly GCF_009834535.1). NCBI lineage: Eukaryota > Metazoa > Chordata > Mammalia > Artiodactyla > Camelidae > Camelus > Camelus ferus. Next base: position 3,395,171 of record NC_045712.1, on the reverse strand, counting down.
ATAGAAATGCAGTGGTGTTTATATACATTTAGAAATACAAAATTATATAAATACAATTTTATGTCAATACATGGTTAATAAAAGTATAAAAACATGCATGGCAATGATACATATAAATTTCAACAAAAGCAGATAGAAGAGAAGGCCTTAGCTGAACCTGTCATTTTAAAATTCTATGTTAAAAAAGAGATAGATGTATCTTCTACTAATCTATAAATGTTATCATCTCTTAAATTGGACTTTTGAGTACATGAGTGTCATAATAATTTATGAACATTTCTGTGGGATAGAAGAATTTAATAATTGAAAATATAGAATAATAAAAAAAACTTAAGTCTTTTTATAGTTACTTTTCCCATGAGCCATATCTTGATCATTTCTTTGTTTTTTTTTTTTTCTGTGCTTCATACCATCCAAGCACGTAATAGAATCTTTTTTTTCTAGTGAGTGACAATCATTTTTAGATGCAATGCTCCACTTTTAATGTTCAAGTCGACTCTTCAATACAATCACAGGGGTTTTTTTTGTAAGATCTAATAAAGGGACTGAAGCAAATTGACTGCAGTGAAATGGGAGGTGTTGTTTCAGCTACTTAATGACCACATAAGATGATGAGGCAGTTCTGACGTCAACATCAGGTGGACATTCATGCTCTGAGTGAGCTGGAGAAATTCAGGCAGAGAAAAGCAATCCAACCAGTTGCCCTAGCCCACCACAGACACCATTTGATCTGAGCCTGATGAATACTTGACTCTTGAAAATGCCCATTTGTTTGAGTAGAGTGGATGGAAAAAGGAATTAGTGGCTGGAACTCTCTGATTCCCCTCTTGCTCCGCTCCCTTGGGTCTCCCTTGACATCCTGCAGATGCTGACAGTCCAGAAACACTCTGATCTTCCTGTCCAGTTTCATCATCTTCTGAGCTAAAATAATCAACAAGAGAGGTTTAAGAAACCCTCTGATACTTTAGCCAAGTCATATCAAGCCATTCTGTGGAAACACTGATTTTTCTACTAGGCTTCCTAGGAAATAAATATGTATGTTTCATGGGCTGACACATTTAATACAGAATTCAAAACAGTGAAACAGCTATTTGTATCTAAAAAACTGAAGTAGTTCTCAAGAGCAATAAGTCCAATGGAGTAACTCTCCAACTTATCTCTGAATAAGGTAATTAAAAACTAAGGTTTAAGAATGAGTTTCTTCTCATTGTACTTTCTAAAGAAAAAGAATGTATCCTTGGGATGTGAAAAATTAAATGTTAAATGTATTTCTTAAATTTATTTCTGTGTTATTTACATATATATCTATATTCTTAAGTATAGAAAGAATTTCTATACTTAAGAAATACATTTCTGAAATGTATTTCTATGTTATATGCATATATTCCTATATTTATAATATATTTTTATTAAAATCTTATATTTCTTTTTTAAAACTATTTTTTTCAATTTTTAAATTCTCTACCTTGGTGTCAGTAAAGTGGTATTTTCAGCTTTGCATAGCCTTACGTATGACAACATTTTGTTTCATTAAACTAACATCGTCACTGAATTCATACTTGCAAAACTTTATTTTCTTAACCTTAATTTTGAACGTGTTTTCCCAAGTAAAAATATCTGCTTATTGTTGTCCTTTGGAGGTTAGAGACAATGTCTTGTTGATTTCTCTATCCCCAGACCTAGCCCAGGACCTGGCCCACGTTAGATACTTACGTGTCCGTTCACTGTTTAAAGAAGCATCTGAATGACACTTAAATGTAGAATATCAAGTTTGATAAAGTACACTTGCCATGTTGTCTGTCACCCCCATCCTAATTTGTTTTTCTCCGTAATCCTTGCAGTAGTACATCTTTGCCTTCACTTGTTTGCCTTTTTGTCTGTCTCCTTCCATAGAACGGTCACTCCAAGAAAACAGGGATTTCACTGTCCCCACTGCTTTACCCACTTAGAATACTGTGTTTTACGTAATATCTGTGTTCTAATTTCTGTTTGAATCAAGCAACAGATAATAGTTTGCAGAAGCTAAAGCAGATTGCTAAAAGAGAAGAAATAGGTATCTTCCTTTAATGTTCTTCTTAATATAGAATTAAGCTTTTTGAGTATTTCCTCTAAGAAAATTCTGGATTCACGTCGTCTCCTTATCGACAGTGCTGTTTCCGATGTAGAGGTGATTATTTTGCTTCCACTGGACCTTTAGGAAATCGAATGCCTTTTGCATAGTGACCCAGAGTCTAGGAGAGTTTTCTCACTTCTACTCTTGTGATTGTAGTCTTCTCTTACCAAAGAAAAACACCCGCAACGTTAAAGAGCTTCTCTGATACGTTAGTCCCTATTTGCATAATGAGATAATTCTATTTTTTGGGTTGCCATCCTGAAGACACTTTTTTTACATCTTTAGAAACCTATGCCTATTTTTAAATTCCTGTTGCTATACATGATAAAGTCTGTGGCCTTCAGAGATGATTCGGTGAAGCAGTTCTATCATCTGTTTTTGGCAGCTCCACTTTTTATGTATGTATTTGTTCGCTCTCCTCACCTTTCCTGCAGCTGTTTCCACTGAGTCACCTTTCAGCACTTGTGGAGACTCACGACAGCTTGTCATCTAGTAAAACCTTATACCTGGTGCATTTTGTGATTGTGGGGGTACACTGTTCTATGAGTGTCCCAAACCTTTATGTGACTGCAAATCCCAGGTGGAGAAGGAAAAATGAAAATGTGTTTTATTAGTTTGCTTTTCTGAGAAGTTTAATGATATCTCATCAGACTGATATCAGAGCATTTAAAAATTATAAACAAGCAGCCACGTGGGAGAACAGCTATTATGAACATTTGTAGAGTGTTTTATCTGAGAATGTGGTGGTATTTTCCATTGCCTAAAAGAAACTGACATCATGCTGCACTAATAACTTGAGGAAAATACGTTTTCAAGGAGTTGATACAAGAAGTTATTTGACCTGAAAATGGATGCTTAAATTTGTGTTGATTGGGTAAACATCACTGAGTAAATTTTTCAATGTTTTTTTTCTCCAAATAGAGTTGTTTTTGTCTAAATCATAATACATCTAATATGTTTTATGTATGTTGTCTGATTTACAGCACATGGTAATCCTTTGAAATATTGTTATTAGCCTCATTTTACAGATCTTGTCAGCAACGCTTAGTAAAGTGTAGAAGGGTTGTATTGACTGAATGTGACAGCTTCTGTGTTTAACTTCTTTTGTGGGGCAAGGCTTATCAGACAATCATACCTCCTGCCATGTGTGCAGCTTTCCACCTCATGCAGAAGAAAACATTTAGAAGCAAAAGTCCTCATAGTACCTGAACTAAAGAGTGGGACCTATTAAAAATTCCTCTGTGATGGAGAGACCCTTCCAAGAATGGTGATAGCCCTGAGACGGGGGTAAGGACAGGTAAAAGAGAGAGTGACAGCACCTCCCCACCTTTACTTCCAGAAGCTAATGGGAGAGCCGGGGAGCCTCTGTATCCTGGTTGTTGGCCTTTGCAGGAAATTAGTGCTACTCTGAGAGACAAGGGTGGACCTGACCTGCCCAGCTCCAATCGTGAGAAGGTCCCAAACCACAGTAGGAGACCCAAATTTGGAGAGAACCAAGTTACATTCCATTGTTCTGTGTGCCCCTCTGAGATCATAGTTTGTACTTAAGAGATTTTCAGCATCTGTTGATTTGAATGTGATGAAATGAATGTGAACCTAGATTCAAACATAGTTATGTGTATGGCCTTGGGGAAGTCACTGTGCTTCTCTGAGTTTGCGTTTCCCCATCTCCAGGATGGGCGAGAGTAACCTAGTTGAGACAGCTGTTCATGCATCCACTTTGTGAACTCCAGATAGAGTGACTTGGACTTCACACCACCTCTGTGGCTTCTCCCCTGGGCCACCTGTATTTCATTGTTTGCACCCAAGTAATGGGTGGACACAGAAAGAGAAAGATCCTGGAAAGTTTAAACACATTAATCTTTTTAAGTGGCAGGAAGGAACTCAAGAAAGAAGGAAGCTAGAGATGAGAGGAAAAGGTGTCTGGAGACGGGGGCAGAGAATGGAGCAGGAGGACGACAGAGTCTTCAGAGACGGTCTTGGATATTTAGGAATTACAGGTTGGAGGAAACTGGCTAAGGCATTCTGGCTCTCAGTAGTATCGCAGATGGCTATAAACATTTTAATTACGTTTTTTAATGTCAGGTGTGTTTTGCTCTTAAGTGCAACAGACCTATGGTGAGTTGAACTACTAGGTGGCCTGGTTTTATTCAGGCTGCACCGGGGATGGAATATTGTAAAGCTGCCTCCCCAAAGATTCTATTACACGTGCCCAGATGATAACATTTTAATGGCTAGAAACACCATAATAGTTTCCATTGGAAATCTGCTATTCAACTTAATGTAACATATTATATAGAGAGAATTGGAGCATACACAGGTGCTTTTGCAGCAGTTTTGAAATCGAGATACGACATATATTAATACTAGTTTCACAAAGTAGCAAACATTATTATTGCTAAGGGAATTCAGTGAGGAAGGTATTGCTTTCAGCCAGGTCGAGTGATAGAGATAAAAGATACTTTCTAGCTTATTTGAATTAGGGATTTCTTGTGATAAGCTCCATTTCTTATTTCTTCCTCTGAAGGAATCATGTACTTTATGATATCTTTATTACAGACGGAAATAGAGTAGGATCCCAACATATAGGCATTTAATTTAGTCCAATTCAACTGTGCAAACTGAAACTGAAAGGAAAGGATGGGAGAAATATCAGCTGAAATAACGTGAACAGTTTCTCCCACTATTTCACCCTAAGAGTGCTAACCCGAGTGACCTTGAGATGGGAGATGTGAATCAGCTGGTCACTCAGTGGATCTCGTGTCTTTTCATGCATGACTGAAGGAAGCATCTTAGGGTGCTGCTCATGAACATTATGTGTAAATATACAATATTATTAAGCCATACTTTCCATATTATACTGGAAGCCTGTGGCTACAGATCAATAGTGCAATGGCATAAGGTTTTAGTTTCTTTCCCTGTTAACTTGCTCTGTCATTCTGAGAATGACAGCTTAGATTCCCTTAAGATGGCTGCCATAGTTCTAAGCTCAGATGGAGACTCTAGGTCCTGTGGAAAAAGTTTGTTTCTTCTCATACGTATTTTTCATGATGGTACCTCTGCCTAGACACTCCCCGAGCCTGTTTCTCCTCACTTTTTGGCCAACAGTTGTATCATATACCCAAACCAGTCCCTGGCAAGGAAAATGATTTGCTTGGATCAGCCGTATTCAGCCACTGGCTTGGGGATGGACCCATATTCTCCGATGCTTAGGACCAACTGCAGGAAAATACTGGATTCTGTGAGGAGAGAGAAAAGCGGGTAGACAGTAGTCAGACAGGCAAATAGCTTCTACAACGTATTTATTCACTAATAGATTGTACAGTGCTATTCTGGTATACCAAAGACCAGGTATGTTGTACTTCACAGGCAATATGAAGGCTTTTTGTGGGGGTAATTTTGACACAGACTTTTGCCTTAAGATTGGTTTTAGAATATAATCCACACTTAGGTGAGACTCAACTGTAACATCAAAATTTGTCTTAGTTGACACTTTCCCTACTGTGTGTATCAAACGCACTCTTCTTAAGGGTGAACAGAAAACCTGGTTTGCTGTTACAAAATTTTGATCAACAGCTTACATGTTTGCCTTTTTGAGAAGAAAACCAGTTAGAGTAACTCTGCATGGAATAAATCTCACCAAATCTATCCAGACATCGAGCTATTTGGCCGAAAAATACTGCACCTTTTATGTGCCTGCCACTGTTTTAGCCATTTGGATAAAGCAAAGAATGAGACAGATAACATTCCTGTTCTTACAGAGCTTACATTCTGTTGTGGAAAGAAAATGTCAAGTATGTCAACTAGGAAAAAAAAAAAAAAAGAAAGTGAGAGTGAAAAATACTCTGATAACAAGCAAATGGCTGGCACTTTTAAGGGGTCAGGGAAGTCCTCTCTGAGGTCGCACTTAAGCTGAAATCTAAATGGTAAGAAAATAAAAACAAAGAGCCAGCCTGTGAAGGTCCAGGGAGGTGCTGGTGAAGCATTAGGAGTAGCTGTTGCCAAGACCCTCAGGTGAGAATGAGCTTGAAATGCAGGGAGCAAAGGGGGAGAGGGAGATGAGATCAGAGAGGTCCCCAGAGGCCAGGTCATGTGGGATTGTGTAATCAAATATAGAAAGATTGGTATTTTTTCCAAGCACATTGGGAAGCCATTGGAAAGTTCCACGCTGAGAAGTGAGAAAATAACACACTGGATGGTGTTGGGACAATATGGTAGCGAAGCAGTTAAAGTACAGTTAGGAGATTAAGAGGTACAAACTATTGTATATAAAATAAGGTACAAGAATATATTGTACAATGCGGAGAATATAGCCAATACTTTATAACTATAAATGGAGCATAACCTTTAAAAATTGTGAATCACTATATTGTACCCCTGTAAATTATGTAATGTCTGTCAACTACACCTAAATTTAAAAAAAAAAGAAAATGCAGTAAGGTTGTTGCCCAGGTAACAGATGTTGATGGCTAAGACCAAGGTAGTAGTGGAAAATATACAAAAATAGGTAAAGATGCAAGATGTTTAAGAGATAGAATGTGGGAAGTTAGAGGGAAACAAGAGAAAGGACAGCTGTCTAGATGTCTGGCTTAAGCTACAGAGTAGACGGAGGAATTGTTTTCTGCAAAGATGGGCAGGAAGTTGGTTTGTTGGGGGAAGGTGACAGGCAGAATCCAGAGTTCTGTTTTGGCCCTATTAAGTCAGAGATGCCTCTTGAACACCGTAGTAGAGATGTCAAGTAAGAATTGGATACATCAGCCTGGAGTTCCAGGAAGAGGCTAGGTCTGGAGATAAAGATTTGGGAGTCATCTGCATGTAAAAAAGCAGAGAAGTGCCCACACAATTATTTCAATTAATTCCACAGCACATTGTAAAGTATAATTTGGATAAACTGAAAAATGATGGGTACTTATTTATTGAAACTTTTGTCTTGAAAATTTGTTGACAGCACCATTTCTGAGAAATTAATTGATCACGACAAGCAATGATGGCTCGTTTCATCAAAGTTTCCCTAAAAGACAAAGTTTTATATTATCAGCTTTGGCTTGCTTTGAAAATGTGTTTCTTGTGCGTCACTGTTTTAGGTTAGCAGTGCAATTCTCTGCTTTTTGCTTCATAAATCAAACAAGGACACAATTGTTAAATAGTCTATATCATATTAATTAAGCTCTGAAACGAAGCAAGCATTATAGCCATTTATAACAGGGTATTGCATAAGTTGCTAATCAATGAGAAAAGCAACTAATTAACAAGCCACTAGTCAGCATTTTGAGCAGAAGTTGGTGACTTTTAGCTTAATTAAACCTTGCAGGCGTCAGTGATGATGTGAAAGAATCTTTAATCTGTTTGTGTCTAAATTTCCCCTGATCATTTTCACATCTGTACATGTTTAAAGCCCCTGTTTTGAGGTAGTTAAAGGGATTTCAGTGTCTTAAAACACTTCACATTTTTAAAAGCCCTTTTTCTTAACTAAATCGTTGAGATTTCTCTTGGATTAAGGCAATAGAATGAAGTTCCTGAACTATTTCACCCCCAAAATAATATACTTAGAGTGTTGACTAAATTTCTTGTACAAAGAATAATTTTTAAAAACCTGCTGAACAAATATGTGATTTTTAGTAACTGTATGGGGTTGTATAATCATCACCAAAATATATTTTGAATAAATGAAATTTTCAACTTTAGATAAATTTATCCATGATGATGTATCGAGTTTAGTTTTGGGGGGAAGCTGGGATATATCTAGCCTTTAGGAAGGACCTATAAAAGAGTTGGTATGCCTTTTCTTCTAGTCCTGAAATATTTCCATGAGTTGGCTAAAACTCAAAAACAGGGTTGTAGAGAGGATGAATCAAGGTTTGGGATTAATTATTCCTTAAATAAACATTTAAGTACTACCAACTCTTTTGTAATTACAGTATTTGGTAAAAATTTAAAATCCTAGTTTTTTACAGTGCCCTTATTTCTTTTTAGGTGTTGTTCTCTCATAGTCAATCCAGGGACTACAAATGTTCTTTCATAATAATAATGTTCTTAATTTTTCGCACTTACAATCTCTTGGCTGAGATGTCATTTTCAGAGAGTTGCTTAGGCGGTGGGACAAACATTTATACTTGAAATTTAGATAAGTGTGCATATCAAAAGTGTGTCCCATTGAACACATTTACAGGGATTTTTTTTTGAAATTTTTGAGAGATAGGCAGTGGTTTGCCAAATAGAAATACCAAGTAATAATCATAATACCAGCCATCGCTTTCTGTGTTTTAAACTGTAATTTTTTTCTTTATCTAATTTTTACAACAACTGTGGAATAGGCATTTATATTGGCTCCATTCCACAAACTGGGACACTAAGGCAAAGAGAAATTTAATAGTTTTCTCACATGCCCCCCGAAGTGAGTGGCACCACTGGGATCATGAATGCAGGCAGTCCCACTCTGGAGTCCTCACTTGCATTTAGTATTTCCTACTGGAAATTTCCCTTGTCTATATGGCTCGTATGGCTTTAGTCACTTAACATCAGTTAGACCTAACAGTTTCATGTGGTACTCCCCATCTAATAATAAAACTCCAAATTTACCCTGAAATATTTCTTTAAAAGTTGTGAAATATTTTCAGACACATTGGCAACCTAGTGCTGTATGAAGAATGGTAAATTTGGAATCTGGAGACTTGGGTTCAAAATGATGATTCTTCCACATAATTGCAGGAACTTCGGAAATGATTTGGCTTCATTGAACCTGTTATCAGTGAAATAGAGAAGGTATTTCTTGCCCACCTGGTGCCTCTCTTTTATGTCTTCACGACAGCAAGATGGTAGCCCTCACCACATTGTATGGGAGCTTCCGTTCCTGTAACTCTCTCTCCATAACAATAGGGACCACATCTTTGTATCTTCAGTACCATTGAGGATAGTCTCTCTCACCTCGGAAGTACGTATTAAGTATGTGCAGAAATAAAGTGTGAAGGAAGAGATGACATTATATTTCCCCCAAAGAGATGTCGTCAAGATCCAGTGTGATAATATAAGTGACATTCTATTCCTGGGCTCTTGCTGCCAGCTGTAGTCAACTGAAAATACCAAGATGAGGCTTCCCCTAGTAGCAATACGTATTGATTCATCGGCTCAGATGCACCATAGGAACCACACTGGGAATAAATATTTTTCAAACAAATAGCTTGAAGAATAGATAAAGAACATCCCACTATTCACCTTGTGGGGAAGACATGAACAGCATCTGTGTATATCTTGATTTTCTATTTCTGTTATTTCCTAAAGCCTTTCGGAATTGTTTATCAGAGACAGAGTGTGGTCATTGGGTCACAGTTGTCAAATGATTGACATCAGAAAAACTGTTTGGTTTAGTAATAAAAGAAGGGCAAGTCCTATTGAATCTAGTTCTAGAGATCACACAGCACATTTCACAGCTATTTTTATATCCTTACAGAGAAGACTTTTTATTTGCTGATGAAGAATATGAGGCAACAAGCACTTTTTTCCTTGAAATGTTTTTTGTATTGATCAGACATGTTAATAACGTAACATAGACTACCAGGGCTTTGACCGCCTGCAGCTTCTCTGTCCACGAGACAGTGCAGACCATTTGTTATGCCTTCATTTTCGCAGCAGTACTCAGAGCTTCTGGCTTTAACTCTTTCAATTTTGGAATCTGTTGTTCTTTGATAGAAACTGTACTCGTTTCTGTACCTGGTGGTTTTTTTTTTTCCAGCGTAAATAAGAATATCACTCCAAATGTGTAGTCAAGTAGTGACATACTATCCTTCCTAGTCCCTGGTGAGCTTTGAAAATTGTAGGTAAGCCAGTCATTCATTTGATTATATTAAGATTGAGTAACTGAAATCAGGGCAACGCCATCCTATATAAAATCGTATTTTACTTTTCACTTAATACAACTTTAGCTGAGCTGGTCTGGGGATGCAGAGAGTGGTTTTGAATTTTGGATATTTATTAATTTGCTAAGAGTACATGGAAAGTCTAAGTTATAGGACATGTGGAATAAAATAATAACCACTATACCTTTATTCTACTGATAAAAGATTCAGAAAATGTTGCTACACATTGGATTTAATCTCTTATAGTTGCTTGGATTTAAGTGAAAAATCTGTTGATGCAAGAATGTCCTTGTGGATGGGAGTCATAGGATTTTAGGAAATCTGAGACCCTCACTTACAGAGAAAATAGACACATCGCTGGCCTCTATAGTAACCCCACATCACTACCCCTCCTATGAAACAAGACACTCAAACTCCAGACCACTTCTGTTAAAAATTAAGTCTGGTTCAGTGTGATTTTGTCTTTTTGGACCCCTTTCCTGGATGTTTAACAAAAGGAGACTCTATGTTTCAAGAGAAACAAGCCTACATATAAATAAGAAAGACTTGAAATCTGGCTCTAGAAACTATATATTTGAACTTGGGTCAATATAGCACTTCACCGAGTCATAATTTCAATCTTTATACAATTAAATATTCTTTTTTTAAATCTGCCATATAAGGTTGTTTGGAAGATTATATGAGAAAACTCTTGCAAAAATCCCAGCATGTTGTTGGACAAGTAGAACATTCTTAATAAATGTCAGCAGTGCCCCTTCTCCTCCCTTCCTCCTGCTCATCATCTTCAACGTATATGAAATATAACACGAGGAACGGAAACTGGACTCCGGAGAACATTTCAGATGGGAATATTCTGTTCCTGGAGAATTTTGGTTACAATTCCCAGATGTGTTTTGCCCTATTTCAGTAATGATCTAATGAAAACACCTGGGTGATTCTTAACTTGTGTTTTATAAAAACATAAAAAATCCTAAGTGGATAATGACTTAATGAACCTCATGGAATGAGAACCAAACCCAATTTATATGCATTTAACTTGTATATTTCTAAGGAACCTTTTTCACAGTTTCCTTCCACACAAAATTCTGTGCAAATCATAAGCAGGCATGGCCAAGAAGAGGAACCCTGTTCACATTCCTCAGAAGGTCAGGGTCTTCTCTGGCACCATTTCTGTGTCCTGCCTGCGACTTGGTCCAGACCATTCTGTGCTGTCCTGTTGCTTCTGGACTATCCAGGCTCTTGTGCTCTGTAAAGATCGCCGCCTCCCTACGTGTTTAAGTGCATGAATTTCACATTAAGGGGTCCTTTGTCAGAGAGGGTACTGAGGTACTTTGTTTCATTTCTGTTCTAATTGTTAGAAAATATCCTTTCCCAAAGTCTGCTCTTGCTCTGCATGTCTGACTTTTGCTTTGCTGTTTCAAGGTTCTGCTGTTGGCTGTGTGTTCTATATTCACTGCATAGTTCCACATACTATGCAAGAGGAGAGGTTTTACATGTCTTACCTTTTGGTAGAAAAGAGTAACTTCCAGATGAGATTCTGAGCTCAAAATGTTGGCCTCATTGGACAGAAGATAAGATCTTCACTTTTCCCAGGTGGTACTAGACACTTAGCTACAATGAATGTGATGTTACTGTTTTTACCATACCACCCAAGTTACAAGACTAGCAGTGGATAGAGTAGTTGCTCAATAAAGATTTATTGAGATGAATTCTCATAGCTAAGAGTCTTTATGCAGATGTCAAAATCTGTCATGGATATTATAGAGGGGTTCTGATTTTGAAAATTCGTCTTTTGAACGGCCTTCAGTTAGTATAATTCATTATATTGGTAAAGTCATCTGTTCTAATTCTGAAGTATAGATGTAATATATATATAGGACAAGTACATTTTGCAGTAGAGGTGATTGCTGGAAAACCTGGAACATGTGAGCAATTATGGAGAAATAATAGTCATTAATATAATTATTATTGTTTATTGAATGTTTTAATGTGTGTCAGACACTGAGAAATCCTTTATATACATTATCTTAAGATAACCTGTTCCAAAGCAAGCATAGAAGAGGAAGTGTTACTATACCCATTTATAGATGAACTAACAGAAGCTCAGAGAGGTCAGTATCTTACCCAGGATCACACAGCTAGAATGAAAATCTAGGATTTTAGCCCAGTCCACGTTGATTCCAAAACCAATGTTCTTAAGGATTGGATCTCTTTGTGTGAAAATAAGTCAGAAGAGATTGATGGGGATGTGTATCTTTTATTTTCCTTGCCCAATATAAATTCTATATTTATACATAATATAGTAATTTTTCTACAGCTATTAATGAGTTACCTGCAAAGGAATGAGTAATATTGAAGATCCATGCTGTGTTTTAGAGGGTAAATTTTCTTTCACCTTAAAAAATCGTGCAAAGCATTGTAGAAAGCTACTTCTCTGTTGATCCTAATATAACAAAACCCATTCATCTTCACCCCATTTAGGGATGATATTCGGGTGAGCCTGTGAATACTGAATGGTAGCTTCTTGAAAGATCCATTTTTTGAGATTAATCCTCTGTGATTTCTATTTTTATTCATGTGTTTTCTTTCCTGATTTTCTATTCCCTTGTTTTGCCCATTCATGGTCCATATATTTTTGTCATTTTAACTCCTTGTCTTGAAGCTCTGCAGTCATTTCTGAGTTTTATGGATCACTACCCAGATGTTCTGGTGGTGTCACTATTAATCCTTCTCCACCACGTGGCCATTTTACCAAGGCTTTGGGATGATATTTAGCTGTTACTGTGGACCTTCTTCCTGGAATCTAGACCAAAGAGGGCGGGGGAGGTCAGGGGATACGTAAACATAAATCAGGTGTGTGCAAACAAGCATGATGAATGCTAGTTCCCAAAGCGCTCTGCCTTTTGTCAAACTTATATATCAGGAGAGAGGACTGTGTGGCGTGAGTGATGAATCATGACATTGCTCCCTGGTGAACGTGCAAGCAGAGAAACTACCGCAGTAGCAGGGTAGCCCGGATACATCACAGGGCTCGGGGACACAGAGTGGAAAACCGTGGTATCTGTATTAGCCTGCATGAAACAGCACACAGAAGACAGCAGCATCCCGGCCTGGGAAAACCTCATCAGTCAAAGGGAGGTGAGCTTGGGTAAGCAGACTAAGACATAGCACATCCAGGGGTCTTAAGCAGCACCCGGAGACAGAAAAAAAGCAAAACCAAACAAACAACTCAATTCTGTATTCATTAACCTTTCGTTGAAATTGAGCATTTCCTTCAATTATGAATGCAGGTAATAATCGTGGAATTACGATCAGTTACTGTGGCTTCACCACCAGTAGAAATCACTCATTTATTTATATCATATTAACAGTTACTGCAAATATCTCAAAGTATTGTTTATGATACTCACTCCTTTGAAATTTCAGTAGCTATTACACTCACCCTAGAAATACATGTAGTGTCACAAAAGCTTAAGATATTTTTATAATCATTTCAGTATAAATGGTTTCCTTTGTAATTCTCTCTATGTTTTTTGATGTCCAAAAAATATTAGTTTGTTGCATAGCTTTCACCACAGTATCAAAAAGGTCCATGGCACATACATACTGTTTTTACAATTAGATGAGGTCTGGTTTCTTAAAGATATAATTCTTTTTTGTTGTTGTTGAGTTGTAGTCATTTTACAGTGTTGTGTCAAATTCCAGTGTAGAGAGATATAATTCCTTTAAATGTTTGAGGAAGCAAAAGTTGTACCTTGTACATGTTGCCACATGTCAGCATTTACCATGAATAGAAATTAACTTGGGGAGTAATACCTTTCCTCTGACTTATCAAACCTTGGTATCTGGATAACAACCCAGGAACATGGCATGAATTTCAGACTAGTCCTTAATAATCCACCCCATATTAACTTTTATTATACAGGTGCAGTTGGGTTGTGATTAACAGTTCTGGCTCTAGAATGGAAATTCCTGGATCTCAATTTTAGCTGTGCTATTTTATTAGATGTGAGGTGTTGGGTATATATTATTTTACCTTTCTAAGCCTCAATTTCCTCATCTATAAAACTTGGAATAATAACAGTATCTAACTTACAAGGCTGTGGTGAGGGATAAATGAAATAATGCACTTAGAGCACTTGAAACAGTTATAAAAACATAGTAAGTGCTTAACACAAAATTGCTAGTGTTTTCAAAACTGCAGTTATGTTTGTAATAAGAATTGCTGCCCACCACCATCTTCATCCTCAAAAAAAGTTAGTAGGTCCCTAAAAACCCATGCATCTCCCCAGGATGCCACAAGAGTAGGCTTTGTGGTTTGGAGCATCCTGGTACCTACCTCCTATGATGGTTTATATTATCACCTAATCAGCCTATATGCTGTTTTAAAAATTAGCTTCAAAAACAAATATATGAATGTACAGGTATGGCTGAAGCATTATGCTGTAGACCAGAAACCGGCACATTGTAAACTGACTATACTTCAATTAAAAAAAAGACAGCTTCAACAAATATTCAGTCAATATACAGGAATAGTTACACAGTATGCATTAGGTAAAAAGAATGACAGTATAACAGATACTAATGACAGTTTAAGGAAAACATCATTACCATTATCTCTGAAATTTCCAGACTGCTTCTCTATGATCCCAGTCTCTTTGCTCCCCACAGTTGTAACCACTAACCTGGAATTTTGTTTATTAGTCCGTTGCTTGCCTGTACAATTTTATCACATGTACCTCCAAATAAATATAAACCTTATGTGAGTGGAGTCATACTGAAATCTGTGACTTGCTTTTTTCACTCAGTTGAAGTTCCTGAGATTCATCCATATTGTTGTAAATAGCTATAATTCATTTTATTTTATTTTCACTTTTCTATCATTATCCTCTGAATGGATGTACTGCCATTTGCTATCCATTTATTACTGATAGCCTTTTTTATTGCTATTAGCAGTAAGTTCTGCTGTGGATCTTGTCATACATGTCTCCTGGTGTCCCTGACTCTAAGAATCATTGAATCGTGAGCATCTTTATTTTCACCAGATAATTTGAAATTGTTTTCCAAAGGATGTTCTAACTTAATACCTACCAGCAGTGCCTAGTTGTTATCAGTCTCTGTACCTTCTTACCAACACTCAATATTGTCAGACTTTTGCATGTTTAACAATCTGCTGAGTTTGAGATGGTATTTCAGTATGATTTTAATTTGCAGTTTTAATTTTTATCTCTTTATTGACCATTCATGTCTCTTCTGTGAATTGTCAATTCAAGTCATTGATACTTTTCTCCTTCTTGTTCTTAATAGTCTTCGTAATTTGAAGAATTTCTGGACACTGCTTTTTGCCAGATACAAATTTCTATATAAAAGTTGTCCTCTTCTGGTTTGCAATTTGTGGCCTCCTAACGCTTATTTGGAGTTTTCTGAGGAGCAGAAGTACTTCATTTTAGTATTGTCAAGGCTGTTAAGCTTTTTCCTTATGATAGTGCCTTCTGTCTTATAGAAAAAATACCACTGTCCACTTTTCCTAATAGGAAAACAGATCAAACAGAACCTTTTGCATCATTATAAGAGAGATAATAACCCAAAGGAGGAGAAAATAGTTATCTTGGAATAGATTCTTCTTACATTTTCTAATCTCTGGCTACACTGTGCATAAAAGCCTGAAAATTACTTGTGATTATCCAGATTATTTAGACAGAATCTTTCATTAGTAAAACTTTAAAGTTCCTGTTGTGTTCACCTCCAGTTTAACTTAACAGAGTCCAGGTTACCTTTTTATTTACTAATGTACTAGATACTAAAGATATAAAAATTGTTCCAAGCTAAAGCAGTGTTTCTGTGCTTCTACATCTGGATAGCACTCCTCACATTTACCATCTCCCTGGGATATGATTCACAGGTGATGCACAGAATTGCATCTGTGTTTCCTTTACAATCTTAATATTTGGTATCTCTATACTGAGTTTACAAATGGTCCTTACTCCCCACTCTGCTTCTCTGCTTAATTTGGTTTTTGGGTTTTGCCTCATCTTCCTGCTAGTCTGAACATACTGTTGAGATAGAGTCCAGCTGTTCTGCTTTGGGTAAGTTTGAGGAGTTTGCTGGGATCCAGGACTTTGAGTACTAAACCCAAGCTCCAGGCAGCTGGGACAAGTTGGTCGCCCTACTTTGAGGACCAGAACTGTGCATATTGCATCTTTTCTTGTTGCACGACTCTTCTTACAGTGTTTCCATGTAGTCGGTATGTAAAAAGTATGTTTTGCATTAAATGGGGAGGCAATCAGTTCTGATTTGGATTCTACTAAGTCTTTCTTACAAGTTATGATTATTTTCTAGCATATCATTTCATTAAGCTCTCATCTTTTTCTTAATATATTTAACCATTTTTCTTTAATATGGTGACCTTATGGTGGCTGTAGGCATCCTTTACAAGCAGAGTCTGCCTCTATATGTGTATATATGTTCATTTGCCATCATGTATTTATGCATTAGCCATTATACATCCTTTAGCCATCGTGTATTTTTTTCATTTTCACAAGTACATGACAGTTTACTAATTAAAAGTAATTTGTTATCAATCATAATATAAACAGTTTAATTAACATCTGGCAGACTTTAATTGATGATATGCATTTAATTTTTGTTCTGTCATCTTTAGAATCATAAAAGTTGTAGTTGTCAAGTATTCTGCCACGGTTGAATTTTCCTGGGGGGGTGACATTTTTGTGTATAAATTGTAGAGGAAATTGCTTTATGAAGTAATTTGAGAGGTGGCTGAAATGGCTTCTGTAGCTGGCAGCATCTCTCCCTTTGGCCTAGTGCGTACCTTAAACCCCACCAGTCTCCACCCGTTCAGTTGGTTTACTCTTGCTCCCTCTAGCTCTCCCCGCTAACATGCCGATGCCTTGAGGGAGCTCAGCATATTAAGACAGTTGGATTAGTACCCCTTTCAGCAGACAATAGTTTGTCAGCTGCCTTCCAAAGTTACAGCTTAGATGAGAGGAAACTTGCACAAGAAAGGAATTTGGAGGCAGCAGGTAAGGAGAACTCATCACGAACACAGAGTAGCAGGCACAGAAGGATGCGGCTGCATGTTTCGGAGTTGGAGTAGGACACCTAGAGGGAAGTGGCTCCGGAGACAGACTTTGCTATTCCACAGTGCTCCGATCTTGGGACAAAAAAATAAAATCTTTACAAGATTTCATTCATGAGAATATTTTCCACTCCAGATAGAATGCAATGGATATCTGATACAGTTTTGTGCCAGTCTAAGTGACTATTGAGAGAAGATTTCCAAACTTCTCTGATTGCCATCAGTAGGCTATGATGAAGTGGAATTTTTTCTTCCCCTAGTTGCCTTTATCAGTATCAGTGAAATGAGAGCAAGGCTCTCTATTCTCCCAAAGTGGAACGAAATCAGATCTGAATCTTGAACAATCAGTTGAACATCCTTCAACCTGTAGTTCTGTGTCTGATTTGGAAGGAGTGGTAACTGTCTTATTAAAAGCCACCTAATCTTGCTTCCTTGTGATAATTCAGAACTGGACATACCAAAAAGTTTTATAAAAAAAAAAAAACACAAAAGTATTTTTCAAAGTTGTGATCATATAAAACTAGACAAAACTAAAATGTTTTCTTTAAACTCACAATACAATTATTCTCTGAGAAATTCTTCTGCAATTACATGGCAAATAGATTAGGGTGACTGTTAGAATACAAATCCAACTACTGCTACTGCAGACCTTCAGAATAATTTAATTTGGTCAGCTGTCATTTTCTACAGTGAAATTTTATCTTAAGAAAGCGTATCCAAAATGGACATCTTGTATCGATGGACTTGTGTGTCTTCCCCATAGTGAAGCCTTAGCTCCTAATGTAACCGTATTTGGAGATAGAATCTTTAGAGTGGTGATGGTTAAATGAGATCATAAGGGTGGAGCTCTGATCCTGTAAGACCTGTGTCCTTATAATAAGAGGAAGAGATACAGAGGAATGGCCATGAGAGCACACGGAGAGGAGATGGCCACCTACAAGCAAAGGAGAAAGTCCTTACCAGAAACCAAGCCTGTCCACACCGTGATCTTGAACTTCCGGCCTCCTGAACAGCAAGAAAATAAATTTATGTTGTGTGAGCCATACAGTCTGCGGCCTTTTGTTACAGCAGCCCCGGCAGATTAATAGAGCTTCTAATTTTAAAATAAACATTTTAAAAATACCTTCATTTTCCCAGGGTAGATGATCACAGCTTGACTTCTGAATTAGATTCTCTATCTTCTAATGAAGACGTTTGATCTTAGTCCTTTCCATCCCTGGTCCATAGACCGACCTCTTGGTCTTCACTGTGGGTGCTTAAGCCTTTCGGGCTGTTGAAGAGACTGTAAGTTCAATCAGAAGCAGAAGGCCAGGTTGTAACATCGCCCCCCTTGGTCAGCTGACACGGTGCATAGTCCCTTCTGTCGGCGTCTAAGACTCCTGAGATGTGCTTCTAGGTTTTGGCCATCCCCCAATTTTTTTGGCTCTGTAATAATTGAACTGCTCCTGTTCAAATGATGCCTGGTCCTGTGGTTTGTTTTTTGGTTTTCCTATAGGGGGAACTTGTGGATTGTCACAGAGGCCCATGAAACTCTGGGATGAAATTATGCTACAAACTCCTGTTTATCCATGGTCACCCCGTTGCTCTCCCCAAAACTCAATTTGAGACTTTTCCCTGTTTCTCTTTAAGATAACTTTTATCCTCTGCTAAATCAGCTTTTTTCTTCTTTATTGGGGGTGGGCAAACTAGAGCTTTGAGCCAAATCAGGCCTAACGCGTGTCTTTGTCAGTGAAGTTTTATTGGAACAAAACCACACTCACTGGTCTGTATGTTATCTGTGACTGCCATCATGCTGCAGTGCCAGAATTGAGGTGTTGCAAAAAGAGCAGAAGAGACCACAGGAGCCTAAAATATGTGCTACCTCTTTGTGTATGTATTACTAAAACATTCACTATCTATATTAAAAAAAAAAAATTAAGGACAAAATTTGCAAACCCTTGTCTGTACATTGACGCCTTTGCTTGATAGCTCCAATATACTCCTATCCCTTATTAGTATGCAAATCATAAATAATGCTGACAAACTGTAACTTAATATTGTTAATTTTTTTTCTCAAACTACAGAAAAATTTGAGAGAAGTTAATATATCTATCTAGGAATGTGTTTATGGGTGTGTGAATGTAAATATTTATATATATGCTCTGTGTTTAACACAATCTTAGAAACACTAGGATTTACTGAGTTACTTCCCTTTTGAAACAATATGTAAAACTTCAAATCAAATAAATATTCTCAGTACAGCAGTCTTATTTGTACAAAGATGTACGTGGTTAAGGACCCATTCTCTGCACTTGATCAAGCTTTAAGTTCACTAAATTATGGATTATGTTACTTCTCTCTTAACCTTTATTTATTATCAGTTGACCAAATTACCAGAGATTTTCTTCCTTTTCCTATCAGGTCTCATCCATGTTGGCTGATGTGAGAGTAGTAGCTTTATCAGGCAAAGTTTCTCATCTCTTCTCCAGAAACTAATTAAGTCTGGATGGTGTTTTCTAAGAGTAATGACTCTCAGGCATCGTTTTATGTTTTATTTCTAAATGTGTTATTACTGACTGCTAGGAAGCCTGGGTTACTAGGTCAGGAACTTAGCTCCGGGGAAAGAAAAACTGGCACGCAGTCACTCTTAGCTTAAAATCCATACAGTGTGATGGGTTATTGCAATGAATACTTAGTTTTGAAAGAGCTCATTTATTATGTAACAGCAAAATGCAGTTAGCAGAATGCTTCTGTCAGTGAACCTTACAAAATGTTTTCATAACCCCCAGAGATTAGCTGGAGGTTCGTATACACTGTAAGAAGGAAGCAAACTTGACACTAAAAGCTGTACATACTCCCATGAAAACAAAATACTCCTTAGAGTTACCCTGGACTGTAGAAAACCCACTGGTCATCCAAAGCCTGATGTGGGTCATTCATCTCCACCATCTCACTCTCTACTGGCTCCTGTGTCTTCATCGTGGTTTTGACAATGTCCCAGGTACTCTGTGAAGAGATTCGTTTTAAAACAATTTAATTGGTATAATTTTTTTTTAATCTGAGGAATCTGAAATCAGGTTAACTATGATTCAGAGCAAGTGTACAAGGATTCAGTGTTCTTGTTGTATTTAAAAATCATTTTTTCCCTATTCTGCTGACTTGGCCTTACCTTCTCCCCTAATCCCTAATCCCACAGAAGACAGACTGTGTTTTATTAATTAACTCTCCTTGTGTTTATGAGGTTCATTTCCAACACAGGACAATCGTATCTTATTCAGAGCTTCATTTTTTTAAATAAAATACAGAGACAAGATTATTCTTCAGAACCTTTTATGGAAGGGTCACGTTGGAGATTGTTATAGTACTTCTGGTAAATCCAGCACTTGGGAATTTCCCCTTAACACTGGAGCAAATTGCTGTTGAGCGTTAGATGGAGTACTTTTTTCATCCTCAGTGGCCAGGTTGTGTGTAAAATATGCTCCTTTGTACACCAGAATCCTGCTCAACATGACCTTGAGGAGCAGGCAGGGATCATGGAGATCAAGGCTTCCTCAAAGAACTTCAAGTTTCTGCCTGTCTTTTCCTGCTCAGTGCAGGGCACAGACTCATTGAGAACATTCAGAGCAGACTCACCACTTGGGCTCTCAGGGTGTGATTTCATTCATGTAAAATAAATTCACCTGAGATGCCAAACCATTGTACCAGGTGGTACATCTCAGCTGTCCTTAGCACTTACTGTGGACCAATCACATTGTACATACTTTGCAGCAGTAATTCACATGACATTGACCAAGGCTTATATTATCATCCTTTTTGTATTATGAGTGATGAAGCTGAGGGACAGAGAAGCTGAGTTGGTGGCCAAAAGTCAATCTGCCAGTGAGTGCCAGCATCGGCATTTGAACCTACCACAGAGGCTCTTAGCCACCTACATGGTGCTGTCTTAAGTACTCAATTATTATACATTGATGTTAATGGGAGAAATGCAAGTAATGATGAGTCTATTTATTTTAATACTGTACAGTAGCTCCCTTTTGCTTCAGGTTGCTTTTTAAAATTACTCTTCTGCATATTTATTGTTTCCCCAGTCCAAATAGTGATTTAAGGTAGTCAAATCATCAGCCATTTGTACTCAGGAATCTGGTCATGTGAACCTTAGCTGTAGCCCATCTACCATAGTGACACGGTTTTCTGTGTCAGCCGTCCCCCGACTCCACCGCAAAGGTGTACAGAGCAGTCAGTGCCCCAGCCCACTCGTTAGTCATTAAACTCATCAAAAGAGTTTGCCTTCGTCACACAAAAAGTTGTCTTTCTCACACTTCACTAGTTACATTCAGCGCTGTCTCCAGACTCTGTTCCTGCACATATTTAACACACAGAGATTTCAACAAATGTGGTGACTTGTTGGTTGTGTCCAGCTTTAAGGGTGGAAATTTCAGCTTAGTGAACTTGGTTCCATGAACATGTTGAATTTCTCATGTTTGCAGAGATATCCAAAATTGATTTCAGGCCTCAATCCCTTGTGAAAACTCAGTAGATCTTTTTCAATTAGGTGGGGATTTTTCTGAAGACATCTTTTATCTCCTTTAGTAGTGATGATAGTGTAATTATCAAAACAGCTAAATCCCAAGTATTGTGCAAACAGTGACAGCCATCTGCAGCCAGTAAAAGTTTTTTGAAAGCAGAAGCACGGTTTTATAACCCTTCTGGCCTGAGGTTAATACAGAAAGTCACCTGGTCTTTAGCTCTTGACCCAAAATCCATTTCCCTATAAGGAAAGAGAAGAAAGAGAGATGAAAGCATCCTCTCTGTCACTTGTCAGGAAATGGAAAGAATAAAAGCAATACTCAGAGTCAAGTAATACAGTGAAAACACGAACTTTCTACCCTCAATGCCGTTACCTCCTGACATTGTTGATATTGTAGATAAAGAAATGCTTACCTCCTCTCTGCAAATGGCATCTATCCCTTACAAGCATTGCTTTTCATGAGCTAAGGGAACACAGGGGTTGGAAAATGATTTAAATTGTTTCCGAGTTCTTTGGAGGATCTCGTGTAAATTCGTTAGTAACTCTGGACCCATCTTACTATGCATTTAAGTAATGAAAAATGTATTAGTTTCGCTACAAAAGTGTATTAGCTTCCACTCCGTAGTTAAATGAAAAATGTATTAGTCTCTATGTATAAATTTATTAACATTCACTCTGTGGCATTTTCTCTTAGACGTTACTCCACTTGAACTAGTCTGTAATGCAAACACGGCTTTTAAAGTCTCAGTGCTGGAGAATTACACTTAAAAAAAAAATTCTCTTAAGCAGCAAGAAATATTTATGTCCACAGTGGCATTTGTCTATTATAGAAGTAAGCATCCCTTCCTGAGAATATGCTGTTTCAGAAAATATTGCTGGTTTTGTGAAGGCTGCTAGAGAAGGATATTACTATTTTTAAAAATCTATAAATGATCACATATATTGATCATTTGGAAGTTGTAAAATGTTCTAGAGTTGGGAGATGAAGGTAGTTTTTTTAGTGGAAAAACATAGCGTGAGCTAGTTAGTGAAGGGATTTACTTTCTGCAATAACGTAATATGTATCAGCGAGACTTACTGCTCTGTACCATCCAGAGGAATATTTTTTTTAATTTTCTTCATACAGTGTGACTGCACTAAGTTTAAACTGTAACCTTGCCAACGCCACCACTCTGGATAACTGTTCAAATTCCTCCCCTCTCCATGTCCTGAACACTAGCCTGTTCTGTTTGATGGGTCAACCTGCCAGTCTCCAAAGAAAGAACAAAGTAAAGTGAGAAAAAAAGGAAATGTAATTTGAAGTCAGAGTATTTTCTCTTAATTTTTCTCATTTTCACCCTTTTTTCTTTATTAACATTTTAGTCATGCCTCACCTGCCATTAAACTGTTGTTTGAAAATAAAGAATTTAAGAGCAGAAAATGGTGTTCTGTCTCTGTTGATCCCCATACACGTGGATGTGCCCATACGTAATCTCTGCGCCACGTGTCCGCTGGGTCCTTCACTGGATCCCAATTCTCCGCCCCTCTGTTCTCCAGTTGTTTTTGGAAGCTCCCACATGGGTGCCTTGAAAGTACCCCCTGAAGGACTTGGGAGCTGGAGGTCCCCCAGCACTGCCTTACTCTTCCCCTCCTCCCTCTTCTGTTGGCCGCATTCAGAGGTTGCAATACTGTTTCATCTTGTTGGGACCTGCACCAGCCATCCGCAGAGAGAGGAAGAGACAGCTAATCCCAGATGCTCTGAGTGCTTCCCATCAGTGGGATGTGCTCCATCCCCTCTCCTCTCTGTCCTCTCTATTCCTGATGAAGAACATTTAGTATGTCTATTTAAATTAGACAGAGAAGATAGAATGTTGGTAGGGGGATTGCATAATCATTTTCCCAAAATCTTACAGCCTACAACCTGATAGGGACCTACAACCTGATAGAGATCTGCTCGCCTCCAAGAGACAAGGAAAAAGAAACTGATTATCTTTACTCCTTAAATGATCTGAGTTAACCTGGAAATGAAGTGACTTGTACAATAAATAAAAGTCTTTCTTAACGCATTTTGTTATTGGGCAATTTCCAAAGTCCCCAACCTAAACTCATACCTTTTCGTTATTTTATAGCTGCCCCCTACTCCTCATATCAAAAATGAAATCCAAACAAGCTTATAAAATCCCAACAGAATCACTGGCACAACGTTTTTAAAAGCATCAAATGTGTTGAAGAACATTTTCTTTTTCATTCAAATGCATTTGCTGCTGAGGGACAAAACAGTATTAACTATCTCAAGGGCAGTTGCTTTAGAATTAACAATACTCCCACACACACCTATCAGTTTTTAATTATTTGTAAATGCAGTGCATAATTTCCATTTTTTTTTTTTTACATACACAGGGTTTTAAAAAGTGTTAATAAGCTGATGTCCTCCTTTGGCCTTACTTCTAAGACAAGCAGAATAAGCACACATTTTGGTTTTACTGAATTTGGAAATCATACCTAGAATCAAAAAAGCCTTTGTACTTTTCAACTGTATGACTTTGAAAAAATTACAAACCTTATAAACTCTACCTCTATAGTTGAGATAGATAAATGATAGGTCTTTAATGAGTTATGCATGACTGTCATGCACTGTGCAACACAAGTGGTAGGAACTTAGCAAATGGTAGCATTTGTTTTCCTCTTGCTGGACTCTAACATCTAGCTCATTGGATAAATTCCTCTGTTCACGTCTGCCTTAGTGCCCGTTCTTATTTGGTTTCAGATTCACGACTCCACGTAGATGCTGTATCTGAAATAAAAACACAGAAAGGGAGAGTTGTGTGTTTCAGTTTTATTTGGGGACTTACTGAGAACGGTAGCCTGGGTAACAGCGTCTAAGATAGCTCACAGGAACTTCTCTGAAGGAGTAGCTGGGAGGTCAGTATATACTTGATTTTGGCGAAGTGGGTGCATGCAACCAGGCTCACATCTCAGTAGAAGGTTGCTGCTAGTCACAAGGATCAGGTATCTTTGTTAATGGTTTTAGTGCTTTTCTAAATATGGGAAGATGCCAGAATACAGGTTCATTAAAATATCTCCCACAAGTTTCTATCTGAAGGCATGTTCTGCCAATTTTCTCAGAGCACAGAGCGCCTCATTCCTGATCTCCACCCTGAACTCCTTTCATGGGGTGTTAAAGGTCAGTAGCTGTGGTGGCTAATGACTGGATTCTTGTAGAGCCTGATGGCTAACAATATTCGTCAGCTGACAAGGCTTATAATCTCTCACTGTGTGATTGTGATTAATCATAAGAAATGTATATGTATGGTTTTCATCCTCATTTCTGGCACAGAGCTTCAAAAACCATCGGCATTTCTAAGTGATAAGAGTGATGAGTGTCTTCGTATCTATAACACACCCCTTTCAACCACACCTGTGGTCCTACCTCCCTCCCAACTTGTGGGTCTGTTTATCCTCTTCCACGTTTTCTTTTTCCTATAACATTTATAAAACTTTTTACCTGCCATCTATTCTATGTATATTTGCTTATTGTATTTCCCTCCTGCTCGAATATAAGCTCTTCAAAGGCAGACATCCTTGTTTTATCCACTGATGTTTCCCCAGCCCCGGGAACAGCGCCTCACGCAGAGTAGGCACTCAGTAAATTCTTATTGAATGAATGGGTGAAACTATCTGAACTAAATTCACCGGGAAAAGTTTCATACATTAGTGTTTTGTTGGAGCAGGGAGAGGTTTGTTACTACTGCTATTTCTAGGCAAGGCTGAATTACAGAAGGGAAAAGAAAATCTTACCAATTGTCTGCCTTTGTGCAGATAAAGCCAAATGATTGAATGGTTGAATTGACTGCTTGTTTGTAGATTAAAAAAAAAATACTTAAGGAAAAACTAAGCTATTTGACTTCTACCCCGTCTCCCCATCCTAGAGCTAGAATTATCAAAAAGGCACGTAATACACACTTGGATTTTTAAAAGAACTTAGTTAATTGAATTCAATGAACCAAAAATACTCACAGTGAAAATCATCAACATTTACATGTAAAACAAAATCTGCTTTTGTCTGACTTACAGGGGATGGCGCTGAGGGCTAGAGGATTACAAACAAATGAGAATGATCTGATACTGCCTTTCTTTCCAAGCAAGCTTTCCGAACACTGAAGTGACAGTGTTGGGAAAATTCAGTACATGATGGTAAAGTGTGACAAGTCCAAGAGTTTCAATCAAGCAGTGGAAGCAAATCCTAGCATATCAAACATGAGGACCCTTGTGGAAACTGAAAAAAAGCTGAATCCTATCACAGAGCTGGACTTTTTAGGAAATGGCATTCTCTATCTTCAGAGATTTGGAAGGCCATTTATGGACTGATTAACATGGAAAGAAGAGGGTTTTTTTTTTTTCAACAAAATGTGATAGGCAGTTTTTGTCCAGAAATATGCCTGACCAGGATTATAAACTCAGGAAATGGTAGGTTTATGGGGGGAATAGGATGTGAAAGAGGAAAAAAGAATGTCGTAAAGAACCAATGGTTACCTGATAGAGTTCTTAGAGAAAGGACGATAGGGTGATGATAAATGTACTTGGGAATAATTCCAAAGCTGAACAATGACCTATAAATAGAATCAAGAGCAGCTCTTTAATGTCCAGGGGCAGCTATATGTGAGTGAGTGTGTGTGTGTGTGTGTGTGTATAAAACATATAGGCACAGGTATACTTGAAACAAACATGCACACAATTTTTATGTATTTGAAGAAGACTAGAAAGAGTCTTTTTAAAAAAAATTTGGGGGGGGAGCTAATTAGGTTTATTTACTTATTTATTTATTTGTTTGCTTTTAGATGAGGTACTGAGGATTGAACCCAGGACTCTCATGCATGCTAAGCATGTGCTCTTCCTCTTGAGCTATACCTTCCCCACAACTAGGAAGATTCTTGATCAAAAATACTAACATCACTGTTCAGTTCTTGATATCAAATTTTTTCATCCCTGGAGGATGATTCCTTTATTGCTGAATGACTTTGGAAGCAGAGGGTCCCTTCTGTTAACAGAGCTCTTCCTAGGATTGCATGTCGTCATCAAGACCTGTCTTTAAACGTGTCACATTTGCCAGGCCACCTTCCTCTCTGACTGCAGACAACATTAGGGTGCTGGGCAGCCGGTAAGAAGGGAAGAGAACAGTGTGATTAATGAGAAGAAACATTGGAGAGTGGTCATGCAGACTTCTCTTGATTTCTCAATTCTGCCTTATTGCAGAGCTAAGAAGATTTTGCCAGATTGTTCATTACAACTTAGTGTATTCATTAAATAAGTTGTATGCACAACTCCAAGTTTGTGTCTCAAAACAAATGCAACAAACGCATCACATTTTAATGATGGATGAAATTAAATGTTGTCATATGCTTAGTCGTTCTCGAATCATTCTGTTAATTATGATGGTGGTTCCACTGTGGCATGTGAGTGTTACAACCCCTATTGAATTTATCTATAAATAGATTTGAAATGATCTGTGTATATTCTGTTGATATTTCCCAGAAACAATATATTATTCACATATTTCACATGAAATATGAAGACATGAAAGGTGGAAACACTTAGACTGTCCAGAAATCAGCCTTTGCATTAAAATATTTATTCCTCATGATTGCAGGCAATATCTGATGAAAGCAAACTTGACATAGGTCAAATAAAGAAGTGTAAATAAATTCTCTCATGGAAAATACTAAATGCATCAGCTTTAATCCCACCCACTCCCAAAGTTTTCAGTGTCACTGTTAACACTGCTCCACATTTTCTTTTCAATTGATATTTTTACACTTTATCCTCAGGATGCCCCTCATCCACATTTCTTGTTACTCTAAATAGCCCCCTAGGTTGTGGCAAAGTTTGTAACACAGTGAATTACAATGCAGTTTGGTATCCTGGAGGTGAATTTTTAAAAATATGTTCTTTGCTGATTTGCCAGAGTTTATTTGATGCCAGCAAGGAAAATTGCTTAGAAGCTCGGATTATATTATAGCCCATATCGACAGATGGAACTTTAAAAGCCAGTCAGATTGCAAGCCATATTTGTATTATGTTGAATAATATATTTAATTACATCGGTGATTTTTCACACCTTAACTTCAGTGGATCCCA
The DNA here is from genome assembly GCF_009834535.1 of Camelus ferus. NCBI lineage: Eukaryota > Metazoa > Chordata > Mammalia > Artiodactyla > Camelidae > Camelus > Camelus ferus. The sequence continues at coordinate 3,367,488 of NC_045712.1, read as the reverse complement.
AAATATGTCATGAAAACATGGGGAAAGAAGATAGTCTCATTCCTCGTATAAGCCACATCAATTCTGTAAAGCGTTTCGGCTTTCTTCTGCACCAGTGCCTTCCATCCTGACCATATCTTAAATAGGTGTGTGTACTTAGGAAGAGTTAAGTGTGTGCATTTTCTGTGTATATTTCTATTGTGGCCAAATCTCATGTGTTTAGCCTTCCTGTCTCTCACTAATCCTCTCCCCAACTTCCTTCCTCCTGTTCAGTGAGCACACATATATTTATTTCTGCAGTTAGAAGATAAAAACTTTGTATTTTTCTGTCCTTCCTCCCTGCTATTCCTTCCTCACTCACCTCTATTTTTTTTAGAACTCTGTCTGTACTTCAAGACCCAGGAGGCGTATAGTCTAATTGCTTGGATCCCAATTCAAAATCCACCAATAAATGGGCTGTGTGATTTGGGGCAAGTGACCTAACCGTTCTAAACCTGTGTTCTCTTCTGGAAAAGGGGGATTTTGATGGTACATACCTCCTAGGGGAGATGTGATTGTATTGAAATAATCCCTTTAAAGCACTGTGCACAATACCTGCCACAAAGGAAGTGCTTAAACAAAGCAAGCTGAGCTGTGTCATCTCCATGGAGCCCTTGTCATCCCCATGTATTAATCTCTTCCCCTCAAGTGACCCCTGAGTGCTTTGCTATTAGAAAGCTCTTATCGAACTGTGTTCTCCAGTCCAGTGACTTGCCGGGTGCCTGTCTTCTGCACTCTGAGCCCTGAGCATTTGCAGAGCTCCTCCAAGGCAGATGCTCGGTTAGATGCTGAGAATGTGGTAGTGAAAATACAGACCAGGTCTCCCTGCCTCCTCCCACCTGGAGAGGACAGATAAGAAAGAAGTTAATGTAAATGGCATCCTTTGAGAGAGCAGTAAGATCCAGGAAGGAAATAAAAGAGAAGATGTGACAGTCACTGTTTGGGTGTGTATGTTTGGAGCTGCATTAGGAAGAGTAGAGTGAGACCACACCATTGCTTTTTGTTGTTGTTGTTTGAGTCTCTTTCAAACACCCCTCGACTGACATGTCTGAGGTCATAGGCATCCTGGAAAAAGCCGCTGCAGCTCTCCATTCTAATTTGGGGAACTTCTCTGTGAGCAGCTTCCTTCTTCTCATTCAGATTCATTTGCTCTTATCAGATTTAAACTCCTTTTCTCCTTGTTCTTGATCACCCCATTGCGTCTTCCATTCTACTCAGATGAAGGCCACAGTCAGCCTGGCATTGGCTTCAGGTTCATCCCTAGACACTGTCATTCACTTAGGTCTGTCTTTATGATTCCATTTTCTGTACCTGGAGAGCAGGCACACACAGGCCGGACGTCTGGACTCCTGGGCCCTGCTCCCCTCATGGTGTTCCTCCTTGCCAGGAAGGGAAGAGAAGATAAGGAATCCCCTAAGGGTAAGGTTTAATTATCTCCCAGTAGGAAAGAGCTTGGGCAGGGAGACGCTCAACAACAATACCAGCTGATTTTTATTTTAGAGATTGAAGAAGGGTTCAGCAATACTTGTCCTTAGCACACAGTAGAAGAAAAGTCTCCTTCGGACAAATTGTTCCACAACTGCTCCCCCAGAGACTGGGGGTTCTGACGTGTTTACCATCTTAAGAGCTCTTTGCGAGCCTCTCTTGATTCTCAGAGCCAAGGGTGGATGCTGATGGCAAAGGAGAATTATACCAGTCTCTCCGTGCTCAGTCTGTCCATCTGTCTCTTGTCTATTCATCCATCCATCCACCTATCTGCTACTCAATTCAGATACATGCTTTACTCGTCCACTGTTCTGCAAAATACCAGTGTCTAAACCTGAGAGGACGAGACTAGTGTGAAATCGGTTTCCCTGGATAAATCCATGCATTTAACTCACCGTGGCCTCTGCTGGCCCGTCTGTAGGAGTCACAGAAACGAGGACATTTGAGCTCTTTCATCTGAGTCCGTGCAAATGGACCTAGTCTTAGAGTGGCCAACCCAGAGAAACCAGGCCTGATATTTCTGTTTGGGCCGTATGTCAGTGCCGCATGAAGAGGCAGACACAGTGACAATCCTGGTGAGGAGAAAAGCAGCTAATCTCTCATCTTGTATTTTTGCAAACATCTAGCATCCCCCTGCTTGTTCCCAAGACACAGGTTTCATGAATTAATGCCTCCTTTCCCAGTTAAGTATTCAAAACTCATTTGCCTAAACTAAGTGGCAAAGAAAATCATTTTTAAAGACGGGTGGTGGATGGGGTTTGCTCTATTGTATTGAAAGCATTTGATTAAATAAATTTGAGAGCCGCTGCTAAATTAGCAAAAACTGGCACACTTCACCCATTTTTCTTTCTTATTTTTCAGACGTGAAAATTGCTCAGACTTCAAGTCTAGTCTGAAAGCATTAAGTGTTTCAGAAATCAACGTGTCTTATCAATCTATTGTGCTCTGGGGGAAAAGAAAAAGCTAACATGTGACATTATTTCCTTATGTTCTAGAAACCTGATAGTACCTTATTGAACATCAGGAGTATAAGCAGATTTCATTCTAAAGAGACTCTTGTGACAAGATATGTGAAGAACATTATGTTATTAACTTAGACGTCTGCACTTACAATATAGCTTTTCCAAGACAATTTTTGTTGGGCTACAGGTGGTTATTTAAGACAATCAATTTACAGAGAACAATTTATTCTTTTTTCATGCTGTTAAAGCAAATTGGTATGTAATTAGATTTATATACTGAATAATCTCATTTGCATATCCAATTAATTCTTCCTGTTTTAATTTGCCAGGGTTGAATTCACAGTAGTAGTAAAAATAACACTTAAATTATCAAGGACTCAAATTTTCCTTTGCTGTGATTTGTTCAAGATGTTCTATTTAAAAATTGGTCCCCAGCATCCTTTTCAGTGTCTACTGGGAATATGTGAAAGACTTTACTTAGAAATGTCCTTAGCAAAAAAACCACAAAGTAGAGGTGCACCCCTTGTTCATGATGAACAGGGAAATGGATGGTAGAAAGCCACTCCCTGCTTTATTACACAGTATTATTCAAAACAAGGAAAATTCAAGCCCCAAATTTGCAACCTCTGACCTCTTTTCATATTTCAGAGTATGTTGAAATGCAGAAACACATACATAAAAAAATGACATCTCTTCCAAAATGATCTATACTTATTGTTCAGTCATACCACTTCAACTCGTGTGGTTTATCACTGCAAACGAAAACTATGACGTTGGGATTCAGACAAACCAAGGCTTAATATTTGTTTTGTGCTTTTGCTGACTCTGATATTGGGCAGTTGGCTTTATCCAAGAGTCAGTGCCCTTGTCTGTAGAAGTAAGGAGGCTGAATATATATAAGGTAACTTCTAGAATTACTGTGGTTTCATATGGCCTGTGACAGTGTCTGCTAGGATGGCGCTGGCAACAGAAGATGCTTTGTAAACAACTGTATCCGGTCTGTACCAAAGATACACGAACACTATTAAAAGGAAGGTTCAATTTCTAGGACTCGATACTATTTTTATTAAGTTCCAGGAACATTTACTAATGATCATTTTTATTAATCCAGCGAGGCGTTGGATTCAAATATTGGCTGAGCGTTTTGTGTAACTTACTTAGTCTCTCCATGCTTCAGTTTCTTCATTTGTCAGTAGGAATAAGAAAGAGTACCTGCCTCCTTGAATTGTGGTCAGAATTAAAGGGGTTGGTACAGGTTCAACCCTTGGACAATCTTCTAGTAAGCACTCCATAAAATTTAACCACTGCTGCCACTGTTACCATCTTGAAAGGATATGTGCACATATCAGAGTTTCTTTGTCATTGTGTGTTACTGAGTGTATTAGTTTACCGGGTTTACCATAACCAAGCACCACACACTAGGGGGCTTAAACGACAGAAATGTGTTGTCTTGCAGTTTTGGAGGCTGAAAGTTCAAGGTCATGGTGTTGGCAGGTTTGGTTTCTCCTGAAGCCTTTCTCTCCTTGGCTTGTAAAGAGCCACCTTTTCGCTGTATATTTGACAATCTTTCCTCCGGGTGTATCCAAAATTCCTCTCCTTTTAAGGGACATCAGTCAGGTGGATGAGGGCTTACTCTAAGGGCCTCATTTTAATTTCATCACCTCATTAAAGGCCCTGTCTCCAAGTCAGTCACAGTCTGAGGTTATGTGTTACAGCTTCAATCCTATGAATTTGGGAGGAGCATAAGTCAGCCCATAACACCACGATGGAACTTTACCTCCGTGTGGTAGTTTTCTTGATGTTCTGCCTTCAGAATGCATGCAGGATGTAAGCGTACCTATTTGCATAATGTATTTAAAAAGCATGCATAATCTCTGCCTTATCTCAAAGTCTCTGTCCCATTTGTTTGGCTACAGTTTTTCTTTCAAAGCCACATGTTTACTTTCTCCTCTCTGATAATTAGCCTGTGTGTTAGATTTGTGCAGTAGAAAGATGGTAACATTTGTTATCCTGTTCACACTTCAGATTTGCTACATTTTATACAAATATGCTTATTATACAAATGTACATGTAGAAATTACATAAACTCAGGCAAGTCGCATCACCTCTGTGAGACTTCCTTTCACTTTTTTATAAAAAGGGACGCATATCCTCACAAAAAGATGCAAACTAAGCCAGGATCGGGAAAGGAACTTGGTAAGTTCTAAATTGCTATACAGGTACCAGCTGTCTGCGTACAGAAAAAGCTGTACTAATTTCATCTTCTGTTTTACAGTCCTTGTTAGTTGACAGTTATTAATATTGAATGGTTTTAATGGTCACTTTAGGAAGACACTTCATTGTTGAAGCAATATGTTTATAATTAGAGACATGTTTCTTTCTAGATTTTAAGAAAACTCTAATTTGTAGTTGACCTTTATGCCAATTGCTGCATTCTGCTGTAAATCCATTTTAAAATACAAACTCTTTTCAGTTAACATTGAGCATATATAACAACTGCAAAGCAAATGCTCCAAAGATTTTGTTTTTATCCCTGTAAAATACCACTTTGCCTTTGGAACCACCATCTACACGTAATTTTAGTTTCATTTAGTTTATTTGAATGCTTGTATCCTTAGGTGTACTTACAAACAGCCTATAGGTACTTGTGGAACTTTACTAGCTGCTTCTTCCTTTCTATTTGGAAGATGAGCAATCTTTTATAGGTTAAAATAAAAAGGCTCAGTATTTGATAGGCTGGAGGGATCTTAAGAACAACTCATTCATTTGTAATCCTTTTACTAGACCCTTTCCAGTCTTTTCCTTTGTCAAGTCTTCTGATCTAGCAAGAGATGGATGCAAGTTCAAGCAGCCCACTAACTGCTGCATCCTTTCACCACCCTCGTCTCCTTTGTATCCCATCTCTTGCAGCTTCCTCTATTGCAGAAAGGATATAGGGAGGGGAGAAGGAAGTCTTCTGTTAGGACTCTCTGTCATTCCTTTGTTCTCCCTGTGATGCCTTTGTATCTTTAATCCATGGGTCTCTTTAATGCCTTTACTCCCTCCTTCTCTCTAAAATACAGTTTATTCTCCAAGGCCACCGGCTTAGGTTGTCAGTCGTTCAGTTCTATCAGATTTGTATGCAACTACCCTTACACTCTTCCAAGAACGACCTCCTCTTCGTATATACCCTGGGCGTTACGCTGAAAGAAAAATGTTTCTGTTCCTCTGATTGAGCAGTGCTGTCAGAACCACCAAAGAGGGATGAGAGCTGAAGAGAGAGAGAAAAACTTCATCCCGTCCCACGTTGACTCACAAAACATATATTTAGTAAGTGACTGTACTGGTTACTGGGAAGGTGTTCTCAAAAGGCACACGTTTCCCTCATGGATCTGCTCATCTAAACACACACACCCTTGAAGGACAGTCAGTGTTGGACAGAAACTGAGCACTGACCACAGTGCAGCCACAATGAGGCGCAGCAGACCGCCCTCCTCCAGCCCAGGCTGGGGCTACGTGGGGTGTGAGATGGAGCAAAGAGAAAGAAGACTTTCCAGGGGATGTTCTATTATTTCTAGACACAAGGGACTTAGCAAAGAGACCTGAGCAGAGACACAAATATTAGAGGGACTTGCCCAATGATGTGAAGGAAGAAAGTAGTAACGCAGGTCTCAGCAGAACCCACGCCTTAGTACTTAGTAACTGCTTCTAGTGCAGACTGGATTTCTCGTGTGTAACTGTCTTCTCCATCAAAGAAGGATGCCTCCCAAACGACATACCTATTACCACACTCCTGCTACTGTTTAAAATATTTATTCTGGGTCTTCTCTTTTGAAGTTTCCTTGAAGGCTTGTATTTTGTTCCTCTGAATATTTAAAACTGCTGGTAAATCCTTGTCCTTTGAAGTTGGATTGCATTTTTGGCAACAGCTACCTTTCTATTTTCAGAACCTTATTCAGAGCCAAGTCACAGTTAACGTCAGTGGTCATGCTGGGTAATTCCGTTTTGGGTCAAAAAATGAATTGTGACCATAAATTAATGAAGCTAATGTTCTTCTGGGGCTCATAAATCAGTTCTCTATACAGTTTCAAAGAGGAGTTTTGAAACTCACATGAGAATATACGTGAAAGCTTTTTTTAAAATAGTGTGATTCACTCCACAAAAGGCCTTTTTTGTGTGTTTTTATTCATTATTAAATTATATTTTGACACACTCCTTTAGAACTCAATACATATATTTAAAATTACCTTTTTATCTACTAAATCAGCTTCTTTAAAAATTGCTCCTTTGGTGGCACTTACCAGTTAACCTGTAGATTGAGCTCTTTTCCATATGTATATCTTGAATTCATAGGAAATATCTTAAATAGCTAACGAGAGTGGTCCAATGAGGAAACTGAGGCTCAAAAAGGAGAAATAAGTGACTTAGATGAAACGCATAGTAACTGATGGACCAGAGAGTATAACTCACATTTCCTGACCTCCAGTCCACTAAAGTTTGCTCTGTCCATTCACGTAGGTCGAATGATGCAGCCTGAAGTATTCTTCATTCTCCTGTCTTCTCTCTGACAGCTCTGCCTTCAACCTCCGTTAGTCTACACCAAACTGTTGTGTCTTTCTCCTTGCATGGCTTCCATCAGTTGTAGAGTTTGAATCACAAGAGGACAGTCTTTTCCCTGTTCATTTCCTTTATTTCCCTTCAGTTGCTAGTTTAAAATGACGCACGTGCGTGTGACAGGCACTAGATAAGTGAACTTTTCAGTGCTTGCAGCTTTCTCTTCCTTAAAGGCCAAGTGATCAGTTTGTGCCAAATCCAGGATGTGGTTTTCCCGAGTTACAAGTGGCTAGATGGGGCCAGTTGCAAAACAGTAAATTTGAGATCATAGGTATTTGTAGAGAAGTGGAAGGTTTTTCTTTTTTTCCTTTCTTTTTTTTTTTTTTGCTATAGTTTTATTATTGCTTATTTTTTGTTTTGTTTTCTTTTATTGACCTTGGTATTTAAAACTAACCTGATAATCAGACTTAACATTGGTTGATTTCCCCAAGGTCTTGCTTTCCTTCCTGAAAGCAGTTAATTGCTGAGTTTCTGTTTGGTGTACGAGCTTTATCTACTCCCTCTGCCCCAAAGCTGAGCTACAAGAATTTGAGAGGGATCTGGAAAGACTATGGTTAAAAAAAAAAAATTCTTCATCATCCTGACCATCAGTTTTGTTGCCATTGGCAACAACTCTGTTATTTGTTGAGATATTGCCTAAAATAACCCCCTTAAAGTTGAAAGCTTTTAAAAGTATACACATTCTGTGGCCTTAGAAGGAATCTTAATAATTTGAATTATTGTTCACTTTCAAAGTTATATTGTTTGTGTTTATTTTTTTAAACTTTTTCGAGGGGTCAGGTAATTATGTTTATTTGTTTCTTTCTTAATGGGGGTCCTGGGGTAGAACGCAGGATCTCATGCACACTGAACAGGCACTCTACCACTGAGCTATATCCTCCCCCTCTTGTTTGTGTTTACAATGTTAAAATAGCCTAAAATTTGGGGTGTAAGTGTATGCTTTATGGTACATATATACCTTCTCAATTAAAAGTGCCGTGAAGCATTTGCAGCATTTACATTGTTCTAAGGGAACAGGTATTGGAAGGAGGTGGCCATTTTAACAAGTATTTGCTGTTGTCATGTCATGCAAAGCTTTTCTGTAAGCATATTTTTTGAATAAAAGTATTTTTATTTTTAATTGAAGTATAGTCATATTGTGTCAATTTCTGGTGTAGAGCATAATGTTTCAGTCATACATATACATGCATAAATGTATTTTAAATCCCAGAGTTGAATGTGTCAGTGCAAAACAGAAAGCATTTGTGGATACAGAAAGAGGGGTGCATGAGTGCTTTGCTCATGACTCTTGCTACCGGTTTGTTTTTGTTTTTAGTGCTGGAGGGCAGCTAATTGGCAGGTGTAACTAATGGTCTAGCTGGTTTCATACTGTATTTACAATCAGTTATCACAGGTTACAACGTCTGTGGTGCAGAGACTGGGCACACTACTTCTGTTTAGAATTACGGAAGCTTAATATTTCATTTCAAAAGTAGTTTGAATATACCTCTTCAGCCTAATCTTGGAATAATTGCCATCAGCTTTTATAAAGGGTGTACAAATAGGTTGTTAGGGATCTTTCTGTGTGTGTCTAATTTTGTACTTGGATAAAGTTTGACAATTTGAATTAAAAGAAAAGTATATGCTTTAAATTCACTAAATCATTCATCTTTTTTTCTCCATGCATTTTTATGACTCATATCTCCCTTTTCCAGAAGACTTAATGAGGCCAGTCCAAGGGTATTAATTCTGAGAATGAGCAAAAATGATGTTTTTCTTTCTCAGAGCTTAGTTACGACACGCATTGAGCCCTTCCTTGCGATATGGATTTGAAGAATGAGTCTTTGTTTAGGGAAGAAAAGGAATGTTTGGGAAGAGTGTGGCAGTTTTATTATAGGCTGCTTCATCTGTAACCTCCTCCTGCAGTCCTTTCTCACCCCAGTAAGTGCAGGTGGGAGGCCAGGGTTTAGGTTTGTGAAAGTAAATAGAAATGTGGCAGTCCTTTCTGGAAGGTCTGGGTCATAACTTCTTTGCTTCTCCTTACTATCTCTTCCCTGGGGCTGGCTGTGATGCCCCAGTTAATGCCAGGGAGGAATATGACCAACTGACATCTTACATGCAGCTTACATTCTAGAAAGTACAAAATTTTGTGAATCAAGTTAGCCTCTCACCCTAAACCCCAGACAGCTTTTAAAAAAAAAAAAAAAAAAAACTCCCTAAATAATTATTTTTGATGAAATTCATAGTCTACTCCAGGCACAAAGTTACACATGGTCACTTTCTCTCTTAAAAAAAAAAAGCCATGACCTATAAAATGATATAAATCCTGATATTTCAAGGAATTTAGAAAGTCTTTCTGCTTTATTTCTCCTCACTGCAGCATGATACAGAATCTTAATGAGAAGCTTACTTTGCCTTTTGAATCATTAACTCTGAGAGAGTTCAGGGATGTTAAACTTGGGAGATTCATAGCTGTGACTACAAAGAGGAATCTTGTCTGTTAAAGGATGTGTGTGCACTATTGCATCACCCAGTGTGTGCACCAGGCTGTCTATTTTTAACATTTTTTAATAACAAATTGTCTCTTTGGTTCTGTATGCCCTTCACCTTTCTCAGAGCGAGATTGATAGTGAAAGTTTCTCTACTGTTCTCATAAAAGTTAAATCAAGGGTCTTGATTTCGGTTTAATGCACTGCAGCATTATCTTGTATTCACGTAGTCGTCTCTCCTCTGTCTCTGTGTCCTGCTCCCCGTGTATTCTGACAGGCAGGGCACTTCACCTTGAAAAGTACAACACTGCATTGAGATACCTGACTTCTCTGTACTAGAGATAGGACAAGGAGTCAAAAGAGCTGAAAGAAAGGGTGGCACACAAGCAGAGTGATTTGAAATGATGGAACTTGAATATTTGGACATGTGGTAGCCTCAGACCTCTTTGCCAGAGGATGCGAATGAAATAAGTATATAAATCATCGTGGTGTTACTAAATTTCCTTGGACTCTTGCTTTCGGGCTAATACCATCTGGGTTGTTAACTTTCAAATATTTGAGGGGCCATCCCCTGGAAGAGGAAGCTGACTTGTTTTGCAGTACCCCAGAACTTAGACAAATGGTGAAAACTCAAGTCATAGTCTACCTCAGGCTGAGAATTTGCTCTCTCCTACTCTGAGGTATCTGAAGGTTAAAACGGACTTTCTCGAATGGAGGCAAGGAGAGTGTTTTTTGTCATGGAGATGTCAGGATTATGGCAAGAATCTGAATTATCTGGCAATGCTGGAGTGAGACCAAGCAGCCTATGGAATTTTAAAAGCAATTAAAATAGAATAATTGTAATTTAGCTTATAAGGAAGGGCAGATATAGTCTTATTTCGTCAGGTGTTTGTAGATGAGGGTACCCATCCTATCTCAAGACTGAGAAATCGATTCAAAGTCCAAGAAATTGAAGAGCGATTCAAATGGATAGAAAAGTGAACTGAGGGTAATACTACCTCTGCCCCTGCAAAAAGCAGTGTGATCTAAATTGTCCAGAAGCATCATCAGATTCCCTGTGTGGTCCCGTCTTCAGAGCATGTTTCACAGCTGTAATCAGGGGCTTGCTATTAGGACTGATGAATGTCCAGTTTTTCCCAGGGGCTGTAAATTCCATGAAGACAGCAACCATGTCTGTTTGTTCTCCATTGGAATCCCAAACTCTAGTACAGTGCCTAGAATAGAATATGGACTAAATTAACATGTGTTGGATGAATTAGTGAATGGATACCTTCTGACAATTTTAATGGGACAATATATTGAACAAGTCTCAAAGTCTGACAAATATTTTGGATTTGTATGCAATAATAGCTTAGTTCAACAAAATCTTTTTTTCAGTGTGTATAGATGAGCAGTTACTGGAACTCAATGGGGAGATACAGACTCAAATATGTTTAAAAATTCAAGTATTCTACTCACACCTTCCCAGCTGTCTTCCTTCACCTGGGGCAGAAGGACTGCCAGTTTCATGCATGTGATTGCCTCACAGTTCAGGAGAATGACTCATGGAGAGTTCTGGGCAGACACTTGCAAATTCAAACGAGCAAGCTCTCTGAAAAATCTAATTTACATACCGCAAAATGATTTAAGATTATAACGGTGGTCTGATGTGATCTGGAATGGTTCACCTACTCCTACTTGGCAATGAAAATAAATTATATAATGGGACAGCCAACTGTTACAGCTTGGAAAATGGTTAAAGGCTGCAAACAAATATATAGGTTGATACCATGAGGTACTTGACCGGACAAGCGTGTTTCTCCAATTCTGGGGGCAAAAAGTGTGTAAACATTCCTGCATGTCAGAAAACTTAGTGAAAATGACCTCTAGCTTCGAGGTACTTATTGGAAACCTATTTTAAATTGAATACACAAGCCACGATAATACAGGCTGTTTGATAAGAAAACATTAGAGAAATCTATAGCATGAGGCTTTTTATTATAGGTTTATGGCATCAATCTCTGCAGTGGGTAATGGAACTTGTAAATATACTCTTATGTAGGAGTCCCCTTGCGGGCTTTTTATTCATGCTGAAGTAAGCACAGCAAACTTATTTGCTGTCAGGGTACATTGAATTTAAGGTTAGTATTTATTTTGGTTCTAAGGAGGTTTTGCTTTTGTGAATTGAAAGTCGGATCAGCTGCATGAAAACAGTATGGGATTACAGGGAGCACAGGAAGTAAATGAGTTTTTTTCCTAAATATGCATTCCGTAAAGCTGCATTTTTAGTTAGCAGGGGGCAGTCTACGTGCAGTTTCTCAGATGGGTGAGTCATACATTGGATGTGTATGTTCATGGCTCTGTGATTTGGATTGAGAGAGATTCAAAATGGCGTGTTCTCCAGTGCAGAGTTCTCGAGCCAAAAAGAAAAAAGGTGTTTTTAGAAAGAAAATTTCTTAGCCTCTTTTTGACCAGAGACTTGATTTATTTCAGGGGGAAGGCAAATAAATATAAGTAAAACCCTAAAAGGTCATCGAGCTACACTATAATTTCTCTTAAATTGACAAATAGCATGAACAAGCTATTCCAACTTGCCTGGACACTTGAATAGAGCTTATCAGGTATAAGTGAACCCATAAGAATGGTTTGCCATAGAAATGATTGTAGTAGTAATGACAGTAAGTAATGACAATGCAGTAATTATATACTAGGGGCCAGATATGATGCTAAATGATCTACCTCTATCTCATCTAATACTGTGATTAAAGCAGGTGATTATGAAGGTAGGCACTACTGATATTCCCATTTTACAGACGAGGAGAAGCAAAGCTCGGGGAAGTAAAACAATGCACTGGCATTCACACAAATAAAGTCTGTTCCCTCTCTCTGTGTTGTGTTGCTATTTTGTTCCCTCACTTCACATTTGACAAGTGCCATCCTTCCCATTTCCTTCAGTCCCCAGAACCAGAAGCATGTGTACCATCCTTTTCTTCTTATAGATATTTTCAGTAAAATAGCTGTTCTTTTAATCTGAGAAGTGAGTGGTGTTATACTGTTGTATCTGAAAGAACTGGCACTAAGAAAGGTGGAGTGAGTTGCCCAGGGTGGGTAACTGGTTCTTAATTCCAAGCCCTTTTTAAATAATAAAACCCATACTTTCTCCAACAGAGCATGTTCTGGTTTCTAAGATTTGAACCCAGAAGAGGGTCGTCTGCAAATCCTGACTCAATGATTTTAAATAGTTGCTTGGTTTTTTTTTTTTTTTTTTAATTTTTGTGGACACATACACACACAGAGCCAATAATTCTGGTCTCATGAATTGTATTTGGTTTGAAGTACACTGATAATAGAGAGAATGTCTTTATTAGAAAAACACATACATTGTGCCATTAGACACAAAGTTGGTACTTTCTACCACACAATAAAATTCCATAAGAACCTTCTCAGAAATAGGAACAGAGAGTAACTTTATAGTATCTTTGTAATGTGTTGCAGGCATCACCCTAGTCTGCAATGAGGTTTCTGTTCTCTTATGTCTCATAATGATTAGTGAATTGTTACATCTTTTACATTGATGTTCAAGGTGTTCCTTAGTTGTTAGTATTTACCTTTCTACTTACTTGTCTTGGCTTCCTAAGGATAAGATGATCAATCTGAGACCAAGAGCCCATCTTATTCTTTCCTTTTTATCCTTTAAGACTTTTCATAATATCTGGTATATATTTGACATGCATAAATATTTATTTGATTGTTTTACTTTGATATGGTGATGTTTTGAAGTCATCCTCAATGCATGTAATCTTTTTGAGACACTATATTAAACATGGCAACATGTGAATTTCTCAAAATGTTGCTTTTGTTCAGATATATTGAACTGGGAACCTATTCAAGGATTGGTTGAACAACCTCATTTTCTCAGCTATACTTTGTACATAAAATCTTATTTGTGTTTATCTTTTATTGGCTTTTAAAATAGCATGACAATTTGATGCAAAGTCACTAGGCTTTGGCAAATCTCTATCTCCTCATGGCCAGAGAAATTTACATTTCTTCCCAAGCTACTATAACTGTGAACAATCTGAGGCATGACCTCAGTTCAGCTGAAAGTATCCAACATCCTGAAAACTGTAAAGCTACAGCACTTACTGATTTTCCAAGTGCTGAGAGATGGCTTATAAATGATAACAAAACTACAGTGGTATACTCAAAACATTTTTTAAAAGAAGTAAAGCTGTAGGTCTACAAGGGCTTATTTAAGAAAGATGTACTAATGTTGGGGGTGTTGAATTCAGCCACACTGTTACATCAAACAAGTATTTCATGTGTGACGAGATAAAGCAGCAACTATATAAAATAATCAGCATGTGTTCAACTTAGATAGCCAGGACTTTTCTACTCTGAATACATTTGCTTCCTGCAAACTAGCACACTGCTTTTAAGAATCCAAGGCAACATTGTCTGTTAGACAAGTTCTGTATTTGGTCTGCTTCGAGCCTGTCTTAAACTTGTCATCAGCTGATGTACACCTGGGAATTAAAATTATAATATCTAGCAAGTTAGGAAGGTGAATTTAAAACCCCAAAGTCATTGGAAATTCCAAGGTCAAATTGAAGTGGCATTGGATTGTCTTCTTTGGGGGATGGTCCCTGCTTCTGTCTACACCAGTGATAATAATCTAGACTTGATTGCTGCCTTTTAGCATCTTCAAAAGGGGAAAACACAGGAACACAGTTTGCTCAAGTCCTGAATGACAGATACAGGACTGAAGCCCAGCACATCAAAGCGAGACTAGGAGTCTGGGGCAATTTAATTCTACTCTTTGCTTTTGAAAGACACGCTGAAGCCCAGAGCGGTAAGTGGACTTATCTAAGTTCACCACAAAGAGGCTCCCCACCAGTGTTCTTATGTTAATAATAACTACAGTAAAGAGTATTCCTTGACCAAGCACTCTTTCAAATGTTTTGATTTTTATAACTGAGGCCACTTAGGTACAGGGCCAGTACAATAAGTTTCCACTCTCGCTTTCTGACTCCCAAACTATTTCTCTCTCTAACTGAGCCAATATGCTCATTCTTAGACCGACTAAGACAACAAAGGAAATACACTAAGCAGGGTTTAACTTATCCTCACATCCCTAGTTCTTGTTCTGAATACATCCTTGTGGCAGAGAGGTATCCCAAAGCCAGGCAACCCCAAATGAAGAGAGCCTCTGGCATGAATACTCCACTCTTCAGCCCCTGAATATTCAAATCAGCTGTGTGATTTATGCATCTAGGACTGAAATAACACATTTCAGAGTTTCTGTGCAAGATTTTGCAATATTTCTATTATTAGTCAAGGTCAGCTTTTTCCTCAAAATGTGCTCTGTGGATCTCTTGCCTCTCAAGATGTTCCATGACCGAAAAAAAAAAAAAAAAGCCTGTGATCAAATAACTTTTGGAGTGAACTATATCGTTTTGATGATGCTCATTAGTATACGAAGGTTTTAAGAAGGCCTGTAATAAAGAAACATGTTTTTTGTTTAACTGTAATATTTCCCAAATTTAGCCACAGAAACCTCCTCTCCCCCGACTTTTTGATTTAAAAAATTCCTGTTTTAACATTCCTGCAGAACAGACATAGGGAAGGATGTGTGAGGGGAGCTTTAATTCATTCAGCAAATACTTATCAAGCACAAATATACTGGATCTCATGGACAATGCAGGGTTATAAAATCAAAGCCCCAGACACGACTTGGTGGAGTGCTAGATTGGGAAGGAGGTAAGCGTCTAAGTCCCAGTTCCAGTCCAGTCTGGCAGGTAGTAGGATACACCAAAGTTGGCCCGTGGAGGTAGAAATTAAGACCTTTTTGAGCACCTGGTTGTTGAAGGGTAGTGCTGACCACTGGGTTGGGCTGTCCTTGAAATCTGAGGCTTGTGCATGAGAGACCTGTAGCTCTGACTTACGTACGATTCAGCAGAGGAGTGTGACAGGTCAGCTGCGGCTCATGGAGTCTTGCAGGGACTCAGGCTTGTCTTCCACATGGGACTTTCAGGATGTCGCTGGACATCAGCATCTGGCCACTTGATTAGAAAAGAGAAAGAGAGAGGAACGTTGTGCAGAAGGCTTTTCTGATCTAGGCCTGGGAGGCCCCTCGGGCCAACACTGCCATTCCTTCAGGTGGCCATGCCTAACTGCAGGACGGGCTGGTCTAGCTCTGAGTCCAGGAAGATTTGTTAAGCAAGTAAGTAGCTCTACTGAAAAACATGGTATCTGGCACCAGAGAAGAGGAAATGACATTCCAGGCAGAGAGAATAAACTGTCCAATGGAATAAATGGAAGGCAGTCAGATAGGACTGGAGCAGAGGCCACCTGTGGATTACTCAAGGCCAGAATGGCAGATATAAGACTGAAGTTAAACCGTGTGAAGTAAGAGAAATAAACAGAGGCAAGGCCAGGCAGGATTTTGGTTCTCTGCTGAGGAGCTTAGATTGTATTTTTTTCAGTGATGGTGAGTTATTAAACGATCTAAAAAGTGTTACATGAGAAGTCAAAAAAACAAGTTAAAACGTTAGGGCTTTAGAATTAGGGATAAATGATGAACTAACAGGTAATAAAGGACATGGAGGAGGGATGGATTCAAGAAATATCACTAGGTGATACATAGGACTTGGGGACCCACTGAATGTGAAAAGTCAGGAAGAAGAAGGAGGGGTCTAGAATATCTCCTGGTTGATACTCAGCTACATTAGTTAAATATTGGGAAAGATAATAAGTAGGAGGGAAAGATAATAATTGGGGAGGAATCTGCAAGAGTCTGAAGTACAGGAAGGAGGTCTCCAGAGGCTACAATTTGAGGCTTATCAGCATGTAGGTTTCCTTAAAGCGTGTAGAGTGAGCACAGTCACAAAGAGAACGAAAATAATAGAGGCATGCAGAGGTTACAGGACAAGCCTGCAAGACATAATTTCAAGGACTGGAAAAAGAAGAGTTTGTCCACCAAGACAGTAAAATGATTACAAAAAGAAATTAGAGAAGAAAGAATTATAGAAAGGAAGGTGGGAAACAAAACCCAAACGTCCATCAGCTGATGAATGCATGAGTACAACGTGGTAAATCTACAGAGCATCATTCAGCAACGGAACGGAGTCATGGACTGATCTCTGGTGCAACGTGGATGAAGCTTGGAAACATGGCGCTAAGGAAATGTATCCTGTCACACAGGCCACATATTGTATGATTTCATCCGTATGAAATGTCCTTAATAGGCAAATCTGTAGAGATAGAAAGTAGGTTAGTTGTTCTCTAGGACGGGAGGCAGGGTGGAGAGGATGGGTTGTGGAAGAGACAGAGGAGTGACTGGCTAATGGGCTTTGGGGGGAATGATAAAAATATTCTAAAATCGATTGTGGGGATAGTTGTACAATTCTGTGAATAGGCAAAAACATTGAATTTTCTGTTTAAAACAGGTGAACTCTATGGTATGTGAATTATATCTCAATAAAACCTTCATTCAAGAAAAAAGAAAGAAAGAGACCCTGCAAAATGTTGGGTACAATAAATATCATTTGTGTTCTAAGCTAACTTCCAGACATAGAATTCTGTGATTTCTAAACTAATCATTTTTTCACTTGTTTGTTTTTATCCAGAAATATACTTAAATTTCTGTGTGGAAAAGACTTTTATTTGTAACTGGGTGCATTCTTAAGGCACTGAGATCACCACCCATGCCTTTTCCTTCTTGAGTCTAGGTCTTCTGTAAATTAGCATAAAGACTTACGATAAGTAGGTTGGGGAAGTTTTACTTGTAATAAAAGACTTTTAATATCAAGATTAATGTCAAAGTTGGGAAACACACATAGCCTCCAGTTACCCAGGGTTAAATAGTTAGAACCACACCCTCAGCAATGTCTGGGACCCAAAGTGAACCCAGCCAAACTTACCAGAGAAAAACATTTGTCATTTTACATTGAAATTCTCCTCCTGGATACTCTCCAGGTTTTCCTGGAACGGTACAAATATCACAGTTATACATTTTTTAGTAACCAGCTTGCTTTGCAAAGGTCAGGTCCATGTTATCCAAAAAGTGTTGCTTCATATGCAATAAGACAAACAGATTTGTTGTTTTCAAGTAATAGAACGTGGTAAGTGAAACCAACTTTCTCGGGAAGAAAGATGTCTCTTTTCCTCAGCATTTGATTTGTAAGTGGGTTTGGCTTCATTAATATTTAACTGTCTTTTTAATCTGTATGTCAGTTTTTATTGCAACCTGCTTCTGGGGAGGTTTTCCTTTGAAATACCAATAACACCCATTCTTCACTCTAACATCAAAACAGGAGCTCTCTCTGGGGACAACTAGTTGTATTTCTTCTCTCGGGATATAATTATTTTGTGTTTATGCACAATTTCTCAAGAGGCTGGTGATGTAGGACACCCTTCTTGCAGGCCTTTATCTTTACAAAGAATTGGATTTGTTAGTGTTGCAAATATTAATTCAGACAGTCTTGCATCATTCTTGTGAATTGCCTGTTCTTAGCCCAGCTTTGTGGAAGTTCTACTTTTTTATTAGCATGGTGCTCAGGTCTTTGAAGCCACGTTCGTTGATTTTTTTTCAAGATGTTTTCATGAGCTTTAATAGTTTAGGGAACCGAGTATCTTTTCCGTTGATGTGTTTTAAAGGCTTCAATTCATTTTCAGACTCATAATAGACTAAATCAGGATAGGGAATAGAGTTATACACAACCTTCTTTGAATTTTCAACATGATCATATAGAGCAATAAAGCTACAAATAGAAATTCAGAGTCAGTGTCTCTGGAGGTTGACATTGAGAAATGGAGCTTGGCGTCTGCAACAAGCTCGAACCTCTTTCATGCAACTTTGTAATTTTTGTTTCCTGGTCACTTGGGAGAACCTGGGTAAAAAAATGGGAAGTCTCAGTTTTTATTTCTGGTGGGAGAAATCCTGATGGTAAAAGCCTCAGCCTGATTTGGTGACCACTCCTGGGCTCCTTAGGAGGAAAGGGGAGGGTAGAGATGGTGGTGGAGACTTCAGCTGCCCTCCGAATCCATCCCAGTGGGCACATTGGAATAATTTCCCACTTTCTTCTCTAGCTGGAAACTTGGCATATAAGACAAAAAGTGGGGTATGGAGACTTGTTTCTGTGCACATCCTAACACTGAAATGTCCTGTGCTCATATAGATGGCCGGGGGCATCAGTACAATGGATGCTTTCATCCGCCTTCTAAGGGAGGTCAGTCATGGCACTGCATTGATTCTTCAAAGATTTTATCTTCCTCGTAAAGGATATTATTCATTTAGATTGGTGAACTTTGCAGTTAGGATATAGCTTGTAATTATAAGCAGACAGAGATAACTGGCCCTCATAAAGTTCAGACCACTCTAACCGGCGCTGGGAGTTCACCATAGCTAACAACGGAGCAGATTCACAGGGCTTTGTCTCGTGACTTTTCCTAGAAGAGTAATGAAGAATCTTGTTATTCAGGCCAATTCATACTCTCCCGTTTCAGATTTCTCAATTCCGTTTACTAGCTATTTTTGGTATTAGAATAGCTGGTTTCATGTCCTTGGGGTTTTAATTTACGTTCAGAGTCTTATTTTTGTAGAATAGCTTAAGTCTTCAGAGCCATTGTTGATGATTCTACAAATAGGTCGTTATAAGTAAGACCTGATTTTTGAACTGGTATTAATAAAATGTACATTAAAAACACCTATGTTTCAGGGAGCAACCATTTTTCTTTCTAGATCATAGTGCAGTAAGTGGCCCTTTTATGATCCTTATTGATTTTTTTCCCAAAGTAAGTCAACTGCTGATTTATTTTAACTGTTACCATTTCTTCTCTAAAAATATTCCTTGAGGCAATCTTTTCATCAGGAGTAAAATTTTTAAAATATGTAACATTCCACTGCTTAAGGCAGAATAGACCCTTAATTTAGCTTTATAACATTTAAATTCATTAACAAATTTAGTAACAATTAGGAGAAGTCTACTATGAACCAGCCATCCACTGTTGCAGGCCTTGGGGTTACACAGGTGATTAAGACCTGGTTCTTGCCCTAGAAAAGCTTTCTTTCGTTCTAGCTGCCTAGAGGACACACAAGTAGGTAATATACAATGCAGTTTGGTACCTGCAGGAATAGATATGCTAAGTACAACGGAATACAGGCTTACTACTTTCCTGTAGTACTTTTATATTTCTATTATGGTAAATATCATACTGTCTTTCAAAGATTTGTTTGTTTTTCTCTCCTGTCAATACATGATGGTGGGAAATGGTAGACTATTCTAATTGAAAATGCACACTCCCTGGTCAGACTATCTGGGTTTAAATACCTGGCTTTAATAACTAGGTAACCTTGGGAAGTCATTTAACCTCTACAGGCTTTATCCCAGAGACAGTAAAACAGGCATAACATAGAGCCTCATCAGGTAGTCGTGTACATGATTTTTATATTTGCTGCTGTATCACACCCAAGTCTAAGGCACCGTGATTCCTTACCTGACCCACTAGTCCACTGCTGCTAAGACAGATTGCAACATATGGCAATGAATTCTTATCATCCAGATGTGCTCAGTCCTTTGCAATGTGACTTTGCTGGTCATCTCATTAAAAGGTAGACTGTATTTTCCTATCTTATTAATCTGGGCTGGACTTGTGACCTACATTGGCCAGTAGAATGCTACAGAAGTGGCACCTCTGAGGTTGGCTCTCGGTGGCTTTGCAGCTTCTCCTTTGCCCTCTTGAAATGTTCTTTTGTGACCACCATGAAAAGATGGCCATTCTAGCCTGAGAGGGCACGTGGAGGTGACCCAGCCAACTTCCAGCCCCAGCTGCCAGGCATTTGAGTGGAGGCATCACAGATCTTCCAGCCCAGCTGATGCTCCAGCTGAATGTCGCCATGAAAGTGAGCTCAGATGGAAGCCTTGTGAGGAATCAGAAGTCATGATTGTTTTAACCACTCAGTTTTGGAGGATTTTGTCACATAGAAGTGGATAATTGAAGTACTGACCCCATTTATTGTGTACACCTCATAATAGAGAAAATGTGAAGGAAAAGCTGGGCTGGTCTAACAAGATAACTCACAGGTCTAGGAATGTGAAGGAGAGGCTGGGCTGGGCTAACAAGATAACTCACAAGTCTAAGTATTGGAATACTGATCTGAGTTCTGCTGGACTAATTTGTAAATCTAAGTTAATTAGTGTTGGTTTGCTGTTTATGTGTTTTTGCTAGCCAGCTGGATTTTCAAAGACACATATCTGGCTTTGGAATGTTGGTTTGCTGCCTCCCCACCTCCACTTTTGTGATGATAATGCTGCTAAAGCTGTTCCATGCCTATTGGCCTAATACCCCAAGCTTGTACTTTACCCTATAAAACCTCATGCGCACATCTTGGAGGTGCTCAGAGCTTCGGAGCAGAAGCCCCTCTGAGCCCGCTGGCGTAATACATCTGAGTACTCCAACCCTCCGAGTGGTGCTTGTTTCTTGACTGGCCTGTCGTTTTCGTAACAAAAGTAGACTTTTAAACAAAAACCAGTGTTGCAAATCCAAATGCCTCATCACATGTTTAAAAAGGGTCCCGCCTGGACCCCTCTTGACCTTACAACTCATCTTCTCCATATTTCATTCTTCCAGCCACATTCCCAGCATGTGCCAAGCCTTTTCAGATCTCCTGAACTTTGTTCTTTCTCTTTTCTCTTCCTTGAATTCTTCTTCCCAGACTTCCAAATGCCTAACTCCTCCTCACAAATCAGTTCTCACTTAAACATCACTTTCTCAGAAAGGCCTTCTCCGACTTCCTAAAATAGTCCCATCCCCACCACCAGCCCCAAATCTTGTACTCCCATTTTCTCTCCATCCTAGAGGTCAGCCCTCCCTCTCATGACCTCATTTATTTATGTTTACCTTATGGCTGCTTTTTCCCACCTTTGCAAGAAGGAAAGCTCCATGAGATCAGGAAAGACTGTGGACTCTGAGGTGTCCAGTTCCCTGTGACCTTGCATAAGGGATGGCCCTCCAGCCCAGGCTGTCTTATCCCTTATGGATGACCAGGCTTCGTCCACTCACATCCCCCACCTTCAGCTCTGGATCCAGCTAGAACGATGGTGTCCAGCTACAACCATGTCTGGTTCATAGAACCTGCTTAGTAAAGACACACTGAGTGAATAGGTCAAGTTGCCGTTCGGAGGAATTATTCAGTTACAGATTTGAAAGCACCTAGCAGAGGACCTAGGTCACGAGAATGGTGCTAATAAGTAAAATGCTAACCCTACTGCTCTTCCGACTTGCTAACGTGTTGTGTCTTGAATGCTTTCTTTGAACCAGGCACACTCTGCTAAGCATGTTAAATCCATCATCTGATTCTCTTATGATCCTCTTTTTACCAATAAAAAAAAAAAAAACTGAGTCTTAGAGAGGTTGAACAACTGGCTAATTAGCTAGATGCTACTCAGATAAAATACCAAGATTTAAACTCATAAGGTTTTAACTCAAGAGTTCCATTCTTCTATGACACACTGCAGTATGGTTTTCTGAATAAAGTATTGTTTATTATTATCCCATCTTTATTCTTCCCTCCAAAGTGATGATAGTATATTAACTTAAGTTTGGAACCTAAGAAACAGACAGCTGGAAAAAAAATGTAACTCCTACAGTTTTGGAAGGCGGGGGCTGGATGGGGGATGGCTTATGGAGAAGTCTTATTTGAGATGGACTCTGACGAATGGATGAGCAAGAACTGGCCAGGCAGAAAATGGGAATTCTAAGGGAAGGAAACTGAAGGTATAAACTGGATTTGATAAGGTGTTTTTAAAGCTTACAGTGTCTAAAAGAAAACACTTTAGGGAGGAAACCTTCCTGATGATCTGTTTTCAACCTCTTTGGAAACTTGAGAAATATATTAAAAAGATACATTAAAAAAAAAAAAAGAGTAGAGAGAAAGTGATTAGAGAGATGATCTGACTGAGAAGACCCTAACTAGACAATATTCCTAAATAGTAGATGGTGTTTGTCTTTAATTGGAAGGTATTTGTGTGGACCGGGGCAGGGATTGAAATAGACTTTTCAGTCATCTGCACATAAACTTTTCAGTCTGCGACATTCTGGATTTTTAGACTAAGTGTCTATTGGAGGCTTGCCCTGCACATCAAACAACATAAATCCAGTAACAGGTGATAACTGTTTAGAGATTAACATGCCAGATTCAGTTGAGAGGTTTAAATACCTTCTTGGCTGAACAGAAATTGTGTGAGAAAAGCAAGTCATAATATCCTTCACATTTAGTATCAATTTGGTGATATTAATTATATCTAATTATGTATAATTATATATATATAAACTTGCATATTTATATAAACATATGTAATATATATTGTATATAAACTTAGGACTGATTTAATCTTAACAAGAGTTTTAGGATGTGTAGGAAGTAAAACAGTCTTTATGAAGATGGGTTGATCATCATCAAACAGCGTGGCTCATTGTGAGGTTTTTGTCTCAAGCATTTTAAACAGTTGACTTCAAATTCTCAGCAGATGGTGGTGGCAGCAGGCAGGCACTCTAGTCAATGAGAAATCAAAGTGAACTTTTAAAATAGCTGATTCGTAAACTTGGAACAAAAAGGAGTGAGTGTTAGGGGGAAAAAATAACAGATTTTCTACAATGCATCTTATTATGTGCAAATCAAAAAATTGAGAAACTGTAGAATTTGCAATAAGCACAACAATGTGTGTTTTACATTATGGAAATGTAAAGCAGTTAGTGAGTCTTTTAGCAGAGAACTTGAATATTAGCTGTCACTAAATCTCTTTAGTATGTAACAGCCTAGGAAATGCAGATCAATGTGTTTTTCTCCAACAAAGCTTACCAGAGGTTTTCTAAAAGATTGTTATTTTTATTAACGATTTAAAGCGGGAAAAAAATAAGGGTACATTTTCTCTTAACAGCCTGTTCCACAGTATGGTGATGATTATCTTACTATACTTACTATTACTCTTACTATAACAACTATTATTTTAATACAATTTGGGGAAAAGGAAGTATTACTGTTTATTAATCATTTAAAGTACACTTTATCAATTTTTGAGCACTTCAAAGTCTAGAATTCTATGAATTTTTGAAGAAATTATTCAACCCTGGATTTAAATTCATATATATATGTGTGGGTATATATATATGTGTGTGTGTGTGTATATAAATATAAATAAAATTTATCTTTGGTCATGTTTATACTTACCTTGACCTTAAGCATATTGATTATAACATCTCTTTGCAGTGGAAATCTTACAGATTGTTCAACTTTATCTTACTAGATAGCTGCTTAATTAAAACCAAACCGAGATGATTTATGTCACCTTTTTTTTTTTCCCCATTTAGTTGTCTTTTTTATTGGTCTCTTTGATCTCTGCTCTTTGGTGGGAGAAATGGTGGTTGTAGTGGAATTGGAGGGGTCACATTTGAAGTAAGTGACCAGAACCACAAGAAATATCCTAGCACAGAGAGGCCACATTTGCAGATAGCTTTTCTGGGTTCTTCTCCTATGTTGTGTCTTCTCTTGTCCAAGATTCTCCAGGCTATTATTGCATGGTTGGTTTATCAGCATGAAATGGAATAGCTCAATACACAACTCAGCCCCTCCAAATGTCAGACACATGAGATGGCTAAGAAGCTTCCTCAAATGCCAATACTAGGAAGAGAACTACATGTCTAGTAATGCAGGTCCACTTCAGGTGTTTAGAATTATATGGCTTTTCTCATGCCTTCAAAAGTCAGCAGATGTGACAACTCCCTGACCAGCTGGTTGCCTTTCCTTAGCTGGGTGATTAAGGGGCTGAAAGTGCAGCTGTCATTGTAGCTGCAAAGGTACAATTTTACATTAACTTGAAAAAGGGCCTATGTGTTTTACTGAAATGCCCTCTATATCTGCTGTAAATTTCAGTTCCTTGAATGCCCTGAAAATTAAATAAACACACAAACAGGGCTTGCTAATATCTTCAAAGAGGCGCTCAGTTCCCCCATCTTAATCAGCCATTTTCCATCCCATTCCTCCTTCCTGCCTATCTGTCAAATGTTCCTTAATTAAGAATTATTCTTAATTACAAAGTTTATGTGTCATTTTATTTTAGAGGTAATTAATTAAATTTAACACTAATCGTTGAGGATATTGCCTTTTCTGCACACACATTGTTACTTAATTATTGGAATACCTTGAATCCTGACTGAGAGTAGAGCGTATTGATTTGTTTTGTGTCTGGTATGTGACAGCTCATACTGAATAGGACAGACTTAGCCTATTGACCTAAGAAGTAGGAAGAATTTTTTCTCCTTTGATAAAGGACAGTGAACAAATGCACTCTGGTTGTTCCGTGCATTATGTGCAATCTCTGAGGGGCAAGGAAGTGTGATGATTATGGGTGAAATTCGATCCTAAAAAGAATAGCCAGTGAAGCTGTTCTGTTAGGGTCCTTGGATACTTGTTAGAATGGATTTGCTAGTTTCTGTAGGTGAAGTCACCCTGAGCAGGTCACCGGTTAGAGGAAGGATAGTTCAGTGAGCAGATTAGGAAAGAGAGGCCTTAGATTTTGGTTCCTTCTCCCCATCCTTTCCCCTCCCACACTCTCTGATTTTATCTCCAGTATCATTTCCTCAGAGGAACCTGCCACAACTAAATTACGTACCTTTCCTTGACACCTCTCATCCTTATAATTTCAATTTATTTTGCTGATTATTTGATTGTCCACCTCACCCAATATATGAAGTCTCTTCAAGGGCAGGGATGATGTCTAATTTTGCTTATCATTTATTTGTCATTTGTTTAACAGTAATTGATACAGAGTAGACACTAAATAATTTTTAGTGAATGAATGAATAAGCTAGTACTTTTTTATTTTGAGATACTGTAAGATACTTGACCTTTTCTAAAGTATTACACGCTCATTATGTTTGGTGCTGCTGTATTATTAGGTTCTGGAGCAAGGGGTAGCTGAGTAAAAGCTAATCCTTGCCTTCAAAGATGTATAATATGGTAGAGGAAAAACTCATACAGTTAAACACCATATAAGCCAGATTGTAACACATACTATAAGGGAGATAGAAACACATCCCTTTGAGAACACAGAAAAAGCAAATCAGCCAAGATGGACCAGGTTTTAAAAATGCAGAGATTGTTTAAAATAGAACTTGAAGGTAGTTTTGGATAAATGGAGAACCAGGGAAAGGGCATGTTGGGAAGAGGTCAGAAGATGAGCAAAGGTCAGATGCAGAAATGAATATGATGTTATCACACTGTCAAAGGTTAGAAAACATGATAGTCCTCATTTTTGGAAAGGGTCCAGTAAGATCATTCTCTGTACTGCTGGCAAGATTCAAAGGGGCAGACATTCTCCCTGGAAAGCAATTTGGCAGTACAGTCAAAAGCCTCAATAGTTCCTCTTCTAGGAATCTGTTTGATGGTCAGAGATATGAGCAATTCTTTATGCTCAGAATTCTTTATCACAGCGCAATTAAGAAATATAATTAACAGCAAAACAAACAATTGTAGGTTCATGATTAAATGAATTACAGAGTTTCTATAGTGAAGAGCTATGCATCTATTAAAAAATCATGTTTTAAAGACTATTTCATGACACAGAAAGGTGATGGGAATGCAATATGTATATAATGCAGTGAAAATCTGAAAGTAAGGCTGGACACCAGTTTTATGAATGAAAATATGCCCAGAGATAAAAGGAAGTAGCAACAATATGTTAACTTGCTACCATTAATTGCCTTTGGGAGGCAGATTTACAAAGGCTTTCCATTTCCTTCTGCATATTTTTTTCCAGAGTATGTACAGTGGATACACTGCTTTTATAACAAAGAAAACAAGAGATATTTGAAATTGCATATACTATAAAGGACATAGAATATGATATCTTATGGCTAAATTATAAAATATACAAAGAGTAGTTTTAGACAATGAAGCTAATGTTTTAAAGTTTATTGAGACCCTAATAGGGGTAGAACCTTGTATGATGTATTCAAGGTAATAGGGAAGAGTGCATGATAGGGCCTTCCACTTAGATTTTATAATCTGGTTTAGGGAAGCAAGACATAAATGTATAATTTAATAACAACATCAGGTAACAGTTCTAGCCATGCCGTGGGTCAGGATGCTATAAACTGCCAAAAGTGGGATATATAAGTTATAGCCTACAAGTTCAGATCAGAGATGAGGCTACTGAGTACTTACATAGAATTCCTGAGTGCTTTTTCTTACACCCCAGCCATGTCCCTTTGGGGTACCTGTGGTCCCACCAGCTGTGCAAAGCCATGTGGGCTTTCAGTCACCTGCTGTGGTAGCAGAGTCAGGGGGTGATGGGTACACATGTGTGAGCTGACCAAGAAGGTGGGGAGGACGAGGGTAGAGAGCACCCCGACATATGACCAGGGGTCCAGAGACAAGCAGATGTTCTCACTGGCCTTCCTTCCTCAAGGTGTGTCTTTCCAAAGGGTCCCATCCTAAATACCTCAATATGTGGGTTGTACCTTCTCCCATATCTGATGAACATTAATTGCACACACACAAACACACACATCTATATGTGTGAACATATGTGTGTATTCTGTATATATGTGTCTGTGCACTGTGTGTATAAGATTTTGTATTTCCATGAATCACTCAGATTCTGTAGCAGGTGATTATATAACCTCATTTAAATGGATTTGTCATTTCCATTCCTTGTTGCCACCAGTTTGCTTCATCCTAAATTACTGAATGGTCAAAAATATGCATGATGCTGTAATTGAAAAATGCCTTATATTTTGGATAAGAACACAGCAATTTTTTTTTTTTATGGATACCTAAGAGAACAAATAAATTCTCCATTGGAAGTATCACAGCAAACTTAAAATATTAGGCAAATGGGGTATTTCTTAGGTGTTTAATATTTTTGTGTTTGCTCTTTCAGTATGAATTTTCATCCACTCACGTATTTATAAATCCTCCAGTAGGTGTAAAGCTACTGATAAGGGTTGTGGAAATATAAAGTGCAAGTTGAAGGACGTGAGTCCCCCCTGTCTACAAATACTGAGATTCTAAACTAAATAAAATATGCTCCGCAACCATGAAACATCTATGGTCTCTTGGAGGAATCAGGCCCTGTAAAGGTGCTGATTTTGCTCTCAAGGAAATTCCAACTGTTGACCTTGACCTGTGGGCTGAAGAAATCAAGGACATCTCAGTGGAAAAGGTGACCTACCATCTAGGCTCCAGGTTGCCGTGTCTTAACTTTTTTGGTGAGGAGGTCAGAGGTCTCCTTTATCATCTGAGGAAAGTGGTCGTTTCCCACCTCCAAAACCCACAACTACATTGTAATTCCGTTTAACAAACTGACAGATTCTCTCCAAGACGATCTATGTTCACTGAGCTTGCCAACCTCTACTTTAATGAGTAGTTAGAATCTGGACACGCACGGGGCTGGAAGCAGGCAAAGGGAATGGTAGGTGAGTTAAAAACACCCAGGAGAACAGCGTGAAGCGCGTATAGAAAATGGAGAGTAGCTCTGTTCGAATACCTGGCATTGGGTAATAGAGATCTAGATCGAAAGGGAGGAGTCAAATCTCTTAACTACTGAAAATTGTGCCAGATTATATCGTGGGGCCATTTCCAAGGACCTGCCTTTTGGTAACCTTTACTTAATTCAAGAAAAGTACCCCATCTTCCTATTTTCATTTTAAGGCTTTAGCAACAACAGATGTTATTCTTATCCTTCATAAGGTGGTTTCCCTCCTGCTGCCAGCATGCAGGTATGTTTGGCATTCTGTGAAACCAAAGGAGAGATTGGACAGACTGTGCAATCACTGACCCCATCTTTCAGAACGACTGAGATCTGTCTTGTCACTCTCCTGTGTGGGGACATTTTTTTCTCCTTTGATTCTCTATAAGTCAAAACAATCCACCATTATTGTTACAGCATGTCCATCTCGCAGAATGTCACAAACTCTTTACAACAAGAAATGGAATACAAAGATGATGCTTTGCAGACTTGGGGGTAGTTATTTTCAGACAGAAAGGGAAAATGACAAGAAGAGATTGAGTGGAGTAAATGTAAAGATAAGGCTGCTGACTTGAGAAAACAGGCAGAACAAGATTGATAGACCCTGAGCAAATACATCTCTTTCATGTGTACACACACACACACACACACACACACACACACACACACACACACACACGAGGATAGTCCTAGTCAGCGACTTTTATTAGGACTTTTGTTTGTGATGTGGTTTTCCTGATGCTAATTTTAATCATAGGAAAGTAGTTATATGCTCAGTCTTAAACATAACTCAGTTAGTCCCTCTGAACATATGTCCACACGTTGAGGATTAAATGAGTTAATGTGTGTAAACACTGAAACCAGCACCCAGCACGTGTGAACACACTGAAGTGTTTTTCCTTTGTTATTGGTGTTGATGTTGAAGGTGGTGAACAATGGTATAATATTAACTTGTTTATTCCTTAGAAGAACCCAGCAAAGTAAAGATTCTTTTTTAACCCTTTGGATATTTGAGCCAAAGTAAACTGAGAGAGGCATGTAAGTGGCAGCTCTAAGTGTTGCCTTCTGATCCTTGACTGGAATGTTCCAATAGCCTTTCAGATATTTTGCCATGTACTCTCAAGACCACACACCTTAGAATCTCTTGCATTATTTGTTTAAACACAGATCCCTGGCCTCTACCTTATGCCTAGTAAAACACAGCCTCTGGGCATAGGTCCCTGAGGCTGCCTTTTTAAGAAACTCCACAACCAAACTCTATCCAAACTCTGAAATAACTCACATGTGTGTATCTTTTATAGGAACTACCTTAAAAGTGGGCTCGCATTTGATGAGGACTAGTGGAGAACACTAGCTCTAAAATGTCTTTCTGCAATTCACACTATTAAATATTCATTCTTTTGGTTTCCAGTGTACCTATAGGAGTTTCTATTTAAAATTTAAATACTTGGGGAAGCCATTAACATCCATTAGCACTCTGTGTGATTTAGGAATTTGAAAGTCAATCATTTAGCAAGGCTTCAAGGGGAGAGGAAGATGAATGAATCCCACTGAGGGCAAAGGAGAGAGAAGGCAGGGAGCAGAATGGATCAGCCTAACTGAAGCATTGCGGCTAAGAATCCTGGATGGCTCCAGGAATATGAAAACAATGGATCTGGTAGCCAGAGGCAAAAAGGAGAAATTGCAGAGAGTTGCATAAACGGGTTTAAAAGACATTAGTGGTAGCTGTGGACCCCAGTTAACAGGTTTTCTTCTTTCCCTCCCTGCATGACCTGTTAGAGTCTGATGTCTGACCCATGTATTTAAAGTCTAATGCTGACATCTCAGCATAAATCATGGGACTAAGCTTGGACCCGGAACCAGTCAGACAAAATTACACCAAACAATGATAATCAGCTAATTTTGTTTTGGGAATAAAAGTTTCCCCTTCAATTTTGAATACTACTTCCCCTAAATTATTTTTAAAATGACTTCTGAAGTTTCAACTTTGTTTTCTTTTTAATGGTCATAAATATATTTTACAAGAATTCATTTCCATGTACGTTTCTTGTTATCTGTAGGAACATAGCCTTGTACAGATTAAAGTGGTAAAAGAAGGATCAGAAATACTCAGACAAGATGAATTGGGAGGCGCAGAGGAGAGAATACATTTAGGAGTGTAATTAGCCAGGCTATTGCCTTGTTCAGGGATCAGTATGATAATTTGTACTTGTCAGAACTTGTGGAAATTAAAGATTAGCCATACAGTTTTGTGAATTGGAGACCACATTCATTTAGCAATTAGCTCTTTCTTTATATAGCAGTTAGCTCTGGTCATTGAAATCTACATAAACATCAGTGATAATAATCTACCATTTCTTCCTTGTGTGTACATTATCTACCGTCTGGTCTTTAACCTAAAAATATCCACACCATGAATCTTTTTTGTCAGGTCAAGTAATCATGATAAAAATGCGCAGTAACTTACTGCAGAACTGAAGACAGACATCGCAAGGGAGGTAACTTGAGCATCACAGTTTGAGAAGTAATGAGAGGGTGAATATTTTAGGTGACCCAGTCCCTTTTCCATTCTTTTTAATTATGGCAAAAAAAAAAAAAAGTTAAAAGTAGTCCTAAAATGTAAGAATGCTTATAAACTCCCAAAGAAACCAATCGAAATAGTATAATTCTTCCCTCATTGAATGTTTTCATCTGGCTTTATTACAAATCAGGAGGTAGCACTATTTGATACAATTTAGTAGCATTTGGTCTTTTACTAAGACAAGACTTACAAACATGGAAAGGTCCCTCCAAAAATATCACTGTTTTGAAAATTTTACAATTTTAAGGTTTAGAACCCGAGAAGTAAACTTCATAGATCATCATAGTGACTTAAAGGAAAAAATCTAACTGCTTCTTGTGGGCTTGTTTATTTTGTGAAAGGATGAAGTTTATCTGTGTTTCCTTGCTGGATTGAAACCTTGTTTTTCCCTTTGTTTGAGCCCTTTGTTATTTAAATCATATTGTAAAAGAATTTGTGTCTTTGAGTAGATGGTAGTGGTTTTGGTTTACATCAGTGGACACTTCACAATCGTGTTTCTGTTCCAATTTCCAACCTCAGTTAGCATTTTTACACCCTGTGATTTGGGGCAGGAGAAAACCCAAACCGTAGACGAACCTGATTTTCGCTGGGAGAAGGTGCACCAGCCAGTTCCTGATTACCCAAGGTGTATATTCATCCCAAAGTACATGGAATTAAAATAATTACAAATGGGAATACATATGAAGAAACTTACATCCCATACGGTAAACTAGCTCCCCCGCTGTTGGTAGGAGGGCAGAGACACCTGTTCTGGAGAGGTATGTGATCCCTGTTATTGAACAAGGCCCTTAACTCCAGAACACATTTATTGAAACAGCGGATGGATGCTGTAGGGGAAGCTAGCAAGACACATGATGCAGACAGCCTGAGAATGAAACCCCTCTTTGGCAGGGTTTAACCCTTACATCAGTTCATATTTACTGCCTTTTAACTTCTTTTTGGCCCACGTTGACTGTGCTCACAATTGAGTTCTTGAATGCTATGGGGAAAAAAACAATAGTACATACATTGGTGCCACTAAAATTTCATGGGGTCCAAGTCCAAGTGGAGATGCCTGGGAGGTCATTAAATATATGATCTGAGTTTTAAGAACGAGAGCCAAGCTAGAGATTTAGGTTTGGGAGTCCTTAGCCTAGAGGTATTAACTGAAGCCAAGGAAGGCGTGACCTTATCTGGGAGGAGGATAGGCCTTTAATAGGGAATCATGATTTTTCGTTAGCCCACCAGAGTGTGCCAATAGGGAGTTTCAGTCATTTAAGTATCAGGGGGTCTAACAGAAAAATCTGGATTTCTGACTTCTCTTGGTGATATGGAGCCTTGCATTCCTGCATGGTGGCATTAGCTGAGCTGAGAAGTTGCCTTTTAAGGAGGAGTGATACATGCTCCTTGGTTCCCCAGAGTTTCCACTGCTTGCTGCTGATGAGTTTCACTGTTTACATGCAAGCATGTCACCGTAGACATTTGAATTTGCAATTTCTGATAAACAATAGAAAACACATACCTCTGCCTTTGATTTTATTCTCTTATTACTTGGATGGACAGCATTTTAAAATTGAATGAGAGTTAAGTGTGGCTTTTTGGTAGGGTTATTTGCGTTAAGTCATTAGAGACATACAACCATCAAATGTTAGAGTTAAGAGGAAATCTTAGCAGTTAGTCAGCCATTCATTCTGCAGATGGAGAATAGAAGACCCAGAGAGGCAGAAGGAGGGGGTTGCTCAGAGCTGGCAGTAAGTTCTCTACATGGCAAGAACAGATTTCAGGTTGTATGGTTCCTAAACTTTGGAATCTTTAGTTATTAACATATACTGACACGTTTACTCTTAATTGAACAGAAAAGTTTGATATTTGCATCTGGATGGGAATAAAGAGACACCAAAAATGAAGTTAAAACCTGTAACAAATTTGATATTAAAATACGGATATATGTTATTTTGAAGGGATTGTAGATTTACTTATTGCAGTTCTGCTTTGAACAGTGTACCTTCTTAAAAATAGTCTGCTTATTTTGACCTATTGAGAGAGAAATACCTATTTCCTCACTATTTTCCTTTGGACCACATTGGGTTTTTTTCTCAACACAGTTTGCAATGCGGCCAAATTAAAACGCCCACAGGCACCACCTTCCACCCAAGGATCAAAGGAATCATTTGATGTGGAAGGTATGAGCCGTGCCAGACTCAGCACCAGCCAATTACTGATTACCCAAGCTGTATTTTTATCATCCCGAATACAGGGAATTAAAATAATTGCAAATGTGTGTATACAACAAAGAGAAATTTATCATATGCACGCAGCTCCCTGTTGTTGGTGGGGGGACAGGGATATTTGCCCTGGAGGAGTATGTGAGTCCTGCTATTGAGCAAGATGCTTAACTTGGGCTTGTGTTTATTAAAATAGCAGATGAGTGTAGGCATCTTGATAATGAGGAACCATCTAGCAAGGAACCTTCTAGAGGTGTGAATAGTCCCACCCAGTTACCAGCTGCAAGATTTTCAGAAAACACACGTTTACCTAGTGAAGTGTTGGCCAGACCTCATTCCCTCTGTGGGTCTTTGTAATCCCCACTGGGTATGCCTGGGACCATCATTTGAGCCCAGGCTAGTGAATAAAGCATTTCTGTGGCCTAGCCACTAGTCACAATTAAGCTTTGAGAACATTGTCGAAGTTGGTGTTCTGGGTACAATTAAACCAAGGAGCAGAGCCAAGATGAAGAGACAGAATCCTTACTGAGTTCCAGTATAGCACCTATAGGGGAGGAAACAGTTTTTTCTCTACCCTTGTTGGTTTTTTTAATGGTTAGTAATCAAATTAGCATAAAACAGAATAACAGGAGAAAAACAAATTTAATTTCATATGTAGGGGTCCCCTGAGAGTTTAGTACTGGAAGGCAAATTGGGCAGTTGAGGCTTATATGCCATCCTGAACTAAGGGTAGGAATAGGGGCTGGGGCTTTAAAGGGGAGGACGGTAATTCACAGAACAGTAAGTGGAGTAGATGTTTGATAATTAGATGTTTGTCCCACCATACAGGTAGGTCATTGAGATAAAAAGTTGTCTCTGGTACTAGCTCTCTTTCTGGGCCAGGCTCTCTATCTAAATTCCTTCAAGTAGCCAAGGGAAAGGTAAATGTTTTCCTTGAATCTGCTGAGTCTTGATTACTTTAAGCTCAAAATAGTTCACATGCCAAATCGGCAAATTTTGGAGAGGCTTGTCTGAACCCCTTCACACCTAAGGACTGTGTACTAATTTATCCACAATTGAGACTGGACGTTTAACACAGCAGAGAGGTCTGTAACTTGCAGATATAAGCAAGTAACAATAGTGTGTAAAGCTTCATTTCTTTATTTGCTTTAAAGCAACTTATTTCTGACTGCAAAGCTCTATCCAGTCTTTGCCAGGTTGGTGAGAAAATTGCATTTTCATTCTTACTGGAGCCAGTCCAGCCCCTCAGGTTGTACACAGGAAATGAGAAAGGATATCTAAACGCTGGTCTGCTACAATTGCTACTAACAGTCTCTTTGTCAAAGCCCAAATGGGCTTGAAATGCAGCAGCCCTCAACTCCTCTGCCTCTGGAGAAAGTATCTCAACTAAAGTTATAACATCAGTACCTCGGATAGCACCTCCCTAGACACATCAAGGAGTAACCTGACGGTATGCGGAGCACTGCCTTGGCCCAGATGCCTCACTCCCACAGAACCACATCCCCTCCCCAGTCCAAAGGGATCTCTCCATTCTTCTTATTTATGACTCTTGCCCCAGCCCATTTGTCTGCATCTTGCTAGAGACCATCTGGTTTTCACAAGCCCTTTACTACTCCTTTTAGGAAAGAGAGAGAGAGGGAGGGAGAAAGGGCGGTGGGTGGGGGAGGAGGGGTCACCTCCCCCTTCTTCAGGACACATTTGGTAATGTCTGCTGCTGCTGAGCATCCTACAGTGCACAGAGTGGTACCATACAGCAAAGAATTATCCAACTCTAAATATCAGTAGTGCTGAGGCTGAGAAACCCAGCTCTATGCCTTATTTAATGGGATCAGGTTAGATATTTGGGACCATTTCTGAGAGGAAAACATGAGGCACAGGGAGGAGCAGTACTAGAGAGGACTAAATCTCTGGGAAGATCATGATTCAGAAGGTCAGGAGGGAGTGAGCTCTCTGAAATCCGCTCTGGGATTAGCGGTGGAGAGGCTGATGTAAGAAGCCTGCATTTTTAATGCAGTGCCCTGGCCTCCGTTCCCGCTGACTCCTCTCTTGTATACATCACTATGAAAATTCACTGGTTTCTATAGTGACACTAAGCAGTCCATAGCTCCTTCCCTTTTTCCAGCACATACAGAAGAGTTCTTATCAGTTCACTATGTCATGTGTATTCTTTATGAAAAGTCAGGCGTGCCCTGTGAGAGGTGTGTGTGTGTGTGTTGCCATTATTCCCAAGAACTAAGATTATATGTCTTACTACTTTCTATTTCTATTGCTCACGGGAAAGCTGAACACCTAAACTTTGAAAAGTAGTCATAACAGCATATGAGGTTCCTCCTAGCTAATAATTTCCCTTCTTTTCTTTCCAATCTCCAGTTTCTTTGGTGAGCTATTAGAGCAATAGGCTTCCCAAAATAAAGTTCCTAGTCGGTCAGCAGGTAGTGTGTGTCCTCCAGCTCGTGAATATGTTGCTGCAACTACCATTTCAGTTAAATTACATTCTCTGGGACAGGTAATGAGAAGTACATTTGCTCTACTTTTGGTTCCGTGTGTCCTCCTCCAGTGAGTATGTTCACCTAGAGATGAAGTGATCTGGGGGAAGGTCCCAGGAGTGTTCAGTTCATTATTTCTCGGAGAAGCCATTTAACAGAGTGGACTGAGCGTGACCTTTGGGGTAGTCCAGACAAGCACCCCTGTACTAGCTATACAGTCTTGGGTAGGCTTTCAAATCTCTAAGCTTTATTTTCCAGCCCACAAGTGGGGTGATACCGCCAACATCACAACTTAGGCAAATAATCAGTATTCAGTCCATGAGGGATGCTGTTGTTTTTAACCATCCTTAACCATATCCTCTTCATTTGCTGGGGGAAAGGTGTTATCCATCATTAAGTAATACATGCCCTTACCCTCGGGCAGGGTTCAGCAAACCATGGCCAGTGGGATACATAACTGACAGCTACCTGTATTTGTACAGAACTCATGCTAAGGGTAGCTTCACACTTTTGTAAATGGTTGAAAAAAACAAATGAAGAATAATGTTAATATTTCATAATACATGAAAATTAAATGAAATCCAAATTTCAATGTCCTTCAATAAAATTTTATTAGAATACAGCTATACTCATTTCTTTCCATATTGCCTGACTGCCTTCACACTATAGCTACAAAGTTGCAACAAGGCCCTTGCTCTCTAAACTTAAAATTATTTACTGTCTGGTCCTTTACAGAAGATGTTTGTTAAACTCTGTCTTAGGGAATCCCATATAGGGGAGACCACATGAGAAGCAGCTCCATCACAAATAATCACTTTTACCCTTGTTATCTTTGATGCGGGACTTGCATTGGAAATCAGTGTTTATTTTTTACGTATGTCAGGTCTTCATGTGCATGGCTTGTCTCGCTCCATTGGCAGGTATCCTGACCCGTAGTGTTATCTCGGTTTCAGCTCTTGGGAAGAATGTGTGACCATGTCTTTGAGGCATTCCCCAAGAACTTCTCAGAGTTGATTTCTTCTCTGCCTCATTGACCGTGTTTTAAATCCCAACACCCATCGCATGTCCTCAAAGTTTGTTGAAAAACCTACCCGATGCTTTTCACAGTGGGCTAGTAGCAAAGGGGGAATAAGGTGATTGTACTTGTAGTGTACATGGTTGTGGTGGTCGTTATGATGGAGGAAGTGGTGGTGGTGGTGCTGGTAGTGGAGATGCTGGTGGTGGAGGAGGGAGACGGGGAGAAGAAAGGGAGAAGGAGACAAAGGAGGTGGAAGAGGAAAAGAAGAAAAACGATGATTCAGTTTTCCTCCAAGTCTGGAATGATAGCACAGGGACTCTTAGGTCAACAACTGGCTTGAGGATCGCATGATCTCCTTTCCAGGCAGGGTGGAATCAAGGTAGGACTTCTCTCCACTGGGGTATAGAGAATGAGGAACTCACTGGAAAGTAATAGAAGTTATTAATTGCAGGGTCTAATTCTTCTAAGATAACATTTCATCATGTTGTTTACCTGAAGCCATTGCCTCAGGGGAATACATTAATTAGCATAGCTATTAACAGCAGTAGCGCACATGCCTAAATTAAAGCATGTGTATTTTGACTCACAAATTGTTCCACTAACAAAAGAGGGTTAGGTGTACTTTCTTGGTGCTGTGAAAATGTGTAAGTTAAAATAAACAATTATTAGAGCTTTTTTAACCCCCTTGTTGTTTCTAAGTGAGCTGAGCTAACACTGGTGCTGCTTGCCATCACAGACATATTTATGACATTTCTTAGCACACCAGTGTGTGCCAACACATTAGACAAGTGGATACCTGCCCGCAGGAGAGGGTGATATTGGTTCTTACTGTTTTGCAGAGTATCCAGGTGTGACTGCCTGTATTCTGCACCTCTGTTATTGCTAAACTGCAGAATGCGATCCAGTTGGTTTTCATGCAGTGCGTGGCATAAATTACACCTCAGATTCTTAAAGTTAAGTGGCACACTTGGACCCAAGAGAAGTATTAAGTTTCTTGCTAGACAACTGGCAGTTCTATCTGCTTATTCACAAATATTTGAAGATGCAATCCCTTGACTAAGAATTTCTGCAAATAGCAGAAGTTGTCAAGAAACAGCTTTGCTTCTAAGAGAGTTAAATGTTCGCCTTTCTAAAAGAGATGAAAACCTGCAATGCCCAGTGCTTTCTTTCCACTACCTCTGCCCTCCTTGAAGACAGTTTCAATAATTTCCCTTTTCCTGCCCTGCAAGCCTTCTTTCTTCTTGCTGTAGCTCAGTGAATAGCGGAGCCTGGAGGATTGGGGTAGGGGTCGGGGGCGGGGGCATGGGGAGGAGACGTCAGTTCCATCAGCTGTTTTGAGCACTTGGATATCTTCTCTTTTTTCCTTTTGCCTCTTTCTTAATACGACAGAATTTTTAAGATTAAATTTATCTCTGAGGTCTGCTGCTGTTTCTTTGAACAAACATCCTGCAACCATATATCCTGAGAAGATTTCTTTCTTAATACACTTTGGGAAATATTTTTTGTCACACACACACTGACACAAACACGATTTTATTTGATCCTGTGATGACTTTGTCAAAAAAGGGAAATATCCTTATGGAAAAGCTCTGAATTGAAATGTGTAAAAACTATTAGTAAAATGCATTCCATTTTTAACTTTTTTGCATTTCTTTACCATAGGTTGGAGTACTGTTTAAAAAAAAAATTACGGTAGTCTCCAAAGACAAACATGGTATTTCTTTGAATGTATGTTCCTGATGTTAATTTTTTTATTGACAATCTTTCCATCGTCTTCTTATGAAAATAACAAAACATGCATTAAATTTGAAATAATGTCACTGCAAACACCAATATACCCACCAAGTGAATTCTCACTTTAACTTTTTACTATCTCCCTGCATCTCTCCATCCTGCTTTTCATTCATCAGTTCTTTTTTCCAATGCATTTCAAAATAAATTACATACATCCCATGCACTTCCTCCTAAAGTCTTAGCTAAATTTATATGCAAGGAAACATCCAGATCTTCAGTAACCACTTCTTGAGATTTGACAAATTCATACACCTGTGTAAAACAAAACCCTGTCAAGGCACAGAACCTTGTCCCAGAAAACCCATTCCAGTCCCTTCCAAGTCTGAGTTGAGTTTTAAATAAAACATCAAAAGATTGATAAGATTTTCTTTAAAACTCTTTGGAACTGGGAGAAAATGTTAGTGAAATTCACAGATTAATCCAAGGTAGATTTGCCTGCAGCCTGAGTTAATGAACGCCCTTGCCTTGGTTTTCTCTTTGGCGTATTTTAGTGACATTAGGCAGAGCCTGCTTAACTGTGATGGGAACTAGTATCTTTGTTCTCATGGTCATCAAATGAGTATATTCTAGTCACGTCACATTTTTGCAGTTGCCTGACTCTTGTCTAGGAGTCTTTTAATGGTAACTGATCCTTGAATCTAACTGGTGGGTCACCTGCTGTTTATAGTATGTGTCTGCAACTGCAGTTACTCTGTGAAAGAGATCACTGATCCTATGCTTTGAATTTCTCTATGAAGAATCAAAAATCCCAGATGTGCAAGTGACTTTCCCAAGATCACATATCTCAGCAGTATCACAGCTAAACTTTGAGGGCGTCCCTGTCTGGTTCTTTTAAATGGATAAGTTTTCCTTGAAAAATTTTTGCCAGACCCATATTAGATACAGGCAAGATACAAAAGGTGATGAAGACATGATTCCTACCCTCTAAATGCACATATATGGTTGTGAAAAAAAAAAAAAAACACCACAAGAGAGCATTTCCGTTTCCAATGTGTTTTAAATAATAGCATGTGGTGGGTGCTACCGAAGCAAGTAGGAGTGTCTGTTAATCCGCCTGGTCTCTTAGGCAAGGATTTTGGAGAAGTCAGCTGAAGTCGAGAAAAATGAATAAATGTTGGCCAGGAGAAAATAATGTTCAGAGAAACTGCTCCAAGAAATCAGAGATGCGTTTTGGCACAGTATGTGCTGTTGCAGTGTTGGGGAGCATCTGTAAATCAGAGAGTGTGCCGAGGAATGGGCATCATCCTCTCCAGACCCTAGGAAGCACCTCACAGGGGATTCTCTGAGACGCTGGGTCCCTCTGCACCCTAAGCCTGTTTCTACTCTCTCCTCCTCTGAGTTGCTGAGCTCCAAAGTATCAAAAGGATACTTCCTCCAGCGACGCCCTGTTGCCTCTAATAATAAATAGATTCTTCTCATCCTCGTGGTTCTGGGTGCCTTTTGTCAAGGACCTTCACAATATAGCCCTGATTTCACTTTCTAGTAGGACTTATCCCTTTATTGACATCTTCTGCTCAAACTGTACCCCACTCTGGAACTCCTCAGTGCTCACACTTCCTTCCATCACACCTTTGCCCAAGCCTCTCCCTGTCCCTGGCATTCTCTGTCCTCAACATCTATATGACACAACTGCACCTCTGTCAGGTCTTCCTCCCTTTCCCCCATCCAGTAGCCATCTTTTCTAAAAATTCTTGTAGTTCTTTGCTCTGACCGTAACCCCTTTTAAAGTCAAACACAGATCTTTGTCCTGCTGCAGCTGACAAGGTCTGCCACAATGCTGGGCATGGAGTAGGACATGAGTAAGTATTTGCTGAATAAGATGAAGAAATCTACCTTGTGTGCACATGCATTTTTAGATCTAGAAAATCTCTAAGTGGGGTTTGGGTTCTGACATTTTTGTATTCCCAGAAGTCATAAAGGGCATAAAGTCAAAAACTGAACAAACATCCGAATGAACCTACTGTGCTAGTCTTCTATAAGAGCTGCAGTGTTGCAATTGCTCTACTGAATATAAATCCAGGGAAGGTGCCGTTTTAGGAGTGGACCTCACGAAAAAATTTCAATTTTTTTAATCAATATATTTCAACTTCTCTCATAATGGCTTAGAAGTGGACCTTTAGCTTTTAAATTAAAAAGGAGAATCCTATAAATGATATAAAGGAAACAAATAAGGGAATGCTTTGACATGATAAATGTTTAGTTTTGGGAAGATTACCTATATCGCTAATATATACCGTATATCTATTGATGGCCTACTATGTGCACTAGGCAACAGGAATCCTGTCCTGGTGCAGCCCTTTATCTGGTACCAGAATATGTTATAGCAGACCCCAGAGAAAGACCAGTCATCGTCTGTTTTAACCCTTTAAATTGCGTATGAGAAACTCATCATACAGTGGATCAAGACGTCCTGTCTATGGAAAGGTAGCCTGCACTACTAAGTACTGTCTGAGAGCTCTGGGCTGTGTAGGGGCATCTGGTGTACCTGCCTACTGTCTGTTTCCTCTGCTTTTGGGATAGCATTTAAATTTTCCTTTGGCTAATTGGGCATCTTCTATTTTTAGTCCTCTGGGGTTCCCCTGAGCACCCCCCATTGCCCCACACACTTAAAAGAGACCCAGTTTTGACTCTTGAAAGTCTTCCTGCGTCTTCAAACTCTTACTGAGTCTGTTTGGAAGGGAAAGTGCCTACTCAAGATAATGCTTGCGGTGGTACAATGTAAGCCCAGGTTGCCTGTGACCGTCTTTATCACCACAAAGGGACGCCCGCCCACGAATACAGGCAACAATAGACTGGATAGAGCTTCGACCTCACAGTCATGTCTGACAACAGATCATTTTTTCTTCAGCCAATTTGAGCCCAGTTCTCCATCACTTGTTGTGTTAGTTGGGATTCTCCAGAGGAACAGACAGTAGGATGCTTGTCTACACAGAGAGAGAAATATTTACAGGCACCCCCTGCTTTTTGAAAGTTCACTCCACACCACTTTGCTTTTTTCAAAGTCGCACATTAGTACCTGTTTTCACTACCTGAAAGAAATCCAAGGAGGATTTTCACTTTTATGGAAAAAAGCTGACAAGCGAAAACAGTATTCCATGTTTGTTTGGCAGTGAGCCTATGGAGGCAGTTTGTTCCCCGAGTAGCCGGAGTAGCACCATGCTCCTTCTCCAGCAGCTACACTTGGCATCTCAGCACCAAGCCACCGTAGCTTTGAACTGTGTGAGCATCTGGGCTTTACCCTGATTTATTCTGTGCATCCATTAGCAAGGTAGGTCTTAAGGTAACTGCTTCTTCACTTGACATAATTTCAGCTCACAAAAGGCTTCACAGGAAGGCTCTCCTTCTGGATAGTGGAGGGACCCATATTTTAAGAAATAGGCTTGTGCAATTATGGGGACAAGCAAGTCTGCAATCTGCAGGGCAGGAGACCCAGGGAAGAGTTGATGTTGCCTTCTTGAGTCTGAAGGCAGTCTGGAGGGAGAATTCTCAGTTCTTTTTCCTCTTAAAGCTTTCAGATGATAGGATGAGACCCACCCGCATCATGAAGAATAACCAGGTTTACTCTGAGATTACTGATTTAAGTTAGAAAATCTGTGCTTTACTATTCTGTTTGTAAAGTGGGAATATATTTCATGGCTTTGGGAGAACTGAATAAGCTGGTGTCTAAGCCTAGTGCATAGGAAACACCTAGATGTTCAATTTTCTTTCCCCTTTCCCATCCCCTTTCCACATCTGGGGGCTCTGGGTAATCCTGTTGCTCTACCTAAATCTGGAATTGTGCAAAGTGCTTTACGTGGAGGGTTTCCGTTTTAGAGATTAACTGGTTTCTGATTGATCAGGCAGCATTCCAAGAGGCTAGATGTAGAGGTGACCACAGACGCAGTGCTTAACCCTCTGCCCATTTTACAGGTAGGAAGCTGCTCTCTGTGGTGACGACTTTTTCAAAAAATGAGGTTTGACTGCCTTGTGCTTTGCCAATCAGATGTCCACATAAATTTCCAAGTCAGTACAGCCAGAACGTATGTTTTGAATCAAATTGACAGAGCTGAAGTTATGGAATCATGGTCTCATATCTATGGATCATGGCATTTGGGCATTCTCTGAAGATACAAAAAAGTAAAATATGTAAAGATAGTCATTTATGCATAATTTTAGAAGCCTAGAATTGCTTGTATACTTGTCCAAGGTATTTAACTTAGACCAGGAAGGATGGCTTAATGCTTGGGAGAATCTGATGACAATCTTTTCAAATCTCAGTGAATCTAATTGCTGAGTCCTAAAATAGGCCCTCTGACTTACAACTTTAGGTTCCCAAGGCCTCAGACTTTGGGGGAAGGCTTTGGAGTGGCAATTTCCATCACTGTATTTGTCGGGATTCACCTTTGGTGTGTTTTTGCAACGGTTTCACACCTGGTGCTCTGTCTCCTCTGTACTTGACTGTTCTTCACTCAGCTCCTCTCTGAATGTTGCACCTGGATTGTCAAATACCACTTCAGACTAGATCTGTGCTCCCAAAAGTCACATGCAACTTCAAAAAAGAATTCTCCCGACATTTTCAAGTGCAGCTCACTCGAACTCCTAAAAGTCAGGCGTAAATTGAGAATGGATTTACACCTAAGCCTTTTTGGTTGACTTTGGTGTTTATTTGAAACTGACATTTGGGGAATAACTCAGCTGCCCTTAGAATTGGTGTCCTGTTCACTCCAAAGTTGGGGCCAGGGAATGCAACTGTCCAAATGGCTAGTCCAGTATGTTTCCGGTGAATTTCAGGCACTGCTATTCGCTGGGTTTGGGCCAGTTTGGAATGGAAGTCAGCAATACAATAATATCACTAGTGTGGCTTCTTGGGTCTTTGCTCGGCTCTGAATGAATCGCATTTGTTGCCTAAAGAGGCTAACGATTGTATGGCTTGGCCTTGTGGGCCTAATTCTTCAACAGAAATATGTTGATTATTGGCATTTTCGATGTTTTGGGGGTAATACAGCTGAATCGCTGCACAAACCTAGAGCATCCACACAGGCTGCCGCCACTGGGTGAGTGGAGGAAGCAGCCGATGCCTCCTCTCATAACACTACAGCAGACAGATGGAATGGCAAGCTGTCTATGCCTCTGAGTGTCTCTGAATGTGAACCTGTCCTTCTGCCCACCCCAGCCACCCTTGCTTCATCACGTGTGCCGCTGAGCCGCAGGGGGTTGACAGCAAGAGGTAGATGTGGTCCTTAAGCCAGTGCCACTCTTGAGCTGGACAGTTAGTGCCCAGGTGAAATCTATCAGTTACAAACCCCTGATGAGATGATGATTTTCAAAGACAGAATTAGAGATTAAAAAACTATTTTAAAAAACCCAAATTTTCCCATCTTAGAGATAACAAAAGTGAGATCCAGAAGTGTTAAGCCCCTTCCCTGAGGTTGCATAGGCAGTTAGTGGCATGGATGGGGCAAGAATTCCAGGTCCTTTTGAGTCACAGAGTTCTTGTTGTCATAGAGAGGGCCAATGAATGCATGATTTCTA
This sequence comes from Camelus ferus, assembly GCF_009834535.1. NCBI lineage: Eukaryota > Metazoa > Chordata > Mammalia > Artiodactyla > Camelidae > Camelus > Camelus ferus. The sequence goes on along the minus strand of NC_045712.1, from coordinate 3,323,859 downwards.
TCGCAAGCAAATGTGAAATCCGACAATGTAAACAAGCTGATTCTTGGAGGCTCTTGGACCTCTTCCTGGATTTATTCTACTTCCTCTTTTCCCATTCCCAGAAGGAGGCACTCTTGATAAACTTCTGCCTTGTAGAAATACTTGTTTAAAAGTTTATTTGAAAGTAGCCTGTCATCTAATTCACTGAGATGGAGCTAAAATAAATTCCCTTGGCTGAAAGAAAGAGAGAAAGAGAGAAAGAAGGAAGGAAGAAAGAAAGGAAGAAAGAAAGAGAAAGAAGGAAAGAAATGTAGTGAGAAAGAATTTTATCATCTGTATGGATCAATTCTAAGAGTTCGCTTCAGTTTAGTTACTAGTTTTCTCTACAGTATAAGATATTCAATTAAATTCTCCCTCAAATTGGCCATAAATTTCGATGAAGATGAAAGAAGTTCCATTTAGTGAACAATTTCTGTCGAAGAATGCAGTAATGGGACATGATAAGGATGGTTTTCACCTGTGCACCGGCATGAACCTATTTGGCCTGGCTTTTGTTCTGTTTTCTGGTTACTTCAGTTCTGGCCCCTGTTTGGTACAGCATGTCCAAAGGGGCTGGAATGTGGGATCAGATGCAGTTGTTTACAGACACAAAGGATTATTTTATAGCAGGGTTTTCACCACTAGGGTGGTGGGCCTTTGATTTAGTTTTATAGTGTACGGCACCCACATCATCCTCTGTTAAATAGAACCAGTAGGAAATAAGAGATGTTTGCTATTCATTATCTGTTCTTACTAGAACGTAATAAAACTCATCAGGGCCTTTCCTTGGGGGCTTCCTTTTAGCTACATACACACACTAAGCACCTGTGGAGCAGACATAGGTAGGGATAACCCACTCTGAAAAATTCTTCTGGCATTTTTAAGGAGCGACTGATCATTGGCACTGATCTGGATCCTGGAAATGAGAGATGAATCAGTAGGAATGGTGCCTCAGTATCACTTACGGTCTCATGCACGAAATAGGGCAGAAACGAGGGAGGAATAAGTAAGGAAACATGATATAGAGTCGTGAGCTGTGCTAATGAAGATGCAGTGATGTTCACCCCTTGCCTGGAATATCATGGATGCAAGGCTGTTTGAGATGCAATTCAAAGGTTCTGGAAATCCACTTTTTATGTGACTTTGGTTGAAAGCTACTTTTGTGAATCGTTTGCCCCTGGATTCGTGGAGGGAGTTGGGCGATGAGAGAGCATCCACTGCATCCTGACAGATGTTTCCTAGGGCTGCACAGCAGTGATAGCGTCCTTGGTCCCACCTGACTTTTTACAGATGAGAAGAGTGGAGCTTAGCAGTGTTAACAACTTACACAATAAATGGTACACGCTCTGCGATTTCAGTCCTAATCTTGTGACTCCTCTTTCACACTTGTTTTCTTTGTTGAAATACAACATCATTTTTCAAAATTTCTTGATTACTTAGGATCCTAAGGGAGCACGTAACAGAATCTGGTTCTAGATAATTTAAGCAGAGAAGGAATTTACTGAAAAGTTAGCAGGAGTTCTCAGAAATGATGGAGATCTCAGAGAGCCAGATGCAGAGAAGAATTTGAGCCAGAGTAGAGTGAAAAGTGTAGGTAACAATCCAGTCAGAAGTTTTCTCAGGTAAGACATGGCCACTGGAATGAGTGGGCTATAGACTTTGTTACGGCTTTTCTATCTTTGTTCTTACTCAGAATCCAGAATTTTAGAGAGAACAATATCTGACAGACTTGGTTTGAAAGACATGCCAGTACCCATCCCTTTTTCGCACAGGAGGGCTGGACATCGATTTGTATACCTCTGTGACAGTGTCCATAAATTACCCTAATTCGAGAGATAAAGAAACCGAGGCAGAGAGAATGTTTAATAAATTGTTTAAGACCATTATACACACACACACACACACACACACACACACACACACACACACGTATATAATAATCCTTTATAACACTTTTCCATACTCTTCAAGGCACTATTTTCTTCACTAAACTAAAAGCTCCTTGAGGGCAGCAGTAGTCTTTTAACATTGAACAAATGATTGAATAAAATAAATTTTAAAAGATACAGTACTATATATATATAGCAGTGTTTGTGCCTCTCCTAATAACTTTCATGAAATGAAAAGATCATGTAGCATTTCATAATTTTCTGTAGTTTCATATCCATTAGCTCACTTGGTTTTTATAAGAAATGCCTTTAGTTAAAGGGTATTAGTACTCTCTTATTTTTTACCTCAAAATAAAATCACTAAGATGTAAATTGCCTATATTGACACAATTATAACAACTAGATCTTAACTATAAATGGCATACTATGCAACAAAGAAAGCTTTGGTAAATACTATTTCCTAGAAATCTTAAAATTGTACAAGCCACATAATCTTGGCACAGAACCACAAAATGAAAAATTGCAATTAAACCGCAAAAGTTGTTTAAGGTATTGAGTTTACACAGTGAGTTAAATGAGAAAGCAAAATTGCAATCACAGTTACTTATAAACCACTGATAATGACAACACACTATATCTAAATGCAAAAGCCATTCTAAGAGGGTAAAAATATGGGTTTACATGTATTTATTAGACCAAAAAAAAAAAAAAAAAAGAAAAAAGACTCAGATGCTTTACTTCAAGTTAAAAAAAAAAAAAGATAATGGCATACATGTAAAGAAAGCAGGAAGAAGAAATTTGAATTTGCAAAATCTCCATACAATTATTGGGGAATTGGAGAGGAGATGGGAAAGAATGAACTAGCCATTTTCTTCAAACTGTGGTTATCTATAACACACCCCCTCTTATGTAGACTACTTCTTAAAGATCCCCTTTAAAGTAAATGGCAGTAGGAAAATTTATAAAATAATAAGATAATGCTGTAAAAGTAAAATCAATTAAAAAAAAACCCAAAAACCCAACCAAAGTGATCTCTTAACATTTTTAAAAAGAAAGGAAAATAGAAGACTAAGAGAAGTGGATTGAATTGGTTCGGCAGTGCAGTGGTAAGACTGTTGTCCTTTGCCGGAAGAACTTCATATTGCACAGGCTAGGAGAGTGGTTCCCTTTAGTAAGCATCAGAATTACCTGCAAGACTTGTTAAAACACAGATTGATGTCCCCCTTCCCACAGCTTCTGTTCAGTACATATGGGATGGGTACTAAAAACGTGTGTTTCTAGGTACGCAGGTACGTTTTTAGAAGCTGCTGCTAGTCTGAAAACCACGCTCAGAACTACTGTGCTAGAGTATTGGGGGCCCTCTGTTTGGAGCTCTCCTATCAGCAATCCGTGGGAAGAGGGCTCCATCTCTCCCTGCTCAAGTGATGTCTGGGATTTAGTCTTTATTCTAGAGATGAGCATTATATACACCTAGAAAAAGAATGAATAGCTAGCATGATGTTTGGACCTTACATTGTGTATGTATATGTGTGTGTGTGTGTGTCCACATTGCTGAAATATGGATTTATATACAGACCATCATACTGACTTTAAACATGCATTCATGGGTTCCTATTGTTATAAGGCAGGAACATTTAGAGAAAATGAAATAAAGGATGTTGAATAAAAGACTTTAATGTGTACTATATTTCATTAAACTTGGCCATAGATAATGATTGCTGAAATTTAAGTCTTAAGGAAAATGTTAAGGAACACAGTCTTCTTAACCATCTCAAGTGTCCTAAAGGCTGTATGAGTGATGAGAGGACCATAGGTCACTGGAGCACCATATCAGGCATGTATTAAATCTGAGTTGTAAAGAAAGTGTTCCAACTTCAGAAATATATAGGTTGCATAAAGCATTAACTGTAAAGTTTCCATCTACTTTGGTGGAGGTGAGACGTCTATTAATCTAGTAAAACAGCCAAATGACTGTAGAAGTCCATTTTTAAAGCAAGCTTTATATAACAGGGAAGCCCAGTGACATAATATATAATGCATGGATATCACTTTTGTGCCGGTACATTCTCCGCTTAATGCCCACCCACCATTATGATCAGTGAAATCTGCTTGATATCTGTCCACTCAGACAGTACTCCATTGTCAGTTTTGAGAAAGTAGCAGTGTGATTTCGTAAGGAAAAATGACATCTGTAGATGCTTCATTAAGTATAAGGTACTGGGAAATATAGATCAGCACGGTGGAGGTGGCTGTGTTGATTTTTAGTGGTGCTGCTGTTTGACTCGGAAGTCAGCATTTGCAATTCACTTCTCACAGAAGATGAGCAGGTCTTCTGTGACATCCCATCAGACCCTGGGCCTCACCTGCTCCACGTAGCATCTGAGAGGTGGGATGCAGGATCTCACTGCACGTGGAAACGCAGCAGTGTATTCAGGTGATCCACCTGTGGTCATTTAATTTCATCTGCCATAGTAAATGGTACTTGTAGAGTCCTTAAGTGAGCAGGTCGATGGGTGTTCACATGCAATACTTTCGACTTCTCTGCATGTTTGAAATTTTTGACCAAATGTTGGGAGAAGAAATAAAAGATCATATAGTTTTCAGAGCCAAACTGTCTAGATTCAAATCCATGTTCTACTAGTGTGACCTTGGACAAGTCCCTTAACCTCTCTGTACCTCAGTTGTCTCAACTGTACAACGTAAATTATTGTAGTGTAATAAAATTTAAGTGAGTTAGCATTTCCAAAGTGCCTGGAAAAATAATTGAAATGGAGAAGGGCTAGATTGTGTAATATGTGTGCATGTGTTTAATTATAAAATAAAATAAGACTTCCCCTACCATTTGGTAAATGTTGTGGGGGTTTTTTTGTTTTGTTTTCTTTTTACTTAAAATCATGCAAAATTAAATTCAAAAAAATCTTTCAGGATAATTTAACTCAAAACTCTTTTTTTTTTAAAACAGAAATCTTTTTATTAAAGGTCTGAGTTACCAGAATCCAGATCTGAATTTAATTCAAAACTCTTAATTCCAAAGGGATAATACACATAAGTCCATGTGTAAGAATTCTTACCTAGTTAATACTGGAGCCAGGTCCATAAATCACTTTTGCCAGTTGTTGCCAGCACACCAGAATTTCTCCTTTGGCAATGGCAGGGAAGAACATTTTTTGATTTTTGTTATTATATCTTTTTTGTTTAACTTAATATAGTCTGATGCTTTTAAGTAAGTTAAAATATATTTGAATTTTATAAATCTACTGGATTTCATGTGATCAAATGATAATGAATTACTATAGCTATATTTAAGCTAACAAGTATGGAAATAATTCAATAAAATATAATACTTAAAAATTTTACATGGTGTATAATCATATTGAGATATAGTAGGAAAAAAAGATAGCTTGTTTTATAGAACACCAGCCCATTCTCCTCTTGGTTTTTCTGGGTACTGAGAAACAAAATGAGAATTTAACTAATTGGCTTCAGGATAGAAAGCTAATCAGATACATTATCCTTAAGATTGGCCCACGTTATTTATTTCAAAGTTGCAGTAGGTTAATTTCATAGTTACCATTTGCATAAAAGTGAAAGTTAGTGACATGAAGCTGAAATATACAGTAATTCTGGTCTTCACTACATGCTTTAAAACTACAATAATGATGACAAAATATCGTCATTTGTTCATAACATGGCACTTTCAAGAAGGAAAGGAGTGTCCAATAAAAGGTAATCATTTATATCCAGGTACTACTTAAAATGTAACCCATATTATTTACAAGGAATAGTTACAATTATTGGAAGGGGTGACAAAGAAGGATTCCTTAGGAGACTCTGCATTCATAGAGGGTACTGACTCTCCAGAGTTTTGAGGATTAGGGTCTCTTCTGCAGTATATATATAGAACCTCACCATTCCTCATGTAGAATGTTCTAACAGGAGTTTAAGTGTAAATCCAGTTATGTATGGATGGCTTCATGCTTGATATTACATAGCAGAAATGTGTGTATTTTTTATTGAAATATAGTTGATTTACAATGTTGTATTAGTTTCTAGTATACAGCAAAGTGATTTAGAAATACATACATACATATACATATATACACACATACATATATATAGACACATATATACATAACATTCTTTTTCAGATTATTTTCCATTATATATTACAAGATATGGAATATAGTTCTCTGTGCTATACAATAGGACCTTGTTGTTTATCTATTTTATATACAGTAGCACATATCTGTTAATCCCAAATTCCTAATTTACCTCTCCTCCTTCTTCCGCTTTGGTAATGATAAGTTTGTTTTCTATGTTTGTGAGTCTGTTTCTATTTGATTGGGGCATTTAGTCCATTGACATTCAAGGTAAGTATTGATAGGTATGTATTGTTGCCATTTTAAACCTTGTTTTACAGATGATTTTGTGTTTCTTCTTTGTTCCTTTCTTTCTTTCTTTCTTTTTTTTATTTTGTGGTTTGATGATTTTCTTTTGTATTATGCTTGAGTGCTCTTCTTTTGGGTTTTTGTAAATCTCTTGCATGTTTTTGACTGTAGTCACCCTGGTTTTCAAGTATGTTAATCCATTACTATTATCTACTTGCTTGAGACTACTTGCTTTAGACTAGTATATAAGCACAAACACATTCTTAAAACAATCTACATTTTCTTGCTCCACTCCCCCATATTTTGTGATTGTGATGTCTTCTTTTACATCTTGATTTTTATCCTTTTGCTGTTCATTGTAGTTATAATCGCTTTCACAAAATATTCTGATTTATTTTCATCTGTGTCCTGGGCTATTTAAGTGATCTTCAATCCTTTGACATATTTGTTTTTCCTATTATGTTTTTTTTTTCTCTTCTGTAGATTCTTGATTGTTTTCTATTTAGAGAAGACCTTTTAATATTTATTTTAGAATAGGTTTAGTATTGCTGTATTCTTTTCATTTTGCCTGTCTGAGATTTTTTTTTTTATCTCTCCTTCTATTCTAAATGATCATCTTTCTGGACAGAGTATCTTAGGTAGTATCCTTTTTCCTTTAAGGACTTTGAATGTATCTTGCCACTCCCTTCTGGCCTGCAACATTTCTGTAGACAAATCAACTGATAGCCTTATGGGCGTCCCTTGTAACTAACACTGTTTCTCTCTTGCTGCCTTTAGAATCCTCTCTTTAACTTTTCCCATTTTAATTACAAGATGTCTTGGTGTAGATCTGTTTGGGTTTGTCTTGTTTGGGACCTTCTGTATTTCCTATATCTGGATATCTATTTCCTTCTTTAGGTTTGGCAAGTTTTCAAACATAATTTTTTCAAATACATGTTTGATCCCCCTTTCTCTTTATTCTCCTTCTGGGATCCCATTTCTTCATAGATTGGCTCATAGGTCTCATATATTGCTGTCATTTTTTAAACTTATTTTTCTGTCTGCTCTTCTGTTTGGATGATTTTCATTATTCTATCTTCCAGGTCCCTTATCTGTCCTTCTGCATGATTTAGTTTGCTCTGAGCACGCCAAGAGTGAGCCTGCTATGGCAGAGCCACGACCCACCCCCCACCCCCCCTTCAGTACACATTGACAATACATTTCCTGTGGTGAACTTGGACTGTTCTGTGCTCACCTTCAGTTGCATCCCAGACCACACTCCAGGCGCTTTAGGCTGTCTCCACGCAGCCAAACTCAGTCTCCTCCCCAGGGCTGAGTTTCAGAACCTAGCCACCGCACACAACAGCAGACATGCGTCTTGGGCTAGGAGGTGCAGTGAGTTGGCAGGGAAACTGTACCGGTCTCTCGCTGTTCTGCCTGCTGCAAGCCAGCTGTTACACTCTCCTCTGGGCCTCTGAAGCTCCCTCTCTGTCCTGGCTGGTCTCCCAGCCATTGAAGGGAGTTCTGAGGGTGAAGGAACCTTTCCTCTTTCACAGCTCCCTCCCAAGGGTGTGGGTCCCATCCCAATTCCTTTTCCCCTCTTTCTTGTTCTACCCACTTACATGGTAATCTTTCATGCAACTTTGACTGTATAATATATTCTGCCAGCATTCAATAGGTATTCTGTGAGAGTTGTTTTAGCAGGTAGATGTATTTTTGATGTATTTGTGGGAGGAGCTGAGCTCCACGTTCTTCTATTCTGCCATCTTAATCTCCTTCTCTGTACATATTTTTTAATGGCTGTTCCTACCAGCATCTTCAGAATAAAAGGTAGTGTTACCTCTTTTAGATATTCCATGGGACCCATCCCCTCACCCAGCGAATTTTGCTTTGCTTGACACAGAGGCTGTATTTTACACCAGATCAACACAAATATAGCCATAACATTTGATGACCATCCAGAAAAAAAAAATGCATATTGTGTTTACAACAGACAAGCCTAGTTTTATTGATAAAGATAACCATCCTTTTAGAATACTGAATGTATCCACAGGGTTTTATTTTTTTAATCTTGAAAGGGACCTGAATTTACAATTAGTGTAATCGAGTTCCTAACTTTGGCTGCACGTTGGTTGTTAAAAATCCATAATTCCCAGATTATGATTTGATTGGTTAAGGGCAGCCTGTGCACCAGGGATTTTTGAAGTATTTCAGTGAATCACTATCATGAGGGATTTAGATTTCTAATTCATATGCAATACATGAGAGTGATTTTAGTTGGGGGACTTAAATTACTCTTTGTGCAGACCTCAGAAAACTCTAAATACAGTATTTTAATGGCATCCATCTTGGATATGTGTAAAGAAGTTTCTAGATTGCTTCTCTCACAAGTAGTAATTGGAAAGGAAAAAGAAAAACCAGGCAGGAATAATTTTAATTGTGCATTGTTGTGGCAATTTTATTCTGCCTTTTGTTGTATTTTAATAGTGACAGCTGCACTCTGAATTTCTTGTTTCCGTAACTAGTGCAATTTCCTTTTCCTGAAAGCTCTGTGTAGTTGTAACCTCGTCTTTTGTTTTCCTGCTTTGACTAAGGAAATTAATTTTTTTTGTTACTAGACAGATAAAGGACAAATGTTAAAAGGTGTCAATTGCATTCATTTTTTTTTAAATATGGAGAGAGAGTCCAATCTTCTGGTCTGTCTTCAACTATTTTTAGATACGATTTTATTTTTCTGGCCACCCGTGGGTTTGTCACAAATTAATTAAATGCTCCATTTCTTTTATCTAATTGAGGCCATTTCTACCTCTGATGAATAATTTCATAAAGTTTGTTACAAAGGAAAATGCTTTGTGAATGACTGTTTATAAAAAGTAAACACACGAAACAGCTCTCTTTTACCCTTTGCTTGTGGCAAAGGCCTTTCAAACAATGTACTAGGAGGTAGTTCCTCTCTATGAAGGACAATCTCTTCCTATTTTTTTTTTTTTTTTTTTTTTTTTACTTATGTTGTGAAAATGTACTTGACCCTAAGTTTCAAAGCAGAGAAGTCAGCTTTACCTACCAGGTACAGTGTACATTTAATCAGTGAAATGGCAGGGATTGGATTCAAGTGAAGGTCAGTCAATCTAAAGTGATCTGATATTTTCTAAATGAACTGTTTGCAGCACTGGCCTTCAAAGTCATTGTCAGTGTTTGATGAATTCCTCAGTCAAAGTAGTATGACACGTAATACAGGGTCATAAATCCAGATGCCCATGTAGGCCAGGTAAGGAAATAAACACACGAGACTCAACAGGTAGATGATAATAGGTGGTCACCGAGGCCGTGGTCCAGACTTTGGAGGATGCATGGCTCATCCAAAGCAGTCAGCCTTCATCGAGTTCCAGCCAGCTTTCTGTCTCCTTGGAATGCTGGCCCCGTGTTAGAAGAGCTCCCGGTTTCTTAGGAGGAGCTGTAAGTCTGGATTTTTATTTTAAATGTTAGGAACTAATATAAAAGGGATTAAAACACCACAGCAGCATCACAAGAGATATCTTTGGCCCAGATGGAGCAGGGGGCTTTAGGCTTCATATATTCAAGAGTCCCCCAACTTTTCTGTAAGAGGAAGAAGGAAGAATATATAGAGCTGGAGGACTTTAGGATGATGACAAGGTCCCTGCAGGTGCAGGAAGGGGGTCCCATCAGCACCACTGTCTAGATTAGAATTGCTAACCACAGAAAGGGTTTGCATGACAGAAAAAAAAACTACTTATTCACTATCACCTCTTTATATGCTAGGGAACTGGTCCAAACACCCAAGTGCTGAATGTTAGAACTGGGACCATAATAAATTTATCACAATAAAGTTGTAAAACTGGTAAGAACCTTTGAAAGAGTATAAATTACAGCTCATTCTATAATAAGGGTCCACAGAGCACCAAGGATAATAAAGAACTTGCCCAATGCCTAAATCCTATCACTAGTGAGTGACAGAGCCTGTCTGCATTGGGTATAAACATTTTCAAGCATGTAAGTACTCAACCAGTTTTTTTTTTCCACTTCTCCCTTCATTATATTAAGAACTTTAGAATATGTTATTCATGGCATAGTTCATTGGAGGGCTTCATGGTTGATCTGCTCTGATTGTTAATGACAGATGACTCCTCACTCAGCATTAACTGAATTACACAACCATTAAAATGCAGTTTACAGACACTCGGAAGAAGGATGGAAGGTACTTATCAGTACAAATGCTTGACAGAAAATTGTGCGTACATTGTGATTACAACTATTATTATAGTTGAATTACAAAGAAAGTGGAAGGAAATATACCACAAGTAGTTGTTTTAGGGGGAATTACGTGTCACTTAAAAAATTCTATTTTTTTGGATTGTTGTTATATGTCTATATACTTCTAATACAAAATAAATGAATAGGAACCAGAATAAATGATTATTTGAACATCTACTGAGAGTCCAGCAATGTGCTAGTTTGCCGTAAGAAGAAAAAATTCTATTAGTTAATCTTATACTGCTGTATACCAGGCAGGGTGTTTGGACTCTGTTTGCTAAATTTCACAACAATTGTTTAAAAAGATTAAGTGTTATTGATGCTATAATTGGCCATCTGTATCCCACGTGGGTTCTGCCTCTGCCAATATGGCCTGTGGACTGTAAGAGTCTGCACGGCTTTTGGTATTTACCCCTGAGGGAGGGGGGCTGGGGTTAGGGAATGGGAGTCCTGGAACCAATCCCCTACAGATACCGAGGGATAGTTATTCTATTAAAAAGAAACATAATCGTAAAGAAATAATATTATAGTACTACTATATATTAGTATACATAATTGTATATGACTGTATAAGGTTGTATTATAATAATACTATTATAAAGAAAGGGAGGTAAGTAGAGGAACTGAAATTTAAATCCAAACACTTGTGATTCTAAAACTGTGCTATGGACAAATCTGTGTGTAGCCCTAGGAAATGGCAGGGCACTACGTAGTGAACGGCCAAGTGGGGAAGGGTTGCAGTTAAGAGGCGTCTCAGCCCTGGTTGGACTGCTGCGAAATTGGATGAGAGCTTGAGAGGAAGGTCACGTCTTTTAACCTGCAGCCTGGGGTGAGGCCAGGTTGCCAAAGGCATGCGACCTGCAGTCCAAAGACAGAGCCAAATCCCACAAGTCTTCAGCCCCAAAGACAAACCTCTTGTAGGGATCTGTCTTCACTGCGAGAGCAGGCCAGCATAATTAGCGAGAGGGCAGTGAGAGCTCACTCGGCCTTATGTTCAGTCCCAGTTGAGTGAGAGTTGGATGGAGGAAGAGGTTAAACAGTATTAATGCATGGAATGAAAATGGGCAGTATTCAGATTATTGGGGAAAACCACGACCTTTTATAAAATATGCTTCTTAAATGAAAATATTAGAATTATTATTAATATTATTATTAGTATTATTAAGGTTGAGGAGACCTTTACTTATAGAAATCTCTAAATTCACAAATGCATGAGGGGCTTTATTTCAGGTGGCATTATTTTCCACCAAGAAATAAAGTTTAATCTCAACATTGTATTTATTCCATGGATGATAAGGTGCTCGAAAAGCCGCGTGGCAATGCTGAGCGAGTGTTGAATCTACTCACTGACCTCTCAGGGGTCCCAGTTAAAAATGGTGCCTCAGCAAAAACATAGGATGTGAGGCGGAACTTTGGAATCACTTATAAAAGCCAAAATCTCCAATGTTCATCCTTCAACATAAAGATTCTGCTGTAATTAAAAGTGATCCTAAACTTTATAGAGAAATCTTCATAGATTTTATTAAGATTTCTGCTACATATAGACAGAGACTATATATTCACATCTACAAAGTTATTAGAATATGAACCAAGGTCAAAATATCCCCCTGGTCATCATCGTACTGTATATACATGTTATTTCCTCCATTCCTCTCTCAGCCACCACCAACTCCTTGCATCCACGTCCCTGTGACAGAATTAACTTTTTGTTTGTATGTGGAAGAAAGCAGATAAAATTGCAGAAATAACATTGCGAATCTACCTGTTAATTTTCTATTCTTTGACGATGGTAAGTTGTTTAGCCATGAAGAAAATTGCTGCAGTTCTGAGCAATTTTCATCAGTTCAATTTGTGACTCGTCAATTAGATGAAATTAGTACCATGCAATAAGACAACCTAAACAAAATAATTGTAAGGCCGCCTTACAGAGGAGATGTGGCTCTTAAATTACACAATTGAGGCCTTAGAATAAAAGAAACAGTTACAATAAGAATCAAATTCAGCTAAACATTTCTTAGGCTTCTTCCAAGCATCAGATTTCATGGAGGTCTGGCTTGGAAGAGCTATGGTTTTGCTTGTACAGAATTCAATTTGGGATAATCAATGTTGTAGAAACCCTGTTTGTTGCTAATTGTGGTTATCAGTCTGGTCCATATTCTGGGTTTTTAGGAATACTTCATACATGCCATGTATAAAACTTAAGCCTTCTGAATACAATTTCAAATGAGGAAGGTCAATCAAAGTTCTCTTTTACCCAAGGGCATATATACTATGAATTTATTTTTAAATTAGTTCAAAGGTAACCTTGAAATGAAGGAAACTAGACTACATATTTTTCTTGTCTGCAAGTGCATTTAACTTGAATTTAGCATAATATCAAAAGTGAGATTGGTGTTGGGGTGTTAGGGGAGGGAGAGAGAGAGAAGAGGGAGGGAAGGAGAAAGACAAAGAAACAGAGATACAGGGCTATTTTTGTTGAATTATGGTATATATCTTTCTCAGGATTTAAAAGAATAACTTGGAAGCTTTTCTTCATTTTATTAGATTGAGAACTGCTAAATCACACAAGATGCCTTAAATGTTCGGGGAATTTGTGCATCTGTCTGTGTCTGATTCTTTGACAGTTCTCGAACAATTTTCTCTCTTCTCAGCTAAGTGACCTAGCAGATTTTCTATTTCCTCCAGAGTTAGTTTTGAACATTAGTATTTTCTTCCTGATCATCCATTTGCATGAAATTGAGACAAATAATCTCAAATTTTGGATTCTTTTAATTTTCTCTGCTTTTTGTTTGTGACTATTCATTTCTTATTTTGTGTATCTGGAGTTTTATTCCTTTCTTATGTAATATCTTTTAACCATTTAAGTCTTTTATAGTTTTTTAAAACATAGATGCATTAAGCCATTATTCTGTTTTCTGATTGATTTTTCTTTTATTTTATTCCGTTCATTTTAGTTGTCATTCTTTTGCTTTGCTTTTCAATTACATACGTATTTCACTGTATTAAAGAACACGAGTTCCTCTGAGCACTGCTTTTGTTTCATCATACAGGTTTTCTGTGATGTTTTAATATGTCGTTCTAAAAATATTCTCCAGTTTTCATTTTAATTTTCTCCTTGATCACTGTTTTTGAAATTTCTAAGTGTTTTTTTTTAATTTACTTTTTTTCCTTTCGTTTGTGATTAGTCTCTTATTTCATCTGGAAATTTATTTATCATGTGTGATGACTATGGTCAATTGCGACTATTACATGGGGATATAAAAAGAAGTTCAATTCTCTGTCTGTTGGGCCTGGTGTTTTATATGCATCTAGACCTAGCCAGCTAGCTAGCTCCGCAGAAAGTGCTCGGAGTTACCTTATTTAGGAATCCTATGTACTTTATTTTTTCCCCATTTGAACTGTCACAGAGTGAAAGAGACCAATCAGTGGTCCCTAGTTCGAATTTGTTTTAGTATATTTTTCCTTATATCTCTTATAGGATTTCCTTTGTTAATGTTGCTACTGTTGTTTTTATACGTATCAATAACAATTACATCTTCTTTGTGGATTGGAACTTTATCCTTGTAAAGATTTCTTCTTTGATTCATTTGCTTTTCTTTTTGCCTTGTCTAATACTAATATGGTGACTCCTGATTTCTTTATATTTGCAATTGTTGAGTATACATTTGTCTATGCCTTAACTTTTAAGCCATGACACTTTTATTTAGTAAGTAGTAAAAATTTGCTTTGTGATACAAACTGGGAACATCTTTCTTTCAATACTTCCTTCACATTTCACTAATATAAAATAATTGTTTGGCTTAATTGTCATATTTTGATATGGTACCCATGTTTATTGTTTTAAAATATCTCCACATGTAGTTTATGATTTTTTGGTAGGCATTAGGAACTTTACTTTTGGGTGTATTAATTATCTTTATGATGATAGTGCTGTATAATGTAATCATTCATGTCTTCAGCTACTGCTTTTTGACTCCCTACTATGAATATTGATAGAATTATTATATTTTTGCCTCTTGATTCCTTCCCACTGTCCCCCTCTAGTGTCTGGTTTTAATGTTGCACAGTTTTAGATAGTGTTCTTTATAACTTCCAATGCTCACATCTTATCACCTTTAAATGATATAAATATAATGATTCTGGGCATAAAAGATGAGGAAGTCTTTGCACTTCCACTACCTCTCACTTCTTCCCCCTTTCTCTTGCCCAATTTTGGTAGTTGTAGAATTTACATTGTCAGGTTTGTGACATTTCATCCTGTTGTGTGTAACTTCTCATTTATTTTAGTATTTAGCCCTGCAAGGATAAGAATTCAATATTCACCTCTAGCCCTTGTGCAATATTTTCTCCATTTATCTGTTATTTGGCTGCTTTTGTAGTTTCTATAAGAAACGCTGATGAGAAGGAGATTCCCTACATTTTGCACATTTTTAAATATTTTTGTGTTGTCATGTTACCACATGACAGTTTGACTGGGTATAAAATTCTGTGATCACATTTTTTTCTCTCTAAAGTGTTTGTAAATTTCCCCAGCATCTCACATTAAATGTTGCTTTAGAAAAATCTGAGGCCGACTTCTAAATGAGTTGCTTCAATTCTTAAAAGTCTTTGTTGTTGTTATTTAGTGACTATACTTTGTTATGTCTCTGTGTTCATTGTTCTTTCCAAGGCATGTCATACTTTTCTACCTTTATATTTATTTACTTTACTTATGAATTTAAAAAATTCATATCTTTGAATCATTTGGTGTGTTTCAGTGATTCCATAAGGATAATTCTCTTCCATAAATGTATCAACTAAGCATCTATTGAAACAGCTATACTTCAAAAACCAAAAATCTAATTGTTTTCATGGTTTTCCTTTTCAATTCTTGACTCATTTCTATTTCATTTTCTCATTGTTTTCCATTCTATTTTTAGTCTATTATTATAGTCTTAATGCCTTTTCTCCTTTGTAGAGCTTCTAATTCGATTTTTGTGTCCATGATGATTTTACCTTATTCTTCTGTGCTTGATTTTATATTTGTCTTCTTCTGATGTCACACCATATGTCCCTGAGCTTTTGAATCTCTGTATCTAGTTTATGTTTGTAAGATTATTGTTTTATTAAGATATTTAAAATATGATGATATATTCAATCACATTTCATCTGTTGCATGGCAGCATATATTTGGTTCATGTTCTTTTTTCTGCCATTTATTTTTGATCTACATTTCTCCTTTTTTGTTTTAATTTGTTCAATATGTTCTGCGCTCTTTTCTTTTTCTTTTTTTTTTTTTACATTACACATCTTCAAATAGAGTGAGACTTATACGGCCCACTCAGTAATGTAAAAAGCCAGTATTGTATGCCAGACTAGCTAGGGGTTCTCCTTTGACTCAAGGTTTTATTTTTAAGTCTCTTTTTTTTAGGTTTTAATTCTCTCTAGCCAACAGAGATCAACAGCAATAGTGCTGCTCACAATACAGAGTCATTTCTGCTGCTAAAACATAACTTGTCATATCTTGGTTTTTAATGTGATTTCATATTCATTCTCACCTTCCCTCTTTCTTGAGATTTTCTACAAAAACAATTCCACAGAATCCTTAGTTTCAGTCCATGAAACCATTCTTTTTATTCTTGGTTGGACAGCTTGCTTTGGAGAGCTGTACTCTGTGTTTGGGGCATCAGGTTCCAACAGGGCCTTTATGGACTTCTAGGTGACTTCAGCCACATTTGGCAGCTTTCTGCTGCCATGAACAATGCAGATTTTGAACTGAGTGGGTCCACTTACACTCAGATATTTTTCAATAGTAAATACTATAGCGCTGTACATTCTGCAGTTGGTAGAATCTGTGGATGTGGAGGACTTTCTGGCACAGAGGGCCGCTATCAATTGTACATGGATTAAGCCCTGCATTGTTCAAGGTCAGCTGTATAGTATTCCATAGATTTCCATAGCTATCTCCTGGCTTTATCTGTGATAGAGTTTGCACTTCCTTTTTATATTCTACTCATTGTTTTCTGGTGATTTCCCACAAGAAAGAATGAAGTACTGCCTTTATGTACCCAACTTGATTTTGGATATTTCTGAAGGAAGTGGTTACTGAAAAGCAACA
Organism: Camelus ferus; assembly: GCF_009834535.1. Taxonomy (NCBI): domain Eukaryota; kingdom Metazoa; phylum Chordata; class Mammalia; order Artiodactyla; family Camelidae; genus Camelus; species Camelus ferus. Next base: position 3,307,216 of record NC_045712.1, on the reverse strand, counting down.
TAGTAAAGGAAAAGGAATTGTGAAGATACATGCATAAAGGGGTAGATTATGTATGCAAAGGAAATTTAAAAACATAAGCCTATTTTATATTATATATTCTCATAATTTGGTGATTTCTCCACAATATCATAATTTGAGGCAGTATAGAGTCTGATTGAGGGTGGATTTTTATTGTCAGATAACTTTTGTTTAAATCCTACCTTGTTACTTTAGCAAATTATTTTTCTTAAGTCTGTAGGTAAAAAGAAAATACCAACAGAATTTCTCTCACAGGGTTATTTTAAGGATTCAGTGACATACTTCATGTAGTAAGCACCTGCATCATCCCTGTGTTAGCTAGGACTACATTAACAAAGTGAGTGGTTTAAATAACAGACATTTATTTTCTCACAATTCTGGGTTCTGGGAATTTCAAGATCAAGGTGTTGGCTGATTCAGTTTCTGGTGATGGCCCTCTTCCTAGCTTGCAGACAGCTGCCTTCATGCTTTGTCCTCTTATGGCAGAAGGAGTACACGGACTCCTTGGTATCTCCTTTTACAGTGGCATGAGTCCTGTCAGATCAGGGCTCTACTCTTGTGACCTCATTTAACCTTGATTACCTCCTTACTCCTAATGCAGCCACACTGGGAGTTAGGGATTCAACCTATGAATTGTGGGGGTCACACGTTGGTCCAGGTCAGTGCTCATTATATTTTTAATACACCAATTAAATTTTTTAACAGTTTTTTATTGAGTAATAGTCATTTTACAATGTTGTGTCAAATTCTAGTGTAGAGCACAATTTTTCAGTTATATATGAACATACATATATTCATTGTCACATTTTTTTTTCGCTGTGAGCTACCACAAGATCTTGTATATATTTCCCTGTGCTATACAGTAATAATCTTGTTTATCTATTCTACATTTTGAAATCCCAGCCTGTCCCTTCCCTTCCCCAACCCCTTTGGCAACCACAAGTTTGTATTCTATGTCTATGTGTCTGTTTCTGTTTTGTATTTATGCTTTGTTTGTTTGTTTCTTTTAGATTCCACATATGAGCGATCTCATATGGTATTTTTCTTCCTCTTTCTGGCTTACTTCACATAGAATGACATTCTCCAGGAACATCCATGTTGCTGCAAATAGCATTATGTTTTCATTTTTATGGCTGAATAGTATTCCATTGTATAAATATACCACATCTTCTTTATCCAGTCATCTGTTGATGGACATTTAGGCTGTTTCCATGTCTTGGCTATTGTAAATAATGCTGCTATGAACACTGGGGTGCAGGTGCCATCCTGAAGTAGGGTTCCTTCTGGATATATGCCCAGGAGCTGGATTCCTGGGTCATATGGTAAATCTATTCCTAGTCTTTTGAGGAATCTCCATACTGTTTTCCACAGTGGCTGCACCAAACTGCATTCCCACCAGCAGAATACACGAATTAAATTTAATATACCTAATATATACTTTTCAAAATTTAACTCAAAGATTTAGCTTCTCATAATGTCTCCATTTTTTAAAATTTGAGATAAAACTCATCATTTTAATGATTTTACAGTATAAAATTTATGATTTTTAGTGTATTCACAATGTATGCAACTTTGACCATACTTCTCTTGGGTATTATGTAGAAAGAGATTATTTAGCAGGCCGTACTGCTATACTGGAAAGAATGGGTTGAAGGTTTAGGTTTCTCTGAGTTTTGAAAAGCCCTAACTGATAATAATGGCTTCTTCCTAAACTGCTTATACATGCAATATGTTGATGCTGAATACCCACTGTCCTGCTGGGAATCTGGAAATTTGGTGGGTGCTACATAAAGGCGGCCTACATGACCAGTAAAACCTCTGTGGGAGCTGAATCTCTGGAGAATTTCCCTGATAGACAGCATTTCACAAGTGTGTTCAAAATTCATTCCATTTGTATGACTCTACTAGGAAAGGAATTTGGAAGTTTGCCCCAGGCTTCCCCTGGTCTTCACTTCATGTGCCTTTTCCCTTTGCTAATTTTGCTCCTCATCCTTTTACTTTGGGACATAATGAATCATACCTGTGAGTGCTACTATATGCTGAGTCCTGAAACTGGGGTGGCTCTGGAGACCTCTGCCGCAGGTATATACCTCAGAGTGGAATTCCTGGGTCACTTGACTTTTGAGCAACTGCTAACTACTTTCCATAGCAGCTATACCATGTTACATCCCCACCAGCAATATCTGAGGATTCCAATTTCTCTAGATTTTTGTCAACACTTTTTCTTTTTCTTTTTTTTTTTTTTTAATATGTATACTCCTCCTGGGTGGGAAGTGTACCTCCTGTATTTCTCTGGTGTCTACTGGTGTTGAACAACTTTTTGTGTGCTTATCTGTCATTTGTGTATCTTTTTTTGGTAAGTGTCTATTCAAACCCTTTGCTTATTTTTAAAAATGTTCCAGTGTTATCAGTGTTGAGTCATTAAGAGTTGTTATACATATTCTGGATACCAGCCTCTTATCAGATACATGATTTGCAAATATTTTCATCTGTTCTGTGGCTTATGATATTTTAAGTGCTTCATAAAGCTTGACTATAATTATTATGTTTTAATCATCGTATTTTCAAATCAGCACTCGTCTTTTTTCAGTTTACTAAAATAGCCTCGTTTATATTTTCTCCATATGCATATGCTTTCACAGTTATTTTTTCTGACCCTGCAACTTTTGCTGTATTGATAGCACACCGAATTCCCTGTCTATGTTGGCCAAGTATCTCACACATTCAGTACTTACCTACGAAAGGTTTGTAAATACTTTGGTTACATGCTGGAATTTTTGCCGAGAGTAGAAGACTTTCACCTGTCAACTGCCAACTCCTGAATTCCCTTTGAGGAAATGTTAACAAAGCCTACTTCACGATGCCCTTTGGGTCAAGATCCCAGACGTTCGGTAATGGTCCCTTCTCATTTGAGGGCAGTTGTTACCTGGGCAAAATTGTTCTATTTCACTTAATCTTTCTTATGAGATTGGTTTCTGACACTGTAACCAATAGTTTTCTGTTGATTTCGTGAGGGCACAGAAGAGTTAACACTTAACTCTTGAAGTATATTGTCTTACTACTTTATTACTGAAAGAGAATAAATTCTCCCTAATTATTAAATTTTCCCTTATTACTTAAAATATTTTACTTTCACTTTTGCAACTTCTCAAGTCCCTGAAATATCCTGGAGAGTAAGCTATAGTTAGTCTTTTGCTTTTATGTTTCTAACATGAGCTAAGCATTTTTTATTTTGTGTTTTTAAAGTAAAAGGAGACCCCCACACATAGACACACATACTTGTGAAATGATAGACCCAGACTGGATCGGGAATTTTTAACCTGAAATCCATGTATTGTCTTCAGAGAAGTCTGTCTGGTAACTTCTAAAATTTTATGTAAAAGTTTGTGTATATATCAGTCCTTTCCACCTTCTTATCAGTGTGTTCTCTGACTCAAAAAATGAGAAGAACTACTTACTGGACTAGATAATGTCTTAGGCCTGTCCATATTAGATTTGGGGGTTTTTTTAATTAAATTACTAAGCATCAACTTGTCAACAGATGATTAATGAAGGAAGGGAGGAACATTATCTGTCTATGTTCATTATTATATCTTCAGCATGTGGTACAGAGTAGGTACTCAGAAAACATTCATTGTATGAATGAGTGGGTGGATGGATGAATGAATGAATGAATGAATGAGAAGGCATTCTTCTGTAGAGTGACCTAACACTGGAAACAGGCTTCATGAAGACAAGACTCCATTTTAAAACGGAATGATAAGTTAAAATTTTAAGAGCAAATTCAAAAACTGATCTTCTTGATATAATAAGCCTCAGCTAGTTTTCTCAAAAGATCTTCCAGAAGCACCAAGTTCTGTTGTAAATAGTACTTGACAGAGCAATCAGGATATTTAGTTTTCCATTCCTAGTTTTGTTACATACTGACTTATATTCATTGGCAAGTTGTTTCCTTCATGCAGTAACTCATTCATTACAGATGGTTTAGACACCATAAGTGTGGCAGAAAGAATGACAAAGGCTCAGGTTTCTGTCTTCAAAGAGCTTACAAGCAATGGACAAGTAAATTAAGTATCATCATAGTCTGGGCAGGTAAATATCACAGGGTACAGGATGTTTTGGAAGCAATAGAAAAGACCATTTCACTGGAAGGGGTGTTTCATTGCCTGCAAGAAATAGAAATAGCTCCTATTTTTGTTCCACATCATACTTCAATTTGTTGTTGTTGTTGTTGTTGTTGTCATTGATAGAAACGCCATGACATCAAAAGATAGAAACCAATGAAAGGAACTTGACGATTCCTTTATTCCTTCTTACACGGAGGCACTGCCCACATTCTTTCCAGTTTTGTCTGAAGGTGACAGTCTTTGATTTAGACGATTATTCTGAGCCTGAATATTAGCATCACTTATTCAGAAACCTGGGAGAAGATTAAAGATGGATTGTGTTCAACTTACACTTGAGTGTTTATCAACCCATCCAGGCTACTAATTCTGGAGGGTGGGGGGAAGAGGAGAATTTGTAGACATTTTACATCTCCTTCCTTGTGTAAACTTATTAGGTACCAGGCACTGTTCTTAGCATTTTAAAAGTATTAAGATGCTTAACACACACAGATAACCCTGTAACATATGTGCAACTATCGCCTTCATTTCACCAATGAGGAAGCAGAGGCACAGAATCTAAGCAACTTGCTGCTCTAGGTTACCCAGAGGTAGAATTGAGATTTGAATCCAGGCACTATTATTGGAAGCCCAATTATTTTAATTCCTATATTATAAATAACATACAGATCTTAGCACATTCTATGTAAGAAAATCGGTCAAGAGTTTCTTGCTTTCATTTGCATTCTTCGAGAGAGAAAAAGCAAAAGACATGATGATGGTGCCAGGGCATCCTAAGCTCCCTCGAGTGGATTTTTTGATGCCTCACTTTATTTGTCTGTAAAATGATGATCTAGCAATAAAACCTGCTTTCACTTACACAGTGTGGGTTGGAGAACTCTGCCAGAAATAGGACAGATGGAGACACTGGTAGGAAGACTAGCTGCTCCCATTCCTCATCTCCTGTGACTGCTCCCTCCGCTCCCAGGGCTCCGGGTACACTGGGGGTGTATGTGGGAGGGGAGGGGGCAGGGCGGTGGGAGAGAAACTGGGAAATTTCTTGTTTAAATACACTAAGCACCTTCCCACTGCCCCGGGGCTTTTGTGGTCACTGTTACCTTTGCCTGCGATGTTTACCTCCCAGATATGCTCCTGGTTATTCCGTCCCTTCCTTCAAGCTTTGCATCAGGACCCATCTATTTAAAATTGAAGTGCCCTCTCTGGACTCTGTTCCCTTTCTTTTCACTTCCCAGCACTAGTCACCTTTCACCGCACTATACAAATTGCTTAAAGTCTGCCTCCCCAAGCTAGAGTGTGAGCTCTCTCAAGGCAGTGTGTTGACTGACTTCTCTGTCCATCCTCAGCATGTTGACTATGGTCTCGTACATACTGGGGATTCAATACGTACTTGGTGGAGGAATGAAAGATGGTAAGCCGGTATCCTCTGTCATTTACTGCCTGCGTAGTCGCTGTATTGCTCAAGCAAACAGTTACTTTTGTTATAAAGGTAGAGGAGCTCCTGGCCATTCACCTCCTCTCTGACTACAGATGTATGGGAATGGATGTGAGCAACATTTGGGAGCCAGATGAAGAGGACAGGTGGATAACTTATTCAAAGTGCCCAACAACTTAATGGACCTGCTTTTTACCTTGTCTAAGGAAAGCCAAGAAAGTCTCTCCCCCCCCCTGCCTTTTTGATAAGCCTGTGAATTCAAGTCAATGGTATTTTTTACTGCCATTTATCCCTTTACAGAAAGAGCTTTTGCATTGTGTTTGCCCAGTTACCTTCTGACAGAATGACATAGAAAAGGCAGAATGCCCAATCATTAGATGCAAATTTTATGCTTGTCGTTTTGAAAGGTTATGAATCCACTCTTTCATGAAGTTTTCTATAGAGGCTACTTTTGGACAAAATATCCTTTCTGTACATCAATATGCTGGTAATTCCCCAAAAGAACAACTTTGTAATTTGAAAGAATTAGTAACAAGTACAGTGTCTGATGAATACATTTATCTTTTCTGCTCTCTATTGAAAGGAACTAGACTTTAACTTATTTCCTCCTGAGCCAAAGTTTCAAGACATAAATGTTGACAAAATAGATTATCTCCTTTCCTAAGGGATGCCTCCATCATTTTTCTCCACTAAATTTTAAGTCAGGGTGGACTAATTCCACTTTTACCCAAACGATAAACTGGAGGGAGGCTCTGGCAGTGTGAAAAACATTCTGTTGAGAATCAGAAAAATCAACATTCTGGCTCAAGCTCCATCACTGCGTATCTGTGTGACTTCTGGTAAACCACTTAACCTCTGAAAACCTTTGTTTCCTCACCTCAAAAGCTGGGTTGGATTAAAAATCTGAAGCCACTCACATTTGATGATACCTTTCTTACTCAGCATAGCAGAATCCCCGTAGTTATTTACTGAGGGTAACGCAGGGAGAGCAGTTGCTGCTGGATGTCACGGTGCTGCTGAGTACTGGGCTCTGATTTTAGGAAAAACCAGATTCAAATCCGTTTTGCAGCCTACTATAAGGGTGAACCCTCTCTTTCTCCATCACAAAGAGGGGCAGAGCACAGGACCAGTCAGTAGGGGTGCTGAAGGGTCAGTGAGACCAATGTTTTTACTGAGCACAGAGCCTGCCTTTACTACGCACTCAGTGGTGGGAAGTTGTCTTTATTCTGTGTCTCGCTCACTGGGAGACACAGGTGTTATCTTTGGAGAAAGGGCAGGTAGACATTGACTTGCGGCTTCCTAAGCCTCTTTCTCCCAAAGCTGAACACATCGCTGCCTAAATGGAGGGATTGTGGTTGTTTTTATGCTTTTCTAGCAGGACTTCTGGGTTCAGTCAGTGAGGAAGTCAAATCATTAGTCTCGTTTGACTTTACTCACCAATTTTCACTGAAAATTCCAGCGTCCCACCAGGGAGACCCATGCCTGGAGCCCACTGCCTGCCGTGAACTTCCTCTTCATTTTTTCTCCTCCCTAACTCATCAGGGACATCACGACAGCCTTGTTTCCTAAGCAACAAATATGCAAAATAAAGTACCTCCACACCAGAAAGAGAAGCATACTCCGTTCACATTTAGTGGAGCTTTCCTGTTTGAAATATGTTGTTTGAGTTTTGCTTGAGCAATTCTCTAACTACCCCCCCTTTCACGCTTCTCAGTATGTGTATAGATAGATAGACAGACAGACAGACAGACAGATAGATAAATAGATGCATTCACTATGTGCCAAATTAAAAACCTGAAACATTTAAGGAAAGACAGACATGGGGTTAGTTCAGCTGCCAAAGAGACAGGTGCAAAGGTTCATGAATATTCTTTGAAAAGCCACGGTGCGTGTAACATGAACGTACTGCCTGCAGGCGTTCCGTGTTCAGGCAGTTTAATGTCGGGGAAGGGCGGTGGGGAAGGTAGGGTGTCGTTGAGGAGATAATAACACCAGCAGTTCACCCCAGAAGAGCTTCAAGCAGATGGTCTCCAAGAAAGTGTGAAATTATGACTGACTGCAGAAGAGGCAACCACAACCCTCTGGCTGTACATTTTTTAGCTGCGAAGACTTTGGCTCTGGGAGGCTTAGACAGAGAGCTGGGGAAAGCGGCTTGTGTCTCCCAGTCACACAGAGGCTTGGACGCAGCCGGGGCAGTATTCCTAAGCATGGTAAGGACAGCATCTGGAGCCAAGGCAGATCTGGTATGCTCGTTGACAGCTCCCATTAGCCAGGACTTACTCCCATCAGCGTCTAGGATGGGAGACGCACTGGTCACCCAGGGCATCAAAGGGAGGCGTTTCCAGCATCTGACTTGAGAGCTACACAACTCTCGCTTTCCTTGGTTACCAGTTGTAGCAGACACCTGGTGCTTGAAACAGCCTACTCTGGATGCTGACATTCCCTCAATTTTTTCTTTCTTCAGTGATGACTCATATTTGTAGGTCATGTGCATCTGAATAACCTGGGCTGCATGATTTGCATGCAAATGCCTGTGCTGACCTCCAAATCTATCTAATCAGAGTTTGGGGAGAAAGGAATGTAGTTCCATATTCATTTTTAACTAGCCTCGTCTCTTTGCACACAAAGAATACATAGAAACACATTGAGTATTGCCACTGCTTTAGATTAATGATCTTGTCAAAAGGCCACCATTACAGTGTATGAAGTCCACCTGGAAGATAAGAGTTTGGAGACTGGATTAACATTCAGTTACATAAATATATATATATATATTTCCAATAATGAATAGTATCCTGTGATGGGGAAGGGCATGGGGAAGACATTTGGATGGGGCTTACCATACGTATCCAGGAATCAGAAGAGGCACAGTTCAAAGGGGGAGACCTCTAGGGAGCAGCTGGTCAGAGGAGCGACCAGGTAGAGTTAGAGGCACAAAGTGAGCAGTAGGTCCCGGAGAGACAAAGTCTTTGCCTGCCATGTTGCTAGTGGCCTCTTTGTGTGCATTTTTATATTCAAGTGCATGTGGAGAATTGTGAAAAGGAAACAGGAAGAGAAGGAAGACCAACGACATGAATTAAACCACTGAATAAATTGAAGTGTACCTTCCATGAATACAATCTCAATTAGGAATCATTTAGCTGCTGATAAAACTCAATTCAAATTGTTTAAATAACGGCAAGCATTAGCTCCCATACCTGGAAATCTTAGGGATAAACTCTGCTTGGGACAGAACTGGTTCCAAAGTGCAAATGATGTCATGGAATCTCAGTCAGCCTCCATCCTTTGGTTTTGTTTTAGCTTCATGCTTGTGTTTCAGCTTCATTCATTTTTTGGGCTCTCTGGGTGGGGAGAAGCCCTAGGCTTCTTCTCAACAAGCAATTCTGGGCCATAAAAGGGCTTTTTTTGCCCTAGCAGCTTCATGAAGACCCTGGAACAGAGTTATTAGCCAAACTTGCATCTTATGCATGGGAAACATAATTTAGTAAGAGAAATGAATATCAACTGTCTGGCCTTGAGTTGCCTGCTGCTCCTGACTTGGAGAGATGATCTTTGTCTACCAAAACCACTTAGGTTGAGAAAGTGGTTCTCCGAAGAAAGGGCGGAATGCTCTTCCCTTAGAGAGGAGCAATGGATTCTGAGCAGGCAAAAACCATAGGTGTTCACTGGATGGTTATGTCACTAGGGAAGCAGTTGTGAGTGAATGAGTGACCCAGATATAACATTTATGCTTCTTTAGCCAAAACCAACCAATAATATGCATGTGTGTTTTTATACTCTTATTCGTTCTCATGAGTAAATAGTAATATATTTGAATATAAATTAAAGAGTTAGATAGAGTGGCCCACTGTTTTTAGGACAGCAAACTGTTCAGTGTGATAGTCTTAATAGTGGACCCACGTGAAAATACATTTACCAAAGTCCAAAGAATTATACAGCACAAAGAGAGGACCCTATTGTACACTGTGGTCTTCAGTTAGTAATAATGTATCAGTTGGCTCATCAGCTGTAACAAATGTGCCACACTAATGCACGATGTTAACAATAGGAGAAACTGTGAGTCAGGGGAGAAAGCAAATATAAGAACTTTATGTGCTTTCTGCTCAGTTTTTCTGTGATACTGAAATTTTCCTAAAAATCAAGTCTTTATTAAAAAGATAAAGTTAGCTATACTTGTCTCATTATTGTTTGTTGGTCTTTCTAGAATAAACACTCCACACGGGCAGGATGGTGCCTGCTTTCGGCACTATGTGTCCTCTACATCCGATGTTGGAATTGACATTCAGTGTAGGCTCACAGACTCCAATCAGAAACTGTTTGGGTTAAAAATGTTTGCCAGTGAAGAATTCTTCTGATTTTAGAAAAGAAATACAAAACATGCCCAGTATTATATAACATCGCAGCTGAGTCTGGGTCAGCACTCCATAATCAAACACATTTATAATTCTGTGGCCAAAAGATAGAGTTATTCCCATGAAGCTGTATATAGCCTCACCATCAATGCAGGTCAGTTTTTGCCTCCACTTGGGTTACAGAATGTTTGCATTTGTTGAAAATTTGTCATTTTTTCTTTTCATACCCGGGACCTGACGTCAAAATCACCTAATTCTTTTTAAAGGAGTGATGAATCCATTGTTCCGGAAATGGGTCAGGGTTTGAGGAAGGGGTCAGAGTCTGATGTGGACACTGTTCCCCTGGCTTTGTCTCCTACAGAACATCCCGCCAGCCATGCAGAATTTTTCCCCAAGTGGAGATCACTTGCATCTCTGGCATCATGTCAGATTCGGTCTTCTTTACGCGTACGAGATGGATGGTGGCGGCAGCGTTGCTTTGCCGACCAGAGAAAGGATAGGAGAAGAGCTCGCTTCTCAGTGGGACTTTCATATGCTGCGTTTGAACATACACTGTCTGTCTGTAGACTTCTCAGTTGGTTGCTGTTTTAATGCTCATAAAGGGGGTTAAAATAAGGAGGTAGAAGCAAGGAAAATGAAAGAAATGTCTTCTTACTTAAGTACGAATGTCTGTCTCCTCTAATATTGGTTTTGTCTCTGCTCTGTTCGACTGAACAGCCAAACAGAGGCAAACAGAGGAATCATTATTCGATACAAATGCTGTATGTTGGCTAGCTTCACACATAGACACTCATGTGGGGCCTTTGAACATCCCTTGCTACTTATTTTATAAAGACTGACAACACTAAATCGTATTTGTGATGATAGCTGGACAGCTGTCCCCTCATCATTTCTACAATCAGTGATTCAATTTTAAAGGAATTCTCACTCTCGGGAAAATCATGGTCACAGTGTTTCATTTGTTTCTGGATTTCCTTAGGTTACTGCCCATACATTTTTGTGAGTAATTTGGATCCATGGAGATGCTGCTGACCTTACCGGGGTTTTTTGGGTTTTTTTTTTTACCCAAAACGAATTTCCATGATCATTACAGGGGCTGGAGGAGAAGTCTCGCAGCCAGCCAGACACAGTGGGCCCCATGTGTGCCCTTCTTGGAACGTTCTGGTGGCAGAATGAATAATGGTTCTCTCCACTGGGCTTCCACCTTGATGTGAGTGGGAAAAAGGGAGCTGGAGCACAGCCAGCAAACCAGCTTAGTGGGACTGTCCCTTCCTTGTCCCCAGTGGCATGGCTTTGCTCTGCAGTCCAATAAGGCAACGTGTTCCCACTGATCACACACACACACACACACACACACACACACACACACACACACACACGAGCAGTTACCCTCTGCATCAGTCAGGGGCTCTGCAGGATCCGGAGTGAAAGACACAACATCACAAAGCCCCTGTGGTTTGCATCAGGATGCTTCTGTGCATGCATTGTGCTACAGGCTCCCTGCCCTCCAGATGTGACCCAGATAAAACTCACATCTAACCCACGGGCTCATGTTCTGAACCCTTGTGTTCTCCACTAGGTCTCCTGGAGTTTACTTCCCAAATTGAGATTGTTGCCATTTAAGCACTTCTACCCAAGACCAAGTGCTTAATCAAACAGCCTATTTGCTGTCGTAGGAAGATTGGCTGTATATCACAGTCCTAGATTCTTGCTGTTAGGGCCTTGCTTCCTACCTGCCATGAGGATTAAGGGCCTGAACAACCCTCAGGTGCAGCACTGGGAGCGCCACGGCAATTGCAAGTGGAACTGAGAGTGGTATTTTCAGTTTTCAAAGATGAAATCATTGTGTTGCATTTTGGTCCTTTCCCAGCAGACTTGTGTCACTGAGTTTGCAACAGATGAAAAATATTTCCAGCAGAAGAGAAGCACACTGACCTCGGGGCTATGCTGGCGAAATGTGGCCTTTGACCCCGTCCCACATGGAAGCAACAGAGTGATCGAGCACACAGAACAGAACTCTGCAGGGTTGTTTTTCTTCATTGGTGTCCTTAATTGGTCTAGGGCTTAAAGTCATCTGTGCTCAATTCATAACTGAAGGTACTAGTTTTCAAGCTGCAGAATACATGATAATGAACAGAGGTGCTGGTAATAAAAATCCAGACAGTCTGGCAGGGGCTCAAGAATCTGCTTTTTATCAAGCACCCCCGGGGAAGGTGATATGGTTGCCTGAGGCTACTGGACCACGTTTTGTGGAACAATTATTTTAGAGATCATTTGACATTTTTATTAAGTTATCTTCTGTGAAATATTTACCCTGAATTCATCCTTGCTGTCTGAATTGGTTCAGCCTCTTAATTCCTTTCCTCCCCATCTGAGATGCCTTTTAGGGTTGTTCACAGATGCCCTATTAAAAAAGATCTATATTTAGCATCAGTGTATCTTTGCAGGCTCTGACTAACCTCTCACTTGCTCCTTTTGCTGAACTTTCACTTTTAATTCAGAGTTTGCTCTACTCTTGCTCCCAGGGACCTGATACCCAGGCTTCTGTCCTGGTTCTTTGAGTCTACCATCACCTCAAATTCAATCTTATTTTTCTCTGCTCAGTCTCAGAAAACTTCAGGTCAGCCCCATCCATCCCAATGCCTTAGCCCAGTTTGGCTTCTCATAGTCTACTGAGCATAGTCATTCTGCTTGCCTAGGAGAGAAGTTTGGGGACATTCAGAAATGAGCCAAATTAACTCAAGGAATAGACACACATAGTGAAATCATTGATGTGCCAAAGCTGTAGATACAATAAGTGACACTTGTCTGTGGAGGGCTATTTTATTGCTGTTTTTCTTAGAGGATTATTTTATTTTGAGGTGAAAAATAGTTTTGTTTCCATTATAGATATAGTACATTTTTCAGTCTATGGCTGGGAAAACACATTTAGGATTAAGTAATCTCTTCCAATCTAAAATTCTCTTAATTCTCTGCATCTCTTTCAGTATTCCAAACCTTTCACAGTTGCCCTGGCACATCTGATTTCTGGGATGCTTGCCGAAGCATACAGGAAGAAGTTGGCTGGCAGATGTTGGTTTTGTCTCCCCCCAAATTAGGTTCTAAAAAAGAAATGAATGAAATGGGAAAAAGAGTTTGAGAATCACTGGTTGAAAGCAGAGTTTTTCAATAACTTTCAGTATTTGATGACCAAAAGGGGACAAAGGTTAAAAGTAGCCTGATCTTGAACCTAAGTAAGTTTCTGGTCATGAAACCTCTAGTCTTTTCTCCACTCTTTACTGAAGCATGAAAACAGGGTTTCTATAACATAGATCTTTCTTTTATGAATACCAGTTATTCAGAAAGTGGTCCAGGAAAATTTTCATGGGATCATGGGTGATGTGGCAGAAGTAACCTAGTGACCCATTGGCAGGTAGTTGCCAAGGAGGGGAGAACCCAGCAAATCAGGTTGTACCAGTATCAGCGTATGCCCTGACTCCCCCATGCTGGGACTGAGGTCAGTGGCCTGGAATCTACAAGGCTGTATCTGAGCTCTTGGCCCCCCAGTTGCTCCCCGCTCCTTCTTAACCATGGTTTTTGAAAATTCCCAGCAGGATAAAGATCATTGCCTACTGCTCCCCTGAGAGTTCTACAATACCAAGGTGAGCCCATACCCCCCCTTCTCCAAGACAGGAGAGCACCGGGTTGACTTGTTATCCTTTTGGGAATCCCAAAGTAAAAACATCAATTCCAACACCCAGTCATTTAAATAAGATGAGATTCATTGCTTATAAATAAAGAGTAGTGTGTAACCAGCAGAAGTGTCCTGTGTATCAAGTGAGGATGAGCCAGCACTACAGGTCAGAGGACTAGCAGGTCTCCCTGAGGAGGCCCCTTCTTTGTCAATTTGGTGAAGCCCTGGGGTTCTCCCAATAGACTTCTTGAGTTCCACTGTGAGTGTTCTAAGGAGGGGTTATTTTATACAGCTTTAGTCCCCGACCTTAACAAATGCATCCATCTTTGTTGGGTGTACCAGTTGTATAGATTTCTGTTCCTGGCTGCTTGCCTCTCAACTAAGAGTCCAAACATATGCTGAAATTCCTTCTCTAAATGTTTTCAGGCAGATATTTGTTGATTAGACTTTGCTTAAGAGAAAAAAGTCTAGGAGTGAGTCTAAAGCCAGTAATGGTTGATGTTCTGTTCTGAGGAAATGGAGAGCTAGGATCAGAAGGCTCCATGTGGGTAGCTCCCAAATTTTAGTATGCAAATGAGTCCCCCAAGAGAACTAGGTTAAAAGACAGAGTCATGGACCCCAGATTTTTCTGGTGTTGTCTGTCTGGACTGGGGTTTAAAAAAATAACCACGGCATGATTACAGTGCAGGTGGTCCACTGTTGAACTTTGAGGCCTTGCATATTGGCTTATTAATCCTTTCCTCTGTTGTTTTCTGAGATGCTCCTTTACACACTAAGCTGAAAATCATGGTCACTCCACTGGTTCCGTAGAACCACTTACTGTAATAATGGAAAGGGTAAACTTAATCTTCCAGGCTTTGAACATGGCAGATGCAAAGTCTTTTGGGTGTACCTTCAAGCCACTTGAAAGTCACTTTGAGGATACTACGTGAAGATAGAATGAACTGAGCGGGGCCTTGCTCCATGTTTCATCTAAGAATGTCACTCTCAGGGCTATTTAACCCAGGCACCTCAAAGTTCGGGAGGAAATAAAGCAACTCTTTAACTCACTTTTCCATCAAAATACTGGTAACCCTGGTCTAAAGGTATTAAAGTTAGAATATCTATTTTCTACACCTGATTAGCTAAACTTTCTAAAATCTCTCCCTCCATCTTTGTGAAACCAAATAGTTCATGCTTGACAGGCTGTGGATTTCCTTAGATGAGGACTGAAATACTGTTCCCTTTGTGCTAATGTTAATTTCTAGGCACTGAGCTTGGTTAACCAAGAGAAAATAAAAACTTCAGATGAAATGTGTTATTTATAGCGAATGCAAAGCATCATTATTATAAATTCTTGTTACAAAATACACAGAAAATATATCCTTTTTGTTATTTAAATATGGCATGGATACATTGAGAAATAGTACAGATGTTAATCCACAGCCTCTCAGCTGCATCCCCGATAATCATTATTATGTTTTATTCTTATTTGGAATTACTAGTAATAGACTGTGTATTTCTGTATGAAATTCAAATCAGGGGGCACCAGTGAATTGAGATGATTGATATTATATATATATACAGACATAATTTTGGAATTGGGACAACAATAGAAATATTTCTCTCTTAGAGAAAAATCTCCCAAACTCATGGCTGCATTAGGGCTCTCGATGAGTAATGTTTGCTGCCTAACTATATGCTAAAAATCCACATAATTCTTCAAGATTGAATTGAGCTAACCTTTGGCCAGTATCTAAATTTGTTTTGAAAATATCTCTGTAATTGTTGAAACTCTGAAATGTAAATGCCTAGATTTTGAAATATCTGGCTTTAATTCATGAGTGCCAGAAAGTACATGCTTGTGTACTCTTATTCCATGGTTTTATTCTGTGTTCTTTGATAAATCATATTTTCTTGGCTTAAATCTCTCATTAGCATGAGATTTTATACATGAACTTAGGTGAGAGATGGTGGTAGTAATGTAATTCATGACGTCTTTGAACACAGAAACCATGTGTGTATGCGTGTGCATTTATGGGAAAATATTCATAGCTTCTTTCCCATCCTTAGCTGGTGTAGAGCCACTTACCAAGTTCAGTGCTGTTATTTTATAGATGAGAAAACTGAGGCATAGAAAGACTAGGTGATTCCCCATAGGTCTTGGAGGTCATAGTTGACACAAGGCATTGCATCTTGGTTCCTAGTTGTTCTGAATCTATATCCTGGTGTTTGTCGAACAAGGTCATTGGCTGTCCCCATTTCTCTAAAATAAAATATAATTCTGTTTTGGTTTTCTTGTGTCCTTAATTTTTCTTCTATCTCAGCCTCAACATGCGGATTTTTCAAAGTCTAGATTAAAAGACTTAAAAGAAATTACCTTACCATGTTTCACCTAGCTCCCCAAATCGCTTTTCTTCTTTTTCCTCAGTCCTGATCAACCTGAATGAATTCAGTCTCGTCCTATTACCTATCAACAAAAGTCTGGTTATGAAGGTTTTCCAGGATGGCAGTTATAATTCACACCCTTCAAAATAATCACATATAAGACGGAAATGGATTGTCAGCTAGTGAGTGATATTCAGTATCACTTTACATCATAGCCACTGGCCCTTCCATTTCCGAATTAATTAGGCAATGCCTAAATCAGCTGACTGAATATATTAAATACATGAAAAAAAAAACTCAACCAGAACAAATCCTTATCGACCATCTTTTATGTATAAGCTACTGTACTTAATACCATACAGCATGCAAAAATGGGTAAGATGTCAGTCATGCTCTCAAGAACGGTGCAAATGCATTTGATAGAGAAATGTGTGTCCACAGGGAGATGTAATATATGAATCATGTGGTTAAATGAAGAAGGTGAGGGTCTCAAAAAGCCTTCTAGGGGAAAAAAAACTAGATTTTAAAGAATAATATCACCTCCATGGTATGGGTCGGGAGACACATTTTGAACAATATTTATTATGTGTTTACTGTAGAAGCATACATACTCGACCCTGCTGTTTCAAATGTAGGGTGTGGATTATTCCATTCTTTGAACTTTGTTGATGCTCCATGACCAAGTGTGTTTAATGCACCTAGTTTCTGTTACTGAGAGAAAGAATTAGAAACTCATACCTCATTACATACTCAAATCTCCTTGAACTTGCTGTAGACCAGTTTGACTGTTACTGGATTGGTGTGCTGAATCTGTGTGATACTTACACAAGTAGCCCCATGAATGGGTCCCTAACAGGTTGGAAAACAAGCAAACAAACTGTGTATTTACCACAGATAATTTGAGAATCATGATTCTAGGTTGTTCTTTATTTACCTACATACCTAATTTAAGAACGTTTTATGCATATTTTAGCAGTCAGAGCTGTTCCTCACTATTAATGTATTTATGAAGGCATCTTTGATTGCTTCCAACTGTATTATCCCATTACAGAGCAGAGACATTTTAGCTTGGTGACCTTAGACAGGTGTCCAGGATGATGGCAGCACAAAAGGCATGTAGGAGGCATAAATGTGAATAAAGCAAAAGGCTGAGTTAAAGACAGATGGAACAATAAGACGTAGAGGGAAGAAAAGGCAATGCCAAGCAGTTCTGTATCTGGAAGTTTTTAGTGAAAGTAAGTCATCAATATGAAATAGGAGAGTTCACATCTCCACTTCATAATTCACAAGATGAGTCTGCCATGGGAAGTTTAATCCAGAGACTGAAACTGAATCTGTTGTGTATTACTATTTTTTGTTAGTTTACCTCTTTTATTTTCATTTTGTTGTTGTTTCCTGTTGTTGTTTCTATTTAGAAGGTGTTCATTTTGGGACATTTTCTCTCCTCTCATTTCAGATGACTACACACTGCATGGCCCAGTTTTTATTCAAGAACCAAGTAATGTAATGTTCCCTTTGGACTCTGAAGAGAAAAAAGTGAAGCTCAATTGTGAAGTTAAAGGGAATCCTAAACCTAATATCAGGTTTGTTGATTTAAAAGCATGTGTTTCCAGGCATAAACTTTCTGTTATTAAAATCAGCAAATGCTTACAGAGTGCTGATTACCTAAAGAGCTTTTACAAGCATCCCAAGTATGCTAGAGAGACAATCTTTTTTTTAAACATTTTTTATTGATTTATAATCATTTTACAATGTTGTGTCAAATTCCAGTGTTCAGCACAATTTTTCAGTCATACATGGACATATACACACTCATTGTCACATTTTTTTTTAGAATTAAATACCAGGAATTAAATATCCTAATTGACCATCTCACTAAAAGCCTTAACATTACTTAGCTACATACTTTTTTAAAAAACACCTTTATAAAAATGCATCAGTAAACTAGCAGGAAAGTAAGAAATATTCAGTAAGTGGATTTGGAACTAGAGAATAAAACTGAACATTAAAAAGTTTCCATCTTGATGAACTATGTGAACTGGGGCTTTGGATTTTGCAGCTTCACAGGAGGCTAGGGTCACAAGACAAAACCTAGACTCAACCAATAGGAAAGTGGAACATGAGAACACCTCCCAGAATAGACCTGGGACCCAAGGACTACATTCTTATAATAATATAATAAGAAACAGCCTTGCCTCCTGAAGGACTGAAGAGCAAAAGCAATTGCCTATTTCAAACCTTGGTGCTAAGTGGTTTTAGTAACAGATGAGACACAACGGAAAGGACAATTACTCAAGTACAAGATAACAGCTGAACAAATCATCCCAAGGCAGCAGAAAGGGATAAAAAGGAGCAAATATGAGAGAGAGAGAAGGAGAAAACGTTCACACATGTCTAATCAGCATTCCATAAGGAAAGAAAAAAAAAAAAAAGATGAGGCAGAGGCAATATTTAAAGAGAAGGCTAAGAATTTTCCAAAGCTAATTAAACATTCAGTGCTACAGATTTAGGAAGCCCAGTGAACTTCAAGCAGTGCAAATAAAAATAAAGCCTCATCTAGGATTATCATGGTCAGAATACCAACTCAAAGACATGATCATAAAAATAGGCCAAAGTTGCAATACAGTTAACCTGCAGAGAGATGACAATAAAACCAGCAGCTGACTTCTCAGGAGCATCCTAAAATGCAAGATAGAAGACAGAATCTTCAAAATGCTGAGAGAAACTGTCAGATTATTGTATAGCAGAAATAGTTTTTAAAAAGGAGAAGAAAACAGGTGTGCTTTCAAGCAGACAGAAACTAAAGTTACTGTCCAGCAGACCCTGACTAATGAAAGTCCTAAAAGATAGATTTTAAGCAGAATAAAAATGATTCCACATAGACTACCTAAGATACAAGGACAAATGGTAAGTAAAGCAGGTGAAAAAGGTTAGTATTTCCACATAAAGTCAATTGCACTAAACAATAAAAATAATGGAAACAATACTCTCTTGTGAAGATTAAAAAGAGAAAATAGAAGTCATGACAGTATTAGAAATAAATTAAAATGATAAATACTGCACAGTGGATTATCCATATGGTTAAAAAAATGAAATAAAGTTGGATCCCTACCTCACAGCATACACAAAGATCAATTCCAAGTGAATACAAGACCAACATGGGAAACTTACAACTCTTTTAAAAGGAAATGGGCATACATATTTATGACCTTGGATGGAAGAAAAATTTCTCAATACTGACAAAAATGCACAAATAACAAAAGAAAATATTGAACTTCATTACTATTAGTGTATTCTATTGAATAGAAATTCCCAAGGGGGGCAAATTTATAAGCTTCCAACTGGGAGAAGATATTTTCAATATATATCATTCACAAAGGATTAGTATCTAAATTATTTAAAGAATTCCCACTAATCAATAAGTAAGAAACAAGTAACCCAATAAAAACATTACTGAAAGACTTGATCTGATATTTCTTGGAAAAGAACATCAAATATCCATCAAAAATATAAAAAGATTATTATCATTGCCATTAGTGAGCAAAAATATACAAATTAAAACTAAAATGCCACACTCTTTCAAACCTACCATATTGACAGAAATCTAGAAGAGTAAATTTAACATAATATAAATGATATAAATATATGTATAACCTAGGATGTGGATAACCCCATGTAGCAGTGAAAATGAATGCATTTCGTTTTCAACATGCTAGATCACAGCTGAGTAAACAGAGCAAATCATAGACGAATATAAAGAGTGTAATTCCATATTTAACTTCAAAGGCAGGTAAGATGGAGTAGTTTTTTAAGGATACTAACATACATGATAAAATCAGAAAGAAAATCAAAGGAATGGAAAAACCAAAATTAAATATTTTAATTGATCATTGAGAGGGGAATAATTAGAATCGAAATGGAAATAGGGGATTTCAAAAGTAATAATATTCCTTTTCTTAGACACAGATTTTGATTGTCTCATGATTCTTTATGACTGACATTTATCTTCTATTATTCTGCCTGTTTTCAAATTTAATGATAAAAATTATAAACTAATAACCAATATATAATAGTATGTAAAAGCCAAAAGAGTATATGGCATGTGCCATAGTTTAGAAGGAGGTAAACTTGGAGATTGGAGCCATCAAGGAGTCAAGAGAAGAAAATGGAATTTGAACTGTGATAGGTAGTTTTCAAACTGGCAGAGGACAAGGGGGACATTCTGTACAAGCTAAAGGATGGTGGTATTAACATAGTGGACATTATTTTAGAATTTAATTTGTGTGCCCTTTTGTTCATCCATTCATTCACTCATTCATCAAACATAGCATTATTCATCAAACCACCCCAGTGTTTTTCAAACTCAAGGGTCCATGGAGTTGGCTTTAAGAATTACCAGGAGTGAGTTATTGCAGTTTCCACCCAAGATTCCATCATAGTGTCTCTGCTTTGACCTAAGGTATATATTAGGATTCTGAAAAACTGTCCTCTAAGAAAGGTGTTTAAACCACCGTATTAAGCAGCTGAGAAGTTCCAGAGGCATTGAAAGACCAGTATGCTACATGTTCACGTTGTGTGCTTCTGGGGGAACATCGTAGAGATGGAAGTAGTTGCAGTGCTATGCTCCGAGTGTGAGTGAAGGATGCCCAAGTTCTAGGACATCCTGGGGGAAAGAAAGTCTGCTTCAGAATAGAGAGGGAAGATACCAGTGACAGTTTCACAGAAAAGAAGGTATTTCACTAAATTTGATCTTTTGCCATGTGGATTAAAAAGTATATTCCAGAAATTAAAACAAACAAACAAACCTCTCTAATGGACCATATCATTAGGGTGAACATCCAATTTATCATCCAAACCAGGATACTTTTGAAAGCAAAAGGCCACGGTTAATAATTATCCCAGGACAGCAGGTGTGGACCCAGCACTGTCCTGGGAAAATCAGACTATGTCGTTATTCTCCTTTTCATATGTTGAATTCAAGGCTACATCAAACATTTTAAAATACTTTGTATAGTATGGGAAAAAAAAGAAATGCAAGAAGCAAAGGTTCCTACATACATAAATGATGAGTTAAATGGCCCTCATTTTCAGTACATTGCCAAGTGTAAGTTCAAGTGTTACCATAAACGAAAACAAATTTTGCAGCAGAATTTGGCAAGTTGCTGCTTTGTTTTTCCCCCAAATGGTGCCCATTAATTAACCTTGCTTTTTGTAACATTGTGCTTCTAGATACAGGGCCTTGCTTTGTTGTTTAAAACAAGCCATGGAACAGAAACCTGTTCTGTTTTTAAAAATGGCCAGGAAAAGCTGAGAAAACTTTTAATCAAACGCACTGGCAGTTGGTTGCAGTGTGCTTTGTTTTCCTTGATACCTTTGGCCATTTCTCTGTCACATAATAGCTGATTGGGACCTGGGAGCTAAAAATTCCCTTTTGTTGAGGGAAAAAGCCAGAGAAAGAATGGAGGGCTCAGGTATTTTCAGGCATCTTTCTACCTGAACTTTTTCAGTCTTCAGGCTGACTTTGAGAGGGAGGACCAAGTAGGAGAAATTCAAGGTGAGTTCTCCATGGGAGTCTTCACCATGAGGTTTTCCCTTAGACACCCCAACTGACCTCTCTCCTTTGTCTGTTCCCTCAACTGAGCCTTCTCTTTTCATGGCTTCCTGCCCCTCAATTTTGAAAGGATTGACCCAGACCCAGAAAAACTTCACAAGTTTTGACTTGTGCCAACATCCCTTGCATTAAATTTCCCTCGGGACATGTGACATTACTTATGGCTCTCAACCTCTGTTTCCTGACAGCAGGAGTGGTCATATACTTGGTGGGAGTACTTTGGCTGTCAAGTTTGTATTGAGCTTGGTTTGCAGGTGACAAATTCAGAGTCAGAAAGGTCCTGCCCCTTCTTTGGTGCCCAGTTGACACAGTGAACAGAGAAAGAGGGTTTTGCTACAACAAATCCCATAGATAGCTGCCCAGGCAGGTACGAAAAATGGCACCTTCCAGAGCTTTTCACAGTGTCAGTGTGTGCTTGTGCACAGCCCCACTCTTTGGAGTGATTCAGAAATCAGCTTATGAGACCCCTCCATTTGTCTTGCCCTTGGGAAAACCTCTGTGTGCCAAATGAGCATCGCCTCCGTATTAACAGTTCTTCAAAGTCTCCTCAGACGTTGAAAATAAATTCTGAATTTTTCAAGAGCGTTTCAGTAGGGAGTAAAATCAGGAATTCAGTTCAGTCCACATTCAGCTGGAACAAACAGTGACTTCACGGCAATAAAACTTGGTAGAGTGCTTTGTGATGGAGCCTCAACTACATTTCACAGCAAGCGCTTTATTTTCTAAATAATCCGCTTTCCTTTGCTATTTGTAAGTAAAAGCAGATAATAAAGTAGATTAACGGACTCTCCACAGAGCATCTGGGTTGCAATGAGGAGTGTGGACAAACCCACAGAGGTGGTCTCATTATCCCCACAACTGCTTTTTGAAAAAGGCTTACATGGTCCCATTCTTCAATTCCATACTCTGTTTGCAGCTCACATCATATTGCAATTTTCTCTTTGAGTTCTGAGATTTGTCATATTAAATTGCTCGACTATCATTTGAACTGAGAGTTATGACAGAGATGTGATAAGCTGACAAAAAAAAAAAGTCCAGGGCAGGCAGTCGGCTCCAGAGATTCAGGAGCATATAGCATGTAACCTGGCTGTTCCCTTTTTATTGCTTCTAACTTTCTTGTCTGTGTCAGGACACAGAATTACTGTCAAGCTTAAAAACAGTGTCAGTTTCTAATACGCATCTTCTTATGAACAAACATATAAAGAGCTATCTCCCATTTTGTGATCTGGCCCACTTTTCCCACCCCTCGTGTTTCTATATTTTTACATTTTCAAAGATATAGATGTGAACGCAAATACACTGCTGGTCTGTGGTGGGCCATGATGCTTCCTAAACTGTGTGTGCTCAAAGCTAAAATATCCAGCAAAGAAGTAAAATATTTAGAGAAATACAACCACAAGTGTTTACTGAGCACACTGTGTGCCAGGTTCCAGGGTACTAAAGGGAGAATACAAAAGTAATGTAGGCAGGTTATCTACAGGGAAGGCAGAATTCCCACCTAAAGGGGGAAGGAGAATTCTGTAGGAGTTTGGGGGAAGCTTTGATTTATTTTGACTAGGGATGTCCTGGAAGACTTCATTAGAAGAGATACAGTTTGAGATTGACTTTGAAGTGTGAGACAGTCTTCACAAAAAGAAGTGCTCATTTTTAAACATGTTTTCACTGATACCCAATATCCAAAGTCTTGAAACTCACTGGCTTTCATTCATTTCATTTAAATCCTTTTTCGTAATGCACACCAGACATAGTGTCCCAGGATGTTGTAAGAGGATACACAATGAGTACGTAGGCACACACACACACACAGATTTAAATAAGTGGTTTTCACTGTTTGAAGGAGATAAAAATGAATATTTCTCATTCTTTATCCCTGTTGTTGCTTCTGATCAATTTCCTTTGTTCTCTAGTGTTTCCTTGGCTCTACATCTCCCGTTGTGAATGCTACTGTGAGAGTATTCATAATTCAGAAGCTACAGCTATGCTGTTTTCATTACCTGATATTCTGTGTGGGATTGGGGGGCGGGGGCACGGAAGAGAAAAAAATAAGACAGCTAATCCTTGAATTGTATTAGTTCCGAAGTCCGTAAGTATTCAGACAACTTACTGAAAGGCAATTTGGTTAAAATAAGCTCTCTCTGGAATGTTATTGGCTGACTGAAAAAAAAAAAAAAAGTAGACCTTGTTACTAATGCTTTGGTGTTTAAATGTGTGGTTCTCACTAAAACTAATTTACTGGGCCAGGCTCTGCACTCAGATACACAGATGATCCAAGGAAACCAGCCAAAAAACAACAAAACTCTCTTTGTGTCTGTGACCAAATGGCCTGCTCTGTCGTTCACTGGGATGGCTGGTTGATGTTTGAGGGCCGATGGCTAGGAGATCTTCCGAGTGACTCACGGCTAAGGCCAGTTTGGCTCCTGAGACCGCACTAGATCAGTAGAATTCCCCAGCTTTGTGGTCAGCACTTTCAGTCATGTTAAGGACCAAATCAAAGCAACTGTGCTGCAGTTGCATCAGATACTCAGCCATCTACCAGAAAGTGGTGTATTCTGTCATCTCTACAGACCCATTTAAAGAATGACTGCAAACCAGAGATAAGATTTTTACTGAGGAGCACTGTTTGGAGAAAGCTTTGTAAGATATTATGGGAAATTTCAAAAAAAAAAAAAGAAAGAAAAGAAAGACATAATGTCTGTAGCATCCTGAGTAGTCATAAAAACAAGTGTTAAATTTTTAACATTGTTTCCTTTAAAAGGATGTGCTCTTTCCATAAACATCTGTATTGTCACCATTGCTCGGTAGAGCATTTCTAATTATATATTTTTTTTACCACAGTTGAAAAAGTCAGAGATGATATTTCATGCCATTCATAGTTTTTATATATATTTTAGACGATTCAGAAAATATTGATTAATATTACAAGGCTTTATCCACTGACATTTTTATACTATAGGTGGAAGTTAAACGGAACAGATGTTGACACTGGTATGGATTTCCGCTACAGTGTTGTTGAAGGCAGCTTGTTGATCAATAACCCCAATAAAACCCAAGATGCTGGAACGTACCAGTGCATAGCAACAAACTCGTTTGGAACAATTGTTAGCAGAGAAGCAAAGCTTCAGTTTGCTTGTAAGTAGCAATTATATCATACTGCAAATGTGACTTTGAGTTTTTGTGCCATTTTACCGGTAAGCCTTCAAAACAGTTTATCTTCCAAAACCAAACAGATTTTAATTTGTTATGCGATCTTCTTTACCCTTGTTTCATATCTGGGAAATACCTTGTTTGTAGGATAAATTATAAATCTGGATGGGAAGATGTATTCCGCTTTTATAAGGACTGAGATAGATTGAGTATATGATAGTTTGGTTCTATGATGCTTTGTACACATAAATTCACAAACACTCAAATTTACACACGTATGAGTCTATATGTAAAACAAATTACACACACATTACAAAGAGAGTATGTAAAAACAAATGAATTGCCAGTAGCTCAATAGTCAACATGAGAAGTGCTTTAACC
Organism: Camelus ferus; assembly: GCF_009834535.1. Lineage (NCBI taxonomy): Eukaryota > Metazoa > Chordata > Mammalia > Artiodactyla > Camelidae > Camelus > Camelus ferus. Next base: position 3,282,114 of record NC_045712.1, on the reverse strand, counting down.
ATAAAGCTCAGAGCTGGAAGAAAAAACACTTGGCAGTGTATTAATCTTATAATTCTCTATTTTTTTTCTTATTGCATAGAATAGGAAAAGTTTAAAAACTAATGAAAAAGCAGAAAATAGAGACAATCAAAGCTTTACCTTTTATATTTCTGGTTTAACGCATTTAAAAAACAAACTGCCATCTCTTAAGAGCACCATCTAATAAAAGTTTATGAGCGTATGAAAGATAGTGGAATCTGGAATTAGGAAGTTGAAAATGAAATCCGCAGGCAAGAGCAGTGAGTACACATTTGAGTAGAGATGCCTTTGAGGATTGATGAGCAGCTACATTTTTAAGGGTTCATATATTTGATTGAAATATATGATTATACATTTCCTTGTGTAAAATCCCAACTCAGATAGCAGTGCGTTAATGTCAAAGGTTTCCTAATTACAAAGTCTGTTGGCAGTAACCTTGCAGAGTATTCTCATTAACAAAATCCTCTCTGGGAACTCAACATCAAATATACCTAATATCCAGTGCTTAATCTATTATTGCCATTTGCTGGCATGTTTTGGGCTGAGAAATGAGTTTTCTCATATTAGGTGTATATGGGATTTCAAGATTATTTTGCTGGTGAATGTCTTATGAGCTAGTCCTCCAGATAATCTGAAGTGTACGGAGTAATCAGAGAATATGTCTGATTGAATGCTACAGAACCCAAGTGTCTGTTTCTCTTGGTTTAACACAAATCTATTATTTACTTATAACACAAATATCACAAATATATACTTATTTTTAACAAATAAATTTTGTTGGATTCATTTGAGAAAATAATCATAGACTCTTAGTGTAGGGAAAATCTCTGTATTCAGTTAAACTCTTGCACTTCTTTGAATTTTGGATTTCCTAGGATAGGAAATTTTGAAAACAACAACGGTGACAACAACAGAAAAGAGATTAACGTAGCATTACCAACCCTTTGTTTGTCTAATGTATGACATTTGATAAACAAATTACCGACTCTTAAGGTCGTCCTTTTGTAAAAGTCCAAGTGTTTCTACTACCAAAAATATCTGAGAGACAGACTCTCATATACAAGGACAGTCGTTTAAATGGAATAGTTTAGCCTAAGTAAAGCTGTGCCACTCCTTTTGTAGTTGAGTTGGCCTGAATTTGGAATCCCCCCCTACCCCCTGCCTCCCTGCTCATCCCACTTCTTATGTGCCTATCATCCTTGCCACCCTCAGAGTCCTTGGCTGATAATCACTCAGCTTGCAAAATTCTAAACATCAAGAGAGCTCATCCATTCATCACAAAGCTTCCTGATCCGTAATTGCTCTAGTTGCTCAAAAATACAAAAGCAAGCCCCATATCTCTTCCTTATATTGGAGCTGAATGTCTAAATGTCTGTCACTTTCATTCCTAGCACTTGCCGTATGATTGTGGTTAGGCTGCAAATATGTGAAACTCTGTTCATGTCCCTTGTCCCAGAATTCTTTTTTCCTCCAGGTACTTGATCCCCAACCATCTGTACAACACTCACTTATGTTCAATCGGCTATTAAACTGTAACCCTATAGAAACATACCCAATTCCATGCAGGCACCTTGACCTTTGAAGAAGACAGTGGGAACACTAATATCCCATGATGTGAACTTCTTCTCCAGTGAATGGGACTGACAATGTTACTCACATTTTTTTTTAAAATTAGAGCCCCAGTCTCATATTTTAACTTTACGTCATGTAAAATCGAAAGAATTGATTTTTCATGAATGGCTATTAATCCCGAGCTACCCCATCATGTTATTTTATAACCTAAATTCAGAATATTATATTTACCCCTCTTAAATTCACCTTTTGAGTAGTGACCCTTTGTTCCCTCACAGTTTAAATCGTTTTAAATCTTTTTAAAAAATCTGACATGTTGATTATCCTTCCACCTCAGTGTCAACAGAAAATGTGATAAGCTTGTGTCTATTCAGATAATTGATACAAAATGTTGACCAGGACAGGGCAGCCTGCCAGTAGAGACCATCCACTACAATGAAATTAAATTTTAAATCAATGTTCTTTACATACTCTGTTCCACTAGCTACAGATTTACCCAAACACTATAATCAAACCCCAGTTTCTCCTTACTTGTTCTGAAAGTAGTGAGAATCTTTGCCAAATGTCTTGGTAAAATCAAGACATACTGTTTCTAAAAACATCTGCTCTTACCTGGTGTCTGTGTGTCTTCTCTAGATCTGCTTTAACCATTTACCATAAATACAGCCCCAGTAATCTTTTAAACATGTACATGAGATCATTCCACTTTCCTGCTCTGTGCCTTGTACTGCATGCAGAATAAATCTCAAATTCATTACCACGGTCTCATTTTAATTTCTCCAGAATGACAAACTATCTTTCGCACCAAAACCTTGATACTTTCACTCCCTCTGCCTGTTGGGTTTTCTCCCGATCCTTCACATGCTCCCTTCTTATGATCCTTAGCCCTTAAAACAGGTGTGACCTCCTAAGGGAAGGTTTCCATGCCACCATGTCTGATGTAAGAAGCAATTCCTATCATGTCTTCTCCTCTCCTCTGCCTGTCTTCTTGGAGTCCTCTACTCTTCTATGTAAAGCATCCTCTTTTTCAATCCTCAGGACTTAAGGAGACCTGGAATGGTTTTCGGAATGATTTTATATGCTTATTTTTTCTCATTGTTTGACTCCTATGATAGAATCTAAGTGCTAAGAGTGCTAAGACCATCTTGTCCATCCTTACACTCCAGACGTAAAGACTTAAAGTCTACAGCACCTTGTATGTATGAATAAAGGAATTCCTTTATTAATTGCTTGTTCAGTGACACAACAAAGAGAAAATACATGTATAAGGTTATTTTGAGGGTGATGTATTTTTATAAATTGGGACCCTTTCTAGTCTAGTCATTTTCCGGAGTCCAGCCTCTTGATCATGAGTACATAATAGCTTGACTTTTTTTTTTTCCCTATCTTTTTAAATTAAAAAAAAAATTTAAAGGCATTGCCTTTATTCAAAAATCATGTTTAATTAAAATACTTTTCTTCAGTGGTATAAGGTGAATCATGACAGTGACATCTTTTGAATGTTACTGGGTAATTGCTTTCACTCCAAGCATTTTCATAATCATTGAGGGGAAAAAAATGTTGCCTTTTGACCACTTTACTGTAGTTTAATATGCAAATGAGATGATGTCTTTCTTTTTAATCATACGATTTTATGGCTGAAATGGACCTGAAAGGTTTCCTGACCTGTGTCTTTAAAAAAAAAATGAATTGAAGATTGAAGTAACTGAATTACTCATTATCTACATAGTTATTAAGTGAGGAACAGCAGCCTCAGCTCTTCGTCCAGGGCGCCCTGGCTTGCGTCTGCTTTAGACCCACTTTGATTTATAAGAAAAGCATCCCTTCACCTCTGTCTAACATATCTGAACTTCAGATTTCATTTATATACCTTCTGTAATTTTATCCATAGGACAATCTTACAAGGTAGACATTATTTGTGGATTCTTTAAAAAATATTTTCATACTGGTTTTATAGACAGAATCTGGTCATCTCTTGTGTTTAGCACTTTAAAGATGAATTAATGCACATAAGCAAAAATTCTAGCTAATGGAAATGATGCCTCTAACCTCCCTACTTTTTTAAATTCAGTATCTTTAGTGCCAAAAACCTTCCTTGATTAACAGGCACAGCATAATTTCAGTCACGCGTGATGAGTTGTGGACATTTTCACGAGCATAGATTATCGTAATGTAATTTGGAGCACATTTTGTTTTCGGCCTCCCTGCAATTTTAAGCTGTGGGCGATCACTTCTCTTGCTGTCACAGAGCCTATTTCTAACAGTAGACTACTGATACCCTTTCTGTCGCTTACTCCTTCGGTTTCACCTTGGGCTAGCAGACATGACTGATTGATTTCCCAGGGTCTACCCAGCGCCTGGCATTTAGTAAACTTGCAATAATAGTTGTTGAATAAATGAATAAGTAATACGAATTGGATGTTAAAGTCATGAGGCCGTATTTGGGGCATGAGTTGAACCACTGCATCCAAGGACTTTCTGTTGGTCCTTGGGGAGTTCTTTGGAGGTGGATGTGAGTAAATCCACCTTGTGGCTGTATAGAAGACAGTAGACATCCTAATTCCACCTTAGGGTATGTTTTGGGACAGGAGGCCTTAACCTGACTAATAAAAAGGAAGTCCATGCGTTGAACACATCAAACATGCCATCAGAGTTTGTTTGTATCCTGCACACCTGGCCTGAGAGTTTGTACAGCTTCAGTGATGTGTTTAGGATCAGCTTTCCTTTACTCTCCCCTTCATCCAATGGGTAGAGCAAATTGACACGCCTGCTTTCCCCATAACAGCTAAAACTGCACCCTCCTCATGGAATTCATGTGCAAACTGTAGATTTGGGTGCTTAATAAATTGTTTCTTCCAAGATGCAAACTTGGATTTTTTTAATGTGTTTAGAGCCTTTGACGATGTGGCACATCCATCACGGATTTCTTTTTTGCTTTTAATTTTTTAGCTTCCTTGATGCTGTCATAATGCTGATTTACTGTTAATATTGAAAACCATAATGTGGTATACCACAATTATGCATACATTTGCTATTCTAATTTTAATATAATTGGTTTCAGGTTCCATGATGAGAATAATTAATAACAATATTTCTGCTCTAAAAGTTAACATGCAGATTTCCAATTTACTGCGAGTAGGTTGTAAAACATTCTGAATATTGATATTTTATGGTAAATAACTATGGGTTGGCAAACTTTATATCCCCAAACAGTAAATGACATCTTATTATAAGTTTTTTTTTTTTTTTAACTCCCACAGCATTCCTCCCCCACATGTGAAAAAGATGTACTTTAAATGTAGATTATTATGAAGAGCTTCCAAGAGAATAATCCCGTAACTCCAAATGTTAGCCTGCAGACTGATTGCTTTGTAAACATTGTTTGGGGCCTTCTTCCTGGAAGAAGTTCAGCTGTTTTGTAACAGTTCAGATCTTCAAAACTAAAGACTTAATGCTACTTGTCCTCCCCTGTTGTGGATGACTATAATTCATACATAAGTACCTCCACATTGCTTATGGTCAAATTAAATCATTTCACAAAATCAGTTGCCTGCCTGCTGTAGGGAAACTGGCATTGTCTTGGCCTTGGGTGAGGTGGTGTTCTTTTGAAGGAAGCGGTGGGTATGCTGATCTCTGTTGGTATCTCGCCTGAGCCGGGAAAAGAAACTAGATTGGTACACTATTCAAACCCTGCATATCTACCACCTGAGCTTGTGTTCAGGGGATGGGAAAAGAAGAGGGAAAGGGGGGCAAAAAGAAGAGGAAGGATGAGGATGATCAATGAAGGGGAGACTCAGGTGCAGAAACCACTCCATGTTGGCCTTCTTTATGTAGACAAAGCAACGCAATAAATTGATCCTTTCTGAGGTTAATATCAATTTACTTTATCAGTTATGGGACAGCCAACAATTTTTAATGGTGAAAGTATCACATTGATGAACAGCAGCTGATTAGATAACGTCACTGAAAAAGGTCTTTCTGTTGGGGACTGTAGGAGTTCTCCCTAACTTGGACACCCTCTGACAGTTGTGGTGCTGATGGTAGTAAAGATAAAAGAAATATATTCAGTCTAGAATGTTGAGCCCCATATTTGAACTGGGGCTTTTGGCAACCTGGTTTTTGAGCCTTGATCATTGCTTTTATTCACAGTAAATTTCAAATGTTCATTGCTTTTGATATTCACTAATTAATTTATCTTTCATAGCCAAAGAATGAATTGTGCAATCAGAACACTAACGCGGGGTTTGATAGATGGCCAAACCCAGGACTGTCTTGACTGATTTTTTATTAGGAAGGCTGCTTAAATAGGCAGACTTCTGTTTTTGAGTAATAAAATATTGATGGATGACTGTTTGGATAAATAAAAATTGAGAATATTTAAATCTATTAAAACTCAATCAACAAAGGAATATTTGGATACCAAAGCTGCTAACATTTATCAATGGAGGGCACTGATCCTCCAGAAGAGAATATTTTTTCTCATTTGAATAGTTAGAAAAATTCAAATCAAAACTTGCTGAGTTTCTGAAATAATGTTTTTGGTAGGTACTGTCTGCCACTTACCATAGTACTAGAAAGACATTGCTGGTGACCATTGGTGTCTACTGAAAATTTCATAATATAAACGACAGAACTAGTCAGTACTTGGACATGCTACTGGTTCTTAGTGATGTAGGCAACTGGGAGTTGTGGTGCAAAGAAAAATTGAAATTCACAAGTATACAACATTATTCTTACTTGTATTTTTTCTGTCTCTTCCACAAAACCTATTAATGTGCAGATGCTAATTAACTGTAGCTGTTGCTTTATTAGATGTATCTCCTGCAGTCATTCCACAGTCCAATTCGGGGTCTACATGGCTGTCAAAGAGTAGTTTGTGACTGAATCAATGAAGTAAGGAGATTTGGTGTTTTTTTTTTTTTAATTCAGAAGGATTCTAAGAGTACAGTACACATGTAAATTGGCAACCAGGACCGGATATTGGGGTCCAGACTAACTTGATCAGGCAGGGCTTTAAAAATATCACTGAAGTTAAAAGCAACTAATACTTTGTATTTTTTTAAATTAATAAGTCCCTAAAATGTCGTCCCTTTTTGTTTCACTGTTGTGAATAACTTAGACAATAAATATTAAAATAATTTTGATTGGTTTTCAAGTTTAATTTTTAGACAATGAGGATCAACTCTTCCCATCGCTGTGCTGTAAGTTTGACTCAAGGTTTGGTCCATAATCAGTTAGGTGTTTGCAGTTGGTTGCGAGGAGGGAGCAGTTTCTAAATGGGAGAAAATGCCAGCCTAGAGAGGACTCTGATCCTGTCACTAGCCATTCTTTTTTGGGAGTTTTTATGTGAGAGGTTATGGTTCAAAGTCAAAACCTAACTGATCACCTGTAGTGGGTTGCATAGTAACTTACCAAAAGATGTATTCACCTAGAACCTATCAGTGTGACTTTATTTGGGAAAAGGATCTTTTCAGATGTAATTAAATTAAGGATCTTGAGATGAGATCCTCCAGGGTTAAGCAGTTGGACCCTAAATTCCACGGCAAGGTTCTTCTAAGAGACCGAGGAGGAGAAGACACAAAGAGACGAAGGCACTGTGACCACAGAGGCAGCGATAGGAAGGACGCGGCCAAGGAACACCAGGGTTACCCACAGCCATCAGAAGCTGGAGGAGCCGAGGGAGGACGCTCCCCGAGAGCCTTTGCGGTGAGCACAGCCCTGAAGACACCTTGATTGCAGATGAAAGCCACCACATTTGTGCTCATTTGTTTACGGCCGCCCTGGGGAACTAATGGACCAACATATGCACAGTTCCTTTCCTTGTCTTCCCTGACCACTCTCATCAAGAAGAATGGAAACATCTAGGAATGAAACCAAAATCAGGTGCTTTTGTAACTTAACTGTATTAGGAAGCAAAGTATGGAGGGGGGCGGCCTTGATTGAACGTGGGACGATCTGGGCAAGTTCTGTGTTACGACTTGTATTTTCCTCCGAAGAGCATAAAAGGATTTTTAATCTTTCTGTAGTAAGATTTGATGAAATAGTGAAAAAAAAGTAGCTACAGAATTGCAAAGAGTAACCTTTCTCTCCCCCAGCACTTTTGTGCCTGTCTCTTGGAATACCCTTTTAAAGGCTTTCTCTGAAGGAGGCAGGACTGGCCCTTTCTCCATAGGGTAATGATTTCAAGTGATTCAGAGTTGGTTTTTGGCCCCGTGACCCTCTCTCTGGACTTCTTTTTCTAGGACATTTTCCCTGAATTTGACCTTTTTGTCTGGCACTCTAAAGTTCCAGAAACTAGCTATTACCGCATTTACAGTATCTGACCGACCTGTGTCTGTCGCAGTTCGACCGTGCTCTCCCATGCATTGTTATGATTCGTGTTATGACATTTCTGGCTGAAGAAGGCCCCTGTGCTGTCGAGGGCCAGATTCCCTTGTCTTTGCATTCAGCACCTTTCACTGAGTAGGGTCTAATTGGAACAAGCCATTGGACTCCTCGCTGACTTGTATGTTATGTGCCACAGTAGCTGGTTTTTACTTCGCAGCTGTAATACATGATCCCTGGAGACAATAAAGCATGCTTTAGGCTCCAGAGGTTAAATCTGAGATTCAGGGGAATCATAAAAAGGTGTTGGTGTGCGTGTGTGTGTGTGTGTGTGTATGTTTTCTCCAAGGACTCAATTATTCTGTTGAATATTTTACCAGAGATTAAATTCTATACTAGCTACTAAACCCTCAGTGGATGGCACTGTGTGTCAGTAATTTACTCCCGATATATGTATTTAGGGTACACACTAATTGTAATGAGAGTGTTAATTTGCTGCCAAATATTTGCATTGTTGTATATCATTAGCATTTCAAATTTGTTCATTTTTTTCAAGGCACTTACTTCTTCCCCACCCCAAATTCGATGCAGTCTTGTGCTGTGAGTGATCTATTACCTTGACCTCATAAAATTTAGATTAATTATACCTTATGCACTATCCTTTAGGTAACCCAGAATTATTCACAGGGGCAAGGGAGGGTGAGGGAGTCAAAAAATGGATTTTCTTATTTTTAAACTCAGTGATTACTTTCTCCTACTTTTTTCAAATGTTATCACCAAGAGGGCAGGTATTTATGAATAGAAGCTGACTAACTTTGTGAAAATAAAGAAACTTGTAGAATAAACGAAACTGAATGAATATATGAATCAACCAATGTAAGAATATAAGAGATACAGAAATGCCTTGGCCTCTAGCAACCTATGAGGTACTATTTCATCTACAATATTCTGTTTCCTTAAACTGAGAAGAACTTGTTTTTACTGTTTCTCTAAAACAAAAAATCATTACAGTGTTGCCTCTGACTTTCAATACCATCTTTTTTAGTAACAGCTTTATTAAGATATGTCACATACTATATAATTCAACAATTTAAGATGTGCAATTCAGTTTTTAGGTTATCCACGAAGTTGTGCAACCATCAGACTCTCTAGTTTCAGAACCATTTCATCACCTGTACTCATTACTGGTCGCTCCTCCGTCCACCCAGTCCTGGACAACCACCAGCCCACTTTGTGTCTCTGAATTTGCCCATTAGGGACATTTCATATAAGTGGAATCATGCAATATGTGGCCTTTTGCGACTTATTTCACTTAGCATAATGTTAGCAAGGTTCACCTTTGTTGCAGCACGTATCAGAATTTCATTTCTTTTTATGGCCAAATAACAGGCCATTGTATGGAAATAATACCATCTTGTTTGTTCATTCATCAGTTGTTGGACATTTGGGTTGTTTCCACTTTTTGGCTGATAATGCTGCTATAAACATTCATTTAGAGGTTTTTGTTGTTGTTGTTGTTGTTGTTGTTTTTAAGAGTGGACATAATGTTTTTATTTCTTTAGGGTGTGTTCCCAGGAATGGAATTGCTAGATCAAATGGTCACTCTATGTTAACGTTTTGAGAAAAAGCCAAGCTGTTTTCTAAATTGGCTGTGTCATTTTATCATCAACTAACAGTGTATGGGTTCCAATTTCTTCACATCCTGACCAACACTTATTTTAGTTGCCATAGAGAGTGTGAAGTGATATCTTACTGTGGTTTAGATTTGTATCTTCCTGATGGCTAATGTCGTTGAACAACTTCTTATGTTTACTGACTGTTGGTATCATCTTTGAACATATGTATATGCAGATCTTTTGCCTATTTTTAATTGGGTTCTTTGGCTTTTCATTGTCCTGTTGTAACACTTCTTTATATATTCTGGATACAAATTCCTTATCAGATATCTGATTTGCAAATATTTTCTCCCATTCTACAGAATGTCTTTTTCCTTTCTTGATGATGGCATTTAAAGTATAAAAGTTTTCTTTTTGATGAAGTCAGTTTATCTATTTTTCCTTTTGTTGCATGTGCTTTCAGTGTCATGTGTAAGAAACCATTGCTTAATCCAAGTTTTACATTCTTAGCTCTGAAATTTAGGCCTGTGATCCACTTTGAGTTAATTTTTGTATAGGTTGAAGTTAGGATCCAACTTCACCCTTTTTAAATTTTTTCAAATATATTCTTTGGCACGTGGATATCCATTTGTCCCAGCACTGTTAATGAAAAGATGGTTCTTTTCCCCACTGAATGGTCATGAACTGTGTCAAAAGTCAGTTGACTCTAAATAGGAGTTTATTTCTATTCCATTGATATGTGTGTCTGTTCCTGTGCAGTACCAGACTGTGTTGTTCACTGGAGCTTTATAGCACATTCTGAAATCAAGAAATATCCATTAATAGCATCATAAGATCAAAGAAATATGATGCATATATCACCGTAACTGTAGACTCCATCCTACTTTCCATTACCTTTGGGCGTGTAATGTAAAATTCAATATCAATAAATTCTGGGCTGTCTAATCCTAAATAACATCACATTTGGAGCCTTGACAACCTAATTCACTGGTTCCTCAAATTTGAGGGAGGACTCATTTTTTATTCCTTCTTCCTCAGAGTCTCAGTTCTGTTTTCCTCAAACAACCGCTCAGACAAGAATGCTCACAATTTCTTAAGAGCAATCATGAGTTTACAAGCCAGGCACACTTGAAATCCCTAGAGAAATAATCTTTTTTAAGGCGTTGAAGTCCTAGGAGAACTATTAAATAAGCAACCAGATCGTTCAACATTGGTCAGCACATCTCCATTTCTGACTCCTCCAGGAATTGTGGAGAGGTAATTGCTATAGATTTGCATACCTTACAGGGTCCTTAGTGAGTTTTCTCAGAGCAAAGGATACTCCACCCAGGATTTATTGAAAAATGTCAGTTTCCTCATCTCCACCAGAGCCCTTTATAACAAGTCACTTCTCTTACAGGTGCTTAGACCTTTCAGTCCCCTCCTGACCTTTGTACCTGATATTCTCTAATCTACCACCAAAAGGCTGTGTGACCTTGAGAAAGTTTCCACACCCCTCTGAACCCCAGTGTCCTTATCTATAGAAGGGGCATAATGATAGTATTTTAGAGCTTGAGAATTAAATATCCTGGGGAAATATAATTTGTATGTTTTTGAACATGCCTTTCCCGGTTCATACGTAGGACGTACATTACCACATGAGCGCTACGCTTTCTTACCTCCTTCATCTACGGGTTCTCCAGTAATTTGTCTGCAAGTGCTCTGGTTCTAGGTCACAGCCTTTGGTTTTTATCTGACCTTCTCAATAGGTGGTATACACCCACAAAATCAGACTGTAAAAAAAGGACATGTTTTTACATTTTACTCAGCATTAAACACGTAGATGTTCCAAGGTTTTAACAACAGTTAGAAACTGTGCTAAGATATTAAGCTTCATCATACTTCTCACCAACCATTTACCCTACCTCTAATTCAACCTCAGGAATCGCAACCTGGGATTTCTACTAAGTAATTATCTGCACTGTCAAGAAATTGTTCATTCTCCTGCATAGTTGAAAAATTAAGTACCTTTGGAAAGGACCACCACATCATCCAAGTAAATGTGTTGTGAAAAACTGAGTTATCAGTATTCAGTGTGGAGATTCCCTGTGTGTGTGTTTCTTTCTTCCCGTAACTATTTAATGAATACAAACTAGGTAGTAAGTGCTGTGTTAGATGAGGAGGAAGACATCAATGAACCAGACAAGTAGGAAAGTTACATTTAGCGGGGAAGACAGACATTGAACAAGTAACCTCAAGTGTGGTGAGTATTAGAAAGGGTGACGGTCTTGATTTTTAAGGAACAAAGGACAGAATAAGCAACAACGGGAAGGGAGTGGACAGATGGCCTGAAAGTAGTGTTTGTTTATGGCGTAGTTGGCTAGACGGGTGTTCAAGGAGAGGTAAAAGTGGAGGGCTGCGGAGAAAAGAGCAGGCATTTCAGCAGAAGACAAAACAGAGACTTCCCACCCTTCCATTCCCCGAAGGCATCTCTTATCACCCCTTCTTCCAAATCAGAGTTTAAGTCCAGAGTCACAATAAGGATCATTTTTGGGTTTTGGTGTAAAACTCTAATATCAGCTACCTCTGCCATGCTGGCTAAGGTGGCCTTCCTCAGTACTGTCTTTTCAATACCCCATTGGTTTCCTTTATGTAACCCCTAATAAGAGCCTATAATTGTATCTATCAGTCTGTCTATTGCTTGCCAAACTCAGTAGAATCTTCCTAGCCTTGCTCTGTTCAGTGCATTTTTGGATAAGCAGGCCAGTAAGTCATTCTACCTGGAAGCATGGATCCCAAAGAGAAGCCAGTCAGAATGGCAGTCTTGAAAAGTTTAACCCTTTAGAGCTCATTGTGCAGAATAAATTTAGAGACACAGATAAATGTGCTTTCCTCTGGGAAGAGAAGTTGCTCTGGGGCAGGAGGGGAGAGGCACTCTCCCCACAACTTTGTTTCCCTTGTTCTCGGGTGATTGGTGTGCATGTAACTTTTTGACCAGCAGGATGTGGTGGCTCTGGAGTGACAGTTCTCCCTCCACTCATATTAAGCAGCTGTCATGTGACTGGTTTTTCAAATAGACCCATTGTTGGCCTCAGCTAGTCAGCCTCGTTAGTGTACCCCGAAAAAGGAAATTTATGGAAGTGCGATTTATTGCCTTGCATGAGTAAGTTGGCTCGTTAAAATATTCATGCAGTATTCTCATTGACAGGTACTAGAGATAATATTTAGTCCATGAAATACTTCAGGGCAGAAGATGCAAGGCCCATTGGAATAATGCTCCTACTTGAGAGTGCCAAACTGGGCATCCCAGATACCGGGGTCTGATTCCCTTTCTTTCTCTGATTTGTTCTATGACCAACATCTTAATGACGATAAGAAGCAAAGTCTTGAATGTGAGTTTACTGGTGGCAGCTCTGCGGTTTCCCTATCGTGATAGCCCAGCACGTGGTACCCCGCTCTGCAGGCAGCAGGCTCTCAAGGAAAGCTCTTAAAATAAATAGCTTGCACTCTTAGTATTTTTTTTTCTTTAATTGGTTAGAGGGAGGAAGAACTTAAATATGATCACATAGCAGTAGATGTGTGATGTCATTTATTATTTGCCAACCAAACGATGAAGCTAGAAAACATTTGTGTATAAATGTTACATGAGTTGAGGTTTCTAGATTACTGAAATGTAGGTAATTTGGACAACTAGTGGCACTTAGAGATGAACGCATGTGTTACATCTGTGGAACCTTCATATTTATTACTTTGAGTGTCATTGCCATTTCCTGCTGGAAATTAAGCACCACAAATGTATCCTTCATCTGACCAGGTGGCCTTGATGCCTCTCAAGTGAACGGTAAATCCGGGAACATAAATTATAATCACATCATAAACATCTTCCTCTTAACCTTGGCGATGATGTAAAATATGCATCTTAAGCTTGTTTTGAAGCTTTGAGCAGGAAATCTTGTCTTAGATAATTAATATTTCAAAAAAATCAATGTTGCTACAGTTAGCAAGTAGGTGATCTGGCTAATTGGTTCAATATTAAATTTGTTAACTGCAAAGTGTCTTTTCGCTGAAATTGTATTTATGTAAAAAAGAAAACCAGGGTGCTATTTACTGGTTTTATAGCAGTAAATATCATTGTTCAGCCAGCTGTAGAGAGCTAAGGAGATAAATACGGAGGCGTGTAAGAGCTTGTCCCCCAGTTGCCTCCAGAACAATCCTGATGACTTTTCCAAACCGTTTTGCCATGGCTCTGAGGACTGTAAAGCCAAGGAAATTGTCACCCTGTCCACAGAATATGTTTTGATGCTTTCTGTCAGCTGCTTCTCTGTCTCCTTGATAATCTTAAGCCAGCACAGTTCTGCCTTGGAAAAGTAACTAATAACTAAGGTGTCTGTACTGTTTGACTGTTTGGCAAGAGCTTTCACATCTGCTCTTCCCTTTGGTCGTTACAAAAGCCCCACGAGGTGTGATTATCATCATCATCACCCCCATTTCACAGCCGTGGAAGGAGCAGCTCAAGATGCGAAGCAGCTCCCTCAAGTCTTGATGCTAGCAAGTGTCGGACCTAGGAATCCAAACCCACACTTCTGATTTCACGTCCCGGTGTCCCTTCGCCACACCACGTTGTTATTTTCAGTTAAAATGAGCTCCTTTCTTAAGCCAAATATATGGCTCTTTACTCGTGAGGTGTCTGACATCTGCCATTGCTTTGTGAAGAAGATATTTGAAGATAGTCCTTTAAATTCGGGTTCCCCAAACTAGTCTCTGATGACATTGTGTACTGTGTGGTTTTTTAAAAGGCCGAGTTTAGACAATTGAAAGAACATTTTTTTTCTCCTGACAGTATACCCTTCCTCTAAGTTTTAATGTTGAGAAATTCTTTCTTTTATGAATTGATGATGGGAGAAGATGGTGGTGGTAATGGTGGTAGGTTTTAGCACCAATACTTGGAAACATCTATGTCGGCTTCAAACACCTCCTCTTTTTTTTTAAAAAATAATTATGTTGCTCCATTAAATCCAGAAGTCTACATGCTGGTGTTTTTAAAGACAACATGAGCTGATAGGATGGGTGGCAGATACAATGCTTCTTACTGGCATTATCGGCCCTTAGAAAACATAAGCAGAATCAACCAGAAGTCTCAGTAAGACAAGCAGACTTTCTCCAGGAGTCAGTGTCAGCCCCTGTGGTGTTCCCTAGAGGCCAGCTCTTGAGCCTCACCATGTATGTCTTGTTTTTCAAGGCTAAGTTAATTGTATCCTGTTACTGAAGAAGAAAGGAGTGACTTCTCTTCCATCTCTGTCTGTTGAGTTTTGGAGGCAGATGTGGGAGATTTGCAACCACTTAGGACAAGGCTGTGTTGCCTTTTGCACCCAGTACCTCCCCATCCTTTAACCAGGACAGTCATCTTCCTTCCTCCCTAGAGAGGACGTGTGTTGTAGAATCCCTCATCAGTCTGGCTCCATCAGACACAAGGAATCTTAAGAGCTGCCGATTTTTGCAGACCATGACCGCCTCTTCTCCAGGTCTTTCTGCACAGGAACTGCATGGCGTCACCACACAGTGGCAGATGCGCACATGGAAATGATCCAGAGATAATCAGTAGACTGGATGCAGTGAAGGAATGTAAAGCTCAAGGATCATGTGATAAAGAACTGCTATTTGAACAGCTGATGCAGTGGGAGTAGCAAGAGTTTAAAAGCAACACTCAGTGGATGGTAAATGTTCAGGGGGATCTGTTACCATCTGAGGCACAGCTGAGGGACTCTGCTACCACACATTGACAGATTCCTCCCAGAAATACAGGCAGTGCGTATGCAGCTAGTATAGACCATGTGTTTTACTGTGTTTGCCTTATTTTTGGGTTGCTTTTCTATTAAAAATTCACAATGGGAAGCAAATATGCTCGAAAATACTGCTTCTCCTGCACCAATTGTGTCTAGAAGTATGAGTATTCAGAAATAGAGCATGACAGAGTCACACACCTTCCAGAGATTTGTTTTCAAAGTCAGCATTAAAAGAAAAGTCTACACAGTAGCTAAAATTACCCTCAAAACTCCCTTAAGTTGTGTGTAGAGGTGCCCATGTTGGAAACAGGCATGCCATTACTTTCTTTTTTTTCACCAGAATGAGAATATACAAGCATCTCTTTGGTTCAGCATCTGATGAAGAAGTCAGATGAATTTAAAGCCATGTTGTATGAGAAATAGGTAGTTTTAAGTATAGAAAACATGGCAAGGTATTCCCTTTGTGTCAAGCTGGTGAAAATGGAAACTAAGTAATAAGATAGATTCGGGTGCCCCGTCTTCAGCGCAATATGGGAAGTTAACCAAACGAGGGACATGGTGGGCAGAATTGTCCACACTAATTACGTGGCTGTCTCTTCTGTCTCACACATGCCACCCCACTGTGAGGCCCCTGGCAAGGCATTTTTTCCTTCTAAGCATCAGCTTTGTTCTTTGTTTAATGGGAATGATATTCCTATCAGTGGCTGTTTTAAAGATTCACTGAAACAAAGTATATCGGAATATTTTCTTCCAATTATAAAAGTAAGACATGCCTTCTTGGGAAATGACACTAGAAAAAGATGTAAAGGAGGAATGTCTGAAAGCAGTAACAATGACTAAGAGGGATCTTGTGCTTCAAGGGGAGGGAAAGGCATAAAATGTTAATAAAGTGTTAATTCCAGGAAAGTGTATGGTGAGTGAAGAGAGAGCAGTGTGCACAGTCTGCTGTGGAAGCATGGAGGAGCAACCTGTAACCTAGTCTGTGGGTTCCCAGTAGGCTCCCCAAGAGGGACGATGACTGAGACTAGTCTTGACAGATGGTTGACAGTCAGAGAGGCCCAGAGTTGGCAGATGTTTCATGCAACAAGAGCTGCAAAGGCAAGGAAGCCTGACTCTTCTCTGATACGCTGGGGGCATGGAAACACTCTTGTATCAGGGTTGTCAAATATGAATTGGGGAGTGAAAGGCCATGAGAGAGGGAAGAGAGAGAGAGGTCAGGGTCAGGTTATGGAAGGCCTTGTTTGAGATGCTAATGAGCTTGAATTAGTCTTTTGGTGAGTGAGGATTTTGAAGGCTTGTAAGCAGCAGAATGATAGGATCAGGTTTTCATTTCAGAACCTGGTTACTCTGGCTTCATTTCGGAGTGTACATTTAAAGGACTGGAGTGTCAGAGCCTAGAAAAACACTTGTGATGGCTTTTTCATATTCCAGGCAGGAAATGTTGAGAGTGTGTTTTAAGACAAAGGCAGTAGAATTAGATGAGACGTATCATACGGAATATTTATGAGGTAAAATCATCAGGGTTTGGTGGACGGTTTGAGTGAGTGTGGGGAGGGGTAGGGAGGAGACAGAGAGGCTTGTCAGTTTCTGTCCTGCATGGTGGGGGGGTCACGGAGTTTGGAAGCAGATTAGGGTTGGAGATAAAGAGTTGGAAACTTTAAGACATACCAAGTCTCATGATTTATCATCCAAACTTGGATATTTACAAATGTGGAAAAGACCATTATTTAATAATTTTGCAGGACAATAAATGTAAACCACAACCCTCTAGGGAAGACTAGGGTGTAAAGTCACCCTGTCCTTAGGACATTCAAGTATATATGTCTGTGCTAATCAGGCTGTTGAATATATGCAGATAATGTATCAGGAGGATTGAAGATTTATGGTAAGTAGACAGATACATAAAGGTTAGAATTAAAATCATGACAGTGTATCTGATTGCCCAGAAAAGCAGCAGCCAAGGGCACATGGGGAGCATTAGTGTTGAAAGGGAAGGCGAAGTTGAAAGAACCCACCAAAGAGGCTAAGAGGGAGGAAGGAGAGAGGTTAGGAATTAGCAGAAGGCAGAGAGCAGACATCTTCAGAGAGTGGTTGAAGATGTCCAGTGCAGCAAGAGAAATGAGAGATCAGATAGGGAAAGAACTAACAAGTGCCCGTTGCATTTGGCGGTCTAGAGTTGGCTTCCGCCAGTGATTTTAGGTGGAGCTGGGGATGGTCTCCAGATGCAGTGGGGTGAGGAGTGAATGGGAAATAAGAAGTAGATGAAGTAAGACACACCAAGAGGAGGAAAGAGAACACGAGGGACACAGCTAAAAGGAGTATGGAGTCAAAGGAAGCTTTGCTTTGTGTATTTTTTTCAAGTTGACAGACATTTGCATATTTTAATAGGCAAAACAGCAAAGTTAAAGATAATAGTGTTTGTTTCCAGTAGCAGTACTGACTCATTTAAGCTTTCTTCAAGTTTAAAGTCTGTACTGTTTTTTTTTTCCAATGAGACTATTAACTCATTTAAGTTTTATTTTGCATTTTGCTCTTAGAAGTAGGTAGGAAAGTGAACAATCATGCTTATTGGGTATTTCCGATGCTATGTTGCTGCAGAATTATTTGAGAACACCTGGAAACTGGAGGAAGACCTCAGAAAGGTGATGCGTGTGTGATTCGGGGTGAAGATGAGACTGGGAAGTCTGGTTGTGCGCATGGTCAATTTCTGCAGTACGTTTACACCACTGATTTCCTGGTCTGTGGATAGAAAGTGTGTCCTGACTTCTGAACAACCTGTAGACACAGAGGTTCAGGGGTTACCAGAACTCTGGTGCTGGGTCATAACGAAGTCTTCGCCTCAGCTCAGTCGGCTTTTGACCAAGACGTATTTTAATCCAGGAAAGTTGTATCAGCACCACCTCCCAGTCTCTGTTTTTAAACTGCCAGGCTGCTTATTTTCTGATCAGCCTACGATTCCCACAATGATCCTTCCTTCTCCCCTCGCCTCACTCTCATGTTACTGTATCTCCTTTCTCTCCTCCACCTTCAAAGTAACCAACCACTTAGTTTCTCCTTGTGCTCAGCATGTGAAGGAGAGACTCCTTTTCTCTACAAATTGACCAAAAATTACGGCTACCCTTCACTTTACTAGCTCTTGTGAACATTTATGATATTTTGTATACTTTGAGTTTTAGAGAGCCTTCAGGAAACCCTGAGCTTTGTTCTCGTGGACTAGACATAGAAAGGGAGAAAGTAAGGCAGCAAAATAGAAACAAAAACAAAAACCAAAACCATGTAGCTCCTTCCGACTAGCAAGTATCTCTTTATTTTCACTTGGAAAGACTCCAAGAGGGATGACTGTTAGAGGAGCTAGAGGAGTTTAGGAACCAAGATATAACCAGAGACTGTGAGGCAACATCATTTGGCTTTAAGATGTTTATCGATTACTATTTTCTCATTTTCATTAACCATCTAGAACATGAAATAGATGCTTTGGGGGACAGTTTACAAAACAGCCTGTTGTTCTTGCAAGATTCTCAGGATTCTTATGTCAATTCCTATTCAACCATAGACGCAAGAGTCCTTATTCTCTGGAAGCAGAGATGGCTATTTCAGCTTTGCAAAAGACTGGTTATGCTTGTAAAGCTCACCCAGCAGCCAGCTGGTGCTCTTTATTCGTCATGTGCTCGGTGGGACAGTAATGACTTTCCAGCAGGCGTAAGTGATGGTTTGCTTTTGCATCTTAAAAGCATTCATCTTGTGTGATACGATCATATGCTTTGTACAGTGACTGTAACAATTAAATGTTCACAGGGACTCCTTTAGGGCACTGCTTTAGCTTGTTTTGGAATTCAAATACTGCTTAGTGTTTTCATTTCCAGCCAGTTCATTCCTACAGATCTGTTTTCAAGCCTCATTTCTTCTGCTCTAGTTTGGCTTCCACCATCACCCTCTTCCGCATGCAAAACTCTTCTGCATGAAGGATTCCTACAGAAGCATGCTGTCTCTGACCCCCTCCCCCCCAGAAAGCTGTTGCCTATAATTTAATCTCTCTAACATTTAAATAATTTCCACCATGGCACTTATTTTCATACCATGTGATCATCTCCTTTTTTCCTTATTTCCTGCATTATTGTCTGTCTCCTTCACTATAAGCTCCGTGAGAGCAAAACACCTTTTCTATTACATTCACTGTTGTGATACCAACACCAGGCATTGGGCCTGATCCATACAGGCATTTAGCAGATGTTTGTTGATTGAAGTATGGCTCTTTGGGTAGAACTAACCACTTTGTCCTCTGTTCCTTGCATTTTTTACATACTTAGAGCATATTTATTGCACACATTTGTGGGCCATACCCTCTCCTGGCAGTAGACTTGGTAGATGGAACTCTTTGAGGCAAGGGACTTTGTCTCCCTCATCTTTGATTCCCCAGTACACAGGCTTTGTTCTAGAGAGTCGGTGCTCAGTAAATAAATTCTGAATTACCTGTAGGCATCCATTGCATTAAATTTTATTGAATACATTTTTGCTGAGCCCTTAGGGTTTAAAGACCTAGGTTATGCATATTTGCTAAGTGGAAATAGACATAACCTCTTCATTGGATCTTTCAGGCAAGTCATGTCGAGATTTTAAAAATATAATATATTGGAAATTCTTCAATTCTATTCCAACAGGTAAATGGTAATTTGATGAGTTTAAAGATCCCTTATGATTTCAGTAAACTAAAAATGTTTAAACAGAAATTTAAATTTAAACAGAAATTGTCTCATTCATGATTAGTACTTCTGATATGAAGGAAAAAAATAAGACTGCTCAGCATTTTATTTTATCTCAGTGCTTTTCCCCCTAATTTTAGTGAAGAGCAACTGAAGGCAGCAAGTCATGGTTACCGCTACAAACATCTTCGACTGGTATTTCTAATACTGTGTTTGGAGGCTTTACCAGGGAGTATAGCTGCTTATTGGTCTTTGACTGAGTGGAGATGTGCTTTCGCTAATGAGCCCGGGAACATTGATCCCCCATCTGAGATCAGGCCGGGTGCACCCAACCCTCTCTGGCAGCAGCAAAGGGCAGGAAGACCAATTGATGCCCCAGTTCAGGTTACTGAGCTTCCTCTCAGCTTCCCCAGTCACTATAAACTGAGTCACCTCACAATAACCAGGAGAGGGGGCGCTGCTATTCCGCAGCACAGGCTTTCTGACACACAGCACATCCCTGGGACAAATGGGAGTCATGAACTCTTGGTTTATTTGGGAGGTGTCTCATCCAAGACGTCCTCAAGCAGGCAGCTCTAGTATATGTCCTTTTACACAACACAGATTCTTTCCAGGATGACTGAGATATTTCTAAACATGCCTAACCACATAACTGCATCTTTTTCTCTATAAAAGTTCTTAAAATATGATTCAGTGACTTAACCTAACTATTCCTATGGCTGTATTTTAGTGCAGTATTGTATTTTTCCTGATAGACAGTGCGTATCTTCTAGTTTTAAGAAAAACAAAACTATCCCAGAAATACCTCATGTTATCTACATTCCACATGTGTATAGGAGAAGGCCATGACACAATTGTTTTAAAGATTTTAAGTTTGATGAATTGAACAGAATTCCTCTAAGCCAAACAAATTAAATCATGTTCTCAAAATGTGAGCCACCACTCTGATCTTTGAGAAGCAAATCTGTCATTGATAGATGAATGGATAAAGATGTAGTATATATACAATGGAATGTTACTCATCCATTAAAAAAATGAAATCTTGCCACTTGCAACAACATGGATGGAACTGGAGGGTATTATGCTAAGTGAGATAAGTCAGAGAAAGAAAAATACCATACAATCTCACTTATATGTGGAAGCTGAAAAACAAAACAAACAAACAAACAAAACCAAAACAGACTTGTAGGTACAGAAAAC
This sequence comes from Camelus ferus, assembly GCF_009834535.1. Lineage (NCBI taxonomy): Eukaryota > Metazoa > Chordata > Mammalia > Artiodactyla > Camelidae > Camelus > Camelus ferus. The sequence goes on along the minus strand of NC_045712.1, from coordinate 3,260,922 downwards.
AAACACGTGGTTGCCAGAGGGGAGAGGGGTAGGTGGGGTGGAGGAAATAGGTGAAGGGAATTTTAAGTGGTACCAACCTCCAGTTATAAAATAAATAGACCATAAGCATGTAATATCCAGCATAAGGAATATGGTCAGTAATACTGTAACAACTTTGTATGGGGACAGATAATTACTAGACTTACTTTGGTGATCATTTCATAATGTCAAATGTCAAATCACTAATATTGTAGGATACCTGACATTAACCCAATATATTTCAATTAAAAAAAAGCCAGTTTGACCCAGAAAAATCTCCTAAGCTCAGACCTAAGAGCACTCAAATTCCACTGCTGTTTTTCCCTGTTTACAGAGTATAGAGCCCCGTAAAATCCTTATTCCTCTCACTCATATACATTATCAAAATTTTAATTTACTCTAACCATGACTACATTTAATAAGAGCTGTTTCAGACAGGAAATGGAACTATTATAGTGATAAACTCCTTTCCCCTAAGTTATTAAAGGAATCTGTTTTTATCACGCTGATTCTTTTCAACTTATTATAATGCACAGAATAACCAATACGGTTGGGTTCAGTATAACGTGGGAGAGAGGGGAAGAAGTCACAATAATAGCTGACTTTTAATGAGAATTCTTTAGAGCTTTGACCAAGCAGATCCAAAATAATTTATCTACGACAGTAGCAAAAGCAAATTACTCACAACATTATACTGTTAAGGTACTGTCACAATATTCCCAAGGCTGTAATGCTGCGTCTTACAGATGTGCTAGAATCCACTTTATAACTTTTGCTATTAGCTGCTAAGAAACAAATTATAATTGCAGCTCAGATTTTTTACTATGTTAGCCTCTTAATGCCCCATAGTGGCATTTATTTACTTCAGATGATTAAATGATCAACAAAGTAATTGTTTTAAGTATAACTGACAATGAAAGCATTTTCAGAAAGCAAGCCATGTTTGTATGACTTTTATTTTGTGGGGGGCAGGGAGTTAATTTTTTTATTGAGGTATAATCAGTTTACAATGGTGTGTCAATTACTGGTGTACAGAGTAATGGTTTTATTGACATCAACATGTTAAAATGACTTGAGACTTTGACAAACACTTAATGGCTTTCTTTTCTGGCAATTGGTTATTAATTAGAAATCAATTTTACTATTTTTGAATAATTAAAGTACTTTGGGTAAGTCAGTTAATTTCCTTAAAACCTCAAAGTGCCCTTCAGAAGAGTGAGTAAAATAATACATATTTTACAATGATGAATGAACAGGATTATGTGTTTTTTTTCCAGTTTTGTTGGGAAATAATTAACATACATCATTGTAAAATTTAAGGTATACAGCATGATGGTGTGATTTATGTAATATTGTGAAGTGATTACCAAAATAGGTTTAGTTGATACGCATCATCTCATGTAGATGTAAAAAAAGAGAAGGAAAAATTCTCCCTGTGATAAGAACTCTTACGATTGCCTTGCTTAACGACTTTCCTGTGTATCATACAGCTGTTACCTAGTCATTATGCTGTGTTTTGTATTCCCTAGGACTTATTTATCTTACAACTGAAAGTTCATACCTATTGACCACTTGCCTTCAGTTCCTCCTCTCCCTCCACCTCCATCCCTCACCTCTGGTAACCAGAAATCTGATCTTTTTTCCTATGAGGTGTTTTGGGGATTGTTTTGTTTTGTTTTTCAATATTCCCCATATAAGTAAGATTATATAGTAATTTTATTTTTCTGTCTGATTTATTTCCCTTAGCCTAATGCCTTCAAAGTTTATCCATGTTGTCCCAAATGGTAGAATTTTTTTCATTTTTTCATTGCTGGATAATATTCCATTGTGTGTGTGTGTGTGTGTGTGTGTGTGTGTGTGTGTGTCTGTGTCTGTGTATATATTACAACTTTTTTATTCATTCATCCATTGATAGACATTTAGGTTGTTTCCATGTCTTGGCTATTGCAAATAATGCTGCAGTGAACAGGAGAGGGCAGATAACTCTTTGAGTTAGGATTTTCATTTCCTTTGGATATCTTCTAGAATTTTTAGATCATACAATTGTTCTATTCATCTGAGGAACCTCCGTACTGTTTTCCGTAGTGGCTGCACCAGTTTGCAATCCCACCAACAGTGCACAAGGGTTGCCTTGTTACCTTTTTTCCACATCTCTGCCAACATTTGTTGTCTCTTATCTTTTTGGTGATGGTCATTCTAACAGGCATGAGGTAATATCTCATTGTGGTTTTCAGTCGCATTTCCGTAATGACTAGTCGTGCTGATACCTTTCCACTGTACCTGTTGGCCATTTGTATATCTTCTTTAGAAATATGTCTGTTCAGGTCATTTGCTCATTTTTAGATTGGGTTATCTGTTTGTTTTGCTATTGAGTTGTATGAGCTCTTTATATATATTAGGTATTAACCTCTTATCAGATATATGGTTTTCAAATGTTTTCTTCTATTCCATAGGTTGTCCTTTCAATTTGCTGATGGTTCCTCTTCTTGTGTAGAAGCTTATATTCCACTTGTTTATTTTTTAATTTGTTGCTTGTGCGTTAGGTGTGATTTCCAAAAAAGTCATAACCAAAACTCACGTCAAGGAGCTTTTTTCCCTAAGTTCTCTTTTGGGAGTTTCATAGTTTCAGGTCCTACATTTAAGTCTTTAATCCATTTCGTGTTAATCTTTTTGATTAATGTAAGATAGGATCAAATTTCATTCTTTTAGTTGTGAACATCCACTCTTCACAGCACCATTTATTGAAGAGGCTGTCTTTTCCCTATTGAGTGTTTTTGGCTCCTTTGTCAAGTATTAGTTGACTATATTCTTGAGTTTATTTCTTGGCTTTCAGTTCTGTTCCATTGGTGTATTTGTCTGTTTTTATGCCAGTGTTGTACTATTTTAGTTACTATTGCTTTATAGTAGAGCTTGAAATCAGAGTTTGATGCCTCCTGCTTTGTTCTTTCTCAGGAATTCTTTGACTATTCACTGTCTTTTGTGCTTCCATATAAACTTTAGGAGTGTTGTTGTTGTTTTTTCATATTTCTGAAAAAAATCTATTGGAATCTTTATAGAGATTGCATTGAATCAATAGATGGCTTTTGGAACTGACATTTTGACAACAGTTAATTCTTCCAGTCTATGAACATGGAACTTTTACCACTTTTTGTGTGTCTTTGATTTCTTTCATCAATGTCTTGCAGTTTTCAGAGTATAGATCTTTTACTTTCTTGGTTAAATTTATTCCTAAGTATTTTATTATTTCTAATGCTATTATAAATGGGATTTATCTCTTTATTTCCTTTTTTTAAAAAAATTCATCCTTACTGATTATTTATGTTAATTTTGTATCCTGTAACTTTACTGAATTCATTGATTGGTGCTAACAGTTTTTTAGTTGAGTCTTTAGAACTTTCTATGTACAAAATCACGTCTTCTGCAAACAGAGAAAATGTTACTTCTTCCTTTTCAATTCTGATGCCTCTTGTTTCTTTTTCATGCCTGATTGCTCTAGCTAGGGCTTCCAGCACTGTGCTAAATAGAAGTGGTGAGAACTAGGCAGCCTTGGCTTGTTCCTGATCTTAGAGGAAGGGCTTTCAGCCTCTCATTGTTGAGTATGCAGTGTGCTGTGGACTTGTCATATACGGCCTTTATTATGTTGAGGTATGTTCCTTCTTTGCCTCCGTTGTTAAGTGTTTTTTTTTATCATGAATGCTGAATTTTTTAAATGAGTTTTTCAGTTTTTCAAATCTGTCACGATGATTATATGATTCTTTTCTTCGTTCTGTTAATGTGATGCATCATGTTGATTGATTTGTGTATGTTGAAACATCCTTGCATCCTGGGGATAAATTCCATTGGATCATGGTGAATGACCCTTCTGATGTGCTGCTGAATTCAGTTTTCTACTATTTTGTTAAAATTTTTTGTATCTGTATTTATCAAGGATATTGGCCTGTAGTTTGAATTTGGGAGTTTCCTCCTCTTTGATTTTTTGGGAAGAGTTTGAGAAGAATTGGTGTTAATGCTTTGTTTAAATGTTTGGTAAAATTCACCAGTGAAGCCATCTGGTCCTGGGCTTTTCTTTTTTGGCAGATTACTGATTCAATCTCCTTACTAGTAATTGGTCTATTAACACTTTTTATTTCTTCCTGATTCAGTCTTGGTAAGGCATAGGTTTCTAAATTTTTCCCCCTATTTCTTCTAGGTTGTCTAGTTTTTTTGGCATATAGTTATTCCCAGTAACTTCTTATCATCGTTTGTATCTCTGCTGTATCAGTTGTAACGTATTTTTTTTGTACACAATATTGTTGATTTGGGAATTCTCTTTTTTCCTTGGTTAGTCTAGCTAAAGTTTTGTCAAGTTTTATGTGTCTTTTCAAAAACCCAACTCTTAGTTAATCTTTTCTCTTTTTTTTGTTCTCTATTTCATTTATTTCTGCTCTAAACTTTATTATTCCCTTCCTTTTACTAACTTCAGGCTAAGTTTGTTCTCTTTTTTTCCCTATTTCATTACGGCATGGAGTTAGATTGTTTATTTGGCATCTTTTTGCTCCTTAATGCAGGCATTTATTGCTGTGAACTTCCCTTTTATTTATTTTTTTTTTGAACTTCCCTTTTAATACTACTTGTGCTGCATCCTGTAAGTTCTATTATTTTGTATTTTCATTTTTGTTTGTCTCAAGAAGCTTTTTTATTTCTCCTTTAATTTCTTCTTTGATCTATTGGTTGTTCAGCAGAGTGTTGTTTAGTTCCCCTCTGTTCATGAATTTTCCAGTTTTCCTCAAGTTATTGAGTTCTAGTTTCATGCCATTATAGTTAGAGAATACATTTCATTCCTTGTAGTTAGATACTTGGTATGATTTCAGTGTTCTTGAATTTTCTAAGACCTGTTTTGTGACCTAACGTATGGTCCATCCTGGAAAGTGTTCCGTGTACACTTGAGAAGAATATGTATTCTGCTGTTGTTGCATAGAGTGTTTTTATATCTGTCTTTCAGGTCCACAGTTATATATTTGAAGTAGCTAGAAGTCACATGATAAGTTATGGTAGCTGTTTGTGTTGTTGTTAACTCCTAAAATTAGGAGAGAGAGTTCTTAAAATTTTTATAAAAGCCTTCATAAAGATTAACGACTAATAAGTTAAATTAGCAATGTATTACTTCAAACTGATGTAATGTTGACTCTCAGTAGGCCATACCAAAATTAGTGACATGAGAAACTCATTAATTTATTCATTTATTTGAAGTGTTAACTGAATATTATTATTTTAAGATTAAATACTCACTGATACCACTGTTATAGAAATGAGGGAGGTCTTAATCCCACCAACTATTATGGACAACGTGTGACTGAAGAGAAAATGTTGGTGTATATATCCGATTCATACCCTGAGTATTATATATGAGCATATTATATTTGAGAAGATCACTAATTCTTAAATCTTAAATCGCCCTAAAAATCTACCTTGTAAGGGCCAAGTGTTGATACAGAATAATTCTAAGTATTTTAAATTAAGACTGTAGTAAACATCATGTTCCTACTACTAATGTTTTTTCTTGTATTAGACATTTAGGGCCTGGCTACATGGCCCTTTTCAGTGTAAGAGACCATTTATGCCCGTTAGCTTCTGTGAAATTGATTTCACACACCCACTCCATTCCTCCAGTAAACACATTTATAATCTTCAAAGGGCTCTAGACTCCAACCCTCAGTGTGTTCAATATGAGTATGTTCTCTTTTATATGTTTTTTATTTGGTGTTCTGCCTAAGAGTAAAGAATTTTATTTTAGGTAGTTTCTCCAGAAACTAATCAGGATTTCAAGCATCTCTTAAGGATGCAGAATTTCTACCAGCCGTGGCTGCCCTGGCATGGCTGCTTTTACCCCTATAGGGAAGTGTGTTGTAGTCCTTACTATACCTTATATATCCGCTTGCTCTTAAAATTTCAATCACGCGTAAGTAAAGAAGTACCACTTTTATAAGAACACATTTTCATTTCCTGAGAATGTAAGTTGCAATTCTCTTTATCACGAAGAATTAAATAATCTTCTTTAGACTGACTACATTATACATTTTAGTGTGTGAATTCTTTGCTGGGTTTAATTATCTCTCACAATGCTAAGCCTAGGTTAAGTCAAAAGAATTTTTGATTTACACTTAAATACCAACTAAGCACATGGCACTGTATTAAGAGCTCTGGAAAGAAGGGGGCGTGCACAGCGAATGTGATCCTGCCCAAACTGCCTAATGAGCAGGAAAAAGAGAACTGGAAAGAAATATACATGGAGTACTTAGCTTCAAATGAAAAGAAACCAATATGCCATAAGGTCAGTCCAAATAAAATATCTGCCAGAAAAGGAATAAAGGTGCTTTTAATCTTAATTCTGGCATGTTCAAACTTGCTGAATTCAGTAAATACTATTTGTATTCTTTCTCTTTCTATAACCTTCCTTTGAAACCTCCCTTTGAAGACAGGGGGAAAATACTCTGCCATCTTTGAAGTTTATCATCATTAAATCAGATATAAAACGTGTTACACACCTTTTTTTTTTTTTAATGGGAAAAGGAGTACAGAATAGAGAAACAACAAGGTCCTACTGCACAGTATAGGGAACTATATTCAATGGCTTGTAGTAACTGTAGTGAAAAAGAATATGAAAAAGAATTTATATATATATATATATATATATATATATATAAACTGAATCACTATGCTGTATACCAAAGACTAATATGACATTGTAAATCAACTGTACATCAAGAAAAAAATGTTAAAAAGTGGAAAAAGAGGAAGCCATAATACCATAATACCATTCTGCAAATCAGATCCAAGCTGTATGCTAAAGGTGTACGTGTGAAGAGAGCAAGACCCCTGGGCACACTGATTAACCCTTTGTGCCTGCACTGATTAACCCTTTGTGCCTGCTTACCACGGAGCAGCTTTTTACTAAATGGTTTCCTGGTAGCAACAAAGAGTTGACACTACATATCCATAGCTGATTCCCACCCTCTTACTACATTTTTTACGGGAGGAATTAGACAGTTCATAAAGGGTTCCGCCTCCCTTACTAACAAAGAATTAGCTTAACTCTGGCTGTTTCACTAAGAAGTTGTGATACACCACTGGGCAGGCCAGAGACCAGGTGTCATGATTCATTTGGGGGACTGAAAGCCAGTAACACTTTATTTTGAAAAGCTTTTTAATGCTCATTCCCTGTGGCTTTCAGGATAAGCTGCCACTTTTCTTTATCTCTTTGCTCTTTAATGCATAATAAAGAAAATAAAAGGAAGGCATGTGTCCTAGAGCCCTGTGTGAGGGAAAGCAACTTGATGTGTACGAAGTGCTTTCAAGGGAGATCAGGGCTAGAGGGTGACCTGGAATCAGTCCTGTGTTTCTGTTGAGCGTCCTGACCTGGCCCACACATTTACTTAGCTGCGGCAGGGATCCCGCCAAACACTGATCTAGTTTCCTAATTGTAAAGGCGAGAAGGTTGCGGCCTTGGAGGCAGCGCATCTTGAAGGAGGTCATGGCTGTTAACAGACGTCCCAGTGCTGTTTTAGGTCTTCCCCTTCAGCCTTCCCGCGTCATACCTGCGTTAGCACGTTCGTGCCCCCTGTTTACCTCCCGAAGTACAGCACTGAGATTTCCCTGGGAATCTAAGGACCAGAAAGAATGAGAGGGAGAAGCAGGAACCAAAGGGAGTAGTTAGAAGGTAACTGTGATTTTTTTTTCCCTGCAGGATTTAGGCTTTTAAACTTTTTTAAAACTTTTCTCTTGATGCCTTGAAAATACCAGTATTTTAGTGCTGAAATGTTTCCAATGCTTATCAAAATTCAAACCAGTCTCCTGCATCCCATGTGGTGAGACAGCACTTGAACTCAAGACTAGAAAAGAGTTGTCACTTTCAAAAAACCAAAAAAAAAAAAACCCCAAAACTGCATTCCTGGCATTGTGAATATCGTTCCATCACTGCAGGCTAATTACTACTGTTCCCAGTCCACCAGGCTGGCGTTTCATGAATGCTCACGATGAGCCAGTTCTCTGGTTGGTGAGCCCTGCAGTTTTCTTGCTTGTTTTTCATTTTACAAGGTTTGTTATCAAGGTGCCACCCATGATTCCTCTGGAAAGGTCAACATACTCTTTGATTAACCATAACCCTTTCTGGGTTTTGGGGTGTGTACTTGTCAGAGAATAGACAATACTGTACCGTGATTTCAAATTTTAGATTATACAGATTAGTTGTAGTCATCTCATCGCCTGCTGAAATGCTTACTTGTCAACGTTTAGGAAATTGGGATAATGACATTCAACACTATTTATTGTTCTCTCAGGAGTTTGAAACTCAGACTCAGGTACAGTCCAGGTGGGTGACATGAGTGTGTGGGGGAAAGGGGTGGATATCAACCCAGAAGAGAGTGGTGAAAACTGTGCCAGACCAGAGTACACGTGTGCGCTCTTTCGTACAGCCTTCAATGTTTTGAAAACATTTCAGTCGTTCAGTTAGGCAGGCCCAGCACACTTTGGGCTGATTCTCCCATCCTTGTATAGTTGATTGAACGTGAATACATTTGATCTTCAAAACACTATAGGGCAAATACAGTTAGACCCGTTTTTCAGATAAGGAAACAGTTTCAGAGAAGTTAAGGCCTTTGTCTCAAGTCATACAGCCAATAAGTGGTAGAAATAATACTCAAACTCAGCACAAACCAGACTCCGATGCCCCCCAAAATAGAAATTGGGTCCAAAGGGAAAAAAGAGAATATGACTCACGCAGTCTATTAGTGCTAAAAAGACATGAAGCTATTAACAAAGTGTTTCACATTTGCAGGCCCAACTTTGCCCTTAACAAAATGACTTTACACTAGTGGTGAAATATTTTGATTTTCTTTCCGGTGTGGTTAGGGTGTGCCCACTGTGGGATCTCCCACTCTTGATTCACAGATATTTATCAGAGGTACGCTGGTGTGTCCGCCCAGGCAGACAAGATAGTTTCTGACTTGAGCAATCTGTTTAACAAGGAAAGCAACTCAAACCTTACTGCCTTCTCTGATCTTTATGCGTAGATGAGAGTGTCACCTTGGGTGGGGAATTTACCTGCCTGTGCTTTATTCTCCTTATGTGCAAAATGAGAGGGTTCAACACCTACATCTCTTCTAAGAGCCCTTCTAGATGTGATGTGCCATTAATATGTGCAACCTGGTTAAATTATCTTAAGGCTGAATCTTACTGATCCATGTCACCCTTGGGATGACACCATGAGAAATACGACCTGAACCCAGAGGAAACCCAGAAGTATTTTCACTGAACGAATAGTGGTCAGTCAGGCAGAAAGAAGGAGCCTAGAAGCAATGTCACAACCTAGAAGGAACAGGGTTTTGGTGGCAGACATCGGGGCATTACAATCCCAGCTCTGCTTGAGACTTCATAGCCATCTCACTTTGAGCCACTTATCCTAACCTCTCTGAGCGTCATCTCCTCTTGTACAAAAGGGTGACATGACTCACGTCACCAGGTGGTCTTACAAATTAAATGCCATGGCTCAGAGGGCACTCAGAAGGACTACAGAACTGACCAGAGTTCTGGCATGACTCTAGGGGAGATTTTTACAAAGAGTCCCCTTTTTCAAGTATTCAGATGATTAAACTTGAGTAGCTCCTGCTTGAATCAGCCCTCACGTCTTGGCTTACTTGACCCTGGACCCCCAATCCCCTAGATTCTTACTTGTTCCTCCAAGGAGTCATAGGGATGCACACGCCCAGCTCTTCGGAAGCTGTTGGTTGAGACCTGCTGTGTCCTCATGATTGTACAGTGACGGATTGGGCGAAAAAGTTCTCGGCTTTCATGGACTTTGTATCTTAGAAGGAAGCCAAATGGAAAACAAGAGAACACACAAATAATCAAGATCTGTGAATAGCGATGGTGTGCTCTGGTGAAGATGCACCTGGTTTTGTGATAGACGGGAACTAGGAGGAATCCTGGGGGAGAAGCATCAGGAAGACCTCCCCAGTGGCAGGATTGTTCTGTGCAACCTTTGCTACCCCAAGTGATGGCTCTGCTGAGGTGGGTGTTGGAGTTTAGTCTAAAAGACAAGTGATTCATACCCTTCGCCACCACCTCCTGTTTGCCTGAAATAACGAACAGTCTTGGGAACCATCAAAACTTGTCTCGTGTCTCTTTCAAGAGTCCTCATCATGTGCAGGAAAGAAAAATAGGTCCCAGGGAGGTCTGAGTGGCTTGGCCTCAAGAAAAGTACCCTTTTGCATGTGGCTTCCCGTATTTAAAAATCATTAACTCCATTTCTGGGATTTGTAGAGTGAATACCATCCCAGATCAGCAAGGGCAGATTTCCAGGAGAACAGAATCTGGTGTCAGTCCTGAGGCTAAGAATAAAATACTAACTTCAAAGGCAGTGAGTGACCTGAGTAATTCATTCAAATGATTCTGTTTTTTATTTGAACTTTTTTTTGGCACTCATGCATACCAAAACTGTATCAGAAACTGGTATGACAGTAGATGCATGCTGTAATATGAATGTGCAATTTGACTTGTTAAGGGGAATAAGAAAAACCTGGCAGCATTTCAAGAAAATTAAAAATTTGATTTTTTTTATGTTAATAAGAATTATTAGAAGGGTAATTTCAAATGGCATATGACCAGGATTATTATACCTCTTGAGGAGTAAACTGAGGAGACATATAACAGTCATTATAGACAAGAATTATTGATGTAAAAGCCATGGTGTTTGTTGAATAAACGTCTGCACCCTTCTCAAGATCACGTAGAAAAGGCAGAGTCCTGCGATGATTGAGTTGTAGGTTCTGAAATTCCCAGAGTTCAAATTCAGTCTCTGTCACATATCAGCTATTTAACCACAGGCAAGTTATTTAACTTCTCTGAATTTGTTTTCCTGGTCTGTAAAATGGGGTGAGGTAGCACATATTTGATAAGATTATTCATTAGCTAATACACAGATTGTACTTATCACAGCCCTGCCACACTGTAAAAAATAATAGCAATAATAATAATAATATCACATCATAACAGAAATAGCTACTATATTTTGAGCACTTACTATGTGCCATGTGTTATTTTAACCAATTGCCATATATTAACTCTCTTAATCCTCACACCAGTTTATGAGGAATCTTATTATCCCCATGTAATATATAAGAGTGAAGCACAGAGATGTTAAGTATTTTACCCAGCATCACACAGCTGGTAAATGGTAGAACCATGATTTGAACCCTGCTAGCGTGGCTCCAGAACCCATGCTTTAGACATAGTACTATAACTTTTTCTATTAACCTTAGCTGCTAATAATAATAATAATAATAATTCCAAGTATTAACTCAAATTAAAAACCATCATCTTAGTAACGCTGATTCATTGTTACAGTTAGTTTTTATTGTTGCTATAAAAGGAACTTCAATTTTTTTCCATTTAAAATTTAAATTAGAGCCAATAAAGAAATCCCTGACTCTGCAGTCTGTTAAATACTGATTAGTATATGTAGAGTATACGTAAAAATTTTGTCTTCCCCTTTTATTTAAAAGTTTTTCTCCAGTGATGGCATAAGGAAGGTTCTTCCGGAACACGGGGTCATTCATTTATTCAACAACTCTTACCAGGTTCTTCCTAGACTTCGTATTGTACTAAATGACTCTCAGATTGTTCTAGACCTGAAGTTTGGGCTCTCACAGCTCCTCCTGGGAGTCCCTTTCTTTCCACTGTGTCTGTGAAACTGGCACATCTCTCTGCTCAGACTTCAGGATGAGGAAACATCTAGGCTTTCAATAAAGTACAGGTGACAGTTCCCTCAGTTGCTGAAGCAGCGCTCATGACAGAAATCAAGCAGGATCCATCCCGTTCTCCTCTGTATCTGTCCTCCAGAGCCTTGCCCCCCACCCTCCTTCTTAGCATCTAGGTGACCAGTGATGGTGGGCTCTCTTTACCCCTTCTATTTTAATTCTGAACAGTCTTGGCATCTGTAATGGCTCCCACCTTGTGGGAAAATTGAGGTGAGAATCTTCCTTCCTCAGGACACGAGCCAGCATCTCTAATGAATTTCCCATCACATCGCCGGCAAGGAAAATAACTGGTGAGAGAGTAGCTCAGATTTCTCTCTTCTTAGGGCATGAGGTGCAGTGGGCCAAATTGCAAGGGTTTGTGCAGGCATTTGGGAATGGAGAAGTACTGGGCTTGAGACTGCTCCAGGGAAGTGGATTTTTGAAATGCTAATTGTCCTCTGTGTCCTGTGGTTTCTTTCGTTGCAGGCACCTTCTCATTTCCCTCTATGATATAATATGAGATTATTTAACTAATGAATATAAATTGATGAAGTTCCCATTACCTCATAATATAAGGATAAAATGGGATGTGAGATATAAACAACTGATTTCTCAAAGGATACACGCACCTACTTACCACATTCTTACCGAGTTAAGATGTTCAAAATACACATATATCAACGAAGGACGTATGACAGGATGATTTTTAAACATCATTTGGCTAATTATTCTCCTCAGTCTTTGGAGTATACACTATATCTTTTAAAAGTCTTTTGCAGTTAAATTGTAATTCTATACAGAACTTCTATTCCAAAGGTCAAATGAGAAAACATTCCTCCTCAAAGGACTCTAAGAAATAAGTCATTACAATGCCGACCCTTAAATGGAGAAAACCATTAAGCTCAGTATCTGAAGGGCTTTTGTTAGAAGCACCCGTCCCTCCAGGCAGCAGGGGAGCCTGGCCCACATTCCCAGGGCCAGCAGGAGAACAGAACCCCTCTGTACTTGCTTAAGAAATGACAAGACATATTTCCTTTTTCTTAAAGATGAAACTCTTAGGGACAGAGGTCTCTACAAAGTTCAGCAGCATCAGGTTTCTGAGAGATGTGACAAGAAAGGGGAAAACATGTTCTGATTCTGTCTGCCACAACTTTATTTCTTTTTATGCCTTTAAGATGCTCCTCATTGTATAATCAGGTAGAGATTATATTTTGTTGACGCAGGATCCCTAGGAATCTGCCTGATCATTGGAAGGAAGTCTCTGGAACCAGACTGTGTAGGATCAAATGTTGACTCCCTTTACTAGCTGTATGCCTCTGGGCAGGACCCTTACTCTGAATCTTGTTTCTTCAGCTGTGGAATGATAGTAATAATGATGGTAATAATAACAACAGCTAGGCCAGGGGGGCAGTTACAAGGATTAAGGTATGACCCGTGCGAAGGGTGGAATAGTGTTTGGTTATTATTATTGCACCATCATTGTACCATCATCACTATTAAATCGCCATACCTGAGAGTCTCAGTCCTGGCCTGGCTGCCCATGTGGATGCCACTGAGAAGTTTCCTTCTGATACAAAACAGAAGGATCCCAAAGAACAGTGCAGAGAGGTAGAGGCAAAGAGAAATGGAACTAGAAGGGGCTTGGAAAGGTACATAGCTGGTTGCAAGATGAGGAGGGAGTTTTTCATTTTGAACCCGACCTGTGACTCTGGCTACATCAGACTGGGGACATGGGTATGGCTTCCAGCCGTTTGGTAGAGTTTACAGGTAAGTTGGCACAGATAACAAGCATGAGTGTGTTCATAGCTGCAGCTGCCGCTTAGTGCTCAGCACTCACCAGGCGCCAAGTTATGCCGTTTACCAGCGTGATCTCACTTTATATTTGGCAAGGAGGGGGGATTCATTATCTCTTTTAAAGAACGAGAAAGCCAAGGTTAAGACCAAAGAAGTCATTTATCTGGAGTGACAGAGTAAGTGGCACAATTAGAATTTGAACCTAAGTTTATTTGATTCTTATCTTCTAAATGCTACTGCCTTGCTGGGCTGGGTCCCCTGTCGGTATTCCCGGCCATCCGAAGGGATTAGCTGTGGCTAAGTGAACTAAAAAGAGAGAAGCATCGAGCCCTAATAGATCCTGAGAGATCGGCTGGGGCAGCTCGCTGCCCTCTGTCAGGTGAATGACCAGACATGTGGGACAGATGCTGGCTGTTTTTTTCCAAAAGATCTTCAGGGAGAGTCATTTCGCGACGTCCCCAGAAGGCAGAGGAGCAGAGCCGGTCAAGCACAGCGGAGGAAGGGCCTACGTGAGCAGATGTGCTCCATGTGATGCGGGCCCCCGGCTGACAAGCTTACTGGGAGATGTTCTGCTTGAGAACTTTCTGTTTAACATGCCGAGCAAACCAGCTTCCAAGTCTTAAGTCCGGGAAAATCACTTTGCTTTCTGTGAGTATTGTATGAATTTATCCAGGGCCTTCGGTGGTGGCAGAGTGAGTTTGAGATTCAGCAGAGACCTGTCTACCTTCCAGGACCTTCCAGGAAAGCAGTTAAGAGGATAACCAGCGATGTCTTGCCAGCCATTAACTTCTACATTTTCTTGACTTCCTTCTATTCCAAAAGGAAAAAAAAAAAAGTCTTATCTTTGATGCAAACTCTATGCATGAAATGAATGCTTGATGAGCATCAACATCCTCCACCACCAATTTGTAAAAGTTCCAGGTATTATTACCTTTGTTTAATTATAAAATTCAGATGAGGTTGGATTTAGTTGCTTATTTAGCATCCGTCTTCCCTGCTAGACCGTAAGCTCCACGTCACCAGAGTGACCACAGTCGGTGTCCTAAACATACTACGTGTTGAACAACAAAGGGAGAAAAGGAAGACCAAGGGTTGAGCCCAAACAGACTCCCTGTTCCAACAAGGATGAGTCATCTGACTTCTCTGAGATTAGTGTTACAAGTTTTGTGACCCAGCTGGCAGGAGTTATACAAATGGTGGTGAGGGTGTTGTTATTTATTATGACAATTTTCACTGTTTAGTTCAGAAACAACTTTCTACAAGATGAGGGGACTGATCTTGTGCAGACCTCGTGAATCTTCCCCCGAGTTCACATAGAAGAGTGCCAACTTGGTGTGTTCACTTCCTGAAGCCGTCGTAACAAACACATCATCACAGATTCAGTGGCTTGAAAGGACAGAAATGTGTTCTCTCGCAGTTCTGGAGCCAAGATGTCCAAAACATGGAGAGAATCTCAGGCAGCTCTGGGGAGGACCTGTTCTTGCGTCTTTCAGCTCCCGTGGCTGCCCTGTGGTTTCTGTGCTTGTGGCCGCATCGAGCCTCAGTCCTCACATCTCCTCTGGGTGCCTCTCCCATCTCCCTCAACCTCTCTCCTATTCAAGACACTCATCATTTGATTTAGGTCCTGCCCAGGTAAGCCAGGATAATCCTCTCATATGGGAATCAATAATTTTATTGGTGAAGGCCTTTTTTCCAAATAGTCACATTCACAGATTCTGGGGCTTTGGACGTGAACGTATCCTGTATCTGGAGCCATCGCTCAGCCCAGTGTGTCTGGTCTCCGTAAATGTAGGTGGTCCCTCTGCTCTCCCAGGATGGATCCTAATTGGACATTTTGTTCTTTCTCTTTATTGAAGTGTAATCCATTTACAATGTTAGTTTCATGTGTACAGCAGAGCAATTGAGTTATACATATACGTGTGTGTGTGTGTGTGTGTATATAAATACCCATATATATTTCAGATTCTTTTCCGTTACAGCTCACTAAAAGAAATTGAATATAGTTTCCTGTGCTGTACCGTAGGTCCTTGTTGTGTACCTATTTTATTTATAGTAATGTATATCTCCTAATCATTTCCTCCCCCACTAATTGGACATTTTTTGCAATTAGAAGTATCAGACCACTTGACTCTAAGAGTAAAACTTTCTATTCCACCACAACTTTGGTGATAACGGCTCTATATAATCTATATTTCAGAGATGGATCATGTAAAGATCCAGAAACCTCCTGGCTTAAAAGAAGTAACATTAATTTGCTTGAATATTAATATTGCTTTTAGTTTTGAATGAGATGGTTTTAAAGTATCTAAAACTAATTGATACATGCATCTTTTAGTTTGCAGCTGAATATGTACTAATTCTGGCTGTGAACTTCCTAAGCAAAAATGCTAGTGAGCCGACTGAAGTGACAAATGCACTCGGATTTTGATTAGCATCATTCAGCTACATGTGGAAGTCCTTCACCAGGAATCAGCTACAGAAACCGGTCCGCTACGAGACACCTGTCACAGCCAATTCCATTCACTTAGCACTCACTTCTAATATTAAATAGTGTTTTGCTTTTAACTCAGGATCTTCCACACCCAGAGAGAGAGAGCCTTAGTTTAGGTTCTTAGTTTTCAAATGGCTGTAATAACAGTAAATCCCACAAAATTAATGCAGAGGTATATATAGGGTTGTATGTATATACTGTGCATTTTTAGAACATAGATTCTGAAATGCCAATTTTCATGGAAGCCTTGCCCTGGTGAATCAAGATTTGCAAAGCAGAGAGTAGCTTTCATAAAGGATAGGGACATCTCTGTCACACCACTGATGACCTGAGACATGTAACCTCCTCGGGGAAAGTATTACTGTTTTCATTACAGTTGCCAAGGAGCAGCAAGTGCAGCTGCTGAATTACTTCCACCTTACGGGCAGTGAAATGACGAAAACTACCCTTGTCTAAAATACTGTAAACAGGAGGCCAGAATTCAAACGAAAACAACTTCACAATTAGTTTAGTCCTACATGGAAATAGGTTTCCTGGTTGGAAACAGAGTTCGTGCATTTCACTCTCAATTCCTGTCACACTTCTGCTTGTTTCCTCGTCAGTTTTTAAGAAGGTTGGTTAATCATCGCATCTGTTCAGCAAGCCCATTCATTTCTCTTATTAACCTTGGGAGTCTTGTCAGATGAGGTCCACGAGCAAGTGGGAAGTCTCAGCTAGTACTCTTCGTGTCGTGGCAGTTTCTCCCTCTTTAGCTTGTTCCTGGGACAGTTTGGTTTCTTTCCATCTTTAAAAAAAAAGGGATTTGGGGCTTTACTCCGGGATTTGGGGCCCTTGATTATTGGTGATGACCTTCATGAAGCATGACATGCTGCAGGTGTAACCAAAGATAGTTTCAGTTATTGAGAACCTAAATGATTTTTTTAAATTTATTTTTTATCGAAGTTTACAATGTTGTGTCAACTTCTGGTGTACAGCACAGTGTTTCAGTCATACATATACATACATATATTCCTTCATATTCTTTTTCACTCTAGGTTACTACAAGATACTGAATGTAATTCCCTGTGCCATACAGTAGAGACTTGCTTATGAGTTGGCAATTCTTGGTTCTTTTCCTTCCCCAGGAAAGCCACCGTTCAAACATCATATACATTATTCTTCGGCAATTTCTACTGTAATTAGTGTCATTGTTCCATAGACAATTGCATTGTATTGCAGAGAACCTAAATGATTTTCTTTTCAGTTCTTGATCACTGCTATTACAGGGACTTTTTAAGAGTATTATTTCTTATGCACAAATCCCAGGAATGACTTATTTGTCTCAAATGTCAAATTGCCAGACCTTTGTAATAACCTTGTTTGCGGCTACCAGTACAGCATTGCCTCATTCCCTGCTGTGCAGGAAAAATTACAAGGAAAAAAGGTAACCCTTTCTTGCCTTGATCACAGTTACTAAGTAGACTGTAAAGAGAGAACACCAAAGTCATGAGCTCCAGGTTCTGGGAAGTCGAAAGGACTCATGTCACATTCAGATGACCTACTCCTGGGCATGAGTCTTGAAGAATCAATGACTCATTTTCACAGCAGAGAAAAATGACCAACTACTGCCTCCCACCTTTCTGGGAGGTTATGACTTGTGGGAAACACCAAATCCCAGGGTGCAGTGCCACACATCCCGTTGCTGTGAATGTAAGGCACAAAGTTCACAGCATAGGAAAATTCAGCATGTTTCAAATCCACCATGTCTTTCAGGGACATTTTCCCATCCATTCACGTCTTTTAAATAGTTTGGAACAAATAATGAAAAACATGTGCCATGTTTTACAGATTCTGGTCCTAGAAGTTGATTATATCATCAAAGAAATATTTCACCCTCTGCAAATAAAGTCCGGTACTCGGTCCACGTGTGAAAAAAACAGTAGCGTGAGGCTCCGCGGTAGCAGCTCTCAATGTGTGTTTAGGGGGACACCGATTCTAGGAGAGATCGGCAGTGAATAGTTCCTAGCTTTGTCTTCTGCCGGACTTCTGAGAGTCATTGATGCTGTCATGTGCGTTGTGTATTCCCAGGAAGGAGATACAGGGAAATAGTGAATCCCAAACTCCTTTGATGGTAAATCCCCTTTCTGTTCATCGAAAAATGATTGTTCTCAGAAACAATTTTGCAGCATTAGCACTGTACATCATGGAATGGAAGGGCAGTGAAAATGTCAACGTGGGTTCAAATCCCAGCTCTGTGACAAACAGGGTACTTGAGGCAAATCACTTGACAGCTCTCGGCTTTAGCTTCCTTTGGGAGTGGAAGTAGATGATCTCTTTGAGTCCTTTGAAAACTTGGAATGCTGTGATTCTCTGCTCAAGGTTAAGTAGGTTCCTGTAATCCACATTTCATTCTGCAAGTTTGATTTTGTTCTTCTGGTTTCGGAAAGGCTTTTCAAATCCACTGAAATATTTAAATGATTAACCTGAAAAGGGTTGATATTTTGAGAGTATCATAGTCACAGTCAAATAATCCAAATTAGGCAGGTTAGATATAAAAAATTTGAGCCAGCAGGTTGACACTCTGATCTCCCAATAAAGAACTAGAATGGATTTGGGCATGCCACAAGGTTTTGGGGACAGTGAGGGAAGTGTGAAGGACTCAGACCTTTTCCTGCTGGCATTAGTTCAATCATCATCCCCCTCTCTGTCCGGAGTCTGGTGCAAAGTGGCATCACATATGTCCTCTGTTTTCCCTTCCTCGTCTGTCATCCGCTTTCTTTTTCTCCAAAGAGCATGAAGAGGAACTTTTATAACTGGGGTTTGGTAGGATCTCAGTGCCTTTCTTTCCCACAACTCAGCACCCACGGAGGAGGGGACCCTCTATACTATATTCTGTTAAATAGGTACAAAACATCTCATTTTACTCCTAACAATCTTAGAGGAATAGAAGGATATCTTTTTTTTTTTCTTTGAAGGATATCTTTTGGTTCAAGTTTGTTCTGTATCCAAAAAGGTGTACGTGATCAATGCAAAAATTAATCAGATTTGTGTAAAATTCGATTGGAGGCAAAGGAATCCTTTTATTACACCTGAGTTTTACGTGTTCATTACTGCAGGAAATTTAGACACGCTCTCAGACTTTTCAAAATTACTTTTCTTATCCTTTCATTAATCACGGAAACAGCTGGAGGGAAGACCAGGATGTTTTGTTCTCACTATAGAATTGTTGTTTAGTGCTTTCTTGACACTTAAAACGCAGGAAGTTAAGTTTGTGTCTGTTTTCTTCTTCTAGATTAAATCCAAGTGCATCTCAGTTTCATTATGTGCTTGGTTTCAGACCAAAAATAGGGACTTGAACAACCGACGTCATAACGTGAACAATCTGAACTCGGTAGTTTTTACCTTCCTTCATCACTGTAGTTCTTACTAAAATGGAATTATTGAGAGACGTCTCTTTGAATATTATATCTGAAAGTTTTCAAGAAACCAAAATGTGGAAAGTTCAAGAACTCATCAGTATGGCTGACATGAACTTGAGATATTCTTAAAGCCAATCAAGTAGAATCTTTTGGCATCCCTTAATCTAAAAATACCACTTGATTAAATTCACTTTTCAATATCCTTTTTAATTCCATAGTATGGTTTTTAACGTGCCCTTATTTCTCTGAGAAAAAAAAAATGGAAATGAAAAGCTGGAATCTAAAAATAAAATCCATGCTTAATACACAAGCTAAATATACCCCCAAGTTTTCTCATTGCTACATTAATTCAATGAAATCTAATTTAAGCTAGTGCCAGTGTTCTGAATAAAGATGAACCAGTATTACCAGTTCTCATTGTGTTCCAGCTTCTTTCTTTAAGACTTATCAGAAGAAATGTTAATTGCTTAAGTCCTTACATAAGATCGTGTGTTCTTTAAAGTTCTCTGGAAGAGATTAAACAGAGGATGGTAGTAACTTTGCATTTATTTTTAGCTCCATCCTATTCTGTAGGTAGACCCCTCCCCCCACGTGTTCATCCTGACTTCAGACCATTCTTTAAGAGGTAACTTTCCAACATCCTGGTAACTATCATGTTGTTTACCACGTCACCCCCACTGCATATTCAAATTCCTACTCTTATCTCTTATTGCTCATGATTTCCCAAACTGGTGAACGCAGGTTTGTAGGATGTTAATAAAGATGCCTCCAAAGGGTGCAGGGCTCAAATTAGTTTAGGAAATAATGAATTAAGTCAAGTCAAGCAAATCCCTTTACTGTGGACTTTTTCTGCATTATGAATGGGAAGCCTCTAAGAGAACAATACAGATTTTTAACTTTTGCAACTAACCATAAAACAATTTTAAAGCATCTCTATTTAATTAGATTACTCAGTGGAAAACAACATACAGTTCCAGGGTGTTCACAAGTGTCTGCCCTATGACCCTTGCCTACCTTTTTTGCATCATGTTTCTTATTTTTGTGCAGACCCCTAGCTGGTGCGGTGACCACAGTGCATATTTTTAATGCGTCTTGATCTTTGTGCAGGCTGTCCCGTACCCTGGTATTTTCTTTCTCTTTCTTTCTCCTCTTGAAAGCTTAATTTTTTTTCAAGGTCAAGACTGAATGTTATGTACTATGTTGTTATTTTTTCCTGCAAAATAATAATTTGCTTTCTCCTTTGTTATCCCTTAGCATTTTGTTCACACGTCTGCTTAAGTTCTTGCCATTGTCTGTCTTGAATCAGGTAATTGTCCACATTTCCCTACTGAGATGAGGGACTCTTCAGGGGCAGTGGCTTTATTTTAATTTATCTTTACATCTATCATTTCTTAGATATACTCCGCCAGGCATGTAATAGGTAATCATTCTGGTTGAACAGAATTGAGTTGAATAGCCAAGTCATTCTTTTCTGACACCTGCAGTGTTTCCATTTCCAGTCAGAATAGGAGCCTAGGACCTTCCAGGGGTCCACAAGGCCCCACATGGTCGCCCACCCCGCAGCCTGCATACACCCCTGACTCCACCTCTAAACTACTTTCTCCCTCATTCATTCCACTCCAGCTGAATTGGCTTCCTGATGTCCCTCAGACATGCTCACTATCCTCTCTTGGAGAGTCTTTTCTTCTACCTGGAGTGATTTCCCCCAAATACTCACATCCTTCAGGTCTTTGCTGTAATGTCATCATTTACTTGCTCAGCCTCACCCTGGGCCCATTATTGTCAATTACATCTTTTCTCCATCCTCCCAGTTCTCCCAACCCCTCTTACCCTGTTCTGGTTTTTGTCTTCTTTCTCCCCCTACTTCACTACCTTCCAACGTACTCTGTAATTTAACATCTCTCGTGCTTATTATCATCATGCCTCACCTGGTTAGTTGTAAATTCCATGAGGGCAGGGATATTTGTCTGGTGTCTTCATTGCTGTGTCCCTAGAGCAGGGACTGGTGTCTGTGAGGCACTGCATACACATAGGTTACAAGAATAGAGCAAATGAACGTGGTTTCCATCCCATTTTCTAGGATAGCAAATTTGTGCTGTTTGTCACAGTATGTTCATATAGAATTTAGTGAGACCAGGGGAGTTTTTGTTAGCTTTCATTATTGAAAAATTGTTCTCTGCACTTCAGCTCACTCAAGCTGTGAAGGCAGTAAAACACTGCACCAATTAAAATATTCCAATTAACACTAATCAGGAAGAGCAATATTAATACCACAGCTGAACCGGATTGCTGAATCTTTGTAGCCTCGCATGTCACTCTGGGCACAGTATGTCAATTTCTTAAGCTAGTTGTTGTACCCTCTAATGAATTTTGGTAAAATGATGAAGACTTTCTTGAGGGAAGGAAAATAGGGGATTAAATGAGTGGGTCTTTATTTTAAAATACCAGGATCCTACTCTTTAGTCCAGCATAACACTGCTTTCATTATCATCACAGGTAAGAAGAATGTTTCATGGCATGTCCACTCCATCAGAACACCGTGATAGTTTTTTGGAGCCTAAGAAATGTGAGATGTCGTTCTTGTCCTCAAGGAGCCTGCAGTCTCCACTGAAAGTGTTTTGGGTTCTAGTCTTGGATCATATACTTATATTTTCCAGCTTTATTGAGATACAATTGACATATAACATCTTGTAAGTTTAAAGTGTACAACATGTTGATATGATACACTTGCATATTGCAAAATGATTGCCACCATATGGTTGGCTGACACCCCCGTCACATCAGTAACATCATATAATTACATTCATTTCTTGTGGTGAGAACAGTTAAGATTTCTCTTACAAAATTTCAAGAATATTATATAGTACTGTTAGCTATTGTCACCATACCAGTACGTTAGACCCTCAGAACTTAGTCACCTGATAACTGGAAGTTTGTACTCCTTGACCCACATTTCCCCATTTCCCCCACCTCCCAGCCCCTGGTAAACACCATTCTTACTCCCTGTTTCTATGAATTTGGGTTTTTTTAGATTCCACGTGTAAGTGAAATTATGTAGTATTTGTCTTTCTCTGCCTGACCTATTTCACTTAGCATAATGCTCCAAGTTCTAGGCATGTTGTCATAAATGTCAGGATTTCCTTTTTTCTCATGACTGAATAACATTCTATGTAAATAGACGTATATATCTCATGTCTATCCATTCAGCTGTTGACAGTCAGTAAATGAACACAGGGATCTCAGAGATACCTGCACTCCCATGTCCATTGCGGAATTTGTCACAATAGCCAAGATATAGAAGCAGCTGTATCATTTATTTGAGGTTTAACTTTGAGCAGCTCTCTTAACTTTTCTGAATTTCAAATGTCTTCTCCTGTTCAATGCAGTTAATACTTTTGCCATCCTTGTCTACTTTACAGAGACGTTTTCATGATCAGATGAGTTAGTATGAGTAAAAATGTTGGGTTTTTTTTTAAGGTGTTACAAATAAGCACGGTACAAATTCACAGGGACAGAAAGTAGAATGGCAGTTGCCAGAGGCTAGTATGGGAGGAGGAAGTAGGCAGTTTTGTTTAATGAGTGTAGAGTTTCAGTTTTACAAGACAAAAAGAGTTCTGAAGATGGATGCTGGTGGTGGTTGCACAACCTTATGAATGTGCTTAATACCGCTGTACTATATGTTTAAAAATACTTAAGAAGGGGAATTTTATGTATATTTTACTGAGATTAAAAAAAAATTTGAAGGAAAAAATATGCACATCCTAAGCCCACGTTGAAGGACTGTGTTCATTTGGATATGTGAGTTCAGGTGCCTTTGATCATTAGGCGGCCCCAAACTCGAGACAGCTCAACAAAAATAAAGTGGTTTTATTTTGTTTCAGATACTACAAGACTATGAGGAAATGTATCATCATTGGTCTAGTTGCTGCTACTTTTATTATTACTATGACATCTAATAGTTTTAATGTTATTATAATCATTGCTAAATTATTGCTATTATTATTACCATCATTGTCGTCGTCTTCATAATTATATTTTACCTGAAACATGGCCTAAGAGAGTAAAATTTCCGGCATCACCCATTGCTAATATAAGATACTAAGTATTGAACTGTTACATTTATCAAGTGCGCACAAAGTATCTGGCCCAGAACTTGATGTCAAGGATGCATGGATGATCTGTGAAATGTATCGGTTACCCCCAAGTCAGTCCTCCCAGCGCCCTCGTGGTCCTGGGTGGACATGTGCCGAACAGCACAGTATTTGAGTCACCTACACACACTTTCTCTGCTGAGGTTGCACAAGGTGATTTTATGCCTTCTTGTTTCAGCTCTCCTACTATAAAGAGTGTCCTTTTTGCAAATCCATTTAGTGCCATGGGTTTTTTTTTTTTTCCTTTTCATTTTTGTGCTCTTTGTTGGTAATTTTGCTATTTAAAGTAGCCCAAAGTGTAGTACTTTAGAGCTGTCTCGTGTTCCTAAGCACAAGAAGACTGTGCTGTGCCTTTCAAAGAAAATATGTGTGTTAGATAAGTTTCATTCAGGCACCCGTTATAGTGCTCTTGGCTATGAGTTAATGTTAATGAACTGACATTATATATTCATAAGGTGTATTTAAGAATAAACACACATAAAACAAAGTTATGTATTGATCATGTTGATGGAAATGTTGTGACCAGAGACTCGCAGAACCCTAGCCCCATAGTCCCCCTGGGTATTCACTCATTTAGGGTTTGCAGCAATTTCCTAGAACACAGCTAGTACCAGTGATGAAAACTGATTGGAGACCCCTGCTAGTATGGTGCCGTGGTTGAATGCAGGGACTCAAATGAAAACAACAAAGCGTTAATGCTGTTAGAAAAAAATACCAGAGAAAATCCTTATGATTTGGGGATAAGGAACAGTTTATTAAGTATGAAACTAAGAATGTTAGCCATAAAGAAAAAATGGATGCATTCAGAGAACTTTCATTTATCCAAAAATACTGAAGAGTGGAGAACAGAGTCATCTTCAGGAGAAGATAATTGTAAACCTATAACTGATAACCAGAGGGTCCCAAATATACAAAGAACTCGGGGGAATCGGTAAGCATAAGAGAAAAATCTACTAGATGACTGGATAAATAACATGAACTGGCATTTTGAGAATGATGAAATGTGAATGGCCCATAAACATGAAAAAAAAAAAAAAGACTTTATTAGTAACTGAAGAAATGTGTATTAGAAGTAATGGATTGCCATTTCACGCACTATGCTGACCCAAAGTAAAATACTCAGTGTTTCTGAGGAAGAGTGGGACTTCTCATGCAGGCTGACAAGATGAGCACTTGTCCCAACCACTTTAGAGAACGCATTGTATAAATCTCTCATGAACTAGTAAAGCTAAGCTTCTCTTCTCCTAGGTGTATATTCTCTAGACCAGAGACACTCTGGAAAATATTCCGGGGAAACTTGCCTTCATAGCAGTTTAGTTTGTAATCGCAAATAAGCAGAAAAAAAGAACTAACTGTAGACAGTGGAAAGGATATATATATACTGTGGTCAATTCCTACAAAGAAGTATTAAACCACAATGAAAATGGGTGCACCACAGCTCCCTCATCAAGGTGGCCTCTCAAAGGAATGATGGTAAACAAATAGCCAGTCTCAGAGGAACACGGAGTACAGTTCCATTTTCAAGACTAAGCATGGATTGTTTAGGAATATATGTATGTATATGAGAAAACTGTAAGAAGAAAGGCAGAATGATGAAATAATCAGCAGTGGGGGTTGCAATAGCAGAGGAGTATGCAGAGGTCTTCAAAGTCACTGGCCGTGTTCCACCCGTAAATATGGGCGTGAGAGTCACATGTGTTCGTTTTTTGTTCTATAAACTCTCCATATTCATTATGCATTTACTTCTTATGGGCTTAATATGCCACACAAGAAAAAATTCAAAATGAAGGAAAGCATCAGGATGTCTGGAACCAGACAGCCTGGGTTAGAATGCAGGCTGGCATTATTATTTACTACCCATGTGAACCTGGGACAAACTATTTCACTGTCTCTGCCTCCATTTCCTCATAGAATACATAAGAGGGAATACAGTCATACCAATTTCACGGGATTGTTGAGAGGATTAAATGAGTTAATACCTGAAAAGTGCTTAAAATAGTGCCTGGTACATAGGAAGCACTCCATAGGTCTTAATGGTAAACGTTCTCGTTATTACTGCAACCCAGAGCCACCTCTGAATGAGTACCAAACTTCCAGCTGAGCAAGAAGGATGTGAGCATTGCATCATCACTTAAGTCCCAGGATGCCTCAGCGGCTCCCTGTAAAACCTTCACTACCTCCCCCAACTGCACGCACGCACTTTAGAGACATTTTTAAATGTCGCTATCACTTGCTGTGCTGTAGTATCTCCAATCTATGCTGCATCTACATGTAGCATAACTATAGATTCATCTACAAACTTTAAAGAAGTCTGTGAAAAGCCAAGTGCCACAATGAGGCTGAAGGGTGTAAAGTTGCTGTGCAGTTTCTTGCTACAGAATAACAATGGGGATTGCACTGGCATCTTCTGAAAACTCTAGCGTTAAAGTTTTCAGGCAGAGGCACACCCAGAGACATGGAAAATGACCTCAGGGGTGACATTGTTAAGATGGAAAGATGGTGGGTCAGTGCTCGAAAGATGAGGCCAAAGCTAGATATGAACTTATCTCCTGTGAAAGCCAGAACACCGGTAGTCTCAATGGCTGACTGAGTCTAGGTTTGACGGGTTTGACTAACCAACCTGAACACACTTGATGCTACGGTTCTCCGAAGAATCCAGTCACTCCTCGGAGTAGAGTAAGGCAGTGTCTTACACCGTCTGCAGGAGGGAAAGCGGGGAGAATGAGCAGGACTGAGAAAGAGATGGAGAGGAAACAGCTTATGGATGCTGATCTAGATTAAAACCAAGATCCAAGATCTGTACACCTGGTTCCATCATCTGTGCAAATGAATTGCTGAATGGATGAATTGTGCCAGCAAAAAGTACTTCCTGGTTGAGGGGGTGGTATAGCTCAGTGGTAGAGCGCATGCTTAGCACTACAACTCTGTAGCATTGACTACTCCCTTTGTACCTTGCAATAGAGTTATTTCTGTGCCTGTCTAACCTAACTTGTAAACTTCTTTGAGGTCAGGAACCATGTTTGTTTACCATAATATTCTCTACAGCATCCACTGCACGTGGTACCTTAAATTGTATTGATAGAAGAAGGAAAGAAGTGAAGGTAAGGGAGGGTGTTCAGACTGAAGAAAGGATGGTCTATGGACTGAATGTTTGTGTCCCTCTCCTGCCAAATTTGTATGTTGTAATTCTAACCCTCCTTCCAAAGTGTTGATATAAGAAATTGTTTCTTGGGCTTTTGGCTAAGATCAAGTGCAAAGTGATGGTATGAGGAGGTGGAGCCTTTGGGAGGTAATTGGGTCATTTGGGTGGTGCCCTCATGCATGGATCAGTGCCCTTGTAAGAAGAGACACAGGGGGAGCTTCCTCTCTCCCCTGTGAGGACACAGTGAGAAGATGGCCATCTGCAAACCAGGAAGCAGTTCCTCACCAGACACCAGATCTGCCAGGACCTTGATCTTGGAATCCTTGGTCTTCAGGACTGTGAGAAATAAATGCCTGTTGTTGAAGGCACCCCATCTACGGCATATCTGCTATCACAGCCCCAACAGACTAAGACAGACAGTGAGATCTTCCCACCTCTGAAATTTCTCTGGCTCTATAGGATTTCTGAAGCAGAAAATAGTAACTGTGTCTAAAGCAGAGCATAAATTATCACACTACTGGTTTGGTAATTGTCTTTCCGTAGGACATCAGTGGAGAGTCAGTCTGCCTGCTCAGTCGTTGCTCCTGTTTCTTCAGTTATCTAGAGTTTGTTTTTGCCAAGCACTCTTAAGCTTTTTGATGGAAGATGAAAATACTTATTTATTAGTTTCCTCAGGTGCTACCTGAACTGAGATGACTTCAACTTCAGTTATAAATAAGAAAGTACAGAATTCAGTCAGCACTGCTGCGTTGCTTGGCACTGCTCTGTGCCCTTCTCTGCCGTCTCAGTGGGGGCCGAGAGCTGAGTTGGCAGAGGAAGAGTGATTTATTCCTCCACGTTTGGAGGTAGAATGGGAGGTAACAAGATTCCACTTGTATATTATCTTCCTCTTTTACAGGTTCCGTGCCAACGTTCCCTAGTCTGTTTCCCTAACTTGTTTTTGGTAGCACTTAGCACCATCAAAGACACTACGTGTGGTTTATTTATTCTGTTAATGGTCCTTTCACCCACTTTAATCTCTTTGAGAAGAGAGATTTTTTTGTTTGTTTGTTTTATTTTTTTTTAATAATGTAACCTCAGTGCCTAAAACAGCGACTGGCATATAATAATAGGTGGTCATCGGAGGCATATTACAGATATTGAATGAATCTGTATTGGTTCTTACGGTCTATTTAAAAGCAAGGGGCTTGAGTGATGACATTTCCAAAAATTGGCAGGTTTACCGCACTGCAGTCTTATCCCCAAAACAGTGAAACAGCCCCCACAGCAGAGTCTAAATAGATGAGGAATAAACACATATCTTGCATGTATATTTGATGATTGTTTTATTTTCAAAGCTGTAATTTAAAAAGATAAAAATATATGGTTGGAGTTTCCGAAGCAACTTAAATTCAACATAAATAACAGCTGCTCTTCATCTGGGAATTTCATCTCTACACAGAACATTTTTATGCCCTTAATTTTTTTTTTAAACCAGTATTCAGCTTATTCAGCATCCAGTATCCCAAGAAATGTTTTTCTATTCAGAGAATGGGTCAGGAAAAGAGAAGAGAAATAGTCCTCTCTAAGCCAGTGATTAAACAAACCTGATACTTCCAACAGCTTTGATTTCCCCAAAATAGCTGTATGCCAAACATGTCCAATTTCTTAGGAGCAATGGATTTAAGCATGACTGGCATTTTTCCTTATGAGTCACCATCCCTGTTTTATTAGTTCAGAAATCCGAGACTGAGTACGTAGTGAGGATCTTCTATTTGCTTTTAAAGCAAAACTTTTCTGCAGAGCATGGATTGTCAGGAAATAACTGATAAATTTCGCTTTTCCCTTTAACTTGTATAATCAGAGTAATTTCCTCCCAAGCTTCTTGGGGAAAATGCCCACTTTTTTGGATAGAAATAAGAGACAGTTTAACTATAGGAGCATCTGCCTAGTTTTACTTATGAGCAGGAAGTGAGAAACAGCCCTCTTCCTTCGGCGACTGCTTCCACTGCAGTAAAGTGTTAGGCAGATTCCGCAGGGATCTCATTGCTCAGGCTTGTACCCCTGAAAGATTCACAAAAGAAAAGAAGCAGAGTGAGAAAGTTTGAGATGAAGCGGTTTCCCTTCCCTTTAAAGCAGTGTTTTTCATGACCAATTGTATGGCTGGTGGATTGATGGTCTTTGGTTTTTATCATGATCTGTGACCTGTATGTCTCCACTTGGTCATTCATTCCCAAGGTTTTTCCTATAGTTTAGTGACTTCATGATGGTCTCTTGATAGGGGACCTTTCAGCATTTCTTCAGAGAATATTTACACTAATGTTACTTGAATGTATCTGATTTGCCCTCTGGGGTGGCCCGTTTAGGAAGAAGACTGGTACAGTGAATTACAACTTGCTAATTTGAATTTTCAGAGGGAGGGAGAAAAGCCTATGAAGTGAAAGTTCAAACATGAAGAATCATTGTTTCTTTCTGTCAAAACTGTGATGATCCGAAGTCTATCAAGTTATAGAATTCTCACACTCGGTGAGGAACAGATAATTGTATGATTTAGCGCTGACGAGCTGATAACAGCCCTGGTCACAAATAGCAACAGGCCCATGCAATTTGCATGATGTCGTTTCATGTTTCCATCAGCTCAAGTGCTCCCTGGGGCAGGTGTCAGTGGGTGAGAGGCTGTTTCTTTTGCCAAGCAGTGAATTTGTTTCATGTGCTGATTGCATTCCAGTCTTAGTGCATCTCGAAACTTTCTTTTTAAGGCTCAGTGCCCTTGATTAGAGACCTTTTCTTAAAGTTAACCTTTTAGAGTGTCCCTGGCCATTGAACACACAAAGGTCCTTGGTCACCAAGATGGAAGACAGTGCGCCATGTGGACGAATACAGGAAAGTACACCCTGCTCCAGCAAGTCTCTCCAGCCACCGTCTCAGTGTATTGAACAGGAGGGAGAATATTGCTCAGCAAGTACTGATGGGACACCTAATATGCATCAGATGTGTTTTGGGTAGTGTGCTAGAGAGCCGGAGAGAGACTGAGATGATGCCTGCCTCCACTGAGCTTTCATTGGGGGAGGGGGTGTGGAAGAGGGACAGTAAACCAAATAGCACATACATGAACAAAGTGATGGCAGGTGCTGGTGATAATCACTGTGGGAGACTTGGTATAGAGGTGATGTGATGGAGAGTAACAGAAGCCAGGTGGCAGGGCTAGTCCAGATAAAACCCTCAGGGAGGTCTCCTCAGAGAAGGTGACCTTTGAGTCCAGTCCTGGGGAACGAGCATGCTGAGGGCGAAAGAGCATCTGAAAGGCAGCAGCAAGTTCAAAGGTCCTGAAACAGGGCGAGCATTCAGGTGTTTGAAGAGCAGAAAGCAAAACATGGTTGTCACAGTGTAAGCACACAGCAGGGATGAAACTAGGGGTCTGGGCAGGGGCCAGATTCCAAAGGGCCATGGAAGAGCACAGTGAAGAGTCTGTGTTTTATTCTAAAATTTACGAGGCCAGATGTTTTGTTTTGTTTTTTTCTGAAGCCTTTGTTTCTGTTAGTGTAGCGTAACTAGGAAACCAAAGATAGAGGATGCAGCTGCCTAACCGTTAACACTCCTGAGTCAGGATGATATGCGAAAAGAGATGAGCTCCCGTAGAGAAAAATGCTGGTAATGGCAGCTTGCGTTTTAGGGCCCCTGTCTCCTGAGGGGAATGACAGGATTTATGATGCTGTATCGCACTAATCATGGCAGCCTCCTGAGTCCAACAGGGGCAGATTTTTATGGAACACACAGGGAAGTGCAGACATTTTAAATTGGGTTGTTCTCCGGCTTCTTAAATGGCATGAAGTTCTAGATAAAACAGATAGTGTCAAAGAAATGAGGAAAGAGAAAAAAACTAAAAGAAGAAATAAAAATAGCTATCAGGAAAGTCATACACTGACAGAGAAAAGGGCAGCAGAGCAACCTTTATTTTCTTGTAGAGTCAGGAAAATAATAGCAGAGGGGTGAAAAAGTGTGAGTCTCAAGTAGTCAGTCTGATAATCGAGAGGTGTCATTTCATTCCTGTTACTTAATTCAGTATAGAAGAGAGACTAAATATAGGGACTTCTGGGTCCAAGAAGACCTGGGGTCTAATCCACATTCTTTCTTATACTAGGACTGTGATCTGGGATGTTGATTTTTTTTCTTTCTATAAAATGGGATTAGTAATAATTCTTACCTCACAGAGTTGTTGTCTGCATTTAATGAATGAATTCATGGAAAGCGAGAAACTGTGTTCTTTATGTAAGCTAGTTGAAACGGGTCTTATATTTTCCTCAAAGAGTTAATATTTGCCAAAGTGATTACATTCCTAAAGCAAACCCACAGAAGCCTCCTTAACGTGTAACATTGATTATGCTATTTTAAGTTTTTGCCTAGGTATTATTACTGGGGAAAAATGATATAGTAATATGGTACAGAAGAGAAAGAGGAGGGTAACCTCTTTTGCTAAATGCAGACTTGCTGATCCCAGACACATTTGTCTTTGGCAGTCTCTGCACCCCTTTTCTCATCCCCCCTTTTTTTTCCCTTTTCAACTTTTCTGCCAAAAATAAAATTAAAAAGAAGAGCAAGGGAGAAACTGGTATTATTTATAGATAGTTTTGTTGGTATGTAACTATTTCAGTAAGAAACACCTGTGAAGAAACAGCAGCTTTAAGAGTATTTTTAAGTCACTAATCCTTTCTTGAGCTTTCTCAGTCCTACTGTACCATCCCCATCACTTCATAGATTACCTTTCATTTTTTTTTTTAGTTAATCAAAATATACATTCAAAGAATCTATACTGCTCTTATTTGTTTAAGAGGAAGCAATCTTACTGAATTCACTCTTCACTGTAAGTGACTAAGAACAGGGTAATGCATTTGCAGCCATTTATGGTTTGAAAATGGCATTTCTACAATTCCAAACTAATCCCTAAATTATAGACTTTCATTGGATATGACTGATGGGGGTGAGAAAAAAAAATTCAGATGTTTGGAGGGAAAGCATTTTGAGGGTCAGATCAGCACCTGGGAGAGATCTCAAGCGTTCTTCCTTTTTTACTTTGAAACACCTGCCCTAAGGATTTTCATCGTGGTGTCTATAGCAGTAGCATTAGGCTGTGAAGGAGCACAGTCCTGAGCCATTTCTATGAGTCAGTCATTTGTAAGTTGAGTGTACATCAACTTTGGAGTATTGCTAAGGCCCTTTGTTATCTATACAAAGATATCCAGGAAAGAGATTCACTTTTCTTTTCAATGTCACACCACTAGCTAGAATCAGATTTGGGTCCCTTACTTTAAACTGCCAACAAATTGGGGTATTTAATGTCAGATCTTTAGCATATCCATAGGTCTTTGTTTCGTTTTACTTAGTCGTTGGAGAGAGAAAGTGGTTTTGCTCCACCAATACCCAAAGTGAAAAAGGAACTCAAAAAGTATTTGCTGAAGGTGGGCTAAACAAATCGAAAAATTAACAATGTAAGGAAAAACAAGATACTGACAAACATCTATCAATATTTTATATGTGTATATACTTTTTTTCAAGTTCCATTTATATCCATTCTATTTTCGTCTGGTATGCAGTGTAAACTTCTAAAACTTTAAGCTTGGGTAAATTTATATAATCAGTAAATAATATGATGTTTCCTCTTTTATTTCTGTTTTAAAATAATATACTTTGTATCCTTTATAAAAGATACACAAACATCAGTTTTTACTGTTTTATGAAAAGGGTGTTTCCCACCTTGACATTAAAAAGGAACAAAAGCTCTCTCAAAACATATCATCATAGGAAGTTCTTAAGGAAAATTATCTGAATTCAGTATATATGTGTGCATCTTAATTGTTAAGTCACACAGAGAGTACAGGCCATGCATTGGAGAGGAAAAGGTATCTGGCTCACTTCAGCACCCATCTAGACGTGAAAACACAATGAAGACCAGCAAAAGAAGATACGTGTTTTAAGTCTTATCAACATATTTTGCCACAATGGGATAGATCTGACTAACTCTAGTGTTAGTTTATCTGGTGGAAATTTGGAATCACTAGCTTTCCCCCAGTGAGCCACTTTCTGTAGCCTTTCCTTTGATGCTCAGAAATGATCATGATAGTGCTAACATTTATAGACTTCTGACTTTGGGCCAGTCATTGTGTTAAGTGCTTTACATTCATGGTCTTAATCTTCAAAGAGCCCCGTGAGTTAGGAATTACTGTCCTGATATTGGAGATGAAGAGACTGGGGTTCACAAGAGATTAAGAAACTCTACCCAAGTCATACAGCTGGAGAGTGAGAGTGCCGAGTTTGCCAGCACCTTCTGACATCAGCCAGTGTGTTAAACCATTCATGCAATTCTCCCTCTAGCTGTATCTTCTCTCACAGGAAAACCCAGTCACCCCTGCCATTCTCACTAATGGCTTCTTCCTTCTTCCCGTGGAAAGAATGTCAAAAATGTGGCTTTGCAACTCATAAGGTTTTGTAAAGTTAGACTTAATTTCAGTAGGAGTCTCTAGAATCCAAGAAACCATGCAAATGTACATGCACATATGCACCCAAAGAGCAAACGGCCGAGTCAAGACAATTTCAAATATGCTGCATGATAATTGGTTTTTAAAGTTATGACCCCTGCAAATACCTCTTTTTGAAAAAAAAATGAATGGTGCAGTCATCGTTACGGAAATTACATTTATAACAAATATATCACTTGACCATTTTTCCAAGCTGATATTGATTTTTTTTTTCTATTGATTGCTTCTTTCTAAATTGGAGGAAGCCATAACAAAGGCAACTGGTACTGACAATTTCTTATTCTGAGGACACCCTGTGAGAATGAATAGAATACAGGTCTACCCAAGTCGGGGAAATAAGTGAATTAGTATTTCTTTCTTACTTCTAGTAAATAGTACATGCATTTAAAAAATATGTGCATAACTTACGTGGTTAGGGTGTCACTTTTCCTCTTTCCTTTTCTCCTGCCCCTCTGTGGATTCTTGACAAACTGTGATGTGTGTTATTATCCCATTAACCTTTCCTGGCCATTTTAAAACTAAACTTACGCTCTTCTCTGGATGGTCCCACTCAGAGTGTGAATGGTTTCAGCTCTTCCTGTTTGTGTGTGTTGTGGATAGTTCCTTCATGATGCCCTAAAAAAGTTACTCCTTACTTACTGTTGTTACATCTCAAAAATTATCTTTTCCCCTCTGTTGTGTTTTCCCTAAACCACATCCAGCTATTTTTCTTGTAAGCTACCTCTTGCCTCTTCTAAACATTTAATAACTTTCCAGACAGAAAATATATGGAGGTGTTCTCCCCCCCTCACTCTCTGATTTACTTGGTGGTCTGAATTCCCAATGTTTTCATATATTAAGGCATTTTTATTATTTATCACATATTGCAGCTTTAAGACGTTTATACACTTTCACTCCTCAAGGGATTTGGCTGCTAAATCACTTCCTCTGTGCCCTCAATGAGCTACCCATTCCAAGTACTATAGCATATTTTTTTAAATCGCACATAAAAATAAAGTGCTAATATTACATTCTACGGTAGAATAGAGGACACTCTTTACACTGGAAAATATGATATGAAAAAACATCTGCCACAAAATTGTGCAATTTTTTAAGTACATGATTTCTGAGGGAAAAATGTATGTACAATACTGATGAATGAAAACACCAGAAAAGATGCCTGCTCATTTTTTAAAAGTCTGAATCACATGGCAATGAACCATATACAAAGCTGGAAGGGCTAGCTGGTTTGAGAACTCACAGGACATGTATATTAACTCCCTGTCATCCATGTACATCATTTGTTCTGCCATGTCTGTAGGACCTGGCTGCACAGAGCTAAAGGAAATACAACCCACCTCTCATTGTTCAGCTACCTTCCTAGCAAGGCAGAAATCCTGCTTTTTAATAGAGTTGTTTATGATTGTTTTCTCCTTGATCAACTTCATCGTTTGCACCTTATGTCTAAAAATCCCCCCATCAGGTGCTCACCCACACAGAAAAGCAAAGAAATAGGAAATTTGGAATCAAATGTACCAACTCATCACATTGTACATTGAAATGTGGATTTTCTTAGAGCTTAAAATTCATTCAAATAAACTGTTTTGTTCTTTTTTTTTTTTTTTTTTTTGTCTCTAGGATGTTGAGTAACTAGTTTGAAGCCAGTATTTTTTTCCACATGGCTTCACTAAATCAGCGGGGAAGTGTTAGATTCTGGTGCTTGAGAGCAGTGGCTTTGGAGAGAGACAGAAGAGTTTGTATTCTTCTGACCACTTCCTTTGTGAGTGGAGAAGGTGCTGAACTTCTCTGAGCATCAGTTGTATCTCCTGCAAATTGGGAGTTAAGACTATAAGGGGGTTAAGTGGTATCTGAATGAAAAGCTCTTAGCACATGACATGACCTCAATGCATTTTGCAAATAGATACTCCTACGGCTATTGGTGTTACAGTCATAGGGACAAAGCATGATCTGTAATGTATCCCAGCTGTCTCATAATGCCTGTTGCTACTGGTCATTACCCAATACAAATCTTTGGAGGTAAAAATGACCCTAATAAAACAATATATATGGCAGTACTTTCTGGGAAAGGCCTGGCCACGAGTGTACAAGTCTCAAAAAAAAAAAAAAAAAAATTCATTCATACACATAGCTTTTTAATTTGGAATTATCATGCTTCTTGCAAGTTAAGACCTGGATGGATAGTCATATCTCAAAAGACCAGTAGAGGACCTGCCATCTTTTCTTAAACACGTCTGTAAATATTGTGGCCTTTGAGTAGCCTCTTCAGCTCTGTGTAGAGTGTGTTGCTCTTCGAAACCCTTTCTTAAATGGAATGATTGAGATATGATTTGCCACTGGATTACAGCCTTCCTCAGTGGGCAAAACAAACATATATTAAGCACCAAACTTGTAGTGTGAAAGGCTTTGTGCTTTTCAACTATTATCTCATTTAATCTTTCCCCATAATTCTTACTTTAAAACAAAGTACATTTGTTCTCAGTGTTCTTTATGAGAAAATGAAGCCTAGCCCCAGGTCAACAACACAACTAATACATGGCAGAGATGATTTTCAGACTCAGCTTTGCCCAAATGCAATCTTTCTGTTTACTGTGTAGGTCGGGTCTGCCACTTGGAATCTATTTCAATTAACTGCTAAGGATCCTGTCTAAATATTTTCTCAACTACCAGATGAACTGTGATTTTTTTTTCTAACTGACCAAATCCTATATAACTGCCTGGATTCAAAAACTAAAAAGAAAGAAACAGGAATCCAGCTTTTTTAAGCTCAATAAGGACAATAAGAAAAAGAAAATCATTGTGTATATTCTCATTTTCGTTCCCATTTCTTAATGCTCTCTCTCTAGTCAGAACCATGGTGAATTTTGCTGAGATAAGACTTGATCTCCATTATCTATCATCTCTTCATTTTCATGCAACTCTGGAGATTGGATGAGATGTCCGTATAAAACAGATGGCTTATTCTAAGAACTTATATGCAGAAATGACAATTTCAAATGATTCAGTGCCACTTTTGGGGATAATGGTTTACAAGTATTAATGCCATAATGAAGTTTTCCAGCTCTCTGGTTTCATTGACTTTGAAGGCTTCTATAAGCCATTTCCTTAAAGAGAAGAAAAAAATCGTGTCCTAGACTCACCTGGTGCTCATTGAATAAAAGGAAGTTTATTACATCAGAGTTGTAATTAAACTGTAGTCATGTTTTGTACTGAGTACATGCATGTCACACCTTGGCTTCAACAGTCTTCTGGTTCCTGTGATCAGGTGTTATCTGTCAGTACTGCCCACTAAACTCTTGAGTCCCTGCTGTGTTCTCACAATATTTGTATCCAGAGCTGGAAATGAAAATTGTTATAAATAATTGATAAAAACAGTAACATATGTGCTTAACAGTTGCCTAATTCCAGAAAAAAAGCTGGTAATCGAGACATGGATGTGTATAAATTTCTGTAACGTTGGATCCTTCCCTAAAACCAAGTCTGAGTGTGGAAATCTTCCACTTGGTAACTGCAGGAAGGCTGCCAGCTCCATCACTAGCTCTATCACTCACTGATGTTGTAGCCTTTAACACAGTTTATAGTGCCTCTCTTTTCTAGTCTGTGACATGGGGAAATTAATGGTACTTAACTCATATAATCATTGTTAGGATCGCTTGAGATAATCATCATAAAAATTATTACCAATATGGCCAGCATGGACAAAATAGTCAGTAAACATTACTGAACTTTGATGTGCACAGGCTACAGGGCTTACAACCCTCCAGAACATACTTGGCTTAGAATAATCCTCACATCCAATAAGAGGTTATTACATCAAGTGTTGTAGACAACAAAAAAGTGAAATGGCACTTAAACAGTCCCTGGTGAGAGGATTTACACTTGGAAGGATGAAAGAAAAATGACTTTTTTGAATGATAATATGTCTGCCACTTAATTAGATATATTTCTTGCATTCACTCATTTTTGTTGGTAACTGTATTTCCTGATTCTAACTGTGATCTTTGGGTTCGTAAGGTCTTATCTTTCTAACCAGATTTGACCTCCTTGAGAAAGAAGAACTTTCTTCCAAATAGAAACTTAGACAGTACCTTATAAATATTTAAAAAGACACAAGAACTTTAAGATAATTATGGATATGTGTGTATATATGTCTGTTTATACATTGTATACAGTGTGTGTGTGTGTGTGTGTGTGTGTGTGTGTTTGTAGAGAGAGTCTTATTCTAGGTATATATAGAGATACCATACAACTGCATACAATGGAATGGTTTGTGAACAGAACTATCAGAAAACATGAACTTACATCCTGATAATGATATTTAATTACAGAGAGAAGTTGGGGAGGTCACTTAACATCAGTAAACCTCAGTTTCTCCATCTAGACCTGTGCTGTACAACAAAACTTTCTGCAGGGGTGTAAACATTCTGTCTGCTGGCCCGTGTGGGAACCAAGAGCTACATTTGGCTCATGAGCACTTAAAATACAGCTGATGTGACAGAGGAACTGATTTATACATTTTATTTGATTTTAACTATTTTTCATCTAAATAGGCACATGTGGCAGGTGGCTACCTTACAGTATAGACATAGAGTCAAGAAGGATAGTCCAATAGCCCAGGAAAAGAGGCTGAAGTTGAATTTCCCTGGTTTGGGAACTAGAGAGGCTGTTTTTTTGACAGAACACCATTCTATTTTGAAATAGTGTTACTCTCCCATAATGTCTTAGGACTTTACATTTTAAACCCCTTTTCCTTTATTTCTCCCAACAGATCTTGAGAATTTTAAAACAAGAACGAGGAGCACTGTGTCTGTCCGCCAAGGTCAGGGGATGGTCCTGCTGTGCGGCCCGCCAGCCCATTCTGGAGGTAACTATGGATTGCAGTGCTGACGTGTGCACACTTCACTGCCTGCTGTTTTTCTTGCTGACTCTTCTCCTTCTTGGCACCAGCTAGGGGGATAGTGTCATTTGTAGAGAGTCCCAAAGTCCCTCCGTGTCAAGGAATCATCGTTGTCCGTGCCTCCCATAATTAGGCTAGGAAAATATCAGGTTGTGCAAATGTCCCATCCCACTGCGGTCTCCCTTGGCGCAGGGGTAAGGATGCCCGAGTCCATCAGAATCAGAATCCCGTTGCTTGGTAAAGCCACGTAGGTAAAACCACCAGTACTTCTTCCATCTTGATTCTTTTAAAAGATGGCCTTGCTTCATTTCATCTCACTGTTGGTCTGTGAAGGGATCAGACCCAGAAACCAAGTCCCTTGACCACAGAACCCAAGATGACTTTGTGAGAACGCATAGTGACCGCATCCCTTAGGAGTGCGTTTGAGTGCAAGGACCTGAAAACCCAGCTCACTCGGGCTTCAGCAGACTCGGGTTTGTGTGGATCTCACACACAAGACTTCCAAAGGTTTGTAGCGTAAAGCGGGCCCCACTTCTTGGGACGTCATCCAGAACTCAAGCTCTTTCTCTGTTCCTTCTCTGAAGTCCTGAACAGAGGGCATGCCTCAGGCTCCGAGTGCGCAGTGCAGAGAGGCAGGAATGGGGCGAGACCAGCACAAATGTCAGAAGTCATGTCAAGGTGCCTTTGTAGAATGCAAGGTTGGCTTTGCTCGAGGACTTTTACCTACTTTTCATTAATCACCCCAGTGGCAAAAGGGACTGAAAACCCAAGTATTTTATACAGATACATGATGGCCCTAAAAAATTTGTGATTTTGTTAATAAGGCAGAATGTGGAGAGAAGCTGTGCGGGCAACTTGCAGTGTCTGCGGGAAGGATTAATGACGACAGAAAGGCAAATCTGATGGTGTGCACAGAGCTCAGTAGGGCGGAGGTTTAGTCGTTAGTGACATTTACTAGGGTTCCACTACACTTTGTGATAAGATTTGATAAACTCCGTTTGTGCTCATTC
This sequence comes from Camelus ferus, assembly GCF_009834535.1. Taxonomy (NCBI): domain Eukaryota; kingdom Metazoa; phylum Chordata; class Mammalia; order Artiodactyla; family Camelidae; genus Camelus; species Camelus ferus. The sequence continues at coordinate 3,221,741 of NC_045712.1, read as the reverse complement.
TGGCTAAAGTTTAATTTGATATTTGCCATCCTAGTTATTACCTTCATTTTCTATTTGCCTTTACATGCGATTAAAAGAGGAAATATTTTAAACTGAGAATTGGAAACACCATTTTCTTTTTGTCCTATCTCCAAACGTTTTAACTTTTCCTTCTCACCCAGTGCCCCAGCTAACATTTTCAGCAGGAAAAAACAGTTAGCAAAATAGCTAAAAGGCTTGCGTTTCAATGATGATGAATTTAAAAGCAGGAAGGAGAAGTCAGGAGCCCTCCAAGTCTGGATGGAAGATGTGTAATTGTTAGGGCTTTTGGGTTTTGACAGCTGCCAAAGAATCCAGATGAGATTTCAAGAGTTTGTGTTCTGAGCAATGGATTTATTCTTTAGGACTTCATTTTTACCTCCAAGTTAGCATCAGAAGCATTAAGTTTGGAGTCCAGGATAAGAGTCCCAGCTCTGTTTCAAATCATTATTCGCTGTTGGGCAAATGGGTTCAAATTTCGTATGTCACAGTTTACTTCTCTATAAAGTGAAGAGATTAAAGGAAATCTCTCCAGCCCCTTTTAGATCTATCATTACATAATAATAACTTAATAAAGACCACATGTATTTATCAAGTAGGTTTGCATTATTGAAGTCCTGTCCCTTATAGGAGGAAATCAATTAACTGGACATATACTTCAGTTAAAGTGAAGTTCACTCAGTTGAACCCTTCTCTTCTTAGCGTGAACTCTGATCAAAATAAGAATGGCAGATTTTGCTAATTTCTTCTGCAGTCTGCCTTCACAGCGTTAAGCTTTCATAACATGGCAGCAACTCTGAAAATTAATCTTGGAGCATATTGAGGAAAAAAAACAAACCACTCCTCCCAGGTATAACGATATCTCTGGGAAAGGCAAAACAGATAAAGTGCTGCTGGGCTGCTGCACCGTCATGTACCTGAGACCCTTCCCCTTCCCACTGAGAAATACGTTAAAAATTTCTGTAGACAACCACTGAAACATGCTCGTCTCTGCTGGCAGCAGTCAGCAGCTCTGAAATCCAGCTCCTTGAGTTATGCTGACATTCCTGACAGTCTTGACGGGGAAAGACAGGGAAATAAATATTCTCATTATGGGCTCTATTAGAAACCATGTGCTCAGTAATCCTGTGCACAAGGCAGGCAAGGCAAGAAATTTACAAGGAAACAACAAGGTGGGTCTTGAAGGTTGTCAGAGCGCTGTCTCAGACATCCGGCCTTTTAGGGCAGTGGAGTCAATGACTATCCCATGAAACTCCCCCGATGACTCCAGACCTTCCAGTGCAAACTGTCCTCTCATTGCTGTGATTCTCTCACTGCTTCTCCGGGCTGTGATGCCCTTAAAGCTGGCAGAATCACCAAGAGACGCTGGACATACCGAGCAGTTTTAAACCCAGCATATGGTAGCCCAGTTTCTATTGTAACAGATCATGCAGAGGGAAGAAAATGAGTCAGCCTTTTATGGTGTCAGCGGGATACTGAGTAATGGCATGAAATCCATTGTAAGGGATGCTGCACATCTGAATTCAAAAGCTGTGCAGTGTCAGACCTTCTTAGGGTAATGCAGAAACGAGCAGCAATTAATCTATTTTAAAAAGCATTTCAGTCAGTAGGTATTTCCAGGGCTCTACCAATCACTTTGTGTCGCATCTTTGTCACCTCTTGGTTCATAGATGCAAACGCAGATGTGGTGTCATTGCATAGATTGTACTCTTAAATCTTGACACCAACACCAAACAGTAGAAATCACCATGGATGATGGGGCTCTGGTTGCCTCTGATGCTTCTTCCCATTAGAAACAGAGTTTGTGGAGATCCAGATCCTTCACCCTGCTGTCCATCCTCTCCAGGGTCATTTGGCAGCCGGACTTCCTGGTCTTTAACCAAGCACTCATTAAATAGGACTAGAAGTGAGGTACTCTGAGATTCTTCCTCTGAGCGTGCTGAAATTGCCAGCTTACTCACCTGTGAAATCCTCATGAACTGTTCATCCAGGGAGGTTTTTGTTTCCACCTTCCTTTTCTATGTCACCAAGATCCTTGCTACTCAAAATGCGATCCATGGACCAAAAGTATCTACCTCTCCTTGAAGTTTGTTAAAAAGGCAGAATCTTGGGCCCCACACAGGGCCTACTGTATCAGAATTCAAAGTTTAACAAGATCTCCCGCTGTCACATGCACATTAAAGTTTGAAAAGCCCTGAACTCTATCTGTGGTTCCCACTGCACACACCTCACTCCCCTGGCCAGAGGTGTGCAGGGAATAAGAAGCATCCCCAGGGCAACATGTTGAAGTCGCAGGTGCCTAGCCCTTTCCCGCTGATGTTCTGACTACATTAAATCTGGGGCAGCGTCCCCAAAACTGTTGTTCCCGTTGACTCTGAGGCAGCACCAGATTTAAGATCCACCCGCTTTGATCACCTTCTACAAAACCAGCCCAGGTTCACCCTGCTGAGGTGGAGTACTTTGATTTCCACATAAAACCCAAGCAGAAGGGCTGAACTGTTTCTTCTATAGAATTCATGTTTAAAAGACTTTTAAAAAATACAATCACCTCAGGCTTTACCTTGGATTTCCCATTTTTTTTGTTGTTGTTGTTAAGAGACATGAACAACTAAGGAAAGCCTGGCTTTTTTCTCAGGTATCCATGTGAAGAAGTAGCATTTTACATTTCAGTGGCTCTTACTGCATTATTGTCAGTGAAACTGTGCCTTCCTAGAGTATAAAGAAAAAAACCAGCTGATTCTAACTCTGAAGATTATTTTCATCGTTTTGGGGTTTTGAGAAACTAGCTATAATCGTCATCGTTGGATGCTTTTACACAGAACCCATCCCCAGTAAAGTGAGACCCTGTTGACAGGGCACGAGACTTGGGGACCTTACAGCTCAGCACTTACAGAGTTCCTTCCGGTGTTTATAATGCTTTAGTTTACATTACGTTATCTTTTGATCCTCCCAATAATCGTATAAGAAGTGAGGACATGTGTTTCATAGATAAGGAAATCGAAGCAAAGAGATTAAGTGAGGTCACACGCTAATCAATGGCAGGTTCAGGAGTTACCTTGGCCTCCAGTGTGCTCCTTTTTATTTTTTATTTTTTTTACAGTCAGGAGACAACTGTACAAACAGTTATTGGACTCTGTGTGCGTCAGTTCTTTGGGGGCCTATCCCAGATCAGTTAAATCGGAATTTTTTGAAAGGGGTTCCTCCGACCATCATTCATGGTTTTAAAAGTACTCCAGGAGGTTGTGAGATGCAGCCAGGGTGGAAAGCTTGTGTCTCTGCCCTACAAAATCAAGCAGGTCTTGTCCCAGCAAAACCTCTCTATTTGCAAACATCTCCAGGGTCCTAGAAATTTGATTTGATCTGGACACATCATGAATATTATGGCCTTACAGAATTCAGTCACGCCTTCCCACAGCATGGTGATTTCAGCTGGATATTTTGTCTTTGCTGCAGGATAGAGGTAAAAGCATGGAACTAGGGCACCCATGTTCTGATCCTGACTCTGCTAGCAACTTACTTGAGCCAATTATGTAACTTCTCTGAGCCCTGTTCTTTTTCTGTCTCCCTCCACGTACTCAGCTTCCAGCATCAGGATGTCACCTTCAGGATCCAGCTCACCCAGTTTCTTAATTAGTCCGCACCATGCTGACAGGTCACTGGGCCTAGGACTAATCTTGCTGTGCTAAAATGAGCATACTTTATGCTCAGAATAATCTTCAAGACATCTGCATTCTAATCAAGATTATATAACTGAATAAGGCAGGGAGAGCCTAATTCCCCACTCCATGCCTCATTCCTGCTCCTGCCCCTAGACTGGCCCTCATGTTTACCAGTTTTACACAACGTTAGAGTTTCAGGTCCCTCTGTATTTGCTCCACACACCGTCCGATTCCACTGTGATCCACACATTTAGCTCTTGCCTTTATGTTTCACCCAAAGGTACATCCAGATTCCATTTTAACCCAACCCCAAATCTGAAACCGTAACACATTATCCTTTGGATTTTGAGTATGGGTGACCTCTAGGAAGTCGTTACTGGGCCCCACCCACCATATTAACCATATTAGACCTCGTTAGTACAGACATCATACTGGCTAGGTTCTAATTTTGTCACCCTGTGAATTGAACAACTGGTCACCTTCCTCAAAAAGCAGTCCCTCCCCTTCCAGCTTATTCCCTGTTTTCTCTCCTCGAGATTTCAGGCTCCCTCTCCTTCCCCATATCTTGGGTTCCAGCATATCTCTCAAATCTTTCGTCTTTGTCCTTTAAAACTCTCCAATGTGTTGTAAGGATAAAAAGACATGATAGTGTGACAGCAGTTGGCACAATTCAAACTTCCAAACATTTCGGATTTTATTAATGAGGCTTGGTTTGCTTTTTTTTTGTTTTTTTCTTCTGCTTAAGCTTGAAATTAAAGTTAATCAGAAAAATCACTTATCTTTGAAGACATACGATTCTTGATTTACGTTCAGCAATTTTAAGTAGGCAGATATTTTTCAGCTATCTCTTCCAAGAGACTCGTCTGGAATCTGCATCTATTATTTACATACACTCATCATACTCTGGCATTGTGGCTTTATTAAAATGCTGATTTAGGCCTTCTTCTAACATGTGAAACTTTTTCTTAAAGACTCAAATGGCAGTTGAGGTAAACTCTCCCAACCTAGGCCAAAACCTGTGTGACACTTCGTGTTTGCATCTTCGGTTACTGTACAGTGTTGGTCTGGGCTCCGCTCTGTTTCCTTAGAAGAAGCAAAGCATTAAGCTGACCTCACAGGAGCTAAGATTTTTTAAAATATTACTGAGATTTTTTTTTAATAGACAGGAGAACAAACTCTTCAACTTATTTTAATGGCAATTTTTAAAAAGCAACTTTTGAAATTTTTAGATGGTTCTAAGATGAGCAGTCACTTCACTGTCATGAAAAGCTGTATTAGAGCGTCCCATTCTCAGTGCTGTAATGGTCTCCTTTCTGGCTGTAGTGGGGACATGGTTGGACGTGCATATGGGGAAGAAGGAAGGGCCAGAAATCCACTTTGGTCCCTCGTTCTGTGTGTAGAGGGAGGCGAGGTGCCCCTAAATAGACCCAGTTTAAAAAAAAATGTAAATAACAAATGATAAATTATGTTCTTAGGATTCTGAGTCCTTACTGTTTGCTCCCCATCGAGGTAGCTGCCCTTTGATGTCCATTTCATGTCACCTGCAAACAGACTTAACCTGAGGGATGCCTTGTCTCCTGCAAATGAATTTTAGGACCACAAGCGTCCAGTGAGTTAAGACTGACCTTGTGGGAGATCAGTGATTCAGAAGACGTTTTGTCACGAAGGCAAAAAGTAGCTTCTTGTCATCTGGACGTGGAACCCCAGGAAATTACGTTTAAAATGTTGGTTGGGCTGCACTGAAATAACACTTCTGTTCCAATCTTCGGAGTATCACAGATCTGCCAGACTCGGGGAAACTGCCTTTTATGATGTTATTTCTATGGAACATGCACTTTGAGTTCCATTTCTAAGCCAAAAGCTTTATATTTTCACTTAAATAGACATCTATTGAAATTCAGGGAAGACAGGCCAATATTTGGTTAGTGATAGGTTAACACCGTAATACTGTTGTTGTTTTTAATCTAGTATTAGACATTGTTAAGGCAGTCTTGTCTGGTGCTCCTTGACTCTCCATGTTCCTTTGAAAGATACAAACCTGGACTCTTTCTTCTAAAATGTAATGAGCCAGTTCCTCCCTTTTTTCTCTCACTTTCCAGTCGGAGGAGGTCACAGCACGTGAGTGATTTAATCAGAATAGAGTAGTGTGAAACGGTTTGGAAAGTGATGCTTTTCTGCATTTATTAAACCTCCTCTTTTTCACCCATTGAGGGGGGAACAAAAAGCCATGTTGATCAGGGACTACTTGTTATAAAACTGTCCGAGGTAAATGGCCTGGTGAAATGTTTCGTATTTGGGAAGAGGGTCACTAGGATTATTTGTTCTTACTACACCCAATGCAGGCTCCGTTTCTCTCAGTCATGAGAGATGTAGCTCAAAGAAAGGATCGACAAAGGAAACTAAAGGCAGAAATGAGGCCCCGTGTGTCTAGAAGAATGGCCAGCTTCCCCACCACTGGATGTGATGAGCAGAATTGAGCTGAATATTTCCCACGTTGGTTCTCTCCAAAATTGGTTAAGCATATTCTGTAATGCTACTGACATACTTTTTGCCTTTGAATTTTCTTGTCAGCTCTTTAAAACAACTTGAGTGTTTCATGACTATCTTTCAAAAGAATGCCTCGATGTCAACAATTATATACACTTATGAGCAGAAAAAAATGAGTCTGTCTAAGCAGCATGCATTCCTTGGTCGGAGAATAATTCTAGACCTTTTATAGCCAAGCCCCCAGTCTCTTAAATTCATCTGTGTAGAGAATTGCTGGTCTGTTTTCAAAGATTTGTTCCCCGGGGGTGGTAGCTATGTGCTTTCTACCATAATTCTCTTTTTAGTTCTAGTAAGAGAAATGTTTAAGCCACTTTTGCATCTACAGCAAGTTCCAGGACATAGCACGTAGACTCAGCTCCTTAGCAAATAGCGGCTAATTAAATTTCTTTGTGTTCAGTAGCCTAAAGAGGATCATTTAGTTTTTAAAAAGTAGCAGAAGTAAATTTCAAGAATTTTTTTCTATCTCTTCTTTTCCTCCTTTACTTTTATACAAATATTTCCATGTTCTTTATTTGGCAGAAACCAAGGATTTTAGTTAATTAATGATGGCCCTAATTACCCAGCTTTTCTCCTGGTAGTTAATCTGTGCTTAATTTAATGACAGGAGTATTTGTGGATAGATTTAAATTCAAGTTGGGAATGGCTCTATTTTCTTTTTAAACATTAAAAAAAAAAAAGGATCAAAGTGATTATCTTCAGATTTGAGCCTTAGAACTGGAGGACCATCGATCCCTCAGAGGGAGGGTCAAACACATTAGCACCAAAAGGGGATGGCATTTGGAAAGTGAGACTTGATCTATAAAAGCTGAATGATCTCCAGACTGCGATCATTCAGCAAAGCCCCCCTGCATGCAGAGTTGCCTCTTAGAGTTGTCCTGTCCCAGAAAACAGCGAAGGATGATTCTGTGTGGAAATCCAGGTGCTAGTTGGGATGTGAAGAGTGCAAAACACATCACATATCCAGTGGAGTGCTACCAGGGATGAACCAGCTGGAGCAGAACAAATGATCAACACTGATCTTGCAACAGCTTGAACCTGGCTGAGCATCCCATAAATAATCCAGTGGACAATCACTGCAGGATATATGGGAGGCATTCTTGTTTTAATGCCCCCTGGAAATCTGAATCTCGTCTTTTCAGCTGAAAAAGAAATGAGCAGCTCTTTGGATGCATTTTCAGCCACGAGTCGGTCTTTTGTCAGGTCAGTGCATCAGGATGTTACATTGAATTAAGCAGGATAGTGGTGCAGCACATCGAAGGAGGATATGCTGCCTGAGCACTGGAAACCTGGAAATAGACTCTGGTTGGGAGAGCAGAAATCGGAAGTCTCCAAAGTGGAATATTCACCACTGTCAGGGATCCTGATCCTTGTGAGTGTGACAGCACCAGTGAAAAGTTGGCCATTTTTCTGATACATTTCTTTTGAACTCATTCGGTTTTGGTTTTAGACATTTAGGAAGAAAGTAACTGGAGTAGGTCAAATCAGAGACCAGACAACACTGTGCATATGGGCAAGTGATGTTCACTTTGACAGACAAAGAAATTTTTGTCTAAAAGTAGGTTTATGAATTCTGATTTCAAAGGAAGCAATTTAAAGTGGCTGTATAGTCATCAAGGAGAAACAATATGGATGAAAAACTTTTTTAACCAATCATGCTTATCCAAGTAACTATATTCACCAACAATTTTGGCATTGAGGTGTATAGAATACATAAAGATTTTCAATTGAAGTAGCAATGGTTTTGCAGAGAGACCAACTCTGCCTACATTGTGAACTAAAAGAAATGCCAGCTTTTTAATGCAGAGGCTGATTGGGAGCATGTTCATGATGTTTTGTGTAGGTATGGGCGTTCACATAGCAGTGGGCAGCCATCGTGTATCGAGCCAGGAAAGCTCTTCCCGTCCCTGACTGTAACACACCCTATTTTTCTCACATCAGCCAGTTCGCAAGTTAGCACATTATCACAATCCTCACTGTCAAAATTAACCTCTGGAAAGGAGTTGTGTTACAACAACACTCCACAGGAATTCATAAATCCATATAGCAGGTACAGCTGGAAAGAGGGTTATAGTTGATAACGTAGCATTTCAAAAACATCCAAAGAATCTCTACGTTGCAAAGTAATTCGAAATTTGTACACTTTCTTATTCTATCAAAGCAGCCCATACATTAGGGAATTCCTGGGAAGTGCCAAAATACTTCAGTTTGATAGGTTTTCGAAATACAGTTCCTTATCATTTCATGCAAACTCAGATTTGGCTTTTGAAAAGATAAATGGGATTTTTAAAATAAATAGTAGCTGCTTTAGGTGTTATGTATTTCCTCCATTTGTGGTTCCCACTTACTGATAAATGAGGCAACGGTGAGATGCCTCTGAAATCAACACCCAAATATGACAAAAACATCCCCACACCTTCTCTGGAACTTCTTCTGTTTTTTGAGTTTGTTCCCTGTATCTGCAAGCCAGCATTCCTTATCAATGTGCAATTCCAGTTTATGTCGATGACATTGTTGTGATGAACGAGATGTATGATTTAGGTCCTAATGGAGTATGTACATTGGGATATCAAGGTTGAAGAGAATAGACGGTCTTTGAAAAGTGAAGGTGTTGAACTCTGGCAGCATCTGTCAGATGCCAGGCGTTTTAGTAGACATGGCAGAGACGGGAATGAGCAAAAACGGAAAGGTTCCTCTACCAGGGGACTACAGGTCTGGGGAGGGGAGTAAGAGGCTTATCATGTAATCACACTGGGATGTGTGCTCTGGGTTGTGAGGTGAGGGAGGAACATAGTTCAGTGATCTCATCATGAAAAATCGAAGGATGTGGTTTAGTCTAGGAGAATGCGTCTCTGAAAAAGTAGCTCTGGAGCTTAGAATTTGAAGGATGAAAGGATGAAAGGAGGAAGGAAGGAACAGTATTATAGACAGAACAGCAGTGTGTAAGTCTGCAGTGGGGAGGTTGTCTGGCCACAAGAGAAGGTCATTGTGGTGAGACCTCCAGAGCAGCAGGAAGAAGAGGATGCGTCTGAGTCCAGGATGCAGGCAGAGACTAGGGTATGAGGTGGTGTGAAAAATTGGGGTGGCTTTCCAAAAAGAAGTTAGAAATTGCTGAAGATCTTTTGAAATAGTGTCGTGAGGTAAAGGATGAGTTAGGGTGGAAGGAGTGTTCAAATGGGTTCTGGACAACAAAAGCTGACATTATTACCCAGCTTTCTATGAAAAATGGTGAAAGAAGCAATATTCTAATCAGACTAGAAGCAGAGGGTAACCATCAAAATTTGTGCTTGAAGAATCACCTGTAAGTGTAGCACAGACAGGCCAAATTGAGACGTGACCACCGGACACTGTCTTTGTCCATTCGCGCTGCTGTAACAAAACACCACAGACTCGGTGGCTTGTAAACGTTTATTCTCACAGTTCTGGAGGCCAGGACGTCTGAGATCAGGGTGCCGACTTGGTCCGGGGAGGGCTTTCTTCTTGGTTGGTTACAGGCACTTTGTGCTGTGTCCTCACATGGTGAAGGCACAGGGAAGCTCAGTAGCACCTCTGTTATAGGAACATTGATCCCATTCGTGAGAGCTCCACCCTCATGATCCGTCCCCTCCCCTGAGCCCCACCCACTACTACCATCACCTTTATGGTTTTGGATTTCAAGATATGAATTCTAGGGGGACCCAAGCTTTCAGACTAGAGCAGAGACTCATAACTAAAGAACTAAACTGACAACAAAGAAGATAAAAAGGATACCTTTAAAGCCTTCCAGCAATGGCCACTTTGTATCACTCTGTTAAATAGATATCAAATCTGGACGTCTAATTGGAAAGTCTGATGTCTGTTCCCTTATTACAGAGGGAACATTTTTCTAAGGAATCCAGAGGAAATGCCCTACCATACATACTTAACAACACACACACGCACACACATACGCACACATCCACCACTAACCATCTTTTCCCCTGCTTTACATTACTAGGAAATCAACAATCCCAGCAAATGCATTTAAGAGGCCAACGTGGCATATTGGGTGTGGACACAGGAAAGGGGTGATGCCGGTTCACCCTGAAAGTAGAAACTGAAGCAACAGGAAGTTCCATCTCAGTGCCTCAGAACCTTACTACGTCAGCGATAGTCAGATACCAGTGTTGAGAAGGGAAAACTGGCTCTCAGATTGCCTTAAATGTAAGTTCTGAGACAGGGATTCTGGAAGCCCCCCCTCTGGTCAGTTTGAAGGCATAGAGGGATACACACGCTTTTGGTTAGTGAACCACAGACCAGGGTAGACTCACAACCAATGTTAAAACACTAAAGTTAAATAAAAAAAACTACTCCACCCTGCCGACCTAAGAAAATATTCGGTGGTAAAAAGAAGGGAGGGGTGGGAGTGGGGAAGTGTTAGCTACTGCCTGAGGATGCAAAACAAAACAGACACCAGACACTGCATGTGAAAGAGATGCCTTAAGAAGAAAAGACAATGAAATTAAAAGATGCATCTCCGTTGTGCTTTCAGTCAAGTACAAGAAAACAAGGATTCTATGAAACAAAGATGATCATGTGAAAAGAGAGCTGACTGATTCAAACTGGGGTTTAATTAGAAATGAAAGAATTAAAATCTGCAATGCAGACTCAGTGAAAACCCAAGTGAACTTTGTGGAAAATTGAATTAGTGATACACATGACTAACTAAAGTATTTATTTTAAATATGCAAAAGGAAAATATAAAGATCAGGAAGCTTTGTAAATATGGAAGTTAGGGAGTAAAGAGCCAACCTCTACATAATCATTGTAATTGATAAAGATATGTGATCACTGTATACATACTGTTTTATTTCATATCTTACCATTTCATACTGTACTTTCTCCTCTTTGAGAGGGAGCCAAAAGTTATTGTGATATTCTTTATTTTAATGATTAAAGGAAATAAGAGATCTAGGTAGATAAAAGAACAAAATGTGTACCTTCCAAGTTGCTGTAGACAGTTCAGTCAAAGAAATTGTAATCTATTAAACCAAAGACCAAAAGAAAAAAGTAGGAAAAAAGCATAAATAAAAAATACACAAAATATGGCAGATATGAGTATATGGCTTGTGACAGAAAACATAGAAGTATCATTTCCGTACTTAACATGAGAGCATACAGTTGAATTAAAAATGCGTATGATCTAACCAAAATCTGATGGCATTTTTTCCAAATAAAATATCTATTCTCCTAATAAAGTGGACTCTATAAGAAAAGAGGGTATAATTATGAGTTTAGGACCAAGTATTATTTACATGCAAAAAACACTAAATGGGGAAAAGATACTTTTTATTATTAAATACACAAGCCCCAATAAAAACATTCCAATTATATTATTTTAAGCATCATAAAATATATGGTCAAACTTTATAATGCTAAACATTTGGAAATAGGAGAAATTACTGAAGCCCATTTGTTAAATAACTTGAAATTACTAAATTTATGAAAAGCGTACTCTGAAGCAAGTCAGTAACCTTAAATTCATTATTAAATAAGAAATTCTGGAAATCAAAATCAATAAACTAAGTATTTGCCTCATGAAGTTAAAAAAGAACACAAAACAAACCTAAGGGAAATAGAAGGAAAGAAGATAAAGGTTGAAATTAGTGAATTAGGAAATAGAAACAGTACACAGGAGAAAGCACTGAGGAGTTTTGAGAGAAAAAAGAAAAAATAAATACAAATGCATTTCTCTCCAAATGTAATCAAGAACAAACAAGAGAAATACAAATATAGTCGGCCCTCTGTACCCACAGATTCCACATCCTCAGATTCAACCAACCAAGGATCGAAAACAGTCAGAGAAAAAAAAATTCCAGAAAATTCCTGAAAGCAAAAGTTGAATTTGTTGCTTGCTGTCAACTATTTACACAGCATTTGCCTTGTATTAGGTATTACAAGTAATCTGGAGCTGATTCAAAGCATACGGGAGGATGTGCATAGATTATATGCAAATACTACAACATTTTATATAAAAGACTTGAGTATCCATGGATTTTGATATCTGAGGGGGGAGTACTGGAACCAGTCCCTCACACATCACTAGGACTTTACACAAAATAGGAAATTAAAAAGAGCATACAATTTTGCATACAAGATTTAAAATCATAAGAGAACACTAGGTACAACTCTATGATCATTTGAACATCTGGATGAAATGAACAATCTACTAAAAGCAGATAAATAACAAAATTGAAGCTAGAAAATATGAATAGACTAATTATCATGGAAAGAGTTGAAGGCTGTCAAGAATTACTGTCTTCAGGTGTTCTATGTGATATATTTTATAAAGAAATTCTTTCAAACTTTTCAGGTAATTCCCTTGCCACATGATTTGTTTCAGAGCAAAGACAAGATGAAGAGCCCCTAGTTTATTTTATGAAATGGGTCTGACCCTGGCATCAGAACCTTACAAAGACAGCCAAGGTGGAAGTAGTCTCACTTATGAATGTTAATAACACTGATATAGTGGATAATATATTTCAGGCACTATTTTAAAGGCTTTACATGCATTGATTTAATTCTTACAAGAACCTGATAATAAAAGTGCTATATGTATCCCCATATTTTTACAGATGACAAAATCTCTAAAACTGTTTAAGTAAATATGACATTCCTCAACAACTCATGGACAACCATTTATGGATATGTATATAAAATGAGCAAAAAGTTTTAAAAGTACATAGATAACTCAAAAAGAGTTATGCTTAAATCCTTTCCATATTCTAGATTAAAAATACAAAAAAACAGAGTTATAAAATAAAACCATGATGAAATGTAGAACCATACTCCTGTGTCCTGCTAAATGACACCCAGAGAGGGTAAGAGACAAGAATGAAACAATGTTGATAATTTTTGAAGCTGGATGATACCTGAGGGTTCATATACCATTATCTCTACTTTTATAATTGGGATATGTTGGAAATTTTCCATAACAGGAAATTTCAAAATACAAATATATGGTCAGATTTCATGATCTCCAAGATTGCTTCCAGCTCAGATTTTAGATGATTCTCCGTTGCTAATTACCTCTTTCTCCATGGAAGCATTTTTGTACCAGCCTCTGTGGTAAGAAGACGTTTGCATTGCATGGAGGAGTTTCTTCATTTGTGGACACATGGGTCTCCTGCAAACCATATAGCATTTTATTACTTATTTTCAATTTGAAAATCACTCTGGTTATTCAAGTTAAAATAGCTGTCCTTGCTCCCCTGTCTTGAGAGATGGTTATCACTAAAAATGCCTGGATTGGCAGTAATCTGCTTTGCTTCTGCCTGGAGCTGTTCTGAATCTCCAGCGGCAGACCTTCACCGTGTTACTGGGGCAAGTGTGCAGTGATGTGCATTAAATCTGCACTGAGCAATGTTCAGATGGCTTGACTTTCTTCAGGGAATGAAAAAAATAGACATATAAACACCCTCATTCCCCAGTGGCTCTGCAGCCTAGTTAAGAGAATTGCTGGCGGGGGAGAGCATTATGCTAAGAGGACTAGCTCATGTTAGGTTAGAAAACTTTAAATTCAAGTTGACATAGCTTCTCTTTTTATTTCCATCCCCATCCTAGCTGGGGACATGCAGTGTTTGTCACTAAAAATCAACCAACGAAATACAGGGTGGGGATGGGAAAGTCAGTCGTCCAAAGCCTGAAAGCTGATGTGACCTGAAATATATCGTGTGTTATTTTGTAGCAGATACCACACCAAATTTGCTTTCCACTGGTAGACCTTCTCCTTTTATTTTCAGCAAAATCCCACGTACCCAGCAGCAATCTTTTAACAGCAAAAATGCAATTAACACAAGTTATCTCGTGATGTACCAACATTCCAGACAGTTCATAAACAATTAAGGGTCAAGTCTGAATTAAATCCACAGGTTCAGGGCTAAGTACATTAGAGTACAGCAGAGAATGCTGTTCTGCCAGTTTCTGACCACAAGTGACTTCATTCAGCAAACCTCGTATTAGGTACTCCCCTCTAAAGCACCCCATGGGACTTTTCCTGTTTTAATGTCAAGGGAAATCCATAAAGCTTAATGTATAGAAACTTCCGTGTGAATACTGTAGGGTAGGAAACCTTTTCCTTTCTTCCCTCCAGGTCGTTACGCTAGTCTAATAATTAAACTGGCATACAACAGATTAACAGGAGAAAGACATAGCTAATTTTGTATGTACAGGAGTCTATAAAAATATGAGACTCAAAGAAGTGACCAAAGCAGGGAGCTTTTATACTTTTTAGACAACGAAACAATAAGCTTGCGGAGAATTGACAAGCCTGAGCAGTTTCTCAGGGTAGTAAATTAGTGAAGACCTAACTAGGTTGGTTTATGCATCTTCCTCGGCCCTAAACTCCCTGTCTCTGGTGATAAGGGTTGTCTCCACCTTGTGGTACAGGGAAGGTACCCTTCACATGGGGGGTGTATTTCCTGCTTTCACAGAGGATGGTCAGTGTGTCTCACTTGCCCTGATTGTTTCTTGAGGAAGTTTAATTCAAAATAATCGATATACCAGCCTGGCCCACGTTGAGGTGATGTATTTTGCTCTCCTTGGCTATACTGAAATTTTCAGATTGAGGATGGATGGGGTCATTCAAAGACAGAGTTGGCCAAGACTAAACATAACGCTCCCTCTTCCTAGCTTTCACAACTCTCATCTTTGCTGTGTACGACTATCTTTAACATGAGTTACAAGCACGTGAAAGTGCCCTTCTGGACACCCTTTGACGTACAATCTACCACAGTCCTGTCCCCACAGAAGCTGGGAAACCCTCCAGGATTAGCTAATTGAAGAGTCAGTGGGCTTTTATAGATAGTGAGAATGAGAAATATGAGAAGTTTTAAGGGTTTCTGTTGACTGGTAGGAGGTATTTGCTATTCAGACCCTATGCCTTGTAAGAAAAAAAATTAAGAAGAATTTGGGGTGTTGACCCTGAGATGTGTAATTCATGCATGGCTCTCGTGAGCTGCTACCTCTTAATCACTCAGGAGCCCCATCTCTTGAAGCAGACTAATGATGCCCTGCTGACTGTCGCTCCACCAGCGGCTCTGCCTTCAGCACATCTGTCAGCACCACTCCCCAAGGGGACTCTATGAAAGCTGGAAAGTCTGACATCCGTACATTAACTACCCTGTGACTTTCTCCATTAATAATGGACTGTCCCGCTGTAAGCTGTGAGTTTCCTCCCAGTACCGGCTGCTTTCCCTTTTATGTGCCACTATGCCTGTCATCAGAGAGACGGCCGGAGAAAAGACATCTGGCATCTGTAACTCATAGGGGGTTCATAAAAACTAAAGCAGGTAGATTGTTCTCGCAAATGAAGTTCCTGGAAATACTGAAAGATGAATGGCGTTCTAATGGCCTCCTTCCTGTAGCTTGGTGACAGCCTGTAACCAGTTTTAAAAAAAAACCTACACCCACACTGACACACACATTCTCAATTTTATTTAAGAGATATGTTTCTAATTGTGAGGTTGAATCCTTGGAGATAGAGCCAATTATTTTGAAAACACTATTTCTATATCTGCTAGAGAATTGTCCTAAGACATGACAGCTAAATATGTTGTCAAGACTTATTTTCCCAATTAATTGTTAAAAAAGGATTCTCTGAAGTCAGTCAGATTAGCCTTCAAGATTTTGGCTGAACTGTTTCTTAATTTACCTTAGATGTGGATAAAACCTAAGGGCTAGAAAGAGAAAATTGGAAACTCACTGGGCTAGTAAGTCAAGTTTCTCCTTTTCTCCAAAAACAAAAACAAAAAAAAGAAAGGAAGGAACAAAAAGAAAAAGAAAGAACAAAGAGGTGATCAGAACAGAAATATGTTAGACTCCTGGAGGTGAATGATTTTTATTTCTCTAAAGCTTATGAAGATTGAGAAGTTCAACCCTTCCCTTGACAAGTTACTTGTCAAGTTGCTGTAGGAATAAGTTACCCCAGCCAGAGCGCAGAACAGGGCTCCAAAACGTTCAGAGACCATACCGGAACTGAATTAGAGTGAGCCAGATGTATAGTAAGGAATGGTGAAGACTGGTAAACATGAAAGCATCCCTGTTATTAAAAAAAAAAAGAGGCAGTTGATAGTAGCTACGATGCAGCCAAGGGAGTGTTCATAGGCTCAACTAGTCAACATGACATGGGTCACACTTGGCAACTGGCTCACTGAAGGAGAGGACACAGTATGTGCCAACAGAGCAGTGCCAGACCCTTCTCTTCCATGGGAGTCCCGGGGAACAGAGATCTTCAGGGACTTCTTGAAAAAATTATTTTCTGTTTTTCCAAGTGATTATTTTTAGAGCAAAGAATTGAGACTCACCGTAGGTAGCTAAGTGTGGAGCCTCCTGATTTAGAAGGTCCATGTCTTAAAAAAAGGAGTTAAGATCTCTTGTAACATTTCGGGTGGCGATGGTTCCAAAGTCTTCAAGAGGAGCAAGCCCCGTGATGAGAGTCACCGCATTCAGGGAAGCCCAGCGCCAGATATGCACAGATTCTTCACTTGTTTTCCTCCCAGCCAGATGCAGGGCGCCAGTCTTGGGTCATTTTTTACCGTAAAAACGTTACCTGGTCACACGGCTGCCATTACACCTTTATCAGGTTTCTGGGGTAACTAACAAAGCCGGAAAGTTAACCCGAGATAAATTTGTCCGTGGAGAAGAAGAAAGGGTTTTAACACTTTACCCACTGCTGGCTTATGGGTGCGTGAGTGTAGATCTTTTTCTTTTCCTTTCCTTTTTCTTCTTCTTTCCTTTTTCTTCTCGTCCTCTCCTCCCCCCACCTCCTCATTCTCCTTGTTTTTCTTTTTCTTTTAAAAAAGCCAGAAGCCCAGAGTTTTTGAATGTTACATATCCCAAATTTCAGGTGAGAAGACTAGGATAAGAGCGTTGGACCACAGAACACAAGAGGCATGTCCTGGGATTCCAGCAGTTAGCTGTGGGATCTCCATCTGTAAAGTGGAAACCTTGCCTCAGCTCAAGTGAAAAGTTTTTTCTAATGATTCTGTTACTATTTTCTAATTGATCAAGAGGTGATATTTTCTGTTCGTGTGTTCAGTGCCAGGGAGCCTGTTTCTCTTCCCTCAACTTTTGTACTCTGCTTTATCGTGTGAAACTAGAGAGTGAGCTGAAAACAGTCAGAGGTCTTTCAAAGCTGTAAGTGATTGATGCCAATCTCATTGTTGGGCAGGATTTCCCGACCAAGATATTAAGAGGAGTAAAGCTAATTCTCATAGAATCCTGACCAGCTTGCCTGCTTTTGTTTGCATTATCCAGAGATGTTGGGTCCAAAAAAGTTACATCTGGGTGGATTTTGACTTTTAGTGCAGATTTTCAGAGCATTGGTATGTTAATATACAGTGCAGAGAGATGACCAATATAGTCAGAGGTGGTACCTTCCTAGATGAGGCAGCTTTGTACAGTGACACTGTTCTAACCTGTAGTCACCCCGATATCTTCATTTCACCAATTGTATCATCTTCACCAAGGAAATGTAGTGTGGTCTAGAATTTATTTACGGAGGAAATAAATTAGGATTCTTTTTTCATTTTTGTATTCTTGCTACAATTTCATCTGCAGTCTTACAGAGACCCAGTCAAGGATTCCATTCTGTAGCTAGAAATAAAGAAAAAAAATTTATCAATTCCCACCCTGGCTCCAATATCAAATCTACATTTGGCCAGTAGCCTAGGGATTTGGTTATTTGCTTAATCCTTTTTGAAGAAATCTTTTTATTTTCTTATGGGTCAGAGGCTCTTTGTTATATAGGAAAAGTACATCCACGAGGAACAGAAGGGACTAGGTTGCACGTGGTGGTGCCTCACAGTTTTTAGAAATGCTCTCATTCACGAGAACACAGGTATTTGTAGGGATTTCGTTTTCCTCCACTGGCCACAGAGTTAAACATTTCACCAGGAAAATGTTCCGTGGGAGATCATGTCTTAGGAACGGGATCTAATCTTTTATATCACAGTAAGAAGCCGATCAAAGGTGTGGAAGGTTGGCTATTAAAGGATTAACTAGGTCACATTGAAATATATGATGTGAAAACAGAGGAACTTTTTTTTTTTTATTCAGTTGAAACATACAAAAAAAAAAATACAAAAACTAGCCCCCCCCCACATTTTTTTCTAGAACACTTCAGTTAAGGGAAGTTACTGAGTTTTCATTTAGCCTTTAATATATTCTTACTAAGCTTTGTTGAAACTATATTAAGCATTTTGTTCTTTAACATTAAGTGCAATGGAAAGCTATTTGGTTTTAGGTAATAAAACTTATAGTTTGAAAATACAACTCTTTTGTAGAGTGCAGGTAATGGCTTGCAGCAGGGCAGGAGTGTGTGAAGAGAGACCAAGAAAGTGGTGGTTGGAATCATCCAACTAAAGGATGCTCGTGTCTTTATCCTATGTAGGGGGCTGTAGCGATGGATACTTTTTGCTCCTTCCCCAAATCCAAACACGAAGTCTCCTAAGGTCACCCTCACCCACTTGTGCACTCCATTCTGTCGCTTCTCGCTCACTCAAGGACATTGCTTCAGCCACTGTTTTCCTCCAGTTTCCTGCACTAGATACATTCCCCTTCCCTACAGCATCACCCGCATCTGCATTCAAAAAACATAGCAGTATCTCCTGTCGTAGACAAATTAGAAGTGCCTCTGACTCCACTGCCCAGTTTCTGTGCTCTCCTTTGCAGCAAAACTGCACCAGAGTGTTGTCTCTGCATCTTCTGTTTCGCTGACTCTTGCACCCAGTCCAACAGGACTTGTCCCCAGAGTTGCACAAAAATAGTCCCGTCAGTGATCTCCACGGAGCTCATGCCAGTGCTAAATTCTCAGCTGTCATCTTATCCAGCCAGTCAGCAGCACTCAGTGTAGCTGATCACTCTAAACATCTTGTAATCCTTTCTTTCCTAGGTTTTTGGGCTACAACTCTCTTGGCACCCCCTTTATTTCACTGGCTTACCATTTTGGTCTCTTGTCCTTGGTTTCATCTCATTTTCCTATCTTCCCATCTTCTTAAAGTAAATTGTAAGTGCCCTCAGGCCCAGGACCCAGACCTGTATGTGTACGTACCCCTAGTCATGTTGTCCAGTTCATGGCTTCAGATGCCATCTGTGTACTCATATTTCCCAAACGTCGGTCTGCAGTGCCCCTCCCTCCTAAATCCTCGACTCACGTATCCATTGCCTGGTCATCATCATGGTCAGATGCCTCATGGTCATCATCATGGTCAGATGCCTCATGGTCATCATCATGCTCAGATGCCTCATGGTCATCTCAAAGATAATATGACCAAACCTGAGCTTTGATCTTCCTAAATCTGATCCTCCTCTGTTTTCCCCAGTCGTGAGAAAGACCAACTCCATTCATCTAGTGGCTCAAGACTGAAATTTATGATACAGTCCTTAATTTCTTTCTTTTCCTGTACCTCCATCCAATCTGTTAACAATTTTGGTCCACTGTAACTTCGAAATATGCCCTGCCTCTAACCACTTCTGCCCACCTCCACCACTGCCGCCCTCCTCCAGACTCCCGTCACGTCCACCTTGGATTTTCATACCTGCCCCCTAGGTGGTCTCCCTTCCTCTATCCCTGCCACATTCCAGCAGTTTCTTACCACGAGAGAGAGAATGATACTTTTGAGATATAAGTCATCTGATGTTTCTTTCCTACTTAAAACTCTCCAAAGGCTTTTACATCTCAGGAAAAAATCTAGAACTCTTATCTTGGCTGGCCACCTCCATAAATGGGTCCCCGGCTACCTCTCAGTCATCATCCCCCCTCTCATTGGACGCCAGCCATCCACTGTTTCTCCAAGATAGTAAATGTGCCCCACCCTTGTGATGGACTTTTGTGGCTGCTGTTCCCTTGCCTTAAATTCTCATTCCCCAGACACCTGCGTGGCTTGACGCATTCTCTCATTTCAGAGACCTGCTCATTTTCACTCCTTCCCTGATATTTCTAAAATAGTACCATCTTTTTCATTGTTTTTTGTGGTTTTTTTCTAATAGTGTGTAGGACCACATGACATAATATTCATTTCTGAGAATTATATTTATTAACGGATTTGAAGAATTTCATGGTCCTATTTTAAACCATTTTATGTTAAGTCCAGCATCGATATATTATACCATGCATTCTAAAGTAGAATAAATAAGGCATCTAAACACCCTAGGCTTGCAGTGGACTGCTTCAGAACTTGCCTCCTAGCCCTTTAGAAATGTGTGTTCATCCTGCTCCTCAGGGAGGGGTACATCATTGGAAACATTTGAAACGCACTGTTTTGCATGGATGGACAGTCATCGATATTATATAATAGAGGGAAAGCTAAAACTTTCTCTTCTCCGTATTCGCCTGTCACTGATCTGCCATCACACCTATAAGGTTTCATTCACATCGGTCTCCGCTAGTGGCACCGACCACAGGTAGAAGTCACCCTGCAGAGCCTCTGCTGGAAGTCCGTGCAGAGAATTTTAGATAAAATTACATGATCTCATGAGCAAGGGTCTGTTTATGGGGCAGGAAAGCAGAAAAGGACGTATTTGAAAGCAGCTTCCCTTAACTAGCTTTCTGAATAAACAGATTCTATTCATTCCCTCTGTAAGACGCAGTGACTGCTCCCTGTGGTAGCTGAAGGTCCGTGGCTGGAAGGCTACTGTCAGTCAACCTGTGTCCCTCGGTTCCTACCTGTTGAGTTGTGTGCTTGCCAAGAATCAGTTGTTTTCAGCCCCACACCTGTTTATGCCAGTTGTACTTATAATCATCTACTTTAAATATTATGTAAACTAGTGAAATACAGTAAAAAGGGGAGGGTTGCCATTTCCACAGAAACTACATGCAGTCCTTTGGGGGTGACTCACAAAGGCAAGTCTGTAAAAACTAAAGATGCCACGGACAGGGCAGTCATCAAAGTTTGGACAGATCGTTAAACTCTAGTCAGATTCTTTACTCATACATCTTTTAAGTCTTTTTTTAAGGAAATCAAGACTGGAAATGAGAGCAGATTATACATGATGAGTGTACCGTATACCAAAAAATGTTAACTACCACATCCTCAGTTGGTAGTCAAAAAAAAAAAAAAAAAGATTAAAAAATAAGAAGAAAGCAGATAAAAAAAGATAAAAAATAAAAAGACAAAGGGACATATGGGACCTATGTCAAAAGATTGACAAATAATAAATATAATTTTTTGAATAATCAACAATTTTATTCATGAATAATAAATATATATGAACTCTGTAAATAGATAAATAACATGTAAATATAATGGCATAAAATGCTTAAGATGTAAATATGGATTTTTTTTTTTTATAATTTCCCACTTCTACCAAGGCTTTTAATTAACCAACCAAGTCTAGGTTCCAACAGTGTAAGATAAGAGGGTTTTTACATTGTTTGAAAACAGCTTTCGAAAGTAAGGATTACAGTCGCATTACAGAAATGTCGGCAAGAGCACGGGCGATGAAATGCTCAAAACGCTCCTGTGAGAAAAGTGAATTATTATTCCCATTTTACGCATGAGGCTTAAGGAGGGTGAATGACTTAGAGCTGACCTGTGAAGAACTAGGATCTCCCTTACTCAAGGCTCATGCTCTTCCTTCTTAGACCTATTGCCTCTTCAAACCTCTTCTCCCACACTTTTTACTAAGATCTTTCATAATGAGACTTTTTTTTCCCAAAATAAATGATAGTTAAAGACTGCTGACCTAATCATGTACTTTAATTCATGGCTTATGAATCACTATGACATTGTGATACTAGAAATCCCATTTTTCACATCCAGTGACCAACTCTTGTACCTGAAGAGGGTGTGGGGCAGTCCTTTTGGTCAATTTGATTAATACTGCACATCAGATCTCTTGGAAATTATGCAGTGCCAAGATCTGGGAAAGTCTTGTAGTCAGTATATGTACCCAACATTTTAAAACCCGGTATCTCCCTAACATATTTGTCCACATGGTTTTATCATGCAATTCCTCTTTAAATTCATTTGAACCAGTATTCCATGCACACTTAATTTTTTTGAAGCGTAGTTGATTTACAATGTTTTGTTAATTTCTGGTGTACAGCAAAGTGATTCAGTTATACGTATATATATTGTTTTTCATTATAGGTGTTTTACAGGACATTGAATATAGTTCCCTGTGCTCTACAATAGTACTTTGTTGTTTATCTATTTTATATGTAGTGGTTTGTATCCATGAATCCCAAACTTCTAATTTATGCCCTCGCTTTCCCCTTTGGTACCTGTAACTTGTTTTCTAGCTCCACACACACATTTTTAAGTGTCGCTTTATAGAATGAGTGCTCCTGCTTTTTCTTATGTCCAGTCCTGTTCTTACAGACTCTCGGCTTGTTGATCAGAGTTCTCTGGTCCAAATCTTTTTATTGCACCCTGATTTTTCTCTGCTCATTATCACAGTCAGGAAAGAAAAGGCAAATGTTTCAAGAGATAAACTTGGCAGTTTCTTGTGATATCTGAATTGTGACCTTGGCACCCATCCCTTTAGAGGTCGGGAAGGGCTACATGTAATTACCCCTAATCAGAGAGCCAGCTCAAGGCTTGAGATCACCCCTTGTGCAGCAGGCCTCGGTTAAGAAGCTTGATTATGGAGAGCAAAGTAAAGCTCCACCACAAGCTGGACAAGTGCTTGAGGGTCGGGCATCATCGGAGTCAGCTAGTCCCTGTGCACCCAGCAATTTGTAATCTGAAAGGTGGCAGGCATGCTAAAATTGTGTGTATCTTATTGTCCGTTGTAGCTGAAGTTGACGCATCAGGAGGTGGTTGCTCTGTGTTTGTGAAGTCACTTGAAAATAGCTCTGCGCCGACCTTATCCCTGGCCCTCCTACAACCACATGCCCTCCTTTGCAAGACAACCAGGCTGTTTGTGGTTGACTGTCACTGGTATGTGTCCTGTGCCAACTCATAGTGTGCTAGGCTCTAACCACCTAGCACATATCAGGTGAACCTTGAATGCTCGTGCTCAAAGCTTTTATCGAGAAGGACCTTCCTTCATTTGACCCTTCGCCTCTCTGCTGAATCTTCACCACTGTCCATCAGAGGAGATCCACAGAGGGTTCCTGGTCTGCCTACTGCCCCGTCCTCATCCTCTCAAAGGTGGATTTAACTGCCTGGCAGCTCAGGGAGTTGAAGTGACTTGCCCAAGATCACTTGGCTAACAGTCTGTAGATGTGACATTCTATCTAAAATCTTGGCATAACTTTTAGATAGCAGGTTTTTTCCAGTTAAAGTGGGACTGCGTTTCTTCAGTTAGAAGAAGGGTGAAATCAGAGATACTGAGGATGTGGTAGTGCAGAAGCAGCAGTACTGGGCAAGGGGAATAATTTTGTTTTAAATAGAATTAAGAAGGAAGAGTCTGAGAAATTTCCAGAAGTCACCATACAGTTGGCCACTGGACGCTTGTTAAGATTATATAGCACGCTTCAACACTAAGTCTATTATCTAATTCTTCTGTTAATCAGGATCCTTTTGGTTGCAGCTGAGAAAAATCCAGTTCACGTGGGCTTAAACAAAAAATGAGACTCTATTGGCATAAAATTCCTGTTAGACGCAGCTAGATTTTAGTTCTCAGATGATAATGTTAGGAACCTGACTCTCCATCTCTTGGCTTGACTTTTCTCACACTGGCTCTCACCGCATGGAATCCCCAGCAGAAAGAGGATGCCTCATTCCCAGTAATTTCAGCAAAATTTAGCAGAAGCTTCAGAAATGACTTCCATGTGCCAACTTGAGTCATAGGCCCATCCCTAAACCAATTATGATGACTGATGACTGGAGGGTACAGGATGGTGTGGATAGAAAAATCTGCTTGGGCGGACCTAGAACATGTGCCCATTCCTGGAGGCAGCATGAGGATCAGCCTCACTCATACAATCACACCTACTGCGAGTGGGAGGGGAAATGTTTCCTGATGAAACATTGGGCTGAGGATACCTGGTGGGGGCAAGTGAAGTGATGAAAACAAATGATGCCCAGTTGTTACCATATTCTAAGGTAAGGTTAGGGTTCAGGATCCCATCCTCCAAGAGTTGTCTCAGGATGGGAGGAATACAGACTGTGAACTGCAAGATCGCCTATCCTAGAAACACAATCAGGATTTAGGAACTCTGTTTCCCCTAGAGCTGTATCCGTGCTACCTGCACCACCAGGAGGATGCTGGCACATAGTGAGCACACATTAAATATTTGTTGAATTACATACATGATGGATGCAGAGTTTCAATTTGGGGATGATGAAAAAGTTCTGAAGATGGATAGGGGTGATAGTTGTACAACAATCTGACCGTACTTAACGCCACTGAACTGTACCCCCTGAAAATGGTGAAAATTGTAACTTTTGCGTATTTTTTGCCACAATAATTATTTTAAAGGGAAATAGACTTAAACATTAAGAAAGGCAAGATTTTTATGGCTTCTTCCATTTAAGCTTGCCCTAGTCAGTCACTGGACCTCAGGAATTACCAGTTACCAATGGGAGCAGTAGCCATTATCCAATGCTGGGCCACCGAAGTCAGGCACAGATATTAGCTGCCCTCTGCTTCACGTAAGAAGACAGAGAAATACAGAACAGTTAGGATTGATGGAAGTCGGGGGCATTTGTTTTACGAATGCATGGAAGGTGTAGAAGAGGTTCAGCCAGATTTGGAAAACTCAACTGTCTCCAAGCACCAGGCAGGTAAGAAAGTCAATGAATAAGATCACGTAGGTCTGGTGGAGACTGAGTGCTGCATTCAAACAGGCCAGAGACTGCTCATCTCAGGCCAGTTATTGCTCGGTATTGCCTGGTCTTACAGTTTTTCATGAGAAACTAGAATTGTGGAATCTGATGTGAAATCTTTCCATTTTTTAATGTTAGCAACCAATTTAAAAAATTTTATACTGTAAGCATGGAAAATAAAGCACAACTATTATACAGATCTGGTCCATGGTCCAGTAGCTGAAAATAGATGTTATAAATGTTACTATCTTTCTGTTTATTTTTAGTTTCCTCCAAAGGATAGACTATTGTTTGCTTTCTCACAATTGACAGTAATGATGCAATGTATTTTGTACATTTTACAGTTTAGGGTGGCATGTATGGTTAGGACAGATACCATGATCCCAATTTTACTCTTGAAACTACTGAGGCTTTAACTGGAAGGACCTAAACTGGTACCCATTACCTTGGATGGTTGCCTTCAAAGCTCCCCCTCTGATTCTCTTATTTATCATTTGTCTAGATAAATTCTTTCTCCTTTACATCAGAGAAAATTGAGTTTCTCAATTCCCCACAATTCCTTTTGTTAGACGAGAGAACTAAAAATCATTACCTATGCGAAACTATTCAAATAGGTTTGTATATTTAGCTTTAATAAATGCTGTAACTAGGGAATTTAAATCATATAATATTTTCCTTCTTGCCAGAGATGGATAGATTTTTTTTCCTGAGGGAAACTTTAACTTAAGAATGTATTTAAAACCTCTTGGCAAGTTAGCATAATCATTAATGTTTACAGTTGCTATAGCAACTAGAAATGCTGGCAATTGAGTAGGAAAGGAGCCTGAGAGAGGAAGATAAGCTGTGTCAGTTATTGAACATCTGTCAAACATTTAGCCAATTTAAAGTGGCAGGCAAAAAGCTAGGAATTGAAAGTGGGCAAAATGTATTTTTACTAACATTCACTTAAGGACATCAGCTTCGTATTGTTTTGCCACTATTACGGAGGAGTAATTAACTTTTATTTTCATCCACATAAAGGAGGTATTTTCTATGGGTAAGATACGGTTGTATGTGTAATTTTTTGTGCTATAATAATATTAATCTGTCTCTACTGTGTTGCTTTACCGTTTCTTGAGCTTTTTTGCATAAATTATTTAATCCATTCTTCGCGACAATACTGAATTTGTTAAAGTAATATCCATTTTACAGAATTTTACTTTTTATAGGAACAGAGAGGTTGAAAAGAAAGCAACAGCTATACCTTAGAACATATGCCTCTTCATTAAGGGCTCTCCCCTCCCCATCCTGACCACCGCTCATTTAGGCAGAGGCAGGACCCTAAATCTGTGTTCCACGTGTCTCCAGTACCCGCGCTTGTCCTCATGGCAGCATCCCAAACTTATCAGGACTCCTTTTTCTTCTGAGTCCCAGTGCGTCCTCCAGACCCTAACACAGCGTTCCGGGGTGGCCAACACCGATGAGGCAGAGCCCTGTGGTCCAGTTGAAATCTATTTGCTCTCCCTGTGTGATAATGATTTCTCACCTGGGCTTGGTGTTTTTTCTGGTTTACAAATCGTTTTCACATAGATGGTTTTATTTGGTCATCGAGCCTCTCATGTAAGGGTTATCCCTTCTTTACATGTGAGAAAATTGAGGCTTAGGGAGATTAAGTGATTTGGTTAAGATCACAAAGTTAGATGGGGGCTACCTCCTCCCCTACTGCCTTTTCAATACACTGTATGAGAAGAGAACAGTAGGCATAAAAACTCATGTCCTGGATACCATGTCCTGCCCTAATCACTTATTAACTACAAAGCAAAGCGAAACAAGTGAAAAACGAGACAGTTTTCCAGTGCCTCTCTAATACCTCTCCCTGCTTCTGAAAAAGGAAGGGCTGGTCAGGTTATCTCTAGAGTATCTCCAGCTAAAATCTCTAATACATGAGCTCTGAATTTAACTTTATTGCTAAGCTTCCC
The DNA here is from genome assembly GCF_009834535.1 of Camelus ferus. NCBI lineage: Eukaryota > Metazoa > Chordata > Mammalia > Artiodactyla > Camelidae > Camelus > Camelus ferus. The sequence goes on along the minus strand of NC_045712.1, from coordinate 3,194,828 downwards.
AAATAGAGTATTGGTTTTATTACCCACCACACCTCTGTTTGTCATTATTGCCCCAGCTTCTCTCAGATCTCAGTTCCTAGAAAGTGCGAGAACATACTAACTGTGAGTTATGATTTTGCTATTTCCACTTATTAGCAGAAGAACACTAGCATGGTACAAATGGTCAGAAGATTCCATTTTCTGAGCTATCTTTGTTTAAGGCTGAGTTTTAATAAGTCATTTATCTCTCCACGCCTCACTCTCCTTTCCTGGAAAGCACATACGACCTCCTAGAGATGAGTCAAGTGAATATCATAAGTGAAAATAATTTCAGAAAAATAGAGTACTGTATACTGAGATAAGATGTGAGTGTAGCTTTATTAATCATAAATCCTGATCTGACCTATGAATATAAGTGGATGATTTAGAATTGATCTTTAGAATGCATCTGTCTTTAGAATGAATTTGAATGAATGTATAATTCATCAAAACAGTTCTAGTCACCATCTCTGCCTTATCCATAATGATGGCAAACCTTAAACACTTACTGAGTGCTTGTATGTGCTGGACATTGTGCTAATTATAATGCAGCCCTTGGCTTATCACGTTGCCTTCAATCCTCTCAAATACCTATGAAGTGTAACTACTGTTATCCCCACTTTTCAGATGGCAAAACTGAGTCATCAGTAAGTAACTTTCCATGGTCTCATAGAAGTAGCAAAGTAGGGTTTCAGGATCAGACATGTCTCACTCCAAATACTGGGGTAGATACTTGACCAGTTACAGAAAATACTCTAAAACACCTTAAGTGAGAATATTTATGTAAAAAAAGCACAGACTTGCTTGGACATCAGGTAAAGAGCTGTGGTCACCAGATGTTATTTCACTCCTGAAAATTTTTCTCAACTGCTGCCTTTTTTCTTGCAAGTCTTTGTTTTGTTGCCTTAAAAGAGACACAAGCATCATTGATAAGCATCCACAGTTCCAGTTCCTAAGAGCCACTAATTTAAAGAAAACTTTTAATTGGTAGTGTGTGGATGGTAGATTGGTAAACAAGTATTTTTCAAAGGACAGTCTGAGGGCACTCATGAAGGATGGTCAGAAGAAGGCTTTACTAAATGGGGGGAGGGAAGTATAGGTCTCTAAGAAGGAAAAGAACTAACAAGAGTTATTATTAGCCAAGGCACTTCAGATTGCAGGGGACAGAAACTCAGTATGCACTGGGAAATTGTTTTTAATGAACATATTTATTGATTTTAAAGAAAAAGCAGATCACATGAATCGCACGAATGTTTCCTCAGGAACTCAAACACCACGTGCACTCGCTTGCTCTGCCTGTCAGCACTCAGTCTCCTTGTTCTTTGATACCAGCTTGTTAGCAGCACACTAGACATGGGCGTGGGGCACTCTGCTCACAGCCTCTGAGTCCTGAAACTTAAGGGGAAAAAGCCCCTTTTGCTCCACTTGACTTTTATAAAATTCTGATTGGCTGGCTTGTGTCATATGACTCTTACTGGACCAATCACTGTACCTTGGGAGATGAAGTACTATAATTGGTCTGCTTCATAGCTCACCCCCATTCCTGTAACCAGCCTTTGAGAAAGGGAGCCAATGGGAGAATTATTGCTAAGAAGAAGGAAAGTGCTTTTCACGGCAAACCAGATAATGCAGTTTTGTTCTTGGACGATTAATCTTTCGTCTGGTCCTGTCCTGCCACACCTCAGGGCAAAACTTGATCACTGCAGCCAGTGCAAACGCTTTTTGTTTTTAAAAGTCCAAATAAAAACAGAAAATACTTCTCTTTGGGGAAGGACAGATTCATTTTTAATAGACCACCAAGCCAAACTTTTTTGTATTAGTTTTACTTCAGTATTGGCAAGATAAAGGGAAGAGATAAGAAAAAAGCATCTCAGATTACAACGAAGAGTAGTATTTTCTTGGCAAATTTGATTTAAAGTTAATTTATGCCCAGAATTTAAATGTCACTTGTTTGAATTTTAGATTACATCTTTAATTGAGAATGGTGTAGAACTATTTAATAATCTGGTGAAAAGGCTGTGTATTGGTGGCTTGCGTGGGAGTTGATGATACTGCTTGAAAGCTTGTTCAGTTAGCCGTATAACTGCTTGAATCCTTTTAAAATATAAATAATTATAGTTTAATTGACATTTTTTACCATTTACTCAGAATTTTTCATCGTTCTTATGAATGCGCTTCAGTTCCCGCATTGAATGTTTTTTTCCTCTTTCTCCCCAGAAATGGCTTAGCTTAAAGTAATAAGACAGATTTTGATTATGCTATGACAAAAAGGCAGCAAAGTCTAGTAATGATGATTTGTGCAGCCTTTTCTTAGAAAATGTCTTGGAATGCTTATGATACGCTTGACATGTACATCCTGATATTTCAGGATTTAGCTGGTCAGCTAGTGACCTGAAAATCTGAGCATCTCCTGAGTGCCAGCTATGGGGTTAGACACTGTGGAACACGGAAGCAGAGAGGATGGTCATGACCCACAATGCCTAGTGCAGCTCGCTCAGCAGAGGGGCTGGGCCATGAGTCAGGATAACCCCTGTACCACCGCCTTACTGGCTCAGTTAAGCTGAAGGTTTCAGTTGCAGTGATTTGTAACGTAGGAAAAGAAGCCTCTACCATGGTCTTAAGAGATGTCTGTTTTAATCCCAAGTCTAATTCCACTGGTTCTCTCTGATCTTGGAGTAGCAGATCCCTTGACTTTCCTGTGTCTTACTTTCCTTTATTCTGCTTATTGCCACAAAGTTGTCAGAGGTACCATATAAGGTAATGCATACCAAAGTGTTTTGGAAATTTAAACAAATTAAGCAAGTTGTGGTTCTGCTAATGATTCGGCTTACCTCATTTGATGGTACTTCATTTTCCTGAACTTCACAGATACTTCATTTTTTACAAGTTGATGGTTGGTGGCAACCCCATGTTGAGTGGGTCTGTTGGGTGCGATTTTTCCGACAGCATTTGCTCACTTCTGTCTCTGCCGTATTTTAGTAATTCTCACAATATTTCAAATACTTTTTCGTTGTATTTGTGGTGGTGATCTGTGACCAGTGATCTTTGGTGTTACCATCACAAAAAGAATGACTCACTGAAGGCTCAGATGATGATAAGCATTTTTTAGCAAAAAGTACTTTTTAGTTTTCAGGTGTGTACGTTTTTTAGACATAATGCTGTTGCACACTTACTAGACTACAGTATAGCCTCAACATAACCTTCATCTGTTCTAGGAAACCAAAACATTCGTGTAATTACTGGCTTTATTGCCGTGATCTGCTCCTGAACTCACATATCTCTGAGGTCTGCTTGTACTTAAAAGATGTAGGCTTATTTAAAGGCAGATGGGAATATCTGGCTCACTGGATCCAGTCTTACCTTCTTGTGCATGGAAATATCTTGGTCCAAGGATTCCTGCCAGCCTGGAGTATCTGAAATCTGGCCAGGTCACACAGGTCTCATCTGGTGATTCAGGGAGTTTCTTCAACATATGTCATTTTTCCTGTTTAGTTGTGTGGCCTAACTTCACCCTTGCAGGCTTACCTCACTGCTTTTACTGAATTTCTCTCTCTCGAGTATTTGAAAGACTATGAATCAATCATCTTTTTCCCTCTGCCATTTTACAAATTCAGTAAAACTGCCACAAAAAGCCAGAGAATAAAAAGCGGGGAGGCTTTTTTATGGAAAGGGTTTATGCAGTCTGATTGAAGACATATGGATTCTGATATTACAGATTTTTTGCCCTCCTCTGGTTTCAGTGATTTTGATTTGCCGTCAACGGTCTGATGAAAGTCTTACAGCCTCTTATTTACAGTTAACTTCTTTCTCACTAGCACTTTTGGCCTGGAGTTCCGTAATGAAATTGTGGCTCCCCGCGAAACTTCCGACATTTGGAATTTCAGTTCAGTTCAGCTAATGTTGATGGAGTTGATTACAGAATGTGAGGGACCAAAGTGAAGCCGTATGTATTCTTGTCCACAAGTAGTACTCGAGCCTGTCGACAGAGAAGAGACAAGCAATTAAACCATTCTCATATTGGAAAAGCAACATTTTAAATCTATGAAATAATGTGAAGGTGCTATGAGGCAGAAAAGAAACATGTGCTTATCTGATTGTTGAGGAGAGGGCATTTATATTTTCCAGGCAGGAAAATGGATCTTTTCCCACAAGATAGTAGTTGAGAGAAGCGGAAGTTGGGAGTCGTGTGAAGAGAGTGCGTCAGCCCAGTGAGGAGACTTCCAGGGGAGCGGTGACTATTTTTCCATGTTACCTTGGGCAAACCTACTTAGCAGTATGAACCTTTCCTGAAATATAGTTTTGTTGAGACGTTCCAGAGCTTTCTACTTGAAGCCAAACAGAGTGGGCAGAGCCTTCCCCGGGTGCCTTATCTTTGTCCAGAAAGGTGATCCCCCAGGAAATAAGGATGTATCGTATGACTAAGTCCATCATTGCTGCCCCTTCTCAGCCTCCCTGGAGTTTTGCAGAGTTTAGCTTGAGGAATCCTCCCCCAAAATGCAGATCTACATGAAGGGAAGAGTGGAACGCTTAGAACAGACAAATTGAAGTCCTGCTTTGGGAAGACTTGAATACTAGCTTGATGCATTTTACTTCATCCAAGAGGCACTGGGGCTCCCAGAGGACTTGTGTGGAAAGGAGGAGCCTGATTCAGAGCGGTCCTATAAGAAGATTAATCTGGCAGCGTGAGGGTTGGTGTGGAGTGACTGTGAGCCTTAAGTTCTTGACGATGTTCTTAAGCCAATGCCAGGTAATGGTGAGACAGGCGTGGAAGCAGAAACAGGGCTTGTATGCTGATTGGATTAACCCTTCCCCCTGCATTAGGAAATTTACTACTTGTAGAGAGATCTGAGATCTAGGAGAGGGCGTTGCATGACATGGGCATAAATATTAAGCCTGAATATTTCTTCTCTTCTCCCACTCCCCAAGGGAAAGTGGTGTTCTTTCTAGAACTGGGCACTGAACTCTTTAATTTTTATGCAGTTTTAACACTGTCTTTCATACTTGGCTGTTGAAGGGTATCTATGCTTCAAGGGATTACTACTTCTCAAATGAATTTTGGCTGTTGTTGGAGCTCTTCATAAAATATGATGATACTTTGACTTCTTGACATGCCAGATATTTAACAAATCACTGAAAGAAATATCCTGTAATCCTCAATGAATGGTATTTTCATCTGGATCGTAGCCCACTCGAGCTGTGCCCTGGTCTTGCTAATTGGCTGAATCATTCCTTCTCACAATCATACAAAGCCCTGATGTTGATTCTGTGTGGTTCCAGCACCACCTCCACCTTCAAAATCCTCAGACTGGCTTGTGTTTGTAGTCTCCAATACCACTCTCATGTTGACAAAACACATGCAACTAAGGGTCAGTTCCGTCTCTTGATTTGTCTTCCCTTCTGCATACGAAAGCAAAGGTCACAGGCTAGGGTGCCTACTGAGTAATACGAGGCTGGTGCACAGTAGGGATTGGTGGAGACTATAGGTAAACTGGAGGCTGCTTGCCCACTTCCAAATGGGAAGCTGCTGGCAGCTCTGCCGATTGTTTCCCTGGTGGGATGAGAGAGTAACGTAATCGAATCCTTTAAAGGAATGTTTCTCCAAGTATGGTCTCCTGACCTGCAGTGTCAGCATTATCTGGGAGCTTATTAGAAGTGCAAATTCTCGGTCCCCACACCAAACTCCTGAATCAGAAACTCTGGTAGGAGGAGGGGATTACCCAGCATTTTGCGTGATAACAAGCCCTTCTGGTGTTTCTGAAGCTCACTCAAGCCAGGGAACCACTTAGAGTAGTGGACGCTGGTCTGCGCCACCCTGATTCCTCTAGAGGACTGATATTTGAGAACCATGAGTTTCCAGAAAGCCCCAATATCTAGATGTCTACTTGATTTTCAGTGCTCTTAAAGCAGGGGGTGACATAAAAGACACACACGCTTGTGCAGGCTAAACCCATTTCATGTTTGCGTCCATTCCATCACTTTGCAGCCTCTACTCAAGAATCTGAATACGGTAACAAAAAGGATGCTTTTCTGTTTAAAAAATATAGGCTTCTTCCCTTGGAGTGTGAAAGTTTGCTGATTCCAGACCTAGGCAGTGATTCTCAAACTTTTTACTGATCCATTTCCGAGAGCAAAGGAGAGTCAACATCTACCACTGGGAATCGGGGAGCACGTCCTAAGGCAGTCAGTCAGCTGCAAAGTACAAGATTTTGTTCAAGCTTTTTGTTTTCCTTTAAGTTTCTATGATTTTTATATCTCTTCCATCATATACTCATTTTTAACTTCTTGTCAAAACAATGGGTTAAATTGCCTTCAAGTCAAATTCTTTAACTTCCACCTACAAATGTTTAAAGAAAATTTATACCTCAGAAAAACTGTCCAATTTCCCAGTAAAACAGTGGCAAGAAAACAAGAAGTAACCCATAAAGGCGGGGTTGGGGGGAACTTGTAAGCTGTACACAAGAGCAGTATTCAAAGGCTGTATCCCCGATTAGAAAATCCTCTTTCCCATCCTACTTCCCGCCCTTCCACTGCCACGTCTGAGTGAGTAAAGAGCATGCACTAAAAATCATGGAAAACAGCGAGCAGTCAGGAGGCTTATTTTTAGAAATGCTTGCCGCCAGTTTGGATGAGCTTTACCACTAGGCCTTATCTAATCCTTCCCTCGCATGGTCACCATTTCATTTCCCCCAAATCACTTTTGCAAAGATGGTAACGAGGTTTGACTTTATGTGCCAACACGAATTGATTGGAGGTAATGGCCTGAAGCCCAGTGCTGAGGGCTGTGACTCTGTGCCTGACACAGTCAGTTATCCCTGTCTGCCATGGGAGAAGGGGTGACGACTGCTGGTCCAAGTGATAGATACACGCCATCCCTGCCCTGCTTAGCACTATTGAATCACTGGCAAACAGTGTCTGAACCCCAGGAAGTCCTATTTGATGATGGGCACCTGGCCAAACCAAGGTTCTCTGGACCACAGGGCATCTATAATGGGGGTCCTTTCAGCCACAGCCATGACTTCAGCAATTAAGTTGTCCAAGGCTGTGGCCATCACTAGAGGTGTTAACTGTCCATCAGTCCAGCTTCTAATTCACAGAGGTATAATATTTGTCCTGTTCTAGCCCTTCAATTTCAGCTCCTCGCAGACACCTCTCCTCTGCTCCTGTTTCTCTAAGTGCTTTTCACTGGATGACAGTTGAAAGAGACTTGATATTGATCATTTAGTGTCTTAGTGTTAGAGGTGTCATCCAGAGGCTGCAGCTGTCAGGGTTCAGAAGTCTGTCAGTCACCCCGTCTTGGGCTGTCTCACAGATCTTTCATGCACTAACACACTCTTCTCCTAGACCCTCCCACAACTATTTATGGTGCATAATTTTGGCCAACAAGTCAACCAATGACTGCATTCACATAACCCATTTCATTTGTAGAATCATTTAAAATACATGTTCACATCTGCTTGCTTAGAACCATATCTCAGTTTAAATTCAACCTCACAACACTGTGCAAAAAAGCAGGATAGGCATGGATAACACTATCTAAAGATAAGGAGGCTCTCATGCTGTTGAAACAATCTGTCAAAGCCCAAACTGGTTGCAATGCAAGGACTGGAATCCAGGTCTCTTGATTTAATTCTGTTATATATATTTTTTCTTCTGTACAACATAGCTTAACTCAGATAAGTGTGTCTGCATTTTGTGGGTGTGTCTAAAAGCACTAGTTCTTGGCCTTGTCAGTGAACTACCTGTGTGAATCTTAGCAAGTCACTGGGTCTCTTCGGATCTCACTTTCCTCACTTGTCAAAATAGGATGTTGGGTTTGATGGCACATTTATAGACCCATGGGATTTTAATGCTGCAAGAGACTTAGAGATCATCTAATTCTACTCTTTCAATTTACAGGTGAGGAAAACTGATCTCTTCTAGCTCTAAATTAAATTCTGAGGGGAACATATGGCTTTCTAACAGAACCAGCTCTTCTGAATATTGAGACCACCCCATAATCCCATTTCTGCCCACTTACCAAATGTGTGACACTGATCCAGGCATGGTGGGGGTTGGACGAAGGTCCCTTCCAGATTTAAAACTTCGAGGATTAGGAAAGATTATCTTTGAAAACTGACATCTTTGCTACCTACCCCTTGGGCTATGCCTCAGAATGTCATGAAGCATAATATGACTCCAAAAAGAAATCAGCATTAAAAACCAGCCAAGAGCATCCACTCTGAGAAGCCAGATCAGAGGGTGAAGTTGCTCAACGAGTACCTGAATTTGAAAAGTGCTTGACCAATGCCTTCTATTAAAAATAATAACTAGACAGCCTTTGCTGTTGGCCCAATAGTATGGACAAAGGAGCCAATTAAGAGAAGGATGTTTCATAGTTTTCTATAGATGTGGATGCAAGTCAGAAAACCATCACTAGGTCCTTCTGCTGTAATGGGTATCACATTCTAACGAGTCTCAGTACTTTTCAGTTGAGCATCAGAAAGCTCACCATCTATTGAATATTGCATTCCAAGTATCTGTTTACTGAGTTGATACAAATTGCCAACGGGACAGGAACTGTCTGTCACTTCCAGAGCAATTAGTGTGTGAAAACTTATCAAACGAAATCTGTCAAGTTTGAATAAGTATAAATATTGCATGGAAGTCCCTTAAGGAAATCAAACTGAGTGGGATACGTTTTTTGCAGCACATGAGAATTTATTTCATTTCATTTACTTGGCTTTTTTTCTTTGGAGTGTGGGTAGCATTTCATATAACCCAATGAATTAATGTTTTGCTCTGATAAAAATAGACTTTGGTTCTTGGGGGAAACTGCATCATCTGGTGAGGAATTGACAGTGCCAGCTCTTCACTTTCAAACTTCAAGAGCTCTTACTGCTTCCGGGAGGAAGTACTGCAGTGGGAGTGTTGCTAGAGGACTGAGATATAGTCTGCCGCACCACTTTTTCATTCTCTGGTCTTACCTTTTCTGGGCATCAGAATTGTCCTATTTTTGTTTGGTTATTGCTTTTTTTTAATGGCATTTATGCTATGGTTAACATCATGAAAAGCCTATAGGTATATAGCCTAGAACTGAGAAGATATACCAAACAATAGCTATCATTCTGTTGAGATAATGGAATCACTGGGGAGTTTTAAGATTTTTAAACATTAATTATACACACATATATATACTTTTTTACCTTTTTAAGCCCTTCATCCATTTCTCCCACTCCCTCTCCTCCCACCTCTGGCAACTACTGATCTTTTCTTTATATCTATAAGCTTGGTTGGTTGGTTGGTTTTTTAGACTCTGCATGTAAGTGAGATCATATGATATTTGCCTTTCTTTGTCTGGCTTATTTCACTTAACATGATGCCCTGAGGTCCATCCATGTTGTCCCAATGGCAAGATTTAATTCTTTTTTTTATGGCTAAATAATATTGTGTGTGTATGTGTATATATTTATATTTATATTTATATTTATATTTATATATGATTTATTTATCCATTCACCCACCTGATGAACACTTAGTTTGTTTCCTGATCATGGCTATTGTAAATAATTCTGCAATGAACATGAGGGTACAGTTATCTTTTTGTGTTAGTGTTTTAGTTTTTTTCAGGTAAATACCCAGAAATGGAATGGCTGGATCATACAGAAGTTCTATTTTTAATTTACTGAAGAACCTCCACAATGTTTTCCATAGTGGCTGCACTGATTAACATTTCTACCAGCCGTGCACAAGGGTCCCCTTTTCTCCACATCCTCACCAATGCTGGTTGTTTGTTGTCTTCTTAATAATAGCCATTCTAACAGATGTGAAATAATATCGCATTGTGGTTTTGATTTGCACCTTCCTGATGATTAATGATGCTGAGCATCTTTTCCTGTGCCTGTTGACCATGTGTATGTCTTGTTTGGAAAAATGTCTGTTCAGATCTTCTGCCTAATTTTTAATCATATATATATATATATATATATATATATATATATATATATATATTTTGTTTTGCTAATGAGTTGTATGAATTCTTTGTGTATTTTGGAAACTAACACCTTATCAGATATATGATTGGCAAGTATTTTCTCCACTCAGTAGCTTGCCTTTTTATTTTAATGATGGTTTCATTCACTGTGCAGAAGTTTTTTTAGTTTGATGTAGTCCCACTTGCTTATTTTTGGTTTTGCTTTTGGTCTCAGATTCAAAAACTCATCTCCAAGACCCATGTCAGAGAGCCTACTGCCTATTTTTCCTTCTAGGAGTTTTATGCTTTCAGGTCTTACATTCAAACCATTGGTCCATTTTGAGTTAACTTTTGTATATGGTGCAAGATAGTGGTCTAGTTTCATTCCTCTGCCTGTGGCTGTCCAGTTTACCCAACATCATTTACTGAATTATTATCCTTCCCTTATTGTATGTTGCTGGCTCCTTCTTGGCAAGTTAACTAACCATATACGTGTAGGTTCACATCTGGGCTGTCTATCCTGTCTATTAATATGTCTGTGTCTATGCGAGTACCATACTCTTTTAAGTACTGCAGCTTTGTAGTATAGTTTGAAATTAGTGCGTATGATGCCTTCAGCTTTCTTCCTTTTTGATATCTTTAAAATGAAGAAACAAGACAAGTCATCTGTTGGGTAATTTTCAGCTTTAACTACACAGATTTCCTGCTTTGATGTCTGCGTTACTCTTACATTATGTTCCTCCTGCTCTTTCCTCATTGCCATAGACAAGTAAAAATTTAGTATTGTAGGTAGTGCTGTTTGCTGTGAAGAAAAATAATATTTTTAGAGAATTTTCCCCCTTCAAGAGGCTCAGCTTTTAGCTCAGTGTGATCTTACTGATGGACAAGCCAAGACTCTTTAGCTGACCTTCATGCTTCAGAGCTCAGGGCTATTTTACAAAAGTCACATGTTGAACTGATGTTACCATCCTTAGCACGATCCATCTGAGACTCTTCTTTGCAACTGTGGTTTGTTTCTTTATCTGCAGCAATGGAAATCATTATAGTATCATATTACTATTACAATTCGGGAAACTTATTACAACTTTAATTCAGCATTTTGTTGTTTGCTGTTGTTTGCTGTTACTTAATGAATTTCCCCCAAACTGAAGGAACACAGTTAATAGTCTTTATATTATACTTACTGTTTCTTGAATTGAAAGGGTTGCATTAGTTCAGGGTTTCCCAACCTAGGTTTTGTGACCTATTAGTAGATGTTTTAGAAAAACAGTGTGTGTGTAACAGGGATGGGAGGCGGTTCTACATCAAATAAGTTTGCATGATTTAAATACTCTCTAAGGTATTTGATGAACATTGACATGTTAAAAAAAAATATCTTGCAAGTCCTGGAAGAAGAAACTTTAAAATCTGTTAAAGTGTATTTAATCCAGTGCTTCTCCAAGTCATTTGGTCATGTAACCTTTTTAAATTTGGCATAGATTGCAGGTAGAGGGCTTCTATTAACAGGAAATTAATACTCCAAGGACCACAATTTAGGAATATGCAGAATATGTTGAAGGCTGTTTGCATCTCCTACTAAAGCACTAAGTCACAAAAGCAGTGAAACCGAAAAACTTACTTTTAAATAGATCAAATGCATGTTCATTGAGTTTTATTTGTATTTTTACTTTAAAAATGATTAAGTTTGAATGATTCACATGTGCTTATGACTCGGAATGCTCTCACATAACTTCGTCCTCACCAAATACTTGTATCACATTTATTATTATCTGCATTTGATGGATTAAGAAGTTGAAAGTGAGAATGTTGAAATGGGCTTTTTTGTGGAATACAGGTGGTCTTCTGGTCTTTTTTTCTTTTAACTCCAACTAGAAAAATAACAAAGTGGATGTCTTTTTCTCTGACATCGATGGTCCATACAACTTTCTATTTACTAAAGTAGCCTTCTACAAAATTGAGAAAGCCTTGGAACACAAGCCACTAGCAACAGTTTTGAGAAATGTCTTCAGGAAGGAAAAAGTATGTGTATGTATATACACAGTTCTATATATTAGATTAGAGCTCTCCTTGGAGAGATGTGGGTTGATTAATATTTTACTGGTAAATTACTTTCTAACTTTCACCATGTGACTTTGGATGTGTTAATTTATTCTTAAAACTCTCTTACAGCTAACTACGGGATAGGCAGTGCTCTCCTCATTGTTCATATGAGACCACGGAGACACTCAGAGATTACTTGGCTTCCCTGAAACTCACATACCAAGTTGAGAGAGGAATGCATTGTGCTAGGCTGTTTGTTATATCCTGTTTTTATGGGAAAACGGCCGTATCAGGTTGTACTTCTTCATGACCTGTTATAGGGGTCTTTCCTCCACCGGATTTTAGTTTCTTGAGGGAGTAAACAGCTTGCTGGGAAGCACTCATTTACGCTGAGTATCCTCTTGACATCAGCATGGGGTTACTTATAATTACATGCACATGCGTAAATAAAATAATTAGCTATTCTCATATAAACATAATTATATCCCTCTAAAATAATGCATGTGGAAATGTTATAATCTAGTGACAAAGGGAAAGCAGTCTGCATGACCCTTCCTTTGTGTATAAACAGTAGATTATTAAGGCAGAATGTTTCCTGTCGCACACTCAGTTATTGAGGTCAATTACAACTGAGGACTCAGTGATGTATTGAACAACAAAATGCCTTTTTCAGTGATTAGTATTCTCTGTACAAAGCTGAAGTGACCTTTCTGCCATTTTCCAAGGACACTCCATGTGTTTAGAATTTAGCCCAGGATCATATTAAAGAGCAGCGTGCAAGAACACAGCCACCTAGCTCTGAAACCACAGGCTCCCTTTGAATGTGGTTGCTTCCCCTCCCCTACCAGAATAACTTTTGAAGATAAAACAGGGCATGTTGGCTAATCAGTGCCAGTGGCTAGTATATCACTTCTCCAGCTTTGTACAAATCTGGAGATCACACTTTAAAGAGAGAAATCGTGGAGTGCCTGGAGCAAAAGAAGTTTGATTTCCTTGGAGCACAATCGTTCACTCCGGCAAATCATTTAAACTTGTTCTCATCTGGGCTTCTTTTCTGGAACTGAAACCGCTTGGGCTAACGTGCTCATTCACAAAACATCCACCTAATTCTTAAGAAAAATTCGAACTTTCAAAGGAACATATGCAGGTATGACTGCCTGTTACACTTACCCCACTGGCATTCTGGGATGAGTGAGTATTTGCCAAAAGGTTGCTTTTTGGTCACTGCTTTATATTCACTCCCTTACGGATGCAATAATTTTTTCAGCTAATTTTTCTTAAATACAGATTTATGTTTATGGGACCAGCCAACCCATCAGTCATTATATGTTTAGGGAGTATTTGCTACACTATTAAACCACCATCTTGCTAAAATAATGGGAAAAGGCTTCAACCTCACAAGTGAGAAGAGAGTAAGAACTTGCATCAATAGTAAGAGGCATTGGGAGAAGACTGGATTGAGACCCAGGAATTATTCCGTCTCTAACTAGGGCTGAGTTTAGATTAGCTACTGTGTTCCTCTGTGCCAAAGTTTCTTGGTTAATGGAAACTTTATAAAATGTATTAGAAACCACAAAGTACCATGCAACTGTGTGGCACTCTGATGCACTGTTTTGATTATTATCTGTAAAATGAAAGAAATGATCTAAATAGTTTCCAGAGGGGCTTCCAGCCTTAGTATATCAAGACTGTAGACTCACTGGGTCCGTAACTTGAGTGTCAGCTCTGTAAGTATTGCATGGTGTTTGGCACGTGCTTAGCAAACTACAAATGCTTATTCCCTTGACTTAAAGAGATCGGGCATCTCTTAATCAGCTATCAGCGTACCTTCTAGTTCTGCAGAAAATCTTATTGACTGATGGAAGACTGATAAAATGCTTCAGGGGAATGTGATTACTTCCTATTGATATTTATTCGCCTAAAAAAAGATCACTGGATAGCCATATGAATTTTTAACTTGACCATTTCAGGAATACCATAGAGTTCCAGTGCCAAAAGACACATTTGTCATGATGATTCCTTTTGCTTTCAGAGCTGAGCTATGCCTGGATTTTCAACGAATACCCTTCCTATCAGGATAATCGCCGCTTCGTATCTCAAGAGACTGGGAATCTGTATATCGCCAAAGTAGAAAAATCAGACGTTGGAAATTATACCTGTGTGGTTACAAATACGGTGACAAACCAGAAGGTCCTGGGGCCACCCACACCGCTGATGCTGAGAAACGATGGTGAGTTTTCTAAGGGGTTTTCCTAATTCTGCTTTTTGCGATCACAGGTTGTTTGGAAAGTTTTAATGTTATTAGCACACCCAGCCTGACCATCTAATTTCAAGAAGTTTAATGCTTTCTACATTTGGTACCTATATTTTCTACCTTTGTGTGAGAAATAAATCCATGAATCCATTTTGGAAGACTAATTAGAAATCTAATTGCTAATCTCAACAGGAATGGAATGTGGATTTAGGTGACTGTACGTAACAAAGGAATCTATTTCTTATTTCTTTTCACTTAAATTGTGTACACAAGCACAATGACGTAGAAGGCTGAACAATCAGCTCATTAATCAATTCTGTGTAATTTAATATTCAGTGTCCAGAAAGAAGTTTTAAATTATCCAAGTAACTTCTGGATGTATGATACTGAAGACATAGTTCCAAGCACAGTGAAATGCAGAAATATCAAGGTTTATTTGGGATAGAAGTGTTCATTTCCCATACTTTTAAGAGATTATTTCAAGAAAATATGGGAATTTCACCTTAATTACTTAGATGGATGACATGACAATGTGTGGTAATTCATCATGTGCCTTTAAGGACATTCTCACTGATTTGTATGCCAAATTCTAATAGCACTATGCCTTTTCCCACCATGAGTATTTGTAGACCTACTGTGAGTCTTCATATGTATTCTGTTTCCTCTTCCTGAAATGTTCTTGATCCTTGATCCTTCCCTTGATCCCTTGACTGACTCATCTCAGTCCTTCCAGCTTCTTCAAATATATCACTTTCTCCAGGAAGTCATCTCTGTCTGCCCCCCTCCCCCCAACTATGCTGGATCAGTTGCCTTCTCAAACCAGCTCTGCGGAGGCCTGAGCATCCTTACAGCGTAGACCAAACTGTGGGATGTTTGAGTAAATAATGTAGATTTCAATCATTCACTCATTTATTCATATATTTAACGTATATTTATTTAACGTATCTTTGTTATGTGACAGTCACTACTCCAGGTGCCAGTGAACAAAAATAGTAAGGCCCCTATCTCACTGCACGTACATTCACCAAAGGACACAGGCAAAAACAAAGAAACAGAAACAAAACCCCAAATCCAATTATTTTAGATAGTAGTGAATAAACCAGCATGATGAAACAGAGCCTCTATGGGGTAGACTGACTGTCTACTTTAGACAGCGGTGTCATGGAAAGCCTTTCTGAGGAAGTGACATGAGCTGACACAGGAATGATAAGATATGTGTCCTGTGAAGATCAAGGGGCGGAGCATTCCAGGCTGAGTTAATGTCATATGCAAAGGCCCTGAGGCCTACAAAAAAAGTCACTTGGCATATTTAGGGAGCAAAGAGAATGTGAGCCTTATTGGAGCCTAATGACCAGGGAAGAGGGTGGTTTAAGTTGAGGTCGGAGACTGGATTTTATTTCAAGTGCAGTGAGGAGCCATGAGGGGATCTGATGTAAGAGAATTATGTATGTTTTCGAACTGATTGCTTAGCTACTGTGTGGAGAATTGATTTTTTAAAAAGTGAGAGGTTCAGAAGTAGAAGTCCAACCAAAAAAATGACGCAAATAATCATTTACAAAACAGAAACAGACTCACAGACATAGAAAACAAACTTATGGTTTCCAAAGGAAAAGAGTGGTGAGCAGGTATGCAGGGATAAATTAGGAGTTTGGGATTAGCAGATACAAACTACTATATATAAAATAGATAAACAACAAAACCCTACTGTAGAGCACAGGGAATTATATTCAGTAGCTTGTAGTAACCTATAATGAAAAAGAGTATGAAAAAGAATATAGATATATGTATGTATAAGAATCACTATGCTGTACACCTGAAACTCACACAACAGTGTAAATCAACTACACGTCAATCAAGAAAAAGACTGTTACAGTAATTCAGTTGGTAAATAAGGGCAGCTTGAGCTCTTGGATGCAGTGGAGAGGACAGAAGAGGATGGACTCAGGATAGAGTTTGCAGGTATAGCTGCCAGAACTTGCTGATGCATTGAATGTGGGAGGTGATGGAAGAGACATTCAAGGATGACACATCATTTCTGGCACAGCAGCAGGATGTGTAAGATATGCCGTTTACTGAGATGATTTTACCTAACAGGTTTATAAGGGGGAAATTCAGAATATTATTTTAGTCATTATTTACAAAGCCAAAAGCATGAATTCTCCCTTGGCAACAGAAACACTTGTTTGTTTTGTGCGTCCTGGTCCATCTATCTATCGTAATATTCATCAGGTGTATTGACATTTACCTGTCAGCTGGCCTTTCCCCACCCCTCGGATGCTGACATACAGATCACAGTTTTCAAATGGCTTTGTGCAAAGACCCAGCACAGTGCTTGCCACTTGGCAAACGTTAAATGAATATGTTGCATTAAGCTGTGTTTTATTAAATAAAACTGAAAAATCTTATCAGTTTGAAGAGAAAGGTAGGCAAGGGATTAATTTTATCAAAAGCTTCCAGGGCTATCTCTCCAGACCTCAGGGTGAAGAAGCTTTTTCAAGAGACGTGTTTCAGTGGCATTTTGTACAGAATTACTTAAAAATACTGCCTCCCTGGCCTCTGCCCATAATACACTTATGTCAAAATGTCTGTTCAGGGGTGTTATCCGTATATCAAGGAGCAAATATAATCAAATATTCACTTGGATGCACTAAGACATAGCCCAGGAGAAACATCACACAGAGTCGCTGCTTCAGAAAGAAGGAACAGAAATTCAGGAACACGAGAATTCCAGAGTCATCCTGTGCACCTCAAGTTGGCAACAACTCCGCCTTCTGCTTGGCTTTTAGATTTATCTCAACTTGTCTAGTGTATCTTTATAGAGATGACAAATGTTTTTTATTAGAATATTTTATCACAAAATTAGCAGACTGAGGATCTCATTCTTCAGCCATTAATGCCCATTCATTCCTAATTTCCATGAGCATTGCGTGGAAATTCATAATCTGTCTTTCCCATTTAGGCTGGAGTACATAAAATGGGTCCTCGAACTGTATTCCTAAACACACAATAGATTATGTAATTAGCTCTCGTCTGGAGGTAAGAGGAAAGGGGAAATATAAATTAAGAAGAGGTTGCAAAATAAAGATGATATTCTTGTTAAAGTCTGTACCGTAAGAGTAAAATCAATGGAATTATCATCCCGCATGATCTGATATTTAGCGACTGTGTATTAGACCAATAAGTGCAAGGTGTGTATAGAGTTTGTACAATCATTTTGATCATTGAATCTCACTCAGAATTTCATATCCTCCTTCTGGCTCCAAAGTGTGAATAGTCAGGACGGTGGTGCTCGTTGCGTGAACTGAACCAATTGCCACAACTGATCACTTCCCTCACTAAGTGCAGATGTAGCTTACAGAACTCACGTCCTCAGTGGTCA
The DNA here is from genome assembly GCF_009834535.1 of Camelus ferus. Classification (NCBI taxonomy): domain Eukaryota; kingdom Metazoa; phylum Chordata; class Mammalia; order Artiodactyla; family Camelidae; genus Camelus; species Camelus ferus. The sequence continues at coordinate 3,177,188 of NC_045712.1, read as the reverse complement.
GATTACTTCTTGGACATTGCAGCTAAGCCATTGTGGACTATGATTATTTCCAGCCCCAAAGGTTACAAGGAGTCACCAAATGTAAATAGTGGACGTTGGCTCAGGTCCTGAGTGTGATGTGTCCCTTGTTGGTCCTGCTGGTCCTCTTTAGCTCTTTCCCCCGACACACTGTGGTTCTGCGAGAGCCTGGTACTTGCTGTTCCCTTTTCCCCAACTCTTCACAAGGCTCACTTCTTCCTGCATCTCAAGTCATGACTGAAACATAGGGCAGGGTGGTGCGGAGGCAAGCCAACTTCCCTGGGTGGAATCCAGCCCCACCGCTTATGAGCTGTGTGACTTGGACATCATGTAACCTCGTGGTGCTGTGTTCTCAGCAGCCAAGTGAGGATAACAGTGCCTACCTCAGAGGCTTACTCTGTGTGTTAAATTGTACGTAAAATACCTTCAATAGGGACAAAACAGAAGTGCAACATCAGTACCTTCCCCACCTAAGATACACTCAACAAGTTATGTTTTAAAAAACCAGATCACCGAGTGGATGGATAATATTCTCCTTGATTTGTAAAATGTATCTGGGCAATGACAGAGAAAGCTAGAACGCTGCTCTCCAAAATGCTGGCAGTGTTCAACTTTAACGTGGTTAACTTTTATTGATAAAATGTCTAGTTCTTAATTTTTTAACCTTTCTGCTTCTCTGTTTTTTCAAGTTTTAGAAAACTGTTTGGTAAAAGGGATAGCCACAGATGATTGGAACTAGAAGGCACTTAGAGATCACCCAATTTTATATCTTATTCTTTAAGAAAAGAAGGGAACTGAGGACCAGAGAAGTTAGGATGGCGAGGGGGTCAAATACTTGGTCCCCACTTACCATGCTATTTATCTGAGTTTCAGAAAAGCTTTTTGGACCTCTAGATTCACATCTTTACATTGTGATATTTGAGAATTTTATATTGAGAATTCTCCTAAATAAATGTCTTTTATTTGTAGTGCTCGCCTCTGGGAAGTACTATAAAACTGAGAGACAAAAGTGAGAGAATTTCCTATCAGAGTTTATATTTATTTACCTGGGTGTTTTAACATTTGCCTTGAAACAATGGTGTAACTCATTATGGGGAAAGTGCACCTGTTGCTGAGTACCATGAAAGAGAACGATGTAATTGAGAAAAATCTATCATAATTATTTCCACCATGGGCACTGAAGTAGTCCATGGATCGGTGCTACCCCAATTGCTGGTTATTAATGATGATGGACTTGCTTCATTATGTGCTTCCCACACAGATCACAAAGAATTATACCTAAATTTCCATAAACAAAGGAAACGGACCACCTGCACAGCACAACTACGGGAGAAATCGTAGACTTAGGTGATAATCATGATGGCAGGTTTTTTTCTGTCTTTAGCCATTACCCCCGATTTGCTTTAAAATGGCTAAAGCAGAAGAGAATTCGCAGAAAATAGGACCGTCTTGGGAAAATGAGATCATGGTGTGAGGCTGTTTGTGTACTTTGTATTCACAGGTACATAATCGAGCATGAAAATTTATTGTATGGCCTTTGCCTTTTTTCTGTGTTTTCCTTGAGCCTGCCTGGGGATTCGTTTGGCAGTTCTTTATTTTGCTTATTAGAACCAAGACAAATGTTGAACCCTTGACAGCCAGTGTCTATCTGATGGGTCCTTGCTTTGGACATCGGTTGTTAAATATTTTTGGATATTATCCCTAATTAGAACTCTAAATAGAGGAGCTACTAGGGAAACAGGAAACAAAGGATTTGTTCCATCTTAGAATTTCAAATTCTCTCTCTCTCTTTCCCTCCTCCATCCCCATATTTGTATACATTAAAAAGCATATATATATGTCAGATATGTTTGTATAAATATACATAGTTTTATATATACTAGATATATTGTCTTAGGAAGTTAAAATGTAAACTTCACTTTTTTGAATGCTTATTATACTTCAGTATAAATTTAAATTATTAAAAATGTACATTCTCAAATATAACCAAAATAACTGACCATATTTTTCTAAGTCCTGACCCATTTCCCCAAGTTTAATTTTGTTTACCCATGAAAGCATTGAACAAGGTCAGCATCAAAGCACTTAATCTTCTCACCTTAAGTCAAGTTTTAAGCTCCTGGACAAGAGACCAACTGATAACCTTAGCCTGAGGTGGGACCAGATAGACGTGATCAACATAGGACTGAGAGTGTGTTACTGGTCAGCGCCAACCAGCTTCATCCTATTTGCTGTGGCGTCACCTGGGATGCAGTAAAAGGAGGGCAGAACTAAAAGTCAAGAAGGAAAAACATCATAAGATTCTGAGAAGTAGTCCCAGATCTACCGCTAAGTCACGTGAGACAAATCATGCTGTTTCCTTGGTCCTCAGTTTTCTTAGCTATAAAAATATGTGATTTACAATAAGTTATATTGGAGGGTCCTTCTAGTTGTCATCTAGGATTCCGGTCACAACTCTGTACCTTACTCCACTCCAACCTCAAAGTTTGCACACGGCACATACTATCAAACACAACACAACACACAGATGCATTGGATCGGGTGTCTTCCTAGCACTACCATCCAATCCTAGTGCAAAACTAGGTGCATTCAGTCTTTCAGGCCATAATGGGCCATTCTGTGATCCTTCGCCTCTGTGGCCATTAGATATCCTAGTGGTTCAGAATACTACATTCCTCTCAACATTCCAAACACTAAAAAATGTAAAAGGGGAAAGTAGAATATTCTAGAATATTCTGGATTATCAATGCAGTATAATGTATTCTCCATTATGATACTGCCACCTGTTCATAGTAAACTTTCCCAGTATTTCCCCAAACTGGGTTAGATTCTTCAAGTGTTAACATTAACCACCATGTGTCTTCATGAACAGATCAGTTTCAATTAGAGGCCACTTAATTAACCTCGCCATCAGATTAAAAACCCAGTCATTAAAGGGATCTCTTTTTTATTGTAAACTTGATCTACTACCTTTTTTTGATGACTTAGCCTTTAGATTACCTAGGGTGAAGCTTCTGCCTGGCAACAGGCAGAGATAATGCCCTTGACTTGAGCATAATTTTATGTTTCTTAAGATCCAGAGTTTATACCAAAACACATTGCTTTATTTTTCTCTCACCTCTAATTACAACTTTTGTGTGGTTTTGTCCCAGCAATCATGTTTAATTCCCTAACAACATCACATCTGAGGATCTGTGGGTGTACAACATGTTTTATGAAGAGAACATCTAAATGACTGAAGGATGTGAGATGTTTTGCTAAACTGCCATAGCTAATCTGATTTAATAGTGTCTTAATGGTCCGGATATTTTGAAGACTTGACAAGCTTAGGAACTTGGCAGTCAGCTTTAGACCTCTAGCATAGTCAGATCCATTTCAGGTCCAGGGGGGCCAAAGGTCTTGGATGGTCATTTAGGTAATCAGTAAGGAAGCATCTGTTAAGTATCCATTGTGTGTAGTACACTATAAAATAAAAAGATGTGATCTCAGCCCTGAGGGGCCTTCGGTCGTAGAGAACTCCAAATTAGTGAAGGGTCTAAAGTTTCATTCTTCTTGGAATTATTGAATTGAGTTTAAGAAAACACATTTACAGACGGAGGGCTTTGAAATAAAAGAGGGCAGAAGAGGTGTCCAGCCTAGAATAGAGATGTCTTGGGCATTCATTTGATTATACATTTAACCAACCCATGTTCATTGAGTGACTCTTGTTATATTTGTCACTAGGGATGCAAAAGTCTTTCTGTGTCCTCACAAGTGGTAGTCTAGCTGAGGAGCTGAATTGTAATCTGAGGCAGGAGTGAATCCAAACTGGGGAGGATGGAGAATGAAAGCAGATTTATTTAAGCCTCAGTTGTGCTGAGAGCTACCAAGGAGCAGTGAAGGTCCTTGAGATTGTGAGTGGAATCACAGCTTGTGTGTAAGGAAGCCTAGCCCGGGCTTGGGAATCAGCCCCAACTTCCATAAAGAGTTGGCCAATCTAACAGAGAGGGTAAGAATTCTAGGCAGTGGATACAGTGTCCGTTTAAACCAGGAGTTGGCAAACTCCTTCCTGAAAGCTCAAGCTTGCTGGTAACCTGCTTTTCTAAATAAAGTTTAACATTTTTCTCCATAAAAATGTGGGATATTCTTGGTTAATTCCCAGAGTCTGTGTAATTTTTGTTGCTATTGTAAATGGTGTTTTATTTTAATCTCATTCTCTATTTGACTTGTATGTGATTCAGCATTTGGCAAGCTTGCTGAAATCTTGTCAGTTCTATAGTTTGTTCATTCTCTCGACTCTCTCAAACTATGCTATCGTCCCCATTTTCTCCAAGCCAGAGGTTAGCCTACTAGGGAGCCAACAACAGCTCGCCACCATTTTTGTAAATAAAGTTTTATTGGAACATAGCCATGCTCCATTGTTTACATATTGTCTGTGGGTGCTTTTCAGCTACAGTGGCAGAGTTGAATCAGAGACTGTATGGTCCCAAAACCTAAGTAAAATCCTTGCTGTCTGTCTCTTTGCAGAAAATAACTTTGCCAGTCTCTGACAACATGATAATATCTTTAAATATCAGGCGACTGTCCCTCAAGGTTTGTTCTTTGTGGCTCCAAAGACTTGAACTGGGACCAACATGTACAAATTAAAGGGAGAGATTGTTTAGTTCAATACAATATACAGAACTTTTTAGTTAGATGAACATAAACGTACTTGCTCCAAAAAAGACAAAAGTTGGTTTTCTTTTTCTGAAAGATGATGATCTTGTAATGAATTACCCAACCTGGAAACTATTAGCCGATTACCTCAGAACTTCACGGAAGCACAGATAAATGGTTACTCTACCTTTATGGGAGAGGGCTTTCTGGAATAGCTCAGGTTATCTCTGCACTTTAACTACTGAGAAGGAAGGAAAAAGATGTAGGTTTGGGGTTTCTTTTCACCTTCTACAGGTTTCTGCAGTCACATTAAAACCCAAGTGGAGGACGTGATGTACAACCTTCAGTTTCCTTCCTCCTCCTTCCCAGCCCCAGGGAGGTCCTTGTTTGGACGGTCGTTGCCTCAAACTCTATGGGAATTCACTGATTAGAGGGTGGGTAGTGGTGGAGGAGATCCAATGGACAACCCCTCAGACCCCACATCTCCTTCAACTCAGGGCAAAATGAACCTTTTTTTAAGAGGGTAAAATGGTGAACTCAGCCAAAGAAATGTATGTTGACTAATTGGATATTTCCAAATATTTTTAGATAAGTGGAATCTACATCATATGAATTATTCCTCAAGAAAAGTCAATGTGGGAACTTGTTCATAAGACAATTTTTGCAATTTTTTTCTTCAGTCAAAAATCCCACTCTGTGGAAGTTGGTTACAGTCCCTTCTGTGGTTTAATTTAGCAAGTGCAGATTCCAGCTAAGGCAGGTGTTGGCAAAACCTTATGGCACAAAACTCTGCAGGCTGGCCTCCTGCCAAGACAGCGCTCTGCAAATGATAGTTAAACAAGCATGGTGTGTAGCGGATTTCTCTTTTATATTCTGTAATTTGGCAATGATTTTGTTGCCTTCTAGTTCTTACAGATATCAGCATCAGCCTTAGTAATTTTTCAGGTTTTGAAAGGGGAACCGTCATTACCACAGTCATCTACAGAATCCAGGCTCTTGATTGGCGCTGTCCCTGGTGGGACCCATTACTGGTAGCCTTCCAGTGACTCTGATGTCTGTTAATGTGAGATACAACTTCTAGCTTTGGCTTCACACCTCGCAGTTACTTCGGGGAAGTTCTCAAAGTGCATCATTCCCTGGACCAGCAGTGTTAGCATCACCTGGGAGCTTGTTAGAAATGCAAATTCTCAGGCTCCATCTCAACTTACTAAACCAGAAACTCAAGCCCTCCAGGTGACTTAAAGTTTGCCAACACTGGTTTAAAAATATATATATATATATATATATATATATAAATTTCTAACATGTCTTCCTTGGGAAATAAACGCTTCTGGCTATTCCATAAACAATTAATTGTCGCCTGCACACGTCACATTGCTACATGATGCACTGAAGAGGGGAAACTACAAATGTCACGAAGATAGCGATCAGGTCTGGGTACTGCATGCCATGCCATTGCTTGGTAAAGTGCGCGGCTGTGGTCGGTGTTAAGCGAATAGGTATTGAATGCATTGGGGTGTAAACATGACTAAGCCCCTGACTCCCGGAGGCTTTGACATTTGAAATTTCAAGTGATGGGACTTGCACCATTGTTGTGGTGGCGCTGTCACTCCAAAGAGGAGGAAACCTCGACAGTGTATTTTAATGAATTAAGACTTTTTTCACCTTATATTTAAAATGCAAGATGTAGGTGTTTCTATTTAGAACTGAAAGCAAGAGTTTTCCTTATGGGCAAAGTCTATATTGCACAGGAGAAAGGGAATATTGCTGAGACTATGTTTCCTGGTTGATCCTGACTATTATGAGATGCACTCTTTACTTCTGCTTTACCTTGGTTGTGTAGACACACCTAGGCTTTTGTATCTCCCCACCTTTCTAAATAGTTTGAAGATGGAGAAAGGATTCTGGAACAACTCCATCAATGGCCTCACTCTTTTTGCCTAATTATTTCTGTAAATCACCAGAGCAGCTGTAGACCAATTAAGTTCAAAAGTGTGCAGGTGGTCAGAGGAATGACTTGAAAAAATGCACTCCTGTTTTACGGGGCCTTTCGTTTCTTAAAAAATAAAAAAGGCAACAGCTTTTAAAATTTAATGTAGAAAAATAAAGGCTAAAATCGTTTAAAAATCAAAGAGATTGTCAAATAAAAATGTAGCCTGTGCCAGATGTAACCAAATTACATAGAACAGTTCACAGGCATTCCAAAAAATATTCACAATGTGGTTGAAGAAAATGGCTTCCTTTGTTTTTTTTAATGACTTAAATCCTAGGACAACCTTTTTATACAATAAAAATCCTTTAAACATCAGTGAAAACCATGCCATCCCATTTCTCATCCATATCTTTGTGTCCTGTAAATACTGCCATAAATACAGGTCTATCTGCATTATAACTGATAACTGTTACTCAGTTCTTATGACCATAAATGTAGATCACTGTGTCCACCCAGAAGTCACTTCATATGACCATGTAAATAACCCATACAGCTCATTTCAGGAAAAATTTGATCTTAAGTGAGTGGACTCAGACAAAAAGCCAAGATGATACTTAAAGCAGAACTTTCATGCCTGGGAAGATGTGCAAGTTTGACTTCATGGTTGTCATGTGTCACAGTATAAAGGGCCACATTTCTGTATCTTTTCCTTCCTTTCACAAATTCCTACCTATGGAAATTTTTTCTGTGTGCCTAGTACCGAGCTAGGATTTGTGAGGAACAGAAGAAAGCAGAAGTACTTCCATTTCTCAAGGAAGAGAAGGTACAACAGAGGAGAAGGCAAGGTTATAAACAGCTATAAAGATGATAGAAAACAGCGATGCCACGTGATTGCCCAGAGGTTTATTTGTAAAATGTTTTACAGCAGTTTTTTATTGAGCACCTATTAAGTTCAGAGACAGAGATAAAAGGTAGCATGAAAAAGACAGATGTATTGCTTGACGTCATGGGTTTTTACCATCTAGATGGAAGACAGAAATACATGATCTACCCAGGAGAATTATAAATTGTGGTAATTAGCATAAAGGAAAGAACATATTAATACCAAATAACAGCAGGAACCCATTTTAGACAAGATGATCAGAAAACACTTCTCAGAGGGGACATCATTTGCGCCAAGACCTGAAGCCAGAGAAGAGTCATCCATGTAGAGGTCATAGGGAATGAAAGAGAATGGAAACACATCCACACGAGTGCTGGCGTGCGAATGTTCACAGAAACATGATTCATGATATCCCAAAGAGGAAGCAGCCTACGTGCCCATCAGCTGGCACTGGGGGTTGGTTGTGTGCCCCCCAAAAATATGTTGAAGTCTAACTACCCCCACTCCAGACCTTAGAATATGGCCTTATTTGGAAAGAACGTGTTCAGATCAGGTCGTATTGGAGTGGGTTGGATCTTTTATCCAATATGACCGATGTCCTTATAAGACGGTGGAAGACATGGGGAGAGAAAGTCATGTGATGACATGGATAGAGATTGGAGTGACACAGCCTCAAGTCAAGGAACACCAAGACAGATGGCCACTACTGGAAGCTAAGAGGAGGCAAGGAACGATTCTGTCCAAAGTCTCAGAGCACAGCCCTGTCGACACCTTTGTTTATGACTTCTAGCCTTCAGAATTGTGAGAGAATAAATTCATTTTGCTTTAAGCCAGTTAGTTTATGTCTCTTTCTAACAGCATTCCTGGGACACTCCTAGAGCCAGTGAATGAATGGATGACTAAAATGGTGTCCTCCATCCAGTGGAATACTATTCAGCAACGAACAAGGCACTACTGGTACAGACCACGGCATGGAGGAACCATGATCGCACTATGCCAAGTGAAAGAAGCCGGATGCAAAAGATCACACAGTGTATGATTTCATTTATATGGAATGTCCAGAAAGGGCAAATCTCTAGAGATAGAAAGCAGATTAGTGGTTGCCTGGGGCGGGGACTGGTAATTAACTGTAAGTGGGCATGAGGGGTCTTATTTGGGTGATGGAAATGTTCTAAAATAGTTTTGGTGATGGTTAGTAACTCAATAAATTTACTAAAAATCATTACATGTTTTTTTAAAAGAAGTCATGGGAAACAGTGAGAACTGAGGCAAAAGAGGTTTGATAGTTTCTGGTCATTAAAAGGCTAGAGAGGAGGGGAACAGAGGTAAGGAGTTCAGGATGCTGGAGGACGGGACTTTGAGTCAGGGCCTTACTAGGACAGAAACCCAGTGTATATGGAAGGTTTCTAGGACGAGGAGGTGGGAGGGAGCCTGATCACGGCTGCGACCCCCCTTTCCCCTTGTATTTTAACCTTATCATCTCATCTCCCTTCTACACACGATAGACTGTGATGGAGACTGTCTTGATTTCCTTTCTCTCACGGCAGTTGTTTTTCTAATTAACACCACTCTGGGAGTGCACAGCCACACACAGCACTGAAAGGTGTTAACTTGTTCCTGCGCTTGGAGTTATACTACTGATATTTATGGGATGGTGAGTCAATGGTACGAGCGGTTTGTTAGCAAGTTCAGCAGCTGTGTCTGAATGCCGGCATTAGCAAGCACTGCCTCTTTATGGTCCAGCTTTGTGGCAAATGCTCAGGGGGAGGAAAACCCAAATTGGGTGCAAGAGAATGCAGAGATTGGCCAAAAAGGGAGGAATGGTTTTGAATGTGAAGGTGTCAAATATGGATTTTGTGTATCTGAATTTAGTTTTGGGGGGTTATTCATTGCAGTGGTGAGAGGCCAGAGTAAAAGATGAGGAGGGGGAGTCAGGGACTAGAGTTGCAACCTTGAACACAAGTCTGTTGTGAGACTAAAGACAAACTGTTTAACCTCTTTGAGACTGCAGACTTGCTTGTAAAAGGAAGGGATGGACTAGAACTGTGGTTAATTTTGGGGCGGTTAAAGTCCTTTTGAGAATAGGTTGCTAGGCATGGGTCCTCTGCAGAAAAGTGTGCATCCATGAATGACAAGATTAGGATTGCTGAACCAGATTATCTCAAAGATGCCTCCAAAATCCAACACCCTATTAGTCTCTGAAAGGAAAAAGCAAACAACAATGTTCAACTTTGTACTTTCTTTTTGGGAAGGGGGTTGCATTTTTTTTTTAACTGAAGTATAGTCAGCTTACAATGTTGTGTCAATTTCTGGTGTACAGGATACTATTTCAGTCATGCATATACATACATATATTCATTCTCATATTCTTTTTCATTATAGGTTACTACCAGGTATTGAATATAGTTCTCTATATACAGGAGAAACTTGTTGTTTATTTTATATAGTAGTTGGTATCTGCAAATCTCAAACTCCCAATTTATCCCTTCTTATCCCTCCCCTCACTGGAAACCACAAGTTTCCTTTCTGCATCTGCGAGTCTGTATCTGTTTTGTAAATATGTTCATTCGTGTCTTTTTTTTAAGATGCCACATGTAAGTGATATCATATGGTATTTTTCTTTCTCTTTCTGGCTTACTTCACTTAGAACGATGATCTGCAGGTACATCCATTGTTGCTGCAAATGGCATTATTTTGTTTTTTATGGCTGAGTAGTATTCCATTGTATAAATATACTACCACTTCTTTATCCAGTCATCTGTCGATGGAATTTAGGTTGTTTCCATGTCTTGGCTTTTGTATATAGTGCCACTATGAATATTGGGGTGCATGTATCTTTTCGAATTAGAGTTCCCTCCAGATATATGCTCAAGAGTGGGATTGCTGGATCATAGTGTACAACTTTGCACTTTTGACAACATACATCCCAGCCAACTTAGCTTGACTATTACATCATCTGACTCTTGGGGTTGATTTTTCTCTTAACACATGGAGGAAATCCTCTTGTTGCTTCCCAAGCTATGAAACTGCAGGTAAAAAGGGTCATCTCTGCCAAATGAGTGGAAGTGTTTCTCTTGGTCATTGTACCTGTCCCCATCTGTCCCTTGCTTTTTAACCTTTTCCTTTGAATCCTTCAGTCTCTTTTTCCTCTAACTGTAGGAGGCCTGAAGAAGAGACAAAATGGAGGATCCTATCACTTTTTTTAGTAAGCTAGATAATTTCAAACTTTTTATTGGCCCAGCTGGGTCAGAGGGCATGGAAAATGACTAGAAATTGAATAGAAATGAATATTAAAACACTGTACTGACCTAGCTGTAGTGGTAGACAGCGTCAAGAATGTATTGATAAGAAATAATTCGTAAGTATTTAGTTATAAAGCATGGACTTAATTTCTGAGGCTGTGTTACCTTGGCTATAACTGTACAGTGATCTTCCAGGATATGGGAAATAGGGAGAATGTGCCCTTCAAGGTAAGCTTGCCATTACTGCCATTGGCAAGGTGGGTATACCTTAAAGGTTGTTTTCTATAGTTGTTCCCCATTATTCTTTTGCCACTGTTTCAGAATATAATAAAAATAAAAGAATTTTGTGTTACCTTGTGTAGGCTAATTTATGACTAGTTCAGATTGGCCTTCAAAAATGAAAGGTAGAGTGATTTGTGGCCACAAATTGATTACTCAGAAAGTTTCTTTACATAGACACAATAAAGCATGCATATATTTTTTAATGTATGTTAAATTTTATTGCAGTATGTTTCCAAAGAAATTGTCAATTTGGTATTGCTGGTGGCTGGGATTTTATCCCCCTTCCTTTTTTTCTTCCACAACTACTTTTTAAAGAAGTGTTCTTGAGAAGCAAAGTTGTGCACATGGAGAATGTAATCGCAGGCAGATGGTGTGGTGCTGTGAGACAAATTTTCCTCTCGCAGTAACTGGGAGAGAAGCCACAATTCACGGCTGTTAGAGAAAGGATCTGCTTTCCGTGAAGGAATTAATTGCACACATAATGATGTAGAGGAGCATCCTAGTTAACAGAAAAACACTTGCGTCTATGTTTTTAAAAGAATCTCCAAGACTTAGCTCCTTTGTTTCTCCACAGGGGTGATGGGCGAGTATGAGCCAAAAATAGAAGTGCAGTTCCCGGAAACGGTCCCTACCGCGAAAGGAACAACGGTGAAGCTGGAATGCTTCGCGTTAGGAAAGTAAGTCCTGGTTTCTCTTCTTCCTTGTCCTCCCTCCAGCTGGGGCAGGTAGAGAATTTTCTTCGCACTGTTCTCAGCGATGGTTGCCGAAGTCACTGAAGAGTGAGCCAAGCCTCTCCCTTCGTGACGCTGCGTGAGCATCACCTCTCACCTTGGAGAGGGGACGTGTGGTGGCGAAGGTGGGGAGGCCGATAGGGCTGCCACGATGGACGTGACCACAAAGGAATGGAGAATGGGCGCTTCTGTAAAAGTATTTTGTTCTCGTGCTGTGACCTGTCCTGTGCACGTTGTCTAACCCAGAGTGACAGGAAAGTAATGACCTTCATTGAGGTGCAGGGAAGCTGACTTTTTGGGGAAATGTGGACTCCAGTTTACAGAGCAGGCATCAAACTTTTCTTGTATTTTTTTTTTAATTGCCACGCTCTTCTGCTTTGGATTTTGGTTTCCTTCTGCTTTGGCTGTAGCTCTGTAAGACCTGATAGTCTCAAGTAATCTTTTTTAGCTTTATTTTACAGAGTCATCTGAGAATTATTTGCAAATTTATTATTCAGTCTGTGGAATATTCTTAGTTAAACCTATTTGGGAACCAGTTAAATTTCCCCTAGTGTGTCTTTCAGAGGGCATAAGGAAAATGAAAAGCAGGTCGGTTAAGATTTTGCCAGTAACCCTGCAGAAAACGTTTGGCATCAGTGACAAAAACTGTCATCTGAAATAAGAATTTTTAGGTCATCTGTGCTTTTTAATGATGCATATAAATCTCTGTGCCCAAACCCATCTATGCGGCTAACCCACTGCTACCTCCTCACTCATCCCTTTTCCGTGCCCAGGTGTTGGCCAAGGCAACAGCACCAACTTTTGCTCAGCTCATGTCAGCATGTAATCTCTATTCATCTGATTTTTGTGTTTTACAGCAACATGGAAGAAAGTTGGGGTTTTTTTGTTTTGTTTTGTTTTTTAGCAGCTAAAGGAAGGATCCTTTTGGTTTTCATGTTTTCGACTCACGGCAGTACAAGCTACAATAGTGTCTTTACTTTGGTGCAGGAAAATACAGTGATCATTTTCTACGTCCTGAAAACTTTCCCCATTAAATAAATTATGGCAGAGCTGTAGGACTGAACACTGTACTGACGTTAAATGTCAGGTTGTAAAACTGACATGTAAGACATAAAATGCCCACGTTTTATTCCTAAGAGGATAAAAACAGATTGCCAAACAGTAGAAGATGGTCCCATTTTTTATTTTACATATATATATAAATATATCTTATATATATAGTATAAATACGTATATAGCAGGAAACTTAATTTAAAGGAAAGATGAAAGTAGGTTAACTAGATAGTCTAGGCATATGTTGGATGAACTCTGTAAGGTGGCACCTTGAAAAATCTTCTGTAGAGAAAGACAGCAAAATTTATGTTGTTCCCACTTCAAAGAGGGTATGAATTAAAGTCTATTCACGCTGCTTGAATGGCATTAGAATGAAAACAAAAGACCCAGGTTGGGCTCCTCCAGTCTACACAGAAATGTTTGGGGGACGCACTTCCAGCTGCTGAAACACATCATCACTGGCCCACTTAAGAGCAGAAAGACTATGTCTAAGTACAGTTATTTGTAAAGGCAGTGCGCATTAAGTGTCTGTCGCATCAAACGTGGAGACACCCGTAATGTCCTTCTGATAGAGCCCTTTCTGCGTTTTGAGTTAGCATCTGCCTAATGAACGTAAATTCTCCTGAAACAAGTATAGTAGCGTTGATGGCTTTAATTTTTTAAATACCATCTCAGGTTTTCCAGAGAAGATTAGCAAGTCTTTAGTCTAATTACTTCTCTGTGTGTGTTTTTGTGAAAAATAAATAAGTAAATAATTGTATCCCCTGCTAGGAAACTGCAGCCTTAAAAGCGGTGGTTAGCTCACTACACCATTGATTTGCAGATTCGGGGATGCCCTCCTTGCAATTTAAGATGTGTTCTAAAGTTACAGCTGTAGGATGATGGATGCCTTGAGAGTATATAAAGACCCCACAAATTGCTTCTTTCTGTATCTCACTGTTCTAAGTACAGTTTCCCCAAACCACCCTCTTTTTAGGAGGGGGAGGTAAGTAGGTTTATTTATTTATTCATTTAGTGGCAGTACTGGGGTTTGAACCCAGGACCTTCTGCATGCTAAGCACACACTCTACCACTGAGCTATACCCTCCCCTACAAAGGCACCCTCTTAATAGACTGCTATATATGTTGGTAAGCTTCCATAAAGAGTGTTCCAAGAGGCAGACAGTGGAAGCTGCCAGTGCCTTGACACTGACCACATCCCTTGTGCCTTATTTCAGTAGTCACAGGAGCCCAGGAACCCACCAGGGTCAAGGGGAAGAGAGGGCCTGGACCTCATCTTGGTGGAGGCATCTTTAATTCCCCGCATCTGAGCATGGGCATTTTTCATATTGATGATTTTGAAAAAGCAGATACACTAGAAAAAATTTAGCAAGCATATAAAAGTCTGTTTTTATTTCGGTATTCATATTGCATGGAAGATTACATAGATTACCTTATATAAGTTTAAGAAAGGTTATTGATTTTTAAGAAAAACATTAAGTATATAATACTACTAGAGATGTAGATATGGCTAAAATCATAATGGTGTTAAAGTGCATAAACGAAGCTCAGGAAATAGTGTGTAGTGCAAGCGTGTAATATTTAGACCCGAGAAGGAAGCGTTTGTTAGGAGCATAGGTTCAAATAAAAGATGCCACATTCTCTAACTTGAGTCACTCCTTTTTTTCCTCGCTATCAGTCCAGTACCAACTATCATCTGGAGAAGAGCTGATGGAAAGCTGATAGCAAGGAAAGCCAGAAGACACAAGTCAGATGGAATCCTTGAAATCCCCAATTTTCAGCAGGAGGATGCTGGTTTATACGAATGTGTGGCTGAAAATTCAAGAGGGAAAAACGTTGCCAGGGGACAGTTGACTTTTTATGGTAAGTGTGTGATTCCAGTTTATCATTTGTTGACCTTTTTGTTATAAAGATCATAAGCTGGGAGGTTTGCATTCAGGCTTTTCCAGAAGGATTGCACAAAATGGGATTGTGTGAAACCCTTTGTTTGCTGCTTAATTATCATTCCCTGTGTGATTTGGGGCGTGGAGAGTGAAGATGGGGGGCAAGGATGTTGACAGAGCAGAGAGGAAGAAGTTAGGCGGATGTGTTTGGAGGACGGATATTAGTGTGAACACACTTGCAAAGGAACCATTTTCGCTCCTGCCATCAAGCTGTAAATCTGACGCAGGAAATGTTGTGTTATTCATGCTCTTGATTTATTTTTTTTTTCAGCTCTCTGTTTTTCTTCATTTGAATTTTGATTTGGAGCTTGTGTTAATCCTTTGTAATTGCTCCTATTTGGTAGCGGTTTAATGTGGTACCATGAACATTTCAAAATGCACACTATCCAAATTTAGTTTCTATCAGAGTGGAGTGCGACAAATCTCTCTCACCCCGAAGACTTTTTATGTGCAGCTGCTTCTATTCCAATCAAATCGTCGGCATTGATCCAAACATAATATAAATGTAAAACCTCTAGAACGTGGTCTTCAGTTGAGCCTATCTTGGAAACCCTGTTAAGGTATTGATTTGAAATCCAGAAAGGGATTTCATCGGGTAGGCATTTTGAAAGCAAATTGAGTTCTCCCAAACTGGAACATGGCTGAATCTCATCTGTCTGGAGTATTGAAAATAAGTATTATAGACTGATAATTGCTCAATAATGGCTTAAGTAAACAACAGTGTATATTCAAATGATGAGAGTAGTTCTTCAGGGGCAAGATGTGGCCAGAGCGCTAAACGTTCTTACTTCTTGCAATAGCGGATACCACGAAAGTCTGTTTTGCCAATTCTTCTTCCAGAGCATTTTGGTTTTAAGATATGGGGAAAGAATTTTGTTCACTAGTCATAGACGGTTTTCTAGAAGCATGATGAGAAACTGGGTGAAGATTTTGGATATCAGCTAGCCTTCAGTGACCTCAGCCATCTGGCCCTCCTCATACTGGACTCATACCTCTGATACAGCCCAAGGAGGAGAACACACATGCTTCTACAAAGTGTTTTATGCGATGACCTGCGCATCAGTTGGTTGAATAAATATGCACTCTTCTTTTAATCACACATCTTCCTTCCACAATAATAAAGAGCTAACTCTACCCATGCCAAATGACAGACTTAATATTTGACCTTTGCTCTTTCTTAAACTGTGGTGGTTGATATCTTACTCGAGTAATCGAAAAGCAAAAAAACAAACAAACAAACAAACAAACAAAACACAGTTAATTGGCTGGAAAAAATATAAGACTGAAGGTTACAGATTTGTTCAGTGAGATAACAATTTTTAAGTGCTGAGGCTACATTTTTCTCACCAGTGTAATAATTATTTCTCGTATGTCAAGAAGGGGCAACCTGAAAATATTCTAATAAATGGCCAATGTTTTCTTTTGTATTAGTTGAATCGAATTTTTGACTCAGCGGTGGCTGTTCCTGAATGTTATTTGAGTAGCTCAACAAATTCATTGAAGTCACATTCACTTCTATGATTTTCTTTTAAGTGAAATATCTGTTTTCAGTAAGTTAAAAGAGTATGAAATATTCTATCACCTGGAGTTGGCTCTCTAGTAGGTCTGAGATTTCCTGCACTGGCAGAAGAATACTCCGGAGTTCCTGTTTTGGAAAATAACCCTTGTCATTGGCGCCCAGCTTTGTACAGTGAAAGGTTTTTTCAGGGATCCTGCCTTGAAGATGAAAATCAAGTCCTAACAGTGTTTCCCTTTTAAATGAGGTTATCTGCATCCATGCGTGGAGAAAAAAGCAGAATGAAATTTGACTGCTTTTGCTGAAGATAACACAGCTTTTTCCTCAGCTGTCAAGCACCCTCGGTGTTCGAAGCTTGTCAGATGAGTTGACTTCCATGGTACTGGGCTGTTGCCTGTATGTTTATTCTTTTGTTTTTCCTCAACTAGTGTATCAGTGACACGGAAATTATCGAAATGTTTTCATTGTCACCGGAGAGCTTAATTATACAAAAGAGCTTGGCTGTCATCTTTTTTTTTTCTTTCTTTCTTTTTTCTTTTCTTTTTTTTTTTTTTTTTTTTTGGTCTCTTTTGGGTTTTCAGAATGTTCCTAATATCCAGCTGCCTGGATCTCCAATTTAAATGAGTTATTATAATTAAAATCACTGTGTATTTCACAAACGGGAAGAAAGTAGCCCTAGTCACTTACCCGTGAACATCCTGTCTTTGTTGATGAGATAATTTCTTACAACATTAAGATGTGCTGTGCTTGGGGATTATAAACCTTGTGTTTCCGCTTAGAAACCTGCTTCTCTGTTTTTGGTTCCAAGTTGGTGCATCCCATTCATCACCTCTTGACTTCAACCACCGCAGACAGGTGTGCTGACTTCTGTTCTGGGTTGCCATAAGGGCGGTTATTCTGTTCTTGCACTGGAACCATTTAATCTTCCTCCACAGCCCCGTTGGGGGTGGCGCTTCCACTCACTTCCTGGGCGGAGCCCCTGCTTCTGGTTTTCGCTGTGGCTGTGTCTTTGGGTTGGCATGTGCTACTCAAGTTTGGGATGTAGGAAGAACAGAAACTAGTTCAGACAGAGAACATTTTTTCCCCTAGCCCATCTTCCCAGTTTCTTTTTGCCAAGACTTATACTTGACCAGAGTGTATCTAATTTTAATCTGCCCTTTGAGACATTTTTCAGCATAAAAAAAAATTCCTAAAATTAGATCTGTTATATTTTCATGGGTGAAAAACTACAGATCTTTGTCGCTTAAAGGTAGACATTTTCCAAATGATTTTAATATATTATTAGTTTGTTAAAAAAAAAAACTTTCTGTATTGCCTACCATAGGGCAGGCAATGTTAGGCACTTAGAGCTGTAAGACAAACCCCTGTCTTCAAGGAAGTTGTCTTTGACTAGCAGTTGACAAGCAATATACTATGAAGCAAATAAATGAACTGGAAAATTTCATGTGATGAGAGTGTGAAGAGAATGATTAGGAGGCTATGATAGAAAATAACTAAGAATAGAAGAAAGGCGTGGGAAGATAAGGTAGTCAGGGAGGACTTGTCTGAGATTTGACTTCTGAGCTGGAACATAAAGGATGAAAAAGAGCCAGGCTTTCAAGAGGTAGTTCATTCCAGGCAAAAGGTAAGGAAGTGCAAAGGCCCTGAGACAGGAAGCTACTTAACATGTGTGAGATGCATCAAGGAAACCAGTGGAGGTTAACTCATGGTGAGAAGGAGCAAAAGGTTTTGAAACATGGGTGGTTGACAGATTACGCATTATTTGTAAGCTGGGTGGAGTTTGGGTTTTATTCCGATTGTAATGAGAAACCATTGGAGAATTTTAAGCAGGAGAATGAGCCAATCGGATTCATGCTTTTAGAAAACAACTGGCCTTGCTTTGTGGTGACTAGATGACAGGGAGCCAAGAGTAAAAGCAGGACAGTGGGTCAGGAAGCCAACCAGGTGAGAGAGGCTGGTGGCTAGCACTCAAGGAAGGAAAATCAATGGAGATTTGAGATTTAGTTTGGAGTTAGAGCCAGTAAGACACTCTTGTCATTCCTACAGATAGACATTTTATGGATAAGGGAACTGATTCCCAAAGACATAACGTTACTGATTGATGTTTACTCCATAAGAAGTGGAGACAGATTTCAAATGCTACGCCTGTTCCTTCATGTTAGAAGTCCCCAAACTTCAGCGTGCATTAGAATAATCTGAAATTTTTATCAGAGTACAGGAGACTGAGTCCTACCTCCAGAAGTTCTGATTCTGTAGGGCTGGGGTGGGATTTGAGAACTTGCATTTCTTTTAGGTTCCTTGGTCAGGAGGTTGCAGCTTGTCTGGAATCCACATTGTGAGAGTCATTGCTCTGTGCTAGGCTGTTTCCCAGGGGTGGAGTGACGCCAATGCAGTTACATGCAAGCAAAGGTGTTCCTGCTTCTCTTAAAAGCTAACAGCTTGCTGTCACGTCAAGCATTGTAGCCAGCCTCCACAGACAAAGTAGAAGAAGAGTGGGAGAGGAAACCGTCTTTGAAGAAAGAAAGGGGAGCATAAAATGGATTTAATTCACTTGATAATTACTCATCTTTCCACCTCGTTGCGTCTGGATAGTCACTTCCTTTTTGCACAAATAGACCAGTTGAATTATAGTCATCATAGGAACAAAGCATGAACTCGTGGAACCTGATATTTAATGCCTTTTTTACAATTTCTTCTCTATGTAACAGGTGTTAAGTAAAATCATCTTCACCATGAGAAAATAGGGAATATAATTTTTGAGCAATAAACAGGTGATATTTCATAGAATCCTATAATGTTTGAGTTCGAAGGATCTATTGGGGCCAACCCTTTGATTGTTATAACTTTAAAAGTAAGGCCCAAAGGCATAAAATAACTTACCCAAGATGATACGGTGAGCAGGAATTCATCTATGACTAGACTTGCTCTTTCTGTTAAAGGATACATGTTCCTTTTCCTGCCAGTAAGACATTTTAATAAAATAGGTAAAGGGAAAAAAAAATCCATCAGTCATCCAGTTTCTTTTTCTGCTTGTTTTCCACAACCAAAGTCATAAATGAAAACATCCAGATGAACACCTGACGTTTTCTCTTCCTGTTTCCTAGGACAAGCACCTGATCACTGAGTCCAAAAGAGAAATTTCTTTATTTTTCTGTCCAACTTACCATCTATGGCTGTATGTCTGGACCTTGTGGGCGATGGTTCTTTGGCTCTAAAGGCAAAACTGTAGGCTGATGACACTGCACGCGGTGTCTGAGTATCTCTAAGGTCATCAGTGAGTGAATACAGAGCCTCCTGCAGCCCCTCATATTAATCTCCCCACAGATACTCTGTGTGCATGTCATCACTAGATAATATTCAGCCCCACAAAGTGGCTTAAAGGACAGAGCGACCAGAAAAAAGAACCCAGTAGATAAATTAATTTTGCAGCGGAGCAGTCATCTACTTAATTGTCCTGGACATAACTGATACTGAGACCCTCAATTTCTCTGAATGTCTCTTAAGATAAAGTCAGAAATGTTTGCTTCCTTCACTTCAGCTGGTGGTTGCAATTAAGTGGGTTGCTGCAGTTTTTCATGGGGTGCACAGTGAAAGCATATTGTAAATAATGGCCGGTGGGCAGTGATACAGGAGTGGGGTTACAGGGTCCTTACCCCATGAGAAACTTCAGACCAGGGAAGAAATAGTCACAGCAAGGACAGTGTATGGAAGTGAAATTCAGTCTCCTTACTCTGTGTGGCCGCAAAAGGCAGAAGTCGTTGTTACAATCTTTATCTATCAAGATATATTGTTTAAATCTACTTGTAGCAAGTTTTGCATGGGTGGATTCGTTTATCTGAATGTTTCTGTGCTTGTCTAAAGCAGCAGTTCTCATATTTTTGGTTTCAGGCCTCCTTTTCACTCTGAAAGATTATAGAAGACTCCAAATTGCTTATGTGGGTTGTATCTATCAATATATAGCATATTAGCAATTAATACTGAGAATTTAATTTAGTACTTTATTTATTTTAAAATAACAATAATATAACCAGTGTATGTTAATATAATTAATATTATGTTTAAAGAAAACTGACTGTATTTCTCTAAACAAATAAGAGGGACATTGTTTAGGTTTTGGCAAATCTCTTTCCTATCTGTCTTAACAGAAAAAAAGCTAGATTCTTGTATGTGCTTTTGTATTTAATCTATCATGACTGTTGTTTTGGTCGAAGTATATGAAGAAAAGCTGGTCTCACATAGATGTGTAGGTGGAAAGAAAGGCTCTCATGGGCTTCCTGAAAGAGACTTGGGGAACCCCAGTGACCCTTAGACACACTTTGAGAACCATCGAGCCAAAAGAATACTCCCATTGCCGTTGCTGGCGGGGACGTATTTTGAGAGCCTGTAGACAGCAGACATTGAAGCCAAGCAAGAATACGTGCCAGTCCTAACTGAGCCACTTTCTGAATGTGGACTTTTATGTCTCTGGACCTCATCAGTAAAATGGGGCAGTGACACTTAACTTTCAGGTTATTATGAGTCTGAGAAATAACATGTATAAAGTAATGCAGATTGAGATAGTCTATAAATACTCCGTGTTCATGATTGGAAGTATTTTGCTCAGAAGATGGATAGGGGATGGAGAAAGGGATGAATTCAACTCAGTAAGAGCACAACCAGAGAAACACTAGGCAGTGATTGAGTTGAGGATTAAAAATAAATATAAAGCCATTCATCTGTTAGGCTAGACAGGAGCTTGGTGCCTTTGGGTGGAAGTGGGCTTAGTGAACTAGCCTTAAGCCCTTTTTTATGAACATATTCCTGATTTCAAGTTCTTTTTTATTCCATGATTCATTTCTGAAGTTCTGAAATGACAACAGCACACCTGAAGAAAAGAGAAAATGTGTGCTTTTATAGAAATTGGTTAGCAATAAAAGAGTTAAAGCGACTCGTACAAAAACAATACAAGTGATGGCATGGAACAGCTATTTGTGCCCAACGAGCTGTGATGTGTTCACGAGGATTGCAGTTGACAGATCAGGGAAGGCTTCATGGAGGAGGTGTTTCTGGAGAGTGAAAACTGGATAGGGGATGAAAGGGAGGAGTACATTCCAAAAAGACAAGATGTTATGAACAAAGATATGAGGTAGGATCTAGCTTATTGGATTTGAGGACAAAGAAAACCCTTATTTGACAGGAGCAGTGTGTTCACTGGGCATACTTGGAGAGGAAGTGAGAGAACTAGGTGGACCCAGATGGGAGAGTACTTCAAGTATTAACCTATAAATATGAACTGTTGGTAATGTTGCTTATTTTGTACAACATTTACAGGGTGCGAAGTGTATTCACACAGCCTATCCATTATCTCACACCTGGATTACTTCCTACAATTATATCTGTTTTATTTTATTAATAAATGCATATTAATAGAAATATTCCTGCTTTGGATTGCCCTTAAGTGTGCCTTCACATAGTTGGTTTTTACATTCTGTGTGGCTTCTCATTGTTACCTGTGAGACGACTGGCCTGATGGCACTCTGCCATTGCCAGAAGTGAAATTGCTGTGTAACTTATGTACAGATGCAGAGACCATAAATGGGAAAGTCTGAGTGAAGCACTAATTAACAGAGAACCCAAGAGATCCAAGGATTCAGGTGGGTCAGGAGGTAATCTAAAGGCTTAGTGCATTGAAGTCAGAAGGGGCTTTAGACTCTGTCAGGTCCAGCCTCCCCTCGATTCAAATGTGAAAACTTAAGCCCTCCATCTCCAAGCTCCAAATCCAAAGCTTTTTTTAAAAAATGATGAGATTTTTTACCTCAAAATTTTATTTTTCAAAGTGCAGGTGTTGTTAAATTGTCATATTCCTTTTTTTTTTTAACATGAAATTCTCAATATTTAAAACAAAGCAAGGCTGCTTTTGTTGAAGGAGGTCCCTCCCAAGACCCCTCAGAGCTTCACAGAGCTGACTTTGAAAACCCTCATTAGGATGATGACGGCTGTTTTGTAGGGAGTGGATGCGAGCCTGAAGTCAGAGGACTGGTGATTATGAGGGGGGATCAAATTTGGACACTGCCACACGACACAATATGAGTATTTCTTGTAAAGTTGCTCCTTCCTTTCAGTGGCTTCTGCGAATGGGAAGTCAGGGGTTTAAGAGAAGACTGGAACAATAAATGAGAAGACTCTTCAGTAAGGTTGGAAAATAAATCGCTCAAGTTCTGGGAATGTTGGATTCAGATATTGAGAATATCTCAGTGATTCTGTCAACAGTACAAGAATTCCAGGCTGGAGATAAAGATTTAGAAAGCAACTATACATATGTGTGTGTGTGTGTGTGTGTATGATAAACTGAAGCCAAGTAATTATCTTCAGGTTCATAAAGCTCATGACCAAATATTTCTTTTCTTTTCTTTTTTTTTTCAATTTGAAGTATAGTCAGTTTACAGTATTATGTTAGTTTCTGGTGTACAGCATAGTGATAGAGTTTTATACATATATATTTATATATACATTCCTTCTCAATGTAGGTTATTACAAGATCTTGAATATAGTTCCCTGTACTATACAATATAACCTTGTCGTTTATCTGTTTTATATATAGAGTAGTTAGCATCTGCAAATCCTGAACTTCCAATTTATCGCTCCCCATCCCTTCCCCCCTGGTAACCATGAGTTTGTTTCCTCATACTAAGTGAAGTAAGCCAGAAAGAGAAAGAAAAATACCATATGATACCAATATATTTCTTAAGCAATGTTAGCCAAACCTCTGCATTCCCTGGAGAGATTCATCTTCTCCAAGATTGTGAAACCAGCCAGAAATCATTTTGAATGGCCACAGGTCATCACTGGTAATAGCAATTTAATTTTTTTTTTTTTTTGCCCATTATAGCCTTTATTTTAGATTTTTAAATTTCTAAGGTCAAAGGCTCATGATGGCATTTCTTTCTATTAGCGATGAGGCAGTCAGAAAGTCACATGCCTCTGAGAATTGTTTGACCACTAAGTTCAAATTATAACTGTCTGCAGTCTAAATTGTTACTAGGTAAGATGCTTGCATGGTTCCAGAGGCTAGAAGATAGATTGATTTAGGTCATGTCTGGCAGTTATTGAGCAAAAGATTGAAATGAAGAGCTTGTTCATCTATTCAAGAGACTAACAGTGTCACAGGGTCAAGTAAAACACAACCATTTCACCTTATATTTGAATTTGTATCTTGAGAACAAGACTTAAGGTGTTTTAGAGGAGAGATTCTTTTGTTCAAACCTTGAAAGAGCATGAATGGCTGAAACAGATGGTTCCCTGTTGATGTGAAGCTGTGATTAATTCTATGTAGTATTTGGGATCTAGACATATATTACCCAAAAAGGCGTTTAGACATAATCTGCTTTGTGGAATAATAGGGTTGAATCAACATGTATAAGCCTTCCTTGGTGCTATTTTTTAGACATGGAATTATAAAATGGAGTTGAACCTAGATATTAAGTGATAAATACCATGGATCCACATGCATTATCAAGGGGAAAAAAAAAGAAAATAGAAAGAAAGAAAGAAAGGAAAGAAAGGAAGGAAGGAAGGAAGGAAGGAAGGAAGAAAGAAAGAAAGAAAGAGAAGGAAGGAAGGAAAGGAACGAAGGAAGGAAGGAAGGAAGGAAGGAAGAAAGAAGAAAGAAAGAAAGAAAGAAAGAAAGAAAGAAAAAGAAAGAAAGAAAGAAAACAGTGTTTTGTATCCTGCACTAAAATGGGCCATTTTTCATCCAAGGACATTGAACTGGGTGACCCGAAGAGATACGGCAGGAGAAACCTGTGTGGGCATTTGCCCTGTAGACCTGCAACTGGCATGTTAGAAGAAAGATTATCTCATTCTTTGCCATTTATATAATATAATATTCTGTTCCTGATTTCCCTGGGCCCAGATACTGACTTCAAGAGGAACATGTCTGTATCATTTCAGACTTGGCATCTATGAATTAATTTTACTTAAAAAAAAAAAAAGAAAAGTACTTGACAGTGTCTCACCGAGACTGACTTTGTTGATTTCACCTTGGCCAGCACAAGTAGCTACCACAGAGCATTCTCGTCGAGCACCTTAACCTCCCTAACCCTGTCAGAAGAGACAGAATGAGCCCTCAGAAGCGTTTAATTAGTTAGAACTTTGCAAGGTCTTTTCAAAACCCCCTCAAGCCCTCCCTTCCCATCCGCACCTCCTTTCTGAGATTGCAAGGTTATGCCGCCAGCTTTCTGTGTTTTTGAAAGAAAGCAATGAATAAGCCCAAGAGTTACAGGAAATCTGTGACATTGAAATCTCCGTCTCTGCATGTGGTTTTGATGTTTCCTTTTTGAACTTCGACTTGACATTGCTTCATAAGTTACATTTGCCCTTCCATTCTTTCCTTCCTCCCTCTCTTTGAAAAGTTTGGCTGAGTTGTTAATATTCCGCACAGATTTCTGTAGCTTTTCTTGTTTGCTTTGTTTTCGTAAACTCTGTGGGGGGTAAATATTCAGCAGGTTGAATGTGAAATCAGGCACACCACTGCCGTTAGCCCTATCAGGGTTACACATCCAACTCTCCAAGCAGAGAACTAAAAAAGGTATTTACCTTTTGAGGTCCTTTTGCGTTAGCAGCGGGATGGTAAAGAACAATGGCCAACTTGCAGCTCTCGAGGATGAAGGTTATAACCCTTCGTTCAAGTTGATGCTTGTTGATGTTAGAACTTTTCTGGAAAGTTGACCCTTTCAGCTTCCCCTCATGTGCAGCAATGAATCATCCTCATCACTAGAGGGGTTTGTAAAACTGTGTTTTACTCTTTGAAAAACATGAAATTGCTTATCGGTGGCAAAAAGGAGAAAGCATCATTTATTCAGGGACCTAGAGACCTCTGCGGGTTAAGCGACTTGTTGAATGTTTTTCCAGTTTTGCTTCTTATTGGAAAGGTAAGATAGACAGCTTGCCCTCAACACTAGTAATTTCCTTTTGAATTAAATTATGGATGATTGGTGGCCTCACTGAATGAAAATACTGAGGTCAAGTCAGCTAAGAGGCGTGTTAAGGTTATTGAATACTATCTTCTCATTAAATACTGATATCAGTTCTGACTGTTAGGTTTACACTGATAGGCACTACCCTATAGTAATGCCCTAGAGAAGATATCATTCCAGAATGACAGCTATGTTCTCCTGTGTGAACTTTGAGCTGAAAGTTTTCTGCCTACATACATTTGCCATTACAGTTACCAATAGCATGAGTCATGCTTTAGGCAAGGCTTGTATTTAGGAGGACTTATTATAGAAAGTGGCTCAACGTTGTCTTTATCTCCCATGAGAACAAGGAAAGAAAATGTGACTTCAATTGAAGTGTGAGAAATGTGACATCATTTTGGTGGGGGCTGGTGTAGAGGACACCAGGCAATGTGGGAATTAAGTGTTGTCTTGAGTTCCTGTGTTAGACTGTGGGAGGGACTTGATTTCTTAAGAAGGTCTTGGAGAAACGCAGGACTCAATCAGAAATTTGGGATTCTAGGACTGTACCTTTGTGGACGACATTCTGTCAATATGAAATAGTCAATAATAGAAAATTATGATAATCTTGAAGGAGGAAGGAGTCACAAAAATTATCTATATGATGTGTAGGAGAGATACCACAAAATACAGTGCCTTAAATAAGTTTATTTCTCTCACACTTCTCTACAAAAAGACCCAGGTGGGTCTGGGGCTGCTTTGCTCCACAGGGTCATTCAAGGTCCAAGGCTGGCAGGTCAGGGTTCGCATCTTACAGAGCTTCATCTCTGAGCCCAAAGCTGTTTCAGTGGCCACTTTTTCCAATCAATGGGAAGGGGCAATGCGAGGCTAGGGCAAATGTTTTAAGTAAATAACCTGGAAGTTGCTCTCATCTCTTTCATACTCACCACGTATCATTAGTATGAACTTAGTCACATGGTTACCTCCAGCTACAAAGGAATCTGAGAAATGCAGGGTGTAGCTCAGGAAACATGAGCCCAGCCAGAAGTTCTAGGGTGGTCGGGGAGACTTCTCCTGCTAAAAGGAAAAAGGGGGAACAGATACTTGGGGGAGGAGGGCAGTTAATTTTACCTGTACGTCTAATGGTAGTTTTATTCATTCTGCCTTTAGTGATGAGAAAGCCAGCCTCATGGACTACAAGAACAGGACATTCAGAGTTGGACAGAGAGTAGGGTGTTTTATAAAAGCACCCCGTGAACTCCTATCCAGCCTTGTATAACCTCTATAAATGGGATTTTATTATAAGCCTATTTTTGTCCCTTGATTGCATATGATAAATGTGGACTGAACAGGCACTGAATGTATGTCTTGTCTTTGCTTTGTGAACTGCTATAGCTCAACCTAATTGGATTCAAAAAATAAATGATATCCATGTGGCCATTGAAGAAAATGTCTTCTGGGAATGCAAAGCCAACGGAAGGCCCAAACCTACATACAAGTGGCTAAAAAATGGCAAACCCCTGCTAACGCAGGTAAGCAAATGACTGATAATTGTGTCTTTAATATTGGCTGTGATGGTTAAGATGGCTTTGTTGCTATAGAAACAGAAATATGGCCAGTTGTTTCCAAAATAATATGCAACCAAATGCCATTAATAGTGGAAAATGTGGAAGTGAATGCACGTGATAGGTAGAAACGGTACGTAAATCCAATTATTCAGCTTTATTTAGCCTTGATAAGCATCTATACTGGATCTTTGGTCTTCTCAGATTGAGATCTCTGGCTGTACAGCTGGAAAGTCATGCTGACGGTCTGGAACATGTAATTGTGCTGAGATGCAAGTCTGTGTGTACACTAGACAGGAGTGCGTGAGTGAGGCAGACCTCTCAGCACCCAAATCCCCTCCTTCAGTGGGCTTTGTTACTATTGTCTTCTGTCTGGGGAGACTGGTGGACAACATGGTTGAAAATGTTCACCAGCAGAACACCCAGTCTGCCTTAAACGTGTGGTAACGCCGAATGCAAGCATAAGATTAACATCTCTGATGCAACAGAAATAGAACAGAAACTAAAAGCAATGACTGAGGCTGGAGATACCACCCTGCAGGCCTGGGAGCAGGCAGTAGTAGGTGAGAGCTTGGGTATAATCAATCCTCTCTGGAGACAGGGTACAATATCCGTGTAGCTAAGGCTTAAGTGAAGATTACAGCCAAGCTGCTGCCTGATAGGACAGGGCGGTGTAAGAGAGGAGGACAGTCCTGGGCCACGCCCCACACTCGCCCTGGCCGGGAGCTGCAGTCATCCCCATGTCCTTGCCGATCAGGGCCTGAGAGAAGTCATGAGTGTATCTGTTTCTAGACCAGTGGCCAGGGGAGGAGGTGGAGGCAACCACAAAACTAAAGAACAGGGAGGAGAAGACAAACAAAAATAACTCTGTTTCAAAATAAGCCTGCAGCGGGGAGGATATAGCTCAAGTGGTAGAGTGTAAGCCTAGCATACAAAAGGTCCTGGGTTCAATCCGCAGTACCTCCTCTAGAAATAAATGAATGAACTGAATTATCTTCCCCCCAAAATAAATTAATTTAAAAAAACAGAGTCCAAAATAAACCTGCAAACCAATATTCCAAACCATATGCAAAAAAAATTTTTTTTTGTTTGGAAAGATAATCAACCCATAGAGCCATCTAAGAAATAGGAATAAGTCTATTTAGGATGCTTAAAGAGATAAAGTGAAGAAATCATGCCCATGAAAAGAAACAAGATATTTTGAAAAGATAGCAGATTTTTTTCTTTGACAAACACAATAGAAATAGAAATAGAGATTTAGAACCATTGAAATGAAAATTCTACTTAGACTGTTCATTTTGTAAGGGGAAATGAGAGGTTATAGCAACAGCCACAAAGGACTTGGAAGGCGTGCTTCTCAAACAATTTTAACAAGTTCTCCCCTGTCCTGCCACTTCAAACACAGTCTCATCTGATATTCATCAGGGACCTTACGAGATAAATGCTATTGTTATGCCCATTTTACAGACAGGGAAACTGACCTGCCTGTAAAATGGGCATAATTGAGCAATTTGCCTAAGATCAAATCATTAGTTAGTCTCAGAGCTGAGATCCAAATATTAAATGTCTACTAGATTCAGAACTACTGAAGTTTGCCTTTCAGAATTGGTTATATGGGAATTTTCTTAAGGAAAATGTATGTGGGGTAGGAGATGTGGCATAAAGGGGGAAAAAAAGCTTAAGTGCTCTTGGAAAGCATTTCAGAAATCGCTCTGTCTTTGGATTTTCTCAAAACAGACTCTGACGAAGAGATTTGCCTGCAGGAAGTATGTTGCGGGTGCCGTTGTGAGCCTCACCTCTGAAGGAGTTGGGGATCTAGGGGATGGAGATGTTAAACAGTCTTGCAGTTGCAGTAGAGACCTTCAGGAGGCGCTTGGGAGCAGGGTGGTCCTTAAAAGGCTGGTCCTTTAAATTTGCCCAAGTTGCAGCAAGGCAGCCGGGCCTTTGCAACCTCACAATGACCAGTCATTGGATTTCAGCAAAGGACAGTGCCTGGAGGCAGGCTCAGCTGTGGTCCATCATCACACTTAGCAGCTGGAAGAATAAGGACCTTGGTTCTGAAAGGAGTATCTGGATGGTACCCCCTGAATCTGCTAGGACAGGCGGGGCATTGACAAGATACAGGACCGCCCATCCAAATGGAGCGAGTCTTGACAAAGAAATAGGAGTGGAGTGGGGGTGGGGGACGACCTTAGAACGAGGAGCAGTTTTGGCCAGTTTAGTTTTCCGTATTGTATTTTCCTACCGAATTCAAATATTCGCTGACATTTGATTTGTCCCTCAGTCCCCAAGTTGAGAGTCAGATTTTCCTGCTCAGATCTCCTCTCCGGTCAGTCCCCGGGGAAGAGCGCCTGCTCTGGGCACTGGCCGGGATGCGGGTGTGCAGAGCCGCAGCAAAGGGCTGTGTGGTGAGCCCAGCCCACACCCTGCCACGGGAGGGCCCCTGCCCGTCCCAAGATTCTCTTAATTCTAAAAGCCAAACGCAAACGGATCACTAGACTGTAGGTACCCAGGTTAACTGGCGTTTTCCTCCCTTTATTTAATGTGAGGCAACCTGGATGCGAGGTTCGTTCAAAGCCTAATACAATGTCTGCCCAGCTAAATCACAACCCTGAGGCAAACAGAAAACCAGTACATCTTTATGCATTTTACTCTTTAAAATGGCAGGTAGAAAAGAGGTTCCTGGAACATGGCTCCCGGAATAGAGGAAATCTTTTGGGGTACTTATAAAAACTGACATAACCTCTGGCTGATGAATGAGGATGGTCTGTTGTTCTAGACACTAGCTTTGCTTTCTTCAGACTGGCTGCCAGCAGATGGTCCGAAGCTTAGCTCATGCCACCAATAGCACTCGAGTAAGGGAAGAACATTATTAATACCTACGCCTTTTCTTAGTAAACTTCAGCTGATGTCATATATGTGTCTCTGCTTCATCCAAGAAGATGACAGTCCTATTAACCTTCAAAGTGATTGCCTGCTCATAATCTGAGTGTTTCAACTACTCTAAACTATAAATTGAGTTGTATTTCCCACCCCTTACCCCCTTGGAGTAGCACCAAGCCTTGGAGTAAAAAAAAAAATGTATTTTAAATTTCATCTGTTTAGAGCGGATATTAATCTGAACGGTTTCACTCTTAAATCAATAAGAACTCGAGAGATTCCTACAATTTAAATCCCATTTACCAACTGATGTACCGGTTGTTCCATTTAGCATCTGACCTGCAACAAATTTAGCTGACAGATTAATAGATCATGTTATGTAAATTGCTTATGTGATGGCTATCTTCTTCCCCTTAAGCCCCTTTGATATAACAGGTAGCAAGATTGCCTGAAGGTCTCAGTTGCAGAAGGTCATTGTTTTGTGTTCCTCTTTCACAGGATAGAATTCAAATCGAGCAAGGAATGCTCAACATAACAGTAGTGAACCTCTCAGATGCTGGCATGTACCAGTGTGTGGCAGAGAATAAACACGGAGTTATCTTTTCCAGCGCGGAGCTGAGCGTTATAGGTGAGTCTTCGTACTGGAAAGAAAAAAGAGTAAAACCTTTAACTTACTGAACTAACATGTGCTTTGCCAAGCATAAATGTTCCATCCAAGAAAAGGAGTGAAGGGATCTTTAGACCGAGGATATTGCTCAGGAAACAAGTAATGTGTTCCACCAGCAGTGAGAAGAGACCACTTTCTGAATCAGCTGCTTCTGATGCTGAGGATGGGTTAATGCAGTTCCCTCGGCGCTCATTTTTATTCCTCTATCGGTCGTTCTGCTAAATCGAGCCCAGTTTCTGAAATGCTTTGGTGTCTGTGGCTGCCACCCTGATTGGCTGCAACTTCAGCTTGGAGGGAGAAGGAGCTGCCTCGGTGTGGAAAGGTTTATTTGAACAGCTGGCAGATTACGTCTTGTTCTTTCACATCTGAATTTTCCAGACTGTGCACTAGCGGTCTGCCCCTCCGGCTCTATCTTTCACCTGGGGCCCCTTTCCTCCTGCTCTTCAGCTAGGCTGACCTTCCTGTGCTAGACAGTCACCGTCCTCCCCTCCTGCACAGGCCACCAGCACGCACCTGTTCCTCTGCCTGAGATGCTCCGCCATCACCTCTTCCTTTCATTAACTCCTCTCCATCCTCCCACTCCAGCTCCGTGGATGCTTCCTCAGGAAACCACACCAGGCCCTAGGCCCCGGTCAACTCCTCCTGTTACATTTTATTTTTTATTGAAGTATAGTCAGTTTACAGTGTTGTGTCAGTTCCTGGCATACAGCATAATGTTTCAATCACAAATGCACATCCATATATTCCTTTTCACATTCTTTTTCATTATAAATTACTGTAAGATACTGAATATAGCTTCCTATGCTACACTCACAGACATAGGAAACAAACTTATGGTTACCAGGGTGGGAAGGGATAAATTGGGAGGTCAAGATGTGCAGGTACTAACTTTTTTTTAACATTTTTTATTGATTTATAATCATTTTACAATGTTGTGTCAAATTCCAGTTGTAGAGCACAATTTTTGAGTTTTACATGAACATGTATATATTCATTGTCACATTTTTTTCTCTGCGAGCTCCCACAAGATCTTGTCTATATTTCCCTGTGTTATACAGTATAATCATGTTTATCTAGTCTACATTTTGAAATCCCAGTCTATTCCTTCCCACCCCCTGGATTCTAACTTCTATTACATTTTTGTCTGGCCTTTTAACTCACCTTTATAACAGATGCTCCAAGTGCATGTTGCGTTTGTTACTGTGACTTTTCTGCCTTTTTCTCTCCCCGCACTTTAACTTCCCCATGGTGTCAAGGACCATATTTGGCTTAACTCATCATTTAACCCTCAGGACTTAATGCAATATTGAAGCACATAGAACACACTCGGTAAATAATGAATGAATGAAAGAATGAATGACTACAGTAGGTGATGAAGGAGTTGAGGGACTGTTTTAAAAAATGAAGTAATGAGTTTAGTAAATAATTGAAAGCATAAGTTAAGTGGATTAACAAACCAATGGGCATTAAAAAAAAAAAAAAAAAAAGTCCAGGCCATCAACTTGCATTTGTCTCATAGAAAAATCTTGACTCTGACTCAGAATTTATCTCAAGTATCTGAGCAGTAGTTCTTAGAGAGAGCATAGTAGAAAGATTATAAAGAAGACAAAAGCAGCCCACACAAGGAGCTGATTCCAGAAATCCTGGTAATTTGCCCAGTTTCAGAGTCCTGACTTCCCTTCTGCAAAGCACTCTTTTGCTGCCCAGCATGGAACTCTTCCATGTTTAAGGAGGTGCTCCTCAACTGAATGTACTTCCACCCCGTGCAAAGTCAAAAAGGAAGGAAAACCTTACACCGTTGTTCTTCTCACCAAGTTCTTTACATGAACCAGCATCCCATCAAAGACAAGACTTTGTGAGAGTTCATGGGGCTGCAGTCTTTTTCACAGCAGCCTGGGAGAATTCTGTGCCCCTGGAATAATCATCTGCTTGGCTTGATCTACTCTAAGGATGACCTTTTTGGAAGCCTCAACACACGTACCTCCCACCCTATAAATGTTGAGAACAGTAATTCCAACTTCCTCCAGGACAAATGCCATGGTCCCACCCTGGCCAGGTAGTTAATGGGTAGTTGGAACTGACTCTTGGAGCACAGTTCACCACTCTATAGATTGCTTAAGGTTTTCTGCAGAGAGAAGTGTCTACTCTATTAAATGTTGTGTCAGCTAGTTAGAAGAACAGCTAAAATGGAGGCTGTGTGGCCTCAGGAATGAATCACATGGTCCTAAAACCCTCTAGGTGAATACTCACCAATTTATAAGTCTGGGGACCTCATTATCATTTTAAAAGATTTTGTAGTTCCCTTTGTTAAAAGAAGAAAACTTGATAGTAACAGATGACTGAAAATCATGGGATGCAACCACGGGATAAAGACAGAGGATGACTGAAGTCCCAAAAGCAGAGCCTGAAGTGAGAAAGGCTATTAAATGATTTTTATCTAGAGCACTACCCACAGCTGAACATAACAGAGTCTGTATGAGAAGTGTATATGTGTACCCGTCCGAATGTGTGTGTGTGTGTGTGTATACATGTTGTTTGTGTTCCAGGATCCTCTCCAGGTCCTCCCCCTCCCCACTACCCAGAGTTCAAGGCCTGAGAGGTGGGAATCACTTCTCCAACTCTTACATTCAGAGGTTTATTTAAAATCATTTCCAAATGGATCTAATTCCAAATGAATTCTGAGTCCTTTCTTGAGTCCCTTGAGATCAGCACGCTAGAGCAGGGAAAATAAGATGAAAACGTTTGAGAAGCTACTTAACCCCCTGATCTCTGTTGAATAGAACAATAAGGCATGTCAGTAAGTGATACAGGCCAAATAAGTGGTAAAAATAGTAAGTCTTCTCAGAAATTCAGGAAAGGGAGCTCGTCTAATGGACTGGACTAATCAGCTGAGCCCTGAAAAATGCTTTATATTTGTACAGACAGAGAGAAAGGACCAGGAAGCTTGCAGATCAGAGTGAACGGGCCTGAAGGAAGATTCAGAGTTTTAAAACATCTGGATAGTTTCTCGCTTACAGAGAATCCTGAGTGTTTTTTCAAAATTTTTGATTCACACACATAAATCATTTAGGCAAAGTTTAGACTTGAAAAAAAAAAGATGGAAAAATAAGGGCTAATTTTAGAGGATCTTCATCAACAAGCTTAGATGTTTCCTCTTTAATATCCCATTTTTCTGCCTCCCCCCCCAAAATCACGCTAGCACATTCCAAGTGAATTGAAGGGCGGTAAAGTTTGAATGGGTTGATCCCTAGAGTCCATTGTAAGTGAATGAAAGGGACACTTGACTATGTGAGAATACATGTAAATTAATATTGGTTACCTTAGGTAAGCTCTAATATGACTGTATTCCACTAGTCATGTTGTTTCTTGCAGAATGGCAATAGTTTGACTCTAGTGGATCAAATAACTGATTGGTTATTACCTAGGTTGGAATCCTAGGGAGGCTGAATTCAACATAGAAACAAAGATGAAAACAAGTCCTTCAGGATGAGGAAGAAAAAAAATTGTGCTGGTTCCAGCTCTCAGTCAAATGATCAGCTTCCTCCAATGCTTAAGAGGAGAATCCTTTCCATGCTGGGTACCAGCCCGAAAGTCATGAATAAGAGATGGTCAGGAAGCATCTGTTTAATAGGCTTTCCCTTGGTCTTGTTTTATGTGTTCTGTCTAGGTATTTAATGTATATGTAACGTATCTATATTTAATGGACTGAAACTGCTGAATAATTAACCTGGGTGCTGGGTGATTTACTCACTGGATAGGAGAATGCCATAGAGAGCCTTTTACCTTGAGGTCAGTGTATTAGAGTAGGTCTGGTTAGGAGTATTTCGAATAGAAATGTCCTTGTTTGTGATTGGCCTCTTACAATTGATAGTTTATTATTCCTCAAGGCAGCTGTTCCCAGACTTTTTCTCCTGTATTAAGCTACGTCATGGATGAGGTTTACTTGTGTGGCATACGCCTCTGGTGCTGCGTGATTCCCTGTGATACCATCATCCTGCCCCTCTCCCCACTCACGAAGGTGTGTTGGAATTGTAGTGAGTAGAGTCTTATAATCACGGGGAAACTCGAATCTTCCATTAAAAAAAATAATGAAGAAAACTAAGTTAGGCATTTTATTGATTAAAGGATAACTTTTCTAATGAACTATTTCTATTCATGTTTAATGTTTGTGTCCACTTACATAGGTGATCCTGTTGGTGATGGGGGCTGCTGACTGAATTGCCAAACTTGGCCTTTTCTGTGATGCTCCGTACAGAATACTTATGTCATTCTGTACATATCGTAGAGGATGACTGAACTCCCAAAAGCAGAGGCAGGGGTTCGGGTACCTGTGAGTCCCTGGGGGAGTGTCCTTTGGGACAAACCTGAAAGCAAAAGCAGCTGAACAGGGACGTGGTCTCAGGTGAAGTCTAGCCTGTGTCACATCTGCATCCTGGAGGCAGGATGTCTGGAGCATAAACTGCATCTCAAAGTTACTACCACCTGAGGCAAGGAGGCTGGCCTTGTAAAAATCTCTGTATTATTCATTGGGTTGCCCCTTAGGAGGTGGTGGCGGTGGCAGGCGGATGGGGCAGAACCTCCCAGTTTCCCAGAGACGGGGGCAGCTGGAGGTGGTAAGCAGCCAGTGCTCACAGCAGCTGGGGTCAGAAAAAGAATCTGTGTAGGGTACCAACAGCACTCCCTACGGAGGATGAGTGGTTGTGATGGACCATGATGCTTGGTTACTTCGCCCAGTTCACCTGGGTCATAACAGGCCATGACTCAGAGTATCTTTGATTTTTTTTTTCTTATACAGGGAGTATCATTTCATTTATTTATTTGAGTATCTTTGACTTTGAAATGGGATGAATGATCCCTATGAGCAAGTGGATGTCTTCCCAGTGGTCTCGAATACGGCCCGACTTTGCCAGGACTACATAAGGGAGAGAAGTAGCTTTGTCCTGAGGAATTTCTGTCCGGTGGTTCAGTACCATGGGGATCCTCCTGGCCTGTGTGGTGGAGGACGTCAGACTCTGGCAGGACACTCTGATGCCATTAAGGAACTGATGGGCCAATTAAAGTGAGGTGCAGGCTTGAGCAATTATCTGGTTGATTTGGCATTTGTCCAAATGATGGGCTTGCAAATTAGAAAAACATTAAGGCTAAACTAAAAGTTGTTTCACGGGGACTTTCGCAAGTGCTCATCTGCGTCTGAGTCTGATTTCTCAGCTGCCTCGTTGAGCCAGATTACAAAATAATCAAATGTGCTGAGTGTGATCAGCATCCAAGGAGAGGGCGAGAGCCTCTCCTGCCCAGCTGTAGTCATCTAGGCAGGAGCTTGACTTAACTCATCGTGAAGAGGGAAAGCTATGCACTTGGATCTCAAACTCAAATTTCATATTTTTCACAAGTCACTAAACATTCATTTATCAGTAGAATGTGCTTTTCCTCACTATCAAAAAACTAAAAGAGATCACATGTGAAAACTTGTTGCAAACCTAAAAGTGTTTGTAGCAATATAATAGTCTTTTGTTTTGGGGGCTTTTTTTGGTTTTTTTTTTTTTGTTTTTTTGCTATTTTTAACTAGTATACATACCAAAAGCCTGTAATGTAGACAGCCACAAAATCACCAGTAAATCCATTTCCTTGGTTCTCAAATTTTGCTGCCAATTACAGTCACCTAGGGAGCTTTTCAATAACCTGATACCATACGATCCTCCATAGCAACTAACGCATCACTAGGCCTAGGACCCTGGGACCCTTCAGTCCTTAAAGCCACCCAGGTGTGATTCTAATGAACAGTACAGGTTGGGAACTACTGTTCCAACTGATCAGATCAGAAGGCAGTTAAGTTTTCCTGTGGTAAGTTTGGGAGTTTGAGATTATAAAAATAGATTTAAAAAAGACACAAGTTTCTTCTGTATAGCACAGGGAAGTGTATTCAATATCTTGTGGTGACCTTTAATGAAAAAGAATATGAATACGAATATATGTGTGTATATGCATGACTGGGACATTGTGCTGTACATCAGAAACTGACACATTATAGCTGACTGTACTTAAATTTGAAAAAGAATGGAGAAGCATGTTATTCTCCAAAAAAAAAAAAAAAAATCCTGTGGTATTGATTCTCAAACGTTGCCATGCGTCAGAATCACTTGGAGGACTTGTTAAATAAAACACAGATTGCTGAGCTCTACTTCCAGAATTTCTGACGTAGAAGTTCTGGGCTGGGACCTGAGGATTTGCATTTCTGATGAGCTCCCAGGTGATGCTGACACTGCTGGTCCCACACCCAACTTTGAAAACCACTAGGCTAAAATAGGAAAGCTACCCTAAACAGAGTTTTTCTTTGTCTGTTTTTTTAAGTTGAATATAGTCTATCAAGCAAAGCTTCTGATTTGGGTCAGGATTCTGAATCCGAAGTTCTTCTGCCAAAAAGAAATATCGGACTTTCTATAAAACAGATAAACAAGGAGCCACTGGATAGCACAGGGAACTGTATCAGTTTCTTATAATAACATATAATGGAAAAGAATCTGAAAGGAAAATTTATATGTATGTATATGTATAAATGAATCACTTTGCTGTACAACTGAAACTAATGTAAATCAACTACACTCAACTAAAAAATTTAAAAAACAAAAAGAGAAGAGAAATATCGGGCATCAGAGATTCCAACCATGTCTGAAAGGCCCCTTTTGCCAAGATAGTGTGTTAGGATTCAGCCAACAGAGTGACTTAGGCTGCCATGGGAGAATTGAACTAAGATGTACTTGGCGTGGCTCCGGTGGCTTAAAGCCAATAGAAGGGGCTTGTTAAAAATCTGAAAGATAAATATTATAATGATTCCTTATGTCATTTGCCCTAAAGAAATGCCTTCAGCAAGTCAGAGTTTAAAATGTAACTCAAGAATGCAGTCCAAGACATCACTGAGTATTAATACCATGTACTGTCGGCCTTCTGTATCTGTAAGTTCCATGGCGTTGGATTCAACCCACCATGGATTCAGAACCCGTGGATACTGAGGGCTGACCATACTATCCCACCACTAAAATCTCTGAGTCTTCTGTAAAACTGCTCTGAAGGCAGCATCCTTCCGAGGGCCAAAGACCTTTACATAAAGGAACTTCCAATAAATTCTTAAAATTAGAATCAGGAAGAAAGTTTGTCTTCTAAAAAATTATATAGTTCTCTTTTGGTTTTTGTTTTTGTTTTTGTTTTTGTTTTGTTCTTTATCAGTCAGAAAGAAATAGAGTTTTTTCCTTCTGCCCACCAGGCTAACCTGACTACTTTGGCTTCCAGAAGCTCACTTTATTGTACTAAGTGTAGTAAGATTGTTTTCTATCCTCCCTTTGACTTCAGCCATATTTTAAATGTATTTATTACTTTATGTCTTTTACCATTATCCACTGCAAGTCTCTTTGAATTAGTGAATATATAAATAAATGAAATAAAGTAATAATTTTTTTTCTCTCCACCACTTTCTGGCAAAAAATCGATTCTGTTTTGGTAGCCTGACCCAGGGAGTGTTAGAATTGGTGTTCAAAAAAGACTTAGCAGCGAATTTCAAACTTTAATGCATATACGCATTACTTGGGAATCTTGCTAAATTCAGATTCTAGTTTCAAGTCTGGGGTGGGGTCTAAGATTCTGCCTTTATAATAAGCTCCCAGGTGATCACCAATGCATGTGCTCTGGGGAGCACAGTTTTAGTGGCAAAAACTATAAAAATTTAAATTCTCAGGTCCCCTCTCATGGTGGATGGAGTTGAGGAGTGTGTATAGTTAATAAGGTCCCCCAAGTGAGTCTTATGACCAGTTAAATTTAGATGCCATTGATCAAGAATCTGCTTTATAAAACCTTTTGTTCCCCAGTTTTAAGTCGTCCCAGCAGAATAGCTTCCTGTCTTGTAAAAGCAACTAAGAGTTGGAGGGAGGAGTAACGACTTTTTGGTTCATCCAGTCTACTTCCAATTAATCCTTGTTTCCAATTATGAACCCAGTGTTGACAGAAGCTTCGTTAATCATGTGGGACAATTTCTACCAGAAATAGAGCGTTTGTACCAACAACGTTCCAGCTGTATTTTTTCCCCCCAAACACGAGCTGACACTGGCTCTTCTAGGCTCCTGAAGAAATTCGTTTGTACTTAGTGTGAGTCAGGTTGCTCTTAATAAAACCTTTTGAATGTGTTTGAAAATAAGCATAGCACAAAGGCAAAAACAAGTCCTTCAGTTAAGTGCCTTATTGGAGGAACAGGACAAGCATGAGACCAGTCACTGCTGGACCACTTCTGCATCTCTCGTCCACCCTGTGGTATGTTGCTCTTGAACCTGCATGTCTAGGGCAGGGCCCTTAAAACTGCTGTGATACTGTAACTCACAAAGCATCAGGAAGCAGATTCTTTGAACAGAATGAACCAGTCAAAGGAACTGGAAGGGCGTTGATGACACTGGGTTGGCTGTCTGGGAGTCCCCAGCGAGGAGAGAGGAGACAGTCCTGTTGCTTCAGAGAGAGGCCCAAATCTGGGCACAGCTGAACTCCCAGAGCCCACTTGCCCTGTCACCTGTTACCTTCCCCTAAGTATGTGTTTTTGGGAAGTGGGGAAAGAATATTACATGCGGGAGCTAGTGCATATTGGCAGGAGCTGGGTCAGTGTATCCTTCTCAGTTCAGCTTTCAGTGACTTCCTGTTGGTAGCCTGAAGTCAGCCCTGATGGGAATATTTGCACCACAGAAATTGGCAAATACGAAAAACCAAGTTCTTCGGCGTTCTCTTCTGCTTACAGAGCCAGTCGTTAAACATCTGCCATCACCCCAGTTCGCATGGTCAGCAGTGCAGGCAGTCAGCACTGTGAATCTACCAGTTATGGAGGGCTGACTGTATGCACTGTGCTCCACTAGCATTGAGGGAGCACCTGCCAATTTCAGTATCTTCGGGGGTCCTGGAGCCAATCTCCCCATGGACACCGGATGCCAAGGGCCGACTGTATGAACAGCCAGATTGTTTCTTGGGTGGTTCTGCTTTATTTGGCTGAGGTCCAAGTCTAGAGAGGATGGAGTGTCTTGTACACAGACCAGAAAGTTCAAGAAGCCATTTATACCCCCACCTGGAGAAAAGAAAGGGCTGTGGTATCCAGGCAAAGCATCATGAGAAGGAAACTTCCTGTTCTGAACTAAACTCCCGAGTTCTCTCCCAAAACAGGTGTCAATTCAACAAATATTGACTGAACATCTACTTTGTGCCGAGCACTGTGCTAGGTCCAAGGGATGTTCAAATCCATAATGCATCGTCGCTGCCTTCAGGAAACTGATGATCTAATAAATCGCTAGGAACCAGTGCTACCATTTCTTAACCAGTAGAATTCCAGAAGTCTCACAGTCTCTCTTAATTCAACAAGTATTTCTATCTCATAAGAAAGTTATTCATAATCAGATACGGCATTGCAATACTGTATGTACACTGTTTAACCGAGGACACAAATTTGTGTGAGTGTTTAGAACCTTATGCCAAGTATGATGAAATATCACTAACTTGGCCTGATACAGGAAGGTCAGAGTGATTACAGATATTTAAAAATGCACACTGTCTTATCTTTATACAGATGGGATAGCTCAAGGGAGGTTAACAAGGGCTTAGCAGCTGAAAGCTTTTAAAACATAAGAATGATTTTCAGCCAACACGTTAATTATTGTGCAAGAAGCCATGTTTCAAAATGGCTTTTAAAGTCTTTTTCTTTGGATAAGAAAGATTTCACCCATATCTACACAATTAATGTTTGGCTTTTCAAACCTTTATAAAGAAAAAAGGGCTGAGTCTGATCCTACTTGTTGGCAGAGAAAGTGTCAAGACATCTTGAAACGGCTCCTGTGCTTACAAGTGTTTGTCAGTTATCACAGTGCCCGAAATGCCAACATTAAAGATGTATTTCCCAGCCACACGAGGATGGATGAGATACTACTACGCAGAAATAGGACAGAACTCATTGCTGGTACTCAAAACTACCTGGGTGAATCTCAAGAGTATTTGATGACTGAAAAAAGAAATCTTATGTGAAATAAGACCATAATGTATGAGTATGTATGTGTGTATGTACATATGTTTGTGTGTGTGTATACAGTGTATATATACACATACATTATGTATATAATATATATATGACATTCTCAAAATGACCAAACTGAAGAGATGGAGAACAGATTAGTGGTTTCTAGGCATAGGAAGGACAGGCAGGAGGGGCCAGGTGTGGCTGTAGAGGGGTAGCATGGGGGAGATCTTTATGGTGATGGAAGTGTTCTGTATCTTGATTTCAGTGGTAGTTACAAAAGTTGAAGCAGTTGGTGAAATAACATAGAACGCTCCACACTGTGGCGAAGATCAGTTTCCCTGTGTGGATACTGCACTTTGCTCACATAAGATGTAACCGTGGTGGGGAGCTGAGGAAAGAGACACAGGGCCTCTCTGTATCATCTCTGCAACTTTCCGTGAATCTATAATTATTTCAAAATAAAAAGGGTTTTTTTATTGTTGTTTTTTTTTCAAACAGAAATATATTTTCTTGTCTCCAAGAGGGTTTTCAGCTTAAAATTCTCTAAAAATGGTGGCAGTAGTGGAGTTAGCGGGAATAGCAGAGAGGAGGAGCAGGTATAAGGTTCTTGCTCTGGGAAGATACTGATGTACAATATGTGTATTTCATTTAATCTTCAAAACTACCTTGTGACTGTCAGTACGATTAGTTCTGTTCTGTAATAACTTACCCAGGAGAGCAGGAGCCCATCAGGAAGGGCCATCGTGTTAGG
Source organism: Camelus ferus (assembly GCF_009834535.1). Lineage (NCBI taxonomy): Eukaryota > Metazoa > Chordata > Mammalia > Artiodactyla > Camelidae > Camelus > Camelus ferus. The sequence continues at coordinate 3,136,129 of NC_045712.1, read as the reverse complement.
AGGAACCTTGGGGAAACAGAGTGTTCAGTGAATTAGATCAAAACCAGCAGAGCAGAGTATCAGAATGGTTCTGATACTAGAATAGAAAAATCTCACTTTATAATTTGTTGAGAGTCTCTTTGTGAATACCATCCCTACTCCGAGAGGCTGATTTTTAATCAGCCATTCTGAAGCGGTGGACCTAGAAAGAAGAGTATTTTCCCTGCCGCCAGCCTTCTAGGTACCTGCCCAGCAAGCCAGGAGAAGTTTGGGGTTTCAAAATCTGATCCCAGCGACATCTCCTCAGTGGTGGAAATCCTTGAATGAATGCATTTGCTCTAGGTTTATTTTTATGGAGTGATGAGGTAATAGTTAAAGATAATAGATAAAGGTTAAAAATAATATGAATTTTGGAACTTCTGAAAGGGCCAGCCTTAATCCATCACCTGGCTTTGTTCCCAGGGGTGTTTCTACAGACTCTGATAGAACAGGCACATGTAATTGCCCTCTCCTCTTCAATGACAGAGTAAAATATCACACCCATACATCTCCCAAGTGGGACTGCACTGCACATCTCGTTAAGGACTTAGCATTCTCTTGAAAAATGATACTACGGCACAACTTCAGTTTTCAAGGGTTCTGTCGGCCACTTAAAAATCCCCTTGACACGTGACCAAGAGTCATTTAATTAAGTCAAAGCAAACAGCTGAGAATTGCATAGACGGCTTCTCCCAGCCAGGTACTTGTCCTAGATAATGTAATGTTAATGTATTAAAAATCATTGATAAATAATAAAAAGTTGCATTTCCCACAGGAAGGCAGTCCTGTAGTGTGACTTAAACCAAGACTGGGAGAGCAGTGCCCTCTAGTAGTCCATGTAAGAAACATTGTCCTCTAAGTGCATGAGATTTAGCAAATGAGGATCTGCCAGGATTGGTGCTACTCTCAGACTCAAATGAGTTATTTGACAGTTGGTTTTATCTTTTCTGAGCTATTAGGAACTCACTGAAGTTTCACCTTCAATGTGCACTAATTTTTTTGCAGTACCTGCAAAGATTGGATTCTAGCAGTGCCCTTTTAGGACCTTACCAACAACTTTTAAAGCCTGATTCTCTAGAAATGTCAAATTGAACAGCCTCCTTTTGTTTTTCCTTCAGACCTCTCCTTGGGTTTGGGAATCAGAATAAATATAGGACACAGACACCAAAAAAAGCATCATCCCACAAGCATTAGGGTATCACAGGTGTGAAAGATGGTTACAAAATGGCAGAATGTTAAGAAACCCATTAATGGGTCTAGTATGCAAAAACAAATGAAAGTCTGACAGTTTTCCCCTAGAAAGCACTGCAGTTTATGGTGGCAACTGATAGATTCCCAGAGTTAGCTAACACTAGAAGTAAATTAAGCAAATTGAGTAAACAAAGAGAAAAAATTTAAATTTATGATTCCATTTTTATTAGTGAAAAACATGCCTAGAGATAAGGCAGTGTTATCTCTATGATATCCAAAAGATAACATGCACAACCTACAGTACAAATGCTTTGGAAACTGGAATGTGCATTTTCTGCCTTCTGTGTGGCTCCTATCTTCCTATTTCAAATCCCATAAAAGCAATATACAGTTTTTTGAGAAATACACCCATGTGTTGTGCACAGTTTGATTTATGTAAACTCATTTCAAATGCAATTGCAGAATTCCTCCTGAACAGATGAAAAATGTCTGCCTAAAGTGATAAAAATATGTGTGTAAAAAGATGAAGTTTTAAGAAGGGATTTTTTTATATGTTAGAGATTTGTAACTATTTCACAAAATACCTTTAAAAAAAAACTTCTGGGGACTTGATTTTTTTTTTTTTTTACATTAACCTGTCAGTTCAGGTGTTAACCCAAGATGGGAATGAGTGTATTCTGCTACAAGAATCTTCTTGTATTGCAGATTAGCATGTGTGGGAGTGATAAATGGAGAAGTGATGTCAATGTAACAGATGCTGGCTTTGTCCATGTGTTTTACTAGTTCCAGCAACCAAACACAAAGCCCACTAACACAGGTCAACACAGCTACCCAAGGCAGAAGGCATACCGACCATGACTCCCAATCAGCCCCGTACTTTTCTTCTTGGCTCACTTTGGCCGCGTACTCTAACGTGGCGGTGTTCAGAGTGTGGTTCTCGTCAGTCTTTCTGTAGCTTGCGCTTGCTTTATAGGTTACCAATCTCAACTCTTTCTTCTTGCCTCTTCCAGCTTCCTTAATTCATTGAGCTGTCTTCATACACGCACTCACACACACACACACTGAAGTCCTGTATTGTGTGTAGTATTTGTCTATTAGGAATTTAAGCTGTCATTCTAATTATGCCAGCATATTTACTAGAATGATTATTGTTTTTGTCAGTATTCCTGTTACATAATATTGAGTAGGTCTGTCCTGACCTTATCTTTTTCCAGAACCCTATAATTTTTATTATGTGATTTTGCAGATCATACAAGGAATACATTTATCTCATTATAGCAAAAACATTTGTACTTGAACTCTACTTATTATCTGCAGTTATCATTATGGAATTACTCTCTGAGTTATAGAACCACCCCTCATGAATAAGGTACACAGATTGAGGTATCAATTGCCCAGAGTAAAACCAGCCTCAGGTGTATATTGCATCATCCCATTAAAAAGTAACCTTCTCATCTTTCTTTCTTTCTAGACCATGGAAATATTTCCACAACAAAAGCACTTAATACAGATTTAACTTGCTTCCTTTGAAGCCTGTTGTTTTTTTTTTAATCAATTTAAAAATTACCACCATTCTCTGTACTCACATACATGCATACTCACTCCCTGTCCTCCTTTAAGTAATTTATGGTTATTATTTAAATTTCACATTCAACATGATAGGAAACCTTAAATTCCATCAAGTCAAACTGCAGTGAGTCTGAGATTTAAAATATGGGAAAATTAAGATTCTAGGAGATGAAGCCCTTCTCACAACAGATCCTAAAATATGTTAATTCAATTTATGCAGAAGAAAATGGAGATTTTTTCCAGAAGGCATCTTTTATATTTCTGTTAGGACACAGATGTATATCTTTTGTTTTAGGAAAGAAATAATTATTTAATGTTATTTCCACACAACTACACATTTGGTGTCAACATGAATGAATTTTCTGGAACACTGGTAGTGAGCACGGATTAGAGTTTTCTGAGAGCAAGTCACAGTGTCTCCCACAAGAGGCAAGCATTGCACTAGGCAGTAGTAGTGGGAAGCTGCACAAAGTCACTGTTTTTTAAGGAGAAGCTCACATAGGGCAATAATACAGACATTTCAGCACGTCCTCTGACATAGACATGCACACAGTGCTGAGTCAGCGCAGAGACGGTAGCTATCAAAGAATGGATGCTTTAACCTACAAAATCAGAAAAATGCCTTATGAGCTTTTTTTGGTTTTGTCTTTCCCTTTTGCTTCCCTGAAATTTTTAAATATTTGTTCATTTGAACGTGGAATGCTTTTTTAAAGAATCCCTCAGTAGGGTGATGAAATGTTCTGTGTCTTGATCTTCATGTTGGAGTATACCAGATTCATCAACTGTCCTGCTTACAACTGGTACATCTTACTGTATACCAGTGATGCTTCAACTCTTCATCAACCCATCGCAGTTTCTAGGGCTACTGCCTTTACTTTGGAAAAAAATTTAATTTCCTCCCTTTGATGCTCAAGACAGCAGTAAGCGCATTACAGAAAGAAAAAACCTACAGAGAATGATCTAGTGGGGTTTTTCTTCCATAATAATCAACTCTTTTCTTTATTCTCTTCCAGCTGTGGGTCCGGATTTTTCAAGAACCCTCTTAAAAAGGGTAACTCTTGTCAAAGTGGGAGGTGAAGTTGTCATTGAGTGTAAGCCAAAAGCTTCTCCGAAACCTGTCTACACCTGGAAGAAAGGAAGGGACATATTAAGAGAAAATGAAAGGTATTATCTTGAACTATTTTTAATATTTGATTAGCCTATAATAATTTATTGGTCTGTGATTAATAGTTCTAGAGGAAGGAATTTACGATCTGCTCTTCATGGACTGAATGTTAATCAGAGAACTGAAGCTTTGGAAGAGGGTGGTAAATAAGGTGGTCTTTATACTCTCTCTTGATGTTAAGATTCTAGAAAGTCCTCCCTGCCTGAATTGATCACATGATCTCTGTTGAAGACTTTCATAGCTGCCCAAAGATGAGCAGCTGGAGTATCTTCTTTTATTTTAGCCAAAGATTTATTTGTAGATTTGCCCACTTTTCTCCATCCTACCTCCTTTTTGCATAAACATTCAATTCTTCTTTGTTATGACAACCCCTCCAATATTTGGCAGTGGCTGGTATATCTCGTTCGTCTCTCCTTTTCTAAAGCTAAATATCTCTAATTCCAAAACTCGTTCTCAAATAACATAGCTTTTATTTTTTCAATCATGTCTTTTTGAAGCAAAGTTTCAAGAAGAAACTTGTTTTGAAAAGTTTTTTTTTTTTTCTTTCTGAGGTCTAAACTCTTCACCTGTGTATTTCCTGTTATACGTGAATTATATTTAGAATGCATGTTGTTTATACAGTGTGGGGTTTCAGGTCATATTGTGACAAATGGTGAGTATCTCTGAAGACCTCTTCTTGGCTGTCACCTCTGTAAAATATCCCCACCCCTTCCTGTAATCTACTCAGTCTGTTGGAAAATGGTAATTATGCGTGAGTCTATGTCAGCCATAAGATGACATTTACCAGCTGTATACGTAATGATTTTAATTGATGCTAAAGGTCAAGTACTCAAGGTTGCAATGGGGAAGCCTGTTAAAACGTGTATGTATCTGCTTTACACCTGTACACCTTTGGATTTACACATGCAAAGTAGATCACCTCACTGATGTTGCTGTCCTTAAATGATTTTGCAAACAAACCTGATATAGTTTATAGATGGTGTAGTCACACATTAAATTCATAATATACATCTCTTTCTGACTTCCGTTTATCAAGAAAGCAGTATAGTTTACTCATTATTGGCATAGCTTGGAACTAAACCTAGAACTTGAGAGCCTCGTTTCTTATTTTGCCGTCTTAAACATCAGGTTCCTTTCCTGTTTGACCTCAGTATTTCCCCCAATATGGTATGTAAGATTACTTTTAGCAGTTAGGCATTTACTTTGATGTCTACTAAAACTTAATTGAAATATAACTAGTATGTACCGCATGTATTGCTTAGATTAGGCTACATTTAAAAAGTTTTAATATAACAATGATACAAAGAAAAAGTATTTTAAAAATTGTATGGATAATAGGCAGACCTGTCAAAAACCATGAATGAATGAAGTTTGAGTAACATGGGAAATCAGTCCAGAAGAGGCTAAACTTTGTCCCTGTCACAAGTAACCTGCAGGGTCTTAAAACAAGAGGCAATTTCTCATCCTGACTGTGTGCCCATCAGGGGTCTGCTGGGAGGCAGCTTGGCTTTGCTGCCCTGTAAAGCCACGACTGGTAGAACAGCCCTCTCTGGAACATTAGAACTGCAGAAGGAAAAGAGGGTGGCTATATATGTATGATGTCCTTAAAGCATCTGCCCGGAAGTGAAACACTTCATTTTCACATGTTTAATTGGCCAAGTCACATGGCTCTGCCCAAGTTCAACAACCCAGCAGGGAAATATAATCTTACAATATGCCTAGAAGAAAAGGAACAACCTACCGTTTTGAACAATGTTGGTAACTGCTTATCACTGCTATAACTTAACCGTGGTACATGTTGGTTAAATTACCTTTGGGAAAATGGTATATTGATATCAAGAATTCTATTTACTAAGTGGGTTTTAGAGACTCTTTCCACTACTTATCACCAAGCTATCTCACTCCAGTTTTTATCTTCTGATTTGATTGATAGGGCTCAAATATTGCTTCCACATTTCTATGGCACTTAAAGATACCTTTAAACCAAAGAGACTTCCCATCATTACTCAAGTCTTGGTATTTATCCCCTCACCTCCAGTGTCACCAGGCATGGCCCCAAACTCTCAGTGTTAGCACTTTTTCTCCACATTCGTGCTGTATTCTCACAGTTCTGCTTCTCCCTTCTCCTTCGCTTACAGTGTGTTAACAGATAGATTGATTTTCATTATGTAAATTAATCCAAAAGCTGGCCAAAAATAATTTAAAGGTGAATGGTGGAGACTTCCGCGTGTGGCAGATCCAAGGGCGACACCTGCCACTCTATTCGATTATCACCAAATGGAGATGCAGGTCGAAGTGCCTCCCACCTTCTCATTTTTCAAGAGAAACTAGAAATGTGGACTTTTATTTGGACTATCTTAAATTTTAAAATTTTATTTATTTCCCCAATAATCAAAGAATTCTGCCATTTTCTCTTTTTTTCCTGATGATGGAGAAACATAATAAAGTGGATAATTGAACAAGAACAATTATATGTAGAATTAATGAGTGAAAAAGTTTAGAATTCTTATTTTAAGAAAAGACTGACATTGTTAGACCTGTAACACAAAATGCAAAAATCTTTGACTGTGTCCAGTGTTGAGTAGTAGTTTCTGATACACCGGCTGGTTAGCCCTAATTCTCTTTTGAGATGTGGAATCTTAAGCATCAAAAGGCAAATCTTCAACATTCCAATAAAAGATTATTAATCTCAAGTACAAAATACTGATAGAAACACAGTTTCAATGGGACAAATCTTTATGATCAGGTATCACTTTTTACAAATACTCTCCGTAGACTCTCTGTTTTGACAGACTTTGCCTAATGCTACCTTTTAAGTGATATTTAATTTCAAATGTAACTGACCAACTGCCTACAAATGAGTTTACAAAAAATATATATATATAAGAAACAACACTTTAAAATATTTAAATGTTTACCTTATTTAATCATACGGCGATATTGTAGTTATCTTGGTAGGTTAGGAATCAAAAATACTGGTTTAATGTTAACAAACGAAAAAAATTTTTAAATATGTTTGTATGTGCTTATTTTGGTTTCTCCAGGCTTTAGAAATTGAAATCACATTTACACTGGCCTTATCTATATTAAACCAGCCGACTAAATGAAAGATTTAATCTTCACTCTTTATAGCTTTGTTATTGTGTACGCAGCATGTCCATATACATAAATCATTTCTCGTTTTCTCATATATTTATCCAGCAATCAGAGTGTAGGCAACGTCAGACATTTAAAATAGGGATGACTTGTCACAAAGGTCCACGTACTTTAGTTCTCAGGGGAGGCCTCTAGTCACCGCCAAAGCAGGAGAATCATTTGGATTAATTGAGCAATTAAGCCTATTAACTGAATAAAGTTGATAATTTTGTTTACTTTTGGTTTCTAAACAGAAGGCACTTGAGGCAGATGAGGCTGAAGTTGATCTGTTTCAAACAAAAACATCAAAGTACAGAAATAGTAGAATCATTAATAAAAACCTAGGCTCCCAGTATGGTAAGGAGTCACAAAACCAACTTAGATGGACCCTTCTGGTGGTAAGCGGCAGACACCCAACTAGAAGCTGGCTTCAGTACGACAGGGAGCTCATGGCTCCACGTTTGAGAAGGGCAGGGATGGACTGTGACTTGAGGTGGGACAGGGCCCCCAGAGTGCCATCACGACAGGCTCGCTCTCTTCATCCCTCGCCAGGGCCTTCCTCTGCGGTGGCTCCATTTTCTGATAGGCTCTCTCCTCTCTCGGTGGTAGGGTGGCTGCCAGAAGCCCCTCTGCTTCCCCTCTTTTCTAACTTCTCACAACAATTCCAGAATAGATGCTCATGGAATTGAATAAATCTGCCATGGTCAGTGCTCTTCCCTGCACTGGTCACGTGCAAGGGGGATGTGCTACGCCGATTAGGACATGGTCATGTGCTTACCCCAAGAGGCACATGGAGAAGCCCCGCATCAAACGTCATGGCCTGAGAAAGCACAGGGATTTCCCCAAAGAAATGAGGGTCCCTGCAACCAGAAGAAGAGTAAAAGGATTCTGGGCCGGGAGCAGTGTCCAGTTCCTACTACCATCATGGTGCCCAGCTTCCACTGCAGGGCAGGGACTCCCCACAATGCCTGGACCCTCATCCTCCCCTGGTTACGTCTAAGACAGGGACCTGATTGTTAGATTATTTCTCATAACGTATATACTTATAATTTCCACCCATTGTTTTTGGCTTTGCTTTCTGAAGTTTTACTAAAAAATCTCATTCTTCACCACCACCCGTCTTCCCTCTATATACTGGCGAGTTACTCTCAAGTCTTCCTTCAGTACTTCTCCAAGCCCAAATGTCCCTGACAGTCTTCATATGACATGACGTGGACTCCTGTCACTGTCCCCATCATTTCTTTCAGTGTCTTTCTGAAAGCCAGAATTTAATTTGCCATTCAGAATTAAAACAGTATTAATAAGGGAATAAATAACTTCATCTCTCTAGCAAAGGATGATAATTATTATGATATGTCCCTAGAGAGGAACGGTTGTCTTTAATTTTCTTCTGTTGGTAAGGCAGGAGAGTGTGCATCACAGAAAGACCACTCCCTCCCAATGGTTATTTTTAAAAATTAACGTAATACTTAAAGGGGTAAACCTAGTTGTTTGGAAAATTCACTTAGACAAAACACTTTACTTCTCATTAAAGCAGAAGTGAGTGAAATGTTACCCGAGCTAAAATTGTGTAAATAAAGTGTTCTTATTCTTACTCATGCTTGAGAATATCTCACCTTCCTTTTAGACATTAGGCTAGTGCATTATGTTAAGTAATGGACAATAACTGAGTACAGATTTCCAAAAAGAATTCCATGCATGTCACAGGCATGGTTTCAGAACAAACTGGCCAACTCCAATTTCGATCGATGAACAGAACATTCATTGGGCGCTTGCCACATTGCTCAGCCCTCTGCTTGGCGCTGGGGATAGACAGACAGGAGAGACATAAACCCAGCTCTCAAAATGCTTATAGATCCGTGCAAGGGGCCCAGCAGCAAAATAACAATGTAAGGTTTTCAATAATCCTAGGGCACATGTTATAAAGGTGATAGACTTAGAAGGAACATTGAAAAATGTCGGCCAACAGTGCATTGTGGGAGCCTTGAATTTTATGTGTGTGGAGTTTACACTTTATCTGGAAGACCCCAGAGAGAACTGAAGGATTTTACGCAAGGGAATGCGCATTCATATGCGTGCTGCAGGGTTGCTCTGCCTGCACCGTGGAGGAGGGAAAAGATTAGGGAGGCGGAGAGACCAGTTGCAGGCAGGAGCCCAGGACGGAAATCAAAAGGCCTTCAATGATGTCAGTCTCCTGCGAGTAAAGGAGGGGAGACATAGATGGGCTTTTAAAGAGTCGAATTTAAAAGACTTAATGATGTGTTAAGTTGAAAGACTTTTAAAAGAAGGATAAAAAAAAGAAAATGACTCCCAGGATTCCACCTTGAGCAGGTAGATGGCAGTGCCATTTGCCACAATACTGAGTACAGAAAAAGCAAATCTGAGAGGGGACAATAAAGAGATTAATATTAGCATGGTAAATTTGAGGTGCTTGCAAGTGGAGATGCCATAGTCAAATGAGATTTCCCATTCAAGCGTCTCCCTCTCACTGCAGGCTTTTCCCACTAGCTTATTTCAAATTGTAAACTCCCCCATCCTCCCTCCTGCCTTGTATTTTCCATACTTCTTATCACCACCAATAATACTAACATATTCCCCTTGCAGTTTCATTATCTGTCTTCTCTACGCTCCACCTCATCAGAATGTAAATTCCATGAGAACAGAGGGTGTGTGTGTGTGTGTGTGTGTGTGTGTGTGTGTGTGTGGCTTAAGCAATACAAATTTAATATCTCACAGCCCTGGAGGTTGCAAATCTGAAATAGCTCCCCTTGGGCTAAAGTCACGTGTTCCTTCTGGAGGTTCTAGGGGAGAATCAGTGTCCAGTGCTCTAGAGGTCACCCGCGTCCCTCGGCTCACAGTCCCTTCCTCCGTCTACTTTGAAGGACTCTCGTGGTTTCTTAGAGCCCTGTGTGCTTATCCCATCCTGTGACAGAAGCGTGTAGGACAGTGGTTGGTGTAGAATGAGGGCTCGGTGAGTGAATGTCCCATAGGAAATTGGCATACGAGTCTGAGTTACTCAAAGGCAGAGACCTGGATCTCACCAGCCGATTAGAAGCTGTGGAGTGAATGTGTGCACCCAGGGGGAGCTATAGGAATGAGAATACCTTTGAACCAGAGGATGGAGCCCTGGGGAACAGCCACATGCAGAGAGACCCCCCCCTGGGAGGACTGAGACAGGGGATCAGAGACGTGGGGAAACAACCAGCAGAATGAGATTCACAGAAACCAAGGGAGCAGAAAGCTTCAGGAAGCAGCAAGTGCTTGGTGCTTCTAAGAAGGTCCAACAAAATAACAGCTCAAAGATGACCGCTGGAAATAGGAACCTGGACGTCACCTTGGGCTAGATCACTTTTAGGTCACTGTGGGCATGTTTTAAAGACACAGTAAAGTGGTATGATCATCCGTATTCTGAGGCATTTCTTCTCCGACTGAAATACACATGTAGGTTTGCCTGACCACTGCCCCCTACCCACGGTATCATCAGGTCAGGTCGAACATTCTGTGAGCATATTCAACCCAAATAGGAATAAAATTCATGTATCTTGTCCAGAGACGTTGAAATCTTCCTCCAAGGTGACATGAGATCATTGCCCTAATTTGCCTCTCTTTCCAAAGGCCTTTGGAAGAGCTGAAATTCGTGTAATAGACGTAGGGAAATCCCAGCGCAGGGCGGCAAAACTTCATGTTGTGTCTAAGGTGTGAATCCCGGCAGTCTGGGAGGCAGAGCAAACGTGATGGCAGGTATTTGCCCAGAAGGCCGATCGAATCCTTGCGTGGAAAGGAAAGTTTATTGCCTCAGGCATTCTGTTTCTCTTCCGGAGGCAGAGTGTCTATATCTGTGCTCTTAATGAGAAACCTGCCCTCAGGATATCTCTTACAGTTGCTGCAGAGCCATACAGCTCTGTTATTAGGAATTCTGCCCTAGGGAACAATTATGTTATTGCAATAATTAGACGCAGTTCATCTCCATAATAATGGAAATCCTGCCTTGGAGGCAAAACAACATCAAAGCAACTCGAGCATCATTGCTCTAGATAGAATCCGTTGCCCCGCTTATTGGTAGTACTAAATCATTTTAATTTTGCATGTGCAGTCCTGGAAACACACAGAGCTTATCCTGCTCTCCAAATTCAGACCTGGAACTTCCCCATTACTTTGGTTTGTCTCTCCTAGAGCCATGCATAAAATAGTTATGGCTTTCAGCTCCCGTGAAGAGCAGTTGCAGAAGAGTTTAGAGCCATTTGTTTGTAAGTGTTTGTAATGATGCACAGACCCCGTCCGGTGCAGACCCCATGAACTTAACCCTCAGCCACCAGCCTTTTCTCCCTCAGTCTGGTGTGTCGTGTGTGCTGTCGTGTGGTCAGAGGTTATAAAGTGATGTCCAGATTCAGGCAGGGACCCACACCAGCTGTTCTACTCATGCGGTCATGGTACTGGCTATACCTCAGGATATGCTGAGAAGAGAACTGAATTTTTATAGGGCAGTATTTAAAATAAGGGCCCCAAGCTAAACAGAACACCTGATAAAATCCTTCCAGGGGTCTCGAGACCCACATCGATCCTCAGTCAGCCCTCTGCCCCTGTCCTGGTTCTGCCCTTGCTACCTCTTGTATGGACTTCGCAGCTGTTAAACTAACCTCTTAACTGGCTTATTTGGAACCAGCCCTCGCTCAAACCTGCCACAAGACGAAACCTCCCACATCATATCTCTGATAAATTCAAAGCAATAAACATTTGTCACACGCTTCCTCCGTACGAGACACGTTTGATGTGATGAACATAACCTAATTTAAATCAGGGTTCTGCAGGCGGCATTTAAAAAGGGACAGAAAAGTCTCCTTCCTTTTATTTTCATCTTATTACCGATACAAATTTTATTTTTTAACAATGTATAAAATACCATTTTATAGTCATAGTGAGCTCAAGAGCTCACACGTCCCTGGGGAGCAGACAGAGTTAGGGAATGGTTTTGGCAGGAGTCTCCATGCTTCTTTTAAATTGTTTCTCATTCTTGCTCAGTTGAGTTCGTTGTGTGTACTCACAAAGCATCTGTGGGGACTTACTGCCTAGCCATCTGGGAAATCACTTGACCTTCCTAGGGCAGTGTCTCTCCATCCTTCAGGCAGATCCAGAGGTAGTTCCCAAATTCAGGTCTGCAGACCGGTGCGAGCAGACTGCAGCAGGACCAATGGACGTACATTTGTAAGTGCAAGATCTCACTCTCCATCTCAGAACGAATTCTGAGGTGAGACCCAGGAATCTGGATTTAAGTTTCCCGGGTGATTCCAATTCACAGCCAGATGTGACACTATGTGAGTGGCTTCCCATTAACCTCAGGACAGACAGCCCCTCGCATGACCAGCAAGACCCCAAACTGGTCAGGCTCCCAGTTGCCGTCCTACCCCCTGCTCTCTCTTATCTCCCTCATCCTTACTTCATGAGTTGTGTGGACCTCCTGTCAGTTCTTCAAATGACCTTATTCCTCCTGCCATAAAGCTCTTCTACAACCTATTCTTTTTGCTCAAAACACTCTTGTCCGGGGTTTGACAAACTGCAGCCCACGGGCCACACCCAGCCCACCATCTGTGCTGGCACAGCCTGCGAGCTTGAGAAGGGTTTTATGTTTTCAAACGGTAGGAAATAAATAAAAAGAAAAATCGCCTTTTGCATTTGATGCATGAAAGTTCAATGAAAATCAAATTTCAGGGTCCACAAATGGAGTTTAATTGGACACAGCGCCACACTCATTCCTCAGTGGTTTGTCTGGGCTGCTTTTGCGCTACAGTGGGGCAGGGTTGAGGAGTTCCAGCAGAAACCACCTGGCCTGCAAAGCCTCCAATATTTACTGTCTGACCCTTGCCAGAAAAACGTTTGCTGCCTCCCTCCAACTCGTGGCACGTTTCTGGAAACAAGGGGTATTAAAATAACTAACAGGAATGCAACCTTCTCTTTCCTTGGCTTTCTTATTTTGGTTTTATTGTGGTTTGCTGCATCTTTTACCTTTTCTTTGTGACTTACCTCTTGGTTAAACTGTCCGTTTTACTGAGCCCATCTGGTGCAAAATAAAGAGGAGGTAAATTTGGTTGGAGGCCTAAATGCTGTTCCTTTGCATCTCTAGAGCGGTGGCTCCCACATTTTGCTGGAGCGAACTTTTTTTCATGCCCCCAGAGCCTTGAACTCCCTGGAGAAATCAGGAGAGGGAGCTCCACAGTGAAGACACAGAAGGTGGGGATCCAGGGGAAAGTGCATGTCTAGTCTTCTTCCCACATTTCTGGAAAACCAGGAAAAGAATGGAGTGATGGGAAGTCATCACCCCAGGCTGGCCATCTGTGGTTTACACTGAGTGGTTTGCAGAAGGGTTCTCATTTGAATTTTATGACTTACAAATTCTTTTAAAAATGATACATGGCCGAGTTCAGTTGAAGGAGAGAGAAGATAGAAATCTCAAGACACATGAAACAATTTGAGAAACCACAGCTAAAGTACCAATTAACATAATATCTTCCCAACAGAAACAGGCGGCAGTGCTCAGGGAACCCACAGAGAAGAGACTCTGGGGGTCAGGCAGGGTCGGCCAGAATTGGCTTCTAACAGGAAGTGAACGTTAGCAGTTGTGAAGGAAAATGGTCCACGTAGGGAGGCAGATGGGAAAGGGGGACGACTCCATGTTGGAGCTTGTGGATGTGCAAGATTAGGGGACAGATATGAGCAAGTCTCATCCAAGAAACGAGGGCAGAAGAGGCAGCCAGCCAAGGGGAAGACTTGGTGTCGGCCGCGTTAAATGGAAGAGATGGCACAATCTTCAGTAGGGAGATGCTTCAGGTTTCTCAACCAGAGATGATTAACATTATGAAATAACATTGGCAGATATAAAATAATAGTGACGGAAGCACTGAGAGGCAGGTTGGCTATGAAGAAGCTCAGGAAATCTCACTATTAAGTTGAAATGAGACTTTGCTCTCCCTTTATGTCACCGGCGCATTCGTGAGTGCACCTTGTGCTTTGGGGATCCTTGAGGATTCCGGACACTGATTGCTTTGGCTTTTTTTGTGTATTTCCTGGTTGTCTGATGGCCATCACTTCCCTCTCATGCATTAATAACAATAATACCTGGCTTTTTTTTTTCCAGCCTTTACTCTGCCCTCTGCTAAACATTTTGTATGTGTTCTCTTTTAGTCCTCAGAAAAACATTATGAGATCAGTCCTATTTTTAACCCCATGTTTTTGTTAAGGAAATATAGGTCCAAAGAGGGTATCTACCTTACCTCGGTTTACAGAGCTTTGTGGTTTTAGAGCTGGGATTCAAACCCATGTCTCACCTATTCCAGAAGACATGTCTCCACCAGCTTTGCTCGAAGGACAAAACATTAGCCACTTCTCTCTACTGCAAAGAGAACACGGAATCTGGTTGTAAGTCAATCAATTATTAATAAAAATAAACCTCTGCTTTCACTACTTCCCTTTTAAAACTGGACTATTGCTGATGCCTTTACAATGAATAGGGTGGCTGGCCAGAAGCAGCTTTTACTGTGACACAATTCGTATTTTCAGTAATAAATTGACAGCCTGCAGGTCCAGAGCTTTGTAATTTCCTGGGGGAGAGGGGGCATAATGGTCTGCTCTCAGGGCTGGGTTACAACCAGCTTAAGCCCCTCAGAGAAGAGGTAAATTAAGTCCTTGAACTACCTCCGCTGTGCCTTTGTTCAGAGAGAATAGCTCTGTGTCATCAAATAGATTTAAGTGATCATGGAAATATTCAAACCGAAGTGGCATGTAATTAAAAGCAATTAGAACTGAAGTGATATGACTGGATACTCAAACCCGAAAGGCGGCATTTGTGCCTCCTCGGCAGAGAGAAGGCAGGAAGGCAGGCAATTCGGGTTCCTCCTCACTTTGTCATCTCAAGCAATCAAATCTGCTAGACCGCTTAGAGGTGTAGGCGCTATGTAAATACTGAAGGGCGAGTGTCTTGTGCTGTGTTTGACCCTATATTTCTGCAGTGCAGTATTGCCCTCATATTTCAGTCACAGATATGCCGAGTTAATTAGGTCTCTACTAGTAAATATCCATCATGGTGTTTCTAAATCCCTTTTGCCAAATGATCTAATTAGAGCAACACTTGGCTCTCTATATAATTACAACATATGGCACCTAGAGGGTACATATAGTAGAATTATAGGTTGCCTGATGAGAAATCCAGGTGGTGGATAAAAGACTCTATTAAACAAAGTTGCTGTGTGTGTGTGTGTGTGTGTGTTTTAATGCATACAATTCCTCCTCCTCTCCCCAGAATAAGAAATATTTTGTAATTCAACTGTCCTTCCTTCATGAAACATAATTATGTCATAGAACAGGAGTTTTAAGCTTTTTAATGAAACAAATCATCGATAATATTAGAATAAATTAGTTAACCCTCCATGACTCTAAAAATGATCAAGTGTAGTAAGTTGTCAATGCTGAAAGCCACTCTGTATCAGATGATCCATTTTATGGAATGCATTCCTCCCTCCAAGCAAGATTATTTCCTTAAATGCGGCAAAATATATAACAAAAGTAGCACTGAATCCTTTGACCAATAAGAAAAAAAGGGTTTCTTAATGCTTACTTATAGTCTCTGGAAGTAGACTAACCAGTTTGGGTAGATGATGAGTTCAGCGTCAGAGTGCTGAATTTGAAAGGCTTATCATGAGAAGGTTCCCGAACCTCGCTCGGATGGGCTTGACAGAGCCAGTGGTGCGCGTCTCTTTCCAGGACTGTGTTCAGTGAGGTCACAGTGGCAGCTTGACATTGACCATAGTGGGAATATTTGCACCATGGAAATTGGCACATGTCAGGGCATTTTTTTCCATAGACAGCCAGTTGCTAAACACTTACCAGAACATCATTACTTGTGGGACATAGCACAGCTCAGAGCGGAGGTGCCAGTTTGGAGTTCGTGGGAGAGACTAAGACGAGACACCTAGCTTTCCAGCTCATCTTCTTTGAAGTGATGAGGGTGAATACACTTCATTGAGAGAAAATGGAGGAAGAAAAGCATTCTGGTTAGATGCTTTTGAATTGTGTCGAGTGCAAGAGAGGGACAGAGAAGCCCCAAGATTTCATCAGAAAACTAAGAGGGGAACCAGGAAACTGGGATGTTGTAAAATTCCAAGTAAAAAAGTATCATAAATGGTAATATTTGACCTTGTCAGGTGTCACTGAGAGGTCATAGAGAATGAGGACCTCAGGCTATATATGGAGCAGTGATAATGAAGGCAAACTAACCTTGAAATAAACACTTTGAACAAAAGCAAAAGCTCTCCTGGCTGGATAAGCAGCTGGATGCAGTAACTGCTTTTTGCAGATGTCAAGTGGTGAAAAGAGGAAGATTGGCTATGCACTGGAGGAGGCTGGGATCCCTGAGGCAAGGATCTTAATAGGATAGGAGGACACTGGGGCATCTTGATAGCCTGAGGGGAGTCACATCATGGTAAAGAAGGAGTTAAAGATATAAGGGAGGGGAGATGCTCTCAAGGAGACAGGAGGGTATTGGACCTGAAATCAATTATTATGGGAAAGAAGGATGAACCTGTCTTCTCTGACTGTGGGAAGGAAGAGAGGGTGGGTGAGGGCACAGAGAAATAAATGTGAAAGAGGGAGGTGAGGAATTTCATAGAATATGGCCTTGACCATGATCTCAATAAAATGGCAATGGGGGGTTGGGGGGTGATTGCGTGCTTGAGAGAAAGAGACATCTGGACTGTCTTCTACGCATCTTGTGATAGAAATCAGATAAGATTTGGATTGTGCTTTTTATATTTTCAGTTGCTTCCGCACACATTGACTTTCCCATATATTGATTTGCTCTAAAGGGTTTTATTCCAAAAGAGGTGGTTTGTTCCAAAGGATGCATAAAGTTGTTACAGAAAAAAATGAAGCTGACTGCTCTTAATGCCAAGAAAAACAGTTTTCAGGTGAATTCAATATGTTCTGACTCAGAACAAAACAGTACACTTTAAAATTACCATGACCCTTTCTCATTTTCTCAAGGACTCTCACTCTTTGAGTCACCCCTGCTCTTTCCTTCGTCCTCAGACTCTTCCTTCTCGTTCCCTTTCTTTCGGATCATCCTGCTCAGCATATCCACACCTTCCTCATCCTGCTTAGCCTCCTTTGCGCTCCTGTGCTTCGGCCCTGACCCTAGGCTATCCCATCTCCTCCCATGGCTTTACACACCATCCAGACTGACAACTCCCAAATGCACACAGTTCAGTCCAGGATTGAGCAATTTGGGCTTACCATGCCCCAAACAGAATTCATTCCAGCCACCTACCTCCATCCCTAAAACCTGTTCTTCTGCTTACACCATCTCCATCTGGTTGCTCCAGCCAGAAACCTAGAAATCATCTTCGATTTCCCTCTTTCAGCATCCCACGTATCCAGTGCTTTAGTAAATTTTATAAATTCTGCTTCCAAAGAATGTATAGAATCTACCTCCTTTCCGTCTGCATTGCCAGGGCCCCCGCCCAGCCACCATCATCTCTTGTTGGGTTGTTCCAGCAGCCTCTGTCTTAGTCCATCCGAACTGCTCTAACAAAGACATGGTCAGGCTGGGTGGCTTAAACAGCAAGCCCTTATGTCTCACAGTTCTGGAGGCCGGGAAGTCCAAGATCAAGGTGTCTGCAGTTTCGGTGCCTGGTGAGGACCCACTTCCTGGGTCATAGACAGCCGTCTTCTCACTCTAACCTGACATGGCAGAGAGAGAGGAGGAGTCCTCTGGGTGCTAGTCCCGTTCATGAGGGCTTCACTTTATGACCTAATCATCTTCCAAAGCCCCACCTGCTAAAGCTGTCACATTGAGGGTTAGGATTACAGCATATGAATTTTGAGAAGACGCATTCAGTCCATAACACCCCTCAACCATTGCCTGGATAGCATCCCAACCCCCTTCCAACCTGTTTTCTGTACCGGCCACAATAGTCTTTTCAAAATACAGCTCAGATCTTATCACTAACCCTTAAGACAGAAACTAAGCTGCTGACCAGGACCTTAAAGGCACTGCCCAGTTTGGTTCCTTATTGTTTATTTTGGGGTTTTTTTTTTCAATGTCTTCTCTCTTACCAGTCGAATTGACAAAATGTCTAAGACATTTTGGGTGTCTTGTTCCCTTAGATCACCAGTGCCTGCTTTCCACTTCAATTCCTTCTTGCATTTTTCTGAAATTGAGATGACATATTTATGTCTGTTTTATCTGACTATAATCTGTCTTCCCAGACCAGTGTGTAAGCTGGGTGAGGACAGGGCGTGGCTTCATTCACCACGGTTCGTCCAGCACGGCAGAGGAATACCACTGAGGAGTTCGATCAATAGTGGTTGAATAAATGAAGAAGAAAGTCAGTAAGCTCACCGTGTACCTCATTTCACAAAGGATTTGAGGCTGCTTTAAAAAATACAAGCAATAGAAAAGATGAAAGTTAGTAATTTAGGGAGTGGGAATAATGGGAAATTATCAGTAGAAAAACAAATGTCAGAAATGGAAATTCATTCTGCATAATTCACAGATCTGGATGTGATTGTCTTACGACTTCAGCAAAGAGAGACGCATAATTAGTTAAGTATTTATAAGATTGTTGCAGAGTTCCTTCGCCTGATAGTAAATCTTAGAAAAATCTTCCCCGTGAGACACAATTACTATAGTAGATACAAGATTTCGTAAATGCACCTTATAATTTTTATACATTTGGCAAGCTATGTAGTGATAAAAGGCATGTTAGTAAATTCATTTCTGTGAAATGGAGCCAAGAATGAATGAATGAATGAATGAATGAATGTTTAAATTATTCTTCTTTTTCAGTGGAGATGCTTGACCCAAGGGTAAAGTTTTAAGTATCTCCAGCAGTATTTTTCAATGTTAGTTCTTGGGAGGAGGTGGGGCTTGACACATTTTGTATAAAGCAATATTCTGTGATCAAGTAAGTTATAAAGTCTATATTTCAGACCTTTTCAGAGCCTTTACTATGCTATTTGCAATGTGAATCTCCAGGAATTTTATTTCCCAAATTTACTTGGAAATGAATCTTATTCTGCAGAATACCTCAAAGGTCTGGGGTTTCAAGGGGGGAGGGGAAACTTTGGAAAGCTTTCCTCTAAATGATGTATCAGTCATTTACTTCAGAAATGCTGTCATAATTCTAACAATCAGAATTTTAATAAGGATTGGTTAGAAGAAATTTCAAGATTGTAATTACCAGCAAGAATACAAGATGTGACCATTCTGTGTTACCAGTTTAGACCAGATTTGTTGTAAAATAGACCGAGAGAATCACTAAGAAAAATGGCAGAACGTTCCTTAGAGGACGGTGTGGAGATAGATGCAGGGGGCCTGAGGTCCTAGCATTAATCTAGGGCTGTTCCCGGCCACAGTGTCACAGATGGAGGAAGCTTGGTCAAAGCTACAAATAGTCTCAAGTTTTTCCTGACATGTTTTTCCATGAGGATAGGAAATATTTACATGTAAATATGTGTTACTCTGATACACAGAATGCTCTTAGGCGGAGCGGGGAAGAGTGCGCCGGCCCTGGGGAGGGCATCTGGGTGGTGCGCTCTTCTGTATACAGTTGACCCTTCAAACGCAGGTTTCAACTACCCAGGTCCACTTGTAACTGGATTTTTTTCTCCATAGTAAATAGTGCAGTAGGACACAATCTATAGTGGGTTGAATCTGTGGACACAGAACCCAGATACACTGTGGAGATTGGGAACTGCAGATACGGCGGACTGACTATAAGTTATGTGCAGATTTTTGACTGCAGAGAGTCAGCCCCCCAACCCTCACATCGTTTAATGATCAACTGTAATTCTAAGAACTGACCATATCTCACCTATCATGGGAGGAATGTTTGGAACTATTCATTATCCAAAAAATGTGCTATGTTAGCCAATTAGCCTGACTTAAGATGCCTAGAAGAGTCTGCTCTGCAGTTCGCGTCACGGTCAAAGCAGGTGTTGGAACTGACAGTCTTTCCTGGGTGGGGAAGAATGTGTGAGTCGTCTGCTGATGGTAGTTTCCCAGCCCTTTGCAGCGGGAAGTCACCTCCACAGTAGCACCTTTTCTGTTCCCTTGGGGAGTCTCTCTCCTCTGAATTCCCTTTCTTTCTTCTCTCCCGCAGACCCCCGGTGTCTCTGAAAGCCCTCTGTGTGCCTCCACCTCCCAACCCCTCCCTCCCTCTCTTCCTTGACTTTTGTCTCAGATTATCAGTCATTTCATTTCTTTTTTTTTTTTTTTTTTTTTGCTTACATGTTGAAGATGTAAAAGATTTCTGATCCGTTTAGAAGGAGGGAAAAAGGAAAGAAGAAAGAAGGGAAGAAAAGAGGGCGGGAGGGAGCTGGTTGGGAAGGAAGGAAGGGAGGGAGGGAAAGCAAACCTTAAGACAATCAAACTGTTATGCTAAACCGATAAGAGCACCTTTTGGCCTAGTACCTATGATTTTTTTAATGCAAATAGTGAATATCTTTTTCTGTGCTTTAAGTTGCATGATAAAAAGACCCCTTTAGCTGGCCTCACTTGGCACATGCCCCTTTCCCAGAAGGTGGATATGTGACAAGCCTGAAAAAGAAAATTACACACACACACACACACAAAAAGAACTTATTATAAAAACATGACTCCACAAATTCATTTGAATTCATTTGGGAGTTTTCAAAAGTGAGTAGAAAATTTGAATGCTGAGACTATTCTCCACAACTTAGACATGCAAGTTGTAATAAGTACATTATGTGTAGGGTGCAGAGATCTCCCTGTCTTCTTTGAGGGATGTATATAGCCTTTCGTGGAACTAATGTCATCTCTGATGATGAGAATTTGAGGGTTAGATGAAGTTTGAGAGACCAATCGGACAGTGGTTTTGAATCTCTTTCCACTCTCCGCTTACCTGAGGGCTGCAACAGGTTCCTATTGCTTGAAATGGTTCATCCCACACAGATTATAGGAGAAGGAAGGGAGGGCAAAACAGTGGAGGGAGGGAGCCCAGGAGCATAGGATGTGTAAGAATCTCAGGCAGGGCTGGATTTGAAAAATCCCTCCAGAATGTGCTGCCATGCCTGGCTTGCATCCTACAGGAATCACTTGTGCTACATTTTTGAGGAAAGGGGGGTTAGTGGCACATGACAGGTCTCACAACTAACTGTTGGCATGAACATGCTCATGTAACAGTGTGTCCAAGCTAAAGAAAACCCTTCCCATTCTTGATTTGGCGATAAAGCTTTAGAGCAAGAGTAGGATTTAGAATCCCAGAAAGATGCCATCAGAAGGTCCCAAAGTCATCTAGCCAAGATTCACTGAATCCATCTCCCAGAAAGGTCTTCTTCAGCAAATGCATGATATGATCCAGCATTATGGTTACATTTTTAATTGGATTCTAACCATTAAAATTTGGACTACATCATGTAAATCAGATGTCTGATTTATTTTTTTAAAAACTGGATGATCTACAACAGCCAGTCTGCATTTCTGTAGGGAGATAAGCTGGCCAGAGATGAGAAACAGTTATCCCTTTTGCAAGGGCATGAAATCTCCAGTTAGTCATATGCCCCTTGTATCCCACAGTGAGATGTAATGTCAGCTGGCCATTTATCACTGCTCTTGGGTTATTGTTTCTCTTACAGTAGAGTTAAAGTAAAAGTAACATATTTCAGTGTACACCATAATGTTTCAGTCATACATACATACATATATTTTGTATTCATATTGTTTTTATTATAGGTTACTGCAGGATATTAAATATAGTTGCCTGTGCTATACGGTAGAAACTGACTATACTTAAAAAAAAAAACAAGAAAAGATTATATACAATTGTAAATTGAGATAAAAGAACTTCTGTTGGACAGAATAAAAGCAAAATTAAAGATAACTTCCCCGCCCCCAAAAGTAACATATTTCTGGTATCTATTTCTCTATCAAAAATGAATATAAGAAATCGTGGCTAAAAGGGGCACACATTTCCAAAATACATGTAGAAAAAGTGTATGTTTTCTTAGGCTCATAATTCATATTCTTGTTTTCAAATATAAGCAGAGTGCATCATGAAAACTGATTCTCACACACTCAGTTCATGTAGGTTATACCCCTGACCCTAGTAGACAGTGTCACCTGTAAATCTAGATTGAGTTCTGTCCTTGATGTGACCAGCGATAATTTGGAAGAAGAAGATTGTTTGGAGTCCCTCACACTAGCTGTAGAAACCTGGATCAGAACCTATTTCCTAGCACAGTGTTGTTTTTCTTTTCCCATGAACGGTTAAATAGTAGAATCTCTGTATTTTGTCTTCACCAGAGAATTCTACTAATGGGCTTTTGGGTTTTTTGGGGGTTTTTTGCCTTCTCTTTTTGTCTCTGTTTTCTCTGTCAAACTGACATGCATGACAGGTTGTCAATTATCCCTCCTTCTAGATTATATTAAAATGTGAATGTAAAAGCTACAGTCAGATCTCTCCCCGTCATAAAGACCAGACATCTAACAACACCCCAAGTGAGGGTTTTCTCTGCTGGTTTTTCTGAGCAGCTGATTGCCAGCCTAAGTTAGTGCCTGATGGATAAAATAGAGGATTCAACTTGCCTTTTAAACTAGGAAATTATTCTATTCTAACATTATTGTTCATATTAAACTCTTGCACCATTAAAGCTGTCTCTTTAAATGAATGGGCACTGGGTGCATTGTTTATTCAGTTTAATTGTCGGAAGGAAAAAAAAAAAACCCTCCTACGAGGGAAATGGTTGTTTGAAAGGGTTTTTACCAGGCACAAGCCTTGTGAATGAGTGTCCAATTAAATAGTGGCTGACTAGGACTGGCATAATAGTAACATCTGTTATCTTAATTAAACAAGTTACTATAGAAAGGAGCTTTCACGGCTCACTTTGTTAGAACAGGTTCTGACCCACAGATTCTGGAAAGGGTTGTTCTCTTTGGGGGATTTAGTTGTCGGTGGTGGTCCCAGTTGGTCCCATTATATTACAGACCTGACAGGCTCTGTGATCTGCAAACCTTCACATTTGTTCAAGCCCTTGGAGCCGGGGGATAAGGAAGGAACTGAAGTTCATAATTCAGGCACCAATGAAATAGGGAAAACCCTAGGCAGGAGTGCTTCATATGCACTCTGCCCTGCTTGGGTGTGGTGACTCGGAGGGAGGTGGTGGGGGGAGGGTAACGGGAAGGGAAAGCGAGCCTGTGTGTCCTGACTCTTCATCACTGCCAGGCTGCACGGACCACCCCTGCCTGCGGGCACCAGCCCACAATCCTGTCTTTGTAACTTTGAAATCCAAACAGCTCTGAAAATAGGTTTTTTTTTTTTTTCTCCTTTCTTTTTTTCCGTACTAATGTAATTGTCTACTTTTGGCAGTTTTGTAGCAAACTCATTTGGTGGCAAAATCAAACTAAGGCTACAGACTTTGTCCTTTTTTATCTTATGTTTCATTGTGGAAATAATCATGTATTGATTGGCTGGTTAGGTACTGCGTCAGACTGAGGGGTGGGTGGTAATCTATAATAAAACTATGTCCCGTAGTATTTTTTCTTAATATTAGAAATCCTCAATTCTAAAAAACAACTTTCCCTAAGGATTTTTCATGAGAGGTTATGTATTAGACCATTTTAAAGAAGAGAAAACCAACGGCGGCTCGGCGATACGAAGTATCTTGCTCAGGAAGACACAGCTATCAAGCCCCTGCAGCACGTCCTGTTCCCTTCAAATACAGGCATAGCTTAGTTTATCGAATTTAGTAGACACTGCGGCTTTCTTGCAAACAGAAAGTCTGTGGCAACCTTACATCGAGCAAGGCGGCTGATGTCATTTTTCCATCAGCATTTGCCCACTTCGTGTCTCTATGTCCCATTTTGGAAATTCTCACAATATTTCAAGCTTTGTGATGATGGTCAGTGATCTTTGCTGTTACTGTTATGACTTGCTGAAGGCTAGGTGAGGGTTAGCATTTTTTCACAATAAAGTCTTTTTATAGTTTGAGGTATGTACATGGTTTTTGTGGACATAATGCTATTGCACACTTAGTGGATTACAGTATAGTGTAAATGTAACCTTTATAGGCCCTAGGAGACCAAAACATTCACGTGCCTTGCCTTATTGCTCTGTTTGCTTCATTGCGGTCATCTGGAACCAAACCCACAGTGTCTCCGAGGTGTGCCTGAACCTCTCTTCTCGCCACACCCTGCCAGCCTCTGCTTATCACTCTGACAGTATCTGCCTCTTGCCAGCTCTTTGACTGAGCTATGATCACACTGGCTTTGTAGATAATCAAAGATATCAAGCTCTCCTCTGCCTCAGGGCCTTTGCACTTGCTTTCCCCTGGGACTGAAACCATCCTTGCCAGTCTTCAGTGACCAGACCAGCTCCCTCTTGTCCTACATCTCAGCTGAAATGCTCCTTCGGCCAACAGACCTTTAGCACATCCTAAAATGACTTTGTTTTTGTCATGCAAACTAAAAACAGTGTGATGGTCAATGAGGTAGATTTCTCCCGGGTTCATAGATGAGATGATATCAGAAAGATTGTGGGTATTACGAAATCTATTGTATTTGCACAGTAGTCTTATCCCTCTTTTTCTGATAAAAGCATCCCAGTCATCCTTGTCCTTGCGGGAAGTGCCTTTTCACATTCATGCAATCTCCTTAAGTTTGTCATGTTCGAGTGCTCGGCCCTCTCTAAGCAGTGGATGGAGGTGTGGGCCGGCACAGCTGAGCCAACCAGATTCTCCAGGTCTTCAGGAATTGGAACTTTCCTGTGGGCAGACGAGGTCAGGGCAGAGTCATTTAGTGGCGGCTCCCTGGGGATACTGTCCCTACATCCCCAGAGCTACTGTTGGTTGCTGTCCTTTCCAAGCTGTTTGTTCAAATCCTTCTCCACTTTGTGGCTACAAGTGGCTACTCCATATCCTTTCAGTAAGTTACATGTTAACCAAAATCAGTTTCAGTTTCTTACAACCCTGTTTCCCTAGCTGATAGAAGCAAACAGCTGGATCATCTGTAACAAGATATTTTGTCTTTAAATCTGCCTTAGAAAACTAGGAAGCGGCCCTTTCATGGTATTTGGGTATTTATATTAGTTCTATAAAATGATTACATTGTACCCTATTTGAACTGGACAACTTACTATCTCGGATATCTAAAAGCTCTGGGGAGCAGTGTGAAACATTTTGTTTCACAAAGGCATTTGCATTCAGCTTCAGTTACCCACCTGATGAAATACCTAATCTAGAACTAATGGCTTTGCTGAACATGTGGAATTGCACGATTCCCTGGAATTAGAACAACGTGTGCCCTCCAGAGAGCTCTTCTCTCTAGAAGGAGAGCCCGCACTACAGTGGGATGCCGCCCACCCCCACGGGCACGTGCTCAGCGTTCTGGTTCCCACACTGGAGTTGGTGAAGTTCTTCGGACAAAACCTTTGGGTTATCTTTGTGCAGACTCAGATTGGCATCTGTTTGCTTCCTAAATGAGTCATTGTACTTCTCTGCTTCACTGATTCTCACTGAGGAGACGTGGACAATGTGGGTGAACAAGGCACATGAGCTCAGGAAGCCCCTAACACCTCGGTAGCTTGTGATTTAAGCATCGTGTGCTCGGCAGTTAGACCAGCCCCTTGTCTGTCATGATGAGCAGCTTCCCATCCCAGTGACATCCAGATGGGGTCCTTTGCCCACGTCTGTGCAGAACATGTGGGCCCAGAGACGCTGAAATAGACCCTCATTCAGCAAAAATAGACCATCGGCAAGCGCCCATTGCCCTGATGGTACTGTGATGGCGTTGGGGCCATCAAAGGCAAATGGGACCCTTCACCTAGGCTGTCATCTGAGCTCCCCTGTGTGTGTGGAGGAAGAACAGATACCCCAGCATTCGTGGGTGACTTGATTCAACTCTACCTGGAGACCTTCCTGAATCCCAAGTTGCTCTAATCTCTGTTCTCGTGGCTCATGTACTTTTCTTTTAGAGTGCTGGAAGTTGCAATGATTGGTTTAGAGTCTGTCTGCTACACTCGACCATGAGCTCTGTGGGGACAGGCTTGCCTGTCTTGGTGATCATGGTGTCTTAAGCTATTAACACAATATTTGGCACATAATATATACTACATGAATATATTTATTTATAAGCATTCCTTCATATCTGTATATCAGAACAACAAACATGGCTCGTCTCTCTACGACAGTTCCATTTATTTCTTTTCAGTGCAAATCTTTTCTTGCAAGCATCAGAATCATAACGTGTGTGAATGGATGCCTCTAGTGACCTCACCTCCAAACCCTATTTTAAAAAGGAGATGTGTTTTGGAATGCCAGAATTTTAACCCCCAAACTAGCCACATGTGTCACGGATCTTTGTGCTGGGGGCTCTATAAATGATGGGGTGAACTAAAGGAAACTTGGGAGCTCGAACATCAGCTACAGCAAGACCCAGGGAATTCCCTACAGCCGGGTGCCCAGCGGGCTCTGGAGGTCACCCAACCCAGAAAGGCCAGGCTGCGGCCCCCGGCCTGGAGCCCCAGATCCTGGAGAGAAGTCCTGCTGCCCCTATAGTCAGGAGCTTCTTAAAGCAGAGGCAGGAGTCCTCACAAAGACCAAAGAAAGACAAAGAGCATAAGACCTTCTTTTCCCCAGAACAGCCGTTTCTACAAGCCTTGCTCAGATGGTTTTGCGTGATGTGGACGGAGCCTGTCCGGGCTCACAGCTTCCCCGTGTATTTTGAACTTAGGCCCAGACACTCTCAGAACTTGAGGCTACAGCGGTGATGTGATTTGACTTGAAAAGGACTGGATTTGGGGAGCAGAATAAGTGGCCCAGTTTTGCCATGTCTGTGGCCTTGAGCAAGTCACTTAATTTCTTGTCTCTGAAATAGACTTACTAAGAAATACCTGCGGTGTTCTGGTGAGACTTCAGGAGGTGGGCGAGTGCTCTGTAAATGGTAAAGCACTGAAGAGGTTTTATTCTATAGATTTAAAACTGATACACATTTTTACAAAAATGACGTTCTCTCGTCCCTGTTTTACAACTTGACTTTTTGATTTGAAATATATAGTCGGTATCATTCCATAATGTGCACATAGAACATATTTTCATTTCTTATTTTTAATGGCTCGATCGTTATGGCATTAAATGATTTTGTCAATGCACTAAAAAAATATTTTTTAATTTTGAACAACTCAGTGTCTTCTTGAGAGATGCTGTGTAACTCGCTGCAGGGCACATCAACCCCTTCAAATCTCTAGGCTCCTAATGAGAATTATAATAATAACTTTGGAAATTTCCAAGCAGCCATATTTCAGGGCATCTCTACCAACGTGATTACAGTAACAGCTAGCATTTATCAGTACCTAATATGTGCTAGGTGTCTGTCTTACATTAATCTCTCCAGAACATTCCAGCTCATAATTATTACGCTCTTTTACACTTGAAGGAACTGAAGTTTGTCAGCATTAACTTACCCATAGCCTTTCAGATGAGTAAGCAGCAAAACCAGAGGTCATCTGTAGATTTATGTGACTACAGCACAGTGTAAACACCGTCATGTCAGTATCCCACGTGCTCTCAGACTTAACACAAATCTGATCTCGCCCTCTCGCCCTTCCCTTACATGTGTCCCCACAGTGTCCTCCGTTTCTCTGAAGGGTACCGTCATGTACCAGGCTGCCCTAACCAGAAGTCCTCCCCTACACCGTGCTGACACCACTCTTGTTAAGGTCCGTGACCCGCGGATTGTCAAATCTAATGACCAGTCTTCCTTCCCAACTTGGCTTCTCAGCAGCTTTTGATGCAGGTGGCGAATCACTCCTCCCATAATGAAGCTCCTGCGTTGCTTGGTGTCCAGAACCCTGGTTTTCTTTCTACGCTCCAGCCGCTCCTTTTCAGTTAAGTCTGTTATAGTCTCATCTCTACGGTTTCCAAGCTGACCCAGTGTGTAGGCCTCTTCTCTATCTGCCTCCTCCTCATAGGTGTGTTGTCTCCATCCAGTCATTGTCTTCTAAGCTGTCTACATGCTCGGGAAGTCCACGCTTTATCTCCAGCCCAGACTTCTTCTACAGACGTCAGAGGAGTATATTCAGTAGCCTCTCCAACACCTACCTAGGTCTTTGCTGTACATCACTGCCCTAAAAAGTTCTGACCCTGATACGTAAACTGTCTTTCCCTTCAGTGAAGGGGGTGGGGGGAAGCTGTCAAGCTTCGTTGGTCCTGTTGACTTAGATGGACATATGTTCTCCAAACCATCTGGAGGAATTCATTGATTAATGGAGCCATTAATTCATCAGTTCATTCATTTAAATTTTACTTAGCAACAACACCATGTGCCATGCACTATGGTCTAGACTCTAGATAAAAATTTTAGAGTCATGGGTCGAAGCAATAAGTAATTCCAAATTGAACTGATAACTTTGGAATCAGCCTTTAGTTTCCATAATGCACAGTGAATGGAGGTTTTCTGAATCACTCATCCCAAATTCCCATTTCTAAAATATGCATTAATTCTTTCCAAAATAGAGGTGTATTTGGATGTCATACAAGATAATTGCAGACTGTAAACCTGACCTGAGGGAGATTGAGTTTGCCTTCAGAAACCTTCTCTTGATTGCTTGCACATCACCCATCCTCCTCTGGCCCCTCTGCTTGATGTCATGGTGTCAGCTTGCCTTCTCGAGCGAAAGCCGAAACTTCACCAAAACTGAACAAGGTCTTTTACCTTCTCCCTTTGGGTTACATGAAGAAGCTATTTATGAAAGTTGTCCCCCTGTGCCCACTGGGAACTTGCAGAAGATCAATTACTAGAGACTGGACAGTATGTCTGGTCTTTCTCCCCTTTTCCACGTATTAAATTGTCACTGTGTCAGATGTCTTGTCATCAAATATGGTGCTACAAGGAAATTGCAATTATATTTATCAGTTTCTCTCTCTGACCTTTGGATTTCATTCAGTCTACAGAGCATCCCTCTGGGTGGTTCAGGGAACATGTGTCATCCAAATCAATAGGGCAGCAGCGCCCGGCTCCTTCCTCCTCTTTTCACTGAGGGGGAGGGCTGTTCATGTATTGGAGTCCGAACTTTTCATGTCTAAGACGGAAAGCAACGACTTGCAGCTTCAGTGCATTTAATCTTGCGATGTGATAATGTTACAGTCACGCAGCCTATGTCTAGTAAGTAATTCCAACAATACTGTATGGAGTTTTCTAGTGCTTTCATCCTCTGTGTCGGGTACTAATTTTGAAGCTTCCGACTCTGGACAATTTTGTTTAGATTTTCAAATCTTGGCTTTTGTTCTCTCATCTTTTTCTCTCACCATGAGTAGCCCTATGGTCAGAATTAAGTAGGTTATAAAACTAATGTTTAACTGTAGTCCTGCTCCCTCCTCCCATCACCTGGAATATTTTGAGGGGACCCGTGGGAGATAGCAGCAGGCAGATTCTCTAGCAATGCGACCTCAGTTTAATATTGGCCAAAGCAGAACTAATCAAGAAGGTGAATCTGCCATGAAAAGTCTAATAAAACATTGCACAGCTAAATGGACCATCAAAGGAGACAGCCAGGTGCTCACCAGAATCTAAGAACTGAACATTAAAAACCACACATCATGAACAAAATTAGATGCAAAATCGGATTTAAAGCTAAAATATTCCCCATAACTCAAGTCTCAGATGCATATATATCTTATTTGTTAGCATGACTCAGCCATTGTTGATCATCTGTCATAGTGAATGGTGTTTGCACATGTCAATCAGGGGGTGTATATTAGACCTCTTCTCATTGCAATAACAAAATAAACACTTTTTCAGGTTTTCTATCTACCATGGTGACTCCTTTCCTCCTCATGGCCAAAAAAAACCCAAAAAACAAAAAACCAAAAAACAAAAAAAACAAGTTGCAGCAGCCCCAGACCTTAAGTTTTAAAATACTTAATTCCAAAAAGAAGGAGTGAGAATCATTTTCCAGAAAGTCCCAGAAAAAATCTCATTGCAGATCGTTGACTTATTTGGGTCATGTAATCATCCCTAACTAATCACTGTGACCAGAAGAAATTATATTTTGTTACCAGGATAAGCCAGGGTTCCATGTTTCACTCCAATGTTTTGTAGTGAATCCTATTAAAGTCATATGGCTGAGACTGAAAGAGGGGTGGCTTTTCAAACAGTCATTATATGTAATCCCTATCAAATTACCCAGGACATTTTTCACAGAACTAGAACAAATCATATTAAAATTTCTATGGAATCTCAAATGGTCATTATAGATATAGGGCTAGTGGTTCCTGGGCACAGCTGTCTATACAAGAAGGAATGATCAAAATACAAGATTGTACGGAGAAATTAGAGCCCTTGTGCACTGCTAGTAGGAACATAAATTGTTGCAGCCACTATGGGAAAGAGTATGAAGATTTCACAAAAAATTGAAAGTAGAATTACCATATGATCCAGCAGTCTCACTTGGAGATATGTCCTCAAAAGAATTAAAAGCAGGGACTTATAGGTTAATTAAAGAAAAAAAGAGAGAGAGAGAAGATACAAATTTCTAATATGAGAAGTAAAAGAAGGGATATCACTACAGATCCCAAGGATCTGAAAAGAGTCATCAAATAGTATGATGGACTCTACGCCCACAGATTTGATAAACTAAATGAAATGAGCCCATTCCTTGAAAACACAGTTTGCCAAAACTTACACAAGAAGAAAGTCTGAATAGGCCTGTATCTACTGAAGAAATTGAATCAATAATTAATAACCTTCCAAAACAGAAAGCATATTGTCCAGATACATTCACTGCTGAATTCTACCAAATATTTCAGGAAGAAATTATACCAATTCTCCGTGACCTCTTTCAGAAGATACAAGCAGAAGGAATACTTTGTAACTTATCCTATGATGCCAGTGTTACCCTAATACTGAAGCCACACAAAGACATTACAAGAAAAGAAAGAACATGTAATCCCTCACATCAGCAGACTAGAGAGGAAAAATCACAGAATCATGTCAACAGATGCAAAAAAAATTATTTGATAAAATCTAATACTCATTCATCATTAAAAAAAAAAAAACTCTCAGTAAGGTAAGAATAGAGAGGAACTTCCTCAACTTGATAAAGAATATCTACCAAAATCTTATAACTAATGTCATAGTTAATGGTAAGAAACCAGAAGCTTTCTCACTAGGATCAGGAATAAGACAAGGGTCTCCCCTCTCACAGCTACTTTTCAGTAATGACCTGGAATATGGAAAACAGTATGGAGGCTTCTCAAAAGACTAAAAATAGAACTACTATATGGCGCAGCCATTCCACTCCTAGTATATAGCTGAAAAAAACAAAAACATGAATTTGAAAAAATACATGCACCTGAACATTTATAGCTGCATTATGTACAGTAGCCAAGATATGGAAGCAACCTAAATGCCCATCAACAGATGAATGGATAAAAAAGTTGTGATATTTATGTACAGTGGAATACTACTCAGCCATAAAAAGAATACAGTTTTGCCATTTGCAGCAATGTAAACGGACTTGGAGGGTCTTATGCTAAGTGAAATAAGCCAGACAGAGAAAGATAAATACTGTATGATATCACTTACATGTGGATTCTAAACAGTACAACAAACTAGTGAATATAACAACAGCTAAAAAGATTCACAGATGTAGAGAATAAACTAGTGGTTACCAGTGAGGGAGTGGGAGGTGGGGAAGGGCAATTGAGAGGTAGGGGATTAAGAGGTACAAACTATTATGTATAAAGTAAGCTATAAGGATATATTGTACGATATGGGGAATACAGTCACTATTTTATACTAACTATAAATGGAGAAGAACCTTTAGAAATTGTGGATCACTATAATTTATATAACATTGTACATCAACTGTACTTCAATTAAAAAAGAAAAGATTTACACTTTAATTAAAGAGAATGAGAAGACTAGCCAATGACTAGGGGAAAATATTTGCAAAGACACATCTGCTAAAGGACTATTACCCAAAATATACAAAGAACGCTTAAAACTCAACAATTAAAAAAACTAATTTTAAAAAGGGGCTAAAGACCTTAATATGCAACTCTCCAAAGAAGGTATACAAACAGCAAATAATCATATGAAAAGACTTGCCACATCTTACATATGTCATCAGAGAAATGCAAATTAAAACAATGAGATAGTACTTTACTACAATGGTCAAAGTCCAAAACACTGACAGTACCAAATGCTGGTGAGGATTTGAAACAGTAGTAATTCTCTTTCATTGCTGGTGAGAATGCAAAATAGTACAACCACTTTGGAAGTTAGTGTTTCTTACAAAACAAACATACTCTTATATAGTAAAGCAGTTGCATTCCTTGGAATTTACTCAATGGAACCAACAATTTTTGTTCACACAAGAACATGCAAACAAATTTTTATAGCAGCTTTGTTCATAATTGCCAAAACTTGGAAGCAACCAAGATGTCATTCAGTAGGTGAACAGATACATAGAGTGGTCTATCCAGACAATGGGCTGGTATTCATCATTAGAAAGGAATGAGCTATCAAGCCATGAAAAAACATAGAAGAACATTAAATGCATATTGGTAACTGAGAGAAGTCAATCTGAAAAAAACTCCAAACTGTATGATTTCAACTATATGACATTCTGGAAAAGGCAACACTGTGGAGACAATACAAGGATCAGTGGTTGCTCGGGTTTTGAACTGTGAAAATTCACCAGCATAACTCAGACTGTTGCATTCTTATAGCAGCCTTCCCTGCTACCTCTGCAATGTGTTCTTTTTAAACTTTAGCAAAAACAATCTGCATTTTAAAAATTATCTCTGTCATCACTCCCCTCAGTACAACTGTGATTAATAAAAAGTAGGCAGAAACTGAGTCTACCCTAGGAAGCATTATGATATAATATAGGAAGCAAGAAATCCCTGAAGAAGCAGTGAAAGCAAGGGATGCAGGAATGCAAGGGAGACAGAAAGAAATTGAAGCTGGGACAATCAGAGAAGTCTTCATAAAAGGCAGCACCTAAAAGAGACGTACCTGATGAGGAAGCAGTCCATTTGTGGAGAGGGTAAAGAGAGGTATTCCTTGCATTCCATGAGTAAACTGGGGAAACTAAAACTAGACCTAGGAAATTTAGATTTTATAAACGTGTAGATTCCTACATAACTCCAGAGCAATTGGCATAAAGGCAAAAAACCATTGCATCGACTAATTATTTTGCCCAAACATCTTGTTTGACAAAAATTGTGCCCCTAGGAAACAGAAGGGTCCGCAGTCATCTGAGTATCCACATACCTACGGACAGAGTCATTAACTGAAATCAGAGGTCTCAGTGTCTCTGCCAGAGCCTTCCCCTGGATCATTCTGAGTAAAATGCATAAGCACTTAAGGTTAGCTATAAACCATTCCTTCGTGCACGGAAATAAATATCATTACAGGAAACTACAGCAATATCTTGACATCAGAAAAAGAAGATAATCCTTTGAAGTCCTTTTAGGTCAAGGAAATCAGCTTCTAGGGAGAAATATTTTAAAAACAAGAAGTCAGGTAGTATTTTCAGAGCAAGTTTCTAGAAGGCAATATATTTTCAGTTGTGTCCATAATATCTATAAAGTTTCTGTGTAAAGCTCTTTAAAATTATAAATACTTTGGAAGGGAGGGTATAGCTCAGTGGTAGAGCACATGCTTAGCATGCACGAGGTCATGGGTTTGATCCTCAGTACTTCCATTAAGTAAAAAATAATAATAATAAATAAATAAGCCTTTATTACCACTCCCCAAAAACAAAATAAAATTATAAGTACTGCATCATATTTCAGTGTGCTGGAACCAGATCATCCTCAAGTCTACACAAGGTGTTTTTAAATTCTTCAGATTGATTGTAACTTTGAGAGCCCTTTTCCCACTGATACCACCTATTGTGTGAAAATCATCCAGAAGCTATCCCTTGGTTTTGGAACTGGTCAACCTAATTATGATTTTAATAGAAATCATTTCCTTACCACAAAATTAAATATTTAGTCCATTCTTCATTTAATTGGGAGGACTCATTCTTTACTTTCAGACTCATATTGATTTGTGAGTGACTGGTTTATCCAAAAGAAATCTTCAACTCATCAGAAATAATTTGGAATCTGTAAAAAAAATCCTTTGATTTCTTCCAGAAGTAAATCCCCCCAGAGGCTTTTAACATCTATTAATTCTTTGTCTCACTAGCTTTGAGAGTTTACTGTCAGTTCAGACGAAATATATAAGAAAATGTTAAAAAGCCAGCTTAAATAACTTTCCAGTTTTATTTAACGTTGGTACAACTTCAAGGAAAATATTTCAAGTCAGCATTTCAAATTCCACTGCCAAGGCTCAGGTAATACTTCCTGGACTCAATCGTATAGGCATGAAACACTGCAGCACTATCTTCAAAGTCCTTTGAAAATCTGTCTCATGATGTCTTTAGAAGAAATATTCCAAAATGAAATGAAGAACTTCAATTTTCAGATGAATTTTCTTTACATCTGTCACCTTAGGTCTGGGTTCTGAATGTTAAAATATTTCTCTTTTTGAACCTGTGGAGACTGTAAGAGGCTTCATCCCTAGTGAAAATTGGTTTGAGGTAATTCCCAGAAAAAAACTTTTGTTGCGATGTGCAGCTGTCACTTTGGTTCACAGTAGAACCAGAAGAATGTAATATGTAATGATAAGTAAAGCCCCTGAAAAGATACAGCTTCTCTCTCCTCTTGTCCACAGATATTTTAGTGTCTTTAGGTCCTTAATAGATGATGGCCATATGTTCACTTTTTGTTAATATGCAGTCTCTCTCTAAGGCTAAAAAAAAACAAAAAACAACTTGGGGCAGTTTACAATGTAAGTTATAGCCATTAAGACTATTTAAATAGAACATTTGGACTGTGTAGAAGATGGGAGAAGCATACATTAGTTATGATTTGTCTAAATAAATATTAATGTTTTGAGCTTCCTAATAGCCTAAGCCAAAAGGAAAATCAGTGAGCTACTCAAGTTCATTACCTGAAAAATATTATTGAAAAGTGACAACTTTCTCCTGATAGTAAATCATAAGTTAAATTTATTACTTGAATCCAGTAGCAGACTGATTGCTCTAATGTCCCCAATGTTTTACGCTTGCCTATGTTCATGCCCTTTGACAATGCCTTCCCACTTTGACTGCGGGCTTGGACATGTGACTTGCTTGGCCAGTGGCATGTTAGTAAAACCGATGCAAACAAATGCTTTAAAAGTGCTTGCACATTGGAGATTTTCCCTGACTGCTTGTCACTACTCTGCAAACAAGATACGAGCAGCCTGATGGATGAGGAAGAGACACATGGCCTAGTCACTCCTGTCACCCCTAGCCAACAATTAGCTGACCCACAGATTCATGAGCTATAAAAATGCTTGTTCTTTTAAGCAGCTGAACTTGGGTGCTATTTGTTATGCAGTGATAGCCAACTGATACAGATCTTCCTACAAGAGATATTTGATAGTACAATGAATGATGTCTTACATAGCAGTTTTTCAGCAACTGTAGGAATATAAAATGACAACCCTTGAAAGCATACCTTATGTAAAAATAAAAATACTTTTTATTTGCCTCAGTGCCTACTACATATTACCAAATTCCTGCTGAAGGTAACATGCCCACCTCCGAACCAAACCAACTTGTCATTAGAAAACAGCCATCCTTTCAGTCATGCACAGCAACCTGCTTAATGGCTGGGGAAACAGAGGCCTTTATTACTCTCTCAAACACTTTAAGTGAGGCCTAGAGAGAATGAAATTACCAGATTGCAGTTTAACAATGGTGTCATGCTTTGAGGGTGAAAACAAAGCCATCTGCACAGAAGAACCTTTGAGAAACGTTTTAAAAAGGGAAGTTGGTCCAGAAAGCATGTCCTAACTTTTTCAATCCATTAGATCCTTGAAATTTTTGCATTCCTGCTTTCAATTACACTTCCTATAAAAATCCATTGCCTTCTTCTTCTTCATCAAAGTCTCCTTAAGCTTGGGGGAAATACACTGGCAAAAAATATGCCAAAGAAAAAATTACGTTTGAAAATTTAAGTCGTATGAAAGACGTTATTTGAACCCTGAGAATTATTGAATCTCTGTACCTTGAAAATCATTTTGGCCATCCCTCTCTCATTCTTGAATTCCCTCTAAGAAAAGCTTTACTTCTTTAGCTCTTTTCTGCTAAAAATACTTCCAGTAATAGCAATTCATGGCCTTTCGTAAAGAATTGTACCCCTTAGGGAAATTTTATTTATTAAAATGTTTACCCACAAATAGAATTTTTTATAATTACATTTTAAGCCAGCTCCCTCGTATGGTACTTTCTTTTCTAAAACAGTCTTCCAAATGTCTGTCGACAGCAGCCCTCCTGTCCCCAGGTTCACCCATGTCTTTTGTTCACCAAGGCTAAATGTGTCAGCCTGCTTTGGTTGCAATTAACAAAAATAACTCTAGCGAACTCAAGCAAACAAGAATTTTATGGAGAGGATACAAAGGACTTAGAAAATCCATGGAAGAAGCGGTTTGAAACTAAATGGGCCCAAGGGAGCTCTCCGGGCTTGGGGAACAGGAAATGCAGGAGCTGTTTCTTCACACGAATAGTTTGATCAGGCTGCCACTGCTGAGTTTAATAAACCCCAGCCACTTTCAGGCTCTTTGTCCTGCTGTTCTAGGGGAAGGTGGTTGTGTGTGACCATTGGAGCATCGGTCCCAGACCACAGGGGAGGAGAAAGCCCCTGACTACAGCCCCAGCAGGTCAAATCCGGTGGGGAAAGATATCCTGAAAAGAAGATGTGGGTGCTGTTATAAGGGGAGAATGGATATTGGGTAGTCAAGAAACAGCGAGAACAGCCAATGTTGAGCCCCATGCTTTTATTTTCAGGTGAAGAGGCTTAGAGTCCCACCCCTCTTCTTCCTATGCACCACCTAAAGTCCTGGCCTGCCCTCTTCTTAGACCATGATCAGTTTTTCAAAGAATGTTGCATTGTGGCGCCTCAGCTCCAGCTGCAGACTGATCAGCAGAGCAGAGTGAGGCTATCACCTCCTGTATTCCGGATGTCATGCATCTGTTAATGCAGCCCACAGTTACATTCACATTTTTGGCAACCTCATCATTCCTGAATCAGACTGAGTTTAAGTCACTTGAAATACAGTTTTTAATTTTCTCACTGTTCCTCTAATCTCTGCAATGTCTTCCTGCGTCGTGATCACATCTCCCTTCCAGCTAGGATACACTCCCGCTTTCTGGTTTTGCCTTGGTAACTCTTACCATTGCTTCAGATCTCAGCGGTATCATCACTTACTTAGCCTCAATTCCGCTTACTATAAACTCTTAAGATACCGTGTATTTCTCCTTTATAGCAGCTATGATGATGTAATTTTACATTTATGCATATGATTATTTAGCTTCAAATTGGTTTCGAAATAAAATCTAAATTCCTTACTATGTGGCTCGCTAAGCCCTAGCAACCAGGCTCATCTCTTACCACCTCCCCTCCCATCCCACGGGCCTTCTTTCTCTTCCTGGAACACACAGATCTATCATATTAATGTCTTTAGTTTATTCTTAGCACATATTACTCAACTAAACGATCCCATTCATATATTTGCTTTATTGTTTCTTATCTCTCTCCTTTCACTAAAATGTCAGCTCCTAGAGAGCAGCGACATTATTTGTCTTATTTACTGCTACTCAATACCCAGAAGAGGGCAGGGCTCACAGTGGATGCTCAAGAAATATTTGTTGAATTAGAGAATGTAAGAACAGCCATCCATAGAGTAAATGGTCTTCCCCAAAAGAACCATGGGGGCAGAGACCTCATCAACTTGGCACCATTGCTTTTCGAGTGCATTCCCTGACACACGTAGGTTTTTGTTACATATCTGTTTCATGAATGAAATAATAATCGTATTTGCATTATTAATAGTTTTGAACTTTCATAGAGACATTTATATCATTATTTAGTGTCATTTATTATATTCAGGCCTGGGATTCCAAATGATGGAGGTCATCTAGGAGTTTAATTCGGAGTCATGCACAATGTGATTTCTGCCTTCTGATTGGATGCTGACTGATATACAATATACGAGCCATCCCTCTCAACTTTGTATCATCTGGAAAAGCAGTTAGCTTGTTACCCCTGTCCTC
This sequence comes from Camelus ferus, assembly GCF_009834535.1. Taxonomy (NCBI): domain Eukaryota; kingdom Metazoa; phylum Chordata; class Mammalia; order Artiodactyla; family Camelidae; genus Camelus; species Camelus ferus. Next base: position 3,097,897 of record NC_045712.1, on the reverse strand, counting down.
ATCCAAGTGACCAGCAATCTCATTGGAGACATTTGGCCCCCACCAAGATGGCATCTGCATAAGAAAATTAGACTGTGGTCTGACAATTTTCTAGGGCCATCAGTAAGTTGTGAACATCCAGTGTGAATAAATCACACTTCAGATTATGTTCGTTTCCCACCAAATTGGCTTAGTAATTGTGTTGACTCTTCATTCATTTGTCTTCTAAGAATTAGAAGATCTGATTTGAAATGCCAAGTCTGGTAGTAAGTAGTTCAGTGTTTCTCGTTCTTTAAGAAGCTTTCACATATCTAGGAATCTTATTAAAATATAAATTCTGATATAGAGTGTCTGGGATGGAAGTTGAGATTCTTCATTACCTATAATCGCCCAGATAAAACAGTGCTGCTGATCCACGGACCAAACTTTACATAAAGAACTAGATAACCCTGGATAATCAGCAGCAGCAAGAAGCTTATGCAAGTGAAGCCCTTTGTAGTTTTCAAAGCAGTATTTTGAAAATTTTTAATCCCTACAGTGACCCAGTATTTCATTTATAGATGCGGAAATAAATGAAGCTTTAGAAAACTTATACTTTATCTCTAATGTGACATCTAAGTCATAACACAACTGGAAATTTACCCAAGTTTCTCACTTCAGGAACCGTGGTTACTCCACCTTACATGCTGCTTCACATCACCTGCCTGGGTCTTGCTCATTCCCTTATTCACAATGACTTTATTTATGCCTCTCTACACATCAGGCACAGGGAGTGAGACGAAGGTCTCACTGTGTTTTCTGGTCTGTAAATTGAATGATTGGTCCCTCCCAACTCCAAAGTTCATTGATTCTATTAAAATATACCATATTTACAAAACGTAATTCTAGAATTAAGGCATTATCTTAGACATCATCTTCTCCCTGCATGGTCAGAATTAACACACTTGTAGTCAGCAGGTCTTCACCACCATACAAAACCTCATCCTACATTCTTTGTCTCTGAATCTTTGTTCACACCCTTTCTCACTTCCATCCAGTCAGTACCTAATTCTCCTCCTAAATGTTCCTCTTGTACAGGTTTTGGTCATCCTGGCCACAGCTGCCCTAGTTCAGAGCCTTTTATCTCTTGTCTCATGCAGCAGTGTCCAATAGAACTTTCTGTGATGATGGAAGTTTTCTGTATCTGGACTGTCCAGTATGGCAGCCACTCACCCCATGTGGCTACTGAGCACTCACAAGGTGACCATTGCAACTGAGGAGATGAAATTTAAATTTAATATAATTTTGATGAATTTAAATTTAGCCACATCAGCTTAGTGGCTATCTCCTGGACAGCGTACACCTGGACTCTTGCAGGAACTTTCTACCTGGTTTCACTGGCTTCCATCCTGTACTCAGACTCATTTTTCCTCACTCTGTCATCAGTGTGGTCTTTTTAAAATGCAAATCTGATAGTATCTCTCTCACATCTCAAGACCTTATCTCTACGATCAAGTGTTTGCTTCAAGCATGACATATTGGGTTCTTTGTGACCTTGCTGAATCCTCCAGCTCCCTTTCTGCCTCAGAGTGAATGCCTGACAACGAGGTGCTGTGTTATCCCCTACTGTCCTTTCCACCTGTGTATCTAATTCCTATATATCCTTTAAAAACCACTTTATCTCCATGAAAGACCTTTCTTGATTCATCCCCACTCAGGACCTCTGCCAAATATTCTCTCCACATCCTACAATTACATATATCCCTTCAAGAAAGAAACCACGTTGTCTAACCTATTATTTATTGATGGTGATGAGATTTTCATTTTTAGCCAGAATATGAGTTTCTTGAAGACAGGGACTATTTCTCATTCATCTTTATTGCCCAAGAACTTACTATGATTGGTTAGCACTCATAGGCATTGAATGAATGTAAGACAGAAAGGAGAGAGGAAAAAAGGGAAGAATGCATTAAACCAGGTAAGATAAAGAATTTTTTAAAAATCTTGGCTCTTCATTGTTTGGAAATTTCAGTTTTCCAGTTAACTTTATTTTCTTCCCATCGACAGCTGGTGTAAATCCAAATTGGACATGGTTTTTGGATGGCTTGCCTATAAACAACTGATATTTTGAATTTAGTTTAAACTGTGCAAAATAAAAGACTTTATGTCTTCTCTTCATAGGCAGATTGTTCCAATCAGCCAAATCGTTTTTCCTTTAGCTGAAATGTGTGAATCTTTTACTCTATTGACTGGCGACACAATTATGGACTTTTAAAGCCAGAAAATACAAAGTCCAGGCCCATAATCTTTAAGAAAAGGAAATTGTGCACATTCCCATAATAAGTCAATAAATGAGTGGTGAGTTCAGTCAAGCTCTGTGTGTATGTGGACACATTCTAAAAGTCTAAGTCTAGGAGGAAAGGCATTTTGTTTTCTAAGTACCTGCTGCAGAGGAGGTTATTTAAAAAACCACGACAACAATTTTGATGAGATTTAGCGTAAAATAAAAGTTACAAAGTTATGCCTTCTTTTAGAAGCAAGGTGGGTCATCTGTCTTTAAACCATGACCATTTTCAGTTGGAAGTGAGGGAAGTGTGTCTTATCTCAGAAGCCTGTGCCTTTGGGCGTCTGTTCAGATGGTATCGGCTGGAACAAATAAGCTGAGATTGCCTTCGCTGTTTTTCCGCACTGATCTCAAGAACGGCTCCAAAAATGGTTTGTCAGCAGCTGAGCTGAGTACGGAATGTGTGGGCATGTACATATTTCTATTCACAAGAAAATCACTTTTGAAGCTTCTTGGAAGTTGATTACAATATGCTCTTCCCCCCTCTCCTTCCTCCAAAGTCAGATGTGTATCTGAGTCTACCATTTCATACTTTCGAATGTGTTCCCAAACAGCTGGAGAAATGCCTCAGCCCTAAGGAAAAATGTGGAGGGCCCAGCCTAATTGCAGAGGGTGTAAAATCCTGCCAGAGAACCCAGGCCCTATGTAGACAAAGCGAAGTGAAAAATTTAGCAGTTATCCAAGGAATTTGCCTGGTTGGGTGGATGAAAAGTTGACGGTTCAGACTTCTTTGTCTCAAATAATTTTTGCCTGAAGTTTCTGGAAACAGAAATAGGACTCATGACAAACTTTGAATCATTCTGTTACAAAGGCAAGAAAAAAAAAGAAAAAAAGAAAAAAAAAAAAAACATGTCCTGATCAGGCACTAAAAGGGCAGCCAGAAGATTCCCCTGGTGTCTCTTACAGTCAAGGTCGTTTGAGTTCACTCTCTTTCCACAAGTGACTTCTCACAAGCTCCACCGCCGCCACCACGGAACAGAGGTGTTTGTAGCCTCTCTGAGTCATCCCCGCACTAGGCTTTGAGCACAGAGAGGAAAAGGACTAGGTTTCATGAGCTTAGAGTCTGGTGAGGAGGCAGACAAGGAAGTGGACAGTTACAATCAGCATCAGCTCCTACACTGACCCCTTCTTCTGGTGTTTCACCACTGGAGGCGTCATCTGCAGCCAGACAGATACTCTCCATCCACTCTCTCACTAGTAAGACTGTATTTGTCACAACTCCTTGGATGCACGTAACAGAAACCCAATTCAAACTGGCATACGATGGATTTTTAAACAACTTTATGGAGGGGTAATTTACATACCATAAAATTCACTCATCCTATGTGTACAATTCAGTCATTTTCTAGTAAATTCGCTGTTTCGCAGCTATCACCCTACTCCAGTTTTAGAACATTTTCATCACCCTTCAAAGGGAATTTACTGGTTCATCTATTGGAAAATTCCAGAGTTTTGTCTCTGTGCTAGAGGAGTATTATCAAGACTCCATTCCTCTGGCTTTCTTTTTCAGGCAAGCTATTCCACGGTACGAGTGACAGGTGACCCTCGGCAGATCATCTACCATTTTAGTAACTCCAGCAGATCACACCTACCTCTTTTCTCGTCGTTTTAGCACATGTCTTAGGATAACACTCATTTACCCTGATGGTCCTAGAGTAGGTCACATGCCCACCCCTGAGCCAATCACCTTCACCACGAGCATGTGATACTCTCAGTGGCCACTCCCAAACTGTGTGGTCTGAGAATGGGGAGACCTGGCTTCCCAGATGAAAGTAGGGACTATTGTCATTACCAGACAAAGAGGCACAGGTTCTAGACAGGCAATGCAGTAGCTGATCAGAGCATGGCTGCTTCGTTCCTGTTGCATCCCCTGGGTGGTTATCGCAGTGCCTTTTATGTGTGTGGCAAGAGCCCGGGAGATATCCACGGCCTGATTATATTTCAGCTAAAACATAGAGCAGACCAAGCATGAAGGACTTTGTGTTTCCTTATTTTATTGCTTGAGGAAGCTACAAAGATTAAGACAATGACTAATATACTTAAAAGCTGAGAGTTTGGGGATTATTCTGAGAGGCTACTTGACAGAATGGCTGGGTAGAAGCTCAAAAACGGGTTGCAGCCAGACTCTTCTCCTGTTTAGGGCCTTTCTTTTATAAGAAAGGCCATACTTACATATATATGAAACTTTGGCCTTATACTTAATGTGTATATGTATATATGTATGTGTGTGTGTATATATATATATGTATATGTGTATATATGTATATATATATATGTTTTGCCTTTCTTTTTTTGTTTGGGGTGGGTAATTAGGTTTGCTTACTTATTTATTTTTAGAGGACGTACTGGGGATTGAACCCAGGACCTCGTGGATGCTAAGCATGTGTTTTACCACCCAACCTATACTCTCCCCCTAAAGTTTAGCCTTTCTGAATGCCCTTTTCTCAGAAAAGTGACCCTAGTGAATGACGTGGAATTATTTCAGTGACATAAGTTAGCAAGGAATCCAGCACCTTGTACTTTATATTGAGTGAACACTTTCCCCCAAACTATACAAATCTTTACCCATAACATAAAAACAATGTGGAATTCCAGAATGTTTGGAATAAACAATTTAGTACAGTGAGTACCTTGGAGCATATTGTCTGGAGAAAGAAACAAAGTTCAAAATTGCAAAGATACAACTTACATCTTAAAAGTAAACTTTATACTTAATTCCATAAAAGGAAAATGGTTCATAGCAAATTTTAGCATCCAGAGGAATTTTTTTTTCCAATGACTTTTAAAGTTTTCTTTCTTGACAGAATCTTCAAGAATGGCAATCCTGTTTCTTTCTTAACTGCAATATGACTATTAAAAGGCTGTAAAAACTTGCAAATTAGGTTATAAATAGCAGTGATGAAAGCATTAACTCTCTTAGCCACATTTCGTAAAGTGTACTTTCCAGCATGCTGGATATAGATATTAAAAAATAAGCCTGAGTGTGTATATAAAAAGTCCAGTTTCCTACTTTCTGAGCACAGTGGTGTAACTGTAGCTCTAATCTATGGCATACTTTGTAGGATTGCTGATTAATTATACAGACCTCCTGATGTTTTATATTCTTTTCAACTTTGTTTCCCTCTGCTATTTGACCACTACAAAGTGAATATCCTTAAATCACTTATTATTCAGGTTACCTAGTTTTAAAAAATGAAGTTACTATTAACATTAGTTTTCTCATATAACACCATTAATAATCAGGCTGTTCCCTTACTTTTGTATCTAAGTCATACATGTACACACACACACACACACACACACACACACACACACTCACTTTCACTCACTGACTTAACTCACTCCCAAGCACACAATCAAGAAAAAGCTAGTAAGTTCTTTATCAGAATCTTTTCATCCCTCCAAGGCAAACATGTCTAACAATTCTGCATCATGTGGCCTGAGATATCGGACACACAGACAAAGCAACACAGCATGCTCTGTTGGGGACTAACGTTAGCCATTTTTTTGTTTTGAATGATTAGAGATATCCAATTTGAATAGTTCCCTACTGTGAAGTCTTTGAAAATAGTTGTGACACATTTGGTTTGTTGCTTGAGGTTATCGTTATTTTCAAGATTACTGTATTCCTTTCATCATTCTTTTGAGTTTAACATTGACACAAAAGCCTCATTTACCAGATATTCCAAGAAAGGTGATGTGTTGATTACTAGAGGAGGATTCGCCAGAAAACTCTTTTGTACCCATGCAGAACAAATGTGTTCAGATATTTTTCTGCCCTTTGCTTTAAGTGAGATTCACCATGATCTGTTCTTTTCAGCGTCTCCCCCAGATATCCTGATCAAACTCTGCTCATCACTGGGATATCTAAATTACTATCTTCTGTCCCTCCCCAAGACACCTTTCATTATAAGAACTTTCTGCTCCTTTCTTAAGCTCTTCACTTTTTCTGTCATCAGCTTCGCCTTGGAATTAGGAAAAAGTCCTTGCAGATTTGGGCTATTAAATAGAAGTGAACCCATATATCAATTCCTTAAGTCTTCTGTCATCATGAGAATTATTTATTGGAACCCATTACCTGTGTGACTTTACAGTTCTTTTTAGGTGCTTTGTCTGGAAAGAGTAAAGACTCTTCCTTGGAAAGAAATAACTTTATTTTCCAGCTGGGAAGAAAAAAAACTAGTTCAACAGCCAGGTCCCTGCCTGCATTTTTCCATATGACACTTGGTTGAGTATTTGTTGAGAGAAGATCACGGCAAGAACTTAGGTTGATCGTGGAAATTTCTCCAATGCAAAAACAAAACAAAACAAAACAAAAACCTGAAGGTACAGAGAATATACAGATAATTCTCCTGGAAAAGAGAATACCCAACTACTAACATCAGCCCGTAGAGTCTTTTTACTAGGCTTTATAGAAAACAGGAATATAGCACACACACTTTCATGACTATAAGTTTTAATGACATTGCTGTTTACTGCAAGACAATGATCTGTTTTTAGTTTTCTGACATGGAGAGGCTTTAGGAGGCTTATAAGCTTTCAAAAACAGCGTACATAGTTGCACTGGGGGTAAGGGATGTTATAATTTGCTTCCAATTCTTAAAGAGATCTCTGACTTCCAACCACCCATCAAAAAAACACTCAAGGTTTTTATCCCAAGAGGTGCCACCAGTGTCCCGACATTTCTCAAGACTAAATGAATTTTAATGCAATTATCAACGTGTTTACTGTGTTCCTCTTTGTACAAAAAGAACTATATGAAATAATAAGGGGACAGGAAGAGCTGTAAGACTTGAGCCCTAATTTCTGGAAATTCTTTGTACAGACAGGTTGATGGGATACTGAGACAGTCTGTGACAAATGGATGCTAGTAGATTGGACAACCTCCAGATGTCATGAATGTGCAGGTTGATGGCTCACTTGGTCATAATGTTATAAAAGGAACGTGATCATGGGGACATGGTTGAAATAGATGTATGTTTCACAAAGCATAAGACTTACACCTCTCCAAGGACTCCGGTCATCTTGGACAGTACACAGTACAAAGACATTACATGACTCTGAACCGCGTAGTTCTCGTTCACTCCCGAGTACATTCAGGAGAAAGTCTGTTTGGTCCTCCTTTGTCTGAACACTTTTGAAACCCTGGTTAATACCCCTTTGGCCAAAAAGAGAGCAGGCTGTCAGCTCGGTATGCTAGCCGACAACCACACCCAGCTAGAATGTAATATCTTCTGAATGTTTTTATCATATTTATTTTTGTGGCTGGCATCTATTTCTGTCAAGTGATACTGGTTTCTATGTATAGTAGCGATAAAAGTTTCCTTTATTCAGTTACTTTAATTTTAAACTTTGAGCCATTTAAAGAAAACATTGTGACTATTAATTATGACAATGATGCAAAAAATAATCATAATAGTAAAAATGGTCATTGCAGCTAACATTTATTAGGTGCTTACCATGCACCACCACTGTTATAAATGTTTCATGGGTGTTTTTAACATGGAAATTTCTCACAAACCCTGTGAAATGGAGGTGCTATTATTATTTTAGAGATGGCAAGCTGGAGTCCAGAAAGATTAAGAAACTTTCCCAAGTCACGTGTCTCACAAGTATAGGGGCAAGGACTCGAGCCATTCACGTAATACATGAATATGGCAGAAGTCGGGAGCTGGCCAGGGAGTCCGGGAAACGCTGGACTGTATGACCATTATGGTGATATAGTTAAGGAATTTATGTTCTTCTGCAAAAGGCAAAAATGGTAGGGGCTGCTGGTGTGCAGGGCAGGGAGGGACTGTGTGAGTGCTAGCTGGACGCTGACAGTGGTGTTCTATTGTGAGATGGACGTGATCTGAGAGACTCCACTTTGATTTCCTCTCTTAGCCATGTTATAAAGTCGTGGAATGAGGAGTGAAAGCAAAAAACCATGGCCCTGCATTTCCCAAAGAGTTGAAAGTTGAGTACATCATAAAGTGAAACCTTTTTTTTCCCTAGCATAGCCAGTATAGCTCTCCGTGTTGTAGAAACTTCCCTACCTCAGTAAGTTACATATTCTATATAGTGACCCTCCCTTGCTAATTAATAATTAACGTTGTCTTCCAGGCATTTTAGTTACTTAGGGGTAAAGGAGCCTTCTGGGATTACAACTTTGTTATGTTTTCATACGTTCTTTTCTTTTGCTTCTGCTTTCCGACAGTAGTGTGAACACAATTTTATCAATATTAGAAAAAGTAAATTAAAAAGCCAAAAAAATATATATTTAATTATAACCAAAGATCTAATGGCAAATTTAAAGGAAACCTTTTGTATGTGGTTACAATGTTTTTTGCTTCTTGTTTTTTCTTCCTTTAAGCCCCCCAACGCTGCAGGATGGCGTGGTAGAAAGAGTGCAGGCTTTGTAGTGAGATCTGAGTTTGAAACACCACTCCATCCCTTCTTAACTACATTAATCGTGGACATTTTAATTTACTTCTCTGGATTTCATTTTCCTGAACAGAAAAATTGGAATAATGATGCTTCTCAGGATTGTTGTGCAGATTAAATGTGAGGAGACACACAAGCATCCAGCCGCACCTAATAGTACGTTGTAGGTGCTTCATAAACTTTCCCGCACCTCACTGTGCCTGACACACAACTTAGTATATTCACAGCCCTTCCTCTGGGTCTCTTGGTCCATTTTTGTCCACGTTTTCTTCTTTACTTCCAATTATTTCTAAAGACAGCTGCACCTGATTATTAAAGGATTCTTTTACCAGCTATTCTAATAACCTAAGAGGTTGTTATAGAAAACCTTCCTGGGTGCCTTGGAGTTACTAATAAGTTTTTTCTCATTATAAAAGTAACATTACTTATTATGACGCTTTGATAAAAATACATAGAGGTATATAAAATAGAATATTACATTGCCTTCCTGTCCTGACCCCATGCATCCTCCCAATGCCTTTTAGATTTATGTTGAAATTATCTCAGGTCATATGTTCCTGAAAGGAAGGAATTCTAAGTCTTATATTAATGGAGACACAGAGAGATCCTGCCTAAATTAAAGGTAGCAATTTAAGAAACAGATTTTAGATAAAAACATGTCCTTTTTAAAATTCCTTTCTTCCCAAAATGTGGTATTTTCTGTGTAGTTTTCTTACCATGTGAATACATGAAATTATAAAGTTTCACCTGCCCCCAAAATGTGTTTCCCACATCCATCTATGCACCACGTCACAAAGAATAATTAAAATGAACTTCACGGTATTAAGTACTCATCTTGCCCTGGGCAGTTAGTTCCCTCCAGGTTAGTTTATGAGGCTTTAAAAACTGTGGTTCAGAGAAAGTTAGACCTGGATCAAACCAGGTTAAACACACATGAGTTTATTTTCTCCAGTGCTGCACCCAAGGGCAGTGGGCTCTGAACTGCTGGTTGTCATGCAGGCAATCGGAAATACACAGGTTGTTCGGTGGTTTATTAAACTTGAATCCTATGACAGAAAGCAGATGGATCTCTAAGGGACTTCATCAGCCGGGTGTCTGTTCAATACAATGTCTATTGCTGCCATGGACAGTCCTTGGAAGATCAATGACAGGTTGGCCTGAAATTGCCCTTGGACAGTTTCTCTTCCCACTGACCTTCATTTACATTCATCATCCAAAATGTCCTTTTTTTCTTAAGATGAGGAGCAAAGGCATCTTCTGGGGCTCTCGGTTGACTCTTTATAAACTGCACCATACTACAACACCATCTTTCTATAAACCAGGATAATTCAGTCTCCAATCAGGCTGAGAATTTCCATGTGTCTTTTGAAATTAAATATATAAACACAAGCAAATTCCAGTTAAAAGTTGTATTAGTCAGTTCTCCAGCCAGACAGGACCAATAGGATTTTGAAAGATTTATCTTAAGAATTGGCTCCCACAATTATGGAGGCCAAGAAGTCCCACCATCTGCCATTTGCAAGCTGGAGAACCAGGAAAGCTGGTGGGGGTCGTTCAGAGTGAGTCCCAGCGCCAGAGAACTAGGGGAGCCAAAGTTGTAAATTCCACTCCAAGTCGGAAGGTCCGAGAACCAGGAGCACTGAGATCAAAGTCATGGGATGTTGGGTGTCCCAGTTCAGAGAACAATTCTCCCTTCTTCCACCTTGTGGTTCTATTAGAACCTCCAAAGGCTGGATGCTGCCCACCTATAAGGTCATCGGTGAGGCCAGTCTTTACTCTGTTCGCGGACTCAAATGCTAGTCTCTTCCAGAAATACCCTCCCAGACACACTCAGAGATAATGTTTTACCAACTACCTGAGCATCCCTACACCTGGTCAAGATGACACCTAAAATTAACCATCACAAAAATTAAAATGTCTTTTGAATTTTCTTAAAATAGGCAGCCAAAATCAAACCAAAACAAGTCTTTATTTTTTTTTCTTCAGAGCACAGCTTGGGTGTTTTGGGCTCATGTGTACAGCGTACCAATGCAGTTAATCTGCCAGTCTTTCCTTACTGCTCAACTGTCACAAAGCCAAGGATAATTCTAAGTCTTTATGTCTTCAACTTGGTTGGTCACAGGCTAATTCTGCACTTACAGGGTTAAATATACCAATCTCTGTCTCATCATTGCCATTTTCAAAGTCTTGACTATGCCATGGGCGCCATATTCTAAAGCTACATTGTATTGCTCTTGTCTCAAGGACAAGTAAAGACACAGCCTTTCTATGGCAGTCCAGCTTCTCTGCAGAACTACTTAGAACACCATAGGTCACTGTGTGGGTAGCAATCTCCTATATCTAATTTTGGCCATAATTTTAATATCAAAATGAGTATTAATGAATTGGCCAGAATTATAACAACAAAAACAAAAGGATAGAATGGAAGATATAGTTTAATTCAACAAATCAACTGGGTTAATGAAAGAAGAAAGTGAAATTGCATGTGGGCCTTAGTTTTTGTTTTCCTGTTGGACTTGCGTGCTTTTCCTTGTTATCCATTACCACATCAAACTGCCCTTCAGACCCCACGTTGATTGTTCATTTACCACCGAAAGAGTAATAACTTCTCTGTTAGCTCCTCTTGTGGAAGAGGGCCAGGCCGATAGAGTAGGGAAGGGGATGGACTGGCGAGCATGTGCACCCATGGACGCCAGCGGGTTCCTCTGCACCACCTTCTCCCCATCCTCTAACGGCTGCAGAGTAGGTCCTGAAGCTGTTTGCTCAACCCAGACCAACAACTCTGGTGGGTTTCCTCATCTGACACCTGCTGTCGGTTGAAGAGCGTCCTCTTAAATGTCATGTCTACCTGAAGTTAAAATGAAGTCATGTGGGATTGGGATGGACCCTATTCCAATGATCAGTGTCCTTTTAAGAAGAGGGAAACTTGGGTGCAGGTACACGCACAGTGACAGTGGAGGCAGAGATTGGAGTGATGCTTCTAGAAGCCAAGGAACCCCAGGGACTGCTTGCTCGCACGAGAAGCTAAGAAACAGGCAAGGAAGGGTCCTCCTTCAGAGCCTCCAGAAGGAACCAACTCGGCCAGCCCCTTGAAGACAGACTTCCAGTCTCCAGAACTGTGGGACAACAAACTCCTGTGGTTTAAAGCCACCCGGTCTATGAGACTTTTCTGTGGCAGTCCTAGAAAGTGCATACAAAACCCAATTTCTCCTCCTACCCCATTGCTCTGTTCCCTTGGGATGTCTGGGGTGGGGAGAATCCAAGAGGGAGGGAGGTGTGGCCTGAAGTCTAAAGGCTGCCCCTACGCCCTGTCCCATTTACTCAGCGTACAGCAGAGGTTTAGAGGTTTAAAGGAATTTCAAAAGCCCGCAGGAGTGAGGTGGGGTGTTAATGAGCAGCTGAAGCCCAGGGTGGGTGGGAGCTAGAAAGCCTGTCAGCTTCTTACAAGAGTTTCCTCCTTCTCTCCAGCCCACTGTGTTGCAGAACGACCCTATCATCTCATCAGCCTCAGTTAGCCAGGAATGGGTTTTTACATGAAATTTCCCAATTATTTCGGTTTTTAAAAAAATTCTGTGCAGGATGAAGCAAACATGCCTGTGGCTAGGCAGTTCCTCCTGAGTCTAGGGCGTCACCTCTGGTCCCTGAGGGCAGGAGTCCTATGAGGGCTCCACCGTCCTGCCGGTTGGCTTGAACTGAGACGTAGCAGTACTTATTTTTATGTTTGAAGTTTTATAATGTATTTCAGTCCTCCAGGAGTGTTCACCTCCATTGTAAGTGTGTAGATCTATTATTTTACACTGAGGCTTTCAACTCAACTTCCAAACATGTTTTCTGGAGCACATCATGAATAAAAGAAAGGAGAAGCTTGTTATGACCCTTTGAGGGTTTTTTTTTTTAATTACGTATAATTTTAAGCAAGTTTATTATCCCTGATCTAATAATATTAAAGATAATATTAGATTTAACTTAACAGTTCGATACTTCCATTGTTTGTTGAAAGGAGATTATTAATCCGCAATTCCTCCCTTTGCAGACAGGGAGACGTGATTTTCTAAGCTGTATTTTAAAAAGATTTACTTCTAAGGGAAATGTTTCCTTATGACTCAGAGGCAGACTACGACTTGCTGCCTCTGACACCAGCATTTGGGCTCCCACACAGAACTGCTCAGAAAATCCTAGGTCGCCATTTTGGGATAACCCTGCTCTGTAGGGTGATAGAATACTGTGGAGTTGGCAGCTATTGTCATCTGTTACTGAAGCCCCCAGAAAGAAAAGATCAGCATTTTTAAAGGTCCAATGTCCCCAGACTGGTTTTGATTTATAGGACTGACAAGGTCAGCTCTTCAATGGCTGTAATGCAGAACCTCATACTAAGAAAGAGAGATTCAATTTCTCTCATAATTCCATATATGTTCCTGTCCCCTATGGATCTGAAGTCTCCAGATGACAGGGGAGGGGAACAACTGCTTCTCTACGCGGTAGGTAATTTACTGTGTTGTGAATTAAATGGCCTCTTTTCATGTCAGGAAAATTAAGTCCAGTGTCACACCTTTATTTTTACTACTTGCTGTTTTATCATCTTTGACTTTTCTCTGATGCTATCAGTGATTTAAAAAGAGCCTACAGGTAGGTCAAGGCTAACCTGTTCTGAGGCAGAAAGAGATTTACATTTTCCATTTTATCTAACTCCATCCCTATTCATGAGTATTAGGAGGCGCTCGAAGTTCAGTATCAAGCTAATAGCTATGGGTCAATCATTAGTCTGAAATGGGGAAACTAAAATGAAGTGGAAACTTTGAAACCTCATTAAGAAATAAACATGAAAATAAAACTATCCTTGGACTGGATTCAGGCACTATATTCAGGGGAAAAAATGGATGTAGAAGTAATTGGTTGCAAAACACTTTTTCTAAATCAGCATAAGATCCAAATTGAAGGGAAACAAGTATCTAGGGTTAAGTTGCAATTCACAAGTTCCTTGAGTTTGTTCTAATTAGCCTCCAAGGCCAAATGCGAGCTCTTTAGCTAATTCGTCACTCAGAAAAAAGATCCCGTGAAACAGAATCAAAGCAACAGGTCATTGTATACTTGGCCTTTATTTTCTGAAATAAATGGTAGACGGTACAGCTCAGTATGAAGAAAGATCAGGTCAGTTTTTCATACTCTACACTATGGTTGCTCCTCCGCAGTAGAGTTTGGAGGTGGAGTCACAGAATCATCTCCAGAATCCATTCCCTCCTCTCCACTCTCATGGCCACCATGTCCTGAACAAGTTCAGGACTTTATTTAAGAGATTGGACTCATCCAGTTGTGGCTTAGAACCCAATTTCTAATATGTTAAGTTATTCACTCATACAGGTGGGGCATCCAAGGGAAGCTGCAGGCTTCAGGCATGGTTGGAAAAGGGCTCAAAGAGGCATGAGGTCTCTCCCACCCCTGCCCCAGCTTCTTTAGCTTCTATAAGACATGATTTCTGTGCAGGCAGGATGACTGACAACAGTTCTAGATTCCCATCTCCAAATTTAATGATTCCCCAGAAAGAGGTCATTTCCTCAAATAGCTCCTGCATTTGGTGGTGGCCTATTTCTAAACCAATCAATGCAGACAAGAGAACTGGGTCTCCTGACTGGCTGGGCCTTAGTCCTCACCCATCTTTATACTATAGATAGTATAAGAAAGAGCTTCCCCACTGGAAAAAGTAATGACCCTTCTCCTATACACTTTTAGAAATGTGTGCATTATGGTATATAAGAGAGTGGAATCATTTCTAGTTATGTAAGTTATCTGAGGTCCTCCTGCTTTTCAAGGGTCTGGTGTAGGAAGTATACAGTAGATACCTACGAGTGAATGAGTCCAGTTTTCCATCCCTTTCCCTGACCGCTCGTGGTCACCCGTGTGCTTCAGTAAGTATAACAATGTGTTGTCAAACTTCAGAGGGGCTGAGCTATTCGAGAGCAGTCATAGCCTCAACAGAGTCCCTTATTAATGTTTGCAATGATGGATTGAGGAGGACAGAGAGCCTTAGTTAATGGAACATTTGGCTAGGTGGGGCATTTTATGTGCCATGCACTGTTCTGAGCACTGCACATCTTTATAACAACCCTGTGAGATACAGTTACTTTTATTATTCCGTCATCTCAGATAAAGACATTTAGGTACAGAGATATTAACTCACGCGAAGTCACCTAGCTCATTTGAGTCTAGACAATTTAGTCCCAGAGTATGTGTTCTTATTCACTACACTGTATCGCTCGGGTAAGGAAGTGGTTGAATTTCCCAAAAGAGCAGTTCTCCCAACTTCGTATTACACCCGCATTTGGATTATACCTAGGAAGAGTAAGCAGTCACATAAGTGCGATGTGATTTAATGACAGCTACTAAAAATTACAGATTCTTCTGCGAATTTCCTTCCACACTGACTTCCTCCACGGTCTGGAATTCTAGTGCTGGAGGCTTAGCTCTTCGACTCAATTCTTTGTGAAAAACAATGGGAAGATTAAAACACTGAACCAGTGTCAGGCACTGGAATCTTAAAGATGGACAGTACAATTGTTTGTAAAATTACTTCCTCATGTCGTAAGGCCCGTGGGAAATTGGACAGGGAAGTGTTGAGGGTAAGGGGCTTGGAGAGCCTTGGTGTCTGTGAAGAGCAAGCTGGGTCCCCCAGCAACAGTATGTTGGGTGCCTACTGTGCAGTGGAAATACCGAAATTAGGGATGCCGGGCTGGAAATGACACTGGGGGAGACATTTGTACAGCACGTAACCGTTCATGGAATCTTTCATGTATTGTATGTATCTTAGAAGATAATCATTGTAATATCCTGTGAAATTAAAAAAAATAAAGACTGATGTAGGCCAGTAGCTCTCAAGGGGGAGTGATTTTGCCCCCAGAGAACATGTGGGAGATAGTTTTGATTGTGAGGACTTGAGAGGAGAGGCAGAGCCACTGGAGTGCACTGGGTGGGGGACAGAGATGCTGCTAATATCCCTGAGGACAAAGAATTATCTGGTCCAAAGTGCCATTAGTGTGAAGGTTGAGAAACCTTTTCTTAGAGCATATGTAATTCAGCCAGGTCATAAGCTTAGCAAGTGTCCTGGTCGGGCTAGGGCCCAGGTCATCTGATGACAAATCCTTCTCTTGTTTCTTTATTCATATCCTTTGGTATTATTCAGCATACAGTGTGATACATGCTTTTTAGGTTTGGGGGAATTTTATTTTATTTTTATTTTTATTTTTATTTTTATTTTTATTTTTATTTTTATGGAGGTACGTGTATTTTTCTGAGGTCCTGAGGATTAAACCCAGGACCTCGCACGTGCTAAGCACGCACTCTACCACTGAGCTATACCACCCCCACCCCAACCCCGGGTTTGGGGAATGTTAAGTGGTATAAATTATGAATAGACCTCTGTGCTTTGGAAGAGTCAGCTCACCATCAGAGCGTTTAATACACAGTACACCTGTGACACCCCACGGGAGGTGATTCCAGATCCAAAACCCAAATGCCACCTTCCTTATTGAGTTCTCATATGCCAGCATTTTACAATTTCCAGTGAATTCTTTTATAAATGGGAATATGATTAACTCTTTTAAAGCTATTTGTGTGATTAGTGGGTTGATTAGGATTTAATCACCACTCTATTTCTGTAAAAGCATCTGCTGTGTGGCTAATGGAGTATCATGTGGTGTTTACTGAGCAGCTGTTTTGTGCTGTCTGTGGTGGAAACGAACAAGGGGTCTCTCTGTGTCTTAGACATTGATTTGGGATGACCCAGTTCACTTGTCTATAGACTTCACATTGTCAGACCTGATAGGTGGAAGGCAAGAAGGAGGCTGATTTAATTACCATATTAAAAGAAATGTTAAGAGAATGTTGTCCAATTTTCCCCACATATACAAATGACTAAAGAAGGCAGTTTTAAACATAAAAGAGAACAATTACCTAATAAATACCAGGAAATGTGCTAGGAATCTCACTGACCCTATCTTACCTAATTTTTTATTGTTGACCTACCAGATTGCTATTGTGAGCCCCCTTTTATTGATGAGGACACTAAAACTGAAAAAGTCAAGCAAGTTGCCTCTGGTCACACAGCTAGAGCCTGCAGAAGTGGAATGTGAACACCCATCCTTGTAATTCCATCAATCTTTGTAGAGTTCTCGTACCTCACACCATCTGATCAGCCTGGGTCATAGACCCCAGAGTGGGTTGTCAGGGAAGCTGTCACTTCTCCGTACCTAAGAGCCTTCATGAAAAGTATACACAGCATTTGCAATCCCTTACATTTAACTCTTCCCATGATTTTAAAATGTTTAGCCAGAAGTTCTATTACATAAAGTTATGCCCATCCTAGACACCTTGTTTCATATATTTGTAAAGGACTCTGTGAAGGTTAATTAGCACCGTGGTTCAGCCTCTCTGAATTCCTATAACCTATTATTGATTTTCCTCTTAGGGTATTTATTCACTTATTCACTCCATCACTTACCAGATGCTTACAGGGCATCTCCTCCATGCCATCCTAGGCACTAGATCCAGGAGATGGAGTCCCCAAACAAACACGGTCCCTGCCCTCAGGGAAGATAATTATTCCCTGTGATAAGACAGTTAACAAGTAAACAAAACTTCTGGATTGTGTTGAATGGGAGGAAATAACGTGGCTATGGGAAAAGGGAAATCTACTTTAGAAATGGTGAGTCAGAGAAAGTCGAGAAGAATAAGCTACCTCCACGCTGAGGTCCTGAGCGGGTAGGAAGATGGCAGCACTGCCCTGATATCAAGGCAGACAGAACAGCCAACAGAAAGTCCCTGAGGTGGGAAAGGGTTTCAAATACTCTGGGAACTTGCAGAGGATCAGTGTGACTAGAGTTCATTGAAGGATAGAAAGATTAAGATGCAATAAAGTAGGCAAGAGAAAGGCAAAGGCCAGATCTGTTAGGCCTTGTAGGTTCTAGAAAGGAAATTATTCTGCATGCAATAAGGAGCCAAAGAAGGAACTTTCAATCTGGGGAGTGATGTAAACAGATCTTTTAAAAGGTCACATGGTCACTGACTGAAGAATGAACTTGAGGGGCAAGAGTAGAAATAGGCAGATCATTCACAAGGCTGTTTTGATAGGTTGGGTGAGGAAAAGGGAACAAAAGAGAGAAAGAAGTGCTTGCATTTAAATGATACAGTAAAGATGCAACAGACATTGACCTTGAATGAGCCATCTGTGTACATTTTTTTAATTTCCACAACTAGCCTCTAAGCTGGGCTGTATGTCTTATTCATCCTTGCATCTTTCCTTTCTGTTGTAGTCATGTTGAAAGCAGGGTCCTCTCGAATCCTTTCTGTCCAGTTTTGTGTTTGTCTGTAGAAGTGTTTCCTTCCCACCTGGTACTAGATACTTGTCCCTCATTGGGACCCTAGGGTGTGCTGTCCACATTTGCTGTTCTGCCAAAATCATACCATGGTGGGGAATATTTTAATTTTTTTAAGTTTAGTTCTTGCATCTCATTAAAAGTGTACTGTCTGACGTAGTTCAGAAATAAGTATACTTAATAATAACTCATTTACTTTAGGTCTCTCATCTAGAAGGAAACACTTCTGATGAAAATGCATAACGTGGCCAATCAAGGGATTTTTTTTCTCATTCTTCAGCAGTGTTAAGACCAACAGTGATCATATGATGTCACTTACATGTGGAATCTAAAAAATAATGATACAAATTTTATTTACAAACCAAAAATAGACATAGGAAACAAACTATGGTTATCAAAGAGGAAAGGGCAGGGGAGAGATACATTAGAAGTTTGGGATTAACAGATACACATTGCTATACTTAAAACAGGTAAACAACAAGGACTTGCTGTATAGCACAGGGAACTATATTCAATTTCTTGTAATAACATATAATGGAAAAGAATCTGAAAAAAATAGATGTATGTATATAGAATCACTTTGCTGTACACCTGAAATTAGCATTGTAAATCAACTACACATCAATAAAAAACAAAATTTAGAAAGACAGAAAGAAAGACAGAAAGAAAGAAGAAAGAAAGAAAGAAAGAAAGAAAGAAAGAAAGAAAGAAAGAAAGAAAGAAAGGAGGGAAGGAAGGAAGGAAGAAAGAAAGGAAGGAAGGAAGGAAGAAAGAAAGGAAGGAAGGAAGGAAGAAAGGAAGAAAAGTAAGGAAGGAAAGGAAGGAAAGAAAGGAAAGGAAGGAAGGAAGAAAGGAAGGAAGGAAGAAAGAAAGGAAGAAAGGAAGGAAGGAAGGAAGGTCGGTCCTGGAAAATAAAACTAACTGTGATCTACAGTGATATAGCCATGATTGATAGTGTGGAAATGACAGAATGATGGAAATAATTTCCAACTGGTCATAGAAGATAAACTTACCATTTGGGGTTTATTTGTTTTGATTTCAGAATTACCATTTCTGAAGATGGAAGCCTCAGAATCGTGAATGTGACTAAATCAGATGCTGGGAGTTATACCTGCATAGCCACTAACCACTTTGGGACAGCCAGCAGCACTGGAAACCTGGTAGTAAAAGGTAAGGACTAACCCAGAGAACACGCAGAGTAATATATGTGCCTGCATTTCTAATAATGTAATCTTTTGAAGTGGCGTCCTTCCTATTAATATGTACGGATATCACTGTGTTGCTAAATTAATTCATCATAGCCAACATGATATGATTAATAATTCTTAGAGAACGGTTGGTAATGAATATGATTGAAAGCCTATCTTATTCCAGAATCATCCAATACAATTTTGAGAATTACAGCCATTGTATCTATTATAGTATTGTAACTAATGCTATCTTCAATCCTTTAATTAAATTTCTTTCAAGTCTCTATAGATTTGAAATTCATGGCTAGGAACCCTGTGCTAACAAATTAAAAACCCACGACTCAAATACTATTTTTAGCAAACATTGTTTAAACAATGACATTGGCGATTTTCAGAAGAGCTCCCTCGGTTCTCCGGAGCTCTAGCTGCGGATTATTATCCCAATAAAGGGCTCTGACCGCCTCTGTGCTATGCTTCAGTCACCCAGCCAACCCTGTCAGTTTTAAAGAAATAACCATTTTCCACATACCTTAGCCCGGGTGCTTTACTGTACATGACGGGAAGTCCTTTACGCTCCTGCCACAGCACATGATGTAACAACAGCAGGTTGATGGGACGGGCTGGTCGTACCAAGTGGGAATTGTGAAGGATGAGACTTTCATTTACATTTCGTTTGCATTTCTCTCACTTTGTATCTTGCCGAGTCATAGAGTCATAGAATTTTTGAGCTGAGGGGGTCTTGGTGGTGATCTAACTGAGGAAGACAAAACTCAGGTTGGTGAGTTTCTCAAGGTCACCAATAGCAGAAGAGGACTGTGAACCCAGGAATCCTGCATTTCCCTCTGGTTCTTTCTCCTGTGCCTGGAGCACTTCCTCTTTTCTCCCGTTCCTCTGCGATAGATGCAGATGTGTTACAGGGTATTATTTCCCTTTTGCGCATTTGTAGCTCCCTCTGTGAAGTGGGGTAGCCTTAAGCCACTAAAAATAGCCGAAGAGAACAATTGCCTCAATTTTAAATTAAAGAAGGAGAAACTAAAAATTACCTAATTATCAATTTCAGGGTCATTAGAAGTTGGAAAAGGACTGCCATTTAGGGAAACCTTTTTGTCGTAAACACACTCATCGATGCAGACAGAAAACCACAAGTCCAACGTAAATCTGTACTGAGATGGACTCCAGCTATTTCAACCGATTAATTATTCACTCAGAGCAATAGCGTGGGTGTATGACTGTGTGTTCACTCTAGGGCCAAGGAAACAGAGGTTAGACAATACTTGTAAAACAAAATTTCAGCTAGAGGTCTTTGCCAACGTGTAGCTTTCTCAGCTACAAAAGGAAACTTACTGATGAACTAAGACCAGGAGGAACCCCAGGGTTTCAGAGCTGATTAATGCCTGAGCCGAGACCTAATTCTAGATTATCTGCCGGTCAGGGAGCTGTAAGGGAGTACTCGGCAGCCCTCTTCGGTAGTGATTGAGGCTGGGCTCACAGTCCGAGAGATCTGGCTTTGAATCTCATTTCTCCCACTTACCGGCTCTGTGGCCTCAGACAAGAGAGTTAACCTCTGTGGGGCTAATAGCAGTACCCAGCTCGTAGGGTTGTTCTGACAGCGGAGATCATCTGTGTTAAGAGCTTAACACGGTGTCTGGTACTTAGGAAATAGTAGTTTGTTTTTTTTTTTTTTGCTATTCTTGTTCATATTTTAACAAAATGGCTATACATGCATTCTAAATCTTATTGAACTGGAAATTCATAAAACTTCCACCCCTAACCTGTTAGATGATCAGCAAGGAGAAGTGAGCCTGCCACTAGGAAATGACTGAGAATACGGAAGAGTCTGAACACCCAAACAGAGGCGCATGTTGTGTGCTGCCTTGTACTGCTGACACGGGGGTATTTGCACGTGTAGGAGCAAGTTATGCCCTGCATTTGATTAGCATCCTTCTCATAAGCCTTGACTTCCTCAGCTCTCAAGATCATTGGCAGAAAGAAGAAGTCTTCTTTTTCCCATGAGAGTTCATACCCCAGCAGTACCAGCAGCCCTGGGATAAAACCATTCCCAACCATGCATGCAGTTCCCTGACGCTCGTCCTGTGCTGAATTGCGGTGCAAAGCTTACAGAGACACAAGTGGTGAAATGCGCCTCCTTATTTGGGTGGATGTAAATGTTGCTGGGATTGTAACTTCTACCCATTTTAAAAAACTGAATACGTCATTTCTTGTCTTCTAGTAAAATGTGAACAGTGATCCC
Source organism: Camelus ferus (assembly GCF_009834535.1). Lineage (NCBI taxonomy): Eukaryota > Metazoa > Chordata > Mammalia > Artiodactyla > Camelidae > Camelus > Camelus ferus. The sequence goes on along the minus strand of NC_045712.1, from coordinate 3,076,366 downwards.
CCAAGTATGATATGAGATCATTTTAGGCAATTCATAGTTAAACTGTTTGTTTTTTTCTTTTAATTTTAGTAACCGTATGTTTCTTAAAATCAGGAATTAATTAGTATTAGGAAAATACTAGTTTTCCATTGGTGGCCATGATAAAAAAAAAATCTCCTTTTAAAATGTATTTAAGTAAACAAGTCAGTCAATATAAAGAAAAATATTAAGTATGCATCGTTATAAAAGGATATGCATAAAATCGTGAAGGTGGTGTATGAAAATTGGGGCACGTGATTTAATGGCAGTTTTCGAGAGTTTTAGTGAACTGATGGAGAGAACTCAGAGGACATGGTACAGTACCCCGCTGCCTACACTGTTCATGTTTTGCTGAGGCAAAAGAACACTTCAAGACCTGGGATTTTGTAATAGATGGGGGAAGGGAGGGGCGGGGCAGGAAGAGCCCAGGTGACCTATGAAAAGAGGGAGGCAGAGGTTTATAGGCACGAGGTGTGAGGTCAAAGCAGGATGTTCCCTGCCTGATTACCGGACAGAATTCAAGTGTTTCCAAGCAGAGTTCTTTCTGGGCTTGGCCGCTGGTATTCAACTGGAATCAGTTTCTCCACAGAGGTCCTCTGATTCTTCTATTATTTTCCCAGGTGAAGTGGGGAAAAAAAAATATGAGCTTTATCTGGTTAACACATTCACAGGAGTTAATTCTGTTACTTGGGTAAGTCTGCAGGTATTTGAGAGAACATTTATTTCCCATTGCTTGGTTCTGACTCCCATTAGCATTAATGTGCAGAGGGGCCCCCAGACCGCCAGGTCTCTGAGAAGGATATTAACATAAATGGAGAAATACAGTTTTGAAATCTGCCCCATAAAGTATGGTAAAGACAGAGAAAACCACTCTGAACTCCCCATGAACTGTGCCAGGTTCTGAATGGCACATCAAAATGCTTGAGCCCTGCACCTTTAATGTAAATGTAACAGTTTAGCCCGAAGTAGGGTAGAGCGCTGTATTTTAATTCAATTTTGAGATCTACAAAGAGACTAATTTATCAGAGAAGGTGTGCTCTCACCTTAAAATGTGCTTGTGCTCGTTTTGATCTCCTCAGATGTCTGGGATTAAAACACTCTGAAGGTCAGTCATCAGAACACGTCTTCGCTAACCTTTTTACAATAATTCTATCATTAACAATGCTTTTAAAATCCAGTTCTCTTCTTGCCCACCTCCATGCCCACCCCCATCCCCAATGTTTTGGAGAGATGCTGAAGATACTGTGAAACACAGGGGCAGTAAGTAATGGGGGAGAAGGAGGTACGGGAGGTTTAAAATAAATCTCTAGCAGGCAACTGCAAAATGGATAAATATTCAGATGATGCACGAGCCGGCTTCCAAGCTGCAGAATTCTGACAGGTGCCTAGGGGGCTCCTGATTATCATCCCATCATCTGAATTTCTAAATTTGACTGACTTTATTTTTTTCAGCTAGTTAGACTATATTTGGGATTTGGTTTGCTTTTTCATTTTAAGCAAGCACAGTTCTCAAGTCAGACCCCCGGATCCTAACAAAGTATAATATTTGACCTTTCATTGAAGATGTGCTTCAGTGATTGTAGGCGTCGTTAAGCACTATATGGAAGGCAGGCTCCACTATGTGCAATATCGTCCTTACTAATTCATCTTTATCTCTATAGCAGAGTTAAAGGCATGTCGTTTTGCATGACATGGGATCTTTGCTATAGAGTTTCATATGAGAGATATTTTTAAGTAGCAGTCCTAGAGAAGAAGAACTTCTCTTTGTCTTGATGTAGTTTGGCAAGAAAACTGTGGTAACAGCAACCCCAGCCCCGATGGATCACCTCCAGGGCTCAAAATGAAGTGCAGGGATTTGAGCTATGGAGCTATTACCATAATTCTCAAGCTGAACTACATCCAAAATGACCTGGAGTAATTTTGTGTCTGGCGGGTCCAGACTACACTTGGAGAAACATCTAAGAACTTTGTACCCGCCACCTAGCAAGTGCAAGTTCAGTGGAATGCTTCACAGAAGTGCGGATTCCCAGTGCCTCCCCCCTAACCTAAATATCTATGTCTTTAGGGATGAGGCCTGAAAACACCCCATTTTTAATGAACACCCTACTTGATCCTCATACACACCAAAGTCTGAAAAGACTGCATTTTGGGGGGTTGGCAGACTATGGCCCATGGGCCAAATCCAGCTAGCCACCTACTTTTATATAGCCCAGCAGCTGAGAATGGTTTTCATATGTTTAGCTGCTTGGAAAAAAAAAAAAATCAAGAGTATAACAACACTTTCAGATGCGTGAAAATTTTCTGAAATTCTTATTTCAGTGTGCATAAATAAGTTTGTAGAGAAATATGGCCACGTCATTTGCTTACATACGGATGATGGTTGTTCTTGCACAAGAGCCGAGCTGTGTGGTCATGAGAGACCGTATAATGTATAAGTACCTAGGTGATAGCCTCACTTTGCCTCCTGATCAGCAAAGCCTAAAACATTTACTGTTCAGCCCTTTAGAGAAAAAAAAAAAACAACTTACTAATCCTTTCTTCTGATAACTTTTTTCCTTCCCCAGACAGATCTTCAAAATTTGTTCCAAGATATATAGCCTAGTCATGCTACAGCACAACTGGAAACATTCACATCTCCTTGAGTCTTATTCCTAGCTGGAAGTGGTAGGGAAATTCCTTTCCCAGGCGCTTAGCCTCACCCCAGTATCAGAAGGGTAGACCTCAGTACTTAGATATAAGTTGAAAATCCAGAGGAGGGGCAATTGGATCTGTGATTGAGAAAGTGGAGGGAAAAAACTTGGCAGACGCTGGAACAGTGTCTTCACCTTGACTCTCCAGGAACTGGGGAGGCCTCACGCTGCTAGAACCAGACTGTTATGCTGGGGAGAGTCCTAAAGCCAGTCAACTGAGCACAGAAACCTATCAGCTGAGGTTTTTCAAGATATGAACCTCTTCCTGAACTTCCTACTGTCACCAGCCTAAATCAGTTGAATTATTCAAGAGGTAGAATACACATCTCTCCGGGTATTTGCTGTTCTTTCACTAATAATTTGGTCCTTCAGGCTGTAGGTTGTACTAATAATTTTTTTTTATTATTTGAAGCTGCTCTCTATACAAATTTTACCCTGATTCCATCTAGATTTTAAAAGATTTCTTAAGTAATAAATTTAATCTATTTTTTAAATTTTAATGGATATATAATTTCTTTTAAGTTTTTTTATCCAGTGCACAGAATTACTTTTATATTAAGAAAAACATAAATTTGTACTTGAGCTATTTGTGATAGAAAAAGGGTTCTCAGTAGTATTTATCTAAGACCATGTTTACTCCTAGTAAGAGATTATGTTGTGTTCTGATTCTCTAATCCTGCAAAGGGAAGATGTTCCTTCGGCTTCCAGAACGTTGAATCTATTGTTTCATTACCGGAATTAGTGCTCATTGTTCATTTCATCAAGAGTTTACTTGTGTTTAGGAGACAAGATGCTATCCTATACATATATGTATAGCAGACAGAAAGGAACATTTCTTACCAGCAGCGAAGGGTTTCTACAACATTACTACAGTGCACTATATAAAACTGTTTTTCTGTTTTGACTGTAGGAAGTTGAGAAGTATCAACCCTTCCATGCGTAGCATGACCGACACAGCCATGTAGAGTCTTTTCAGTTGGAACCTTTTTTGAAAATGAGGTTGAAGCAGCCCTATCTTCTATGTAAAATTATTCAAACCTTTATCCATATTTGACTAGGGATCAATCAGAAATCAGTAACCAGCAGTGACGTTTGGCTGCTAACCTACAACAAAAGCTTTTAACGTGGGGCCCTGATAATAGAATACATTTCAGCCTAATTAGATGTCTTCCACTGGAACCAATTATTTCTAGGCGATAATGAAGGGTCTTTCTAATAGGATTAACACAAATTCTGACCCAAGGCATCTACAGTAGGAAGCAAAAATTTACTGTTGGGAGTGCTAAATGCTAATTATATCAGATCCCCTGGTAGAAGGGCGGTAGCCAGAACATTTCAATACTAGATCCTGTAAGATCTGAGAAGACCTGCCTCCTGGGGTTTGCACCAGCCAGCTGAAATAGGAGAAGCCTAAAGAAAGAGCAGATCATTGGGCCTCCTGTTCCACCTGTGCTCACAGAGCCCGACATAACCCGGAACTCTCTTTCTACCAAGATACGAAGCCAAGATTTCAATGGAGCAGAGCATAGTTATTTCCCCTGAGATTCTTGTGAGCCCCAGCGAGGGCCACATAGATTTAGTAAATAGTGTTCCTTCGCGGTATCAGTCATGGATATGATGTTCCTTTGTCGAATCTCTGTAAAAGAGCTTCTCTCCTTTTATAATGCTGAGATTTAGATTTATTAAGATTGTGTTATTTATTAAAATAGATTAAATTTATTACTTAATAAGTCCCTGGCAGTCCACCCTGGCTCCCTCCTGCCTGTCATTTCTCCATCCTTAGTCTAGAGGGAAGACATAATGCCTTAACTCCTGTGTTTCTCGATGCCAGCTCTGAAGGCAGGTTTCACTTGCTTACCTTTAGTATGAAAGATTTAGTGTGGACCAACAAAATTTGGAAAAAAGAAATATGAGCCTCACTAGTAATCAGGGTCATGCAAATTAGAGTACCAGTGTCATATGATGTTTTACGTATAAGAGTGGCAAAAGGTAGACATCTAAGAAAACACTGAATTGGTGAGAATGTGAGGAAAATGGAACTCACACGCGAAGAATAGGAATGCGAACAGGTATAGACAGTGTGGAGAGCAAGTGATACTGAAAAAGTACATTCGCCTTGGCTCAGCAATTCCACTTCAGGGTATTAACTCTAGAGGAAATCACACATGTTGTGAGGTAGACTTGCAAAGATGTTCATTGTATTGTTGTTTGTAACGACAGAAAAAATACACAAGCAAATCAAAGTGTAATACACATGATAGTATTTCGTATAATGCATATAATATGATTTAATATAAAATTAGTCATAAAAAATAATATGTAGTGTAATGTTTAAGCATAAAAATACCTGCTCAACATCAGCGCTAACTCGTGATCACGTTTGGGAGGGAGTGGATCTGGGGTAAGGTTACGTGAAAAAGCTTTAGCTGTATTGATCATATTTTGTTTGGGTAAATTTTTAATGTATATTCAGAGGGGAAAATGGCTAAGGTCTATGGGAAGAATAGTAAAGACTGTCAATTCTAGAAATGGGAATATGAGTATTGGTAAACACTTTTTGTAGTTTTGCAATGCGTAATGTCTCAGATTAAAAAGAAGACCTCAGATCAGAATTCCTCTGAGTGGTGAGATGCTGTATCACAGTCACCCAGACAATGGATCAGATTTTCCACTTTTCTCCCAGATATTGTAGGAGAGAGAAAACCTCATTACTAGTGATACTTAACCCGTTTAATCCAAGTATTTTCTTTTCAGAGAAAACCTACTGTAGGGTGAAATAATCGGTTTATTTCCTAATGAGAACTTACCAATCAAAACAAACAACACAAACAAACAAAAAAGGCACACAGAATATGACTCTTTAGCTACATTAAATGTGAAGCACACATAATTAATTTCTTTTCCGGCAATTCAAAGAGACTTGTGTTGTACTGATTCAGTTTAATTGAAATTATTACCACAAGCAGATAATAGGAAGTATATTGAAGATATCCATCTGGCTGGCACTGAAAACCTCACATGCTTCATTCTTCATGGCTGTCATAGGCCGTACTAATTACCTCATTTCAGCTGCTTTACAATCGGTATGATTTAGCTATTAATGTGATAAAATCCTTACTTGAGAGGAGGTTGATATTAAAAAACATAGATCTCTGACCTACCTCTGCTGCCACTTCTGAACACATCGCCGGTTTTATTAAAGTTATATATTTTTCAAATACATAAATAAAAACCCATCTCTTTCTCGAGCACATCTCTTTCAAGTTCCAGCCTTCCCTCTCGCTATAAAGCTGGTCCCCCACCGTAGGGAAGAAAGGGTTTCTGTTGAGCTTTTCAGCCACAAAAATTTCAGGATCAATGTGGTTTGTTTTCAACTACAGTGTGCTTTCTTTTTCTTTTTTTTTTAATCACTTCCAAAGCTGAAATGGATTTTAAACGGCTAATTGTGTAATAAATAAGGAAGAAAGTAAAAGTAACTTTTATTTTCTGTTCCTAAATATCCTTCCGTGGTTTGAGAATGATGCTTTATCATGCAGACTGGTTTTGTAAGGACTTGCTCTCACAGGCAGAGGGGGTGTGTGTGTATGTGTGTGTGTGTGTGTGTGTGTGTGTGTGTGTTTAAATTACCCACTTCTTGTATTTTAGAGGCAGACCCATGGGGGAAGCCAACACTTGGTCCCAACTTGGAAAAGGAAAATTTGGTCTCTTACAGGCCCTAAAGCAGAAAAGAGACGTGTCAGAATAATGCCTGAGCGACCATCACCTGCCTTCCTTCCTTGGCATTTGTTTTCTGTGCTGGAGGCAGGAGGGCTATTGCCCTCCCGTGCGGGTAACCTCACCAAACCATGATTGAATTTCTCCGGCTGTCATAGGCAATCAAATCTGAGAAAACCACTCAAAAGACTGTGTAGGCCTTTAGGTTAAAGACAGAATCTGACCAAGATGAAAGCAAGTTAATTAACATTTCCATCATCTCTCTCTGATTTACTCTAGCAAGATCCATTTCTAAAAGGTTAAAATGGTTGTCTCTTTTCTGCAGCCATTTGAAGAGCTGAAAGTCAGTTACTGATTATGGGAAAAGAAATGTAAGCAGAACATTTAGAGCAACAGGCTCCTTACATGGCCTTCTAGTCCTTCCATAATCAGTGTGCAAAAGTGCAAGACATGTTATTAAGGGGAGATTAGCAACATCTGCTTTGAAAATTTCCCAAACTGGCAAGCACGTCACCTGTTAGCATATTAACTTTTTTCCCCCTTTCTCTCTCTTCAGCAGTGAAACTGTTTATAAATGTAAGTAGAGCTTGGGTTCTACCTGGAAGGGTGGGATCCAAAGGGTCCAATCAGAAGTGCCTTCTCTTCCATATCCACTGCTATAAGCCTAGCCCACATCTCTGATACCACATCTGTTTGTCTTCACTGGCTTTGCCTACAGCATAAGTAAAAGATCCAGTCACTGTGCTGTTTGCACCAACACTTCTTGGTGGATAAGACAAAAGAAACTAAATTATAAAGATCAGTATAGGTGTTGAGGGGACAGTCTGATGCAGTCCGAGCTCGAGGGAATAGTCAAAAGATAAAAAAGAAATAGCCATCTCTTTCCCTCTAGGACACTGAGGGCCTCGGACCACAAGCAACAGAACTGCCTAGGATTTTTCTTTTCTTTCTTTCTTCTTCTTCTTCTTCTTTTTTTTTTTTTTTAATAAATCCACATTCCTGGACCCTCCTCCTGACCAGCTGAACAGAAACCACCAGGGGTGCAACCCAGGAATTTTCATTTTTAATTAAGTTTCCCAGGGAACACCTGTATACAGCAAAGGTCAAAAATCTAGGAGCTCACAGTCTAAGGGCAGATACCAATAGGCAAAGAAATAGAGCTGTGTTCAAACTATGGAAGGAAGAAAGAAAAAAAAAAAAAAAAAGAAAAGAATGGGATGAGTGACTACCTAAGGGGGTGAAGGTGGTCATTGAACTGGGAATTAAGACATGAATAGGAATTCACCAGGTTAAAAAAAAAAAATGTAAAGGTAATCCCAGGTGGAACGAGTTTATCTAACATACAAGAGGCATGAAAATCCCCACATGTTCAGGAACAAAACACATTTGAAAGGAGAGATGAGGACACTGTCAGAGAGGAGCCCCCGAAACACTCTTGGTCATATTTCAGAAACTGTGGACAATAGAGAGGCAAGTATTTTGATTTCCCTTTTAATGTAGAGAAAACAAGTTCCATCAACTGTACCTAAATGATCTTGGCACCAACTTTAGGGGACATTTTATATCTTCTAAGAAAATTTAGGAAGAAAAGTGATTATCACCAACATAGGATTTTTTTATATTATTTTTTGCATATGTGATAATCCATGTTATTTATAGAAATATTAGGGAAAAAAGATAATCTCAGCATTCAAAGGGATTCAATAAATATTTTTAATGTTTTCTTCCAGAATTACATGTAGGCACGCATATATATGTATGTGTATATTTAAATCTATGTCTGTCTGTCTTCAAACCTGTAAATAAACATCCTTGTTACTAAAAGATTATAGGATACATACTGTTTTATAACTTCTTTTGTCATGAATATTTTTCTGCCAGTATAGATTTTTGAAGAAGTGATAAATAGCCTTATTTTCTTATAAATGTGTTTCTTTCTTTTGCTAAAATAGCATCAGAAAGACCTCTTTCGAAAAGCTCTCTTGTGAAACCTATGTTGGCAAGGCGGAGAATAGGGGCTGGAGGATCCTTTGGAGGACTGAGTAAAATGTCTCAGCCCAGAAGTGTTGATGAGGGCTCTCATGTCAACCTGGAGGGGAAATTCTGAGTCATCCCTCTGCCCTCTTTCCTCAACATTTCTACTGAAATTCTTCATCAGTGACATATGATGTAACTAACAATATGCTGAGTACGTTTTCTGATCACATGAACCACTAGGGAATAAAGGAGATGACAGAATCAGTATTCAAAATGAACTTGAAAAGATAATCCTGGGAACCGAATGTAACAAGATGAAATGTTAATAGTGGCAAATATAAAGATTTACATTTGGCCCCAAAAATCAGGTTGAGAGAGTCAAATTTTAGGGTCTGGCTCTGTGTGAAAGGTCTCAGTGGACTGTGAGATTACTGGTGAGTTAATAATATTCTATGCTTAAAAAAATTTTATCTCTAACTTAATAGAGGAATCTAAACAAGAGGGGGAAAATCCTAAAAGTCTCTGTTTGCCCTGATGGAAACACAACTGAAGGAGGATTGTATCCCTTTTCTCCAGACTGGCAGTAAAATTTAAAGTCAGTCTGAAGCATAGCCGAAGAAACTGAGGTTGGTTAAGTCAAAGAAGAGGACTTGGGGGGGATCGAAGGGGAGGGGTAGTGTTTTCAAACATTTAAAGAGCTATGAAACTTTATGAGTATCACAGGGCAGCGCCAGAGGAGATGAGTGATAAATGTTGGAGCGGAGGGTGTTACTTGTGCTCAGTAAAAAGAAAAAATTTCAAATAATTAGACCGTGCAAAAGAGGAAACTAAGGGTTTTTCTGTTATCAGTAATGTTCAGTTCACGACTGGACATCTACTCTGGGGAGACACTGCAGAAAGAATTCGTGCAGCAGGTGGGCATTTTCTAGTCTTTTTAGCATTTTCATGGCCTCCTTAGATGACTTTGTAAACATTGATCCATATGAACCTCCCAATTCTGAAATGTTATCATTCTACAATTTTATGGGTTTAAAAACTTACTTCTGCCCTTCGTGTTTTCTCACCCCGGAGCTCAGAGCTCGCCATTAGGTTGAATTCTGTCATGTTGATCTTATTTTCTTGCTGCACAGTCTTCCTGGTTTTTTTCTCCCAGCGTGAATTTATCCATAATCAGCAATGCTGTGTAGGTAGAAAAGGTTATTCGGCTAATTATGAATAGCGTATTCTTAAAATAGAGTCCAATTCAAGAATCAGTTTTCTCTTTAATTATACATTGGAATTTGAGGGCATTCAGTAGATGATACCTTTGTTCACTGCCTGGGTTTTAGACCCCTTGAGAGGTAAGCCAGGGCCGCCAGGCAGGTGGTAATCAAATGTCAGCTTTGTCCCCGATACAGCTGGTAGAGCAGACGGTGACTAGGTCCATAGGAACAGGGGGCTTCCTAAGACTGGACTCCAGATCAGATGGCCTTGAACCCCTCCCTGTATGACCTCAGGTCTTTCTCATGATGAAGTTCACAGCATGGACTCTCAGACCCCCGTATGCGCGTCCTTCACTCCTCCAGGAGAAGGAGTGGTGCAGAGCCGGGAAGTCTTCGTTGCTTGTTCCCAGACTCACCATTGGGTGAGAAGGGGTGAGTCAGGGGAGGGGAGGGAAGAGGAATGTTGGGGACATCAGGGGTGTTGAAGCATCAGTTATGGACCAGACGCTGCAAACTGGCAGCTCCCATGGCTCGTTTTACTTGAACCCACAGGCTGATTTTGTTTTGGTTGTGAGAGTGTTTAAAACTTTTGAATCAGAATGCTTCTAGACAAGCGTGTGTATTTTCTAAGTTGACCCCAACCCCTCATTATCTCTGATTGTCTCATATCTCTGAATCACACCCTGATGATACTTCCAGGACCTCTGTAAGCATTTGACAGACACTGTTAAGTGGGTCTCACTACTCAGGGGAAAAGACCAGCCTTTTGATTATTTCCAATTATTAAATTATTAAGTAGATATAAATTGACCATGATGGGGATGTGAGAAAAAGAAGATTGGAAAAAGGGAATGTTTCAAATCTTTCTGTTTAAATTCTCTACATTATTCTGCTCCACATCTGCATTTCCCTCCCATATCTGTACCGGGAGGTTATCGGTGGGAAGGGAAACTCAGTTATCTGACTGGACATGGTCTTCTCAGGAGCAGCCAGTGGTTAATTGGGACGAGAAAACACAAGTCATTATCTTTGAGAAGTCTGAAGCAGATTGAGGCAGGCTGTCACCTCTCAGCAGGAAACAAATTAGCCCTGTCTTTAAAAAGACTCTGCTTTCTCGAGCTGCTGACTGAGGATTCTTGTCAAATGCCAGAGAAATGGGGAGAGTGATTAGTGGCATTAAAAGAGTGGCCATGAAATACCTGCAAACTCATCTTCTCATTTTCGTGAATATTTCTAATTGATCTGACTGGTGGGTTTGAATGACACAACTTGTGCTAAGCTTCAGCCGCAGAAAATCAAGGGGCCGTCTTCCAGCCACAGTCATCAGTGTGCCAGTGTGTTTGGGAAAGCTCTGTGTAGAAAGGAAAAGCCACCAATTATAGGCAAAATAGCTCTTTCCCTTGGCTTGGCTTCGTGGAATCCCTGCCAGCCTGGGGGTGGATTAGAGTTCAGCTTCAGCACAAGAAAGAGAGGGAGAAAGAAGGAAACAGTAGACACAGGGACAAGTTGTAAAGGTTGTGAATAGTCAAAAAACTTAAGAAAGTATGACCTACTTTTTCTAAATGTGAATATGAGAATGATTGCCATCCAGGAGGGGAGAACAGTGACTGAGGTCCTGCCCGCCTGGGTTCTGGTCCCAACTCTGTTACCAGCCAATTGTGTGACTCCACTTGGATCATATCACCTCAGACTCCAGTTTTCTCACCTATAAAATGAAGAGCCTTGAACAGAGAGAGTTAAGTCCTCCTCCAAATCTAAAGTTTTATGATCTGATGAAGAAGTACTTAACTTGGAATACAGGATGAAAACCTTCTAATTTTCAATTTCTTTTTCACTCAACAGTAACAACGACAAAAAAAAATCTATCCAGAGGTACTCTAACTCAGGTCCCCAAAGAAAATGAGATGAAATCTTTCATCTGCCGGAGATTTGTATTGTATAAACATTTAGTTTACCTTCATGCAGGTTATGATCCCTGAAAGAAAGAGAAAAGTGACAATTTAAATGGTGTGGACAGTTTTACCCACCATTCCATCCACAAGCTGTCCTGAGATTGGAATCTGAAAGGACCCTGGGCTCGGTGTTCCTCAATCTTTGTGTACTTCTTAAAGTGGAAGTGGGATCATCTCACCACGCTGAGTGGGATCCCAGTGTTTGACAACATGTTGATTTCATCCAATATGGCACCACACACAAGCCAGCCACTTCAACAGGCTCACGGCCAAAGAGAGGGCTGGCAAGAAAACTGGCTCATTTGGATGGTGTATTGATTCCAAGGTGGTGCCTTCCTGTGGGGTTTTTAAGGGCAATTTTCAGTACATAGAACTTTTATTTTATATACTGACTTAAAAACTGAACCTTGTGTAGGTGTATCAGAAAGCAATGAAAACTTGTTCATGAATGTTCATAGCAACATTTTTCATAGTAACCAACAGTGGGAACCACATGTCCGCCATCTGATGAATGGGTAAACCGAATGTGGTCTCTCCGTACGATGGACTGTTATTAATCCACAGAGAGAGATGAAATACTGATGCATAGACGAATCTTAAAAACATGATACCAAATGAAAGAAGCTGAACACAAAAGGCTTTATGTTGTACGATTCCATTCATATGAAGTGTCTAGAACAGGCACCTTCCCAGAAACAGAAAGTAGATTAGCTTTTACCAGGAGATGGCGGAAGGGGAAAGTTGAGGTTGACTCTTCACAGGCCCAGGTGTTTTGTTTTCTTTTGTTTTGAGGTCACGGAACATTATGGAATTAGTGACGGTTGCACAAATAGTAAATATACAAAAACCGCTGAATTGTATACTTTAAAACGGTGATTTTTATGTTCTGTGAATGATACCTCAATTTTAAAAGGAAACAGTAAGTTATAATCTATTCTGCACACTGGGAAAAAAAAAAGAAAGAAAAATGGGGAGTAATAAAATAAATTCACCAGCTCTGATATCCAGGAATCATATAATTCCTGCAGCTTGACACTTTCTTAGGGATCACCAGCTTTATGATCTCAGTTACTCAGGTGCTTCTCTCTATCCTGCTTCTACTGTGGGCACAGCCCTCCGCTCTCCTCCTGAGGGCCGGTTGGAGACCACTCTCATCCAGTCTTCCATCCGCTGGAGCTCTACAGACGCTCGGCCTGTCCCTCTCTATTCCTGTGACACCGTGCTGGATAGTAACTGCACAGTACTGGGTAGGAAAGTTCTCTGGTATATCCAATAGCACCCATCTGTTCCCATCTCTACTTACATATTATAGGGGGGTCAGTTTCAGGCTTTGCAGACAGATGAATCAGGCTCAAATCTCAGCATTATCACTCCCAAGCTGTTCACAGTGAACTTGTGAAATGGGTATAACAGAACCTGTTACCGAGGATTGTTGGGAAGACTAAATTAGATAATGTATTGGCATTAATGAGGACACATCAGAATTCAAATGTTTGCTTCCTCCTCTCTCGGACTGCTGTTCACAGCACCCCCATGGACAGCCCCAGCACCTGGCCAATCAGCCGTGCTCCACAAACACCTTGCCTCTGCCTCTGCATCCTTGGCTTCACAAAGAAAGCATCCCTGCCACGTCATCTCCACCGTTTCCTTTCACTCAGCACTAGCGTTTCCTGCTGAGCTCTCTCTTTTGTTTGGTTGCAGCTCCATCCATTCCATTCTCCCACGGTAGGAAAACACTGGGAGTTATCCTTGTTAGTCCCTCGCTACCTACCACTCCCATATTTCTCTGTGAACGTCTCTCTCATTTTACTGATCACATTTTTGTAACAGTCGATTTATGACTCCCACTTGATTATTGTTCATTTTTGAATCTCTCATGTTAAGCATACAGTTTGGTAAATTTTGAGAAACCAGTAAGAAATAAGGCATGATTCATTTTTCTGGTGAAGAAGTGACTCCCAGCTAATTGACAGCCAATAATGACGGGCCCTTATTTCCCCTTGGGTGTTTATAACTCTTGTTTGAATTCTGTGTATTATTGTATTAAAATAATAAATATCTGTAGCCCCCTGGTCAACTTAAGAACTAGAACATTACCAGACACTTAGGCCTACTTATGTGTTCCTGTCCGAATCCATCCATCTGCCCTCTCTCCCACCCAGCATCCTTCTTTAGTACTTGGACTAACTTAATATCTGTCAGATCCGTGCCTGTTGGATACTGTACACAAACTGCACTTACAGGCTTGCTCAGCATTTTAGCTTGGGCTGCTTTCTGTGTCATCTGCCATTTACTATTTTATTCAAATAAAGGAAGAGATGACCCAGTGTCCACAGGAAAATAATACTGGCCACTTCACATGACACAGAACATATGCCACCTTGACTGAGTGAGGCAAACAGAAATGGGTTCTGTTTTCCCATTTTACAAGGACACTGAGGCTCAGAAAGGTAACAAGGCATGTTTCAGACACCCAGCTAGTAAACGTCAATCCCAAGTTAGACTCCAGTCTTAAAACTAAATGTTCAGTGGTGTTTCCATGACAGTCTGCTGTCTCTGAGACTTTGAGCCATTGAATCATTCAATGAAAATAAAAATGGTGCCTACCTCATAAAGATGACGGCAGAATTAAATGAGGATTCTGCCACGTGCTCAGTATAGTACCCGTCCACGTGGCAGACATATAGTAGGCATTACGTATCATCATTATTGTCATTATGGTATAGATTGGCAACTTAAAGTTTGAAGCCTCTAGAAAAATCTTCTGTGGAATCCCCTAAGCTAGCCTGGAGCAATAGCTAGCATTACTGGCTGTGTCACTGGGTTGAACTGATTACCTGGAGGCCATATGGTGAGACACCAGGAGTAGAACTTGTGGTTGGGCTCTGGATAATATAAATCCCACCAGGTGTGCTGACCAAGGCAAGCCTCAGTGCTATGGTACATGCATATGGTACCAGTGGACTTAAGTTACCTTAGCTTTAGCCTATTTGCTTTCTTAGCTTAGGGGACCTGGACCAAACTTCATAATCTCTCTGAGCTTCAATTTTCTCACCTAAAGAATGAGGCATATCTGTTTCATTTATTTATATATTTATGTGTTTTTTATTGTTTTTATTTTCATTCTGCCAATGAGCTTTGATGATGCAAATACCTACCAGAAGTAGGGTCTACTTGTGTGTGTGTGTGTGTGTGTGTGTGTGTGTGTGTGTGCGCGCGCATGCATGTTCAAGTATGCTGGCATGTTTGTCTTTGTCTTTCATAGTGTTATCTTCATATAGTTATTATCATATTATGAGCTGTTTGGGTAACTTTTCTCTGAGTTATAAAACCCTCCTCCTGTGCACCCCACTTCCTAATTACACTTTGTGGCTGACTCCTTGTCTCCCTTCAGATCTCAAATCTTCAGGAATCTCCTCTAGCCTTCACTTCAGAAGTTTCCTCCTAGGATTCTCTGTCATGGTACCCTATTCATTTCTTTCCTAACACATTTTCAAAATCAGAACATATTTTTTGTTTCTGTTTACTTATACTCCCATCATGCATCACCCTAACTAGAAAGTAAGCTTCATGAGGGCCAGAACTCCTGGCCTGTTCCCACAGTCTTCAGCACCTGCCTTGCAAATATAAGATGCTCTGTAACTATCTCTTGAATGAATGAATGAATGAATGAATGAGCAAATGATCAGACCACATAACCAGGTCTCCTTTTACAGCATGTTAGGATCATCCTGTTGTCACAGTCGACTCACGAACTGACCCAACTGGAAGGACCCTCTGAGATTCTTAGAAGATGAGGTCATTTCTTCCAGCCCTTTTGTAGAGGAAACCAGAAAGGGGAAATTGCATATCCAAGCAAAGGCCCAGTAGCCTTTGCTTCCTTGTACTCTCTTGTGTTGCCTCCCGTAGAAGCTAGCA
This sequence comes from Camelus ferus, assembly GCF_009834535.1. Classification (NCBI taxonomy): domain Eukaryota; kingdom Metazoa; phylum Chordata; class Mammalia; order Artiodactyla; family Camelidae; genus Camelus; species Camelus ferus. The sequence continues at coordinate 3,060,895 of NC_045712.1, read as the reverse complement.
AATTCTTATTATTAAAGTCACAGCTAAACAAATTAATAAGTGACAGACCAGGGAAATATAGGGGTTGTCACGGGGCCCAGTGAAGGGCATCTGGGCTGTGCCGTCAGACAGCCTAGTTTCATGTACCAGCTCCAGCCCCTCTGAGCGGGTCTGTGACATAGAACAAATTCATCTTGACAAGTGTGAGTCTCCTTCTCTAGAAAATGGGAAATCCCATTGTTGGAAGGATTTGAGTTCGCTCTGGAACACCTGGACCAGCCCCTGGCATTGAGTAGGTCCCTCTAAGTGACAGCCGATGGCATCGTGCTTGTGTTCCTCTCACTGCCTGCTCCTGTCGCCTCCACTACAGCTGTCCAAGAGCAATGTCTCAAAGAGCTTAACTTTGTGTCTTACTAAGGCTCCCTAAAAATGTGCCAGAAATCCAGCAGTGTTTTTGTAACAGCACTGAGGTCTGAGAGATTAGTCACCCTCCTCTCAGTAAAAGTAAATCATTACTCTGTATCTGCTTCTTCTATTTATGTTGTTTACCGTTGTGCATGTATTATAAAACCCACAGATCAATGCTCTCAGCAGGCAAAACGCTTCAAACCTGCAGAATGTCTTGTTTTGCACTAGGTCTTCGACAAACCAGTGTCTGCCTGCTTGAATTCTGTTTTCCGAGGGACGGTGGCGTGGGTGGCTGGGGTCTGTGATTGATCCCTGAGTGACGTCTACTTTATCACGAAGCAGCTATGATTTCCCATGTATCTGATTAACCTTCTCTGTAAGATTGTCATCATTTCTGTAATGCCAGAGGATTACTCTGTGCTTGGAAAGATGGATATCAGCTCCTTTTAATCAATAGCCTACACAAGGCGTCACCTGGCTCTGCCTGTGGTTATGTATAATGTCGGACTGAAAGGGTGCTGTCATTTGTCACATAACCTGGTTTAATTTAAAGCACCTAGGAAGTAAAGTTGGCTTTATTTTAAAACAGTATGTAGAACAGGGCATTAGGTTAGGAAAATGCATGCTTGTTTTCTGGATGATACCTTGTTGGAAAGTGAGGTCACCGAGGAGGTGACCAAGGAGGATAATGCCCCCTTATCCATCTGTGTGACAGTGGACAGGCTTGGTAACACGTATGTTGGCGTGGGAGCAAAACAGGAATAGGGGATCCAGTCGATTCCGTGCCGGCGTACCACGATGGCAGAGACGATGCATTACCACTAGGCTATTATGTAGTTTTTCATCCAAAGTAGAATGAACGGCGTGTGGTTGATAGACTGAAACAACAGCGATAAACCAGAACTGACCCTCGTAATGTTCAGTAGTGGGACGATCAGGGTGGATGATGTTTCTGCGGTGTACTCCTCCTCTGGGTTCTCCGAGGAACATCCTTTGAGATCTAGACTAACCATCACTTAATATTCAGTGTGGAGAGAATGTGTATTTCCATATTTGAGACGGTGTCCCCTCCTAGAAGAGGAGGGCTGTTAATTCTTGGGCAGGATGATCTTATGTCAAGTTTGGACAGTTTTCCATCTGTGCTGAAATCTTTTTCTGTTGTCAATGTAGGGAAAATGCAAATGTGTCATTCCGAAGTCTTTGTTCGGAGATGTAGTGTGTCAAGCCGAAAACTGCCATTCGCCTGAATGAACGAACGTTAGGTGACAGAACGAGAAATCCGTCAGGAAACGTTCTGCCTGGCGCAGATCCTCCAGAGAAAACAGACACATCAGAGTTGAATTTTTTGAGACTCAGTAACAGCAGGTCAAAGAGGCAGGGCTGACAGTAAGAAAACTTTAGGAATCTCATGTAAAGGTTGAGAGTACCCTCAACTCACTACTGTAACGGGGAGGGTTTGAGGACGTGGTGCTGGTCAAAGCGCCGTAGGCTTTGAAATCTCCCTTCAGATTCTGATCTTAACCATTTCCTCTGGAAGCTTCTGATTCTGCCTTCCTAAAATAGGAATAATACCCACCAAGATGAGTTATTAGGAACCTTAAGTGAGGTAGCATTGTGCAGGGCACTGAGCACACAGCCTGACACTTAAAAGACAATTTGCAAAACAATGAGTCTTTTCCCTTCTAGAGGCAACTAAGTATATCCCGCAGTTAAGAACACCCCAGACCCTGATGAAAATTTCCCCTCCACTACTTACTTACTGTGTGACTTGCTGAGCCTCAGTTTCCTCATCTCTGAAATAGGCATGATAATGTCCACCTGATAAAATTTTGTTTTCTTAGTTTTAATTTTTTTCTCCAGGGTCCTATAGAGAGCATTAATATGAAAACGATACATGCTCCTGGTTTCCTAGAGGTAACCACCCGCAGTGTGGGGGCCTTTGTTTGTTGGTTTTTTGGTTTTGCATTCTTTTCATATCTTTAATGTGCTTATTTTGCTATGTCTTGATTTTCCCATTTTAGGGATTATTTTTTGACTCGCTACAGAAAGGAGTTTTTAGCTCTTTTTCACACACCCCAGACCCACATGGTACCCTTCTTATTACCTAAATACATCGTAATTCTGGCTAGATTGTTAATCTACATTACATAATTGTGACTATGCAAAGCAATTCCCAAGTGAGCAATGGAACATACTGTGATTCATTTCCTTTTATTTCCTTTTCATATCTTTTTTATTTCTCTACTGTCTTTTTGTTTACTTACTTACCTTCTATATACATATCACTAATTTGAACCAAAGCTTTTGGCCAGTTTTCAAAATTTTTTTAAAAATATGATTAGACATTTACTCTAAAATATCCTTCTAGGATGCTATTTCATCATCTTCATGGGACTTTCCACCCTCTCTTTCCTATTTTGGATCCCCTATTTAATTTCCTAAATCTTGTGTCTTCCTTCCTTTTTTGAAGCACATACTGCAGGGGTTTCCTGGGAAATCCTTGCTTTTCAACACGTTGCTTTCTTTAACTCTCACACATGATGATAGTTTGGCTGGGAGTAGAATTCTAGGCTAGAAATAATTTTTCTTCTGAATTTTGAAGGTATTGACTTGTTGCCTTCCAGATTCCAACATTGCCGTTGAGAAGTCCAAAACAATTCTATTTTTTTTTTTCCGCGTGTGACCTGTTTTTGTTTTTGTTTTTCCTCTGTCTCCCTCTGGACACTTACAGGCTGTTCTCTTCATTTTCTTGTTTCTGTTTGTTACTAAGTGGGCCTATTTAACTTGCAAACAGGTGTCCTTTTCCTTCTGGGAAATTGGGGGTACTCTTTTATTGAGGATTATTTCTCTCCTATCTTTTTCCTGTGATTTTTCTCTCATCCTTAATATGTTTCATTTTTGCATTTTTCCTCTGTCCTTCAGAAATTTTCCTCAGATTCCTCTTCCAACTAATTTTCATCTCTGCCATGGCCAGGCAAACAGAGGCAGGTAGCCAGGCTGCACAGACATCGGACGTGCTGCAGCAGCATTCCCAGGGAGAAATCCACAGAGACACGAGCACTGGTGGGAATGCAAGTCCCCCACTGTCCACGGCATTCTGGGGCAACCTGCAGAAACCGAGCAAGCTGTCACCTGACAAGAGGGCGTGCTGCGTCTTGGGCTCTAGGGCTTCAAAGTGCACGATTATGCAGGCAGATCTTTCTTCTTTCTTAGCATGATCTGCAGGCCAGAGGGCAAGCCTTGTGGTTCCTAGTGTACAAGCGAATGCAGGAATACCACCTCAGTGTTCATGATTGGAGACCACTGACATGACGGGGGACTGGGGCCAAGAGCTAGAGTTGACTCGGATGAACTGTCCTAAATGCTGGGCCATGGCTAGTTTTCACAGAGCTGTGCACAAAGCCTCCTCCTTTCTTGGATACTGGCCCACAGGACAAGTTAGCCAAGTTATCTTTTAACTCCCAATTGTCATGGCTTAACTTTCCAGCAACTCTCTTTTAGTCTCTGAATGTTCCTTATTTGCACTGTTGGGGCTTCTTTGTCTACGCATGCATTCCATATCTCCTATTTCTCTGGAAATATTAACGATAGATTTTCTTTTCTTGCCTTGGACTTGATCTTTTATGTTAGAAGCTGTCCTCAGATGTCTAGTGATTCTCAGTTGGCACGAAAGAGTGAAGCATGAAAAAGCCAGGAACCTGTGAGTGAAGTCTATTGACTAAGAGTTCAATACGACTGAGCCATTTTGAGGGGAATACCTCCCTATGTCAGTATTTTTAAGTTGATCACAGTCCCTAAAGACAGGCATCTCACTGCTAGTGTCCTGGGAGCCATATGGAGGAAGAGCGTTGGGAATCTCAACATTCATGATGTACATATTCACAGAATCCCTGCTACCCTCCTTTGAACCTGGTATCTCCAGGCCCAGAAGCCTTTCTCTGCTTAGAAGGTAAAATCCCAGCATACTTCCAGGGTAAGGAAGGCTCGTCACCTGGGCGCCTGGAATAAGGGAAGATATCTGGGGACTTAACTGATTCTAAACAAAATTCATCCGGGGCTCCATTCCCTGCACTTCCGGCAGCAAGTGATGCCACCACTTCCTGAATCTTGGGGGCATAAACTAAAGACTAAAAGTCAAGCTGCTCCTGGTGTTTATTTCCCCGCTGCCAGCTTAGGATTCAGGCTTCTTGTCTGCTAACATCCAGTTGCTTCCCAGCACCCCCAAGTTTAATGATTAAGACCATTCTTAATCATGAATCATCCCAACCATTCTCTCCATCCTTATAGTTTATGCCTTTTTAAAAAAAATCCCTGAGCTACTAATGGAAGAGACTTTAGAGAGGTCCTGGAATCCTAATAGAGTTATTATGAGGAGGAAATGAGATAATTTATGGAAAGAAGCTAGCACGGTATCTGACACATAATCATACTGATTATTTTTTGTTGCTTTTTTTTAAAATTATTACTCTCTTCTTATAAAACCATCCCAGCATGTAAATTACTTTTGGCCTGCTCTATATTGTCAAATAACGTGGAAAGGGAAAGTCTTATGAAGTTAAACCTATGTAATTTATCTGATTTATTCAGGTCCCACTTGCCACCATTACTAGGTTATCTACATAATCAAGATCATTCAGACTGAGCTTGTGAAAGAAATGGGGATTGAGTGTGTGTGCCCCTCAACCTCTCACATGATGAGGTTGCTCAATCTGTGTTTAGCATCATGTAAGTACCTTTCTGGATTAGAATCCAGATCTCTTAATTGTTAGTCAGTTCTACTGACTCTGATTAGAGAGTGGATTGCCCTCAGAAGTTTGGCACCCCGGCTCCCACGTGGATCCGTTGTACAGAGTCAGGCATGTGCCTCAGGGTGACCCTGTGAGAGAAGCAGTCTTAACAGCGTCTGTGGGAATCTCTGCTGCTGCTTTCAAAAGCCACTCTTAGTCTTTGTGTGGTTTCTGGCCTCTGGAGAATTATCAAATAGAAGACAAGAGGGGACAACAAACGTTTAAAAAGATTCCGTATTTAAAAGCCAAAGATGCCGCTCACCTAAGCTTTGTTCAGACCTTTCGTGTCCCTCAGTACAGTATATTTTTGGCCATGCCCCATAAATTACTCAAATAATCCATTAAGATAGCTGTAGAAATCAGCATAGCAAACTATCAGTGAGCGAGTTTAGTTATTCACCGGTTATTAATCTTCTCAGCTCAGGGTCATATTGTCCTGTCTTCAGCATTTTTCACAGTGTCTGATGATGTCCGGAGAGTTAATGGAGGTCCTGGAATGTGGATGCAACAAGCAAGATGATCTTGACTTGATGTCATTCTGGGGACCGTCTTCAAACCTGGTGTGTTGCCCTGGCAAGTGAACAAGACGGCACCTGTGCTGTTTATCTGGGTGTCTGTACATTGTCCTGGCGAAGAAACGTCTGTGTACAATGATAATTTCCTTATGATACTTTCACTCGCCGCGAAATTGTTTTGAGCATCTGTTACCATTTTTAGAAGCTGTCAGTTTTGTTTCCTCTTTTGCTTCCATGTAAAGTTGAGGCAGATTTTGTCATGACTTAGAAACCCACAATATTGCTTCGGAGATTTATACGAACGTTTTCCTTTCACTAAATTTTTCTCTCTCCCTCCCCGAACTTTGCACATTTTAGGAGAAACTGTTTTTCTTTAAAAGTTCCTGCAGTTACAATCCAGGCACAACAGATAGATTCAGTGATGAAGATGGTGATGATGGTGGTGATGATGATGATAACTTGTATCAAACACTGAATATGTGTCAGTCATGTTACATGTGGCCATAGGACAATTAAAGTTAGGAAAAAATTAACTGACTTAACAAGTCAAGTGACCTAGCCATACTCAGTCAACCAGTAAGTGGTAGAGCTAAAATTTGCATCCAGATATTTCTGACTCCACAGATCAGTTTCTTAACTACTTCTAGTCTGTAAGAGCAGCTTTCTGTTTAGAATCTGCACCCTCTTGTCTTGTCACGAGTCTAGATTAGACAGTGGTTTGTAGTTTGGGTATACATGGTACAGCTATCAACCTTTGTACCTTAAAGAGGTTATACCTTCACATTTCTGTCTTTCACAAAAGTGTTGATTGAGGTCTGGTAAGGCGTTGTGGGCCATTGTAAAGATCTGGGCATTTACTCAAAAAGAACTATGGAGGCATCTTTGTTTCTGCGGGTTTCTTAGGAATAGCTAACATTTATTACGTGGTAAGTTTGACTTCTAAACCTTTGTCTTAAATTGCTCATTTAATCCTAGAAGTATGAGGACTATGGTGTCATTCCCATTAAATCTGGGAAAAACCGAGGCTATGAGAAATGAAATAATTGCCCTAGGGTCCACACAGTCAGTGAGTGACTGAAATTGAATTAAAACTCAGAAGTCTGTCTCCGTTGTCCACATGCTTAATCCCATCATTCAGGGGTCCAATTTTCCAATATATAATGCTTTGAAATGATTTATTTTTAACTTGGAAATGTTTTACATCCATGTGTTTTTGCCTCCTCTTGAACTGAGCCTTCATTGATGGGGCTGGTTTCCAGAAATAACCTAGACACTGCTACCTTTCGGAGCATGAGACAGTAAAGTGTAATGATTCCTTTTGGGCTTTTCTGGAGCTGATTCTTGCCATTCTTCTCTTGAATCCTTTTCTCTCCTCATCCCCTGGGCTCCACTGGAGTCCTGTTTTCCCTTCCTCCTTCCCATGAGTTGACTCCTGCAAGTATCCCTGGTTCCAACACATCATGTCACATTCTATCAGAATAAAAAGAGAATTAGACAAAGCTCATTTACGCCTAAGCATTGGCAGCCACCCAAACACCTCTTTCACAATGAATTAAAGTGAGCAGTCAGCCGCCGTCATATTGGAATGGAAAACAGTAGCATAGAGGGCTTTCCAGTCAACTGCACCTGGGACTGAATACCTATTTTCTCCTTCTAACTAGGTCTGCGGCCTTGGGAAATATATTTAGCCTCTTTAAGGAAGGCTCAGGGTCCATAGCATATTACATGGTGAGAACGATATACCTCTCGTAGAGTGGTGAAGTCTAACTGGTGGTGATCCATTCACTCTACAGATATTTATCACACCTATCTTGTCATTAACTAGGCTATCTGTCAGGGACCTGTGCTGAGCCAGAAAGATGTGCTCCTTGCCCTCATAATGCTTAAATTTTAGTGAGGTCACAAATGCAGGTATTTAGCACAGATCCTGGCACGTGGTTAATGGACTGTTTGTAATTATGTAAATATATCCTGTAACATAGTAAACAGCGATGGTGATGATAATGACAAGGGTCAGTGATGGCGAGGCGGGCAACACAGTATCATCGTCATTCCACCAAGAACCTGAAACGGCAACTCCAAGAACTAGGCATCCTCGTGAACAGCTTGTTCTCTGTTTTCTCCTCATGTGAGTTATCTACCAGACAACCACAAAACAAAACGGAAAATGTTTAATAAACACATTGCTTACCACCTTGATGGCTGTACTACACACAGCCTTCACTTCTGGGTAAAGTCATACAGGTAAACATTTTAACAGTTTCTTTTAAATCACCCATGTGAAATCTTTCACTGACAGATTTCTAAAAATCATAAATGAATGCATCCTCTTCGCAGTCATCTTCATCTTTAGGAAACAGCGATGTTATCTTTTTGATCACCCAACACTGTAGATGCGGCATTTTCTCCATTCACATTTTACCTCCTTTTCTAACTGGTAATTGAACGATTCTTTTTGAATTTGCCACCTTCCTCATCAGTTTCACAGTTTTTCCTCCTCCCGGGTAATTTTCCAGTGCCATCCTTTCCTTTTGGAACGTGCGTTTATGCAGTTCTTGGACTTGAGAGGCCAGGATATTGTTGGTGCGTGAAGTGTCTTTGGCGTCTTTGGATTTAGCTGCTCGCTCGAAGCATCTGGCAATCGAACATAAACTCCTGTACTTGAGCATTCATGCTTGAACCAGAAATTACTTTGTCATCTTCACTGGCTTTTATTAAGCAGCCGACAGCTGTCTTGGAACTATGACTTACAACCGTGAGCACTTTCCCTTAGACTGTCATCCCCTTCTTATCCTCAAAATAGGTCTCTTCTTTTTTTTCCCAAGCAAATCTTCAACATCAGCAGTAACGGTAGTGATGGTATCCCACACTTGGGTAGCGTTTTATAGTTTATGAAGCATGTTGAAATCCATTAACCCATTTTGAATTTCATAGTCATCATGGGATGCCAAATGCCATCACTTTCAAATAATAGAGGAGAGAACTACAGCTCAGAGATGTCAAATGACTTCTTGGTGGTTACACACCTAATTGGTGCTATGTGGCCAAACCTGGAAACTAGGTTTTTAAGACACTAAATAGAGTGTTTTATACATTTCATTATGCTGGCATTCTTAGCAAAACCTATGTCTACATCAAAGCATCACTAAAAGAAGTTATTTTACTCAATAAGAAACAGCCCCCAGCTGCCATTTCTGTGATGCGCTCTGGGACTGGGCATATTTCCAGTGACCTGAGCATCCAGCTTGCTTCTGGTCCTCCAGCATTGCTGGGGAGCTTCCAGTCTGGGAAGAAATGACAAAGGGTTCTCATGGCTGCCATGTTGCACAAGTGAACATTCTTTGCTATGGGAGTGGTGTTTCCGGGAGTTGAGCAAAATAGCAGGTCCTGGTACAGTGTCCGAATGCAAGACAGTCTCTCTGAGCTCGTCTGCTTCTCTACCCAGTACAGAAATAACTCCCAGCGGAGTCTCAGTTAAGGTTCAGAACAGTTGTGGAAATGGGTGAGAAACTGTTTGTAAATTGTAGAATGACCTACAAATGTAGGGCCATGAGCTTTCTCTATCTTGCTTGCTTGGATGAATGAATGAATTGATTTTTCTTACTTGTCCCTCTGCAAGTCTTGGTCTGTTTGATGCTGCAGCAGTCTGCAAAATTCCGTTCTCTCTTATGTACTGCAGCCCAGAAAGATACCCTAGGGACTTGACAGGAGTCATACAAGTGACGTGCACGTTATTTGTTGTAAACTAGGTGGGGATCTTGCCTCACTATCTTTCTTACCATGAAGGAGCTGTTCCATTCTAATGGTTAATCTAGGAAATGAGTTCATTTCCTATGAAGTTTAAAAAGATTTGAGGAATGGACACTTGAATATGTGTGCAGGAACACACACACACACACACACACACACACACACACACACACACACACGGGGGTTTTTGTATGTTTATTTTAATTCAAGTAATTAACATGTTTTTGGAATGAGGAAGTAGTTAATTTTTTTTTCCAAGACCAACCAAAAAGCAGTTTCTCGTTTGCCCTTAATAAATAAATCCCTTTCTAAAGTATCTGACCAATTTTTAATGTTGACCATGACTCAGTATTTTTAGACAATATTAACACTGCAATTCCTCACATAATCATCATGGCAAAGCCCAGCCATCAGGGGAGAGGACAGTCAGTGAAGATGTGGGATATGTAGGACTTTGGGTCAAAGTGGATAATCGATCATCCTCAGGTGGAAGTAGCAAGGTGCATCTGTCAGGGAGGAAGAAATTTTCCTTTACCCTTCTAGGTTTTTTTGAGAATTAAATTGGCATAAGACGAATTAACAGGAGAAAAATCAAACAGAAGTTTAACAACATGTATACATGGAGAGACCCAGAAAAACTTAACTCTCCCAAATGGAGGAAACCCCCACGTTAAATACTGTCTTCAGCTAAAGACAAAAGAGGGGGACAGGGGTAGGGGTTTGGGACTTCAAAGGAGAAGAAGACAATTGAATGGAGATGGAAAAGCAAAAATCAGGTACACAGATGTTTGCTGGGTGGGGCAGCGACAATGGGACACAGAGGACTCTGAGCTGCAGGCCCCTCGGAGTCTCCCCCAGGGCACCTGGCCCATATTCTATGCAGATATCTCTGGGATAGCTCCAGAAATGGGCACTCTGTCCAGATTCTACAGGCAGCAAGGGGGATGGTACAAAGAAAGACTTTCTGAGTCTTCTGTTTCTTAAAACAAATCAGACTAAATTAATCTTCATGCCAAAGAGACACATTTCGGGGTAGCGAATTTTGCTCCCCTAGGCAACTTATCTGTATGTAAATGGTTATATTTATAAAGATGCAGCTTGCCCAATAAAAGTTTTCTATTTTGATGTCCTGAAAACTATGGATGGAACATTTGTAACTCTGCAAAAGACTGCTTTTTCACTTTCCAGAAATTCTTTGGCGGCTGTGTGCCTTCCTCTTGGTGGGGTGTCCTTTATTCAGCATCTAATTTCTCTGGGGTTTATGAAGCAGGGGATTCTGCCGTTCTCTGCTTCTGTCCCCCTCGCTCTGTTTCTCTGTATTTTCTTCTTTTCTCCATCTCTCTGCTGTCCCACTCTCCCTCACTTCCACTGTCCATTACAGACATTAGGTGTGTTTTAAATTATTTGATGTACCTTTAGATTTTTGTGTCCCTGTACCTAATTTAAAAGTCAGGAAAAGTTGTAAACATCTCTCTGAAAATTAACTAAATTAAGTTGCTTTCTACTTCTCTGACCCTCTATTGATTTTTTTTTTCTCTCTGGGTCAGCAACTCTCAGTAGAAAGGAAAGTGTCCCTGTCTCTGGTGTGGAAGATTGGACCCAATGTGCAGCGACCCTCAAATCTACCCCATAAGGTAGTTCTTCCTGACACGAGTGTGTTTCCCAGCTATTTCCCTCTTTCTCCTCCGAGTGAAGAGCAGGAACAGCGTCTTCATTGAAGACCCTCCTCATGTTCATTCTCCTGCCTTTAAATTTCATCGAATGTACATACAGATCACACTCAGGAGCAACAGAAGAGGACTCAGTTAGCTAAACTCAGGGTGCCTTACCTGCCAGGCACACAAAAGGAGCATCTCGGCACCTGCAGGGGCCTGGGAGCTATTAACCGTCGTCCATCCTGAGGGATTGCAGGCAGAAGTGCACTTAGAATTACAGACAAGCCTCCAAACAAGCTAGTCGAGAGTAGCCTAGAGGTTTGGGTCGGGGGCTTGTTTGATTTTGTTTTGCCAAATTTTGATTTTGTTTCTACCTCAACCCTTCCTGCACCAAATAATGGGAGGGACCTAATTATTCCCACAAAGATAGGAAAACCCTCTTTTTTAAATGTCATATGCTCCTCGGTGACCTTTTCTCAAATCTGTAAGCAAACAAAGAAATAGCGCTTCAGACTTTGAGCATTATTGCCTCTTTTCCAAGATGCAGGGTCCTTAAACAGAGGAATTGGAAAATTGCTGAGAGCAGCAGGATGAACAGAAAAGGGACACTTTCTCCTTCTGCTGTGGCTTCAGCACCACCTACTGACCAGACCCTGGTCCTTCCCCACGTAACAAACTGCAGGAAGTTGGTGATTTGCATGTGATGAGTGACACTGGAAGGCACTGTCAGTGGACTTCCTTGCCCTTGCCTCAAGGTGTACATTCTGTTTCTATTGTAGTTTAGGTAAATATTCTCTCACCTCGTGTCAGTAGATACAGCCAGACGCCCATCAGGTGCAGTAATATATTCCTTTAATCAGCAAAAGACCTCATTTCACTATTCCTATGCATGCCATAGGATGGGATTTATTTTATTTCCCTGGCATTCAAGGGATTTCTTTGGAATTTTTTTGCCCAGTGACTCATCAGGGCGAGTTACTCATATGTAGTTGATGTAAAAAAAAAAACAAAAACTAAAAAACAAAACAAAACAACAACAACAAAAACAGGCCTGTAATTCCTCCATCTCCAAAAGAAAAATTCTAATTATTATATGATACAAATGTTTCTCCATGGTTCAAAGAGATCTGTGGGTCCCATTTATCATTCTTTTTTATCTTCAATCACGGTCTGAAAAGTGGCATAGTGTAATTTTCATTATATCTTGACTTGAAGAAACGCTTCATTTAATTTGTCAGTGAGAATAGTCCTTTCCAATAGTCTATGAGGATCATTTGTTTTAAATCTGAAAGAAAGAAAACGTGAGAGGGTAAATGTCACGCACCCAGCTCTCCCTCTGTTATGGCTCCTAATTAGCTTGAGAAGTATTTTTATTCATAGTGGAAGCTCATGCACCTGCAGAAAATTTTTGTCCATTTGGAAAGACATCCCAGCAACTAAAACATGTCACAAATCCAAAACCAGAAGGGTGGTTTGCCCTAGTGGCAGGTTAAAAAAAAAAAAAAAAAAAAGAGCAAACAAGTTGACCAGGAATGATTTTAAGACAAATTTTGACTTGACTATTTAATACCAAACAAGGCAAAACAGAAATTCATCATGAATGGTTGTAACCGTCTTGGAGGCCTAAAAGGCAGCCAAGAGCCTTGGGAAGTCATGAGAACAGGCTGCATAATGAAACAGGGGCTTTATGCTACACACTTTGACCAGGCAAATGTAGTAACTTTGATTATCATTTGGCTGCTTGTCTCCGACGTACTTACACTTGGTCACCCTCAATTGGCGTGTGCATCGCAGTTTCCATGGGTGACAGTCAAGCTTATTAAACAGTTCTGCTTTGTGTTTTTTCCTAGTCCTTGAAAATAGATAGGTAAGCATTCTGCTCAGGGGGTGATTTGTAAATTACCTTACAGAAGCCTCCCGTTTCTGCTCAGTCTGGGGTCAGAATTTGTTTTGTGTTTTTTCTTCCCATGTCATTTGTCAAGCTGCACAGGTTGTTCAAAGAACCAGGTCACAATACCGTGTGGCAGTGCTTCTTGGCATGAATCGATTAAAAACCTTGACGTGTGAAAGTCTATGCTATTGCTGTGTTTTTCCACCACCTACAAAGGAAAGATTTCTTTGTCTTCAGCCAAGATAAAAGCACTGCTTTTTTTTTTTCCAACTGGTTCCCTTCACTTTTTCACACAACAAAATCATATTTTAATTGTGTTAACAAATAGAGAGGTAAGATAAACAAAGAAAAATAGTGTCCACTTATTTTAATTTTTTTAAATTCTCAATTCATAGCCATAGCTGCTCAGTACGAAACATATCTAAGTGAAAAGTAAACGTCTGAAAAAAAATCAAATGTTTAAAAGATTTCCAAAAATGTAATAATTATAACCCAAATGGACTGTTGGAAACAAATACCAAATACATCTAGATGATTATGCTTTGAATGTATTTTATTTCATGAGGATATTTTGGCAGTTAAAGCTGCCTACGCCTCAAGCCAGGGTCTGGATCTCGGCTTCCTACCGGGAAGCTGGGGTGGATACAAGGGAGGAGAGAATTCTCAGATTCAAGTAGTTGAAAGGGAAATTATTGATGGCCAGGGTGGGCAGCAAGTCCACCTAAGGAAACAAGAGCCAGGTCTGTACAATATAAGGTGCAATGCCCTGTATTTTGCTACCATATGGGATGCGAATCCTAAACCCTTCACATAACCTGTTTAGGGTTTTATAACTATATAACATGGAGGAATGTTCATGAGGAAGAAAAAAATTTCCTTATAAGATGAACTTCCAAACCAAAATTACAAAGACAGTGAGGAATTCTGGCCCCCTAAGAGACAGTCAGCAAATACAGCAGAGAAGAATTCACACCCTCACAAGTAGCAATAATGGAACCATCTGAAAAGGACTTTTAGCTAAGTGGTGTAGATTTCTCAGGGATGACCTCACCCACCCCATCCTTCCCCACGTCCCTATCTGACTCCCTGCAGAATGGAGTTTTGAAAAGTAAATCAGGGGAAAAAGAACCAACTGGAACCTATGTTGTTGCTTGTTTTGATAGCTGCTTTCCAAACAACCTAGCAGAGAAGAATTAGAATATTAATCAATTTTCCTCTATTTAAAAATAAATGATTATCTAAAAGGTTAATTAATTTTGAGTAATGCCTTGTTCCTGACAATAGATATTTTATGGATGTACTGATTCAAATTTTCACCCTGGTGTGAAATGCAGAACTCAGGGTGTTTCAATTTTAGTAAAGTAATGCATTCTGTATTTATTCTTCTAAGAAGTAGCATAAAACTTTAATTTTAAAAAATTTGTTTATTTTTTTCATTTTTAATTTAATCTTATTTTCGGGGGAGGGGAGGTAACTTATTTAATTAATTCATTTATTTATCTATTTGTTTATTTTTAGAAGAGATACTGGGGATTGAACCTAGGACCTCGCTAAACACAGATTCTACTACTTGAGCTATACCCTGCCCCTTCATAAAACTTTAATTTTTAAATTGCATAGGCTCTAGAATTAGAGTTAGCCATCTTCTTAATTTTATTTTTCTGTGGGGTAGTCACTTAAAATTTTTATATTTTAAACACTACGGCAGTCTAAGTCCTGTTGTTCCTTCCATTTCTTTTCTTTCTCTTCCTATCATCCTTTTGCTTCCCAGCACAAGAGGAGTCGACATAGGCTGAGGATATAGGGGAGTGAGGCAGGCTGGAGAGGTATATGGAGGCATGAATCTACGGGCCAGAATCTCAGGATGTGGGGTAGTTGAGGGTAGGTGCAGAGGTGGTGGGCAGAGGAGACAGTGGACAAAGCTGGGGGGTTGATTATAGCAAACAGAAACGTAAGTTGATTAAGCAAATAGAAACAGTTGTAGATGGAGATGTATGTGTATTGTACGTGTGTGTGTATGCGCGCGCACGTGCACGCGCACTCACCTCTTTGGCTGAGAGGGCCTAGAATGGCTGAGTGCAGAGCTGTCCACATCTTGGTTTCTCAAAACCATCCTCCACTAAAAAGTACCAGCCCTCCTGAGAGAAAGCACCAATCCTGGGGCCGAAAGTAAGGAAACACTCAACAAATGACAACAAAATGTCACCAGGGCACAGGAGCCAGCTTAAAAGAACTGCTCCTGGCCAAAATGGGGGCAATTTGAGCATTAAAATAAGTGACACTGGTAATGTACTGCAATTCATTGAATAAAATAGGAAGCCAAGAGTGAATGAATGAATGAATGAATGAATGGGAGAGGAAAGCTCTCCTTTACAGTAGAATGTCATTTAGTGTATGTAGAAGGAATGACAGAAACAGAGACTGGCCATTTGGCCACATCAGAGAGGTTGCTTCAGGCAAGAGTCTTCAGTGGAACCTAAGGCTGGTGGGTGGAGGTTTAATGAGCATCAAGATACTGCTGTAATTTTGGAATCCCTGCCCAGATAACTCATCACCCAACTCCTGATTCGATGCCCTTAGAAGGGAAACAGCAGATAAACCCAGGCTGAGAGTCACCCTACAGGATGTAAGCTCTATCCTCTTTAAAACTGTCAAGGATTTTAAAAGATAAGGAAAGACTAAAGAAATGTTCTCACTTGAAGGCATCTAAAGACGCATGACAATTAAATTCAACATTTATTCCTGGATGAGGTCCTGGATCAACGGATAAAAAGACATTACTAAGAAAGTCAGCAAATTTTAAATGGGATCTGAGTTGCCTAGTGTTGATGTGGCAGAGTTGCTTTCCTCATTTGGAGGGTCTTGTGCTGATTATTAGGAAAGTATCCTTGCTGGAGGAAATACACACTGGATTGTTTAAGGGTGATGAGACATGCCTGTAGTGGCTCTCAAAAGGTTCAGAAAGAGACTAATGATAGTAGATGAATATAAATTATCGATAATACCACATATATCTGTTACACATCTCTGTTACGTGTAAGAGAGAAAAGAATATGAAATAAGCAAGTGCAATAAAATATTAACAATGGACGGCTCTGTGTGAAGGTGATAGAGTTTTTTGCATTTTTCTGGCAACTTTTCTGTGAGATTGAAATTATTTCAAATAAGTTACTTTTTAAATAAATTCCTTTTTATTTACTTATTTATTTATTTTGATCCCTAATTATCTTTACTTTTTTAATTTTTTTTAATTGAAGTGTCAGTTTACAATGTTAGTTTCAGGTGTACAGCAAAGTGATTCAGTTATACATACACATAACATAGATATTTTTTCTTTTCAGATTCCTTTCCATTATATATTACAAGAAATTGAATACAGTTCCCTATGTGTGTCTGTTAATCCCCAACCCCTAATTTATAATAAATTACTTTTTAAAATGAATTCCTTTTTAGAAGCAAGCAAAAATAAATTCTAAATGTGGTCTTAGAGGCAGAAGTCAGCAGTGAGCAGACAAGGGGGTCAGAGTCTGCACAGTGAGTGAGCGCTTAGGCGGCTGCTTGTTTGTGTTCTGTAGTCAACTTAAGTCAGGATAGATAATAAGAAATACAGCACAACAGCTTCCCAGTCTACAGCATGCCAAGGTTCAGGTCCTTGCTTGGGTCAGTAACCAGCACGGCCATTCATAGATCATCAGCAACTTAATCTTTAGCCATCTCTGGTGAGCAGGGACAGAGCTCGGCACCAGGGATTTGTAAAAGTGTAAGATGTGATCCCTGACCCCCAGGAACCTGATTACAGGGGAGAAACTGAATCTATGTAAATGGTATTCCACAGCAGTGCTCACGCTGAACATCGAAGAAATAGAACAGTTAATGCTGACAAGCTTTACACGAGGAAGGAATCACCCGAGTGGAGTGGCCAGGAAAGCATTGGGAAGGTGGCTTGCATTCATCTGCTCTTCAGAAAGATGGCAGGCTTCATCTAGCCTGCTGGCTTCCGGTGCAGCCTGACATGCTGTCTCTGATGGAGACCACCTCCACTTGCATACTTCTAGAAATGGCGATGCTTGTTTTCCTGAGGCAGCCCATGTCCCTGTTGATAAGGTCAAATCATTAGAAAGTAATCCTTTATATGGAGCTAAAGTATGCGTCCTCGTAGGTACGCTTTACTTTCTATGTTGAAGCAACACAAAATAAGCTTAATTCATCTTCTGCCTATAAACCCTTCCCATATTTGCAGACCAGTCTCATGTCTCCTCTAATTTTTCAGTGTCAAACATTTTCATTAATTTTAGCTCTTATAGATTTATTGGATCCTTCACTAAACCTCGGTGTGCTCATCTGCCAGTGAATCCAAAGGATGTTCCTAGTAAGCTGTGGTCTTACTACTGCAAAATATGGTGGGGTGTATACCTCTGTAAGGTGGCATACCATATGGCGTTAATGCACCTAAGCTTGCATTAGCTTCTTTTGGCAGCTGCACGATCGTGTCGGGACTGAAATGCTGAAGTCTTTCCCATGTGAACTTCCAGCCCGGTTTTCCCCGAGCCTGAACCTAAGTAGCTGATTTTCATAAGTGTAGCTTTTTGCCTTTACCCCTATTAAATTCCATTGTAAATTAAAGGATTGGTCCAGCTTGAAATCACTGGGAATTTCAATTCTCATCTCATGTTTAGAGGCTTCCTTTTAGATCTGTGTCTTATGCAGAATTGATGTTTGAAAAAATAGTTCATCCAGCACTGGTTTTATTTTTATCAGAAAAATAGGACCAACTAGAAAGTGCTTAAATTCACCCATAAAGATTCTACCTCTAGGTTGATTGTGATCATTAACCAGCTATCTTTGTGGTGTCATTTAAGGACTGTTAAGAATTGTTCTCTACCCAGTCCCCTTCTGTGTCATTTGAGGTGAGCTGACTGTCAGCTCTTTGACTAGCTGCTTCTGTTTTTAAAGAATCCCATTTTTAAAAATCTCCCTCTCAAATTTAGAAAAGAAGACACAACCTGACTAAAAGGCATGATCAAAACCACTGCAGTCACGAAATTCACTAACAAAAGGAGATGTATACCACCCCTGAATGAAGATGACTAAAACACACATTAAATACTTTTCCAATCGGCGCCAAGTGAGTGTCTTGGTCCTGTGTGGGAAAGGTAAAGAAATTATAAACCGAGATGGAGGGGTCGGTATAGTAAAAGGTAGGCAGCATCAAAATGGAATTCCTATCCTATAAACCCTCAGGCGCTTGTTTTTACAGATAATAAAAGCCCTAAATCAGAAAGCTTTCCTACGAACAGCGCATGTCAGGATGTAGTAGAACTTGGATAATAAGAGTTACGACTTACGCACCTGTTGACCTAATCATTAACAGAGTGGTTAATAATTAAATCTCTCTCGTGGTTGCTATCATCTTTAGGAAAAAAACACTTGGTTTACTTTCTGTCCTCTCTATATTATAGAAAAACTGTAAAGCATAAAGGGATTTTTTTCATTCTAGGAGGGTTAAGCACTTGGAAAATACATATATATATATATACACATATATTCTTAAGCAGCAATCCTCTGGAGTTCTGAATTTATCATTCTCCACAGGATGAACGAACCATAAGCTGGAAAGTTTAGGGGTGTTGTTGGTTCTGTTTATTGTTGCTATTTAATTACATCCAAATCCAGACATCAATTCACATCTTGAGTCCTAATTGCCTTTGAGAGTTCTATGCACAGAACAATAGCTGGAGTGACTCTTCAGAACAGAAGTCGTAAATACAAGTTCTTCCTGATCTTGATGAATTAAAACCAAAGGAAGGGAGACAGTTTTGTTTTGAAAAGCCATCTGTTTATTTGTGTACAGTGTTTGTATTCAAATGTAAGGAAATTAATCAAGTAAAAAGCATCGGAATTCACAACACAGAAGACAGGAGTACAGAACAAGCCTACAATTTGAGAAAACCGAGGAGCTAATGAGTTTTTGAACCTCTTTAGTTTAATCTAGTCTGGTCCCAAGGAGACCTCTCTGGTGTGTGTACAGCGCTCGGCTTCCTTTGCGTTGATCCTTGCTGCCTCAGGTCTCAAAATGTGAATCGGTGACAGGTGCTAAGTGAATGAATTAGCAGCGGTCAGCACGGCAACTGTAGCAGCATAATCCTTGATTTAGGGAACTTCTCTGGTCCTTGGTTAACAGGCAACTGAGTTCACCAATAATCACATCTGTCCCAGATCCTTCCATGTGCACAAAGGGATGGACATTTCTTTTGGAAACAAATGACAATTAAGACATGAGCCAGAATCGCAGATGGCTCTAGGCTTTGGGGTACGTGCCAGCTCCTTGCTACTCACCCAGAAGTTGTCAGGAGACAGGGAGCAAGACATGTTCAAGGACTTGAGTATGGACATTTGACTCTGCACTCACCAGTTTGATGTGTAAGCTTATAGCCAGAGCCAGCTTTGTAGGCATAAAATCATCACTCCCTCTTACCTGTCGAAGGCAGTAACCTCAGTACTCTTGCAGTGAAGTCCTCCGAAACTGTCTTCACGCCATGGCCTTCTTTGAGTTTCTCCTGCATTTGCAGATCCCCAGCTGACCACACAGAAGCCGGAGTGCGAAGTGCTGTGTTACACCCTTAGGCTTGCTCTCTGGATGGCTTGTGAAGGGAGATCATCTTTCCAGCTACATGAAGGGAGGCAGCTTCGCACAATAGGTGGTACCTTAACTACTCTCAGGCACCACTTTCCCTCATCTGTTAAATAGCAAGGATAATACTACCTGTTTGTTAAGAATAAATGAAATAATCAGTGTCAAGCAGGTAACGTGGTGTCCAGAATGTAAGGGGCTCAGTTAGTTTTTACCAATGTTATTATTCCCCCCAGTTTTTTATATCTCTCTTAGTACGAGGACACTGTTATTCATATCACACAAAACTCATGCTCAGTGGATAAATCAACAGATAAATGAAGGTACCTTAAAATGAATATCTAAAATGCAAAATCAGTGGACAACTATTTAAAGTAGAATAATGTGATGTCTTGCCAAATAAAAAACATAGACCTATATCATTTTGACCAGGAATTATATGTTCCAATCTTCATTTTATAGATAAAAATTTAAATTAAAAAATGATAAATGACATGTTAAGTCAAAGTGATAAGCTATTCTGAGATTTTTTTAACATTTTTATCTTGAGTAATAGTCATTTCACAATGTTGTGTCAATATTTTCAGATTTTTTGCTTAGCATTATTTTAAGGTGATTTGCTCTCAGCTCTTTCCCTCATTTAAAAAAAAAAAAAACAAGCTCAATGTGTATCTTTTCCTGTGGGTCAGTCAGTCAATAGAGCAGATTTTGATTATGTGACTTGCAAAAGCCTCAGGTTTTGAAATAAACAGTTTTCTCTCCCATTACCTCTTAGCTAGAAGTACCTGCTTTTCAATTCTCACTTCACAGTGATTAAAAGCATACCCGTCCACTTATGATCTTTCTCAAGGTTCAGAAAACAGCAGAAATGTGTCCCACCACTAGGTTATAATCTATTTATGGACACAAACCTTCCTTTTCTAAGGACCTGAGATATTTGCTTTCCGTATTTGGATGAAAGGGTAGAAACCTGCTTTAAATGCTGTCTTTAAAGAGGAAATTTTAGTGTGGATTGTTGAAAAGTAAGACCAGTCAGAAGTCTCCTATGAGATACTATGACATGATTCCCAGCTGAGAGTTAATCTAGGAGCTACATGCAGTAAATGTTTACATGCTGCACAACCTGTGAAACACAACCCTGTGAACGTGGGAGAGGATGCGCCATTGGTTTTTTTTATTGTTTCTGTTTCCTTTTGATTTGTCATCTTTATTGTGGTTTGTCTGGTTGGTTTTATTTGGTTTAGTACACAGAAATTTCTGGAATCTGCCTGGATTCATAATTTCGTTCTTCAGGCACTTACATGACCTTTCTATTTAAGTCAAATTGCTTTTCACCATTTTACTCTCTGACACCGTTTATGAAATCATATTGCAGTGAAAATAAGAGGCTACCTATAAGTGAATGTAGTTTTGGAGCTGATAAACTCTCTTGGCCAAGCAAGTCTCCCGTTCCATTCCCAATTAGAACTGCCGTGTAAAGAGTGAATTTCAAAACAAATTAGTAGTCCTCACTTTAAAGGAGTAATATGCAGCCATCGTTTTGTCGGTGATGTTCATTACTGCATAGTTTATACTTATAGTATAATAAAATGTACCGAAATGTTGACTAGTTTCAAAATGGTTGATGCTGTTAACTTAATAGAATATTATGCAGATTATAAAAATATGTGGATAAAGATATAAACCTATTTTACATTAAGCAGAGGGAAAAGGCAGGCAAATCATATGTGTAGCATGTTTACAAACAACTGAAAAACTATGAATCCAAAAGACAGGAGGAAATTAACCTAAAATGAAAATAGGGATTTTTTTTTATCTGGACAGTCAGAGACTAAATAGGACTTTGTTTTGTTTTATTTTGGTTTCTTTGGTTCCTTCTTTTAACTTTTCTGAATTTTCTAAATTCCCCATACTCAACATGTATCACTTTTATAATAGAAAAAAGGAAAGCCCAACAAACTGCCAATTAACGTGGATTTCTTGTTTGTACTCAGCTGAAAGATTGCTTTCTAGTGAAACTGGGGAGATCTAAAAACCTTTTTAAAGAGGCAATTTCCGAGCCGACTGCCAGAAGGAAGCCCTTCCTTCCAGAGGTGTCTTAAGAGATCTAACCTCAGTGCACCCCAGCCGAGTTCTGTTGCTCTGTGCAGGTTCACATAATGAGCGTTTTCATCTTTTCATATTAAAGATGACCTCCCGGCCCGAATCTGAGCTTCCCAGATGACTGAGGTTTGCCAGTCACAGCCTAAGAAAAAAATAAAGCACAACTGCTTAGTCTTTCCTCCTGCATGTGGAGTCTGCATTTTCTGTCCACACAAGTTCACCCGCTCTGTTGTTGTTTTGTTCTGTTTCCACTCTCCAGATCCAACAAGGGTGATGGTACCCCCTGCCAGCATGGACGTCACCGTTGGGGAAAGTATTGTTCTGCCGTGCCAGGTAACCCACGACCACTCGCTAGACATCGTGTTCACTTGGTCATTCAATGGGCACCTGATCAACTTTGACAAAGATGGGGACCACTTCGAAAGAGTCGGAGGGGTAAGTATTGATATCAGACTGTCTACAGGAAGCACTGTGACCACACTTCTCAAAAGGACTCAACTCGTTTAGACTAACTTGGAATAAAGTTATTCTTTGGTGATTTTGTTCAAATACCTTATTTCAAAAACCTCTTGGTTACCGTCTGCTCCTTTTTGCATGATATATGCGGCCCCACTGGTTGAGCAACCAATATGCCAGGCCTTTTATTAATGCTCATAGTCCTTAGCCTACAGATGAGTTATTCCTCACTGTGTATGAAGGTGAAAACTGAGGCTCGTGGGAGTTACATGTCTTGCCTTAGCCTCATAGCTACTAAATTACAGAACTTTATGCTGGATTGGCTGCATATCAGCCAGGGCAGAGGCACAGGTGGACACCCCGCAGTAGAATCAAGCACTGACTACTTTCTGGGGACTGCTGTCCTTGGAATCCCTCTCATTGGCCTTTCGAATGGGACGTGTTTGTCTCTTCTGTGATAGTACTGCTAACACCAGTCAGCCATCGCTAAGAAGTAAGTGCAAAAGTCAGGACTGCACCACACACTGTGAGAGCTCAGTGCAGTGGGAGCCCCCACAACCGTTCCCATCTGCAGAGTCTGCACTGGACACGAGGAGAGAGAAGGAAGCCGTTCCAAAGTCAGGTTCATTTTGCAGTTTCTACTTCCTGGGTCAGGATAGTGGAAACCATGCTTGGTAGAGCCAACCTATGGTGGTTGGGAGAAATGTTACTATTTCCTTGTCCTCTAATCACCTCCAAGTGTTCAGCTGGGAACAGAACAGACCACAGTCAGGGAAGATAAGTCGATGCTGTTTTGTTCTCTTTGGTGGGAACGTAAATGTAGGTCTCAGTGAACAGTTTGGTCTGGACAACTTTGCAGGGAAAGAGAAAGTTACTGTGGTCTCCTTCTGTGGGACTCTTACCTCAGTCCTGACTTTATTTTTTATTTTGTTTCAGTTTTACTTTAAAAACACAAGTCTGGTCAAAATTTGCAAATAAGGAGAGCACGCTGTAAACCACACCAT
Organism: Camelus ferus; assembly: GCF_009834535.1. NCBI lineage: Eukaryota > Metazoa > Chordata > Mammalia > Artiodactyla > Camelidae > Camelus > Camelus ferus. Next base: position 3,037,716 of record NC_045712.1, on the reverse strand, counting down.
CAGAAAATTCTGTTAATGGATTGCTGTGCCCTCAAATCTCCAGGCTACAGCTAGTGCCTTTGACCTTCAAGCCCTTGGTGATAAAACGAATTATTGCAATAGTGTCGGCACTTCCTTAAAACCAATATGACGTTCCCCCTTCCCTGCACACAGCCCCTTGCGAGGCATATTTTTTGTTTAAGCCTACAATCAAGGTCCGAACACATGAAATGTCTTAGATAAAGAAGTGTTAATAATAATGATGATGATACCTTATGTTTGCAAAGTACCTAATCATTTATCACATATTTTCAAATATAAGCTCTTAAATCTTCACAGAATCTGTGTGAAATGTGGTAACCATTATCCTATCTTACTGAGCATTTATAGGAGTTGATTAGTAGATGGTGGAATCTGGATGAGAACCCCAGTGTTATAAATAAAAAAGATTTCTGATTAAAAAAAATCACAGCTCTTCTTCAATTAGATTTAATATCTTGGACGTAGTGGTTTCACAGAGAAAATGGATCATGGTCACCCATAACACCAGTTTAGATTTATCCTGTGCTTCACAGTTTTCAGGATTTCACGTACGCATCCAATCTCATTTGATTCTCACAAGCTAGCACAGTAGGCAATGCATCCTTCTTTCACAGGTCAATAAACTAGGGCCCAGAGAGGTTAAGAGACTTACAGGAAGTGGCACAGCAGGGATCAGCCCCTGACAACTAAGTCCCGAAACTTCAGCTCTCTCTTCTCTTTCTTCTGATTCTGTTTACAACTATGGGCAGTTCCATATCTTCCATCGCCCTGGGTGAATATGTAATATGTTGTACCACAACCAAGGAAGGAAACCAAGTACACATCAATTTACAATGAGAAGCAGATCCTTCCAGGTGATATTATACTTACAAGTAAGGAGCGGAGCTTGACCCTGTGGGCTCACGTCCTGGCTCTGCCATTGACTAGCTAAGCGACTTTAGGCAAGTTGGAGAACCTCTTTGTGCTTGTGTTTCCTTATCTGTCGAGTAAGGATAACCCATAGGACGCGTGGGTCCTTAGTGAGTTAGTACAACTGAAGCACTAGGAAGTTCTGTAATAACGTGCCTGCTCTGCATTACACACCATCAAGTGTTATCAGATATTATTGTCATTTGGCAGAATAGCAACAGGGCCAAAATAACCTCTGTTATTTTGTCATCGTCAACGTTAAGAAATGAACATTGCTTCCTGAATCTGACCTCTAGGGTGTTCTCTTGCTCAAACAGCTATTCTCCAAGCTTCTGATTAACAGAGCTATGAAACCAAACTCCAAGGCGTAGTAGTGTTCTTCAGTTAAAACCACCTTCGTGATAGCCTGTAGAGGCATCTCCGCCTATTTTTTAAAAGTACTGGGCTGGCAAACAGTGTAGAAGTATTTCTAGGGCCCAGAGACATCCATACCAGGATATAATTAGTCCTGTTCATCTGCTAATCAAACATACATTTGGCATTGGAAAAGAAATGAGCACCTTTCCACACTAGGTGATGCAAGATTTCCTCAGAGAGTCTGGTCCTTCTGATTCTTTAATTCAAATCTGGGAGCAATCAAAATGCTGGCTCTCAGACGGGACTGTGCAGTAACATACAGATGCCTCCAAATGTGGGCTTGCTTGTGTCCCCTTTCCAAATACTGAGTGCCAAAGTATCGGAGTGCCAGCACAGGCTGCAGGCGACTGAGGGCATGTTTGAAGAAGCCCACAGGACTAGATAAGCGGCCACTTTACATAAGTTTTAAGTGCTTCCAACATGGGTGGCAAAATGTTCCAGAGATGCCAGACACCTGAGGTCTTGTCCGACATGTGTTCTGAAGATGCTCCTCTTCTGATCTCTCGGGCGGGCACGCGTATTTTTCAATAGGCCGTGGCTTGCATCACTGATGTTTTCATCAGCCAGTGTAAAATAAACCCATTAGTCACAGTGTCCTTCATGTGATAATGATATTTAGAGCTCATTAAAAAGTAATTGTAGCCACTTTCCCCCACTTTATCAGCAGGATTCAGCTGGTGATTTGATGATCCGAAACATTCAGTTGAAACATGCTGGCAAATACGTCTGCATGGTCCAGACAAGTGTAGACAAGCTGTCTGCTGCTGCTGACCTGATTGTAAGAGGTATGGGAGTTTTGGTGTCTGTTTTTAAAACACCTTTGTGATATCTACTCCTGCACAGAGTTCTAAAAACCTCAATGGTTTAGAATTATGGGGGGAATGTCAGTAGAAGCTGAACATTGTAAGCAGTGGGTAAGAGTCAACAGGAGTTTCATGTGCATTTGGTTCTTATAGGGGATCAGAAGGTGCAGAGCAAATCCACTTACTCTGTACTGAAAAAAGCTCCTGTGTGTGCCCCCAGTGCCCTGAACTATGGTGTCAGAGTTGATATGACCTTCTGGGGTAACTTTAGTTGAAGAAAAGCAAATGGCTTAAAGAGGGATCAAACTGTGCTTTTTAATGTTTCATCTGGGCTAAATCAAATAAGTGTTTTAGCTCACTGATGTAAGAGGGACTTAAATGAGATCATTACCAGTTCCCCGCCAGTTAGTTATTAACTAACTAACCCCGAGAGTTAATAGTTCTGTTCAGTTCCTAAAATACGACTTTACAGGAAAATACCTTCTAACTGCCTCGGATGTAGTAAAGAAGCAGAGGGTTGATGTAAACACTGATATGAGTGAGGTTCTGTTGCGTACAACCGATATGGCCTAACTTCATCCTAGCAGCTGCAAGCGGCTTGGCTGAGCCTGGCCAAACTATTGTGTAAAGGAACAATAAGTAGACTTTGTTTGTTTTTTGGTTTTTGGTTTTTTCTAATTGCAGTATAGTCAGTTACAGTTTATCAATCTCTGGTGTACAGCATCGTGTTTCAGTCATGCCTATACATTCACTTTCATATTCTTTTTCATTAAAGGTTATTACAAGATATTGAATATAGTTCCCTGTGCTATACAGAAATTTTTTTATCTATTTTTATATATAGTAGTTAATATTTGCAAATCTCGATAAGTAGACTTTTAAGAAATAGTTTTCAATTAAAATTCAGATCTTTGTGAACCAGTGTATATACCAGAATCAAACTGGTGCATGCTCAGACGTTTTCTAAAGTGAAATGCCAAGCCAAATCAGAACATCAAAGTAATCTCTTGGCCAGCATCTCCTTTATACGAACCCTAACTGTGTGCATTCAGGGATCTTTGGCCAGCAGAACTCTGTGAGCAAGGAAACAAAAATCCCGGTGATATCAGATTTGGAGGCAGGGTGAATCTGAGTGCACAGAGAACAAGATATTATTGGAAATACCCAAAAGTGTTGCTATCTCCTCTGGGTATAATGTGATGTGGGGGAGTTGTGTGGGAGTCAGCAACTAAAACTGTCAGGAGAGGTTAAGGAAAAATAGCTTTCCATCATGTCTACTTTGGTTCCCCTTTAAAATGCCTTAAAAACCTTTCTCTAGTTGTACAGAGAAGAGAAAAATCTTCCAACCTGGATAGAGTTAGCCATAGAGTAACTTACAGGAAACGTGTTTATTTCCATTATAAAATACACCAGAGCTGGTCTTCTCTCCCCTTGGGAACAAAAGAATTCTGTTGCTCAAAATGTATCCTCTATTTAATTAGGATAATGTTCAGATCAGCAGTTTAAACAGAAATAAATTAGACTAATAAATATTTAAATCAGTAATACTTGAAGTTCTTAAATGATATTGTATACTTCATTTCACAGAAAATAACATTAAATACCAAGAGGAATTTGCAAACGCAGTCTAAAAGAAAATCTAGCCTAATCAGTTAATAAGGCCAATAAATTAATATGCCATTTTAAACCATAATTTCTCATTTTATCTCCTCTGGCTTCTGCCTTTGCAGCTTTTCTGCATATTTCAGAGGGGAGGTAGATACTCATTTCACTGCCCTGTAAGAGATTTTTGTATTTGAAACTCGTGAAGCTTTGAGTCTTGGCTCTAGCTTCCTTGATTCTCTGCTATCTACTTTGTGTAATTTACAGCCCTCGAATGGCAGGTAGAAAAGCCACCTTCCCGGAGAAGGAAGCAGGGACGCTGGTGTAACACCATCGTTCCTTCTGCGGTTGCCCGTGACAAACACTTCTATGAGCCCCAGACCACGTTAACATTTTGCTCAGAGGATAAACATTTGCTCATTTTGTCATTTTGAAAGAGAGCCCCAACTTCCCCAAAAGCAAGCTGGTAAACGTTCTGTAAGGTCATAGCTCCGTGCGGTGGGGCGGGTAGCAGGAACAGAAACGGCAAACAATGCTGTGGAGGTTCCGTCTTACCTCCAGTGGCCACATTCATGCCAACCCTTTATCTTCTTCCTCCTCAGTTGCCAACAGCGGGCTCTGATCTTCCTATCAATTTAATTCATTAAGTTTGGAGAGGAGAACTTTCCTCCTTGTGGTACTTTGATTTTTAAAGACCATCGAATGAGCATCTCTTTAAAAAAAAAAAAAAAAAGGATGAGAATGCTAGGATAAGAAAGCTGGTAGGAAAAAAAAAAAAAAAGAAGGTTATATTGTCTTCTGAACTTTACCTGGTTAATAAGAGTCTGGAAAGCCGAAGGTTACCTCAGCTCTATCTGGGTGGCATTAGACTGACATGCTGAAATGTCACCATGGAAAATTAATCAGTTCCAGCATACAGATTTCCAGACCTTTCATTCAGGAGTAGGAGGGAGAAGATAAATTTAGTCTCACCTGTGGGTCTATAAAAAATGATTTTTAAAAAAGGAAAGAGAAATTTAGGGCATCACATCGAGGGTGCAGAAGTGAGTCCCAGAACAAAATGTTACTTCTGGAAATTGCTGGTAACTTCTCACCACTCTGTGAAAGGTCCCTTTCTTCCCTGCCCGGTGTGCCGTGGCCTGATGGTATTTTGGCAGAACATCTGGTTGCTATCCTGGGCCTCAGCAAATCCCTCCTAGGACAATCTTCTTCCTGTCTGATGTCTTCCTCACCCTCACCTTCTCTGCCGAGGAGGGCCGCTCTGCTCTGTTAGAAATTCATTTAACTGCCTCTTCACGTTGGAATCTGGGGCAGCTTTGGGTCTTTGCTTTGTGTTTGCCTGCCAGCCACTTTCCATCCCCCTGTTTCTTTCTGATTTCCAAGCCTTCATTTAAAACTGATTTCCTCCTGTTTTCAATGGTTTAAGTACAATGGCGGAAACAATACACATCAAGAGGATGAGTAGAAAAATACAGGTATGATTTACAGAAACTGCGAGTGTGGGTCGTAGGACTCCAGCCTGACTTGGCAATTGCTTTGAAGAAACCATCGCCTTGGGACTCTTGACCACAAGTCGCTTTCACAGCCGTTCGCTTGCACACGAGTGTGTGCTGGCATTGAATGAGGGGCGGGGGGTGGAGTCAGTAGTTACAGTGCAGCTGGAATGTGCTGTGCAGCACGGTGACTCCAAAGTTCTAAAGTCATTTTTGCTCAGATCACCAGGGGTAGAAATGACCGTGCCCAGAAGACTCCAGTCTTCATTTGTCACCACTGTATCCCCAGATAACAGGGTCTAACCCATGATAAAAACTTGTAAATATATGATGGGTAGATGAATGAATTTCGTCCCTGGTGGTACCCCAATATTCTCTCTTGGCATCTAGAACAAATACACTATTGTAGTTCTTTGTGTACCTGTGAGCTTTCCCTGTTATACTGTGAGCCCCTGGAAGGAAGGAGCTGGGCCATGTCTCACTCATCTCTATAGTTTCAGAGCCTAGAACAAAGCGGGGCACCTAATAGGTATTCAGAAAGGAACTGACAAGGAATGAATCTCTGGGTGGGTGAATGCACGGGTGGAGAGGTTAGCGCCTCCCATTCAACAGCGTGGTCACTTGCTTGGACATTTGAACACACTGGTCCACCTCTGAAGGTCTTGCTCTTTCTCAGGTCCTCCAGGTCCCCCCGAGGCCGTGACCATAGATGAAATTACAGACACCACAGCTCAGCTCTCCTGGAGACCCGGACCCGACAACCACAGCCCCATCACTATGTATGTCATTCAAGCCAGGACTCCATTCTCTGTGGGCTGGCAAGCAGTCAATACAGGTACCTTGTTGGATGCCTGGCGCTGGTATCTCACAGGGGTTTCTGAAGCTCAGCATAACACACAAAACACTGCAGCCAAAACCAAGGGGCAACCGGGTTCTTGTTCAGACACAGCCTCAAATGAGACTTTATGGCCGTGTTTCCTAGACCTCAACCAACTAACTGGACTACCAGTTTTTAATATTTTTCTTTCTGTTGATTCACATGTGTTTGTTTTTTAATTTGTTCCAAGCAACGATGTCTGAAATGATAGTAGGTCTGTTGTGTTGGCTATGTTTTTCCTTAACACCCATTTTTAAATACATTAGTTATAAAAATAAAGTGCATCACCTGTCTGTGCATTACCTAAATTCACCCGTGCATCACCAGCGCAGGGCTTCAGGAAGCGGCAGGTTCCATTACTGTATGATCACGGCACTCGTAAAGTTTATCCACTGCTCTCAAGAAACCAGTATCTAAGGACTGCGTGGAGCCTCCTGACTTGCTACACATTTTTTTAGATGGATACTTTGGGACGTGAAGAGGCATGAGATTTTGTTACATTAAAAAATACTCAGGTTGGCCATACCATCCCTGCTCCTGTCAGTACCTCCAAATTGACTCGTTTTGTTATTTTATTTAGGCTTCATCTGAGGAAAAAAAATGGGCAAATTAAGTGGTTATTGCAAGCAAGTCACGCACTCCTCTAGGCTTGTCTAACTTCAGGAATGGGCTTCTGTGTTTCCAGCTGAATCACTTTCTTCTCAGTCACAGGAGTGTTTTAGGAAGGAGAGAGAGGAAAGATCTGGATGTTAAGGAGTTATGGGTTTCAGTCCTGACCCTGTTTATCAGCAGATTTCTGTACATCTTCATCTTTCTCTTTTGTCAAAGGGACATAGTAAGAATTGTTTATGACCCAATGCAGAAATGATTGTGAAACTTAAAAAAAAAATGCTGCATAAATAGAATGCAGCAAAGGAGGAAGAGGGAGATGATGATGATAATGACAGTGATCGTGATAGTTTTTACAAAAGAAAACAGCCAGGATGTGTTGGCCCTTGTTACATGCCATCTGCTCTCCTGAGTGCTTTCCTTGAATTTTCTCAACCGCACTGTGAATAGATGATGTCATTAGCCTCAGCGAGCTTGGAGGAAAGTCCAGAGCTTCCTGGCTTGTGGCCTCAAGCAATGAGCTGTGCCCTCAGGTGAAGGAGCCCTTCCCCACAGGCTGCTGGGTGAACATTGTCAAATCCTGCCTCTCTGACTCTCTGATTCCATTTTCTGTGTCCTTCATCCCTTTTATGTTTACACCTTCTCTCCTTAGATACAGTAATGCAGTTCACTGATAGAAGTAGTGTGGACTTATTATTTACTCCATTGTGATAGTAAGTTATAGAGCGTGGACCGTGCAGTCAAAGTGCAAATGCAGTATGACCTTGGGTGAGTCCCTTGACCTTTCTAAGGCACATTTTAGACCTCAAGAGAGTTAGAGAAATTCCACAAAAACCTGATGCTTTCATTGAAGCTCTTCATCAGGAGAAATAAATTGTAATAAAATCCTACTCATAATGTAATCACCTCTACATACATCTGAAGAAAGAAAACTCTAGTCTTTTGTCCTGCCTTTTTCTCTTCTGTTATTCCACCTTTCTAATAAATAAAATAAAATCATGGAGTAAAAATTTTTTTAATAAAATAAAAATGAAGGGATATGGGATTATATGAAATCATGTGTGTGAATGTTTTGAAAGTTGTGAAGCCCGGTAGAATTTAAAGAGTCTTTTTTAAAATACTACTTCTTTCTTTTAGAAAGTTTTTTTTTTTTTTTTAATGGAGGTCCCGGGGATTGAACCCAGGACTTTGTACATGCTAAGCATGCGCTCTACCGCTGAGCTGTGCCTTCCCCACTAAAGAATCTTTCATTCAATAAAAAAAGAAATGAAGAGAATAATTTTACCTTACTCATAGGATAGTTGTAAGAATTAAACAGTGTGCCCAGCACGAGACAGTAAATGTTGAAAAACATGTGAGGTGACAACAATTATGATTACAGACAAGCAGTTTTGGGCCTTGAAGGCAGTCTTGTGTGATGTCATCTGCTGGGGTCTGATTTGAGTTTACTAGTTCAGCATAGAGCATTGTGGGATTACCTCCCTGTGGCCCCTGTTTGTTCAGCTACCCTCAGACCAGCAGCAGTGCCCTAAACACAGTAATGATGCTGTTGAGAGACAGAAGTTCCTGTCCTCCCAACGTGGGACCCTGTGAAACATCCCCGCCTTTGGATGTCTTTCAGTCCCGGAACTTATTGATGGGAAGACGTTCACAGCGACCGTGGTGGGTTTGAACCCTTGGGTCGAATATGAATTCCGCACAGTTGCAGCCAATGTGATTGGGATCGGGGAGCCCAGCCGGCCCTCGGAGAAGCGGCGGACGGAAGAGGCCCGTGAGTAGCCCCCCGGATAGTCTGTTCCAGCAGCTCCTGTTCCTCAGGGGAAGGCTCTGAGTTCTCCTTGCTTTTCAGCTGTATCAGCACACCCTCCCCCTCGCATGACCATAATGATCAGAAATCAGGCCAGTAGGTGCTCAGCTTAACCAGCAGTGAGTTTCTTTTGTTGTTGTTGTTGTTGTTTATTTTTTTATTGAAGGATAGTTGATGTTCAATATTATGTAAGTTACAGGTGTTCAATATAGTGATTCACAAGTTTTCAAGGTTCTGCTCCATTTATAGTTATTTTTAAATATTGGCTCTATTCCCTGTGTTGTGCAAGATACCCTTGTAGCTTGTTTTATACGGAATAGTTCGCACCTCTTAATCCCCTGCCCCCGTATTGCCCCTCCCATCTCCCCTCTCCCCACTGGGAACCACTAGTTTGTTCTCTTTGTGTGTGAGTCCCAGCAGTGAGTTTCAATCCAGAGTTAAGTCCTCACTCTTCAATGGGTCCCCTGGTTCAGAAAGAGACACTCTGCTTAGTTCCCTCAAATGCCAGCTCTTTCCTTATTGGTTCCTTTGTCACCAAGACTTTCCTACCAGGATTATTATTTTTGTTAATGCACATCCCACACTTGAAATGAAATCAGCTCACAGCAACCATTAGTGGCCAGGACTAAGTTCCTCAGAAATGTTCAGTGAGATTTTCTGAGGGTATAAGCCCTTCCCAAAGCTGAGACTGGAAACGTCCTAATTCATGACAGCCCCGTTGGCAGTTCAGTGTAAGTTTCTGTGTGCACAGCTTGAGTGAGCACTGGGAGAAAAGATCATAAATTCATCCACAGGGCGGGAACTTGGGCTTCTCGCACGTCGCATGGGAGCTCTAGGCATGCATCTGTGTGGAGTTCCCAGCTGCGATGAGGCCAACTGGTAGTTGAAGGAAGAGCCAAGTCCCTAAGCAAATGGGAACTATGACCCTATTCTTGGACAGAAATCTATCCAGGTCTCTCTCATTGGCTTTCTCCAAGGGGACATACCCAGTGACCAAATCTGCACCCCAGCCAGACATTTTTAGATTCTGTCTGGAATCTTTCATTTCCATGGAGATCATATAGCTCATCCTCATGCTTTCTTCCCCCTCCAAAATCGTCATATAATTGATTCCTCTCTGCAATCCCGGAGAGGAAGCTAGCGCCATTTCCCCTCTTTTACAGAGAAAACTGGGGATCAAAGAGTTTAAGCACAGTGAGCCAGGGGTCAACCTCTGTCCACCACTTCCTTCAACACCCAGCTCAAAACTCGCCTTCCTCCAAGAAGCCATTAGCCCAGCCCTGCTCTGAGCAGCCTGCTGCTTGCGAACGCCACCGCACGTCTCCATTGTCTGTACCAGCTGTTGTTGACTGTCCACGTGGCTCTGTCATCGTTCTGCATGTTTCCCTTGCAGTAGACTGTAAGCTCTGTGGGGGCAGAGTGTGTGTTGTCTCTCCTTTGTGTACCGCCACCTGGCTAATAAACGCCTACCCAAGCATTAGAACCAGGACCTCATTCCTTTCCGCATCCCACTGAACCTCGGCTTCCAGGGGTGGAGCTGAACATGTCCATCATGTCAGATAACACGTGTACCTTGTTGAATGGGAAACAGGTAACTCATAGCAACTTCCTTGGTCCTTCTCATTCCTTGAGCTGATGCTTCGGATCCCTGGACCATACCATTTCTGATCTCAGAAGACAAAGGTGTATGCATTAGAATATTTGTTTAAAGTGAGACACTTCAGCTAGACCACTTTCCTGGCACTCATTCGCTTTTGCCATCTGACATGACTTTTTTTTTTTTTTCTGTCTCCCTAAACAGTCCCCGAAGTCACCCCAGCTAACGTCAGTGGTGGTGGAGGCAGCAAATCTGAACTGGTTATAACCTGGGAGGTAAATGAACCACGGAACAAAAAGGAACATTAGTCTAGGCTGTTTTACTATTGTCCTCAATGTTAAACATGTCTGGGAAGTTTCCTCCTCTGGTTTTTAACAGCTGAAATCCATTTGAATGCAATGACTCCCTCTCATGGCATTAATGATTAGCGGGAAAAGATGGTGCTTGTCCATCAGTTGTTAAGTTTTAATTCAGTTCATCACAGGAAAAACAATCATGAAAGGGAAGACCACACAAGAAAAAATATATACATATAGAATATATACATTAAAAGAAGGCTGGTTCAGAGAAAAGCGGTTTTTCTTTTCTTCCTGAATTGCTGCAAAGCCAATTGATCTAAAACATCTGCCCACAATAGATTCCATGTACCAGCACGATTTCCTGGGATCGGCTTTGCTGCTGGAGCCTTCTTGTATTAGTTTTTTTTTTTAAGCAACCTGGAGGTGTGTTAGCCACCAATGTATTAAAAATTGATTTTGAGAGAAGAAGTCAGAGTTTTAGAAAGGGTCCTTAATGTTTTCAAAGGATCCTAGACAACAACCCTACACTTTCAGATCTTTGATTTAACTGAAACCCCAGCAGTGAGAGAAATCACTCAGCCCTGCCAGCTCAGCCGTTGCGCTCTGAGAGGGAAGATGTTGCCAGAGCCAGGATGGCCCTGACTTCTTTCTTGAGATCTGTGTCAACAAGTGTGTTTGGCACAGGACAGAGATCAGTATTAGACGGTACATGCTGGCAGTGCTGGGTTTCAGATCAACGGTCCCTGTATCTTCCACAGTCATTTTCAACAGGTTCAGAGCTGGGTCTCCCCCATCAGGAAGCCAGGCTCTCCACTGCAGGTATTCCTTGATTTTTTAACCTCAGCTCCAATACCCCCTGAATATCTAAGGTGGACTGATGGCAAGTCCCAAATGGAAGACTCAACCACCATAAGATAGGTGGGGAAGGATGTGGACAAGGCGGGGGTTGGGGGGGAATAAAACAGTGTTAGCATTTGAATCAGACCGCTGTGATTTCTGAAGGCCCCCTCCCTTCCTTCCCAGACGGTCCCTGAGGAATTACAGAACGGCAGAGGCTTTGGTTACGTGGTGGCCTTCCGGCCTTACGGGAAGATGATCTGGATGCTGACCGTGCTGGCCTCAGCCGACGCTTCCAGATACGTGTTCAGAAACGAGAGTGTGCGGCCCTTCTCTCCCTTTGAGGTTAAAGTGGGCGTCTTCAACAATAAAGGAGAAGGCCCTTTCAGCCCCACCACGGTGGTATACTCTGCCGAAGAAGGTAGGATGTTTCTTCAATTCTGAGATGTTGATTTCAGAACGTACAGTCAGTTTAGCACTCTCCTCAGAAACTGAAGGCGTTTCCTGATTTGAGAAAAGTGTCATGTGAGAAATATGATTCATTCTCTACCACCAATCTCTTAGAAAGATAGCAACTCCACTGTCTATAAAAACAAATGATTATCCATGATTAATTCCAGTGCTCAGGACCAGAATCGCAGGTACCATGTGAGATCTTCATGTATACATATTTTTTTTAATTGAAATATCATCAGTTTACAATGTTGTGTCAATTTCTGGTGCACAGCATAATGCTTTAGTCATACACGTACATCCATAGATTCCTTTTCAGATTCTTTTTCATTCTAGGTTACAAGATATTGAAACTCTATATATATTACGTTCAACAGAATTATATTTTGTTTTATGCCTTTAAGTGAATACCAAAATAGAATTTGCATTTCCTCTCACCACCTATGTTTTCATGAGTCCTATAGTGGACTCATAAATTCCTCTTTTATTAACGAGACAGGTAAGTCACAAAGCAACGTGATTGTGCACATTGTCATGCCGTTTAGGGGTTCTCACTCATTTCTCCTGCCTTTGTGCTCACCCGGCTCTCAGAATATCATGATCACTAAGTGTTAGCAGAGATTAGGTTCATGTCTCTCCTGCCGGGAAGCATTCAAGAGCAAGCCACTGTGAAGCGAAAGCAAGTTTATTTAGAGAGATACGTATTCCATAGACAGAGTGCAGTACGTCTCAGAAGGGAGGGCAGCCCCAGAGCATGGGGTCATCCAGGAAGGTGAGAACGGCCCTAGGAGATACACATTGCATAGTAAAGTGGAAGTAGATTGATTCAGGGAGGTACACACTCCATCGACAGAGTGGGGCTGTCTCAGAAGGCAAGAGAGGGGGCCCCAGGGTGTGGGGTTGCTAGTTTTTATGGGTGGGGTAATTTCACATGCTGACAAGTGGGAGGAGGATTCCAGCAATTTTGGGGAAGGTGCAGGGAGTTCCAGGTATTGGGCCCTTGCTCACTTTGGGGCCTTTTAGCGTCGGCCTGGGAACTGTCATGGTGCCTGTAGGTGTGTCATTTAGCAGCTAATCTATTACAACGAGTGTGTAATGAGGCTCAAGGTCTACTGGAAGTCAAATCTTCCACCATCTTGGGCCGAGTTGGTTCTAACCAGTGTGTGTCCTCTCCTCGATTGCTTTTTCATTCTTTTGACGGTTGTGCCCTGCCCCCTTCCCTCCTGTTTCATTAAGACTATTCTATGATCATGGAGTCTTTATGTCTTCTCATGCTAGTATCTAGAATCCTATTCCGATGCAGCAGATAGAGTAGTCACTCCTTCCATGCTCACCCGCAGAACCCACCAAACCACCAGCCAGCATCTTTGCCAGAAGTCTTTCTGCAACAGACATTGAAGTCTTCTGGGCCTCCCCCATGGAGAAGAACAGAGGACGGATACAGGGCTACGAGGTAAGCAAGAGACTGGTGCCTTGGTTCTGGGAAAGAGTCCCCATGTCTCAGGGAGAACTCTCCAGACACACTCTGATGGGAAGAAAACCTTGACTCCCCTTTAGAGGCACTTGTTTTAGAAAACAGTGATTACCAGTGGAGCATTAATGGAAGCACCGAGCATTTCACTGTGAGATCCCCCCTCTCCGTGGTACACTCCAGAGACACCTGTCAAAACGCCGGTCTAAGCATGTATAAGGTGGTTGACAAAATGAGCTCTGACTTCTGACACACCCAGGATCACCTGGGCTCAAAACAAGGTGAGGAAAAAGAGAGAAACACGCGACCATGGTTACACCAAGTTGCCACCTCACTGTGAAGCTAAGAACACAAAGGGGGCCTTTTTTACTGTGGAGACTTTCTCAGCGTATACAAAGCTCTTGGTCTGAAAGTTCGGCTTAGGACTTGCTATAGAGAAAATTAACTGTGTCTTAAGAACCTTGCTTTAAAAAAAGTCACCGGATGACATTGGAAATATCCCCAGTAGATATGCTGTCCAAGGTCTTCCTTTTGATTTTCTCAGGTTAAATACTGGAGACATGATGACAAGGAAGAAAATGCCAGAAAAATACGAACCATAGGAAATCAGACATCGACCAAAATCACCAACTTAAAAGGCAGCGCTCTGTATCATTTAGCCGTCAAGGCGTATAATTCTGCTGGGACGGGCCCCTCCAGTGCGACGGTCAACGTGACGACCAGAAAGCCACGTAAGAACATTCTTGTTCGGAAATATTTTAGGGATTCATCAAACATATTCCAAGTTCGTTCCCCATCCCCACCTCCCAGTGATCATTTGCATACTAATTGGTATCATTTTGGAGATGCAGATTTACCTCAGCACTTCAGCTGAACCTTTCGGAATACCATGCAAAATTCATTGCTCCGGAGGACAGAAAGATAAATGTTTTCTCCTCCCTGGGAAGGGCCACTTCTTTGCGCTATAAATGTTAGGCGACCAGCTGAATCTTTTTCCATTTGCAGTGCTGTATCTCGGCAGATTTTAGTGACCTTGAAGACACATATTAGTGCAATAGCCCGTTAAATTGCCTCCACTCTCGAATTCTAGTAAGGAGATATTCCTCAGAATCCATTGAGACTTAATAATCTGTGACTCCGTATATCTTAATTTTTTTATAGCACCAAGTCAACCCCCCGGAAACATCATATGGAATTCATCGGACTCCAAAATTATCCTGAATTGGGATCAAGTGAAGGCCCTGGATAATGAGTCGGAAGTAAAAGGATACAAAGTGGGTACTTTCTTTTTGGCAAAGGCACCTAATCCTGCTGTCAGTGGGGACAGACTGTCCCCGTGAGCCTTAGGAACGATGTTCTTGCTTTCCCTGACGATGCTCTCGCAGCCTCTATGGCAGCCTCTGCCCCGCCATGGCCGGGTCTGAGTTTTATATATAGTCCACGAGCTCTGGACAGAATTTAGAAAATCGCCTAAACTTTGGGCTCAGGCAGAGTCATTCGGAAATATTTAAATACCCTGTGGTTGGGTCTCCAGAAACTCATGATGAACCACATTTTTAACATTTCTACTGTCAGCTTTGTTTTGTTCTTTTCTTGATTGTATTTTTTTTTAATCAGTAGTAGTGATTTCACAATATTACTAATGATTAATCTTTTTGTCCATGTTCTTATTGTTAGGGAGATATATTATATATATGGATTTTTTAAAGAAATTCATTTGCCTGATCCTGTAAACTTTAGCCATACTTTAGAGAGCTAGTAAAGAAAACAGCCTTCATGCCACAGTGAAAAGGCATTATAAACATCTTGTTTTGTTTTACTTTTAAACTACACTTGAAGCAGTGCCGGGCAGGCCAAACAAAACTAGTCGGCAGGGTGAATTCACAAGCAGCAGTCTGCCTGTTTTGTGCCGTTTTGGCCCAGAGATGGTGAGAGTGTCGTACTGACGGTGCTGTCAGGCACTCTTCACAGAACCCGGGACTGTGGGACAGTAAAGCCGGAGCTGGCATCGCGAGTTGACATAGTTGGTGGGAGAGCCTTGGGTGATGTGTGTGACATAGCTGGTGGGAGAGCCTTGGGTGATGTGATTAGAAAGCCTCCTTGCCTGGGACTAGCTTTCCTTCATCCGCATGACACAGTGGCTTGTATTCTGCCAGCAGAGAAGCATTCCCTCAGAACCAATCTTCAGACCTTTCACTGGGTCACTTTTTAACAGCAAACTTTTCTGGAAAGGTCTTCAAGCAACCACATTCTGGTCCTCTAATCGCTATGTGACTTTTGGTAAATCACTGAACCTCTCTGGGGCTGCATTTCTCTTTTACTAAAGGAGAAATCTTCTGGTATCTTCATCTTCCTCAGAGCCTTTGCGCCTCTATTCCATCTCCCTGGGACCTGCCACGAGTTAAGTCCGCATCCTTTATCAGCCACTCATCTTTCAGGTCTGAGATTAGAAGCCTCTTCTGGTGGCCAGAGCTCTCTCTATTTGTCAGCTTTCTCAGAGTACTTCCCATCCTCCTGGGTAACTGATCTGCTAATGACTTATTGTGAACCCCTGGGCTGTGGGTCTCCAGAGCACGGTACCTGAATTGGCACCACAGTTTTCTCCAGCCAAGGATGCATTCGCTATGGTGATATTAGAAGGAAGCCTTCATTTCCTGAACTCCTAAATCATGAGCCTCTTACGGTGAGATAGTGTGAAAGAGCTCATCTGATCAGTCTCAGCCAGGACAAGAGACACAGGGGGTCGGGTAGGCTGGAAGATGAAAGAGGAAAGAGTAGACTCAGACGAAGCAAAGACAGAAGAAGGAGTGAAGACAGCCCTTGCAACTTCGGGGTCTGACCCAGGCTAACACTGCCAGGACTTTGATCATCACATGAAAGAGATGCAGATACGATCTGGGCCGAATTAATTTAACCAAACCAAGGGAGAGAGTGGGGAAAAAAAAAACCCAGAAGAGAGAGAGTCTTTCTCCCCACTTCTAGTTCTATTAGAACAGAGAAAACACACACACACACACACACACACACACACACACACACACACAATAAAAGTTTAGAAAGTTTTAGGAGTTCCTGAGTAGGGGCATGAGTTCCATGAGTGAACTTTTTACTAGGTTTTAAATTCATGTTGAAGCTGGTGTTGAAATAAAACTGAAAGGCCGGGAGCTCCCTGGAGTATTTCAGGCAACCAAGCAAAATGGTAGCTGGAGACCCCGGAGCTCAGCCAGCCGGAGCCCTTCACTTCACAGATGCGAAAACTGAAGGCCGCCGAGTAAAGTGACTTGGAGTGCCCTCAGCTTTCACGAGGCAGGGATCTATAAGCAAGCTGAAGTTTGCTTCCGTGAACCAAGTCTGAGAGATTAGAGGCATTTTTAGAAGAAAAATTGGGAAATGAGTTTTGTCTAGTTGCTATGTCTTCATCGTACTGCTCCTCTCAGAAACTCTCGTGTGACCTTGTCTGGGTAGCACCTTTCCAAGAAGGCCCTTCTATATATATTTTTTAATTCAACAGATGCTTTTGCAGACTGGAGAGTCAGTGGAGCAGCACTGAAGTGGGCAGGTGTGGTGGAATAAAGAAAACAAGAGCAACAAGGGGGCATTCACTGCCCAGGGAAGAACTGGGGCTTTACGTAGGATTGGGGAAACTTTCTTTCTGTAGAACTAGAATGAAACATTGGAACAAAGGACACCTGGAGAACATAGAAACTTCCGGATGTGAGCCACAGATCAGATAATAGAAGCTATTTTTGGGGGGCTGGGTAAAAAAATCCAAAATGTATGTATTTAATATATTCATCACAAGAGCCCGAACAGAGGCTTAATTTTTAAAACAGAAACAAAACAAAAATGATACCACAGCTCAGATACAGAGTCCTATCCAGAAATCAAAGAAAGGACAGATCACATAAGGGGAAAAAAAATCATAACACAAGGAGACCCATGGATTTAGGCTTTTTCCCCGAAAATACGATGTATCGTGTTGATTCATTGTATCTTATAGATATCTAAAGTGTATCTATGAAAAATACGGTGGCACTTCCAAATTGGGAATTCCATGCCTCAGGAAGCATCCTGATGGGTGGGTACCAAATGTGTGAGATGCTGCAGGATCCACCTGGGCTGACAGTAGAGGAGAGGAGTAACAGGGTTAGACCAGATGGTAGGAAAGGGCCCTTTCTGAGTTCTTCTTGATTTCCAGTTCAATCCCTTCCCTTCTCTTTAGGGCTGGGACTGGAGGAGCCAGACTCCCTATACATCCCCGTTTAGATCCCAAGGAATCTGACTGTAACTGGTTATAGATACTGAAATGCTACACATACAATGTAAATGTTCAGGGATATATAGTTTTGTAAAAATTACACGTGTGTCTGTTTTTTGCTTTTTCACCTAAATTGTCTAGATTTCTGCTTGGGGTTTCTGCTTGGGTAAGCAGTCTTAAAAAGAAGTTGACTTGAGAAAGTTTTAAGTCCTAGAATATTCTTTCAGCACAAAGCATCAAGCTATTTTAGGACCCTTGTGCTAAAAAGAGAATATGTGGTTTCAGTGTCACAAACTAAACTGTCTCCAGAGCCAGGCAGGTTACATAAATGGGTTGACTCAGTCCTTTCAACAAATACTGTCAATACATGTGCCCAGCGCTGTTCTAATTAATTTTAACTTGATAATGACCCATGAAGTAGGTGCAGTTATTAGCCTGAGTTTTATAGATAAAGAGCTCATGGCACGGAGTTTAGTGACTTGCCTACTTCACATAGCTAGTATTTTCTTTCACAGATCTATTGAGATACCACTGACATATAACATTGTGCAAGTTTAAGGTATACATGTGTTGATTTGATGCATTTATAGATGGCAAAATGATCACTCCATAGCAGTTGCTAACACCTGTATCCCATCACATAATTACCATTTCTTATTTGTGGAGAGAACATTTTCGATCTTCTCTCTTGGCAACATTCAAGTATAGGACAGAGTGTTATTAACACAGTTAGTGTATTGAAGACCTAGGATCTGAATACAGGCAGTGTGGATCCAGAGTCCCACCTTTTAGCCACTCAGCTCTTCTGCCTGCCAGCAATATCAAGTGGTAATGAAGTACTACCAAGAGAAATAACTCAGAGTGAGGGGGAACAGACAGTGCCATGGACTAGGTAGAAGAGGTTATTTTAAGTAAAGCCCCGGTAAAGCCTCTATTAAGAGGTGACATTTCAGGTGGGCCATGAAAAAAGGAGGGCGTGAGATAGGCACCTCTCTGGGAAAGAATGTTCCAAGAATAGAGCGCAGGATGTGCAAAGGTCCTGAGGTAGGCACATGCCAGTGTGACACAATAGGAAGTGTTGGAGACTGTGATCAGCTGCAGAGTTTGTGATTATCCAGAATAAGCAGTAGCTTCTCAGCTTCACCCAGTTGTTGCCAGACAGGCATGTAGACCAGTGTGATCATATGTTCCAGTTTTTAGTAGAGCCCAAAATTTTATCATGTGCAGTTTCTTGGCTTTTAAATGTTGACATCAAATTTTTTTAAAAAGTAAGTACCCAATAGTTAAAATATATAGGCCAAATGTGACCCATGGGCCACCAGCTTTCTATTGTCTAACCCCCTTGTTTTGCTTTTATGAAGACAGAGACCAGAGAGGGAAAGCAATTAGCCCACAGTCACACAGATGGTGGCCAAGCTAGACTTAGTTAAGAAAATAGGTTATGAACCTAGACTGTCTGTATTTGAATGCTGGGTCCCCACTTACTGACCATGAGACCCTGAGCACATTGCTTAACACCTTCAGGTCTCAGATTCCTCATCTTTAAAATCAGAATAATGGCAGTGACTACCTGGAGAGGTAATCTGCATTAGCACGTAGAATATACAGTGTTCGAACACGTAGTAAGCAGTCAGTAATGTTTGCTTCTATTACCATTATTCCCACAAATTTACTCTTTCTCCTTGTCTTCCACCCTAGATTATCTGAAATACAAGCATATCCTTCAAGTCAGTCAGCTGAACCCAGTGTTTGATGCAAATAAAGGTTTTACAGGCCTGGATTTAGAGGCCACAGCACTCCCCAGCATTACAAGGCTGATAAGCAGTGCTGATAAAAAGGGCTTTTTTTTTTCCCCCAGAAGTGTTCCTTTTGGATTTTTATTTGAAACTAGTTGAACTCTCTGCGTTCTGGCAAGGCCCAGAGGTAAATCAAAGAAGCAATTTCTTCCTCAAAGCCAGATGTGTCCTTGCATCCCATCAGCCAGCTCAGTTCCTGAAGGGCCGGGATGAGATGCTTTGGCAGACCTGAAGGTGCCGCAGGATTTACTGGCGCCTGGTCATTACTGAGCGGGTGCTGAGGCTGATACCACGGACGCTCCCGAGAAGGCAGGGGGATGCTTAGGAATCTTTCCACCTTAAGGAAATTGTGTTTTCCACCTTGTATTTGAGAGATATAAAGAAAGGTGATGAAATGCCAGGGAATAAATGGGATCTAAACCAGTTTAAGGGGATTTTATGAATTTCACTTGTGTTTGGTTTTTCTTGCAGTAGTAGAGTGACCCTATGTCTCTAACCTCAGCAAATCAGAATTTAAAGTGGGTCTCAGGGAAAGATGAGCCAGTCTTCTGGTTCTCAAAGTGTGGTCCCTGAGCCAGAGGCAAGGATATTACCTGGGAACTTGTTAGAAATGCAGACTTTTCAAGTCCTACCTCAAACCTATGAATTCAGAAACCCTGGGGTGGGGCCCAGCGATCTGAGTTTTAATCAGCCCCCCCCAGGCCATCCTGATGCATGCTTAAGTTTGAGAGCCTTGATCTAATTCATGAGTCCCAGCCCACATTAGCATCCCCTGAAGATCTTTTCTTTAAAAAGCACCAAAGCCGGGACCCTACAGAGTCCCAGGAGGGCTGGCGCTGGGCTAGGGCACCATGTTCCAGCTCCTCGCTGTAGCCATGTGGAGCCGGGTATTTCTCTATTGTGGGGACCGTCCTCTGTGTGACAGGATGTTTCACAGTGACTCGGGCCACTCCACCCACTCCCAACACCAGTAGCACCAGAAATGTCTGCAGGCATTGCCAAGTGCCCCCTGAGGGCAGAACTGCTTCTCCCCACTCCCACCCCTGTTGAGAACCGATGGGCTAGAGCATCAGTATTCTTACAAGCTCCCCAAGTGCTTCTAACATTCCGTCAGGAGCCAGAATGACTGATCTCACCCAGCTGGATCTTTTTTATTGTCGAGAGAAACGAACGAGTTCTGGTCAGTTAAGGGCGCGTTGAGGAACGTTCATCTGGCCACCCGCCAGCTCTGGGCCTCAGTTTCCTCATCTGTGGAAAGGAATAATAATGCCTGTCTTGTCAGATTGTTGTGACGATTACGCATGGTTCTGTCAATAAAGTGCCCAGATCATAGTAAACGTCAGGAAGTGTTTGTGGAGTAGGTCTCATCACAGTTGTTATATCCAGACAAATAGATGCACTTACCTGGCCAGACCTTGACAGTGGTCCTGATCGGAGAGGGCGATGAGCTGAGTGGGCGGTGCCGGGCGATGAGTGTGTTTTCAGCCAAGCTGGTTGGCCATCTCATCAAATGAACTATCACCCCAGACTCAGACCCAGCGGAGGCCCAGAGGAGTGGCCCTGCTGAAGCTACAAACACTTCTAGAGTGACGGCAAATGCACAGAACCTCCCCTCTCTTCTCTGTTGCTCAAAAACAGCTCCCAGTGTGAGGAGGAAAGGGGGCTGCTGCCCTTGCCCTTCACAGACCCTCCCCCTGTGCTGAAGCGCCCTCTCTCCCAAGGATTCAGGATGGTGATAACTTATCCCGTCTGCCTTGCGCTTCTAACCTTTGCCAAGTGTGTTTTTATCTCTTGTTCACTTTAAGCCTCCATAGATACTATTTCTTCCGCCAGACCCTTCATTATATCCCATTCTGTGCAACCTTGAAAACATCCCAGAAAGGTGGGTATTATCGTCCCCATTTTATAGAAGAGGGAAATAAGGCTCAGAGAGGTAAAGTAAGTGGACCACGGTCACACAGCAGCCAAGTCTCTTCTGATGCCAAAGACCCTTGTGTGTAACTGAGCTCTCTACATCCACCTTTTCCAGGTGTGTTAACTGAGCTTCCCCAGGTCATGTGAGGCCGCTCAGCACGTTTAGACTGAGAGGCTGCCGGAGCCTTTAAACTCTTTCTTCATGATGAAATAAATGGTACCTGCAGACATGTCTCTCACTATAAATGAGTCTTCCAGACGCACATGGGCAGCCTGACATCCTCGCGTCCCTGCCTTTCACTGGTGCCCGGAGGTGAAAGCAAATGGATGCTCC
The DNA here is from genome assembly GCF_009834535.1 of Camelus ferus. NCBI lineage: Eukaryota > Metazoa > Chordata > Mammalia > Artiodactyla > Camelidae > Camelus > Camelus ferus. Next base: position 3,016,219 of record NC_045712.1, on the reverse strand, counting down.
AGCTCTGGGGCCTCTGTGAGGACAGCAGGTGACACCTGTGCGTTCTGTATTGGCAGGTCTTGTACAGGTGGAACAGACAGAGCAGCACATCTGTCATTGAAACAAATCAAACATCGGTGGAGCTTTCTTTGCCTTTTGATGAAGATTACATCATAGAAATTAAGCCATTCAGTGATGGAGGAGATGGCAGCAGCAGCGAACAAATTCGAATTCCAAAGATATCAAGTAAGAATGTCTTTTTCTCCCTCCCTTCTCCATGTCTGCCTCACCTCCTAAGCCTGCCAGTGAGTCAGGGATTGGACAACATTAAGCCCGCAAATAAAAATGGACAAAACCACTTCCTTCCTCAGACCCTGATGTTTGCCCATCACAGGTAGTTTCATGCAAAAGACAGTTTGATTCGCTTGGACTGATTTAATCAATTGTCAATCACTCAAACACCAGATTAGAGAAGCCCCAGATCCATCACCCAGGTTTTTCCATGTGGTTTTCCGATGTGGTTTGCATCTATAATAACCCCCAAATTATAGCTTCAGACGTTAAAAGCATGACTCAGGCGGAACAAGCAAATAGTTCTTTCAAATGCTGTAGAAGCCTGTTCTTGTGACGCCATGTAATTTAATGTCTTTGGCTGAAAATATTTTGGACTCGACACTATTTTGAATGTGTCCATGTAACATACACATAAATGCACATGTCTACATATAGTTAAGATCATCTTTGTTAACAAAGACTGTTGAATCGTGCGTGAGGGTCTTCTTTTTTGAGGTAGAAACATTCAACCCTGTTTTTCAAATACTATGTTTATAAACATCTCAGCAGCATACTATTTTTGTTGTTGCTGTATGACTTCATGTATTTGAAATTTTTAAAAAACCAGAATAGGCACATCCAGAGAGACAAGGTAGTGGCTGATAGTGATGGCCGGTGGTATAAACTGGCTTCAGGAGTCCAAGGTTTCCTTCCGGGGTGATGAAAAATTCTGGAACTAGATAGTGGTGCTGGTTACACAACGTGGGAGTGTACTTAATGCCACTGAACTGTACACTTTAAAATGGTTAAAATGGTCACTTTTATATTATGTGTATTTTACCACAATAATAATTTTGAAAAGATTGGAGTTAGATTTCTAAGTGTAGATTTTCATTGGCCTTTGTTTTGAACAATCTGGAGATAAGGGGTTCGCTGAAGGACAGAGATAGAAATTTTCAAGCTGTCAGTAGGGGTACAGTATTTTAAATTGTGGTCAAAATCCTCACCACAGAGCTTCAGCCCCTGCTAAGAGTCCATCACATGACACTTCAGATGAGTCAAAGGTCTAGTATGTCTTGCTGATACCAAGTCATAGCAGAGCATCCCCCTAAGCACTTTTAATTGCATCTATAAAATGTGGATGCCTCAAGTGAGAACAGAAAATGTTCCTGGGTCATTTCACCCTTCTTCTGAATAAGCACATGTTAATGTTAATGAATAGAAACGACTTCAGGTGGGAAACCAAGGCTGCACCAAGACCTGCTCTGATTTCCGGAGCGGTTTGCCAGTGTCCAGGTGATGTTTGTATTTAATGCACCTTTTTTTTGCATACACACACTATAGGCATTTTTGTCTTTTAAAACACTGGGGAGAATTGGTTCCTACACCTCATTGGAGGAATCTGTCCCCGTCTGTTGAAAGGAATCAGATTTATAGTGAGATGTGGAAGTAATCTCCAGGCCACGAAAAACACAAGATTGGAGTTTGTTTTGGGGGTTAATTTATCTCACTTTTAAAAAATCTGACTTCATACTTGCTTATCATTTGCAAGGATTGTTTTTTTTTTTTTAGACTGACTGGTGATTCTTGGTTTAATTCATTAGAAAAACATATTTTAAGCAATTGTATTGGTCTAATTATTAGCCAATAGGGATGTTACTGAGAGCAAAACCATCTCTTTCTCGAGAGATTTGCTACTTTGTTGGTGAGAGATCTTACAATCGGGAAGAAACTTCAAACGACAGTTGGTAACCTCTTACAGTGAAAAATACAAGACGTATAAGAAGTTTGAAAAAGATTGAGATTGTTTTGTTGGAAAAAAAAAAAGAGGTATATTTAGGCAGACATGGGTTCGAATCCCAGTTCGGCTGTTTACTAACAGGGTAATCTTAGACTTATCTCCCTTCTCTGGGCCCCAGCTTCCTTATCTGTTAAGCGGTGCGACAGAAGCCCTGGGGCCTCGCGCCCCTTTGCGGTGGGCTGCGTGGGTGCTGAGTGAACGCCTTCTCTCTTTCCAGATGCCTATGCACGAGGGGCGGGGCCGTCCACTTCCAACGCCTGCACGCTGTCGGCCATCAGTACCATCATGATTTCTCTCACAGCCAGGTCCAGTTTATGACAAATGTTATGTAAAGGACTCGCTCTTTATAATATAAGCAACATTTAGCTAGTTGTTTTGAAGACACCCAGTACTAAGTAATATTGTTGTTCAAGTACATCTTATTACTGGAAAAAAAAAAATGTTTTTTGCTTCTTTAGGAATGGCATTATACAGTACTTCCTCAAAGCAAACCTAGCTTTGTCTGAAGTTTCTTTGGAAACTCTGCAGTGCACTGAAGACATCTGTAATATGATGTTACCAAAGCAGTTTACATATGTCCCTATATGCATATTTTTTATTATATATTTAGTGTTTTATAGAATTTTTTAAAGTTAACATGAAATGTAGATATTAATTTTTTTTTCCTCTGCTGTAAAATGCTCTGGGCAACACGATCATATGATTATTATTTGGAAATATTTCCTTTAAAGACACAGTCTGAAACTCATGTTGGTAAATAAATTGCAAATTACTTGTACAGTTCTACAAGGGTCTCGTGGCAGGACAGCTGAAGACTTGGTCTGTAACTCAAGGCTGCCGTCTGTGAATGAGTCTTTGGAATGGCTGGTGCACGGAATCACGTCGTTTTGACACGTACCATATGTTTTCCCGCCCTGTTGTGAATTTTGTTGTTCAGTACAACTTGAGATGGTTTTAGGAATGGCTGCAATCTCAACACCTAAACTAACTGCCCCAGAGGTACCTTGTGCAATACTCCCACCCCTGAATTTAGCATTGTACGGTAAGACTTTCTTTTCCCTCAGCTAAGTTAGCTAGTATCGTCTTTGTAGTAGCATTATCTTAGCCATTACATTTGAAGTTACGTATCCTGTAGTAACATAGACCACGAGTTACTATAGTCAGCCAAGTCTTTCAAAGGATAAAAGATCATTTTACTATCTTTAAATGTATCTGTTTTGAATGTACATTTTACAAAAAAAGAGAATTCTCTGTTGATGGATTCGTTAACTTCTTTACAAAATTTCTTATATATGTGTATCTCTTTAATAATAGAGCCCTGCTTTTGAAGCAAAATTATGTGTGGAGTCTGACAGATTTCTCCTATTTCAGCAAATTGTTGCCAGAAAGAATTTTTTTCATGACTCTGTAAAAGATCTTTAGTACAATTGTATGGTATCTTGACAACTCTCTCATTTTACAATAGGTAGCCTCGTTGCTTTATAAGTTTTCTCTTCTACGTCTTAAAATCACGCATTGGAAAGTGACAATATCCGTGTTCTTATGAAAAGAACCCTTTGGTATAATGGGGGAGGTTTTGTAAGCTGACACTAGTGGCACCGTGCATATCAAAGGCCATGAAATTTTCTAGAAAAATTTTCACGAGTAAACACGCTGCCACCTTTTCTTCTTTCTCAAAGAGCTCCAATTTGCCTGGAATTTGTCATTTTTGCTTACAAATACCGTAAGTTAACTTTTCAACCTTCTAGCTCTATTTATCCAATCAAGTCATGATCAGGATTCCACTTGTGTAAAAACTAGGGTGGTAACTGGGAAAAAAAAATATACTGTCAGTATTTCAAGCTGTGTTCCTTTCTCATTTTGATATGATTACTTCTATGTTAAAAGAAAACAAGATTTAAAATCACATGCAAAAAAAAAAATCAACAAAATAATAAAATGAATGAAAAAAAGATGATACCCCAGTTAGTTCCCAACCCCAGTGTAAATGATATTTACCAGTGATCTAGCATATGTAATCTTTTTTTAAAGGTATTGTTAATAAATATTCTGTCATTTGTAAAGATACTTGTCTTTTGGGAGCATTCTTCCTGCCTGCCTTCAGGGAATTTGTCAGCTCACCCTTGTGCTAGTTGTAATTTAAGATCACAGAGGGACTCAAAACTCTCTCGCTGTGATCCAAAGCTAGATGACCCAGAGGTATTCCTTTGGAACTGACAACCCCGAAGATACCACTGCAAACCCTCTTTGGAAGTAGAGAGGGACAAAAATCCACAAATAAAGATCCTGAAGATCAGACTTGAATATTTCCTCTAGATTAGTTAAATGTTTTCTGGATTTAATCTAAAGATACCTGTTGTTTTAAGGTATCCCCAACCCTGTAGCTAAAAGGATAAAATCCAAACCTGATTGGATTTAATCTAATAACAACTTAACTTTCTACCCAGCCACATGGAGCCCTCACTGGCCCCTAAACACTGCTTGCTTTTGGTCTCACCTCTGTGCCTTTTGGGCATGTGGCTGCCTCTTCTTGAAATACCCCTCACTCTTCTTTATCGCCCGAATCCCGACTGACCTAGGGTAGCTCCAGCCCCAGCTTGTCTGTGGAAACCTCCCACACTCCAGCCCTTGGTGACATCCTGCCTCCAAATTAGCTGCAGGCCCTGTTGATGCCCCTCATCTAGTAATCAATCAGGTACTACTTTTGGAACTCTCTTGTACTGTTATCTTGCATTTTAACTTAACTCCTGTATTGTTACTCAAATTTCCTTGTATGTATGCCTTGTCTTCCCAACTAGATTGTAAGCTCCTTGAGGGCAGGGACTTTGGTCTTATCTTCCATGTACTCTCCATAGTGCCTAGCACAGTGCCTTGCAATAAATAATCATTGATTAATTGATCGAAGGGGTCTTTGCAGTAGCATTTTGCATCAGTTGCCTGCCTGTGTGCCCCAGGGAACCAACCAGGGAAGACCATGTCACTATTTTTGCAAGATGGTGGAAAGTATTCAGGAGGCCTTGCTTCTGACTTTATGCGTTGAAAAAGTCCTTTACTCTCCCAGCTTCATCATCTGATAAATGAGGCCCTGGACAGCTGAGTCTGACTGAGCTCAAGGTAATTTTTACAAGTGCCCGTTGGCACCTTCACCCAAACGTGTCTGATCTATTAGTTTCCATGGTTGTTGCAGGTTAGGCTCTCTGGCTGCAAGCAACTGAAACAACTCTGGCTAACCTGAGCAAATGTGAAGGAATGACACAGGTTAGGGGACCCTGATCACACCAAGCCTGCACTCCGAGGGGAGGGATCGTTTAATAAAGGAAAAATTGAGATGATGTTTCCAGAAGATGGGATAATAAATACTGTGAAGGTCCAGGCAACACCCTTTCTGTGCTTAACACCCAGGGGAGATGCCCCCGTCCCTAATCCCAGTTACCCGGCTCAGAGGGATTTTTGCACAGTGACTGAAGGAGAATCACTAGGAAAAGGCCTATTTGCTTTGCTTATTTAACCATTTCAAGCATTTACTCTTACCTTCCTTTTGTGTGTGTAGCCCACCTGTGATTTAACTGTATAAAAGGAGATTCTATTTTGCCAGATACCGGATTCTCTCAGCATCCCTGAGTTTTTACAGAGTCCACAAACCCTGCGTACAAAACAGCATCTTTCCACGGGGGCAGAAGACATGGACGAGACATTTCATCTTCAGGTGAGCTTGGAATTCCTCCAGCCTGCGAGGCAGGAGCTGCTATAAGCTTTTATCTTAAGTTAGAATGATTGAGTTATTCCTACCTCACATGTGTGGTTATTTACATCTGGGAAGCAACGTTCAGTCCTGACTCACCTTTTCCCAGTCTCTCCCACCACCCTCCCTTACTGCAAATATGTTCCAAGAAGGTTGAATTAGAAAAAGTACATAAATAGTACATAATTAGCTACTAAAATGTCATGCAATTTAAAAAGCAATTTAATGAGATGTGATCAACCACCAGGTGATTTTTTTTTTGCACACTCTTTTGGATTATCAATGCTACTGTTCACCTCCATTAACACAGATAATCAAGAATTGGCTGTATTTTCCTTCATGACAATTAAAAGAATTCTCTGGCCAACTAGAGGGAATTGAGGAGCAAGGCTTTTAAAATCAAGACTTGAGAGTCACTCTCTGGACAACCCTAAAGTTATTCTATGACAAAATGACAGACACTGGGGCCTTATACAGGAAGCCTGGTAACGGTGGCTAAGAATATGGATTCTGGAATCTGATCACCTAGAAGACATTCAGACAATTGCCACTTATCAGGATCAAGTTTGGAAAGTTCCAAATGCATAGCTCTCCAAACACTAGCAAATTGTTTCATAAATCAGCCACTGCTGTTTTTCTCCAGTGACTGCAGACAGTCACAAAATATTGGACATAGAATGTGGGTGGTCCCATAACCAAAATGAGTTATGAACTCAACTGACACATCCATTATCACCTTTGCCTTAAATGCTTTCCTTTCTTAATATACATATTAACATTTGATAATTTAATAATACAATTAATAAACTAAAAACATTTAATATTATTAATAAAAGACGTTAGGCAGTAACGGCCCTCAGTCCAATGCCCGGTATTCCACAAAGCCTCCCTCAGTTTCCCCATCTGGAATTGATCTCATTTCTCTGACTCCAGGGAACGTCACGAGGACTCACTCGTGTCTATCAATCCATTACCTGGTATTTAAATCACTGGTGTTTATGTCTTTCCCCTGCCTCCCCAAAGACAGAAAGTATCTCAGGGTTACAGTTTGGCCGTGATCCTTAACTGCACTTCCCAAGAACCAGACCCGTATTCCCCGGTCTCTGACCCTAACAAAGCTGGAGGAGAATCTCTGGCACCCTTTGGAGTGACTTCCCCAGTCCTTGTCCCTCCTGCCAGTGGGGGATTACTGTCCGCCAGTCACACTGTCTGTTCTGAAAGGAGGCCCCTTTCCCCTTGTGCTAAATGGGCCATGCAGATTAAATATTCCAATTCCACAACTCAAGTGTAAACTACAACGCTCAACAGCACTCACAATTTAAACAAAATTAGCCTCTGTCCTTTATCCCCAACAGTATGGTTCATGGTAGATTAGTCGCACTCCAATAATATAGACACACTGAAAAGCAACAGTTAAAAAAAAAAAAAAAAAAAGGTCAACCATAAGATAGATCTGAATGTCTGGAAACTGCAAGGTGGAAGTCATTTAAGAGGGATAGTCTCATTCTCTGTAAAGTGGGCCTTCACTACCCAGTCCTACCACTTGTTAGGAATAACACAGACCACAGCAGGAAGTGTGGATGTCTTAGGGTTTTAACTCAGAGTAAGTTGAATTTGTTTTTATAGTTTCCAAAGCGCTCTTCACACTAAGAAGCAAGAGGTGCAGATTTCATCCCTTTTTCACTTACGCAATGGAGGAAAAGAACTGACATCACACACCTAAGGTGACACAGACAATTAGAAATTTTCAGGACTAGAGTTTAGGACTCTTAACTCAGTGCTTTTCAACACCTGGAAATAAAGATTTCCTCGGAGAAAAGACAAGAGAGGGTAAGAAACTGGTCTCTTAAGTTAAACCAGAGGGCAGTCAGGACACCAAGTAGCCTAGAGGACAGTGGCGAGGTGGGAGGGGGAGCCTGAGGCTGAAACTGGGAGGGGGAGGAGTTCTGAATGATGACCAGGTGCAGTTGTTCAGAGGAGTGAGTCCCTGCAGTGGCTGTGCGTCTGCCATCCGTGAGGGACTATTGGCTGTCCCTTGGGTACCCGGCCCTGTTCTAGGCACAGGAGAGTGCCTGGCTGTCCAGTCCCAATGAGAGACCCCACAGGGGCCATGGAATGAAGGAGGAGACACTCTGAGGCAGGTGTGAAATTACCCGGTTTGGAGTCACACTGGCTGGAGAAGCCAAGGGACCAGTCACGGTCGTTTGTCACAATACAGAGAAATGCAATGCTATTATAGGCTGACAACGATTATGCTTTTAGTATGTGCCAGTCTCTGTGCAAATCAACCCGGTGGTTTAGTGACCACCTCTTCTTCAGATTTGATACATGGAGGACCAAGGCGGAGAGGGTCTCAGGTTTGTTCCGGGTCACACACCTGACGGGAAGGCCAGGAATTCAGATGCTGGTGACTTGTGACTCCAGGCCTCACTCCAGACTGTTAGCTATTTGTGCAGAGAGGGTAGGTGAATAGGAAGGCAGATAGATAGATACTGGTTTCTAGCAAGAAGGGAAGAAGATATCAAACTTCTTCGGAAGTTGTACAGGGGTTGTTGAAAGCAACCAGGGGCGTGGGCAGGGCTCCAGGTGTGGGATTCCTGCAGGGAGCCCCCTCCCCCCGCCCCAGCTCAGGTGTGGTGAGTGTCTGCACCACGGTGGTCCATCTCAGCTGCTTGGATTTCAACTACAAATGGTGTCTTTGCTTGTTTGTTGTGCTTGGCTTCAGGTGTTTCAGAGCTGTTTTTCAAACTCAGGCTATCCTGCAGGATCAGGGTGGCCAGGTAAGATACTGGAAGCCCAGTCAAACTTGGATTTCATAATTAATACCTTTTTAGTATCCTTATGTCCCATGCAACATGTATCCGAAATTCAAATTAAGCTAGACCTCCTCTATTTTTATCTGCTGGGTCTGGCAACCTTATTCAGGGGAGAAGATGCCCGCTCGCTGAGGAGAGTCCTTTCTCGTGCGAAATTCCAGTGTCTCGCTGCTGTGTTATCAGTGCTCTGAGGATTGAGGGCTCTGAAGGTGTAAGCATGAGGTTTGCTATTTTGAGTTATGTTTGGTTTGCAGAACTCGCCTTCCCCCTTTTTGAGGGTGGGTGAGGTTCCATAACAAAACCCACTTAAGTGGCTAGGAGGTGAAGGCGGGGGGCATTCCAGAGAAGGGTTATAAAAATGGGCTGGTTGTCTAGAACATGAACGTAGCACAACTGGTTGGAAAACAAATTATCAGTCTTTATCTGAGACTACATAACTGGGAGTTCGAATTTGCCTATTTTGTTCCTCTTTTATTCATTGCCAACAAATAGGATGTTGAGGGCTTACCGTGCATTACACACGGTGCTGGGCATGGGAAAACCAAGGTAAACAGGATGACGGCCTCCCCGCCTCACGGTTCATCAGAAGTGACAAACACACACTCATTTTAAAGATGGGGTTAGAAGTGTGAAGTGAGAAAAGGAGGAAGAGAATTCTGGACCTAAGTTTCTTGCAAAACCAACTTATAACAAGGTTAAGTTCAGCGCAAGAGCACAGTTTTTTCATCACTGCCGCCTGCACTCATAGAATAATCTTAATTGATTAAACATAATTATCTTCTCAAACGGTTGCTTCGCTTGTCTGGAAAAAGAAAGAAAGGAAAAAAACAAAAACAAAAAACAAAAAAACCCCAGCACACTTCAGTGTTACTTGTTTGGGATCCATTAGCTACGAACAGATAAATATTGGCCCCCCAGTCCAAATCTGGATCCTTGACTATTTTTTTGTAAATAAAGATTTATTGGAACCCAGCATCTCTGTCTATAATCAGAACTGGGTGGTCTCAGCAGAGGCCAAAGAGCTCTCACAGCTGAAAAGATTTACCACCTGGCCCTTTAAGGAGACGCTGGCAACCTTTGAACTATGACACCACGCTTTAGTGTTGATTCGTTTCCCACAATTTCCCCCCCACGTTTCTCCGTTCTTCCATTTTATCGCCTGGCAGGGACAACTGCTTTGCATTTTAATAAATGAAACAAAACTAATAACACACCTTTATGGTGAAAAGAGTCCACTGGAGCTTTAAAATAACGCGCACGGGCCACGGGGGGTGTTTCCTCTGCGCCCGAGACCCATTTCCCAAGAGCCAGGAGGGCGGTGCCTGCGCCGGTTCCGGTTCCGGGGCGTTCAGGGCAGAGGCTCGCGGAGCCCGGGAAGGTTGGCCGCGGAGGTGAGGGTAGGCGTTTCTGGAGCGGGAGCTGCACCAACTGTGAGTTTTTATGACTTTTATTAAACACTAGTGCTGCTTTAATTTCTGCCCTCGCGGCTTCATAAGTGAGCCTACCAATTAGGGCTCAGTTGTTTCGCTCTAAGAGGAATGTAGTTTCCTATTCTGGCTTACAGTTAAGGAACTCTTTTTCATTGTCTGCGTTCAACCAGTTCTGACTCAGTTAAGGACACAAAGATAAACAGAACCCCGTTCTGGACTTCGGCGTGTTTCCCCTCTAAATGGGACAGAGAATGTTTAAATAATATAATAATAGGTGATAAAACAGGATGCAGCAGAAGGTACCTGGGGGAAGATAGACGGAGACTTCCTCGTGCCAAAGAGCCGAGCTTAGGGGATCAAGCATTGACAAGAGGGAGGAAAAAAGATGGAAAAGGCTTTTCCAGCAGAGGAAGCTTGAGTGGAGGGAGCCGTGGAGGGAGTTGGGAACATGGTGCCCAGGATGGAAGGGGTGCTTCTGGGGGACGTGGCTGGGGAGCTACTGGAACGTTGTCAGAGGGGACGTTGTTTTAAAAGGAGCTCTAACTTGAAGGGGATGGAGTTATTTAAAGGTTTCGGACGGGGGCAATATCAGCAGATATGCATTCTACAGAGATGCCTCAAAGAAAGGTAATACCTCAGAGCCGGACGTTGAGAGGCTACCTCAGCAGTCCTAAGCCGAAAGAGGGCGAAGACAGTACTGGGGACAAAGAGTGAGGCGGTTGAGGGGGAAAATGAAAACTGTCGTCCTGAACTGTATTTGCATTCACATCTATTACCTAAGACAGAGGGATACTGGTGGGCGGAAAATAAGATTGTCTTTAATTCTAAAAAAGAGAATGGTTTTCCAAAATTTGTAGGACATGCAAACAAGGGTAGCTATATGGTCGTCGTCACGGAGATGGTCTGGCTCCACTGAGTCCTATTCTAATTAGTTTTTTCACCCTGACTCGTGCCAACCGATTGTTTTTGGTTCTCTGTTCTCGCTTCCTTATACCTACTTTTTCTTCAACAAATTAGCACCTAAGGTTTATTAATTCCACTAACAGATGGGCCTGACACATACTAGCCTCCCCACGAAAACGCTGGGATTGTTCATCAAGATGTTCTCTGCCCACACGGAGTTAGTTCCTCCCCAGGCTGCACAAATAGCTCGGGGCCTCCAGGCATCTCAATGAGGCTCAGGTGGCTGAGCTGCCAGCAAGCTACACTACACCCTCGGGGCTCCCCAGCTCCCCCCCTCCGCTGCCCTGGGAGCATCCCACCTGCCAAAGGAGGAGATGGGGTTGAAATCCTTCCTGGAAAGGCTGTCTTGCAGAACCATAGTCTGTTCTGAGCCTGTGACTGTGCGGGCTCTTAGGAGGAAGGTGGCTCTCACCCCTGTCCCAGTGGGAGCTGGGAAGAAGTGGGGGCCAGCGTCTAATCAACCCGCCGACAAGGGTATTAATGTTCATATACTCAGATTTGCTGTGATCTGGTGGTGGAAACAGGACTTGCCACTCAAAGCCTCAGGCCTTTTACATAGCGATTTATACCTCATAATGTAGCCGTATCTTCAAAAACAGACCCCAGCAGCCCCAGCCCAGTGGTCAGGCATATGTGCATGTCCTGGTTATTTCCAATCGTGTTCTCATTAGACGCCGTCTTCCTCTCTGTGGTCTTATTTTAGACCTTCATGAGCTCCACCAAATATAATTTAGTTTCACCTATATGTGGAGAGCTGCCTCAGGGCTGAAAGAGGGTTTCAGAGGGTCCAATAAGCATGGATGCCTTCTAAGAATCAGGCACTGTCCTAGACACTGCAGGTAAGAAAGGCACTTCACATGAGCCCCAACCTCCTGGAGTTCACAGGCCAGTGGGGGACAGCCAAACAAGGGGTGGTGCATTCTCCAGGGGCTCCCAGAGAGGGGGTGAGGCCCAGAATGAGACCGCTGAGGCAGGGTCTGCTTCTCTGGGCTTCCTGAAGGAAAACATGTGGGATGTGGCTTCCCAAAGATTGAGAGGTGAAAAAGGAAGGTCACACCACTAGGAAGACACACGGGCTACTTTGGGTCACTCCTGACACATGTACTCTGTTAGTCAGGAGGAGGACCAGGCGACGGCTGCCTGTGTAGGTCGAGGGAGGCATCCCTGCAGCCAGCACCACACTGAACAGAGATGAACTGGCCACGCTGAGGGCAACTCACTTCTGGTCCTGTGTCCTGGGCAGAGGCAGTTTCCAAAGTCCTAGGTTTCCGGGCCTCCGTTTGAAAGAGATCAGACACGGAGCAATAAGCCAAAAAGGGGGTAGTATTTGTTATTTTGTTGTTTTTAGGACTTTTTCATCACTTAGTCCTTAAAACAATTGGTTTTCTGTGGTACTCATTGGAATCCCCCAGGGCAGGTGTTCTCAAAGTGTGATGGGGAAACCAGCATCAGCGTCACCTGTTAGACTGCAGATTTGCAGACCCCGCCCAGACCTCCTCCGTGGGAAACGGATCTGCATTAAGGACCCCTCCAGGTGACTCTGATGCACTCTCAAGTGTGCGAATGCCTAACCTTGGAGTATCTGCTAAAAAGACGGGCTCTTGAACAGCATTCACACAGAGTGTGGGTCAGCTGCTCATCAACGTTTTGCTAATATTTTCAGCCCCTCCCTGGGCCACGCCCTCCCGGTCCCACCCCTGAGCCCGCTTCAGCTTATTTTCTCACCCACCGCCCCACGACTGGGGTCACTTGAGCCTGTATTCATCCGCCTACCATGTCACTTCCTATCTAACACCCGCTCAGTGATTGCGTCTGGGAAATGGGGGCAGTAATATGATGTGGGCTTCTGAGGATTAGAGATAGCATGTGCGAAGGATCCGGTGCAGCTCCTGACACTCGGAATCTTAGCTCAGGCTGCTATAACAAAGTGCCATGGTCTGGGTGGTTTATAGACAGCAGAAATTTATTTCTCACAGTCTGGAGGCTGGAAGTCCCAGACCAGAGGGCCATTGTGCGTGCTTGGGTTTTGGTGAGAGCTCTCTTCCTGGTTTGCGGTTGGGGAAAAACTCTTTGAGGTCCCTTTTTAAGAGCACTGATCCCATTCATGAGGGCTCCACCCACATCACATAATCCCCTCCCAAAGGTCCTACCATCTAACACCATCACATTACAGGATAGAGTTTCAATATATGAGTGGGGGCGGGTGTGGGGGGCACATTCATTCCGTAACATTTGGAAATAGGCAGTAACTCAGAGCTGTCAAACCTACTGTCTTGGGCCCAAATCCCTGCTAGTTGTGGATGGTTATTGGGAAAACAACCCCTGGAATTATTTGGTAGTCAGCGTGTGCCTTTCTTGGATGAAACTGACGAAAGCAGCTGTGGAAAGTGTGTAAAGCGTGCGCCGCGGTGGAGGGGGTTCTGAGCACTGTGACCTCCTTTGCCTGTCCTGAGCTTCCTGCTTCCTGGAATATCAGGGCTGCCTTCGAGAACATAATCTTCAAAATCCTGTCCTCTTGTTTGGTATGGAGTGATATCTTAGCTTTTTATGTTTTTAAGTGAGTTTGCCTCAAATGATGCTACCTGGATCATGCCCATGGACCTTGAGATTCTCTCTCTTTCTCACACACAAACATACACAACTTGAAAGGAAAAGTATTGTAGAACTCAGAAAAAAAAACCAAAAAAAAAAAAAACCACCATGGTTCCTGCTTGCTGTAGGAAAGACATTCTTGAATCCAAGTTCATGACTGACTCCAGGGTGGTACAAAATGCTTTCTTCCTGAGAGTTTAGCTGATTGTTAGTTACCACTAGCAGCTTAAACAAACTGGCACTCCCAGAAGTAAACACAGTTGACATTAGCCTTAATAACTGTCTCTAGCACAAAAAAGGTTGAGGTAAGTAATGCAGGTCACAAAGGCTGGCAGGTGACCAGGTGCTACCCTGTACTGGGAAAAGACAGGGCAGAATGGTCGGGTTAATCAGTCACCCTATGAAGGCCTGGAGATTTTGAGGAGGCCCCCACGCCTTTAGAGGATTTGTCTGGATGCGTTGCCTTGCAGCTAAATTGAGTGTTCAGTAAACTCCAAATTCCTGTCCATCTGAAAACAGCCATTCCCACTCTTCTCATCCCTGAGGCACAGGAGCGTGAGTTTCTTCTCAGAATCCTCCAGGGATGATCAAAACACGGAGTCTTCCAGGGTCTCAAATCCAGGCTCTTCCACGTAACTTACAACTTCAATGTCCGTTTCACCAGAACCACTTTTCTGCAAAACAAAGCATCCTTCCTTAGATGTCTTTTAGGGAACTTTCGGATTCTTTGAATTTCTTTACCATTGGTTTTAAATCAATTTTGCTTATAAAAAATAGTAAACGTCCACTGAAGAAAACATGGGAAAGGAAGAAGAAGACCCAGAAATACACCTGCGCACACAGCCCACTGTTTCTCTCCAGCCCTTTTTCCTAGGGAGAAGGTTATCTTTACAGTTTTATGAAGCCGAATGGATTAAGAGCCTTATAAACTGATTTCTTTCTGGGTAACCTCACATAGTATTTTAAATCATAGGCATTCGGCTCTCTGTATCCACGGGCTTCTTCTCCCTTTTGTCTATGGGACCAGAGCGTCTGCGGATTTTGGAATCCACAGGGTCTTCTAGAGCCATTCTCCCTGCAGGGAGCAAGGGATGCCTGCGACTGTCTGTTCTTTGCCTGCATCCAGCATATTCCATCCATAGTTTATTATAACCTTCCCTTAAATTTGAGTTTATGTCCAATTTGGGCTATTGTAAATAATGCTGATATTAATTACAAAATCCATGACAGAAAAATACCTCCTGTAAGAGATCATATTCCTCGCCCTCCGTTACTCATTCAGCACACTTTCGTACCTACTGGACACTTAGGCGCTGAATACTCCGTGAGGGACACGACAGCAGTGGTCTCTGCCTATGTGCTTTACACAGCTCGTGGTCTGCCTGATTTTGGAAGGAACCTTCTCTGGTTACATTGTAGAAGCAAAGAATGCTTGGAAATCAGTCTCTAACAAATTGAAAGCTCAGAATAAGTTTTTTAAGTAAGCCTTTTTTACTGCTAAACCAGCTCATCCCCGTCCTCTACCCCCCCCCCCCCCCCCGCAGTACCTGTCTCTTGAATGTTACAAAACAACGTCTGACTCGAACCTGGACAAGCAAAAACTTGTTTAACAGCAGCTCTGGGATGGCAGCTCTCCAGATCCCAGGACTCTGGGTACCAGCATCAAGCTCAGAGGTGCAAGCGGTGATTTAAAGTACAGGGTTCCCTTTCCCACCAGCCAAAGGCATCCCGGGGTCAGCCAAACGTCTCTGCCGACAGGACTAAGGGGCCCCCTCGTCGCCCTTGCGCAGAAGCCCCGTAAGCGGGTTGGGCAGGTTCTGCCTTCGGGCCTGGAGCTTGGGCACTGCCGCCTGGGGCCCAGCTGCGGTCGGCTCTGCGCTGAGTCACGTGCTCTCCCAGGTGGAGAACGCAGGCGGTGAAATTGACAGCAAGAGCTGATACTTCTTTTTCACAGTTCTACCCACTCGCCCCTGCCCTGCCCTGGCCTTCCATCCCCCACCCCCCTCCCTCTCTCTCTCTCTCTCCCCCTCTCCCCCCCCTCCCTCTCTCCTCTCTCTCCTCTCCCCTCTCTCTCCTCTCTCTCCTCTCTCTCCCTCTCTCTCCCTCTCTCTCCCTCTCTCTCCCTCTCTCTCTCTCTCCCTCTCTCTCCCTCTCTCTCCCCTCTCTCTCCCTCTCCCCCCCCCACTCATCTGTTTTTACCCACCACACTACAGTGTGAGAAGAGAGTGGCTTGTCCGGAGAAGCTCGGCAGCAGTGGGCTCTGACATTAATCCTTTGCTTATTCTGAGACCGGGCTGTCTACCCCAAGTTGTTATTTTGCAGACGGGACTTGATTTTAATGGACAACACACACCGTAAGCTTATACAGTAAGCTGTTAAGCCAGTTTCTTTTGTCAACCTCAGAAGAGTCAAGGAAACCTTTGGGGGCTGTGTAGGGAAATGAGATGCCAGCATTAAAATGTTCCGTGAAGAGGCCAGGGCAAGTGACTTCAGTCTGCTGCTTAAACCACATGTGGTTTCTCAGGGAGGAGTGGGCCAGAGCCAGGAGGGAGGGACAGCACGAATTCAGATGAACTGAAGTAAGTTTCATGGTGGGGCCCACTCTCCTTCCAGAAAAGCTGTGGGACAACAGAGTATGCCCTGTTCCCCTGATAAAGGAGGCCAGAAGGCTGCAAGTAAGGGCAAGATGATTTTTTTTTTTTTTTTTTGGCCAGCCTCAGTTCTCTGCTTCACTAGGTTAGTAACTATCATTGCCTAAATCATTCCAAACACCCAAACTGCAGACTCTAAAGAAAGGTCACCGCTTATTGAAATGATCTGTTTTGGTGAGTGTTTGATCAAACTTCCCTACAATGAGTCACCAGTTGAGCTGTCCAATCATGAGTCACTTTATCAGAGAGAAAACTAAATTTGTTAAGAAAATTACCTGATAAGGGTGTGTAAACCACAGCCTATAGGCTGAATTTGGATTGTTGCCTGTTTCTATAAATAAAGTTGTATTGGCCGGAGCCACGGTGGGTCATTTGCGTGTCACCTCTGGCCATTGTCACACTGCAATGCCAGCCTGATAAACCCTTTGTCCCTTTAGTAATATTATAGGTGAGTCCCCAAACTCACCTATAATACAGTACAATCCCAGTCAGAATTGTAGCAGCTTTTCTGGTAGAAACTGGCTTTAAAAGTTATATGGAAATTAAAAAAAAAAAAAAACTAGAATAACCAAAACAACTTTGGAAAAAAAAAATTAGGTTTGGAAGCCTTTGACCTCTAGGTTTACAATAAAGCCAGTCGTCAACACAGTGTTGTATTGGCATAAACTTAGACAAGTGGATCAATGAAACCAAATGGTCCAGAAACACACATGTATACATGCACAACTCATTTGTAACAAAGATGGCCAGACAGCCCACTGGGGAAAGGATGATTTCTTCCACCCCACGATGCTGGAGTGAGTGCACAGCCATATGTAACTAAGGGTTCAGTTATGCCTTGGTGCTCTGGGTGGTTGATAGGGCCTAAGAAGGCGTATTTGGGGGGGGGGGGTCATTTGCCTTTTCTATGGTTCTTTATACTAAGGAACTAGGAAAAAATGCTCTGAAAAACTATTGATTGTGGGCAGAATCATGGATTCTTAAAACATCAGAGCTAAACAGGACACTGGACCATCTCATCTGTGCCCCTTACTATACAGAAAAGGAAGTCAGGGCTTATGGGGTTGAAGGAGTTGCCCAAGGTCAGGGAAGGGATAGCTGATAGAAAATAAAAATTCACGTCACAGCTGAGTAGGACCTGTGCGATCTTCAAGGACTGTAGTGAACGTACATTAACGAAACAGCCAAAGAGCAGAATGACTAAAGCAAAGGCATCTGGCCTCTCGGGAAAAGAACCTGCCTGGTAATACAGAAAATGAGTAACGCAGTGACAGATCCCTGAGGACCCAACCCTGAGCAGATACCACATACCTAAGAACCTTCAATATTACCTCATAGTTGATGGTTACAAAGAAATCTTTAATATTGCTCTTTGGCGCCGGAACGGGTGGAAACAACTTGGTCCATAAGTGGCATCTGTAAACAGAGTAAAGGCAGGAAACAGGTGAGCAAGAACATCCTTTCTTGTCCTTAAATAGCTGCTCTAAAAATTGACTTATTAATCCCAGCATCTGCTGTTTTGTAAATGGAAGATCTTTATTGACTAAGACTTCCAAACGTCTACATTGAAATGATCGTTGAAGACCTCGGGGGTCCTGCAAGGCTCTGATGTGACTTCTGATCCAGCCAAGAAAGACGTAACAGTACTTGCTTCACGTTGGTGCATGTTACAGGTCTGACTGCTGAAAACAAGTGACGGAGGTCAAGTGTGTGGTCCTCCACTGTGACCTCCGAGGCTGGTGTGCAGCCCCTCCCACAACGTGCTGGCTCTCAGGGTTCACTTCCTGTTTCCTCTCCTTTGAACTGCCACCCCCCAGCCTACAGATGCCATCTGATACAACATTTATAATAGTGAAGCTGTTTAAAATTAAAGTCATTTTCTAAATTATGAAAGAGAGAAGACAGACCATGTTCTGAAGCCCCCTAAGTGGCTCTTGGCCTCACCAGATGCCAAAATAGATGAGAAGTTCTTATGGGGCCACTTGCAGGTTCTAGGATTGGTCTCCAAATCTGCCTGACACGTCTAGAATCTGCTTCTGACCTGGAAACACTCAGCCACTCAGGGTGACTGAAGGGCCAGGGTGGGACTTGGGACCTCATAATTGGGGATCAGAACATGGGAGGTGCTGTAGTGAGTTCAGTGTCCAGGGGGCTGCCTTCCTTTATCTGGGAAATAAAAAGGATGCCTTGGTGACACAAGAAAGGTGACCAAGGCAGTCAAGGCATCAAAAATAACCATGAATACAAAAACCACAGAAATTAATAGACTGCCGGCAAATTCAAGAAGCGTGCAGCTAATGGCAGAAGGCTATGCTGGGCTCTGTCCAGTTTCTGTAAATCACCTACTGGTGTTTCCCAGTTTTTGACTCGATCCACACTCGTCTTGGAAAGGCTTTGCAGGAAGACATGAAATGCTATAAATTCCACCAGATGACAAGAACCTTCCGTCTAGCGGGTGCATGGCAAGAATGCAAACATTCAATATTCAGACCCCAAAGGAATCACCCAAATAGAAAGAATACCTACATTCTGCAGATGAGGGAGAGCATTAACAAGAGGAAGCAGATGACTGCCATAAGCACAACAGGGAACCATTCTGTCCAGGGCTGCTTCTCATCATTTCCTGATGGAAAAAAAAAAAAAAAAAGAAGAAAAGAAAAAAGAAAGAAAGCAGAGCTAGAATCAGTAGTAGATAAGAGAAATGACCACATTAGGGCGTCAGAAAGCTTGGGTTGGCCTTGTAGCGCTGGGTGATGCTGGGCAAGTAGCTTAACTTTCCCGAGTCTCAGGTTTGCCACCTGTAAAGTCACAGGAGAGGGGGTAATACCCATCTCACAAAGTTGATATGAGGGTGAAATGAAGTAATGGCAGTGAGGCCACTTTTTAATTTTTTATTGAAGTATGGTCAGTTACAATGTGTCAGTTTCTGGTGTACAACATAATGTCCTTGTCATTTTTTTCCCCATTTGTCTTCATATTCTTTTTCATTAGATGTTATCACAAGATATTGAATGTAGTTCTCTGTGCTATACAGAAGAAATTTATTTTTAATGTATTTTTATATATAGTGGCTAAGATTTGCAAATCTCAAACTCCCAAATTCACCCCTTCCTACCTCCTTTCCCCCAGTAACCATGAGGTTGTTCACTATGTCTGTGAGTCTGTTTGTTTTGTAGATGACTTCCTTATGTCCTCTTTTTTCTTTCTTTTTTTTTTTTTTTTAGATTCCACATATGAGTGATATCATATGGTATTTTTCTTTCTCTTTCTGGCTTACTTCACTTAGAATGACGATCTCCAGATCCACCCATGTTGCTGCAAATGGCATTGTTTTATTCCTTTTTATGGCTGAGGAGTATTCCATTATATAAATACACCACAGCTGCTTTATCCAGTCATCTGTCAGTGGACATTTAGGTTGCTTCCATGTCTGAGCTGTTGTATATAATGCTCCTAGGAACATTAGGGGACGTGTATCTTTTTAAATTAGAGTTCCCTCTGGATATATGCCCAGGAGTGGTGTTGCTGGATCATATGGTAAGTCTATTTTTAGTTTTTTTAAGGATTCTGCATACTGTTTCCATAACAGCTTTACCAAACTACATTCCCACCAGCAATGTAGGAGGGTTCCCTTTTCTTCACACCCTCTCCAGCATTGATTGTGGACTTGTGAATGTTGGCCATTCTGATTGGTGTGAGGTGATACCTCATTGTAGTTTTGATTTGCATTTCTCTGATAATTAGCAATATTGAGCATTTTTTCATGTGCTTATTGGCCATTTGTATGTCTTCATTAGAGAACTGCTTGTTTAGGTCTTCTGCCCATTTTTAGATTGTGCTGTTTGTTTTTATGTTGTTAAGTTGTATGAGCTGTTTATATATTCTGGAAATTAAGCCTTTGTCAATCACATCATTTGCAAATATTTTGTCCCATTCTGTAGGTTGTCGTTTTGTTTTACTTATGGTTTCCTTTGCTGTTCAAAAGCTTACAAGTTTAATTAGATCCCATTTGTTTATTTTTGCTTTGTTTCTGTTTCCTAGGTAGAATGTCCTAGGAGAATGTTGCTAAGATTTATGTCAGAGACTGTTTTGCCTATGTTTATTCTAGGAGGTTTATCGTGTCTTGTCTTATATTTAAATTTTTAAGCCATTTGAGTTTATTTCTGTATATGGTGGAAGGGAGTGTTCAACTTCATTGATTTACATTCTGCTGTCCAGTTTTCCCAACACGACTTGCTGAAGAGACTGTCTTTTCTCCGTTGTATATTCCTGAGTGAGGTCAGTTTTAATCTTAAAGCATTATTTAATCAATCAGCAGATATTTATGGAGCACATTCTAGATGATACACCACCTGGATCTTGGAGCTTATCAGCTTCTGGTGAATAAAAAGGTTTTTAGATGGAAAAGCTACAAAAACGTAAGCCTACTTAGTAACGTAATTGCACTACAATCAAAATACTTTACAAACTTAGAAAGTAAAGTATGGAGTAATTCTTGTAGTTAACCACAAAGGTATCAGACTTTGTTGCGGGTCCTTTACAATCTTAAGTATCCTCAAAACACCTCTTACCAATAACCCCATTTCACAGATAGGAAAGTCACAGCTAACTGTACCGTGAGTCAGTACAGAAATCATAAATGTACAACATGCCACCCAACTCGCTACGTAAATTGGCTTCTAATCGACACTCATGGACGGATCTTCTGTAGGCTTAGATGATAGCTTTGGAGGGTGTGTGGTTTTTTTTTTTTTTAATTTAAGATACTGGAAATGCATTCAGGAAAAACCCAGGGTCATTTACCGAATGGTGTTTAAAGAAGTAATACGCTTGCTAAACTGCCTGATTCACTTTTAGAGAAGAATACAAATCTCAAGTTACCTTCCCGAATCCAGGTGTCCTTTTTGTGCTTATTCATTCCTTTATTCACCCACGTAACCAATACTTATTGGGCTTCCATTATGTGTGGGGACTATACACGTTGCTGGGGGACGGGGTTAAACCAACCCATGTGAGCCCTCCCTTCCTGCTGCTGAGGGAGGAAGCCACTAATAAGTAAAGGCACGAGTGATTTAGTGACAGCGGCTCTAAATGCAGAGGTGAGGTGTCCACACTGCTTGGGGAGAAGCAGGTCCCAATCCCCAGTTTGCCATTAATGGTTTCTTTTACAAAATGAGAGGTGGAATTTTCAAGTCCTTGTAAATATCTTAAGACTTCCTCAGACCCCAAAATACTTAAAACTCAAATCTTTCAAGGTATCAAGAGAGAGCGATGTCTTGAGGATTTCATGCTAGTGATTCCAATGTTGCCTTGATCTCTTGCTTTTTCCTTTTTCCTTTTTTTTTTTTAACCCCCTGAGAACTCTTACTTGGGATTTATCTTTTACCTCCCCAAAAGCTTTAATCTCTCCTCCTTCATCTCTTCCCTTCTGCTTTCAAATATTCGTAGAGTCCTTTATCTTGAATAAGCCATTACTTTGCTCTGCCATCTCTCACAACTATCATCAAATACCTTCTTACTTTATTTCTCAGCCTAATTTCTTGAATAAGGGATTCAGGCTGCTTCATGTCTTCTTCCCAGAAATCACTTAAAATCACTGGTGGCTTCCTTCTAGTTGAATCCAGGGGACTGTCAGTTCCTTTTTCCAACTTTACTTTTCCTGATCTCCCTCCTAAATTTCAGACTTGGTGGTTGCACCCACCTGAAGAGACCAAGCCTTTGGCTCTTTTACCCAAATGTTCTTTTTCTTCGATATCATTTCCTTCTTTCCTTTTTAATTTCAACTGACTCCAGCTCAGCCTTAACCCTTTGTTATTTTCTACTCCAGTCTGTTCTCAGCTTTGAAAAGTTTGAGCACAGCTCTGTGTTTTAATTCCATGGAAACCTGTCTCGTGTCTTTATTCCTGGGCAGCCCTGACATGCAGCTCCACGTCTAGACCTGAGGCTGCCCTGTGTGAAACCCACTGGGATGTGTCACAGCTGACAACACTCAGAACCAAACTCACACCCATTTTCACATCAGAACTCCTTCTCACTAACGTCCCCATCTTGGTCTCCACTCTTCCCAGTTCCCAAACTGGAATCCTTGAAAGTCACTGCAATTCTTCCCATTCCCTGTAGCCCCTGCCTCCTCTCCTCATCTGCTCGGTTTCCACCATGACGGCACCGCCAGCCACAAAAGTAAGAGAGACAAGCTTTTGTCTCACAAGCCCATACTTGCCTAGTCTGGAAACCTGAGTTCTATTCCCAGCTTATTGTGAAGGTGGCCATTCTGGGCCTCAGTTTCCTCATCTGTGAAAATAAGGGAGTTGAAATACGACCTTTAAGAACCCTCTCAATCCAGCACATTTTCTAGTACCGCTGACCCAATCAGGGCATTGCCATTTCATGTGTACTTACCTCTAACAAAACTGATCTTAGTATATTTTCATGGGTGAAAGTTTGAAAGTTGTAGTAAAAAACAAAAAATAAAAATAAAAGTCATCAGTAGCTGGCAGAAACAAATAGCGTATTTTCTATACATTTTCTATACATCTCTTAATACATTCACTTTCTAGGTCCCAGATGAGATGCAAAGTGCTCAACATGTGTACTGCTCACAGCAGCACTCCCAGGTGGGCACTGCCATCCCCACCTCACGGATGGAGGGACTGTGGCGGGGAGGGCAGAGCGGGTCAGCTCAGGACACGTGGCTCTGGGATTGGGGGGCTGGGAGGGAAGCCCAGGACTTGCTGAGCAGTCGTGCTCCTAACCAGGGTGGGGGGATCCCGTCCCGCCACCCACCACCCCCAAGCCAAGGACATGCTGCATGCTTCACAGAACACATTCTAAATGTTTCTCTCTCATCAAACACTCCTGAGTGTCCTCTTCCCAGCTAGATACCACTTTCCTGCAGGGAAGCCCCGCTGTGTTTTTGTGTCCTCACCGTTGCACGTGGCTAGGTTTGCAGGCTGTGTCCCCAGCAAAAGTTGCCTGCCTTGCAAGCTACCACTCCCCCTAACGTTGCCTATTCAGGACTGAATCCCTCTATTTAGAACCTGTGACCATGGCATCTATTTACAAATGAGCAGTAGCCAAAATGATGAAAAACAGATCCTCAGAGATAGAAACCTTTTATCTTCCCAAATGCCACACACACACACTGGTTCCAGGGTTAGTATTCAGTTCCCCAGAGTATCTGAGTATCCTGTTAAACCTAGTTTTTACCACACTTGCTCATAGCTAACATAAAGAGCAACTGGAATGAACTAATCCTGGTCAAATACCGTCTTGCTTTATTTCCCAGTCTGACATCCTGAACAGGGGATTCTGCCTGCTTCGTTGCCCCATCTCTGAAACTCACCATCCACACTCTGACCCGTTATGCAAGGACCCTAATAGGTACATTGGGAAACTGGAGACTCATAGACACGGCATATGAATTTAGCAAAGGCTATGTCAGCAGAAAAAAGTTTTCATGTTTACAACAAGGTTAAACAGGTGAAGTTTGGGTCCTGCAGAAAAAAATCAGCAGTGTTGTGAATATTATCAGGGTCATACACTTGGTCCCGTTAGTGTCTCAAATTGTGCAACCCACCCCCCCACCCACCCAGGCGGCTGTGTCCTGATAATAGTGCCGTTGACTTCTGAGCATGGTTTCAAAAATCTTTTCAGTTAAACCACTCGCTGGTTGTTCACTTATGCGCTCACGTGGACAAGTGAGTGTTCTCACTGAATTAGCAAAATGTATAGAGGCAACTGATTTCATTTTATTCAATCAAAAAGAAGTTATTCGTGTACGCACGGTACTAGGTGGGAAGCGAAGTCGAGGTCACTGCCTAGGGGGAGGTGGCCCGTGACTCATTTCTATGGCTTGGCTTCTGCAGTGCCCCACCTTGCTGTACAACCACTCCCCTGCCGCTCCCTGAGGACAAAACGAACCCCCAGAGAACGGAGCTGAGGTCAGCTCTACTGGCAAAGGGAGCATAAGCTAGCAGGTAAATTTAGTGCAGGAAAAAGCTTTCACATATTTGCTTCCAAATGGAAATTGCTTGGGGATTATCTACCGTTCAGTTATTACTAATGCAAAAAAGAAGATGAGAGTCAGTTATGTAAATAAATGAATTGAAGACAGCATGTAAATCAACCATACTTCAATTTAAAAAAAGTAAAAATAAAGACAGCATCTGCTCTGATTTTATTGAAGGTAGAACAGCGAACATTTCACGCTGACGGTATGTGTCCTTTGATCAAAATGGTGAAATTTCACACTGTGAAATTTGGGAGGCCCCTGAGTTGAAATTCTGGGGTCTCTGACTTTGGAAATTTTCTTAAAAACAAGTATTTCCAGGTAACTTGAATCTTTTCTCCGATTCAAAAATGACTTTTCTGTCATGAAAATGGAAGCCACAGATGTTCCTTTTCAAGAAAGTGATGGGCACTGCTGTTCAGCTACGCAGAGATGAGTTTTAGAAAAAGGAAGTCACAGTGCCTGCCCTTCAGACTCTGCACCTCACTTCTGGATGCTTTTCCGCTATTGACAACTTGCAGCATTTGGGAGCTCAACTGTCTGCTTTTTGGTGCCCTTGGCTTCCTTAGTTTCTGACATCTCAGCCATTTGACCTTGACAATCAGCCAGGGAATGAAAAGTGTGCTCCTGCTCTGTGACCTGGGAGTGCATGGTGGGAAGGGCTGGGAGTGGGGCGAATGGGATGGTGGTTAAAGAGACCCAGGCCCTGGCCCCAGCTTAGTCCCAGCTCTGCCCCGGCGGCCTTGAGAGCTTCGTCACACTGCTTCTCCCCTGGTGCTGTAACCCATCTCGTCCTAAAACCATGTGGCCTATGTAGGGCACAGTAGTAACTCTTAGAAGATCAGCTTGATTGGGAGGCCCGTTCCACCCTTAACTGTTCAGCCAGGGATGGCTTGTGTTGCTTCCAGAATGATTTTAAATCTGATTTCAGATTCAACAATAGGTTCCGAGGGAAAAGTGCTAATGAGTCAGTTGGGTGGACTCTTCCAGTGAAGCAGCCCTGCTCTGTGCTCATAAAAGCAGCAGGTGCTGGGAGGACTTCCCACGGTGCCACCAGGGCTGGGTCCCGGAGAGCGTGTCAGTGCGTTAGTCTGTGAAACTCCCTGCCTCGTGATTCTCGTTGGAGGGGGAGACTGTGGCGTCATCTGTGAAGGGACACACGAAACCAGGTCACAGGCTCACCGTGCAAACCAGAGTCAGAAGCAAGCCTTCTGGGTGGGTGAGCTTTCCGAAGCAGCTGTCAGGTGGATTGTGGGCGTCTCCTGATTTAGGGAGACCAAAGGACAGGGGGCAGGCAGCAAATGGAGCCTCAGAGGACAAAATGTAGATAGTCCAGGGCCCAGAGCAGAATGTGCAAAACTTGTACTGTGTTCACCCGGGACGGGGCTGGGCTCAATGAACCAAAACATGGAAAAGGCATGGAGACCCAGGGGTGCGTGCGTGCCCGTGCGAGCTCAGGGCCCCAGGTGGACCGCTGCTGCGTTCTCAGTCTGTGCTCGTCCCCAGTGGGACTAGACTTGATGAGGCTGAATGGAGAACTTTTCTTTGCCAGTTTCTCCTCCTCTGCAGACTTTCCCACACAGCACCAAGAGCCGTGTGCCTGCTGGGGCCCAGGGTGACCCAGGACTTTCTTCCTGTCAGGGGCCGCTGTTCTGTCCACCTGCTAAGGCGTGTGAAAGCTGGCTGCAGAGGCTGCAGTCTTCACGTAGACATTAGGAGCGAGGGGTAATGCGCCGTCACCCTGGTTGAGAGCTGACCTTAAGCAAGGAGCCCTCTCCACCTTCCATCACCTGCTTTGTGAAATGGGGGTGCGAGCTGCCTAAGCTGATACCTGGAAAGTGCCCAGCACGGTGCTGGTGCCTATTAGGTGTGCAGTGAATACTGGTTATTATCATGGTGATGATGATTAAAAACAGGGAGTCGGATGTAAAAAGGCATCAAGATAATTTCCCTAAAAAGTCAAAGCAAAACTAAAATTCCAGTCCTTTCAGAATCCTCAAAAGGCCGAGTCAGCTCAGGCCTGGAGGGAAGGAAAACACCAAATAGTCAGGAGCCTCGTGGGTAGGAAAGGGCAGAAGGCACAGATGGACCCAGCCCTCCAGGAGAGCTGCGTTAAAATGAGCGCTGGGGGCAATGGGAAGGGGTGTTTAGGTAGAGCAGCCTGAAGAGATCAAAGAAAAGGTCCCCAGGGCTTGGTCTGCAGGGAGGCTGACCAGGTCCTGAGCTGGCTGTCGTGACCCTTTCACTGTCCCCAGCTCCCACTGCCATCTTCCGGCCTGTCTCCCTGGCTGCAGCCGTGACCCGTGGGGTGATGCGGCATCACGGAAAGAGCAGGGCGTGGATCCAGGCCTGTGCCTGGGTTCCAGGTCCGGTCTGTCACTTTGTAGCTCTCTCCCTTACGATGGTTGCTTAACCCCCCTGCATCCATTTTCTCCCCTATAAGTTAGGAAAATGCTATGTTTGTAAAGATAGACAAGATAGTGCAGGGGAACGTGCCAAGCTCAGTGCCCGCCACAACAGCAGGGCCCCCTTCCTCCCCCCTGTGGCCAGCCCATCACGGGACAGAAGTCATGCAGGGAAGGGTGGGGTGGGTACCACACCTCCAGCGGCCATGCCTGAAAGCACAGTGGGAACTCCCTGCTCCTGACACTGAGGGGCAGAATCTGAAGGCTCCCCTCTCGCCCTCTTTTAGGCCACTGGGGTGAGGTGGTCCTGCCCTCCTGCTGGGAACAAGTGAGCGATGGGCTGCCGGGCATGGGGCTACCAGCCTGGAAACCACAGGAGCCCCAGGGAAAAGGAAGCAGGTGACCAAACCAACCACCACATTGACCAACCCCAAATCCCCCCCCATTTGCAAAGAAAACCCTGAATTACCACAAGGTTTATCACCCTCGGGTCAGGCAAGTGGGTTTTTCATGTTAGTGAGTCAACTTGTCAGTCCTCAACCCAGTTTTTGTCACTTGACCCAGAAGCCTGCCACGTCTTAGCTCACACAAGCTTTTGAACTGGCGAAAGTCATTTGGAAGACCTAGGGAAAGTGAATCTGAGCCCTCTCCAAGGCCTCCCCTTCGTCTCGCTCCTTCCTGGCTTTCTCCCTGTTTCACCACAGTGTGAGAATTTACAAACACAGACTGGCAGAAAAGAAAAAAAAAAAAAAAAAAAAGCACAGGCGGGGAGTCAGAGCTGGGGTGAGGTGAGAGCCAGCAGAGCGCAAAGCACAGCAGGCGGGGCGGAGGGCCTTGAAGGTGGTGTCGCCACGCTCTCCAGCTTTTGCTGCCTGATGCTCCAGGGCCAGTGTACCCGGGCTCCTCGTTCATTCACAGCCCATGAAGGTCAAGTCTGAGGGAAAAATCACTGGAGTTTCCCCGGGGGAAACTTACTTCCACCCCAGTCCTGATTGTTAGCCCTCCCAGCGCATTCTAGGCTGCGTGATGTGATGCTAAGGGTCCCCCCTGCCCTCCATGTGTGCGCGCACAGACACGCACACACAGACACATGGACACACACACAGACACACACACACAGACACACACAGACACACACACACACACACACACACACACACACACACGGTGAGAAAGACAGAGCCAGGGTTTCCTGTGAGTGACAGGTCTTGTAGAAGATGCCCTGAAAGGCAGCTGGCACCCGTATTGACCTTGGCCTCACAGACAGGCCATCTGAGAATTGCGGTGAACCTTCCCCTGCTCCCCTGGGTGTCAGGGCTACAAAGGACAGGCCTAATGCAATCCTTTTTGAAAATACGTTTTAATTGATACCTGATTCCATCATCAAATAGATCCTGACCTTCAGATACAGCCTCCAGTGAGGTTAGGGCAAAACCTAGTTGTTTGTTTAGGGGGCAACGCCTGTGATGTGTGGGAGACCCACCCCTGATCAGCGGGACTCAGAGCCACTGAGCCTGAGCGGCGACACGCCTGAGAGACTCACATACCACCCTTTTCCAGGGGAAGGATACGGCTATAGGAAGCTTTAGTTTCGTTATTGGTTGTTTTATGCATGAGGTTTGAACTGCAGGGGAGGAGGGTGGGGATGATGGACTTTAGAAACAAACAGCCTCGTGAAGACCAGGAACCGCTCAGGAGATGCAAGGGTCTGGTAAACAGGAGATAGCAGAGATAACAAAGGAACAGAAGATTCCGGAAGTTAAGAAAGTTTAAAAAGGCAAAGCTGTGAAAATCGGGAAGTTAGCTCTGAAGATAAGGCAGAGAAGCCAGTTGAGGAAAGGCAGTTGATAAAATGATAAAAGGACTGATAAAATGAAAATGCTACTTGCATTTGAGGGAAAAAGAAAAAAGAAAGAAGCATTCTATGCTCTGGAAATCCCAGCACAGAGTTTCAGGGCAGGCAAAGAGCCCACAGTTGCTGGCTGTACCCCAAACTGCCATCCCTTGTGCCTCTCGACTGTCCCGGGACCCTGCCAACCGAAGCTGGACTGCAGTTCTGTCTCCTCCAGCCTCTCTGTTCATTGATCAAAACTTAACTCTTATGGTGTCTTTCTTTATTCAATAACCTTGGGCTATAATGGGTTAAATAGTAAATCGAATGTGTTCCAATTCGCTCATTGACTCCTATGTCACCTGTCTGGGAAAATTATCCATTAATGGCCACTTGTTGGCTGTTTGATGACCCCTGAATCATTTAATATCTCTGGGCCTCCATTTCCTTCCAATAAAGGAGGCGGGCTTAATATGTAAGGAAGAGGTGATATGTGAGTTGAGCCTTGGTGGGAAGATGGGAGGGGAGGGCTCCAGGGTGCCATTTGTAAGAGAAGGCAGGAGAGGAGGAAGGTTGTCTGGAGGAAATGAGTGTAGCGGGAGCACGGCCTGGTGGGCTGCGAGCCGAGCATAATTATTGCTGCGTCCTCAAGGGGTATAGCAGAGCCAGGCGGAGTGTCCCAGAGGAGCCTGGACTCCCCGCTGTGTTTATCAGTCATCCTGGTGGAAGTGGAGAGGTGGCTGCACTGATTAAATTCACTAATGACCCTAAACGCAGCAGGGGAGTGGATCCAGAAACAGTGGATGGATTTATAAGATGAGCAGTAGTATTAATCAGCTCATCTTCACGACAAGGGTGGCAGTCAGTGAATGACCTGGGGTTTGCCATGGGTTATGGCGGAGAGGCACACCTGAGGGAGAATGAGAACCAGCCCAGCTCCAAACTAGGAGGCTGTTATTCAGAAAATAATACAGGCCGCGAGCTCTGAAGTGGAGACTGAGTAATACATTTAAAAGGAGCCTAAAATAAACTCTCATTGCGGGTCACAATTTCCCTCCCAGCGCTTTTGTGGGAGGCTCCTGGAGGGTCAAAGAACGTGACAGGCAGAGTGGGGAGTGACTTCCAAGGGAGGAAACTGAGACTTGGAGAGATTAGAGGTGACCGACAAGGTCAGGGGACAGCCTGGCACACTCATCACCACTCTGTCCCTTGCTCTGGTGACAAGAGAGCACCATGCCTTCTGATGACCTAGATGGAACCTGAGACGCCTTCTCAACACAGCTGTCTACATGGACTCTGCTTCCTTGGCCCATGAAATATAACCTTGTACCATCTCCAACAGCTGGGCGTTGGCAGAGCCACGGCGAGAGCCGAGATCCCCTGACTGGTCTCTTGCTTCTTCCTCTCCCTGTAAATTCTCAGCTCTCTACAGTCAGCGCTGACAAGAATTCAAAACTCAAACCCTAAAACACCAGACCTGGCTCCTTAGCCAAGGTTGCCGCCTTGCTCTTGATATTAGTTTGAGGTCCTTGGACAGCATCAAAAAAAAAAAAAAAACAACAAAAAAAAAACCTCTGAAACTACGTGTGCAGCATTGTTGAGAAGCCACTTAGAAATATCAATAATTTGGGGCCAGTGAGTGTGGTGCCTTTGGGGGACAACCAAGCACTAAAAAAAAAAAATCCACCAAATGCAAGTAATGAAAATTAAGCTTCTATCATAGGCATTTGATAAAAGTAATAACCTTGTTAAAAATTCCCTGGGACAGATTGATGTTTCTTCTGCTGCTTTCCCTCTCGGTGAGCAGAGGGAATTTCTTTGTGGGGTGAAGCGGTGTTGAGCGAGGTCCTGTGTGCGCTGGGTCTGCGTCAGGTTGGAGCACCAGCCTGGGGATGCGGGGAGGAGGAAGCCTGGCCTTGACCTTTGGTCCCTTCTCAGTTCTGGTATCTTTGCCCGTCCCTCTCCCAGGAAGGCTCGTGCTGCTCCTCTGAGTCCCGGTGGGGTGACGTCGGGGCCACACACACCACAAGGCTATGCTGCTCTGTCGAACAACTCTAGGCGCGCCTTTCCTCTTGGGAAACTCAGCAACTCAGCATGACTGGTCCCCTCGCCGACTCAGAACAGCTCCCTTTCTCAGACCTTTCCTCGTCCTTCCCAGCCTTCCATTGAAATCTCCCTGCTCTATGGCTCTGACTCACATGGACACGGGCCCACGGGTCACTGCCCAGGAATCTCCTGCAGACCCACCCACGAGCCTGAGTGACTGAATTAAATCATGGAAGATGTTAGCGTGTGCCTGAGCACCCCTCCTTGGGCACACGCCTCAGACGATCACTGACTACCTTGTAGGACGCGTGAGCGTGACATTCAGGCGCTGGAACCACAGCGTTAGCAGCCAGCAGCTGCTAAACAAGTCCCTCGTTTGTCCGGAACTTTGCAGCTTGCGCGTCTGGGCTGGCGTTTGTCCGGAACTTTGCAGCTTGCGCGTCTGGGCTGGCGTTTGTCCGGAACTTTGCAGCTTGCGCGTCCCGGCACACCATGCTGCCGGGCTGCGGGCTGGGGCGCTGCGGTCTGTCGGCCTGGGTTGGAATTCCATCTCTGCCACTTACTGGCCACGCAGTTAAGCAAATTGTCTACACTTTGCAAACCTATTTTCTCATGTGCGGAAGAGCTTTGTGGACGGGATTTGTGAAGGCAGTACGTGTGAAGCACTTAGCACAGTGCTTGGAGGACTCAGTAATACAAGTTACTGGGTGTTGTTTATATTTCATAATAACCTGTGAGGCGGGAGAGGAGGATGTTGCTTCCTTCATCCTGGGAACCCAAGGATGGAAGGAGAGAAGTGATTGTTCAAGGGTACGTAGCGAGTATGTGCCAAGCTGGCATTAAACCTGAGCTTTCCATATGGAAGGCTCCAGAGTTCTTTCCATTAATGTGCGTCCTTTTAGCTCTTACACGACATGTCACCACGCATGTCTGCATCCACAGGGTGCATGGTTGTGGCACATACGTGAGATACACGAGTTGTTTTCTGACCGTCCCCTTCCCTCATAAAATGCCTCTGGGTGGCCAGATACCCAGACAATAGCAGACACAGGGTATGATTTTCTGACCTCATGGTGCAAGGCCACATCTCCAGGTTACAGAATTACCATTTGACGTAGAGTGAGAATGGAAGTTTGCCCCTTTGTTCAGAGCCGCCACCATCATCATCACCCTCCCCTGATCCCACAGACAGATATGATGATCCTATTTGCCAAATAAACTAGTCAGTTTAATCCCAAACAAAACCAGCTGCAGAACCAACACAGGAGCCAGAGTGACGCCTAGTCTTTCGGATCCTCTAGTCTCTTAGGCTGAGGGCCCAGGGGCTGGATCCAGGTTTTGTGGGCCCTGAAGCTTAGTCAGTGTTGGAATTTTCTTTACGAAAAGAAACAAAAGTATGAATTTGT
Source organism: Camelus ferus (assembly GCF_009834535.1). Taxonomy (NCBI): domain Eukaryota; kingdom Metazoa; phylum Chordata; class Mammalia; order Artiodactyla; family Camelidae; genus Camelus; species Camelus ferus. Next base: position 2,984,276 of record NC_045712.1, on the reverse strand, counting down.
AATTAGGTGTGGAAAAATTACAGAAATGGAAACCAGATCAGTAATTGACGCTGGTCAGGAATGGAGGAGAGAGAGGGAGATGAATATGTTTATAAAAGGGGCCCTTGTGACAGACACAGGAAGGTACACGTGGGATGAAAGTGCACAGAGATAAATGCACACACAAATGATTTCAGACTGGAGGAGTCTAAGATCAGTAGGTTGTGCCAATGCCAGTCTTCTGGTTGTGATATCGTACTGTTACAGTTTTGTAAGATGTTACTCTTGGGAGAAACTGGATGAAGGCTACCTGGGCTCTCTCTACGTTATTTCTTATAACTGCATGTGAATATACAATTATCTCTAAAAAGTTGAATGTAGAAAAATTAAACTAAGTAGAAACAGATAACCTGAAAAAAAAAAAAAAAAAGGGTACCAGGCTTTGGAAGAGCTGGTGCTAGTGAGAACCTTGAACATCGAGGCTTCACTGGCCTTCATGGTAAATCCACCTCTGGTCACAAAGGCAGCAGACTGACCCCAGGTGAGGCACGTTAGAGAGGTGAAAGCATTTCAAGGCTCCCAAGTGAATGCGTACACTTTCCAGGAGGATCTGTCCTAACCGCAAGTAAGGCTGTTTGCTTTAAAAGAAACACAGGATACTCACCCACGTAAATGGGTTGACTCCACTCACTCCAGAGCCCCGTCTCTCTGCACACAGAGCTCATGGCTGCTCTCACCTGAATGGAATACTTGGAAATATCATCAATTATGGCGATGAATGTGTCGGTTGTCACTTTTTCTTTCTACATGGGGGAGAAAATAGCATTATAAGAATCTCTGGACACACAATTTAAATTATGCCAGTGATCAGGATGGGAGGTCATGTATAAGTAATGCGACTCTGTTCAGCGACCCACTGAAAATCAAGGGGACACATACTGAGTAGTTTATTCTTGGCTGCTTCAGGGTGGGTGCACTGGCAGTCACCCTTCGGGGGAAAGCTACGTGGTAACCAAACAGAACAGGCAATTCTGAGATCTAGAGGACCCATCCAGGTCCAGCTGGTATTTCCAGAGTGAAAGACCAGAGCAGCCAACAGTAGAACACACAACCCTCCTCATCTTGTCCCTGGATCTTCTGTAATCACCTGAGTAACAGCATCCCATGGTTTCTGTTACATTCAACAGGCACCGGCAAACTCCAGTTTATGGCCAGCCTGGTCTGCTGCCTGTTTTTGTAGGGACTGCAAGCTAAGAATGGCTTCTGTATTTTTCAGTGATTGAGAAAAATAAAAAGAATAATATTTCATGACACATGAAAGTTACATGAAATTGTAATTTCAGTGTCCCCTAGTACACTTCTACTGGAAGACAGTTAAATGCCCGTTTGCTTATATCTACTGCAGAGCTGAGTAATTGTGACAAAAACAGTATTTAGGCAGAGCCTAAAATGTCTTCTCTCTGACCCTTTACAAAAAATGTTTGCTGATCCCAGATACAGTGTCTCGGCCCAAGCCGCAAGGTGAGGAGTGCAGGGTGAAGGATGCATAAAGAAACAGAAAGGGCAAGGACCTTGACTGTAGAAAGAAGGGGGCTTGAATCCTAGTTAGACCTCAACTAACTGCAGTCCAAGTTCCTTGAGCCTCCGTTTTCTCATATGTAAAATACAGATAATACCATCTAACTGATGGACTATTGAGTAAAATGGAATTATCTTTGTAAAGCCCAGGCTTAAGGATATCTTGGGGTGAATCATATGAAAACTGCTAATACTCGACCCAGTTGTGATCTGCAAAAGCAGCAGTTGTGGGTAGCTCAACCTAATACTGCGTACTTGGTAAATGCTAGTTTGCCGTAGGCAGCACAGAGTGACATTGTATCGTGTTGGCTTGAGGCTGTTCCCCCTCAAACAAGCCCTTCTGTATTCTCTCTGCTGGTCAGTGTCACCACCATCTGACTAATTCCCGCCGCCCCAAACCAGAGATGTGTCCTTAACGCCTACATCTTAGACTCTCCTGGATGAGTTTCTCCCTTCCTCATCCCTGCTCCACAACCACTGCCCATTTTAGGTCTCGTTATTTTTTTTTTGCTTGGACCATTGCAGTAGCCATTAACTGGTATTTCTATGTCCACGAGTCCCCTCCCCACCCATACCCAGCTCTCAAGCTGCTACCAAAATGACTGTGCAATTTTGCGGGTGCGTTCACTTTCCTCTGTTGAGTAAAACAGTTCAGTGGCTTTTTGGTTTTTTGTTTTTTTTTTAATGAAGGTGCTGGGGATTAAACCCAGGACCTCATGCATGCTAGGCATGCGCTCTGCCACTGAGATATAATCCACCCCCACTCCATGGCCATGGTTTTAAAAAGAGAAACTGTTTCTTTTTTTAAAACAAAATCTTAGAGTTATTCTGGGAGAAGCCCCAGGGTAGGATCTAGAGTTACGATTGCAAGATTGGCCTTATGTCCCGGCTGACTAAATAAATCATTGCCACTGGGCTGAAGGAACCATGCTCTCTCAAGCCTTTAAGTTACCCTTCTGCCACTCCAAGTGAGGTTGGAGGACCCATGTGAGTCAGGAGCTGTTTGCTTCTCATTCTCAAGGAGGTTAATACAGAAATGGAGCCAACAGTTGGGGAGCCTTCATAGCAATGTGGCATGGCCACGGCATCCAAGCCCAGGATCATTCGGCTTGTCTTTGGCTCTATTCGATTTTTCTAGCAAATCATTTTTATTGTATTTTGCAGAAGTACCAATTTATGGTGGCTTAGAAATTTGAAAAAGAAAGCCGGCCTTTCACCTCATGTACTAGGGAAATACTGGCTAAAAGAGTCCTCTTTTTCTCCCACCAGGCAAGTCTCTATTCTTCCTTCAGGATTCTACTCAGTCCCTCTGGCCAGAGGCCCTGGCAGCTTGCTGGCCCCTGCCCCCCTGTACCCATGTTGGCCTCTAGGACGGTAAGGCTGCTCTGAGGCCGGGAGAGTGCATCCCACAGACGAGGCCTCTTGGTAGCAGACGCAGCGCCTGTCTCTGTGTCTCCCCCAAGGAAGCCGACTCGTAATGTTTGTTAAACCAAATTCAGTCACGTTGAATTTGCTTTGCTCACTGTCCGTAAGGCAAGAGCTTGAATCCTGACGTCCATTTTTTTTTTTCTTGCTTTATGACTTTGGGCAACTTACTTAATCTCTCTGCCACACTTCCCTGTAAAATGGGAATGATCGTTGCACAGTAGAGTTACTGTAAGGATGGCATAAACTAGGACAGTAAAGCATAGCTGATGCTCAATAAATACTGACTTTCATTCAATTCCTTTTCCTTTGAACTTCTTGTCCATTAGAGCTACTGAGGGGAGTTTTTTTAAGTTGCGGTAAAATACACATAACACAGAATTTGCTCTCTTAACCATTTTTAAGTGTACAGTTTAGTAGTGGTAAGTGCATTCACATTGTGCAGCCAATCTCCAGCACTCTTTTCATCTTGCAAAACTGAAACTCTACTCATTAAACAAAAACTCCCCATTGCCCCCTTGCCCCAGCCCCCAAAGCAACCATTGTACTTTCTGTCCTAACGGATTTGACTGCTCCAGGTACTTCATACAGATGGGATCATACAAAATTTGTCTTTTTGTGACTGGCTTCTTTCACTTTGTGTAATGTCCTCAAGGTCCATCCTTGATGTAGTACTAGTCAGAATTCCCTTCCTTTTTAAGGCAACAATATTGCATTGTACAAATAGACCACGTTTTGTTTATCTGTTCATCTGTTGAGGGACACTTGGGTTGTTTCCTTCTTTTGGCTGTTGTGGATAATGCTGCTATGAACGTGGTTGTACAATGATCTTTGAGACCCTGCTTTCAATTCTTTTGGATCTGTACCCAGAAGTAGAACAGTTGGGTCAGATGGTAATTCTATTTTTAATTTTTGAGAAATCCCCATGCTGTTTTCCACAGCAGCTGTACCATTTCACCAAGAGTAGTGCTAATGAGCTTTTATGTGGTCCTTTGCATTATTTTCAACCAAAAGTATGTCCTTGTAAGACAAAAGGCCAGTAAGGTTTGATTTATTTCCATCAGACCTGGGTAGATGTAAGTTTCCTTTGACCTTGTTGGTTCCAAGCTGTAACTAGGGCAGTCACTGGCGATAATTTTTTAAGTGTTTCTGGAAGCAATCTATCGTCAAATGTCAGAATGAGGTGAAGAATTACCTGAGAGAAACCCTTCCTTGTGTTGTAAATTTTCACTTCATAAACAAAGCAATGGATTGGAAAAGGAGAAACTGGTTTCTTCCATTGGATAGTGAGACAGGTTCTTTCGATCTCTGCGGTGACATTCACTGGAGGATTTACTCGATCTAGGTTAGAGAATGAGAGGTCAGTGATCAGGGCTGATAAACCCAATCCACTCACATTCCTTAGAAATTCAAGGCAATTCTAATACACATCTTCTCAAGTGTTTACATCAGGATTTGATCAACGAATCTGCAAGCCACAGAACTCCAGTGACTCACATCTGACCCCCCTGTCTTGCAGTGCTGAAGGAGAGGGCTTTCCTGTAAACGTCAAGGAGTCCTACTTCAAATGGCATTGAATGGCTGAATGCCTTTTCCTTCAGTTTATTGCAAGACACACCTCACTGTCCATTTTTACTTCTCAGGTTGGACCAATCTGGGGGTACACCTGATCCAGGAGGGAAACTGCCCTGAAGCCCCCACTAAGCGCTGCCTCTGTGCTGCAGGTGTGTGACTGAGCTGATCACTTCCCCTTTCCGCACCTCAGTTTTCACTTCATTTTGTTTTGTGTATCTTGTTCTGGTTTGTTGGGAAGATTTTGTTGTCTTTTCTTAAAACTCCATAGTTCTGTCCCCTGAGATCTCACTTGATTGTTTTATGGCCATTTGATGTGGATGGAAATTATTTCTAAGTGAGTATCCTTGTCTTAAGTTCTGTGACTTAGATCTCACCATTACTGACTCATGGGCACAAGCTAAGAATGGGACCCACTGGCTCCAGAGTCTACCATTCTCCAAGCCCCAGATTTTTCACTAAGAGAGTGTTTATTTCTTTTAGTAATCCGAGGAGTAGGTTTCAATAAAATGAATATCATACAAGAGAATAAAAACCTGTGGTCTGTACCAGGTCATGTCCATTTTCACATTAATGTCATTGTTTCCCAGGTCCTCGGCATTTATTACCGCCTATTTTTGTGAAAGTGACGTTTGTAAGTCATCTCAGAAAGGCACTATTGCAGACACCTGTATAACCTCTTTAGCAAATGATTCTTTAAACAAACTTACACTCCATTTGATACATAATAGATGATAAAAAATAGAAATAGATACAGATGTTACATGCCAAACCATGTCCTTTACATAATATTCTGTGTATTTATTGGATACTTATGCCCAGCAAGGTTCTAAACACTTTGTAATTATTAACATGCTTAATTGTCACAAAGACCTTGTAGGGTATATTAATTTCTTCCCATATTTCAGAGAACAAGACTGAGGCACAGAGAAATGATCAGATTGTCTAAAGTCACTTAGCTAGTCCGTGGAGGAGCCAGGGTCCAAGTTCAGGCAGCCTGGCTCCACAACCCACGCTAGTAACCACACCACCATCGAAATCTTGCAGGTTAACAACCAGGGATGGTGTGTGAAAGGCTCCTGGTGGGTTTCATCACTACATGTATCTAGGATGAAGGAGGAGACCTTCAGTTTTGAGAACTGAGTAAATGAGACCTTAAATAATGCTTAGATCTGAGAATCACACGCTGAGAGACACATCCTAACTCAAGAACATACAGAGGAGACAGTCCGGGGCAGTGGAGGACCATCAGAGGAATGCATGGGAAGCCGGGGCTGGTAGCCTGGGGAAGACAGACCTTAGATTGGGAAACCGGGCTGCCTTTGGATAGTTGAGAGTCTTGTTGGAGGAGGAATGAGAATTGTCCAGGGGTGGTACCCAGCCATCACAGGACCCATGGGCAGAAATTTCACAGAGGCGGTCAGAGATAAAATAGGCTCATTTCAGCAGTGAGTTCACTCTCCCTGGTGCGGTGATCCTCAGCTGGGGGAGATTTTATCCCTACAAGGGCCATTTGGAAATCTGGAGACTGTTGTCACAGCTCGGGGGTGAGGAAGGCAGGTGCTACTGGCATCTCGTAGGTAGAGGCCAGAGCTGCTGCTGAAAACCCCTTTGGGCACAGCCCCACCACACAGAGGCAGCCAGCCCCGTCTATCAGTAGTGCTGAGCTCGAGAAACCTCCACCCCGTGGTTTTTAAGCCGGGGCCAGATGATCACTTAGCATCAGACAAGGGGTCAAACTAGGTGATCTTTATAACCCCTTCCAGTGCTGAAATTCTGTGATTTGGTTACTGTGGCTTTGAGTCAAGCCTGTCTTACCAATGGCGTGCAGAGCGAAGAGCTGGTCGAGAGGCTTGATGACGGCTTCCTTGCTTGAGCCGTTCACATAGACTGCAAGCAAGCTGCGCCCTTTGCTATTGATAAAAGTCCTGGGAAACCAGCAGGCTGTATTTCTCTGCAGGGTGTCTTTGCTGTATTCTTGGCATTCTTCGGTCCAAGAGCCATACCTACATTGGAAGACTTGTAAGTTTTTATGGCTGGAGGAAACAACCCATTCACCAAAGTAAAAGCAGGTACTAACCTATAGTAGAGGAAATACTGCGTATCCTCAGGGGCGTCCTTGCCAACAAGCCAGGTGCAGTGAAGAGAAACTTGGTATGGCCTTAAGTGTGTGTAAGTATTAGCCTCTGTGCTTGTGATGCAAGTTAAATTCACAGCTGAGGTTCCAGGAGACCCTACATGGTCAGAAGTAAAAGGAACAAAACATTGCCACGGTAGCTTCTGAATCTTGCACTTCTTTTGAAACTAGTGATGGGGGGCATCTTGTTCATCAAAAAGCAATTGTCATCACACATTTATAGAAACCTGCGACTTGCCCAAGATCCAGTTACTAGGGGACAAAGCTAAAATGGCTTAGTCCTATTTCCGACGCCAAAAGCTTTGCAGGTGCTCTGCAGGGAGGGTTTTTGTGTGACAGAGATGGATGAAAGTTCACAGCCAGTGCAGTGAGTTGTCATGTGGACCTGGGATCCAGCAAGCTTGGTGTCTCATGTCAGTAACTAGCTGTGACACCTTGTTCCCTAGGGCTCTGGGCCCCAGTTTTCCTAGCTCCTACGTGGTCTAGACACCACATTCTAACGAATGAATTCAGAGATCTTTCTGACACTGCTCTCAGTCACAATTCGGGAAGCGTGGCCTTTTCCGGCAGTGCCATGACAGGAGGAGGGTTTGACAGTCAGCCCCAGGCCAGACTGGCCAAGGCAGCTGTTACCAGGTGCACTCACATGTCCCAGGACCTGGCGGCCTGCTCTCTTTCTTCTTCTTGTGTGTGTAAGTGTGTGTGTGTGTGTGTGTGTGTGTATTTCTCCAGGGTTTTCATCACAAGCATCACTAGATCTAAGTATCAGAAACCCATCCTTCCACAAGAGGACAGAATAAGAGACAGTGGGTGGTGCCTTCCTTCCCCCTGGCTCTGAGATTGCTCATCTTGTGTCTTCTGTGAACTGTCAGTGTAGTGTTCTTCAGTATGGTTTGAGAAGTCATAGAATTAAAACCAACTCCACACCCATAACAGGGACTACGACATCTGAGGCAGGACCTGCTTGTTAACTGCTGGATTCAGTAAAGTCCGAGACATTGCCCTGCCCACAAGGGACTTGCAGTCAAGGATGGGAGGGTAAACATCTATTTACTCGTGAAAGGGAGATAATGTAATGGGGTATTGCCAAATGAGTAGCCCATGGATGAGTGCCAAGGAGGAACAGCATCTTTCAGTGCATAGAATGGGCTTCCCAGAGCAGGTCTGACTCCATCTGGGCTTTGAAGTATAGCATGGATTCAGAAAAGCAGGCGGAGGAGGTGGGCCCAGGAAGGCAAAGGCTGCAAGGCAGGACTGTGCTGGGGTGTTTAGGTTGTGGCTAGAAATCTACCTGTAAAGAGCAGAGGACTGATGTTGGTGGGGGTGGGGGGGGTGGAAGGATGTCCTCGAACCCCAGTCTGAGGGCGCTGATTGGCCCAGATTTTGTTTCTGACCCTGTGGCTTTTGAACCAGAGGAGGGGAAGTATGCGATGTTTGACACTAGAAATGATAACGCCTTGCTAAGGACATTGATGAGGTAAAAGAATACTGAGCAGGAACTGGTGACTAAAGAAGAAGAACGAAGTGTCATTTTTTGGACTTTCCCATGTTTACAAAATCTGAAATATAAAACTGGGCTTTCAGAGGGCTGTCTTACCTGGTGGGGCTTTGAGTTCCGCAGAAACCCAGCTGCTTGGTGGGAGGGAGTGGTCGTTCCACGGGATGGTCTGCACGCTGGCTGAGAAGCCTTTGTGAAGGATGGTTGTGCGTTTGCTCTCAGTGTTCCTGGTTTCATACTAAAAGTAAAACCCACAGGTTATGATATGTCACGGGGAAATGGCCTCAGGAGAACTATTCTACTCCAAAGTGCATTTTCTTCCACCTTTTAAATGGCACATGAACAAAACACAATGAAATCATTTTGCTAGAAAAAAACTCAAGCCACTATTTCCAGGATATGTACTTACCCCTAAACTCATCAAGTTGTACACTTACAGCCTTTTATGTGCCAGTCATACCAAAATAAAGTGCTTTTAAAAAACGAATAAATAATTACCCAATTCTAGTATCTGTACATGTTTTAAAATATATAATAAAAATATAATAATTCTTCAAGGATACACAGACACATGCCTCTTACTAAAACGAACAAAATATTGCAATTAAGGCTCCAGTTCCCTTTGACCCCATCTCTATTCCAGTCTCTTCCCCAGAGTTAACAAAAGTTAACTTTTTTGTTTGGTGTTTTTTATTTTGTTTTTCTTTGTGTTTTGTTAGGCAGAAAATTCTCTAGAATTTCATACTGACTGAAAAATATTTAGTACTAACTGCTTCTCCTTTTAATTTTATTGCACATCTGCTAACACCTAATGCTGTAACAAACAGATCCCTGCAGTGTACTTGGGGCTCAGAGAGGTTAAGTGACTGGTCCAAGATTGCAAAGGCAGGAAGAGACTGAGCTGGGATTCAAACTTGGCCTCTTCCATTAGGCACCCTGCCCCCTCCTGTTTTCAGCTATTCTCTTTTGTTCTTTTGTCTGTTTCGGAGGAACTATAAAACCAATATCTAATCCATTGTACCTCAGAAATTACTAAACTTTATTTTTAAATGGGAGAATTGTCCCAAAGTTATAACGCTGTGTGTCACCATTTAATGCCGGCATGGTGCTGGTTCTCAGCCACTTCAGCAGAGACACTGCTCTGCTGGGAATATGACAAAAAGCCCTTTAGTGGTTTCCGTTTTTTTTTTTTTAACTTAAAATTTCCTTTGATAAGGAAAATGCCATCAAAATTAAAATTTACGCTAAGGATTGCCATCGGAATAAACACTTACGTCTTCTTCTTGTGGAGCGTTTATTTTCACGTGATATCCTAGCTTGACATTTCTTTCCTCTTGATCAGGATTTGGTTCCCAACGTAAAAGAACCTGAGCTAAATCCGTGGTTTTAATGGTGAAATTGACAGGTGGGAGAAGTAAGACTGTTGATCGAAAGTAAAAAGAAGCCACACAACGTTTAATTATACATAGACAGCACTTAAAATTTTTAAAATATTTTATTGTGTGCTATAGTATTTTTTAGGCTATTAGAATGTATAATACTGAAATAATGTTGGAAAACATTTCTCTAGAACTGCTTTTAACTCATTATCTTTTTACTTTGCCCGGGTATTTACCAGTAAGAGCTACAGGGGTTTTATTGAAATATGAATATTTTGCTATATCATTATTCAGTATAACCATCACTTTTAAACTAAGGGTCGTTATCCATTTATGGGCCATGATAATGTATTAATTTGTGACTAGCAATTTTTTTCAATGACATGGAAGAAAATGGAACAGAAAATACGAGGTGTATCAAATACAAGAAGCAGTGCTATTTCACAAAACTCTTGTTTCCATTATATCAATGTACTTACATATTTGTATGTGTACATTGGTACATGATGTAAAATGGATTTGTTTCTTATCATGATTCAAGGTCAAAAAACTTGTGAGCAAAATTACTCAAATAGGCATTTATAGAAAGAAGAGTTTTTTCCTCTTAATGAACCACTCTCTAACATCACCTTCAAAACGAAAGCTTTCATTTAAATTACAAAATCAATGCCTATTCTTTTTAGAAATCTTGGAAAGCACAAAAAAAAAAAAAAAAGAAAGAAAAGAAAAAAAATTCACCCACAGTTCTACCACTCAGAATGGCATTAACTTGTGATATATTTGTTATCTTTTTTCTTGGGCATATGTTTATACAACTTTTAATTTTTTTTTCTAAAATGAGGACAATACTATACAATTATGAAGCCTCCTTTGATTAATTTGTTCCACGATCGGGATGTTTCCACTGACCTTTAATATTTAATAGCCTCCCACGACTCCGCCCCACACTCGTCACATACAGACTTCCAGGGCTCTGTCTGTACTGCGCTGTCCACCATGGTAGCCACCGGCCCCTTGTGGCTATTTACATTTGAACTAATGTGAGTAAAATCGAATGTGCATTGTCTTGGCTTCATGAGCCCCATGTCAAGAGCTCAGTACTCCCTTATCCTTGGACAGTACAGATAAAGAGCATCGTCATTATCACAGAAAGTTCTCTTAGGCATCATTGATTGGGGAACCATGTGCCAGTTCTTTTTTTCCTTAAATTCTATCATCCCATCAAGCCCATTGATCAACAAGTTTCTGAACCAAACAAAGTAAAAGCTTGTTATTCTTTGGTTGTGATGATTTGGAAGACATTCCAAATGCTGCCACCAGCTCCAGCCTTATCCTTAGGACCTGTATATGCACACTTGGAATAGGATTTCCCACTGCAGCATAAAATTTGCATTTCAGCCAACTTTGCTTTCTTTAAATATGCTATGTTTAAGCTTGTAATCTGATAAGAATCAACAGTCTTTCCCTCTTAAAAAAAATCATATATAATTTCTTAATTGAGGTATTAGCCAGGAGAAAATAATGCTATCCTTTTTGTAATGTACTTACTTAAAGAAATATTACTGAATTTAATAGATGGTGCTTACATTTTTTATCAGGAAGTAAGTCTGCTTGCAGTGTCACTGTGGCCCCCAAAAGAATCAATAATGCAGGTGCCATGATGATCACATCCTACAGAAAACAGAAAGATGGAAATGCACGTGGCCACTGGTTGTCATTTTTAAGAAAAACCGACAGCTACTTTATAAAGTAAAATGTAGTCGTTTGGCCATTTAACAAAGACTGTGAACCTTTCAGTGACGTGCTATAAATACAAATATGAATAAACCTTGGACTTTGTCTTGCCAGTGCAGATCCAGAATCCGAGGGGCAGGATGAAATGTAAATCAATCACTGTCATTGCAGTCTAAAAGCTGCTCCAATAAAGATGTGTATTGGGTCCAACAGGAGCAAAAAGGCTTCTGAACTGAGTCCTAAAGGACGAACTAGAGTTCTTGGCACACACACAAGGGAGGTAGGCATTCTTGGTGGCATACACAGACGTGCAAAGCCAGAAGAGAGGAGAGAAAGCAGGAGAGGGTTGGTCTTCAGTGGGAGACCAGAGCAGATCTTTGAGCAGTAAGAGTTCGAGACACAGTTAATCAGACTGAAAATAAATCCCAGTATCATTTCCACTAATGAGTATTTAAGTATGAGCCAACCTGACAAGAAACTTAAATCTGAAACAATTTTAAAGTGGCAAAGGGAAACTTTGTATCACAAACCTAGAATAAGTTTGTGGTACTTGGAGCTTTGGAGAGGCTGAATTTTTTGATGAACCCCAAAAGGAACCAGCCATAAAAGGAACTGAAAACATAGTTACAGGCCTAGGAGAAACTGCAAACAATATTTCTATCTACTTGAAATAAGCAGGCAGTGAAAACGAATGCAGAGTAGCAATGTCATAATAACTCAAGTGCGGCAGTCTGGAAAAGTGGCCGGGTCACTTCAGCATCTTTTTTTAACATGTCAGAGAAGAGAGCTGAGGATCTCTTGTTGGGAATTGTAGATTAGAGATCTTGAGTGTTCCATCTGAAAATTTCAAGTCACTTCTCATGTGAACTTGAAAGAGAACAAACAATACAAACGGCTTCTACCTGCTGTGTGCTGCCGTTGCTCTTACAGAGCAGGTCTTCCCGTTACCTCTCAGGCACTCCCCTCCTCCGCCCGCCATGATTTGGTGTGTAGTTATCATCCAATTTACAGTGGTGGAAAGGAGTCTAAAAGGTGAAATCATTTGCCAAGGTTCATGTGGCTGGTAAATAAAGGAACTTAGCTCCAATCACAGATCTTCCAATTTTGTTTTGTTTTGTTTTGTTTTGTTTTGTTTTGTTTGGAGGGGGAGATAATGAGGTTTTTATTTGTGTACTTATTTTAATGGAGGCTCTGGGGACTGAACCCAGGACCTTGTGCATGCTAAGCACGTGCTCTACCACTGAGCTATACCCTCCCCCCCAGATCTTCCAATTTTAAAACCTGTGTTTTATACTAATTTAAATGATTTGATTTTCAGTTTAAAAATGTATTTAAGTGGTTTTGTATTTTCCAAATGAAAATTCTGGTAGAACCACAGAGGATAGACATTGGCTAAATGGATACGTTCAAGAAGTACCAAAAACACGCTTCCTTCACTTACACTACTTAACTTACTAGAACTTAACTTACAATGATCACTGCTTAACTTACTACTGAAATTAGTAAAATGTCACAACGTAGAAGACAGAAACAGCATATAAATCATTTAATTCCTTTTTCAAATAAACTTAATTATCACTAATCAGAATTATGCCACTTTTGATAAAAATAATTGTTTCTTTCTCTCTGATGCCTTCACACGATATAGAAAAAGAATTTTTAAAACGATGATGACAATAAAAGCGGACATTCAGTTTTTTGTTAAAGTTCCAGTACATGAGAATGTTAAGGAATTCAAGCCTGAGACGCAGAGATTAAAAAAATCCTTAACAAACAACAACAAAGGACCTTTCTCTTCAGGTTAAGAAGGTGATGGCTTTGAAATGTCAGCATTTCCAGAAATAATATCTCCTATGTTCTAACTTTACAGTAATTGTCATTAATGGGAAATCTAGGTCAGAAAAAAATTCAAAATTGATACTCCTGAGTGACTTTTACTGAGTGGCAAAGTAACTAGTGTGTTAATAATCATACTTTTAAGAATAAAAAATGTCTATTTATCCTTTGCCATTAAATTGTGGAAGTAATAAACTATAAAATGTCTCAGTGGGGAGATAATTGAATATTCATGTAACCAAGGACTCTTCCCTGGAATTTGTTATGTATTCTGACTTTATAGCTGCGGAAAATAGAATGATTTTTCAAATTTGATCATGCAACATTTTTTGATGATTTTTTTTTTTTTGCTATAAAGCAGCCACACTTTTTTTCACCTTTTATTGTGATATTTTCTGTTCAAAGGGATGATAATTTTGAAAGAAAAACAGCTGTCCTGTAGACAACACAACATGCTCAAGTGCGAGTCTAAATATTACCAAGAAAGACATTTTTTTGTGAGCCAGATAAGTTCCCTTCAAGGCTGGGTATTGCTGGAGCTTTGGCAATTGACCCCATATTTTCTATAATTCTGTTTGCTCTGCTGGTTCCCAGAAAGCACCTCCAGCCTTTGCACATGTCCCCTTAAAACTTCTGGTCCCAGACCTGGCAGTCTCCCCTACTGGAAAAACAGCTTGAATCTCTTTGGGCCATCTGTTTAATCCAAAGATAGACTATTACATAGATGTCAACCAGGTAATATTTCATTGTATCGTAGGCTATGTAACTACCTTAAAAAAATATATATCGAAATGGCATGTTCAACTCATTCTTCTCATGGCTACCAATTCAAATCCAGCAGAAAACCATTAAATGGTTAAAATAAGACTCAAATTGAGCAAATGAAGCCAATAAGAATTGTCTACCTACAATTGTCAAAAATGTACGCTCAGCTCTGAGACCCTGGGCGCTCGACCAGTTCTTGTGACATTTCACAGAGTCGATCTAAAATTCCTCGAGTGCTCTCTGAGAATCTGGCTGCTGGGAGGTGTTACATTCTTTGAAACTTGGGAGAAGACAGGAGCCCAGTCTCTTGCACTAAAGATGTTTCTAGAAAGTTAGGTGAAGTTCTGTCAATCAATGATGAATTTCCCCAGGGTTCCGGGGAATTGGTCAAATTCTGCTGAAGTTCAGCCTTTATAAATATTTTCCCCACTTTTTTTCTTTTCAACTTATTTTGCTGTCTGGGGCATTTGTTTTATAACCAAAGTTGTATTTGCCTTTTTTAAAGAGACTTTTTGAGTCATCTGTGGTGACAACTAATTCCAGACTTAACCTCAGTGCACAGAAATGAAAAAGCTACTGAGAGGATTCATGCTCTGTTAAACCCTTAAAAAGTAAAGAGTTTACTTTTTGCTTCCTCTTTTTTTTTCCCTATACAGTGTAATCAGCAGTAAAACCTCTACCTCTTGGGGGATGAAGAATAAATAAATAAACCAAGGTGTAAAATGCAAATGACATGTTTAGCTAGGTACATTATCCCCAAGTGAAAAACTCTGCACACTCCCCAAAATATAAATGAGTAAGAAGGACCATATATAAGACATGTGATTTTTTTTCTACTTCTGATTAGTTTTCTGAAATAGTCCTAAAATATAACTCCGGAATTCAAACGGTTACTGCAGATATAAATACTCTTAACCAAGGTCAAAATAGTGCTGCCACCCTGAGTATTTGGAAAATGCTGGAGGGAGTTTGCTGCAAATCTCCCAGTGGTTAAGTGTCTTCCACCAAATTGCACGTAGTGCAATATGTCATCCCACGTCCACGCTCCCCTGTTCCTGGGCATACCTGTCTCCTGTGATCCTCTTGCTTCCAACGGCTGTATTCAATAGGGAGTCAGGACCACGTCCATCATGTCCTGGCCTGTGGCTATGGCACCTAGCACAGTGTCAGGCACTGGGCAGCTGCCACATATGCCTGACCCTGTACAGAATAAAGGCAAGTTAATACACAACCCTTAACAAGTCAAGCCAGGTAGGGTAAAACCTAGCAGAAGGACATGTTAGATCAGAGCACAGCAGGCTGGAAACATGTAACAAGCCTGGTCTGTCGGAGGGGAGGTATGATACTTTTGGTACCTTGCCTAAAAATTTCCCCAAGCAGCATTTCAATAATGAAAGCAAATGAGGTGATTTGATTTCCAAAACTTTATGTTTGAAATGCAAACTTTTAACAATAGCTATATACATTAACATATTTTTCAATAACTGTGAAAGAGGGCATACTCTTTCACAAGAAATAGAAATTGTATCAGGTAGTGGAATTTTCAGCATGATAATTCATTAAATTGAGTATATCAAATACATTAATCAGTATGGCTATAAAAGCAGTCAGTTGTTTGTGTTAATTAATTTTAGGCTCATGGAATAGAGAGTCTGATTTTTCTTTTTTTTTTTTTCCTTCCCTCTTTCTTTCTCTTTTTTTTTTTCCATTCCATCCATTTCTTCTGTATATGTAAAAATATGTTTACATTGCTCTGCTTGAATAATTGGATTAGGGAACACAAAAGTGACATGATTCAGATTTTTGTACATTTTACATAAAACTAAACAATTCTGAAAATACCAGAACCCCCAGAAGAAACAAAAAGCAGAATGCCTTCAGTTAGATGCCATGCAGTCATCTTGTTTTTGTTGTTGTTATTTCTTAATTTGTAATTTTCCTAGTTAACTCTGGAACTTCTTCATCAAGGTATTTTGTTACATCCTATTCCCTATTTTCTAAATTCACAGAAATCCTCAGCAATCTTGGCAGGATATATGTTCTCATTTAATTGCTAGAATTTCTGCAGCAGTGGGAGGAAAGGAGTCTCTTATATCAGCATCAACCAAAACTGCAGGTCTTCTTTTAATGTGGCCCCCCGGTGACACGGATGTGCACACCTCAGTTACGGAGCCAGCACACAAGAGTAGAATGCTGTCCCCAAAATCCATATGACCTGCTTGATCCGTCTTTACTGCACCATTATTAGTTCTGCCCCCACTAATGATAGAGTTATAAGGGGTTTTGTTTCCCCTTTTTCTTTATTTTAAAGTTTGCCATATATTTAGAAATCATTCTCTCTCACTTTTCCTCTCCTGCCCCTCCGACCCCATGTAATGAAATTGTTAGAGGTGGAACACAGAGTATCGTTATAGAGAAAGAGGCATTTGCTCACTTTGCGATGAAATCAGCCTGGGATCCCCACTTACTGAGAAGTGCAAGGGCCACGCCATCAGCAGCAGCCGCAGGGCATGAAAATGAACCTTATCTCTCTGGGTGCACTTGTTGACTTAGAGGCGGGTCTTCTTCACTGTTTCATCATTGCAGCTGTAATGGTTAAAAACTTAGAGCCGGTTTCCTTTGCGATGGGAAGGCAACAGGGCTTGTCTAAGCAAATATCAAGGAGCATTTGTAAACGGGCAATTATGAATTGGCCTTCAGCAAAACTCCCAAGGAGCAAACTGCTGTCGAGTGAAAGGATCTCTCATGTCCTGATAGCCACTATCTGATGAACTGTCTCAACTGCATTTTCACTCTCTGGAAATGTTTTGCTCTTTTCAGGAGTTGAAAATAACATTTGCTCCTGGGTGGCAAGGTAATCGAGTTTTCTGCCGGCATTTTAAAGCACTACATTTCTGTTTTTTTGTGTGTGCCTTAGCCGTTCTCTGCTTTCTTAGCAGGTCCTGCGCCCTCCAATAAATGTGTGCTGGGGGAGGGGGCAGGGGAGGGAGAGTTTCAGGATGTGACCAGTAGCTGGTGTCGGTAGCCTGGACCCATGCTGTGCTAATTACAACAGTAGCTGTGTTGTTCTGCACTCCCCGAGGACCTTCTCTCTTCTGTCATCTCTGGGTTCCCAGTGTAGCACCTCAGCTGTCCTCTCCTTGGTATGCTTTAATTTAAGTAAACCTAGTTGGGTTTTCCTGTCCTCTGTTCCATTTTGGCCTGGGGAATTTCCAGGTGACTGACTCACAAAGCTGACTTTAAAAAAAAAGATGTTGCCCATGGTGTGAATAGATAAGAGCGGAGCCTAAAGTATCTGAGCTGGGAGCTAGTCTTTGCCTTTGAAAGGGTTCCTGCAGGCTTAGTCCCAGGAGGGTGAGTGATGGTAGCCCTGGAGAAAGCCAGTGCAGAAGTGGAAACAGAGGGGCCCAGGTCCCCAGAGAGCAGGTGCAGAGAGAGGCGATGGCCAGATGAGATCGGGGTTCAGTTTGCAAGATGACACATGATGGGCACCCTGGAGACTTCCTGGAAGGCTCAGTGTTAAGTTGTGCACAAGAATGGCTAGTGGGCTTCCCAAGGTAATCATGTTAGCAGTTGCCAAAATGAAATTGGATCAGTTGTTATCAGATGACCTGAAAAAAAATGTGATTTTCCTTGGAGAAAGAGAAGGTTGAAGAGGGAACACAGAGAGAGTTGTCTATTTGCTAAGAAGCACCCAGAAATGTGTAGATATAACATTGGCCATCTGGTCTACTCTTTAAAGTCCTACATCTAAATTTAGATGTAGCATGTCTGTCACTATAGAAACCTTAAAAATAGTTATTAATCACTGTGAGCCAATAACTTTCTGGCCTGAATGTCTGTTATTAACATTATCTTTATTATTAATTTATTTTTATATTATATTCATTTATTTCATAAATATTTGTTAAGTGTACCTATGCACTATGCCAGGCACTGTTGTAGATATAAAGCAAATTAGACCTGGCTATGACCCTGGCTACCATCATCCTAGGTATATGATACTTTATCAACTATGCCAATACTAAAAACAAAAGCAAATGTGCTCACAGTTTTGTCTCCACGCCCTATTTCCAAATAAGCCCAAAGGCAAATTATAGAAGCAGGGCTTGGTATAGTTTATTTTTTGTGGCAACAGCTTTCTTCTTTAGAATAAACTGTAAATGTCCAAAGGCAGTATAATGGAGCACACTGGAAGAATTCACAAAAATGTTTTTTTTGAAAAGTGCTATCAAATTTGCCTGTATCTCTTAAGAAACAAAACACAATCTGGGTTTAGCCAAAGAGCAGAGGTGAAAATATGAATAATAATGACCTGGAAATCGAGATTCAGTGCTCTACCTTGAAATCCGGTTAAAGGAGCTTATTGAATGTCTTTACTTCTAGGAATCCATTCCATGGAAATCACATGAAATGTAGGCCCAAATTTATGTGAGACAGGGCGAGTGAGTGCAGTTCGTTGTACTTCCACTTGTAATAGTGAAAGTAACATAGAAATGGCTGAGAGAGGCGTATAAATTATAAAGGTTGAAATATGGGGATCACTACAGGGAACGTTTATCAAAAACTTATAAACGGTGTTACAGAGAAATGTTAAGTAAAAGCGAGGAATATAAATAGTCACATATAAATACATGATTTTTTTTTTCATAATTGTGTTTTTTATCAAAAGACCACACTGATAGGGGTGGTTATCTCTCAGTGGTAGGTGTAATTAGTTAGCTGTTGCTACACAACCGCTAACCGCAGACACCGTGGTGGGAAACAGTGATAAGCATTTATTTCTTGCCCAAGCATCGGAGTTTTGACTGGGGTCTGGCTAAATTTGGCTGGGCTCTGGATCACAGAGAAGGTTCAGGTTTGTTCCAAGCATTTGTTGTTCACACGAAACCAGCGGTGACTACACAGGACATGTTTCTTCTCACGTGATCGCACAAGTGTGAGAAAGCGAGACCTACTGCGCAGGCGCATTTCAAGTATCCGCTTTCGTCACGTTCACTGACATCCCGAGAGTCTGAGCAAACTGCATGGCGGCCAAGGCCGCGGTCAAAGGGACCACGGCCGCAGCACACGCGCCCCACCTTGATCGGGCCATGTCAAGGCTGTGCCTGTGCACAAGCCCTGGAGAGGGGTGAAGAGCTGACCAGTAGCTTATTCTACCACAGCGGGATTATTTGCTTTAAATTTATTCTTATGCTTCTTTATATACAAATGTTTTATTCTATACAAGTGCAGGAGTAAAAAGATATTTTAAAATATTAGAGACATAGAGATCAATGGAACAAAATTGAGAGTCGAGAAATAAGCTCTCACATTTATGGTCATTTGATGTTTTGATAAGGATGCCAAGACAGTTCAATGGGGGAGAAAATCAGTCTTTTCAATAAATGGTGTCCTTGCACATGTGAAAGAATGATATTCAACCCTTTCCTCATACCATGTACAAAAATTAACTCCAGAGGGACCAAAGACCTAACTGTGAGCTGAACCTAGAAAATTCTTAGAAAGAAACACCTACATAAATCTTTGTGACTTTGGATGAGTCAGTGATTCCTTAACTATGACACAGAAAATAGGCAATGAAAGAAAAAAAAAAAGATAAATCGGACTTCAGCAAAATTAAAAGCCTTTGTGCTACAAAGGACAGCAGCACGAAAGTGAAGAGACGACCCACCAAATGAAAGAAAAAAACTGCAAATCAAATATCTGATAAGGAACTTGTATCCAGAAAAAATAGAAAGGATTCTTACAATTCAACAATGAGGAGAAAAACAATCCAATTTAAAAATGCGTGAAGGATTTGAACAGAAATGTCTCCAGAGTAGGGACCAATAGCCAATATGCACATAAAAAACAGCCCGACATCATTAGCTGTCAGAAAAATGCGAATCCAAACCACCATGAAATACTTCACACCCACCAGGATGCCTAAAATAACAAAGATAGACAAGAGCAGTGTTGGTGAGAATGCTGAAACACTGGAAGCCTCATGGACTGTTGGCGGCAATGTAAAATGGTGCAGCCACTTTGGCAAACAGTCTGGTCCTTAAAAATGTTAAACGTACAGTTGCTATATGACCCAGCAGTTCCACTGCTAGGCAAATACCCAAGAGAATTGAAAACATACATTTATACAGTAATTTATATGTGACTGTTCATAGATGCAGTATTCATGATAGCCAGAAAATGAAACAACACAAGTGTCCATCATCTGATGTCTGTATAAAGAATATGTGGTGTATCCATGCAATGGAATAAATAATATTCCAGCACTCCAGTAAGCCATACAAAGGCATTAAGTACTTCTGCATGGTGTAACAGGGATGAACCGTGAGAACACGAAGCTGAGTGAAAGAAGCCAGGTCACGAGAGACCACATAGAGTGTAATTCCACTGACAGTAAGTGTTGGAATAAGCGTATCTATTGAGATAGAAAGTGGATGAGTGGCTGCCTAGGGCTGGATGGGGGGGAATTGGTGCAGAATGGGAAATGACTGCTAATGGGTTCCAAGTTTCTTTTGAGGTAATGAAAACGTTCTAAAATTGATTGGAGTGATGATTGCCAACTCTGTGACTGTACTGAAAACCATAGGTGAATTTTAAGACATGTGATTTGTTACTCAATAAAACTCTTATTTAAAAAATAGAAAAATGCACTAACAGAATTTAAATAGACTCCCAGGTAGGTATTAGAACAATTCCAGTACAAATCAGTCTGTGGGTTTACCATGTATGGCTAAAATTAAAAGCATGTGTTTCTTCAGTGAAGAATCTCAGTAACAAGATTTTTCAGTTCTTTACTCAGTGGCTAGTTTTACTTTACAATTTTACTTTTCCCAGTTTTTCTGAGATATCGTTGACATAGTGTATACATTTAAGGTGAACAGCATAATGATTTGATACGAATATATGTTGCAAAATGATTTTGCAGGGACCATTTCTTTGTTCTCAAAGCCAGCTTCAGGAAATCAACTAGAAGGAAAAAAAAATAACTAAAAATTACACTTACTTTATTAATGTAAATTAGCGTTCCATTTCAGTCAAGAAGGAACCTTCTATGTACTTCGGACTGTCAGTTGCTCTATACACATTGTCATATGAAAACTCTATAAGCCTATTTTACATCTGAATAAACTGAGGCTCAGAGAACTTATTTAGCATGGCTTCCGTGTGGTTATCTCCAAAGCCACATGGTCCAGGATGTCAAAACTTTAAAACTGCCATAATTATTTAAAAAGAAACAGTATAACAAGTACTTCACTGGAACTAAATATTTTACTCGGTGTTGATGGGGCAGAGGGAGGAGATTTCTCTCGAGAAGCTTTTAATTATTTCAGACTAAGTCTGACCTCCTTTGGGAAGACCTCTCTGACTCTAGTCCGTGTACCTCCAATGTACACTCAAGTGTTGCATTTACGTGTCAATTTTATTTTTTTACTTTGCTGAATACTATGTTTAGATGTCTGTCTCCCCTGCTAGATGTGAGGATAGGTCTTAATTGTACCTAGCTTGTTTTTTTTTTTTTTGTTTTTTTTTTTTTGCCTCCTTTGGAGGATGCAGTGTTAAGGAAGAAAAGGGGGTCTGTGTGATTACAAGGGAAAATTCCATAGGAATTCCTATATTTAAAGGTAAGAAAGGCAGTGGAGAGCATCACAGGGAAGCTGGTTTCTACTCCTCCTGGTTCTGAGGCTGCTGCTGTGACAGAATTTTGAAGGTGATTATTCTCGTCTTTACCCTTGGGCTTCTGTTCTTATAACTATTCCTGGAGTCCCATGTTTTAAAATTAATGACCCAGTATGAAATTTCAGAACAGCTAAAATTGATTTGTCTATTTACCTACCTCTTTTAAATGTAAAATAAAATTGCATTTGTGTGTAAAATCCCTCAGCACCAATGAAAATGGCCATTCTCTATTTGCTGAGAAATATCTTTATTTGTCCTCTGGGAGATCTTAAACTTTAGTTGGCTTCTATTAAACTTTTATGAGAACAAAACGAGTGAATGACTTTTTCTTCAAACAGGTACTTTTTGTTGTTTCAAAGAAAGAACACATTCTTGAAACAGAACTTGTTCTTTTAAACAAATTACTCAGTGTGGCTTACAAAGAGAAAAAAAAAAAAAGAGTGGGGCTAGTAAAGCATCACCACCACCACTCCAGAATTGCAGAATATTAGAATTTGGACATAATTATGTTTTTATCTGATTTTGTCTAAATATTGCCTCAGATATCTCCCCCAAGGGGCCTAATATGCTATAATTAGAAATTCATATCTTTATGTGAAGCATTGTTCTCCCTCCTCTGTTCTATTTTAAAATGCACACGCTCCTGGGAGCAGTGACATACTGTGGAGGGCTTATGCCAAAGAAAGGGCCCTGCAGTGAGGTGCTGGCAGCTGGAACGCAGGACTATGACCTGAAGGGGATCCCTCTGCCATTTAATTGTTCTACCTCTGTTCAGCCATGTATTTTTACCTGAAATCAAATCACCTGCTGAAAACCCAGGAAAGGAAAGAAAAATGGAGTAAAGTATTCAGCATTAAGGTCCATGCAGTGAATATCCCAGGTTGACCAGTCAGTTGTTTTGTAACATAGTAATCCTTGGTGTTCCTGGGCCTTCCCATCCCCTAGTCACTAAAGCACACACTTGGGGGTTGCAGTAGGCGGAGTTATGGTGCCCCCAAGGTGTCCACATCCTGATTCCCAGAGCCCATGAACATGTCACCTTACACTGCAGCTTTGAGTTAGGTGAGGATCGTTCAATGGAAAGATTATCCTGGATTATCAAGGGGGGTCCAATGTCATTACAAAGGTCTTGTAAGAAGGTGGAAGGAGGCTGAGAGAGGAAAGAAGATATTATACTGGTGGCTTTAAAGACGGAGGGGAAGAACCTTAGAAATTGGAAAAAAACAAACAAAAAAGATGGATTTTTCACAAGAGCCTCTGGAAGGAATTGAGCTCTGTGGACCCATTTCAGACTTCTCACCTCCAGGACCATGAGATAATACATTTACACACCAGGCCCTTCCAACCCATTCTCCATAGTGCATCGCATGAAAACACAAATGGGTTTATAAAAAGCCTTGTGTAGAAAACCTTTCGTTTCCTTGTATTACCATTAAAAAGAAATCCAAAAGTCTGAGACTAATTAACCTCTCTATGCCTCAGTTCCCTCTTTGGGAGAATACCTCACTGGGTGTTTGTGGGGATCAATAAGTTAATACAATGTCTGGCACTGTTCTAAGTAAGCACAGTATGAATTGTTAGGTAACCTTATTACTGTGAGTAATCGCACATTTCATTGGCTCATAGTAAGAACTAAACAAACATTTGATGGATGGATGAAAGAGAGAGAGAGAGAGAAAGAAAGAAAAGAAAAAAGAAGAAAGTCTTCCATTCACAACTGCTATAGATACACCATTACTACTCTACCTAGTTTGCAGAAATGAATTCATTTCAAAGGAGCACAACTGAGACTGACACGAGTGAAGATACAACCAGACAATCTGGAACCAAAGTTTGGCCACTGAGATACATAAACTGGAATCCAAGATCTGCTTCACTGTGAAGAAAGATGGAAGCTGTCCCCTCTTGGGGGATTCTGTAACCAGCACTGAAGTTCCATTCCAACCAGCGTGAGTGGGTTTTCAAATGAGCATCAATCACTGTTAAGACCTAAAGGTGGTATATCCAATAAATACTGGTACATGTTTCTAAACTGTTCTTATCTCATTTTCTTGATATTTCTTTTTAATAATATGTTGCCTTCTAACTGCCGAATACTACTCATGGCTGTGGGGTTTCCAGTGTATGATAGGAAACCTGCCCGACCCTACCAGTACTCTCTGTGTACAACAGTTACTTTGGGGTATATGCCACACACAGAATAATTCGTGAGGGGTTTCTGTGCAGTGAATGTCAGTTCCTTGGCAGGTTAAAGTTTTCTGTCCCTTAGGATGGGTCTATATGAAGAGGTAACAGCAGACACCCTGTCGTACAGCTTTGGGTATCTTCACTGTACTGGGTCGAGGGGCATTTTATCTACAGAGCTCTCCTCTCTTTAGTTTAAGAGCCTCAAAGTTCTACTTTCTTCCTTTATGTAAATGCTTTAATAATTGAATCCATTTGAATAAGCATTCCTTGAGAGCCTTTTAAAATATATTTAAAAAAATTTTTTTGTTCCATTTTTTTTCCTTTTTGCTAATATATAAAGATAATATTTTGGTCCAGTTATTAAGATATAATTTATATACATGAAAACTTGACCTTCTTAGTATACTGTTTATCTTTTATATTGTATAACTTTATCAAGATGTAGAACCATTCCATCATCCCCCAGAATTCTCTCATGCACCTTTATAATAAGCCCCTCCATCCACCTCCAGTTCTCACCTGTTTTCTGTCTTCAGAGTTCTGCCTCCTCTAGGAGATCATATAAATAGAATTATTCTTTTTGTAGACTCCTGAGTCTGGCTTTTTTAAATTGGAGTATAGTTGATTTACAGTATTTTTAGTTTCTGATGTACAGCATATTTATTCAGTTATACATATATATTTTTTCATTTTTTTAACATTATAGGTTATTACAAGCTATTGAATATAGTTCCCTGTGCTAAACAGTAGGACCTTGTTTGCCTATTTTATACATAGTTGTTAGTATCTGCAAATCTCACACTCCCAATTTATCCCTCCCCTTTAGTAACCATGTTTGTTTTCTGTGTCTGTGAGTCTGTTCCTGTTTTATAAATAAGTTCATCTGGATTCTTTTGGATTCCACATTTAGCTGATATCCTATGATATTTGTCTTTCTCTACCTGACTTCACTTCACTTGGTATGATAATCTCCTGGTCCATCCATGTTGCTGCAAATGGCATTATTTCATTCTTTTTTTATGGTTGAGTAGTATTCCATTGTGTATGTATGTATATATACACACAATGTGTATATATGTATATATACACACAATGTGTATATGTGTGTATACACACACACACACATATACACACACTGCAACTTCTTTATCCAGTCATCTGTCGATGGACATTTAGGTTGCTTCTGTGTCTTGGCTAAATAGTGCTGCTATGAATATTGGGGTGGATGTATTTTTTTGAATTAAATTTTCCTCTGGATACATGCTAAGGAATGGGATTGCTGGAACATAGGGTAAGTCTATTTTCAGTTTTTTAAGGACTCTGCATACTGTTTTCCATAATGGCTGCAACAAACTACATTCCCCCCAACAGTGTAGAAGGGTTTCCTTTTCTCCACACCCTTTTCAGCGCTTATTGTTTGTGGGCTTTTTAATGATGGCCATTCTGACTGGTGTGAGGTGATATCTCATAGTAGTTTTGATTTGCATTTCTCTGATAATTAGCGATATTAAGCAGCTTTTCATGTGCATACTGGCAATCTGTGTATCTTCATTGGAGAAATGTCTGTTTAAATATTCTGTCCATTTCTTGATTGGGTTGTTTTTGTTTTTGTTTTCTGTTAGTAAGTTTTATGACCTGTTTGTATATTCTGGATATTAAGCCCTTGTCAGTTGCATCGTTTGTAAATATTGTCTCCCATTCTGTAGGTTATTCTTTCGTTTTGTTTGTGATTTCCTTTGTTATGCAAAAGCTTGTAAGTTTAATTAAGTCCCATTTGTTTATTTTTGGTTTTATTTCTATTGCCTTGATAGACTGACATAAGAGAACATTGCTACGATTGATGTCAGAGAATGTTTTGCCTATGTTTTCTTTTAGGAAATTTATGATGTCCTGTCTTTTGTTTAGATCTTTAAACCATTTTGAGTTTATTTTTGCATATAGTGTGAGAAGTCTGGCTTTCTTGAGTTTTAGACACATTGTGTGTATCAGCAGTTAACTCTTTAATGTTGCTGAGTAATATTTCTTTGTATGGAAACACCACACTTAACTTATCCATTCATTTGTTAGAGAAAAGTTGGCTTATTTCCAAGTCTGAATGATTATCAGCAAAGCTATGATAATGATTCACGTACATTTTTTTTTAGTATGAACAGAAGTTTGCATTTCTCTCAGGTAAAGATCTAGGAGTAGGATTGCTGGGTTGTATGGTAAGTTTCTCTGCATCTATCAGAAACTGTCAAACTGTTTTCCAAAATGGCTGTAGCAGTTTGCATTCTCACCAGCAGTGTATGAGAGTTTCAGTTGATTTGCATCCTCACCAGCACTTGATGTTGTCAGGTTTTCTGATTAAGATGTTCTATAGGTATGTAATGGTTTCTCACAGTGATTTTAATTTGCATTTCCCTAATGACTGATGATGTTGAATTAGTTTCCATATACTTGGTTGCCAACCCTATAACTTATTTTGTTACATCTATTCCTACATTATGCTATATATCTACTTTATATATATATATGTATGTATATATATATATACTTTAGCTCCTATTAAAATCAGAATTTATGACTTTCTGCAGCTACTGTATAAAAATGCAAATAATTTTAATTTATTAACCTTGAATCCTAAGACCTTGCTAAATTCACTTAATAGTTCTGATGGCTTTGCCAATTTCTATGATTTCTTTTTTATGCCTATGATTTCTATTATGTATGCTATTGTATCATTTGAAAACAGTTTTGCTTCCTTCTTAATTATTACATCTTTTATTTCTTTTCTTTTCCTTATTTCCTCTATTCCTTTTATTTCTTTATTTCTTTTCCTTGCCTTATTTTTTAAGTTTTTTTCCTGTCCTTTTTTTTTTTTTTTTTCCTCTTCAGTGGAGGTAGTGGGGATTGAACCCAGGACCTCGTACATGTACTCTTATCACTGAGCTATGTCCACCCTTCTTTCCTTTGCCTTATATTAATGGCTTGAACTATGGTAGAATGTCCAAAAGAAGTAATAAGGCTGGGCATCCTATATTAGGGGAAAAGTGGCACACAGCACTAGGTATGATATTAGCTGTACAGTTTCTATAGATGCCCTTGTCGGAATGTGGATGTCTTCATTATTTTCAGAGTTTTTATCATGAATGTGTGTTAAATTTAAGTGTTTTTCCTGCAACGATTGGGATGACCATACAGTTTTTCTTCTTTAGCCTGTAAATACAGTGAATAATACTGATTGGTTTTCAAATGTTAAATCCACCTTACATTCCTGGAATAAACCCAACTTGATCTAACTTGCTAGATTCAATTTGCTAATTTTTTTTTTAAGATATTTGTTTCCGTGTTCTTGTGGCTATTGATCTGTAAATTCTTTTTCGACAAGACCTACTTCAGGTTTGTTATCAGTGCTATGCTGGCCTCAAATGAGAGAAAAGAGTGTTCCCTCCTCTGTTTTTGGAACAAAAATTGTGGAAGGTTGGAGTTATTTCTTCCTTAAGTGGTTGATAAATTTGACCATTGAAACCATCTGAACTTGGAATTATCTTTGTGGGAAGTTTGTTGAACAAAGTTCAAGTTATTTAATAGTAAAAGTTTATTCATATTTTAAATTTTCATCCTGTTTCAGTTTTGATAAGTTGTATTTTTCAAATAATTGTCCATTTCATCTACAATATCACATCGGTTGGCATAAAATTGTCCACAGTGTCTCCTACTATCCTGGTAATGCCCCTGTGTCTTTAGTGATAGGCTCTTTACATTATATTCTATCTGTATTTTTCTCTTGGTCAGCCTAGCTAGGAGGTGTGTGTGTATGTGTGTGTGTCTGTGTGTGTCTGTGTGTGTATTTTCATTGCTCTGTTAAGGCATTGGATTGAATCAGTGCTTTGTCTCTGAATGGCAGCTTGGAAGGCTAGTCCTATGCTTTTCAAAATGGGACCCTTACACCTCTGAAGATAGGCTGACCCATGGATGGAAGCCACAGAAATACCACAGTACATTAATTTTTCTAGAAAAAGTTTAGGGAAATTAAAATTAAACATTAAAAATTTTAAAAATTAAAACAGACATATGGTACAGATTCTATTTTTTTAAGACATTGGAAAATTTCTTGGAAGTTCCCCTTTTAAGAATTTAGGGCTGTCCTTCCTACTCCTTTGCCACTTTCTTCACTCTGCTCTTGAAAAAACGAAAACACTGAGTGAAAAACAAGTTCTTCACTTTGCCGCTGCAAAAGCCTCAGGACCATGGAGGCCAATGGTTACAAAAACCAGGCGGCAAAAAAAAAGAATTTTATATATATATATATATATATATATATGTGTGTGTGTGTATGTGTATGTATATATATGTATGTGTATGTATGTATGTGTATACACATACATACATACACACACACACACACACACACCCAGTAATTTCAACACACCCAACAATTTCAATTTTAATTCAGAATGAGAGTCTCTAGAACTCTCTGCGTAGGTCTTGTCTTTGTGTCTCTGATTCTCAGTATTCTAAAAATTGTGCTCTGTCAAACGGAGATTAGTGTATAGAGTATTAACGAGTCAAGCGCGAACCAGGGAGCAGGCGAGACTATAACAAGGTAACACTTACTGAGCACTTCCTCTTTACTAGGGAATAATATGACCTTTAAGTCTGGCAACCCCCGAGATAGTCTCATTTTACAAAGGAAGACTGTGTCACTTGTTCAAGGTTACACAGGTATGCAATGCAGATGCGCGTCTAACCACCTCGGGGCAGACAGAGGTGCGGTGAGATGTAATTAAAATAGATGTACAGACTCTGGTCCCTCGGGTCCCCGCAGGAGAAACTCCCGGCTGCCCAAAGGTGCCGGGAAACCGCGCTCCAGCAGGTGAGCGCCCGCAGGGAGGCGGGAAGGGCGGAGCGAGCCGGCCCGGCCCCGCCCACGCCCTGCTGCGACTTCCCATTCCCCGCCGACCGACGCGCGTTGGTGACGTCACGGAGCCCGCCGCCCGGAAGTGTGCCCCTCGGCGACCGCACGGCGGATCGGTGAGAGGGCGCGCCGGGGGTGTGCGGGTGCGCGCGGCTAGGAGGGGAAGCGGCGGTGACGCGGGCGTCTGGCTCGCCAGGACCGTGTCTCGGGGAAGTCGGGTGCTGGGGCGGGAGAGGCCTCTTCCGCACTAGGGGACAGAGCCTAACGGGGAGGTCGCGGGGCCCCGACCCTGCCACGTCTCGGCCGACTGCGGCCTGACTGACTGGGCTTCCCCTGGGCGCTTTCCCATCTTCGAGGCCGGGCCCCTGAGGGTCTCCCTTTTCGGCCCAGCACCTGTCGTGGGGAGCGGCACACGCTATTTCAGGGCCTGGGTCCCCGCTGGGTTTTTCTGAGTTGAAGCGGAGGTGGAAGGAAACGCAGTCTCTCCTCTCCAGTGGTCTGGATAAAGGGAACCCGCCCCCTGGTGGGAAACGCCGCTCTGTGAAATCTGCTTTCCAAGTAAAGGAATTGTTCTTCTCTAGTGGTTTCCCCTGGGGGTGGGAGTTACTTGACATTTGTTGCTGCTTCACGGAGGTCCCCCTTATGTGGCAAACGGGATATGATGATGGAGAACGGAAGGCAGGGTGTGGGTGAATGGGATTCAGGAGACGGCATGATGGGGAGAGGGGCGGGTGGTGAATGAGGAAGAATCGGCTGCAAAGACAGGTTCTGGAAAAATATTTTATTATGCCTAGGAAATAACCCTGGGTCGTAAGTCTCAGGTGCATGTGGGGAAGTTAGTTGATATACACATGTGACTCTGACGTGTTCTCGAGGGGACCAGGTGTTCCTGCGAGTCTTTTGAGTTACATTTTCTGGAACCACTGTTCTTTGTAGCCCTTGACCCCTCACACTTTAACTGGAGCCCGACTGTCAGGAGAGCATCCTAACCGTCAAATGCCATATGCCAGTGTAGCCGTAAGTGCTTCAGGAGGACAAAACCAGATAACTACAGCCATAGATCGAGTTGTAACTCACCCTCACATTGTCAGTTTTTCATTTGAACAGGAGACAAATATCTGTCAGTTGATGAATAAAACTGCAGCATATCCCTCTGTTGTCCTTCACTTTTCAGTTTCATTAGGGGTATGCATGCGTTTCCTGTAGATGTGGGGCTGGTGACTTTCTCCCCAGATGCTGAGGTGCCTGGATCCCTGGCGCAGGCCATTACTGAGCTGCAGTTGGAGTAGACTGTGCCTTCTGAAGCAGCATCTGTTTACCATGAAGTTGCAGTCTCCAGAATTTCAGTCACTTTTCACAGAAGGATTGAAGAGTCTGACAGGTGAGAGATGAGGATGCCTTATCTTGCTTTGGAAGCCTGTAGAGATGGAGAGGCAGAGGGTTACTGTTTTTGAGTCGCCATTCACAGGTTTTTGTTGTTGAGCTAATGAAAAATGACGGCAGTAAATGGCATGACCCGCTTGTGTGTTATCCCAGGTACTTTACCGCATCACAGATTCGGGCCTCCTAACTTAATGAGTACGTACATTTTCTCTTGTTTCATGGATGATGAAACAGAGGCTTAGGAATGTGAAATACTTCGCCAACATTTTTAGCACTGGAGAGCTGGGTTTATGAACTTGTCCAGTCTGATCTGAGAACCCAGCTTGTAACCACTAAGCTGTATTTCCTCCCCAGTGTAAGTGCCTTGTTGGGGTTCTGAAGACAGAAGGGAATGGGAGTCGCCTCCATTTGTGCACGGGCAAAGCTTACCTGGAAGGAACGCAGGGGTGGCTTTAGCCAAGTGCCGGATGGCAGGAGCTTCATCGTGCTTGCCGCAGCTTGCGCCAGGTGCTGGTCCTCAGTATCAGCTCCTGCCGTTGCAGTGTGTGCAGCTGTGTTTCGCAGCCTGTGGGACTTGAGTCGCGCTTTCAGAACTATATCCAGGTGTGTGTATGTGGAAACGTGCTCAGAACAGTTGGTTTGCAACCCTGGCTTTCTATTAGATTCACCTGGGGGGCTTTTAAAATGTACAGATGCTGGGCTCTCTAGGGAGAGATGGGCATTTATAAATTTTCATAAAAAGTCTACTTCATTAATTCTGATGCCTGGAAGATGGAGGAACCATTGCTTTAAAATGTTTTTCCTTGTCTTATTCGTGAAGCTACTTTTCTGTTCTTGAAATTAGATGATTTTTTAGGTGCATGTCAGAGGTAAATGGTCCAGAGCTTGGAGATTCTTAAAGGATCTTCACGTGGTCTTAAAGTACAAGACCTAAAGCTGTGATTTTTAATTAGAGTGAAAAATGCCAGAAACTCACAGACCAGTAGAGATAAGAGTCACATATGCCATGTAAACTTTTACTGGTAACCATGTTGAAAAGGTAAAGAGAAATGAGTGAAATTAATTTTAATAGCTGTTTTTAGTACATCATCTCATTTAATTCAGTATATCTAAGCTACCTTCCTTTTAATGTCAAATTTGTGTAAGTTACTGTGTGAGATTTTTCTCATTCTTGCTGGTCTTTGATATCCTTTGTTTAGCACATAGAGTATCTTAATTCAGACCCGCCACTTTTCAAGTGCTCAGTAACCACGTGTTTGAACAGCCCAGCTCTGCACGTTTAACACTTGTCCTGGTTTTTCAGTCCTCATAGCTGGTTTGCCATGTGTAAAATTAGTTTCCTGTAAACAAGACTTCGGGAGGTTAGGATGGTGTACTATGCTCACACTGGGTTTTATAATATGGCAGTTTATTTCATATAATTTAGTGTTCCTTTTGCCTGAGGACAAACCTCTAATGCTGGTGGCACATGCAATTATTTATTCATTCTACACATGCGACTGAAGTTCCAAACATGATTTTTGCGTAAGTTACATGGTGAGCGGACAAGCTGGGGCTGCTTTGGCCACTTGGCTGTGGTCCCTGCTCGCTGCTGGAGCTGGTGCTCAGTGGTTCACTGTCACCTGCTTAGGTGTGATGTCAGAAAGTCGTTTGAACATTTGGGACCATAGGAACAGCTGCTCATTTTTGAATTTTGGCAGTTCCTGGAAACGCTGAAGAACAGATGGTTTGTTTTCTGGTAATAAGAGTAGTGTCACGTGACGGTCTTCCTGCTAACACTTGCCGCTCCCTGTCCAACCCCACAGCCTCCAACGCTCCAAAGTCAGAATTGTAAAGGGAAGAAGTTAATGAAAATTTCAGAAATAACTGAAAATTAAGATAAAATTTAAAAGCTAGGAGACAGTTAAAAAAGTTTCCTGAGACAACGTCATGGCCTTTTGGATTGCCAATCAGAATAATGAATAATAGCTTACTATCAGGTGGGGTAGTTGAGGCAAATTAACACCATTTGGAACGATGAGCTTCTGCATTGCTTGAGTCTGCAGCTTAAATTTACAATTAAATTTAGTTGCATTAGGTGTTATTTTCACTTGAGTATGTATGTAGTTTACAAAAATTGTTGAAATGTGTCCATGTTTGAAGATGTCTGTAATTGAGGAAGAAAGGGGTCTTATTTAAGCTTGATAATCCCTACTGTCTTAGGTCAGTATAAAGTCATGCCTGTGCTATAGTTTTCCTGACTGCTCTCCCACACAGGCACAGACACACGCCTTCACGTGCCTTTCTCAATTATATCAAAATGTTGGGATCATAAGGTTTTTTGGATGTAGTTATCCATGTCCATAGGGCTAATCAACATGATGAATAGATTGCCTTGAGTTCTGGGTCTTTTTTTTTTTTTTTTTACTGTAATGTAATTAATTTATTGGCTGACTTTGAATGACAATTTTATTTTCATGGAGCCAACATGAGAATTTTAAAATAATGGTTAATCTTTGTGTTCAGCCTTGACCTTCATCCTGTTAAAGTAGGTCCCAGTGAAAGTGAAACATGCCCACTTTTTGCCTTCGAAAATAGTTTCTTATATACTGTTTGAATTTGAAGGACGGAAACCTTTTCTAAGAAGTACACTTTCCAATGAAGCCACTTTGGGTTTTTAAGCTAGGATATCTCAGTTGTCCACTGTGAGCCAAGTTGGTATAGAGATGAGTCAGATAGGTTTTTGACCCTGCGAAGTGGGGAGGCAAAGACATAAACAGGTCACTTTCACATAGTGAATGCCCACAGAGATAGGCTGCCCTGGTAGCTTAGATGGGATTCCCTCTACTCCACCATCAGGAAAGGCTTTCTGAGCTGAATCACAAGAGATGAACAAGGGTGAGTTAGGCCATGTTTTCCCCACTGTGTGACCTGTTAGTGGATCATAAAGTCAACATAGTGGTCATGACCAGCATTAAAAGACAGAGGAAAAGAGATAAAGAATAGAACAGGTTAGATTGTATGACGTGTGTAGTAAAGGAAAGTATTTCATGGAACTCTTGTTTACCTCTAAGTCTCATGAAAACTTTGGAGTAACAGATGATTTTTGTATATTATTTTAAGGGACCATGGGCCCCATAATAAGGAATCAGTGGGGCTTGATTGGGAATGTAGAGTTAAAGGAATATGAACACTTCCTCTTGGAGAGGGCTTATGGAAGTGGGTATCCTTGCGGGAGAGTCTTTAGTTCAGGCAGGAAGGTGAAGGGAACGTTTGTGATCTTCTTAGCAGATCATTTAGGGAGTCTGCAGAGGTTTGTAGCTGGAAGGCTTAGGCAGACTAGGGAGAGGAGGAGAATGACAAGGAGCATGGAGATTGGATAGGGCGGAGGGTGACATTCTGGGTTGTGATCAGGGATGCTGGAACTGTGGTGTGTTTAGCCAAATGCTCAGGTCAGTGCCCTCCTGCCAGAGACCACCAGGAACACAGCTTGCAATGAGGCGAACGCTGACCACGCAGGACCCTGTGGCCTCTCAGTAAAAGGGTTTTAGAAAAGACTTCTTGTAGGATTGGGGCTTGTACCACGTGGTTTGAGGGCAAGTTTAAGAAGTGGGATTTTGCTGTGTGTTACGTGGTGTCAGGAAGCAGGGATTCATCTCTGACTGCGCATCTTAATAATTCCTACCTGAAAGATGGGAACACAGTAGGAGGCTAAAACTGCCTAGTCATCAGGGAATAGTCGCCCATATTAACTGTTACAGTGCTGGTGTCTCATCTGTGTTCAGACACGGTAATAAGTTGTCTTGGTCCGTCATGGTCACAGCTTGACTTTATATGATGTGGATGTTCTCTGGAGTCGGTTACCTTCACAGGAGAACACCAGGCCTGACTGTGAGTGCGAATGCAGGTCGTCAGAGCACAAGGCTTAGCTGCTTGTATGGGGCCGCTTCCTGGACATCAGTCTCACTAGGTTCCCTGCGGTGTCCCTTAGTCGTGGATAGTTGTGGTGGACTCTGCCTTGTCTGCCAAACCAGGAGTTAGCTCTGGGTCTCCTGCTCAAGGGCCTCACAGGAGTTCCAGCCCTTTGGCTTTTCTAGAGCAGGGCTATGAGTTGGTTTTTAAAATGTTTTAGTGGGTTTTTTTTTAATTTATTGAAGTATAGTCAGTTTACAGTGTGTCAATTTCTGGTGTACAGTACAGTGCTTTAGTCATATAGGAACATACGTTTATTTGTTTTCATATTCCTTTTCACATAAGTTATTACAAGATACTGAATTTAGTTCCCTGTGCTGTACAGTATAAACCTGTTGTTTATCTATTTTATGTATATTAGTATCTGCAAATCTCAAATTCCCAATTTATCCCTTCCCACCCCCTTACCCCTGGCAACCATAAGTTTATTTTCTATGTCTGTGAATCTGTTTCTGTTTTGTAAATAAGTTTAATTAGGCCTCGTTTGTTAATTTTTGCTTTTATTTCTATTGCCTGGGTAGACTGCCCTAGGAGAACATTGCTAAGATTTATGTCAGAGTGTTTTGCCTATGTTTTCTTCTAGGAGATTTATCGTGACTTGACAAACTCAAAATGGTTTAAAGACTTAAGTGTGTTTTTATGTATGGTATGAAGGAGTGTTCTAACTTCATTGATTTACATGCTGCTGTCCAGTTTTCCCACACCCCTTGCTGAAAAGACTGTCTTTTCTCCATTGTATATTCTTGCCTCCTTTGTCAAAGATTAATTGACCGTTGGTATGTGGGTTTATTTCTGGGCTCTCTGTTCTGTTCCATTGATCCATATGTCTGTTTTTATGCCAATACCACGCTGTTTTATTACTGTAGCTCTGTAATATTGTCTGAAGTCTGGGAGGGTTATTCCTCCAGCTTCGTTCTTTTTCTTCAATATTGCTTTGGCAATTCTGGGTCTTTTGTGTTTCCATATAAATCTTAGGATCATTTGTTTCAGTTCTTTAAAAAAAAAATGTCCTGGGTAGTTTGATAGAGATCACAGTAAATCTGTAGATTGCCTTGGGCAGTATGGCCGTTTTAATAATATTGATTCTTCCAATCCAAGAGCATGAGATATCTTTCCATTTCTTTAAGTCTTTAATTTTCTTTATCAGTGTTTCATAGTTCTCCATGTATAAGTCTTTCACCTCCTTGGTCAGATTTATTCCTAAGTATTTTATTGTTTTGGTTGCAATTTTAAAAGGGATTGTTTCTTTACTTTCTTTTCCTATTGATTAATTGTTAGTTTAAAGAAATGCAACTGATTTTTGTACATTAATCTTGTATCCTGCTACCTTGCCGAATTTTTTTATTAGCTCTAGTTGTATTTTTGTGGTGCTTTTAGGGTTTTCTATATATAGTATCATGTTATCTGCATATAGTGACAATTTTACCTCTTCTTTTCCAATTTGGATCCCTTTTATTTCTTTTTCTTGCTTGATTGCTGTGGCTAGGACTTCCAAGACTGTGTTGAATAGAAGTGATGAGAGTGGGCAACCTTGTCTTGTTCCAGATTTTAGTGGGAAGGTTTTCAGTTTTTCACCATTGAGTATTATGCTAGCGGTAGGTTTTTCATAAATAGCTTTTATTATGTTGATGTATGTTCCCTCTATACCCACTTTGGTGAGAGTTTTTATTGTAAATAGGTGTTGAATTTTATCAAATGCTTTTTCTACATCTATTGAGATGATCATGTGGTTTTTGTCCTTTCTTTTGTGGATGTGGTGTATCACATTGATTTGCATGTGTTGAACTATCCTTGTGTCCCTGGGATAAATCGAACTTAATCATGGTGTATGATCTTTTTTATGTACTGTTGGATGCTGTTTGCTAATAATTTGTTGAAGATTTTTGCATCTATGTTCATCAGTGATACTGGCCCTTAATTTTCTTTTTTGGTAATGTCTTCTTTGCCTGGTTTTGGTATCAGGGTGATGGTGGCTTCATAGAATGAGTTTGGGAGTATTCCCTCCTTTTCAGTCTTTTGGAAGAATTTGAGAAGGACCAGTATGAGTTCTTTGTTTGGTAGAATTCCCCAGTGAAGCCATCTAGTCGTGGACTTTTGTTTTCAGGGAGGTTTTCTACTGTAAATTCTATTTCATTTCTAGTGATTACTCTGTTCAAGCGGTCAATTTCTTCTTGATTCAGTCTTAGTGGACTGTATGTTTCCAGAAATTTGTCCATTTCTTCTAGGTTTTCCAGTTTGTTTCCATATAGTTCATAGTTTTCTCTTATGATATTTTGTATTTCTGTGGTATTGATTATAATTTCTCCATTTTCCTTTCTTATTTTGTTTGTGTTCTCTCTCTTTTCTTCTTGGTGAGCCTGGCCAGAGGTTTGTCAATTTTATTTACTGTTTCAAAAAACCAGCTCTTGGTTTGATTGATTTTTTCCTGTTTTTCTTAATCTCTATGTTATTTATTTCCTCCTTGATCTTTATTATTTCCTTCCTTCTGCTGACTTTTGGTTTTCTTTGCTCTTCTTTTTCTAATTCTTTTAGATGGTAGGTTAGATTGTTTATTTGAGATTGTTCTTATTTTTTGAGGAAGGCCTGTATCGCCATGAGCTTCCCTCTTAGGGCGGCTTTTGCTGCATCCCATAGAGTTTGTGTGTTTGTATTTTCATTGTCATTTGTCTCAGTGTTTTAAAATTTCTTCTTTGATTTCATCATTGACCCACTGGTTTTTTAGTAGCATGTTGTTTAATCTCCATGCTGTCATTTTTTTCTCCTTTGGTTTTCTGTGGTTGATTTCTAGTTTCATGGCATTGTGGTCAGAAAAGATGCTTGAAATAATTTCTATCCTGTTAAATTTGTTGAGGCTTCTTTTGTGTCTGAGTATGTAGTCTGTCCTAGAGAATATTCCATGCACACTTGAGAAGAATGTATATTCGGTTTTTTGGGAATGTAATGTCTTAAAAATATCAACCAAGTCCAACTGTTCTATTGTGTCATTTAGTATCTCCATTGCCTTCCTGATTTTCTGTCTGGAAGACCTGTCCAGTGATGTTAGTGGGGTGTTAAAATCTCCTACTATTAATGTATTCCCATCAATTTCTCCCTTTATGTCTGTTAGTATTTGTTTTATATATTTAGGTGTTCCTATATTGGGTTCATACATGTTAACGAGTGTAGTATCGTCATCATGTGTTGCTCCTTTGATCATTATATAGTGTCCTCCTTTATCTCTCTTTATGGCCTTTGTTTTAAAGTCTATTTTGTCTGACATGGGTATTGCTACTCCGACTTTCTTGTCATTTTCATTTGCATGAAATATCTTTTTCCATCCTCTCACTTTCAATCTATGTGGGTTCTTCACTCTAAAGTCGGTCTCTTGTAGGCTTTTGATTTATTATCCAATCTGCTACTCTGTGTTTTGATCAGAGCGTTTAGTCCATTGGCATTTACAGTAATTATTGATAGTTGTGTGTTTATTGCCATTTTGAATTTTGTTTTCCAGTTTTGGTATTTCTTCTTTGGTCCTTTCTTTTCCTTTTTGTTTTTCTTGTGGTTTGATAGTTTTCTTTTGTATTAGCTTGGTTTCTTTTTATTTTTTTGTGACTCTTGTTTATCTTGCCACTCCCTTCTGGCTAGCAGTGCTTCTGTAGAGAAATCAGCTGGAAGCCTTATGGGGGTTCCCTTATAACTAACTCTTTTTGACTTGCTGCCTTTAGCATCATTTATTTACCTTTAACTTTGGCCATCTTAATTATAATATGTCTTGGTGTAGGTCTGTTTGGGTTCTTGTTTGGGACCCTCTGTGCCTCCTGTACTTGGATATCTGTTTCCTTCTTTAGGTCTAACCTCCCATTTCTAAAGTATACACATAATCCTGGAGAAAGAAAACATAATTATTTGCTTTACTTTTTGGTAATAATTCAGAGTTATGTTGATGACATTGAAGCATTGTGGAATTCTATATCGTCTTCTGAATGAACCTCGGAACAGTTCTGCAAGTTCCCTGCTTCTCACAGATGTTAGGGGCGCTCTGTTGCAGACAGGTCACTGCACTGCTGTGGCCACGTTCCCCTAATGGCGAGGGGCTCAGTGCGGTAACCTCTGTTGTCTCTTGTTAATAGACGGAAAAACCTGTACTGCTGTGATTCCTAAAAGAAACACACTGAAATAAAAAATGTTCTTTTTCATCTAAGAATTATTTGTCAAAGAAAAGCATGAATTGAGAATAGCAGGAGGAGCAGTGAGGGATTTATTAAGTGGAGTAAAACCTCAGGATGTGGATTTCGCTACCACCGCTACCCCCACTCAGATGAAGGAGCTGTTCCAGGCGGCCGGCGTTCGCATGATCAACAACAAAGGAGAAAAACATGGGACGATCACCGCCAGGGTGAGTCACACGTGCGACAGCAACTGCCTTGCCTTTTTGGGTAATTTTTAAAATTTAGATAAATTTCTGGTTTTTGAAAAGCAAATAGCAAAAAGCCTAATAAAAAAAAGTCAGTCTTCTCTACTCCTCTGTTAAATCCTGGGTCCTCCTTTGTTGCAGCCCCTTCCACCCAGTGTTACTTACCTTTCCCTCCACATTTCTGAAAAAGACCTTTCTGTGCTTCAGTGTTTTGTTCTTTAAGTGACGTACAGTCAGTTACAACGTGTCAGTTGCTGGTGTACAGCACAATGTCCCAGCCATGCATATACAAACCGATATTCATTTTCATATTCTTTTCCATTAAAGTTTTTTGGTTTTTAATTTGCCAGTCTTCAGATGTGATTTATCGGCGTCCTACAGGGAGGATGGTTTAGGCTTCTCCCCCACCCCCCACCAAGCACATGTGCTGAGCCTTCCCTCGTCTTCTCCACATGTTCACGCCACACTTGTCGGTTCAGTGAGTCCATCCTGTCGTGTGTGCTGATGGCATCCCGTGCGTCCCCGGCTTTGGCTTTTTCCTGCGGTTAGTAGCGTGTCCCTTTTACACAGCTCTCTGCGCGCCGCTCAGTCACCTCAGGCCCTGGGTCACAGGTCTGCCGCCCCACCCCCCACCCCGGCCTTCACTACGTCATGTGTCACTTCCTGTTTTGGAGCCATGTCTCCTGTGCAGGCTCTTCTCCCGTCCCCACGATCTGGGCCGGCTCCCTGCTCTCATCCTAGGAACTTCCTTGGCCGCTGCCTTCTCAGACCTCCCAGGTCCTGATCCCACATGGTATTCTGTCTGTGTTTGTGTCATCATTTTAAGTCTGAAGCCTGGGAGAGCTTTTCATGTGGGAAAATAATTTTACCTTCTCACTGATCTGATGGTTTCGTTGGCTCTGGAACTCAAGGCTGGGAAGAACTCTCAGGCAGAAATGTAAAGGCTGTGTTCTCCTGCCTTCCAGAGAGACCACCGAGAAGTCTGAGCTCATTCAGGTTCCATCTCTGTTTGGGACCTGATTTCTTTCCCCCCTTCGGGAGGCCTCTCTCGTCTTCACCTCTGGTGATTTTAATTTCAAGGTGATGTGCCCTGGCTTGGACGAGTGTTCTTGTTCATTGTGTGGGGCAGTGGTGGGCCCGCTCGTATTCCTCTCATGACTCCATCCCTTGTTCAGTGTCTTCTCCTTTGGAAACGCCTGTGATGTGGGATGTTGGACCACGGGAACAGATCTCCTAGGTTTTCTTTTGTCTACTACTTTATATTCTCTTTTATTTCTCTGAGAGTGCCTTGACTTGGTCATCCAACTTTTCTATTGTAGTCGCAACTTTTGCTGTCTATGAAATTTTCAAGAGATCTTTCTTAGAATATTTCTTTTGAAAGCTTCCTGTTCTTGTTTTGGATGCAGTGTCTTCCCTTATTTCCTGTAGGGTAGCAATTAGTTGTTTGACAGTGTCTTCGTTTCCTCTGAGCTTTTTCTGTCTTTGCTGTTGGCCTTCCTTAAATGTGGGTGTTTTTGGCTCTTTATGTTTGAGTGGTTTTCTGGTGTCTGCAAAATGACTTGAGAGCTTTCCTGTCATTTGCTGGGAAGTGTCCCCCTGTTAGTTGTGGGACCACCAGTGTCAGTATCAGTAGGGCTTTGATCAGGGGGAGTCAGAGGAATCCTCCAGTGTTACCCAGGTTAGAATAAGCCTTGTTATTGGCATTTTGAAAACCAAGTAGGGAAAAGGGTGTGAGGTTGTGTTGGTTTTTGTGTTTCTTCCTCTGTGAATCCTTTGCTCAATGGTATATATTCTGTAAAGTGACATTCTGCTCTTTGCAAACTGGAGCTATTAAAAAATATCTCAAACAGTAGCCTGATTTGAAATGAAAGAACCAGAATACACTCTTTTAAGGGCTCTTCCCTTTGCCACGTCATTTGTCAGAGTTCCCATTTCTGTTTGTCAGACTCATCTTTTTAAAATTAAGATGGACTTATAGTTTAAAAAAATCGTTCGGATCTACCTTGGAACGTTGTGAATGTCTCGCTTTGTCACGGTGCAAGAGCACTAGTTGCTGATGAAAAGAACGAAGATATACCTGTCAGGACACGTGTATTTTTTTCAGTCCTTCTGGTGATACTAAAAACTAATTTTGAAAAAACTTACGTTTAATTACAGCTTCATGAGGAGAATTTTGAAATTACCACGTTACGGATAGATGTTACCACCGATGGAAGACATGCCGAGGTCGAGTTCACAACCGACTGGCAGAAGGATGCTGAACGCAGAGATCTCACCATAAATTCTATGTTTTTAGGTAATGTATGCAGATAAGATAATGCTGTAATTCAGTCAGTCCGAATGCCTTCTTGTCAAGTGCAGCCTGCATTTGGGAAATGTTCACCCGGAGAGCTTGCACTGGTTTCTTCTAAGAGACAGTTAGCTTACTGGCTCAGAGGTGACTCTGGAGCCGAGACCCCGGGTCCGTCCGACTCCGCCGCTCTAGCCGGAGTCGGGGCGCTGGTGCTGCCTGCCGCTGTCGGGCTGATGTGGGGAGTAAAGGAGTCATCGTGAACCCGGGAGCAGTGCCTGGCGCGTGTGCACCCGCCCCCGTCCGTGTTAACTTACTACTCGCGTCTGAAGCCCTTGGCGCTCCGGGTGGGACGCGTGCGCACGTTCCCACGCGCCGGCGCTCCTGGCCGGTGACGCTGCCGTGGCTGCTGCCGGCGGCCCCGCGCGCCTGGACTCGGCTTCGGGTTCTTGCGGGGCGCCGCACCGGAGGAGTCGCCGACCCTCAGTCAGAGCTGGCGTGTGAGGGGGACCTGTGACCCTGGCCGCTGAGCTGCCGTTCGCGAGCGCGGTGAGACTCTAACGGGGGTGGCTGTGCGTCAGGTTAGGGTCTGGCTGCACAACTGAAGCTTTTTTTTTCGGACTTAAAATTTTCGATAAGCTCTTCAGGTTTAAGGCTTTGGATTAGGAAAGGGAGATGAAGCGCCCACTCTGCTTTGTGGCGCAGTAATAGAGGATGAGGCGACAGGATTCGCTTCTTGGGCCGGAGAAGAGGCGAGCAGGCCGAGCTGGGGGCGCTTGCCAGGAAAGCCAAGTCACGTTCCTGGAGCGCGCGGGGTTCCAGGCACCTCAGCGGTTGCTTGATACACTTTATCTCATTTAATTCTCAGAAAACCTTCATAAAGTGGTATTAAACTCATCTGACAGATGAACAAACTGACTCAGAAGTGTTAAGTGATTGAGCTCCAGTCACAGAGAGCCTTGATCCGAGCCTGTTTCCAGAGCCTAGGTGGTTTATGACCAGAGGAAGCCCAGTTGGTGGCATGTTTTCTCTGCATTATGGGGTCAAACTCCGGGTGTTAATTTCTTCTTACATCATTTTTACTTGGAGTCAAGTGCTCCAGCTAATGCAGGGTACAAAAACTCACATCTAGCTTCTCATAAGCAGACTCAAAGAGAGAAACTAGTATTCGTTTTTAAGATGCTATTTTATAAAAATAAAAGCTGTTCTTATTGGTACTAGTTTTTTTTTTTTTTAACATTTGCTGAACCCTTACAATATGCCAGGCACTGTTCCAAGCACTTCACAGAAACGTAACCTTCCCAACAACCCTCTGAAACAGGTTCTGGTGTTTAACCCACAATATTTTGCTCCAAGTCCTGCAGCTGGTAAGCTGCAAAATTAGGATTCCAGCTTAGGCAGCCTAGTTCCAGAAGTTATGTCTTTAACCACTACATAATGCTTGGCAACTCAACTGTATTTCTGATTTTGATTCTTCATCTTTTAAAAGATAATACTCTGGCAAAACAAAGTACACGCCGATATAACTCACTAGCCCTGAGCTTTACCCCGTTTTCTTGTCTAGACTTTCTTCCAGCCTTCATGGATAGAGCCTTCGTCTTTCTGGGGGTGATGGTTTCTTTGCTTCTCAAACCCCGATTGTCCCTGTTGTCCTATCCTGTGTTTTTTTCCTCCAAATATTAATGTTTCCTTGAAAAAGAGCTTATTACTTACACATTCCCCAGGGGATTAGAGTCTCTTCATTAGGAGAAATAACAGTAAGAGACAGACCACATCTATGTTCTACTTTGTAATCATGTTTCTGTCTGTTCATCTCCCTATATGTTTTAATTTTGTTACTTCCTTTTGAATCTGGAGACTTATAAATTGGCTCTACGTGCCAAAGTGCCATATAAACAAAAATAGCTTGGCATGTGTTAGGCCTGAGCTTACCAGTATGGCTGGGTTTGGGATAATCAGAGCGCATTCAAGTTCAAGAGAATTAAAATGACAAGTGGTGGTTGCTCATAAGTAGTGGCAGTGCCTCCTTTCTGTGAGGCCGCAGGGAGTGAGGTCTCGCTCAGGATCGCAGCGCTCCCATATGGATGGTTGAATGGTATCTGTGTCTTTGTTCTTTGTCCTTCTTGGTCCTTAGGTTGACCATGTGTCCCAGCTCTCCTGGAACTGAGATTTCTGAGACATGGGATTTTCAGTTTTAAAGGCAAGGAAAGTCCTGGGAGACGGGGATGAATCGGTCACTGTACTGATACCTGAGGTTTTATGTTAAAATCGTTAGTCTTTTTCCTTTTGTTCAGCATATGAGAGAGCATGTTGTGGTAGATAGAAATTTGTTTATATTTTGAATGGATATTCGGTTCACATGGTCCAAGTTTCACAAAGTTTAAAGGGCTGCATGGTGAAGTCTCCTGATCAGATGCATCACACCCCTGCTAACACTAGATTCGAATTTGTGTCTTTGCCAGTGTGATACATGTCTGAAAAATGGTACCTCATAAATTTGCATTTTGTATGACTGAGGTTGAAAATCATGTTTAAAGAGATTTTAAAAAAATACTTCCTGTATATATTTTTAGCTCACTTTTCTCTTCGTATGGTCTTTGTATTAAAGAGGCTTTTATAAGTATTATCAAAATTAGCCATTAGTCTCCATGATACCGACTTAACTGTGTTTTCCCAGCACGTCACCTGTCCTGTGTTTCCCATTGTGGTGATTTTTTGCTGTGCAGGCATATCTGATCTTTTATGTAGTTGAATTTATTAATAATTTCTTCAAAGGCTCTCATGTTGTGTTTTATTGTTTTGGTAATTGTATTTTAAAAGTTTTCCCTATTTCCGGATTATAAAAACTTTTCCTATGGTTTTTTATTATTTTTACTACTTGCTTAATTTTTCCAGAGAATTTTCACTGTTTATTTTTTCCAGTTTGTTTTGGCTGTACTTGTTTATTTTCTGTTATTAACTTGAAAATCAGCTTGTTGGATGTCCTGTTGTCTCCGCCCACTACGTACTGACACGTCTTGTTTAGTTTATTGAGTGTATTATCTTCTGTCTGCTGTTATAAATGCAGCCTTTTATTCCACTGTGTCC
Source organism: Camelus ferus (assembly GCF_009834535.1). Taxonomy (NCBI): domain Eukaryota; kingdom Metazoa; phylum Chordata; class Mammalia; order Artiodactyla; family Camelidae; genus Camelus; species Camelus ferus. The sequence goes on along the minus strand of NC_045712.1, from coordinate 2,940,499 downwards.
CCAGTTCGATAGTGGATACAGATGAATGCTCTTCATGCCTGTATTTCAACTTTATAACTCTTCACTTTGGTTAATTTTGATGTTTTGATTTTATTGTAATGTTTGAGATAGTTCGTAGCTGATTTTGTTATGTTTTCCAATTTTTTTCCCCTAGTTTCTCTTTTAATTTTTTAAATTGAGGTATAACTGAACTACAACGTCATTGGTTTCAGGTAGACCATGTAATGATTTGCTATTTGGATATACTGGGAAGTGACCAGCACAGTAAGGCTAGTTACCATCTGGCACCATACCTACTTACAGACTTGTTTCCCCCTTGTGATGAGAACTTTTAAGATCTACTGTCTTTATCATTTTTCAGATACATGATGTAGCACTTCTAATTATAGTCACCATGCTGTACATTAATTACCTCTTCATGGCTTATTTACTTCATATAGTAGGAGTTTGTGCCTTTTGACTCTGTTCACCCATTGCATCCATCCCCTGGCCTTGGCCTCTGGCGACCAGCAGTCTGTTTTGTCTGTGAGCTTGCTTTTGTTTTTGTGGGGTTTTGTTAGATTCCACATACAAATGAGATCATATGGTATTTATCTTTCTCTGTCTGGCTTATTTCACTTAGCATAACGCCCTCAAGATCCATCCACATTGTCACAAATGGCAAGATTTCATTCTTTTTTATGGCTGAATGATGATCAATTGTGTGTATACCTTTGTTTTCCAATTCTTATTTGCTAGTAAGTGATTTTTTTCCCCTCTTATTTAATTAATAGGTTTTGATGGTACTTTATTCGACTACTTTAATGGTTATGAAGATTTGAAAAATAAGAAAGTTAGATTTGTTGGACAAGCTAAACAGAGGATACAAGAAGATTATCTCCGAATTTTAAGATATTTTAGGTAAGGATTTTTATAAATTACATTAATGATCCACTTCTGAGTATTATCACCAGCGCACAGTTCTGATCGTGTGACGTGTACACAGCGGTGACATGCGAACTGCCTGTCTCCGAGAGACAGGCAGCTATGACTTACTCCGAGGGAGATGATACTTCGTGTTTTCATCCCCCAAAACATATGTACATTTTTTGCTCCTTTATGTGATGGTCTTTTATATAATTCACTTTTTTTAAAGTGTTCATTTGTCTTTTGGATTAAGTATCTTCTGTACCGATCACTCATTACACAGGTGTTGAGTGCTTACCACAAGCCAACCACTGTGCCAGGTTCTTTGAGCGCAGAGTAATGACTGAAAGTTTGCCTCCATATGGCTTAAGTTTCAGGTGGTCATAGGAAATCTGTTAGATGAACTTGGTAGGTATGAAATGCATTTGGATGGTTCTCTGGAGCAATGATTTTTAAATTCAGAACTCTAACCTTTTTGGAACCAGTTGTAACCAGTTTGTGTCTAATAATACTAACTTTTCACCAGTTGGGATCACTCTCACAATGTTCTGTGATAGATTCTACATATTTTGTCAATAAACGCTATTCCTTCAGACTTGAGTATTTTTAAGTCTCTCTTTACAAATAACAACACAGACAGAGGCTCAGACATAGTCATGTAGCCATTTAATTTGTCACTAATGAACTGCATTTTAAAGATACGAGTGTTGAAAGTGGGTGTACTTTAATGCTTGCAAGAAATACACTCCCGTGTCTGCAGCAAGATTTGTTTTTATTAAAAAGTATTGATGTGTACAGACAGGCAACTTTTGCGGGATTAAGACTACTCCGTGATGGCATTTCAGCCTTGTTTTTTAGTCTTTACAAGAATGCTGTTTTATCCGTCCACTCTCAGTACCAATTCAGAGACTGCATTTGATGGCCATTCTGAGCGTCTCAGTTGGTGATGTGGAAGTGAAGGGAGCAGGGGGTTCTGGTTATTGCTAACTTCAAGAAGGTTACTTATACTTCATTAGATCTCAGGTCTTGTTATCTGAGAGAAAAGAAAAGGTGAACTGACCAGATCATTGTTAAGGTCCCCCCCTAGACCTCACGGCGTCTCTCTTTCTGATGAAATACAAGTGTGCGACAGAACCAGTAAAATGAAAAGCAGGTTTTTCTGACGAAATGCCAGCACGGAGGTGGTGCACTGTGAGAATCTTGTTTTGTAGGTTTTATGGGAAAATTGTAGACAAACCTGGTGACCATGATTCTGAGACTTTGGAAGCAATTGCAGAAAATGCGAAAGGCTTGTCTGGAATATCAGGAGAGAGGATTTGGGTGGAACTGAAAAAAATCCTCACTGGTAACCATGTGAATCATTTGATGCACCTCATCTATGATCTTGACGTGGCGCCTTACATAGGTGAGACCAACTTAGTGTATTTTTGGCAGTGACACATCTGATTGAAAACTTGGTAAGGAAAGAAATGTTTAGTTAAACAACTCTAAAAGGAAAAATGGAATATTTTAAAATATGGTACACTCTGAGGTCAGTGGTAGGACAGTGCTTTCCCAGGTAGGGGAAGGCCCAGAGATAGCACATCGTGGTGGTACCAAGTGGCCTCTGGAGCCAGCCCCTCCCGGGTTGGAAGGAGGCTTTGGTTCTTACCAGCTTTGTGACTTGGGTTATGTCCTTACCTGTCAGTTTCTGAATCTAAAAAAGGGGTATGAAAATAATTGCATCTGTCCAGTGGAAGGGCTGAGAGGGTCAGTGAGTTAGTACATGTAAAAGCACTTAGAAGATTGACTCACGCATGGAAATAGTTCAGTACATGTTATAATGGGTATTCAGAAGGGACACTGGGACTGGGGGGGGGGGTGCAGGGGAGGACAGCGGTGGGGTACCAGTGGTTCACCTGGCAGATGCCACATCAGACTTGACCAGGAAGGAGTCCTAGGGACAGGGCATTGCTGTTTATGAAAACAATGTTTGGCCTAGGACCGGAGTGTTTTTTATTAAATTTCTCCACTCAGAAAATGGGTAAAAATGCTTTTGTCCCTACAGGCTTACCTGCTAATGCAAGTTTAGAAGAATTTAACAAAGTGAGTAAGAATGTTGAAGGTTTTTCACCAAAGCCAATGACTCTCTTGACCTCATTATTCAAAGTACAGGATGATGTCACAAAATTGGATCTGAGGTTGAAGATTTCAAAAGAAGAGAAGAATCTTGGTTTATTTATAGTTAAAAACAGGAAAGATTTAATTAAAGCAACAGATAGTTCGGAGCCACTGAAACCCTATCAAGACTTCATTATAGATGTAAGTACATTCTAGGCTTGGTCAGAATATAAGTCATCTTCAGTAACTGTAGAACGAATATATTAGTACTGAGACCCACAGTGTAATGTGTGGGTGTCACTTGCTTTAAATGAAAAAATTTCACAGTGAGCATTTATTTAAATTTCAGGGTAAGACCATTAGCAAGTGTGGTAATGTTTGATGAAACTGTGTTTGACTTTGGCCTTTAGTCTAGAGAGTCTGATGCAACTGCTCGCGTCTGTGAACTGCTCAAGTACCAGGGAGAGCACTGTCTTCTGAAGGAGATGCAGCAGTGGTCCATCCCTCCCTTTCCTGTAAGTGGCCATGACATCAGAAAAGTGGGCATTTCTTCTGGCAAAGAAATTGGGGTCCTCTTACAACAGTTGCGAGAACAGTGGAAGAAAAGTGGTTACCAAATGGAAAAAGATGAACTTCTAAGTTACATAAAGAAGACCTAAAAACTGGTGAGAGCTGGCTACTAAAAAGCAAGACAATGTTTGGTAAGACTAGGTTTTCTTCCCCCCGCTTCCTTTTAAAGACTTGAATATATAGCAGAATAGAAGCCAGTTTAGCATATTTTGTAAAATATAATTATATTTCAGGCACTAAACTGAAGTCTACCTCCTCTTAATCTGACTTATATCACTGAACCTTGTATTTCTTTTGGAATAGTTCCTACTGAGAAGAGTAGAGTTGGATTCGCCTATCTTAATCTGCCAAGGCCTTTTTAAAAAAGTGGTTTTTGTCTGTTTTTGCATAGGGCAGAACTAAGAGTGATCCTAAAAAGCGGTAACTGTCTTGAAGAAAAAAATGTTTTATTATTTGCAATGGAAGTAACCGAGTTAATTTTATACAATAATTGTCTAAGTGTCAGGTTTTATGTAAACTGAAGAATAAACTTGTGCTTGAAAGTAGTTGACAAATTTGCATCAAATACCCGATGTAAACTGTGAGGACCAGCTGTGCCCCAGGTGGCTGTCACTCCTGCACCCAGCACCGGCTCTGGCAAGCTGTGTTCCAGTTGGCAGTCAGTACTTTCCTGTCAGAGCGATTTCCTTACCTGCCCACTAAGCCTGGGAATGGTGAGCTTGCGGGTTACTCTTGAGCCTGTTACTTCACTAAACATTTCCTTCGGAATGGAGGATAAACGTGGTGTCAGACAGTACGTGTCAGGTGCCATGGATACATGGTGCTCCTGTCCCTTCAAAGTAAAGTAAAAAGTTGCTTCCAGTGGGTGAAGCGGTGCACGGCACAGGGCGCCATTTCAGGTGCTGTATGCTGACATCTGTTAACTGATCTTCCTCTCTGTGTTGCCAGTCATAGCATCTGTATGCTCTGCGGGCAAAGAGCAGTTCTACACCTTGATAAACCAGTTTTGGAAAGCATATTTCTGGTAAAGCCCAGCTAAGAGGAAGTGTGGCAGACTCTCAGTATAACGGGCTGTGGTGCAAGAGAGGGAGCCTCTGAAGCGCCCGCACACAGGTCAGTGACGAGCTGTGGCAGAGAGTAACGCACTGACGTGGGTGCGTGCTGCCCGGACACGCTGGGGCCCAGCGCGGCAGAACGCCTGCTGGTCCGCAGGCGAAGTGTACAGGTTTTGCTATTTCAGAGGCCCGGTGTTGGCATGTATAAACCATTTTAACATAGTATTTATATGCATCTTTTTAATATACCAGCAGTTTTGTTTGCAAGTGTCGGTAAACAATGTAGAACATCCAGAGAGTCCACCTTTCGGGCGGAAGAGCAGGGCTCCCTCACCGTGGCGCCCCTCGGGATGTGTGCGTTCAGTGTAAGACCACGGGAGTAAATGGTCAAGTCATAAAACCGAGGGTACCAGCAGTAGTAGAGGGTCGGGGGGGGAGCGGCACTTCCGGGCACACAGAATCCGGCAGCTGCTAAGGAGCCCGCAGCGCTCTTGAGCTGCTTTTCGTTTCTCTTCCCACAAACATGTAAAATGATAGGCAACTGCGGTTTTCACTCTAGGCAGTCAAACCATAGCAAGTTTGAAAAAAACCAAAATATTGGTAAATTAACACATTAACAGTTTGTTTTTGGCTGCAGACATGTTACCTGATTAGCTGAACTTTTCCCAATGAATTAATGTAAAGCAGTGAAGGTGTACACACAGAGGAAAGGATCCAATAAACCCTTCAGTGTGTAAGCCAAGAGGTAGGTGGCAAATCTGTCTAGAACTTGACCTTCAAAATTATTTCTTACACCCAAGTTACCTGCTTATGAGTAGCTATGTTATAATACTTAAACAAAGAACATGTTTAATTTAGTTTTGCTCTTAAAGTTTACTTACAGATTTTCTTAAATTTACATTGAACAAACAGCCTACAAAATACATTATGTCTATGAAGGGGACGGGTTTTTTAGCATTTGTACTCTACAGTGGTTTAGGTTCAAATTAAACTTTGGAACAGAATAACCAAACACTAAGCAAATACACAAAATACTATTTTTCACTAGCAAACAAACATGTTAGGAAATGGAAACTTTATTTGGGGGCTCAAACTGCACGTCTTAACTCTTTTTTTAATATTTTCAAAATTTACAAATCAGTATCTGAGAGAAACTAAGGGAAATCAGAAGGAACAAAGCCCTTTTAAAATAATGTACAGCGCCTTGCCTCTGTCGGGAGGGAACAGGTGCTTGTGCGGGGCACCCTCACCGCGGGGCGCCGCCCCGTCCCACGTATTAGGCTCAAATGATGAAGCGCACGTTATGGGTAGTTACAGGCATTTCAGATATGGGTTTGTGTAGGAAACATGCTCCTGAGTTTCAGAGATGTCCTCCTGTCCTAGTGACGTGCTGCCAGACACCACAGTCCTCAGGATAGTGGCACCAAGCTACTAAAGCAGCTAGTCCTGAAAACCGAGCGTTCGCGACTGCTTTTCATCCTTTTCAATAGTATGTTTAAGTTTAAATCTTCAAATACTGTCTGACTAACAAACTCAACCTCCCCTGTAACGCTGCTTTTTACTTAGGTGTGCATCAAAAGCAGTAGCAGACCTGACGTTAGAATACCGATTTGTTAAATAGCTGTAGCCTTACTGCGTTTGTTTACAAGCAGAGTATTACTTTGTCTGGGCTTATGTCATCTTCGGTGTCTGGAATCGTGGGCAACAGAGCAGATCGAGTCAAACCCCAGAATTTTTGAGGTGACATGTCTTTTTTGGTGGCTGTAAATTTCCATCCGATATGGCTCGCACAGACCCTGCACTGGGCAATAGTCCAGGCGTACCTACAAAATTAAGGAAAGGTATCAGCTACGGAAACTCATGTCCTTATCTCAGCCCCTCATCATATAAACCTGTGAGAAAGGCAGATTTTAGAGCCAAAACCTGAGGCTGGAGGAGAAGAAACACTCTGAGCTTTCATACAGTCCCGAGACAAACCTCATGAAAAGATTTTCTAATTTGTATGGGTCATCACGGTGATGCGTCAGTCTCTGTCTACAAAAGGTACTTGGTTGTGCTCCTAAGCCATGCTCAAATATTTTCTCCAATGCCAAGAAAGAAAAAAGAATCTTTTTAACAAGAATTTCTATATACAAATTGCTGGCTGTCAAGACAACATTCTAACTTGTACCTGCTTTTCCTTTGCTGTTCGATATGGCAGTCAAGTTAGAAACAGCAACCGGCCATAGAAATACACTTGTGTGTGAGTTAGAATTGGGGATGGGGCGTGATAAGTGTATTTCTCATATAAAATTCAAATTGATTTTGTCAAATAATTAATTTAACCAGGAATATAAGCAATGGCATTAGAGAAAACACCGAAAACCCCAAGCCGTGTAACTGCGACCACTTACCTTTATCCTAAGTATAGCTCACATTTAGTATTTATATTGTTACTTCTGGTTTTAGTTCTTAAGTAGGGTATCAGATAAGCCTGGACCGTGGTTCTAAGGTCCAGAGGAGCAAGTATAATCACTAATCCCTACTCAGCTTGCCTCTTTCAAAATGAAAAGGCCGACCCAGAATGTGGACCAATAATGGGGTTCTTGAAGGTAAGAATCTAGTAAGGCCTCGGGTGGAGCTGCTGGCCCACAGTCGTACTGTGCAGGCCGCGGACTGAAAAGCAAAACACTGAAACTAGCAGAAAAGCAGGCAGGATTTGATGGTTTCTCTGTTTAGTGTCTGTCGCTGTTTGGGTAACATTCTCTAGCTTCACACAGCTATGTGGCTCAGACCCTCAAAATACGGCCCGGAGACACGGCGGCCCCGGGAGGGACACGTCCGCCTGTAACTTACGCGCAGTGAGCCCCGGACTGCGGCTCCTCCGCGTCCGAGGACGCAGCCGTGTCTCACCACCGACACATACCTGCTGATCAGCCGTCAGCTGTCGTTCTCGGGAGTCATAATTTTCAGAATGAGCTGACGGGGAAATGCAGCGAGTGCGGGCTGAGTGGACACTTAGGGTGAGGAGAGCAGGCGCTCCCTCCTTCCTCCCTGACGCTGCCGTCAGCGAGTCCCTGCGGAAACAGCCGCTCCTAGCCACTTGTAGACTGAAGGACATTTAAATGCACTTCAGTGTCTACTGCTGAGTGAAATTCTAGCACCTCTGCCTCGGACTTGGAGGTCTTCTGCCCAGTTAAGGCAAAACCAAAACAGTAAAGCGAGCAGCACGTTACCCAGGAAACCAGCTGTGATCCGTCGAAGGCCGGCCGATCAGATTCAAGTTGCAGGCCTTGTACACGGTCAGCGTCTCGTGCACGTATCCGTGAGGGTTCACGTAGGCTGCCATGGGCCCACACAGGGACAAACTGAAACCGAGACAGCACAGAGCATAAGTCAGGGTGGGAAGGGAAAGTAAAAAACCAGGTATTTAGGAAGTTCAACAAACGAGGTTGGAAGAGCTGCAGTTTTTAATGTTTTAGGCAGTCGTTGGCAGTCAACGCAGTCTTTAAGGAAACGAGTACTAGTTTTTCAAACCTTCCTCAAGATACACGGAGTCTGAGTGGAATGGCAGGGACCAGCACCGTGTGCCGACTACTGCTGCGAACAGCAGTTCCCTTGCCTTCCTGCTTTATAATGACTCATGAAACACTTTGACACCGTTTTATCACACAGCATCAGAAGCACGTCCTGTATTATCTTTGGTCCTATGTGGCAATGCTGATATTTGATTGAACTATAATGTCTGAGGCACTCATGCTGGGTCCCTAAGCAGTAAGATGCTCAGGAATGGACAGACCATCACCAAGGAGGTGTGCCCAGCTGTTGCAGTTTACAGGGCTTGTTACGGGGCTGAGTCACCCCGGACCCAGCCGCTGTTGGTCTGGGCGCCCACTCAGGAGGACCGTCTCACCCAGCACTGAGCCCAGGCCCCAGGCCTCACTTGCCGACTGTCATGTAATGGAGGAAAACGTGTGGAGAATGGAAACACGGCCTCGACTGTCAAATTCTGTTGAGGCAGTTAGTTAGTTAGGAAGATGTAGTTATTTAGACGTATACTAAAAATGTAATAAAGTACTCACCTGAATATTTCATTTTTGGTTGTTATTTCTGTTTCTTGACATTGTTTACAGCAAAGAGATGTACACTAAAAAATTGGGGAGAAAATTAGTGGGGAAAATTCTCCAAGGTGGTGTTGATCCCTCTGAAGATCTTATTTTCCATACAACTATTGAAAAACACAGTTTTTAAAGATGGAGCAAGAAAAACACAATCTGAGATCTGACACAGTCAACTACAAAACTAATGAACTTCTAGGATAAAGAAATAGAGACAAAAAAATATAACCACATATGTTCCATGTAGAAGTCAAGTGGTCACAAAGTAAAAATGAAGACCACACAGAGCTATGTATTCATATTTGGGGAATGCAAAACCAAGGGAGTTCCTCTATGATCCCAAATGAAATGTTTACATTATCCTTTAAACTATGTTTAATGCAAACCATGATGGACAAACAGCTAGTTCTCTAAATGCACGACTCTGACTGGACCCTGTAGTCTGCTGGTCCCAACAGTGCCCCCGAGCCCTCGAGACTGAATGAACACGTGTGCACTTTACTCACTTTGTTCATAATGTCTAGTTCACAGCGAAGTCGTTGGATAGCACTACCAATTTTAAGGAGCTGAATTCTTAATACATCATCAATAGGAAGACAAGCAGCTACTCTGTAAGAAAAATCTTAAAGACACGGTGGGGTTTTCAAGCTTTAAACTTACAAAAGCAGGTAAATGTGATAAGTCTTTTTATATAAACTGTCTCTACAGGCGTCCCAAAGAGCACATTTTACAAAATTTTAAACAATACTAAAACACATCAGCTATCAAGTATACACTCCTAGGAAGTTCTAAAATGTAACTTCTTTTTCCATACCTGTTTTTATAACTGTATTCTTTCAAATTAAATGTGAAATCAAATACATGTTAGAAGTCACTTGTCTGCTAAGGGGCTGGAAAAACAGCTAAACTGGACCTCATTAGCAGCTGTGGGTACTGCATGTAATGAGGTAAAGAGGTCCTGGAACTGGGGCCACTTTTAAAGGCACCTTAAAGAACAGGGAAAGGAGGGTTTTTACACTCCAATAGTGTTTCTGGATGCAAGCCATGTACTGCAATTTGAACTTGTTATGAAAACCCTGACTAAAATAGGAGTGCTTAAGGATTTATGACATTTGTTGCAATGATTTAAAAAATACTAATTTTTACTTTGTAATTGCTCAAACCAAAAGCAAAGTGTAATGCTTTTCAGAATACTAATTTAAAAAAGTAAACATTTTTGGATTCGTTAAACAGAGAACGAAATAGTTTCAGTGAGCATCCCAGGAAGGAAACTGACTTTCATACCTATTGGATTTGAAGGAAGCGAATCCTCCTTCAGATTTTCATCCCATTCACGCAGCTGTTTCTTGATTCTATCCATTAAAGTTTCCTTGTTTGAAAGAAAAGTAGCCATAATAAAGTTCACAGACGTTTTGCACTTTATCATCAGCTTTTCCACTTTATAAACGCAATGAACCTAATAAACCAGTAGCAACTTAAGTCATTATTCTGTAGTGATAATTCCAATTTAAATGTGTCTGTGTTCTTACGCAGAAATGACCAAAGCCCCAACTCGGCCCGGCGCCGAGCTGGTTTTCCACTGCCCCCTCCCCCCCGCCCTGGTCTCGCCGTCTCGGGGCGCGTGCGCCGTCCGCAGCCGCTGAGCCCCGGCCGCCCCTCTCGGCCTTCCTGGGCAGCCCTTCCTGACGCAGTGCTGTAAGCTGCACTAGCACCTGCCACCCACCAGCCTTCCCTGGCATCTGTTAACTATGGAAGCGTGCTTACCATCTTCACAGGTGCACACTCAAAATTGGCACACCAGGGATCAGGAAACAGAAGTTAGTATACTCTTGTAGAGACAATAAATGGTTATAGAAATCTAAATGTAACTGTCGCTTGACTCAACACAATTTCAAATGCTTTCTATTGAACCCTAAAACACCCCACTGTCTTACAACTTCAGGACCAGCCACTATGCACTGATGTAAAACTGAGAGCCTGTCAGTTGGAAGGCAAGTCCACATAGCAGCGTCTCCGATGCCTGCCTGGTCCCCGTAAACATAATGAGCGTCATTAATGCCACAAATAAGATCCCACTTGGCACTGAAGCTTGTTTTGTTCCACTGAGCCTTACTGTGACATGGCTTCCGCCAGACACAAAGTTGGAGGTGAGTTACTTACAGCGTCATATAAGGAATACAGCCAGCGAGGCCATGAAGTCAAATTGGCACAATGAAACTTTCTCTGAAAACAAAGGGGGAAAGGTCACCTAAAAATACCACAGTTAAGCACAGGCAAATCCCACGGAATAATAAACACCTGATTCAAGTGAGAGCTAACGGCGGGAGGAGCTGACACATAAGAAGCGAAGGTGGGACTCCTGGCCCAGGGTCCTTCCCTCCCCCCCCTCCCCCTCCCCCCCTTTCCCAGCAGGTGTCTGAGCAACCAATCAGGAGAGGTGTCTGTTTCTTTCTCAAAGTGTGTGTGTGTGTGTCGGGGGGGGGCTTCATTTCTTTAAGATGCATAAAAAATCAGTTTCTCACCTTCTGGTATTTCTGCCACCATTTATATGAACACTGGTCTTCCCATGAGACAGGTTTTGAAGGAAACATCTGGCACTTATTGAGGGATTCTAACTGAACTGCAGACATGGTTGAAGGCAACACACATTCAGGAAGAATCTGCACTTTAGCTTGCTGGATTCTAAAGACAACCAAGCATGCTGTTCACTTTTAAGATAAACTAACTCCAACTATTAACTTTCTAAACATTATGAGTAATTTTACATACTAAGATTTTCAAAGTTTTCTTTTTTACACATAGTCATCAAATGCTGATGTTAAGACACAAGAAAGTTTCAGAAAATACTTCATGAATCATACCACGGTTAAAACCAAAGATAATTCAAGATTTTTGATCTCACTGTGGAACAGACAGGGAGATGTTTACCTTTCAGATACAGTCTATAAATGAAACAAAATTACAAAAAACCTACATAAAACCAACCCCTACTACAGATCATGATAGTTCTAAATTAATTTCTCAGATTCTTACTGTGCCCCACTCCTGCCCCATCTCTGTCTGCTGCCCGACTCCTACACTACCCTTCTCATAAATCACCCAGTCTGAGGAGCAGCAGAGAGAAGACAAAATCTAGGGCCCATTTACACGGCTGACGTTAGCTCAGGCTGGACAATTACATGCAGCCGTATTTCCATGTGCATTCCTCTCCTCATTCTAAAACATTTATCATAAATATGCAAAGAACCAAAATAGCCATCATTATCTTTTTTTTACTTAAAAATTATTTAACTTCTCATGATAGTAAGGTCACCACTCCAGAATGCTACTTGAGAATATCACAGTTGCAAACATCTTGTGATTTAAAGTCAAGATGAAGGCGGTGCCTCTGAGCCACTGTCTCCTGAGGCATCCTATCTCCTAGGACAGCTTTCCAGGGCAGGAGGCATCCACACATCCGAATGCCTAAACAAAACACCGTCAGACTGCCAGAGTCAAATATATTAAAAGTCTCTGCTTCATAATTGTTTAGGAAATCTAAAGTGGTCTTTCACTGTGACCACTGGCTCAACACAAAAAGTTACGATATTTTGATATTTATTTATTAAGTGAAAATAGCTAAGCATGTCTGAAAATATGTAATTTAATTTCACGATATTAGACTCCATTAACTTCATTTCCTTCCTGCAAGTTCAAGTTTATGTCTACGTGACTTTGGAAAATGGTAAAATAAATGTGACTATGCTCAAACTATGTTCAAACGTTATTATTAGAGCATATTAAAAAAAAATTCACTGAATCAAGAATTAATTGTGTTTTACCCACTGAGCACATAAACTTTTATTATGATACACACATTAATGCTACCAAAAAACCAGCTCAGTGGGCATGTGAACAGTGAGTCTGCACACAGGCTGGCTGAGCTGCCTCGCTGGGGTGAGCGCTGCCGCGTTCCATCAGCGAGACCCGCCCAGGGCCTGCTGCACACACGGCCGCCGCTCCTCCCAGCAGCTGAGTTTCTTCCCAACCTGTTTATGGCAGTTGTTTTAGGATTATAGTTAAGTAATTTCTATAAATATTATAGCAACCAATAGAATATGAGTACAAAATTAAAACTGCTTCAATGAATTGCAGGTTGAGCCCCCCAAAATGCTTTCAAATTAGGTTTAGACAATTCCAATGGTAGGAAAACAATTGCACAGATCTGGGAGGAGTTTACACTCAAACTGCCTTGTATCTTCAAAAACTCTCTTTAAAGAAAACCTCCATGTGTAACTTGCAGACAGAGGCCGCACATGAAAGCAGTTTATGCAAGACAGCTGCTGCCCTCTCTCATCTGAACCCAAGCGGGAGACGGCAGCCGTCGAGGAGAACGAGGGAGGGCACGTTTACACATCACTTACACATTTTCAGTTAAAATGTTTAAGGTATATTCTGTGTAACTTTTTATGATTTCCAGTTTTAATTAACCTTTTCAACTAACAATTGTCTCAATCATGACACATAAGAGGACTTCTTTTGTAATTCCAAGTAGAGTACTCCCCTCCCTCTCTACATGCTAAGAAATACTCAGGAGTTTCTGAAGGGTCCTACATTGATGCAGCCATGCACTTCTATTTTTTTAAAGTAAATTTTCCAAAAAAATGCCAGGTGTTCCGAAGATACAAAAAAATTAAATCTCTTAATTTGGACAACATTAGAAGGTAGCGGTGTACTTGTTATATATGAAGCGTCATTTATGTAAAAGACGAATGACAGCTACCTGCTACGACGCTACTAAAGAAAAGGAGGCTGCCCTGAATTGCAGGTGTGCTTGGAGGAATCGTGGTACAGCGGGAAGAGCACTGGTTTGGAAGCTGGGGACCTAGAACCAACTGGCTGTGCCTACTGGCTGAATAACTTCAGGCCAATTATCAACCTCTCTGGCACCTCGTTGCCTTGTTTAAAAAAAGAGGAGCTGCTAGCAGATTACCTCCACAGTTTCCTCCACTTCACCAATTCCAGTGAAGGTGGTTACGGGACCAGAAGGGCCGTGGAACCAGAGAATTCTCACTCCATGGAGATCTTTGACATTAAGACAGACCCCTTTTGTGAGAGGCCACGGCGGGGGGGGGGGGGGGGGGGTCGAAGGAATACCAGGGAGACCTGCGCTTTCCCAGCCTCACAACTAGAGTCAGGTGTTAATTCCTTGCCTTGTTTTCAGCGTTAATGGTCTACTGCCACCTAGTGTTCAAACTAGTTTCCACAATCGGAAGTCACTGATGTCGGCAGTCTCCGAAATAGAACTTTTCCCCAGGTCAGTTTGCCATTATGGTTTCTGGAATATAGTATTCACAAGTGTTCAAAATTTTATAAACAGAGTAGTGTTAGTGAGATCCAAAGCAAGAGAACAGCTTGCTAACTGTCTCCGCGCAGAGCCCTCGGGGGGAGAGTCTTTCATTCAGGCATGTAACAGTTACGGTCCTAAATGTAGCGCGCGGAGCGGTCTCAGCCACTGTCCTGCAGCGGCTCGCCTCTTGAGGGAGACAGACACGCAGTCCTGTAAGGACGGGACACTGTTCCATGATGGGGGGGGGGGGACTACCCGCGGAAAGGACCGCGAACCTCTGCGGCCCCTGCGCCCCTTCCCTCCTCCTTCCTTGCTCCATCTGGCCCCAGAGGGTGACTGACCCACTGATTTTTTCACAGTAATGTTTAGTAACACCCACTATGTGAACAAAACAGAGAAAAAGTGATTACCCTCATGTCGCTCTTACTTTTAAATCTTTAAAAAAAAACCCAAACCTCTGAATGTCCAAGTGTCCAAAGACATTACCTGTGCAACACAGAGATCTGACAAGATTTTCAACACTGGCTGCAGATTAAAGACCAACTCACTAGGGCTGGGGGACCCAAGAATCTGTATCTTTCTGAGTCTTCACTGACGACTCTTACATGCCGGGGCTGAGAACCACTCCCGTAAAAGGTAACGTGCACGGGGGCAGGTACAGCTCAGTGGCAGAGCACGTGCTTAGCACGCACAAGCTCCTGGGTTCAACTCCTAGAACCTCCATTAAAAATAAATAAACCTAATGACCTCCCCCAACTAAAAATTTTTAAAAAAGTAAAGAAAAACTTAAAAAAGAAAGGTAAAATGCAGTGTTCAGGACAAATGCTCTGCAGGGTTTTTTGATTTTTATTTTAAGAGATACAGGTGAACTGGATGTTTTCAAAATGAAGTATCCCTTAAATCTGTGAAAAAGCCCTAATCACGAGAGCTATGCCAGAATGGTCACTGCTAAAACAGAGCACTCAAAGACTTCTAAGCTGTGTAAGGCCCAGGGACAAGAGGCACCTACTGGTAACGTATTAAGCACACAATACACTGACAGGCGACCGAACATTCTCCCTGCAGATGTGCACTCAGTGTGGACGGTGTCCACGACTGACAGCGCATGGAGGCCGCTCACCCTTTTTCAACCTGAGGAGAAGTCTTCAATCCAAAAGAAGCCCTGCCCCAAATAACACTGCCCACTGGGTTTACATTACTGTTCTCAAACCTGGGGGGAGATAGAATCGGCTGGAAATCCTAAGAGGAGATGCCATGGCCTCACCCCAGACCCCACTGCCCTCTAGGAAAGGGAAGCAAGGGTGGAGCTCGAGCATGTAGTTTTAGAAAGTTCCCCGGGGATTCTGACGCACAGCAAAGTTGGAAACCATTAGGCTACACCTTCAAAGGGAAGGACAGCTAGATAAAAGGTACAAAGTGTGAAGGGTCAGTAGAACAGAAAAAATACAAGAAAACCACTCCACTTTACGACATTTAAGAGGCTCCAAGGAAGAAGTGTCTCTTACCCATCTGACTGTGTTCTGAGCTCGAGGACTTTGAATCTCTGCCTTCCGATCGCTTTCACTTTCACAATCTCAATTCCAAAATCCTGCTCTTCCCGATAGGCGTATATCTCCGCTGTTGTTCCAAACTGTGCTTCCCTTTCCTGTGCGTTACTTCCAGGGGACATTTGAAAAGGAAATAGTTTTGAACATTTAATTTTCAAATATGAAAGGTGACAAAAGCAATACACGTGGGAAAACAACTTATCAAAAACGGCCCTCACTGCAAAGCTATTCTATTTTTATTTATTTTAAAAAGCACTCAGGGAATTGAGATATATAATGAGGCGTCAGGAAGTGTAATTAGGGCCCATTAGGAAAATAAGAGATTTCTAGTCACTGAAAATGATCCAGGACTGACAGGGGTTTAAACTGTCATTTCCCAAACCAGACATGCTCTGTATCCGAAGCCCATCACTTCTGCCCCTTATCGGCAGCACTGCACTGGGGCAGGGACTTCCTGTATCGAGTTCCTGCCTCCACTGCTGAATTCCTCTAGCTGTCTGAGGACACGTGAAATTCAGCTTCCATTTACCACTGGTCTGTACAGGACAACTCAGGGTTTCGGGACTGAGAAATTAACAAGTCACTCCTTTGTAAAAGTAATCCTTTACATTGTAAAATAAGAGTCTGGAAATGTTTTTCCTTAAATAATGATACAAAACCTTTCAAATACCAGAAAGTTAACTGCATGTGAAAGTAAATGTTTGATTTAGACGGTAACGATCACAACAAAACACTCCAACTTGCACTTTCAGACTTTTCCTCCCTCCCCTTCCTTGTCCAGCCTCCTGTGCACGCGAAACGGTAGTCCGTTTTGGCCCTAACGACCTCAGCCGTGACTGCACGACAGAGGCTGTGAAGAAGCCAGCTCGGGCTAGGTGTTACCTGTAAGCCAGAACCGCGAAGGTTCTGTCCCTCTGAATCAGATTCCGCACCATGCTGACTTCCTGAGGGCGCGAGAGCTGCAGGGGCAGGGTCTGCCCCGGGATCAGGATCATCGTCACCTGCGGCAGCACCGGGATCACCGGGCAGCTGTCCTCGTCGTGCAGCGTCCTGCCGTGAAACTCCTCCATGTCCGCACCCAGGTACTGGAGGGGAGCACACAGCGCGGCGTCAGCGGCGCGGCGGACTCGGGCCAGAAACAGGCGCGGAAGACGCAGGAGCCGAGCAGCAGCGAGAACCCCGAGGGGCCAGCACTTAGTGAGCTCGGGGTGATCGGGACCCCACACTGACGTCAATTTGTGACTCTTACATATAGAGTTTCTAAATTTTTTGTGAAGAATCTATCGCATACAAACTCAAGAGCATTTTTTAAGTTCCAAATACTCTGGCTAAGC
The DNA here is from genome assembly GCF_009834535.1 of Camelus ferus. Taxonomy (NCBI): domain Eukaryota; kingdom Metazoa; phylum Chordata; class Mammalia; order Artiodactyla; family Camelidae; genus Camelus; species Camelus ferus. The sequence goes on along the minus strand of NC_045712.1, from coordinate 2,923,561 downwards.
TAAACACCTCTGTACAAAGGGCACAGACACAAGTGTAAAACGTCAGTGTGTTAAGTAACTCCCGGGACCTAGTGGGACAGAGTGAGAGCTACTGTGATGGCTCCACTGCCAGTGAAGATGAAGGAGGGCAACCAGTAACTGCACAGAATTATAACTAGTCATAGACACAGTATCAAACTGCTTTAAAATTACAGCTAAGACCCTCGATCCACTGGCAAGGAGCCCACGTCCTCGTCCACAACTTCTCATGTGGGGTGACATCCAGTAACAGTAAAACCAACCATTTGTTTCTAGGGACTTTTATCCACAGGTAAGTGTATGTCTCTATCACACCAGATCTGCTACAACAGTACGTACTGTATGTGATGTTGGGAGACTGGTATCAAAATTTATGATGTTTGGTTTCTTGGCTTCTTTGACATCCTGGTCTTCAACTTCCATTTCAATTTCTTCATCTTCTTCCTCATCCTCTGCTATAAAAGTAAAATATTATAAGGAAAAAAAAAAAACACAGAGGCATGAACATGTCAAAGCTTTCCAATATTTTCCTACATGAGGATTCTGGGCCCTTGAAAGAGGGGTTCTTTTAAACACCACACACACTTGGGGCTGTTGACAGTACTGTGCAGGGGCAGCCAGGGGGTTGGGGTCTAGGCAGGGCTCTGCCACTGCTTTGTTAAATCAACCTTTCCTTTTGGAATAGTTTAAGACTCACTGAAAAGGTACAAAGATAGTACGGAGTGTCCCTGTATAGTTCACATGCCTCTCCCCTCCAGTTAACGTCCCATATGGGTCAGGGACATTTGTCATGACTGAGAAATCAGCGTTGGCACATCACTATTAACTAAACACATTTTGTTTGGATTTCCTTAGTTTTTATCCTAATATCCATTTTCTTTTCCTGCACCACATCCAGGACATCACATTACAGTTGGCTGTTACATCCCTTTGCCTCCTCTGGGCTGGGCTGGTTCCTCAGACTTGCTGTTTTAGATGGCCTGGACAGTTTCGAGGGCTCCTGGTCAGGCATTTTGTAGAACGTCCCTCAACTAGGATGTGAGCTTTGGGGAGGAACACCAGGGAGGTGAGGGGCCGTTTTCGTCATGTCACATCAGGGTGCGCACTGTCAACGAGACTTACAGCTGCTGCTAGTGACCTTGAGCACCTGGCTGAGGCATGCTGGTCAGACCTCTCCACTGCAAACCTGGCGTCTCCCTCCTTTGCGCACGGTACTCTTTGGAAGCAAGTCATGAGGCACAACCCACACCTAAGGGGCAGGGTTTGCGTCCCGCCTCTCTAAAGGGGGACTATCTGAACAAATTATCTGAGATTCTTCTCATGGGAGATTTCTCTCTTCTCCTCTGCTGGTAACTCATTTTGACACCTTAGAAAACTCATCCCCCTGATTAAACCTTAGTTTCCTCATCTGAAAGATGGCCGGCATGAACAAGACAATCTCTTGGGTTCTTTCAAACATTTAACTTTAAAAGAGTTTCTAGAGAAGACAGGAAGGAAGGACGTAGGGAGCGAGGGAGGGAAGGGAATAAACCAAGCAAGCCCCCAAGTAAAGTTCTAAACAGATAAAGCATTTCTATAAAATAGTCATTTTCCTTTGTGCATGTCATTATTTAAATTAAACCACCTCCAGCTAGGTCCCTAACAAGAAAACACACATCTTTTTCAATACAGCAACTGCCTTGGACTCTACTAATTCTTACGAGTTACTTAGATATCTGGATTTGTCAAAGAGAACAATGTAACTATTTCACCTAAAATTCAAATGCTCAGTGATTTAATACTTCATACAAAATTTTCCTAAGCACAAAGAAATTTCTACAAGAGACTAAGAAATAACTAAGAAAAATCAAAACTGGTAACAAAAATATTCTGAATTGACTTCCTTGTATTCACCATTCTGACTTTCACTAGGCACTCTGACACTTTATTGCTCTGTTACACAAAGTTTAAAAGATCAACTCTCAGCTCAAAGGCTAGAATTCATAATTTTAAAGTTCACATTTTAACTGCTCTGACTTCTAGTCTCTGAATGATTTCCATATAAAAAGTGACCTCTTATAGATACGGCTGAAACCTATTTCCCCCTACTTAAATGGTTATTAATGTTTTGTTTGGCTGGGACAGATTCTTCGAATCTTAAATACTAAGCTACTGCCTTGGCACTTAAGGGGGATGACTCTTCAAATACTGCATGGATGTACAGACAATCCAATGTTTCTAAACATAAAATCCATGTATGATTTGCAAAAGGATTATTATTATATAGACAACCTCCCTGAGCCCTCTCCTGATTTTTTTTTTGACACAACACACACTGACTGTTCAGAGCTACCAGGGTGAAGTCTGATGACTCATCTCATGCAGGAGCACCATGTGGATGCCAACAGAGCATCAGCATCCTCCCTGACACACTGGGTTTGGCACGGACGGGGCCAGGCTGATGTCTCTGAAAAAAACAGTTCAGCTCTTCAGTTGACTCCAATTCAGCTAGGTTGGCTTCAGCATCTTTGACTCTGATTCTGACTAATTTTTATGGAAAAGGCCCTTCCTACATGATGGGCATGCATTCAGTCTCCTCCTTCTCCAATCCACGCCACTCCACCACTCCAGCGGGCAAGTTAATCCTCCAAGCATAGCTTCCCTTAAGTCTGAAACTCACAACTGTTTCCTGGCAACCCACAGGGAAAAAACTCCCAATCCCACTGGAGAGAGACGCACACTTTCCAACACCTCAACCCAACCTACTCTCCAGGCCTCATCTTCTGCAAGCCCATCCTCAGTTATATGCTTTTGGAGGTCTCCAACTGCACCACCCAGGGCTCCTCACCAAACCCTCTCGGCCCTGCATAATCCCTCCCTCTGATGGACCGTGGCAGCATTCACTTATCTGGCCTAAATCAGCTGCCTTCTGCTAGTTATATTTTCAGAATCAAGCATTAGACTGTGTATCACACCTCTTTCCATCTCCACCTAACACACTTCCTCGCACACAGTGAAGGGACTCAGCTAACACTCTCAGTTTGGCTGACACGCCTCTTGAAAAGCATCTCTTTGCTAGAGCATTCCATGACAAGACTGTACAATTATCCCATTTTTTTTCCTGCCCAGTATTCCAACATAAGGCCATGATCTAAATTTTCATGAAGCATAAAGCAAACAGAAAACGGAGTTGAACACGACAGTCCTAAGTATCTCTAATTAAGCACATTCTATCTCTAATTAAGCATATTCTATCATGTGCTCGAACTATATGCCTGAGAACAGACCAAACACTGTTTCATAGTGAAGTGGTTAAGAGACACCAACTATGCGGACAAACAGACTCAGACAGCAGTCCTGGCTCTGCAACTGTGTGACCTTGGGCAAGTCACTGAATTCATCTGCCAATTCGTTTCTCACCCCCCAAGTCGGGAACAGAAAAGTGATGTGGGGAGGATGAAACGGACAAACGCACGCGAAGTGCTGACTGCGGGGCCGCTGACACGGTAACGGCTTAATACATGTCAGCGGTCACTTATCAAAGGGAAGACGTCCAGGAGGAGTCTCGGCGGCTAGGCTGACCCAGGCTTCCTCTCTCCCCACAGCCGGCTTCAGACCATTTCCTCGGGGCTACGTTCTGGACACACGGAGGACGGCGAGCACGGGGTCCCTGGCTTTGGCGGCAAACCCCGCCTCCCGAGCCCTCGTCCCCAGCCCCGGGCCACCCAGCCGCGGAGAAAAGCTCCGTGACTCGGTCGCCGGCCGGCGGGCCGACGCGCGACCGCTGCCCAGCGCGGTCCCAACGGCTCCGCAACCCCGCCCGCCTCCCTGCCCGCGGCTCGGGCGTCGCCCCCTCCGGCCGCCGGGGGCCGGCCCCAGGCGGTTACCAGGTAGGAGCGGCAGGTGATTGCCCATGTTGTGCGCAGCGTCCTGCGGGTCTCCCTCGCCGGCCATGTCTGTTTACCCGCAAAGGAGCCTGGGACAGGGCGGCGCCGGGGCCGCGGAGGGAGGGTCCGCGCCGCCGCGCAGCCGCCGAGTCCGGCCCACAGCGCCCCCTGGCGGCGCCCGCGGGGCAGACAGCGCGCCGGCCGGGCCTGGAAACCGCCGCGAGGACCCGGCGCTGTGTCCGCTGACACTGTGGCTCCGTGCGCGCCGCGCCTGTTCCAGTCCCTGGCACGACGTTTTACACTTGGGAAAACTGAGGCTCTGATTAGTCTCCAACTCGCTCTTAACGAAGGGGGTGGGGAGCAAATAAAAACATGTCAATACAGCATTAACTACAATTCTTAAAGGAAAAATTATATATATGAAGACTGGGGAAAAGCAGTTATTCCGAGGGCGGTTGGGTTATAGCTGATTCTCTTTCCAACAATCGTCAGTAGTTTCCAGTTAAAAATTAACACGTATTAATCAGGAGCAATACTCGAAATGGTGATTACACAGAAGAGAAAAAGACCTATGATTGGCTAGTCACAATATAAAATTTAAAAATATAAAATTTATATAGAATATAAAATGCTTACTTCAACTAGGAAAAATGAGGCATTATATGCACCCATCTCGAAGCGAAGACTATAGAATGCAAAAAGAAACATAATTCTGTTACAATGGTGGGGTTGTGACTGGTTAAGATTTTTCATTTTGGAGGACGGGCAAAAGTTTTCTTGGTGCCTTTTCAACATCATTTTTTCAGCAAAGAAGGAAACTGAAAAAATCCTTACATAAAATAAAATATCTAGACATAGGGTGGGGGAGTGGAAGGGTGAGAGGAGGCTGCAGCATTGTTCTGGAGAAAACATTAACCAATCTGGTATTTTAAAAAATATGTGTTCTGAGAATTCTCTCACTGAAAAGTTAAAAGCCAAAACCCTCCTTGGGAGAGAGGCTGATAAATCCATTGTGTATCATTCTGCCTTCTGTCCCGGCATCTCTCTGTGGCCTTGGTCGTCATTTATGGCTGCAATGAACCCATTTGCCAAACAAGAATGGGCCAAACTGTGTTCCAGATTTGTTCTAGTTAATAATGCCTGCAGTGTTAATGCTACCATCACTTCTTATGATTATACGTAAGCTGCAGGTTACAGGTTGATAACAATCACATGTGGTACATTATTGTGCTGGGTCAGCGGAGTTCAGGTGATCACCCGAGACAGCTGGAGGATGATGCTACGTCAGAATGAGAGGAAGGGAAACACCGGATAGAACTATAGAAAGATGAGGGACATGGGCTGGTATGTGTGTTTAGGTGTGTGTGAGTGTGGGGGGGTGGGGGGAGGGGCCATACCGAGTATACATATATATACATTATCACTTTCACTATGGTTTATAAATTGCAAAGAACTGTGCTTACCTACAGCAGAAGTTTCTTTACATAGCAAACATCTGGCCCCTAAAGCAGGACTCTGACTTTGCCGGGTCCTCCCCAGAGGTGGCACCAGAACCATGCTCTGCACCCTGGGTCAACCAAGAACCAGCTGTGAGCCTGGCGGGGTCAGCAGATGTGGCTGGAAAAGCGCTGCTCCTCTTTCTTCTTTTGTGCTCGGCCCCAGGGTCAGCGACGCGACCATCTGCGGTATCTTTTCCTCCCCGTGCGCCTCCTTGTCCTCGCCTCCTTTCATGTTCACCATCTGCTCCTTCCTTCATTTCATCCCTCCAGCGTCTAACCAGTCAGCCATAGCTACTTCTTTCAATGGGGGTAACAACAAATGATCACTGAACAAAAGCATCTCAGCAAGCAGGTTTCTTGGATTAAGCCCTGGTTATTAAAACCAAAAAGGAAAACATGATCATTCACCATTTATTTTTAATTGGGTAACTTTATCCTGAAACAACGCATTGTACTGAGTGGCTCCCGCTTCCTCTTGCTTGTGCGCAATGAGTCCATTGAGAAGGACCTCTGCAAACCAGCGGGAAAGGAAACTCAGAGCGTCAGAGATCTTTGTCGAGAGTGGGCTTTAACAGTAAGTATTTAAGGCTGATACTAGATGAGAGAAAATGCAAATCTAAAAAGCCCGACCGCACTTTCCATTCCCAGCTTCTGTGCCACCTTGGCCGCACGGGCTACACATCCTGGGACGAGAACTTTTTTGGCTCCCTTTGGCTTTTGTATTATCTGTATATATATTCTGAATGAGTTAAAGAATGCTGCTCCCTTAGTCTAGGCAGTCAGATCTCTCTTGCCTGGATTACTGCAAGAGCTTCTGTAATGGTTTTTTGGCTTCCACTCTTGGCTCCCCATCCCAGCTCATTCTCAACAAAGCAGCCAGAGGGATCCCCTTAAAGCTCAAGTCTGACCACGTGACTCCCCTGCTCAGAACCCTGCGCTCAGCCCCCCAACTCGCTGTAACCCACTTTCTCACAGTGGCCCCCACGTCCTGCTCTGATCTCCCTTCTCTACCCTCCAGCCTCCCTCTCCTCTGGTCTTTTCACACAACCAAGTGGGGGCCACTCCTACCCTCAGGGCCTTTGCACTGGCCATTCCTGTTGCCCAGAATGCTCTTCCTCCACATAGAAACATGACTTACTGCAAGATATCTTCCAGTTCTTGGATCAAATGTCCCTCCTTTGGAAGTCTTTCTTTCCCAGACTACCCAATGTCAAATTACAACCCCACCCTCGGTCTCATCACCCTCCACCCTCCTTCTCTGTCCATTTTCTTTCAAAGCATTGATCAACTTCTAAAATATTATGAGGAATTACCTTTTAAAATTATCCTCCCCACTCCAAGAATGTAAACTCAGTGGGGGAGGTCAGAGATCTGTGCCTCTTTTGTTTACTCCTGTGTTCCAAGGGCCTGGCACTTAATAAGTGCTCAAAAAATGTCTATAGAATGAATGAATGAATGAATGAATGAATGAATGAATGAATTGCAGTTATGAAAGACATGATTGATTGACCTAACACCGATTCCTCTCTTCTCTCTTGCTAAGACCCCTCAGTTTGTTTGGGGCGATGGTGTGCTCAGCCCTTGGGGTCACGTTTGCTCCAAAGCCGTCACTGCCCACTCCCCTTCCCCGCAATCCTTCGCAGCTAGTGGCCACGTGACGCAGTTCTGGCTGATGTAACAAAGGGGTCGTCTTCTGGGCAGCCATGGAGAGCAGTGAGAAGGGAAAGTTCTTCCTTCATGATTAAAGGAAAAAATTTCATTCCTACTCACTCCTGCAGGGATGAAGGTTAAGCTCCACATTGTTGTGCCCAATAAAATCAGCCAAGCTAGTCCCAACAGCCAAAATCGTTTTTAAAGGAAATAATGGATTTCATTAAAAGCAAAGCTAGATTTATTTACAGATATATTCTATTATCATTTTTAAATGAAGGGATTAATTCCTTAATTTTGGAACTGTGTACATCTTCCAATTCTTTACCTTTTCTGCAAAAGCACATGGGAGTGACAGATTTACCTTGTCCCCAGAAGCCTCTCCCACTCTTTCAGGGTGGCAGTTCTCAATTACCACTCTTAAGACAGAGGTCAAAACCTGGTGACCCCCAAGCTAGAATTATAAGGACGTGTTTGGGCTTTGTGGTATTTTGAGTTTTTTAATGAACTGATAATATTTAGAAATTGAAGTGCACACATACAAATATCGGTTTCCTTTTAAAAATGGGAAGATTCGGCAATTGGTCAGACTCATGCCTAGGAACGATTATCTTGAACCAACTGGCAGACACCCTTGCAGGTGGGGCAGCACCGGTTGGCCAGAGGCTGCAACCAGCCAGTGTGTCACCTGCCCAGATCCGTCTGGCGCTGTGTTCACAACCTCTTGTAAGAGCACGTGTAGGGAGAGTGACACCTCGTTCCGATCTGCCCGGGACAGTCCTGCCCCATTCCACTCCCCAAAGTGTGCCAGTTTGGGCAATTACTTTATGCGGCCCACAGAAGTGCCTGGAGCACTGTATCTGTGCAGTCTTCCACAACCAGTGCCAAGAACGTAGGAAAAAAGTCTTTGAAATTAAAATCCTGGTAATTCTCATGTTTCTAGTTTCCAGAAATCACAGACAGATTTCTAAACTCATCCAAGTGCAGAAATCTTTTTAATTTGGGGTGTGTGTGTGTGTGTGCTGAATACCAGGAAAAGCAACACTGTGTCCAGCCAGGCATCTTGTCCTTACTTCTCACCTCCACGTGCTGCGTCTGTAGCAGCTCTTCTCCCAGAACGTGCAGCTCGGCATCTATGATCCCGTAACTCCTGGAGCTACAAGGGGAGGAAAGATGGATCCTGCCTGCGCTGTGCAGACCTAGAGGGGAGAGAGCAGGCATACGACCAGACGTGGTGAGAATATTTCATAGCCCCTTCAAAATGTGGACCGTTCCATGAACCACTTCACTTTCGTATTTCAGTAATATGGTGGATAATTTGGGATTTGAAAACATACCTTTTGGACATCTTCCACTGCTACAGCGATAGTTTCAGGCACCCCAGAGTCTATTCAAGTCCCGAGCATGTTGGATTCTTCGCCGAGGTGATTACTGGTGATGATACTGACTGCCGCAATTTACCGAGACCTGCTGCCACCCCCTCCGCCTCTGACTTGACAGGCAAAGTAGGGAAGACCTTGCAGGACAGGAAAACGCTGGGCAATTTATGCTTTTCATGACTCACCCAGGAACTCTTCCTGATACCACATGCTGTTTCCACCGCAGATAAGGAAGCAGAGGGGTCCAGGGAATTGCAGGGAGATGAACACAGAGCACAGAGTGCGGAGTCCTAGGTTCCGGTCATTGACTTGCTTCCGGCTGTGGTCACAGCTGGGTCATCGCCATGTCCTCCCCTTGGCCTTTTATTCCCGGCCTTCTGTGTAAGGGTGTACCATGGCCAGAAAATGTGAAGTTTTGAAATTAGAGCAAAATCTCAGTGTCTTAACACATATGGTTTTTTCCCTCCTTGTTTTGCTCAAATCAGGTCTGTTCTGGGTTTGGGGATTCTCTGAGGTGGATCCCCGGTCTAGGCTGCTTCCCTCCTGTGCACCTCTTCATTGCTACAAACGTCCATGATCACTGATTGCCATGGGGGAAGAAAAAGCCAGAAGAATTGAGCACTGTCTCTTAAATGCTTCAGCTTACCAGTGACACATGTCCCCTCCACACACACTGCACTGGCTAAAGTGAATCCTAAGGCCAAGCCTGACTTAAAATACTTTGTCTTTTGATTAGTAACATCTGCCACCGGGAGGAACCAAGTCAGAGGTTTCCCGTGTGTGTGTGTGCGTGTGCACGCGTACATAAATGTACATATAAATACAAACATATATATACACACACACACATATATATACATATATTCAGATATATACGCACATATATGTTTCAGAATACTTCGCCCAAATGAAATTTACATGGATGTATAAATAAATAAAACAAATGTAAGTGGAACTGCTGAGGCTGACGCTTTCGACTCCCATCACCCTCCCACACTTAGCCGGGACCGTGGCTGGACACTCCCTCTGATGCCATCTAATGACCAGGAACAGAATAACGTCATAAGCTTCTAGCTTAAAAGTGAGAGGCCAGCACCATGACCAAACTCCGATGCAACCAGAGTAAGATGTCTCATAACAGCCGTGCTGTATGAGAAAGTTAAGCAGTTCATGAGGGAAATGAGAAGAGAGACAGGGAAACTGACCAAATTAGGATCTGAATAAATATACTTTTGACAGCAGGCAGAGGGCTTGGGTCCCCAGATTCCAGTAAAAATATTCTTAGCCGCCATTGACATTAGTGAACCATCTGTGTTAAGATGTAGCAGAAAAATTAAGACCCTTCGTGTTAACCAGAAAAGATACGTCATAGGAAGTTAGTCATGGATGCATGAGTAATGCGGCTTTCAATTAAAGAAAAACAGAACGATGGAGAAAAGTGTCTACCAATGAGTTCAGTAGAGAAACTAACTGGAAAGCCACGTAGGCGGAAAAAGGCTACGACGGTTTGCAGGCCGGGGCCAGAGCCGAGAACAGAGCCCAAAGCGTTCAGAGACAAAGCTCATGCTGAGATGCCAGACTCCAAATTACTTGGCAATTCTTCAACTCAGATCAATCTGAGTTCACGGCATGTCTGCTACGTGCGAAGTGGTATCACCAGAACCGGGGAGACTGACATTGCAAGGGAACAGACAGGAGTGCCTGTCCTCAGGGAGCTTACGTTCCCCGGGGAGAATGGGGACAATGAGCTGGCGGAGCAAAAAGATGATGGACTGACATGTAACCCTGCGCTTGGCGGGTTGTCGTCTGAAGGTGGAGGTGGGGGAGAAGGCGGGATATAAATCACCTGACAAAGTGTCCAGGGCAGTGGGCCATATGACACCTTTTTTTTTTTTCCTCAAGAGAAACTGTGATATTTGAACTGTGATGACTGCTGGAAGGAGTGGACACACTTCTATGAGGAGGGCAGGGACATTCTAAGAGGAGAAGGATGGAGGAGATGGGTGGCCTCACCACTCTTTCCGACACTGCTGGACTCAGCACGGACGCAGAGCTAGTTATTGGTGGTCGCAGGAGCAGCACATAGAAGCTTCTCTTTTCATTGTTCAGCTTTCAGCGGTGGCATCAGACCGCCGCATGTGGACAGGAGCAGTTGGTAGGCCTCACAGTGTACACATCCTAGACAGGCAAGCACTGACGGGTCTGATCACTCACCAGTGTTCCTTCGTGAGAATGACTTATGGACTTACATTAACCATCCAAGAGCTTAATCAAAAACTAGGGACCCAAGAAGAGGGACCTCCTGATCTAAAAGGAGTTACCTTTGGTCTTTACATCTAGACATGTATCCCATGGAAATAATTCACAGAGCAGAGAAAAATTTATGCAAAGTGCTGTTGATGTTAGCATTACTTAAAACATGCAAGGTGGAAACAAACTTAACGTCCAATCTTTTCCGAGTCATCTGATATCTTCCTAATGAATTGTTTTTCGCTAAAGTGAGTCAGCACCAGTTTCTGTTTGCTACTGGAAATCTTGACTGATATATATGGAAATAAACGCACAGATGAAATAATACCCAATCAAAATAATTAAATATCCTGATTTTGTGGTTACCTCCTGATACTGGGAGTCCCCCCCGCAACTTGAACTGGATTCTAAACCCTTTCTATTTTCCCAAGAGGTCACGATCACAATAATTTATCAGTAAACATAATTGTAAGTAAGTACTTCCATTATTTAAAAAAATTAAGAGGAGGTATGTATTTTTTTTCCAAAGAGTCACAACAGCAGTTGACATCAGACACACACAGATGTGGCACGTGCTACCTAGAGGCCCCTGCCGTGGGACAGGAGCACATAAAGCCCGCCTTGACTGGCTGGAGTCAGACGCCGGGCTTGAGGGTCACTGCCGCCCAAACGGACACATACAAAACCCCTCCGCGCGGACCAGACGAGGCGCAGTCGCGCTCCTGAGATCACCGTCGCTGCGCTGTGAGTCTCCTGTGCGCCTGCGCTTCCTGGCAGAGCACTTCCTCTAAACTGGGGGGCTGAGTTCTGCTTTTGTCACTCACATGCTAAGCCGAGCTGCCTGCTTTGCACACATCCTTTCACTGAGCTGACGGCCACCGTGAGAGGTGGGGGCTATCACGCCTATTTCTTAAGATCTCCAGTCACTGTCTCCCTATGAACTGGGAGGTTCAGGCTGAAAGATTTTCTAGGTCCCAGTCACCTTTCATTTTCTGTGACTCTGTGAATTCAGATCTTAGCTCACAGAGTGCTCCTTAACCTTTGTCCGATCCACTTGGCTCCCATCTTTCCACTGCCTGGATACACTTCCGATTTCTCCTCCTGCTAGAGATTTGCAGCCCTGTTCCTGCTTCTCTCAGCCCTGTCGGACACGCCTCAGCTTCGCCCAAGACAGAAAACATGAGAAGCCAATCCACGGGGGGGCTGGGAGAAGAGGAACGGATGCTGGTTTCAGTAGAGCAGAGTTTCCTACGGTGAGGCCCTGAGTCCACTGCAGGCTACAAGAGTCCTCCCAGATGGGTTATAAATGTATCCCAGGATGTACGTCTTTTCTTTGGAGACAGAAGACCCAAACCTATAGATGTTCATTTTGATGCACAACTAAGGACTATTTACTAATAAAGTTAAAAAACATGGGTAACTGAAACTTGGTTTTCATCGACTGAAATTAGGGTGTTATTAGGGTTTCCTAAAGACTTTAATTTTATATTCTATTAAGAACTGTGGCCACGACCCAGTGCCTTGGAAACACTGCAAAGCTTCTACTGAGAACATACAAGCGTGAGATGAAGGGATTCCCACGGCTTTCGGGGAGGTGCTGCCTTACACGGACCGCACCTGGGCCGTCTCAGCGGGCCTCGGTCTTAGATTGTTGCTCGTACTGTTGCATGAATTAACGCAGCTGAAAAATGATGCTGGGATTTGCTTTTGTTGATCGTGATGTTGGCCGAATGAGGCATTTTCAGCGACTTTACCGTCACCTTGTTCACTCCAGGTTCAGCCATCTCGGGGTTCTTCTGCTCCAGGAAGCCAGACCGCAGGGGATGGGCGGAGGCAATAACGAGCCGAGACCCAGGAAGCCAGGGAGCCGGCCTGCTGTCTCTTGTGCTTCGTCACAAGGTTGTTTCCCGCTGGCAGGAGCCCCTCTGTGCTGGCCGGGATGCTCGGGCAGCCGCCATACTCCAGTCAAGTGAACTGACTGCGTTGCTTTAAATTTATGTCAGACCTGTCCCTGGAAAGGCAGGGCACCCCGGGATGAGCCAGGCCCCCGCCGCAAGCGCTCCCTGTGCCAGGCTTGGGCTTAGAAGAACAGCGCTGTGAAGCTCTTATTTTTCTGAAACACTCAAGCATAAATCTTGCTGATGACGGTTTGGCCCAGTGCCTTGGGCAGTGATGTAATCCATGCATACAGAAAGCCATAGCCCTCTCCCTGCAAAAGTGTTTCCTAACTCACTCAGCTCAAGGGTCCCTTCATCCAAACATCTCTCCTGGTTTGACCAAGCAACTGTGGCATTTGCCATTTTATGTTGAAATTTTATTTATTTACTTTTTTTGGTTACATTGTCTGTAGAGCGCCTGCTGAGGACAGAGACCATGCCTCACTCCCTTTCGTATGCTCCATGCAGAGCCCAGTGCTGGGATGGGGCCGATAAATAATTGTTGGACTAATTTCAACTTGGAAAAGGATGCGACAGACAGAAGAGTCCAGCCTCTGCCTCCCCAGTCCTTGTATGGTGCTGCTCGAGTGATGACTTACAGAGAGAATCCAGTATAGACCCCCAGACCCCAAGTTAGGACAGGAGAAAGGGGGAGATGTTGAAGATAAGGATTGCAATAACCTACCTCAGCTGAATGCTTTCCACCTGCCAAGCCCTGGGAGAGAGACTTTCCATCCAGTACTCCAGTCAGCCCGCCCTACTGCTCCGCACGTAGGCATTTGCAAACCCACTAGAAAGGAACCAGACAGTGGAAGTTTGGTTACCAAGCTTGCACAGCGTGGAACTAGCAGAGCTGGGACTTCAGATTCAGACCAGTCTGTCTCCAAAAAGAACGTAATCACTGGAGTGGAAGACAAGGAGAGACACTGATGGCAGGCGGGGCGCGCAGTGCGGCGGGAGCTCGGCAGGCAGTCGTGGGGCACGCAGTCCTTGGAAATGGCAGGGACGGAAGAACGCGGTGGGGGGGACCAGGGCATGTGCTCGGTGCAATACTGGTCCCCCAAAGATGTCCACAACCCAGTCCCTGGAACCTGGGACTGTGTCACCTCATGCGGAACAAGAGACTTCGCAGGCGTGTTACATTAAGGATCCTGAGATGGAAGATTATCCTCGACCATCTGGGTGACTCAGTACCATCACTAGGGTCCTGTGAGAAGAAGGCAGGAGGGTCAGCGTCAGAGGAGGAGTGTGGTGACAGGAGCAGCGGTGCAGAGAGCCTCAGCGGCCTCCAGAAGCGGGAAAAGGCGAGGAAACGCGTCTCCCTGCAGAGAACACAGCTTTTCCAGCACCTGGATGTTTGCTCACTTAGACTGGTTTTGGACTTCTGACCTTCAGAGTGGTGAGACAATAAACTTCTGTCCTGTAAGGCGCTGAGTTTGTGGCAGTTCATGACAGCGGGGAAAGGAAGCTAGTGCAGGGCAGGATGTCGCAGACACAGAGGCCTGAGGTGGGGAAGAGGCTTCTGAGGTCAGGGCGGTTGGGTGCGGATGGAGCCGGATGTGCAGCTGCGGCCGTGTTTTCCAGGTGAGCCCGGGGCTCCTGGGGTGCTTGTGAAATGCAGACCCCTGGGCCCCACCTTAGAACTTCCCCATGGGACTTCCCGTGCAGTGGCCCCCACGACCTTGTGTGGGTGCTGTGACAGCCAAGGGACATCAAGCTACAGCCTGCCTGGAGAGAGAACTCACCGAGGGCACCTGGACTGAGAAGACACTGGCACTGGCCTCCGGGGAGAGGAGGGAAAGCCAGAGCAGAACGGGGATGAAGAGGTTGCTCACCGCCCCCCACCAGCTGTGCTCATGGATGTTACTTTCCCCTTCGTGACATCGTTATCAAGCGGTCATCACGTTCCAGCGGACTGTTAGTTGTTGAGGACCCACAGTGGTGAATGGAACAGGCCTGCTCCTCCTCCCCCAGAAGCTATATTCCGGTGGGAAAAACAGGGCAGACATGGATCAGACAGGCGAGCACATGTCATGAATGACAAATGCTAGACTGGAGAAGTCTGGGGAGCTGTGCTCTTGCAACTGGAGAAGCCGGCCTGTCTGGGGATCAGGAAATGCTGCCTGAAGGATTGTGAGTAAGAGTCAAGGACAGGACGGGAAGGAGGTGTATGTGGGGGAGGGTGTAGCATAGCGGGAACAGCATATGCAAGAGTCCTGAGGCAGCGGGGAACCAGGGAGCAGGAGGTCAGAGCGGGAAGGCGTAAGTGGCTGAGGTGAGGTTGTATGGAGGACCATGCTCAGAATGATCACCTTCCCCAGAGCAAGGCGTCTTGTCACCAGGTTTGCATTCGGCAGTGAGCATATGGTGGCCAGGCGGAGGATGGGTGAACCCAGGGGCAGGGAGACACGGATTAGGTGGCAGTGGGAGTAAATGACACAGAGCCTGAGAGCCAGCAGCTGCCCAGAGACGCAGAGCTCCCCCCTCTAATTCCACAAGACTGCCACGCAGGTTCATCTTTTAAAGGAAGTCAGACTTTTAACTCAACCTACACTTCAGCCTGAGAATAAATGAATGAACAAGGTCTTACATTTTCTCCAAACCTCGGGCAGATCCGCGTGTCCAGGCAGCGTCCACCATGAGGAACGGGAAGTCCTTGTGTCCGCAGGTGCTTCAGCTGCATCCGAACAATCCCACCCAGACAAGGAAGAAACCAGAGAGTTTTCCTCCTGGTTACGGCTCTGAGGGCAGCTGGAGCCCAGGTTTTGATCCTAGAGAAGGCAGAGGAGGACCGTTCTCACCCAAAGACAGTTACCATCCTGAGAACAAAAGACAGAAATCAAAGCAACAGTCAGTCAATGTCATTTCAAACCCATCAACAGAATCTGGGTTTTCACCACGTGACAAGGATTCCTGAGAGAAGAGACAGACTTTACAAAAGGTAAAAAAGGAAAGATATTGAGGCCGTCTGCCAGATTTTTTATGAGCGAATATACCAGAAAACATTGATTACTCTAAAAGTTCCCCGAAGTCAGGAGACCTGCTATTAATTTTCACATCTCCTTTACCATAATCCTCTATAGCTTTACAGTAAGTCCTCTTTATTTTTGGATTTGAGTATAAAGAGAAAAGTGAATTCGATTGATCTGAATTGCTCTCTGCTCTGTGCGGGCACCTCCTGGCTCTGTGACCTGGGGCAGATGACTCCAACTCTCTGGCCTTTATTTTCTCTTTACAGTGGGAAGAGGAGGGTGCTCGTCCTAATGCTGGGCTGTGAGATGAGGTGCGATTCTCTGGCGAAGCCTCACAAGCGGGCACGTGGTAAGCAGGCGCTTAGCCTAGTGACTTTCACTGCTCCAGGTTAGCTGTTTTTAACCGCGACACATCTCAAGCCCAGATCCAACCCCTTGCTGGGTGTACCTTCCCCCCTCTTTGCTTGGCCTTCGTGTGCTCTCGCTGGGCATTATGCTCTCCTCCCTCAGCTCTAACCCCACACTCCTCTATTTGGCTTTGTGACGATGGGGCCAGACATTGCGAGGCTGGTGGTGGTGAGGGGGACGTGCACCTTCCCGCCTGCTGCTTGTTCCCAATGCCAAGCACTTCACGGCGACAGTGTCGGTTTGTTCCCCCAGCAGTAATCAAACCCAGCTTGTAGCTCTCCCAGCACCTGCAAGAGGAGCCTTACTGCGCCCCTCTTGGGAGACCCAGCACCTCCTCCTCAGACAACCAAATTCCTGCTCGGCAGGCTGAGCCGAAGCCCCTTCCCTGGGCTTCTGAGTTTAAAAACGTCAGCGTTGCCCTTACCTCCTCCAGTCCTAGGGGCGTTTGGGGGGAGCTGTCTCCCGCACTTGCTACTTCTGTGAGGCCTCACTGGTTTCTTTTGGCCTATTCGGTGACAGAGAGAACAGTTTTCTATCTAGCTACTAATTCTTGGTCTTACATTCTCTCCTTCCAAGTAAATTAGGGTGGTTGGAAGGTCTCTCCTTGACTAGACCTTAACAGAAACTCTGTGTGGTGTCTTCTTACTTGGAATATAAGTCAATTTACCAAAGACCTTGTACAAATTAAAAAAAACAAAAAAACAAAAACAAAAAAAGAAAAAAACAAAGACAATCCAGAAGAAAAATGAGCAAAATGTTTGAACATGTACGTCAGAAAAGAGGACATCTGAATGCCCCAAAACATGAGACTGTGTTCAGCTTTCTTTGTAGTCGAGGAAAATGCAAATTCAAACTCCGAGATACTGACTAGACCGATTACTGTTAAGTGTACTGAAAATACCAAATCTTGGTGTGGATGTGGAACAGTGGGAATTCTCTAACACAACAGGTATGAACAGAAATTGGTTCGAGCCATTTTGGAAAACTCTTTGGAAGTACTTACCTAACGCTCACACGTGTGACCCAGCAATTACAACCTAGGGCCATCCCCCTGTAGACATGCATATACGAGAATGTTCATAGAAATATTTTCTGCAATAATTCCAATCTGGAAGCACCACAGATACCCTCCAGTGATGGAATCGATAAAGAAACTAAAGTGTATTTATCTAGGGTGATGCTACACAGTAACAGAAATGATGAACTATCGCTACACAGAGCATGAATAATTCCAGCAAAACTGCTGTTGAGTGAAAGAAGCCAGATGTAAAGTGATGAATGTATTGTGATCCCATCAATATAAAGTTCAAAAACCGAAAAGCCAGCCCAGTGCTGGACATCAGGAGATTGTCGTCCTTGGGGCTGATGTGAGGGGTGCTGACTGGAAGGAGGGCAGAGGGGTTTCTGTGTGGACAACGTTCTATTTCTTGACCTGGGTGATGGTTTCAAGAATACTCTGTTCATTGTGTGTTAATCCAATGAGCTGTGCATTTTGATTTATGATGTTTGCTATACGTCAATAAAAAGATTTAAATTATTTAAAGCTGGAACTTTCTCATCTTCACTGGGTATTTGTTTTGAAAAATTACCAGCTTCTCCCATGTTACACTTTATCTTTCTTTAGAGCACTGTCTCTATCCTGGACTTCTCCTGAATCCCCTGAAGATCTAGAAGACAAAATAAAGTTGCTTTAACCATTAGTCATGGTGCCAGACACTGCCTACTACAAGAACAACTCTTTAAGGCAGAGTTTTACTTGGTTGTGAATCTCCAGGACTGAGTACATTTGTCTGACTTAAGCAAGGGCTCAGGAAACGTCTGTTGAATGGATGCTGGGAGACTTTTGCCTAGAGTATCTGATTACTATTCGTACCTCTAATATAGTTGCTTGCATAGAGAAGACATATTTATTGAGTATATAGAAATGAATTTTGAAAGACACTTTATAGTTTAAACTACATGGTGCCTCATTGAAAAATTAACTTCAAATTCTTTTGAACTATTCAATGAATTGTCACCAATTTCCCATGTAATGTACATCACCACCCAAATATATTTTCTGCTTTGGTTTTTCTTCCTGCCAAAGTTTTCAGATACCCAAGAAACTGCTATATGATTTCTTATTTTCTAGAAGTTGTGAGTTCATATTACAGAGTAGCATGCTATGATAGAAACAATAGTGGCCAGTTCTGCTCAACCACAGACCAGCAGGTAAATTCTGGCCAATCCTCTGAACTTGCTTGATCTTAGGCTATTCATCTTTAAAATGAAGAGGCTGAAATTGTTAAGGATAGCAGACATGCACCCTGCCAGTGATTAATCCTTCCTCCCGCCCAAGGCAGACATTGCTAATCAATCACATTACACTCATCCAACGAGCCTGAGTAACCAAAGACTCCTCAGTGTGGCACACCAGAGCCGTGCCAATCGGTTGTACTTGGCAACTACACAAAACCTAGTTATCAACTCTCAACTGAGTGACACTAAGACCCTTTCACTTCCAAAGTTATATGGGTCCATGATCTACAAAAAGTAATATTCCTTGCAATGACTCCAAGGCACTGCCTAATTTTAAAGTGCATTAAGAACTATCAGAGAAAGATTACATTTTATTACTCACACTTTCAAAGTTAAGAGTATTTTATGGCGTTATCAATCTTTGGAAATGAATAGTCCACGAAGGGTGCTCACGGAGCACGACTCTTCTTATGTGTGCGTTTCATCTCTAGGACGCGATCTGAAACTAGCAAGGGGACATCTATCAAGCATCCCAGCAGTATGCAGACACCCCGATCTGAGATTCCCCCCGTCCCTCAGGCGGTAACAGTAAAATGAATTTTCCTAAAACAGTAGCACTTGACAGCTAAGCATTTTGAATGGAAGAGACTGAATGCAGAGAAATCAGGAATAAAGACCTGAGCAACTGCCCTAGCAGAAGCCCGAGGTTTGAAGTATTTGAACAATACCTTGAAATTAGGTTCGGTATCAAATTCAAGTTTATCTACTGGCTCTGGATGGACATCGTATCTAATGTTAAATATATTAAGCTGAGCATCTGGGTAATGACTAATAGTTTGTCAAAATGCTGTTACTTGGATGAAAGGAGAGTGAGAAGTCTGTGGTTTTCCCCAAACACTGAGGTGATCAGGGTATCAATCACTGGTGAATAATTAGGGCTTTCCATTCCAATCTTCTTGAAGAAACTGTCCTTGGCCTAGAAGTGGAGTATCACCACTTATTTATTCACCAAAGAGTTGGGATTACAAGTCTATTTTTTTTCCTCTAACAGAGCACATGAATTCTGACCTCAGGAGGCACAATCTTCAGACTGACAGTTAGGCAAAGGGTAGTACATGGGCTGAGACTGGAAATATGTTTCACAATGCTTTGCAGGTCTTCACTCGCAAGACAGCATCGTCTACGTTCCGGTGAGCAGTCGGGAGGAGCAGCGCCTGGGACTTGACGAACGGGGCTGGAAGGCTGCGTCTGCCACGAGGATGCAGCCCTTCACCGCCGGGGCCCGTCTCCATTTGTGTGGTTGGAGCGATAAGCCACTTGCCCCTGCGGTTTCCTCCTGCTCTAATATTCCAGATGGTGCTCATTAATGTTTGCTAAGGGCTCAAACAAACTAGTGACAACATCCAAGATTTCCAGATAATTTAGTCCAAAGTGGACCGTAGACCACCTTAGAGTAGAGATTCTGTGTATTATTTTGAGATGTGTGTGTCCGTCTCTAGCCAGCATGAACTGATTGCTTGGGTGAGTGTCGGTTCTTACATCCCGGCTGCCTCCGCCACCAGCTGCCTCCTGAAACCGGGGTCAGTTCCCTGGTTTGGGCAGCAAGACCTCGAGACGTGATGTGACCAGTCGATTTGTGAGGGAGGCTCAGGCCATGCAGATTCTGGGATACTGTGCTAGAAGTTTCCTTTCCAACCCTGCTTTCTTTTCAATAAGAACCTCTGCTGTAGCAGAAAGCAAACTCCAGGTTTCGTTTTGGGACAAGCTCCTGCTTTTCTGAGTCTCAGTTCAGTTAACTGCGGCATGAAGGAGGTGGCCTGGGAGTCTGTGAAGGGCCCTTCGGCTCTATAATTTCCCCTGTATCCTGATGCTACTTCGGCTTCCACGTTTCTCAAACCCAGACTCAACACCTTTGTGCTTCAGAGCAACACGAGACAGACTTGCCTCGGGGGGCCTCTTACTGTTTACACTGGGTGACCTCACTGCAAGGGATGTAGCCTCTGTGGCGTTTCTTCTCAGTTACCAAGTGTGTTTTTGATTTTAGACCATTCAGTGGTTTTCCTGGGGGTGCTGAAAAATTAATTCTGCCTGAATATATGTGTGTATATATATGTGCACATATATATACACACACATATTTCAAAGGAGTTGTTGCGAGATCAAGGTCAAAAAAGTCTAAATTTGAGGCCCTTGATGAGTTTGAGGCCCAGGCCAAATGACCCTCATAAACCCCCCTTCCCTCCCCACCAGGAGGCCCTGGTTTGCCCACTTAATGGGTTTGGAAAGTGCCAGATTCCTGAATAATGCTTGCATTCTTAGGGCATATTTGTTAATTTCCTATTGCTGCCATAGTACATTGTCACGAATGTGGCAGCTCAAACAATTTACACTTACTATTTTTCAGCTCCGCAAGTCAGAAGTCCAATTCGCGTCTGACTGGGCTGAAGTAAGGGGGTTGGCAGGGCTGCATTTCTTTCTGGAAACACTAGAGAAAACTCTGACCTTGCCTTATCCGGCTTCTGAAGGCGGCACATGCTCCCTGGCTCACAGCCCCCCTCCTCCATCCTCAAAGCTCCCATGACCTTTCTGAAGCTTCTGCCACCATCACATAGCTCTCTCTGATCACAGTCAGGACAGGTTCTCTGATGTTAAGGACTTGTGATTAGATTGAGCCCACCAGGCTAACTCCCCCATCTCAAGGTCCTTAACCTAATCACAGCTGCGACAACCCCATTTCCATGGAAGGTAGCATATTCCCAGCTTCGAGGATCAAACACAGACATCTTTGGGGGAGCTGTTATTCTGCCTCCCCCAGCATGCTCAACAGAGACCTTCAGGGAAGTCTAGCTTTTGCTCCCAAAGATGAGACATGGGGGAAAACCAAAGTCTGGAAGTGATACAAGATGACACATACAGCCGCCAGGGCCTTGGACATCACCTTGGTAAACCTCTTGCTCTGCTGATGAGGAAACTGGGGCCCAGACAGGGGCGTGACTTGCTCAAGTCACAGGGTGATGGACAGAGGAGGAAAGGCATGTGGACTCCAGCTGTCCTGGCACATCCCCCAGACCTCTTACCGCCTGTCCCCGTGGCCCTTCCGACTGGACTCTCGCTGCAAGGAAGCATTTTGTTCTTATAAAACCATGGATGGGAGACTTTGTTCTACTTGGAAGAAGAGCTTTGAATGAGAACAAGAATTTGTTAAAAGGTTTGTAATGAAATGTCAAGATGGTTTGCCATTTTACAAAAATACCATTTTTAATCCCAAGTGACAACGTTACTCTGTTGCTAAAGGGAGATGGTATTTAAAATAAAGGTCACATAAAATCAGGGGGCGAATGTAACATATGTATCAGAAATTTAAGGATAAATTCAAAGAATCTTTGGACCTTGAAAAACTGACCCTTCTCTCTTCTAGTCTTGCTCAGCCTGTTTTAAGTTCCAGAATCTACACATTCATCCACCAGGACATCCACCATTCCGCCCACCCCCTGCCCATCCCTCCATCATCGCCGCTGGAGGTACCCACTGTGTACCAACCATGCACCAGGGGCACTGGGGATGGGGATACACTGGGGAAGAAAACAGAGTCCTCACCTTCATAGGGCTGACAGGACTAAATTGAGGTGTCCCGAAGTGTGTTCTGCACCTCCTCTGAGCACCAGCTTCCTGGCGCCTACACATCCATAGAAGTAGAAGGAGCTAGACCTGGGACTCTGTATTTTAGCTAGCTTCCCAGGTGATTTTAATTCACATTATAGTTTTGGCTCCTATTGTTGTAAGTAAAAATAATCCAGCTGGTAGAGCCCCACTTCCACTCTCTCTCCATAGTTCACTGGAGGGGGAAGGGGAGAAGGAAGAGCCAACCAGAACACATCCTCTTCCCTAAATACAACTAAGACTTTACCACAGTGGTTAATGCCTCTGAACCATCTTGGGAGGGTCTCAAACTTTCAGTAAAGCGAATGATCCCCCTGGACGAATCTTTGGGAACCCACAAGATTGCTCTCTAAACTCAACAAACTCAACTGAACACGAAATCTGCAGAGTCCAAATCAAATCCTACCTTTCCACACTTCTCCCTGCTGTTCGAGTAGGTTTTGCGTGATAAGGCTGTGTGTGTAAGGAAACACTTGGCATTTGTCAGAGGGCAAAGTCCAAATGTGGCTCTATGATTGAAAATGAGTGTCTGATGTGACATGACTAAGTTCACATCCAAGAAGGCAGAGCCCTAGCACTTTGCTTCCTATGCACTGACGTCCACAAGCTTTAGCAAGTTATGAAGCTTCCAGTGGTCTGGCTAAATCAGGTATCCAAATGTCACTTTATAACCCAGTGGTTCTGGCAAACATCAAAATGTGAATTTCAAGCTGTTCTTTCAGTTGATTGTTGATTCTGAAAGGTTCCAGTTTATTGCCAAAGACTCCAGTCTTATAAGGCTTTTCAAAACCAGTGACACACTACTGAATAATGGACACACACGTGCTAGCAGATTTACTGTCTGTAGCGCGGCCCCAGACGCTGCAGTTCTTGGAACTACCAGAGATGCAGCCAAACCAGTTCCACTGAGTTTCCTGAAAAATGTTAGTACACTTCACTCAAAGAGATTTTTCTAATTTAACTGTTCATATAATTGTTTTTTTTCTTTTTTAACATTTCAGAGTTTAAGTATTTTTAATTCAACTAAATTTACTCGACAAATTTATTGAGTGTCTACTATAAGCAGTGGGGATATAAGGCTAAAAAACACAAAAGCAATCCCTAATCTTGTGAAATTTACTACATTTTAAAAGCAACCCCTTGAGGAAAATGGCAAATAAGTAGGAAATTGTGAAAAATAATCTGAAGGAAGTACAGAAGGGTGAGGGTTGAGGGGGACCCACTTTGGTTTGGGTGGAAAATAAGTTTTCACAAGCGTCATCCCAGACCTTGACAAATTCCCAAGCTTTGTTTATGGGTAAGATTCTGGTAAAGGGTTTGTATCTATTTCATTTTTAATTGCCCTTCATTTCATGACAAATCTTTTACAACAAGCACCTAGTTAATTTATATCCTGAATTCTAGTTAATATTCAAGGTATTAGGATTCATATTTTATTTGATGATCGAAGGTAATGAGAAATCATGATACTGGTATTTTTAAAATTTGATCATTTTTCAAAGTGAGTTAAGCCAGGTACGCAAATATTCATTCGCCACCAGATGGCGGGTTTGGTCTTTGAAATTTACTGAGAGCCCATGGGGGAATTGGACCTTTTGAAAACTGCTCGTGCCACACACACACACACACACACACACACACACACACACACACACACACACACACACACACACACACACACACACACACTTCTCTTTCTATTTCTTTCTACTTAATGAATAAAGAAACAAAAGCCCATAAGAAAGGCATTAAAAAATGCTCAACTAAGGTTTTTAAAATTGAAAACTTTCCTCAACCTTGCCTGTGAAAATTAACGTTGGTTGGGCTGGCACCCCTTCTTGGGAGGTCTGACTCTGCATATAGACGCTAATGATTTGAATTCATCAGTTCCTAAAACATATTTACCACTAGAATAACCTTATTTCCTCTCACCAAGACAAAAAAAAAAAAAAAAGAAAGAAAAGAAAAAGAAAAAGAAAAAGAAAAAAATGAGAAAATATTCTCTTGGTTATTTTTAAAGCCCCACATTTTTTTTTCTTGTGCATACACTTTTTTAGGTGTCAGGCCATGGTGACAGATCTCCACACTTTTCTCCTACTTCTTCACTGGTTCACCAACCCCCCTCCTTGTCCCGCCCCACCTGCAGCTCCATACACTTTCCTTTTAAATCCTCCTCATTGTCATCTCCTGGCTTAAAGGAAAGGAAACCCCGCTCTTCACTCATAGGCTAGCTCTCTCTGCCCTTTGACTAGCTCTCTTTGCCATGGTGAATATACTTTTCTTGTATATTTTCATTCCTATAAATTTCAAGAACTCCTTGGCTTGGCTTTATAATTTACCATTTAGATTTTCACATTATTCTTGTGAAAACCCCTTTCCCCTGGTCCTCCCTTTTGTATGAACAAGTCCTCACTCCCCCATCCACTTACCCCAGCAACCATCGCCTCATCTACCCTGTTAATTTCCTAAAACTCTTACTTTGCCTTCAAAAGATTTTTGTTTCTGTAGAACTATAATGATGTCTTCTGCTCACTCCTGCTCTGGAGACACCTCAGATACATTTCAATTCCATTCTGCTCCAATATTAGGGCCAATAACAGGAATCTCACATTTTGCTAACTGATTCTCCTCACGTGTGGAACCTTATTGAAGATGTGAGTGGGTCAGAGTCAACCTGTTTTAGTCATGTTTCTTTGTGTTGGGTGAAAACAGCTCATAGGTTTCCTCTGTCTTGTAGGTGAGACCTGACTAGCATATAATCAGGAATCGGGGCCTCTCGTCCTGACTTCTCCATGTGAACAGAGTGACCTTGGGTGTGACCTCACTGGGCCTCGGAGGCCCTCTGTAGAATGAGGGCCTTGGGAACATGCTCTCGGAGACCTCTTCTCATTCTAACATTTTCTATTTCTGTGTATCAGTGGCTTCAGACTTCACCCAGCCTCCTCCAACATGATATTCATTGGCGTATAACTGACATGAGCAAGGCTCCTCCTGGGGAGGTGTAAAAGGGAGAACAGGGAGAAAAGGGGAGGGGGTAGGGCCCTCCGCTGCCCTCTCCTTCCAATCCTGTCTCCTCTGCACAAATATCCCAGAGATAACAAAAACTGGACTAAAACCTCCCTGACTTAAGATGACATAACTGGATTTTGTAAGCCACCTGAAATCCCATTGGGAGCAAGGAGTATCTATGACAAATACATAATGAGATTAAATCTTACAGAAATTTAACCTATAGGCATCCTTATAGGCATTCCTCCTTGACAAAGATTTAAGGAGAGACAGCTGCTCCCAAGAGCATAGTCTCAGCCCTTGACTTTCCCACACCAGCTCCTCGCCCAGCGGTTCTCAGACTTCGGCGGGGTGTCAGTAACATCCCCGGTGCTCACTAAAATAGTGATTGCTGAGCTCTGCCCACCTGAGAGCTTCTGATTCTGCAGGTCTGAGGTGAGGCTCATGAACGCACATTTCCGTCAAGTTCCCCAACGTGGCTGATGCTGCTGGTCCAGGGAGCACACAGAGAGCCACTGGCTCCAGCAATGCGGAGAGAGCCTGACTGCACACATCTCCCCGTCCAGGTGGCTTGTTCCCTGCTGATGACGCTGGGGCAGAATTATTCTCCCAAACATCCACAGCCTCAGAGCCTGTGACTGGGTTACCGTACACGGTAAAAGGGACTTTGCAGATATCATTACGTTAAGGTTCTTGAGATGGGAGATTAGCCAAGATTATCTGGCTGGACCTAATCTAACCACCAGCATCTTTCTAAGAGGGAGGCAAGAGGGTCAAAGTGAGGAAAAGGAGAGATGGCAACATAAGCAGAGGTTAGACTGATGGGCTTTGAAGACGGAAGAAAGAGGCTATAGGCCAAGAAACGCAGGCGGTCTCTAGAAGCTGGAAAAGGCAAAGAAACAGATTCTCCCATCTGGCTGTTTATCTCTATCCTCGAATACACCCTCTGTACGAAAGCGGTGACCTCAAATGTTCTCCTGAGTTCTGTGAGCCACTCTAGCAAGTCCTCAAACCCAAGGGTTGCAGGAACCCCGATTTATAGCTGGTTGGTCACAAGCACAGCTGATGACCTGGGACTCGTGATTGGCATCTGAAGTGGGGCAGTCTCATAGGTCTGGGCCCTGAGTCGGGGGGCTCTGCCCTAACTCCTGGTCGACAGCGTCAGAACCAAAGTGAAGTGTTGGACACCCAGCTGGTGTTAGATAACTGGCTGGTGTGGGAAAAGGCTGGTGCATCAGGTCACAGAACTGCTCTGTGTGACTAGGAGAGCAGGAGCCGAAGGGTGTTTTCTGTACACACATCACCTCTCCTGTCTATCTCATTTTAATACATTTGGGAAGTGTCACCCCTTTTGTAGAAGTGGGGGAGCCCCCGGGCCTGGCATGAGAATGAACTTGGGGTCTATCACCCCTTTGGCCACACCAGGCAGTGCAGGGTATCTGTTTTCAAAAAGATATGCTGCCCTTCTGCTTCATGTGTGGATCTGTGAGTCTACCTGCCTCTAACGCCATCCAGCAGTGTCCGGTTCACAGAATGCACAGAATCAGAGGCACTTAATATCTACTTTCTAGGTCATTCACTATCACATCCCCACCCACGGTGCCCTTAGAGGAAATGCATTTGTTTGCATTTAGCGCCTCTTAAAGCATGCCTGTTGTAAGGACCAATGAGTGCAAACTTTCTAGTAAATCCTTGATTCTTCATAGTTCGTGAAACGTGCTTAATTATACTCTATAAGAACAGAAAGCTTGAGGATTTCCCCCACTCCATTTTCAGGGTAAGGTCGTGGGCAAATCTTAACAATTTAAGCTGGAGTCTCTTCCAGACAAATCACAATTATCCAAATTCCAAGGTTTAATATTGAAAAACAATAAAATCAAATATCTGCAGTCAAACATACACTCCTACCAAGCGGCAAACGTATCTCCCCAATTAGACTCCATGGCCTGCATGTCTTTTTCCTTCCTGTACCAGCCTTTACCATGGGTCTTAGAATTCTGCACTTCCCAATATGGTAGCCACCAGCCAAGTGTGGGTATTTAAATATGTTATTTAAAATTAAATTAAATATTCAACTCCTTAGTGGCACCAGCTGCATTTAAAGTACTCAACAGCCACATGTGGCTGGCGGTTGTCGCACCAGTCAGTGCAGATATAGATCGCTTCCGCCACCACAGAAAGCTCGGTTGGACAGAGATACTTTAGATGTTTCTCTTTGCTACTGGGTGCAAATTATTTTTGAACAATGAGAAGGATTCCTATTTCTTTTCTTTTCTTTTTTTATAATTTGACTCCAAGAATTTTAAAGCTACAAGAAACACTGGAGTTTACCTACTTCCTTCCTGGTGATGTTAACAATTGTTTACAGTTTCACAGCATCTGGGAACGTCATTGGCCAGTAAATGTTTGCTGAGTGACTGAGTGAAGGATTTAGGGTTTATGGTGTGCTCGTGACAGAGGTATCACTTGATCTTTGCCAAAACTTTGTGGTGGGTTGGACTGATGATTCCATTTTAAAGAGGAAGACACTGGGGATTGAACACTTTGGCCAATATTTAGAGATGAACTCAAAAACATGTTTCTTAATCTAAATTTAGGGAGGAAGACGAGACGTAGAACACGTAAGTTTTCAAGAGCTCACGGCAGTTGGTATCAGAACCAGGACTACAATTCAGGTCTCCTGAAAATGACTCAGGCGTTTTTCTACTTTACCAGGACATCACGGGTAACTTTAGAATGTGTTTCTTAATCCTCTACACTGGAATTCTTTGTAGCTAGTTCCCAGCTTTCTTGACGATGAATCTGTATCTCTGGTAACAATCTTCTAAAAACTGCCTTCAAACTATGGATACATTATATTAACAATAACAACATTTAGTACTAGATCTTATATATGCCAAGCTCTAGTTTAAAAGACTTTACATTAATCATTTCATTAAATCCTTTATAAACAGCCTTATGAGGTAGATTCTATTATCATCCTGTTTCAAGGTGGGGAAACTGAGAGAGACATGGCGGTTTGGGTAATGTATTCACAATTAACAATGTAAACCCCTGTGGTCTGACTCCAAAGCCTAAAGAAGGAAATCTCATGAGACTGGATGAAGCAAAATATCCCTGCAGGGCAGTTGGAATCACTGAGAAACATACAAAAGTATCCAACTAGAGAAAAAAATGCCCCAAAGAGAAAGAGATTGAAATAAAGATCCTCCAAGTACAGAGTCCTGATGCCAAATCCCGGCAGCACCAGGCACGTGAGACTGCGCCCTTTTTACCTGCTCGCCAGCCCCTGGTCCCGGGCATGGAGGGGAAAACGAGCTGGTGAGGACCAGGAGATCAAGAAGTAGTCCACAGGGCACCCTCTATCACCTCCGGCTTCAGCAAAACACTAAAAGGTTCAAAGCAGTACTGAGCTGGAGCTGAGAATCCTTGCCATCAGATAAGAGTTTAGAGTTTTGACCCTTGCACTGAAATGAAGATTTTAATTCCTTGATTTGAGATTGTTTTGAGAATGAAAAGTGATGGGGAGATTTTATAATTATCTGAGCATGACCCCTGAAAGTGCTGAGGTCTGACCAAGATTTCACGCAGGTGATGAGTTCGAACATGTCATGGGAGACGATAAAGTTGTCTTCTGCCTGCATGTGACTGAGCCCAGCTACATAAGAGAAGGGTTACAGGAGTTACAAAGCGAAGTCTGCTATCTTCCAGGCTTTAGGACTTTCTAATTTTATCCATAGCTCTACTCAGCTCCGTTTGCCAGCTCTCAGACTACAGGTTGGGCTATTTTAAAAGCCTGATGGGAAAATCTTTAGCAATCTACGCTGCTCAACTTCCTCCAGGAACAGTAGTGAAGAAATGGATCCCTCCCAATGAAAATGCGGGCAGAGAGCACATGAGGGTCTGGTGCCGGTGGCCAGACCCCTGCCAGAACCTGCTTTGTCAGGTGACGACATCCAGCCCTCAAAATGAACCAAACACACAATGAACAGCAGAAGGGCTCTCCTCCCTTAGGTACTCTGAGACCCAGCCCCTGAGGCAGAAACTTCACACACCAAGTCACTCGGTGAGGACACATCCGTCGTAAGCTGAGTACAGGAAGTCACATCAGGTATTAAACGAGGTAAGAGTTGTGGGGCAACAGGCACTCTCATTCACTGCCGGTCGAACACCAGATGGCACAGACACTCTGGAAGACAGACTGGCCATTTCTTACAAAATCAGATAAGACACTATGATCCAGCAATCTCACTCCCTGCTGTTTAGCTAAAGCAGCTGAGAATTTACATCCACATGGACACCTGCACCAGCTGTTTATAACAGCATTATTCATAATTGCCCAAACTGGGAAGGGGCCAAGATATCCTTCAGCAGGTGAATAAATAAATTCTGCTGTATTCAGACCATGGAATATTATTCAGCGCCGAAAATAAACAGTCCCAAGCCATGAAAAGACATGCAGGAAACTTATATATACATATTACACAGTGAAAGAAGCCAACAGACTGTATGATTCCGACCATATGACATTCTGGAAAAGGAAAAACTGTGAAGGAAAAAAGATCAGTGGTTTCCAGGGATTGCTGAGGGTGGTGAGATGGGAGAGGGGAGGATGAATAGGCAGGGCAGACATGGTTTTAGGATCGTGAAAACTCTGTGTGATATTATAATGATAGATATGTGTCATGACAGATTTGTCTAAGCCCACAGAATGTACGGCACCAAAAATGAACCCTAATGTAAAGCAGGGATTAATGAAGAGTCAGTGCAGGTGTACTGACTGGAACAAACATGCCCTTCTGTTTCTGGATGTTGATAGTTGAGGAGGCTGTGTGGGGTTGAGGGTGTATGGAAAGTCTCTGTGCTTTCCACTCCATTTTGCTGTGAACCTAAAACTGCTCTAAAAAAATAAAGTCTACTAAAACTGAATTAAAAATTAGAAAAAGATAGAGAAAAGTGGAGTGGGAGGTGTCCAGGATCTTAACTGCTCTCTCCTCTTTATCTCTGACCGTCTCTCTCTGGCTTTCTCTCTTCTTCTGCGTCATTTGGTCATTGGAAAAAAGGAAGCTGGTAAGAGCTATGACATGCTGAGTGTCTGCCTCTGTCCCAAGGACTCCCAGAGCCTCTCTCCAGTGCTGCCCCTGCAGAGTCATGGGAGAGGACGGGACTAATTCCAAAGTGGAAAACAGAGACGAAGACTGGCAGCCTGAAAACAGGCCAACAATTTATTTTATTTTTTTAAATGTGAACCACTCACTAGATTTGAAGGTTGATGAGTTTCACATAAAAACTCACTTTTGGCTTTCCCCTGAAAAAAAATCAGAACTAGAAACAAAGGGCTCAGACTCCCCCAGGGCAGCAGTTGGTTACAGCTGAGCTGTTGCATGTGCGTTACCTCCCAGCCCTGGAGGCCATGAGGTCTGGGGCCCCATTGTAAAGGGTTGCCAACTATTTCAACAATTACCTAGGAGTAGAGATGCATTTTTTAAACTATAAAATTCATTTAGGATATGAAAACATAAACTATGCTATTACAGATCTGTTGTTTCCTATAGAAAAACTCTGCAATCTTCTAAAAACTGGAAATGTATAAATGTGTCAATGTCAGGTGAGCTTCTGCCAAACAGGCGGGCAGTGAATGTGCTGGAGGGAGTGGAGGGCTGTGCTGAGCATCAGGGAATTTTATATCTAGCTTGATCTTGAGTCATTTGGGTGACTTCGGAAGAGTCTCTTTAATTTCCTGGGCTACAGTTTTATTATTGTAACAACGGGGACTGGTGTCACCAGTGTTCTCCAAAGAGTACTTCTTGGCACACGAATCTCTGGCACCTCCATAAAACAGGGTTCCATTTCTAGATAGTTCGGGAATGCTGCATCTTTTCTCTGGCCGTGGATGACAACTCCTGAATATTGCCGTAATAAAGAGTGTTGCTACAGGAATAAAACTTGGTTAACTTTGTTTAAGCTAATGCATTTTGCAAGTGGAGTTGGCAAAGACTAGCATTTATTAACACTGCCCAGAACTTGCACCCCGTGGCACACATGTTGGTAAATCACAAATACACTGAGATCTTCCCAGCCTGGGTGTCCAACGGTCCCGTGACGGGTTTTAAATACAGGTTTAGAATTTGAGGGATTTGTATTTGCTTCTAATTCATTCATTTGCATTTTATCCTTTTTTTTTTTTTTTTTTCTGGAGAGAGCATTCTTTTTTTTCTCCCTTGCTAAGATAACTGAAACAAATTAGCAATGGAAAGTATACTCTTTGCATTATCCGTATTTGATTTTCCAAGGTCTTCCTTTTCTAGATATAATGGGTGTTCATCCCTTCCAAAGTGACCATTATGCTGCTAAAATATTGAAGTCTGGCAAAAGCAGAGCTGTTGTGGAAACATTAAGAAAACATAATTACAATGGCACCACCTAATCTGCATATTGTTGAACTGCATCTTGATGGGAGAAGAAAACAATTTTCAGAGAATATTTTCTATGTCATAATTTCTCTCCTCTTTGTTTCTCCCATCCACATGGGGCTGATCAGAATGCTCTACTACACAAATTTGAAATAAATCAGGATTTAAAAAAAATCTAGTTCCCATGAATGAGGCAAGCTTAATCTTTTATGGTACCTCAGGGGTGAGTTTGGGAGCTCCTGAAAAATATAGCTCCTTCCGGAGCACTAAATTCCTTGAAAGAGCTTGTGGAAATGCCATTTCCCTCCAGATGCAGGCATGGGGCAGAGTATGCCAGATATTAAGCAAACCATTCAGTGTTGTACGAATGAATTTAGGTTTATATCCTTACTACAGTCTGAATGGGAACGTTCAAATTCTTCATAGAGAGTTCCACTTTTTTTTTTTCTCCTACAAAGGCAGAGATTGCTGCAGGTTTTCTTTTCAGTGTTAAATCTCACCTCTTCTTGTTACCTAGAGCCCTGGATGGTGAGGGATTTGGGACTGACAGTGCCTGACTTCCAACAGTGCATCAGTTCACCTTTGGTGGACCAGAGGATTACTCTTTGCTTAGAAAGAAACTGGGTCTGGCATCTTAAAAGGATTTTGATACTAATAAACCACAAATCAAGAGTCCAGACCATTAAGAGAAATATGATGGGAATGCATATACAGCCTTCTACTGAAGTTCAAAGAAGCAGACTGCATGAATGCACAAAGGATATCTGACTAGAGACCTCGAGTGAGCCATATGCTCATCATGAGCCAGCAGGTTCTTAGGTTTTATAATAAACATACTGTATTTAACACATGTGGAAACTTTCTGTCCCACTACCCTCCAAATCTGTCAGTCCAGAAAAAAACTGCTGGTTTTGATCCCCAAATGCCATATTTCATAGGAACAGTGAAGAATCACTGAGTGTGAAAAAGAGGTTCTTGGGAAGGTGGGGAAGGAGGGTCTGGAAACCCTGACAATTCAGGCTGTGAACTTCCTAAGGCAGAAGTTTGGTCTTGATCATCTTTGCAGCTGGTCACTTGAAAGAATGGATGGTCCCAAGAAAAAAAGGCTTAACAGAGACGTGATAGCTGCGGTGAGGGAGAAGCAGCTGACTTTCTCTAGGGCTGGTCGGTGCAGATGACTGATGTGTGATGTGTCCCCTTCACCCTATTGTCTGCCAAAGACCTGTGATATTTTCTCAAGACAGAAGGGCCTGAGATGGATTTTCATGCATTAATGTAGATTCACATAATGGGTTTTGTGATTTTTCTCCCTTTCCTGCTGCTTTAAGTAAATGCTTTAGAGTATCTCCCTTATTTTCTACATTATCTCTCTCCTTCTGTCCCCAACAACACCAAACAAGCAAAATTTGGATTATCAAATCACAGGTTGAGTTAATCTGATACTATTAACCCAGGGAAGCCCAAGAATGAGATGGCGCCCCAATCAGACTCTCCATTCATGTCTCTTTTGCTGCATGGAATGTTGTGGTGATGGGTGAAAGCTAATGCAAATATCAAAAAATTTCAGCTTAAAAATATTTGTAAAAGTTTTCCCTTCCCAGCCGGGCCTAAATATGAATGCAGCATGATTCCTGTTCCTTGGGAATGTGACGAGTCAACAAGCTCTCTCACGATCCTTCTAAATAGACTTCTAGCTCATTTTTAAGGAACCTTAGGTCCTGAAGGATAAGCAAGTGGCAGTGGGCGGGCTGGTGTGTATATGCACATAGGAGTCAACAGCTATAACATATAAACCATACAAGAGAAAGCTAATAGTTTTAGAACTTTCAAATAAACAGAATCATCCAATAACGGCAGGGCAGTGATCTCTTGATCTTTGAAATCTTCAAGCAAGGAGCCTGGAAGGCTAGCCACAGCAGCAAGGAGTTTTATAATGGAAGAGACATTGGACCACTGGACTGTTTCTGAGTTTCCTCTTATTCCACATCACTAAAAAGCAATAAACAAACAACAAACAAACAACAAACACACTGGAAGTGTAGACATCCTTCTAGCTGCCACCCATCCAGTAAATCGATTTTCCAGTCCAGTAATCCAGTACCAATGGCTGGCTCCATTTCTCTGCCTCAACCTGAGAGGACCACCCATGATAACATGACCCAGAAAGGATAAGCCCTAGGTTTGCTGTATCACGGGGACCAACCACCTTCTACCCACTAGGGAGCAGAGTTTCTGGGAACAGACAGCAAAAATGTTGGGGGACAGGATAAAATTCAGCAAACATCTTCTGAGCTTCTACTTTGAACTAAGGACTATGCTAGACACGTCGGGAGATGCAGAGATGAACATACGGTCCCTCCCCTGAAGGACATGACAGTCTACTTGGGGGAGACACAACCACAGGAAGCTGAATCTCTGATTCTTCATTCTCTCCTCATCTCTTTATGAAGCTAACTGCTAAGGTCATAGAGGCAGCCCCATGGGACACCCTTTCCCCTCTTCACCTCTTCCTCCTACAGCTTGACTGGTTCAGATTTATATCTCTGGGCTGATTATCTCCTAAGTGGCCTTCAAACCTCCAAGCGTTCCACTTCCAACACTTTAACATGCCACCACCACTAGTGTGGTCGTGCTACTCTCCATCTGATAAACCTCCTCTGACTCCTGACATCCTCCGAAGAACCCTAAGTGTGGCACTCAAGCCATGCAATTTTCTGCTCCACATTATTTCCCATCACTACCCATGGCTGTCCTCTGTGACACACATGCACACATGGCCAGCTCTAGGCCTGTTTTGATCATACCCTCTAGTTGGAATGTCTTTCTCCCAATCCTCCCAATCTCTAAATATTTAAATCTCACCATCCTTTGGGATCAGTGCAAACTCCACCTTTTCCATGGAGGCCCATCTCAATGATTTCACCTGGAAGTAACCCCTCCTTTGTTTTAAATGACCAGTAGCACTCGGCTTAGGCTGGACCAATCATCGTTCCCAAGGCAGAGGTAGCACTGAGGATCACCGAATTTGATTTAATTTTCCTCTTTCTGGGAAGTTGACTCCTTCATACTGTACTCAGCCAAAGAACTGCTGATTTCTTCCAACTACTGGAAAAACAGGCTCTGTTGGATCCATTGATCAAGATATGTTGGTCATCAACATGGCGCATACCTTTCATTGGGATCTCAAGGACCTTGCAGACTCTGGGCATTTTTGGCCTCTCGTGGGCTTTAGAATCCTGCCTCTGTTACCCAGGTGACTCCATGGTATGCGTCTTATCTCCCCAACTCGAATAGGACTCTTTAGTCTTGGAACAAGGCCTGTCATTTCAGAACACATCCAATGCACTCTGGGCCCCTAATAGGTGACTCTTGAACAAGGGAACGAGTACACTCTCAATTGTGATGATGCCACAGTTAGGTATTGCCCTTCAACTTTTTTTTTTTTTTTTTAAATTCTAGGAGTATTGTCCAATCTGTCTCACCCACTATCCTTAACAAAATCCACCTTGGACACTTGCAGAGTGGTTAGTCTAAGGCAAGGGGTCTCAGCTATGGCCACAGAACAGAGTGAGGCCAACCTCCCGCTCTCTCCCCAACACCCCATCCCTGTGGGGTGCAACCAGGTGTTTTTGTTTCTCGAGAATAACGTTTTAATAAAAGGGAATGAGACTCATTTTCCTGATGGACGAACAAGCAGCCAACTCTCTAAGTGCCAAGACACCCAGAGGAGTCGGTGGGGTCAGCCCCTGCGTTTCAGGGGCGCTCTCTTCTCTGCCCCAGGACGCACGATGCGCCACGTAAAACTGCTTCATGTTAACGATCAACAACAGGGCACAGCTGATGGCTGTTTCCTTGCTCACCAGCCCGCAGATCAGCTGTTTGTCACTCGGATGCTCAAAGTGGGCTGTGCCGCAAATGAGATGATATTGCCCAACCCGTACTTCAGTTAAGAGTAAGAGACTGTCAACTCATTGAAACTGTGAAAATAAATCTGCCCGATACATATTTTTTTGATCCGTTCCAGCAGGACATGATAAAAACATCTGTGGGTAAGTTTTATTGCTGATGGATAGCAGAGGGTGACAGCCCAGGGGGCAGGTTTCAGAGCACATAGCGCCTAGGTTATGTCTCCTCTCCACTGCCCGACATCCCTTTTTTTCCCTCCATTTTTTCTCCCTCAGATCCATCCAGTTGAATCATGAAGTGTCAAACTTGGAAGAGGCCTGATATTTCATTTTCTAGGATTATGACCTGAAACACATGAGCTTTGAAGGATGTTGAACCCACTAGAACTTTCTTGTGTCTATGTACTTTTTGGGTCCATAGCTTCTGCAAGGCTTTCAGAGAGGCCTGTGACCTCCCAAATCGCAGTGTTTATTTTTGACATTTTACATACAGTGAAAGTAGACTCCCAGCTAAAGGGTCTACTGTTATTCTCTGTAAGTTACAGATACAGGACCAGAGCTGGTTCTCAAGCCACTGAAGTCAGTGACCCAGTGCAGTGTCACCTTGCAGAGTGGACAGTGGTTACTCCGTGCAGGATTTCTCCCATTTCCTAGTCTCCTTTTGTAATAAGACCACAGGGGTGGGCACAAAGCTTAAGCTGAGCCAAACATAGTTCTTAGGGAAGAGACTGGACCATAAGATAATCAAATTCAGTTTGGTTTTCTTCTTCTTTGGCACATGGGAAAACTTTGGTATCTTCCAGCCTGCTTTGCTATTAGGTGGGGTCATGTTACCTGGTGAGATGTGGATGAAAATGGTATTGCAGTTTCCAATGATGGCCCTTAAAGAATCCTTTACAAGCTTCTGGCTTTCTTCCCATGTCTTGGGACCTTGGAGGCCAGGTATTTAGATCAAGCCTTTTAAGAAAAAAGGAGTCTACATCCCTGAGTTATTTGATAGAGGAGAGCCCTGCTGATACACATTGTTATTTGTGTGATTAGAAATAACGTTTAATCTGCTGCCCTGAAGAGATGTGGGGGATGTTGCCACAGTACAGCGGCTCCCTTCCTCCCTGCCCTCACCTCTACCACTTCCTCTCCTCTCTCCACTCGCACCACATTTTCCTTCTATTCCTGGGAAATAGGCAACATACGCCTGCCTCAGGACCTTTGCACTTCTGGCCCCTTTGCATACCCAGATCTTCCCAGTGCATTTACTCCCTGTTCTTTCTGTTCTTTGCTCCACAGTGAACTGATCAGAGAGCCCTTCCTCTCTCCTTTATATAAAGTCACAGTACTCCCCTCTCCCTGTCTGTGCTTTCTTATTCTCACAAGAGCCCTGGTAACCACCTGCCATGTTATGTACTTACTAGTTTATTTCTGTCTTGGGGAGAGCAGAGACTTTGTTTTGTCAACTGCCGTTTCTACATATTTTGGGACATCACAGATGTTAAGTACATGTCCATTGTATATGTTAATCTACAAATGAATACGACTGATACAGGGATTAACTTACAGCACCTAATGGCTGTAAAGTGCATAGTGTGAGGCTGAGCACTTCGCAGGACATCAAACCATGTCTCTTATCTCAAAGCATTTGTATGCTGAGCTTTGACCTTTGTTCACGATCCTTCAATGAACAGAGAACAGTATGAATGACTGACGCGTTACGCAGTACACAAGAAATTGACACAACATTGTAAACTGACTGTACTTCAACTGAGAAAAGATAAATAACTCCGAAAAAAAAAAAAAAAAGAACAAAGGCTGATCTGGGAAAATTTGCGAGCAAGGCCCCTTCTCATTTCATGAACAGCTGTCTCTGAAGTCTGCAGGTTCAGCCCTGAGCTCCGGACAGCTGGGCGCTCGGGAGGAGAATCGAGGAGTTTGCCACTCTCCTGTCCCTCGCGACATCCAGCCTCCACCTTCCTTATCAGGACCTCTCCAGCGGCTGCTTTGGACATCAAGTAATGAAAATCTCTGGCAGAGACACTCCTGGAAGTGGATTATTAAATCCTAACACGACGGCTGAAAAGAGATAAAAAGCCCCCAAATCTACCTTTTAGAGAAAACAGGCAGCAGAAGCTATAAAGTGTAAGTGAGGGAAAAAACAGAACTGTGAGCGAGCACCACGGCGAGAATGACTTCCACGGACGCCGAGGCTGACTGCGTCCAGGGGTGATGGTGGAGGGGGTCATCACCTCAGAGCCCATGAACCTCAGAAGGACTTATTCCTCCCCGCTCCATCCCTTCCAACACTGTCATTCCAGGGGTCCCAGTTTTAAGGCATTCTGCCATTTCATTAGAGCAGCACACAGAGGCGGGGGTCTGAGCGGCAACTGCATCAGAGAGTCTATTATACGTTCGCTCACACAGAGAGCCTATTGCACATTCTCTGATGACCACACAGGGATACTGTTTACACAGAGCGGCTTTATTCCAGCAGAGATCCCACTGAAGAGCTGTAGGAGCCAGTTACTGGCTGGCAACAGCCACCGTAGAGGGAAAACCACAGTCACCTACCTCCAATCTGCCTTTCCTTCTCCCCTTCAGTCCTCCCTTCCTCGGCCCTCTGGGGGAGCGACTGGGACACTCCTTTTGTATGTATTTCTGTTCTTACTTTCCACCTGCCTCCTCTCTCTCTAGCTCTCATTCTTCTCCCCTCATTTCACCTTTTCCTTTCTCTCTGCCTCTCACATCACCTAGCGTTCACACAGCACCTAACACACCTTGGACGCTGCCACTGCCACTGTGACTATAACAAAGGTGCTGGGGACATGCCTCTGGTCCTCACGGAGCTCCGGGTCAATGGCTGCGTGTCTTCCAGGGAAAAGAAGAGGAAGCAGGAGGGGAAAAGGTGACATTCAGAGGAGGTGGGGGGTCAGGAAGCTTTATGAAAAGGCACGTGAAGGATGGATTTGGACTTGAAGAGATGGGGTGGGAAGAGTCTTGGAGCTGGAAAGACAAACGCCCACAGCAGCCTGAAGGGAGAGCACCCGCTAGGGAACAGAGAGGAGCGCAATTTCTCCTCCTGCTGGCTGCACTTCCAGGTCGCCCACAGGATGCCAAACACGGAGCTAAGCCCACGACACAGACTGTCTCGCCGAATCCTCATTTAAGCCTGTGATGAACGACCCCTTTTACAGGTAGAGAAGAGAGACTGAGTCACCTGATCCGAAGTCCCCCAGACAGTTACGGGTAGAATTAGAAATTAAACCCAGACCCGCAGCCCTGGGCTTTAGCACGCTCCGCGGGGAGGAGGAGGAACCCTGTCTACAGCACAGAAGCGAAGGCCAGATGGTGGCGGCTCCCAACGGCCAGAAGGAACGGCTGGGGGCGGGGGCGGGGGCGGGCCTCACAAGGGCTGAGCGAAGCATTCGTAAGCTCTTTCATTGAACCTGTGTCTCGCCCCATTGTAAACGGGCAAACAGCGCAGATTAATCCCCCTCACCGCCATTCACCTTCTCTACCCCTCTCACAATCCTACGTCCCACCCAACACAAAGGTTTTTTTTAAATGATCACGGCTATTTTATCTCTGTCTGTTTCACCCCTCCTTCCAAGGGCATTTAGGACTGTTTGATAGATACTGTTTCCAGGGCATTTTAATGCAGCTGGTTGAAGCTGGATTCTAGAAATCCATATTTAGTCAACGTGGGTTGTGGCAGAGTTTGTGGCAGTGGTTTGTTTTCTTCCTAGTGTGTTACTTAGAGATGAAGGAACTTTCCAGCTCAGAAACTGTGAGCTGATTATCATTCACAAGCGGTAAACACATTTCCAACTTGTGATTTTAAACTTTTTCTGAAGTGTCCCCAGGAATTTCATTTTCGTTAACAATTTGCTTATTACTTATTCACTAAACAAATATATCCTGAAGTAGACAATATAATCTCTCATGAGTGCAAGTGTCATTACCTTTCCTTGAGGTTAATCGACAGAGGTCAGATATAAACGTGCCAAAGAGCTTTTACCCCTCTTGCACAGCCATTATCTGCATGATTGCAGGCTGCCCTGTAGAATATTCTGCTAGAGCTTCAATTATGGACTTGACTTTAGGGCTCCTCAGTGTGGCCCCCAAAGCAGAATGTTAAGTAAACGAGCAGTCTGCCTGTTGGGAATTGGGACCTGCTATCAACAGTTTCACACATTCTACAGATTTCTTTCCTTGGGAAGAAGAAAAAAGGCACTAGTCTGCTCTTATCAAGACAAGCGGGCAAGAATATACACTGGGGAAAAGACAGTCTTGTCAATAAACGGTACTAGGAAAACTGGACCATTGTCTTACACCATACACAAAAATTAACTCAAAATGGATGAAAACCTTGAATGTAAGACCAGAAACCATAAAGGTTCTGGAAGAAAACATAGGCAGAAAGCTCCCTGACAATATATATTTTTTGGATATGACTCCAAAGTCCATGACAACAAAAGCAAAAATAAACCAATGGGACCACATCAAACTAAAAAGCTTCTGCACAGCAAAGGAAGCCATCAACAACATTAAAGGGCAATCTACTGCATGGGAGAAGATATTTGCTAATTGTACGTCCAACAAGGGGTTAATACACAAACTATATAAAGAACTCATAAGTCAATAACGACAACAAAACCCCAAACAATCTGATTTTAAAATGGGCAGAGGATCTGAAGAGACATTTTTCCAAAGAAGACATACAGATGGTCAACAGGTACATGAAAAGATCCTCCACATCACTGACCATCAGGGAAATGCAAATCAAAACCACAATGAGACACCACCTCACTCCTGCTGGAATGGCTAGGATCAAAAAGACAGGTGTTATAACAAGTGTTGACAAGGATGTAGAGAAAAGGAACATTTGTGCACTATCAGTTTGAATGTAAACTGGTGCAGCCACTATAGGAAACAATATGGAGGTTCCTCAAAAAACTAAAAATAGAATTATCATACAATCCAGCCATTCCACTTCTGGGCATTCATCTGAAGAAAATGAAAACATTAATTCAAAAAGATACGTGCACCCCTATGATCACTGTAGCACTGTTTACAACAGTCAGGATATGAAAGCCACCTACATGGCCATTAACGGGTGAATAAGCAAAGGCGATGTGGTAAAAAGACACACGACGAACTGTTACGCAGCCATAAAAAAGAATGAAACCCTGCCATCTGTGACAACATGAATGGATCTTGAGGGTATCATACTGAGTGAAATAAATCAGAGACAGACAGATACCCTATGATTTCACCTATATGTAGAATATAAAAAACAAACCAATAAACAAACAAAACTCATAGTTACAGAGAACAGATTGGTAGTTGCCAGAGGGAAGGGGGGGGTTGGGGGATGGGCAAAAAGGGTGAAAGGAATCAAGTTTCTAGTTATAAAGTAAGTAAGTCATGGGGATGTGATGTACAGAAAGCATGGTGACTGACTACAGTCAATAATACTGTATTCTAAATTTGAAAGTAAATCTGAAAAGTTCTCATCATAAGGAAACAAACATGTAACTCTGTACAGGGACAGATGGCAACTAGACTTACTGTGAACATTTCATGATGTACACAAATGTCCAATCATTATGTTGTACACCTGAAACTAATATAACCTTGTATGTCAATGTTACTTCAAAATAAAGAAAAGATAAGCAGGCAAATGTTTCCATTTAAGCTGAAAACAGTTTAAAATAGGATGAGACCTCCTTACGATGAGCTTAAGAAGGAGGGAAGGAAGTGAAAAAACAAGTAAATAAATCCAGGATGATTCTAAAGCACTAAATACAAGAGATAACTTATGCTGTCTGGTCCTTTTTTTTACATAAATTTTCCGGCAGAATGCAAAATCCCCTGGAAACGTCACGAGATTGGGAGTAAACCACCTGACGAGCATACATCCAGCAGATCGGTACAAGAAAGGCTCGGTTTTAAGATTCGTGGTACACACTTTCCGTCACCGTGGACTGTCCCCACAGACAGGCTACCTTGGACCGTAAAGCATGTACACACTCTCCTTCCACATTAATTCATGTATTGGTTCATACTGTTCGTCCCCCGAACAAGAACACTGTGATGGTTAGTTTTATGTGTCAGCTTGACTGGGTCCGAGGATGCCCTGATAGCGAATGGAACATAACTTCTGCGTGTCTGTGAGGGTGCTTGCAGATGAGATTAGCATTTGAATCGGTGGACGGAGTAAACCATATGGCTCTCCCCAGGGTGGGAGGGCATCACCCAATCTGCTGAGGGCCTGAATAGAACAAAAGGCAGAAGAAGTTTGAATTAGCCCTGCCTGACCGCTTGAGCTGTAACATTCATCTTCCCCTGACATTCGTGCTCTCAGTTCTCAGGTCTTCAGACCTGGACTGGAATATATACCGGGTGGGGAGGGGGGTCTCCATCTCTCAGGCCTTCGAAACACAGCACCAGTCTTCTATTACTCCAGATCGCAGACAGCAGGTGTGGAACTTCCCAGCTTCCATAATCACATGAACTGCTATCTAGCTTTTTTTTTTTAAATTGATGTATAGTCAGTTTACAATGTTATCTCAATTTCTGGTGTACAGAGTAATGTTTCAGTCACACATATACGTACGTGTATTTGTTTTCATATTCTTTTTCATTATAGGTTACTACAAGATACTGAATATAGTTCCCTGTGCTACACAGTAGAAACTTGTTTATCTATTTTACATATAGTAATTAGTATCTGCAAATCTCAAACTCTCAGTTTATCCCTTCCCAACCCTTTTCCTCCCTGGTAACCAAAAGTTTGTTTTCTGTGTCTGAGGGTCTATTTCTGTTTCATAAATAAGTTCATTTGTGTCATTTTAAAAACTGCCAACTTCTAACGGCAGCAGTGACTCTGTGCTTGTCTGTCTAGCTCTGTGAATAAGTGGAATGTTGGGGAGATGACCCCTCCTGGCGCTGCCTGATTCCCCTCCCCATTTCCCCCGGCCACAGCCACTCACGGAAGCAGGACCAGTAAGGGAGCTTCAATTAAAAACAAGAAAAACACACAACAATATCAACAACAACAACTACACATACATGCACACTGATGGTTCTGTTTCTCTCGAGAACCCAAATACAAACACTGATGGGGAACCATAGATAAGATCAGAGAGTGCCAACTGGAGTGCCTACAGGAGTCTTGGGGGAAACCAGTGAGTATGAGAAGGCTCCCTCCCATCTGTGAGACATGCAGCCCTCTCTGTCTTCTCTCCTCCAGGGACACGGACACACGAACTATTTCACCCTAACTCTATTGTAAGAAAAAGAAGCACAGAAATACAAAATAGTAAATGATGCCTTCTGTTTACAGAGGCAATAGGACTTGATGGCCCTGAGGCGCACTGCAAAGCTGGTGCTCTGTAGAAAGGGGCCGACTGTTACCAAGCCGTGGCTGACAGGTGCATGTGGCAAAGCAATACTTCAAGATTTGCCCTTTTGAAAAAAAAAAGAAGCTAGACGTTTGGATTTATATAAATATTCCAATTTTTGAAGCTGTCTACTAATAGAAAAATTTTTAAATGACATAGGTTTGGGGAAAAACACGTTTCTGGGCCATCTCTGGCTCATGAATCACCAGTTTGAGAAGCCTGGGATAAATGGGGTGAGAGGTGGAAAAGGGAAAAAAAAAACCCACCATAAGAACATACTTCATCATCCTCGGAGCAAGAGCAAAGCAGATGCAGTCATATGGTTTCTTCTACCAGACAGGGAGAACTCGTCAAATCAGGACCACATTCATTTCAGGATAGTTGAAAAGATTACCATAATGATATGTTGGTAATTTGAATTAATTACAGAGTGATCTATCACAGATTACACTAAGTGAAGGAGGAAATAAAAATAAACACTGAGCTGGATCACATTTTCAGGAGGAGCAGAGAACGAGAAATCCAGAGGAAGTGGTAGACAAGGGACTCATAATTCCTATTCTCCAACCTATTTACCGAAAACATAAAGGGGACGGATAAAAATATGAGCAGAAATAGTTATACTTATTGCTCTTATATGAGTAAATGACTTCAAATTCAGAAGCACCATCAAAGGGTCTTCAAAAGAGTTATCCTTCCTGCCTGGAAAGTATGTTATAGCGTATAGTGATTTTATACTCCATTAAAATGTTCTCTGTAGTTTATAACCTTGGGACAGGTGGCAATCTCATTCAGTCTTAATATCTTTATTTGAAAAAGGGTAGTGAACTTGTTGGCTTCTGGAAGTTCTTTCAACTCTACTATTTTATGACATTCTATTACAAAAGGTGATAGTTGTCCAAGGATAGTTGGTATTGGAAAAAGACCGTTTAAAATAAACGCCCTTAAAATAGGAACCAAAAATTCAGAGCAAAGAATGAAATGTTTGATGGGAAGGATAAGAAAAATGAAACCCAAATTACAAAATTTTGTTGCAACATGAACAATATTTAAGTTATAAATGGAACGATGCACAAAATGTCAGAATGAGCGCAGCCTGAACCCAGCATTGATTATTTGGGGGTGAGAATAGTTCTTTTCTGATCAATTTGAGCAGCAGAGTGATAGAATTTCCTTTATTTCATGTTTGCTTTTCACAGTGTGATAATCAAGAGGGTCACTTCTGCATAAGGGCTTGAAGGCTCCATCAATTTCCCCAAGATTCTCTCTTTGTCTTTGATATTTAAATCTTTCTCTTCAGAAGCAGTTATCTCGTAATCATTCTGGTCAATTTTCTCTTAATTGTTCACTGTCTGACTCTCTCAGACCCTCACGTGTCGATGGCTTTGTGTTCAATTAGAATAGTGTTCCTTCTCTTTCATTGGCTTTCTGCAACCCTGCATTTTGGGGGCAAGATTTGTCAGATTTGCAATTTTATTTTGTAATTGCTTTGCACTGTTGAAGCACAGAACTGCTAAATATTCAGTCAATGAGATACCACTCAACACGGACAAATACTCTCTGAGTCTGTGGATGGGGCTAGTTTTATAAATGGTCAATCATTAGTAAGTATTTTTCTGTTTCCAAGATTCTCCACCCTTAAGTGATTCTAGGATTAAAAACCAAGCAATTAAATATTTTTATAAAAATGAATTTTTACATGACTCTTCTCCATTTTAGTGAGTGATACGAGTAAGTATTTTTTACAGAATATAGGGTATTGTCATTATAGAAAATCTCTGATTTTTCATCTCCCTAGTGATTGAAATCTTCAATGAACTAATTTTGTTTTCTGAAGTTTATATTGAGGAGAAAGAGACAAGAAAATGAACTTCATGTAATGAGTCTGAAAATTCAATTTCTGGGTATGGACCACGGTTGGTACAATTTTAGACCAGGCCTCTCTGCATTCTTCAATAAAAGAAACCGAGGTTCAGAATGCTGACAGCACACCTATTTAATTGCATGCTGCAAATTATTTGTCATTACAGAAAGATTTTTAAAAGTAAAATACAGATTACAAGTAAAAGAGTAAAAATAAACTAAAAGATTAAAATTGCAGGAAAATCTGCAATGAAATGGTTCAAACAGCCAAAATAAAAACTATCATGCTCCTTTAATCAGAACCACCCACATGAGATTCCTTTTTAAGGCTGAAACAATTAAAAAATGGCTAGTGAGAGCCCCTCCCCCCCACCCCCCACCTAGTTACAACAGGACCAGGGGCAAGACTGCAGCTCTCTGCTGGGACACCCTCTGAATTAAAGGCTAAAATAGAAGAAGTTTGTAATCAAATGTGTCTGAAACAAGCAGAAAATTGCAACCAAAGGTCAA
This sequence comes from Camelus ferus, assembly GCF_009834535.1. Taxonomy (NCBI): domain Eukaryota; kingdom Metazoa; phylum Chordata; class Mammalia; order Artiodactyla; family Camelidae; genus Camelus; species Camelus ferus. The sequence continues at coordinate 2,878,587 of NC_045712.1, read as the reverse complement.
ATCACCCACCATAAGGTGATATATGAACTTTATCAAACAGGGACGTGGCCTTCAGATGAGTAGCAGCAGCTGAACCGCCTCCGACACTGACGATCAGGCCAGAGCAGGGCCTCTCCCCTCGGTACTACTGACATGACGGGGTGGACGACCGTTTGCGGGGGGCTGTCCTGTGCACTGCCCGATGTTTAGCAACATTCCTGGTCTCTGCCCACTAGATCCCAGCAGCACAACACCTGTCCTCATCCCCCAAACTGTCACCACCAAATGCATCCAGACAGCGCCAAACACCCCAGGGGGACAGAACCACCCCTGATGGAAAACCGCTGGGACCCCGGCTCGTACTTGAGGCAGGATTCACCCTTTACAGTGGCTTCTGCTATGGCACCTCTAATGTATTTCACTGGACAATGTCTCGAATTTTAGTCTAAAATGCGCCCCATTTATGGTTTTGCTCATCGCTCATGCCCACTTTTGATAATTTTTACACCACCTGCACTATTATTTACTCACTAACGTTTCTCAAAGCTAATTTTTCTTCCCATGTAGAACCACTCTAGATGCTTAGGAGAATAGTGAATTAATTTACTATATACGGTAGACATCTCTCTACATCAGAGCTTTTGATGCTTCCAGGAATCTGGCTTGAGAAAAGCTGTACGTAATCTAAAACCTGGGAGCCACCCAAGACAGCTCCAGCTCGCTCACTCCTCCACTGGCGGTCCTCCTAACTCTACTTTTCATCCCGACTTCACATGCAGGGAGCCTCACGTGCAGATTTGCTAAGGAAAACTCTGACCACATCTTATTTTCCTAGTAGGAATCCCTTTCCTCCTCTTCCTCTTTATTTATTTTTAATTTACATATAATAGTTTTAGGTGGACAACTTAAAGTTACTTTTAATAGAAATACATTTATAATAAATGGAAATAAATTTATTTAAAAAGGCGACATGTATCCCACTCCCATAAACAGAAGTACAGCAGTAGCTAGAAAGTAATTAAAATATAAATAAATAAATAAATAAATAAATAAATAAATATATATATATATATATATATACACACACACACTGAAAGCAGGCTATTAATTTCTAGCCAGATAGTATTGAGAACAGAAATCTTATCATAGCCTGAGGTCTGCTTTCTGGGGGATTAAAAAGTGTCACAGGAGTTAAGAGATGCTAACACCAGGCTGAGACATTCTTGTGGTACAAAAAAGGGAAGGGGGTCATTTCCTTTCAATGTTAATCAATGTTACTTGATGTCATGAACAACATAAGTTATCTTCAAACAGCCAGAGGTACAGTCCCACACTCTGGGAAATACTCTTTTTGTTTATCTGTAGATTTATCTGAAGGAGGTTCTCCTGAGGACACAAGGTCACTGCCCGTGTGAACTTTAGAGCCAGATAGCTCTGTGTGGTGACCTGGAAATGGTGATCATAGTTGTACCTCTTCATAAAGTTGTCATTCGAGGTTCCTTGAGATGACTGCTGGAAAGTAATTAGCATGCTTGGAGCAGAGTTGGCACACAACGCTTTTGAAAAAAAAGGGTAAAAAACCAAGTGTTGGTTCTCAAAAACAAAGCCTACCTTTCTTTGATACTGAGTCTTGGGGGCAGTTAGCCATCTTTCATGGAAGTGAAACCTCTCTCTGGATAAGATGGTGTATGATTCTGAATTATCACTGTGTAGAAAAGTCACAGATTCTTCCCTTGGAATTTCTAATTTCTTCTTAGACTCAAGAGGTGTGTGAAGTCCAGCTCGGAGGGCTTTCTGATAGGAGGCTGATAAGGTTCACCATCTCCCATCCCCATTGGTGATTTGTGCTAGGAGACCCAGCCTTTGGTTTACTGGAGGCATGTAGTGATTGCCTGACTGGGCTGGCTAAAGGTGACTTCCGTTCAACTGTTGGTTCAGAGGCTTGGCAGTCACGTGCAAAATCCTGCACCAAGGGCATCCACATTCCTGGAGGGGAGGTACCCATCCTCATGCTGCGAGGCAGTGAGTGAACAAAACTCACATTAACTGCAGCTCTGTGTCAGATCCTTCTTGCTTAATCTGCCTAATAATTCTATGAAGTTCTTATTATTCCCAGTAAAAGATAAAAAATTTAAAGCTTAGTGAAGTTATGAAATTTGCCCAAGTTGTGATGTTTGGGCAAATGGTGGATTTGAGTCTAGATCTGATTCCAATGTGCACGTTATACGTGATCTGTGGCAAACTGGCCTCTGTGGGATATGAAGAGATCTACTGAAAATGTTAGCAGTCTGCATGTGAGTAGTAGTTAGGACCTTCAAACTAATTTCTCATCTAGTATTTCATTTGTACTTACACTCCCCAATTTTGCAGAAAAGCACCTCTGATTCCTGAGAGTGGCTTACATGGAGATACACAGATATGAATCTCACCTAGTCAACTTACTTTGGCAATAGGGGGTCATTCTAATGCAAATGCGTGCCCTCTGGTCAGTTCAAACTTGAAGCTACGGTGTCCCAGCTGGAGGAGGTTTTTATTTGTATGACTGTGTTTCATTTGGTTCTGGTTTATTCTTGAGCTGAGAGGAGTCTAGACTTTTCTAGTCTCAAAATCCCATGAAAGCCAAATCAAAAAAATTTACAATAGAGAAGCAAAAGATATAAGACGAGACGTCTCCTAAGTACACAAAGTTCATCAAACATACTGATTTCCATCTGGTCCCTTAGATTCTGCGAGCACTGGGCTGTGGGCTGGTATGTATTTTCATGGTTATTTTAAACTACAGAAAATGACGGGTTCTAAAATTCTGATTCAAATTATTCAGACATGCTGAAAAGATTACCTAAGGCTTTAAATTCCACACACGAGCCTGTTTATTTCTGGTTTATTTCTTTCCTCACCAATTGTGTACTTTACCAAAACACTTGGTAACTTGGAGGCAACTTTGCATTTAAGTTTAATTTTCCTTTTCCTCAAACCCAGAGAAAAGGCAACCCGATAATCCACATCTTACCTAAAACTAAACACAAAAGTATGGAAGGAAAAGGCTTGCCTCTAAAAGTAATATGGAAGTTTTGTGATGAGAAGAGAGAGGTTCTAGAAAACTCATCTCGACGGAGTTGGTCTCCCTAAGAATTCTTGGGACTCATTCTGGTCTTTGACGCCAATTTCTGGTTCTCTTAATTTCTTTCTGCTTTCGATATCTAGTGATCAGCAATAGAAAGCAAAATGGAAAGATACTTTCCTTCACTTAAAAAAGCATTCCTTTTTACTTCTTGAAGGCATAGATTTGGCATCCTAGACATTGCATTAATCTCCATGCATCAGAGAGAACTTTCTCAGAGGAAACGGTTCCATTTACATTCAACATGGGTCAGTTTGCTGGTCTCTCATCCTGCCTGGGACATTTGCAGTAATTCTGAGTTCTGCCAGGAGAAAGGCTGGCTCAGCCTCCAAGCTCGCTGTCTAAGCCAAGGCAGATAAATCACTGATGTCGGCCACTCAGGCCTTCCTCGCTCTCCCCTGGACGTCTTTGGCAAACTGTCAAAAGTGGGAGCTTGTCTTAGCTGCGTCTCTAATCCTTTCAATGTCTTTTACCCTCTTGGACCCTCCTCTGGCCTCATTTCTAAACAGGCTTATTATGGCAGCTGGAGAATGACAGGTGCTGATGCAACCCTGTCTCCTTCTCCTCTTGGGCACCAGCCCACACTTCCCAGCTCCTTTGAATCCGAGGAGGAGGGCGGGCATGCAGCCACATTCTGGCCAGTGGATTGTGGGAAAAAGTGAGGTCCCCAACTTCCAGGCTTCTTCCAGGCACATGACGATCACCTGTTTCTAACTGGCAGTGGGCTACTAAGAACTAGAGAACCACGTTTACTGGACTAGCACCAAAAGTAAGAGCGAGAAGGCTGTGAGTTGGGACTCTCCAATGAACGAGTCCATGAACTTTTAACACATGGTTATTATGGCATATGTGTGGCATAGCCTTGGGCAGCTGAATAATACCCACTCCTGCCAAAGATGTCCCATCCTCATCCCTCGAACCTGTGAATATGCTGTTTTACATGACGAAAGGGACTTTGCACATGTGATTAAGAATCGTGAGATTATCCCAGATTATCTGCTGGGCCCAGTGTGATCACAGGAGTCCTTCTCAGAGGGAGGCGGAGGGACCCTTGAGTATAGAAGAGGAGTGCCAGTGTGAGACTTGATCAGCCATTGCTGGCTTGGAAGATGGAAGAAGGGACCCATCTAGAAGCTGGAAAAGACGAAGAATCAGATTCTCCCCTAGAGCCTCCAGGAGGAACACAGGACTGCTGGTACCTTGATTTTAGTGAAACTGACTTCAGGCTTGGGATCTCCAGAACCGGAAGATAGTAAGTTCACGTGGTTGTGGTAATTTGTTATCGCAGCAGTAGGAAAGTGAGACAGAGACTTTTAGATTTTTTCCCTCTGGTTCTCTTTTATATTCTCCTTTGTATTGCCGTCCAAGCCACTTTGGATAAATGAGCCTGTCCTACGCATGAGAACAATGATAGATAATAGGTACTGAGCGCTAACATGGGCGAGCGATTATGCCGACCATTTTCCTGTCATTATGTCATTTGATCTTCAAAACAAGTCCATCAGACAGATCAGATGATTAATTTCCTATCTCTGGAAAATGCAGACAATTCTTAGCGAGATTAAGCGAGGTATGAAGGGTCCAACAGCTTACCACTGACATATACAAGTGGTCTGCCTCCACAGTTTACGCTTTAAACTGCAGACAGCGCGTATGGGTAGGTATCTCCGTGTGTGTCATGTAGACGCTCCAGAAGCTCTGGTAACACTTGATTTAGAAAACTGTTCCCATGAACACTGTGATAGTAAAAACACCACTTGAAAGTACTCCATTTAGAATATGTGTTCACACTTTCCCAGGCAAAAAGGGCATATTTTATATTCATCTGTAGCTGTGGCTTAAAGGTGGACCAACCAATCAGGTCAGGTTGGAGCAGTTTTATCCGAGTAGCTGTTTCTGTCCTCAGACCGCGCTACGTAAAATAGGTGCAATGAAAATTAACGTAAGTGCCCCTCGTTGTATCATCATGGGTTATAACAGACTGAAGTTATGTCGAGCACTTAAATTTCTGCATAGAATGCATTAGGTCATTTTCCATAACCTGACTTTATTCACGGAACTGTTAGGTTTCTCATCTCCAGCTTGAGAAAATCATTCAGACTGTGGAGCTGCTCTAAGGGACCACAGCAGTTTCTTGCCTTCCTAAAACAGAGGGTCCTATGATTACTGCTCACACATAACTGGGCACTGAACTCCTCCCACTCTGAGTTTCTGCATCTAAAAAATGAGCCACCTTGCTGTCCTACCCATCCAGTGAGGGTGCTGTGAGGTTGAACCAGGTCACAGGAGTGAAAGAACTTAGAAGATTGAAGCCCTATTGAAATAAAAGAGGATTCTCATTAGACTTTCACCATAATAGAACATCCAAAACACTTAGCCATTAAAACCCCCATCTTTCAAAATCGCAAAGTTTTCAGGAAAAGGGGAACAGACGCTAAAAACTCTTTAGTCTTACGAAGTTTCAGTTCAAGAAGCTGGAGATTCTCTTTGTCCTGCTGGGAGCCCGCGAAGGAGAAGCAAACACAAAGCTGCCTGAGCTCTGCCTGGGTCTGCCCTTACATCTGTCCGGCTCATCCTTGCGAGGAGCTGGATTTCTTGGCCGTCCCCAGGTTTTGGGATTCAGAAAGGCCTGGACGATTATACACACTTTAACATCTTTGCTCTCTTCTCCAAAGATCGGTAGTTATTCAGACAGTAAAAGCATCCAGGCCGGCCATTGCAGGTGTCTCATCTGTGCTCATCAAATCCTCCAGGGTGAACTTTCTTGACCTCCAGTCATTCGTGCAGCCCGTCATTACATTTTCAAAGTCTGTGTGCCTCCTGTCCTTACACTCTTTAAATAAACTCACCACTTTCACTGTAGCCGCATCCTATGCGATCCATAAGGTCATGAGTTTGATGTAGTGTGATAGTGACGTTACTCAAATAGTCATCACGTCCATATTTATACCCCTGAACACTGCCCTGAGTAACTTCAGTCGTCAACCTATCACGATGAATTACACGCACACTGTGGGAACACACACTGCCATTATGGACACGTGACTTGGGGCTTGGAGCTCACTGGGGCATCTGGGGGCGTCCTGAGCTGGGGCTGGGAGTGTGGGGGACAGGATTGGAAACTCCTTTTCTGCTCAGCACTAAGAAATATTAGCAAATGATCAAGATAAAACACCCACCTCTACCCACTGCCCTAAACTCTTCTCATCCAACCAGGGGAGGATGCAGTTACTTCCCTGACAGGCTGCATGTGGCAAAGGACAAAGTGGCCTTGAGACGGCCACGATGAGACGCCCGCTAACCAGACGGAACTGGAGATGTTCTGAGTCAGGGAGCCAAGGTGCGAGCCTTGACAACCCAGCCGAGTGGGAATTGCACCCGGGAACTATATTCACATCTGGGAATCAAGGCTTCAGGAATCGATCAGAGGCAACGGGGCTGGGGAGAGGGTTTCTATCTCCACACAGTGGTGGGAATAGAGTATGTGGGGCTGCTGATAACTCGGAGCCATGGAGGAGGGCCTGGTAGATGACTCTGACAAATACACTCACACTCCCGGAGCCTCAGCAGCTGGCTTATTCCAGGGTAGGGCCTATCTCTTCTTTTTCCCATTTCTCTGCATAACTCCACATTCGTAACCTAATCATATATCATGTTCTTTTTTAGTGTTTTTTTTTCCCCCTCTTCCATTAAGTGGTAAAAGCCAGGTAACACTCTTCTCCAGGGTTCCACCCTATACTGGTTTCATCTGCACTCTGTGCAGGTTCTCCTCTTCAAAAGCAGCAGGAAGGGGGGTGGTCAGAAAGGGGGACACTGCTGTGTCACACCAGGACTCAGCAGCACCTCCCGGGACAAAGTAGCTGAGTTCTCTTCACCCCAGTGTTTGGGAATGACCACTCCTCCCAGGTAAATCCCGCATCTGTCCTCTCTGCTCATCCTTATCTCTCGGTGCATCTTACTTGCCTTAGAAACCAACTCTGGAGAAACAGACCCCACCCCCCACCAGCGCTACATTCTTTAGACAAATTCTGTTGCTTCTAGTATCATCGGTCATGGAACGATCTTTTAAAATGTTAATAACTTGGTTCATTTATATAAAAAGGTCAATAGTAGAAAATCCACCCCCCCGCCCCCGCCCCACGCCTGGTGTCTCATCTACACCTTAACACAATGTCCTATACTTGCAGTGTGCTCTCTGTGACACCAATGCAGGAAATAAATGAGTACAGATTGAAATAATTACGGGAAAAAGCAAAAATTATTCTGAAACCAGTGCTGAATTCTTCTTTCAGTCTATATTTTGTTTGTTTAATAAAGCATCTGAAGCTAGAAATTAAGAAATAATGATAAGATAATGCCAGTTTCTTTCTAGGGCATCAGCAGTGCCCAGAAACCTAAATTCAATTTTACATTTTAATAAAACCCTTCACATTCTCTGCATTAGAGTCAGGAAACTGATTTGTTTCATTCCAATTGCTTTTCTCGCACATTAAGCTCAATATTGTATCTAATCATCTGCTTTGGTTCCTTCTAAACGTACCCAACCTAAAACTTGCCTCAAAATCAGTCCAGTTGATAAAACCTCATTATCCTTTTTATATGATCGATGTTGATTCTACCTATGCGAACATTATTCTTAATTATCGTTGCTGCCTTGCAACTTATAATGCAGGCCGCCTAAAAAGCACAAGCCATTATTTGATTTGGCTTTGCTCACGCGTCTTTGACAGAGCGTGCTTTAGCTTCTGACAACCTCCACGGTTTGATTCTTATGCTTGGCCTCTGTATTGAATCCATCTTTGAAGTAAAAACAACCATGATATGCTAAAAACCTCTCTGGGAAGTGTGAGAAGAGAGCGCTGGGATAGAAATGTGCGTGGTACAGGGGAGCCGAGCGCATGGCTGGGGCTGGAGCAGAGCTTGCAAAGGAGTTTCTACCAACCATTTTGAAATAACATTAGCCAACGTAATAGTCCAGATTGCACATCCAAACTTGGGAGACCAAATACCCCCACTCAGACTGAATATACACTATCTCTTCATCAGTGGTTGTGGGCTGCTGAAGATACCATTTCATACAGATCATATAAAATATAAATTTCTATTTTAGAGAAGGGGTGTGTTTGATGAATTGCAGGTCGACTTTTCTATAGGTCGAAGTGGTTCAGGGGTGGCATTTTCAAATGGTTCCACTTAAAAAGTGGGGAAGCCTAGAACTTCTCTGCCCTCCCAGGGAAGACTGCCAGCGATCTGGAAACCCCAAGGGTGGAGTCAGTGTCACTGAATTCAGTAAATCAAAAATGCTATTAGTGGAGCAGGCGCTGGGCGTATGGGTCTACTTCTAACAGTGGTGCGCTTGGCACAAAAGGGGGAAAAGGTGTGGAGATTTAACCCAGCTCCAGATTAGCTCCTATTTTTTGGACCATATGAAAACTTTACATGTTCCTTTCAAATCTTGTCTGTCAATCTGTAGCCACTCTTCATTCACAGAAGGTTTAACGAAAACCCAAGTAGCTCACTTCTTCTATAACGTGATCATTACCAAGGCTAACGGTCTGATACCTTTCCTCCATCCACCCCCCGACAAGAATATGACAATGCCTTTTTTGAATTTTGAAGAACAGAAATTTTTATGAAATATTTAAACAATTCAGAAGTAAAATTGCCTTCATTATCCTGAGTCCCCATGAGATAACCAGACCTTCCAGATTCTTCTATGCATACAAATATTTACCTGTTAAATGAAAAACAGTCACACTGTATGTCCTATTCTACAGCCTGCTTTGATCACATGACACTGTAGACATTTTTCCATGTCACTACATAAGGATCTGCTGTAATCATTATAATCATTGAATATTATTACACTCTATCACCATATTATCATTAAAAAAAAATCATCAACCTCCTAAACTGGACAGCCACATGCAAAAAAATAAAACTAGACCATTATCCCACACCATACACAAATATTAACTCAAAAGAGTTTAAAAACTTGAATGTAAGACCTGAAACCACAAAGCTCCCAGAAAAAAAAAAAAAGGTAGTATGTTCTTTGACATTGGTCTTAGCAAAGTATCTTTCTAGATGTGTCTCTTCAGGCAAGGGAAACAAAAGCAAAAAATAAAAAAAAATGGGATTACATCAAAAAGGCTTCTGCATAGCACGGAAACCATCAATAAAATGAAAAGACAACCTACTGAACAGTGGAAGATACATCCGAATGGGGTTTATATACAAAATATATAAAGAACTCATACAACTCAGTAACAAAAAAACAAACAACCCAATTAAAAAATAGGCAGATGAGCTAAATAGACATTTTTAAAAGTTGCCTGAAGAAGATGGCCAACAGGCACATAAAAAGATGCTCAGCATCATTAATGATTGGGGAAATGCAAGTCAAAACCACAATGAGATATGACCTCACATCTATCAGAGTGGCCGTTATAAAAAGACAAGAAATACCAAGTGTTGATGACGATGTGGAGAAAAGGGAGCTCTCATCCACTGTTAGTGGGAATGTAAATTGGTGCAGTGACTATGAAAGACAATAACGGAGATTCCTCAAAAAATAAGAAGAAAACTGCCATATGACCCAGCTATTCTACTTCTGGGTATTTATTCAAATAATATGAAAACACTAATCTGAAAAGATGTCTACAGTAGCCAAGACATGGAAACAACCTAAGTGCCCACCAATGTATGACTGGATAAAGAAGATGTGGTGTGTATACGTGTAGGCCTATATACATATACACACAACGGAATACTACTCAGCCATCAAAAGATGAAACCTTGCCATTTGTAACAACATGGGTGGACCTTATGCTAAGTGAAGTAAGTCAGATGGAGAAAGATGAATGCTGTATTATTTCACTCATATGTGGAATATAAAAAAATAATAAACAAACAAAAAGACCCAAAATAAATCAACAAACCAAACCAAATCAAAAGGAACACGTAGATACAGAGAACAGAGTAGTGGTTATCAGAGGGGAAGGGACTGGGAGGTCACCTGTATGGTGATGGATGGATAATAAATTTTTGGTGGTGAGCACGTTCTCGGGTATGCAGAAATAGAAACAGAATGTTGTACACATGAAACATATAATGTTAGAAGCCAACGTGACCTCAAAAAAATCGCCCAAATAAGGACATCATTTTTTGTTATTAGGGACAGTTCTGCAAGAAACATTCTTGTCCATACACCTCTGTAAGCTTCTACAATTATTTCCTCAGAATCAAGTGCTGGAGGAGGCATTGCTAGATTAAAAGGAACACACATGTCACTCACTGACGGCTTCCAAGTTACACTCTCACCAAGAGTTTGTCAGTTCACCTCCTGCGCCCTAACCAGCCCTGAGGATCATTACACCTTTCGTTCCTCTTTAGTTTGATAGAGACCTAATGATATCACTGTTTCACTTCCATTTTTAAGTTTTTAGGGCGGTAAAGACCTTTGCACCCACTCAATGACATTCGGATTTCTTCTTTAGTGAGTTTCTATTAGTCAGGACTCTTTTGCAATTACAAGTTAACCATCCCAAATCAGTGTCAAATGAGCCAACCAATGAGAACAGGATGCACCGGCTTACCAGCTGGGAGAGACCCAGGGGTGGCTTGGACAACTGAAAGAGGACCTGTGGGAACCGGAGTCTCATGGGCTGGATAAGGAAGTCGGCGCTGCTAGGACTCCAAGTCTCATTTCTCCAGGTCTCCGCTGGGATTCCGGTGGTAGGCAGGCTCTCTCTGGAAGGCAAGGAAAACGGCTATTACCACCCTGGATGCACTTCGTCCTGGTTTAGAAACCACGTTTGTAAGACAGTGTCTTGTTTTCCATTTCTGCTTATCAGTCCCAGGGAAGCACTCCAGCTGTTTCTGCTTGGTACAACAGCAGTGTCCAGGAAAACTGGATAGTTGACTGACGTTGCTTAAGTCCAGTGCCTAGCCTGTGTTGAAGAGGTAGGTTCTGTTACCACAAGAAGTTTGATGGAGGATAAATGTATCGGGCACTCAAAATAATTATCACATGTCCTTGCCCATTTGCCCATTTATTCCCTTGAATCCTACCTTCTGAGTTGCTATCTTCTATTTCTTTGGTATCTTTCTCAGAACTCAACAAAGACATTATCTTCTAGATCTCCCAAGTCTGCATTAAGTGGCCGTTCATTCCATTAAACCTCCTACCACTCAACCCTCGCATTGCCAGGACTCTAAATGACCCGCGTTCTTGTCATTTGCTTCCATTACACTGTCATCTCCATGAGGGCACGGAGATTGGGTATCCTCAGCACTGTGCAGCTTACAACAGGTCTCTATGGAATAAGAAACGTTCGGGTTTGGGTGGCAACGTTGACATCCTTGGTCAGCTTACTTTGACTGCGCTATATCTCCATCATGCCTGCTTCTGAAGGTAATGTTATCTACACAAAGACACCTGGGGTGTAGAATCAGAAAGCCCGGTGCTTAATTCTGATTCTACTTCTTAATAGACATGTGAGCTTGAGCAATTCACTTAATCTCTCCAGCATCTGTAGAATCAAAATAATGAGTCAAAGTAAAAAGATGAACAAAAGAATCACAATGATTGCCATCCAGGAATGTTATACAGGACTCAGGGAGATAATGGATGTAAAACCTTAAACTCAGTTCTGGCGCATAGTAGGTACTCAGCAAATTATTGAGTGAATAAAGCAAGTACAACCCTGCTAAGACGGTCACTGTTTAACAAAAGACGAGCCGAGTGGACATCCTGGACTGGATCCCAAAATACCTACGGGAGGTCAGTGGAACTAACAGCATCAGACGCACATTAATGAACTGAGACCACATTGCACCCACCTTCTGCTGAAAGCTACTTTAAGCCACCAATCCTCATTCTTGTCCTCTGTAGTGAGATAATGTAGAAATCCATTTGCTCTTGTGTAATCTGAGAATGTGTACAGTACAATTCATGTACTTCATTTTTTAGCACCTTCTGGTACTGAAGCCTTAACTGGTGTGCATTACTTTATCAATTTCTGCAGTATTTTCCCAGGATTTACTTGGAGGAAGATCAGCCAGGTCTCTGGTCCTACCTAGGTCTGCTGTGCAGTTCTCAGGGGAAAGGACGTGCGGGTAGGATCCCAGGACCATGCAGGCTTCGAGGGGACAGAAAGGGGCTTTGAACAGAGTGGGGATGCAATCAAGTGTTGCCTAGGAAATGCAAATTACATTCACTTAATTCCTTATAAAATATAATATAGGTTATTTGGTTTGTAAAACATGTAATAAACACCATTCTGAAGAAAGAGTAAGAAGAATGTGGGATGGCAAAAGCCCAGATTTTGGAAACAGCTGGGCCTTTATTTACCCTTCCAAACTCACCTCTTTGGGATCAATACTTCTCCTTTGAATGTAATAATATTTACCTTTTAAATGCAAAACTGTGGCACAAGTATGGGAAACCCAACTTCACAGAGTATGTTTTCTGCTGGGCTTTGTCTTGCATGGGTTAAAAGGATAGACATTTGCATTAAGCAAGGGCTTTGTACTGTGGGCCGTCACTGTGTTGAGGAAGGAACACATGACCAGGAGTTGGGAGACTGACCAGCTATGCGATCTAGAGCAAGTCACTTGACCTCTCTGGGCTACAAATTTCTCCTTATAGAATCGTATCATTGGACCAGATCAGCAGTGTCCAAATTATATTATTGTCGTGAAACCGCCAACAGGATCCAGACCCCCAGCTCTACCACACACACACCCCGACACACACATTCAGCAACCAGAGCAGCAGCTCCTGTAGTTATTTTTTTTCAAGGATTTCAGAGAAACGAGGCTGTGCAGTGTCATGGTGGTGAAGAGTGTTCTCTAGAATCAAACTGACAGTTCGTCCATTCCACCACTGGCCAGCTGTATGAAGCTATATAAACCTCCATTTGCACACCTGTATAATTATTATTAGCAACATATTATTGATGATTTTTTTATTATTTAAAATACTCACCTTACAGGGATGCCTTAGGGTTAAAAGGAGTAATGCAGGGTGCTTGCTGTAGTGTCTGGCAGACAGGGTCTATTTAAGAATATTATTATATTTGGGGGGAGGATTCTGACAACAAAAAATGATTTACAAATTAAAGGACTAAGAGATGATTAAAATTCCTTCCAATTCTAAAGTTCCTTTTTCTAAAAACATTCCTTTTTCTAAAAAATAGCACTTGTGAGACAACAGAATGGGGCCATCAATAGAAAAGTTTCCTTAGATTTCTTGACTTCAAATGCAACTTGTCTTATATGGAGAATTTGTATATATATTGATGTAAAATTTACAAACAGTGAAGTTCACCCTTTTTGGTACACAGCTCTATGAATTTTGACAAACACAATCGTGTAACCACCACCACAATCAGACGTAGTTTCATCACCCCCTTTGCCATCAACCTCCTCACCCATCCAGCCCCTGGCAACCAGCCGTCTGTTTTCTGTCCCTATAGTTTTATCTTTTCTAGAAAGTCATATAAATAAACTTTTGAGTCTGGTTTCTTCCACTTGGTTACATTTGAGGGTCATCTTTTTATTGTTTGTGTCCCTTTTAATTAGTGAGTTCACCCCTCTTTATTACTGAGCATCCCATTGGGTAAACAAACCACTATTTCTTTATCTACTAACCACTGCTGAATTTTGCAAAAAGTCACAATCAACATTTAAATGGACAAATGTTTAAATATCTAGGAATGAGATTCCTGGGTCCTAGAACAGACGTATCTTTAACTTTATTTGATCTGCTATGTTTTACTTTCTAACCAAAACACTATTTGTACTCATTTCGCATTCATCAGAAATTTAGGAGAGTTTTAATTAGTTTATTCATTAGTTTTCCATGGCTGTTATAGCAAATTACCACCAACTTGGTGGCTTTAAACAACATACATTTATTATTTTGTAGCTCTGGAAGTCAGATATTCAAAACATCTCCTTGGGCTAAAAGCCAGGTGGCAGCAGGCTGCTTCTTTCTGGAGGTTCCAGGGTGAGAAACTTTCCTTGCCTTTCCCAGCTCCTCTTGGCTGCCCACACTCTATGGCCTGTGGCCCCATCCATCTTCAAAGCTGGCAATGACTGCTGGAGTCCTTCTTACACAGTTTCACTCTTACACTGAACCCCTGCCTTCATCTTGCACATTTAAAAGATCCTCGTGACTAAACTGGATTCTCAGCTAACCCAGGATCATCTATTTCCTTTAAAGGCAGTTGATTAACAAATTTTGTTTTTCTATTTGCAGTTGAAATTGCCCCTTGTCATGTAACAACATATGCTCACAGGTATGGGGGGATCAGGACATGTACTTCTTTGGGAGGGGCAGCATTATTCTGCTGCCTACAATCTGCAACCTCCTAGGCATATAATACTGTCAATTAAAAAAAAAATTAAGTCATTCTAATGGTTGTATAGTTGTAGCTAATTACAGTTTTAAACTGCATTTCCCTAATGACTAATAATATTGAACATCTTTTCATGTATTTCTTTGCCACTGGATATCTTTTTTGGTGAAATGTTTGTTCAAATCTTTTGCCTATTCAAAACTAATTGGGTTATTTATTTTCTTATTATAGAGTTTCAGAATTCTTTATATATTCTTGATTGTAGTTTTTTTTATCAGATAGGCATTTTGCAAATATTTTCCTTCAGTCTATGGCTTTTCATTTTCTTTAACACTATTTTTGAAAATAAGATTTTAATTTTAATGACATTTATTTTATCATGCTTTTTCTTTTATGAATCTCGCTTTTCATGTCTTAAGAAGTCTTTGCATAAGCCAAGGTCACAAAGATCTTCTGTTTTCTTCTAAAACTCTGTAGTTTTAGGTATTACCTTTGGATCTATGATCCATTTTGTGTTAAATTTTTGTTAACTTTAACAAACCTGAGTTCAGGTCTATTTTTCTGAACGTGGACAGCCAGTAGTTCCAGGATCATTTCTTGAAAGAAGAAATTTAATTTTTACCTTCATTTATTTCTTCTATTTAAAAGAATCTGAAGGAAAACTTTTTAGCTACTTTTGATTTTTCATTACTTCAGAACTTTTCAACTTTTTTTTAATTTCTAATTTTTTGTGGGGAGAGGTAACTAATTTTATCTATTTATTATTTTTCGTGGCGGCACTGGGGATTGAACCCAGGACCACGTGCATGCTAGGCATGCGCTCTGCCACTGAACTGTACCCTCCCCCCCCAACTGTTTTTGATTTTTCATTACCCATATGCTAATGACGACACACTCTTGCAACTGGAACATTTATTCATTACAGACCAGGTTAGACACACACCAAGATGGTCAACACACAGCCCTAGGTTTATAATGAATAACTGGCTTCTCACTGTCATGGTAAAGCCTAAAAAATGTGATTATGTATTTAGCTAGTAATGGACAGTCATTAGCAGAGTTCTATTTCATGCTTGTTTGCACCTGCAAATAGCTGCTTCTTGTTTAAAGGACTGTTCCATTGGTCTGCCTGGTATCATTTTGCTCAGTAACACTGTACTGATGACCATCACTCAAGCTCACCTAGAAAGGATGACGAGATCTCAGTCCCCCGTTCCCACCTGGCTTGGTTATAACTTCATACTATGCTGGTGTCTCCCTGGCACCTTGCAGTTCCATGTTTGGTTTTGAAAGCTGACTCTCAGTGACTTTGGGGAAGTTAGTTAAGTCAAGAACAAAGCATGGGAGGCCTGTAGAGCAGATATTGTAAAAATCACATCCATGTGTATATAGTAAACTTTTGACATTTTTTTTTCATGAATATTCAAGTGTTCTCTTCTATCTCTGCGGAAGGGTTTGGAGGGAAAAAAAGACTTCCAAACACCTACTGATTTGGAAATCGCTAGAAACAGCCTTTGACTAGAAGGAACCAATGAGGACCGCCTCAGACCCTAATATCACTGGCTGATGCAGAACACAGATTCTCCTTTGGTTTTCAACAAGAGCTCACCTAGCTCTCGGATCAGATTACAGTTGGATTTTAAGGGATGGGTGTGAACACTGAGTTAGCCAATGTATTTGTGAATGACTTCTTTTATTTCCAGGTTTCACTTATCCACAGTCCTTCAGAGCATAGTAGCAAGGATGCAACAACTCAAGGTAAGTGCTCTGAGATACTTCGTCAATTATATGGAAGTCGATAAAGAACCAAAGAGCCTAGATTCCTGATGTAAAAAGCAGCAAGGAAGTGGCCTGAAAAATCATGAAAAATGGTGTGTAAACTTCCTACTGTCCACCTTTGGGAGATATTTTGTACATGGTAATAACCCCAAGAAGATCTACAGCGAAGAACTTTGTTTTATTTTGTTAGTTTGCCGAACATGTTTGAGCATGGAATACTTGTGTTCCCAGCAAACCTGTAAACCCGTGGGGCAGCGTCTGCAGGACACCACCTGGGGAAATGCTGAATGAGAATGATGAGAGCTAGAAGGTGCTCAGAGGCCATGAATCTCAGTTTTCTTTCATCTTATTATACATTTAACGTTTTCAAGTAATATCGGGTTAGTGAGATTATTATTATTTTTTCAGTACACATAAAGCAACGTGTGAAAATGGCACTAGGCCTCTCTTAAAAAGGAAGATAACAACATTGACTAGCCTTATTATTGCGAAACCTAAATGAAACACTCTACTCGGAAATCCTTAGTAAAGTGTATAGTAAAAGGATCGTATTTAGCTGCTCAGAGTAAAGTTTTTTTGTCTCTAAGTTGAATTAGCTAGTCTGGCCTAAGGCAAAACACTGAAAAGGTGAGGTTTCTCTTTGGGCAAATGCTGTCTCTGATTTCCGTGCCGCTCACAGCTCTCCCCTTTTTCTATTCTGTTGTCATGAGGTCCTCTGTCCTCGACTCAAGCCTGCTCTCAGGAAGAAATACAGTAGAACTTCTTTACATTGCAAAACGAATGTAGGAAGTTGCGTTTTCAGCCCAAGGTGGAGCAGGGGGGACGTGTGCCTGGATGGGGCTCTCTCCTCTCTACTGGGCCCCTGTCCTGGAGTCAGGGGATGCTCAAGGCTACCGTTACTCCAGATTTGGTTCCGTCCGGAGGATTTTATGTGGCATGTCATCTTGGGAGCCTCCTTGAGAATCTGCACATTCCGGTGTGATTTGGGGAGACACTGTACACCCACCTACATAACTTTAGGCTGCTTTAGGAGAGGAGGAGAATGACAGAAGGATGTATACGTGTCACTAGAATCCTCCCTAGTGAGGTGTTCATTTCTTGGGGAGAACCCGTGTGTCTCTGAGAGGTGATGGGAGTCATCCAAGAGTACAAAGCACAAATCTGGGGCCGTGGGTGGCAGACTAGGTGATTCTATGAGGTAGGGGTGGGAGGGGGGAGACTAGATTTCAAGCTCCAGTTTTCAGCGTCTCACAGATACCATCTCCTGCCCACTCCCAAAGGTTCTCACAACTTTCTGAGTTTAACCATCCAATTATTTACTCGGTCCAACAACTGAGTGAAGTGGCAGAGTTCAGTGCTAGTTTTCAGGTACAAATTTCCGATACAGAAAAATTTCATTGTTTCGAGATTGACAGAGGAACCCAGACCTCAGACCTCAGTCTTCTCTGGCTGAGGAGGAACAGCCGAGGAGTGACGTCCTCGTAAAGATGGATACAGAAAGGAGGGGCCTAGAGACTTACAAATCCCACTCTTCAATTTGAGTGTCAGATTTGCAAAACAGAAATCATCTCTGAGGAGCTCCCTTTTGAATTGGATGATTTCAAGCATGACCTGAGAATCAGGAACACGAGCAATTAGCAAATACGACTCCTGGTCCAGAGTGAAATCCCCTCGGTGCAGGGGTGACATTTCTCTTTTCCAAGCACTCGGCAGCTCAGACAAAGCAGCCTGCTGCCTCTGAGGCCTCCTCCTCCTGGGATGTGACATACAGATATGCCGGATAATATCTTGCGGTGTTACAGACGCAGGGTTTAAAAACGCGATTTAAAAACACACAGCACCTCACCATGAGAAGACTGAAATTACCTAAGCCCTAATCTACTTGGTCAAGAAAACCTGACTGAAATAGACTATCTGCATGACGTGGGAGAGCCTCTTCCTTTACGGGGCAATCTTACCAGCATTCCAAGGAGTCAGATAAAACCTGGAGGCCAGGTTTTGTGGTTTTGTTTTTAATACTCCTCCCTCCCGCAACTTTCCATAAACAAAAAATTATCTTTATTGCTCTCTGGAGAGTGACTGACCTGGATGGAGTAAGTTGTTTTGTTTAATCTTGTTTTATAGCCTCAAGAAATGTTCTGAAAAATACTTTGACAGAACACCACTCGAGTCATAGAACTTTCCAGCCACAGGGAACAGCAACTTGGTTTTTATGCTGACACTTGGGGGTGGTAACTGAAGAGCTGCCGCAGTGAGCTTCTACAGTAAACCAGAGCTCAAATGCTCTAAGAATTCTCCAAAGTGTATGATCGATTGGATGTCTGAGTCTTTAAGTTCTTGGGGTTGCGGCATTGGTGAATCACAGTGCATCTAATGCAGAGGTGCCCTAATTAGATCATCTGGGAATCATCAGCTTTGAGGGATGCGGCAGCTGCCAAATTCCCTGTGCCTGGCAACAGCTTCACATGGAAAATCTTCATCTGCATGATGGAGATAAATCCAGGTATGCTGGTTATTACTGCTCCAAAATGTCCTTTTCTGCTTCTCTTGTTTCCCCAAGATGCACAATGAGATGAGACCAAGGGATGTGTATGGATCAGAATCCTACTGCTTCAGCCTACGTGCTCAGCAAGTTCCAGAACAATCATGCAAACAATCTTTCTACATATTTCAAAAGCTGTCAGGACAAACATTGCTCCAGTGTTGTTCAATGTCATTGCATTAAATTTGCTCAGAATTTCATGCTTAGGAAAACCCAGTATTCCTTTGGACTGTTAGATTATGAGAGCACTGCAGCATTTTGCATTTTCCTTTTTGCTCTGGTTGCCAGGAAGCTCAGATGTTGCTATGTGAACTCAGTGAGTTTCATTCACCTCCATTTTCTGTGCACTGTTTCTCTCCCAAGGCATCTTTATTACACTGATTTTGCTCTTTTTTTCTTTGTTTTTAATTATTCTATCTGTGCCCTTCACTGTAAGCAGCAAGAAATAAGTACACAGAACTCATTTATTCTGCTGCAGGATATTTTATCTGGTACAGTTTTGTTCCTGGTGCTCTTCAGAACAATATTTTTCATACTGGGGGAATATCCTTTTTAAGAGTCCACCCTTAGGTACATTATCATGGGTAGTAATGAAGTGAATACTTGGTATGTATGGTTCAAGAGAGGTTCCTTAATTTTTACATTAAGCTCCTCCACCCCGATTGAGAGCTACTGGGAAGAGCCACATTTTTAAACTTTACTGTAATGTGTTCAGATTCAGTAGGTCTGCCATGGGATCCAGAAATGTGCAATTAAAATGTCTCTTGAATGTTCATACAGGGGATTTCAGACACTGTTAGGAAGACTTTGAGAAGCAGTGACTCATCACAGTTTTTAAAAAACGTGGGACAGGGGTGGTGATGAACTTCATTCTACACATCAAGGCCAAATGCCAATTTCATCTCCATGGAAGAGTCCCTGCTTCAACAGAAATGAAAGGCAGATGGCCGGGCATCTAGTCCCTGCTCTACCTGGCATTGTGGTGACCTTGAAGAGTCCATTTGAAGCCTGGACCTCTCGATCCCATCATCTGTATAATAAATTAGTGCGTCTGTGATCAAAAGGACTCTTTCCACCCAGAAAAAGCAATGATTCTTCACCACCGTCCAGGGAATTGGTGAATTTAGAGACAGGAGGAATTTTAGTGCCACTAGGTAAGCAATGAGCTGTGAGGATGATGGGAAAAGTCTTTTTTGTAAAAGCCAATGTGGCTTGGTTTCCTGCCAGGGAAGCGCACAGCTACTTTTGTTCTTAGCAGTAAAAATAGGAAAAGTGAATTCACAAGTTGTGCAAAATGGTTGTTCTGTCAACAGGAGTTGGAAGCCAAATGCAATTGTTAAATATTCACAATCGATAAAACAGATCTGTGAACTTGATTCCTCTTGGAATAAGGGAGCCTGGCTGAAGGCACTCAGCAGCCGGAGGGGCGAGGAGGTGTGCAAGCTCTGTGTCCTTCCTTCTGTATCCATTTCACCTGGGGTAACTATTTCCCCACCTCTGAAGATGAACGTTCCTTCGTAGCAACGACCGCTTGAAACGAATGAGTTCATAATCCCGTGTCTCTCTCGGAAGCAGTTATGTCTGAGACTAATTACATCCAGCATAAAATGTATCTTTATTATTATTATTTTTTAGTAACAAACTCCTTTCTTCCCCCTTGCTGTACCTTAGAGAGCAGCACTGCATTTTCAACAGAAAAGATGTAATAGAACTCGCGCTGGAAAGCAGTGGCAGCTGATAATAATTGCTTTACAGAACCCACTATAATTGGTGCTCCAAGGATTTTATTTCAAAGCATCAAAGTCAATTTAGAAGGCTTGCTTTATCTGGACTGGAGCTGCTTTGATGAAGACGCTATGCCTTCATGTGTCTAGGTTTTCTTAAATTTAACTAAGCTGTTTTTTAATGATTATGTTAATAATTACAGTACCATGATGCTATTTCTTGGACACTGGAAGATAACATTCAAATTCCCCTTCTGCCTATTAGTTAAAGTTGTAACCACAAAATGTACACAATTCTTGCTCATTAACTGTTTGATAAGCCCTTGAAATCCTACAACCAATAAAAACACCTTTTTCATTTGGTACCTTCCATGCAGTATTTAACACACTAAATCAAGTCCTAAGAGGAAGTTTGTTAACGAACACCTCAATATACCACTTGTTCTTCCTCAACCTTTTCCCTCTACTTGGAACATTTCTCCCTTTTTGTTCTGATCCAATGGGTAATCATGCTTTAAGTCCCAGTTTAAATGTCATCTGTCTCCCCTGAATTCCTATGTTGAAATTCTAACACCCAATATGATGGCGTTAGGAGGTAAGGCCTATGGGAGGCAATTAGGTCATGAGGGTGCGGCCTCACAAATGGGATGAGTGCCCTTAATAAGAAGAGACAAGTTTGTTTCCTCTCTCTCTGTTCTTTACCATGTGAGGACACAGAGAGAAGATGGACATCTGTAAACCAGGAAGACAGCCTTCACCAAGAACCCAACCATGTTGGCACCCTGATCTTGGGCTGTCAGCCTCCAGTGCTGTGAGAACTAAATGTTTGTTGTTTCTACCACCCAGTCTATGGTATACTTTCATAGCAGCCCAAGCTCTTTACGACACCACCTCTTCCACGAAGTCTTCCCTGATTGCCACTAGAGGAGTGCATCATTCCAAATCTGAGATTCAGGAGCTTAAGTTTTCTCAACTATAGTATAGTGATCACAGGGAAGTACTGACCATAAGATGAGTTAACATTCGTGGAACCTGAAAGGATGTTATCACTGCTATGAATCTTTCTCTACTTACCTGTTTAGATGTTGCCATCTTAGATATGGGATACAACTCAAGCCAGCTAAACTAGAGTCATAAGGACACACTTTTCACCTCTAAGCAGTGGGTACTAATTAATTATCTGCAGAATGGTATTTTGTATCTGAAAGAAAGCACTGGGGTCCTGAGGTAAACATGCTATCTTGCTGTGTGACCTTGGGAAACTTGCTTTACTTTTCTGGCTTTCAATTTCCTTTTGTGCACAAGTTTATCAAACTAAACTTCCATTCAGATTACTTTTGATTCCAGTATTCTATGAGTATAATCACAGGTGTGCAAACCTTAAAACTGTGTCCGAGATATTTATAGCATTAAGACTAATGAATATCCTACCAAATCATGCCAACAGAGATCAAATTTCTTCTGTGCAATTACGGTTTCTGGCTTCATAAAGACAAAAACAAGCAAAATTTCATTATCTTACCATGACATAGAAAGTTGATCAGTTATGTGAAATATGCCAGGTAATTAACAACATGGCATGGAACGCTCCATCTCCTTGTTGCGGTGTCATGTTGATAAAATAGCAGAGTCCCTCCCCTTTTACAGGGAACATACTGAATTCTGGAATATTTGCTGGTTCTGTGGAGGAGAGAAACAGGTAAACTCAGTGATAGCTCAAACAATGACTAACATTATAATCTTTATTATTATTATTATTATTGATGATAATAGCAGTAGCATTAAAGTGTTAATGTCTGCTGAGCAAATACTACGTGCTGGGCACGATGCTGAGTGTTCCAGACGGAATGCATCACGAATATGATGCTGTCATGGAGGTGCTCTCATCATCCCTTTCTACTGAAGAAACTGAGGCTCGGAATGGACACAACTTGACCTGGATTACTCAGTTGGAGTGTGGTAGAAATGGGATTCAAATGCAGTTCAGGGAGGCTCTGGAGTGCTGGCTCTCAGCTATGTTGAACTGACTCATATATAGTTATCACTAGTGAGGATCAGCATTCAGTTTGTAGAGGACTGGCCCTGTAAGGTATCAACAGAGCCTGATATTCGGCTTCCAAGTATGTGTAGGGCTAACAATTCTGTCTCCCTGTTCTTGTGTGTGTGTGTGTATGCGTGTGTGTGCGTGTGTGTGTGCGTGTGTGTGTGGGGGCAGGTTTCCCCACACACCAGCCGGGTGTCCTAAATTAAACTCAATTCTGAGTTCTCTCTACCTTGAGATGCCATCAGGTCCCACAGATGAAGAGCTCAGTCCCAGGAGACTGCCCCCCATCCCACTTTAGATGCCAGCCACAAGTCCAGGTTGTCACCTGTGCTTCTGACCAACCGGGTACAGACTGGAGGTTCCAGTGATGCCTCCTTCAGCTTGATTAATTTGCTAGAACAACTCACAGAACTCAGAAAAACATTTTGCTTACTAGATTTGGTTTATTATAAAAAGATGGAACTCAGGAATGGGCAAATGGAAGAGATGCACAGGGCAAGGTACGGAGAAAGGGTGCAGAGCTTCCACACTCTCTTTGGGTGCATTGCTCTCCCAGGGTCTCCAACCTGGAAGCTCCGTCCTTTTGGGTTTTGGTGGAGGTTTCAGTACGCAGGCATGATATTGATTAAATCACTTGCTATTGGCAATTGATTCAATCTCCAGCCCTCTAATCACATGGTTGGGTCCCCGGGCAACCAGCCCCTCTTCTCAGGTCCTTTCCAGAACTCAATTCATAATATACGGAAGTACACTTTATCACTCTCAAACTTAGGAGATTTCCAATTAGGAGCTCTGTGCCAGGAATGGGGATATACATCAATGATCATGTACCCCCTGATATGACAGAGAAAAACACATTACCTGCGTGGTATTTCCATTAATGCATATCCCCCATTTCATAATGAAGAAACACCAAACACAAATGGAGTCACTTTCTTTAAAACAACTGCCTAGTACTTTTCAGAAGTGACAAAGTCATGAAGACAAGGAAAGACAAAGACGTCGTCATAGATAAGGGGAGATGAGGGAAACGTGACAACTAAATGCAATTTGGGATCTGAGACTGGATCCTGGAACAGAAAAAGGTCTTTCACAGAAAACTAGTGCGATCTGAATAAATTCTGCTGTTTACTTAATAGTAGTGTAGAAAGTTACTTTCTTAGATTTGGTCATTGTTTTACGGTGATATAAGGGATTAACATAAAGGGAAGCTGGCCATGTGAGAATTCCACACTATTTTTGTAACTTTTTTCTAAGTCTAAAATTGTCTCAAAATAATTTTTTTTTTGAAAACGAATTTATGAACTGAAACCCAGAAAAGTTTTCTATATCATGGCATCTAAAGAAAACATTTCCCTCCTTTCATGAAACTTATGGAATTGTATATGGAATTTATCAAAATAAACACAAAGTCTGAAGAAAAATTCAACCATCAACATTTGTTAACTTAAAAATATTTCTTCAACAAATCTTTGTGGATCTCTTATTATGAGCTAGGTAATGTGCTTCCATGATTATATATTTTCTTTTATACTGTATAACCTTCACTTCAAAATCTTTCTTTCTGACATATGACATGGAATTTTCCAGACATAAGTCTACGTATTTTCTCTGGAGATACTGTTTCTGGTCAGCTTGTGCCACCAAAAAGGCTGTTGGTGGGTTTATTTATTTTCTTGTATTACCCTGGATGTCACTGGTTATGTGAAGGTTTGGGAAATTTTTGCTGTATTCTACTCTGGATAAATAAATTACAGTGCCTA
Organism: Camelus ferus; assembly: GCF_009834535.1. NCBI lineage: Eukaryota > Metazoa > Chordata > Mammalia > Artiodactyla > Camelidae > Camelus > Camelus ferus. Next base: position 2,854,269 of record NC_045712.1, on the reverse strand, counting down.
TGAGCTCCCTCAGTAAATAAACGAGACCAAGCTATCCCACCAGTCAGCTTGGGAAACATGAGGCTCGGCTGGTCTCTCACCTCACAGGAGAGAAGAGCCAGGAGTGAAATCTTGACAAGGTCTATCAAAGGGTCCCTCCCACCTGCTACCATGACTTCAGTCACTTCAACAGGATGCAACTTAATTTATGGCTGCTGGACTGTAGCTTCAATTACGTACGTAACATGGGATGGGAAAATCAATCTAACCTGGTAATTCTGCTCATGGATAATATTTCAAGTGCAGTTTGATGAGAGGATTACACAGCATCTTGCAGCAAGTAACAGGAACACAATTATGGGACAGTAAGTGGCTGTAGCTCAGTCGACATGATATAGTTTCAACCTTTCTCTATAAGTTTCTTTTGTGTGCTGCAGCGTAAGTGCTGACGCGCTTTGAACTTCGGACGACTGATGAGAAAAATAAAGGCCCATTTAAGAGATGTGATGGCAATGAGTTGAAGAAAAACAAACAAAACCAACCAAACAAAACCCCCAAAGAGCCAAGAGAAGAGGAAGGGACGCTTGATTGTGAGGTCTTACAGGATTTGGAAATAATTGTGCGTGTGATAATTGTGATAATAATGAAGATTTTAAAGAGCAGTCAGAATTTATACATATATGTGTATGTGTGTGTATATGCTGAAAGGGAGGAGGTTATATAGGGGCAAAAAGAATAGAGAAATAAAAGATATTTGCTTTATGGGAATGAATATGGGTAAGATGACAGTGTGTAGCCTAAATACAGACATGGGCCTCATGTGGTCCAGTATTTACACAAAGTTGCATTCTATGAAGCACAGTCTTGGCACTGTAGGGTATTTAAAAGAAATCCCAATCTTGACTTGCACCTCCTGAAAAACATTAAAGGAACCCTATTCATACTGATCAGCAAAACTTCTCCAAAAGCCTTCCTACATTTTCCAGCTCCTTCTTATACCAAATCACCAAACACTCTTAAGCTTAAGGTCACTGGCTTTTTTTCCACTGTTCGTATTCCTTTTCTCCCAGTTCTTTACAGTGTAGGTCCATTCTACTAGGTAGTAGGTCCACTTCCCTCTCTGATCTACTTCTTGTAATTTTCCTGTAACCCCTGGGAGGAAGTGAGCTCAGGGTCCTCCTATTCTGCCATCTTCACCACACCTCCCTCCGATCTTCTTGTTTTGATTCTGTTTCATAAAAGATCAGGAATCTGGAGTCATGAAGACTCTTTCAGTGCGTAGATGATGACGGGGGAAGTTTGTGTGTGTGTGTGTGTGTGTGTGTGTTTATTTGGGGAGAGAGACACTGGGAACAATCCCATCAGAGGCTCTGTTGCCATGCCCTCGATTACAGACAGAGGTTTTCTCAGACTTAAAACTTGAGAAACTCAAGCACGGAGCCAACTTATAACCGTTACCCAGTGGCAACTCAGACACAGTGGGTCCCTAGGTAGCACAATTCTTGTTCCTGCTAAGCAGCTGCCTCCTCAGCCAGACCTCTTTCCCACCAAAGTTTCATAATAGCTTTTTTATGACATAATTATACTTCTGCGCTTTGTAGCTATGTGAGGTAACTTGCGATTAGCATATTTAATTAGGAAATTAGGTGTTATGATCACAATATGGAGCAAAAATTTCTCATGAAGTTTGAGTTCATAAACAAATGGCTTTTTTCTTTAAGGAGGGGAAAAACCCCACAAAATTAGTGTTAACTTTCTGTTTTGGCAGATAGTGAGGTTTAATTTATGTTTAGTGCTAAAAGGGAGCATTCCATCTGTTTGCCAGATGGATCCTGCCTTCCCCGTTAGCTGGGAATTAGTCACTCTGGTATGTAGCTGATCCTCTAGTTACCTGGGCTATGCTAGGTTTGTCTAGGGTAGACATTGAGCTGATTTACCCTGAGACATACACAGAAGAGTGCTGATGCTCAACTGATTTAGCTTATTCTGGTCAAGACATGTTTAGTCTTGCCCTACTGTATGTTACGTGCTGGGAGGTGATGAAGACGAATTAACCTATGTAGATGAGAGATCAACTTCTAAATACCCTGGACACTACAGCAATACTGAAGAAGAAGAATGAAGCTGGAGGAATAACCCTCCCAGACTTCAGACAACACGACAGAGCAACAGTAATCAAAACAGCATGGTATTAGTACAAAAAACAGACATATGGATCAATGGAGCAGAATAAAGAGCCCAGAAATAAATCCACAAACTTTTGGTCAATTAATCTTTGACAAAAGAGGCAAGAACATACAATGGAGTAAAGACAGTCTCTTCAGCAAGTGGCGTTGGGATAACTGGACAGCTGCATGTAAATCGGTGAAGTTAGAACACTCCCTCACACCATACACAAAAATAAACTCAAAATGGCTTAAAGACTTAAACATAAGACAAGACACTATAAACCTCTTAGAAGAAAACACAGGCAAAACACTATCTGATATAAATCTTAGCAATGTTCTCCTAGGGTAGTCTACCCAGGCAATAGAAATAAAGGCAAAAATAAACAAATGGGACCTAGTTAAGCTAATAAGCTTTTGCACAGCAAAAGAAACCATAAGCAAAACAAAAAGACAATCTACAGAATAGGAGAAAATATTTGCAAATGATGACACTGACAAAGGCTTAATTTCCAGAATACATAAGCAGCTCATACAACTGAATAAGAAAAAAACAAACAACCCAATCCAAAAATGGGCAAAAGACCTAAACAAGCGATTATCCAATGAAGACATACAAATGGCCAATAGACACATGAAAAAATACTGAATATTGCTATTACCAGAGAAATGCAAATCAAAAATACAATGAAGTATCATCTCACACCAATCAAAGCAGCCATCATTCAAAAGTCCATGAGCGATAAATGCTAGAGAGGATGTGGAGAAAAGGGAACCCTCCTACACTGCTGGTGGGAATGTAATTTGGTGCAGCAGTTATGGAAAGCAGTATGGAGATTCCTCAAAAAATTAAAAATACACTTGCCATGTGATCTGGCAATCCCACTCCTGGGCATATATCTAGAGGGAATTGTAATTCAAAAAGATACATGCACCTCAATGTTCATAGCAGCACTATTTATAATAGCCAAGACATGGAAACCACCTAGTGTCCAATGACAGATGATCGGATAAAGAAGATGTGGTACATATATACAATGGAATATTACTCAGCCATAAAAATAATAATGTCATTTGCAGCAACATGGGTGGACCTATAGATTGGCATTCTAAGTAAAGTAAGCCAGAAAAAGAAAGAAAAATACCATATGACATCACTCATATGTGGAATCTAAAAAAAAAAAAAGACAAACTTATTTACAAAACAGAAACAGATCCATAGACGTAGAAAACAAACTTATGGTTACCAGGGAGGAAAGGATGAGAAGGGATAAATTGGGAGTTCAAGATTTGCAGGTACTAACTAAATATATATAAAATATACAAACAAATTCATACTATATAGCACAGGGAACTATATTCACTATCTTGTAGTAACATGGTGAAAAAGAACATGAAAATGAATATATGTATGTTCATGTATGACTGAAGTATCATGCTGTACACCAGAAACTGACAACATTGTAAACTGATTATACTTCAATAAAGAAAGTATATATATAATAAATACACTGGGCGCTGATACAGGGCTGTAGAAAATGGTGTGGGGATGTAGAAGAGGGAGAAGACAGTCATGAGGGCAAGGCAGCCACTTTAGATGCTACTTCCAGGGGGAATCAACCAAAGATGCAAAGCATCTGTTTGGATACACTGCGTATTCTACACCAGAATTCTTAGCATGGAGTCCAAGGACTCCCCATAGGTTCTACGAGTGGGCTTGTTTTTCTTCTGGACCTGCCTTCATTCTGTCTAGGAACAGCTAATGAGCTTACCTATTTTGTAACATACAAGATATGAAACATAACACATAGAGAGTGTGGTTCTTTTCCTTGATTCCTGATACCAGCTGGGCTCACTGAACTACATTTTACATTTAATGATCAAGACACTGAGTCAAAAAAAAAAGCAACAGAATCACCTCTACATTTAACTAATAAGGTTTGATATTTATTTTTAAGTCTGACAGAAACACTTGCCATTTTCCTACACATCTGGACCTTGGAGATAATCCAAAGAACTTCTCTCTTCAACTACATTGACAAAGCATTTGGGGAACCAAAAGAAACCTGATTCAAGCAATTATTCTTACATGTGCTTTCCAAGCCTTGGCCGATCTTGGCAGGTGGCAAGTCATTGTTTGTAGCAGAATGAATCTTTGATTGAAGTGCTTGGGTCAGAGATAAAAAGGAGCAGTTCATACAGCCCAGCAGCTGCTGTGACAAACTCTTTGCATAAAACAACAATTTGCAGCCAGTAGAGATGTATCATGCATGCTTCTGGAACCATAAGCCTCCATTTGATTGTGCCATTTAAAAGGCTTGACAGAATGTATTGTGGTATCTAATTTAGTTGTGCTCAAACGGCGGCCTGGATGATGTTCCACATTTGTGTTTGTAGTTCATCAAACGTTTGCCCTTCTCCTGTGATGAGAAATGATTCCAAAAGGCAAAGGGAGGTTACAGGGTGAAACATAGTGCAGACTCTCAAAGAGCAGTAGGGACACATTCCAGGTGGCAGCCCCAAGGAGATGGTGCTGGGGTCCAGGCTGGGCAGCCCTCTCGGAGGGTGGTTCTGCCTCATTCTGCTCCAGCACTTAGCTGTAAAGCCCTCTGCACGTGGCGAGCACCGCAGCGGGCTGCGGTTTTATCCGCTTAGCATGTACGCCCATCTCCCTCCCGGTTACAGAGCCCCGCTGTCCTTTGAGAAACTCCTGCATCAGCACAGGTGGGCTTTGGGAGGCTGTCAATCATAGTTCCCCATCCCCAACCCCAATACTGTGACTGGACTGGGCGTGTAGACCAGCCTGGGCCAGTCAGCGCACTTCCCCGCTGGAAATGATGCCTGGCTCAGGAACGGGCATGTGACCAAAGGCTGACCAATCAGATTCCACCTCCAGACTGGACCAGATTAGTCAGAGAGACAGCCTGCTCTCGGTCTGGGCTCACAAGCTGAGGACGCAGGGGCCAGGGCAGCGGAGACGTGAGAGAGACACGACCTGGGGAGCGTGCCAGAGAACACTCATACCCCACGTCCCTGTCACCAAGAGCTAAATCCACGCTCGGACACCTCAGGTACACAAGCCAACACATCTCATTTCCTCCATTTCTTCAGGCTGCTGGTTTCAGTTGGGTTTCTGTCACTTGAAATAAGGAATTCTACTACAGTGGTTTAAAGAAAAACGCAATTTCAATGAAGGCATCAAGTAAACTTTTCCATATCTTGTATTGTGACCCATATCCAGGCACTACTCACGCTAGATTTCTGATTGTAGAGTGTATGAAATGATTACCCTTGCACACTGGGTGTGTGTGTGTGTGTGTGTGTGTGTGTGTGTGTGTGTGTGAGTGTGTGTGAGTGGGGGGGTGAGGGAGAGAAATCACGGTAAGGTGAAGTCAGCCAAGAGGCCGTGTGTGGAAGGAGAAGGTTTTTAAATGTTAGCGCTGGGATGTCACCATTTATCCCTGCCATAACAGACCTGGTTGTACACAGCAGTTTCCTCTTGGACAAAGGTAGAAAGAGGTGTCTTTAAAGGTGACAAGTTGTCATGCAGAAACATAATCCTTTTTCAACACTTGTATCCTGTCCCCCATTTTAAGCCTGCACTTCACATGATTCATTTTTTAAAATAATGGCTTTATTAAGATGTATTTCACATACTGTATAATTCACGTAAAGTGTATAATCCCATGGTTTTGAACATATTTACAGAGTTGTGCAAACTTCACCACTATCAATTTTAGAGTATTTTCATCACCCCCGAAAGACCCTTCAGCAGGTACCCTCCAGCTCTCCCCTCCCCTCAGCCCTAGGCAACCACGCATCTGCTTTCTGTCTCTATGGATTTGCCTATTCTGGACTCTCATATAAATGGAATTGTACAATGCATCTTTTGTGGCTGACTTCTTTCACTTAGCATCATGTTTTCAAGGTTGATCCACTCAGGTATTCATTCCTTTCTATTGAAGAATAATATTCTGTTGTATGAATATATCTCATCTTCTTTATCTGCTCATTTGCTGATGTACATTAGGGTTGTTTCCACCTTGGAGCTGTTATGAATAATGCTGCCTCAGACATTCATGTACAATGTTGATGTGGACATACGTGTTCATTTCTCCTAGGTATATTCCTAGGAATGGAAGCACTGGGTAATTCTTTTTATCTTTTTAAGGAATTGCCATACTGTTTCCAAAGTGGCTGTACCATTTTGTCTTCCCACCAGCAGGGTGCGAGGCTTCCAGTTTCTCCACATCCTTGCCAGTGTTCACGTGCCTGTCTGATTACAGCCACCCTGGTGGCTGTGAAGTGGTTTCTCACTGTGATGCTGATTCGCCTTTTCCCTGACGGCTAATTAGGTTGAGCATCCTTTCATGTGTTTGGCGACCATTTAAAAAAAAACTTCTTTGGACAAACATCTATTCAGATCATTAGCTCATTTTTAAACTGAGTGTTACCACATCAATAGCAGTGGTAAGGGTGCTTTGGTGAACAAAACTTGGTCTCAGGTTTTAGGATAACTTTATCTATTGTTGGGAAATGGACTCTGTATGATAGACAGAATCAAGAAGATGAACGTGGAAGGAGATACAACAAATAGAAGACAAGCATTTCATCCCCATCCTGGGGTAGGAGGTGAGGTGGATGAATGAGGGGGGCGTAGGAGGGAAGTGCCCATACTTCTTTTTAACTTTCAGGTCTCAGTTTGCATGCCACCTCCACAGAGAGGTCTTCCTTGATCGCTTTTAGAGAGATTCTGGGAATTATGTTTCATATTAGGTCCATTTTTTGGTTTCTTCCATAACACTTTTATGACATAATTATTTGAGTAGTCTTTTAATTAATTAGTTAATTTCTCTGTCTCCTAGCTCTTTGAGGGCAAAGTTCACATCTGTCTCATTACTGCTCTGTTCTCAGAAGCTGCCTTGGTTCCTGGCATAGTGCCTTTCCTCAAATATTTCTTAAAAGGAAAATACCTCATGTTACAAGATAGAAGAGTTATGCTGGTCTGTCTTCCTTAAACACTGAGGAAAACTCTACGAAATAGTCTCTAGTCAACAACGAACTTGAGACAAACTCACTCCTGTCTCATCTATAACATTCACTTAGTAGAATCAACATCTGTAATGGGCTCCCAATATTCAATCTTGAAAATTATGACGTGTACTATGAAAGTCTTCACACATTTGCCATTTAGGGAAAATTTTAGCTTGAGATAGACTCCTCCCATCCGTGGTCCATTATTCATGGGCCCAAAGGAGTTTATTAATAAGGCAGTGGTATCTATGTTATAAACCCACTGTACTGAGTCCACCTGCGATGGAATTTAAAGACCCCCAAAAGCCCTGTCCTTTGTTCTGCATTCTGTACGAAGAAAAGATCTTTGGAATGAGACTGACACATCTCATCTTACACAAGCAAGTTCTGAATTTCACTCGATTACTGAAGCATCATTTTCATGTCGTTTTTCATATTAATCATGCTTGTATAAAATAAATGTTTGAAAAATAGTCAGAAATAGGACACAAAATTTCAGACTGGGCTGTGAGGATTTTTCAAAATTATAAGTGATTTTTTTTAAGGCTTGTTCATCTATTTACCAGGTTGCAGAACTCAAGATAAATGGAAGGGCCTTTCTCTCCCTTCTCCACTACCCTCCCTACTGAGCATTCAAGTAAAGTTCCCTGCTCGTGGCTGATTGGCTACGGAGGAAGAGGGAGTATCTGGGCTCACCCTCAGGTGGCTGGATGGGTACTGGTGCCATATTTAAAAACAGGGAAAGGAGTGTGCCACGTGGTATTGAAAGCCAATCTTCCTGGGTTTAAATCCTGACACTGACATTACTTTATATGTATCTTTGGGCAAGTTATTCACTATGTCTTTGCCTCCATTTCTTTATCTGTAAAATGAGGCCAGTAATAGCACACACCTCATAGAATCAATGTAGGGACTAGATGATTTAACAGGCACAAGGCACTTAGAAATGTACTAGAGGATAGTGTTTATAGTTACTTGCTTTCTCCTTCCTCCCCTCTTTTTCTTCATCTTTGTTAATATAACAATCACCACTATAGGAAGTGGAGGAACTCAGGGAAAGTTAGGGAAACTGGTGACAGGTTCCACTTGGAAAATGTTCCCTTTAGGGTACCCATCGGGCGTCTGGTTAGGAATATCTAGAAGGTAAATGAGGGAACTGTCTGGGAGCTGCTGATACTGTTTTGGAACCACCTGCACACAGGTGACAGGTGAGTGTGTGGGACTGGATAAGAGCACACAGGTAGAGCAGGTGGAGTGAGATGAGAGTGGGAGTTCTGGGCAGTGCCCTAAAATGGAACACAAAGGAGGAGGACCCAGCAAACACATGCCAGTGGTCACACAAGCAGGAAGACATTAAGGATATTGCTGGGTTGGGCATCAAGGGAGGAGGAAAAGGTTTAATAAGGGAAGTAGTTCATAATGCTAAATGACCTGGAAAGTTCAAATAATGCAAGCAACTAAGGGGCCTATTGATTAATTAGGAGGCCACTGGTAACACTGACCAGAGCGCGGAGCACAGAACTGAATTAAAGTTGGAGGCCACGACTTGGTGCATAATGACATAATATCCTCTGGTGGAAGAGAAAGTAAATGGTTGATGCTAAGAATCTGGGGAGCTGAATCCTGCCTTGGTACCTCTCCTCCTCCAGGGCTGTTCAGGCAAGATGCTTACATCCAAGGAAGAAGAATTCACAGAATGGGGAATTAGGTAAGAGCTTAGTAAGTCACTTGGCAATTCCAGTAGGTGGCCATTTGGAAAAATTCAAATTGGAGCATGAATCTGAACATGTGGCCTAGTCCTTGGACTTAAGCTTTTCATCTCTACCACAGGGAAACAGGACTTTAAAACGGCGGTAGGAAGAGTTCCTCCCAGAACTGGGACAGGAATTCAAAAGGGAAGTTGAGCGTGGCTGCATTCCTGACAAGGCACAGGTACCCTGCTGCTACGCACTGAACTGTGACCCCTCAAATTCACATGTTGAAGCCCTAACCGCCCTCCCTCCCCTGCAATGTGACAGTATTTGGAGATATGACCATGGGAAATAATTAGGGTTAGAGGAGGTCATGAGGGTGGGGCCCTCATGATGGGATTAAGGTCCTTAAAGAAGAGAGTAGAGAGCTTTCTCTCTCTCTTTCTCTGCCACGTGAGGACACAGCAGGAGACAGCTGGCCACAAGCCAGGAGGAGAGCTCTCACGGGGAAGTGAATCAGCCAACACCTGGATCTGAGACCTGCCCGCCTCCGAAATTGTGAGAAAGTAACTGTCTGCTGATGAAGCCACAAGTCTATGGTGCTTTCTTACAGAAGCCCAAGAAGACTAAGACACCTGCTCACTAGTAAAATATGGCCCAGTGAACACCCCACATGAGCATTCCTCCTCTGATGGCTTCGTTCTCTCAGCTTTCACTCATGATTTCGCCATGTGGCTAGTCCCAGAAATATGAGCTGAAGGGCCCAGCTGTGCCCCTCCCTCTCCTGGCTGTTTGACTGAGCTGAGGTTGGGGGTTACCAGGCAATCTGTGCCAGAGGACATGATTTCCATACTGGGCATATGATCCACGAAAACAATACTTTCCTGGTCTTTTAAAAAGAGTTCATAATGATGGAACACTTGGAACTTATTATGCTCTTCAAAGAACATCGTGAAATATTGATACATTTAATTCTAGGAACAACTTCAGGCAGAAAATATGGCTGCATTGTATGTCACAATATAAAATCATAACCACAGAGACACATCCATTAAAAAAAAATGCTGTTGAATTAAGAGTGATTGGCTGTTTGCATTAACTTTTGCCTGCTGCTTATTCATTTGATTTGTTATCAGCACTCACCAGCAGATGAGCAGTAGCAGGTGCAGAAAGGCTGAGAAATTTTGGCAAAGAAAAGCTTAAAATTGAGAAAATTTTATCCATTAAGTTATACTTTCTGAAAATTGCAAAAACCCAGCAATTACTCCAATTTAGTGATGGAACATATCCGTTTGCAGAGGATGAGAATCCCTAAGCTAGTTCTTCAAATTTCACACCGCAAGCAGTCCTGTACCACAGAGGCGGTGACTTGTCTGGTAACAAACTTTTTTCTGTCTGTGGGGACAACTAAGTGGGTAAAGACTAGCCACGCCCTTTCCTTGTTCTCATACATACAACCCTGGACTTGAGTAGACTTAGCTGGCAAGTAGATGATCCATTTGCTCACCACAAGTGATATTAAGTGTCATCTCCAGCTTGGAGTTAGGGAGAAAGGGCAAATATTAACCAGGAAGATGAGCTTGTGAATCTAATTTTGGATGAGAGCTGGTCCCAGGAGGTGGCCCAATACATGTAATCTGAATTGAAGGACACCTGTCACATTAAGCTTCCCCAATCTAGACTCAGCAGTCCCCAAATTTCTAGCATTAAAGAGGATCTGATCACTTCCAGTGGTTCCCGTTGAAAACAGTATTTACTGAGCACCTTCCTCATACTAGGCACTGCTGATAGAGATGTGCACAATAATCCTGGAATGGTTAACACAGTGTCTCATTAATGCCTCAGTCAGATCCACTTATCAGAAAATTTCCTCTATAAAGGGTAGGGAGGAACAGGTGGGAAACGGAAAAAGTGCTGAACACTTAGTAGGTGGCGATAACTGTGGTACAGATTAATCAGAACTTGGGGGTATAAATAGCAGAAGACAATCTGATCTATCTTAAGATACTCTCTTTTCAAAGAACCAGTATTTGGGTTTGGTTGATTTTCTCTATTTTATTTTTATTTTCAATTTTATTGATATCTCCTCTAATTTTTATTATTTCTTTTCTTCTGCCTGCTTTAGGAATAATTACACTTCTTTCTCTATTTCCCTAAGATGGAACCACAAATTATTAATTATAGATCTTTCTTCTTTTCTAACATACGTATTTTATGATGCAAATTTCCCTATAAGCACTGCTATGCTTCACTCTGTAACTCGCTAAGTTGTATTTTCACTTTCGGTTGGTTCAAAACATTTTTAACATTTCTCTTGACACTTTTTCATGGGCGCACGTGTTATTCTGAAGTGTGTTGCTTAATTTTTAAGATACTTTGGAAATTTCCAGGTAAGCTTCCATTATTGATTTCTAGTTTAATTCCACTGTGGTCTGAGGGCACACTTTGCATGACTTCTGTAAGCATGTTTAGGTGCAGTTTATGATCCAGAATGCGGCCTGTCTTGGTGAAAGTCCCATGTGAGCATGGGAAGAATGCGTCTTTTTTTTTTTTTTTTAACATTTTTTATTGATTTATAATCATTTTACAATGTTGTGTCAAATTCCAGTGTTCAGCACAATTTTTCAGTTATTCATGGACATATACACACTCTTTGTCACATTTTTTTCTCTGTGAGTTATCATAACATTTTGCGTATAATTCCCTGTGCTATACAGTGTAGTCTATTCTACAATTTTGAAATCCCAGTCTATCCCTTCCCACCCTCCACCCTCCTGGTAACCACAAGTCTGTATTCTCTGTCTGTGAGTCTATTTTTGTCCTTTATTTACGCTTTGTTTTTGTTTGTTTGTTTGTTTTTGTTTTTGTTTTTTAGATTCCACATATGAGGGATCTCATATGGTATTTTTCTTTCTCTTTCTGGCTTACTTCACTTAGAATGACATTCTCCAGGAGCATCCATGTTGCTGCAAACGGCATTATGTTGTCGGTTTTTATGGCTGAGTAGTATTCCATTGTATAAATATACCACCTCTTCTTTATCCAGTCACCTGTTGATGGACATTTAGGCTGTTTCCATGTTTTGGCTATTGTAAATAGTGCTGCTATGAACATTGGGGTGCAGGTGTCATCCTGAAGTAGATTTCCTTCTGGATACAAGCCCAGGAGTGGGATTCCTGGGTCATATGGTTAAGTCTATTCCTAGTCTTTTGAGGAATCTCCACACTGTTTTCCATAGTGGCTGCACCAAACTGCATTCCCACCAGCAGTGTAGGAGGGTTCCCCTTTCTCCACAGCCTCTCCAGCATTTGTCATTTGTGGATTTTTGAATGACGGCCATTCTGACTGGTGTGAGGTGATACCTCATTGTAGTTTTGATTTGCATTTCTCTGATAATTAGTGATATTGAGCATTTTTTCATGTGCTTTTTGATCATTTGTATGTCTTCCTTGGAGAATTGCTTGTTTAGGTCTTCTTCCCATTTTTGGATTGGGTTGTTTATTTTTTTCTTATTGAGTCTTATGAGCTGCTTATATATTCTGGAGATCAAGCCTTTGTCGGTTTCACTTGCAAAAATTTTCTCCCATTCCGTAGGTTTTCTTCTTGTTTTATTTCTGGTTTCCTTTGCTGTGCAGAAGCTTGTAAGTTTCATTAGGTCCCATTTGTTTATTCTTGCTTATATTTCGGGAAGAATGCGTCTTTGCTGTTGCTGAATGGAGTGTTCTATAATTGTCAATTAGATCAAGTTGATTGACAGTGCTATTCACATCATCTATATCCTTATTGATTTTCTGCCCGCTACATCTATCAATTACCGACAGGAGAGTGTTGAAGTCTCCACCATAATAATGGTTTTGTCTATGTATGTTTTTAGTTTTACCAGTTTTGGCCTCATGTATTTTGACACTCTAGTTAGGTACATACCCAGTAAGGATTATTATGCCTTCTTGGAGAATTGCTGCCTTTATCATTATGTAATGCCACTCTGTAATTTCCTTGCTCCAAAATCTGCTCTGTTTGGAATTAATATGACTATTACAGATTTAAAAAAAAATTAGTGTCAGTATACAATATAAATTTACTTTTAATCTATTTAAGTCTTTACAGTTAAAATGGGTTTCTTGTAGATAACATATAGTTGGGTCTTTTTTTGTTTGGGTTTAACCCACTCTATCTCTGTTTTTAATTAGCATAATGAAACTATACACATTTAAAATGATTATTGATATAATTTCTACTATATTTGTAACTGTTCTCTGTTCACTGTATTTGTTCTTTGATACTTCCCCCTACTGCCCTTTTTTCCTAACTTCTCTGGTTTTATTTGAACATTTTATATGACCCCATTTTATTCCTCTCTTAGAAGATCAATTATGCTTTTTAAAAAGCATTTTTAGTGGTTGCCTTAGAGGTTACAGTATACTTTTTTTAAGTTTTTAAAAAAATCTTAGTAAAGTATACATAACTTAAAACTTACCATTTTAACCATTTATAGGTTGACAATTAAATGACATTAAATACATTCACAGTACTGTCTAAGCATTACCAGCAACTATCCCCAGAACTTTTTAATCTTCCCAAACTGAAGCTTTCCACTCATTATACAATATACATCTAAACTAATCTAAGTTCACCTCAAATAACACTATATTCTTTTTTGTAGCCCAGGTACATTACAATGGAATATTCCAAATTAGTCCCTACTGTCCCATGTGACATTACTGTCATTCATTTCACTGGCACATAGGCTATAATCAGCAATATGTTGTTACTATTATTTCTTTAACAATTGTCTTTTAGATCAGTTAAGAGTAAGAAAAATAAAATATTTTATTTTACCTTAATTTATTCCTTCTTATTGATTCCTTTCTTTCAAGTTTTTTTGACCACTTTTAATATCTCACTCTGTGCTCTAGCTTGCATGATTTCTAATAATTTGTATGCTTTAATTCTTACCCTTACTCCTCTATAGTTAAGGTGTTTTGATTCTCGGGCTTCTTTCAAGATTTTCTCTTTGCCTTTGGATATCTGTATTTTGAATATGTTATACGTAAGTGTAGTTTTTAAGTATGTATTCTATTTGATGTTTTCTCACCTTCCTGGATCTGTGGTTTTGTGTCTGTCATTAATTTTAGAAAGTTCTCAGTTATTATTCAAACATTTTATTTTGCTTCCTTCTCTGTTCTCTGATATTCCAATTACATGTATCTTATTCTAAAATGGAGCAGGACCCTGTGGGGGCTTCCCAGGACAGAAACCATCCCCACTATGTTCTCTGCCTGACTTTTGTCTGTAGAAAAACTTTAGTCAAAAAATAAATTTAATCAGAGAAATGAGAAAATGCAGAAGCAAAGGTAAATAGTCAAACAAGATCAAATAATAATAGTCAGTCATTAAACAAAGTCAAGGACATTTAGTTCCTCCTCAAGGGCTACAGATAATATTCTGAGCCATATCCTTGAGCTATTCTATGGATAATGAAACCTCCACCAGGTAGAAGTTAAATGCATGATGACCAGACTGTAGCCATGACATAAGCTGCCACAATTTCAAGAACTGGCCTCAAGGAAATGGGAACAAACTGACTGGAACTGAAGATAAACTGCACTTAAACAATCAGGATGACGTTGATCAGACCACCACATGACTGCCAGAGCTAACTGTGCTGTTCCACATGTGGGCACCCCCCTCTGCCTATACACCCCGGAAGCTCCTCTTCTAGAGGCTGTTGCCCCCTGATTGTCAGTGAGGGAATTAGCCTTTGGACATGAGTCTGCCTTTCCCCCCAGTTGCTGGTCTCTAAAATAAAGCACACTTTCCTTTCTATGAGCACTTGCCTCTCGAATATTGGCTTTTGAGTGGTGAGCAGCCAGACATGAGTTCAGTAACAATACCTTTTAAAATTGCTCCAAAGTTCTTGGATTTGTTTGTTTGTTTTCTGCTATTTTTTTCTTTCTGCTTTTCAGTTTGGTTTCTGTTGATCCATCTTTAAACTCATGGATTCTTTCCTCAAATGTGTCAAGTCTACTGATGACCACGTGAAGGCATTCTTCATATCTGGTACAGTGTTTCTGACTTCTAGCATTTCCCATTGATCTTCTCATAGAATTTCCATCTACATTACTCATCTGTTCTTGTGTGTTTTTTAGTTTCGCCATTAGAGTCCATATCATGTTAATCACACATCTTAAGTCACCTATCTGCTCATTTCTACATCTACATCATATCTGGGCCTGTTTCCAATAATTATTTTGTCTCTGAAGACTACTTTTTCCTTGCTTTTGGTGTGTCTTATATAACCTGTGGTTGAAAGCAAGACATTGTATCAAGTAAAGGAATCTGAGATAAATAGGACTTTATCATGAGGATTTATTATAGTCTGACTAGGAATGGAACTGTGTTTACTGTTTGTTGTAGCTACAGGTGGCAGAAGCTTCAAACTCTTCTAGCCTCATTGTTTTTATCTCCTCTCCACATTTTGGGCTTCCCCAAGTACACTTCCTTAGTGGCCTTGATCTTGGGACTGTGACCTTCACAAGTGTTTCTCCAGTGGTATAACTTTTTCCACCTGCTTCCTATTCCTTTCCTTGCCTACAGCCTTTGCTGTCTCCTTGAAGCCCAGACCCTGTTGAGTGTTTCCACCCGCCTCCACCCCCACACTTCCCCAGAGGTGAGACAGGAAGGCTTGAAGGGCTAGAGTTGGAGGAGTGTCCTTTCTTCTGCTGGGATAAGGCTCTGACAAAGTCTTTTTCCCTGGAGAGGAGATCTTTGTTGCAGAGAAGGTCAGGGCAAATTTTATAATGATTACTTTTCCCCTGCCCCTTCCAGAGTCACGACTGGGTCTTTCTGGGATCTTTAGCATGAGAATCTAGTGGGGTTCCTGGAGGTGATGCTTGTGGAAGAGTGGCTTCTCCAAAGCCTACTGGTCCTTGGGAATTACAGTAAAAGCCAAAGAAAATTAACTGATTTTCAGCTTGTCTAGTTTTCTCTTATTGTAAGGATGGGAAGATGTCTCCCAGCTCTTTACATGCCAGAGCAGAAACCAGAAGTCTCTCTCTTAAGAAATGAAGACATATTTACTTACCTACATAACCAATTCATAGGCAGGGCAGAGATAGAGCTTCCCTCCAGGAGTCAACAGGACTAAGGACTTGAACGCTGCCAAGTCTGCTTCTTTACATTTTAACTCTATTACCGTATAACTTTTTTATTATTGCTGATTGTTGATCTGTTTTCTCTATGGCTGTAGGCAGCTCTGGACGCATACCATGACAGCTCTGTCACCACACAAGCAAAGAACCTTCCTCTTCAGCTTCAAGTTAAAAAGAAAAATCTCCCATAGGATGGTGATTGGCTCACCTCGCTTCACACACCCATACTCTGGACCAACCACTGTGGCTCTGGAGGCGAGAGACTATGACTGCCCCAGCCTGAATACGTACACACCCAGGGGGCCACATAAATGGGACCATTACTAGAAAAGATAATGGAGATTCTTCTTGGGCACATAAACAAGCATTTTAGAAGGGGGAATGTAGGAGAAAGCAGACAGACAAATAATCAATGGACAGGAGTGGGAAGAGAGTAACTCACTGAAGGCAAAATTTACCCACTTCATAGTTTCATGTACTTTGAAAACCTTTTAATCCTTCCAGATGTTTATGAGAAGGGATGATGTCAAGTCTTGCCTCTTACAATCCTTTGGTGAAGTGGGTAACTAAGTCTATTAATCTGACAATACATTGAAATTGAGTTATTGTGACAAGGGACTTCCATTATCTATTTCATCTAGCTGAAAACTGTCAGAATAAATCTCATGAGGGGGAACAATCAAAGCTGCTTTCTTTTATTTGCCATTTTTATATCCCATGAATTCTTATATCTGGCATGGTTTAATATACAACTCAGGACAGATGTGCAAGGTGGTGATTTCCACTGAAAGCTCCTACACCCCCAAACCCCACAAAATAAAAGTGAAAATCCCCTCCTAAAATAACAATTCCTGGCAGCTCAAACTGAATGAGACTGTCATTTTTTTTTGATTAATTAATGTTTGCTCATTCAAGTTACACAAGAAATGGCCTGAATCTCCATGAGAAATTTTTTAAAAAGGAACCAAAGTTTCCATAAAACTCTCTGTAAAAATAATCAGGAGGGGTATAAGATTTCTTTCTGTTAAATCCAACTAGAACTCATTTAAGCAAATAGTCTTACATAAACATAATCCATAGGCATCAAGGAGGGCTTAACCTAGGGTTTTAAATGTCATCAGGACTTGCCCTTGTGCCATCTCGTGGCTTCATTCTAGTTCACTTTCTTATGAGTCCAGTGGAAGAGAAAGCACGCCTCTCTCTCAGAACCCCCATCAAATCTAAAACTTACAGCTGGTTGGTTAGACTGAGTCACATGTTCAACCTCAATGCACTACTGTGCCAGGCAATGATGGCTCTAACTGGCGAGGACTAAAGAGGGTGGAGCCAGTATTTGCAGATTAGGATCTAAAGTAAAGGAAGGGCTGGTTTCCCAGAAGACACTCAGGGTTTTTCCACCAAAATGGTAGCAATAGCTGTAACAACACAGATGGTAACAAGAGACTTTTACGGAGGGCTCAGTATGTGCCCAGCACTCTTCTGAGCATTTTAAAGGTCGTAACTAATCTAATCCTCATGACCACCTCATAAGAAGATGGAGAGATTGGATAACTTGCCCAAGGTTATATAGCTAATAAATAGTAGAACCAGGATTTGAAGCTAGGTAGTCTGGCTCCAGAGTTAGTGCTGTTAACCATTGCTCAGTATTGACGCTTCAGAGTCATGGGGCAATAAAACCCAAAGGGCCCCCCTAGAAAGCAGGGTCCAAGGGCAGATAAGCAATGGTCAGTATCCCTTCTTGGAAGACATTTCTTCTTATGATCTTCAGCTGATTTTAAACTGTATTCTTATCCCAGACTGCCTGGCCCATTTGGAAAATAAACACACCTCAGATAGAAGGCTAAGAATACTGACTTGTAATTTATATATATTATTTTGGCCCTATGGCTCTAGTCTCAGTTTCAGGAGATGGACATCTATAAAAAAAAAGCTTTCCTCTTGAAGTGAACCGTTGTTTATATGTGTGTATCTGTGTCTGTCTCATTCTGTTTCTCCCCTGAAGGAAAGTATCTCCAGTTCACAAATATGTAGAAGTCAGACTGCTTCTCCATTCTCATCAACTCCATTGCTTTTCTCATCAAACCCCACGGGAAGCCTGCCGAGTTGGACGTCTGGAAATTGATTTCACCCTCCATGGCCACGCAAACCACCTGCAGTGCCCCTTGATAGTAGGAGAGTTTTAAGAGACTCCCAAAGGGAATTTTCACTGACAAGGCAAGACATCTTGTTTCCACCCAATATAGATACTTGTGGAGTTTACTGGAAAAATGGCTTAAGAAAATTTAAAGCCAGAAGAGTCAATGGAAGGGGACAAAACATTTGGAAACTTGGTGTTAGGAATTCTGAATAACTTTGAAAACAAAATCTTGATGAAGTCAGTGAAAATTATTTTATAGACATACTTCAGGAGTGTGATTTTTTTAATTGAATAAGTTGATAAGTTACTGGGTTTAACTACTTGCTTTTCTTCCTAAAAGGATTTATGCTGTGTAACCATCTAAAACCTGGAGGCATAAAACATCAATCATATCTTCTTTCTCATCAGCCTGCAGGTTGACTGTGGCTTTGCTCATCTAGACTGGCTGGGTCAGGGATGGCTCTGCTCCACAAATTTTTCATCCTCCTCCTGAAATCAGCAGGTCAGCTTGGGCATGATCTTCTCATGACAGTGGCAGAGACTGCAGAGACATTGAGCCAACTGTGTGAACACTTTTCAAACCTCTGTTTGTATTATCTGCCAAGTTCCCACTGGCCAAAGCAAGTCACTTATCAAGCGTGGAGTCAAGGCATGAAAAAGATGTCCCACCAACACAGGAAGATACTGCACCCTTACACAAGACAGGGAATGGATACAAGGAGGGACAAATGATCGGAGCGTTTAATGCAATCTATAAATCCTATCACCTAATCTTTGCTGATTAGACGAGGGGTGGTAGCTGATGAAAAGATCAGTCCTCAGAAGCTTTGAAGTTGACCAGGGCACACCCACGACTGAATGAACTGATCAGATGCTAACAGTAGCAAACACCTACGGTGTGCTTACTACTAGCCAGCCGGAGCTCTATTTTACATATATTACTGAATTCTCACAACAACCTTATGAGATAGATACAATGATTATCCCCATTTTACTCAGAAGGAACTGGAGCAGAGAGAAGGGAAGTCACCTGCCCAGCTGGTAAGAAGGGACCGGATTCAAACTGGGGCAGTCTGGCTCCAAAGCTCGCGACTTTAACTGCTAGATTTTCTTTTAACTTTAAAAAAAATTTTTTTCTTTTAACTGTTTTTCTTTTAACTTCTTTTTTTCATTTTTTCTTTTAACTGCTAGGTGTCTCTTGGAGGGAAACAAAGAATTTTCAAAATCATGGAGCAAAGTCATAGGATGCCACAGCAAGCCAAAGCCACATGTAAGCTTGGTTTAAGAAGGAATGAGGAAGCATGCAGAGGCTGAGGAAGTCAGTATAGAGACAGAGGAGGAAACAGATGCGGGAAGATGGGAAGGCTGCAAGAGCTGCACTGAGAAGAGAGAGGAAAAGAAGCTGGGTCCCTAACACGGTTCTGGGTCACGTTTCTGGTTCTGTCTGTCTTCCACTGAAACCTCTGCTTTGATGGTGAAATAATGATAGTCAGATCCCGGTTTCCTGCAAAGGATATTGCCCCTTCTTAGGGACTTCATTTGGGAAAGCGCTAATGAGATTTAAAACACTTTATGATTCAAAAACGTACTGCTTGCTGCAGTGGTTTTAAACTTTCATAAATTCACTTGTAGATTTTAAAGCAGAAGAAGTAATAGTAGAACCATTTTGGGTAAATGGCACGTCTTCCTGGGGCCTCCCCTTCACATTCTCTGCTCTGAGATGAACTCTGTTGAATCACGAGGATCTTTAAAAAACTGTTTTTTAAAAACAGTGACCCAAAAAGAATACAAAAAATAATATATATATGCATAAATATGTAACTGAATCACTTTACTGTACACCAGAAACTAACACAACATTGTAAATCAACTATACTTCAATAATACACAAAACAAAACAAAAACGTTGACCCAGACCAAGCATTGGTAAGCTTTTCCTTAAAGGGACAGATAACAAATATTTTAGGTTTTAGACTCCATGGGCTGCCACTGCAGCACAAAAGCATTCAGAAGCAATATGTAAATAAGTGTGCATGGCTGTGTCCCAATAAAATTTTACTGATGGGCACTATAATTTGAATTTCATATCATTTTCAAGTGTCACAAAATCTTTTTTTCTTATTTCTTTCCATCCATTTTAAAATGTAATGTCCTCTTCAGCTCACAGGCCACATAAAGACAGGTGAGGGGCTGGATTTAGTCTTTGGACTGCAGACTTCAGTCCTCTGAAGCAGATCTTTGTCAAGAGACTCTGGTTAAGAACTCTGCCCTCACTTATGTGTAAGGGACAGGGACAATCTTGGCTGCATGCTAAGTGGGTGTGTCCTGTATAAAATAGGATTTCAGCACTAGAGGTGGTTTCAAACTCTGAATATCTCTCATCTCCGAAGATTCCTCCCCAAGCCACCTCACAGCTATTTGCTGCCCTTTTCAACCCATAATCACTTTTATTCCACAATACAAAAGAGGACTTAAAAACCAGTCTGAAATTCTGCAGGTGTGAGATCCTTTCTGAGAGCCAGTTTTGACCTAAGGCGCTGGGAGGGAACAGTTGAGTGTTTCCATTCTTGAGGTTTCAAGATTGAATAACAAAGACAGAAGAAGGTGCAGGCCCCGAGGGCATTCTCAAGGCAGAACTTCACAACTAACCCTCTCTTCACTGCCTCGCTGGGGTCAGTGTGGATAGCAAATCCACAGAAGCTTCCTAACTTGGGTTTTTGGAACCGTCTTGTCAGCTTTCAATTTGCTGTGCCAATGAGCGGGTGGAGCAACCTTGGATGATCAAAATAACCAACTCCCAGCAACTCTTCTACATCAAAGTCTTTTTAAAGTGCTTCTGGAGCAGCTGTGGTTTCTTCCTTCCCCCTTGGAGCCAATAAACAGAAAGACAGGAAATGAAGGAAGGAAGGAACTCTCTAGAAGGCCCCAAATGTAATCAGCTTCAGAGCAATTAAGGATTGACTGTATTTTTATTATCATCTAAATCCCCTTTGAGGTCGATGTTAAAAGCTAATTCGCTTTGGCTGTATCTTTAATGCATGGGATTTATTTTTAAAAAGTCATTTGCAGAAGAAAAGCAAAAGAGGACAAAGCTTCTATTTTGATTGACTATGATTTGTTAATTGCTTGACCACTCAAATTAAATTGAGTTAAGTATCAAGTCAGCCCAAAATGTCAAGAACTTTCCCATAGATGTAGACACAGAATATACAAGAGAAAATGAGTGGAAGTAATCAATCCTCCCCTAAATTTCCACTTCTCTCTTACTTTCTGTGGAAACACCTCACAATTCAACCCCCCAGTCTCCTAAAGGACTGATTTAACTGCAAGCTTTAATTTTCTTACTTTTCTTTGACTAGATAAACCCCTGAATAAAATATTCTTTATAATATCGGTTGAAAACATACCATTCCTCTTGGAAAAATATGATACGATGGTAATTTATAAATGCTTCTCTCTTTCTTTTCTTTTCTTTTCTTTTCTTTTCTTTTCTTTTCTTTTCTTTCTTTCTTTCTTTCTTTCTTTCTTTCTTTCTTTCTTTCTTTCTTTCTTTCTTTCTTTCTTTCTTTCTTTCTTTTACAACAGTCACTCTGCTTAATGTGATATTTGTAATTAGGAGATCTGGTTTAATGCAAACATGGCTCAGTGATACAGGAAAGTAGCAAGAGAAAATAAAAAGTGCGTATCTTAGAATCCTTCTCTGCTGGGGAATCAGCAGTTATGCCAACTAATTGTATTTTTGCAAACTCTAACTATTCTATAAAGTGCTAAAAAAAATCTTAATTCATGATTTTCCCAAAGCTGTCATTTGGTCTCAGTGGGTGGTCAGGAAGTGAAGCACAGAACATCAGTGTGTTGTTTCTCAGTGAGTCTTCCCTCTGATCAAGCTTGGAGCCCAGGCAGGAAACAATATGCTCATTGCTTTACTGCCATTGCGGATTGTTCATTAGTTTTAATTATTTTCTAAGATCTAGAGGGAGCCATCAGAAAAAATTAATCATGAATGGAAGGCAAGGCAGCCTTCTGTGATCATAAAAACACATAAAGCACTCTGGATTATGGACTTTTTTATGATTTACACTCAAACTTGAACTGAAGGGGGCATATGGTACATCAGCATTTATTAAAAAAAAGCATGGGGATTTATGATGGATCATAAGTTTTGTTGTACAATAAGTTGCCTTTCTATCGTATTTTTAAAGTCAATTTTGTGAGTATGTGTGGTGGAGTCCTTTCCTGGTTTTGACCTTGTTAGAGAAATGAATTGAAAAAAAATAGCATCTAATAGTTAGGAGGGTGTTTAAAGATTAGGCCAATTATGCAATGTTTAAATTTGCTCTAAGTGGTCCTACTAGAAAAGAATTCTCTTTTCTGGAGCAGCCCTTTCCACCCTGGAAGGTTCAGGCATTCAGAACCCCGTTGCTCCATGACTCTCCATACTTGCTGACCACCAGTTTCATAAAATAGACCCAGTCTTTCTCCTATGTTATCCCTTCAAGTAATGAAGCAGTTATTGAGTCCCTTTGCATTTTCTAAAGGGTTTAAGACTGCAGGCTCTGGAATGTAACTGCTGAGGTTACATAGTATCCCTGGGAAATGATTTCGCCATTGTAAGCCTCAGTTTCCTCCTCATGAACATGGTTGTGAAGATTAAAATGACAATATTCAAGTAAGAACTTAACAGAGAGGTTTCTCAAATGGTACGTGCTCAGTAAATGCTAGTTATGACTACCGATATTATGACTATATTTCTGATGAAAACATGTGACAGGGCTTTGAGTCCCCTCATTATTAGGGTGACCAACTTGTCCTGGTTTTAGAAGTGGAAGTCCACATCCTGGGAATGTCTCTCAGTGTCAGGCAGCCTGGGATGACTGGCCACCCTACTCTTACTTCAGGACTTTTCCTCCCCAGCTGAAGTAGCTTTAAGGTGTCTCTGGAAAGACTTGCCACACGAAAGAGTCCAGTTAAAAGCTGCCTGGAGTGCCAATAAATGTGTCTGGAGATACGGTCTGACCAATTCTTTGATGAAACCTTGCTTCCTTTCTGATAACTCTGGTGCCTTTGATGGTGTGCCCTCAGTCTTCAGATTTGGGCTCATTCTGGATTAACTTTGGGTGCCTCATTATGAATCTTATCTGATCCCTCACTTATCCATCTATGTATGGCTGCCTCCCACTTCACAGACAGAACCAAACTAATGCTCATTTTTGCTTACTTGGTACTGAGTCGGCATTTCTCTTGAAACTGCCTCCTTCCTAGGACACTGACTAAATCACCCTGTACAGTCACAGACACTGACTTGGAAATTAGTGAAAATCAATTCATCTGCACCCATAGGTATTGGCTTTTCAACAACTTTATGAATGCGCTCAATGTGTTCTGTCCTCTAACACATATTTTTGTATCTGTCTATATTCACATTATAAAAGAACTAGTCACTGCCTTTCTGGAACTTCAATATACTGTTTCTCCTATATTTATTTACCTTCTGTTCTGGAAATCCTTTCAAAAAGGAAAATGAGTTTGATTAGGCATAGCTGGTTCCTATGATAACACCTTCCATTTATGACAGCTCTAAAGCCATCTATGTGCTTGTTGCTATGTATATGGTCCATGAAAAGACAGCAATAGACAGAGAGAAAAGCTGCAAGGTTTCTTTAACTGCAAAGGATGAGGAAATTTACCTGCTTCAAAGTGTTTGCTCAAAGTAGAAGGTATAACTAGTATCCTCTTGCCTTCCCAGGTGTCCCCAAATTCTCCAGGGAAGCCTATGGCTGGTACCTGCTTCACGCAGTATTGGATCCTCCCCAAGCAAAAAGCCTGCACTATCCTGTTCTCAAAGGTCTCAATATCCTCCTTGCCTTCCAACTGCTCTTAAGATTTTGGCTATGAGCCACCAACTCACCAAGTGCAATTAATTAGTAGAAAGCAACCCCTGCACATTCCAGAGTGTCCACTGCCAGATTTAGGTGAGTCTAGGGTAAATTTCTCAAACACGGACTCCTTCTGCAGAGCTAAGTTTCAGACCTGCCTTAGGTTTCTTTTGATATTACATTTTAGAAAAACTGCCTGAGATTATGATTAACACACTAGCCAGGGGTGCACAAACCCTCTTTTCTACTTGTCTTGAAAATTCACGAGTAGATTTGCTCATCTTTGGGCTTCTGAAGAAGCTCCACATTATTTATTCTCTTTTGAGATTTGTGGTGCTTCAGATTCTCTTTCTCAAATGGAACTTCTGGTGTGGAACACAACTGGGACTTCTGGAGAGCTGGTAATACATTACAAGTCATAAGCAGGGTTTAAGGAGGATGAAATAGTCTTTTGAGGCCTTTATCTTTCTGAACTTGTATAGAATATGATTATGTCCTTTCTATTATTCCATATGCATTTTATCTTGTATTAGATTGTAAACTCTTGAAGAACAGCAAATATTTTTATATGTTTTTGTATTCTACATGTTGTTTAGCATGGGGTCTTATGAATTGATCATTGGTGTGTGTAAAAGTATTTTCTACATATAGAAATTAATCAGACATACCCCTCCAGGTAAGAAAGAGATTTTGCTAGAATTACAGCTAACTGTAAACTGGAATTTAGCATAAGGTTTAACAGAGATCGTTAAAGGGGGGTTGTTTAGTGGAGTTCCACAAAATAGTGGGTGGCTCTGTGTCCTTGCCTAACCCCTGCCCCTCCGCAGCATCAACAATGCTAATGACAACAATTGCCATTTATGTGGTGGTTGACTGATCACACAGTCAATGCTTATTCTACTGCCCAGCTTCTGAAGTAGGTTATCAATAATCCCACTTCACAGATGAGAAAACCGAGGCTTAGAATGTGGCAGTGACTTTGCCATGGAAACAGAAGTTCCAAGGACAGAGCCAAGATAAAACTGACTCATCCGGCTCCTTCTACCCTTCCCAGCTTGAACTTCCATGTCTTTGTTGTTTTGCCTATACTTTCACGGCACGTGGGAAGCAAAGCTTATGTCCAGCAGCAACACAAGTCATAAACTCAGGAGTTAAGCTCTCTTTCTCTCATTTCTACTTCTACTCCATAGGCAGGTCCTCTCAATTTTCCTACCAAATTTCTATCGGTTTTGTCTTTCTTGATCTCCCCAGCTGCCACCCAAGTCTAAGCTAACTTATATTTTCTCTGCCTGGATGACTCCCTCCTGTCACTCTTAATACCAGGGGCTCTCAACTTGAATGCGCATCAGAATCACCTGGAGATGATTAGGGCGCAGACTGCAGGGTCCCACCCCAGCGCTTCGGGATGGCGCCTGGGAATGTTCATCTCTAACAAGTTCCCAGGTACACCGCTGCTGTTGGTCTGGGGACCATACTTTGAAAACCACTGCTCTACATGATCTAGTTCCCACATAACAGCTGGCGTGGCCTTTCCTACACTCAAATCAGACTGTCTCACCCTTGCAAACAGACTACCAACATCTCCTCATTTACACACTACAAAAACCTGACCCCTCACCCCAGCCTGTGAGGTCCTCTTGGATGTGGCTCCTGGTGATGTCTCCGACCTTGTTTCCTCCTTGTTCACTGAGCCTCCTTTCCATTACTCATCACTCAAGCTTCTGCCCACTTCAGAGTCTTTGACCAGGAATGTTCCTTCCCCAAATCCTTGAACGTATGGCTCCTCCTTTTCATCGAAGTGTCAGCTCAAGACTCATCTTCCTAGAGAGACCTTTCCTGACTTTCCTGTTAAGAACTGCCCTCCCAGTGATTCTCCTATCCCCTCATCCTTATTTTCCTTGATAATTTTCTCCTCCTACCACCAGAATGCAAGCGCCATGAGAGCTGGGCTGTCATCTGCCTTGTTTACCCCCCTGAATTCTGTACCTACAACCATGGCTGCTGCAGTGCATTACTCAAGAAATATTTCATAAATAAACTAGTGAGTCTCTACGACTCTCTTAAAACTCACAGCATCCTCCAGGTTTTAGTAATCCAGTCGAGACTCTAAGTCTTAGGCCATCTGACTCTCAGAGGGTCAATTCCAGGAGCCCCATAACCTTCTTTGCCTTTACAGATACAACTAGATGAGACCAAGGGCACCTTGCAGCTGTCCTAGGCAGCAACAAATTTTAGGCCATAAATACCTCAATAAATAGAGCCACAGAACAGATTTTTCTCACTATTTGAACACAGTAGGAAGAGAGATCCTGCAGGAGGTAAGGAACTTGGAGAGATGGGCAACTGACTCTAAGCACCATCCATAAATACATTTAGACTCTTGCTGACTCCATGGATTGGACTAGGCTACGATCAGGAACAGGTGCAGCGGCATAGAGCTGTGTGCGTGTGTGCGCGCGCACATGCGCGCATGTGTGTGTGTGTAAATAAATATGCAGACAAAACATCTGTGGTGCGTCTAATGGTCCTTCTCTGAGGGAAAGTCCCAATCCTTCCTTCTCAGTATATGTAGCTCTTGGTGGTGATTTCAATGGCTGGGCATGGGATCCAAGCTTAGCCAATCAGATTATTCCACTCCACTCCTTCATGATTGGTCAAGGGATACAAAACTGGATCATGCTGGGCCAATGAGAGACCCCCCCTGTGAATTCTCCTGGTGGTATCAGGAAATATACTCTCTCTGTGATCATGAGAAGGCTGTGAGCTTGGGGACTTCGGTGACCACTGAATGAAGAGAACCTATCTGGGAAGAAAGTGGAATCTAGATATATATAGAGAGAGTGAGTCTGGGTGACATCAGTTTAGACCCTGGATGCAGACGTGCCTGAATCTAACACTTGGATTTCTTCCTTAGGTGAACACATTATTTTCCATTTGTACTTAAGCAAATTTGAAATATACACTGTTACTTACTACTGAAAAGGCGCTGAGGGATCCAGCGTGTCCCACATGTCCTTATGAGACTCCTCCCTGAATAGTTCTGCTCTGCTGTGTTATTTTTCTGTCAACACTTAGAGGCAGTTGGAACCACCCACAACACAGCAGTTAAGCTACTGGGAATAAAGAGCCCACACATCATTGCAAAGACGTTGCTGAAAATGGTATTAATACCAGTGCCTCCATTTCTGTGGCATTTTCTTCTAAAGAGGCCAAAGAATCTAGTATATGTTTCTCCTCTCTTTACCCTGTTTCTGTAATGGAAGAAGGAAAACAGAGACTCCCAAGCTGTGTGACCCTGGGAAGTGATATTATATCTCAGTGCATTAAGGGACAGGAGGCAGGAGTTCCAGACATGATATTCAATGAGACTGTGAGGCATAATGTGAATTAATGAGGATCTTGACTGTAGGGTTTTCCAAAATAAAATGTTGGCATTGAATACTATTGTCTGCAAAAAAGGTCTGAGAAAATAAATTCTAGGTCACATCAGAACCTTTCAATGTCACTTAGAAGCATGGAAAAGTCACTGTTATGTTTCTCAACAGATCTTTTATCTAAAAGGAGCACATGATGATCTGAAACAGTTTTAAGAGATCCACTTACTCTATTTTACTACCAACTTCTCTAGGGAAATAACATTGTAATTTTACCATAAACTTTGGTGCATAAGCCAGTGTAACGTGCCCAAAGGTTAAGCTATGAATTACAGATGTCTTCCAGGTTTCCTAAAGCAAATCTGACTCTGAGATGATGAGTTTGTGTGACCTACACTTGTGAAAAGACACATCTACATCTTCCCTTCGTAAGGGTTATAATTCATCTGATAACTTGCATTCTGCCAATTTATTCAAAGCCCTTCAGGCCGCTATTACTCAAACATGAGCCAATACGGAGCCACTGGACTGACAGGGCATTTGTGTCATCACATGCAGGTACAGTATTCGTCAGCCCTTTAACACTCAGTATGTGTACAGTCGGGAAATACATTTTATATTATATTAATATATTCCAAATAGGAAAATATAAAAAAGATGTAGCTCTTGTTTCCAGTTATAAAGCAATTCATTGGAAGTCCATGGGAGACATCAGAAAACATGCCAAGGAAACATTTAAGTGACTGCTCTTGCTAAAACAAACAGAATAAAACTTGCAGAGCGAGAGCTAGATGGGGTTCATGAGAAAAAGCTTATTGGGAGAACTGAGTTTTACTATGAGATTTTTTTTTAGAAGGAAGGGACTATGTGTGTATTTGGGAGTTTCTGAAGAGTTGTGCTTTTGTATAAGGGTGGAAGGAGGCTGTTTATAAATGAGGACCAGAAAACCGTATTCTGAGGCATGACTGGACAATATTTCACTTTATACCATCTAAAATATCAGCGAGGTGACTAGGACACATTTATCTCTCATCAGGATTGGTGTCTCAACAACAGCAGTAGTGGTTGTTAATTTTTTTATGCTCAAATATTGCATCGAGCATGTTTATACTAAAAAAATTATAATTGGAGGTATGGAAATTAAAACGTAACAGGGCATCCTGTATTTTCACTGACTGCATCTGGAAACTCTAGAAGAATCTCAGTCGAAGCTTGCTGTTTTTCTTTCTTTAAAGAGGGACTAGCAAGTGTGAAAGATATTCCTGCTAACACTCTACAGCACTCATTACGTGCCAGGTTCGATTCTGGACATGTGACACGTTTTAACTGACTTAATCCCTACAAAAACCCAGGAGGTAGGTTTTACTACTTCACTTTCTTTTTCCCAGGGGGAGAAATTGAGGTACAGAGTGGGGAGAAATTGACCCAAGGTGACAACCCAAGCAGTCTGGTTGCAGAATCCATGCTGTTAACTACGATGTAATTGTGCCAGGTGGGGCCTGTGGCCCCAAGGTGACTGAGAAAAACACCTCATCATGGCTCTTTTAACATGGTGAATCTTGGTGCTTAACTGTTGGCTCAGCTCTTAGAACCCAAAGCGCAGTCCCTGGGAAAGAGCGCCACTGACCCTGAAGACAGCCCCAGGTTCCCCGGCCCCCGGAGTCTGGACACCACCCAGTAGTGCAGCTGTCCCCTCACCGTCCCCTGCCACCCACCCACCCCCTCTGAACGCCCCCAGGTGCCATCGCTGTCTCTTCCCTGACTAGCTCATGATGGTCATTGTATGATGACTGTATCACACCATGGAAAGATGATATTACAGTACGTCATACTAACCCCTGCCCAGGCTCTTGCCTTGGCCAGAGGCTCTCCTGGAACGTAGTGGGTGGGAGGGTCCTGCAGGAGCTGAATAAGAGGAGATGCCACCCACGTGCCTAATTTACTGCCAGGGATTCAAACACTCACTAGGCTAAAAGCCCATTCCTTTTACTCTATTTTATATGTGTCAAGGTTTATCCCCAAGATCAGAGGGAGGTCCTGATATATTTTCAAATAGGAACAAATCCAACACAAATCCAACAGACATATCTTGAGAATTCCAGTGAGAAGAACTATATACATCACTTAAGGGTGATTTCCATTGAATTGAGGCTCTAATTTGTCCAATGTGAATAAAAGCAAATCATAAATACGCATTGTTAGCATATTTAGAAATGATTTGGTCCCTGTATTGACTTATGTGGGCTTTTTGTATTACACTATCAATTTGTGGAGTGTTCAAGCATTTTATTTCTAGTGAGACATTTATTTCAATAAAGTGATATAAAACCCTTCGTCCGTTCCTACTTAGAGCTGAGGAATAAGCCTATTTGTAATGACTCTTACATGAGAATTGTATTGAATACTTCTCTATTGTAATCAGACATTACATGAAATTAGAAACAAAAGGAGAGCAAAATCTATCAGCCATGGCGGAGGGATTGAGATAAAAATGACTCATTTGACTGGGTTGCTTTGGAAAATTAATAACAGCAGAGGTAATTACTAACCTGGGAGAGCCAGACCCTTGATCATTCTTTAACACTTTTAAACATGAGCTGTGCGGAAACTCATCACTGCAAGGCATGTGCCTGTTTGCTGCAGTCAACAATCAGCTTACTCAAGCGGCTCAAAACTCACATCTTCCAGATCAGTGGTTCTCAACTAGAGGTGACTTTGTCCCCAGGGGACATCTAGCAATGGCAGAAGACATTTCTGGCTGTCCCAACTTGGGGTGTGGGTGCTACTAGCATCTAGTGGGTAGAAACCGGAGATGCTGTTACCTGTTCTATGATGCACAGGAGAGCCCCCCTGACACAGAATTTCCCAGCCCCCAGTTGCAATTGTGCCAAGGTTGAGAAACCCAGGCCCTAGGCCCTGCCTCAGAGTCATCAATTGCCCTGACACAGAGCTCACAAGGCAGGTCATGAGAGCACCTGGAAAAGAGGCAGTGATGATAAGACCAAGACGAATGGTCCATCTCCTGCTTCCTTTGGACGAGGTCTCTATTCTGCACAGAGGGCTTGGCCTGTCCCTTCATTTTTCTTCTAGCTCTATCTGCTCCCCAGCACGGGGGCATATATCACAGCCACCTGGCTGCCCGCTGTAACGTATCGCTGCAGGAACAGACATCTCAATGCATCAGAGAAAGGGCCACTCTGGACACAGCTGGCCAACAGGGTGCTCAGCGGGGAAATTTAACCTGGCTCTTTTCTCGGAGTCCTCATCCCTTGGTTGTTTGGGAGTGTTTTAACCCTTACTCTTGAAGACCTTTACTTTTACTATGACTTTTACTTTACTTTTACTTTAAACTTTACTATTGTCCCCCAGCTTCTGGGGGCAAAAGGTATAGGTGTACATGGAAGACTGAGATCACCGAGCAAACGTGCTAAAAACATCTGCATCACATGCCCAAATACTGCTTGTGTGTGCAAGTAATTCTTTGTACACTTTGCTTTATGTTGTGCAAAGCTGACAACGACCACTTTGCTGATAACCAAAACAATGGAGCAAATCACCCACCAAACCCACCGTCAGGTCGACCGGACCTTGAAGCTTTTCCCCGCCACCTTAGTTCCATCAGACATACGGCAGCTTTGGCAGGGGGGATTGCAACATGCCTCAGATCATGCCATTTGCTTGTGTGATGCCCTCTTTCAAAAATCAAGCAACTATTGCTACTCCTTCATCTCAGACACTGTACTGTTTTGTCCAGAGGTGTTGCCCATTTTCCTACATTTTTCCAGAGACAATATTTAATCTTAGTGTGGATTTCCCAATATGCATATTTCCCAGCTTCTCAAATGTTACACACTCATTTTTAATAGAAGCACAGGATTCTGAGAGATGCTTGGTCCTATCCTCCCATTTTACACATGAGGAAACTGAAGTCTAATGCCTCCTCAAGATTGCTTTGTAGACAGCTACTCTTCAAGATAGTTGCTGCTCCTTTTTGGAATGATTTTCTCTCTTTACGCTTCTGCCACAGGACGTGGCCACGTTACCTGCTTTGGCCAATGAAACACGGGCAGAAATGGTGGTGTGCTACTTTCAAGTAGGAATTTTAAGAGCCATGATGTGGTTCTACTATGACCTGTACCTCTCTCTCTGATACAGGTGGTATCCTGAATGGGGACTGTTTCCTCAACCTGGCTTCCACATCAAGGATGAAGCAAGGCCGAGCCACAGCCAATTCGGAACAACACAAATGAGAAATAAAGCTTTGCTGTTATAAGCTGCCACTTGAGGCCCTCTGTTAATGCAGCGTCATGGAGCCTACACTGACTGATACAGTCACCCCGCAAGGGAAGAGGAATATGGTTTAAGCCCTAGTCCTTATTCTGAGACCAGCTTTTTTCTAACGAACCACAATGAACAAAACAGAATCCAGCTATAATGAGCTACGCAAAGAACAACGCTCAACATCTGAGTACAGCAGCCTTGGTTCTGAATACTAGTAGTTAGCCTGTATCTTAAACTAAGTGGAAAGACTTCATGGATTACCCACACCACGGATCAGTTGCATTTGTGGGTTGCAAAATTCCTCAGCAAAGCCTCGCCTCAAGTTTAGGCTTTCCATAAACTTGTATTATGCTGCACATGGGGTAAATTTCATCTTACCCAGTGCCAGACATGTTAGATTTAAAAGGTAAAAACAAAATACAACAAAAACTCCTGAAATTCAGAGGGCATCAAACAAAAAATAAGACAGAACGACAGAAAGGCAGAAAAAAAGGAAAAAGGAAAAAAAAAATTCTAGACATGGCGCAGAACTGTAAACATCACTTAAGTGTATAAATTTGCTTCGTTATTTTCCAGTTAACGAGTTTTCCAATAAGCTTTGAACATTCTGGTGATGTCTTTACTTAACACTGTAATTTCACAAACTGTCAAGAAAGAAGAACTCCACTGGGGTAAATGAAGATATGCTTGGATTTTCTTAATTGCCACCTTGCTCAGCCTTGGAGCTCATTGTTCAGCTGTGTGACAAATGGTTCTAAGCACCGTCAGGCAGTCGCAGGGGAGACCGGGTTGCTATGCGATGTGCCCGCCTCATTACTGTGTTGCTGACAGCCTGGGCTGAGAAAGGAAACAACGCTTGGCTTCAGGGGTGGAGGTGCTGGGGCCAGCGTGGCAGTGACTGACAAAACAGAGCGGCTTTTGCTATTCCGGCCGCATGTTAGCTCTCCCCAGCCATCCACCCTGGGAGAAGGATTGGCTTAGAGGTAAAGCCTCAGTGCCCTACACCGGGTCTCGGCAGCAGTCCCTAACACGGTGCCTGGTACACTGCGTGTTCTCAATAAATGCTTGTCGAATGAATGAATGAATGAATGAATGAATGAATGAACAGCTCTCCTAATGAAGCTTATCAACTCATTCTTTCTTCTCTCCACTTGCCAGAAGAAAGACTGAATAAACTTAATGACCTGATGATAACAACTATTACAGCTTTTCACTTTGAGGCTCCAGCTCAGACTAATTACCTCCCCTTCCCACCTTCGTTCACTCTTTGGTACCCATTTCTCTGTCCCACCAGTTCTGAACTCCTTTGAGAGGTGAGCCTGCAGCTGAGGCAACCCTTAACCCTTCCTAGTGTTTCACCAAGCATATTGTTCTTAGCAGGTGTTCTGGGCTTTAATTTTTTAAACGCTGTTTTATATTCCTGATGTGTTGTGTCTCCGAAATGTTTGCTGCTTAGAAGAGAGATGGGATGAGAAGAGAAAATAATGAACACAAAGGAATAAATTGCTGGAGGAGGGATTTTAGATGCAAAGGTAGGGGAAATACTTTTTGGAACCCTTCTGCCCACAGGAGTGGTTTCAAATCCTAGTTCACAGGCTGGCTTTCGTATATGACATGCATACTCAACGGGGGTGACGTTGTCCCCAAGAGGGCGAAAACTGGTTCTTGCTGGACTGAAAAAATTCTTAGCTATTATAATGGTTTGTGATCCTCCAAGGGTCATAACACATAGACGTACATACTATATCAGCGGTGTTAAAACTTCATGGGGGTGTGTGATTAGGAAAAAAAATGTTTAAAAAGACTCTTTGTGGGAACAAGAAAGAAAAAGAAAAGGTCAAGAAACACTGGTTAATGTGGATGTTTTTCTCAGCCTAAAGAAAGGTGAGTTTTGCCCATTATTGTGTATATATGTATACATGTCCGTACAGTGTAGGAGAGTTAGGTAATCATGCAATTTGGCTACTAGGACTTTCGGGGAAGACCTAGACTTTATTGTGAGATTTTCCTTTTTTAGCAAATTAAACATTAGATAATTCTGTTGATATCCACATTAAAAAAGAAGTCTCTGGTTATTTTATTCCAAAAACAAGTGAATCAGTATTCTGAACAGTGGACAACTCAGTCCCTGTGTAAAATGAGTCTTGCCAAATATTTAACAAAGAAAGAGTCTTGGAGCATATTAAGGGAGTTACCTCAGGCCCAGGAAGAACTTTTGAAAGAGATGACATTTCAGTAAGACCTTAAACAGGGCTCAGTTAATCGTACTCTTCAGCTCATGGTAAATGACGGCTCATTGTTTGGGCTGTTTGCTTGATTCATTAATTCACTGAGTCCCTCTATACCCCACTCTCATGCTTCTCTCCTCCAACATTTTAATGTGCTAATGTGTATTCATTCTATTTGATACATTATTAAAAAATACATATTGTTTTCCTACCCGCCTGCATTTTCAGTTTGTGTACATGGCAGTGTTACTACGTATCTTATTCTGTTTCTTTC
The DNA here is from genome assembly GCF_009834535.1 of Camelus ferus. Taxonomy (NCBI): domain Eukaryota; kingdom Metazoa; phylum Chordata; class Mammalia; order Artiodactyla; family Camelidae; genus Camelus; species Camelus ferus. The sequence goes on along the minus strand of NC_045712.1, from coordinate 2,820,079 downwards.
TCTTCCTATTTTTACTGTGGGTTAAAGGTCTCTCCGTGTTGTTCTGTTGCTTCCTCTGCTGCATGATCCTCCTGGATGTGTGTCCACAATCTTCAATCCACACTGTTGTAGAAATGCATACCCCGGTTGTCTCCAAATCCTCTGAAACTCAAATATCCCAGCAATGAAATTTCTCATACATGCCCGGAGTTTCCTGGGATGCATCCCAGGCAGTGACTTTCCAGATTCATCCTGAAGGTGAATTGTGAACCATTTTCAAAACTCTTTTGATATCATTTGCCATAATCGTGTGAGTTTTCTACTGTCTAACAATACTTTATATTTCTGAGATATATTTCATTTGATTATGAGGTATTTTTACATCTGTTGAATTAAGTTAGATGATGTATTTTATACCTATTTTCATAAATAAAATGTGCCTACAGCAGTGGAAACTATAAACAAAAGAAAAAGACAACCTATGGAATGGGAGAAAATATTTGCAAACGATGTGACTGACAAGGGCTTAATTTCCAGAATATGCAAACAACTCATACAACTTAATAACAACAACAACAAAAAACCCCAAACAAACATGGCCTATAGGCACATGAAAAAATGCTTAGTATTGCTAATTATCAGAGAAATGCAATCAAAACTACAATAAGGTATCACCGCACACCAGTCAGAATGGCCATTATTTTTAAAAAGTCCACAAACGATAAATGCTGCAGAGGATGTGGAGAAAAGGAAATCCTCCTACACTATTGGTGGGAATGTAGTTTGATGCAGGCATTGCAAAAAACACTATGGAGATTCCTTAAAAAACTAAAAATAGACTACCGATACGATCCAGCCATCCTACTCCTGGGCATATATCCAGAGGGAACTCTAATTCAAAAAGATACATGCACCCTCAATGTTCATATCAGCACTATTTACAATAGCCAAGACATAGAAGCAATCTAAATGTCCAATGACAGATGATTGGATAAAGAAGATGTGTTACATATATAAAATGGAATATTACTCAGCCATAAAAAAGGAACAAAATAATGCCATTTGTAGCAACATGGATGGACCTGGAGATTGTCATACTAAGTGAAGTCAGCCAGAAAGAGAAAGAAAAATACCATATGATATCACTTAAATGTGGAATCTAACAAAATGACACAAATGAACTTATTTACAAAACAGAAACAGACTCACAGACATAGAAAACAAAGTTATGGTTACCAGGGGGAAAGTGGTGGGGAGAGGGATAAACTGGGAGTTTGAGATTTGCAGATACTAACTACTATACATAAAATAGATAAACAGCAAGGTCCTCCTGTTTAGCAAAGGGAACTATATTCAATATCTTGTAATAGTCTATAATGGAAAAGAATATGAAAATGAATATATTTATGTATAACTGAATTACTATGCTGTAGACCAGAAATCAACACAGCACTGTAACTTGACTGTACTTCAATTAAAAAAAAAATAAAATGTGCCTATAATTTCTTTAATTTTTCCTGCTCTTATCTTTATCTGTATTTGGAATTAAGATTACACTAGTCCCATAAAATGACCTATGTAGCTTTTGCTCTTTTTTGAAAAAAAAATTGATTGAATAACTAACTAACTAATAAATAACTGTTTCTTGAAAGTTTGGAAGAACTACCTATAAAGACATCTGGATCTGGGATTACTTCAGACTTTGACTGCCATGTAAAAATAATTATTGGACTACTGAAGACATCTATTTCCTCTTCTGCTAATTTTCTAGTAACTGATCCACTTCCATCATAACGCAAAGTCAATAGCATATAGTTGTTGATAATCCTTAGTTTGTCTATAAATGTCTGTTTGTATCTATGGTTATTCCTTTGTGTATTCTGTATTTCTGAATAGCTTTACAGAGATATAATTTACATCGCATAGAATTCAGTTGTTTAACTACACTTGTTTTAAGTGTAAGTTTAATGATTTTTAGGAAACTTAAGAGTCGTGCAACCATCACCACATACCAGTGTTTGAACACTTCCGTTACCACAGAAAGGCCCCACTGTGGGGGTGGGGGCCCTGTTCTCACACTCAGCACCAGGCAGCCGCTAATCCACTTTCTGTCTCTATAGATTTGCCTTTTCTCGATTGTCTTCTGTATTTGCTTTTGTTTATGTGCATGAATCTGTCAAAAGAATCAGCTTTTGATTTTCTCGATCTTCTGTGCTCTTTCCTTTACTCCTCTAATTTGGAAAGAGTTCTTCTCAGGCCACCCCTCGGTGACAGTCACTCACTGTGGGAACAGCCCACTCTGCCCTTCGATAATGCTCGAGGCTTTGCCCCGGCAGTGTCTGTTGCGCCTCTTTTCTTCTCCTTGGAGCCTTCGCTCTTTTGTCACTGTCACATTCCCTGGGCAGGTTGCCCCAAACCCTGGATTCCCCCAGACGTCAGCCAGGTCCTGTGAAGCCAGGCCCTGAAGCCGCTGGAGGGCAAAAGGATCCGAGCTTTCTGGTTTAGCCAGCCAAGGCTCCACACTCGTCCAGGGTCCCTAATTTAAATTTATGCCGGAGTCACTGTGTGCTCAGAAAAATAAGACAAACTGTGAAGTGGCTGTTTGACCCTCAAGGATAGAAGCCCTTTTCGGTCAAACGAATTTCTGGTTTGCTTAGGAACCAGAAGACTCCCAACATTGTCCCTGAAGTTAAAAACCAGAGGACGTTTAAAGGATGAGAAGGAATTTTGAAGTCCTTTGTCTCTTGTCTCGCTTTCCAAACATGTGCCTGCCACTCCCCATTTACCCCACTTCAGACAGTACTGACTGGGACCTCGCGAAAATTTCTCTAATCTTCTTTGTGGATCTGCTCCCTTACCAGCCACCAGGAAAGGCCAGGGAGCAGTACTGAGCACCCAGAGCTGGCCAGGCACTTCAAGGGATTTTTCTCTTTGAAAACTCCCGGTGGCCCTTTGAGGTGAGGACTATGATCATTCTAATTTTAGAAATGAGGCAACTGGGAGAGGACAGAAGACCTGTCCAGGCCCACTGAATGCTGTCACTTAGCGAGTCCCTAGGTCACACAGGTCGAGTCAGAGCCAGAATGAAGGCCAAGCGCCGTCTCACCTTCTGCCCCTGTGCCTAACACATCAGTCTGGAGAGACTTCAGAGTTCACCAAGTAAAGCGTTCTCCAAACTTCAGTCATTTCGATTCCACCTCCATAAATTTGAACATACCCCTGTAGTACCTAAACTGAAACGACTGAATATTTTTATTTAAACCGATTTGTAATTTTTACATAAAATGTATTCTTTTGAAAAGACAGCTTTTTATCACTACCATAAATGGTAGTCAGTATTATTTGCCCTAAGCAAGAGGTACATAACTATGTTCCCAATAATCCTGTTGCTAAACCATCCCCATACTCAGCGGCTCAGAACAATCCGAACTTGTCCTCACGTGCACGGGGCTGCAGGGGGCTGCCGTCTGGCTGCTCTGACTGGGTAAGCTGCTCAGGTGCCAGGTTGCAAGTCTGCTGCACATGTGTCATTCGGGGGCAGAGAATTAAGGGACTGCTTGTGGTTTGAAACTAGCTCACGACACTTTTATTCAACATTCTGTTGGTCAAAGCAAGTCGCACAACCAATCCCAACATCCATGGGGGCTGGGAAAGATACCCCTCCCCTGGCGGTGGCGAGGGAGGAGACTGAATATTTGCTGAGCAGTAGTCTCATTGACCACCCTGCAGAAAGGCAATAGTCAATATGATGAAAACGAAATGGTAACTTAGAATTTTAAGTTAGTCACCACTGACTGCTAAAGTAGGGTTTCCAGATAAAATACAGGATGCTCAGTTTAATTTGAATTTCAGATAAGCAACAAATAATTTTTTAAGCAGAAGTATGCCCAGATATTGCATGGAACATACTTATCCAAAAAGATACTTTTTTGTTGCTGTTTATCTGAGATTAAAATTTAATTGTGTTTTCACTTGCTAAATTTGTCATTTCTATGCACAGATAGACTTTAGTTTAAGCCCACTTTTTTTTCTCCCTAAAAGAAGAGAGAGATGAGCAAGTCTTACAGGTATTCCAGCATTAAACGGAGACTTTCCCCTTAGTGTAGAAATGACAAAATTGTGTGTTTGTCGCTGATAAAGTCCAGGGTCTCAGTGAGAAGCTCACGCAACCACACAGCCAGTGGTCGAGACCCTTCTCACCTGGGGATGCGCGGTGCAAGTCTGAATTCTGTCTCTTGCAAGAATAAGTATAGTTGGATGCATTTTTCTCCTCAAGATATTTGTTTTTACATTCCAGAAAGTTCTGAAGGTCATGATGATTTTTCTGATTTCAGGTTTAAGGTGTGTGAAATAAGATGAGAGGTCTCCAGTAATTTCTGGCACTTACAATTAACTTTTACACGAGCCATGCTCATTCCTAACCCTAATATGTACACCAGAGCTATGTGGAGGCAACGAATTTTCAACTTCCCCAGGAAACCGGAGTGAAGTGACTAGAGGCAGAGTAGTTATTAATTAAAAGTCATGGACTGTGGCATCTTTCTCCTGGTCCTAAAACTGTTAATCACCTGCTCTGTCTGCCGTTGTCCTTATATGGGCCTGTGGGATCACGCTGCTCTCGTATTTAATGAGAAAATGCCAAGATTGGGTTTAATTTACTTGAAGGCTGCCTCCATCCAACTCATAACACACAGAAGCACGATTTCAGCGCAAACCGGAGGACATATAAGAGTCTTAAATCTTTCAACATCTTCTTCGATTGGATCATGTGCTTGAGGGAAGAGCCTCAGACAATGAAAACAGCCTGGTTACTTGGGGGCTGTTACTTTGCTTGGGTAGTGCTGATGATGTGGGAGACCCGTCTGCTTGTTCAGATTTTTCAAAGTCTGGACTGATCCTTCATCCTCCCCTCCCCCACCCCTGCCCCTCCTCCTCTTTCTCTTCTTCCTCCTCCTCTGTGGAGCCTTCCTAGATCTCTTCAGCCTCCAGGAATGAACTCTGAACATATAGCCTTTGCTCTATGTCCCATTTATTTGGTAATGAATTGAGCCTGGTAATATGTCACCAACATTGTGTGTACGTGTGGTGGGGGCAAGAGGATGGCTATAGAGCTGGAGTGTTGGAACACTGTCAGGTACTTAATGTCTTTATCTCTGCTCATGTTTGTCCCCTTAGGGTTGGCAAACTCTTTTCTCTTCAACGGCTATTATCTTGATATCACAAACAAGAAAACTAACTTACTCCCTTGACCCTGGAATGTTCTTTCTGACTCACTTCATCACTGAGGTGCCAGCTCCAACTTCAGCCTCAGCAAGGCATCCCTGATCCTTGAATCTGAGTTACAGGCCCCTCTGTGATATTCTCATGGCCCTTCCGACTACCTAATATCAAAAACAACTAGACAGTCAATATTTCCAACTATGTGGGGCCACATAAGGTCTCAGTCATAACCACTCAACTCTGCCGGTGCAGCTCAAAGTCAGCCTTGGGTGTGATTGTGTTTCAATAAAGCTTTATTGATAGACACTGAAATTTGTATTTCATCTCATTTTCACATGTCATAAAATATTCTTCTTCTGATTTGTTTTCCAACCATTAAACAAGGTAAAAATCCCTCTTAGCTGCCAACTAAAGAGGTGGTGGGCTGGATTTGGTCCTTTGGCTTGCCTGTATCTGCTGATCTCTGACCTAAACTCCTGTTTGTTTATTTGACTTTCTACTCCTATTCCACCAAAATCTCCCCTCAGGCACCTGCCATCTTGGCACATCTAGGACCTACCTAGCAGGGTACCTGGCTTGTGTGGGAGAGGTTAAACTTTATCCACCTTAGACTGACTCGCTAATCCTCTGCTCTGGGCCACTGTGGTCCTTGCATGGGCCCGCAGGATGGACCACTGTGATTTTCAATGAGAAGATGTTTTAGTTGGATTTCAGACACATGGAGCTCTCTTTGCTCCCACCAGCCACAGACAGGAGAAAAAGCACAATATTAATACAAACCTGAGGACATTAAAAGGGTTTTAAAACCTTTCAAATCTTCTGCAGTAGAATCGTGTGTTTGGGAGAAGGCCACAACCACAGGGCTGTAAATAAAGTCATCCTACTTACTTTCTTCTCACCTATTAAGACCTCGTTCAATAGCTCTTGCTCACCTAGAAAACCTTCTCTGCTTGTTAAATATCTTTCCAGGTTTGGAGAATTCCCTTTTCTTCCCCTCCATGAAGCCTCCTCAGGCCCACGAGTTTACATAAACTGTTCCCACTCCCTGGAACATTCTCCTTTATGGTCAATTCTTTCTTATTTATTTATTTCTTTGTTTATTTGTTTTTAGATCTCAGCTTTAAAGGTACATCCTTCGAGAGGCCTTCTCTGACCACCTGACAACGCAGACATACCCACCCCCATCTGCACTTCAGTCCTGGTCTGGTCCCTGCCCAACACTATCAGTGTTTCTAACTCCTTCCCTCTTTATAGGTTTGCTTTTTATGTCTACCATCTAGCACAGTTCCCGACGCCCAGTAGGGGCACAATAAATATTTACTGAATGAATGAACAAGAACCTGGCCCCCTGAGTCACACTACCTATATTTAAATCCCAGGACCTCACCTCCTAACTTTTCTTGGGCAACGTACTTGCTAAGCCTTGTTTGTTTCTTTAATCTGTAAAATGAAAATGCTTCATAATATTATTGTAAGTATAAAATGAGAATAGCACACGTGAAGTGCTTAGCACTGTGCCTGACACACAGTAAGATGACTAGCAATATCCATCCATGCATCTGTCTATCCATCTGCCTACCCACCCACCCACCTCTCCGACCTACCATCTACCATCTGTATCTATCATCTGTCAATCATCATCTATCTCTTGAATATATGAATTCATATCAGAGAGAATCCAGCTAATGTTTCAAACCTTTTTCTTTGTCTCTGGCTACCACATGCTCAAGGCTTGCAGCACAGTTTTATTCTGCTAAAAATCAAAATAAACAATGGATTTCTCACATTTTCAGTCTCTTGTTATGCAACTGCCCTTGGATTCTAGGCATGGACAGTGCATCCAGCCTTGGATGGTCTTGCAGTGGTAAGACTGAATTCTGAGCCACGACCTTTCCCATAGATACTTGATAAAATATGAGGAATATCAGCAGTTGGTCAATATAGTGGATGCTAGCTAGCTGAAAACAGTCATATTTTATTATTATTTTTAAAAAAAAATCTCTGCTTCAGCATTCAACCCTAGGAAGTCTCCATCAAGCCTAAGTTTTATGTTATCGAAAGCGGGACTGTCTTCTCCAAGGCTACAAAAAGGTACAAGGAGTTAATTGTTGCAATTATCCATTGAGTGGACTCGGACTGTCAATCTTTGAAAGGATGGATTGCTAATTACTGCTAGATGGCGATTAGATTACACTCCATACTTGCAAGATGAACTGGAGGTTAGCAGACCTTAAATAATTGTCTATGTCAAACTAAAGGGCAGGGAGGACATCATTAGAGTTTGGTAAAAACACACATACACGTGAGCATCAACTCAGAACTTGCTTGAAAATTCCTTTTTTCTTTCCTGCTTTCCAAGGTACACATGATAGTGTATGGTTTATTAGAACATAACTTTTCCCTCTACCAAATAATTGATCAAGAAGAGAAAATAGATGCCTTCTGAAAACTTACAAATATGAACTACAGAAACTATGGACAGAATTTTGATATTAATGCCACATGGGAGTACGTTTAAGTGGTCATTTTGAATTGACATGGCCCTTTTTTCTTTGAAAGGTTCAGTATGGTCTTCTGAACTTTCCATAGGTGGCAGAAATTGTGGTGCCAGATCAAAACAACATTTTAAAGGGGAAAAAAAATTTAAATCCCAATATCTTCACATGGCTGACTTTGTCCTTTTGTTGTGCTTTGATTTTTCTATACGTATATCGTATCCACATCCTGAGAGCAGATGCTGTATTTTGACCTTTTTTTCATCGTCACTGCTCCCAACACATTATCTAATTCAAACCTAACTGAATTAGTAAAATATGAATGAGTAAGTGAGCGAACAAATGAAGACCATATGACAATCTAAATTTAACAGTGTTCTACTCAATGTAAGACTTGTTATCCTGTAACATTAATCTCTTAGGAGTTCTGTCTCTGGAGTCGAAGTAGAAATAGGTCTTCTCTTCCCTGAAATGTTCTGTTTGAGAGTCCTCAGCTGAGGACTTAAAATATCCTTGAGACGTGCAACCCCCTGGCTTCCTGTCATTAATGAAACAAGGTTCTAGCTCTGATGTGACCCTACCTGTACCTGAAGTTTTTGCTCTTATTGTGTGGGACTCATTCAGGGGGTTGCATTTTGCAAGAGCAATATTGTGCTAGGCCATTGGCCCCCAAAGGTATCCAGTCCTGATCCCTGCAACCTGTAACTATTATCTTATATGGACAAGGGATCTTTGCAAACGTGATTATGCTAAGGATTTTAAGATGAGGAGATTATCCTAGATGATGTAGCTAGGTCCTAAACGCCATCACAAATATCCTTATACAAATGAGGCAGAGAGGATTTCAGACAAACAGAAGAGGAGGGCAATGTGACCATGGAGGCAGAGACTGGAGTGATGCAACCATGAGCTAAGGAATGCTGGCAGCCACCAGAAGCTGGAAGAGGCAAGAACAAATCCTTCTCAGAGCCTGGCCCTGATGACACCTTGATTTTTAGCCCAGTGAAACTGATTTCAGACCTCTGGCCTACAGAACTGTAAGAGAAGACATTTCTGTTGTTTTAAGATGCCAAATTTGTCATAATCTGTGTTTTTTTTTTTTTTTTTTTTTTCTGGTTATAATCCCTAGCAGCACAGGAAACTAGTACAAATACAGAATTTTGATTTTATCCCATTTAGAACCAAAACCCTAACACAGTCTATACATTCTTATTACTACTTACTGCTGCTGCACGAGAGCTTATTAGAAATTAAGAATAGTAGACTCTTATCTCCAGAATAAGAATCTGCAGTTTACCAAGATCGGAGGTAATTCATATATACTTTCAAGTCAGAGAATCACTGCAGTAAATCAGTTTGCAGCCTTTTGGTGAGAAGCTACTTCTCACCTGTCAGCAGGTGTGAGGTCACTGTCTGGTGGAGGGCAAGCATTGCATTAACGGGCTGGTGAGAGTCCTACAAAAGCCTGAGAGCGGGATCACCACTGCAAGTGGAATCCCAACACGTCGCAGTGAGGAGGAACGTGTAAATGGCCACTGTCTTGGAGCTAGATCAGGGGGCTTCAAGCTTCTTTAAGGTAGTGCTCAAATACCCAAAAGTGATTCTAATATTATCATGACCAAATTACACAGTTTTCATTTATTCTAACAATTAACAGAAAGAAATTTCTGAAAGTCAGAGCCACCCCTAGAGAAACGAGTTTCTTATAGACGCACAGGTGATGCACTGACAGGGCTGCCGCAGGGACACGAGCTTTAAAAGAGACAAGAGTAACCAGGTGACCTTTACCATCTCGTTCAGTGGAAAGCTTGTAATGCTATGACTCCTGAACACCACTGAAAGTCATATTTATACTTCTAACAACAGTTTTTAACAAAGCAAAAGTGTTGAATTACAGCATCTACAGGCAAAGAAGGACTCATTAAACAGCTTGGATGGATTCCAAAAGCTGCGCAGGACTGTCTTCTGACCTATAGACGAATCCAGCAGAGGAAATTTACCTGTCAACTCCCACTTTAATAGGCAACCGCGAACCGCTGGAGTCAACAACACAATCTATAAATGCGTGTGGCAGCTAATTTTTAATTGGCACTTTCTCTTGCACCTGCCACAGGAGTTTCGCACATTCATCAACATAGGGAAAATGCTTACTTGGTATCTGCCGTCTTGTTCCTTTCACACATCTGAGTACCCACAGACACTCGGAGTGAAGAAAACATCGCTTTACGCTTGGCTGGTTGGAGGGGATCTCAGGGTTACAGTTCTAACTCTTCCATTCTACAAATGGAAAACCCCTGAAGTTAGAAGGTTGCTGCCTATGCTTCCTGCTTCAGCCCTCGGTGGTACTGGGAGCTTGCAGAATGCTACAGACATCCTAGCAGACACACGAGACGTGAGCACAAACTTGGTGGGGGACGAGGTGAAGACGTTAGAGCAAGAATATGAATGGCCTCTAATGGATGGAAGGGTATCCCCCCAAGTTTCATGTCTACCTACAACCTCAGAATGTGACTTATTTCCTTACTTGGAAGTAGAACTTTTCAGATGCAATTTGTTAAGAGGAGGTCATACTGGATTAGGGTCGACCCTAAATCCAGTAAGTGCTGTCTGATAAGAAAGCCATGTGGGGGCACAGACACACACAGAGAGGAGAACAGGTGGGGGCATGTTTAAAAGTCACCTTGAGGGAGCTAAGTCATATATTCAGTCATGTTTTGAATCTGACAGAATCATAGATATTCTACAAATGAGGAAATTGAGAACTAGAAATGATAAGGTTCTTATCCAATATTCGAGGCAAGTTGACTAAAGAATTGGGGTTAGAATCCAGGTTTCCTGAACACTGGTCCAATGTTCATTATATATATCCTTCCATCCACTCACCTACTCTTTTGTTGATCCACTTGTTCATTCATCCATCCACTCACTCATCTGTCCATTTATCCATCCAAGCATCCATCTCTCCATCACTCACCCATCGAGTAATCATAAAACACTTGCTAAAGGTAGTTACTGGGGATATAAGGCTGAAGGGACACTATCCCTGCTCTTAAGAGCTCCACAACACATGATACTGCAGTGTTTGGCTCATTGTTTAAGTCTTTCTAGAAGTAGAATGTTAGGAAAACACACGTGGAGATTAACCTGAGTGTGAGGTTGGTTGTCCAAAACAGTTCCAACTGCAACACCCTTTTTTATCTGGCCTACAGTACCCACATTTCCCTTTCCTTAGTTTCCTGAAATCAAGTGACAGTTTCAAAACAACACAGTTATTATTGCAAAATCACCAAAAAAGGAATATCATGCTCTCTGTTTGCATCATGAAACCAGTGTGCTTTTTTTGTTTTTGTTTTTTAGCCCACTAAGCTTCATGCAGCTGGACATGTATGCACTTTTAAGTGGGTCTGTTCCATATAATACAATTTTAAAAAGCGCTAGAGAAGTCTTGTTACAGAGGAAAAGAACCTCCTCAGAGGATCACAGTCGGCGGCACAGTGGTCCTTCATTGTTCTCACTCCCTCCCAATCGCACAGGGAGCTTTTTGGATTAAATATCAACAGGGGAGAATGGCTAAGAGCTGGCCCTCTAGGAGTCAGGCTATTTGGAGTCAAGTCCTGCTTTACCTGATGACTGCGGTTAAAATATTTAGTGACTCTGTACCTCAATTTCCTTAATTGTAAAGAGGAGATGATGAAAGTACCCGGTCCACTGTTGTTGGAAATACTAAGTGAGCTTATGCATGTGAGCCTTGAAATCATGGTAAATTTATTAAAAGTCCCTCCTGCTCTAACGTATGTTACTCTTACAATGTGTTAGTCACACAGAAAGAGCACATTTAAGATACAACACAGCTATGGCACCCACCGTCCGAGTATCTTCTGTGCCACGACGTGGCTTGCATTCACACAAGGAGGGTGCTGCTCAGCCTTCACGCCTCTGCCTGTCTGACGTATGCCTCGTGGCAGACCCCGTCAGGGGAGAAAAGCTGCTGAGAGGGCTCCGAATATGGGGCTTTGAGTGGTGAATTTTCTGTCTACTGCTTGTGGCAAGTTGTTGGTTTGTTAAGCCAGAGGGGACTTTCACAGTGATCTGGTATCAATATCTTCTCTACAGATGAAAACACTAAGACCCAAAGGGGCTCAGATGTGTTCAAGGTCACACAGCCAATTAGTGGCAGAACTCGTTCACTTTAAGCTCAGCCTTATTCTCCTAAACACGGACTAAAAATGTTTCACTTTTGGTATCTAATTCCTTCTACTCTGGGGTCAAATTGTCTGGATTCGAAGCTACACGCTGCCTCTCAGTGGGCAGGTAAGCCAGGCAAATGATTTATCCTTTATGTTTCCAATCTGATATATATAAAATGGGGAGAACAATAATACCTATCTCATTGTGATTTTTGAAGAGATTTAGTAATATAACCCAATGACAGTACTTTGCATGCAACCTGGTACCATATTATTACTATTATTATTATTACTATAGGTTTAAATTACATCATCAGTCTTCAGTTGTGAGGGTTTTGATAAAGGCAACGAATACTTATCATTTTCAAAACAGATTACTGAATAAAAAATCTTAATTTTACTTATTTATTTATCAAATATTTATTGCATACCTATTATCTTTGACAATTATTAGGTACTGGGATATAGCAAAAAAACTTAGCTACCTTAAATTGTAGTAGTAGTAGTAGTAGTAGTAGTAGTGTGACAGAGATAATAATAAAATAATAAGTAAGTAAATTATGTATGTATTAGAATGAGTTATGTGCTATCGTGAAAAACCAGAGAGGAGACAGAAGTACATAGGGATGAAGGGGATGGGGCAAAAGAGTTGACATTTTAGTGTAATGGCCAAGGAAGGTGACATTTAAGGACTATTTGAGGAACGGGAGGGAGTTAGCCAGGTAGATTTTTGGGTGAAGGGTATCTCAACAAAAAGCAGAGCAAATGCAAAGGCCCTGAGGCAGTAGTGTGCCTCACATGTCAGTGCAAGAGCAAAGACCCCAACGTGGTTGGAACAGAATGAACGTGTGGGAGAGAAGGAGGCAGTGAGATTAGAGAGAAAACAGGAACCAGGCCACGAAGGGCCTTATAAGTCATCACAGAGACCTCAGTTTTTAACTTTCAGGAGTTACGAAGCCATTGGGTGGTTTTAAGCAGAGGAGTGCATAATCTGACCTATAGTTTGACTGTTTAACTAGGGCTATGTTGAGAATACACAGGGAGTCAAGGGTGGGATCAGAGACACCACTGAGCAGATATGACACAGACAATGCTACCTGTTGACCCAAACAGCTTCATATTACTCCTAGTGCACAGGAAGACTACATTTTCCAGTCCCTTTGTATTGGGCGGAGCCATATGCCTAGTCCTGGACAATAAAATATGAGTGGAAAAGAGATTTGTATATTCTTTCCAGGTCCAGCTCCTGAAAGTTCCCATGCTTTAAGTGCTCTCTCTTTCTACTTTCTATGGGGCTGGAAGCTAAGAACTCTGGAACAGTAGAGACATGATGGAGCAGCATGGACCTCCAAGGCATCACTTAGAGGGAAACTACCCAGGAGTTGCCCTAGGCCTGCACCAAACAATGAGGTGAGTGAGAAATAAACTTTCATTATGCTAGGCCACTGTAAGTTGGGAATGTTTGTTACAGCACCTAGAGAGCTTCACCCTGACAAATACAGGAGGCTAATGCAATAAGCCAGACAGGAGAATATAATGACTTGGGTCTGGGACTGAGCAGAGGAAGTTGTCAAAAGTGGTTGAAACCTGGTTATATTTTGAAGGTTGTGCCGACCAGATTTTCTGACAGACTTGAAAAGGCATGTGAGACAAAGTCTGGGATAACACCTAGGATTTGGGCCTGAATAGTTAGAAGGATGGAGTTGTCACTAACTGAGACAGAGAAGACCACAGGAAGAGGAATATAGGTGAGGAGGCTGTGATGCTGGAGGAGACCATGCGGTCAGCTCTGGGCATGTGAGGCTGGAGATGATTATCAGACATGTGATGTGAGTAGAGAAGTCACACAACTGTAAACAATGGTGTGCTGGGGCCGGTTTGCACATGCTATGAAAACTAATTATAGAAATGCCAGGAGTTTTATAAACCACTTATTAGACTATTGGTAGGTTGAAATCAGCTGTGGTGGGAGTATTTACACCACAAATTGGCAAATGCTCAAATCAGACCTTTTGGTGTTTTCCCAGAGAGCTGGTTGTTAAACACTCACAAGCTCCTGTTAAGTGTAAGAGTTGAGGGAGGAGGTCATGTGTACAAATAAGATTTTATCTTTATGACTTTTCCCCACAAAGACATCTTAGAATCTACCTTAAGTGTCAGAAATCTATTTCATTAAAGGCTATTTTTCTTGGCCACGTTCTAGTAAGCAATGTTCTTTTTCAGACAACTAGTACATACACAACCCATATATGTAGTTCGCTCTGTGCTGACAACTATTACACACTGAAAATGTGAAGTATTTTAATGCTCTTGTCTAGTGTATTTAAGGCAACAAATATAACATTAAATAATTTCAGTTTCAAATCTCAGAATGCACTTACACATCTTTTCTGAAATTTCCCATATTCATAAACACCCCAAATATTCCATTTAGTGGGGGGGGGGGTGTCCACTTCCCCTCTCCCACACTAAACACAGAAACCTCTTCTAACCTCAGATTAACCATCTGTAAAATAAGAATTATATTTTCCCTGCCTACATTGCCAGGTAATTGTGAAAATCAAATGAGATCATGTACATAACAGTGCTTTGTCAACTGTAAGCAAACAGAACAAATGTTTAAAGATCTAAAATAAAATGACAGAGAATCTCTAATTGACTGTGGCCTTCAAAAGCCTTATTCATACATTTGACCCTGACTTCATTGTTTCCACTGATGTGCTCCATCCTGCCAAACTCTGAGCTCACTCCAGTCCCAACTCACACATTTGTTAGGTACCATTCAGAGCCAATCAGGTTGACCTGACCCTACTCTTCTAGAGCTTCATGATATGATGACACATAATGGAAACTGAATGGGAAGGGCTCCATGCTAATTTATAGTTAACCTGCAAGAGGAATGGAAGAATATGCTTTCTTACGTCTTTACTTCATTACCTTCCTCACCCTGGACACACCCTCGTTCCCGAAAAGGAATCTGACTTTCTGTCATGGAAACGACGACAGTAAGATGGAATCTCACTTTATGTTATCGATACCGTGTTTTCGCCTTTAGCTTTTAAACAATGTTTGCTGCAGAAGATGTTTCTCTCAATATTTTAATTCAAGCTGAGTTAAGCTAAGAGGGGAAAAATACTGACATAAAATAGCTATATATGTTTATGAGACACAGTGAAAAAAATTATTTCTATTACCATTGATTTTATTAGAGAGTTGCCTGACTATATAGCCCCAGTAAATGGGATCTCCAATAATATTAAGTTTTTTTTATTAAAATGGAGAATTAGAGTATGAGAACCCTTATTTGAATACATCAATAATAAATTAATTGGAAATGTCCATAAGTATAAAATATCGAAGGGGATTTTTGTGTGTTTAAATGTCCCTCAATACACGTAGCCTCATATGCACATTGGTATCTTTGTTTCCGCTGCTGAAGCTTCAGGAAAGGGCTTAGATCAAATGTAGATGATCTGTAGCATTTAAAGGAGGAATTACTATCTACTCAGTTTACTGTATTTGCATGAAACTCCCCTAGGCCACTTAAACTTCAGTTGATCAGTCCATGAAACTGGAAGGCAAAGGGTGGGTGGCTATGTTTAGGAGAACAGCTAAACTAATCCTGAGAGAACATCTAAATACTCTGGTAGCTTAATGCCTTCTTCCTTCTCCCAAAGCTGGTGCTGTGGGTATGCGGGCTCTAACAGAGTCTTGGCAGATCCGGTTAGGACCATTTCCAAGGAAGGGAGGGATTACCAGCGACACACCGAAGCCTAACGCAAAACAAGGAAGCAGAACACCTGACGGGGCCTTTTCTCATTCAACACCTTTTTTTTTAGTATCTTGAAGACCCAGATGGAACATTGATCGATTTAATTACATCTGATAATGAGTATGTTAGCCACAGTGACTACACTGAATGACAGACTCACCAAGACATCAGGAAGTTGGAAGGATGGACCATTTAACAAGAGGACTCATAGAAGGCACACATACAAAGTCCTGCTGTAGGTTAAAAACATCAACTGCGTGAGCATAATACAAACTGGGGTCCCCCTTGGTGCACTCCCAGTCTTCTGGGCCTCACTGGTCTCCAGTGTCTTGGTTATTTTTTCTGCCCAGGTGACCACCTTCAGGTGGACACAGCTGACTGCACCTTGCCGCACATAGTTCTTTCCTCCTTCTAGGAATGAGACATCTGAGGATCTGCTCAGTGTCCAGGTATGTGCAATTTGGAAGTTTAAGGGAATGAGCATGCCCTTGAAAATGGAAACTGACATGACTAGATCAATACACCTCCTTTCCTCATGGTCCTGAGAAACAGGTGTCCACATAGCTTTTTAAAGATGGGGACCTGCAAAATCTGTCAGTCATGCTTGACCTTCTGCAGAGGCCAGCAGGACATCACACCATCTTTTCAGCTCTTTTGCCCCCTGCCCTCCTGTTATTTGCATATTCCTGCTTCCTTCATGGGATTCCATGCTAAGATTACCCCTCCTCTCTGCCACTCTCATTTCACCTTCCCACCCCCCTGAAATAAACACCAGCTGCAAAAGTACATCATATATGTGACAAAGACCTGAGGTTTTGATGGAAACCCAAGAATTTGACAATACACACTTGGATTAGAGTTAGTAGTGAATTATCAGTGAACTGGTTCCTAATACATCACTGGGGATCAAACTTTGAGAACCACTTTCAAAGAGGGTTTAAAGGGACAGTGGTGAAAAAGAATACACTTATTTTCTGTCATCCCTGCGAGTCTAGCATATTCAAAGGAACATTTACACCTACTAGCAGAATTTCTGTGTCCAACAGCATCAGTAATGGCTCTGTTCTCATTTGATCCCCATTTACTGCACTTCTAACTCCTGCTTTCCAGAAGTTCAGTCAACCTGCTGCTGAACGACTAGATCTTACCTGATTCATCACCAAGGCAGGTGTATTTTGGCATCCTAGAGAAGTCAAAAGTAGCCAAAATCAATCAGATTCTTTAGTTTCCCAAAATCACTTGGCAAAGTTCTCACCCTTAGAGTTGGCAGGTACCTCAAATCCACTGTGTTACGGCCAAAATGATTTGTGTTTATGACCAAGAAACTGAGTAGCAGGGTGAGGAGGAGGAAAAACCAACTCTGATCTGAGGTGTGGTCCAGGAAGTCTTCAAAAACCCCCCAAGTTTGGTTGAAGGGCCACCACAGCAGAGCGTTCTGACATCTGGTCACACAGCGCCAGGAACACTGGAGGGGTGGTGAGAGCGTCTGCCTCTTGTGTTAAGTGATTCTGTCTGGTCTCCAAACCCACCTCATTCCACGTCCCTAAATAATGAAGTTTTCCTTACTTTAAAGGGCCCACCATGGTTTCTGATCAGTCTCCCTTGGGTATAATCTTTTGGTAGAAATGAGTTAAAAGACTGGGCTCTTTTATTAGTGGAGTGAGTTAATATAAGCTTTTAATTCCCAACTCGCCAGCACCCAGATTTAAAAAAATATATAATATTATTCAAACACTAGAAGTTCACTTTCTGTCTTTTTCCAGGGATTAAGCCTATCTACAGGGTAAGCACATCCTGACATCTAATTGCAGATTTAGTTTTGTCTATGTTTGAACTTTCTTTGCATAGCTGGAATCACGCAGTGTGTACTCATTTGTGCCTGGCTTCTTTCACTCAATATTAGGCTTGTGAAATCAGTTCATAAAAGCATCCGGAGTTCATCTGTTTTCAATGTTTTATAGTATTTCACTGTACAAGTACAACTCAATTCATTCATCCATTCAACTGTTGATAGTTGGGCAATCCCTACCTTGGGGTATTATAAACAACACTGTTTTAATTATTCTTGTGCAAATACTTTGGGAACCACCCCAGGCAATTCTGTTCAGTACGTACCTAGAAATGGAATTTCTGGGTCATGGGACATGCTTATGTTTAGCTTTAATGGGTACTGCCAGACGGCTTTCAATGATGTGTCAAGTTTTATCCCAGTAGGAATGTACACGTGTTCCAGTTGTTTCACATCCAGGCTAATACCTAGTGCTGTCTTCCATTTCAACCAGGCTGGTGTGTGTGTCACGGTATATACCTTGTCATCAGTTTATTGCCATTTGGCTCTCTCTCTTCAATGCATCAGTTTCAGGTCTTTTTCCCATTTTCAAATGGGTTGGGAAACTTTTCTTAATGATTTTTAGGAATTCTTTATACTGGATATGAACTCTTCGTCAGATTATCTATGTATCTGTCTATCAAATGTCTTCTTCTGAACCATGGCTTGCTTCCTCTCTCAAAGGTGTTTTTTCACAAATGGTCTATATATTTCTAAAATGTGTTTTTGCTTCTAACCCCCTTACAGTCTTTCTTCTACAGTTCTGGCAAACATGGAAACACTCTGAGTTAATAGGAATTAAAACTTGAATAGTAGGACTTCTAACAGTCTGAGTGGGGAATTTAATACCCTTTAACTCACTGATCAGAAATCCTGGCCACATCATTTTTCATAAATTTATATGCTTGGGTTTCTGGGTTCTCATTTCATATATATAGCCTGCCCATTACAACCTCTCCACAATGGTCAACAGTCAGTTGGCTTTAGTAGCATTCTGTCAACTACACAAAAAGATTCCTTGTTATTATTCAATCATGCCCGTCTCACCAGTTCACACAGTGGACAAAGGAAGAAGGAACAGGAGAAGGAGAATATTCAGACGTAAACAAAGTGACTTAAAAAGATAACTGGGGAAGCAGAGAAAGGAGGTGAGGTTTTATTCAGCTGCAAATTAGGCTTTGAATGAAGTCTTTTGAGGACGTTGGTTTAAGTGTCCTCAGAGGCCAGTTTCTTTCGCACTTTTCCACAGAAGACAATTTACATAAGTAGAAGCTTGGAATCTGAAGTAACCATAGTAACCTTGCCCAACCATCCTATTCAGGGTGTGCATTTTCCCTCCATTTAGTGAAATCTCTCTGTGCACTAGGTATGTGAAGCTTTACATGTTGATGTAACATTGAAGAAATGGATCAGAGTTGGAGGAAATGCTGCCGGAATTGACAAGAGGATGGGGTGGTGGGGAAGACTGCCAAAACAGAGGAAACAAATCCTTAGGTGATTCAGTGGAAATCACACCTGCCTAGGAAGATACAGACCTAGTCTGTGACTGCCAAGATGTAAGATTTTTAATGCCTGGAATTATGTAAACTCAGATAGAGAGGGAAACAGTTAGAAAGGAAGGGGACTCCCCATAGCAGAGTCTCTTAAAAATCCAATACATTGTGCCCCAGCTTTAGCTGCTTGGGGACCCCTCTCTGGGCCCTGAGATGGCACATAAATCAAAGAGTTGGGCAGGTCTGAGGCAGGCTGACCTATAGCTCGTGGATTGAGAAGGTGATTCATGGAGCTGACTTACCCCGTAAGGCCAATGCAACTCCCCACCCTGCAGCCCTCCTGTTAGACCCTCTCCAGATCTTTCTGGGTTCTATTAGTTATAAACTTGAAACTGAAGGACATACTGATGGCCCATTCAGTGTTAAAAAAATTAATGATCTTGTTCCAATGATTGACACTGGTATCAACAATATTATTCATCATTTAAGGTGTTTCTTTCCCTAGTCTGGTACCTCCTGTGATTTTTGGTGTGAATGCTTGGCAAGGCAAGAAGCTGTCCCAATGGATCTCTGAGAGGGAGGAAAACCAAAGACCAGTCCAATACAGCTGCCCTGACTGGCCGATGCTTTGATCCGAACGAAGGGTGTTGAAATCCCAAGGAGGGAACGGCACATTATCATATTTCAGCTCGACAGCCCATCAGCAAATGCATTTATGACCTTGTGGAGAAAACACTTAGATGATGTCATCAATAGATGAAGCCATGGAGCTTTTTTTCAATCAAACAGATTCTATTTCTGGGGCTAATGGGCTCATGACTTGGGGCCAAGCGGAGGAGGCTGAGGAACTACCTTCAGACATAGAAAACGCTCCTTTTTATACAAATACTGCCATAAAGCGGTCACTCATTCCAGTATGGAATCAGTATGGATTTTCTAGTGTAAAACACCCAAATATCAATTTTCAAGAAACAGAGAGGAAAAGCTGCATCATAAATACAACTCTCCAGAGTCACCACAATCATTTAATATATTTTAATGCGTGCTTATTTCAAAGTTTATATATTCCTTTTCGCCAACAAAATCTCTCCCTAGGCACTAAACTGCTTAAAGCATCGTCCCTTCTGTTCCGTGAACATTCCCTGCAGTTGAAAACATACACTGGATTTACATTCATGAACCAAAATATGGCTTGCGGTAACTCTGAGACTTGGCTTATTAGAAATGCCAGTTGCTTTTGCTGCTATTGTGTAAGGGGATCGGGCTTCTAGCTAACATTTCTCCCTCATCGACGCCTACAGTCAAGTTTCAATTGTGAGCACTTTCCTTACAATTTCTCATGTATAATTCTACAGCAAATTGTATTTGTGGGCAATGGACCTATTTCTTTCAGAGAAAATCTGCTGATGACACACATTCTTTCCACTTTCTCTTCCTATCAAAAGGCAGGATCAAAGTAAATGAGTCACTTTAAAAGCGATATGCAGTATATACGTATTTTAAATTATGTTTGCATTACTCTAGCTATTTCATAAAAGCACACCAAAAGAACCAGAGTGTGACTTTTACCCAGAAAAATGACTTTATCTGCGGTATTATCTAATTCAGTTTCACAAACATTATGGTGATTCTGATAAAGAGAAATAAAATACAAAGCAAATTCAGTTCAGACAACACAAAACTCAGGAGTTCTGACTGGCTGTGGATTAGCAATACCAGAATACTAAAAATTACTAATTTTAAGATCAGCTGTTCGTGGTTTCCTCATGTAACAGTGCTGTGAACATAATAGGTGTATAGCAAACACCTTTGGCAGATCGATGCATATGTGGAGTTCAGTAGCTTAAAAATGAGATGGGCTGTATTATTCACATAACTAAAACATGGAAGCAACTCAGGTATCCTTCAGCAGACAAATGGATTAGCAAGATGGAGTATTACTGAGCCCTAAAAAGAAAGGGCATTCAGACATACGCTACAGCATAGATGACCTGGAGAAATTATGTTAAGTGAAATAAGCCAGTTACAAGAAGACAAATACTGTATGATTGCATTTATATAAGGTATTTAGAGTAGTCAAAATCATAGAGACAAAAAGTAGCATGGTGGTTGCCAGGACCTGGGGAGGGGGGATTCGTGAGTTAGTATTTAATGCACACACGTTTCCATTTTGCAAGATGAAAAGAATTCTGCACAGGAATGGAGGTGGTGGTTACACAACATAAATGTTTTAATGCCACTGAACTGTAAACTTAAAAATGGTTAATTAAGATAGTAAATTGTTATGTGCATTTTACCACAATTTTTAAAAATGAGGGAAAATATTCATGGCTATAACGTGAAGTTATATGGTTTATTAAAGAAATTTCTCAGATATTCCTATAAAATCGGTTAAGATGATGAATTTTATGTTATATATATTTTATCACAATTAAAAAATTTTTTAAAAATGAGATAGGCTGACAATCTTGATTAACCTAGTTTCCCAACAAAGAACAGAACCATTTGCCTCATTATAGCTCTCCATACCCCTTTAGCCCGGGACTGTAAATACTCTATACCTTGACAACTTGCAAACTTCATCTCTAGGCCTGACTTCTGTTAGGAGCGTGTGGACGAGTGTGTTCCATTACCTGTGGAGGTGTCCACATGGAGATCTCATAGGTGTCTGGGAGTTAACATAACCCAACTACACCTTTCTCCTCCTCCTCCTCAACCTATTTCTCCCTCAGTCACTCCTGTTGCAATGTCACTACAATCAAGTCAGCGACTTAAGAGAGAAACTAGGGTATCACCTGGAATTCCTCCTCCTCTCTTGGGTACCACACCCAGAGCACCGGGTTCAAAGTCCTGTTGGCTCAACCTCTAACATGCACCCCAAATTTGCTCCTCCCCAGCTCATGCCGCCATCTTCCCCTCCTTGGACAAGTTCAAAGGCTCTCCTGCTCCCTTCTCTTGCTGAATGGGTAGGAGAATAACCCATTCTCCAACCAGAAGCCAGAGAAGTCTGTTAAATAAATAAGACCATAACATCCCCTATGGAAAATGCATTCCTGTTTTCTCCTGAATAAAATCTAAACTCTCTCCTATAGCCTAGGAGACATGACCCCTGCGAAGCCCTTTCCCCCTCTCTTCTGCCCGCCACCCCCAGGTTTTCATCCCGCTTCAGCCACACTGGCCTGTGTTCAGTGATGTCAACGTGCTACCC
This sequence comes from Camelus ferus, assembly GCF_009834535.1. Classification (NCBI taxonomy): domain Eukaryota; kingdom Metazoa; phylum Chordata; class Mammalia; order Artiodactyla; family Camelidae; genus Camelus; species Camelus ferus. The sequence continues at coordinate 2,797,897 of NC_045712.1, read as the reverse complement.
TCTTTCCACCTTAAAACCTCATTTGTGCCACTTCCCCTGCCTGGAGCCTTCCTTCTCTGATCTTTGAAAGGCTGCCTTCTCTGCAGGACTCAGGTCTCAGCTTACCTGTTAACCCGCCAGGCCTGCCTGGACGGCTCTGTCTAGAATACTTCCGCTCGGTATTTTCACTCATTTCACTCTCCATTCGTGTGATTTTCACAACGTGTAATTATGTATGTACGTATAAATAAAAGTATATAAATACTTATACATATAATTATATGCAATTATATGTAATTCCTGGACCTTTATCAATATGTGCATATACGTGTATTCAATGTGTGTTTGTCCTATTAGACCGTACACTTCATAAAAACAAGGCCCACATCATATTCCCTTTTGTTCCCCAAGCTCTTAGCACGTTCGATAGGACACAGTAGAAACCGATGACCGGTTTATGGAATAATTAAGTGATGAATGAGCTGCGTCTACATATTATTCAAGGAAAAAAACTCTAGGTTTTTTCAACATAAGAGCTGACTGCCTTCGGTAACGGATGCGAACACCCTTTGTAATAACACCGCACAGCGGTTAGGCGTGGTGACTTTCATTTCTTACTGAAGAGCATGGCTGATTTAGAATCATAACACTATATAAGTTTATTGCTAAAGGAACTCTTTAAAGATAATTTTGTTCAACCTCCTCATTTTGGAGCCGAGGAAACGGCGTAACTCATTAATTCAGATGCCCCGCCCCTATCACTCACGTGACCCACACCGCCTGCCCCCTTCCTGTCTTGCCTGCTAGTCTATACTTTCGGCTCCAAGTGTGGGGAACAGTCTCAAATTGTATCAAACTCATTTATGAGGACAATGAGCTGATGGTCAGATTTAAATACAAAGCTTTGTGCCATGATGCTTTGCCCTGTCATTTCAGGGGTAGAGACTAGCAACAATTATCAAGACCTCACCTTCTCAGGTCCCCCACTTCCTAAAGAACTGGACAACCATAAGTACAAGACCCACAGAAACCCCTTCTTCTCTGTGTGCATCTCAGGAGTACTTGGGGTTACTAGACTGGATGCGGAGGCTAGGAGAACGAAGGAATGTTTTCATCTCCTTTTCTTTTATCCCAGAACTACTGATCGGCTATTCAGGACTACGATTATCTTTTCAACCTAATGGAAAAGGAGAGCCTCATAACAGTTACATGCCATGTTGTCTCAAACATCAAAACATGTTGCAAATCTCTAGCTCCCGTGGGGTGCTTTCATTTGTGTCTGAAGTAAATTTCTTACAGATGGGAACGTGGAGGTAGGTGGGCTGTTCTGACATCAGCATCACCTCCGCAGGCGCTGTCAGGGTGTCTGTGCACAGGCGTAGCTGCGCCGCTACAAGTGCGGACACTGCCTGCAATCTGACAGACCTTTGTTTAATGGATAACAAACAAGCAAACTTAAAATCTCCATGGTGCCTTCCTGAAACGGCTTCTGCTGCTTGATTCCATTCTCCAGACTGTCTACTCTGGACATTGTACCGGGTACAAACTACACATCAAATGCCACGGCTGCCACTCTAAAGTAGCGGTGTTTGGGGGAGCACAGCTAAATTAATCAGTGACTACACTGCAGTGTGGGGAGGACAGGCTGCTACGGGAGCCCACAAATGGAGCACGCGATTCAGACTCAGCGGTCAGGGAAGGCTTTCGTGAAGTTCCTACATCAGGGTATGGGAAAGGCATTTCAAGCCAAGCACACAGAGCCAAGAGAAGGTGATGGAAGGAAGGAAGGGAAGACAATTCAGCTCCCACAGTGAAGCAGAGTTTCAAAAGAAATCAATATTCCCATTCTTGTCAGTTTACGCTCGCAAATCTGGTTTTGTGGAAGCCCTGTTAAACTTAACCTGTTAATACTGGTCATAAGGAACGGCCACCTTTGGCTGCATTCACTTGTCTGGAAAACTAATTATATGAGTACTCACGGTGAGGAGGTCAGGAAACAGATCTGCACAAACCCAAGTGTTCCCCGAGGACAGTGCTCATTTGCTAGGATTTTTCTCTCTTGTCAACGGTATTTTCCATCTCCTAAATCTCACATGTACTCTCTTTTCGAGCAGTTTATTAAATCGCTCAAACAGATTCCAAAGGCAGCAGCTTTGGAATCTGACCTTTTTTTTATTAGTCATTACTCTGAACGTTTGCAGCTTTCTCTCTACTAGGAAGGGCAATGACTCCTGTGAACCAGACAGGGTCTCAGTAACAAATCTTGAGATCCTCCTGTTTCCATCAACCCCATGGGTTTAAAACGACTCTCGGCAACATCTGACAGATATGAATTACACTGTGCCCTGGTTCACAAGCATAAATAAAACCCTGGTAGATGGAGGAATAATTGCAATCCTCATATATGCATTTATCTTTGTAGGAAGCCCAGTAACTCTGCACTCTGTCAGAAAGATAATAAAAAAGCAGATAGTCTGAATTATGAGCATCTGAGTTTGTCTACTGAAAATAATTCAGTTATTGAAAATCACACTGCTCACGGTACTCACAGGGTGCGGAGTGTTTCTGGGGCAAGCAGCAGGCTTTGCACCAGAAAGCAGAATTTGCATTAGTAGGCTGATCTTTCCTTACATTAAATCTTCCCAGAGTTTATTTGATCACTTGGGTACATGATATGAGGTTGGGACCACAGACCACAAATTTTTTTTTTTCCCCTATAAGAAGAGTCCTAACATTAAATGCTGGATTCCAGAATCAAATTTGTCCAAAGTCTTTATGCCTTCCCCCAAACATTCTTCCTTTTTATATATGGTCCCCTGGTTATTACAAGTTATGTGATAATAGCTATTGGCATGCTTGGATTCAAGATAAAGAAAAGTAGGAGTAACCCTCAAACTTTCCACCCACAAAAGAACATTCTAGCCCTCCAGCAAAATATCCTCTATCATGAATGGGTTGAAAGGAAGGGAGTTGTCTTTCCTTAGAGTGCAATTTTTTCCATCTGTTAGAAACCTTCCTTATGATTAGTCACTACAAGGTGACTAAGGTTGGCCTTTCTGTGTAACCTGTTATATTAACATCGTCAACACATGTCTGGATTAAAGCATCCAAACCTTAACAAAATGTAACCGGTAAAGAGGATAATTTTTATTGTGGAAGATATGAAGAAAAAAAGGGGAAAAAGCTAGATAAAATTTTCTATCTCACACATCTTTCAATGGTTACTAGTTATCAGTTAGCTTTAAACTGAATATTCCTTTCTGATTGTGATTCCTACTTGGGTCTTAAAATATCACTGAAAAACAGTTGACTTTGCAAGGTATACACTCAATTCTGCTAAAATATTCTTAGGCCTTAGGTCTGTCTGGGATTCCCCTTGAGGTACTTTGAGGAGGTGGATTTGCCAAGGAGGGCTTTTTTTTTTTTTTTTTTCTACAGCTAGAATTACTCTAAACATTGATATCCTGGAAAAGTTTTCCCCTTCCCCCATATTAATTCTTAAAATATCAGCATTGACACAGATTAAGCCTCACTAACATTAAAATACCATTCAAAACATGTTTTAAATAAGAATGACTTTTTAAGTACAACTGAGTACTTTATAAGCAAGATAAATTTTTAAAAATGAAAATTCACATTCAAGAATCTCGGTGGTGTAAAGGCTTGGCACTTCATCCTGCCGAATCTTCTACCTCCACTAACTCAACAGGGTGGCCTTTGGAGACCTGCATTAGTTGCCCTGTTCAGGACTTAGAGCCACATTTGCCAACAGAAATGCCTATGGACACCAGACGAGCAAGGGAGAGAAGCAAGCCCCCCGCCGCCCCTCACCCCTCCACTCCGCTAGGTTTTGCCATATTGGAATCTTATTCCACTGGGGCCAAACCTCCAGATCACTTTTACAAAAAGTAAAAAAAAAAAAAAAAAAAAAAGTAGATTTTTATGTGAAATCTGTGTGTTTTAGGTGTTGGCAAATTGTTAAAAACATTCACTTATACATAGTGTGAGTCAATACAGTGCTGACCAAAAAGATGACAAATTCATGGACAGCCATTTGGAAAATTCCTTAAAAAAATACTTATCCTTTGTTTATCTTAGCTGGAAGCTATCTATTTTTTTCTCCCTGAGTTTAGCGTCCTCTACTTTGAATTCTGTCTTCCCTCTGGCTCATTGAAATTAGGTCTATGTTATTTACATCTATCCAAAATCATCCTTTTGATTGATTTGAAAAGTGTACAGTTTGATGAGTTCTGGCAAAAATGTATAGTCATGTAACCACCACTACAATTAAAATATAGAACATTTTCTTCACCTGAAAAAGTTCCCTGGTGCCCCTCTGCAGGCCCTCCGCCTCTGGCAACCCTGATCTGGTTTTGATCACTATAGTTTTGGCTCTTTCAGTATATTGTTGAACGTACAGTAGCTTCTTCCTTTTCATTGCTGAGTAATATTCTGTTTTACAGACGTATCACAGTTTATTAAGCCATTTAGTTTCTAGTTGAGGGGCATTTGTTACTTTTCCTAATTTGGGGCCATTATGAATAAAGATACTATAAACATTAACGTACAGGTTATCTTGTAGACATGTGCTTTCATTCCTCTTGGGCAAGTATCTAGGAGTCATGTGTCATGCATGTTTCACTTTATAAGGAACTACCAAACTCTATTCCAAAGTTATTGTACTGTCTTGCATTCCTACCAACAACGGATGAAAATTCCACTTACTCCGTATCATACAGTGGTATCCCACTGTAGGATAATTTTAATTTGCGTCTCCCTAATAACTAATGATATTCAAGTTCTTTGCATGGATTCATTTGCAACTCATGTATCTCTTTTGGGCAAGTGTTCATTCAAATCTTTTGACATTTTTATTGGGTTCTGTCTTTTTATTGAGATTAGGAATTTCTTGTTTAGTCTAGATACAGTTTCTTTACCAAATAGGTATTTTGCCAGTGTTTTCTATCAGTCTGTGGTTTATCTGTTCAATGTTTTAAGAGTAGAAGTTTTAACTATTTTTCTTCAGGATTTATACTTTTTGGTCTTAACATAATGAAAAAAAACTTCACCTAACCTAAAGTTACAAAGATTTTTTTTCTATTTTGTTCTTCTAGAAATGCTATGGCTTTCCCTTACTTTTGGGTCTGTGAATTTGAAGTATTTTTCTTAATATAGTGTGAAGTAATGGGCCAAGGTCTTCTGACTTTCCTTACTGAAAGACAAAAATGCAAATATGGTAGCCAGGCGTATATCCAATGTTATCCTATATGACAACTCTCTCCAGTCAGAGAACATGCTTTTCGGTTCCAAACCAATCTATGGCTGCCATATTCTCCCACTTAAATTACCGTTAATTATTTTTCTCTAGTAGCAGGTTCAACGTCATCTCATCTTGTTTCCTAAGCTTTATGCTACTGAATTAGGTAGGTAAACAATTACTGTTTCTCTTTTCAATTTTAGTTTCAAGCTTCAGAGAAGCTTTGTGAACCTGTCCAAGGTAATCACTTGATAGCTATGAAATCTTGGGCAAAAACTCTGTCTCTTTATCTCTAAATGGGCATTAAAATACTGGTTATAGACAGAAGGGTGGGGTAGGGCAAAATAGCTAACAGGGACTGAGACACAAACTACCATGTATAAACTAAGTAAGTTATAAGGAAGCAATGTACAGTGTAGGGAATATAGCCAGAATGTTATAATAACTTTATATGGACTATAATCTACAAAAATATCATCACTAGGTTATACACCTAAAACTAATATAATATTGTAAGTCAACTAGACATCAATTAACAAAATAGGTGATTTTTTTCCTACTCCTTAGATTCATGAAATTCCTTAGTACATTGTAAAGCACTTAATGTAAATATTGCAGTAGCAATGTCACTGAAAAAGTTTTGCCATGAGTTTTTCTTCTGAGCATTTGAAATGTATTTTGAATGTAACAAACAGAATGCAGCCAGACAGACCACAGCACACACTGGAATTCAGATGCAGGGAGTCTGGCACATGGTCCAGGACTTAGGCTCTTGGCATCAAAGCTCTCCCCAGCTTGCTTACATCTCGGCAGTCAATAATTCAAGCTACTCCAGCAGGAGTGTCCTTCCCCACTCCTTCCAAGTTAATCACAGAGAAGCGGTTGTGCCTTTCTAACTCCCCTGCCTTCAGAGTATCTGGCTCCCTCCTTCAGCACAACTTTAACAAGCAAGACAATGGGGATAAAAGCTACGAAGCAGAAGATGTCATTAGAAGTGCAAAAGCCTCAGAGTTACATTTCTGTCGTTTTCCTTTCCTCAGTTGGGATAAAACTTCCCACCTTGTGATGTTACAAGAGGACAAATCAGTCTCCTTTACAATTTGGCTTTTGCACCTTAGGCACAGCCTGATTTGTATTTGCCACAGCGTGCTTCTTAATAACACCCTAGCACACGTAGCCATCTGCCACTCTTAGAAACTTGTTTTGGTGGAGAGTTGGGGACAAAAGCTTTACTGAAATGGGTGCAGGAGAGAATGAGAAACCAGGAAGCAAAGATAATGTTATAAAGAAGTTTTGCTGGCTACTATACATAAAATAAATAAACCACAAGGTCCTACTGTGTAGCACAGAGGACTATAGTCAACACCTTGTAATAACCTATAATGAAAAATAATACAAAAAGAATATATAACTGAATTACTATGCTATACACCAGAAATTAACACAATACTGTAAACCAACTATACTTCAATAACAAAAAGAAGTTTTGCTGGAAGAGGAAAAGAAAAATAGGATGGTGGAAATAAGGGTCTTTAAAGATGGAAGACACTGGTTATAAGGAATTAACAACTTTCAGGTGATTAGGAAGCTGATCTTACGAATGGTGTTGGTGAGCAAGGCGGTAAACAGACACAAAACTCACCACTCAAGCGCCCTCTGTCAAGTCACCGATGACTTGCACATGCCAGACCCAGTGGTCCCTCCTCCGCCCGGGCTTACTGACTCTATGGCGCACTAGGACGGCAGTCATTCCCTCTTCTTTGAAAGATTTTCTCCACTTGCTTCTGGGACTCCAACCCCTTTTCCGTATTTTCACTCCTTTCTCTACTCAGTCTTCCTTGCTGGTCCTACCTTATCTCCCAACCTCAAGCACTGGACAGCTTTTCTTCCTTACCTAGTTTACTCATGTGCTAGGGAATCGCATTCAGTAACTCGTATACCAACGTCATAGGCAGAATAATGCAGCACTCCCCCAGGAGGTGCTCATTCACGTTCCCGGAACCTGGGAATGTGTTACCTCACACGGCGAAACAGGAAGTAAAGCTGCAGACAGGATGAAGGTTACCAATCAGCTGTTTTTTAAATAGATTAGTCTGGATTATCCAGATGGGCCCAATGTAATCACAGAAGTTGTTCAACAACCTTTACGGGAACAGGGAGGCAGAGGAGGAGGTCAGAGTGAAGCGGTATGAATTACATGTATGTTCATGCATGACTGAAACACTACGCTGTACACCAGAAATTGACACAACATGGTAAACTGACTATACTTCAATAAAATATATATATTAAAAAAAAAAAGACTTCACTCACCATCACTAGCTTTGAAGATGGAGGAAGGCAGCCGTGAGCTGAGGAGTTCAGCAGTCTCTGGAAGACGGGGAAGTCTGGGACGTAAATTCACCCCAGAGCCTGCAGAAAGGAATACAGACTTGTTGACATCTCAACGTTAGCCTAGTGAAATCTGTGTCCTATTTCTCACCTACAGGATTTTACAGTAAGAAGTCCGTATTGTCTTAAGCCACCACATTTGCAGTACTTGTTACAACAGCAACAGCAAATTAATACAACCAAGTGAAGGCTGATGTCTTCACCTTTTTTTTTTTTTTTTTTTAACCAGCCTACATCTTGCCTCTGTACTTCAGACTGTTCCCTTGGCATCTCTACATAAACATTTAATGCACAAAGATTACGTCTTATGACTTGCCCCCCAAACTTGATCCTCTGACTGCCTTTCCCCTCTCACTAAATGGTGACGCCAGTCTCCTGGGACAAATAACTTGGAGTCACCTACAATTCCTGTCTCCCATCCCACCTAACCCATCAGCAAATTCTATCAACTCTGCCTTCAGACTCAAATCTGAGCACTTTTTCCTTTCTCAGCACTATCATGCTTTCACCACTTTTCAAGCCGCCTTCATTCCTCAGGTTTCCTGCAATGTCCTGCAAATTGGTTGCCCATATTCCTCCCTTTCCCCTTATAAGTGAAAATATAAAACCTTGACTGTCCTTTTTAAAATGTCCAATACACCACTGTCAACTGAAATAAAAATACACAACGTGAGAGTTGCGGGTTAAGTTTTATTTAGGGCAAAATAAGGACTACAGCTTGGGAGACAACATCTCAAATAGCTCTAGGGAGCTGCTCCCAAGAGGTGGGGAAAACTCAGTGTCACACGTGATCTCAGTGAAGGCAGGTACGTGCGGTCAAGCACAAATTCAGGCAGAAGCTTGCTGCTTGTCATGAGGAGCAGATGTCACCATTAACGAATTATGTGCTTTTCTAGATATGAGGAGATGCAAGAATTTGGGCTCATAAAATCTTGTCCTGGAAATGTCTAACTATCTGTAGGGCTGATCAGCCAGCTTTCCCAGAGCACAGAGCGCCCCATTCCTGATCTCCATCCTGAACTCCTTTCAGGGAGTGTTGGAGGTCAGTGGCTGCAGTGGCCCAGGATTTAATCCAAGCAGAGTCAGATGGCAAGTGCCAACGTGATCCAGTCCTCTACAGAGGCAGGTGGCAAGTGCCAGGTTTTAGCTGGCACCACTTTTCTGCTCCACTCCCTCCCAGGCCTCCCTTCTCCCGCAAAGTGGAACCTAAGTTCCTTGTGGTGACCATGTGGCCCTGCCTCATCTGGGACTTTGTCCTCCTGTCCCCTTTATCTGGAACTCTCTTCCCCAAGGTCTCTTGTGCTTGCTTTTGCCATTCTTTTAGGTTTTTACTTGAATGTTGCCTTATTATTAGATAGGCCTTCTCTGGGCACCCTCTATAAAATATTACCCCCACCCAGACACCCCACCTCCTACTTTAATTTTTTGTGATGCTCATGATTGCCTGATATGTAACTGTTTGATGACTTTTTTAGTACCTGCCTCCACCATGGACGTGTCAGTTCCACAGAGCAGGAACTTGGTCTATTTAGTTTCTTTTTATATCCCCAGCACTTAGAACAAGATGCGGCATGTTGATAAGGATTCAATAGATATTTGTTGACTAAATTAACATAGCAAAACGGTCACATATACGAATAATCAGAAACAAGGTCCTTTAACTATAGAAGGGGTATAATACAGGGAGACAGACTGTCACTTTGGGATTGGATCCAGCTCTCACACTGACTAGTTCTGTGACCTGGGGCAAGTCAGTTAACCGCTCTGAGGCTTCCTTTTCTCGTCCATAAAATGCAAGATGTTGTAAGGACTGAATGACATGATGCAAGTCTGGAGTTGAGAAGAGGGATTCAGACTGGAGACACCAATTCAAGAGTCACCTGCACAGAGATGGTGTAAAAAGCCCCGAGGCTGGACGTGGTCACCCCTGAACGATATAGACAGAGATTAAAAAACAGCCGTAGGACACTCCAAGCATTTAGACATTGGGATTTAAAGAAAAAACAGCAAATGAGAGGAAGGAGGAATATGCAGGGAGGAAGGGAAAGAGCTAGAAAAAGTTGTCACCCAGAAGACAAAAGGAGTGACTCATTATATCACTGTTATTGGCAGGTGAGCAAGAGACATACAGAGAGTACGTGATCAGAGTTAGCTTTATACCATATGCACCTGTCTTAGTTTACTGTGGCCACACACAGGGCGACTTAACGGAAACATGTTTTTTCATTTTTCTGGGAGCTGGAAGCCCAAGACGAAGGTGATGGAAGTTTGGTTTATCCTGAGGCCTCTCTCCCCTCTTCTCCTGGGTTTGCATGTTCATGTCCCCTTTCTGCCCTCCGGTGGCCTCTTCTCTGCGGGAGCACCCCTGTTTAAAGGCCCCGTCTGTAAATACAGCCACATTGAGGGTTGGGGCTTCAAGATATGAATTTTAGGGAACTCACTTAAGCCTGTAAGAGTATCTGTTTCCTTTATGAGTGCATGTGTGTGTAGATTGTGTGTGTGTGTGTGTGTGTGTGTGTGTGTGTGTGTAATGGAAGCATATACAGAAAAATACAAATAATGGTTATCCCTGGGTATAGGCTTTAAGTGGTTTTATTTTTTTATTTAACTTCTCTAGACTTTCTAGGTTTTATTTCCTTATTTCAATTCTCTGGACTTTTCTGTTTCTGGATTTTAAATCATTTCTGATTTAAATAATCAGAAAAATTACATAAATGTTCTAAGCAAATAGCGCTATTGTCATTTCAGAGTGTGAAGGCAGATGCCAGGCCGTCACTGCTGGACGGAGGTGTGTAAATGGGAAAAAAACACGTCAACATTCCTCTTGGTCTTCAAGAGTCCATGAGAATATTATCTAGATACGTAAAGAGGTAATTGAGAATAGTGTAAGTAAATGTGGGATTTAATATTTATAATACATTTGTATCACTTGTTTTGGATACAAAGACTTCACTACTGATTTGCTCCCAAAGTGTGTTTGTGAAATACTATGTCTGGGGAAAGGTAATAGGTATTAAAGGAATAAGCTTTTCAGTGATCACGTAGTTGGGAAAGTCTAGGTTTCCCAATTTCTTTACTTCAAGGCTTCTCAGAATTTCATTACACATATATAAAAATGTTATTTTTCTAAATTATAATCTATGAATCTCCATGAGGGAAATAAAATATATGGTATTTTTAAACATATTTGGCCGTGGAACCTTCCCTGTTTTTTAGTATTTTAAGTAATATTTTAAGAAAGATGAATTGAAAAGTGCTACTTGTATACAAATGACTAAAAACGTCCTGATTTAAAAATAGATTACAAAGATACAGTATGATTCTGGAGGCTTGGTACAGGTGTAAAGACAGATATACAGACCAATGGAATAGAAAACAGAGGAGGCCAGAAATAACCCCATGCATAGATGGTCAACGGATTGTCCAAGAGCACCAGGAACACACAATGGGGAAAGGGTAGTATGTTTAAGAAACAGTGCCGGGAACGCTGGATATTCACATGCGAAAGGCTGAAACTGGACCTCCACCTTACACCATACACAAAAATCAATTCAAAACGGACTAAAGACAAACGGAATACCTGAAACTGCAAAACTCTTAGAAGAAAACATAGGGGGAAAGCTTCGTGACAGCAATCTTGGTTGTGATGTCATGGATAGAAGCGAAAAAGCACAGGCAAAAAGAGCAAAAGCAGACAAGTGCTCCTACGTCAGACTACAACGCCCCCGCACAGTGAAGAACACTGTCAGCAAAGAGAAGTGGCAGTCCACGGAGCGGGAGAAAACGTCTGCGAACTCCGTATATGACAGGGAGTTCATTTCTAAAATACATAAGGAACAGCTACAACTCAAAAGCAAAAACAAAACAAAACAAAAAACCAAACCCCAAGTAGCCCAATTAAAAAATGGACAAAGGACTTAAATAGACGTATCTCCACAGAAGACATACAAATGGCCAACAGGTAGATGAAAGGCGCCCAACATCACGAGTCATCAGGGAAATGCAAATCAAAAGCACAAGGAGCTATCACCTCACACTAGTTAGGACGACTATAATTACAGAAAGAGGACAGAAGTTGGTGAGGATAGGGAGAGACTGGAACCCTTGTGCAGTACTGGTGGGAATGTAAACTGGAGCAGCCACTCTGGAAAACAGTATGGAGGTTCCTCAAAAAATTAAACACAGAACCACCATATAATCCGCCAATTCCACTTCTGGATATACATCCAAAATAACTGAAATCAGTATCTTGGAGAGAGATTTGCCCTCTCACGTTCATCGCAGCATCGTTCATAGTAGCCAACATATGGAAGCGACCTAAGTGTCCAGCAGTGGACGAATAAATAAAGACAATGTGATACACACAGAGAGGAATACTATTCAGCTTTTAAAAATAAGAACAAAATCCTACCATATGCAGCAATAGGGACAGACCCAGAAATCATGACAAATAGTGAAATAAGCCAGTCACAGAAAGACAGATACTATAATTCCACTTACGTGACGCATCCAAAACAGTTAAACTTACAGAAGCAGAAAACAGGATGCTGACTGCTAGCACACAGGGGGATGACTGCTGTACAGCATCAGCCTGAAACAGATGGGGTTCATTATTTCCAACTTGCTCATCTGAGAATCACACGGCCTTTAAGTCTCTTATTTTAACAACGAATAAAGGGTTAACCAGAAAATCTCTCTTACAGAGATTTAGACCCAAGGGCTATGCCAGTCTTTTGCGGCTTGAGCTCACTTTGTACTGCTGGTTGCATGCTGCTAAGAAATAAAGCTAACGTATCTGGTTTTCTACGTGAATGTGTGTGAAATGCTTACCAGGGGAATTCTTCTACAGAACATGGAAGAATCAGACGATACAATATCAAAATCTGGCAGATCTGTTAAAGGCATGAGTGTTTTGCAGATTACCAGGAATCCTGGAATAATATTCTTTTGTTCAAGGCTGCACGTAATAACCCACAATCAGAAAAAAAACAAAAAACAAAAAATGAAAAACAGTAACTTTGGTCCTCCACAGCAAATTGATATGTTTTGGATCAAGAGCTTCCTCAAATCCCTTTGGTTTTAGGCTGCTGTCTCTTAAGCCACCAAGGAAACTGGATCCTTTAAAAATGAATGATTCTCTCCCCTGGCTGGGTATCAGAAGCACTTCTGGCCTGTTAGAAACTGGGCCCTCTCTAGCCTTATTGAATGAGAAAGCTCTCAGGGATGAGGCTGGTGCACTGCTACTGAAAACAAGCCGAGCAATCCATCTCTCTGCAGGTCATTTTGATACACAGCTATGTTGGGAACCAATGGCTTTAGACATCTGAGCAATATTAACATGTGACTATGCCTGGAATAAACAAGGTAAGTCCCACTTAAAGACTGTCCTGGTAGGAACTGCTGTCTTGCTGTGAAGGACCCAGAGAGCAGGTTTTGATCCTGGGATGGATGGCAATAATTGGAAGGTATTTTGAATGTCAATGGCTAGGAAGAGGGGAGGTTGCTGGGATTCCAACTGGGAAGAGTAGAGGCTTTGTTGTGAGGAGGAAATGAGTTTGAATCCTGTCTCTGTCACTGCACATAACCTTAGCCAAGTTACTTAACCTCTGGGAATCTCATTTTCTCCCCCCCCCCTTTTTTTTTTTGTGAAATTGAGAGATAGGAAGTAGTGTCTACCTCCTAAAGATTCTATGGGGATGGAATTAAATGAAATTATGAGCGGCAAGTACACAATTTTGCCGTAACGATCTTCCTGGAAATTTGGAAGAAATGTAACCGTGTCTTTTTATGACAAGCATAAAATACAACTCAAGCGTACATACAACTAGTTATCTCACCAAGAAAAGGTACCTGGGCCTGCCAGTTTCATAATGACACAACCATGAAATATTAAAATTGTCTATGATTGGAAATTGCTAGGAGGGACACCAAGAGAAAGCATTCTGAGAGTGAATAAAAATAGAATTTGAGGCAGCTACATTAGCCCTAGTATTATTAAGCAGCAAATAATTCCTGCATCTTAAATACAAAAAATTATGCTGCAGCCATAAGGGTCCCCGCAGGAGATGAAGAAATCGTGACAAAGCGGAGGCTTTCAACCTGAAAACACAATGACTCATGGAGGCTTTTTAAAAGGATGCCGCACCTCTGATTTTTCACAGGATGTCAAGGTCTTTAGTTATTAATGTTTACTACTCCAGAAGTTAGAGTCTTGTCGATTTAAGGATCTATTAGTTTTTTCTGGCTATGAGTTTTGGCCCCAAAGCCAGTCTCTCTCTGGATACAGTCACATTGCTCTTGCTCCCAAACAGGGAGGCCAGCCAGAGACGCCTCAATGCAGTTTATGAAAAAGGAAAGCAAGGTCCAGTCCTTCCTCCCTTCACTTCTCTCTGGCTGGAACTGAATGCGGCAGAGCTGGCTTGCAAAGTCAGAAGATTGCACCACCAGAGATGGTGGGCTGGAGACTATTAAGCGGAGAGAGCGCATTTCCCTAGTTTTGATGCAGTCATATCATCCGTAAATTACAGCACTCGGCTGTTTTTCCATTTAGTCATTATTTTGTCATTTGTTTGGCTGCCAGTCCTTTTCCTTCTCAACCATGTGCTATTATACACTCCAGAAGCAGCCGTTTCAGGAGTAAGCCAGTTCAGGGAGAAGAAATACACAGAAACACAAATGGTCTAAAAGTAGATTAACTTTTGTTTAAAACCTTTTACATTGTCTTTTCATCACCAACTACTAATCTGACCCTTTAAATAGTTCCTGCCCCTACACTAGTTTAGATTGGAATGTGACTTGAGTCTTTACTGTTCAACATTTCAGAACTGGCCCAGTACCCATTGTAATTATAATCTTTGGTGTGTTCACTGGTGGGAACAACTTTAACCTCAGTCCTGGTCCTTTCATATTCATAATTCTGGAAGCTTTAGTGAATTGTGGGAAAGAATTTACGTAATTAAGATGCTTTCCAGTTGTACATTTTGCCCTTTGGAAGCTTTTCAATACCTTTTTAAAAGTTAGATAACCTACAGGGATGATGACTCAAGGCTGAATGTGAATGATCACCAACTTCATGAATGGGGCTGACCCAAGATGTCTCAAGTCTGAGAGGTAGCAGTTTCTGTGTCTAAGTAGCTGGAATAGGCATTTGCGATTTTTTTTTTTTTTTTTTTTGGTCAATATCCATTTCCCCTTCTGATTAAAACCAAACCAAACAAAAACATTGTTCTTCTTTGGGTAACCAACTTTCTCACACTCTTGGTCCATTTGGCTTGGGGAGTGCTGGTCCTACTCCATGGGATGGGTTGGGTTCATGACCTAAGCTTGGCCAACCCTAGCATTCCACCTCCAGTGCAGTTACTGGTTGAGGGATGGGCATGTGAACCAAGGCAGGCTAATGAAATTCAGTTCTGGAACTCTTCCCTGGAACTACTGTGGTAAAATGCTGTTTGCATTGGTTGACTTAGTTAATAAAATCTAAGCTTAGAGTCGCTGGTGGCTATACGTCTGTTGGAGAATAAAGACAATGAGGAAGAAAGCAGAGCCAAAAGATGGAGAAATGGGGGGAGCAAGACAGAGAGAAGAGAGGGGAATGAGACACCATTTGAGCTCCTGGATACAGCCTTACCTGAAGATATAGTTACTTGTGATTTTTTTTTCAATTATATGAGACAATAAGTCCTCACTTTTGCATAAACCAGTTTGAATTGGATTTTCAGTTGCTTTCACCTGAGAGTCCTGACTCCAAAGCCCAAGATCAGGATACAGAAGATGCCGGGATTAGTCCTTGCTTTCTCTCTCTTTCTCTTATATGTGCAACTCTAGATGAATCACTTAATCTCTTAGCCTTAGCTTTAGTTTTTGGAGAACATGAAATAATAGATGCAAAATACTTAGCACTGTTTTGAGCACATTCAGTGTTCAATAAATGACAGCTACTATTATAGTTGTTATTTATAAATTAGCAACACAGTCATAATAGTATTAGGCACTCTCTCCTCCCCAAATTGCTGGCAACCTTGACAAAAGCATCCTACCTTTTGAAAACATGACTTTGAAACTATCAGCTGCCTTCAAAATAGCCCAAGGATAGGATTATTTTTCCCAAGTAGGAGTAAATAGACATTCTAATTTGCTGGACACCACACAGAGTGGTTCACTTAACTTGACCACACACACACCACTGGCTTATTCTTTCCTAATTGTAACAAGGGAAGTCATCAGGGGTGCTAGACTCTAGCTGTTCATTTCCAAAAGCATTGCAAAAATATAACATATAAACTTCCAAAATGCCACTTCTTAAAGATCATTCTTTGGGAACAAAATTAACATGCTTAAAAATTATTACAGTGGCAAAGTGCCATGCGAATTCACATCCTGAGTGGAAAGATTATTTGTGATGATTATCTTAAGTAGAGCCTTACCTATGGACTAAATCCTAGAGTTCTGATTATCAATAAATATACTAACTCAGTAAGAAAAAAATGTAAAATCCTAAGAAAAGCATTTGAGACATAAAATATGCTCAACAAATGTCATTCCTTCCTCTCTTATCCATCCATCACACATTCAGGCCTTAAATGGGCCAATACAAATAAAAATCACTCAAATACTTTTTAAACACTTTTTTTTTTTACATTAGAAATGACAAGATACTAACTTGGTTAAATATTTCCACTTTTCCAGTTGTATGGAAGAGAAACAGCTAATGTCATACTTAAAAGCATACATAGTAATTGATCATAATATATATTAGTATTAGTTACGAAGTCTTACATATATCATAATTAATGCTAAGTTGTCATGTGACAACCAAGACAAAATTTAATAGATGAGAAAGCAACCAAACAACAGTTACTCATGCAGAGGCAGGCCTTGTAAAAGGCCCTCACTGACCTAGTCCTGATAGATTAATTGAATGAGAACCCGAATGGAGTCTCCCTATATTTCCTGTGCAAGGGAGACCTCTTCTATTTGGAATGCTTTGAGAATTTTGAAATCAGCTTGCATGTGGTTCAGGAAGTAGAAACTGAAGACCTGAAAAGATCTGTGATCGGCACCTGTTTCTATTAATGTGGGGAAAAAAAAAAAGATATCCTCTATTTGAAGCAGACCTGAAGGGGCCCTTGATGTACAAAAGTAGCTTCAAAATGTACTGAGCAAAATAATTGATTTTCCCTTGAAAGAATAGGAAATAGTACTTCTGTTGCTACTGTTCTGTTGCAACAAAGTTTTGTAACTTTTCTTCTTCTTTATTCCTTACCTTTTGAAACAGACTTTCTGAAAGTAACTCACAGATTAAGAGGAAAAACTCTTACTTTGACTGTGCCCTTTCAAGAAGGGACAAAGCGTTTTTATCCAGAAATAATTTATGGTGAAACTGAGAAGCTGGTGGTCTGCTCAGCCTTCCTCTCATTCCAAGACGGTGGTGGAGAGCGGATGAGTTCTAGACACACAGATCTGGATCAAATCCTGCTTTTGCCCTGAAATGTTTATAAACGTGGGCAAGGACGTGTTACTTAAACTCTCTGAACCCCCTTCTGCAACTAGTAAGAACCGAACACAAAACAAATGAGATTAGCTGACTGGAGAAGTAAGTAGATCATTTGTAAACATGGTTCCGAGGAGCCTTCAATGTCTCCCAAATCTAATCAAGAAAACAAAGGCAAATCATCAGGTTGTGCGGACTGGTTTCCAAGTGGTGCACAGAAAGCTGTGCTGTGCTCAGTCGTTTTGAAGCTTGATGAACAGAATTACAATGCATACGATATTAACAAGCTCTGTCTAAAGGGAAAAAAATGAGAGGATTTTAACAGCTATGGTTTTACACAGCTCAGGGAAATACTCCTTCAGATCATAAACAAACAAATGAACCAAAACTTTCACCTTCTTCTATGAAGGTTTTTTTTAAAAAACTAACTTGGTTTACTAGTTAAGTTCATAAAGATAAGGGAGTGCCATAGAGAAAGGAACAGAACATCTTGTTTATTGGGTCTCTACTGTAAATTAAAACACTAGTATTACAGTTTTTGATTCCCTGGTTAGCATCAATGACTTCACTAGATCTTAGAGATTTCTGAGTAAATTGTTAAGATGAAGGGATAAGAAATGGCCTCACAAAGGACAAGGGAGGAGCAGCTAAGGGAGAATGGGAATGTGGATAACCTACTACTTCTGAACTTACTCAAGACTTATTTCTGAATTAATTCAAGGTTTACACTGGATATTTAGACCAGCGTGAGTCCTTGGGATAAAGGATTATAGTGGAGAAAAAGTGCAGTTGTCAATGAATTTCAAAAAAAGACTCAGCCTCAAGATGAGAAATATGTGATAGAAGTGTGTGTTGAGTGATCCCTCCTCAAATGTTGAAAATAGTTTCAGTTTATAAAGACTATAAAAGCATAAACGTATTTGTTGTCAGTAAGAACAGTTAGGACAGTTATTTAAGATGGGCAACAACTCCGCACTATTCGTGGTTTTATTTTTGGTAGGTTCCTGGTATGTGTGTAAAGTACAAGCAAGAGGCGCTTCTGATCATTCCCCCCACCCCCCGTGAAAAGCAGACGACAGTATAGCGGCTGAGACCTGGGGCTCTGCAGCCAGACGGCCCAGATTCGTGTTCGGCTTGCTGTTTCCTATGATTATGGTTTCCCACAACTTCATTGACCTCTCTGAGCTTCTGTTTCCATTTCTGTAAAATGTTGTGTGTTAGTTATTTAGTGCTACATAAAAATGCTCACAAAGCCCGGTGGCTTGAAACAACACATGCCTACACTCGCAGGCAGTTTTGGAGAGTCAGGAATTCTGGAGCAGCTTCGCCGGGCGGCTCTGGCTCTCATGAGGCTTCAGGCTGGGCGATGACAGGGGTCGCAGTGATTTGGATGTTTAGCAGGGGCTGGATGACTCGCATGGCTGCTGGCTAGAGGCTTCGGTTCCTCACCATGGGAGCCTCTCCAGCGCGCTGTCTGAGTGTCCTCATGACACTCAGGGCAGCTGGCCCTGCCCAGAGTAAGTGAGCCCAGCAGGAATAAGGTGAAAGCCAGGATGCCTCTGTGGTCTAGCCTTGGAAGTCACATAATTACTTCTTTCACTTTCTACTGGTCATACAACCAATCCTGACACACTGTAGAAATACAAGGGTATAAAGACCTAGAGGTGGAGATCACTGTGGAATCTTGGAGGATGGCTGAAGTAACAGTTTCTCTTGTTATAACAAGAACTAAATAAGGAACTGCACACAAGCTGCTAAACCTAGTCTCTGATACACAAAGGGCTCAACTAGTGGTTAAATCTAAGTGAGGTCTTCATGTTTCTTCATTACGAGAACTTAAGAGACTAATTATTAGTATTACTACTGCCAATATTATTACTACTGCCATCAACTTTCCAAAGACTTCAGTGCTGTAGTAATGGTGACTATTAGCCGGCTATGTATGCCTCCTTGTGGAGATGAACCCTTACCTCCAAACATAAATACCCTCACACTGAAAAAGACCCCTCTCTAATCCTGCCCACGCCCCAAAGCCCCTCCTTAATTGAATCCAGGAAGTAATACATATATTTCCTTCCTCCCTGTCAGTGTGCTCTGAGTCTTAACATGAGGGAGGGAGGAAGAGAGAGGAAGAGAGAGAGAGAGAGAGAGAGAGAGAGAGAGAAAGAGAAACCATTAATTCCGTCCTAGTCTCCTATTGCTGCTCTGAGGCAGGGAGGGGATGTTATTTTTATCTTGTTTCATATGGAAGGAAACTCAGACGCCAGGAAAATGAGGTGGCGTTTCCCCAGCAAATTAGATGCAGAGCCACGAACACACCCAGGTCTTCCACACACAACGCTCACTGTGTTTCCCTCTTTCTTATCAGTTACCTGGCGTCTACCTGGAGTCCGGCCTAACGGGGGTGCTCTGCTAGAGACTGCACTTCAGTGAGGAAGGAAGCAGAAAACCACGTGGTGGAAGTCTCTAGCACCCACCTTGCCCTGCTGTTCCTGACTGTGGTCACCCTTAGAAAGGTGAAAAGCAGCTCCTAATCATAGAAGTAGCTTCTCTCTGAAGGGCAGGCTGGGGCGGGTTGGTCCTGTTTCACAAGGGAAGAGCAGAGTTGGCAACACTTTGTACTTTGAAGCCTTCAGAGCTACCCAGTCCCTGGGGGAAGAAAAAGGAACCAGGGAGAGAATGAGGCCAACAGCCATGAGTTCTACGGAATCAGATGCCAGAAATTATCTCAACCCAGAGCTCTGGGCGGACTGGCAGTCTTGGACAGCTGTGTGTGTCCAAGCTGCTAGGGTGGATGGAGCTGCCAGAGCTGCAGGAGAGGGACTAACCCCAAGGAGAGGACTCAGGTCTGTCACCACCCCCTAGGCCTGGCCCTCAAAGGGAGGTTTTACCTAACAGCTGGGGGCCCCACCCTGTTGTCACTGTGGTTGATGATGGGGGATCCTCATGTTGCTAGTTGTGAGTGAGACAGTTGCCCCCACTACCTTCCTTCGGGCTGGCTCTACACGGCCAGCTTCTCCTGGGTCCTTGCCACTTCCTCCCATGATACATGGGCGATGCAGGGGCTCAGCTGACCCTGTAACCCGAGTAACAGTGACTGCTTTGAACATTCCCTGCATCAAATTTAGTTCTCAGTGGTGAGGGAGATCAGTTCCTTTGAAACATTTTAATGGTGTGTCTTTTCTTCCACTGAGGCACAGTTTTTCTTTACTGGGCACAGTTTTGCACTGATTCTCATCTCTCATATAGACCCCAAGCAATGTCCCAGCTTCTCCTGCCTGGATAGAGATTAGCATCAGCAGAAGCAAGACACAGTCAGAGTTTAAACTCTCCTCACCTTTCTGAGATGAGCGGGAGCAGGGCACTGCCCATGCGCACTGATTTCATTGTAAGAAACCTCTTCAGGCTCTTCTTAGACGACTCTGGCCCAGGAACTGTTGGTTTTTATATAAGCATCTGGCTACCGCGACTTGAGCTACTTTCTAAGCAAGAACAACCAAAGCCTCCTCGTCTTGCTCCCAATGGACTGTTTCACTTTGCACTTGGAAATCCCAGGGGTGTGGGTGGGCTGCTGTGGTAAGTGCTGAGCTGTGGGGCAATACGTGGTCATGTTTTGTCTCTGGAAACACAGCCCCCAAGCCCACAATATAAACCATGTGGAACTTCTCAGCCTTGCCTCTGAATGAGGCTGAACCATTCCTGAACCTGCTAACATTTTCTGCAAACTAAAGGATATCTCTCTCCTCACCAAATAACTTCTTCCCTTTCCGGTGCTGACGTGTGAAGAGGGACACCTTTTTTGATTGCAAAATGAGCAGCAAGTAAACAGAGAAATGTGATTAAAATTCAATTGAGTGCAGCCAGGAATTAAGCCATCCCACACCCATCAGTTTGTAGCCTGCCCTCAAGAAGGGAAAAGAAAAAAAAAAAAAAAAAAGGCACTGTGGCTCAGCTGGAAAATTGTTGGGGCATCTTACTAAATGAATCTCTTGTTAACCTTATCTCCCTCTCTCTCTGCATCCTACACGCTCTTGGTATCACAGAGCGCAGTACAGTGAACTGTGATGCTCTGTGGTGGGTGGGGGATGGCAGTTGTGCTTTGCTTGTTAGCATCATCCCTGTGGGCCTTCTACATTGCTGAGCTCGAACGCTTAAAGCGACTACCTCCTTTGTCCCCTGAGACTTTCAGAGCCATAAATTAAAGATGATCCAGTCAACTTTAAATAAAAGACAAAACAAAAAAAAACTATAGTCTTCTACCTACTGTTTCCATAGTAATTCCCAACCCTGAGCAGGACTGTATTTAAAAAATGTAGCTCAGTTGCAGTGGGCCCTAATGTTTCAACAGGTATTAAGGTAGCTCTCCTGAAATGGACTCACAAATTATATCACAAAGACTCGAGGGAGGTAGCTGACAACAGGGCCAGGCCAAGGGCTGCAGAGTCAGCAGATCAGAGTTTGAATTTGGACTGGACCATTTATCAGCCACAGAGCTCACCTAAGGACAATTTATTTCAACTCTCTAAGCTTCAGTTTCCTCATCTGTAAAACAGGTTTAAAAACCAGAGTGCTGAGAGTGTGGTTACGAGGACAACATGAGACAGCATATGTAAAAGTCTTAGCAGAGTACTTGGCATATAGTAAATGCTCAATAAACACAAGTAAGAATTCTTGCAGAAAACAAAACAAAAAAGAATTCCTGCAGAAATATGTGCTGGCCAAGGTCAAGCAACCTGTCCCAGGTTACAGAGGTAATCAGTTGGGAGACGTCATACTAGAAATCAGATCTCTTAATTCCTAGAGTGCCACCATTTTCTGTTGCTCTGAGAAAAGATGGAGGTTGGGCATGAAATTGAGCCCCTGAAGACTACTGGTTCCCAAAATACAATTAAGGATCTTAAAAAAAACTGAGGTTTGAGTTTAGACTTGTCAGATCACAATTTATATTTTAAAATAGCTTCCCAAGTGATTCTCATGAAACCCCTCCATCACCTACTGATCAGCAAGGGTGGCAGGGTCCTTCTAGGTGAGGAAGAAGAATGTCAGGAGGGTACAGATGTAAGAACCTGCCACGGCAGCAGGAGGAACCTCAAGGCGCACACGTGGCTTGGAGCAGAGGGCACCTGCTTACAAGGCCCTTGGAAGTTGGGACCATATGGTCAGATGGAATCACACAGGATAACCCACATCATCTAGGTACTGTTACACTGTGATTCCAAAAAGAATTGTAAGGCCCTAAGAATAAGAGAAAATGCACTGTTCTATCTGGTGCACAGACTATCAAATGAATAGAAATACCAATGAAAATACTAGAGATACGCTAAAACCAATGAATAAAGTCATCAACTTGAGGGAGCTGCGAGCTTCTTTGCCCAAGAAGTATCAGGAAGGCTGTTACTTGAATGCAGACCACGGACTACACAACCATACTCTCTTCTGATTTACAGAGTCACTGATCGACAATTATCGGTAGTGTTTGGGGTTTCCCATCAGGTCACCCACAGAACTCAGTCAGGAGGCGAAGGTGAAATTACCCATCATTATACTACCTCTAGTAATTTCCCAAAGGCATGGGATAAAATTATAGTTTCCTGAGAGTACAGACTGATTTCAACCCTCCTAAGATTTCAAATTACATACAGAAATGTTTATAAGACCCAAAGTAATAATACTTTTGAGTTAAGAAGTCTGTGCACCCGGCATTTTATAAATTTGATATTTTACATAATTGTAACATTTTAAGGGAACTTGTCCTATTAAGTTAGCCTTAAAATTCCACTGTAAAATGTACAGCTGAACAGTTGTTAATAGAGGTGGGATTTCAAATTCAAATGTTACAAGTTTTTATACAGCACTGAAACACTTAGGATAACTTTAAGCTCACCACATTTGTACATTTAATTTGTTAGATGCATAAGGATAGTTCTGTTGCTTAAGAAACAGGTGACTCAAGGACTTTTCCCACACTGACCTGGAAGAGGCCACATCAGAGTAAACGCCACTGCACTCCTTGTTAGGAGAAGGGCCGTGATGCTTAGCTTTCCTGGACCACACTAACTTCACACCAAGGGGCCCCAGATGTAAATAGGAATTTGGCCAGGACACTCGTTGGGAATTCACTGTACTGGGATCAGGGAGCCCCTGCAACAGTCACTTCAGAGGGGCTGCCCAAGCCTGCACCGAACCAGGGTCATGCCCCGATCATGGCGGTGGGGAGGGGGCAGGTGTTTCAGTGCTGGGGGCTACTGACCCAGCTGAGAGAGTGCACCGGTCCTCCAGTGCCAGCAAGGGGGGCCGAGGGGACATGACCATGGAGATCAGTCACGGCAGAGAAGCCCTTTCTCATAAAACCTCAAGGGCAGGTAAGCCCCACTGCCTGACTCCCCCAGATACCATTTTAGAGAGAAGCAAGGGGAGAAGAGAGGACTCAGAGATCGTAAAGGACTTTCCAGTATCACACTGGACTAGGTCATGGATTGAATTAAAAGCTTAAGTGGGAGCATGTAGGGAAGACAAATCAGTTATAGACAAAAACGGAGAAGAAATGTTTTCTCTGCACCATCCATTTTCAGGTTCCACTGACAACTATTAGGACTGAGGGTAGACTGTTCACCTTTCACAGATGATAAAATCAATACAGGGATAACAGACATCAACACCAAACAGACCAAATTAAGTAAACGAGTATATAAAATCAATAGCTAATCCTATGAGAACTTGATATGAATCAAGGAGAAGCCTTCTTTACGTGGTATTTTTTCATTTAATCTTTAATACAACTCTGTTGGGTCTGTATGAGTGCTGTGTCCATTTTGAAGAGAAAACTTAAAAATGAAGCCACAAATGTTTGTATAAGTCTTTAAAACTTCCCTCTATAAACATTTATTTTATTTGAGTCTCAAGAAAATAAGGTAAGTATTCTTCCCATTCTATAGATGAGGAAACCAAGGCTCAGAGCAAGTTAAGAGATTCATCCCTGAGTCCCTGGACCAGACTGGGGCGGAGCCAAAACTTAAGTCCTGTGCTCTTCCATGATATCTGCTGCCTCTTCACTAGAGCATCTACTTTACTCCTCTCCCCCAGTTTTTTCTTTCACTGCAAAAATCCCGTTTTCCCATTGATTCTCCACTGGTACATGATGAGAGCATCCCTCACCTTACCACAGCACACTCTCACACCCGCCTGTATCTGGATATTCACGATGAAGCACAGGAAATGCGGCTCTTCCCATCAAAATCCAATCCCCCTGCTTGGGCCCTGGATCACATCCCTCTGACTTTCTCTAGTACTTCACTCCTTTCCTTATCCTCACTCCGTGGTACCACTTACAGCTCCCTTTCTACTGCATCATTCCTGTGAGTCTATCAACAGGCTCTGGTGTCTCCCATCTTTAAAACACCTTCCTTGAATTCATGTCTTCCTCCAGCTCCTGTTCCACTTCCCTAAACCCCTTCAGACTCAAACTCACCAAAAGTGTTCTCTGTACACACTGGCGCCTCCTCCATGTATCCATTCTTTTTTCAACTAACTTCAGTCTGGGCTCTCCCTTAACTTCTCCAATGAAGCTACCCTTGCTGAGGGCACTGGAATTGTGTTGCTAAGTCAAAAAGATATTTCCCTATCTTCATCTTAGTCCCTCAGCAGCAACCAAACAAGGTGAACACTGTATTCACACACTTCCTCTCTTGGCTCTTGTGATCCTGCACTCTTTCAGTTTTCACCTTGCCCCATTGGATGCTCCTTTTTATTCTCCTTAGTCCTGCTTCTCCTTTCTAAGTCCCCTAAATGTTGGAGTTCTTCAGGGTTCTTCTCTGATTCCTCTACCTTCTCTGTTTTCAGTGTGATTCAACCCTTCCCCATGGCTTTAAGTATGTCTACATTCTGGCCATGCCCACATGTAGTAATTTCAGATAATCCCAGGTCTCCATCCTGAGCTTCAGACACTCAGCTCCAATTGTTTAGATTAGATGGTAACTTCTCTTGGTGATTTCTGGCATCTTAAAATAAGTAAATCTCAAACTGAACCTAAACCTTTTCTCCTCACTCACTTGCCTCACTTGTTTCAAGCATTTTGAGAAATGTCATCATCTTCATCCACTCAATCGTGCATACCAGAAAACTATGGCAAGTCTAGTCAGCACTGCCTCCAAAATGGGTGTCAAGCCCATCTTCACTGCTTCTCCTTCAGCCTATCTTCACTGCTTCAAGCATTCATGACGGACCGTTAAATAAGTTTTTTGAGGGATGGACAGTTCTCTAAAACACTCAAGTTACACATATGATCCACACATGTGTAGGTGAATATACATTCAGTAGACTAGCAGCATGAGCAAAGCCTGGGAGCTTTGTTAGAAATGCAGATTCCTAGGCTTTGCCCAGATCTACTGAATCAGAACTTGTGGATTCTGAAGGAAGAGTTTAGGAATCTGTGTAATTGAGATCTCCAGGTGCTTCTCATTCATGCTAGACCTTGAGAACGAGGGCGTACACTGCAGCCTATGCTTGGAGCATCACTGAAGAGAAATATAAGCTTTCTGCCCTTGTGGCCCTAGAACAATTGTCATCATGGAGAGAAGTATCTGGAGTGATTGTCCCAACCATGCAATGTCGGTATTCACCTTCAGAAGGCAGATTAGCAAATGGAAACACTGGACTGGGAATCAGAAAAATAATTTTTTTCACCTTACATTTTTATGAGAACATAATATACACAATGGTAAAAATGAAATTTGAACTGCACAAAATATCTTCAAGAATTTTCCACTTACCCCAAAGCTCCCATTTTCTTTCCCTAGAGAAAACCAGCATTTTATATGTCTGTTATTCTCCCCAGAAAATTTATTTGAATGTGCAAAATGCATACATAACTATTATGCTTCCCTGCCTTAACACTTCTGTGACACTTTTCCCCCTGAAAACTGTTGCCACTGACAAGTACAGAGATTCCTTATTCTTTCCAACAGCTACTTCATTGAGTTCATCTATCTTATTTTAGTTCACCTACTGTGGGTCACATAGGATGGCCCCAAGTTTTCGTTATTATAAGCAATGCTGCAAAAAACAGTCTTATTATTGGATATGTGTATGAATGTATCCGTGGGACAGATGTCTGCAAACAGCACCTACCACCAGGTTTGTCTTGGTCTCCTCAGCTAATGATTTCCAGGGACCATTAAAACTATGAATCTTAGCTCTCATCAGAGCACCTTGCTCCAGCAACATTAGAACATGTAAACCTCTGCTGATTAAGAAAAGATCTCAGTAAATGCATGCCAGCTTCCGCAACCTGTCTTGAAGTACCATACAACAGGGATCAGGAGAAAGAGGGTAGTTTAAGAGGTTAGGGGAGATAAATTCATTACCGTAAACTATCCCCAGCAATGGATGGTAGGTGTTTAATACACCTTTCTACCTTTGCAATTGCTACTTACTTTTATAAGACTGCAACAGAAAAAAAGCATTAATTTTCTCTCCCCTGTGTTGCTGAACTCAAGGTATTTCTAAGAGCTCTCTATTTCCACGAGTTTGCTAATGACATATATAAAGTATAGTTTGGTGGTTTCTATTTGCAGGGGTCTCTTTTTAATAAAGGTCGGTGCTTTCTGCCTAGAAGCTCACAGTATTCAGCAGAATATACACACGGACACATACACTGTCACATTCACGCATCGCCACTAAGATTATGTGAGAAAATTCCACTGCAAGAGGGTTGTGGACAAGGTTTTCTTTGCTTCTTGGAAGATGGAAGACTCCCTGACAAGGATTTTATTTTCACTGTAGTGAGCTGTCAGCATGGCCATTTATCATAGCCTGAATTAATAAGGACAGAACAGAAGAAAGACGGCTCACTGCCAAACAGCTTGGGGATGCTCGGGGCTGCACAGATCAATCAGCTGGACACTCGGGCTATTGTCTGCTCATCAATTCATTTTCATTGAGTTTCAGAACAGAGAACACCAGGCCTTTTTCTGAGACATGATCCTAGACTAACTGCCTGTGCTTGCTTTCCATTCCAACCTTTCATTCCCATAGGACACTCATCAAGGTGCCATAGTGTGTTTAGATTAAGCCCCTTCTCTGGAATTCAACTCTTGGTGGATCACTGCTCCTTTCCATTGCCTGAGTGCACAACAGTCTTAAGAATCTTTCAAAACCATCAGGCAAAAGAGATTAGCATTAAGCACATCCGAGATGCAAAGTAAGACCTTTGTGCACTGCGACAGCATAATAAATTCCACAATAAACTGCCTTCTAATGTACTAGGAGACAGACAGGCCACAGAGGAAAACTACAACATTGATCTCCAGTGGGCTGGTAGAGTGGACATTCTGTTCTCTTTTATCCAGAATTCACTGTCCTTCTACCAAGAAGTTTTCTGCCTTTTTTTCAGCAAAGCATGTCCTCTGCCACTTCTAGATCTTGTTCTTCTGGTTGGGAGCCTCAACTACTGCCACGTCAGAGCGCTTGACTAAGGTGGATTACATCACGGCATCTCATCGCCCAGGTCACAGCAACTGGTTCACGAATGGACCCAAGACACAACAGAGCCAGCGAGATATAATTACATTTCCAGGATACCTAGATATATTTTGGTGGCCTGAGGGTAAGAACATACACGCGGAGTCACCAAGGCCCACTACAGGTCAGTTGAGAACTTTTGCCAACGTGTCAGGAGATTGAAATGATAGACTGAAACCAATCCTAATGGTGTTATTTGAGAAGCCGAAAGAAGCTTTTTTGAAGTTAGTATCCCTGTGGATTAAGGGGATTAATAGAATCTTTCCATTAAAAAAAAAAAAAAAAAAAGCCAGTGTGAATTGGGTTTCTGTTACAGTAAAAAGAATCTTAACTAATACAGGGGTATTAGTTCTATTGGGTTCTTTGACTTTAGAGCTCTGAATTCTAAAACTCTGAAATGATTCCAAAAGTTTCTTTTGGTGGACAGAGCCAAACATCTCTTTAATCTGGGGATGAGAAAACACAATATCATGTAGCTAAAATCCCTCTATAAAATTAGTCCTAGCCAATGCTGTGAGAATTGAGGAATAGTGCTTTCTACTTCTGATAATTGTTCACAGTTTAATATGGACCAAACATTTGATAAGGATAACCATTAAAGCTGGGGGAAAAAAAATAAAATTGAAATAAAGATAATGAAATGCTAATAAAACAGGAAAGAATTGTTGGGCCAGGACAGACAGAAGAAGGTCATATTCGAAAGATGTAGCAATCAGAATTTGTTATCCTGGAGGAGGAAGCTAAGAGTCTGAGCCATATACCTGAAAGCTTATGGGGAGGGATAGAAGTCCAGAGCTTTCTAAGGAGGGGGTCATGATAAATGTAATTTGTGATAGGGCCCTCAGTGTCTATATGTTAGGAGGAAGAGTAAATTGCAGGTAAAACATTTCTCACATAAAGTGATCTCAGCTAGGAGATACATGGATAATCTAGAAAAATAACCACCTCTAAAATTAAAGTAATCTCAGATTACTAGGACGTCAATATACATGGCAGAAACAAACAAAAATCTTCCATGGAGGAAGATAATGTCATCATGGGTCACACATTATTTCTATAGTTCTTAGAAACAATGGCTGGCACACAATCAAAGATAAGGCACACAAGTTAATACGATAACGTGACAGAGCATCACCAGGGGAAAAAGCAAGAAAGAAAACACAAAGCAATCCACAGAGTCTTCAGACTCTGCAGGTAGACTGTAAAACAACCATGGTTACTATTTCAAGGAACTAAACAATGGACTCTATTGACAGACAATAGGACACTATTTAAATGGCAGGAAAAAAAATCTCCAAAGAACCAAGCAGAAATTCTAGAATAAAAATAATAAACCACTAGAATTAAGAATTTAGTGAAAACATTTAATAGCAGATTAGATATCATTATAGGGAAAATTCATGCCTTTTGAGGAATAGAATTTCTTAATCTTAATGTAGTACAATTTGTCAACATTTATCTTGTTGGTTAGTGCTTTTGGGGTCCTTATTAAAAAACAGTGCCCATCTCTAAAGTCATGAAGATAGCTGTTGAAATTATCTTCAAAAATCTTTATTGTTTCAACTTTCACATTTATATTATCAATTGACTGTAATTTTTTTTTGTGTGTGTATGGTATGGGGTAGAGATCAACGGTTTTTTTCCTCTCCCACACTGTACCCAGTTGTCTTAGCACTACTATTGAAAAGAACATCTTTTCTCATGACTCTGCAAATTATACGATAATTTATATAACTATTTGCCTAACTTTGGAGAAGAAAACTACCATAGAATGACAGAGTATATTTGTTAAATATATAACAGAAAAGGATTCATATACATACAGACTCCCAATCATAAAGTGATAGACAACCCAATGAAAGATGTGTGGGGCATTTGAACAGGCAAGTGGCAAAAGAGGACATCCAAATGACCCTGAACATAGGAAATCATACCCAGCCACATTAGTAGTAAAATAAATGTCAATAAAAACCACAATGAGCTGCTACCTCGCACTTCACCAGAGTGGCTAAAATTTAAAAGACAGAATATGAATGGATGTGTAGCAACAGAAACACTTACATACTGCTGCTAGAAACATGAATTGGTACTATTATCCTGGAAATGGTTTGGTGATATCTATCAAAGTTGAACACCTGTATGACCAAAGACCCAGCAATTCTACTTCTAAGCACATATTCAACAGGAATTCCTGCACATGTGTAATACGTGACAGAGACAAGAATACTCATGGCAGCATATTTTTGTAATAGTCCTTAACTGTTAACAGTTAATTTACAGAATAAATAAATAAGCGGTGATATATTCCTGTAATGAACATACAGTAAAGAAAATGAACTAGTTACATGAGAAGACAGATGAATCTCACAGACATGATCAAAAGAAGTCAGAAAACATATACTATATGACCATTTATGTAAAGTTAAAAAACAGGTAGATCTAATCTACAGTGTTTAGTGTGTGCAAACTTGCCTGGTGAAACCATCAGGATAATTACCCCAAAAGTTAGGATTGTGGTTATCTTTGGGGCAACAAGAATAGGGAAGCACTCAGCTTCTGGGTGCTAACAATGTTCCATTTCTTGTTGTGGTTAGTTGGTACGTAAGTTTTTCCTTTATTATAATTCATTAGGCTCTGTATTTTTAGGTATTCTGGCACATATATATATTTCACAATAAAAAAGATATAATAATGTCAGCATTACTCAACTGATCTATGCAACCTAATGCCATGAGTGCAAATTCTGTAGCACCTCAGGGAGACATCTCTGGAGTTAGATGCCAGAGTTTAAATTCCAGCTCTCTTAAGAAATGTGTGGCTGTGGTAAAGAATTTGATCTTTTTAAGTCTCCGTTTCTTTACATGTCAGATGAATATTGTGTAGCTGAGAGGATGAAATGAAATAAAGCATGGAAATCACTTAGTGATTGCCCGGCACATCGGGTGAGTGCCTTCATCTACAAAAATGTTCCCAGTGCGAGTCAAAGTCACACACCTGGGCAGAAGGAGCTTAATTTCATACTATTCTCCTGCCAGCCTTTGCCTTTGAATGCTGCTGTCTAAAGCGGTTAAAGATAGAAATGGAGACTGCTACAATATCATCTCAGAGTTACAGATGTTTTTACAATTTTTATGAGGAGCTGTCCTTTGTATGGTCTCACTGAATTTTTCACAATGGCATGAGACACAAGCTGAGGAAAGGACAGGTTTAGCTGCTTTAAGTGACATGCCAGTGGTCCCAATGGCTAGTGAGTAGCAGAGTTAAAGTCTGAAAAACCCAAGTCTCTGCTTTTGGATCCAGGACTCTCTCTGCATTATGATGCACTTCATGGGACTGCAAGTATATGCTTGGTGGTGACCAAGGGGAACATTAAGTCTTCACCATTCAGTTTGTAATGCTGATAGTTTCGTCAAGGTGTAAACCAAGAAGTTGAGGCAACATCTCTTTCTCTCACCCAATGGAGGAGACAACCGATGACCATCTCCTCAGTGCTTAGGAACCAAACTATTTTACTGTATGTATTTCCTTTCTCCATGGTGAGAAGAAACTGATTTCCTTCTGCTCTCTGAACTTATATTTTTGAATCATTTTCTCCATCTGCTCTTTCATTCCCTTGGAATTTCACCGCAACATCTGCACTGGATGGCAGTGACACATCTGGGACATGGAAGCATGATCTATGCTGATTTTCTGTCAAAGTCTCGAAGAGTTTTAATAAGCAATTCAGACCACAGAATGTTTACTCTCAAGGCTGACTCTGATATAGGTGTATTTGAGTTCTTCATATAGAATGCCCTCTTTGAACTCCAAATATTAAGAAACACTCAAAATCTCATCAAGTCATTCTTTTTCAAGTCCACGTTGACACATATACTTTTAGCCCGAATTATATTGTGTCATTGATATGGGAAGCCATTAAAAAAAAAAACTCAGCTAAAAAAGCTTAATTCTAGAAGAGAAAATGAATATTATAATTTTATTTCCTTTTCTTATAAAAGATTTCAGGATAAGTCATTAGAAAATTGGAAAAGAGGACTGATTCTTTTTGTTTGTTTGTTTCTGCCATTTTACTCCAGGAAGAATTACTTAGTATTTTGTACGGAGAAAGAAAGCTGGAACTAGAAATCTAGTTATCAATTAATTTATCAAACTTTTATTGGGTGTCCATTGTTTTCCAGACATCATGCTGGAGACTGAAGATAAAGCAGTAAAATAAATGAGGTCCTGACCCTTACAGAGACTACAGGCTAGTGAGTTTTCAATTGTAAGCACAGGCAAGTTACTTAATTACTCCAAGCATCATTTTTCTTACTTCTCAAATGGGGATGATAATTCCTGCTGTATTTAACAGGGCTATGATGAGAAATATGAGGGAAAGTAAAAATGTAGAGCTTTAGAATGCAGGCAAACTTGTTATGAGCTTAAAATAGACTTATAAATATGTAAATCTTATGGTAACCACAAAGCAAAACCCTATAGAAGATACACAAAAGATAAAGAGAACAGTTTCTAAGCATGCCACAACAGAACATTACCAAATCAAAAAGACACAAAGAGAAGAAAATAATAAAAGTATT
The DNA here is from genome assembly GCF_009834535.1 of Camelus ferus. Taxonomy (NCBI): domain Eukaryota; kingdom Metazoa; phylum Chordata; class Mammalia; order Artiodactyla; family Camelidae; genus Camelus; species Camelus ferus. The sequence continues at coordinate 2,765,685 of NC_045712.1, read as the reverse complement.
ACAAAACAACCCCAAAACAACAAAGTGGTGATAAGAAGCCCATATGTATCAAGAATTACTCCAAATGTACACAGACTAAATTCTGCAGTCAAAAGACATAGAGTGAGGAAAAATACATAAAAAAAGAATTATGCAGCAAGCTTTTTGAAGGCCCTAAAACAGGAAGAATAACTTCAATTTATCAAAACAGCATGGTATATGTTGAATAGCATGCTTTTTATAACAGTTCCCTAAAAGGAATTTGCATTGAATTTTTCAGACTGAACTGGTTAAAATCTAGCCTGTATATGATCCTGGTGGGCATTTCCTCTGTAGTTCCTCTCTAATCCTTTCTTCTTCTCTTGCTCTCTTCCTTTGAGGTTTGATGATTTTCTTTATTGGTGTACAATTGACCTTTGAACAACACAGAAGTTCAGACCACAAATTTCCAAACACAAAAATCCACATGTAACTTTACAGTTGGCCCTTCATATCTACAGTTCTGCATCTGTGAATTGTATAGTATTGAAGTATGTAATTTTACAAAAAAATCCACATAAAAGTGGATCTATGATGTTCAAGCCCATGCTGTTCAAGGGTCAACTGGACTTATATTTCTTCTGGTTTATTTTTTGGGTATTTGTCATAGGTTTCTGCTTTGTGGTTACCATGAGGCTTACATATAACAGCTTATATCTATAACAGTCTATTTTATGTTAATAACAAATCTGAACAGGTCAATTACCAGTAAGGAGATTATATCAGTAATCAAAAACCTCCCAACAAATAAAAATCCATGACCAGATAGCTTTTGGTGAATTCTATGAAACATTTAAAGAAAAATTAATACCAATCCTTCTTGATCTCTTCTGAAAAATAGAAGTAGAGGAAACATTTCCAAACTCATTCTACAAGGCCACCATTACTCTGATGCCAAAACCAGACAAAGACAGTGCCCAAAACAAAAATACAGGCCAATATCCCTGATAAACACAAACACCAAATCCTCAACAAAATGTTAGCAAACCAGATTCAAAGTACATTAAAAGATTACACACCATGATCAAATGGGATTTATTACAGGGATGCGAGGATAGGTCAATACACACAAATCACTCAGTGTTGTACACCATATTACAGAAATGAAGGATAAAAATTGTATGATCATTGCAAAGAAAATCTGTGACAAAATTCAACATCAGTAATGATAAAAATTGTCAACAAAGTGGGTACAGATGGAACATGCATCAACATAATAAAGACAATATTTCACAAGCTCAAAATTGACATAACACTCAAGATAAAAATCCAAAAGCTTTTTCTCTAAGATCAGGAACAAGGCAACGTTGTCCACAATTACCACTTTTATCAATGCCTACGAGGAGTCCTAGCCATAGCAATTAGGCAGGTAAAAAGAATGAAAAGCAATTTTTTCTAATCAGAAAGGAAGAGGTAACACTGTCACTATTTACAGATGACATGATATCATATGTAGAAAACCCTAAAGACTACCCCCACAAAGACTATTAAAACTTGAATAATAAATTCACTGAAGTTAGAGGATACAAAACCAATATATAAAAATTAGTTGCTTTTCTATAGACTAACAATGAACTATCAAAAAGAAAACAATCTCCTTACATTTGCATCCAAAAGAATAAAATACTTAGGAATAAATTTAATCCAAGGATGTGAATGTTCTGTATACTGAAAACAGTAAGACATTGATGAAAGAAAGTGAAGACGACACAAATAAATGGAAAGATTTTTTATCCTCATAGATCTGAAGAATCAAAACTGTTAAAATGTCCATACAATCCAAAGCAATCTGCAGATTCAAGGCAATACCTATCAAAATTCCACTGGAATTTTCCAAAGAAATAGAAAAGGAATCTTAAAATTTATAAGGAACCACAAAGGCCTCAGAGAGCCAAAGCACTCTTGAGAAAGAAAAACAAAATTAGAGGCATCAAGAACACTGATTTTAAACTATATTACAAAGCTACAGTAGTCAAAACAATATGGTATTGGTGTAAAAGCAGACACACTGATCACTGCATAAGAATAGAGATTGCAGAAATAAACCCATGCCTACAAGACCAATTAATTTACAAAAAAAAAAGCCAACACTATTCTATAGGAAAAAGATAGTCCCTTAACATATGGTGCTGCGAATATTGGACAGTAGATGCAAAAGATGAAACTGCACCCCTGTCTTATACCATACAGAAAAATCAACTCAAAATGGATGACAGACATAAATTTAACACCTGAAATCAAAAAACTTCTAGAAGAAAACATAGGAGGTAAACTCCTTGACATTGGTCTCAACAATGACCCTTTGGACTTGACACCAAAAACAAAGGCAACAAAAAAATAAATAAATAAGTGGGATTACATCAAACTAAAACGTTTCTGCACAGCAAAGGAAGCCATCAACAAAATGAAAAGGCAGTCTACAGAATGGGAGAAAACATCTGCAAATTATACATCTGATAAGGGCTTAATACCCAAAATACATAAAGAACTCATAAAATGCAATAGCAAAATAAAAAAAAAATATCTGATTAAAAAAATGGGCAGAAGATCTGAATAGACATTTTTTTCCAAAGTAGAGAAACAGATGGCCAACAGGTACATGAAAAGTTGCTCAACATCCCTCATCATCAGGGAAATTCAAATCAAAACCACAATGAGATATCACTTCATACCTGTTACAATGGCTATTATCAAAAAGACAAGAAATAAGTGTTGACAAGCATATGGAGAAAAGGGAACCTTTTTACATGTGTGGGAATGAAAAGTCATGTACCCACTATGGAAAATAGCATGGAGTTTCCTAAAAAAACCCAAACTAGAACTAGCATTTGGTCCAACAATTTCACGTCTGGGTATAATATTTTCAAAGGAAATGAAACAGGAACTCTAGGAGACAGCTGCACTCCCATGTTCATTGCATTATTATTCACAATAGCCAAGATACGGAAGCAACCTAAGTGTCTGTCAGTGGATGAATGGATAAGGAAGAAGTAATATGTATGTATGTATGTGTGTATATATGTGACGTCTATTTCTATACACAAACACAATGGAATATTACTCAGGCATGAGAAAATAGGAAATCCTGCCATTTGTGACAATGTGTTTGGACTCTGAGGGTATTATACAAGATGTAATAAACCGGAAAGAGGTTTACTGCAAAGATAAATACAACATGATATTAGTTGTATGTGGAAGCTAAAAAAAAGTCAAATTCACAGAGATAGTAGATAAGTGGTTGCCAGGAGTGGGGGTAAGAGAGAGGTTGGTAAAGGTTATGAACTTTCACCTATGAGATGCAAAAGGTCTGAGGATCTAATGTATAATATAATGACTGTAGCTGATAACACTATCATATAACTGAAGTTTGCTAAAAGATGAGAACTTGTGTGTTTACATCAAAAAAGATAAGATAAATATGTGAGGTCATGGATGTGTTAATTAACTACAGGGGAAGACTCCTTTCACAGCATATACCTGTGTCAAATCATACAATGTACACTTCAAGTATCTTACAATTCTATTAGCCACTTATACCTCAATAAAGGTAAACAACATTAAAAAATGTAGGGTAATATTATGATACTATTCTTTATGAGATATTCATATTTATATTCCATATAATTAAAATGTGCTTCCAGATTTTAGGGACTGAAGCTCCTTTGCTCAGTTTAAAAACAATGAAGTTTCACAGCTATCATTGTTTAGATTTAAAAGAAGCTAAGAAACTTATCCTTAACCCAGGAGAACAGTACTTATCTTCTTAAAGTGGAGTAAACATAACCCTTAGGGCACAGGCATATCTCAAAATATTGCAGGTCTGGTTCCTGATCACGACAATAAAGCCAATGTCTCGATGAGTCATAGATTTTTTGGTTTCTCAATACATACAAAGGTCTCTTGTTATATACTGTAATCTATTAAGTGTGCACCACAATAAAACGATGTGTTCCTGTAGATGGGGGTGTGCCTGTGAGGAGCGTATACAGAGATGCAACCTTATTTTATGAAATATGTTACTATTTTAAAATCAAAACAATCAGAGACATATTGGAGATTGGATATAAAGTTCGAATGATTTTTTTTAAATTAAAGTGGAAGCTGTCAAAGATGTTTCAGACTTGTCATAGCCTGCTGTAAGCTAGGTCCACAGAACTGTGAGAGGTCATCAATCAACTGTCCTTTTTTCTGTGCAGACTCTTTGGTGAAAAAGTTTGAGACAGATCAGGTAAGTGACCAAAATGACCAAACCTACATGGTACAGATTAAATCAGAAAACCAGGAAGGTTCTCCTCCATGAACTCAACACTGTGGTTCTCCTGTTGTGTGGACTGTTTGCTTCCTGATGTTTCAATATAGGAAATAGTGTCGCCCTGATGGCGGATTGCTCCCAGTCAGCTGTCCAGGCCATTTGAGACAATACCCATGGTACAAAGCAGCAGCTTCTCAGTAATGAGATGGCAAGATGGCTAATGCTCCTCTGGGTTCAGCTTAACTTTTGGATAATAGTTTATCTGTTACCATTTCATGTCCCATTTACAGAGCACAACCATGATGAGCTAAATGTTTTAAGAATGCAAATCTTCCCTTTCAAGCTGGATGAGGAGCTCCTTAGAGTCCACATGTCTTATATTCTCCATATGGCCTAGGACAGCATTGGGTATAAAGAAATTTTCCCTCTCCAACCAGCTAGCTAGACCCATCTTATTTTCCAAAAGTATTTGAGACACTGCCAGGCAGTGTAGACATTTGATGAATAAGACTAAATTAATAAGATGTTACCTAGGTCTTTTTCTACTAAAATTTTTGGCTAAGGCCTGAAAACCAAGCTCAATTAATAGTAAGCACATGCTCTAAAGAGAGACGCTTGGTACTTCTTTGTGAGATATTAACAAAAGAGAGCAAAACTAGTCTAGTGACCACTATCGCATCCATGATGAAAAAAGGAAGTGAGAGATTGATGGAAGAGGTACTTTGAAATAAATGTAAGCTGGGAAAGAGGGGATGGAGGTATTTGCTATCTTCTCCCTTCTCTGGTATTTGGAGTACCTGTAAGAAGGGTACCTTATTCATTGACTGGAGCTGCCCATTATATCAGACAGAGGAAAGCGACCAGCAAGCATATTTCCATGATTTGGAGGGAAAAAAAGGGTGACTTCCTGAGAACCAAGTGAACTCCACCATGTTGAAAAACATGTTAACCAAGAGTTGCCCGCCAAAGTGAGGGGACCTCACAGAATTCAAACTGTGAACATACCACTGGAGGAGGTGTTTCAAAAGGCCAGCCGGAGATTACATCACTTGGATCAGAAGTCACTGGAATCTCCAAAGAACACACATGCACCCCACAAAAAAATCCAGAATTTGGGTGACGGCCAAGACAGAATTTGACAAGTGAGCGAGAACTATGAGGACAACCAGTTCTTTTTCTTCCATCATCCCTTCACCCTTTGGCTCCTCCTTTCCTTTTCCCAAGTACTCAATCATTAAATTAACCTTTGAAGATTCAGAGCCAAATAATAGATAGATAGATAGATAGATAGATAGATAGATAGATAGATAGATAGATAGATAGATAGATAGATATAGATAGATAGATAGATAGATAGATATAGATAGATAGATAGATAGATAGATAGATAGATAGATAGATAGATATAGATAGATAGATAGATAGATAGATAGATAGATAGATAGATAGATAGATATAGATAGATAGATAGATAGATAGATAGATAGATAGATAGATAGATAGATAGAGTTGAGAAGCGAGGAACTTGAAAGAACAGACCTAGTGCCCGCCTCCTTCCAGTTTCATCTCAGAGCAAAGGAGTTAAGTCTGTATTACCTTTAACTGACTGAGAGATTGAAGTTTTGACTTAGACTGGACCAGGCTCCAAGCTTTTTAATACCTTTTTGTGAGAAAACTATGGGGTCAAAGAGCAGGTAAGAAAGATCCAATTATTGAAGGCAATAATGCAGAAGTTAAAGATGTTTCCTGATTATGTCCTACTAAATTGAACTGACTCAACAAGTGAGTTATAGTTAATTGCTACAAAACATCACAAATCTTTGATGATTCATTGATTAAATGTCCAGAGATATATTTAATTCCTCTCAGGACCCAAAATCGGAAGACCAGACCTTCTAACTGAGAAGCAAGGCTCAATATGCTTTACAGAAAAAAATAGCAGTTCCTAGTATAATGGGAGAATTTTCTGGGCAAGAAAAGGATCTTTTCTCCTCTGTTACAAGAAAATGCACAGAAAAAAAATTCATACTGACTTAAGAGAAAGGTTAAAAGCAGAGTTTTCACTAACTGTAATCATGCAAATGCTCACCAACAGTAAACGGGTCTATAAATTGTGGCACAGACCCATTATGGGATCAAAATGAACCAACTATCATACAACTACGTGCAACAATATGGCTGAATCTCAAAAGAACAATATGAAGGAAAGATGTCAGATACAAGAGTACACGTACTACTCAGGATATAATACCGTAAAACAAAATGCCACCTCTTAGACCTTTCTTTGCTTTTTAAACTTTATTGTTTAATAAAATATTCCCCGGTTAGCCTTTTGCTATGCTAAAACATTATCAGTGGTAATCAAATATTTATTGATCAGAGATCTAACTTTCTAGTCCTATGAAACACGTCTTTGGTTCTCTGATTGTGCTTTTCCATTGGCTATTACGATGACTGTTTTGTTCGGGTTGGTGACAACCACCTTGCATGCATTTAAAACACCTGTAGTCTGTACATGTGACTTATCTACCTGCCTAACCACCTCTCTGCAAATCTCACAAATCTATCAGATTGGAGCCACCCACACAGCATTTCTGGGAAGACTCACCTATGCAAGTGAGTTGTGAAATAGCTCACTTCACAGCTCTTAAAACCCAAGGAAGCGCTTGGAACAAGTGCTCCATCAATATGACAATCAGGGCAGATTTAATTTTCCGAGATTCAAGATTTCAGGCCTTAATCTGCTAACTACATAGAAACAAGGAGAGCAGTTCAAGTCGTTTTACTAGAAAACTAATAAGATTTGGTAAATAGAATCATTTTATCAACTAACTTCATGTAAGATTTTCAGCTGGCAACAAATAGATGTATTGTGATTGGGTAGTTACCATTTTAATTATGGTGTCTTTTTAATGAGGAAGGTTGGGAAATTATATCTTTCAAACTATAGGTGGGTTTTAGTGAACATCAGAAGATGAATACTGCACGTGTCTTATTAATTTTTCCATTGTCAAAGTTAAATCTATTTAATGTGTCCCATTTGAAATCAGAAACCACTGCATGCACATGAAAAATGCTGAGTCGCAGGCCCAATTTCATTTGCAATTACGTTAAAATAATCACAGAAGGGCAAAATGGTACCCTGCAAAACAGAAATGCTGCTCTTAATTATTGAGCAGTAAATACCAAGATGAAATCATGGGAGGAAGAAGAAAAGAGTAGGAAAGTTATTTTCGTGTCTGCCTTAAGCCAAACATGCTTGGCAGCTGGAGAAGATGTTTGATACCAACCAATTATAGCATGCCTACTGACATAATCTCAGTCAAAAGGAGGCAAATAAGCAGATATGAGTGTTCTCCCCACCATGGTGATTTTGAATCTTTCTTTTTAAATAAAATTGTTATACTCGGTCGTATCTCATTATAAAAGACAGTTCTCAAAAGTTGGCTTTTAACTTCTGATGGGTAGAAAACTAACTAGTTCCCAAAGTGTGTGATTAAAGGAAGCATTTTATAGTGCTGGGGGAAAATGGGAGGAGAAATCCGCTTCTTGAGTTTTCAGAGTTTTACAGTTCAGAGGCAGCAACAGCTCAAGCAGTTACAATGTCTATTATCAGGGAAGTCAGTGAGACATGAAACAAGGATGAACCCCATTTGCCTGGGCAAAGAGCCCAGGGAGGAAGTAATTGCTAGTTGGGGCACAGCTGCAGATAGAGGTTGATCAAATCCAAAGATCAAAAGCTTATTTCATTCTGATAAAAATCATTAAATCACAAATCAACTTACCCCAGGCTCCTGTACACTCAGGAAATGACTATGGATACCATCTGCGCATAACTATCCCTTAATACACTGCAGTGGTGACAGCAGCTTTCATTATGAAGCCCCTAGATATAAACAATTTATCAAAGTGCAAGCAGTCATCATTTACATTTTATTTAGCCACCAGAATGAGATTCTACATTTGAACTCCGTGCAGGAAATTTCAAAACAAAACCTAAATTTGGGAAGACCAAGTTTGCTACTAACTTTTTTAGTACAGTACTTCTCATTTGGTTGTTCTTTACTCACATTGTGCTGACTATACAGAGAAAATTTCGGAAAGCTCATTATAAGTTATATGGTATAAATAGAATAGAAAACTTGTTACCAAGTTCAAGCTTGTACTGCTTGCCCATGACAGGCCAGTAACTTGAGAGATGAGTTGTTAGCACAAGGAATAGAAATTTTATTTGAAAAGCCAGCAGACCAAGAAGGTGGTGGACTAGTGTCCCAAAGAACCATCTTACCCGAATTAAAATTCGGGCTTCTTTTATACTAAAAAGGGAGGGGTGTGCTTGGTTGTTGCAAACAAACCTCTTGGTGTCAGAATCCTTTCCTATTACAGCTGCCCACGTAGGTCAGGTCACAATGTTTCTACATCAAGACAAATGTGATTCTCTGCTGAGCAACTTTTTTATCCCTATATGAATGGAAGAGTGTTATACCTTTAAAGGTCAGAGCCTTGAGAACGGACTATCCTATATATGTTAGGCTACAGGCAACATTCTTTTGGTGACTAACTTGTAATGAAAGCAATAGGATACAAAGTTTAAAGTAAAAAAAAAAAAAAAGAACAGATGCAATATGAAGGCAGATTTGTTCTTCCCAATTACAAACCAACAAAGAACTATTTTTTAAGAATTAAGAATTTTTTTCAAGAAAAATATTCATAAAATGTTCTGCAAAGAGGTATCTGATGCCTTGAGCTACAGAACGTAGTAACTTAAAAATAATTCCATCTTATTTTCATATCTAAGTTGGAAATAATGAGAACATTTGGAGTTGCTTCCACCCAAAGACAAGATAAGAAGTTTTACAATATACAGTTGAAAATATAAGTATATGCAGTGAACTGATTTCACTTTGTTTTGTGCCACCAGTTTTAGTTACTGCCAATATTCAGATGACTTGTAAATTTATATCTACAGTCTCTGTGCTCTTCTAAAAATCAGATTCTACTGTACATCTCAAAGATGGCTTCATCTCAACTTGCTTAAGAGTGAACTCAAGGTCTCCCACACTTTTTATGTTTGTCTTTCCTTCCTATCATGGGACCTTTGCACATGCTGCCCTCTGCATGTTCCTCCTTCACTCATTAGTTAATGCCTACTTATCTTTCAGACCTCAGCTCAAATATTATTTCCTCAGAGAATCCTTTCCCAATTCCATGACTGGGTTAGTTAATCTCTGTGAAACTTCTTCACAGCACTCATCACAACTATAATTTTACATTTACTGGTGCCATTATTTGAGTTTGAGTCCCCTATTAAATTGGCATGGACTCTTCCATGTACCTACAGAACAAATGTTTGCTGAATACATTAGAGAAGGGGTGAATGCCTGCATGAATGAACTGTGCAGTCTTTCACTCTGCTGTCAATACCCAGCTGAAGCTGATCTTTACATCTGGTCTCTCTAGTCCACATAAAAATGTCCCTCTTGACTATGGATAGTAGCTGGCATAAATGACGGACAGCCCCAACTGCTGGGCTCTGAAACCCTTCTCTCTGTTTGCATCCAGGTCACGCGTCTCCCAGGTGGTTCTCAGCCAATGGATATTCGTGCAGGAACTAAGGCAGCCCCATTCCTGGGAGATGTAGGGCTCTTTTATGGGAGGTAGTGACTGGAGGACTCCCCACAGTTCTTGCCCAACTCTACCATACAACATTCCTTCCCTCTGTCCTTCACAAGGGTCAAACCTGAATCACAATCTTCTGTCTCTCCTACTCTGTTTTCCCATTTTCCTTCTCAGACGTTTCCCTAGGAAATATTTGCATGTCTAATTGCATTACAGTGTATATTTCTCATAGGACTGAGATGAACACAGTTTGACAAAGACTGTGTGCTTGGTGGGGAATGCAAATGTGCTAACACCATATGGAAGATGTAGTGCTAAAGGCACTGTGCCTTTGTTCTAGTTTGTATTTCTGAGAATGACAATTTACTGGTATCTATTCAATATTTTATAAATTTCTACTGTCTGATACTGAATTATACAGCATCACCTTTGTACCCCAGGCAGAACATACATAGTACTGTGCTATTAAAGGACATATTTAAGATGCAAGCACAACATCCAGCACATAACAAAAGCACAATAAAGGTGAGCTATCACTACTGCCATCACCAGGATTACCATCATCATCGTCACTCTTCTCCTCTTCAATGGGTTCCGCCCTCCTTCAAAGGGTGGAATTAGTTGTGCAAAATGGGCTTTATCTGTTTAATCATCTGGCTTCCAGAAAATAGTCTATGATTGTTTCTGGTGATGGACACAGCTGTACTAAATACCAACTGATGTTAAGATATCTGTTCCTTTCTTTTTCTTTAAACAGCCTTGTTATTTTGTTGTATAATTGATCAAATACAATTCCAACCAAGCTGATTCCCCCCGACCTTTTGCCAACCTAGGCTGATCAAAGTGTAGGGCTATATGAAGCAGACAGTAGCAGTTTGGACACAGGAGATGATGCCTTGTTAGGACTCACCTTGATATAGAACACTTTTCCTGTGATTTGACCCTGACTTCTGAGAAATCACACATTACTTTTGGAACGTTTGGTCACTGTGGAATATTTCCAAATGTATCTTTCTGGCTCTACAGAAACATTTTTCAATAGCTTTAGTTATCAAAACTTGCTTCTCATTTTGTAACCTATTTTAGTAATGTCAGAAGAGATATCAGAGCTTGGATAAAAATGTCAAAATGACCATTTCAAGTGAAAGAATCTCAGTGAAAATATTTCAGTCCTTTAATGTTTCCTTGATCTTCTGCTTCTGTGTCCTCTGATCCCTCCCTTCCAAAGGGCCAGTGTAGTCAGCACAGGGCATGTTGACACTGATCACAAAGACTTGATTTTTATCATTTTCCTATAAAATATAAAGGCATTAATTTAATCTTATCTTCTTAAAGTGCCAGGAGAAAGAAAACATTTATAGTAATTTATTTTTCTAATTGAAAAGATGGTGACTATAAGCACCCAGGATGAAAAGGACAACTGGTTTTGAAAAGTATAAAGAGAAAATGACTTAAGATAATTTTCCTCTTCATTAGGAATATTATGCATATTATATTAATTAAATCTTTAAAATGTTAAAATGATTGTGGGTAGTAGAAAATGGGATTTTATTTTTCTTTCTTCCAATTTTTTGTGTTTTAACAAAATAGTGTGGAAGTTGACAATTTGAGGATTAAGTGAGAATTGGTAATAGGTCTAGAAATTAGAGATTAATAAGACTCAGGGGGTCAGATTAGTCTTCTCCTCTTTTGAGAGTTCTGCGGGGATAAAGTCGATGGCCAGTACTCTCTGAAACAGTAGTCTCTGTTAACTACAATCTCCAAACTTTCCCTGTGGCCAATGATATGCGTTTTTACCTTCAAATGCCTTAGAACTGTAAACTGTATTATCATTGAAAAGTAAAACTGAAATTTTGAAGAGAAACAGCTAACTTATAAGCACGAGTTTTAACTCAGGGTATGTTCCTCAGGTGGCGAATATTTGTTTACATTAAGCATTTTGCTAGCAATTTACCACTGCTGAGAATATACCAACAAACAAAACAATCATGGTGCCTGTCCCAGAAGACCATATATTGTATTTGAACAAATTGAATAAAATTATGGTTAAGAATGATTTATCATTATAGTTAAGCAAATAGATGGTTTTAAAGTACATAAAAAGCCCGCTTCCTTGAGGTAACTATTCCCTTCTATAAATTTTTCTTATACTCTCTATTCCTATGGTAGGATTTTTTTTTCATCAGATGTCAAGTGTAAATCATATTCCACTTATCTATTATCTAAATTCCTAAACTTTGGAAGAGTCTATATATGCAGTTTTACTATGTAGATCAATGGAATGTATAATACAGCGTCTCCTACAATGATCTACTTGACATATGTCCCTCTCCCAGCACTGGCAGTGCACTTGGCTTCTGCATCCATCCAAGACTAATCGAGAGGCGAAGAGAAAATGACTGCCATTATAATCCACTGTTCAGTCACATCCTCAGGGTCTCATTTTAAGCTGGCCTCTATCTATATATCCAAATTGGGCCTGTTACTTGGCTTTTAATAATTATTGACAAAACGTCCTGCAAACTAAAGAATTATACAGTTTAACTTTCATTTTATTAGGATCAATATACAAGAATCTACTAAAGAGATGAGGTTACGTTATTCAAATTGGTAGGTTCATAATAAAGACTCCAAGATACAGGGGATTGAAGTGCTTTGTCCAAGGTCACTCAGTTAGACCTAGGTAGTGGTCAGGGGCCTGACTCCTAGTCCAGTGCTCTTCCTGCTGTAACTTGCTACCCTGGACCAATGCTGTAGAATCAGGTGGGGTTTCTATTTATCATGATCCAATTTCCCTTTTCTCTATAATCTTCTTATGGGCATTTCTTACTCATTGCACCCTCTATGTGGATGTGGAACTCTCTTCTAATTTTTCAATGAGTCTATCCAAAATATAGTTACTCTCTCATTTTCTCTTTCTATGTTTGTGCAGGATCTGAACAGGTATTTACAGGTGCAGACCAGAAAGCTCATTGAGAAGAGAGCCAATCACTTTTTTCCTAATAACTCCACACATGGGGGCAGATCTGTGATGTTGCTTGGAATTCACCAAGTAAACTAAGTAGTTCTGTGATCTGGAAAATCCTAGACAAATATCTTTATCGGTAAGAAAATGCCAAGTTACGGAAAAGGGGAAAAAATCCCCAGAGTTCAAATGTTCCTCTTATTGTTGAGTAATTAATTAGCAAAGCCATCTATCTCCTGACTGGATGTTTTAACTATGTAGGACATATTTCATAATAGCGATTATCATTTAATTATATTTATATTATCTATATTTAATAATATATGTTTAAAATAACAATAAAGAAAAACAATCATTTTTCAAAGAAATTCTAAAGTTGGCATTCTTTCCCGGCCTTTGATTCTGATCTGTTACGCTTAGGTTTTGAATGTAAACATGAGAAGCAGTTTTAAAGGAATGATTTTACTCCTAGAAATATGTTTATGTATTTCTAGCATCAACAAAGTAGATAGCGGTGGGTTATCCCTAAAAACTGGACTGATTAAAAAGTTTGTTGCTCCAATGCAGAATTTTTCTATGTCCAATTCCATATCCTTTATATTTATGATTACGACTAGCCTAAATACCTTGGGAGTAAAAGAAAAAAGGAAACCAATGCAACCACAAGTGAGCTGTTAAACTAAATGATCAATGCTATTACAAGAACCTCCATTGTTTGCCGCATATTTAAGGAGCTTGGTAGGTATACACACACTCAAGTCTCTAGAGATGGAAAGTTAAATATAGCACATTACTCACTAGTAAGGGCATCTCACTGAAGATGGCAGATATTGTTAATATGCTCAATTCCCTACTTTGTTTTCTTTCCTGTAATTCAGGAAAATTAGCACTAAGTCAGAAAATTAGAGATTTAGAAAGGGAACACTTTCTTTCTAAGATTTGAAACTTTATTTTCCCCTTGAAGTCAGAAGGGAAGCAGATGAACAAGCCCAAGTGTGTAACTCGGATCTTGTAACTAATATCTCATCACCACCTGCATTTGGTCTCTTTTTCTGACATACACGTTCTTTCTCCTGACCTTCCCTACCATCTCTAATGACTGGGAGAATGCAAGTGAAGCAATGAGGATTGCGGCTGAAAGGTACCAGGTGTGCTAGTTCATGAACAAGAACTAATGAACGATCGTCACACAATTCGTATGATTTGAAGTAACCAACATATGATTATAAAGCATTAGAAAAATCATGAGTTTTCTGCATGCAAATGCTAATACATAACTCAACTCCTCCTGTACCTGGAAGACTGTTTTAATGTTAGCACGCATTCACAAATGCCTTTTCCTCAGAAACAGGCACAGCGCTGCTTTTGCATAATGAATGACTCAAAGCCTGCTTCCTGCTCTCTCATTGGCCCAAGGAAGCAGCAGGGGTGAAAAGGAATAAAGTTAAGATTTTTTACGCTCTAGATGTTTTGATGTAACAGCAGGGGATCCAGGCTGTGAGAGAAAACCATCTATTCCCAGAACATTATAGAGAGGTGCCTTCCCCATTAGTCATGAGATTATTGCTCAGGATGGTTTGTGTTTCACCTCCAGAGGCTAAGGCTGGGATGACGTCTTTGCTCTCTGGGCTCTTCTACTAGGTGCTAAGGAGAAGGGAAAGAAACACAGGTCAGTGCACCTAATAATCTGTGGTACAAATTACAGAGCGTGGTAGGAAAAAGCACATGCTCATGAAAATGCAGCTTTCCAGGCTCCATGCCTAGTGTAATGGTTACTATGGCTACACAACAAACTATTAGAAAATTGAACAGCTTAAAACAATCATTTTTATTTTGCTTACTGTTGGTGCACCAGGAATTTAGGAAGGGTTCAGGTAGGACGGTCTCAATCGATGTAGCTCACATGGTTGGAACTGAGTGTTGGCTGAGTCCACACTCATCTGAAGGATCGACTGGACTAGATGTTCAGTTTGGCTCACCACATAGCCAGCAGTTGATGCTGACTGTTGGCTGGGAGCTTCACTGGGGCTATGAAACAGGGTCCCTTTAGGGGCCTTGCCAGTGTAATGATATCAGAGCAGTTAGACTTCTTACAGGGCAGCTAGCTTCCCCTGCAGTGAGTGTCCCCCAGCAGAACCAAGTGGGAGCAGCAAAGGCTTTTTTGGCTTAGCCATAGAGGTCACATAGCATCACTTCTGCTATAATCTCTTGGTGGACATAGTCACAAATCTGCCGAGACTCAAGAAGAGGAGACACAGAGCCTACCATTCAATGGTAGAATCATCAAAGAATTTCTGACTATCAAAAAAAATCTTCCCAATGAGATAACAAATTAAATACACTTCTCTCACTTGCAAAATATACTTGTCTCTTCACTTAGACCCCCAAAGTCTCCTTATTATGACATCAACCTAAAGCCAAGGACCTTGTCATCTGTATCAGGTCTAGTGTGGATAGGGGTCCTTGGGTATGACTCCTTGAGTATGGGTCCTCTTGATCAAAAAACCTACCAACTAAAGAAATAAGTTATTTGTGCCCCCTCCATACAACATACAATCATAGACAGCACAATTACTACTTGTACTCCCATTTAAAAAAGGGGAAAAACGGTGGAGAGAAGCAGACTCTGGTGCATAGAAATTCTGAAATCCAATCAGGTGTGTATTCCCAGTTCCTTGAATTACACTCACCTACTTTCCAGGGATCTTTACTCTCCTTCTGGATTTCTGATTCACCTTTCTAGCAACCCTTCTGTCTCTGTTATAAACGACCTGTGTTTACACAAGACATTATAATGACTTTAAAAGTATGATGGCCTTCCTGCCTAAGCATTTGTAAACCATTCCATTTAACAAAAGCTGCAGTCCCAAATCTCTTTGAAACAAGAATTCCTCTCTACCTTCGGTTCTCTGTAGGACTGTCATGGAATAAGACAATTAATACTTGCAGGAGCCCAACTGTTAAATGGAAAGGGTTTGTGAGGTTTTTTAAGATCCTTAAGAAGTTTCACTTAAGGAGGTCTATGAGGTAATACCTTAAAAGTTCTGTCTTCTTAAGAAATTGTTTTAATCACCCTCTTTATTTTTACTGAGACATTTTACTGAACGTTCTCTGGCTTTGACATTTGTCCTACGGCCCTTTCTTTTGTCCTTTCTGGAAGATTATAGCAATCACTCGAAGCCTCAAATTATCATTTTTGATATGTACCATTCAATCTTATTCAAAAACAGGGAAAAATAACTGTTTTTCAACATTGGAAAAATAGAAAATTTTTGCTGAGAACTAAAACTATAAAAGAGAGTCAAATAAAAATTCTACAACTGAAAAAATACAGAAATTAAGAACTCAAAGTATGGGCTTGTAAGGAGATTAGACACAGACGAATAAGGATTAGTGAACTAGAAGGCAGGTAAGGAGAGAATGCCTAGGGTGAAACACAGAGAGAATAAAGGATAGAAAACAGGAAAAAGCATAAAAGATGTATGGAACACAATGAGAAGATGTAATGTGTTCCTGGAATTCTAACAGGAAAGGAGAGAGCATGAGGACAGAAACAAAATTTGAAAAGAATACTGACTGACAATTTCTCAAAATAGAAGCAATACACCAAGAATTGCCATGAACCCCATAGACTAAAGAGCACTGGGGACCCAAAGTAGAATAAACACCTTGTTACAGTAAAACTTCTAAAAACCAAAGAGGAAGACAAAATCTTAAGAGGAGTGAAAGAAAACAAAACATAACTGGCAAAGAAGTTATAGTACGACTGACGTTTGACTTTTCATCAACAATGAAAGAAGCTAGAAGACAATGGGCTGACATTTTCAAAATGCTGAAATGGAAGACTTCTCAACACAGAAATCTATATCCAAAAACCAAAGTGAAAAAGAGACATTTTCAGACAAACAACACTTGGAAGAATTTGTCACTATCAGGCCTTCACTGAAGAAAACAGAAGGGATGCTGTGTCGAGTGGAAGCACAGGAGGAGGAGAAGCAGAGAGGGTAAACATGCAGGTATGTCGACTGTATAATAAAACAGTAAGCACACTGTTTTCTGGGATTCAGAATATTTCCAGAATTAAGTCCATGAAAACAATAATGCAAAAGTTTGAGAGGAGGAGAAGGCCTTTGTGTTGTCTGGTATATGGCAAACTTTCCAATTTACATTTGACTCAGAAAAGTCAGCACAAGTGCTGTAACACTTGGTGCAGTTGCTGGAGGAGAATAATATGGAAAAGCCAATGGCGGGGAATGTGGAAGAGCAACTAACATAAGAGGCAAGAGAGAAGAGAAAAGCAGTACAGCGAATGTGACAGACAGAGACCAATAGTAAAATGGTGCAGGTAAACTCACACATGTCAGTAGTTACATTAAAGGTAAACAGAATGAACACTGTATTTTATAGAGACGAGATGTCAGGTTGAATTTTCACAAGTCCAATTCTATGTTTCTTACAAGAGCATGACTTAAATATAAAAATATAAAAAGGCTGAATGTAAAAGAATGGCAAAATACATACCAGCTAATTTAGAAAGAACCACACCTAAAGATAAGCATGGTGGTGTCGCTAATTACACGACAGACCTTAAGGGAAGAAGCATTTGCAGAAATAGAGAGAGGCAACTCATAGTCACAATACAGCCCATCCACCAGGAAACTAGAGAGATTCTTGATTTGTAAACACCCCAAAAAATCTCAAAATAGCCAAAATTAACAGAACAAAAGGAGAAATTAAAAAAAAAAACCCACAACTATAGGGAAAGATTTTAACACATTTCTGTCAGTGTGCAATAGGACAATCCCCAAATGAGTAAGGTAGAAAATGTTTAAGTAACCAACTGACAAAATGAGCTAACTCTCATATAGAGAATTTTTCTCCAAAAACTGCATTATTTTAAAGCATGTGCAGGCATGTACAAATAACAGTGCCAACTGAAACTGTGCAATCAATGGAACTAATGAATGGAAAGGTTACAGTTACTCTGTGATTTAAAAAATTAAGAAAAATTTAAATACAGTAACACTAATATTTATTTGGTACACTTTTATTTAAAACATTAGAAAAATTAAGGTCTTTTATTTCTTTGTAAAAATGTTATCAAGAATAGTTGAAATGGTGCTTGACGCCTTCTTGCAACATAACTCACAATACAAAGCAAATGCCTTTTCTGGGCTTGGCTAATTGCCATTCTCCTTCCTATGTTTGAATCAGCTTCCAAGTATCTCGTGAAATGTCTTTGTGAGAGTTCTTGTTATGTGAAGTTCTCTGTTTGTTTTTTGTTTTTTTTGATTTTTGCCTGCCTCACTTCCTCTGGGACATCTTTATTCCTTTCATCACAACTTTTCCCCTTGTTTATCACAACAATTTGCTTTCACTACGTTCCTTTGTCTGCTTATCTGGAGTCAATGTTCCATGGCTAGCTGTTTCTTTTATAACTGCATTTATATGTATTTTGAATTTCACTTCCAGCATTATCAGCACTTTAGTTTTTTGCTGTACTCTCATCTTTGTTGGTTGATTCCCTCTTTCAAATACTCATTTTTAAAAAATATCACATGGGTTTATCACTTGAAGGCAAGGAAGCAACTCAGCTACATGCTTTGCTGTCTGTACATAAATTCAATAACAGATGCTCCAAACTGCTGATGGACTTTGAAAGACTAACATGATTGATAAGTGATCATCTGTTATTTACACGGTAGACCAAATATCTAACAGCAAAATTGTACTTTATGCAGTTACAGTTAATACACATGACAACTGAAACTTGAACTATGCTATTGGAATATTGTGTTATTTAACTGAAGCTTGGTGACTAGAATTCATGGATATAGGAACCAGGCAAAGCAAAGACTACCTGCGATTAGAAAATTTCCCTTTTGTATTGTGTGATAAGTCCCACTAGGTTTTATTTTAATTACTTATATACCTCTGTCGCAGCTGTTACACTGTATCCATGTGCCCCATACAGTATCTGGCACATATCAATGGCTCAATAAATACTTACTCAATGATTGATTTAAGACCTGGATACTATCATAACCTCACAAAGAGAATGAACTAGAAAAGTGACTTCTATTTATCATATATATTTTCATTTAGCTTCATACATACTAAAATAGTAATAAAAATTCAGAATATCAAAATTTACTAACAGATTTTTTTATTCAATAGCAACTATGGGTCTGACATTTTGCTTGGTGATTAAGAATCAGAAATCGAAGAGACGGATGTTTGTCTCCTTCCTCAGGAAGCTTACATGTGGGGTGGGGGAAGAGGTGTGTTATCTTGAGCTACAGCATGAAGGCTGCTGACATTTGCCTCTGTTCATTATTAACATTCATGTCACCCATGTCGTGCGCTCTTAGGAAAATAAGCCATAATTTCAGTCTTTGCTGAGTTACTACCCAGTGGAATAGAGCACAGGGTTGTTCTCACCAGTCACAGGGACATGTGCAGCATGTGAGGCTGCTTTTCCTTCAGAGCCTTGATCCTACAATGCTCTTCACCTACAGCTTCCTATGGTCCCCCCCCCCACCCCCCCACGGAGTTGACTTTCTAACTGAAAGGCCATCTGGAGCACAGCGAAGAGCACTGGAAAGTCAGGTCCTCGCAATACACGTCACGCAGCCTCTGCTCGTGCCACTCCCTCCCCGTCAAGGCGCTTTTCTGCAGGGCGCCTGCCATCAAGTGAAATACAGAATCTTGCTCTTCAGAGCTCGGATCCCTGACCCTCCAGTCCAGGTCAAGGACTCCCTCAGATGTTCTCATAGTACCGGATACCTTTCTCTCTAGCACTTAAAAATTTCCAATTAAATATCCTGTATGGGAAGATGTGATAAATGCCTCTCTCCTGAGAGGAACTGAGCACCATACATTCACAGTCCCAGGCACAGAGAGCAGGCACTCAACAAACAGAGCTGAATAAAAGAGCTTGGCTGTGGGTAAGCCAGGTTTCAGACAGAAGAATGTGATAAAAGAGAACCTGTTCTCTGACTTTTAAATTCACTTTCTGATCACTGCTGTTTAGCCAGAGTAGAACTGGAGTCTGAGGAGGTTTTGTCATTACATCATTTCTGGCCTTTATCCCATGACCTTCTTTCTTCCCCTCTGCCCAGGAGAACATATTGTATAAGGTCAGTAAGATGATCCAGAGCCCCAGCATTAACGTCTTCTCTTGCCAGAAAGATTGCTTCTGCTCTGGGGCACACACCTGCTTCTTCTTTATCTGCCAGCTTGGTGAGGGGAATTAGAAACGCTCTTCTTTCCAGGGCTGGTGGGACGAAAGCCTCTAGCTCCTTATTCCTCACTCTACTCTACAACAAATGGCAAGTGTTCAATAGGCACTTAGCACGTGTGCAGCACAGGACCAAATACGCCAGGCAATGGAGTTACACCACAACGCAGCTAGCAGCCTCCTTTGCCCCTCCCCATCCAATCAATCCACAAATCCAGTTGATGCAAGTTCCCAAACATCTTTGCAATCAACCTACTTCTTTCTTCATCACCATCACCCAAGACCAAGCCACCATCTTCCTTTGTCTTTGTCTCTTAAATGGTGTCTCCACATCCATTCTGCCCTCTCCAGCAGCTCTCCTCACTGAAGATGCAGTGAGAGGTTTAAAGGTAAACCAGACCTTTTTGCCTCTCTATACCAGCCCCCTCGCCGTCCCCACAACTTGCTCAAAGCTGGACGGTGTACAACGTTCTGCCATTGCTCTCAGGATGACAGATATCCACATCATATCACGTGAGGCCCTGCACATTCTCGCCCTGACCCACTCTTCTGGCTTTTACTCTCTGTGCTGCACCCACTGCGACCTTGTTGAGGTTTCCTGAAGGACCTTAGCTCGCACTCACCTCAGAGCCTTTGCACGTCCTCAGCCCTTCATTACTGGTGCCTCCCCCACCCCATCTAGTCAATTCCTCCTCCACTTTCAGTCATCATCTCAACTATTGCTAATAAATACAACAGTTGGACTTTGAATCCAGATCTGTTTGTCTCTGAAAGCTGGTAGTTCTCCTATTAGACTTTGTTTCCTCTCAGGAAAGAAATAAGACATGGTGGGAATAATACATGGGCCACATGCTAGTTCAAAAACTGAACAGACATTTTTTTCCAAGGAAAACATACATGATGCCCACAGGTCTATGAAAAGCTGCTCAACATCACTAATCATCAGGGAAACGCAAACCAAAGCGACAATGAGATATCACCTTACACCTGTTAGGGCGGCTTTTATCAAAAAGACAAGAGGTAACAACGTTGGCGAGGATGTCAAGAAAAGGGGACCCTTATACACTGCTGGTAGGAGTGTAAACTGGGGCAGCTCTTATGGAAGACAGCACGGAGATTCCTGTTTGTGAGCTTCTCCACTTACTTCAATACACTCTTCTTTGTCTAACCTTTTGTAATTTTGGCGGACTTTTTTTTTCTGTCAGTAACCAGGGAAACAAAAACAAGCAATATGTATAAAACAAAAGGGGTATTTCAATAAATCTGAAAAAGTTTCCTATTTTCCTCTTCTTTTCTTGACTAAACTTTTAATATAATGGTAAGGACTTTATGTCTCCCGTGTCCTTGAATTTCCAGGACGTAGCACAGTGAACGCCACTGAAACTGACTGAAATTGAATGGAAGTAGGTCTGATTTTCAGACACATTCATTCATTTAAACTTGTAGGTTTTCCATCTGAGAACCAGAACCACATAGATATGCTTTTTCTCGTTTTCGCAAATGGGGCTCCTAAATCCTTCCCCTCAGCACCATGTTCACCTCCCTAAACCCTGTTTCCCTGACAAAAGCTCGAGTAACATTATATTCCTTTTAGAAAATCACCTGCCAATCTCAGTGTGTGCCCCCAGAAAAACAGTGTCTGATTAACTCGTTATGTATGGTCCGTGTTCTGGAGGAACTCACAGTTGAGTTAGAAGGTAAGACGTGACTCAGCAACAAATATGAAATACACAGCCCTGACCATAAACACAGCAGCAATTATCGCCAGTCATTGTGTGAAGTCCTTCCATAGCTGGACGCCGGAGGATGGAAATGAGTAAAAGGAGTTGGATGGAACAGATGGGCTTGGAGAGCTGGTGCCTCAGCTGAGTCGGTGGGGGTGGGGGAGTCACCATTCTGCCCGTGGGGAGGGGGAACACAGATCCAGTGTTGCAGATCTGCCTTTTTTGGAGTTGGGGGGAAGCAAGACATCAGAATTGAAATGTGAAGCCCTTCCATTTTATAATAATACAAACACACTGAAAAATTTTAAAACATAGGGCAGGAAAAATGAACATAGTCACTAAGCCAATCTGGCCCATGGATATATTGGGACCTATGAGATAAATGACACCATTTAGTTTCCACTCGGTGCTTGATAGAGACTTCAGGTATTGGAGAAGTTGAGAAGAGGAATGAACGATTTTGCTGGAGAAAGTTTGAGAGAAGAGGTTAGTACTTTAAGACGATCCTTGAGAAATGTGTACCATTAGACAGACAGAGGGAAAGGGACCCTTGCAGGCAAGAGGAAAGATGTGTGAGATAAAGCTCTCACTACCAGGGATGAGAGACTCTTCCTAGTGTTGGAGGAAATATGGCTGATGGATCAAGTTGGAAAAACTTAAGGAGGACCCTGTCACCGTAGCCGGTAGAGGATCATCTGGGGACCTGACAGTCCGTGAAGCACCACCGTGGGCTAAGTCCTGAGGGATGGAGGCTGAGCCTCAGCTGAAGCAGACAGGGGAGCTGAATGGAGAAGGGATGTTGTTCTGCCTGAGCGGGAAGGCGGGTCTGCTGGAAGGGAAGGCCTCCTCCACTCCTTGTGCTTGGCCAGTATTTGTCAAAGAGAATTTAACCTGGGGCAGCGAGGCAGAGAAGACACACTGTCCCCTGGGATGACTTCCTAACCCACTTCAAGTGGGTCAGCCAAGTGTTTCAGTAGCTAAAAAAGGTGGGGAAGGAGATCACTATCTCTGAGAGTAAAGATGGAAAGTAAGATGGCTGCAGGTGGATGACAAAGAAGAGGGAGGAGGGAGGCGGTGGAGATGAAGGAAACACCAGGAAGACCTTGGGGCCAGCGAAGGCCGACCTTTCAGTGATGAGCACTAAGAACCTGAGGTGAAACAGAACGGGATGATTTGGCTTTTTAATACAGGTTCACGAAGACACCTGGCGTTAAATCCACTGAGCCCTGAATGTGTGTCAGAGAACAGAGGGAGGGAGGGGCGAGGAGGAGGAGAAGATGGAGAAGAGAGAGAGAAAGAGCAAGAAGACAGAGAAGATGGTGAGTAGGAGCAGGGAGAGTGAGGAGGGAGGAGGAGGCGGAGACACTAATGCAGGTAATTCAGTGGCCATTCTATGGTGTCGGCGTGCGTCCCAAGTGGGCATGCGGGGTGCGGCATCCTCAGGCTGACTCCGCAGCCGAGTTTCATTCCCTCTCGCTTCTTACATAGTGTGAGCTTCTTGCCCCACTACATGTGATTTTACATGACAGCTACTCAAATTAAAAAAAAAAAATTAATGCATCCCGTGTCCAAGTGAGGAAATCGCAATCTGTTCCAGCCCTGGAGGAACATCGGGTTGTGCTGGACCTCTGGAGAGTGGGATGCGGTCTCCAGTGTGAGATTTCCAGAGTTAAGTTTGACTCTAAATGGTACTTGTTCTTTATGTAAGGATGGAGAACACAGTCCCCTGACAGAACGCAGCTCTACTGAGGAAGAGAGGGTTCATCTCCGTGGAATCGGCTATGGAAACGCAGCAGGTGGTGAGCAGTTGCGTGGAGACAGGAGCTGGCCCAAAGCGGCACCCGGTAATTTCTTAAGAAGCTGAATATGCAGGGAAATAAGGGTGGCTAAGGAGACACGGCCTAGGGAGAGAACAGGGCCGAGCCAGGCCAGGAGATGCCAGAGGTCTGACCCCAGCTCAGCTAAGAGGAGGCAGCAGCGGATCTGGGGGAGCCCCATGCACCAGAAGGGATTTGCCGGACTGTCTAGGGCTGCTGCTGAGGGGCCGAGAAGAGCTGCTGGGGAGGGAGGTCATCCATCATTTGGGGCAGTATCTGTCCGGGCTGAGCACCTAGGAGAAGCAGAGGAGCCATTTCCAGGAAGAGGAAAGTGCGCTCTTTGAAGGAGGGAAAATACCAAGAGGAGATTTTGCTTTACAAAGGAAATAATGCACATTGGTTAGAAACACAGCCCGATGGCTTGTGCTGTTTGTTGTGCAGCCTGCTGTCTTTTTAGGCAGAATTCATCACTCACCGCTCCGTCAAGCAGGAAGGCGGCCAGAGACTTCCTCAAAGTTGATAGGATGGAACTTCTTCTATCTGCCAATTATGGTGACCTTAGAAATTCAATAAACTCTATTGGGCACATGCAAGCAGCTTAATCACGAGGAAAGCAAGAGCACATTTGCACAAGCAGAGACCCGCTGTGTATGAGCATATTAAGTCACTTCAAACACCAGGAGAGAAAATGCAAGTGGAGACAGACCTCAGCTGTGGAGAGATGACAAGCCCATGAGTCGCAGAGGTGCATAATTTTAAATTTTGTTATGTCCTGGGCTACTACCTAATTTTGAGAAAAGCCTCATTAGCGACACTAAAATGTGGTCCAGGCTGAATACAGTGTCCAGCTGAAAATGTTCTCTGATGAGCATCTCTCTCCATCACAAGGATGAAGGTCTGAATAAGCCACACAGTGGACATAGGATGACCTGGGTCTGAATCTCCCCTCACCCAAAGTGAAGTCTCAGCACTGCTTTACTGATAGAACGGGGAAGGGGACCTGAGGGATGGGTTCTAACATGACGTGCTGACAACCGGCCGGTGGCACAGATGGCCCAGCCTAGCTCGTCCCCAGGCTTGGAGGGGCCAGGGGGTGGGAGGGGTTGCAGGGAACACACGTCGTGCTGGCTCTATCTGGTACTCAAGAACCTGCAGGCTAAGCCTTGGACTTGGAGTCCAGGCAGACTGAGGCATCACCCTGTAGCCCGCAACACACAGCGCCCTGCAGAATAATGAGAAATTGCTGCTTCTATCTATACAAAGGTGAGAGGCTCCTGGACTCATTTCTGTCGCCGGTGCCTGGACTGCAGGAGCAGCTGCCGTGAAGCGTTACTGCACGGAAGGCTGCTGCCCGTGAACCTTTCCTGCTAAGAGAGCAGCCACCATGTTTGATGAGGGAGGCACATGTCCTCAACAAAGCTGAGTTGTGAAGATGGAGAAAAAACATCTCCCCAGTGATTATACCTAACAGTTTAAGGACAACCAGGAATGAATGAGCAGAGCATTGAAGAAGAGACAACATTCCCTTCTCTGCCCATCACAAACCAATTTATCTTTCAATTCCCAGCTCGAACACCACCTACGTAGGCAAGCTTTAGCCTATATTCCGACTTCACAGCTCTTTGCTACATTGTGATTTGCTCCTGTGTGCCTACATTACGCTGACGAGACCTCTACTAAAGCACTTCTATAAATTCTATTGTAGACTGTTTATTTCCTTGTCAGTTTCCTCTGCTAGCGGTTATTCCTTGAGACAAAGTCTGAGTAATTTAAAAAAAATTAATTATGTGCTCATCCTCTAATACGAAAAGCATGGTAGTGTTCAATACCATGAAATAATAAATGCATTTAAAAAAATGATATAATAAATGCATTTTAAAAAAATAAAGGTGACTGAGCCACACCAAAGCATTGTTACTTGCCCACTACTAAAGGTACTGAATTCTGATGGCCAGCTACCCAAGCTTTAGGAAAAATAATAAGGTTTTATTTGTTTATTTTTAATTTTTAAAAAATCTGCTCATTCGCTAACTATAATAACAGGACTTTTATTTAACTTCCAACTGAGAAGAGAGTTTGGAGAGGGAAGTTGGCTAATGGAAGTAAATATTCAGAATGGGTAATATTTTTTTAATCACTCTTTGTTCACTGAAGCTTCATAATTGCTGCTCCCACTAATGGTGTTTCTTGTTTTGGTTCGCAAAGAAAAACAAACAACCTAAAATAGACACCGTGGAAAGCCGTCTAGATTGCCAGACGCCAGCTTCCTCTGGGGAGTGATGCTCAGATGGAAGGGGCCATGGAAAAGGAATTGTGAACCTTCCCATGAGAAACGGATATTCCTCTGTGAAAGGCTCGGAGAGATTTAAAAATGAGTTCTTTTAGGGAGATTCATATTTTTTAAAATCTATAGACAAAAATGAATACAGAACTCTTTACCAAGTCCTGTGCTCAGTTAATCAGAAATTTGCAGCACATGTGCAGGGCTTTTTGAAATACCTGGATTTTAGAAATATCTCTGTTTTTAAGGAGAAATCTTAAGGAATGTTTTCCTAGCACAGCCATGCATATAAATGCCATCCTCTATGGCTCTTAAAAATACAGTTTCTCCAGCCCAGAAAAGTTTTATTCGCTTACTTCACCAGAGAATTGTTCTGTTATTATTACTGTCAGTGTTACTTTTGTCATTATTAGATTTTCCATAACATCCACCCTTCTTCTGAGAACAAAATGTATCTTTTCAATAAGAAGTCTACTCCATCTGGTTTGAGTGAGGCTAAGTCCCTTCTACTACATGCCATGAAAGAAGTGGTCCCACCCTAGTGTGACCCAGGCCCAGCCCACCTGACACTCCATCATACTGGTTGCTGGGATGGACACGTGGCTCATAGTGCCAATAATATGCTTCCTGGAGGTTTGCAATGTGGGCACTTGGACAGAGAGACTTTCTCTTCCTTTTAATCATCAGCTATAATGATGTAGGCTTGGGATTATCACCTACAGGTGGAAATGATGTACCAGAGAACGGAGTCAACAGGTAGAAGTGGGCAGAGTTGAGAGACAGAGGAAGAAGGCTCTAAAGCTGCCACATCGGTCTCTGTGTCCAGGGGGGCTTGAGAGTTAACCCTGTGCTTCACGGGCATGTGAGCCAACAAATGAGCTTTTTTTTAAGTGAGTTTGACTTTGGATCCTGTGACATACAACACAAAAGTCTAATCAATAATCCATCTTTTGCCTATTTTATGGAAATTATGCAATAGTGAGGCTCTGAACACTCCAGGTGGACTCTCACATCTACACCTTTGGTCTTGCTGCTCTTCCTATTGGAAACCCCTCTCTGCACAATCAATTCTTATGGTCCAACCCAAGACCCATTTCTTTCATGAGCTTCTGTCCTCCATGTTTGGGAGCCTCTTATGTAGAACACACTATGCAAATAAGAATTTCTCACACCAGATCCCCAGAATCCTCAAACTATCCAGGAAGGTTTATATTTTCATTTGTTAGTCTATATTAGCTACTTCTTGAGCACTCACTTGGTGCCAGACTCGCTGATAAGTACAGAGAATAGAGAAATGAACAAAATATTCAAGGGTTTTGAGGTAGCTCATATTCTAGTAAGGGATGAGCCATGGGCAACAGATAACAACCATCTAGTGATGGAAGGAAGTAAGCAAATTTAAGAAAGTGATCAATGTGGTGAAGAAGGTGTGACAGGATCACGTGTTACAGTGACTGCAGGAGGAAGGAGCTGTTTCAGACGGAGGGGGTCTGTCTAAACATACACTTGAACATATTTAAGCACAGATTATAATAAAGACAACATAAGGCAACACTAGAAAAAGTATTTTTCTTCCTCCATTAAAAGGGGTCTCCAAAATGCTAAATGGAGAGTTGCTCTCTATGATCCAGCAATTCCACTCCTAGGTTTGTACCCGATAGAAATGAAAACATATGTCCACACAAAAATGTTTACATCAATGTGCATAACAGCACAATTCATAATAGCCAAACAGTGGAAACAAGCCAAATGTCCATAAACTGATGATTGAATAAAGAAAACATGGTGCAGCGGTACACTGGAATATTACTCAGCTAGAAACAGGAATGAAGTATATATGCGACAACACAGGTGAATCTTGAAAACATTTCTCTAAGTGAAAGCAGCCAGTCACAAAAGGTCATGTGTTGTGTGATCCCATTTATGTCAAATGTTCAGAATGGGTAATTCCATAGAGACAGAAAGTAGGTGAATGAATCCTGGGGCTGGAGAAGTCGGGGGTGGGATGGGGAGTAACTGCTACTGGATATATGTGGGGTCTCTTTTGAGGTGTTAAAATATTCTAAAATTAGGTAGCAGTGATGGTTGTGCAACTTTGCACAACTAGAAACCACTGCACCCTTTAAATGGGTGAATTTTATGGTGTATGAATTACATCTCAATAAGGCTGTAAAAAAATCTACCAAAAAAAGTCTCTATAGCACAAAATTGTACAGTTCAACTTCACTTGATTAATCAAACGTTGTTTGCGTATTGATTGTACTCTGTTGTTCCCGTGTTTCCTAGCTCTTCTGACCCAAACTGCCATCAAGCTCCCGGGCAGTAGGGACTGTGTTTTCCATTTCTGTAATATTTCTCTGGCACTCCCTCAGGGGTATATACACAACAGGGTCTCATTAAAATATATGCTGACTGGTGGGTCATTTCGTGAAAGGCAGCAAGAAGGATGCAGTCTGGGAGGTTTCCTAGGGCCGCCATGACAGAGTACCACAAACTGAGTGGCTTAAAAAAAATTCGTCGTCTCCTAATTGTGGAGGCTGGAAATCTGAGATCAAGGTGTTGGTAGGGTTGGTTCCTTTTGAGGGCTGTGAGGGAAGGATCTGTTCCAGGCCTCTCCTTGGTGTGTGGGCAGCTATCTTCATGGTCACATGGCACTTTCTCTCTCTGTTTAATGTGTCTCTGTGTCCACCAGTCCTGTTGGGTTAGGACCCACCTGAATGACCCCATTTTAACTTGACTACCTGTCAGTGAGGTCACTTTCTGAAGTACTGGGGATTAGGACTCCAACACATCCTTTAGTGGCAGGGAGAGGGGATACAATTCAACTCCTAACAGATCAATTTTCAGTTTCTATTAAAAAATCTTATCCATGAAGTGTATGATTGTGTAAACTCCCTGACAGCTCCCAGGCTGGAGGATTTCAGCCATGCCTCAGGTAGTGACGATCATACGGGTATTATTAAATCTCCAAAGTTGAACAGAAAGTGTCTCACTCCAGTGACCAAGCTGTAATTCAGCCTTTTTGCAAAGACTTTCTTACTTTGCAGTCCACTGCTTTGCCCTATCACCAGATGAACTCATTTGGCTTAGCCTTCTTCTTATGTCCACCGATTTCTTAATGTCAAATCAAAGGGCAAGCCAAGCGAGGCGCTCAATTTTTCTGAAAGGTACAAAGCATTACTGTTTCCCAAATCACTGGGAGGTAGGTCAGTTGGAATAAGAAAAATTTTTGAAAAATAAATGTACACAAGTTAGAACTGGATTCAATCCCTGTGGGTATATTCATACTCCCAAGATATCTCCACCTGGGACTGGGTTAGAGAAAATGGTTTCTGCAATGGACACTTCTTTAACAAGTGTGTATTTAGCAATGCAGTTTTTAAATGGTCTTCTACTTCTTTTATTTCAATAGTGTTTCAAAAAAAAAATCTTGAAAAGAGGACAATTTTGTTGTTGTTGTTTCTTTCTCATAACCTTTACATCTTCTTGCACTCTTTGTTTACTTAGTGAACAGGGTTTCACAGAAGGCCGGCCTCGGCTGGGGTAGGGACTTTGGCCTGGGAGCTGCTTCTGGATCTGCCCCAAAGCAGGTACAGAACAGGAACATCCCCCTTAGCCTCCCGGAGCCTTATTTTGCTGATCTTTAAAGAGAGCGCAGCACGACAGGGCAGCTCACCAGACTGTTAAGGAGATCCAGTGGCCTCCATGCTGAAGAAACTGCAATTTCGTAGGGTTTGTGTTGGAGGTTAAATTGCTCACTGGGTATATCCCTACTCCCGGCACAGAGCAGACGCTTTATAGATATTGGTTAAATAAATGCAAAGTCAGGAAAAGTATGGATTTAAATGATCTCAGTGAAACATTAAATTTCAAAACCAAATTTTGGACTTGAACTTGTATTGCTGTTTTGAAACTTCCTGTGAAACAGCAGTCATTTGAAAATAAAAAGTTCAAAACAACAACAACAAAATGGTCTCAGAAAAGTGCAGGCATTCCCATGCCTCTAAAGAGAGCATCGGCTGTCGTGTGCAGTAAGCCTCGAAAAATGGGAGGATCTGTGGTGGAGGACAAGTGTGGCTGCTGACAGAGGTCGGATGCATAGGGTCTGAAGAAGACGGACAAACAAAAACAAACAGAACAAACAACCCAACACACACACATGCACACACCCACCATGAATTAATTTATAGGAAAAGAAAACTTCCAAGAAGGTTTTGTGGCTTCAGATTCTTCAAGTTGCTACACACAGTTATACTTGGCACACCGGATTACTTTTTAATATTAAAAAAAAATTAACTAGTTTTCTTTCACATGATCAATAAATTGGGTTATGATAGGATCCAAATGAGAAGGCATAGTTTCTATCTACAGCTAATTTTATGTTCTGAGAATTAAGGGAGAAGTTTTGATTGCTCAGTTATACGATCCAGAACTTAAGATACACAATGTATAGAAAAATGTATTGCATTTTTTTCTAGAGTTAACTTTCTCTGATGGTTTTGTTTCAATCCCAAGAGAATCACAAAAGTTGAAAGTTACAATGTGTTTCTATTATTAACACTTTCATCAAGAACACATTTTAATAGCATTTAATTCTCTTTTTTCCCCCAAATAAAGTCAATAGTGTGGGAAGCGTTATGTAAGTGGTTAATTTTTTCCCACGTATAAGTTTTTCTCTTCTTAGTCATGTAAACATTTTTAACAGCAGAGTGAAGTGGGGAAGGCTCTTTGAGCAGCTCTAGGTTACAGATGGACTCAGGCAAGCATCTTCTGTGCACTGGTGCTAATTTTATGAACTGCTCACGTCTTTGGGAGATGTCACTAAACACAAGAATTTATGGGACTAGGAGGCTGTAAAATGGGGCAAGCTAGTGTTTGTGCTTTCAGTTGGACCATTTGAATTAAGTGAATAAATATTTACTGGTATTGATCATTGATGCACTAAATAATGTACAGCACAGCTGTGATCAGTAACTACCAGAAAGGCACGTGGCGCGTCAAGCGCACGTAATTGGAAGAATTGATGTAATACGCTGGATCAGAGGAGGCTTCCCTGAGGAAGAGGACGCTCATGCCCAGGTCTGAAGAATAAGAGTTAACTAGACAATACCCAAGAGAACTTAAAACACATCTGCACAAAAACACACACACATACGTTCATAGCAGCATTATTCCCAGTAGCCCAAAGCAGAGAACCTAAAATGTCCATCAATTGAGGAATAAATAAACCAAGTGCAGTTTATCCACATGATGGAATATTATTCAGTCATAAAAGGAAATGACGTACTGGTTTGTGTTACAACCTGCACAAATCTTGAAAACGCTATGCCAAGTGAACGGAACCAGACACAAAAGACCCCTTATCGTATGATGGTGTTCGATGAAAAATCCGTAACAGGTAAGTCTGCAGAGACAGAAAGTAGATTTGTGGTTGTCAGGGGCTGGGGGAGCAGAGAGTGAAGAGTGACTGCTCTGAGGTACAGTTTTGGGGGTGATGACATGTTCTGTAGTTAGATGGCAGTGATGGCTGTGCTACTTTGTTAAGTATACTAAACATCACTGAATTGTACACTTTAAGAGGATGAATTTCGTGGTGTGTGAATTATATCACAATTTTAAAAAAGAACCGGCTGGACCAAAAAAACCTCAATGGAGTGGAAACAGTCTTTAAGCAGGAAGAACTGAAGGAAGCCCAGTATTGTCTAAGCAGAGAGCCAAGGGGCTGTGGGAGAGGATGCTGGAAAGAAGGAAGGATTCAGACCAGACAGAGCCTCATGGCATGTTACATATGCTTTCTCCTTACTCACGGCTGGTCTTCATTATTGTGTTGATCTTAGCATCTTCTGATGTACACTTTAATGCACCTCTACTTGACAAACCTTGATTGTCATTTTCTTCTCACAAAGCATTCTCCCTTCAATTAATTTTACCTCCTTGTCCCTGAAACATACCGTGTTCTTTGCACCTGCGTGTCTTCTCCACGTTGTTCCACACCTCCAATACTTGGTCTGACCTGTTCCGCATTCCAGGGAAGAGGAGGCACACAGCCCAGAAGTCGGCAGCCCTC
This sequence comes from Camelus ferus, assembly GCF_009834535.1. Taxonomy (NCBI): domain Eukaryota; kingdom Metazoa; phylum Chordata; class Mammalia; order Artiodactyla; family Camelidae; genus Camelus; species Camelus ferus. The sequence continues at coordinate 2,733,702 of NC_045712.1, read as the reverse complement.
CTACTCACTCGGCACAACACCTGAGTGACTATTTTGGACAAGTGAGGTGAGGTTCCTAAACACAGTGCTGATTCGTTAGAATAAAAATAGACCTGACTTTCCGTGAAAAATAAAGTCCGAGAGATTTGGCTTTTGAAGGCTTTATGTTCAGGATTCTGGGAAAGGAGGGGATGTAAAAGAACCTCAAGAGAGGATAGATCTTGAGACAGGAGGTAAGACCAAGAATGGGGTCTGACTACGGGAGGACCCCGGGAAGGCTCGGACTTCTGTACCGTCCTTCAGGTTTGAGGAGCAGTCATACTGCACACCCAGCTTCAAGTCCTTTTCCCTCCTACATTGTAATTATCACAATTAACAGTTACACCCCAACTACTGGGTCATTGATTGCTGGCTGGCTCCTGGTTTCTTTCTTCCTGGGTGCCCTGAACTTATTACCAGTCACTCTCAGGACCATTCCCAAGGCAGAACAAAAGCTTTCTGGCTGATTGAGTCTAAAGAACAGAATATAGTTCTTCATATGAAATATGTTTATGAGTGTCTCTTGTGTACCAGACCCATGTCTAGGTGCTGGTGATTCTGGAATATAGAAGACCAATTCCCTGACCTCATTCTGTAGCCCTCTGAAATATTTACTGAACATCTTCCACTTGCCAGGCACTGTGCCACACACTGGAGTAGAAAAGAAGAAACTCAAAACAGCTTTTGGTAAATCCTGCTTAATGGCAGTGCCCACTGCTTTGTGGAAAACCAGAGCAAACTAGAATGAGAGTGATGTATTGGCTGAGGGCTAAGGTACCTCTGGTTCCTAACATAACAGCTAGATTTGTCAGTTCTAGGTCTCCCCTAGCAAAGATACTGGAACAAGTATCCTTCTTCTCTACTAAAGGAGAGCAACCACAGCCCGTCTAGTACCCCACCCTCAACCCTTGGTTGGGGAGGAAGTCTCAGAATTGGAATCTGTTCTGCTGATGTTAAGGTCATTCTCCGGAGACACAAAGATGAGCATCTATGCTGGGTCTACAGACTTAGACTCTGTCTGATGGATTCCGCGTATAGCTCACATCTACAACTGGGCTCAGTTTCCTCAGGAGAAATATGGGGTAGCAGCTCAGCTTTATAGTTTATCATGGGAAAAGAGTGGACTTTTAAAAATACTTTTTATTTTGAAGGAGTCTGACTCACAAGAGGTGAGTCCCGGGTACCCATCACTCAGCTTCCTCAAAGACAATATCTTGCAGCACCACCGTAAGTGGTCAAAACCAGGAAACTGACATGGGGACACTACTGTTAGCTTAGATACACACCTTATTCAGATTTCACCAGCTTTTGTATATACCCTTTCCCTCGAGGTCTATAGCTCTAGGAAAGTTTTTACTGCATATGTAAGTTCTAGTAACCATAGCCAAAATCAGGATACAGAACTGTTCTAACACGACAAAGAATTTCTTTCAAATTATCCCTTAACAGACATACCCTCCCCCCAACCCTAACCCCTGGCAACCACTGGTCTCTTCATCATTATAATTTTGTCACTTTGAGAAAAATAATCAGTTTAAAAAAAAATAAGTTCAGTGACTTGCTTAAAGGACAAGTTTAACTATTTTTTTTGAGTCAGAGGGCTTATAATCAATCCTATTTTCTGCCGTACAAACACTCTTCTCCTTTGCTGTGGCTCCCCCCCTTTTACATTTTCCACTTAAAAATCCCTGAACAGACCCTCATTCCTGAGCTAATCCATCTCACGGATTTCAGACTTCTTTGTTACTTTGTGGTCCCCAACCTATCACTGGCCCCAGCGCCGTAAGAAGGAAAAGATTAATGTATGTTTCTATCAGGCCCCAGAGCTCAGCATGTTCATGCTAGTTTGGGGAGGAAAAAAAAGGAAAAAGAAGAAAAGCAATCTAGAGAGTCGTGCTTCATGTCCTCTCGGGCCGCAGCAGAGCAAATAGAGACTCATTTCAGGCTTTGGGGATTTGGGAAAGAAGCTAAAAGTTAAGGCCATGAAGACATTGCAGAGACACTTGCACACACAGCCTGCTTGACACAGATCGATGTTGTACGTGACTCCTTAAAAAGTAATTTTTTAAAATGTGGATTGAAGAAAAACCAAAACAAAGCCTAAGACTATGAGCACACTTTACTGTGACACTTCTCATATGTTCAGTGGGAGTGACTGTCTTTCCATGGAAACCCTGCGGGAACAGCCGGAATGTTCCGCAGTTACGAGGCGTGATCTGGAGCAAGATGGTGAAGAGACAGTTTCACAAAATGCTATGTCGTGTTACAAGCCTCCTCAACACGGAGAAGCTGCCAGAAAAGAAAGAAACGCTGAGGGATGCTGCCAAAAGTGTGCACGTCTAAAACATTTCCCTCTATTATTATTAAAATGTTCTGGAGGGCTCACTATAAAGGAAGCAGGCTGAACACACAGTCTTTAGTCCTGTGCTTTGACATAAATATAGACATGCTTCCACAAAGTGAAGAATTAAATACGTAAACACCAAGAAGTAGGGTAATAGCTGTTAAATAGTTCTTTAAACAAATTTAATTTTTTAATTTAATGGTATTGTTGAATTCTCTAAACGAGTTTAATTTTTAAAAATTTAAGTGCATTTTAATGTAATTTTTTCAATCAACAAATATGTTCAACTTTGTTTCAATTCAGCTGAACAAACAGGTGGGGAATGCCCACTAACTACGTTCCTCTGTGGAAGCAGAAAGGAAAGGAGACTCTCCAGAAGGTCTATAGATGTCACCCCCTGGCCAGTAAAAGGATGTAAGCACTGAGGGAGGGGCTAGACTTCCCAGCACCAGACCATCCTGCACAGAAGCCTGGGCTCCAAACCTCTTGTCAAAGCGTAGCTTTTACCTCATTCCCTGCCACTCTCCAAAGAACTGAAAATTCCCTCTGGAAGGTCTGTCCTCATGAATGCGTTCTAAGTATGTGCAGCCACTCCTACCCCTGCCTTTCTCTTTTGCACCTTCCTCCCCACTCCTGATGACAGTTTCTTGAACGGTCTAATATTCACCCTAACTTCAAAGGGTCAGCTGAAATCCCAACAGAAGACTTTCTCACCTTCCAGCCAACTCCCAGGCCCCTCAGAAGTCCCATGGGAAGGAGCCGACATCTGCTAAATACCCATTAAGGGTCAAGTGTTTAGTGTGTGTTATCTAGTTTAATCCTTGTCATGAGGTGAGAAAGACACTATTCTCCTTAAGACGAAGACAAGAGAGCTCTCAGAAGAGTCATCATGCCCTTATTCTGATACAGCTGGGGGTGGCTGAGCCCCTCAGTTCCAGTTCTAAAGCCCATGACCTTTCACCATCTGCCCTTGCTGTCTGTTTCTCCCATTTACCACTTCTTACTCCCATGTGGTATTTGATAAGTCTCTGACTTGTCTAGCTCTTCTCATTATCAACCTCTTTGGAGCAAGGACCTCATCTTCCCAAACATTTATCACTCACAGCACCCAGAATGCCTTTTAAACAGAAACAGCTCAATGATGATTGTTTGGTTGGGTTCCCCCTCCCCCCCACTTTGTTCCCTCCTCATACAACTTTAGGCTTGCCTGACTGAAGAATCTTTAAAACAGCTTAAACAGCTTATCTCAAACCTACGGAGTCAAGCGCACGCAGGGAGCGAGAAATACCCAGCCATTCCAGCAGCTCCTCTGGGCAAGGACACCAGAGACAGGCGGGCTGGGTGCCTGGCGTGCTTACTGGCATCCACAAGAGAGCTGCGGAGGTTGGAAATCAACCTCCAGGCCCCACATTGTACAGACGAAGAGCCAGGGGCCCAGTGGGGTGAGCCCCCTTTCTCAGCTAAGTGTTCTTTTCCTCTGTGTCTCAGAGCCCTCTTCTCCAAATTACTTATTTTTTCCCTGACTATGGAAGTATGCATATCAGTGCCAAAACTGTGACATGCACTAAAAAGTAGGAAAAAGAGGAGAGAAATACCCCAGTAATCCCACTACGTGGTGATGACAACGCATCTGTCTGGGGCGCTGCATGCTTTGCCCCAACCTTGTTTCCTGTCTCATCTCACGCTGCTCGCTGCCTGGCTTCAGTTCTCTCCAAGGGCTCTGCTCACGCCCACTTCAAGCTTCTACCCTGGATACCTGAATCTTTGTCCCACTGCCTCCTACCCTGCGTTTTTCCCCCTCCAGCTCTTTGACCTTTAATTCTCAGCTTAATCATCTCTTCCTGGGAGGAGGCTGCCCTGATCAGGCTAGGCTAGCTTCCCTCTCCCCGGTTTCTTTGCACCATGTATCTCTCCTTGACTGGACTGGTCAGCTCTCTAATGACTCCTGTCCCTTTGTCTTCCCTTATGATGCTGCTGTTCTTTTGACCTCTAGTAACAACCGCTGTGCCCACCATGTCTGCCAAATAGATGCTTGGTTGTGGAAGGAACGAGTAAGTATTATGACAGTCTGTTTTCCTTCCCTGCCTCCTTCCCTCTCCTCCCTCTCTTCCCCCTCATCTCTCTCTTTTCCCTTTTTCTCCACACATACACACATCCACTTAATTATGATCATAATTCATTTGATAAAAATTTACTAAGGCCTATGAAAATTTGCATACTCTTTTTTTTTTATAGATAATGTAGCATGAGCAATTTACCATTACAAAAGGTTTTTTTTTTTTTTTGGTGAAAGGCATTTTTAAATAATTGAATACTCTAGTATATAAATGTAATAGGATTTACATATTTCCCTTTTATTGGCCATTTAAGACATTCGAGGTTTTCAAAATATAAATAATACTGTAATAAATGTGCAAACAGCTGTCTGCATTTTGGATTCTTTTTTTGGATAGATTCCTAAAAGTGGAATAACTAGATTAAAGTGAAAAACATCAAAAACAAAACAAACAAACAAAAGCCTGTCTTAAAACACAGGGCTAATAGTTTTCAGAAGGGAAGTTTATTCTTGCACTGGCAAGAATGAATGGCCCTCAGCAGTAAAACCAACCTTGACTTCTGCAGTCATGGGCCAGTGTCACCCAAGAGCAACTCAATGGAAAAAACTGTTGACCAAACCTATTAAAATATTTCTTGCAACCTCCCAACGTTTGCTCTTAACATTCCTACTCTTCTCTGCTTATTCAAGCACTATTCATGCTCCAAGCTCTGGTTTAAATCTTGTTTCTTCAATGAAATCTCAGCTCACTTTGCACTTAGCATTCTTAGGCATCTTTGTTAACCTTAATGTTGAGGAACAAATGCTTGAACCTTGTCTAACGCACTTCTTAATTTTTTTATGGTGTTCAGCAGACTGCCTAGTATGCAGGAAAACGCCTTAAGACGTAAAGACTGATTGACAGATGTGGTGAAATCCGCTTCCTTTTATTTGGGGAACTTTCCATTCTCTGACTGGTGGGAGCTGTCATTCATATGGTCCCAGCTTTCCCAACTCAGGGTTGAACATGTAACAATTCAGATTCCAATTTCCCCACATCAAGCACTTCTCCAACACCAGTTAGGCATCCTAATATTCAACTCAATTCTGACACTATCTTCCTGGGAATGGTGTCAGATCCCACAGGGTAGGGGCTCAGTCATACAAAATGCCCCACCCTTCTTCATCAGGCCCCAGTCGCGCAGATTGTGAGCTTTGCTTCCGAATGACTGGCTATAGACTGGAGATTCCAATGATTCCCCACCTTGGGTTTGATTAATTTGCTAGATGGGCCCACAGAACTGAGAGAAACATTTTACTCACTAGGTTACTGGCTTACTATAAAGGATATAACTCAGGAACAGTCAGATATAAAAGATACATAGGCAAGGTATGGAGGAGGGCCTGGAGCATCAGTGTTCTCCAGGTGTACCACTCACCCGCCTCTCCATGTGTTCACCAACCTGGAAGTTCTCAAAACCCTGTCCTTTTGGGGGTTTATGGAGGCGCCAATATACAAGCATTATTGGCAAATCATTGGTCATTGGTGACTGAATGTAGTCTCCAGCCCCTCTCCCCTCCCTGAAGGTGGGGGAGCTGGGGGACTGAAAGTTCCAACCCTCTAATCACAGGATTGGTTCCTCTGGCAACCAGCCCCCACCCTTAAGTGCTTTCTGAATGTCTCCTCATTAACACAACAAAACACCTTTATCACTCTCAACAGTTACAAAATTCCAAGGGTTGAGAAGCAGGGATGAAGATCAGATACGTATTTCTTATTATAAATCATATCACCCAGATGAGCCAGTAAGAGCTCTTCCTGGGAATTTTGCTTGAAGCTATTGAGCACAAAAAGCCTTTCTGTTAGAATACCAGCTGGGGGCACAGTGTAGCTTAGAGCTCCTGGTAATCAGGTTTCCATCCCCTGGACTAAGCCCATCTGAGAACAAAAGCAAGAGGGAGGGAAGCAGAGCCCAGGGAGGAAGAGAGAACCCAGAAGACCTCATTTGAGTATCTGAATCCAACTATTACGAACGCACAAACCCTGTCCCACTTACCTGACGCAGTAAGCTCTCCTCTCCTTTTTATTTTCTTAAGTTAGTTTGGCTTGAGTATCTGTTACTTGTTACTAAATGATTCCTCACTAACATAACCCTACTGTAATGGACAGTAGTGCATATTGAAATAAACACATCATCCTGTCTAGTTGCCATTTTAAATTCAACACTGTTCATTTTTGGAATGGGAGTAACATCCTAATTCCCAAGAAAGGTTAACCTTCATGACTTTGTAAGCCCTTAAGAATACTCTTCCGTCTAGTGTTTGCCTCTTGGCTCTTATACTTCCCTCAAGCCATCTTGCTCCTATTTGACTTTCAGAAAATGAAACTTGGTGATTTCAAATTACATTTTAATTATTTCTTTCATAATAAACCAAATTAAATTTTAAAAGCTAAAGACATTTCCTGCTCTTGAACTTAAAAATGTAGCTTTTAATGAAATCTGCTGTACTTTTTAAAATTTTAATAAATTTTCCACATCTCACCATGCAGCCTATCTTTTTTTGAAAAAGATTATCAATGTTTAATTTCCCTTTATTATGATGTTCTTTTTATGAGAATCATAGAGAAACTTCTCTTCTGCTTAGGTATTTCCTGGCAATTTATGTTCTAATTTCATCTCTGACAAACTTTGGTTTAAGCTTTACAATTCTAGTTAACTGAGTGTTTTTCTTCCTAAGATACTCCAAACTCAGTCAAAAAAATCTGACTGAAGCCGATTATCTCTAGAAGAATCACACTAATTTGTGAGGTACCGATTTTGTAACATAGTCTGTCCGATGCCACTCTATCCACTGGTCAAAGCTTGAGTCATTCCTTGTAAATTCATCTTGACTTTGTTTGCATCAGACAAGTTTCTCCAAACTTGTCAACTATCCATATGTTTCTTTTTACCCTCTGAATTGCATCTGGGATTACTTCCTCTTGAAATGGAACTACATGAAACAAATTAAATATTTTTATTGCTTATCCACACATACTTCTAAAAAGTCATCTAATATTCAAGTGTGGGAAATAGATATAAAAAATCCCATGAAAGAACCATCATTAAATTCTGTGTATAATTTTCCAGACTTTTATGTATACAGACATAATTTGAATCAAACCATACGTACTGTTCTATATGTGCTCCCCTGCCCAACATACACAGATTTAGCATATCATGGTTATTTCTGAAAAATTATTTCATGCAGTTACCCCTCATTGCTTACATGGTAGCTCAGTATCCTTTTGGATGAATGTACCTTAATATAACCTATCCTCTTCTAATGGACATTTAGGTTGTTTCCAGGTTTGTGCTATTATAAACAGTGTCTTGACAATCATTATATATATATATAGAGAGAGAGAGACCCAATTAGCAGATAATTTCCTTAGATATTAAACAAATATAAAATTCTAAGAAGCAACATCTTAGATTAAAGGGTATGTACATTTAAAATTTTAATACCTATTAACAGCCCTCCAAGAAGGTTATAAGAAATAACACACTCACCAAGATCACAGAATAGGGTCTATTCTCTCACTATTAAAACCTCTAGGTCAGTGTTTCTCAAAATATGGTTTAGGAACCACCTGCCTTAGATGGTGACACAGGAACAGCCAGTTAACTAGATGGTAACTGAAATGGGTTGAGTGTAGGAATCTCTGTTTTTATGTTTGAGAAACACTATCCTGGCCATATCATCATAAAGGTATTTATTGATCAGAATGGTTAAAGATTTATTCTTATCTTCTAAGAGACATTTATCTACATACCTTTTCATCTATCTATTGGTTATTCCTTTGTCTCAACTGCCAGTATATCTATTTTGTCCATTTTTCATTTGGGATGGAGTTTCTTTTTTTTGATTGATATAATCTTATTAAGGATATTAACTTTCTCTTAGTCATATATCTGACAAATATGTGTTTTTGCTTTAGTTACCTGTGTGGTGGGATTTCTTTTTCACCACATAAAAGTTTATACTTTTTGTGCAGTCAAATCATTCATTCTTCCTGATGTTCCCAGCCCCCCTCTCCACCCAATATTCAAAACATTTTTTAGATTATCTTTTGCTACTTACATTTTTTTCAAACCAACCTAAACCTTTTTTTTTTTTTTTTTTGTATATACAGTTGACTCATGAACATAGGAGTGAATCTGCATGTAATTTACAGTTGGCCCTGAAACTCCTGGGTTCCTCTCCATCCGCAGATTCAACAAACCAGGGACCATGTAGTAGTGAAGTATTTACTACCAAAAAATATCTGCATATTAGTGAACCTGTGCAGGGCCCATTTTGGTCAAGAGTCAACTGTATTTTTAAGATTAAAAAGCTAATTTTCTAAACATTATTTACTGAACAATTTCCTAACATTGCTATAAGTCTGATGCCACTCTGATAATTTTCTTTTGTCTGTATAACAGGTTTTTAAAATCTTAGAATTCAGAAATTCTGTCAGAATAAGTATATATCCACTTATTTAGTGCTTGGAAAGCTTGATCAATATTAAAAAAGTTTCTTGTCCTTTTTTTAAACCCAGAGATACTATCTTTTAGTTTTTTTTTTTTTCAAACTGTTCTTTCATATACTCTGTTCCCTTTACAATTTCTATCACATGGAAGAAATCTGATGGTAAGAGGCTTTCCTCCATGTCAATTCTATTTCTAAAAGTCTGCATAGATACTTTTAGGAAATAACAGAAGTTTTTGCACATAGATAATTATCTAGCTATTATTCATATTCATATAAAAAGGGAACTATTATTCATTATTTTTCTTCAGCCAGTAAACACGGGCATGATGAACTAAGGATAACATAAGAAAATACTTTGGTTTCCCTGTTCAGAGGAAAAGAGGGCTACCCACTTGTACGTAGTAAGATTACCGCTACATACACAGCGGCAAAATCCATGCCAGGAGGCACACCAAGATCATGGCCCTCATCCCTGATATGTGAAGACTGGATGATTATTTTTTCTGCTGCTTTTCGGAATGCTTCTGTGTGCCTGCAGCATTCTTTTATAGTGGGAAAACTCAGTACATATTCTTACTTTAAAGATAATTATGAGCACCAAGTCAGCATCCATCATTTCTCTAAGTTAAATAAACAATCACCCTGGTGGTCTGGGAAGCCTCTGTCTGAACGAATCTGGCAGCTTTGCAAGGAAAGAGAGAAAAATTGGAGATGCAGCCTCGAAAATCACTAAGACATCTTAGATATGACCTTCATTTGCCCAGAGGGCGGGTTTCTTCTCCTCTGAGCTTTGACATTCTATGGCTCATTTTATTTTTATTTCCACCCCTGGAAAATTTTGTCTTCTCAAACTTTATGCCATTTTAGGCCCTTTACCAAAAGAAGATGAAAAGGCAGAAACCACATTATATAATATGAAGTTTTTTGATATTAATAAAAGATAAAATAAAAATGATAATGTATTTGCCTTTTATTCATTTTTCATGTGTTTCATTTATTTTTTGCAATACAATTCTAAAACTGTTTAAACATCTCCCTTGTTTAAAATACCAAGTCTCTTACATTTGAATAACACATGTTTTTTCTTCTGCTTAAAAATTATTCAAAAATTATTAGTAATGCCTTTAATCAAGATGAAAAAATAAATTCAGATTTTTAATCTCATCTTCTTGTATTAGTCAGAACTCAAATGTACAGTCAAGTGACAAAAACTCAATGCTGAATAGTGTCAGATATGGTTATTTGCTAGTTTCTACTTCCAAAGTCCTAGAAGGATAAGGGATGCAAACAAGGACTGAGCTGCAGTTGGGACGCTTTCTCTCCATCCATTTACCTCTCTCAGCATGTCGGCTTTACTCGGCCTCTGGACAGGCTCCCTCACATGAAAGTGTATCTTAATTAATCTCTGACCAGACAGAGAAGAAAAAGACTCTTCCTGGCAGTTCTTCACAAGAGAAATGAGGAGGGACTCCCATTAGCCACGTGCCCACCTCCAAGCCAGTCACTACTGTCTGTGACACGAGTACAACCGTCCGTCAGCCCTGCCGCTGACTAGCAAGGGAACTGTTTTCTCAGCAGAAAAGAGCTGTGAAAGAGTGCCGGGCAGACAAAACAGCCAGAGCCAGATTTTGTATTTTCAATGGCGAAAGGGATGTTCAGATTTATCTGATTCTACTAGACGTGTAGAAACGTGCTCTCGTGTAGGTTTGTGTGCAGAGGTGGGATACCTTGAATGAATATACTATTCTGTGGATCGTAGGACTATTTCTGGAGAAGCTGCTTGCAAAAGACAAGCATGCGTCAAAGTATTTTACACTGGCACTAAGGAGCTGGTTCCTGGATAGATACTGAGATTCTTCCACTACCAAACACTGACTCAAATTCTTTACAGAGTTAAGGGTCTGTGACTGGCAAGTCTCTCAGGTTACCAACCTGAGAATCAGCCTAACGAAACAGTTTCCTACATAAACTAAATGTGTTCCATAGCCATTTTGATCTGGCAGAAATGAATGAATTTGCATCTAAAGAGTATGCTTAAATAAATGGCCATAGTTAAAATTTTACCAATTAAAAAAAAAAAAATTTCTTGAATGCGCTCTGCCAAGATGGTGTTTTGTAGGATTATTTCACAGTTGTCAAGGACTGGGTTTCGGGCTCTCACGGGAAGCTGGGACTCTCTCTCTGTTGGTACCATCTCAGGTTGCTACAAGCAGGCAGTAAATGCTGTGACAAGGTCTTTGATCAAGACTGTCTGTCTGCCAGGCTGCCTACATCAAGAACACATTCCTCTGGGTTTAAGGCCAAACACCTGGTGACGCGGGCAAAAAGTGCTGCTAATAGATCACTTTTCTCCAGTTGGTCTTACCTTTCCCTGGCTCAGAAAAGCCTTGAAGGCTATTTTTGGCCTCTGCTCCCCATCCAGATTGGAGACGGAATTAACTATGTTGGGCTGGTGTGCCTGCACGTGGGGAGGCCCTGAGGGAGAAGGCTCTGTGTGGCATCCTTCCTTTTACTCAGTGCACTGGGGAGCCCAGATGATTATTCGGGTTATTCTCTCAAGTGTGTTCAAAGGATGTGGTACAGACTACAGGACACGTTGAGAAACAAAAGCCACTGCTTCTTTAAAAGTACAAAGTACAACAAACAAAAGGGAATGTAAGTTCTCTGACGTGTTGTAGTTTCAAATTGACAACTTCATCATGAAGAAAGTCAGAGGAATAATGAGGCTGCCAGGTCGAAGACAATGTACACAGACTTAAAAAGTAATGTCATAGCCAATATACAGGAGGAAAAAAACCCCACTCAATTCTCAAAAGGTAGGTAACTTGCTCGCCATATTTAAATAGCACCTGGTTTCCACCCAAGATGGAATAGCAGGTATCGAGTTTATCTTCCTGCCTGAAACAATCAGAAAGTGGACAAAACGCAAGAAAGTGGTTTTCAAGATCCTGGACTTCAGGCAAAGCAAGACAGTGATCTCTGAAAGAGGGAACAAATGAGGTGAGCCCTACTTTTATGCCAGCTGACTGCCCAGGAGAGTTTCCAGGTCACTTTGCAGGAAGGGGAACCTGAGGCAGAGTCTGGCAGACGGCCTGGACTAAGGAGATAGAGTTGACACTCGGGGGAGGCTGAGATGGCTACAGTTCACAGGATGGAGGACTGAGGAGGAGAGAGCTGTGCAGAGAAATAACTTGGAATCGGCAAAGGGTCCCTCTCTTATCCATGGAGTAGGATCAGGGCGTGAGTGAGAAACAGACCTGCCCACAACTCTTGGAAAGAGCCACCCAAAGGAATGAGAGGGACAAGTGCTCAGTGCTCACAAGGAGCAGGGGGCAGTACAAGTTTCCATTCATCACACTGGTTACTCCCTATCAGTGAAGTGTTTGTGCCACAGAATGGAGATGGTTAAGCGAAGAAATACTTGGTTATACTGGATATACAGGTCAGCTCCTAATCCAAAATGTCACAGATTCGTTTCACTAGTGTCATCAGAAAATGCAAATAGGCCCAAATCTATCGGGAACCACTGTCACAGGCCGTGGAGTAGACAACCTTCACACCCGGTCTTACAACTTTACAAGGATGGTGAGCGGCTTGGCCAAAGAAAGTTGGTAGAATCTAGAATTTTGACTCCAAATCCAACCAGTTCTCCTTTACACAGTGTTGTTTCTTCCCACCGCTAAGACTTGTGTGAAGGCAGCATGATATTAAAGGCAGTGTTTCCTCTTATCCGAGCGTTAGGCCACTCGATGTGCTGATGGAGAACGGGGCAGACTGTTCTGTGGACTTCCACGGCAATGCCACGTCCCAACCTCAGAACAACAGAAACAAAACCACTCTGCTGCAGAGGCCACCAGTGAGCACCAGTGCCCATTTCTCCCCCATCGGCCTCACTCAACAGCCCAGCCTCCTTCCAGCCCTTTACAGTTAGGTGGAGCCATGGTGAGCTGGTTTGCGGCCAGTGGAATGCTTGTCCCTCCTAGGTGTGGACCAGAGAATCTCTCTCTGCATAACCTTTCTCTGGCACCTTGGAGCCACGTGTGTAAGAGGGCTGTGTCACAGGGAGGAAGGATGAGCTGGGGTTCCTGAATAACTCTATGGGGCAGAGCCCCCCCCACCTTTACCCCACTAACCACATTGAACAGTGACATGGGAGAAAAATAAACCTCCATAGTGTTAAAACACTATACAATTTTTGGATTTACTCTCATTTATAAGGTAGGAATCCAAACACAATACGCATATCTAATCTGTGTTAGATCAAATAAATAAAATATACCAGTTAGAGAGGGCAAAGATTTTTACATATTACCTAATAAAATTAGAAAAGATTAATTATTAAGTATCAATAGAACGTTAATAATTTTTTTAGAAAATTTAATGGCCATTTTATTCTGAAAATTTGGTCTACATTTGGCAAAGTAATTCCTATTTTAGACGTTAACTGGGGAGGGGAGCCTCCTACCAAGGAGAGATAGGTTCTGCCCTTTTTCATTATCCATCTAAAGCTCTTGAAAAATTTATAAAACCCATAGGTCTCTCAGCTTTCATTTTTCAAAAGATAATTTCTCGCTTGGAACGAGTAAGATTTGGAGCTCACACTGTGAGAAGTTCACCAAGACCATTTTTTACTGAATGCCGAGCACTCAGTAGTCTAAGACTAGACACTGTCTCAGAGTCAGGAAGCAATGACCTTACTCACAACTTGGAGAGTCAAATAAGGATTTAAAGGGTAAGCTTTTGCTGGGATTAAGCTTTTTCGGTGAATTACCCACGTAAAGGAAACAGAGTTTCCTTTATGACACTAACTCTGTCCTTAATGTTGGAGTGGTAGGCTGAGTTTTTCATTTTCCCTCAACTCCCCTTCCCTCTTTCAAGGGTAAATATACAACAGGAAAGAAATACAATTTCATAGTAACAGCTCTGGAACTTCTACGGAACAGGGCATGAAGGCTGCACTCTGGTTGGAAAGGGGGCTAGGAACTCGTCCTCAGCAGTGTTTGCGTGGCAAAGATGTAATTTTTTTATGCTGAGGCATAGCTGACTTACAATATTGTGTTAGAGTCAGGTGTACAACATAGTGGTTCAGTATTTTTATAGGTTATGTTCCATTTAAAGTCATACAATGTTGGCTATATTCTCCAGGATGTACACTGTATCTCTGTAGCTTATTTATTTACAAGGTTGCTGTGTTTGTGTTTAAATTGAAGGGAATTCACAAAACAGCAAAGTTTATCAAAGATGCTTTTACCTGTGTATTATACACAATACTGAGAAAACACCAGCTGCTCATAAATATATTTTTTTCCTCTAGGATGGCTTGAGGGAGCGGATATTTTAAGGTGAAGGTGATAAGACTCCACAGCTGCTATTTTCTGGGAATTCAACTAGGAAATCCTTACTGAGTGCTCCCCCGTGCTCAGCACTCTTCCAGGCACTGGAGACACAGTGGTGAACAAAACGTACAAAAACCACACCCGCGTGGAATTTACAGAGTGTGGGAGAGACAGGTGATGAAAAATTACCAAAAATACATAATGTGAAATATAAGAGAACTTATATATATATAATTTATTTATATTTACATATATGTAAATATATTCATGTGTATTTATACACATAGATTATGTATGTATGTCTGTATATACACAGTGTCTAGCAAGCTGGAAGAAAAGTGAAGGAACGGACAGGAAATGCTAGGGGTGAGGGTACAGAGGAGACACTGGAGAACCTGAGAGAGCTTGGCCTGAGCGTGCCTGCCTGGTGTAGGTAATTCTAGGCAGTCAGAATAGCAAGTGCAAGGGCCTGAGGTCAAAGGCAGGAGTTGAGGCTGGTGCATTTGAGGCTCAGTTTAACAGCATGATGCAGGAACGAGGAACTGCAGACGCCATCTCCTGAGATCAGACCACTGTGAAAGGCCTCTTCTGCTCTCTTTCCCTGATCCTGAGCCCCAGGCCCCCCAGCTGGGACCGGACAGAGCTGAGGTCTGGCTGCAGAGCAGCGCAGGACAAGACGGGTCCTTGAGGTGGGGAGTGGGCTGCATGCCGTCAAACACACAGACCCCGGGCTCGGTGCGGCTGTGGTACGTCTCTCCTGCTGCTGTGGGTCCTCCCAGGTGGAGAGCGGAGGAGAAACCCCCACGTGCAAAGTGCCCAGTGAGGCCACACTCTACCATCGCTCTTTAGAATGTGTCCTCTCAGAAATCCAAGCTGAAAAATGTGCCTTCAAGAGAAAACTCAAACCACCTCATGGAATCACAAACCTTCACGGGGGTTGGAGCACACTTAAAGATTGTCTAATCGAACTCACTTTATAAAAAGAGGAAAACACGCCTCGCTGAGGTAATTAATTTTGAGGGGTTAAATGACATGTCCAAGATGACAGAAACAGCAGGGGGCAAAATCAGATTGTCTGACTGCCTTTTCAATGCTGTTTCCTCTCCAGTTTATTTAATATTTTCCCTTTTAAGTGTGATTATCTTTTACATTATGTTCTGGAAGGAACTGCTGCTTTAAAACAACATAAATGCTGCAGGCAATAGAATATAGTAGAAAGCCTTTGATTTGGCCTCAGCTTAAAGCTTGGTTCTAAAGGAAGGACCTTGCTTCCTAGATGGACTTGGGATATTATCACTGCCTCCTGGGTTTGTCAGAGATTAAATGGAAGATGAATATAACTAGGACAATATCAGATTATGTCTGATTGCCCCAAACCTAAACATTCCTCATCCCAGTACAGTCATACCCACAATGCCTTCCAAAGGATCTTGTGCAAACTGCTCATCTGACCTTGGGATACACGGCAAAGTCAGGCACAGGCACACATCAGCTCTGTTAGGCGCATGGCAGGCTATTCCCTGCAGGCGGTCAAGCAGCGCTGTGAAAAAAAATCCATTACGAGTCAACTCTTAGTGAAGATACAGACGCATCTCATCCTGTCCTGTGAGACAGAGGGCAAGACCGGGTCCTGGAATAGATGCAGTGAAGCTCCACAGACACCAGCAGGTTTCCACGACAACAGCGTGTGAAATGATGGTGAGGACCACCACCACCAGGCTGGTGAAGTGAACGTTTTAATACAGGAATCTATTACGACTTACGAGCGAGCAGTGAGTTCTTTCCATCTAAATGCAGGGCAAACACTATCACATTTCAGGGGACAACGGTGTGTGAAATATTAGTCCCCGTTAAAATAGCTGGAGTGCGGAAGCAAACGGCGTTAAGGTAAAAAGCCTATTACAGACTGAGGAGCGGTAAGCTTCGCTTCCCTTAGGCAGCAGCCTGGGGATATCTGGAAGGCGCAGTCTTATTCCCGCAGTCAGGAGTTTGGAGCCACAACACGTGTGCACGGATTCAGCGACGTGGGGGGGGGGGGGCCACTGCCCGCAGATGCTCATTTTCCCCGTGTGCTCTGTGCCCACCCCCATGGGGCTCTGTGAACAACTGCCTGAGTGATACTCCTCAAAAAGGTCATCTACCAGGGGCTTCTTGAAAAGTGTCACAAAGGCTCATTTTTCAAAAAAATGTTTTCTCTGGCCAAGTGCAATGGTGCCTGAAATTTCAACATGCAATTCCTCTTGAGGCGTTTTGCCATTTAGAATATAAATACACTCCTGGGAGGAGCCTGGCATTCAGCCCCTTTCTACACACTGTGAATTAACCCATCAATGTGTGGTCATCCACACCTGAGGGACACAGTCATAGAAATAAACCTGCTTTACAGAGGGTTTGTCATGCCTCCAAAGACGCTGCGCAGAGTGGTCTGAGATAAACCTTCAAAATTAGTAGAAGAGGGAAGAACAGGAAAAAGATGAGATAGCAAGTACTTTTGGAAAGTGTTTATTTTAGCAGGACAAAGTCTCTCCTTCTATCTGGAAGATGTTATGTTTAACATCTTTATCCTTTTCATTTCAAAGATCATTAAAATTGGAAATGATATCATTTCCTGAGTTTTTCCTTGGGGGAAAAAAACAGAAAGAAGTACTTGGAAGTTGGGTTTTATTAGATCAAAACTCATTTTCTTCTTTTTACAGCCTTGTATAAAGACCTCTTGTAGAGTCTAGGGGACAAGATCAAAGTTATGTCTCACTTTGGCTCAAATTTTAAGGCTTTTCACATCCTCAGAAGCTCAGGATGTTCCATTTTCCTGACTAGGAGGAATTTCATCCTCCAAGTCTGAAGTCAACTGTGCTCACTGTAATACTGTATCTTGGGCTAATGAAAAGAAAGTTTGAATTTTGAGGCAAAATTTGATTCTACAATTATGGCTAAATATTAGGATTAAAAAATGCTAAAAGATAGAAGGAGGTGAATTTTCTCCAAATGACTCATGTGTAAAATTGAGATTTACTGACAGGATTATTTGGCTAATTGTCATAAACCATTAAGTCTATTGGGGGCCCCCATGGTATCCTCCATGCTATAGAAAAATACAGCAAATGATGAGAAACAATCTCTACCTTTAAGACATTGACAGTCTCCTTGAATAGATAGAAATTAAACATATGAAACAAAAAATAAAAAGTGTCACTAAGGACTAATTTGTGAACTAACTTGAGCTGCTGAAACAACGTGCCAGCTGTCAGGGGAGGCTGGGGTAATGAGGAAAGACATCGGGATGGAATCGGGGAAGGTGCCTGCTGGACCTGGGGTCTCAAGAAAGCCCTGAAGTTCCGGTGGGTCTTACAAAGACAGAGAGGAGAACACAAGGCATTCCTCAGTCCAAAATAAACAGGACAGCCACAAAAGTTCTCCTAAATCTATTGATGCACAAGAGTGACAGGTCCCTCCTGGCAAAGACACACCACATGATGTGATGCGAAGGACATGGAGGAGCAATACAACAGGATTGCATCAAACTGGAATGATGGACACTGAAAAAATAGAGCAGAGAGATGATGTCTTAAGTTATTCTAGATGCGAAGCAGACAACAGAAATGAGGGAAGGAGGTTATGTCTGAGAAAAGGAGGAGTGCTGCGGACTGCTGGAATCTCCGTGTGCCTGACCTAAAGGTGTTCAAATAAAAACATAAAAGCATTTTACAAGTGACATAGCTCTGGGCTCACTGCTAAATTGCAACAACACTCATCATTGCTCTGGGCTGTGCTTTGCCTTCTCCCAGATTTTCACACACTCCGTCTTAATAGGTACGTTTTTCTAAGGACTCAGCTTGGAACTCCCAGTGACCCTCCCACCCCTTACTTCTCTAGATGTCACTCCCTTCCCTCCACGTCAGCAACTCACACAAATGCTGAACTGGCGCCTTTTGTTCCCTGAAATGACCCTGAGCTTTCCTGTCTCTTCCCTTGAGTCCCTGTCCTCCATCTAAACTGTCCTTCCCCACCAAGTCCTTCCCATTCTAAAAGGATGAGTTCATTACGACTCAGGAGCGGGAGAAACCCACCTCAATGAGCTTAAGTACATGTGAAGACGCATCTGCCCTCTATCCCCCAGCCTCTCACAGCTCTTGTGTTTCGCTCCCTTTTTCCTGTGGGCTGGCCTCATTCTGTCCTTTTGTGGCCACTCCTTCCTGCCAACGGAGTGGGGCAGGCAGTCAAGGGGGGAATGGGAAGCAAAGCAACTTCTATCATCTTAGCTTAGTGACCCCAGAGGAGAGAACATACTTACTTTCAGCATCTAGAAATAAAAAAATGTTGGAAAAGAACTCTGATTGGTCTAACTTGCATAGTAACCTGTGCGTCATTGGCAGAGGTCACCATGATTGGCCAGGCATGGGCCACATGGTTCCCCTTCAACCAGGGGAACCATGTGGAGTGGGAAGAGTCCTTTCCATAGAGGACGGAATCTACGAAAAGAGCCACTGTAAGCAACACAGCCATCAGTCACACCGGCCCTGTTCTAGCGCCCCGCTTCAGGAAGCAACGCAGCCTAGCAGAAAGAACACAGACGTTATCAGGCCTCAGTTTCTTTATCTGCGCAGTGGAGCTGACAGTAGCTTCCTCTCCCCCATGACAAATTTCTTGTGCAAGTTAAGTGAAACTATACGCACCGTGTCCCGTGCGGTGCTTGGAATATAGGAAATGCTCAATATATGATGCTGTTAAGACGATGATGATGATGATAATTACTCCTCCTGTTACTACTCTTTTCCCCGTACTCCTCCCCTTTTCTTACACTTTGAACCAAAAGAAATTTCTCCCTTTTATCTTCACCTGTGGATAAACTTTAGCATTTGTAAATCTCTTCTACTCTAGTTACTGTCCATATGTGTGATGGGGCTATCGTGTTGATTTGTGAAGGCACTCCACCTTCTTTTTTCCCCTCTTCCTGCTAAAGAGAATTTCCTCTTTGTTCCCCCTGTTTCCTCCTCCACTCACTCTTGTGGGCTAGCCTGGTTCCTGGATTTTTGAAATTAGGACTCTGAAGGAGGGAGAGGGAAAGAGAAAAGACACTGGACATGGAGGGGAAAGGGCACAGGAGGAGGAAAGATGACAGCCAGGCAGCCTGAGCTGGGGAAGCGTGTGGCTCGGAGTGTTGGAAAGAGCAAAGATCCTAAGCAGCGGTTCTGTGTGAGGAAACAGAAGAGCAGATTAAAGAGGATGGCATGGAGATGACACAGAAAGACCCACCCGGATTTTTTCAAGATTTATAGCCTATGCACATCAAATGCATTTGCAGTCTTGTCTTCTTTCCTCCTCTCCCCCTCCCTCCTCCCCTCTCCCTTCCTCCCTACGACATATACACCCATCAGATCATTAACTCCCAACCAAAAATGGGAAACAGCTGTCTATTTTTTGTTGTTGCAAAATGTGTGCAGTGATTACAAGTATGAGTTCATGGAACAAATTCGGGAAAGCCGGGGTAGACCTAGAGTTTCTCGACATCACATCTTTTACTTATATTATTTGTGTCTATTACATTATCCATTAAGGTCAGTGTTCAGGAACAAATCAAGGGATTAAAAATAATGGCCTTTTATCACCATCTTCATTGAGCTAACATGCTCACGCAGGGCCTGGCCTATCTGGGGACGGGGCAGTAAAGCTGGGTCATCCGATAGGACAAAGGGCTTTGCTGCCTCGGCTCACACAGCATACTGCAATGCAGTGTTTGTGTGTACACAGCCTGCCTCCAACGTGGGCTAGAATAAGACAAAAAAAAAAAAAATCCCTGTGACTGCTGTTGATGATCAGAAAAAATCCTCCACGGTGTATGACATGTATTACTCATGACATGTATTTGGTATCGCACACCAGAGAAACACAGGGCATTACACTAAACACTGCTAAGTCTACCGAGACAAATGCCAGCACTTCTTCATTTAGAGGGTCCACCTGACATATTTCAGAAGCTTGGGGACACCTTTCTGCCTTAAACCTAACAGACAGGAAACACTTACGGATGTTTCTAAATACGTCTTCTCACTTCCGTTTCCTGAAGCACTTCCTTCTAATAGTCCCTCCCTTCCAAAAACAGAAACAAGCAAGCAGACTTCAGGAGAACGTCTCATGGAGCACAGCACCTTAATCTGTGAACAGCCAGGATGCAATCTCTTACATTCCTTATTCTATTGGCTTCTGACCACATTTAATTAACACTACGATAGGGATACTTATGTATCCAGCAAGGCTGGTAAGAAAATTCAAATCACAAAGTGTTTGGCAGGTAATATGGATCGATGTTTAGACAAAGGCTATTGCCACATTTTCCTGCCTTGACCACAAGCTCAGGCCTGCTAACACTGCACCTTTAGAGATCATCAACCCAGGTCTAGACAGGAGCTAAGATTGTTGACACTCTTCTGGATGCAATTTTCCATTAACACAGAACAGGAGATGGGAAAGGCTTGGACTTCTTAGAAACATCTGTGCTATTCCTCTTCCTGAAGTCCAACCATGTACAGTCAGCTATCAAGCGAAGTGTTGACTCAGATCAAATTAAGATGTACATTATGAAAATAATAAAAGGAAATTCTTAGCTTTACTGAATAATATAGGGAGAACTTAACAGTTTGTGTTGTTCTGATCTTGCATTTTTACAGATGAAGAAATTCAGGTTTAGACCAGAAAGGTTAAGCCACTTGCATAAACTTGCACAGCTAAACAACTCAGTCACGTGAATATGTGAGGTCGTGTGGGGACACAAGGAGGAGATGATTCAAGACTAAGATGGCAAATAGTACAGCCACAGACTCCAAACGAAAACCGTAATTAATTCTTATCATCAGCCCTTGAGGTTTTAGACTTCAATACTCAAATCAGAATTTTATCCTTTCCTAGTGCTATCAATATTTAATTCTCTTATTTATGCTGGTTATCATTTTATTCCTCTTGCATATAATGCATTACTCTCTATTTCTCTTAGTTTTAAGGCTTTATTTAAATCCCCTGCATTTGTACCTGAGGCATCTAATATTGCTCAGGACTGGGCACAAGATACCAGCTAGCATATTCTTAGAGAGACATCCAGGCAGCAGAAGGCCCATGCCTTAATTTTTGGCCATCATGTTGATGATGTCATCTGTTTGGTCAAGGACTTCTTAAAACTGTGAGACCCTTGCAAGCAGTGGCCTCCCCAGGACCCAGCACTGGGCTGCATATGGATGTAGACAGTTGATGCATGGACAACAGTGTGATACGTGGAAGAAAGTGATGGCACCCTCTCCGTCTGCTGGGTAAATGAAGTCGGGACAGTAGAGATTTAACAGAGGAACAGAGCAACCCTGGCAGACCTTCTCTTCCTCTGTTCTATGTAAATTGCAAATGAACACAGTGTCAGCTCTGAACCATGCAGCACTCTCTGCTCCCAAGAAAAGCAGCCTGAGATCCTGGGGGCGGCCAGAACCAGAGGTCATGGTCAGCTCTGCCCCTGCCTCCATTGTTCAGACCATCCAACCACGTTTATAATCTAAGTCTTTCTCAGATTACACTTCTACACTCTTACAGAAGAGAAATCAAAGGAAAATGTCACTAAAATAGATTTTAGAAGGACCTATCCTGTGGGTCAGGGAAAGTAACAAGCATTATCTTTTTCCCATTCTGGATGGGACAGAGGATGGACGTTACAGTGCCTTGAGGGGAGTTTCCTGACTCCTGAGGTTTGGCTCAGAAGAGAGAAGGAGTGGAGATTTGTGGTGGGGGGAAGGGCAGACACCTGCATCCTATTCACAGGACACTGACCCAAACTTGGAAGGATTTCAGTGGGTGTACGGTCTTAGGAGACACGCTGACCCTGGATGCTAAGCCTGTTGGCCTTAGGAGCTGTGGTCAGTGAAAAGAGCCCTGTGGGGGCAGGTGGGGGGAACAGGAGAGCCCGGTGGTCAGCGGGGCAGCAGTGCTCACCTACTCATCCTGTGCGAGAGAAACACGTGGTGCCCTGGGTCAGTGGAAATACAAGTCTGTCCTCTCAGTTAGGGTGCCTGCCTTCATCTCAGAGTTCTGATCATCATCCCAGATTCAGGAGTGATGACAAGACTCATTCAGGACTTCTCATTCATTTTGGTAAACAAGGTCTCCAAGCTGGCTTTGGCTATAAGCTATCAGAAGAGAAATTTCTCACCCTCTTACTACAAATCTCTCAGCCCCACTGCATCTCTAACCGAACTGCCTACTCCCCTCCTGCTGCAGCGGATTCACTCGTCATGCTCCTACTTCAATCAGCCCCTCCACTTGTGCAGGAGACCCACCTGTCCCCCCTCCTCCATGCAAGGACAGCACTCCAGCCACTCTCGTCCCTGCACTGTCCATCCTGTCCCTACCATCCGCACCAGCACATCCACTTGGCGCAGTAACTCCCATCTCCAACACACATCTTCTTGATTCTACGTCCCTCTCTAGCTGTGCACAGACTCTCTGCTTCCTTTAGCGTGAAACTCCCCCAGAAGGTGAGGATACGCGGTTCCTGTCGTATTACCTCCCCCACCCCCGCCGACCCTTCCTCAGCCCACTCCAGTCAGGCTCTGATGTGCATCGGTCACCAGCGGTTTCTGCATCGCCAGAGCTGAAAATCACGTTCCAG
Source organism: Camelus ferus (assembly GCF_009834535.1). Lineage (NCBI taxonomy): Eukaryota > Metazoa > Chordata > Mammalia > Artiodactyla > Camelidae > Camelus > Camelus ferus. Next base: position 2,710,810 of record NC_045712.1, on the reverse strand, counting down.
TCCTCACTTTCCACAGCCTCTCAGCAGCCCGTGATGCTGATATAGCTGTTACTTCCCCCTCAGAACGCTCTGTTGCCTTAGCCCCTGGGATATCACCCCATCCTACTCCCCTCCAACACACTGGTTGTTTTTTCTCATTCACCTCTGTAAGTCCTCTTTTCCTTCCCGTTTCTCAACACTGGAGCACCCCAGAGATGAGTCTTTGTTTCCATTCACGCTCACCCCCGTGACAATCTCGTTGAGCCCCATGGCTTTAAATGGGCCCTAAATGTGGCTGTATCCCAATTTAATCTCCAGCCTCCACTTCCTCCTGAACTCTGCACTCATGTTCAGTTCCTAGTCAGCATCTTCACTTCCCTGCTAATAAGCATTTCAAAGTTAACATGCCCTATGGCTTCATTCCCACGGCCACCCCAACTATGCTTCCTTCTGAGGGTTTTTAAATTTTTAAAAATGGCTTCAATGTTCAATAGTTGTTCAGTTAAAACCCCTAGCAGTCATCCTTGGTCTTCTCTTTCTCTCAGCACTTACATCAGGTTTACTAGCAAATCCAACTGGCTCTACCTCAGTTGTCACAATCCCACCGCCATCTAAGTAGCCATCATCTTTTTCTTGTACTACGTCAGCTGCCTTCTATCTAGTTCCCTCTATCATTCTTAATATTGCCACCCAGCTTTTGTTCTCCACACAGTACCCAGAGTAACCCGTTAAAAGTGTAAATCAGGTCGCAACAATCTCCAACTTAAAATTCCCCAACAAATCCATCATACTTAGAACAAAGCTAAAGCAAGTGACAAGGCATGTAACTCCAGACCCTGTGTGACCTGACCCACCCCCCCCACCTCCCTCTCTCACACACACACTCTCTCTCACTCCTCATTTCCTTCTACTCTTCACTGATCTTTCCAGTCTTTAAACACGTCAGCCACGCTCCTACCTCAGGGTCTTTGCACTTACCGCACCTCAGCCTGGAACTTTCTTTCCTCAGACAAGCTCAGGATGTCACCTGCTCACTTCAGTCCCTGACTACCCAGTCAAAACCCTGCTTAACTTTCCTCCAGAGATCGTACTCCTAACATTGCTACTGATATTATTACCACTTGAGATTCTGCAATTATTTACATGTTACATCTTGCTTATTTAACCATTTATACTATTGTGGCATTATTTGGGTATTTGTCTAATGTTTCTCTTCTTCACAAGACTATACAATCCATAAAGCAGCAGCTTGGGCTGTTTTGTTTGCCATCTGATCTGAGTCTCCTAAAATAATCTCTGATAACAGAGTCAAGCTCAATATATTTTTGTGGAATGTATACGTATAAATGGCAAATTTCAATCAACCCAGGATATTTCAGTAATTTGTATTGAACTAAAGTGGTGAGTTAGCACTAAATTGTTACAGTAAATGCACTTATAATGGTTTCTTTATGATTAATCTGTGGCTATTTCAAAGATGTTTATTAAGCAGAAAAATGCTTAGAGAAAACTAAACTGCATTTACAATGCTTCTTTTGTGCAAAAAAATTATGATATATTACATAACAAAATGCTTTTTAAAAATTACTTTGTTTATAGCTGCCTTGAATATTTTGCATTTCTCAAGTTTCTCAGCCGGCAGCATGATTCCCCCCAAATTTTCCCATAGCATCACACCCTCATTTGATATAAATATTTTGTGCTCTGAAGAAAATAGTATAGATATTATTTGACTAAGGCCAAAAATTGGTTAATATGTATTCCTACAGCAAAAACCAAATTAACAGGAGGAGACACTAGCAATACATGTCACTGACTATAAAATTACTATACAGAATAAATAACCAACATCGCTAAATCAGTAAAAGAGATAAGCATCAAAACAGAAAAGTGAGCCTAAATAGATCAGAATTTTATAGAAAAGGAAGTACAAGTGTCCCCGCCAGCATATAAAAATTTGCTCAGCTTCCTGAGTTTGGGGGAAAGGCAAATTGAAACCACAATGAGATACCATTTTCTACCAAGAGTTTGGCAAAAATAGGAGAATTTAACAGTATTAAATATTGGTGAGGGTGTGGAGCAACAGGAACTATCAAAATGCAGGTGGTGAGCAAATTGTTACACACGCTCTATTTCCCAGAAAATCCACTACTAGGTATAAAAGGTTGAAAACCCTTCCCTATGTATATAAGAGATCATGTATAAAAATGCTCTTACAGCTTGGAATAATACACACACACACACACACACACACACACACACAAAATCAATGTCTGAAAAAAATCCAAATGTCCTGTAACAACAGAAGAGGTAAATAAGTAGTTCCTTATTAACGTGGTGGAATATTATTCAGCCAAGAATATAAATGAACTCCACAAATCAATCTGGATACATACCAGAAACACACTGTTAGGTCAAGAAGCAAAAGAAACATAGTATGATTCCACTTTCAGCACTGAAAACAAACAAAAAAATTTCTGAAGTATACATGCAGAAGTGGTGAAAACTATAAAGGAAGCAAGAGAGTGATAAATATAAATTCAGGATAGTAACTGACTCGGGGGTATCTGGGAGGGGAGATATAACGGGGAGGCTTCTGGGATATATGGTCATAAATTATTTCTTAGTTGGTAGGTACATGGATGTTTGCTTGTTTTGTTTTGTTTCATCTTCAAATTGCACTAACATGTAGTCATACATTTTTGTACATATTCTATATTTTGTGGGGAAAAAAAAGAGTACCACCATGACAGAAGTCGTGTGGTAAAAATAACAATAGAATGAAGTCATAGAAACTGACTTAGCAGCGTTTCCTCTGCTATTTCAAGGTAGGGTGCCCCGGGTAAGTCCGCCCCTTCTTTGGGTCTCAGTCTCCCCATCTATGAAATGAGGAGGTTGAACAAGATGAAAGTTTCATACTATGACTAGGGTGCTGTAGTTCTGAGTTTATAAGGTCCAGGTATTTGAACAATCTGATTTAATAACCAGAAACCTATGTTTTAGCAGATATTTTCATTGAGTATTTAGAAATAGGAAATCAGTGAAAGTTTTATAAAACCATGCAGACTTTGGATAATCATACACAGCAATGAGCATGTATGACATCTAGCAAGATGACATTTTCAATCTTCAAGGACAAATGACCTCCCAGATTTATTACCCTCCTTTCTTTTTCTCTGCATTTTGTCTCTCATTCCCTAGGAAAATAAAGCAGGAATCAGTGTTTGATATGAGTGGTGTTAGATTTGGTTTTAATAATTTCATGATTGTATAAATTTTGGAAATACATAGTTTCTACTTCCCACACAATTAAAGGTATAATGGAACATGAAGGTAGAATTATTAAGGAGATAGTGGACGCTTAATACAGCAGAATTTTATATAGTAACTCTGTGTTTATATTCCAAGAATAACAAAACTCAGATGCATTAAGCGATTAAGTAATATTGGGAATATAACTTGAGAGTTTCCTTCAAATCACTGTCAAGCAATACCTACCTTAAACTATACTCAAATGGATAGACTATTGGGTAATAAGGTTAGGAGTTTCTACCTTAGAAACTCTTAGATAGTAAACATTAATATTTTAGGCCACTAAGTTCTTAAGTAATTTGTTACACAGCAGTAGATCATTAATATCTTCATCAGTTTTTCCTTGGTGTTCTAGAGGATTCTTAACCCTGTTAATTTAATTTTACTGTGCAAGGTATCCCATTGACAGTCTGATGAAGTTTATAGAAACACCCTTATTGTAATCTTTTAAAATGAATATGATGAGATATACATGAAGAAAACAAATTATGTTGAAATTTACGTTAAAAATCCCATCTAGTCTGTTTCAGAGGGCACAACCATTGAAGGAACGACCCAACAATTGAGGACAGGACAACCTAGTTAGAACCAAGATGGCGGAAGATTTGACTTCCAGTAGACCTTGAGTCTCATGGTGCACCCACAGGGGCCATGACAGTTCCTAGGCTGACCATAAAAGGTCAAAAAGTGGGTGGGGGCCTAACTCCTGGAAACTCCTGCCCCTTCCCCCAAAGTACTTGGAATAATCCTCCTACTCATTATCATATGAAATTACCCAGCTCATAAAAACTAACAACTCTGCACCTCGTGGTCACTCTCTCTCTCTTGCCTTCTAAGATGGCCTGCACTCTGTCTATGGAGTGTGTATCTATTTTTACTTTAAACAAAACACCCCACACCTCTCGGCTTCTCTTCCCCTTGCTTTTCTGGGATGGCCCACATTCTGCCTATGGAGTGTGTATCTCCTAAGCTGTTTTCCCTCTGAGTGAGACACACCCCACTCTGTCAATGGAGAGTGTATCTCTCTAAATAAACTTGCTTTCACTTAAAAAAAAAAAAAACTCCTGTCAAGTTCATACCACTATGTTTTAGTTACTGTGCCAAATTCATATTGTTTTGATTATAGGGTTACATGTTAAGTTTTAGCAACTTATAGACAAGTTCCTATTAATTACTGATTTTCAAAAATTTCTTGGCAATCTCACATGTTTATTCTTTAATATAATCTTTTAAATAATTTCGTTCATTCTTCCTAAAACTGATTTGGATTCTTACTGGAAATGTATTAAATGTATATTAATTTGAGAGGCACTGAAACTTTAATGATTTTAGGTCTTCTATTTATTGAGATCTTGTTTTGTTAACACCAACCTTACTTTCTACATTTTCTCTGAATAATTGTAGTAATAACAGTAATAGCAATGTCAATTAAATTCTGTTTATTTAACACAATGTGCCATATGATGTGCTAAATGTTTTATAAAAACTATCAAGTTAAATCCTCACAACTCTATGAGACAGGAGCACTGTCCATTTTCAGACAAGAAAACTGATTTTCAGAGATGTTGAATAAGTTTCCCAAAGTTAAAGTTAGCTAGCGGCAAACAGGTCTATCTGCCTAGAGATCACAAGTTTTCTCTACAAGCCAAACTGTCGATCTGTGTTCTTGACCTATGCCTCCCACGAGAATGTAAAGGGCAACTATCTCCATTTTTGATGTTTGACGGTTGACAGCGTTCAAGCAACACCTCTTCTCTCTTCCCCTTCTGCTCCTTATCAGTGCAGGCTAATAAGAAAGCAGGTGCACCTTTAGCACCTGTAAGAAGTTCTAATCTCTCAAGCTCCTAGCCGTTGTGAGAGACCCTCAAACCAGTCCCTGTCCCAACCCTCATAAAACTGCAAGTTAGTCCATCTGTCCTGCTCTCTCAAGTCATTTTCAGACCTGCTTGAGACCCTGTCCTGTCACCCAGAAAGCCTCATTATGTGAGTAATAAATTTTTTTATACTCTTTCGATGCATGTGTGACATCACTGGTCTTGATATTTGAACAAAATTTTGAATGGAGATTCATTCTACCTCTATGAGGTGATCATAACAGCACTGAATATTCCACTTAGTCTTCTAGATATTGCTATTCAAAAACCACAATTGATCTATGATACCAAGTATTTTACATAGGATTCATTTCTTCCAAGGGCATTTATTAAGTACTATTGTGTAGGCACACTATTCCAGATGCTGTGCTGTTGCCAGAGAATATAAGCTCTTGCCTTGTGCAGAAAAGAATTCAGGAGCAAGCTATAGTAGAATGAAAACAGATTTACTCAGGGAGATACACACTTGACAGACAGAGTGTGGTCCATCTCAAAAGGGAGAGTGGCCATGAGGTGTGGGGATGGTTAGCTTTTATTGGCAGGGTAATTTCATATGTTAACAAGTAGGAGGATTATTCTATTTTGGGGAAGGGGCGGAGATTTCCAAGAACTGGGTCATTGTCCACTTTTTGGTCCTTTAAGGCCAGCCTCAGAACTGTCATGGTGCCTGTGGGTGTGTCATTTAGCATGCTAATGTATTACAATGAGCATGTAATGAGGCTCAAGGTCCACTGGAAGTTAAATCCTCTGCCATCTTGGGCTGAGTTGGTTCTAACCATTTTATGTCCTATCTTCAATTGCTGTGTCATTCCTTCAATGGTTGGCCCTGCCCACCTTCCCTCCTGTTTCAGTACAGGTACCAAGAAATTTGTCACAAGGAATTATGAGATACGATTCTAGGTTTGGAAACTAAAAAGTTAATTAGAAATATACAGTCACATACAAGGGGAGACCTATAGATTAATTCAAGACATTATCAATGTGGTATTCCCTTATGAAAAAAATTAATCTATAGCTAGTTATTTAAAGCATTTGCTATTCTAACGATTTGAAGAAATTAAAGATTTCTTTTGTTATATAAATCTAAAGCTCACAATAGATGTTTGCCTTACAATTCAAAGCCACTGATTTTTTTGCCTTTGAAACTTCCCTACAGATTTATATTTCTTTCATTATAATATGACACCTTCCAAAGTGTCTGAACCTGGCAACATAAATGACACCGTAGTTGAAGCACTGCAGTCGGGAATATAAAATCTTTCCATTTTGTGAAATCCACTTTGGATCAGGGGTTAACACATTTATACTTGTACTGATTTGCCAACCGTTTACAATAAATTCATACACTAATTTGAAAAGGGCTGACATATTTATAATATTGTGATTTCAGAGTATATATCTGCATTTATTCAAGTCTTATTTAGTACTCCTCAATCATATTTTATGCTTTTCTTTTAACTAAGTCTTGCACATTTCTTATTTATTTTTAGGTCTTTCTAATTTTTGTCTATGGTGAATGATTTTTTTTTTCCATTTCAATTAGTAACTGGTTATTGTTAACATATAGAGAAAGCATTGCTTCAGTTGTGATATTTATCTTGAAAATACTGTAAACTTTACTGAATTCTCTTATTGGTTCTAATAAAAATTTCTTACTCGGGAAGTATATGAGCATATCATCCGTGAGTAATAAAAAAAAAGTTTTCTCCTTCCAAATATCTGTATCTTTTATTCTATTTGTCTAAATACATTAACTAGAACTTCCAAAATGATGTTGAATAATAATGATAATAGTGACCATCCCATATTCCTGAGTTTAATAGAAATGCCATTTTAGTAAGACATTGACTTTTGGTTTCTATTCAACATTTATTATATTTAGAAAGTATCCTCCCATTCCTATTTTGCTTTGAATGTTTAACAATTAGGAATAGGGGTTGAATTTTGGATTACCATATTAAAAGTATTTTTTTAACTCTTGTATGGCAGACTGGATTCAAGCTCAGCTCTCAGGAAATTGAACCAGCAGTAATGTTCCAGAAAATTATTCATGTGTGAAACCAATAAATCAAGGAGACTACTTCCATAGCATCACTTCCTTTTCAGATATAAACATCACTTCTCCTTTATTTACTTCAGTCAAATACCAACTAAATATAATCTTGAAATGTTTTCTTATTTTGAGGGCAGCTTTGAAACTATAGTTGGAAGAATCAAAGAATGATACTTAAATAGAAAGTCTGGAATGTGGCTAACCTTAATAACTAATAGGGGACTGTGATTTCTCAGAGCCCTTTTATGTTATGAATTATGTTTGACCTGATTTACGATTCCAAGCATTATTGATTTTTTAAAAATTCATTTAAACTAGATGCGTACCTAATATTAGGTAACAATCTACTTCTCATGGTGGTACAGATGGCTCCACGACAAGATATATTTATCAAAATAAAAGGAATGGAAAAACAAGTAATATTCAGCAACATTTAAATAAGGCTCTCCAAAGGGCTGAGCCTTCTAAGGGGATAGCAAAATGAAAATACAGTTGTTACATCTGTCTTCTGATTCATTTTCAAGTATATTTTGAAGTATGATTAATGGTTTTATAAATACTTTTCTCACTTCATCCATACAAAGGATTTCAAATTAATTCACTATTTCTGACTTCTTCCTTAATGGAAGTCCATGGCAACAAATCAATCTATTGCAGATTCAAATCCATGAAATGTGATAAATTCTTTTATATCCAGAAAGGAATGAGAATGCAACAATATAAATGATACTGTGAAAAAGATTGGTACTATTTTCCCTAAACAGGACAAGTGACATGGTCATTTTAAGTTTAATTTCTAATACCAAGAAAGTTATATTTTTCAATCTTTTTAGGCAACAAATAGGTTTTGTAAGATTTAAAGTCTTGTTGACATGAACACTATAAATTTTAACTAAACATGTTCTGTATTAAGAAATTTCCCTAGATATTTGAGTCCTTAAAAACAGCAAGATAAGATTATAAGCCCCTACAGTATATAAATGTTTCCCAGCTCCATGGAACCCACACTCATAAAGGAAGATGACACTGTCACTTGGAAAGCAGAGAGTTTCAAGAACTGCCAACAGAAAAGAGTTTGTAAGAAAGAAAACTGCAAAGATCAAGGGCTGAAAAATTGTAACAATAGACAAATAGATCAATGGCACAAAATAGAGAGACTTAAAATAATCCTAAAATAAATGGGAACATGGAATACATAGAGGAGGGAGGAATAGCAAATCCATTAGGAAAGGAAGACCGATTCAATAAATGATGCCAGGGAAATTTGCTCTTCAGGTGGAAATGTTAAAATTAGATCCCTAATTCACACCATTACCAGATGAATTAAAGTTAGAAATGCCAAATACAAAGAACTTATAAGAAAATACAAGAGGATATATTTTGTATATTGGATTAGAGAATACGTTCTTAAAGCACAGGAAGTACAAACCATAATGGTGAACATCAAGTTCGTATTCATTAAAACTAAAAATTTTTATATGAAAATAATTTCAAAACATAGTTAAGTGACAAGCTGCTGACTAGGAATATTACTCATAACAGTATGAGGCAATTACGATTTAATAGTAATAATAATAATAATAATGATAATGATGATAATAGTAACAGAAATACTGTGGCAGTGGACAAATAATGGATTATTTACTTAAAATAAAAAATAATATGGCAACAAAAACTTATACAACACTTAGTTTGTGCCAGACATTGTTTCAAGCAGCTTACTTTGAACTCATTTAATCCTCATGACAAATTTACATGTGTAATTATTCTTCCCATTTTACAGAGGAGGAAACTGAATCATAGGTAAATTAAGTGAGTCATCCAAGGTCACAATGCTAATATGCGGCAGAATTAGGATATATAAAGATCTCCTACAAAGGAAAACAAGAAAAGATGACTAACCCAACAGGAAAAAAGAAAGGCTGCAGACAAGTAATTCACAAGAGGGGAACCTGGAATGGCCAATATACATATGCAGACTTGCTCAATTTAACTGTTAGTGAGAAAATGAAAATTAAAACACTAAGATATAAATTCACACCCACCAAACTGGCAAAATTGTAAAAATCTGGAAATACCAAGTATTGGTAAAAATTTAACAAAGGGGAATTTTGATATACAGTTGACATTCAGGAGAGTTCAAAAAATTATAAACCCTCCAACTCAAGAACTATATTTGGAGATACTCTCACTTTTAAGAACAAAAAGTAATGTACAAATGCACACTGGTTATAATAATTATAAATGTGAAAAATCCCAATTGTTCAAGTTTGAGTAGGATACAGTCAACATGAAAAAAGTTTATCTAGATGATAAAAGCACAGAACACCACCTTAATGCTGTTTATGACACTGCATACACACATGTACATATATGTATATGTATATACACACACACATACACACAGTCAAGATTTTTAAAAACACATAGGAATGACACATATAAACTTCAAGTTAGTGGTTACCTTTAAGAAGAGAAAGAGAAGAATAGAGGTGAGGTTTTAAGTTTTTTTCCCAAGGAAAAAGTTTATAGAAATCAAACCTGGGAAAACGTTAGCACCTATTAAGTGCATACAATTGCTATACAGGAGCCAACTGTTTGCTTTTAGTACTTATGTTATGTTGCAAATATTTTTCAATTAAGTTTGTTTTTCAAATTAATGGTACTGCGGGGAAAAACTCTGTGTGAGTGAGAATGATGAAGACAGACCTAGCTGGGAAAGGAAATGTTTTCAGTTAGTAGCAACTGAAGGAAGACGGTGTTTTTCACAGAATCCTGTGGGCAGAGGAACAAAGGAGAGAGAGCAGTTTTCAAATCCTAAAGAGAAGTCACAAGGCTGAACATTGTAGCCAAGCGGTGCGCATATTCAGCTAGCCCCAAATTATTCAGTATGTGAATATTTTTATGTGGGGCATGTATTTTCTATTTTATCACAGTCCCCACAAATTCCTTACAAATCCCTTGTCTTCCACCAGGACATTTTGTTTAGTTATCTAGTTACGAAAAATTCCTGGGTTTGTAATCGTTGCAAAAGAATGAAAGGAACAGGAAGATAGAGGGCTTGATTTGGAAGTCAAGAGGAATATGTCTACATCAGCAATAGCAGAAAAGGAAAAAAGAGAAAAAAATACGGAAAACATTTGAAAAGAGAAATAGGGAAGGGGAGGCTTTGAGTAAGAAGAAAGCAAATATTCAAAAAGGATTAGTGATGGTGTAAAATGATAAAACGCCTGGCTACACCTTAAAACACCACGTAAATGGGTTTTTGGTACGCCCATACTTTTAAAAGCATATATTGGCAATTTATCCCAATTGCCTCCAGATATCGGGATATTTTTCCACTTCAAATCTTACTTCATCCCACAATCATGATGTTAAGTATCATTACTGTGACTTTCGAATTTATTCCTTGACTGCACTGTGCACTAGTCCTTCTTGGCTTTCTGTGGGTAAAACCTTGCCTGGCCTCATCTGGAAAGGAAACTTGAGAACGTTCCTCTTCTTCACAAAAGCAAGGTCTGCTTATGGAACTTTCTTGAGTGTGTAAGAAGCTGTCTTTTCATTAACTCTGGAAAGTCTCAGCCATTTTCTCTTCAAGTCCATTCTCTTGATCTTCTCCTTCAGAAACTTAAAAAAACTTTGTTATACCATGCTTGGCAGTGCATGCAAATGCTGAATAGGGCTGTATCTCCAGAACAGCAGAATAAGTGATTCAGGTGTTTTTTAAAATCCTCTCCTTTTCTTTATCATCGGGAAAAAAATTCCAACCAGTTTCATCTCCATGGGAACGGTGGACTTGCTATTTTAATTGAACTGGATGATCAGTCCAGTCAAGTAAGTGGTGCACTGTTTTTCCTCTGGTGAATTACTTAGCTGTTTAATTGAAGAGACTTGTAGGTTTCTTGGGTACTGCATGGACAAAACCACAGTGAAAATCTACAGTTCAATGTGTCACCTTATCAACAAAATGATTTGATTGATTTTTTTCACATTTGCAATTAAGTTTTGGCTAAGTTTCTGAGCCTTCTGAGGCTTTGTTTATCCAAATTTAAAACTAATACATCTCAAAATGTGCTGGACATGTTGGAGGACTGGTCAAGAGGATTACTGGAAAGTAGTAGGAGTGGAGCAATAGGGGATGTATCCCAGGTTTGGTGTAAGAGGTAGCTTATTTATAAAGAAATCGGTGTACCTAGATCAAGATTTATAGAGATTTTATGTGCAAATACATTTTAAATGCAAAACACTGGTCTAAGTACAAGAACCCTCAAAATGAGGATAATAAAGTTTTTACCTTCAATGAGTATGTTAGGAAACTTTTGTTTGCTAGAAACAGAAAATACTATTTGGGTTGAAATGAATTTAAAAGACAAAAAATGTATCATTTCACATAGCTGGAATTACAAAGAGGGGGCGGTTTTTTGGTGTGATTCAATGTGATTTAATTAGGACATGAAAGAATCGATCAAAAGAATCCTAATGTTTCTACCTGAAATCCTTTTGGTGTGGGGAGAGGGGTTGCTTCTTTGTCTTCACGAGTGTACATAGGACCCACTTATGTCCCAGGTAGAGATGAACTTGCCAACCTCAGAAGCTGGATTTCGTGAGAATGGGGAAGACACAAATGAGTCTGGGGGCGTGGAGACGAAGTCTGATACTTCGAGGCGAAGCTACGCTGACCAGCAATGTTAGCGGCAATCTTTTGTTAGATGAATCCTCTCTCTCAGAGAGCTGACATGACAACCTTTACACCAGTATGTACTGCACTCTCAGAGGGTATTTCCTTCACCCCGGATCACTGCACAGCTCATCAAATTCTAAGCTTTAGAATGGTGGTATGGGCCTTTCCTCGCGCCATTCCATCCAGAGACAGACCTTAAGACTCGTGTTAGCAGTGTCTTCCTCCATGCAGTTGGGAACACACTGTGATGCCATAGCTGTAGGTTATTTTTCCAAGGAGAATAAAAGCTTACTCATGCCAATGCTACCATTCTTCGTTTTCTTTTAAAAGGCTTACCCTTACCCTACAGGCAATAAGAACAACAAAGACTGACAGTCCCTGTACAGGAAAAGCACTCGGCAGCAGTTCAGCCCTGCACTTCAGCTAATTCACCTGCCCACAGCCTCTTCTGTACATGGGCTTGGGCGTGTAAGGGCAGGAAGAGCCTCCAACAGCTGCCTTGGTTTCATAATGCAAATGCTCATAATTCCACTATAGAACAAGATTTAGCTTAATTGAATTTGAAGAGATAATATTTGATTTCTACCCAGAGGAAGGAAACCAAATTTTAACAAATGTCTACTTGATGTCAGCACAGGGCCCTTATTGGTCACCACAGCTCTGTCGGAGATTATTACCCACAGTTTTGTAGGCAGCAGGCCCCATGAGAAGAGAGAGCGTGTTCCTATTGTCCACAGTAGAATCAAATATAACTCATTAACTGATAGTGTCAGAGAAGTTAAGTAATTTATCTGAAGGTCATGATACGGCATCAACTTTGGGAGATTCCTCTGTATCAGACAACCTTAGGTTTAAAATGTTAACGTAAGAGAAGACTGACTTTGGACTCATCACCCTCCCCTGTCTTTACCTTCTATCTTAACATGCCCTCTCTTTCAGATCAGGGACTCGGAGGCCTAGTTGCTGCTGTGGGCCAAAGTCAGGCAAGGCCACTGGAGACAGGCTGAGGCAGCAGGTCACCAGCACCAGAACAAGTAGACTTCTTAGCCAGAAAATATTGTGGTCAGAAAACAATAAGGAATTTCTAGAGTAAGGGAGCTATCCAGATAGAAAGGTAATTAAGATGAACCAAAATTATAGCCACATAGGAGGACATACAGACTGAATTATGAACTAGGAATCCAGAGAAAACATGGTACATACTAAAGTCATTGTCTCTGAAGTCAGAAAATCTGCATTCACATCCTATTTCTGTCATTTTAAGTTAAATGGTATTAGATGAATTACTCACTGTCCTTGTCTGTGAAGCATGGATTATATACCTACTATTATTTTAAGGATTAAATAAAATGATCTCTACAAAGTTGTAAGCTGTCTGGCACACAGTAGGTACTCAATGAATTTTTGATGACACTTAGATGCATAAAGCCACAGTTAACTAAAAATTAACAGGGAAGGAAGGAAGGATTTTTAAAGAGAGACATCAGCTTTGAGAGCCCCCATTTTGTGCTCCCTAGCTTCTTAAATGACAGATGTGCAGAATCGACCTTGGGAAAGCCATCTGGTATCTCCCTCTCTACTCTGTAGATTCTAAGGACTCTTAGGGTTCCCAAAGTGCCACCTACTCCACTGACTCACTCAGTCTTTTCCCCCATACAGTGCTCCTGTGTTCCTCTTCATCACTGTTAAAACTGTCATTCCCTGAATGGAGAAACACTCTCAAATAGATGTTAGGGCTGAAGTTCTCATTAAATTAGTTAACTTAAAGATATATATTTAATAATCATTTATTCTTTCTAAGTTTGACTTCTTTATTGTAGAAGATGTGAATTTACCTAAACATCCTTGTATTTTGAGTGTGCATTAAGTGTGGTAAAGTAATGAGTTCCAGATAATACGGGGAAGTATTTTCATGAGGGAGTTTGAAGTCATATCTCATGTATTTATAACCAATTGAGCTTCAGCAGCTTTCATTTCTAAATGTTCCGGGCAAACGGTTGAACATATTTTTATTACAATCTCCTTTTCAAATAATTGTGATGTCTGAGACATCTGTGTATCTTTATACACAGCCAACTGAATCTTCCAATTAATTACAAGTTAATTTGTTACCACAAAGCTATGCAGTCCACTTGAAGGAGGCTTTTAAAAGTAAGTAATCCTCCTTTGGTGACTAGCTAACTATCTAACTTAATCTGGTACTCCTCTAGACTAATGCTGTAACTGCTAAATTGAACATGTTAACCATCCATCTTGATCATTGGATGAAGTTAGTTGCACTGTCCCTGAAAAGAATCATGGGTTTCAGCTGTGAGTACTCAAGATTGAGTTGAGTCCGCCAGTGGCCTCAAGTACCATGGAGAGAGGCAAAAGACCATTCTTAAGCAATTCTCTTTTCCTTCTCCATCCTTTCAGAATCATTGCTTTATATGTGACTTGGGCACATGCTCTGTATATTGCAAGCTATTTGATTGTTGTGCAAATTGACCTATTTGATCTGCTTATTTTCTCCTTTTGAAAACAGTTTCCCTATTTTCTTGATAATACATTTGTTCTTTGCACTTTCAAAAAATCCTTTAGAAGCACAGTTACGTGTGTCTTTCAAGACAAAGGTAGTTGAATGTGTTCCCATTTCCCTTTTCAGAAGTCATTCTTTAGATCAAGAATTGCTTCCTTTTCATAACTTAATGAAGATATTATAGAGCTGTGGACTTTTTAAAAGTCCACATCGAATCATCACTATAGAAGATGCAAAAGGAGTTTCTAAATCTGCCATGAATATTTGACAGTTTGTTTAATATTTCTAGTGACTCTTTGCTTGGAAGGGATTTCCTTCCTTTGGGTTTCCCTAATAATTGGTTTACACAGCTTTCATGAAAATTATTAATTACTTACATTTGTAATGAAGACCCTTGGTATTTATGGATTTAATATTAGTGGTTTTAACTATTCACAGATGACCTGATGGTCCATGACATGATTTGATTTGAAATTTTGCTGAGGTACATATTCAAATTGAGCACACGGACAAGCTGATGTGTGGGAACAAGTCATGTGGCTAATGGTTAATTCTAGCTTTCTGCGTGACACCCACATTCTTAACACACTTATATTATTTTCTCCTCAATGAATATATGGTAACTTCTCTGCAGTAACTGAAACCTTTGCTTCTTTGAAAAATGGACATAAGTCAGAGAAAAATCTTCAATAAAATTTAAAAGGTCAACATATATTGTAAGTACATGTAAAAAGGAAACCAAAATTATACATGATTCCAGAAGAATTCAGGAATCTGTACAAACTAGCATTCACAAAATGAGGATTTCTGAAGGTAATGATAATTTCATCTGAATTTTAAGGGTTTATTTCAGGGATGAAAGGCACGATTCAACTCTGATACCAACTCTGACTGACTTATGAGGATGTCCACTTACTGCATTGTGTTTTATGTTGTAATTGTTCGTATGTATTCTTTGCCTTCTTCTCTACCACCAAGCAGAAATAAACTGTAAAATCAACATAGAAGATACTGTCCTTTGCTTATCTGACATCCATTTCTTCTCACTGCCTAACAGAATCACAATTTTATTTCTTTATCTTGTCCTCCAGTAAATATCAATATTCTTTGATGTGGAGGTGGGGACACTGTGCATATTGACTTGTGCCTAAGGGAGTTTACTGATACATGTATCCAAATTATAGGAGAGTGATTCTAGCTACAGGGATGGCTGGCTCCATAGATATTTTAAGGAGTGTGTGTGTGTGTGTGTGTGTGTGTGTGTGTGTGTGTGTGTGTGTGTGTGTGTGTGTGTGTGTGTGTGTAAAGACAGATACATACACATAGAGACTTAAAGTGAAATACTCAAATCTTAAATGTACCATTCAATGAGTTTTAATAAACGTATACAACTGTCTACTCAACATGACAATCAAAGTAAGTGAAATTTCTATCCCCCCCAAAGTTCTCTCAGCCTCATTCTTATAGACAAATCCTTTGTAAACTGTGCTCACCTAACAGCACAAATTTCAAGAAAAGTTTAAGCTAAGTTTATAAACCCCCTAAAGAATGCCCTTTTCAAGTCCAAACATTTAAACATTTTCCCAGCGTTTAATTAACCGGCATTAATTGCTTTATTAATATATTTAACCCAAGTGCATGTATGCCTTATAATCCCATTAAACCATTACCAGTTTTGAGTGTTTACAAGTAAGATAATAAAAGGCTAATAAAAGTGGCATTTTGGTGTTTAAAGCATCTGATATTTTGGAACTACATTTTCTATTTTAGCTACAATTTACATTTTCTAAGCCTCCTCCAGGTACTTTGCTGAAGATTAATTGTCTATCAGGTTTATGTAAATAGGAGAACTAAGATTCCCGTGCATATCCATTTGTAAATTAAAAACAATGCTTTCCACCAGTTAGCTCTATAAAAGGGAAATAGACCTTGACTAGACATAATGAGGCATTTGTGTTCACCTTAACTGTAATTTACTATTAGTGTTTGAAGAGCCATCCGTTCTCGTTTACTCTGTTAAGTGACAATAAGTGAGGCTAAAGTAAATTCAAATCAACACTCCTGGGTCACCTTAGTGAATTTATGGAGCGTACCATAGCATTACTTGAAATAACTGTAATTTTGGTCCTATTGTGCTATACTACAAACCACTGCTTTGATCTGTTGTTTTGTGTATGCAGTGATACTTAAAGTGCATGTCCTCAAGAAGCGTGAACTTGAGCTGTGGCTGTTAGGTGGTCAGTACTCTCATTTAGTACATGATGGTCAAGGTGATCCATGCGGTGAGAGTGGCTGCAGAGCCAAACAAGAAAGGCTCACTATTTTAAGATGCCTCAGTAAAAGGCAACTCGGTGGGGTATGCAAATCATAGATTATAATTATGTGTGTGTGTGTGTGTGTGTGTGTGTGTGTGTGTGTGTGTGTGTGTGTGTGTGTGTATAAACATCTTTTTTCCTAACGCTAATAATAAAGGAAAACCCAGTAATAATGTAGGGTTTTTTTTTTCATTTAGCATAATTCAGTTTATTCAAAGGGTAAATTTTAGAAAACATAACCATATAAAACATAATAGAAAAAAAACTAGAAATTCCTTACTGTTAAAGGTTTTTAAATGGTGTTGCCTCTGCCCTAATAGCTTTTAGAACATGTGGATCCAGGGGAGACTGGGCCCATGGGATTTTATCTCTTTGACCTTCAAATTGAACAGTTCTGTTTCTACCTAATGAATTATCTGAGGTTCTGTTCAGAGACAGTCAGAGAGAGAACAGGTCACTGGCCTAGGCTGTACATCACAAAGGCAGTGTACCAAATCCAATTTGTTCTCTAAGAGAGGCTCCAGAACTCTAGTAATATGCGGGCACTATAAACTTGGTGGACTGGTGTTTTTAAGTTACAGACTAGATCAGAAATAGAACATCTGAGATGGAGCAGCAGCAGACTGAGACTAAGCACAGTCACGGACACAAAGCAGCAAAAAGCAATCACGGACACAAAGCTGCGGTGACCCAGAGTGTAGCACTGCCGTAAGGACAGACATATCGACCAACAGAATAAAACTGAGAGTCCAGACATAAACTCATACATCTCTGCCCAACTGATTTCTGAAAAACGTGCCAAGTCCATTCAACAAATGGTACTGGAACACATGGATTTCAACATGCAAAAGAATGAAGTCAGACTCCCAATCAGTACTGTACACAAAAATTTAGTCAAAATATAACAATGACTTAAATGTAAGAATTAAAACCTTAAAGCTGTTAGAAAAAAATGTTAAATGTTCATCACCTTGGATTTGGCAGCGTATTCTTAGATACGCCAACAAAAGGATGAGTAGCAAAAGGAATATACATAAACTAGACTTCATCAAAAGGAACAAAATTTTGTGCATCAAAGGACATTACCAACAACATGGAAGGCTAACCCATAGACTGGGAGAAAATATTTGCAAATCATATATCTGTTAAGGGTTTAACATCCAGGGTATGCAAAGAATGCCTTAAACTCAACAAAGAACCCAATTCAAAAATGGGCAAAGGACTCGAATAGACATTCCTCAAAGAACATATACAAATCACCAAGAGTTACTTGAAAAAATGATCAACATCATTAGTCTTCAGGGAAATGCAGATCAAAACCCCAATAAGATATCACCTCATACCTACTGCAATGGCTATAATTTTTAAATAAAGGAAATTAACATGTGTTTGCAAGGATGTGGAGAGATTAGAACCTTCATACATTGCTGGTGAAAATGTAAAATGGTGTGGCTGCTGTGGAAAATAATTCAGCAGTTCCTCAAAAAGTTAAAAATAAAATTACCTTATGACCCAGCAATTCCACTCTTTGGTATATACCCCAAAGAACTGAAAACATGGACTCAAAAAATACACATCCAGAGGTGTTCATAACAGCACAGGTCACAACAGCCAAAAGGTAGAAACAACCCAAGTGTCCATCAACAGATGAAGAGGTAAACAAAATATGATACATGCAAAGAAGGCAGTATTATTCAGCCTTAAAAAGGAAGGTGATTTTAATATATGCTACAAAATGGAAGAACCTTTAAAAAATTAATGCTAGCTGAACTAACCCAGACACAAAAGGACAAATATTGCATGTCCACTTACATGAGATATTCAGAAAAGGCAGGTTGGCAGAGGCAGGAAGTAAAGTGAACATTACCAGCGTCTGGGAGTTGTGGTGAGGGGAAATACTTTGCCTAGCGGGTACAGAGTTTCTGCTTAGAGTGATGGAAGTGATCTGGAAATAGTGATGATGGTTTCATAATACTGTGAATATAATTAATCCCACTGAATTATATACACTTAAAATGTTAAAATGGCAAATTTTACATTATATACATTTTACCACAGTGATAAAAAGAAAAAATCAATCACTGAAAGACTGGAAAAGAGGGATACATTTTAAAAAATAAGTAGTGATATTTACAAATGACACAGTAAATATTTACCACTGGTTCAGCCCAGCTGAGCAGCAACCAATCAGCATGGATGCTAACTACAGATACGGGTCTTGAGGTACTGCTGAGTACGTCGAATCCAGCATGAAATTACTAAAGCTCATCCCTGAAGAAACAGGCAGGAAAAAAGACTCAATGTGCTCAATACAGCGTGAGGCTATCAAAGCAGAGCTTGTCTGAGCAGAAGAGCTGTATACACCTAAGGCCCTCATTTTGCAGATGACAGCGGTGAGGCCTGGAGAAGTGCAAAGACTGGTCGAAGCCCTGCCACATGATGCACACATCCTGCACCGCCAGCACGCTCACGCAATCATGTCTCTCCCCACCTTTCCACAACACATGCAGTAAAAAGAAGTGCAAGAAATCCACTTTGTGTGAAAATGAAGCCAAAGCAATGAAAAGGAAACATCAGTTACTGTGACCTCCATGAGGATATGTGGTACATTTCTGATTTTCTTAATTCTTTCTCATCCAGGCTGGTCAGTGAGCTACTCAGTCTGCAATGTCCCCCATCCTTTCAGTGGCCACGGTGCCCTGTACTTAAGTGAACTGGGGTTGTGGAGTAAAGAGGCTCAGAAAACAGGCAGACAGATCAGAGTCTGCTGTCAGCTCAGCCGTGGATCTGCTGTCTGAACTGGAGCATGGACTGTGGTTCTGAATTAAACCTTGCGAAACCTCAATTTTTTCAGCTGTAAAATGGGTGTAATGACACACCTATATATCCTTCATGGGATTGCTCTGATGATGGAATGAGACAGCACCTTCAAAATGCCAGTGTCTTACATGCAATCAAGGCCCAATCCACGGTACATTAACTACTCCTCCCCCTCCCCCAACACTGCCCCCACCACCACTCCTGGGCTCACCACTCCTACACCTATAGGGAGGACTCCCTCCATTTTACTGCATTTCAAGTCACTCTAAGTTGCTATTCCAAAAGTTTAATCTTTCATTTTACTTTGCTTCCTTCACAATTATAAAACCTTATTTGCAAGTTGACTGTTTGGATATTGGTCTAGGCATTACAAAGGTGTAGTAACCCTCTACTAACCCTTGTCTCCAACAACTCGCCCCGGCACCCTCTCCCTGACTTTCAGGAGAGGGTAGCATTGACATAAACACCTGACTAGGGGTTACAGAGGGACCTGCTTGTAGCTAATAGTACACTTTGGAATTTTTCACGTAGAAGAGGGAAAGAAGAAAAGAGGATGAACCTACCCAAGACCAAAATTCAGTCAATGACTAAAATGGAAAACTCAATTCTCATGCTGTACATGCTATTCAGGGCCAGTTATTAGCCTAGTAAGTCTTATACTTGATAAGGATTAATGAGAAACATGAACTCCCCATCTCTCTTAGCTTTCTTGGGGAGACATTGATGGATGGCCCAGAAACACCCCCATCCAGGGAGGAAGTGACCTCATGGAAGTAACCAGAGCTCACTGTGTTCTTGTCCAGGCTCGACCTCTAAAACAAAACATTTAAGGTTCTTCTGCCAAATACCTGCCTGTAACTAGGCAATACATAAATTTATAAAGTAATAGTCCCTCTGAAAAACACTTGTGGAAAAACAAAGTCTAGGTTAAAATACATAAACAATGAAAATTCCAGTTCTGACATCAGAGCGAGTGATATGCTACATCACTGGGAGCACTGATTAAAATCACTATGAATCTCGCAAAATGAATTCTTTAAAAAATCTAACACAACTGTGCACTTATAAAAAATATACTTGAGATTTTTTTCTGTCTTTCAGAAATCAATAAAAATATTCTACTTTACTATTTCCAAGCTGTCCTCTGTTATTTATTCAACAGAATTTCTCCTTATGAATACATTTTGATACTTTGCTGAAATGCATATCATGGTACAAAAACTAAGAATTATTTTATGTTCTAATCTAAAAGATCAATTTTTAAAGACTCTAATAACTCTGCATAATAATTCTATAGGATAAATATAATTTACCTTTATTAGGTGAAATATGAATAATTTAGTGGCTCATGTGACTAAAAATTCCAGGGCTCTGTCTTCAGGTACAGTTTGATCCAGGAGTCAACAGACAGCCTCAAAACTTAACATTTTTGACTCTACTCATCTCTTTTGGTTTCATTTGAAATGCTTTTCACAGCTTGCGCTCTGTAGTACCAGGCCTATATAGCACATTCTTTCAGCAATCCAAGTGGCAAGAGTTCTACCAGCTCCAGCCACAGTTATCCATTACTCCTGGATTCCCCTCATTAGAGTAATCAAGGACATGGACTACACCAAGTAGCCACATCTGGGTCATATTCTCATCCTTAGAGTCAGGGGTTCAACCTCCCCCAAAACATGAAGACAGAAAGTGGGAGAAGTCTCTAGAAAACTCAGGCTGCTGCTTCCAGAAGGCAAAATCTAAGCAGACAGAAACAGCTTAAACTTATAGGCTGGGTTAACTGTTCTTCAACACGGAAAACTACTCAGAGCTCCCATTTCAGATTCTCACAGTGACTATGAGTCCCAGAGCTCTCCAGGCTGGTGTTTCTCCTTCTGTGACATAGAATATTCAGTTACCTGGTTTGTAGGCACACTATTTACACTTAATGCTTGTAAAATGCTCAGGGCCCAAAACATGCTATATAAATGCAAAGTATCAATATAAATTGTGCTAAAAGAGGTATTCCCCAGTTAACAGAAGTAACAGCATGCCTGCAAAGATACATCAAATGCTATAAAAGAAATGCTAATTTTTTTGCCTTTTCACCACATAATTTAAAAATTGCTTTACCCACATCCTGTATTTTAGAGGTTATATTTTCTCTCAGAATGTCTGCACTTCAATCACTTGACTTTACAAAGGTTATCATAACATGACTTTTTTTTTTAACCAAGCCACTTCTGGGGGATGACAGAAGCGTTTGTTAGAATTCCAATACAGTGACAAAATTCTCTGTGCCCTCGTTCTGAGCCCTGAGAAAAACTGATTTTCAAGTGCCTCTGATAAAGGATTTCAGTCATTTGGAATTTTTTTGTCTTTTTGAGAAATAGAAGTGGTTTGGGTTAAAGGTATAAATTCTCCTATTTAGTCACAGAAACAAATTTAGATCTTAATAGCACATAGTGAAGATGAATGAAAAGCTAGCACCACACGGATGCTGCCAGGATCAGAGGTAGAAATCTCGCCTGATGGGTGATCAATGAGCCAGTAAAGGTTAGAAGAATTATTAATGTGGATGCTGAAGAGCAAAGGACAGTAGAAAAGGCAAAAAGAAGCACAACTCTTTCAGGTGATTTCTTTCATTCATCACAATGTAAGATGACCCAGATGCAAAAAAAATTCTCTCTTGTAACTGCCAGGACTGGTTTGAAGTCCAAGTCAAAGCATTTTCAATTACTGACCTAGTTACATGTTTTGTTGTTGTGATGGTGGTTTTCCATTTT
The DNA here is from genome assembly GCF_009834535.1 of Camelus ferus. NCBI lineage: Eukaryota > Metazoa > Chordata > Mammalia > Artiodactyla > Camelidae > Camelus > Camelus ferus. The sequence continues at coordinate 2,688,493 of NC_045712.1, read as the reverse complement.
TGTTTGGTTTTCATTTTTGTTTTGTTTTGACTTTTAGCCATGAAAATCAATTCCAGCCTAAAGAGCTAGGAGATGGGGTAGAGAGATAGTTTCATGAACTGAGAGTTAGTGAACATTAAAGGACAACAATACACAACAAAGCAGGTTACAAAACAGCATGGAATATGACCCACTTATTTTTAAAAGATGGGTATGCTATATTCGATGGTGCTTTGGTGGTGCTTCCCATGGGCCAGATACTCTTCTGAGGGCTTTACATTTAACTCATGTAATCCTCACTTCATAGGTGAATACCAATAACCTTCTGATAAATGAGGGAACTGAGGCACAGAGAGAGGTGCAGGAAATTCCCTGCGGGCTCAGTAAGACGGAAGGAGAGAGATGGATGGGTGGATCAATCTGCAATGATGTTTACTGAGATGTTAATGATCATTCCTTCTAAATGCTGGAGTAAGAGTCTCACCTTGTTATTTAAAAATGAAGAAAATCAAAAATATTTCCCACTAAATATATATTTATCTTTATACTTAGGAAATAAACATCAATGGCTATTGTCATTCTTCTTTGATGACTCAGTTATCCCATCGAGCATCTTAATTTGACTGTTCCAGTCAATTCAGACTCAATCAGTTCCAAGAGGATGGAGGTTCACCTTCGCTCCAGACCTTCTCCTCATCCTCACTCCTGTTCTTGGGGAGTGGTGCCACCACACCTCCAGCCAACCAAGAAAGAAGCCTAGGAATCACCTCAGGCACATTACCCGTTCTGTCTCCATCTGGGCAGTAGGTGAACAAGCTCAGTAATTTCACCACCCACTTGGTTTTCAAACCCACACCTTCCTTCTGTACCCTTTCTCCTCTATCACATGTTTCCCAACCTAGTTAAAATTCTCAGCATCTTCTGCCAGCGTTTTCCCAATAACTTCCCAACAGCTTTTGTTCCCTGCACCCACCACACTCATTCTCTTCTTTCCGTCTTTCTAGTTTACCTTGCAACTCGCCTACAAAACTGTCTTTGTGGAAAGATGATCATACCATGCTCCTGCTTCAAAAAACCCAGAGTTGCTCCCCCTTATTAAAAATAAAAATGAAACACCTTTGCATTAAATAGAAGGCCCTCCAAAATCTGGATCCCACACGCCTTTCTCATTTGCAACACAAGTTGCCCTGGTATTCTGTTTACGCCTCAACTGCTCAATGTTTTCTGGGCTTACACAATCATACACTGAGGTTTCCCACCTCCAGAACTTGATTTTGCTATTCTTTCTATCTGAAATGCCTTTGGCTACATTTAAATCTTTCTACCCTTCATCCCTAGGACAGAGCCTAGCACCCATTCATTCAATTAATATTTATTAGCCACTTGCTATGCATCAAGCAATTTGCTTGGGCTGGTGATATAAAAATAATCAGATCTGATTCTTGCAAAGGGTGACCAACTCCCCCTAGTTTGGCCAGAACTTTTCCAGGTTTAGCACTAAAACTCTCATATTTCAGGAAACTCTTCAGCCTGGACATCCCAGGGCAGTTGATCACCTCATTCCTGCACCCTGTGAACTTAACTTTCTAGCAAGGGAATTCAGTTAATAAATGGCTTTTAAATGAAATTAGTAAATAAAGGAATTTCTTTTTAGAGTATCTCAGGATGGTCATTATAAATATCTTTTTATCTTCATGTAATTTCACAATAAACTGAAGTCAACTTTCTGATGGAGAGAAAAACATGTAAGTAGCTTCATATACAAAACCCAAGTCCTAACATGAAGCGAATCAGATGACCTGACTCGTGGAGAGTAGACGGAGCCAGAGCAGCTTGGGAAGGGCTCCCCGGAAGAGGGGCAGGTGAGCAAGGGAAGAACTCGTCTCCCACCAGGGAAGCGTAAACTCAGCTTGCGTCTCTTCCCCTGACACATGGCCAGCAGGAGGAACGCTTCTGAAATGGTTTCACAGGAGGATGGGGTGGAAATGCAGGAAATAAGGGAGATGGAGTTCTCAGCCTCTTTGATTGAAACGATTCATTAACCTCATCTGTACAATAAAGATACTCAACTCACAAGGTTTTTAAAAGATTAAATTAATTCAGTGTATCTGAATTGCTGAGGACAGTGCCAGGCACGTGGTAAATATCACTCCCTCTACTACTCATCCCAAACATGGGCCAGAAACACACGCAAAGCAGCTGGAGACAGTGGGGCTGGCTGGGCTCGGTGCCTCTGTTCTCAGCCTTACCCAAGAAGAGGCCCAAGGCAGGAGGGTAGAAAGAGTACTTTGAGTTCCATGCCGATCAGGTTACCCAGCATGCACTGGAGAGCAAATCAATCTAAGACTCAACCTTCAAACCCACCCTGTTTCAGCTCATGAAACCATCTGCATCCCCACCAGTCTGTGCTGACAGCAAATTTCTAAAAGACGGGCCAGAAAACACCAGGAAAGAAGTCCCTTTTTCAAAATATTCCAATGCAAACTATTCCATATTAATAATAAAAATAAAATTTGGTAAATAAGGAAATTATTTTTCATTCTTTAGCTAAACATTATTGAACTTGAAAGTCATGGAAAATCAGACTTGTTCACACAGATTAAAATTAGCTCTAATAAATAGCCAAGAACTCATCTTGTGCCAAGAGGCTTAACACACAATCTGATATTTATATTCTAGAAACAGGAATACAGTCATGCCCTTTTAAAAGTTAGTTGAATTAAGCAGGCAAAATCATCAGACTAAGTACAGGCACTGGCATGTTTCTGGCTCCCTTTAAAAAAAAAATTAGTTATTCTGAGTTAACTCGAATATGGAAGAATAACATATCCAGGGCTCAGGCACCAAAACTACAACCAGATGGCAGGATGAGTCCATCTGAGTTAACGGTTTGCATTCCAACAATGCCCAGATGGGGTTCTTGAGCGCATGTGGCCAGTGCAGCACATGCCTCCTCTTCAAGCATCCTGCCCAAACATATGGCCTCAAGGAGATACAGTTGGTTATTGGGGATGGTAATTGAGCCTAAATCTCAGTTAACGTTGATAGTAAAAGTTAGGTTAAAAATCTGAAAAACCGGTGGTTTGTTTGAAGATTCGCCAGGCAGAGAAAGGTAGTGTCAGAGGTGAGGATCTCTGCCTGGGAAAGAGCAAAGACAAGGCATCACGCCCTACAATGTGCAGACCCCTTTCTGTAAGGCCTTCCACCAAGGTTCCTGTTTGAGAGTCCCCCCCTACTCTCACAGCTGTGAGAGCAAATGGGAAAATGATTGTATTGTTCATGAACAAAACTGTATTCCACATTCCACCTGAGACTTTACCAGCCCTTCCCCCTACTTCTGCCTCAAGTAGAACAAACATAAAGCCTCTCTTTCTAATGGTGTATGTGCATGCTATATCAAAAGCCTTCGCCAACACTTAAAAAATATTTAACTCTTTCCTGGACCACAATATCTGGGATATTTTAACACTGTCTAATTAAGCAGACACAAAAAGAGTCAACGGTCCCCTTAACTGGCTTCCAACAGAAACCACGGCAGGCTGAAAGTAAATCACTCAACAGCTCCAGAAGGAAACTTAGTGTGGGCTTCCTTGCAGCTCTACAATCAGTAGAACAATTTTCTCAAGTAGGCACGTACCACAGGAAGCCAGTGATATTCCTTTCACCTAACGGAAGACACAAATCTGACCATGTGGCTTCCCTGCTTACACCCTTCAATGATTATCCAGTGCTGACGAATGTAGCCAGAAATTCTTAACAGCCTTAGTAAGACTGAAGAAGAGCAGGAGAGGGCTAGATCCTGACCAGCCAAACCACCTCCTCCATTGTTCTCTCTGCTTGGTTCCTCTGCATGTCTGTGTTTCCAACTGGCCAAGTTCTTCATCTTAGAGCCTTAAGCATGCACACACATGCACACACACACACTGTTCCTACTGCTTGCGTGTTTTTACTACCCTCTTTTTACTCCATCAACTCTTAGTTATTCATCTCTTTTGGCCTTTGAGCAACAGTTAATTGCCTCCTTGAGAAGCCTTCTCTTTCTCTCCTGGACAATGGGGATCCCACTATAATTGCTTAGCCTGGAATTTTTTTTTCCCCTTCACAGCTCTCATTACAATTGCAGTCACTGTGTAATTATTTCTTTAAGATATGTCTCCCTGGCTGGACTAGAGTTTTAACTTACTTACTGCTCTCTTCCAGTTTCTGATATAGTTCCTGATATCTAGGAATTGTAAACAGATTTTTATGAACATTTTTATTGAATGACTGACATGGTAAGCGGATGGGAGGCAGAGGGACCATACCCAGGGCAGAGGCACGAAGGCTGAACACACAGGTGTGGCCAATGCTAATTAAAAGTCTGTTAAGGTCATGAGGAAGCTAAATCTTGGACTCCCACTAAACTTATTTCCAGAATTGCTTCCTTTAAAAAATATAGACAACTGGACATTTAGCAGAGAATTTCATTACTTTCCTATCAATTCCAGTGTGTTTTTGAAATTATACACCTGACAGTGTTTCCATCTTCACTTGCCAAATATATATTAATGTGTCCTAAAGTGAAGCCGCTCAGTTACTAAAGCTGACAGGTTTTTTCTAAGGGAACATTTAAAGGTTTACAGAACCATAACATCTTAGAGATGATCCGTGTTCATCTGAATATGACCTGGTCTTATGAATTTTGAAAAAGGGGAAGAATATTGATAAGAGAACATACAGTCCCTCCCTTAGCCTTACTGAAGTGATTAAAATGCAGTAGATCATGGCTGCTCCACATGCTTGGGAGGAGAATACCAAATCATGGCTCCCAAAAGACACCCAGGAAGAGTGCATGCTGGGAACACAAGTGCCTTCTGTATGCAGTCACCATACTTCTCCCCAGCTATGCTGCTTTTCTAAAGGGCAGTTCTCAATGATTAATTTAGAAATTGTATCTTGGCATGAAAATGAAATCTTGAAGAGTCTAAAAAATCATATTGGTTATGTGTGCACGCCTCCGTATAAAGTGAAGTGGGAATGCCTACAACACCAGCTCAAATTCAATGCTTCATTCAATGGATGATAGTCAAAGCTTTCGTAAAGTTGCTTTCCCTGTGTTGTTAATAACAAGGCGACATTTACAAAACTATTAAACTGTAAAGCCCATTATGGTTTAATGCCAATTCTTGAACATGAACCTTGTAATATATTCATTTAGAAAAACCATTTGAGCCATTTAAATGAATAGTATCAAACCATGGAAGAATTAGAATGAGTTGCCTCCCAATGGGCTCAGGTAGAGGAGAGTGAAGATATTGCTTGTGTAGGCTGGTAATTTGTTTTGGAGCCTGACGTCTGATGGTGGCCGGCAGCTCCTGACATCACCCAGGATAGGGGGTCCAATCAAGGAGGGGTCAGCTTCCCAGTGTACAACCAGGGAAACTCCTTTAATTCCTCATTGTGCAGTCAGAAAAATAGTGTGTCTGTTTCTGAACTGAAACATAATGAAAAGCTTTCTCCTATTCCCCTCGCTGATTATGTCCCCTTCTGTGATTCTTACTGGAATGGGTGTGGAGAATGACCATTAACTGGGAGACGTCGTGGGAGTTTTCTTCCGAAATCAAGTCTACCCTCCCCATCGCCTTAAGTTCACATTCACATTTTCTCATCGGGAGGACTGACATGATCCAGCAGCTCCTCCCCTGTCCCTCAGCACCTTCTCCTTCCAACTAATTTACTCCACTGTCATTTTCCTAGCTACATCGTGTCTCTACTTAAAATCCTTCAGGGTAATATTTAATCTGTAAAGGATGGCAGAGAAAGAGCTTCATAGTTCACATGGCTTTTCTCAGTTCCTCAGACATGTGAGAGTCAAGGAGGGAAGGAAGCAGTGTTTACCAAACGGTCTCCAAAGAGGTAATTTACATGGGTAAATGCTAAATATTTTTGAAATATATATACACACACACACACACACACACACACACACATACATACTCTAAATTTCTGGCCTGTAAGTTTGATAAATCATTTCCTACACTAATATTATTAACTCAGAAAAATGGCCCAAAGTTGACAATGTGATGAACCAGTTTTTTTTTTTTTCTCCAAAGAATCTAGGACTGACTCAAGTTAGTCTAGTCAAAACCCCTTTCTGGTTACTGCCTGTGTTTCTATGTGCCTGGAGTGTCTGACTAGCTATATTTACCTAATCTTTATAGCATTCTTGTCTATAGAGCTAAATTAAGGAGGGAGTCAGCTGGACAGCTGCCTGGGACATGAGTTCATAAAGCACATTAAAACATCCCTGGAATAAAGTGTAAATACGAGGCTAGTTAACTCAGGTTTCCACGTGAGACTGCTAACATAATTGGCAAAAGCAGGCAACACACTCAAGTGGAAATTGTGAAAACACTTCTCCCAGTGCTGAACTTGCTCTGCTGAGTGATTTGCAAAGCATAATTGCAAATTGCATGTTGCAATTACTGGCTGCTTCCAGTAGCCTTGAGACAGGCCAGCTGACAGTCAGTTGACGTTCAAAAACTAAGTAAGGCATGGTAAGGTTCTTTCCTTTTTGTTGTTGTTGTTTTTTGTTTTTTGTTTTAATCTAAAAAAAGTGATTTAGTTCACTATCTAAATTTCAACTCTCGGAATATGCCCCTAAGAGATATTCTGTTTCAAAAACCTAAATATAAAATGGAAGTGAGAACAAGAGTGGTGAAAGGTAGAAAATGATTTATCAAACTGAAAGCCAGAAAATTAGAATTTGGGGTTATAATGTGAACAAAATGCAACACATTTGCCTCAGTAAGATACCACTTTTCTTTGTGATTATGGATGTCTGATGGTATCTGGTTATTGCTGATTGAAAAAAAGTGTGAAAAACAAATAATTTCAACCAAATTAAAAAAACTGACCAGAAATGTATATACCCTGTAAACAAAAAAGACAATTGTTTTGGTGTCTATTGAGTGAATGTTAAACAAATATTCGAAGAACACCAACTTGAAGGAGTATCTCCATTTTGTTAGGCTGTTGCAGGGACCAGCCTGGTACCTGGACCACCGACTTCCCCCATGGCAAAAGAGACCTACAGAGGTTAGTATCATCAAGAGATCATTCTCAAGGAGTAATTCTGTCAGAAGCCGGAGAGCAAGAGATAGTATTTCCATTTCCATCCTGGATGCTTAGAGGTTAGCCATGGCCATAGCCCAGAATTGCTGAAAACTGTCCATTTTTGGGGGGGCTTTGTATTTTTTGATACGAATTAACAGATGACATGAAACAGAGATGGTTAATAAAAATACTAGATGGCAGAATCAGGACCCCAAGAGTCTGAAATGAGCTGATATGTAAAAGCTGAACTTCGTAAGACTAAATATAGCAGGGATAGGTTTAAGTTCCACACTTGGGTGAAAGAGGGAGAGAAAGAAAAAAATACAGGATGAAGGAGGCAAAGTTAACATGTGAACAAGAGTACAGAATTTTCATGTAAATCACTGAGCAAAACAAAAGGAGGGAATGTAAAATAAGGGTGCCGATACTGTTTGAGGTTAGACACATAATTGAAAATCTGATGAGAAAGGTCTAAGGCTGCTTTTACCATAAATTGCACATACAAACCAAATTTGGGATTCAAGTTTAGGGAGCCGATGGAGACTTGAAGCCCATTTTTGAATTTCTAGACTATTCACAGACCTTAGATTAAGACTCTGAATGAGAAGAACCATCTTAGAGTTTATAAAACTGTAGGTTTAAACACTGACTCCACCACTGCTAGCAGGACGACACTGGGCACATTACTCAAACTCGATCAGTCTTAGAACCCTCACCTGTCACACAGGAACAGAAACATTTACCTTGCAGGGTAGTGGTATGGGTAAAATGAGATCATTATTTAACAGGGGTCACCCACCACTTGGTAAGTGCTCCCTCTGTGGTTGATCATCATGGATAAGATGGTAATGTGTAAAAGGGACTCCTGTGTTGTGAATGACTCCAAAGGGAGCTCTAGGGAGCCAAAATTTTGTGCAAAACAAAATAAAGTATAAATTGGTGCAGCCACTATGGAAAACAAGATGAAGATTCCGCAAACAAAAATAGAACTACCATATCATCCAGCAATTCCACTCCTGGGTATCTTATCTGAAGAAAACAGAAACATTAATTAGAAAAGACATTGCACTCCTATGTTCATTGCAGCATTATTTATAATAGCCAAGACAAGGAAACAACCCAACTGCCCAACAACAGATGAATGGATAAAGAAGATGTGGTATATATCTACAACAGAATACTGCGATCTTGCCATTTGCGACAACATGGATGGACATGGAGGGTATTACACTAAGTGAAGTAAGTCAGAGAGAGACAAATACTGTGAAATTTCACTTATATGTGGAATCTAAGAAACAAAGTAAATGAACAAAAACAACAGATATAGTTATAGATAACAACGGACAAACAGGTGGTTGCCAGAGGGGAAGCGGGTTGGGGAGGAAAGAAAGAGGTGAGGAAGCTAAGAGACGCAAACTCCAGTTACAAAATTAGTGAGTCATCCATATGAAGTATAATACAGTCAATAACTATTAATATCTTTCTGTGGTGATAGTTTGTAACTAGATGCTTTGTGACCATCATTCTGAAATGTATAGAAATACCAAGTCATTATATGATTGCAACTAACAAAGTGCTGTAGGTCAATTATACCTGACAAACGAACAAGCAGACTCACAGGAAAAGAGATCAGCTATGTGGTTACCAGAAGCTGAGGTTGAGGGCAGGAGGGATTGGATCAAGGTAGTAAAAAGGTATCAACTTTCAGTTATAAGATAAATAAAGTACTAGGGATGTAATGTACCACATGATAAACACAATTATTACTGCTCTGTGTTATATATGAAGGTTAAGAGAGTAAATCCTAAGAGTTAAGACCAGAAGAAAAACATTTTCTATTTCTTTAATTTTGTATCTGTATGAGATGATAGATGTTAATTAAACTTATTATGACAATCGTTTCATGATGTTGTATGTTAAATCATTACGCTCTGTACCTTCAACTTATATAGTGCTGTATGTCAATTACATTTCAATAAAACTAGAAGAAATAAAATAAAGCACAGTCAGTCAAAAGAAAAAGATGGAGCATTCCAATACCTGGAGCTACCCCCAGTCAAACTGACTTTCTCTTACGGTGTTGAGGCTTCCATTGCTGGAGATGGCCAACCAGGATCTGAAGAACTGGTCATCAGAGACAGCATGACAAGAGGAAACAGAGGGTGAGATTAAGTCAAAAGAGGCCAGCCTGGCTCTTGCACACCTGGCAGGAGTCACAGCATGGCGGCTGGTAGGTGTGGGAGGAGCACAGCACGCACAGACCTAACACTGAACCAGATCTCTGTTCCAAACTGAGACGTGACACTAAGTACTGGTATTCGTGATGTGTCGGTGTGTCAACCTTGTTAGGTAAGTGACACCTTTTTTACTCCTATTCATAAGTGTAATTCAAATAAACATCCTTCAAAAAGTCTGATACATTTATGACTGAGAACACTGTGAATTATTTGATGTCTTTAGTAGCCATCTGCTTATGAATTTTGACTCCTTTTAGCACCACGTTTATTGTAAAATGTATAAACTACTCTACTTATGTGATGGTACAAAGAAATTTCCATGGGGAATAGTTTTCTATAGAAAGGAAGAGGTTGGGAGTTAAAAGATTCCATGTTCCCCCTAAGGTCACTTCTGAAATCGAAGTTTTCAGATTTGGTAATCCCTCCAAGGTAAATGAGAATTCTAAAACAAGCCGACGGGGTGGAGGGAAGCTGGGAAAGGCAAGGCTGTTCTGAATATATCACATCCCGGGCGCTGCACAGGAAGGATGGGGACAAATCCGTCACGGCATTGTGAGCACATTATTCAGATGACAAAACTGTTCTCTCTGACAAGCTCTTGGGAAGCAACACAGCACGGTGTATCCTTGTGGGGCAGTCTCAGGGGTGGGGAGGGAAGAGGGGAGCTATGAAGATGAGGTAAGACAAGGAGTAAGACAGATGCATCTGGGTTATTGACTGTCATGGTGGGAAAAAAAAAAACACTGAAACAAGGAAATAAGGTGACAAGATTGAAGACTTCTAAGCTTGTACTTTCAAAATATGTATGAATATTGTGACTCGTGATCAAGAAAATAACTGTGCTGGCTAATCAAATAATGTATGGGTTCTGTTTGAAAGCAGTAATTAGGTGATTCTTAAAGACAGCCCTTCACTCGACGTCGTGCTTACTACTTGAATGGAACACCAACTTCAAGTAAGACCACACTCCCCATGCTCAGCTCAGCTCCCTGGAAGCTCATAGATTAAGCAGACATCTGAGCCCCCTGCACCCCACTCCAACACTCTAAATGCTACATTTTTGATGATAGCTGAGAGTTCTCACTCATGTCTGTTGACAGAAGCCGTTGATAATGCAGCCATAGCCCTCTAGTAAGAAATACTGGGATCTGGTTTTTGTACTACTTCCCATGTGCAAAGTCATGTTTACTATCTAACTGGGTGTTTTAATGATTAAAAAATACAGTAGAAAGCCCTCTTCCTCATCCCCCTTGCCTCCACTAACAGTTTCCTATCCCACATTTCCTCACTGGAACAAAAGGAGTTTATTTTTCTACTAAGGGACTCATCACATCATTTTTAACTGCACAATCTAAACAGGCATGTGTGTTTTCCTGTTCATTCGTGAGCACCACTGAGTGTTTACTCAAGTCATATTCCCTTTGGATGATCCAATATAAGAGCAGCCTCTCTCTGTTCAGTAACTAAGCCATTGGGCTGGGGACTGAAAAGAAATTCAGAGTAAATGAAAAACACAGAGGCACATCAGTAATGTTAGCAATACCAGTAGTGCAAAAAAAATGTTCTTATTACTAGCACAGTCTGATGGTAATGGCTATCCTTTGCCGAGTGCCTTCTGGATGGTAGGTATATTGCTGGGTGTGCCGTACGCATTATTTCATTTAACTCTAAACAGCAGCCCATGTGGTGGCCATTACCCTGCCCATTTAGGGATGAGGAATCTGAGGCTGGGCAAGTTAAAGTGTATGGATGGAGCCAGAATTCAAACCAAACTTCTCTGCTTTCATATTCAGCTGTTACGCCACATTGCCTCTTTTGTTAAAGTAATGGTCATCTTAACCCCAGTTTCCATTTAATGGAAAAGATTAACTAGACAGGAAGCTGATAAAACATGCTTTTTCTGTTCTAGAAATTAGAGAAGACATTTTTTTCTCATATTAGACATCAAGACATGTGGCCTGAAGTGCAAGTGTTTTTTTTCAGGCGTGGGGCGTTACACGTGCCGGGCTTTGGGATGATTTTATGAACCAAAGGGATCCTAGAAGTCCAAGTCCAACTAATCGCTGATACTTGAACCACCCTGAAATACTCCAGCCAGACTTTGCGGACTCCTTCTAGATAGGAAGATTCATTGCCTTCCAAGGCCGTTCATTGCACCTAGGGATCATTCAGAAGCGGTCCCTGCATGCTCTTGCTCTTGTGCGTGCAGTGTCACCTTGGACAGAACCATCGCCTTTACAGGAAGAGTCACCTTCAGTGGCTTCCCTCAGTTGTGGAACTGGGAAGTGAGAACCATCAAGAGTTGTCATATCATGACAAAGGTAGGTCCCTACCGCACCCCCACAGTATGCTGCATGGGTCCCTGATGGGGAAGGAGATGAATTTGCATAAGGACACTGGGATCTTTTGTGAATAAAATGTCCTACTCCTGTGATTTCAAACTGGTGAAACTGCCTAAACCAAGGAGCTTTTGTTTAAAACACAGGCACATGCACACATGCTGTTTGGCCCCTGCTACAGAAAAAACTTTCTGCCCCTCTCCAACTTCCACATACTCTCCGACCATCAAGTGCCCCTAAGTCTTCCCTTTCTTAGAGTAAGCATCTTTCTTTTCTTCATTCATTCCTCCTAAGATAAGATTTAATGCTCATGTCACGCTTCTGTGGTGCTCTTACTGTTTTATACCTCATTTAAGTTCTCTGGCATAAAACCTACTTCGGAAGCCCAGTCCTGGTGTGAGGACTACTCTCTCGCGCTCTGGAACAGCAAAGAATGATACGTTCTGTCTCTCATTCAACAAACCATGCATGTTCTAGGTCACTCAAGAACACATTACTATCTAGAAAAGCCATGTCATACAGCTGGCTTTTGAGTTTACCATAAAGACGACAAAACCTCTTCGATGCACTGATGCACTTTGATGTACTAGTTCTTCATCCTTCATTTTACAATTAGTATTACGACCTCAAGGTCAGAAGCCTATGCTGGGGTTTATCCTGTTGGATTCTGTCCATACCTGTGGCTTGCTGCCACCTTGGTGTTTCCATTCTGCCCTCCAGTACAGTCCCAATCTCTTGTTTTTTTCAGTCCACACATAAGCCAAGGATGCCTTCTTAATTCAAGTGTGATATAGCTGGTTAGAGTCAGAGATTCTTGCTGTGGCCATGGACCTCAACTATCCCTAACTACAAAGACCCTTGCCCCCAATTCCTCTTAACAAAATGTTCACATTTTTAAGGTGGCTGCTCGAATTAAAAAGATAAATGCTAATGAGAACAGGACTGCAAGAGATTTTTTAAAAACACTTGAAGCTTTCAGTACATATTTGTTGAGTGGTTAAATAAATTGTGGATCCTAATTTCACCTTTTATATTCTTTACTGTCAACGTGCCTCCCTCCCTCATTCATTCACTGCACTGTTACTAAGCACTTACTATGTACCGGCTGTGTGTTAAGCTACCAAGACAAATAAAGCAGGAGTTTTTATCTTTAATGAGCACTCAGTTGGGCAAGCACAATAGGAACAAAAGAGAAGACAGTCAGTGATAATGCAACTGCCATGTAGCACACAGAGCTGGGAGAGCACAGAAGGAAGACCTAACCCTGCCCAGAGTTTGTGTGCGGAGCCAGCAAGTCAGGAGGACTTCTTGGAAAGGTTAGTATCCTCAGCTGAATTCTGCAGGGGAAGTGAGAATTAGCCAGGTCAAAAGGAGGGGGGAAAGATGTTCCGTTGGAAGCCACAGAAAGTACAGCTTGCCTGGGTTAGGGCAAGTCCTTTAGAAGAGTGCAAATGAAGGTCACTGGGACACGGTGTTGAAAGGTGAGACAGGACACGTAATAGCGACCCTCGGATGCCATTTCATGAGACTGAGACTCTGCTTATAATTTTATGAGCAGAGAAGGACGTGGAGATCAACAGGGTCAGATGTGCATTTTAGCAAGATGGCCCAGGTTGCAGGGAAAGAAATACATCAGAGATGGGGGACACCAGAGCAGAAAGGTCATCTAGGAAGCTCCACAGGATCTAGGTGGGAAATGAAGAGGATGTTAACTCAGATGAGGGTTTGCAGAGGAGGGTGAATTCCAAAGATATCAAAGAGGTGAAGTCTCTCTATTTTAGTAACTTTATGCTTGGGGTAGGCCAACTTCATGCTTGGCAGGGCCAAGAAGGAAGGCTAGTCTTCCTCCTTAGGCAACTGGTAGAAGAAAACCTCATTCACTAAACAGGAAGCTAGTGGGGGGAGGTTAGGGTCTTGTGTTGAGGGGGAGACACCTGAAGAGAAAGCTTGCTATGGACATGCTGAGTCAGAGGCAGGGGGACATTAGCGTGGGGATGTCAAGGAGACAATCAGGACCCTGCAGAGAAACGGGGAAGGACTTGGAGGCATCAGTGTCCGTCAGCTGAATCTGTATTAGATGCTCTCTCCCAGGGGCCCCAGCAGAAGAAGAGTAAGAAAAAAGAGCCAGCAGAGAACCAAGTCTCTGCTGAACACGACTAACGCTAACTTACAACCTCTACACAGCTTTCTACGTACTATCGAAATAATCTGTTTTAGTCCAGTAAGTAAAAGCAAGAAAGAGAAGTAAAGAAAAAAAAAAATTCCAGGGGTTAATTACACAGGGAAAATGAAGAAATATAAACAAAACAGGCTGATATAATTTTGACATGTGTACATTTTGTTCTTTAACATACCTAGGAAGGTTAGTTTCTTTAACCCCAAAATGTGTACTCCTCCATTTTTCCTGACACATGCAACTCTCTCGGTCTTTATCTTGTTTGGAAATTTTCTCGGATGTTGGTAGATTTTACTTCCCAAAAAAACACATCAGTGCAGGTTCAGAGATAAAAGGCAAGTGACAGGGCACAGGGAACGTCAGGTACACAAGAGGACGCAGTGAAGACCAGCAAGCGGAACATGGGTGCCTCGCTACTCAGCGCACGACATTTGATGCCATAGAACAACTCAGGTCCCGTATCGCAAGTTCTCCATTTTTTTTTTTTAAGCAGAAGCAAAACTCTGGATTTATATGTGATTTTTGTGGGGGAGAAACTAACAATGTTAGGAAGCTCAATATAGGGCAATTTTTCCAATTAGATACCTAAGCTGGCCACTCATCTTCAAATTTTAGCTCAGGCCCTTGATAAGCGACTTTCTAAAAATGGATAGTTTGCCCCCAAATCTCAGTGCCAAGCATAAAATTTTAGCCAGTTAATGACATACTTCGGGCACAAATGCAACTGAAAACATTTCATTTCCAGCTTCTGGATGACTTGTAAGACTTCATACACACCTGACCCTTCACTCTTCCCAGGTCCCAAAGTGATTCCACCTCCTCGTAGCCACCAGGATGAGCCCATATGCTAAGTGCCTGGTAAATACAGGCATCTGACTGCTAAGAGTTTGTCACTGTGATTAATTATAGAGCCAAGTGTCGGAGGGAAAGTTCTGTGCTCTTCCCTGCGCTGTGATTTTTTTTTTGAGAGATTATCTTATCACAATTAAAATCCAATTCACAGTTTATGAAGTTTTTTTCACTGCGAACACGACAGCGTTCAGAATCCAAAGTGCAGAGGAGCTGACATCCTGTTCACTGTTTGACTGCACATTAAATCCCTCATGAAAAGCAGTCAGTACACAGACAAACATGGCTTGGGGGTACTTAACTTGGCTTGTGCAAGATTAAACATGTAATTTTCAACGGATTTTCCTTCAAGAATGCCTTTTCCTCCAACTGTGGAAGTAGTTCAAGTGATTCCTACCATTTCTTATGTGAGCTGTCTTCTATCTGTGTTTGAGGGTCCTCTAGCTTCTTGCGGCAAGACTTGGAACTGTTAAAGAATTATTTTATTATAAATGGCCAGCTGGACAAGCAACAAGCATTTATTAAGTACCAACTGCAAAAAGAAACGAGGGAAGAGGGGGAGGGAGGGAGGAACAAACAGTAATACTGGCCCTGAGGAAGCCTGCTGTCTGGTCACACTGGCAACCATAAACCAACCTGAGAATACTTTCAAAGGAACACATCACAGTTTTTGACTACCAATATAAGCAAGCATTGCTGCAAAATAGAACACACGAGGCCTGATACAAAATTGAGCCAATTTGAAAGTGGCAAAAAGCTTTCCAAAACCACCTGAATACTTCCTCTCAGTGTGCACATTTTTTAAAGCTACCATTTGGATCTTTGCTGAATGTTGGGAAAGAATCTAAGCACTCTGCATGCAGAAGTCTCCAAAGCTAGGAGGTAAATGCTCTTACTTCCCTCACTATTCAGATGAGGAATTTAGTTTGAAGCTTAGAGAGGTTGAGAAACTTGCTCAGAATCATACAACGAGCAAGTTGGGATTTATACCCAGCTCTGCCTGACTCCAAAGCCAAGAGTTTTAATTACCTGGTGACACTGTTCAATACCTGGAACATGACTTGGCACAAAGGAAGCATCCAGTAAATATGTGATGAATGAATGTTTCCTTGGACGGTCGTTTATCATTAGCCACAAAGATTTTTCTCACCCCTCCCAAAAGGCCTTCATGATTTAAATATCTTGAATCAGTATAATACTTGAAAAAAGACATGATGTATGATATCATGCCTTATTAAATATTATACTTTAACTAATAAACTCACTATCTTTTTAACCACATAATAAAAATTGCACTTGAAATACCTTGGCAATTTTTATCATGCCTCCTAAAAACAATTATTTCCAAATTAAGTGACATTCAGAAAATAATTATCTGATGTTTGGCAAAGGAATGCATAGAACACGAGGTTTCAGAAGGCTGCTTGTCCTTGGCCAGAGCACTGTCCTTCACTGGATGTCAACTTCAGGGACTGCCTCATGAGAGGGCAGCTTCCAGGTCTGCAATTCTGTGGCTCTGCGATTCAGAAGCATGAAGGAGTTTGGGAACCAGCAAGTCAATAAAGGCATCTCTGTTAGTCGTTAGTCTTGGGGCAATATGGAGCCAGTGGGGACAGACAGAAAGTAAGGACTTGCTGACCCACTTGGGAAGGACGGACAATGATCAAGGAAACCAACCAACCTGTCTAGATGTGCTTTCAAAGCTTCATAAAGCAGAGGACCCTTGTTGATGAATCAGTGCCCAGAGTTCTGTATCTCCCAGACATCTTGATGATGGGATGTACATTTTAAATGAAACTGAGCCGTTTACAAGGTCATTATAAGAAAGCTGAGTTTGGATAAACACTCCAAGCCCACAGTCTTGTTTTCAATGCTGTCATCTCTGAATTACTTTGTCTTTGACTTCTCAAAGATTAGCTACTTTGGGAAGAGAGTGCTAATGACAGTGCAAACATTATTTTTCTGTCAACGAGTACAGGACAAGAAGGCAGAGGAGGGACTACTGCATTCAGCAAGCTAAGGCCAAGGGGTCAGATCCAGCAACGGGGAAGGACATGAGCAAGCACCTGCTGTGTGATCTGGAATCCTAGGGGAGAACCCGAGGTCATGGCAGGACTCCATTCTTGGGATGTGTGCACGGAAAGAGGTAAGGAGGAGAAGCGGGGCATGTGTAGTCCAAGCATCAGAACCAACATGGTACACCGCGGAAGGCTGAGTGAAGTGCCTTACATAGCCTCCCAGAACTTACCACGTAATGGATTCTCACATACGCAGGGCTGTGAGGAGCTAACTTAGAAGTTAAACAATTGTAACTGTGCCACTGGTCCTGAAGCCGGCATGGGGTTGGTAGTGAGAAGGCATTAAACTCCATCAGTATGTCCCTGTTTCTTTCCAATAAAAATGTATTGATGCCCTTTGAGAGCGGGTGTTGGTGTTAGACACTGAGGATACAAAGCTGTGACTAAGATGCAAAGATTCATCACCTCAGAAATCCCATACCTGTCCTCCAGGGGAAGGATTAATTAATTAATCCACCTTCCAATGGGGAACTTTCAGGGAAATTTCAGAGGATCCAGCTGTGAAAAACTGACACAGGTGGGAGCCAAAAAAAAAAAAAAAAAAGAAAGACTTCTTGAGCCTGAGTTCTGGCTCCTATTTTGCAGCAGGTAACAAAGAATTTGATTCCAGGAGTAGACTAAGGAAAGGTTATGACAGTTATAAAGGCATAGGAAGTTCAGGAAGTTTTCTGGGCATGGCAAATTGATTGGCTGATTTAGAACTGATTTGTTTTATGAAGGAATAATTAGACATAAAGTAGGAGAGGAAGGAATAGAAGAAACTGATGATGACATTGAAGTTCTGAACTGAGATATAGAATAATAACAGGGAGGCACTGTAGATTCCAGAACAGGATTGAGATACAAAGAAAAGGCTATTTATGGAAGGCTGTTCTGGCAGGTGTGGGTGGGATGGATTGGCAGAGGGAGGAGAGATGACAGAGACACACCGAGAAGCTATTTCAGGAACTGCTGTAAAGTTTGTGTCTCGGGCAGTGGTCCTTATTCTCCAAGTATAAAATGCTCTAATGGAGGCTCTAATTTGGAGGACTAGAAAAATCAAGTAATTGTCATGCTGGGTCTCACCTCTCCCCTGAATTCCTTCATCCATAATAGGGGAATATTTACATGTATGTAGGTACAACCTGAACATTTTTACAGAAAACTCTTCCTTGGCAGCTGGAAACAAGAAAGGAGATTTCCTTTGCTCATTTCCTCTTCCACCCCCATGTAGCATCAGACAAGATGCTCAGAGACTGAGAAAATACTTGAGAAGTTTATGGGTCAGGGAATCTGTAGATTATAATTCTCTAATCAGGACCCCAGTGGCCAAGTAGAATTTGATTCAATGTGTACTGAGAAATGACACGACTATTCGTAATAGTAAGTGACGATAATGAGGATGACAATGACAACAATGCACCATTCAAAGCAAACCTTACTGCCCTGTAAGCTTTTCACATACAGTGTCTTGAATCTTCACAACTGCCCTGCAAATTAGGCACAGCAGAGCTACCCCAAACCTTGTACAAAATGAACCTGACTGTTCAGTAGCTTAAAAGATTTGCTCAAGATCTCAGATTATAAAAAATGAAGTCTGGATTTGAACACAGGCATGTTTGAATCTGTGGTGCACTGTTCCCACTACACCATTAGTTTGGAGAGTGACATAAAAGGACACAGTGTCTCAGAAGCTTGTAAAATATAGTTTATGGTCAGATTCCAGGGCTGCAGCATATGACTAAGATATTTGAAATCTCCCCTCAATGTCTGAGAGCACTTCACAGACCTTATATTGAAACAGAGATGTTAATATTTAGTGAATCTGAATGTGCTGCCTAATAACAATAAACGAAAATCTGAGATGAAAATCTGTTTCATTAGTATCTTGGTGGAATTACCACTATCTTTGGGGAAACATCAGAGATAAGCAGGATGCGATTTTAAACGATGCTATCTTATCACACATTATTTCTCTAGCAAGCAGTCTATTACCCGCGGACTCTTCGCCAGTGTTGTAATAGACTTGTTGGAAGCCTAGTGGAAATAAAATTTTATGAGGCACTGCTTTATCTTTGAAACTGAAGTAATTCAGACTTTTGAACTTTTACAGAGATCAGTTCTGTGTAATTTATTCAATAAAATGCAGAACCCTAACTACACTTTATTTGTACATTGTATAAATGGGCAAATATCTTTTAACTGTTTAAATGATAAATCTGGCTGTTGAGGCTGTTCCCCTCACCCAAAGCACCTCCATCCTACACCCCCCCCCCATCAGTCTTCCTGGGTGTCTTCCACTCATCCTCCTTCAAGGGTGTCTGGGCGTCTACAGGGAAGGCTGCCCTCACTTCCTAGGCAGCAAGGGCCTTCTCTTCTCCTTCACCTCCTCCCTGCCCAACATCCTGCCCCAGCCTTCATGATCATTACTGTCTTTCTATGAGAGCAGAGCATGTGAACCAGAGAGGGGCACCAGCCCTGGTTCGCACCATGTGAGGGTGACACAGCTGAGATTCCGATCCCAGGAATTCTAGGGCCTGTACTTAACCACCGGGCGAGGCCTTCGCAGGACACAAACTTTACATACTTTTGCATCTCAGGACTTAGCGAGAAAGCAAACATGTTAGAGGAACTCAATGAAGGAATGAACAAGTACCTTGAATTCAAAGGGGGCCTCAGCTAGAGCCCGCACCGGGATTACCGCTTACCCACGTGGACGACAGACAGTGAGTGAAAAGGCAGCAATAATTGAGCACCTCCCCTACACCATCTTCTGGAGGAAAACAAGGCAAAAAAAAAAAAAAAAAAAAAAAAGATGCCTGAACAAAGCTCTCTCCTTCCCTGTCCGCACGGCTCACCGCCTCTCACCCCGTGACAGCAGCAGGACTAGCTGGCCTGCGCGGCTGAGCGCGCCTCCCCCGCCACGTGCCAGCCTTGTTTCCCCCGAACACCGTCCGGAAGGCTTTCACTCAAAGCTCTCAAAGGTTTCTGATCTTCTACACATTTAATCAAAAACTCGTCTCAGTCTATAGATCTCTTTGATCCAGTCTTATTTCTCATCATTATTTCCCAAAATGAATCTTTCAATTTCTACACCGTCAGAAAAATGTATCACTCGGATAACCCTGCTGAATTTTACTTTGCAGTCTCCTTATAATTTTCTGAGTGATGCAGGGGTTGGCAAACTACATTCTGCCACTTGTTTTTATACTGCCTGCAGAAGAATGATTTTGAAAGTGTAAATGGTTGAAAAAAAAATCCAAAGAAGAATAATACTCTATGACATGTGATAGTGATATGAAATGCAAAATTCAAAATCTATAAATAAAATTTTATTGGGACACAACCAACTTGATTGTGTAGTGTCTAAGGCTGTTTCATGCTATAACAGTAGAGATGAGTAAGTTACAACACAGACCATTTGGCCCAGAAATACTGTAAAATCTTTACAATCTGCACTTTACAGGAAATGTTGGCAACCTCTGGGATTATGGGATAAAGAACGATGCCCAATTGTGGAGTATCTACTCTGCATGAAACACACGTGTTTTTCATTCACTATTTCATCAGGACCTCTCATCCTGGGGAAGGAAGGTATTATCTTCTAATTGTAGATGAAGAGACTAGGACTAAACTAAAAAGTTTTAGAACTGAAAGCAGAACAAAAAGCTTTTGGATTCTACAGCTCATTCATGGTTTTTCCTCCGTGACGAGCTATTTCTCCATATACTTGAGAACAAACGAATACATCGATGAGTGTGAAATCACACAGTACACACGGAATATGTAAGTCATGTAGGATTCCAAGAAAAGAAAGAAAGAAATTGGCCATAGAGAAACCCAGCCAATTCAGGAAGAGTTAACCGCATCCATATAGTTTCTTGGTCTCTTTCTTCTCAATTCCTAACCTTACCTGCCATATAGTTGCTCTTTTTCTTAATTTTTTTTTTTTTTTTTTTGGTTAAACATTAAACAATTGCAGGTGCTTTCAGGTAGAACTTCAAAATTCCCTTTTATCACTTTTGTCTTTTATCTGTTGATCAATTTGTTCTTGAAAAGGATAGATTTTTTACAGTACAATATGGTTCCCTGAATCCCGTTAAGACAATTTAAAAATCATTGCTTTGTACCACATTCTATTTGAGCTACCTAGGGTCACTGTCCTTTTATTTTCCAAGACATATGAAACAGAATAAAGAATAAAAGACAAAGAAAAAAGTTCAATTTCCCCACAAAACATTCATATCTGGACTCTCATAGTCAAAATGAAGGAGAATCTACAGTGATATGGAAAGTAAACAAAAGAAATCAACCAAGAAAATACATGTAAACCTGTGTGATGACTTTTTGTTTGACCCACGTAAAACTGATGCATTCTGACCACCAGTTAGTTCTGGCTCATGTTTAGAAATAACCGACAGAGTGGCAGGTCCCAAGCTTAATCTTAGTGAAGGTAATCGACCCTTAAGAGAATAGTGTTATTTTTATACAGCTGTCCTCTGGACTTGCCTCTAATCACAAACAACATTTATTATCACCACATTTTACGCCCTCTACATATACTAGTTTGTTCCATTCTCATGATGGCATTATGTGGCAGGTAATATTCACATAAGGTAATATTCACAGGTGGATAAGCAAAAGTACAGGGAGTTGGGGGACTTGCCCACGGCCACTGAGTCAGTGACAGCCGGGACCAAACAAAAGTAACTCAGGGCGTGCACCTCCAACTACATGCCTTACTGCTTCTGGCTTGCTTCCTCGTGTCTCACAAACATTTAACTAAATATCAAATGATAAATACATCATTTAATTAAATATCTTCATTGTGTAATTTGGTGACTGCTCCCCAACAAAAACCTGTTCATTTGGTTTTCACCATCTTTTCCTAAGGGGCAATTGTCATGAAGATGGATTCCCCCAAAAGCCTTTTGATAAAATCATTTAGCCCAGGAGCTCTGCAAACAAATAAGAAAAATTATAACAAATATTTCCTTGTGAGAAATTCCAAATCTTATTTAGTATAGTCTTCAAGATTTTAGCATTTATAGGAAGATACTGAAAACATCTCTTTATGTCTATAACTTGTCTGGAAAGTAATTTCACATCTTTAATGAAGAAAGATGATCAATATAACAGCAGATTATCATGTTTTAAATACAGCAACACAGATGAAAAAATCAATATGAAGTCATTAATCTAGTCAGAATAGAGATCTGGAGGCCAAAAATTGTCCAGATTGCAATGAATTTTTTGGTAATGACATTCTTATTACAAATCTATTTGTGCAATTTTGAAATAATCAGTCCTAAGGACACAACAAATTATACTGAGAAGATGAAAAACAAGTAAAAAAAAAAAAAACTTTCACTTTCTCTCAAAAGGCATTTGTTTAAAATAAAAGGAATAGCTCTGATTTCCTCATTGTCATGGTCTCATTTATTTTGCTAGTGCCACAGGACCACACATCACCATTTACTTTAGAACAGAAATATATGTGAGGGTATTTTTTCCCCATATTTTCTATTCTATCTTGCTCCAGAATAGGTTTATGGTGTCAAGTAAACTATAGAAGAAAAGCATTTGTCACAAACTTTGTATACATTAAAATATTTTTTTAAAAATCAGGGAAAGATACAAAGACCTCTAGACCAAACATTTAGTCCCTTAGTTGGGGAAATTCAGGAAAGAGCATTTGTAATGTAAGATTGTCCACTCCTGCACTATTTTCACGTCGCAGCTATCACCAGTGTAAGCAGGACAGAGAAGACGGCTGACTGGATTTTCCACAAAATGGCAACTTCCAGACATGGCTTGGCAGCTGCCCTGCTGTATTCTAACGACATAAGATTACTGATTAATCAGGTAAATACAAAATTATTCTCTGATTTCCTTCACTTATTTAAGTAAATTTATATACTATGTTATTGAGAAAACCAATGAACATCTTTGAGCTTGATTTATTTTCTTGGGATGCCATTTAAGGTCAAAAAACCCTAAAAGAAGGTGCATTTTCTTTAATAAAAGCCGAGCAATTGACGCTTAACCGCTTCACACTGTTCCTGGCTGCGGAACTTTGTGCCAGTGCCACATTATATACCACTTTCATTGTGATCCTAGATTTGGTCGTAATTGTTTTATGAGAAAATATGGTCAGTCACGTGAAAGTAAAGCACAAATTGGAAAAGTAGCAGAGTTAGAGTCAAAAGCAGTCTCATAACATGTGCTTTGTTCTTTCGTCTTGATCTTGATCAGCCTGGTTACGGATACATATTTATTCCATTCTCAGTAACCTCAGTAACAACATAATGAGGGAAATCTTGTTTCAATCACAAGTTTATGGATTTATCAAAACTGATACCATAAAGCAATGTCATCCTCATCCTTTCACGTGTACCGAGAGCATTTTGCTTCCAGTTACAGTGGTGCAGTTTCTATCAGACCAAGAGAAAAGCTATAAATTCTAAGCAAAATTACCTGAAGGCACTGGAGAGCAACAGAAAGCAGGTAAACGCTGTGTTGGGAGAAGGTAGGGGAGCAGGAGGGAACATCAATCTGCAAGAAGGTGATGCTATAGCGAGGATGCTGGTTTTACGTCTTTCCTCTCAGAAGGCAGACCCCAGTCAACACCATGTGAGGTACTACAACTCAGATGTCAACCTCCAATTTCACTGGCATGAAGAACCAGGGGGTTAAGTTTGAAGTGCCCACAACAAGTAGGAAGTTAGTGAGAATGCTGCTAAGGAAAGAGAGAGGGGAAAACCCCATATTCGGCATAAGCTCTGCCCGGGTCTCTGGCTGACTCCCTGAGTACAACAGGCTCCAGAGAGACCCTCTGAGACAAACAGAGCTGCAGAGAGATTCTGACTACCAAAATCACACAGGGGGTAGAAGTTGGAAATTTTGGTTTAGCCAGGTTAACTCTCTGCTAAATATTTTTAAATATTCATCAGAAAATATAAAAGAATACAGTCTCTGCAACGTATCATTGACAAAATCAAGGGTAAAAATCCCAAATTTAAAGAGAAAAGGAAATTAATCTAGATTGAGCTTAAGATATTCAATTAGCAGAAATCCATTTAAAAACAGCTAATACCAAAAGCACAAACAACAAAAACAAGTGAGACTCTATCAAATGAAAAATCTCTACATACAGCAAAATAATTGATCAACAAAATGAAAAAGCAAAAGCAACCTACAGAATGGGAGAAAATATTTGCAATCCACTTATCTAATAATATCAAAAATAAACAGGGAATACATACAACTCAACAGCAAAAAACCAAATAATACCATTAGAAAATGAGCAAAGGACATGAATAACCATTTTTCCGAAGATATTCAAATGGCCAAATAGGTACATGAAAAGGTGCTCAGCGTCACTGATCATCAGGTAAATGCAAATTAACAAAGCAATGAGATATCACCTCACACATGTAAGAATGGCTATGATCAAAAAGACAAGACACAGCAAGTGTTGCTGAGGATGTGGAAAAAAGGGAACCTTTGTGCACTGTTGGTGGGAGTGCAATTTGGTGTGGTCATTATGGAAAACAGTAGGGAGGTCTCAAAAAATTGATAGGGATCACTTCTGGGTATGTGTCCAAAGGAAATAAAAACACTAATTTAAGAAGATACATGCACCCCCTGTTCACTGTAGCATTATTAACAATAGCCAAGACATGGAAGCAACTCAAGTGGCCATTGATGGATGAAGAAATAAAGAGCTATTTACTGAACTATAAAAAAGGTAATCTTGCCATTTGTGATAACATGGATGGACCTCGAGGGCTTTATGCTAATTGAAATGAGTTAGACAGAGAAAGACAAATATTATATGACCTCACTTATATGAGGAATCTAAAAAATAAGACTCAACTCAACAGAGAACAGGTTGGTGTTGCCAAAGGTAGCAGGTAGGGAGTAGGGGTGGGAGAAATGGGTTAAGGTGGTCAAAAAGTACAAACTTCTAGTTATAAGATAAATCAATTCTGGGAATGTATTTTACAGCATGGTGACCACAGTTAACCATACCATACTGTGTATTTGAAAGTTGCTAAGTAAATGTCAAAAGTTCTCATTGTAAGAAAAAAAATTGTAACTTTGTGATCTGATGGATGTTAACTAAACTTATTATGGTAATCATTTGGAATATATACATGTATCAAATCATTACTGTGTACATCTTAGACAATGTTATATGTCAATTATAAGTCAATAAGGCTAGGAAAAAACACTAATGCTTGAAGAATTCAAATGATATGCTTAAAATTTCACAGAGTTGAAAAGTGAGACTAGAACTTAATTAAAAGATTTTCTTTGCAAATGCCATGCCTTTACCACAAGGTGCTGATTTGAAAAAACCCACTTTCTGATTTAATGCCATTGTCTTCAGCCCTAACTGTCCAAGTTCCACAACATATTTCCAAGGGACAGCATGTAAATTCTTCCTCCAAAGCACTTTCTTGTTCTTTACATTGTCACCACTTGGAGTTCTTATTATTCCACACATTGAGTCTTGCCTGTGTTCCTTCTCTGGTCTGTTTTCCTCAGATCCTTCCTTCATACTCTCTGTGAGATTATTCTTCATAAAACATGGTACTATACAGCTCCAATACTTTTAAAAGTCAACATGCTATTCTCAAAACAATATTCAAACCTAGAATGACTTTAAATTTCATTCATCTACATCGGGCTAATGCCTTCAACCTTATTCTTTATAACCCCTTTATTCTAGGCATCAGAAAAGAGAAAAAGGAAGGCCACATACTATGCAATAAATATTTAAAAGATGTAAATTAAACAGCATGGTAAATAAAATATACTTCATGCTTCTACTTTTTAAACTTTCATATCAATGAAATGGAAAAGTATGTTCAAATCTATGTTTTTATGACTTAAAATGAGAAAATTATTTTAAAAATAGTTAATATAGCTAGGCTAAAGGTCATAAAGGAAAATAAGCACTTAGTAAATCAACTGGGAATCTCAGCAGAGAAATAGTATACAAAAGAGCCAAGTGGAAATTTGAGAGCTGCAAATCCAGTATGTAAACATAAAGAGTTAATTCAATGAGGTTAACAGCAGACTGAGGTGATATAGGAATCAGTGCCCTTGAAGATAAACAACAGAAAGCATCTAATCTCAAAATAGAGGGCAGGAAAGGGTTAAAAAAATAAACAAGGCCTCAGAGACCCATGGGACAAAATAAAACAGTCTAGCATATTGGTAACCAGATTCCAGAAGAAAAGATAAAGAATAGGATACAAAAAATATGTTAAAAAAAATAGAGAAAATGTTTTTCCAAAACTTGGTCAAAGACATAAATTTATAGATTTCAAGAAGCACTGCAATCCCTAAGACGGGTAAATACAAAGAAAACCACACCTAGGCACATCTTAATCGAATTACTGAATCCAAAGATTTCAAAACCGCACACCAGCCGGAGAAAAACCACACACGTCACGTGCAGAACAATACCACTTACTAATGACTCCTCATCAGAAAAATTAAGTCCTGAACACAGTTAAAATGATCTTTAAAGAGAAAGAAGGAAAAGAAAAAATGCCTGTTCAGAATTCTATATCTAGCAAAAGTATTCTTCGAGAATGAAAGTAAAAGAGTTTTAGCTAAATGAAAATTAACAATTTGTCATTAGTCAATGTGCACCACACAAAAAACACTAAACAAAGTTCCTCAGGCTGAAGACAAATGCTCCTTGGATCTTTAGAAAGAAACTAAGAGTATTCAAAATGTTAAATATGTGGGTAAATATAAAAGCTAATCTTTTTTCCTTTGAATTAAAAAAACACACATGGGGTATTTATAACGAAAATCATGAAGTTGTAGTTTGGGGTTTATAATGTATCAAGATGAAATAAATACATATGACAGCTAGAGAAAAAGGAATGAGGAGAAATAGATAAATAGGGCTACACAGTAGCAAAGTTCTTTCATCTTTTGTCAAGTGATACAATATTAAATCTGAGCTTATGGTGGAAGGATATATATTGTAACATCTAGAAAATCTACTAAGAATAATTCAAAGAGCTATAGTTAAAAAGACAGCAGACAAATGAAGTACACAGACTCCTAGATTATAAGAGATGGGAAAGATTGCAGAGTACAATGTTGGATTCAATGCCAGAATCCTTTCTATATAGAATATCTGACTCATGTTGCCTCCAAATCAGAGGGTTCATAAGGCAGCCTGTGGCCCTAATTCTTCTGGTCCTAAGTTAGACTCCTATGAAACAATGCCTCTTTCTTCCCACAAAAGTCTCCACTCTCTCTTAATGAAACGTCTGAACATGCATTTCTTCTCTATAGCTCCCCCCCATTTATGCCTGGAGAGAGGAGTTATTCTTGTCTAGATGAATTTATGTCCCTTATCTTCTCTCCCAGCATCCTATTTATTTCCTTGATACCACTTGCCAAAAATTTAGAGGCATGATTGTTCCATTTATTTTTTTTTAGCAAATATGCCTAGTACATAATAGGTGCCCAATGATAATAGAATGAAATTAATGCAAACAAACATCAGCAGGACAAGAAGCTAACATTCAGTGGGTATATATCATAATCCCCACACTCCTCTACATTTTTTTTTTTACAGGTTTTATCCTATTTAATCTTCACCTTAAAAAGTTACACTTTACAGATAATAAAAATAAGGCACAGAGACATAAGCAACTTGCCCAGGGTCATACAAACTGATAAGCAAAGTTGGGATATGAACCAAGAATTGAAGGGATGAAACATACACCTGCTCCTGGGTCTTTACATAAATCAAGACCACTGTTCCGATGTCTCCTGCCGTGATCGCTCCAGTTCTGTCTGCTTGCCTTTACATTGCTTCCTCTTTCCCTGACCTCTCCATACCCCCCTATACGGCATTACCTCTCATTCTCTTCCCTGATCTTCCCATTCTCCAGAAACCTATTTCAGCTAGCTTCAAGAGCCCTCACCCAACTGACAGTCCCATCTCCATCATGGTCCTCAATGTTGCCTTCTGATGCCAAATAGAATCAATAAAATGGCATTTTATCAGATTACTAATCTTGCTTTAAATAACACAAGCAATAATAAATATTATCATTACATTTTATTGAAATTACCTCCTGGTTATAGCTTCCAATATGTGAACTTCCAGACTTACTCCGAATGTTCCTTCAATTTTCACATTTGATTTAGCTCTATCTGAATTACATTCTTTATTGATTTTCTTGATGTATATTCCTGAAGTATATCTTCCAAATAAAAGAGCAAGCTGATGTATGGACATGTTCCAAGGAGCTCAATGTCTAGTCTGTTGACAAGAATTTACTGCTCTGTTAGAGTTACATGCCTTACTTTTATGGGCTAGTGTTTGACATAGTCTTGGTTTCTTATTCATGCTACTGAGTCGAATATACTAGGGCAACACTAGTGTCCCATTTTATATTTCATTGTCTCATAACATGAGAGTTCAATGGCGTTATCAAATAAGGTTTGCTTTCCTTGCTATTCCCTTTGATAACTGATGTCAAACTATGACTCTGTTTTGGTTTTGTCAAAATCTTCAGTCATGTAGAAAATATCACTTTGCTTTGAGTGTAAGTCAGCTTCATCAGTGATGGTATAAAGATCTAAAACACAGCTGGTGTTCTTTCAACAAACATTAAGTTCTACAAATATACTGAGTGGCTACTATTTATAAGACTGTGCTAGATTCTTCAAGAGAGAGAACGGTGTAGGTAATGGATCTGCTTTAAGCAACTTACAGTTTTTTAATGGAGACAAATATGTATTTAAATAAGTAATAGACTGTAACACAGAAATTATTCGGTAGCTTAGCTTTGTAGCAACAAACTGGATACTGACCAAAGATAGTGAATTACTTGCAATGCCCCAAAGCAGAGATGATTCTCACCTTCTGTTACTATGTCTGAGACAACTGGTCAACTCCAGTTCTCTAGATCAGTGTTACTAACAGTGTGGTCAACAAACCTAGGTAGGTTTGTAAAGTATGTGTTAGCTAGTCCTCAGTGAGATAGACAGAAATTGCAAATAAGTGCTCAGAAATGTTTATAAATATATGGATTTTATGTCTACTGAATACAAAAAGTGAGACTTGCATTTTCACTACTAATTAACATTAACAGTGAATTATGGATATTTTACGTACCTACATGCATCAGTTCTGAGAAATTCTCAAAACTGAACCAAATATTATGTAGCTCCCATCACAACACTGATCAATTTATAAGAATTGCAGCATGTGGTTACCTAAACTGTGAAAACCAAGATGTTGGATATCTTCTTATGTTGATATTTTATCCTAATTTCAACTTGGAAGATAAATATAACAAAAACCAATTTGTGTTTTCTGAAAAACTATTCAATTTCTTCATCATTTTCTAACTTCCTTGGAATATAACGTCTAATTTTTAAAGTTAAATCTTTTTATAGTACGGATTTTGATAGCTTTATTGAAGGATAATTTACATACAAAAAATTTGTACACTCATTTTAAGTGTAGTTTGATGAATTCTGGAAGTTGGATGTAGTCATGTAACCTCCACCAAAAACAAGAGCCATGAAAACCCAACTACACTTAAGCATAAGGGTGAACGCTATAAACATGGGGAAATCACTTCAGAAGTGCGTCCTCTGAACCAAGAGCATCAGACTCAGCTGGGAAATTCTCAGATTTCCTGAGCCTCGCTTCCAGACTCCTAAGTCAAATTCTGGAACGGGGCTTTCTGACTAAGAGGCCCTCGTGGTTATTCTGCTACGTGCTATACAGTTTGAGAATCACTCTATTAGAAGAGATTACATACTAACTCATAGCACCAAGCACATTGGTGGACTTGAGGGGGCCTAAGAATACAGCTGAACATCCTCGAAATTATGAAAACAGAATTCCCTATCAGCATTCCCTACTCCTGTCTTCTTCTCTTTCCAGTTCTATCTACATGGCCAGAGTTCTCAACTTACCCATTTTGACAAGGAAAACCTAAATAGCTCCCCTAGGAATGATAACACTTTAAAGAGGATGGCCGACAGAGAACAAGCTTAAAAGAAAAATAACTTTCTTATGCTGGGATCTGGGGCATCTGTCACATCTCTCTGTATCCCATGATAGAAGACACACTTCTGTGATTCATGTTTGGGGCTGGTCCTAGCGTACAGTTCTGAGAAATTCTCTCCCACAATTACCTTAACTTCAGTAGGAAAAGCAAGCATTTACTTGCATCTCCATCTACTTTGATTTCCCCCTTTATTCCTTTAATCATTTATTATGAAATGACTGCATAGCAAGAATAAAAAACAGATGAATAGGTTTGGTTGACTTATTTCCCTTCTAGGTTTAAAGTTATAAAATTTCTTTGCTATTTTAAACAAAATTTAACTGTGCTGTTTGGTTATGATTATTCTGGTAGCTACGGCAAGTAGTGTCCTAAAGCCCCCTTCAGAAGGACCAAGTTCCACTGTAAGTTCTAAAGTGCTCTCAGATAAGGCAATATAACCAGGAAATGAAGATGTCTATAATTTTTAACCTGAATATTTACTTAGAAATTCCCAATGTTTTTTACTATACACATAAGCGAGTGGAACTTCCATCTCAGAAGCCAATTAACATTACACAGAGTTATTTGTATAAGCAACTGAGGCATAAAACACAATTAAAACGATATTAATTTGGAAGAGGTTAAAAAAAAAAAAAGGAACATTTCATCTCTCAACGTCCCCGTTTCCCTTTAATGGAAAAATGATTGAAAGGGTCCTTCTTGGCATTCACTCCAATAGCCCACATAAAAGCTAAATTGTAATTTAATTATTTTCCTTTCGAGTAATTAACTGGGAATTTCTGATCATTCAATCTGAGCATGTTTTGATTCATTAAGTATCCTGTTGAAATTCTGTTTTTTCCCCCATCAGACTATTAAATCCTCTTCAGAGCAAGCACATAGAGAAATTGATGTGTTGAAGCCAATAAATGGTTCTGACTGTATTGTTTATGTGAGAGAGGATGGGAAGGTTTTTGATCGAAATTATTTAACAATTACCTGATTCACTGATAAATTAGCAGGGTGTTAATTGAGTCACACCTGCAAGGCTGACACTGCATGACTCAGGAGAGACTAGGAGGGGTTTCCACAAGAACCAGAGTGAAAATGAAATAACAAATGCTGATAACGGCTGAAAAGTGCAATAGAAATACCACAGTAGCAAGTTCTGGGGCTGATTTATATTTTAGCAGAAATGGAAAAAAAGAAAACCTTTGTTTTCCAAAAGATACAAATGTATTCTTTAAGACTCAGCACCATGAAAAATGTCACTAAGTGCTTGAATCCTAATAGCGCATGTGTTCATTAAGGTGTCAGAAGTCCCCCTCCAGTCAACTAAGTCTCAAATCAGTTCCTCATTCTCTACTAAGCATGTTGCATCTCTCTGAAATGATAGTCTAGAAATCAACATTCTGATAAAGTGATTCCTTTGATTTTTGTTGTTCTAGAAAATGATCAAATGATAGAAAATTTTTTTTCTGCCACTCTTTTTTTTTTTCCAGAAGTCTGTGGTCCTGAATATGTAAATATTACCTCTGAGTAAACATTTCGCTTGCATACATGGAGATTTATCATTTTTACTGCTTTATCTGGGTCATGAAGTTCTGCATATTAGCTGTACGGCACTTGAAACATTGTCAGATTCTAACTGCGTCACTGCCACTGACAGCGAGTCAAGCAGCAGTGGGAAGCGATGAGATCTCTATCATGTGTTCTCTGTCACGGCTTCAACTCCTAGGGCGAGAGCCGCCGCGGATAATATGTCAACTGACGAGGATGGCTGTGTTCCAATAAAACTTTATCAACACTGAAACTGGACCCCATATAATTCTCATGTGTCACAGAATATTATCCTTCTGATTTTTAAAACCTTTTAAAATGTAAAAGCCATTGTTAGCTTGTGCACCATTCAAACATAGGTGTCCTGCTGGACCTGGCTTGTGGGTTGTAGTTTGCTGACTTCTGAGATAGATGTACCATAACTTAACCCCTGGTGATGGACAGTTGGATTGATTCTAACCTTTGTTATAATAGTGCTTCAGTAACTAGGATCATACATATGACACTTATCACCTGTAAAAAATATGAGTCTAAATTCCTGAAAAGAAAACTCTTGGTTAAAAGGGCATTTGCTTTTATATTTTTGAAAAATATTCCAAGTAATCTTCCTATAAATTATATTAATTTAGACTCCCAGTGAGTAAACCTGTCCTCCACAGCCTCACCTGCAAATTGTGTTGAACTTCTAGATTTTGTCAGAATGATAAATGAAAAATGGTACGAAAGTATAGTTTTAATTACATTCCGCTTATGAATGGAGTCAATATTTTTTGTTTTATTTGTTAAGAGCTATTCGGATTTTCTTTGCTGCGAACTACTGTTTGTATCTTCTCACTTTTCTATTAGGCTGTCAGCCTTATTCTTAATTTCTAGAAGTCACCATTCACGAGGAAGCCACAAGTGGTAAATGAACTAGAATTTGAGATCAAAGAAAGCAGAAATTTTTTTCAGTTTTAGTTATTGATATAAACCTTGCTCTTAGATAACTAGCAGATATTAGTCTTTACCTATAAATGGATTACAATTGTTTTCCTTTTTAGTCATTTGTATTCACACTTTGCTTATGTTGATTTTTGCAAGTTTTTGTTTTTTAACATACGCAGCTGAATTCATCAGTCTTCTTTATAGCTTCTAGATTTTGAAAAATATTTAGTAAGATCTCTGCTCCAAGGTTTTAATGTAGTTTCTCCACATTATTTCTTCCTGCAGTTTTAGAATTTCTTCTTCTTTCCACTTAGATTTTGTATTTTTATTGATACATGGTTTAAGAGATAGATTCAACTTTTTTCCCCCTGGAATACTACCCAGTTTTAGCAGCTGTACTGCAAAGTCCATCCCTCTCCATGCTACCTTCCTGCCCCCACCAGGAAGCATCTCTTGCTTGCTGTTTACATACATGAAAGCTACTAATATCTGCATGTTAACTGCACATTCCAGTACTTGACTGAATTTGATAGTTTCATATTTTTAATTACCCTTTTATTTTCCCAGTAGGTCATCATATTTTCAATACTGTCTACAAAACAGTATGAGTTTTAGCACTTCCTTTATTAAAAGCAGCTTTACTTAGATACAATTCACGTATCGTAACATTCACTCTTACCACCTCTTTTTAAAATCGGTTAAGCTGTAACACCTTTCTCTCTCTTGTCTAACCGTTCATCCAATAAATGTTAAACACTAGTGGTAAGAGGGGGATTCCTGATTTTGTTCCTCCCTTTAGTTAGGAGTGAGTCCAGTGTTGTCCCCTTGAGTTTGATGCCGGTTGTTGAGTTGAAATAGATGTTATTTTGTATTTTTAAGTCAATGCATTAAACATCTCTGAAAATCACCATGACTTTGACTTCTGAATGTTACCATCAGTGAACATATTCTTTATTTCCCACCTCATCACCCCCATCCCCGATGACTCTGGGGTCGCATTCACCCCACATGGATTCTGTGGTAAACTTCGCGGCTTCTGGCAGCCCCTAGGTGCTTCTGACTCAGCACATTTAGCTGTCACCTACTTTAACTGAAAAAGGAGTTACTAGGTTTTTTCCTCATTCATCTTTTTGCTTTAGTATGATATCCAGAAGGAAAAGGAGGAAATTGCTGTCTCATGCCAGCAGGCTCATATAGGAACTAAAAGCTTTTTTAAAACACAAGCATTGCTGGAGAAAAGTTATGCAGTCAAATCATTTATCCTCAGGTGGACACTGAACACTGTCCAGTTGTCTTCCCATATTTGCTTCTAGTAGGAAGGCTGTCCTGAGACCCACAACAGCTGTCATAGCCCGTCCTCATTCTCCTTAAATACTAAGAGAGCTGACCTTTATTGCTGTCTTGCTACACACCAGGAACAGTTCTTAGTCCTTCATAAGCAGCGCCTCCAAGCTCACTTATGAGGACACCAGGGAAGCAGTGACGAGGAGAGCTAAGAGCGGGGGGTCTAAAGCAGAGAGCCTGGCTTGAATCCCATCCCTACCGCCTGCATTATCTCCCCATCACTGCTTCTGCAGCCATAAATGAGGATGTGGAGGGGACCCACCTCCAGGGCTGTGAAGAGCAGATGGGAGGAGAGACTAGCACCTGGGACACAGCTGCGGTGAGAGACTACGGGACAGAGCTGAACAGCATTCAGCGTACGCTCTCACCGAATGGTCGCTACTGTTACCCCAACTTTACAGACGACAACAGGGTCAAATGACTCCCCCAGCATTCTGGAGCTACTAAGTGATAGAGTCTTGATTCAGATCAAGCCAGCCCTTCTCCAAAGCCTTGGCTCTCAAATGCTTTACCAGTTTTCTATGGCTGCCGTAACAAAGCACCACAAACAGAAACGCATTGCCTCACAGTTCTGAAGGCTGGAAGTCCACGATCAAG
Organism: Camelus ferus; assembly: GCF_009834535.1. Taxonomy (NCBI): domain Eukaryota; kingdom Metazoa; phylum Chordata; class Mammalia; order Artiodactyla; family Camelidae; genus Camelus; species Camelus ferus. The sequence continues at coordinate 2,654,284 of NC_045712.1, read as the reverse complement.
GGGTCATTAGGGCTGGTTGCTCGCAGCTTCTGGCATTCCTTGGCTCATAGGTGATACATCACCCTGACATCTACCTTCCTGTTCACACAGCATTCTTTCTGTGTGAGTGATTGTATCTAAATTTCCCCCTCTTATAAGGACACCAGTCATGCTGGACTAGAGGCCCAACTCTACTCCAGGATGACCTCCTCCTAACTTAATTATGTCTGCAATGACCCTGTTTCCAAATAAGGTGACATACTGGGGGTTAGGCCTCCCAACATACAAATTTTAGGGGATTCCAATTCAACCCATAACATACACAGTACTATGTAATCCTGTGCAGCTCACCCCTATGATATATGTATAATAATCTAATAAGTTATAGATATACTTAGAGATTTTACTCATCTATTTATCATCTATCTATCCTCTACTTATTTCTTACAAAATCCTACGAGTGAGGCCGTATTATTACACTTATTCTGTGTATAAAGAAACTGAGTCATATCTGAGTAAACATTCAATCACTCTCACCAATGCTCATACCCTCTCTTTCATGTTTAGTTTTCTACTTCATGGAGCCAAGAGAAGCCATAAGACAGGATTCCATCAGGCTCTCGCCTGTACTTCTGTACGATCTTCTCTTCCATCTCTGCCCCTACATGGAGAGACCTCCCTGACCCATCTTTATGGGTATGGTCTTTCAACAATCACCCTCTTCTTTAGCATCAATAAATAATTATTGAAATAAATGTATAGAAATTAATATAAGTGCAGTAGAAAGAAAAAGGGCTGTAATATATAGTAACATACCAATAACATAGTAGTGACCAGTGTGGCCAGAATGCCACACCAAAGGCAAGGACACTAAGTTAAGCTGGAGAGGTGGACAGAGAGCAGAAGGCAGAGAGCCTTACACGGCGTGGTTAAGAGGATCTATTTTATTCTCACGCCTGCAGGAGTGGCATGGGCCAGTTTACATGGAAAGAGATAATTGTAACAATGTGGCCAGGGCTATAATTGAGTCGAATAGTGTGAGGACACAGAGGAAAGGTGACCCCTCTGTAAGTGGAGTCATGAAGGGCTCAGAGAACACATTCGTTCTGACAAATGAAGGATCAGTTGAGAGTTCACTGATAACTAGATAATTACATTCCTCGCCTTTTCACAACAATACGGTGTTGTTATCTCACTGTAAAAGCTCATAATAAGCAAGTTTCCTCGGGCTGAAATTCAGATTTTTATTTGCCGCATATGCTTAAAAAATAAATGAACTCAGTAACAATAATAATATGGAAGTCTTATCTCAAACAGAATCTGGGGTGTTAAACAAGTAATAAACTTTAAAACAAGTTGGGCTCACATCCCAGAAAACAGTCACATTAAGGCAAACAAGTAGGCATGAAAAAAACAGTAATGGCAAGAATGAGCTAATGACACAACAGAAACAGAATAAGGGGTGGCCGGATGCAGGTGACAGAACCCAAGATTGGCACCCGAGTTCCATTCCTAGCTTCGCCACTTTTGGAGCGAGTTACTGAACCTCCCTGGCTCTATTTTCTCAGCTGAGAAACAGGCAGGTGGGCCCGATGATGTCAAATGTCCCAGCAGGCTTTAAACACCCAGGCTGTCTCTGAGTCAACGACAGCTGAAGCAGAAAGGACCTCCTCATGACCTACTAGTTGTCAATGTTGAGCGACACAGCACGTTAGAAAAATGTGAACGGGGAGCTGAGTGTTCCTTCTCATCTGCTCCTAGGAAAAGGCATCCTCACCTCTCACCCTTCACCCCAGCTCCGCACTGTTCAGACTCCTGGGTTCAGTCAGTGTGTTTTCTGCAGTGGCAGAAGTCACAGGAGTCTGCACACGTAACCAGAAAGCCTTTCTTCATTCTAGTCCTTTAACACTAGAAAGATAAAGCGACCCACGGCCTGATCAGCTCTCCCCTACCTCTCTTGGTTTGCCTTGGAGGCCAGCTCGGGGAGCTAAGATCTGACCCACGGGTTTGGGCGTAAGCACTGTGGTGCAGGCTGCGAGGGCTCGCCCTGCCGGGTGTGAAGATGCTTGGAAGGAAGTGAAGCTCCACAAGGGCTCCTTTTCTGCCCTCTGCGCTGATCTGGGACCCGAACTCGAATCACAAACTTTCGGCTGTCTAGGGACTTTAGTGCCCCCTCTCTCTTTCAGGGACCTTGTGAGCCACTGACTGGCAGTAAATGGAATGTGAGTCCTCTTGCACTGTCTGGCTAAATGACAAATGCACCCTGGTTTCTAAATCAGGCATTGTTGGCAAGACCAGCATCAATAATTTCGGTATTTTGAATTTTTTCCTTTTGGAAATCAACCTTTTCTTAGTCTTCAGATTCTCTGCACTGAGCATAATGCCGACAAATAGTCAATTCTTTTTCACTACATTAAAGTTCTAAGTCAGTTAAACAGCTAAAAAAGAAGAACAAGCTATGGTTACTAATGAGTTACCATGGAAACAAAATCCAGACTGGAATCCACTTCCAGTCTCCCTTGGGTTGGTAACTGATAGACCAAATATGTGTTGAAGTAGCAAAAAGAAAAAAAAAAAAAAAGAATATAGTCAACTTTCAATTACCTTCATGCTATAATAGATACATATAATTACATCTTATAATAAATATACATAAATAAATATATATACTTGTATAAGGGTAAATAATCTTCAGGAAAAGTTTTCACTTATATGTACCCACAGGCTTCAGTTAAGTTGTGTGTAGTAAGACAATTAAAAAAAACTCATACTCGAAACAATACAGATCATAAGCTTCCCACAGCACATTAGCAAGCCATGCTTTTTATCATCAGATTCCTTAAAGTTTCCATACTGTTTTTCCATCAACCCAGGCTTCAAGGGTTTGTATGACATATAAAAAGCCTCAAAGAACATAGTTCTGCCTTCATAAACCCTGCCACTAAATGGGTAGGAAAAAAAATCTAATGTGGATCCTCGTGGTGAAACTGAAAATCCTGCCCCATGCCGTCTTCAGTCTAAAATGGGAAACCTTTCTCCACCACTGCCCCATGTGCTGGAAAACTATCAGGGGCCACTTCTTCACATTTTAGTTTATATGAAAACAAACATAATAAATTCCTCTCTTATGCTCTTGCTTTTAGGGTTGTGCCATATCTGGCTGCCAGGTCACCACAGAGAAAGCTCATGGTGGGAGAATTTCTGTACAGCATCTTATGAACTTGATGCTTCATTAATATCAAATAACGAGCCAACAACTTCCTTTCGGCTTCTCTTAAAAGCCTCTTTCTGGATGCAAACTCACCTAATACAAGTTCCTCCATGGGAAATTGATGATATTACAATAATGGATATGATTCCAATAAGACACTTGCACTTTGTAGCAAAATGACTATAGATCATCTTGATGTTCATGTTTTCAGTTTTATTATGTGAGGATTGAGCTATTAATTCTTCCCACCTAGATGGACTAATATTTCAGGAATCCTTCTGAGACCTCTTGGGATCCTAAATACAGAAGGAACCCCATCCCCAAGATGAAATTGCTGAGTATCTTGCTGCACCTGCATGAGGTGTCATAACCAAGCAAGGTGACAACACTCACAGTTCTGGAAAGCAAGCTCCAGGAAGGGGAGGAATGCAGCCCAGTTGGCACTGCATTGCAGCGAATACCACCATCTCCCAGACAGAACAGACAGAATGTGGATCAACAGGAAAAGACAAAGCACAGCTTCAGATCTCTTTAAATCACAGTAGACCTCCCTCTTATTTCATAGGTGACTCAGGGAATTAATGAGAAAATCAAATATAAGGAATCACTTCTATTTTCATAATATGCCTTTCTCCCCAAACACTAACTTCTCATGCCTCAGATTGTGCAGGGATTTAAATGGAGCCTTCTAGTAGTAAGCATGCTTGGATGTTCCAGCTTGTGACCTCTACTGGTCTACAAGAGCCACAAGGGCCATTCCTTCAAGAACTGTCAGGACAATTTATCTACCACCTCACTATCTATTTCAGAACCTAAAGCTTGAACTCCTTCCCCTTACCACCCAAAGTTGTTTATGTGGTTCATTCAGTCTAATCTCCTGACTGACACCAAGCCCATCTATTTTTTCCTATGAATATTTCAGAGAGTCAGAATTTTGGGGGTTCAAGTTCTAGTCTTGTCACTGTAGCTTGCTCTCCATGCCGTCTTGGGCACGTTATGCATCCTGCCTGGACTTCTACTTACCTCATTTAAACACACAAATAATTGGGTCTAGTCAGTTCTTAACGTGAGGTCAGGTCTCCAAATTCAAGAAGGCTATGAAAAACTGTATGTTCAATTTTGAGTGCATATATCGTGAGCATTACAGTAGACAAAGCATTCCTAAATTTGATCAGTTAAGATGATTTCTAGAGTCCATTCAAGCTGTATGATTCTACAAATTACATTATATGAAGAAACAGCATCTCAATATGTTAAAAGAATCCATTATTTAATCCATCTACTTAGTCTTCAGTTTACCTACAGCCCAAGGGATCAGAAATAATATTTCATAACAACTATCTATTAGTTACAGATTATCCAAAAAAACTGCTGCCACCTTCTCTACCGTCTGTCTCCACAGCTGCTTCCTTGAGCCACTGCCTAACTTCTGGTAATAAATTCTGTCTTTCTGGACTTCCTCTACCACCTGCTGTCGGTATAAAGCTGGAGACAGAAACACGCATGGAAGTGGAACACACCTACCCTAGGAAGCCTCTTGGTGTAGTAAACTTGGGCAGCAAGATGTCCTAACCACAGAAATTATGTCAAAACTCAGGGACGAATCAGAATCACGAGAACAAAAGTAAGTATCGATGTCATACAGCAGGCTTCAGGAAAGAAGGGTGAATTCAGAGTTTGAGATGGGTTGTGCCAAGTGATTCAGATCATGAAAATCTTAGAATGTCAAAGACCTGTTTTCTTTTTGCTGTTGCTGTTAATCACACGGGGAGAAGGTTTTAAGGTTTTTAGGAGAGAAGCAAGTCTCACCTTCATCCTGTAAGAGGACTGAATTACAAGCTCTGGTCCTTCTGCGTCTGTACTGTTACCGCACTGAGCAGTAACAGCACCTGTTAGCGCTGCATTGCTGCCCCTGGTACTGTGCTGAGTGCTGGCTCCAGGCCTAACATTGCCCCGAGAGCCTTCCGTGTGCCATTCGTTCAATCTGCACAGCAGCCTTGTGGTCACCACCACAGCTCTATGTCGTATACAAGGAGGTAAGCTGAGGGATGCTGCCCAGGGACTCTGGCTCATAACTGGGGGAGTCAGGTTCAAACTCAATGTGGACTTGGCAGATTTGTTTAAAGGATGCATTTCACTCTTTTATTAGTTTCTTTGGGATGCCATAGCCAATTACCACTAAAACAGTAGAAACGTATTCTCTTGTAGTTCTGGGGTTTGAAAGTCTGAAGTCAAGATGCTGTAATGGCCATACTCCCTCTGAAAGCTCTAGGGAAGCAACCATCCTTGTCTCTGCCTAGCTCCTGCTCGTCTCAGACAACCTTCCGCATTCTTTGCCTTGCAGCAGCGTCACTCCCATCTCTGCCTCTGTCTTCACAGGACCTCCTTCCCTAGTTGTATCTCTGTGTGGCTCCCCTCTTTCTATAAGGGTACCAGTCAGTAGATTTAGGGCCCACCCTCGTACAGTATGACCTCAACTTAGCTTAACTAATTACATCTGCAAAGACCCTATTTCCAAATAAAGGGCCACATCCTGAGGTTCTTGGTGGACATGAATTTTGGAGGAGACACTATTTGACCCCCCCACCACACCTTTGTAGATATCTAAATATATTATGGATCATTACAAACATTATCAAAGAGTTCTCCATAAAGCAATGTATTTTATTCTTAACTACCGTATTGCTCATTGCAGACTGACAACAGCAGGAAGAGAGCGTTGTCTCCCTGGAGTCCCCTCACTGCATTAGTACTGGGAGCACCTCCTCCTCTTAGGACGTGCGATGCTGCTTTCTCCAGGAGATAGTTTTCTGGAGTGGATCTGCTATAGCCGGTGTGTCGAACTGCACTTCAAATTCAGAGCTCTGAGAAATCTTTCAATGCCCGGGATTACAACGTTAATGCTGCATTGATTTACTCTGAGGAGGAGAGATTTCCATTTTAATAAAAAATAAATAAATAAAGGCTCATATGTGTTCAAAAAGAAAGAGGTCAATAAACAGGCCTGGGTCAGTTTTAGCTTCTGGATCAGATCAAGACCAGATAACTCCAATAAATTCGAGGATCGTGGGCCTTCACCCCATCGATACTGGAGCTGCAGGAAAAGAACTGTGTGTTGTATGGGCTTTTCACGATGCTCACTGTTGTCCTGGGGCCGGTGTTTGGAGGACATGGAAGAAGTGGGAACGTGCTTTGGAACAGAGATGAGAGAAGGTGTGAGAATCAGGCCCCCAAACACAATAGTAAATGGAAAATAACCACTGCTTTCCCTTCCTCTCCTGGTCGCCTTTGTTTCTGTAAAAAGTCCACCTCTGCTACGTGAAGCTCATACATCTGCTCTGAGAGTCAGGAGACTTGATATATTGTTGAATAGGTAAGCCAGCTCCTGAATCTTAGCCCATGTCCTCCCTGTCCTTTCAGAGTCAGCAGGGCCAATAATGACCTCATGTGACAAGCCCTTCTAGTCTGGCTAGAACTAACTTTGTTGTAAAGTGCTGAGCAAGGACCTAGCAGAGCAAACCCTCTCTAAGTGTGAGAGATAGTCTGAATCCTCATTTTATAGGCGATGAAACCAAGGCTTGGGCAAGGCATTTATAAAAAAGCAAAAACACTTTAAAGACTGCACTTCTAACTTATCATGACACACAGAGTTAGAGTAGGCCAAAAAACAAGTTTTAGTGAATTTGCTGGCAAGAAATAATCATTTCATTTTTTTAACCTTAACATCAAATGAAAGCACTTAACTATATAAGGCGAAAGGCAGAACCCTTAACTTCTCTTATTTCAAGACTTGTGTGATCTTTCAGCGATAAAAATGTAACAATGCCATAAAAAGTAGAGTCCAGAAAGTATTCAGAGGTAAGTAAATCATTTGCATCCCAACCCTGAAGTCAGCGCGCAAGTGCCCGGACAATCAGGTGTTTATGGTTGGCATACACTCCAGGAGGCTTTCGCGTGTGTGGGCTGGACGCCCAGAGCTGTTCAACCAGCATCGCAAGTCAGACCCGGTGGAACTGATGCTATTCCTTGTATCGTCCTCTGTGGAATCTCTCCTCGCTGACTAATAGATTTGAAGTGTTACCCCTAGAGATCTGATGCAGGACCCCCGTTTAATAGCAATTCACCGTATGTTGAGGGAGACTTGGGTACTAGGAGCCTGGCCCGGTTGCGGGCATAATGAAGCTCAAGCTGCAGAGGAAGGGACTGAGATGCATGGCGTTGTCAGGGAAAACTGTCAATAGAAGGAGGGGGAGGAACTGGAACTAAACCTAGACCACAGCTAGGAGAACTGGGCGAGTGTCTTACCCGTCCACAGACCTGAGGGAGGAACACAGACTTCAAGAAAGAAACGAGATCACAAAATCTGAGCTGAGGGGGCTCAAAATGGAAGGCAAGATATGGTAGCCACAGAGAGATTCTCTTATATTCTGGGGCACAGCCCTGAGTACCCCATAGAAACACCTGCTTCTTGGGCTGTGGGGATGAGATCACTGGGAAAGGCCCCAAGCCTGCTGAGACGGTTTTATAAAGCCCCATTCCTTTTCAAAGGACTTCACCCATTCGTTACCTCATTTGACCATCACTTCTTTAGAAATCTGGGTACGATATGAAGAACTACACCTACTTTTGGATAATATAAGGCACAATTGGGTTTTTTTTTATAATCATTTTACAATGTTGTGTCAAATTCCAGTGTTCAGCACAATTTTTCAGTTATTCATGGACATATACACACTCATTGTCACATTTTTTTCTCTGTGAGTTATCATAACATTTTGTGTATATTTCCCTGTGCTATACAGTGTAGTCTATTCTACAATTTTGAAATCCCAGTCTATCCCTTCCCACCCTCCACCCCCCTGGTAACCACAAGTCTGTATTCTCTGTCTGTGAGTCTATTTCTGTCCTTTATTTACGCTTTGTTTTTGTTTGTTTGTTTGTTTGTTTTTGTTTTTGTTTTTTAGATTCCACATATGAGCGATCTCATATGGTATTTTTCTTTCTCTTTCTGGCTTACTTCACTTAGAATGACACTCTCCAGGAGCATCCATGTTGCTGCAAACGGCATTATGTTGTTGGTTTTTATGGCTGAGTAGTATTCCATTGTATAAATATACCACCTCTTCTTTATCCAGTCACCTGTTGATGGACATTTAGGCTGTTTCCATGTTTTGGCTATTGTAAATAGTGCTGCTATGAACATTGGGGTGCAGGTGTCATCCTGAAGTAGATTTCCTTCTGGATACAAGCCCAGGAGTGGGATTCCTGGGTCATATGGTAAGTCTATTCCTAGTCTTTTGAGGAATCTCCACACTGTTTTCCATAGTGGCTGCACCCAACTGCATTCCCACCAGCAGTGTAGGAGGGTTCCCCCTTCTCCACAGCCTCTCCAGCATTTGTCATTTGTGGATTTTTGAATGACGGCCATTCTGACTGGTGTGAGGTGATACCTCATTGTAGTTTTGATTTGCATTTCTCTGATAATTAGTGATATGGAGCATTTTTTCATGTGCTTTTTCATCATTTGTATGTCTTCCTTGGAGAATTGCTTGTTTAGGTCTTCTGCCCATTTTTGGATTGGGTTGTTTATTTTTTTCTTATTGAGTCTTATGAGCTGCTTATATATTCTGGAGATCAAGCCTTTGTCGGTTTCACTTGCAAAAATTTTCTCCCATTCCGTAGGTTTACTTCTTGTTTTACTTCTGGTTTCCTTTGCTGTGCAGAAGCTTGTAAGTTTCATTAGGTCCCATTTGTTTATTCTTGCTTTTATTTCTTCTAGGAGAAAATTTTTGAAATGTATGTCAGATAATGTTTTGCCTATGTTTTCCTCTAGGAGGTTTATTGTATCTTGTCTTATGTTTAAGTCTTTAATCCATTTTGAGTTGATTTTTGTATATGGTGTAAGGGAGTGTTCTAGCTTCATTGTTTTACATGCTGCTGTCCAGTTTTCCCAACACCATTTGCTGAAGAGACTGTCTTTATTCCAATATATATTCTTGCCTCCTTTGTCAAAGATGAGTTGACCAAAAGTTTGTGGGTTCATTTCTGGGCTCTCTATTTTGTTCCATTGGTCTATATGTCTGTTTTGGTACCAATACCATGCTGTCTTGATGACTGTAGCTCTATAGTATTGTCTGAAGCCTGGGAGAGTTATTCCTCCAGCCTCTTTCTTTCTCTTCAGTAATGCTTTGGCAATTTTGGGTCTTTGATGGTTCCATATGAATTTTATTATGATTTTTTCTAGTTCTGTGAAATATGTCCTGGGTAACTGGATAGGGATTGCATTAAATCTGTAGATTGCCTTGGGCAGTGTGACCATTTTAACAATACTGATTCTTCCAATCCAAGAGCATGGAATATCTTTCCATTTTTTAAAGTCTTCTTTAATTTCCTTCATCAATGGTTTATAGTTTTCTGTGTATAATTCTTTCACCTCCTTGGTTAGATTTATTCCCAGATATTTTATTACTTTGGGTGCTATTTTAAAGGGGATTGTTTCTTTACTTTCTTCTTCTGTTGATTTATCGTTAGTGTAAAGAAATGCAACTGATTTTTGAACGTTAATTTTGTAACCTGCTACCTTGCTGAATTCTTCAATCAGCTGTAGTAGCTTTTGTGTGGACCTTTTAGGGTTTTCTATATATAGTAACATGTCATCAGCATATAATGACACTTTTACCTCTTCTTTTCCAATTTGGATCCCTTTTATTTCTTTCTCTTGCCTGACTGCTGTGGCTAGGACTTCCAGGACTATGTTGAATAGGAGTGGTGATAGTGGGCATCCTTGTCTTGTCCCAGATTTTAGTGGGAAGCTTTTGAGTTTTTCACTGTTGAGTACTATGCTGGCTGTAGGTTTGTCATATATAGCTTTTATTATGTTGAGATATGTTCCCTCTATACCCACTTTGGCGAGAGTTTTTATCATAAATGGGTGCTGAATTTTATCAAATGCTTTTTCTGCATCGATTGAGATGATCATGTGGTTTTTGTCCTTTCTCTTGTTGATGTGATGTATTACACTGATTGATTTGCGTATGTTGAACCAGCCTTGTGTCCCTGGGATGAACCCCACTTGGTCATGATGTATAATCTTTTTTATGTGTTGTTGGATTCTATTTGCTAAAATTTTGGTGAGGATTTTGGCGTCTATGTTCATCAGTGATATTGGCCTATAATTCTCTTTTTTTGTAGTGTCTTTGCCTGGTTTTGGTATCAGGGTGATGGTGGCTTCATAGAATGAGTTTGGGAGTATTCCCTCCTTTTCAATCGTCTGGAAGAGTTTGAGAAGGACTGGTATGAGTTCTTCTTTGTATGTTTGGTAGAATTCCCCGGTGAAGCCGTCCGGTCCTGGACTTTTATTTGTAGGGAGGTTTTTAATTGCTATTTCTATTTCCTTTCTAGTGATCGGATTGTTCAAGTGTTCAGATTCTTCTTGATTCAGTTTTGGTGGACAGTATGTTTCCAGAAACTTGTCCATCTCCTCTAGGTTATCCAGTTTGGTTCCATATAGTTTTTCATAATATTCTCGTATGATATTCTGTATTTCTATTTTGTTTGTTGTAATTTCTCCATTTTCCTTTCTTATTTTGCTAATTTGTGCTCTCTCTTTTTTCTTCTTTGTGAGTTTGGCCAGAGGTTTGTCGATTTTATCTACTTTTTCAAAAAACCAGCTTTTGGTTTGGTTGATTTTTTCTATGGTCTTGTTAATCTCTATTGTATTTAATTCCTCTCTGATCTTTATTATTTCCTTCCTTCTGCTGCTTTTTGGGGCTTTTTGTTCTTCTTTTTCTAATTCATTCAGGTGGTGGGTTAAATTGTTTATTTGAGATTGTTCTTCTTTTTTGAGGAAGGCCTGTATCGCTATAAACTTCCCTCTTAGCACTGCCTTTGCTGTGTCCCATAGGTTTTGAGTGGTTGTGCTTTCATTATCATTTGTCTCAAGGTATTTTTTAATTTCAGCTTTGATTTCCTCATTGATCCATTGTTTTTTCAATAACATATTGTTTAATCTCCATGCTTTCCTTTTTTTCTCCTTTGTTTCTCTGTTGTTGATTTCCAGTTTCATGGCATTGTGGTCAGTAAAGATGCTTGAGATAATTTCTATCTTCTTAAAATTGTTGAGGTTTCTTTTGTGCCCAAGTACATGATCGATCCTGGAAAATGTTCCATGTGCACTTGAAAAGAATGTATATCCTATTTTTTGGGGGTGTAATGCTCTGAAAATATCCACCAAATCTAGTTTTTCTATTGTAGTATTTAATTTCTCTGTTGCCTTGTTTATTTTCTGTCTGGAAGATCTGTCTAGTGATGTTAATGCAGTGTTAAAATCTCCAACTATGATTGTATTCCCATCAATATCCCCCTTTATCTCTGTTAGTAATTCTTGTATGTACTTAGGTGCTCCTATATTGGGTGCATATATATTAACGAGTGTAATATCCTCATCTTGTATCACTCCTCACAATTGGTTTTAATTTCCTTTTTAAGGTCAACAATAACCAATTTACCCCTACGTGCTAGGCAAGTATGGGGCAGATTGTGAATAAAATAGAGATCCTGCTCTCACAGAGGTTATCATGGAGGTCACATGGCGAGTAAACAAGATTTGCACAAACTGACCCCATCTTCAGATTTATAGTTGTGCTTTCATTGCCTTCTGGTATCTCTTAATTAGATACACATTTCTCAAAACTAGTGGCGGAGGGGGCAAGTATTACCTATGCCATGAGCAGGCAAGGCAGAAAAAGTAGATTCGTTTTTGATGTTAACTGTCTAACATGAGGGTTAAATAATTTCTTAGAGATAATGAAGACATTACAACAGATGTAATTACACTGTTTCTTATAGACTGTTATGATCGGTGTCTTTTCCAGGGTAAAAAGCAAGGGAAAAAAGGTCGTCTAAATTTTTTCACTTTAATATTTATTGAACAACTACTATAGTCCTGGCTGTGGATGTAGTGATAAACAAATATCATACACCTGGTCCCTGCCATCCTAGATTTTTAACTAGTGGGAGAGACAGACATTTAAAAGTAAGTTCTTCTACTTTAGAAGTTGATACTAGTCATACTTAATGAAACAGCAAACTATGGGCACACATTACTTTTATAATAAAAAAGGAAATAATTTGGGTATTCTGGCTAACAAAAGTCACCACACGGGAAAATAAGCATGGCTTAGAAGAGCCTGGAAGATGCAATCACAGGGTTATTTGCAGAACACTGCATGAACTTGCACTCTGATTTCTTATCATAACGCCATGATTGAAGCCTTCAAAATCAGAGGCAAATTTAGATCTCCCATTTCGAGATTACGGTAATCAGAGTCTTCTGTCACTGAGTCTCAGACTATCTGAAATACACTGCACTCTAACAACAAGGTGACAATATGGGGAAAACACTATGAGCTTTATTTTTCCCTTTCTTATATTTTCTAAGGAAGCTCTAAGAATTTTTCCTAAATCATTAAAAAAAAATCAATAGAGTCCATTATACTTCCTTCAAAACTGTTTTACACTTTTCTTACATACTTAAGAGAAGTGCAAGCCAACACTGAAGTAGGCAAGGAGGAAGAGAAAGGAGCATGTGCATTGTAAATCCAGCTCTACCACATGTAACATTTCTTAGCTTCATTCCTCTTCAGAAATGGAACGGAATGGTGTGTTTTCCACATTCTCTTGGTTGTGAGAATTAATGAGTACATAGAAAACTCCAAGCATAGTGCCCTGCACAACATAAATACTCAGTAATTACTATTCTAGAGGAAATTAGAATACCTTTATCTCCCCGAAAAGAAATCCTGTACCAATTCAGTCACTCACCATTTCCTCTCCCCCTAGTTTCTGCCAACCACTAATCTTTCTGTCTATATGAATTTGCCTATTCTGGACATTTTATATAAATGGAATCATATAATGTGCAGTCTTAGCATAATATTTCCAGGGTACATCCATGTTATAGAATGTACCACAGTTTATCTCCTTTTAAGGCTGAATAATATACCACTGTATGGATATACATTTGACCTTAAATGAAGTGGGGGTGGGACACTGATTCTCCACCCACTTGAGAATCCAAGTATAACTTATGGCCAGCCCTCTGTATACACAGTTCCTGAGTATCTGTAGTTCCACATTCATGGATTCAACCAGTCATAGACCATGTAGTACTCTAGTGTTTACTATTGAAAAAAATCTGTGTATGCATGGGCTTGTGCAGTTCAAATCCATGTTATTCAAGGGTCAACTGTACCACATTCTGTTTATCCATTCATTAGCTGATGGACATGTGGGTTGTTGGTTGTTTCTACCTTTTGGCTATTAATAATAATAATGCTACAATTAGCATTTATGTACACATTTTCATGTGGATATGTATTTTCACTTTTCTTGAGTTAGACAGCTAGGAATGGAATTATCAGGTCATAAATCAACTATATTTAATCATTTGGGTAACTAATAAATTGTTCTCCTAAGTGTCCTCTTGCATTCTCTGCAACAGCATATGGTAGTTCTGACTTCTGTGCCTCCTCGTCAATATTTATCATTATCTAACTTTATCTAGCTTTTTGATTCTACCCATCCAAGTGAATTTGAAGTGGTATTCCATCATGGCTTTGGTTTGTATTTCCCTGATGACTAAAGATATCAGACATGTTTTCATATGCTTACTGATCATTTGTGTATCTTCCTTGAAGAAAAATCTATTCTGAACTTTGCCCACTTTTTGAGTTACTTGTCTTTTTATTGTTGAGTAAGATATGCCAATTTATACATGAGAAACTAATAGCCATTTAATATATTGGAAAAAAATTGCTTGAGAGTGTGAGGGAAAATAAGATCCCTCTTATCTGTTAATAATTAAAAACAGTATTTTTAGAACACATTTTGGTGTATGTATCAACATTTTTTTACATGTCCACACTCTGCCCCTCAATTTTATCTTTAATGAATCCATGTGATAGAAGTCACTTTCACAGTATAAAGGATATATAGATTAAAAAACTACTAGCTAGGGTGTGTTAATTTATTACAATAATAGCATAAACACAGCAACAATCTATATATGCATCAACAGCAACATACACAACATATTTACTGAATGTAATACTAGGAACCCATTACAGAGAATAAAGTACATCAGGGGTTCTTGTAGGAAAGAATTTCTGTATCTCAGTTAAAGCAAGAAAGTAGTTACAGGATAACACAGAAAACAACCTTTTTAAAACTTAACTGTATATGTGTGCATGTATACATACTTACAAATTTGCAAGTTTATAAATGTATGTAATTACATATGCAAATATATTTATATATGCAAAAGTGCCTGAAGGTAACTTACCTAACTCCTAACATTTAAAGTTTTATTTACGTCTTTGAAGTCTTAAAGAACATGAATTACTTTGATCATTAAAAAACTATTAGTTCCCATCCTTATAATTACGTAATAATACAAATAACATTTGCTTAAAATACTTTGCAGGCCAGCGCCTGTGCTAAGTGTTAAAAATTTCATTTTATTTAATCTCAGTGATTATCCTAACAGCTGTATTTTGTCCTAATTCCCATTTTACACTTGAGAACATGAGGCCTAAAGAAGTTCCCTGCTTTCCCTATGGCTGTTTGTGCAGTCAACTGTGGAGCCAGTAAGATTCAAGGTTCAGTCCTGGCTCTGGCATTTGTTACTTACTGAAAATACGCCTTTATCTTTACCCGTGTGTAGTAGTATACACAACATTAGGGATTCACATTGGCAGACTTTCTTCTCAAATAATTGTAATGCCTAATTCTTTTACATCTTGTAGTTTTCCCCTTGCAATGGAATTGAAGAGATTCCTTAAAAAAACATTATTCAGGTATTTAAAGATCTGAAATGGGCCTAGTTTTCCAAAAAAGTTAAGTTTTATAATAAAATAATTCCAAAATCCAGGGCAATCAAAGTCCTATCTTCCAGTATGAGACAGATAACAGAGAGTATCTAGAAAATGCTGAGAAAAATCTAGGAGCCAAAACATTATTTTGCGTCCCAAATCTAAATTATTTTCCAGGAATCACTGTGCCTTTACAGTTTGAAAATCACTATTTATACCCTCGATTCTCTGTTTCATTTGTGGAAATAGTTATCTGTCCTATAATTTTCCTTCTGTTTGGAATCTCAAATTTCTGTCTGAAATTTCAGAGGCAAGGAAATAACTTCCATGTGCAGAAATGATAAGGATTTTGGCTTAAGAAAGATCTCAAGAGATGGCAGGCGAGAGTGTTCAAGATGGTAGCAGAACATCCTGAGCTCACCCCCGCCCACAGACACACCACAACTACAACTGCATAGGGAACAATTCTCTCCAAAAAAGACCTGAAGACTAATAGAACAGCTCCTCCACAAAAAAGAACCACAAAGGGAAGGAGAGATATAGTTGGTTCCCAGAAGCGAGTGAAAACTTCAAGTTGATAATCTTGCACACCAAAGGCCTTCAATTAAAGACGTTATTCCAACTGCTCTGTTTTATTATTGTGTACTAATCTGCATGATTTGCCTAACTGGCTCCCAATGCTCTAGGTGTCTACATGTGGAGCTGCCATAACATAGGGACACAGGGCCGGGTGCCTGGACTGCCTCAAGCCACCTAAGCAATGAAGCTCTTCCAGGATGGCAAAGTTTCTTGTTGTTACGTGATCTATAATTTTTATACAGAGAAAAAAACCTTGAACAACATGTTGAAAAACAGATTGACAACCCTACTAAGGTCCTCCAGGGTTTTGACACCATTTATCTATGCGTGAGGAGGATGGGATACCACCACTGGGAAATTCTTCACTGTACCACACTGATCCACTACAACAGGATTTAAAGGATACTATTTCCTTCTTTGTTGAAAGCTGAGCCAGGATAGTTTGGGGTCCCCCAGTTTAAATGGTAAACTGGCTGTGACTGTTTTTTCAAAGCAGCAGGTCAAGACCTCTTACAGGGCTGTGAAATCAGTTTAGTAGCTCATGGTTTACAAAGGTTTTTTTTTTTTAAGGAAACAGAACATATATATTCCATTTCTAAATAGAATTGTTTTGTAAATTATTTCATCTGTGTATAGGTTTGTGTATAAATAAATCACAGTGAATTTCTTATTGTGGGTATCAATACAATTTTTTTTTGAATAGTGTTCTATTTTACTGTGCTCTTGTAGGAGGCAAAGCTAGAGAGGGACTCACTCTGTAACAAAAACAGATTTTCCTTACAAAAAATTAGACACTTACACAGTGATTTGACAGGACTAGGCAGGAAGCTCTAAACAAACGTTCACTCTCTCAATTTTAATGTTTAACATCCTTAATCAGTGTTTTGTAGATCTCTGTGTATCAGTCTTTCACCTCCTTGGTCAGATTTATTCCTAAATATTTTATTGTTTTGGATGTGATTTTAAAAGGGAATGATTCTTTCCTTTCCTTTCCTGATAATTCATTGTTAGTGTAAAGAAATGCAACTGATTTCTGTATGTTAATCTTGTCTCCTGCTACCTTGCCAAATTCTTTTATCAGCTCTAGTAAAATTTTTGTGTGGAGCTTTCAGGGTTTTCTATCTATAGTATCATGCCATAAGATAACTTAAAAAAATGGAAAGATATCCCATGCTCTTGGATTGGAAGAATCAATATTGTTAAAATGGCCACACTGCACAAGGCAACCTATAGATCTAATGTGATCTCTATCAAATTACCCAGGACATTTTTTCACAGAACTAGAACAAAAAATTCTAAAATTTATATGAATCACAAAAGACCCAGAACTGCCAAAGCAGTACTGAAGAAAAAAGAACGAAGCTGGAGGAATTACCGTCCCAGACTTCAGACAATATTACAGAGCTACAGTAATCAAAACAGCATGGTATTGTCATAAACACAGACATCTGAATCAATGGAACATAATCAAGAGCCCAGAAATAAACCCACAGATCTATGGTCAATTAATCTTTGACAAATGAGACAAGAATATACAATGGAGAGAAGACAGTCTCTTCAGCAAGGGTTGTTGGGAAAACTGGACGGCAGCATGTAAATCAGTGACGTTAGAACACTTCTTCACACCATATGCAAAAATAAACTCAAAATGGCTTAAAGACTTAAATGTAAGACAAGACATGATGAACCTCCTAGAAGAAAATATAGGCAAAACACTCTCTGACATAAATCTTGGCCATGTTCTCTTAGGGCAGTCTACCCAGGCAATAGAAATAAAAGCAAAAATTTAAAAATGGGACCTAATTAAACTTATAAGCTTTTGTATAGCAAAGGAAACCATAAGCAAAACAAAACAACAACCTACAGAATGGGAGAAAATATTTGCAAATGATGTGACTGACAAAGGTTTAATTTCCAGTATATATAAACAGCTCATACAACTTAGTAACAACAACAAAAAAATCTAAAAATGGACAGAAGACCTGAACAAGCAATTCTCCAATGAAGACATACAGATGGCCAATAGACACATGAAAAAATGCTCAGTATCACTAATTATCAGAGAAATGCAAATCAAAACTTTAATGAGGATCACCTCATACCAGTCGGAATGGCCATCATTCAAAAGTCCACTAACAATAAATGCTGGAGAGGGTGTGGAGGAAAGGGAACCCTCCTACACTGCTTGTGGGAATGTAGTTTGGCACAACAATTATGAAAAACAGTATGGAGATTCCTCAAAAAACTAAAAATAGACTTACCATATGATCCAGCAATCCCACTCCTGGGCATATATCCGGAGGGAACTCTAATTCAAAAAGATACATGTACTGCAATGTTCATAGCAGCACTATATACAATAGCCAAGACATGGAAACAACCTAAATGTCCATCGACAGATGACTGGATAAAGTAGTGTGTTTATATAATGGAATACTACTCAGCTATAAAAAGGAATGAAATAATGCCATTTGCAGCAACATGGATGGACCTAGAGATAGTCATTCTAAGTGAAGTAAGCCAGAAGAAGAAAAAATACCGTATGATATCATTCATATGTGGAATCCTAAAAGAAGGAAAAAAAAAGGACACTAATGAACTCATCTGCAAAACAATCTTATGGTTACCAGGGAAAGTGGGTAGGAAGGGATAAATTTGGGAGTTTGAGATTTGCAAATGTTAGCCACTATATATAAAAATAGATTAAATAAAAACAAGTTTCTTCTGTATAGCACAAGGGACTATATTCAATACCTTGTAATAACCATTAATCAAAAAGAATATGAAAACAAATTTATGTATGTATATGCATGACTGGGACATTGTGCTATACACCAGAAATTGATGTATTATAACTGACTGTGCTTCAATTAAAAAAATAATAATAAAATAAAATAAAATGGAAAAAAATGTTTACTCTTCCACCGAGTATTAGAAGGCATCACACCTTTAGCCCAAACCCAAACTAGAATTCACAGGATAGTGAAAAAAAGTTAACATGTTAGGGTGATGGAACTGTAGGATGGGTTTCCTTTGTTTGCTATTTGATATAAATTGAAATCAAGACAGAAAAACATGCACTCTATCAAATTATCTAGACTTGGGTAAGGGGCTCAGGGAAAGCAACATTATATACTACCACTTTAGCAGGGCTTAAAACAGTTCTTTTAAAGCTTAGGAGAAATGGCCAAGATTATCTAGGTCATCCTTCTGATGAAGTTGAATGACTTATTTTATATCACACAGCTCATCAAACATCAGGAGATAAAACCAGCCCCTGACTGACTCCAAATCTGTTTTTTCTACTGGACTCTCTTGCCCTACTTGGTAGCTGGCTGATATCAACAGCCTTTGCTGTAGAGGAAGCAGGGAAATGAAGGAGACATAGAGCTGGGAAATAAAATCCCACCAAAGGAAACTCGAATTAGACAATTTTAGTTAGTTTAGTCTCAGGCAAGAAACGTGGTCTTCAGTTACCATATCCTGGGGGGAAAAATCATGAGATTATCATACTTTGGAGAGATGAGAGCCTACAGAGATTACTATCTGGTTCTTCTTAGAACTGGGAAACTGGTGTAAGAGAAGAGACTTAATGAGAGTCACAGAGCAGCCTGGATGAGTAATGAGGATTTAAGTCCCAGGAACCCAATTCCTAGGCTATGATTTTTCCATATCATGCTCTCTCTTATCCATAAAGATGGATTAAAACAAAGAAACAAACAACGACAACAACATGCCCCAAACCTACAAGGGGCTAAAGGAGAACTTCAAGTGTTGATACAAGTTCCTCTTGCAAACCAACCAGTGTCTGTGATGGAGGATGAGTGGCTTTATAAATGGCTGCTCCACAGCAGGGCAAGTGCTCTCGGGGGAGCAATCACTACCCATTTCTTGAACTTAGTCTATTTAGTAACCATTCTGTACCTCATAATATGCTCCTAGGCAAAGTAGATTGCATGGATATTAGGTGCAAAATCAGTTCATGAACTTTGGATAACTTTTCCCTTGAATATAATTTTTCTTTTGAGTTCTCAAATGCTCATTTCTTACTGTCAGAAAAAAAACAATCTCCAGTGGGTATCTGGGCTGAGAAGCATTCTTTAGCAAAGTTTTATTCCCACAAGACACAAGTGATCCATATTGGTGGGCAGTGTTATTACTCATTGTTTTAATAGGTGAAGAGGCTAAAAACTGAAGAGTTGATAAACTAGATTTCTTAGCTTCGCTTAAAGGATGACTTCATACACTATGCTAACGTTTATGCCTTGGTGACTCCACCCTGAGGCTGAAGATCATCACAATCTAGCCTGCTTAATGGGCTCTGTAAAGTCTGTCACACAGAGCTCCTAGCAAGCAGAAACTTAATGATGGGGCTAATGGAGACATTATTGATGAAAATGCATGAATGTCTCCTGAACAGTAAGTCAAAAGTATGCACAGCTGTCCATTTTCTAAAAACTATGAGGAATTGCTTTACAGCAGGATAAAAACTTAAGTCTTTTAGAGTTAGAGACTTGTTTTCAAATCTCAGCTCTGCCACTTTTCTAGGAATACACACTTGAGAGTCCAAATAAGAAAGTAACTTACGTAGTTTCCCCAAATGTAAAATGTGGATATCAGTGCCCTTCTCCATTTTATTAAAACATTTTGAAAAGGAAATGTATGCTCATAATACAGAACATATGGGGTAAAAGAGATTATTCACAAAATAAATTCTATTTCTTTCCTTTGTCTGATAGCCACTCAATCCTTCCTTCTGGTACAATCATTAAGTAATTCACAAGCTCCCTTGTGGAGATAGTCTATGCACTTACAAACACAGACACATTTATACAATACATGTTTTAAAGTTAAATCTGAGCACCTAGCTTTAGCCTTGCCATTAGGTACAGAAGTAAAGTCTGTAAGGCATCTAGCCTTGTATAGCATCAGAATATGAGAGAATTCTTCAAAGCATCTCATAGACCCATTTGTGAAATAGAAAGGCACTCAAATTTAAGGAACAGTAACTGAGAGGAAGCCATCACCCCCTGAGAGGAAGAATATCTGACTTATCACTCAGCTGACACACTGTATGGTACTGATGATGCTAACCATCTGTTCTTTTTCCTTCCACTGCCAGCGAATCATAAATTATCTTTTGCAGCAATCAAGTTCTACCCTTTTCTGCAGCAAGTCTCCATGGTGGAAGGAATACATCAGACCAAAAAAGGTGGGGACAGAAAACTGGCTAGAAGTTCTCAGTATGAAAAGAAATGTTTGCAAAGGCAGTTTAGGTGGATCTTGGAAGCCAAATTGGGTATTTCACTTAAGAGTAACTTTAAACAAAGAGATATTATTGAATTCACCTTAATAAATAAAAAATCTCATGTGATACATAGATTTTTAAAAATCCTTAAAACTATTGCACATTTGAATTAGAAGGTCTCTCTGGTATAGATAGCATTATTGTTCTTAATTCTTATTTTTCTTATGTTCATGCCTTTTGACAAGTGATTTTTCCATTTTTTCCCACTAGAAATAAAATATATCTCATCACTTCTTTGATTCTAGTTTTAGCCACATGACATGCTTTGGACAAAAGAATGTAGTTGAAAGGGAGAGTCACACCATTATGAGCTCAGGTCTTAATAGGTATGGGATGCTTCCATTTGCCCTTCTGTGCTTCCTGCCATCCTTGTGAGAGGATCATGCTCTAGAAGGACTGTAGTCACATGGAGCATCAGAACTGGATCCTGGCCAGGAGACAAACCAAGCCTAGATCAGATGAAGCCCAGCCAATCTGAAAATTTCATGATTAAGAATGTATGATGGTGTTTTGACTCAGTCAAATTTGATGTGGTTTGTTACACAGCATTATGGTGACTACAGCTGACTTATATACCCTCATAGATCATTACCTTTCTAAAGGGGAAGGAACTTTCCTATGTTTCAAGTTAGTATGGTGATAGGTACATAACAGGCACCTAAATTTTGTTACACTGTATTGAACCTAATTCAACAGCTTATTTTCTAAAGAGAAAACCCTGGGTTTAGAGAGGTCCAACATTTTGCTTAATGTTATAGAGCAGAGTAGCAGGAAATGCAGAATTGGATTTTCCTTTCTCCCAAATTGGGGAAAATGACCTTAAAGCAGAGTTTCTCAACCCTGTCACTATTCACATTTTGGGCCATCATTAATCTCTTATTTACTAGATGCCAGCAGCATCCCTGCCCTAGCTTTGAAAACTCTGGCCCCAGACGTTGCCATGTGTCACATAAAGTGCAAAATTGTCCCCACTGAGTACCCACAAAACTTCGGTAAGTTCTAACTGCTGTCTTTATGGTCAGCTAAAATAATGCTTACAAGAATGCAGACTGGCTAAAACACAAGGCTAACTGATGTCTTACTTATACAAATTGTCACACGTATTCAAGACACTGGAAGCCACAGTTATCAGTCAACTGAAGTCCAACATATAACTCAGATTAAACTTCCTCATCAGCCACAGACTGAAGCATGAAGGAGAGGTTTGTAGTTAAAATGTTTTTATGAAGCAAACTTCTAAAAGCTCATTCTTACGGATCCATTCTGTCCTCCTGGTTTTCTGGTTCTCTTCATCTTTTTTTTTTATTATTATTATTACAACTCAGAATCAGCAGGAAGTGAGAAAATCTCCTTTCTCAATCAGGATTTTCCTGACTCTTGACAAAGATTAGAAACCTCTTGTGGTTCATTCATCACTGGGGATAACTGATCGTACTGACTTCCACCCAGCATTAGAGGGCACTTACCTCAACACAATCTAACTCTTTAGCTCATCTTATCTGAGTAACTATTGATATTTTATAAGAGTGCTTCCACATCATGGATGTTCATTAGCATCTCCCAGAGGGCTACTACAACACATAGATGTTTAGCCTTGCCCCAGACCATCTAAATCTGACCTTCTGGTAAGGAGCATTGGTATTTAAAAAAAAAAAAAAAAATCCAAGCAACTCCAGGGTGCAGACAGGGTTGAGAACGACTGTCTTAAATGTACGTTATAGAATCTAATTAAACTTACAAGCTTTTACACAGCAAAGGAAACCATAAGCAAAACAAAACAACAACCTACAGAATGGGAGAAAATATTTGCAAATGATGTGACTGACAAAGGTTTAATTTCCAGAATATATAAACAGCTCATACAACTTAATAACAACAAAAAACCCAATACAAAAATGAGCAGAAAACCTAAACAAGCAATTCTCCAGTGAAGACATACAAATGGCCAATAGGTACATGAAAAAAGGGTCAATATTGCTAATTATCAGAGAAATGCAAACCAAAACTACAATGAGGTATCACCTCACACCAGTCGGAATGGCCATAATTCAAAAGTCCACTAACAATAAATGCTGGAGAGGGTATGGAGGAAAGGGAACCCTCCTATGCTGCTTGTGGGAATGTAGTTTCACACAACAATTATGAGAAACAGTATGGAGATTCCTCAAAAAACTAAAAATAGACTTACCATATGATCCAGCAATTCTACTCCTGGGCATATATCTGGAAGGAAGGCTAATTCAAAAAGATACGTGCACCCCAATGTTCATAGCAGCACTATATACAATAGCCAAGACATGGAAACAACCTAAATGTCCATCGACAGATGACTGGATGAAGAAGTTGTATATTTATACAATGGAATACTACTCAGCCATAAAAATGAATAAAATAATGTCATTTGCAGCAACATGGATGGACCTAGAGATAGTCATTTTAAGTGAAGTAAGCCAAAAAGAGAAAGAAATATACCATATGGCATGACTCTTGTGGAATTTTAAAAAAGGAAAAAAGAGGACACTAATGAACTCATTTACAAAATAGAAACAGACTTCCAGACATAGTAAACAAACTTATGGTTAACTGGGGAAAGTGGGTGGGAAGGGATAAATTTGGGAGTTTGAGATTTGCAAATGTTAGCCACTATATATAAAAATAGGTTAAAAAAGACAAGTTTCTTCTGTATAGCACAGGAAACCATATTCAATCTTCTATAACCTTTAATGAAAAAGAATATGAAAACTAATATATGTATGAATATGCATGACTGGGACATTGTGCTGTACAGCAGAAATTGACACATTATAACTGACTCTACTTCAATTAAAAAAATAAAACGAACATTATATGATATCACATTTGTGCTCAGAACCATTCACCATATCAAGACAACCACCTAAAGTCCTGACCACAGTCCAGGAGGGTCGAGCATGATCCAGCCCCTGCTGTTCTCTGTCTTCATCTCTAACCACTTCCCAACCCCACTCTGCCCTAGCCATCCTGGCTTCCTTGCTACTTCTCACAACACTTCAACTAACATTCTTCTCTCGGGACCTTTACCCCTGAAATTCCGTCCTCCCAGAATAGTCCTCCCCAGATGTTCCCATGGTTCATAACCTGACTTCATTCATGTGACTCCTTAAACAGCATGTCCCCAGGTACACCTTCCCTGACTTTTCTGCAGAGAAAAGCAACTTGTTACTCTCTACGCTCCAAGCTTGCTGTATTTTCTTTTGAACACTTATTAATATCTGACTTAGATTTGTCTGTGTATTTGTTCATCATCCCTTCACATTAAAGCAGAACTGATCATGTTTTGGTTCAACACGCCCAGCATTTCTCGCAGTGCTCAGAACCTAGAGTGCATTCAGAAGTTATTTGCTGAAAGTTTTGAAAAGTAAGAACTGTAAAACACGTTCATGGTTATTTTAGGCACTGAATGAGGTGCTTCATAACACCATGACCTCATTTCATCCTTGGTAATTCTCATTATCCTTAATTTATAATTAATAAACTTGAGAATAAGGAAGTTTAAGAAAACATTCAATGTCAAACAGATAGTAAGTTCTAAGATCATCATTAGGACCCAGAATTATTTTATCCCAGAATTCATTTTTTTCTCCTAACACTGATAGTAACTCAGGTCAGGTGATGAAAGCATATTCTAATATAAACATCCCTGTCACGGGAGTCCCTTTCTTGGGCAGCGTACAGTGGGGAAAACCCAGGCAGTTGAGCATCTTGTGTTGCTGACAGCCATCAACGAGCCCTGCGACTTTGAGCAAAATACTGAACTTCTTTGACCCTAGTTTTCTTACCTGTAAAATGACAGGATTGAGCAACAAGATTTTTAAGAACCCTCCAGGGTTTGAGAATTCTACCAGAGACAAGACTGGACTTGTTCTATGGCCAAAGACCATAGAACACCGGGAGAAAGTCCACAGAGGTCCAGATTCAGGTCAACATAAGGACCTGGTTTCTAACAAACACAGCTTTCTGAAAGCTGACACGTTTCTGTCACTTATCAAGTTCAGTTTTATCTTTGGGGACTACCTGGAGAGATTTCTTCCTTGTACTAAGGGCTGGACTTGAAAATTCCCAAGTTGCCTACTAATTCTGCGGTGCTCTATTTTTAATTAAGCTACATGTCTATTAAATAATTACTAGCCTCTGCCTTGTTTTCTTGTCACAGCACAGAAAAAATCGCTCATCCCCATCTCATCCTGAGACCTGACTGCTGGGCCTCCCCAAGTGTGAGGAGGAGCCCAGCCACCCCACGTCTGTTACCGCGGGGAGGCAGTCATCACAGAGCTCCCACCCCTCGTCACTCATCCTGGGCATCCCTCCCAGGGGGAGGAGTGGGAAATCAGCAGGCAGACGTCCCAGGGGGAAACTGACAACCTGGATCCCAGCAGCTAGTTTTATTATTCCTCCCAGAGAACGTGCGCAGTTGAAGCCCCACATGGAAAGTCAATCAGCACCGGGAGAAGACTCCAAGTTGCTTATTTATAAGTGGGAGCCTCATCTTCAAACAGTTTTTAAAGGAAGCTTGTCATGAGGACTAAACTGAATTTTTCATTTCAAGTCAATTCTCTAAAGGGGTTCACTGTTTTTCCTACTGCTTCTACTTCCAGAAATAAACCAAAAGCTTACATAGTGTTATCAGTGGCACCGCTGGTCAGATATCGGCTGTATTATCAAGTAACAAATGAGGTCTTTCCTTGAAGTCCCAAACAAACTGCAGAAACCCTGTAAGCTTTTCTTCCGAATCAGCGTGATGAAGTAGACCTTTCATTGCTTTATAACTCATGCCCTCACTATAATTTTACTTCCAACTGGTATTTGGGAGGTTAGGGCTATAACCATTCCAACTCCGCTCAAAAGCGGTGAAATTTAAATGTTGATGTCCTCTGTTATGCAGAAACGCTGTTAGAAGCAAAGCATAGCTCCAAAGAATTATTTCCCAAAGGCAAAATTGTTGCTGATGCTATTTAAGAAATACTACTTAGGTTTGGCTCAGCAGGGTTAAACAGACACAGAAGGAAGGAAATGTTTACCCAGCTCCAGAGGGACAGAAGGAGGGCGCACATCTGATGATGGGTGCCTCAATTGTAACTATGCCTCAAGGCACCTTTGTCAGTGGGATTTAGAGCAGACGTTGTGGCCAAGCATTGAAAATCTCATTCATGCATCAATTCTGCAAGCTGCCTTCTCTGTTACTCCTCGTAATCCTGATAGAAAAGGACATTAAGCCAGACGCCACGTTTTTGTTGCTATTACTTCCTTTCTTAATCATTAAAGAAGTGCTTGACTTTTTCTTCTCGGGAGGTTGTAGTTTTCCTTTGCTGCTCCAGTAAATTACCACAAACTTAGGGGCTTAAAACAACACAAATTTATAACTGTAGAGTTTTGCAGGTCAGAAGTTGGCATGGATCTTATCTGGCTGAAAATCAAGGTGTCGGCAGAGCTGCGTTCCTTTCTGGAGGTTCTAGGAGAGAATCTATGTTCCTGCCCATTCAGGTTGTTGGCACAAGTAACTTCCTTGCGATGTAGAACTGAGGTCCCCATTTCCTTGTTGAATGAGGGCCACTCCCAACTTCCAGAGGCCACCTACATGCCTTGGCTTGTGACCTTCAGACTAAGAGTCGCAAATCGCCAATGGAAGATGCCTCAGACATCCCACAGTTTGACCCACTTGCTGTCTACGGTTCTGCACGGCCCTCCTCCACTCCTACCTCCGCCACTGATGTCTTCCATCACCGCAACGGCAGCACGACGGTCACTGACTGATCAATTTCAAAGGCATTCATGAGGCTGAATTTTCTAGGGCATTAGAGCTATTACAGAAGTACACAGATAAGCCTGCTTGGGAGAAATTCCCTTTAGGCATTTTCTGACACGAGCTGGGAGTGACAAGCCAGTTGAGGAGATCCAGCCCTGATTATTTCATTCTTCTTTAGGAAGAAAGCTGTGCTTCTGCTTTGGGGCCATGAAAACCCTGCTCCTGCCCCCAAACTCAGGGACTGAGAGAATCTGGGCATTAGGACATGCCCCACATCCTCTCATGCTCCACGTCTCCTTTTCTTGGCCTTCCTTTGTCTCGTAAGAAGCTGTGCTCTCCCGAAAGGGTTGTTCTTGACACCAGAGCAGCAAGTACAGAGGAATGAGTATCAACGTGAACTTGGGCGCAAGTGCCCAGCTGGCTTCTTTGACTTACTGTGCTTCTAGACTCAGCCAGGCATGAGCACGTGTGAAAGGAGCACCTGTCAGGTCAACAGGACGTCAGGCACCTGAGGAGCTACAACCACAGTTCCACCTGCTTTGGGGACCAAGGCCATGCCTACTAACAAAAGCATTAGTTTGCCTGGTGTCACTCCCTTTTTCTGGAACTCAAAGGATGTTAAGCAGCCAGGTACTGACAGAGTCAAGGAATCAGCATCATGGACCTTAACTATTTCAATTTCTCCCATTCCATAACCCTTCATTTTACAAATACAGAAACAGTTCAGAGATTCGAGTTCACTTAATGATAGTTATCTTGCCGGCTCACGGCAGAGGTGGGCATAGGGCTCAGCAGACATTACACACTGTTCTCGCCGTATACTGCTGAATGAAGAAATAATTGAATATACTTCAATTACTTGGCACAGCTAGGAAATAGGTAATTCTGGTTAACTCAGGGGTAAACAATTTAGCAAGTGAAATGACCCAGCCCATGGATATCACCACTCAGCCTTGGAGCCAAAATATCTTTCGGGGATGCCTAACCTCCCAAGTTGGGAAATCTCATTGCTGTGTTTTCAAAAACAGCGCTTTGACAAGCGGCAATCTTCAGTCTAGGGAGAAGACCATCCATCACACTGTTAGTTTACTTGAAAAACTTCTCACAAAGCTGCAGAGGGAAGGTGGCTGCTGACAACTCAGCTAAGCGGAATAAATCTAGGGGACAAAATATAAATCTGTTTCCCCAACTTCAAAAAACAGGAAGGGAAATGCTTCAGCAATGTAGGAGAAACAATAGTTCTTAGTAAAATATCATTTTGATTCAAAACTAAGAGCTAGAAAACAATCAGCAAAGAACTGGCCCGTGTTATAAAAGCAATTACTGAGAGAAAATGTGAACTTCTAGATACTTCTGGTGTCCTTAGCTGGCTGCCTAGACTCAGAATTGAGACCGTTGAGGAAATCTTAACATTTGCTGAGTGCTCAGAAACCAGGTTAAAAACCTTTGTTACCCATAACTGTCCTTTTGAAACAAAGGCTTTGTTTTTAATTTGCTAGAGGCCCCACAGTTAGTGATTTCCACTTTATAAGGCAGCAAGAGTGCTGAATTTAGGGCTCTGATAGTCACGGACTTCTCAAGGGGTCCCATCCTACCCCAGGGCCTTTGCACAGGCACATTCCTCTTCCCAAATGTTTGCATTGCTAGTGTCATCTTCCCATTCAGCTCTCAGTAGCTCCACAGAGGCCAGTTACTACCTTATGAAAGGAGCCTCCCTCCATGCCCCTTCCACCCCCTCCGCAGCCATGACCTTCAGCATAACATTGTCATGGGTGTCTGGGATTGCTTACATTGCTTACTATGTACAAGTTATTTAACTTCTCTGGGCCTCCCTTAGTTTTTTCATCCAAAAAAGTAAAACACTCCCTACTGCACAGGTTTTTTTTAAGGATTAGATGATAATAGACGTTAAGCACTTGTACCCGGGACTGGCAAAGACCAACAACTCAATAAATCTTAGCTGTTCATATCATCATAATCAGAAATTCTTTATTTACTTCACTACTTGCTTTCCCCCTGTTATCCATCCTCCCAACTACAATGGAAGCTCCCCTAGAGGAAGGAGCTGGTCATTCTTCCTCACAAACATGTCCCTAGTAGCTCCAACAATGTCTGGCACATAATACTCAAAGGATGTGCTGAATGAATCAGTCACTAACCTACAGTGGGTTCCAAATTATTTGAGCCTCAGTTTTGTCTTCTGTAAAAGGGAGATAATGGCTGCCAACCCATATGGTTTTGAAGAATCAATGAGAATTTATGTCCCTATGTCTCCAGCTGGAATACATGTGCCCTAGGAAATAATCTGGAATCCTAAGGCTACGTAAAGCTTAACAGCATAGCATAGCTACTCAGAGGTTTGATTTTGCAAGAATATTCATGGGGAAAAGAGTTTTGAATTTTTATATGCATCATAGAATAATGTTTAAAGTTATTAATTTGGATTTTGCTCTTTCTGCATTTTCCCCTACCCCATTTAAGAAGGAATTTAGGCATTTTTATTCCATTACATCAAGCGTGTATGTGTTGGAGGGTGAAAACAGCAGTCCGCTTTTGGTCTCCACAAAAAAAAAAAAAAAAAAAAAAGGAAATGTTGGGGGTGATTATGCTAACTGGGCCAGAGGAGAAGAGAAGATAGACATAAGGGGAGAGAGAAAGATTTTCTCATGAAATGGGAGAGATTCTTTCTGGTGGGTGAAAATGATAAAGGGACAGAGGTGCACAGAGAACAACTGTGACACCCACAGGGCTCTCGAAAGTGGTCAATTTAAGATTCTGGGACCTTTAGATAGCTCTCAGGGACACGGAAACCCAACAACGGTTAAAACTAAATTTCCCACCAGCCAGGCAAACCAGGCACTCAGAGGAGCGGAATATGAGTTTAGAGAAATTGATGTGTCATTTCTTACAAAGTTACAGAATAAAAATCTCTCCAGTATATTGCCTTACAAAGCCCCACAAAGCTTCGTCAAATCTTTCCACAATTGGCAAAATACTGCTTTCCCGTGTCAGTCTGTCTGTTTTGTTTTTCTTTTGAGTGTATGTGTGTGGATAAGGAAGAACATACACAAGCTCAAAGACTCAAAAAATTAATTTTCAGTGACTGACTGCAAATGTGCTTTGGAATTGAAGGAAGCCAATGGTCACAGCATCAACAGCATATCAGACAAGCCACTTCCAGGAGAACAGATTAAACGCAAATCACTGGCGGTGACAGAACTACTGGTATTCATCACAGTGGCCTCCTGGGATTTTTAGATGCCCACAAACTAGTCTGATGTGTATTAACACATAAACTAGATCCCTTATGTAACTTTGTTAAGAAAAATCATAGCATTCATGGTAAAATAAGGCCTCTACCATTCACCATTTTCCTTTACCTAAAAATTCCTTTGATGAGTACTTCCCACAGGTGATCAAAGAGGTTGACCGCAACAAAGAAGTTTCAATCTGCCAATAACACAAGGAACTCTTGAAAATGCGATTAGAATGGCCACTGGAGCCCGAAAATATTGTGCTGGTCAGCTATGGGTATCACTTGGGGACAGCGGTCTTTGGTGATGGTTTTGAAACTCAAACTTACCAAAGTGTATAATACAATAAAAAATACTGTCACCATCTGTACCAACACATTACACAATTCTGGGCTCTTGAAAGACTTGACACTAAGACACAGAAGAGAAATTCCCTCAATGTTGAACCTTTTATGTTGGGTGATGTTTAATCTGCTCTGATTTGGCTCAATTGTCACAAATGGGCAGATTCAATGTAACATCATCTTGTCAATAACCTACGAGTACAGAACTGCGTTCTCACTAGTGGAACACTTAAAATATTATTTCAACAAGCAGAGTAAATACATAATGAGGACTAGAATACAAAACCTCGATGAACATGAGACTTGAAAGAAGCTTCTTGCTGCGCATTCAAGCAGCCCACTGCTGGCTACTTCCACTCAGGTGGTGTTTGTTCACTTACTCGTATGAGTACTTTTAAAAACACACTGAATACATGAATGAACTTTCAAAGTTAAAAATAAGTGGTCTACAAGTTCAAGGTACTTTTATTACAGTTACTCAGAGGGATTTCTGAGAGGCTTCTTGGGTTCTTTCTGCCCTACAGCGTGGACTCTTATTTGACCATGTACCAGAGCTGGTGTGTGGAGTTATACACAGTAACAGCAACACTGGTTGGTAAAACACTGAAATAGCTGCATAGAGGCTGGTAAACTGCTGTCACTCCAAGCTCCTCCCACGCCTACCTCTGAGAGCCTCAGGATGTGCCCCGATTCAGCAGCTCTCTCCACTGGGCCCCCGGAATCCCACCGACCTTTGTTCTCATTGGACAATTCCCGGGCCACGGAGGTCATTAAGGATTGTGAACATGCCCCACGTGTTATACTCTGTCTTTTCTTCCCCTGCTATGCCAGCCTTAGATGCCTTTTGCTCTCCCTTCATCTGTACTTCAAGAGCAACCTTGGTCCTCACTGCAGTCAGAATGCCCCCCATGTCAACAGCATACAGGGACTAGTTAAGGGACAGGTGCGTGCCACCCGACTCAACCATGAGAATTCTGCTGGAGTCACTGAGACAGAGGCACCTGTTTTCCTCTGGCATGTAACTCTGATAGAATAAAAGCAGAGGCTGGTGGGCACCATCTTTGCCACTGCAGTGGAAGACTCTAATGGTTGGGGGGAGCGTAAAGCCAAGACAGAAAAAGCCAAGTCTAGGCACGGTTAAAGACTCTGTGAGCCCCTGGGTCCAGGACTTGATGTGGGTTAGATGCACCCCCAGACTTTTCAGGTAAGGAGCCTAGAAGTTGATTATTTTGCTTGAGTCGGGGTACCACCTGGAAGAGAGTTCTCAAACAGAACTTTTAAATCATTTTCCCATCTCCAAAAAATGAAGAAAGCCCAAGTTTTTGCCACAGGCCCTTGAGCTCTCATAGCTGACTTCTTCCTCTTCGTGTAAGGCTCTGCCATTCATCACTATTTAAGCCGTAAGTTAACAAGTTCACAGGAAACACCGCTTAGGGAGGATTACCTCACTGGGATTTCCAAGGGTAGCATGAGGCCTAGATATTTTATAATAGCATCTGAGATGGAAGAGCTGCAAAGGAAAGGGATAGGGAACTCCAGGAGAGAAATTTAATAAACTGCTACAAAATCACCTGATTTCTACCTGGGCAATTATATTCTGATTAAACCAACTGCTGGGTAGTAAGATCCAAAAAGCAAAATGGTCTCACACTGGGGGAAGAGCCTCTGTTCTCCATTTTCTTATGTTGCAAGGATAACGGGGAAAGAACAGGAAGTGAAATGAACGTTTAGGAAAGAGAAGTTGAGGCTTCTAACTAGTACTGTGTTTCTCCCCAAGGGGTCAGGTGTGGGGAAGCAGCAGACTATAGTGACGATCATGATTTGAATTTAAAGCAGCTAAACGCCACGCTCCCATCAAGTAACCGGAGGAAATGGACGACAGAAACAGCTCTCAAAACATGCTACCTGGACCAGCAGCAGCAGCACCTGGGGGCTTGCTAGAAAGGTAAATTCTTGAGCTCCACCCCAGACCTACTGAATTAGAAACTCTGGGGGTGGGTCCAGCAATCTGCGCTTTAACAAGCCCTCCAGGTGACGTAGATTACACAGGTAGTTGAGGACTGCGTGGAGAACTTCTACGGGGAGAGTTCTCAAACCTTGCTCCACAGAAGCATCACCTGGGGAGCTCTTCAAACTCTCCAAACAGCAAAACATGCCAATTATCTCAGAATCTTTGGAGGTGGGAATCAGTTATCAGTGATTTTTGAAACTCCAAAATTACACAAGAGTACAAAGCATTGAACCCCTGGATATATTTAAAACAAACAAACCTCTCAAACCAGCCTTTCAAGCAGTAGCATCAGAGAAAGTCAAAATTCTTAATTTTCACTTTATTTTACTAAACACTAGATAATCTAGAAACTTCTTGCAGTCTAACTCCTTCATATGAACAAGACTCTTTAAATATCCAAGTCCCTCTCGCTTTTAAAATCTCCATTTAAACAAGATAATCTTTGTGGGGAACTTCACGTGACCTTCGCCTATTTTCTCTGATTGTCATTCACATATTTCAGTCAAAAGTTCTTTCTGGCGGGGTTAAAGCGATCCATCTTTTGCCTAAGTGAACAGAACTACCACTGGGTCATATATCAGAAGCAGGTGGGAAGTACCTTATATTTATTACCTGCCATCTTTTTCCTTAAAAATTCATTTGTCATTAAATCACTTAAACCCATAGAAGTAAGTTAATAAATCCACTCATGCATTGTGTCCCTGAGGATTCGATCATAAAGTTCAGTCAGCAACTGTATGACTCAGTCTTAAACTGACAACAAAAACATCGACAGTAATGAATATATTAAAATGTTAACAGATACCTTGCCTTCTTGTACTTTTACCGTCACTTTGCCTAGCTTTACAAGAACAGGAGAATAGCGTACATAAAGTGTTTACTATAGGAAGAGTTCAATCATTTTATATGCAGCAACAACCAGAAAAAAAAAATTAACACCTCCCTTAAAAAAAAAACTTAACCCCTCACGAGAAATCCTACAAGCATAAGAACTAGCCAGGAACCTTCACCAGCAAGTCACCCCACTCTCCTAATGTCTTCACAACACATTCACTTTATTTTTCAAGTTATAAAAGTCATCATCAGCGCCCTACACGACCTCCAGGAATCTGCCCTGACTACTCAGGCTGGAGACCGTAACACAAAACTTCTACCGAGTTTACTTTCTGGGGCTGTCAGGAGCACAACACTTCATATTTAAAAGGCAACGAACAGAGGGAGGGGAAAAGATTCCACACCTTGTGTTCCAAGAACGCTGGGACAGCAGATGTGCTTAAATATTTAATTTCATATGAGAAGGCAAAACACCATACTAGGGACTGCCTGTAAACGCCTTTAGAGTTTAAGAGGAAACCCGTGAGAACAAGATGAGATCACAGGCGTGAAAGTACCTTGAAAAATGAAAGTACCCGGAAAGGAAGGGAAGCATTGGCCATATTTAGCCAAGGCCTCACTTTCTTGGTAAGAGTATTGTCAAAAGGTGTCCTACCTGTCTCCGTGCTGCTGGCCACCTCAACTCCGGAGCAGGGAGAAGGCAGACTGGGTTTAACCTTCCGCAGGGCCCGCTTCCTGAGTCTTCTCACCAGCGTGGGCTTCCCGAGAAGAGAGGCGGTGAGGAGACACCGAAGCCTCTGAGCGGTTCTCCGCCTGCAAGCGCTGAGAGCCACAGAACACACACCTGGGCCTGAGTGGGCCGTCCCCGCGCTGGGAGCCCACACCGCCCAGGAGGCGAGGCCTTCCCAGCGGAGCTCAGCCGAGCCTGCTCGTTCAGTCCTGCCTCCGTCCGCCCAGCAAGCCCTTCTCATTGCAGCCCCTTCCTCTCATGACCGCCCTGCAGTGTCTGGGAGGAGGGTGAGCCGCCTTGGCTCACGTACTCCAAGTGGGGGCCATGGACCCGCAACACCTGCATCACCTGAGAACTTGGAAATGCGGAGTCAGAGGCCCCACCATGCCTGCTGAATCAGAATCTGCTTTGTACCCAGATCTCTGGGTTTTCTTTTTTTTTTTTTTTTTTTTCTATTTTTTATTGTAGTAAAATACATGTAACATAAATTTACTACCTTAGCCATTTTTAAGTGTCCGATTCAAGAGTATTAAATACTTTAGTTGTGTTGTGCAAACATCACCACCATCCATCTCCATAGCACTTTTCATCTTGCAAAACTGACACATTATACCCATTAAACAATAACTCCTCATCTCTCCCTCCCCTAGTTCCTGGCACTCATCATTCTACTTTCTGTCTCTGTTTTTGACAACTCTAAATATTTCAGTCATATAACTGGAATCATACAGTATTTGTTCTTTTGTGATTGGCTTATTTATTAGCATGTCCTCCTTGTTCATCAAAGAATTTCCTTCCCTATTAATGCTGAATAATACCTCTGTCCGCAGCCTTAAGTGAGTAGGCCGTTGGGCTGGGGCCAAAGTTCACAGTAGCTTGCACCTGGTAAGAGGTCAATGTACACATGCGCTAGTAGCGTGAGTCAGCATTATGAACATTACGCATGCGCCAGTAGCGTGAGTTGCATTATGAACACTGTGCATGCGTCATTAGCATTATAAAAGGACAAGTGGTTACACCTGAGCACTGCCCTGCGCCTGCGGCACCTGCTTGTTCTGCAATAAAGTGCTGTTTTGATCCATGTCGGCTCCTCGCGCATTTTTCCCGTTGGGCAGCTCACCTCCTGGAATCCATCTTCAGCCTCCCTCGGCTGACAACTACCTTGTGTGCATATACCATATTTTGCTTATTCAATGATCTGTTGATGGACACCTGGATTTCTTCCACCTTCTACCTGTTGTGAATCATGCTGCTATAAACATGATGTACAAATGTCTCTTTAAGACCCTGCTTTCAGTTCTTTGGAGTGTATACCCATAAGTAGAATTGCTGGATCATATGGTAATTTTATTTCAATTTCTTGAGGAACTGCTGTACCACTTTCCACGACAGTTATGTCCATTGTACCTTCCTACAGACAGCACACACAGGATCCAGTTCTCCACATTCTTACCAATACTTGTTATTTTGGGTTTTTTTTTTTTTTTTTTTTTTGATAGTAATCATGCTAATGTGTGTGAGGTGGTATCTCAATGGATAGCTTTTATTTGTATTTCTCTAATGATCAGTAATTTTGAACATTTTTTGTGTACTTATTGGCCACGTGTATATCTTCTGTGAAGAATTATCTTTTCAGGTCCTTTGCCCAGTTTCAAATCAAGTTTTTTGTTGTTGAGTTTTAGGAGTTTTCTATATAATCTGGATATTAATCCCTTATCAAATACTTGATTTGCAAATATTTTCTCCCATTCGTTGAGTTGCCTGTTACTCTATTGATATCAACTTTTGCTATACAAATTTTTAAATTTTTCATGCAGTGCAATTTGTCTAATTTTTCATTTGTTGTCTGTGCCTTTGGTGTCATGTCCAAGAAATCTTTGCCAAATCCAAGGTCAAGAAGTTTTATCTTATGTTTTCTTCTATGAGTTCTATACTTTCAGGTCTTATAGTCAAGTCTTTGATCCATTTCAGATTAATTTTTATCTATGGTGTTAGTGTCCAACTTCATTCTTTTCCATATGGATATCCACTTTTCACAGAATCATTTGTTGAAAAGACTATCCTTGCTTATTGAATGATCTTGGCAACCTTGTCAAAGATCCTTGGACCATATATGCAAGGGCTTATTTCTGGGCTCTCTATTCTGTTCCATTCCATTCCATCTGTTCCATTCCATTCCATTGCATTCCATTCTATTGGTCTCTATGATTGTCATTATGCCAGTACCACAGTCTTTTGATTACTATAGCTTTGCAGTAGGTTGTGAGATAAAAAAGCATTGTTCTTCTTTTTCAAGATTATTTTGTCTATTTGGGGGTCCCTTGAGAGTGTATGTGAATTTTAGGATGGGTTTTCTATTTCTTCAAAAAAATGTCATTAGGATTTAGATAGGGATTGCTTTGAATCTATAGATCTCTTTGAGTAGTAGTGACAATCAAACAATATTAAGTCTTCCAATCCACGAACATTTATTTATATCTTTTAAAATTTCTTTCAACAATGTTTTGTGTAGTTTTCATTGTACAAGTCTTTCACCTCTGTGGTTAATTCCTAAGTATTTTATTTTTTTGATGCTATTATAAATGGAATTGTTTTTGTAATTTGCTTTTCAGATTGTTCATTGTAGATGGTATAGATATGCAACTGATTTTTAATCTGTTGACTTTGTATCCTGCTACTTTGCTGAATTCATTTATTAGTTCTAATAGTTTTTTTGTGGAATCTTTGGTGTTTCCTACATCTATGATCATATAATTTGTGATCAGAACAGAAATAATTCTACTTCTTAACTTTGTAAGTTGATTCCTTTTCTTTCTTCTCCTCGCCTAATTAAACTCGCTAGCACTTCCAGTACTAGTTAAATAGAAGTGGTAAAAGTGTGTATCTTTGCCTTTCCATCTTTCACCATTCAGTCAGATATTTGCTGTGAGTTTTTCATGTATGGTTTTTATTATCCTGAGGTAGTTCCCTTCTATTTCTATTTTGTTGGGTGTTTTTATTGTGAAAGAATGTCAAATTTTGTCAAATGCTTTTTCTGCATCAATTGAGACAATCATTTGGGGGTTTTTTTCTTCATTCTATTTATGTGGTGCATTACATTGATTGATTTTCACATGTTGATACATTGTATATGCACAGACATAAGCTAATAATTTTTTAAAATGCATTAGTTTCTTAAATTATGTAGAAAAAAATTACAGTTACAAGCTAAAGTTACAATAATATTAGCTTTCAGGCTAATAAATTGGTTTTTTAAAAAATGTATTAGTATTAAATCATGTAGAAAATCATGTATTAAATCATGTAGTAAACAGAAAGAGCAGTTACAGACCATTGTTATGATAATAGGAGCTTTCATAATTGCTCATGTATTTACCATCATTGGGGTTTTTATTTCTTCATACAGTTTTGTGCTACTGCATAGTGGCCTTTCATTTTCATCCTGCAGGACCACCCTGAGCATTTCCTGCAGTCTATTGGTAACAAATCCCCTCAGCTTTTGTTATCGGGGAGTGTCTTAATTTTTCCCTCACTTTTGAAGGACAGTTTTGCTAGATAGGTTTTTGGTTAACCTGTTTTGTTTCTTTTAGCACTTTGTATGTATCAGCCCACTACTTATGGCCTCCAAAGTTTCTAATGAGAAATCTGCTGATAATCTTATTGATGACCTCTTGTATGTGATGAGTTCTTTCTCTCTTGCTGCTTTCAAAATTCTCTCTTTGTCTTTGACTTTTGAAAGTATCTCAGTGTTGGTCTCTGAATTCATCTTACTTAGAGCTGATTAAACTTCTTAGATATTTATATTTTTATCTTTCCTCAAATTTTGGAAGTTTCCAGCCATTATTTCTTCAAATATCCCTCTCTGCCCCTTTATCTCTCTCTCTTCTCCTTCTGGGATGCCTCAGTGAGTATGTTGGTCCACTTGGAATCCCACAAGTCCCTTAGCTCTGTTCACTTTTCTTCAAAGTTTTTTTCTGTTCCTCAGACACAATAATTTTCATTGCCCTATCTTCAAATTGCTGATTCTTTCTTCTGCCTATTCAAATCTGCCTTTTATCCCTGTAGTGAAATTTTCATTTCAATAATTGTACTTTTCAACTCCATGATTTCTTTTTGGCTTCTTTTTTAAGTTTTCTATAACTTTATTGATATTTCCATTTTGATTACACATTGTTTTCTTGACTTTCTCCACATTTTCCTTCAGTTCCTTGAGCATCTTTAAGGCAGTTGTTTTATAGCCTTTGTCTAGTATATCTGCCATCAGATCTTTTTCAGTAACAGTTTCTGTCTATTTCTTTCCTTTTAATGGACCATACTTTCCTGTGTCTTTGGATGCCATCTAACTTTTCTGATGAACACTGGACATTTGGATATAATAATGTGGTAGCTCTGGAAATCAGATCCCCCCCTCCATCAGAGTTTGCTGTTTTTTTGTTACTGTTTTTATTCATTGATTTTTTTTTTTTTTTTTGCATTGTTGTAGAGTATCTCTGTGCTAAGGATCAGAGTATGGTGTAAACTTAAGGTCTTCACAGGTCTTTTCAGAGCCTTTCCCTGGGCATGCACAGCACAGCCACTTTCTAATATACCCTGTATATGCAGTTGTTCTAAAATGTCTCGGTACTTACTGTTTGCCTCCCAAGAGGAGAAAAATAGTAAAATGAAAGGAGTGGTGAAGGGGGCCATTCCTTTAAATTACTTGGAAGTCACTTCAGCCAGAGGGGCGTGGCTTGCAACAATAGGAGGGAGGAGCCACAACAATGACTGCCCACCTCTGTCAGCACCTCTGTGATAAGAAGCAGCAAACGGTGCATGAATTCCCAATATTTGGAGGATAGGGTCTTTCTGCCCTCCTGGCTCCTGAAAGCTGCATGCAGATTCACTGGGCACATGTTCCTGGAATGAATGGGGGTATGGTTAGCTGTTACTGTGCTAAGGGTGGGGGATGGGTAGCTATTAACTCACTAAGAGCTGAAATTGACCAAAATTAGCTATAATTTATCATCCAAGCTTTTCCCTGAAAGTTGCAAGCCTTCAATAGACTTCAAAGTTCCTGAAGTACATCCAAAAGTTAGTTATATCAGAAAGATCCTGACAGTGAAATTGTTGTCTAGGTGGGGAGGTAAATTCCTGGTGCTCCCTACTCTGCCGTCTTCCCAGGATTCTCTGTCTCCGGCTGATCTTTATGCATATTTTAATTTGAGAAGGCTGAGTCCCATTTGGCTCACCATTTGCTCTAGAACTTTTTCTGAGCACATTGTTTCCATCTTCAGGTGTTTGTTGGAACCTGGCTTTTCCATGATGATGCTACTTTGCAACGTCTCTGAAGTAAAGTCTGACCATTGTCACTTGTCCTTGGACTGGAGGGACAAGAGACTGCTTTGTATGATTTAGAAAAGGCCACTCTCGGTGCCATTTCTGTGCCAGGCACTGTTAGGTCCTTGTACATCCATTATCTCATTGAAGCCTCACTGTGAGTTACTGTAGGAGATACTGTTATTACTTCCAGTTTGCAGAGGAGATAATCACGGGTTATTAAGGTGTCGTCTCCTGAGTAAAATCACTCAGCTCCTAAGTGTCAGCTGAGATTTAAGCAACATTATATCTGAGTCCAGAAGCACCATTGTGGCCTGTCTCCCCATACCCAGTCTAGACTGGAGTTTGTCAGCTCTCTGGCAACAATCCCACTGCCTTTTTTATGGGTTTCTATTGCTGCCATATGAGATTACCACAAATGTAGCAGCTCACAGCAACACACATGTATTACCTAACAGTTCTGTGGGTCCGAAGTGCCAGGGTGCTGGACTGACTTCTCTGCTTTGGGTCTCATGACACCAAAATCAAGGTCTCAGTTAGACCAGAGGTTCTGGAGGCTCATTTAGGTTGTTGGCAGAATTCACTTCCATGTGGTTGTGGGGCCAGGGTCCCTATTTTCTCACTAGTTGTTGGCCAGGGGTTGTTCCAGAGGCCTCCACATTCCCTGGTTTGTGGCCCCTCATCTTCAAAGTCAGGGGTAGTGGGTTGAGTCTTTCTCACACTTTGAATTGCTCTAACTTCCCCTTCTGCCTTTTCTCTCCTATTTCCAGCTGCAGAAAATTCTCTGCTTTTAAGAACTATTGTGATTAGATTGGATCCATGTGGATAATCCAGGACAGTCTTCTTATTTTAAGGCTCTTAACTTTAATTCAATCTGCAAAGTCCCTTTTGCTATGTTATGTGACATACTGCCAGGTTTTGGGTTTTAGAAGATGGACATCTTTGGGGACCTTTCTACTATCCCTTGAACCTCCCACCACTCAACTACATGACTCCCATCTTCCCTTGTCATATCATTAATATTTTTTGTTCTTCATATAGTCACCTCAATTTGTGGTGTCCTCACAACTGCTTCCTGTCTCACTCCTGACATCACCCTGAGATACATTTATGACCACTGTGGTGACCGTCTTTCTTACCATGAAGTATTTCCACCTCCAATCCACTTCTCACGGCCATGCTTTGTTTTGTGCTTGCCCACAGGAAACCTGTAGAAAGAAATAGAAAGTTGTTCTCCAGTTGCATATGGGGCTGAGTTTGATCACAACATTACTAGCTTGTATTTGATAGTTTATGTATGCAAAATGGATTAATGTCAATTTTAAGAAGCATGAACAATACCTGGTAATAGAAGATATGATTATACATCATCCATCAAAACATGTCAGTAAACTGATTTTTAAAAAATAAAGGCTAAACAATTTCATAGACTCAAATGTCTGGGTTCGGTAGAAAGAAATACAATTTTGGAATGAAGCCTTTTAACAGTCCTGTGGAATGACATGAATTGATTTTGCCATTGAAATTTGAATTCCCTTGCTGCTTTTAAAAACATATTAAGCAGGAGATCAGTACTAAATTTGGTTACATCAGTATGATTTTAGAAAGAGGGAGCATGATTTACATGCTGTATAAAACTCATTTTTTCCATTAGGGATAGAGGAATGCACCATCTTCTCGATGAAATCACATATGATCTCAGTTAAGGAGGAGCCTCGGAGGTGCTGTTGCACATAACGCAGACTAAGAAGACACTCAGGGTTGTTGCTTTACTGCAACGCTTTACCCACGGTAGCCAAAAAAGGCAGCCCAGGAAGCACCCACCCCATTGCTTCTGGACTGCCACAAAACTGCCGGCCTGAACCTTCAAACTTTCTCAGAGGAGAAACGGCATCTTTTAAAAAGAGATTTTTATAAATGACTTGTAAA
This sequence comes from Camelus ferus, assembly GCF_009834535.1. Classification (NCBI taxonomy): domain Eukaryota; kingdom Metazoa; phylum Chordata; class Mammalia; order Artiodactyla; family Camelidae; genus Camelus; species Camelus ferus. The sequence goes on along the minus strand of NC_045712.1, from coordinate 2,613,137 downwards.
AATGAAATATTCAGGCCTTAAGAGATTTTTTTGAAATTGGGCTTGATTTTACTTCCCTGAATCCAACCACACAGCCCAAATAGTCTGTAAACTTTAAGAGCATAAAATAAGGTTCTTTGTTAAAAAAAAAAAATTCCCTGGTGTGGAGATTTTTCTGATTTGGTAGGTTTGGAGTAGCAGTCAGGAATCTGGTTGTTCAATAAACACCCCATCTAAACCTGTTAATGATCATTGTAGACGGGCCGTGCTTCCAGGAGCACTGTTAGAGCATTCCTTCTCCCGGCTGCTATTTCAAATTATGAGGGAGGAAGAAAGGAAAAAAAAAAGGAGAAAGAGAGGAAAACAGGAACAAGGGAAAGAACTGCAACCATAACTTTCAAAAAAAAAAAAAAAAGGTGTGTTCTGCCTTTTCTCCTCACTCCTTCCCATTTCACAGTACTAATAACAATACCTCCAACTAAAAGTCAAATTTCACCTTTCATTAAGAATTCATGGCTTCCAGAAAGCTGGAAGCTCTAAGAGCCCTTCAGTGACTCAAGTGGAAATGCTTCTAAAAGGCTAAAGGAAGAGCCACAGTTTGAGCCATGTCCCCCAAGTCTCCCTGAGATGGGCTTCTAGCCAGATGGACACAATAGCAAATATAGATATATATATATAATGTTCTCAATGAACAATCACCCTCATCATTTCAAAATACAAAGGCTGATAGAAATTTGGAACAGTGGTGTCAATCACAAGTCCCCACTGACAGTGTAGTCATTGGAAAATCATTGGAAAGGAGCTACCCCTTCAAGAGTTTTCATTTGCAGTCAAGTCGAGGGCTATTCTCGTGAAGCAAGCAGCTGTTTGAGGGACAGAAGCTCAACCCCAAGTGGGAAAGCAACACCATAAGGGTGCCATGAAAAACATCCAAAAGCTCAGCCTGGAAAGCCAATCTGTTAAGTTTTGCAAGTTACCAAATGAGGCCATGCTGATGGATCGCCTCTAGGTAGTCCTTCTCAAACAAGAGATTTAGATCCTTTTAATGAAATATGATACTGAACACAGGAAGTAAATCTCCAACTGCAACAACACCCTACTTACTTTCAACTATATTTTTTTAACAGTTATTGAACACCTGTTGTGTGTAAGTGCCACACTGTAAGGTGGGGATGAGGGATTGTATAATTAATAGGACATGGTGTGGCGTCCCCAGAAGGACTCACAATCCAGCTGGGATCTAACTGTGAGTAAATAATCCCCAGACAGGGACAAAAGGGATATGGAACATTCCATTCTCAAGGTTCAAAAGAGCAATGAGAGCAAGGAAAGTAAAGGAACATTTCTTTAGTGCTTCTTCCATGCCTGGCACTATGCTAAGTTCTGTGTATTTGTTACTTACTGTTGGTCAAGTATGTGGCTAGTTTTCCCTCACATCCTAGAAGCAGGCTGCTGGAATATAAGGCAAAGTTTTGACTGGATGGCTATGATTTCCCCCATCAAACAAACAAACCACAAAAATAACCTTCAATTTCTTGAAGCCTTCCTCATTGCTAAGTTCATAGCTTGTTTAACTACAAAGTATCCCCTTAACAGGAAATGCCTTAGTGTCTAAATATCCAACAGCAAATTCCGAATTCAAAGGGAAGAACACAATCTGATTGCAGGTCTCTTACTTCGCACTCACAATGCCCAGTTCCTAATGCCCAGCTCCTGATGCCCAGTTCCCTCATAAAAAGGTGTTCTCAAATGTAGGACCTAAAATGAAGTCAGGTGAAATCTAAACTTGACATAAAACCACACCCGGAGCCAGCCCCAGACCCAGATCTTGTGTCCTGAGTTTTCCAACACTACTCCTCTCTCCAAACCAAAGGCCCGCACAGCAGGGCCACAGCAGAGTTTATATTTGAATCAATATTGCTGCGTTCCCACTGGACATGGACTTTTTGGAAAGAGACCAGTTCTCCCTGTTCTTTCTCCTAAGCACAAAACTGGGTACATTGAAATACAATGCTATTTTTGAAATCTTGAGGTCCTGAGCTGCAGGATCCCAGGTCTTGAATGCAAACACTGCCCACTTGCTTGAGTCAAAGGCAGAGTGGAAAATCTGAAAACAGAACCAAGCAATTTAATATGTTGCTTCAACTTCCAAATTACTGAGAGAATAAACTTAGTAATACCTATCTACTTCTCAGGATAAGATAATTTATGAAGATTTTTGCCTTTTTCAGAAATTTCACAAACCAATGAAATTTGATGTTTTATATTCCACCCACATTGCAGAAATTAATAGGCTTCCCTGTTCAGAATAAGCAATGAGGACTTTGTCCTAATTGGGAGGAGTCCAAAATGTTGTAAAAATTTTTTTCTGGTCCCTCTTCAATTCATTTTAATTTTTGTCTTTTGCATGGTCTTGAAAATTAATTATCTGAAAGGGCAGCTTTATATATCATTATGATTTTCTCAACTAATCTTTCTATGTGGGGCTATAAAGTCAAAAATTAGTTGATTACAAGCAGACAAATAATAATTTCTCTTTTGGCAATTGCTTCTTTTGATTAGATATATTCTCTGTAAGTTATGCTTGACCCGCTGATTATTCAAAATAAATAAAAACCTTAAATAACCTTTGGAACAATATATTCTGTTGATTTTCAATAATGCTAAAATAAGAATAATAATAATAAAACAGCAACAACAATAATAAGAATGAACTAGTTTAACTAAATGACATACTTTATCAGACAATCCAAATGGTGACACATAACTCTATTCTCCTATTATTTTCTCACTTTTAAGATACCTTTTTTTATAACTTTTATTCAGTACACAAAATGTATATTTAAAAATTCATGTTAAATTAAAAAAAAAAAGACATAAGGCACATATAATGCTCAAAGGCCAAATCAGTAAATTGCTCATTTTTGTAAAGGCACATTCTAAATGATTCTGAGAGACGAAAGGACATACTGCTCTGATCATTTAAAAATAAGATATCAAGGCTCTAGACTCCATTGGGAAAAATGTTTATCTTCAGAAATGAGCTGGCTTTTTTTTTTTAAATATATGTACTAATTATTGTTTCTAAGAACAGATTAGATCTTTAGCTTTTTAAACTTACATAGTTATCAAAGGAATAAAGCCAACTACAAAATAAGAAACAACAGAATGAAGTAATCCAATCATAAATCAAATCATCCAATCAAAAAAATAATTAACAATAATAATAAGGACACAAATGAACTAATATTATTTTGATTTCTTGAATATGTGTAAGCACACTTGACTGTCCTTTATGATAAGACAACTTTTAAAGGAAGCTAGACGAATTGAGTGACAATATATCCCCCATGACCAGACTTGGCTGCCGAGGGCATATTCTCATGCCTTTAGACAGCTAACGATTTTAATTCTGAAGTTACATCTGTTAGCATTACCTCTAGAAGCTTATTTCCTGTTGTATTTAGTTTATGTGCATTTAGTGAGATGAGTTCTTTGGACTGGTTATTTCCTCCACACACAAATGTCTGTTTTCAGACTGAAATGCAAACCTGATCTTACACATCCACTTTCTCCATAAGGAAATGGACATTGCTAATGAACATGTACCCAGAGAATATATGGTGATACAAAAAAGAAAAACCTAAAAATAGGGACCCAGGGCGAAGAGTGTCCCCAAGCATGGCACAAGGAGCAGTGGTGATAAACCGAAATCACTGCAGCTGGTACATGGACAAACATTTTTGTTTTCTGGGTTATCTATTTACTTGACTACCTTTTAGGGAAAATATATCACTAGTACAATAAACCCCCAAATTTTATGGCCCAAAATGTTTGAAGTAAGTAACAGGTATGAAAAGCAGGTTGATTAAGAAAAAACATTAAGAAACTACTATTTGGGTGGCACTGCGATGAGGCAAACACTGCAGGGCGTCCTGAGTGACCCTCCGGAGGTTGGTAAGCATTGGCCCCGCGGTACAGAGGATACAGAACCTGGCAGGGGACCCTGGCTCAACCATTTAATAGCTGTCAGGTTCTGCATTTGTAAAACCCTTCCCACAAGGGCCTGCTGGGAGAATTTTAAAAATCCACCTAAAGTTTTTAGAATGGTGCTGTCCACCTGGTAAGCTCTAAATAAATGACAGCTATAACCATTCGTCACAATAAAAAGTCTCATTCCAGGCACCCATCTCACAAAACAAAGTACACCCCTTGCACTGGGTGGATATGGGCACTGAAGCGTATGGTTGGAAAAATCATATACAGCTGTTTACTTTTTTTTAAGAACTGATGAAAACATGGAAACAAAGTGGCCTTTAATAATAATTACTCTTTTAAGCTAAAGATATGTGTGTACTCTGGTTATTTATCATGTAGCATTAACCTTAAGTTCCTTTTGCTTAGGGACTGTGATTTTTTTAGTCTTGACACCTTCTAAAGTGGTAAACATGGAGTTTTCACCTAACTGGCTCATAATAAAGTATGGGGATAACCACCATATATATTGCTTCACCGATTTTGAAGATTTCCTTATCTACCTTGACCTTGACAGGCAGTAAATATTCACAAAATACACAGCTTTTGACTAGATGTGTTTTGCATCCTTGGTAGGGGAAGTCCTCCTACCACGTCCAGCATCACCTGTTTAAGTATTCTCTGTGATGTTATACTCTCTGTGCTGCATGTGTCTGCCCTGTTTCTGAATCACACATAGAAAGTCCTAAAACATCAGCAACAGCGTCGGATTACTGCAGCCCATTCACCTTTTCCTGCTCTGCTTGTTCACTGAGTGAGGGTTCTTGTACGAAGGATAAAAAAAATAAACCTAGGTCTTTTCCTCCATCTGTACGGGGTACTTCAGAGGTGATCAACACACACTTGCTTACGTGTTGGTTTTCTAAGCAGTCAGGTGTAAATTGCTCGCAGAGCACTCCCACATCCCTTCTGAGAGTCTGTGCTTAACCATTGTTCGTTTAATGTTTTAAAATCTTCTTTAGATAGACAAAAAGGATCGCAACGATACTCACCCCTTTCTCCCCTAAAAACACTAAAGCCCAGAGGAAGTCTGATTAGTGGCTAGCATCGTGGGACCTTCATAAACGTCATCTGAACTGGTTTTTAGGTGATACTTGAATCTGAATGCCTATTCTGCTTACCTCCCTTGTATGATTTATAAGGGTTGATGATGACATTTTTAATCCTCCTAAATGTGCATCTGAAATATGGTCTAAAAGGAGCACGCGAGGTAAAGAGAATCATTTCTATTTGTTGAAGCCTGATACGTAACAGCGGAAACATGAAGACAATCAAATGCTCATTGACTGAGAGCCGGCGCCCCTGTTCCAAGCTGTACGCCATGTAGCTCTGAACATAAATGAGCCAAATCTGAGTATATTCATACCCCGGGGTGTCCAGGGTATCCTGCACAAGCAATAGGAGGCAAGTGTGAATGGTATGACATGCTTGAAAACAACCCCGCTCTGCGCACATATCCAGTCTGTACATAGAAAAGTCCTGGGAAGACACACCCCTAACTGTGCACAGTGGGCCCCTGATGACTGGAGCGAGGAGCACAGGAGGAGGGCTTCCAGTCTTTACTGTGTGTGTTCCTGTCACAAACTTTCATTATACTAAGAACTTTTAATCAAGCATTTTGATTTTGATAACCTCTTAAGAAGAACGAAGTGTGTTTTAATAAAGGTAGTCTTAGGCTAGCATTATCTAGTGCTTAGGTTTACTGCCATGCTATCAGAAGTCACTGTCTGTATCTCTACAGCCTTCTTCTTTACACGTTTGTTTTTGTTTCCACACTTGACAGCTCTGAGACGTGCTGCTCCACGGCCATACTCACTGGGCCCTTTTCTGTCCAATGTGGATGGTTGCTGAACAGAGGATGATTCAGAGTTTAAGGTCTAAAAACAAGAGTCTGACTCTTAGCCCCATTATTTGCAAGTTCAGACTTCCGGTTGCAAGGAACAGAAACCCACTGAAGCTACCCAGAGTCCAGGGAAGGTTACTGTAAGAATACAGGTCACACCTGTAAGTGAACTGCAGCTGGAGTTCCTGGGAAATGTAGGTAGGAGCTATGACACTATCAGAGAGCCTGCCACCTCCACTCAAGTACACGCTTCCCTTTTCTGCCTCTCTGCAAAATAGTTGCCTCTTTTGCATGGTTTTTAATGCCCAATAACTCATTTGCACATGACTTTTCTTGCAATGAAATCTACTCAGACCTAGACTTCATGGGATCTTTCAGCGTCTCACAATTCTTGGATCTCTGATTATTGAGATCACAAGGATTGAATGACATGACACTTTGTTTAAAAGGCTGTCATATTTCTTGACACAATATACAAAAGATACCCAACTTCTTTAAACACCAGTATCTTCAACAGCCAAAGGTAAATACTAATAATATCAACATCATAAGTTTTCTGCAAAATTCTTAGTATGGTGCCTGCCATATGGTAATGCTTAATAAATGTTAGGTTATGTTCTTTTTCTTATTATTATTAAATCCATTATGATTATTATGTTAAGGATTTTAAGAAAATGAATAACCTGCTTCATCCAAGTGAGTAGACTTTATGCACACCTCAATTTCCACATAGATTTTCGGAGCAGAGGACATCTTATCACCTGATGAAGCAGTGCACAAGTAATCGTCTTGACAGATCTGTAAAACAATTTATCATACATCAACAGTTCATCAAGGCCAGGCAACAATGGGAAAAGACAGAAATGCTCTTATTCCTGTTTGATGTAAAGGCACATGGAATTACGTGGAGACAGTGCGAACATCATTTAAAGCAAAGGCAATTGAGAAGCCTTCATTAAGCACCAGCCAGAAGCTTGCTTACAACGTGGGGCGGGGGGGGGGGGGGAATCTGTGCTGCTCACAGTCTTCTCTGTATCGTGGTCCAGTGAAAAGGAATTTAATGAAGCACGTAACAGGTAGTTTCCTGCCAATTTATCAGATACTCAGGGAATTCAATAATGAACAATGTTCAAAACATCACATGACCTGTTTCACATCTACAAATGAGGAGGGCCTGGCATGAACTTTGGAGATGCCATAACAGACAGGCAGATATGTTTTAATCTCATGGTTCTTATGAAATTAGCAAACAACGTGCTTAGTGATACTCTAAACATAACACACCACCATCTGATTAATGCAACGTGTCAGCTCAGCTACCAACACTTAACATTTATTATGCTCAATGACATTCTTGTCTCAGCTCTCAAAATCACAGGTGTTTCTGCGACGAAAAGTCAAGACAAAAGTGAGAAGCGAAGGCTTTCACATACTTTTCTTAAAATTTTGCTGCAACACAGTTTTTGACAGAGGGCTTCTGACTGCTCAATTTGATGGTCATACAAACCTATAAAAGCTGAAGTATCAGGTTTCCCAGGGGATGACATAATGAAATAAATATGCTCATGAATATGTATGGTTGGAGGAGCCCATCTGTTCTACACCAACCTCTTTTCTTTCAACAGCTCACAGATACCCAGCCCCACCCCCATGCCTTCCTCACGTTCCAGAAAAGTCTTCATCCGAAGATTTTAAAAATCAGTAATGTTTCATCTCCGGCAAGAAACATAATTGCAATAGAAATGCTTTTATTGTCAGACTAAAAATAATAAATTAATAAATCAAAGAGGGCTTGTGCAAACACTGTGAACCTTGAAGTTCTTTGCTGTACTTCTGTCCCTGAGGAATGCAGTTTTCTTACTCTTCACCTAAACTGAAATACAAACACAAAAGAAGGAGAAACTTCAATAACGGCAGAGTAGATAGCACTCTATCATTCAGGACTTCTAAGTCAGTTCCATTGCTGTATATTCAACGTCAATATTAAGTATTTCCCTGATCTCTTTAGAATTCTTTACTCATCACTAATTTTGAAGGCAGAGGATGAGGCCAACCTTACAGTTCAAAGGTGAAAAAGAACGTTTTTGAGAAATAAGAAAAAATAGTTGACAAAGAGCAAGATAAATTTCTTAGAAAAACAGATTACAAAATGATTAAAAATTGTGTCCAAACGAATCCTATTTGAAATGCATACAGAACACTTTTGCATATTTATAGGATTCTTGGTAAATCTTTTATAAAATGAATGTATACGAAAAGCATAATTATTCTTAATGCCTTTGCTTTGCAACTTCATTTTTGAGGATCTCTGCCTTCTAAAAGCAAGGATGGCAAGTCATTCTCTGTATTTCAGGAGAAAATAATCAAAGGTTAAACTCTTCTAACAACAAAATAGGACTTGGAAACAACAAAAACACGTCGCAGCAGCAGCCCCTCTCTTTAGTGAATTTTCTCAAGCTTGTCTGCTTGTAGACAAAATCTGTGATAAACCATTTGTTTGGTCAGGAAACTGAAAACTACAGGAAAACTATATCTTAAATTCCTAAAGGTAGTAAGGTAGATTGGAAAGAGCACACAAGTTCTGGAATGAAAAGACCAAGGCTTAAATACCTTCTCTGTTCAGTTAATAGGACTGTGACCTTGGGCAAGCCACCCACAGTGTCTAACGCTCCACATTTTTGTCTGTTGAATGGGAAGAGCGATACCAGCCTCAGTGTGCTGTTAGGATGATCTGATAAGGTAATAATAAAGGTGAAAGCACTCCAGAAACGATAGAAGACTTTCCAAAATAAGCCTGAAACACATGTTAAAATTAATTAATTTATAAATTACCTTCCTAATAAACATAAAATGAGTTCACTTCCCAGTCACTTCTTAACATCAGGCACCATGATCTTCAGTCTGCTTATACAGACTGAAACAGTTCCATTGATCTCTGCTCTCTACAGCCTGCTACAGTTGCGAGACGCTGAAAACAACTTGAACTATTAGAATTGTGCCCTACACGCAGGAATCTCAAGGATGCTTCTGAACACCAGCATCTCATCCTAAAAGGGCACTATCAAAGAGGAAGAGAGTTCTGAGACCACTTTGCAGAAGTTATTTTACATCTCTCTGGTCAGCTGCCTCTCAGTGAGGACAAGTGTTGGCTGGCGTTGTCTCAAAGCGCTCTACAGGCTCGGAAGGTCTGAGATGCCGAGAGAGCAGTCGGGCAGAAGAAGCACCAAATGGCTACGAGGCTTTGGATGAAGCAGGTTACAGAACTAACTTCTCTGGACATTAGTTCTCCCATCTGCAAAGTGAGGGGGTTGAGCTGTGCATCTTCCAAGGTCCCTTCAGCTCTGACACCACATGCCACTATAACAAAGTTGAAGTGGAGACGGGGCTCTGAGGACAAACTGCCTGGTGCCACGTAAATTGTTTCCAAAGGCTCAAAACAAGTAGGCAGGGTCTCTATCATTAAAAACAAGCATCTCATCTTCTTTAGTGACATTAAGGCAGAACTGGAGACTTGTGTAAGCAGTATGGATTCATTTTGGGGGTCTAGAGAGAACATGTCACAAGTTAAAATTTTTTTAAAAGGCATAATGTCATATTTTTAATTTTTTAAAAAATTCAGAGAAATGCTACATCCTTGGAACAATGTCAGCTAGGTCTATAAAGCTTTTCACATTTGGAACATTGAAAATTTATTTTCCAAATACTTCAAATTTGTAAATGATAAAGCTTTTACCCACAGGAGTTGGTGAAACTGCAGCTTGACAGAAATGGCAACTTTTGATGGTTTGATGATTTGCTTCAACTGTAAAATGCTTCTTCCTGAATTGTATTAGATCAGTTTCCAGAATGCATATTTTAATACTGTGCCAAATCCTATACCCCACCAAAAATAATTTAAAACTAATTTAATACAAGGTTTTATGACAAAGGGACAAATGACCATTTCAAAAAAAGACAGTGCAGCCACCAAAGGACTTTGACAAGCACAAGGACACCCCCAGACCCTGAATCTCTACTCCATGTCAATTCTGACTCTGGAGCACACAGTGAAAAAGAATTTGTGTAAGATGCAAAAGTGGGAAAAATCATCGGTAGACTTTCTAGACCAGCTAATAATTATTTATTTGGAAATACGTCTTGCGGGACTGGAAGCCAGAGTCAAATACAGGCTTAGTCAGTGAAATACTCATAGTGAATGGGTACTGAATGCAAGTCAAAATGTAGCAGTGAAATTCAGTCTGGCTTCTGTCTGGAAGTGCTCAATTTCACATATTTCATTCTAAATTCACTAATAAAACAAAGTTGAGAGGGATTTCTGGAACACAATCTCTCTTCTTTTGAGGCCACTTTAAGAAATCAGCTTTATTCATGTACAATTTACATAATACAAAACTCACTTGTTTTAAGTATACAATTCAGTAACTTTTGGTCAATTTACAGAGTTGTGCAAAGATGGTTAAAATGCACTTTCAGAACTTTTCCATCACTCTGAAAAGACCCCTCATGGCCATTTGCAGTCAGTCCCACTCCCTGCCTGGGCAACCACTAATCTGCTTTCTTTCTATAAAGTTGCCTTTTCTGGAAATTTCACCTAAATAGAATCATACAACATGTAGCTTTTTGTTCTGGCTTCTTTCATTTGGCTTAATGTTTTTGAGGACCATGAATGCTGTAGCATATCAGTATTTAATTTCTTTTTACTGCTGAGTATTCTAATGCATGGATATAGCACATTTTCCTGGTCTCCTGTTGACAGACATTTGGTTTGTTTCTACTTTGTGGCTATTATGAATAAAAGTGCCATGAATATTTGTGTTCAAATCTTTGTAGTCGTTATATCAAGATAGGTTTCATTTCCTTAGGGTAGTTATCTAGGTGTGGAATAACTATGTCAAATGGTAAGAATACATTTAATTTTTTAAGAAACTGACAAACTGTTTCCTAGAATGGCTACAGAATTCTACATTCCAGGGATGTAAGGGAATCCGGTTTCTTCACATCCTTACCAATACATGTTATGTCTATCATTTCAATTAAAGCCATTTTAGTGAATGTGAGGTAGAATCTCATTGAGGTGATAATTTGCTTTTCCCTAATAACTAATGATGTAGTGCATTTTTTCATATGCTCATTACTCATGTGTATGTCTTCTTTAATAAAATGTCTATTCAAATCTTTTGTCCAATTTTAATCAGGTCATTTGTCTTATTGGTGAATAAAAGTAAGTGGTAAATATTCTTTATATATTCTGGATATAAGTCCTTTATGAGAGACAGTCTTTGAAAATATTTTCTCCCGGTATGTAGCTTATCTTTTCATTGTTAAAATTGTATCCTTTCAAGGAAAAACATCTTTCATTTTGATCAAGTTTGATTTATCCATTTCTGTTACGGATCATGCTTTTGATGATGCATCTAAGTAGTTTTTGCCTAACCCAAAATCATAGAGATTTTCTTCTAAAAGTTGGCATTTTAGTTCTTTCATTTAAGTCTGATTCATTTTGATTTTATTTTTGTGTATGGTGTGAGGCAAAGGTCTAAATTCATCTCTCTGTATGTCTAAACTGTCTCAACGTTATTTGTTGAAAAGACTATCATTTTCCCCAACTGAATTTCCTTTGCCCCTTTGATAAAACTCAGTTGATGAGAAATATAAGATCACTTATTTTTAATGAGTCAATACGAAATAGTGCTTAAGAATTTGGGCTGTGGATCCAAACCAGCTGGGAAGGAAACTTCATTCTGCCTTTTAGTACCTGCATGGCCCGGGCAAGTTACTGAGCCTCTCTGTGCATCAAGGATCTCCTCCGTAAAAGGAAGATAATGATAGTACCTGGCTCCTGGGGCTGTTCTGAGGATTAAATGAGGTAATTATACGTAAAGTACTTACTTGAGGAGCTGGAACAGAGAAGTAAATGCTCAATAGTTGAGAGCTGTTATCTCCATCTCCTTTGTGGGCAAAGACAGAATAAACCAGTCAACTTCTTTTTATCTCAGAGTACAAATTGGAGCCAACTGGTCGATATTTAGAGGATGGCCTGCAGGCATAAATGAAATCCCTGGGTCAGATTCTGCTTTTCACCTGTTCATGTTATCCACTTTCCCCTTTTTGCTTCCTCTTATTTTATTTTCTTTATTCTTCATTTTATTCATGTGCCAATGTGCCTTTTTAAAATACTCTCCTCTACAAACTCCCTTGCAGCTCAGAGTTGCTTTGTGACCCAGCTTTGGCCAAAGAAATATAAGCGGAATAAATTATGTGGGGTTTTAGAGAAAGTTATTTATTTCTTGTTAGAAAGCAGCAATCTCAGCGGGCATGAATTTCCCCTTCAACCACCCCTCTTCATCCTGCCTGGAATATAGCCTACATGCCTAGAGGGGAAGCCTCCCCCTTGCCGCCAAGAGGAAGAAAGCTTCACGGTAAGGATGGTGGCGCAGAAAGTTGGCCGCTGTCTTGATCAACAGCAGCAAGGCTGGATTGCCTTCCTCTGACTTCTTGTATCACCCGTCACATTTATCACAACTACTAACTGAGTGCTACTACGGGCAGACTACTTCATGTACACTCTCTCTAAGTACGACAGAATACCCTGTAAAATTAGTTTTGCTGTCTCCCCCATACAGATGAGTGCATTGAGAATCAGATAGGTTTAAGTAAGGTGTCAGAGGGCAGGCAGCAGTGAAGAAGTGGGGCTGGGCTCACATGGATGTACCTGGCGCATCGTGTGGCCCTGTCACTGCAGAACTGTTCCTGGGTTGTCCCCCAAAAAGCAAGATGACTTACCTTAGGGTGGGAGCCAAGCCTGGTGTCACCCTGGGATCACACACTCAGCGTAGGTCCTTGTCAAAACGGGCCAAGTGTTTTCCTCTTTTCTCTTATAAAGCTTAGAACCAAGTCTTTACATTTTAAGCAGATATTTTTCTTCAGGGAAATTAGCAGTTAGCTGCAAACAGACAAAGTTTCTGGTAATTATTTTTAATCAAAATGGTCAAGTAATTGACTAATGGTGCCTATGTGAGCTCCACAGATTAATGGTTAGTAACAGAGTAATTTAAAGCATTTAGGAATTCACTTCACAGAAATCACCCTTAGGTGGAAAGTAATACAAATATTTCCTCTGTTCTCTCCAAATCAGCTGTTGCCCTTTTCCTCCAAAGAATATTAATTGTACCCGCTCATGCCTTCTAGAATATGAAAGATTCTAAATAAATGGATTTTCCATAACTCAGGTAGAATAGCTTAAAAAGGTGAAATGCAAACCAAAAAAAAAAGTTTTATTATTGTTGTTGTTTTGGTTTGGTTGGCTTTCAAGAACAGTTTCACTTTGGACAGCATTTCCCAAGCAAGTGTCCTGGAAGATGTTAAGGTCCTCAGGAAAAAGATTCCAGGGACAATTTTGGAAACAATCTTCCTTAGAAATTCTTAATTCACATTAGCATATTAAAGGTTCTGAGAGGGAAATTTTTTTAAACTTTGCTTAATTAATTCAGTGTTTCCCAAATTTATTTGATATAAGAATTATTTTATTTACAACACCTATTGATATTTGTGCTAAAAGAAGATAGAAATTGCTATTTTAGGAGAATTAAAAGAATATCCCAGCTGATTTGTTTACTCACTTTGTCTAGGCCAGGGGTCAGCGAACAAAAGAAGCTGGCCAGTGATCTGTTTTTATAAGGCCCAGGAGCTAACAGTGCTTTTTTACATGAATAAACAGTTGTGAAAACAAAAACAAAACCATGAAGAAGACTATGCAGTGGAGACCAATGTGGCTCAGAGGCCTAAAACGTTCACTATCTAGCCCTTTTTTCAAGTCATATTTGCCTGCCCCTGCCCTAGGACATTTAAAAATTAACATTTTAAAAATTAAATCCATGTATCCTGAATACATAAAATATGGTTAAGAAAAGGGAAGGGAGGGTAGAGGGAAGGAAGAAGAGACAAGACTAGTACCTAAAACGTGGTGGGCGGTGTAGCATAAGAAGTAATCCTCAGGCCTGTGCGGAGTAATTTTCTACCGTCTTCTGTTTGGCAGCCTAAAGTGTTCCCTCATCCAGAGTAAATGTCCCTTGTCCCTGCACCTTTCTTCATACGTGTCTGAGTCTCCTGGCCACCATGCTCCTTTGTCTCTGGATATGTCCCAGCTGGCCTGTATCCCTCTGAAGCCACGATGCTTAGACTGGCTCTTATTCCAATGCAACCCCATGGAGGCCAAGTAAGCAGACCTTCCTCTCTGTCTCTGCAGACCAGAGGACACAAACTGGCCAAGCACATGCCCCGTGACGCACATGGGTATCTTTTGTGAGGCTTGCCTGAAGTTTTGAAATACAGGAAAATCACACATGAAAGTTCAGGCTTTCCATTTTTCATGGAGGAAACATGGGATGGGAAGGTCTGGCAGCATCAGGCCTGCACGCCCCATGTGACAGTCAGCGGGTGCTGAGGAGCAGCTGCTTCCTTCAGACAGGGCACCAGCTCTCTGGCTGCCACAGTCCCTCCCACTCCCCAGCGTGGACACCAAGACTGCTCCCCTCATTAGCAGGTCCTGCCTGGTCCCTGAGGCATCTGAGTCTGCAGCCTGCCTTATCCCTTACCCCTGATGGCCTATTTCTAGAAACCTGTGTTTAGATAGCTATGTATTTTCAAATTATTTGTGACCGGAGAATGGGCCTAAAAGAAATGATGCGTTGACAAGACGTTGTTGTGATGGGGGAAAGGGTTAGGAAAAGATCCAGAGCCTGGCTGCCCGGGGGGTCTAGACTGGCCCCTAGGACAGAGTGTACTGCACAGCTAGGAATGAGCAGGGAGGGAGGGCTCAGAACCAGAAAGAAGATGGGGGTAAAGCCCAACGATGGAGCCTCGTAGAAAGAGCACTGGCTGCTTCTACTTCTCACTTCCATTTGATCTCCTCTGTGTTCTCGGGCACCTTGCTTAGCCTCTCTGGGCTTCAACCAGCCCTTCTACAAACTGCAGTAAGGGTACCCCTAGCCTCGACTTCCTGGGTTTGTAAGTACCAGATAAAATCAAGTAACAGATTTGGAAACACTTTAGTATCCATAAAGTCTAACATAAGAGTGAAGTATCCTTAATTCTCTACTTTCCAATTTGGCCTAAGGCTGACCTGGTAGGAAGAAATCAAAGCAAAAACAAAACATCCAAAAGGAGAAAAAAATCCACAAACTGAAATGGCTAAGTCCCTCTAGGACTGAGATATCCGTCTTTCACACAGCAGTGAGCTGTTAAAAGGCACAGATGGACCCAGCGTGAACTGCTAAAGATGGATAATGATGGTCTCATGTTTACCAAGAGCTTCAGATCAACTAGGCTTTTTGGCACAAGGTGCCAGGCGCTTGGACTCAAGAGTGTCAGAGGTGAGATGTGAAGTAGTTTGAGACTACATGCCGCTGAGATCAGTAGGATTCCACTGGAAGCTGGGGAAAGGGTTTTTCAGGTAAGCCTCAATTTTAACTTTTCCTACTTAAAATTCTTTCACCTTTCCACATGAGTAAGCTCTGCAGTGATTCTCTGTCTGCCTCTCTCCCCCTCTCCAAGGCATTCTGCATTGTTCAGAACAACTCCTGCATTCACACCTTCTTGAAGTCTGGTGCCAAGGACAGACACATCCATACAAACACCATTGCTACACTCCCAGGAGGGAGGCAAGGACGCACTGTGCCATGCTGCTGCAAAAGATAAAAAGAAACTTCTGAAAAATCAAAGCACCAGAAAATATTCCTACTGGGGACCATTCAAGTTCAATACCCACCCCGAAGTCATGCATTTCAGGGTGAGGAGCTATCTAGAGATTTCTCCTGACTGTAAGTTCATTTGATAATTTTTCCAAGCCTAAAGCATTGTTCACATTAGAATAACAAATGGTAATTGAGACCAATTCTTTTTCTGCGGAGTTGACCTCAGAGCCAAGGTTTTAAAGAGAGGACTGCACTGTAGCTCAAAAGCTGCTCTCACACGAGCTCAGCAATCCATATTGAAGAGATCTTTGCAAAAGAAGGGAAGCTAAATGGGAGGCTCATTTGGACTTAAGTATAAAAGAATGATCCACGTCATCCGAGCTGACAAAAGATGAACTTTTTGCTTTAAGAAGCTATACTGATGCAGAGTGGGACAAACTTTTGCCCTGGGGATGTAAAAGAGAACCAATTATCCGACAGGGTGATACACTACATCTGGATGACTTTCCAGGTTCCTTCCAACTCTTTGATGCCGATGTTTTCTGTTATGTCCAGGCATAGCAGTCTCGGTCCAAGAGCTGGCTTATACCAATAGGGCCAAGGCATGCAGAACCAGCAGGAAATGGCTGCAGTATGATTCACAGGGTGACACAGGTGTTCTCTGCCCCGATGAACATGCCCACCACCACTCTAGCAGACTGAATTTGAAAATAAGAATTTAACAGAATGCCAGGTTTGGTTTGCATATTTTAATAGAAGTGTGGAGAAGACTGGTTGCTACTGTTAGTAGGATTTTCAAGTCCATATTCAGCTAGTGAAAGGGGAAGAGGCTGCGATGGTTAATATTTTTGGCCTCAACTTGACTAGGCCCAGGGGTATGGAGATTAAACAGTATTTCTGGGTATATCTCTAAGGGTGTTCCCAGGTGATACTAGAATTTAGATCGGTATACTCAGTAAACTAGACAGCCCTCCTCCAGTATGGGTGAGCATCACCCAATCCATAGAGAGCCTGAAGAGAACAAAGGAAGGAGGAATTACCCCTTCTTTGTTTTCCACCTGCTTGCTTGAGCTAGGACATCTGTGTTCTCCTGTCCTTGGACTGGTTCACACCATTGGCTCCCTGTTTCTCAGGCTTTTGGTCTTGAACTACTAGAACTACATCCTTGGCTTTCCTGGGTCTCTAGCTTGCAGATGGCAGGTTGTGGGATTTCTCAGACTCCATAATAGCATGAGGCGATTCCTCATAATAAATAAGTCTCTTCCTATACATACCTCCTGCTGGTTCTGTTTCTCTGGAAAGTCCTGACTAATACACAAGCAGACTTTCTCTAAAACAGAAAGCAGTAATGAAGGGGAGAGACAGTACGGATAATGACGATACTTATCCACTATGTGCCAAACAATGTGCCCGCCGTGTTACAAAATGATCTCATTTAATTCTTACTACTGCCCATCCCCAATTTTACATATAAATAAATTAAATCTGACACAGGCCAAGACATTTGCCCTGAGAATAAGCACCAGGTATGTAATTCCAATTAAGATTCTGTGATTCTTGCCATGAAGCCATGCTTTTGTGGGCATGAGGGGAGAGGCCAGATATGAAATGGTAGTGAAGGATGAAGATGAGAGCGCTGGAAATGTGCTGCTAGGTAAGAGAAATCTCAGCATTTCAGACAACTTGGAATAAGCCACAGAGTCCTCTGGGCATCAGCAGCCACACTTCCCTAGAGTGGAGTAGTAAACTCAGAGCTTTCAGCGTCCATCTGTACCTCCTCCTAATCCCCAGCCTGGGAATCTAAAAGGTGTAGAAGCCTAAAAAGGAAACCAAGTGAATCCTGCAGAGGTCTCAGGGTAGCCTGTCTTAATGCTGAGGGACCAAAGCAGGTCAGTGTACACTGGGATGAGGGCCTCTCTAGCCAGGGACATCAGGGGTGTAAAGGGAGGAGAGACCTGATACCTCGTGGATGAAAAAGTGTTAAGAGTCTGCTGGCTGGTGGCGGACTGGACAACGCGGCAGGGAAGAAAGCAGACTCAAGATGGTCTCCAAGCAGCCTTGAGGCTTCTTCTAGGCAGAAGCTGTGCAAGAGCACCATGAAGGCAGGAGCCCTGTCTGTTTCAATCAGTGTTAACAATGCAGCAGCTAGCACAGAACATGAAGATTTATTTCTAGTTTTTCAGTATAAATGACTGAAAGATGTTTGGTAACACTAAATGGAAATTTATAGCAATTCATCTAATTGGGGCTGAGCGAAAGGGGAAAGATGGTGACTATACTTGAGACATCACTGAGTTTTAGGTATACTAAAAAATAAAGCCTGAACTGGCACTAGCTCAGAAATTACTTGTTATTCAAAAGGAAAACAAATATAAATGCCCTGAAAGGGTTCTGTCCCACCTCAGATTCACTGAGCTGTTGCTAATCCACTTGGCACTTAAACTTACGCAGCAAACGACTTTAGGTGTTTTGGGGACCACACTGGACTGTAACTGCTTCCTCCAGTACATATTTCTATGCAGGATTCATTCAACCAATATTTATCGTGCAAGGCCCAGAGGACGTACTCAGGATGGTTCAGTCGTGGAGACTACCTTCAGGAAGCTAACAGCCTAATGAAATGACTCAGATCCGTAAATGACCAGAAGTGCTATTCAGAATATTTAACAAATAGGAGAGCTCAATAACGGATATTCACTAAACTTATGGTGGCAATTGTTTCTGATGTAATGGGCACTGACCAATCAGAATAGATTTCTGCTGTAGAATTGGATCAGGGTGTTGGAGGACCCTCGCCAGGCCAGTCATTGCTCCTTTAGTTGTTGGATTACAGGGAGATCCTAGGGTGCTGGGGGAGGAACAGGGTTAGGGAACACCCAGGGAGTATGGGGAAGAAACTATTTACTCACTAATTCAAAAGTATTTCAATACTTTAACCACTGGTACACCAGAATTAGTATATACCAGTTGATTATCAGCCCTGTAAACGATATTAAGAGAGACAATAAATGTATCAGGTAGTTAGCTATTGCTGCCTAACGTATCACTCTAAAACACAATAGCTTTAGATAATAGCCATTGATTATTATACTTCACTAGTGACAAATGGTTCGATTGTTCTTGGCTGGGTCCATTCCTGTGTTTCTGAGTCAGCTGGAGCCTCTCTAATGGGTTGGGCTTAGCTGAGAGTGCCTTGGCTGAGGCAGCTCTGCTCTGCATGTCTCTCTTCTTCCTCTGAAACCAGTAGGATAGTCTCATAGTTGTAGCACAGGTGTAAGAGGCAGGTACAATCAGTAAGTGCTTTTTTTTTTAATGTCTCTGCTTGTGTCATTTTCTCTAAATCTCATTTCCAAAGCAAGTCAAGAATTCAGAATCAAGAGGCAAGGAAATATCCTCCACCATCTCATTAAAGAACAGTGAAGTCTTATGGCAAAGCTCATGGATACAGGAAGGGGTCGCTGTTGTTTTGCTACCACAGCAAACACCTCTTTTATTGTCTATTCTGAATCCACTCTTACTTCCGGAAAAGGCACCTTATCACTACTTTACAAAAACACCCTTCCTCCACTTTTGGTCCCTGTGTGGTTGGCTCTACCTCCCAGCTGCCAAGTGTGGCATTTGTCTCAGATCTGCACAATGACAGCATTCCACCCACTTTGGCCGTGGTCACTGGATCAGTGATAGGCATGTGACCAAAACCAGGCCAATGAGATTAAATTCTAGGAATTTTGTTGGAGTTATTAGGAAAGCGATGTCTCTTTTGGATAGAAGTTGCTGAGCGGTTAGAACACAAGCCTAGAGCTTCTGGTAGCCATCTTGCTATGATGAGAGGAGAGCCTTGAGAAAGATGTTAATTCAAGGAAAATAGTCAGAGATAGAGCACAAAAGACTGAATTCAGTTGATATCATTTGATCTTCTGCTTCCAACTGTGCCTGAATCAGTCACTCCTGAGATATTTAGGTATATGTACAAATATCCCCCCCCCCCTTTTTTTTTCCATAAACCAGTTTGAGTTAGGTTAGAAAAGCATAAAACCATTATGGAAAGTAAATGTTGAGTAAATTTGTTTGGCCCTGCAGGATAATGGTAGGCTATCTAGAGAAGTTGTCATTTGAGATAATTACAATCTCATTTAATATTTTGATTTTTTTTAATGACTAGGGAACCCTTTACATTCTTGTCCTTTTTGTGGAAGAGACAATTTACATTAAGAGGTCTAGCAACAGGAGACGCATTTTGAAAAATGAGTAGTTGGACACCTCTTTCATTTCTTCCTGGCAAATTTTAGCATGGAAATGAGGTCTCTCCAGTCAACACCCTAGTTAATTTTCCAGTTGGTCTAATAACGTATTTAAGAAACTTGCTTCCTAAAAGATTAGTTGGGCCCTACTGAGTTAGGGAGGCAATGTAACCCAATTGCTAGGCACTTAATCTATTCATTATGTATATTTTTATTCTTAATTTTTTCCCAAGGACCAACTGAAGCATGAAGGATAATATAGCTTCCTTAACCAATTGTTTTCAAGTTCTGATGAAGAAAGTTCCACGCATAGATTTCAACAGTTTTTCTCAAAGTAGTCAAATTGAAGTCAGCTCAGAATCTTTTCTAAAGGATGCTGCTTCTCCCAAACAGAATTCATATCCCAATCAAAGTGATCCGCACTTGGTCTTGTTCACATTTAGACATCTTTCCATATATTCTGTATCTTTCTAAAATATCCTCTAGGACTGAAAATTTAATACATTACAAAAAAAAAAAAAAAACGCTTCACAGATACTCATACATCATCTCAACTGTTCCACTCAAATGGATAATATTGACTATTCTAACTGTCTGTGCTGATGCTAATCTTAGACATGAAAAAAATCTGAAGAGGGAATATCTATACACTTTTGCAAATGCTCCTAAAATAACCATGGTAACAATCTGCACAGTAACATTAATATCCCAAGCTAATAGACAGAAAAAGAAATAAGCACAGATATATTCCTCTGCTTACTGTAGCCCATTTTGAGACACAGAGGCATAAACTTTATGTGTGTGTGTGTTTTCTTCAAACTCAAATATAAAAATTATCCAGCAAGCCTCATTGATGTAGAAGATCATGTTTGTAGTCACCAGTCACAAACTCCACTTCCTGAAATCAAATACACTGATATTTAAGCCACCTCCCCAATTCACACACACACACACACACACACAAACACACTCTGCCAATCTTGGTGCTTTATCAGTTTCCCATCCTCCTCAGAGCACAGGCAGGTACAGGTGCTTTTGTTCTGGGCAGTCTCTTTTCACATTTGCAACAATGATGCCAAATTTAGAATCAGTCATCATTTGGCTAGGGGAACTATTTTGCAATATTTCAGCTGACTTTGGATTCACTTTCCTTGCAATTACGCTCAGAAGATAACACTGCAAAATGCCACCTGTGAAGTTCCCTACTCAGTTTTCCCCACTTTTTCTCCATATTCTCAACATTTGTTATCTCCTGTCTTTTTATAATAGACGTTCTAACAGGTGTGAGGCAATATCTCATTGTGATTTTGAGTTGCATTTCCCTGATGACTGGTGATACTGAGCACCTTTTCATGAACATATTAGTCATTTGAATGTCTTTAGAAAAAAATGTATTTTCTGGTCCTTTGCCCATTTTTAATTGGATTATTTTTTGTTGTTATCAAGTTGTATGCGTTCCTTATATGTTTCAGATATTGACCCTTTATCAGATAAAGAGTTTACAAATATTTTCTCCCATTCCATATTTTGTCTTTTCATTCTGCAGACTGTTTCCCTTGCTGTGCAGAAGCTTTTTAGTTTGATATAGTCCTGCTTGTTTATTTTTACTTTTGCTGCTTGTGCTTTCGGGGATGCATCCAAAAATCATTGCCAAGATTCATGTCAAGGAGCTTTTTCTTATGATTTCTTCTAGGAGTTGTACGTTTTCCAGTCTTAAAGTCCTTAATCAATTTGAGTTAACTTTTTGTGAGTTATGTAAGATAAAGGGCCCAGTTTCATTCCTTTGCATGTGGATATCCAGTTTTTCCAAAATCCTTTATTGAAGAGACTATCATTTTCCCATTGTATTTTTTTTTTTTTTTGACACCCTTGTCAAAGATTAGTTGACCATAGATGTGTGGGTTTATTTCTGGGCTTTCTATTCTGTTCTACTGGTCTGTGTGTCTCTTTTCATGCCACATTCCACATTTTTACACTCTTTTGATAACTACAGATTTGTAGTATCATTTGAAATCAGAAAGTGTGGTGCCTCCAACTTTGTTCTCCTTTCTTAAGATTGCTTTGGCTATTTGGGGTCATTTATGGTTCCATACAAATTTTAGGATTGTTTTTTCTATTTCTGTGAAAAACACAATTGAAATTTTGATAGAGATAGTATTGAAGATATAGATCACTTTCGGTAGTATGAAAATTTTAACAATATTAATTCTTCCAATCCAAGGACATGGAATATGATTCCACTTATTTCTATCTTCTTCAATTTCCTTCCACAACGCCTTACAGTTTTACAGGTCTTTTATCTCCTCGATTAAATTTATTCCTAAGTATTTTGTTCATTTGATGTTACTGTAAACGAGATTACTTTCTTAATTTCTCTTTCAGATAATTCATTGTTAGCATATAGAAATGCAACTGACCTTAGTATGTTAATTTTGTATCCTGAAACTTTACTAAATTTGTTTATTAGTTCTATCAGTTTTTGATGGAGTCTTTTGGGTTTTCCGTATATAATATCATGCAACCTGCAAACAGAGACGATTTTACATTTTCCTTCCAATCTGGAGGCCTCTTATTCCTCTTTGTTGCCTGATTGTTCTGGCTGGGACTTCCAGTACTATGTTGAATATAAGCTGCAAGAACGGACACATCTGTCTTCTTCCTGGTGTTGAAAAAGCTTTCAGCTTTTACTATTGCATATGTCAGCTGCCTGTCATATATGACCTATACTATGTTGAGGTACATTCCTTTTATGCCTATTTTTTGAGAATATTATGAAAGAATGTTGAATTTTGTTAAGTGCTTCTTCAGCCTCTTAGTGACAGGATCATATGGTTTTTATCCTTCAGTTTGTTATGATCTTTTGTATTTCTGCCAATCAGTTGTAATAGCCCCTCTTTTATTTCTGATTTTATTTATTTGAGTCTTCTCTCTCTTTTTCTTAGCCTAGCTAAAGATTTGTCAATTTTGTTTATCTTAAAAAAAAAAAAACAACAAAACTAGCTCTTACTCTCATTGATTTTTTCTATTGTTTTTCTGGTTTCCATTTTATTTATTTCTGCTTTGATCTTTGTTATTTCTTTCCTTCTAACAACTTTAGTCTTAGTTCATTCTTGTTCTATTTTTTGGAGATGTAAAGTTAGACCGTTTGAGATCTTTTTTCCCTTAATATAGCCATTTATGGCTGTAAATGTCCCTCTTAGAACTGCTTCTGCTGGATCCCGTAAGTTTTGGTATGTTGTGTTTCCATTTACATTTGTCTCAAGACTTTTTAAGATTTCCTCTTTGACCAACTGATTGTTCAGGAATGTATTTTTTAATTTCCACATATTGTAAATTTTCCAGCTTTTATCCTGTTATGATTTCTAGTTTCATACCACTGTGATCAGAAAAGATGCTTAATATGATTTCAGTCTTCATCAATTTGTTAAGACTTGTTTTGTGACCCACAACATGATCTATCCTAAAGACTATCCATATGTACTTGAGAAGAATGTGTTCTGTTGCTGTTGGATGAAATGTTCTGTATATGTCAGGCCCATTCAGCGTATAGTATGGTTCAAGTCCAAAATTTCATTATTGGTTTTCTGTCTGGATTAACATCCAATAGTATTAACATTCCCTACTATTTTTGCATTGTTGCCTTTTTTCCCCCTTCAGATCTATTAATATTTACTTAATAGATTTAGGTGCTCTGAGATTGTTTATGATTATCATGTCCTCTTGATGAATTGATTCCTTTTTCATTCTACAGTGACCTTCTTTGTCTCTTGGTACAGCTTTTGACCTAGAGTCTATTTTGTCTGATATAAGTATAGCTATTCCTGCTGTCTTCTGGGTTCCATTTGCATGCACTCTCTTTTCCCATCTCTTCACATTCAGCCTAGGTGTATCCTTAAAACTGAAGTCAGTAAAACTGTATGTGCACCAGCATACGGTTGGGTCTTGCTTTCTGTTTTTTAACCTATTCAGCCACTCTATGCCTTTTGATTGGAGAATTTAATGTATTTACATTTAAAGTAATTATTAATAGGTAAGGATTTACTATTGCCCTTACATTAATTGTTTTCTGGCTGTTTTGTTGGGGTCTTTTATTCGTTTGTTTGTTTGTTTCTTCCTTCCTTGCTGTCTTCCTTTGTGATCTGATGATTTTCCATAGTGGTATACATTGATTCCTTTCTTTATCTTTTGTGTATCTACTACAACTTTTTGTGTTGTAGTTGCCATGAGGCTTAGGCAAAACATCTTATAGTTATAACATCCCATTTTAAAATGATAACAACTTAACTTTGATTTCATACAGAATCTGCACACTTTACCCCCTCCCCCCCCACACACAATTTATGTTTTTGATGTCATGGTATAGACCATTTATATTGTATATCCATTAACAAATTATGATAGCTCTAGTTACTTTTAATATTTTTGTCTTTTAACTTTCATACTATAAATGATTATATACCACCATTACAGTATTATAGTATTCTGAATTTGACTATATACTTATCAGTGAGCTTGATACTTTTATGTGTTATTAATTAATGTCCTTTCATTTCAGCTTGAAGTACTCCCTGTAGCATTTCTCGTATGACATATCTAGTTGTGATGAACTTCCTCAGCTCTTGTCTGGAAGAGTCTTTATCTCACTCTCATTTTTAAAGGAAAGCTTTGCCAAGGAAAATATTCTTGATTGGCAGTGTTTTCTTTCAGCACTGTGAATATATCATCCCACGCTCACCCCCAAAATTTCTGCTTAGAAATCCAGTGATAGTCTTATGGGAGTTAACTTCTATGAGATTAGGGGATTTTCAAATGTTTATTCTGGCTGCTCTTTGGAGAATACACTAGAAGGAGGAAAGAAAAAAGTCAGGAAGAATAATTAATAGAAGCTATTGTGGCAGTCCAGGAGACAAGGGTAGTGGCTGCAGTGATGGAGGGAAATGAGTGCACATGGACTGTATTTTAGAAGTATCAACAACAGGACTTGATGCTTGATTGGATGTACAGGGTGAGGGTGAGGGAAAAATGCAGGAGGACTCAGGTTTTGGGGATGAGCAAATGTTTGGTCATCAATGTCTATGAGGAATGGTGGAGTAAAAGGGAATAACTTTGGGGCCTAACTGATAACTAATACAAAGATTTACTAGTGTTTTTCTCAACTCTCTCCACCGAAGATATCTGCAGTTTAAAGGTATTAAACAGGCATCTAAAGGGAACAGATACATTCAGGAAGTGGTATAGTGAGACTGGGTGTTGTGATTAGAATGTCCTACTGAAAACTGTCATGTAACCCCCAGACCACTGAGACATAACCTTTATAAAGGAGTTATGTTTGTGGCAGAAGATGGGAAGATGCTCCATTTTTCAGTAGATGGTCTGTTTGTACTGTGAGACACATTTTGTGAAGGTGCCTTCATTCTATAGAATTAAGTTGCATTTTTCACCTATTGTTTTCTGTTATTTTCATGCTGTTAAATTCAGAAGCATCTTGTCTACTTTTTCTTAGCCCCCACTACAAAAATCCGACAGTGATTCACCTTTTGTGCACATATCCCCAAGTTGGAAATATCAAAGTAACAGATGTGACGCATTAAGAATTTGTTAAAAATAGATAGTGAATAAAAGGATTAAATCCAAATTCCTCAGCCTGACAGCATGGGCTTCTAAACAACTCGGGAATGGGTGGTACTCAAAAGTGCGCTGGATTAACTTAATTGCCTCTCCCATTTCTAGAGTTGATTCAATATTTCATTTTCAGAATTTTTTTGAATTGAAGATTTGACTCTGAACTGTTCTAATTACACTGTATCTCAGGGTGAACTAACTTTGAACTACATTACCTCCTCCCAAGGCACAGGACTAGCTAACTTCATTAATTGTCTTTTGATTTCATGGACCATTGAAATGTCAGCCTTTGTGGGTCCCTGCTGAGGGGCTCAGGGTCACCAGTGCCCTCAGGGTTTATAATCTTCTTAATTTCAATTATTCCCTCCTTGACTCCATAAGCATTTGGAAGCCCTCCTCCTGGGTTTGCTTTTGCTTAGAACTGAATTTTCTCTTCTTCTAGCCTCTTTCCCCAACTGCTTTATTTCTCTGTGCCTTAAACTTTCCCCTGCCACATTACTGATAGTTAGGGGATCCTCCTGCCCCACACTCCTGAAATATATTTCAGTTGTGGCAATCAAAGGCCAACCCTGCCGCTCACTATGGAAATAATTACTACAATTATTTAATCCAGAAAAGATCGTGGCTTCTGCATGATCTTGGATGAGCTATTTAAATCTCTCCGAGTTTCTGTTACTTCATCTGTAAAGTAGGCATGATAATAAAATCCATAAAGGATTATAGTGAGTGTTTAATGAGATAATCCACAGAAGGAGCTTAACATAGTGCCTGACGCATAGGAAACACTCCCTCAATGTCTGCTATTGCCGCCATTATTATAACCATCATCCCAGGGATGTAGTGCAGTTTGTATCTCATTTGTATGCAAGAAAAGCATGGAGCCCAGTGACCAGCACACGTGAAGCATTCAGCAGATTCCAGGTATGACTTGTGAATCAACCAGAATCACAAGATAGCATCAAAGAGGAAAGGAGAGATTATTCAGTTTAATCCTCTCATTTTACAGATGAGAAAACAAGCTAGAGAAGGAGAATTAGCTGCGAAAGAAGACACGGAGGACTGCTCTGGACTCCACTGCAGCCTCTTTTCCAGGTCAACCCCCACCCTGATTAGCAGGCAGTAGACATAGGAGAAAAAATTTAAGCTGATGAGGATGTAAGAAGCAGGAGAAGAAAGAAAAAAATGCATAAAAGAAATTGTAGAATGGATCCAACAGAGATCAGCAGACTAGATACAGAAAGAACATAGTGGAGAATGTTTCCAGTAATTTGCAGGAGTAATCAGAGCCTTCTAGAAATCAAATTCTTACAATAAAAATTGGGACAAGGAAAAGGAAAGTGAAAGGCAACTAAAAAGCTCAACAGAGAAGTGCAAGGAGTATTGTATAAAGTTTAGGGACATACAGTGTCACAGTGTCCGTGACCTGGGTCCTGAGGTAAAGAAGCAAGTTGAGCACAGATATTGTCCCAAAAGCCTAGACCTGTGGGTCGCTGCAGATTATTTATGGTGGTTCGAACAAGGAACTGCATTTGGGTGGCAGCTGTTGCTGCCACAACTCTTACTACTGCTGCTGCTAAATATGCAAGAATGTGATTCCATCTGGTTGGACGCTGATGGCACCACGCTGACAGGGGGGATAAGCACTGGTGACAGCAGCAGGGCAGCGGGTCTTGGACGAGGCCAGACCTGGGGAGTGCAAAAAGGAACTGCCAACCCAGTGAAAGGGATGTGGTTTTCTCATCAGGAGAGGAGTATCTGCCTAGAAGGCAAAGATGCAGACGCCAAACGCAGAGGAAGGGACTGGGATGGAGAGTGTCTATAAAGAAGACACGGATTTAGGTGGAAGATTAATAAGGGCTTTTTAACTTACAGCTGGGCTTTCCGGTCTGGCTCGTGCTGCATCTGATTGTCGTGGAGGGGTCCCTGGGGGGCCCCAGCCAGTCAGAGCATAACTACTCCCCTGCCCCTGTGCTTTGTTGTATCACAGGCTTCATATGCCATGCAAGGTCACAGAGTGTGACTTGCCTCCCTGTAGCAGAAAGAACGTGCATAAAATGGAAAAGGGGTCAGGCAAAGGGCAAATGTATGCTGGGGGAGGAGCAGCCAAAGGCAAAAAGGAAGATGAAGCGAAACACCGTCTAGGGCCACAGAACGGGCTTCAGCTTCCAGCTAACAGTCTGCACAACAGGGAGGACTCCACCCTCACCACCTCCACGGTTCCAGTCTCTCCCATGAAGAAGATGATTGTCTGGAACAGCCTATGTAGGACCTGCTTGACACGGGGCTTGCAATGATTAGGGACAAAGAAAAGTGGAACATGAACTGTGCCTCAGAATTTAAGGATGTCAAGCCTTTTAGGTCTTGCAGCGAAAGTCCTCCTTTTAGGCGACCTCTTAGCAGCATTCAGCACAGCTAACCCACTCACCTGTGTGCCATTTTCTCAGAGTCCTGAGAGAGGTCAGTGTAGAAGAAACACATGCTCTTTCTCAGTTTTGACTCGAAGTCTCCTACGTTAGGGCCCCATGGAGATGAAGTGAAGAATGACAGTTTCTGAAGTTCAAATGATACAGTTCCCAGGGATGGAATAGCCCTCTCACACCCCCCATACCCACAGAGTGGGTTCAGCACTGAGCCTAGATACAATCTGAGCAGCCTTCCCAGCACCACGCTCCAGGCAGTAACTACCCAGGCAACAGGATGTGCAACAAGGGAATGCCCTCCCTGGCTACCCCTCACCCTTAAAGTATGAGTTGGAGGCAGAGGCAAGATTAAGATCCAAGTTCTGTGACAGCCAGCCCAGTGCCTTTATTCCTTCCTTCTGCCTCTTCTCCTTTCTCCTGTGCTGCTGAGGACGCCCAGCTGCTCTACTCATGCAACTTCGTATGAATTCCACATATCTCAGATGTGAGTTCAATTCACAGGAAGGCCAGAGCTAATCTTCTAGGTGAGAGATACGAGAAGTGCACCCAGGTCGGCTTGCCCCGGGAACACAGCTCCTGGCCAGCTAGCCTTAGTGTGTCCTGACTGTCCTCGTGCCCATCCCCCCGGCTGAGTCCAAAGCACACGGGTTAAGTGCTGACACAGCGGCCTGTCAAGACCAGAAGGCAGGGGACCTACTTAAAGAGACGGAGCGTCTTTAGAGTCAGCTACAGATGAGTGGCAATCACAGTCTTCCCTGTGCACAGGCTGGGTGACCTCTACGAAACGGGGCTAATGAGATACTGCATATAAAGGGCCTCACCTATTGGCTTAATCATGCTAGGTGATCAATAAGTGATGGCTATCAGTATCATAACTGTGATTTGCCCTTTTATCCGGAAGATAAAAAGACCCCCGAGGGAGTAGGATACAGGTAAGCGATATAGTAAAACGAGAATCAAGAACAAGAGG
The DNA here is from genome assembly GCF_009834535.1 of Camelus ferus. Lineage (NCBI taxonomy): Eukaryota > Metazoa > Chordata > Mammalia > Artiodactyla > Camelidae > Camelus > Camelus ferus. The sequence continues at coordinate 2,584,335 of NC_045712.1, read as the reverse complement.
ATTTATCTGCCCTCTGGGTTGGCGGGCAACCCAGGGAGAGGAAAGTGTTAGAGAGCATGACAAAGATCACAGCCACAGACAAAGCTGGGCACAGCCTGTTTGGCTACAGGGGCTGGAGCTGGCTAGAGTGACACCGGGAGACAGAGCAACCGTGGACACTGAGGGAAAACCCAGCCTGGCAGGCACCGCAAAGTACTCAAAGGGTTCAGCAAGAAATGGGTCATGGAATAAGCAAGCAGCAGGCACCTGGGATTCTGGGAGTGGGAGGCAACTTGGCCAGAATCACCAAAGGGAATCCAGGAGGCAGTCTGCGTCGGGGGAATCGCTGGGCAGCCAGCAGGATCCGAGGGGCAGACCAGGGTTCAGGGGTGACAGGGACACTTTGGCAGTGACACTGTGAAATCTCACAAGAACCTCAGTCCTAGAGGGGATCTCGTGGCAGGCAGGTTCCTATGGTGCTATCTCAGCTACAGAGCCCAGAGGCTAAACACAGGGCTGACTTACAGATGGGGTCAGTTAGCTCCTAAATACGGGAGGAAGAGGAGCAGGAGTGTTGGAACTGGGTAGGGTCAGACAAGCATAGTAAGAAGGACAGAGCCAGAGAAACCTAAGTTAAAACCATAACTGGCTTTTAATCCTAGGAACTAAGAGACCTTGGGCAAATGAATTTTCAAAGCTTCCAAGCGTTCATCTGTAAAATGAGAATAAAAGCTAGTAAACAGCATCACTGTAGGGACTACAAAAAATGAACATAAAAGCTATTTTTCTTCACAACCTCAAACAAAACTAACTTAGGTTTAAACTCTCATCCACATCATAGTAACTATACAAAGGCGTATAAAATATGATACTCTGTAGAACATTCTAGCTCGAGCATATACCACAGTGGGTGCTGCAGATGATATTAACACCCCATACATCTGTGTATCACTTTTCAGTTGACAGACCCCTTTCACATCCATTGCCTTGCTTGATCTTCACATTCTGTGAGGTAGGCGGAATAAGAACAAGAACTACAAACTGGAAACAGCAAAATGTTCAGCAAGTAGAGAGATCCTTGTGTTAATGGTATTTTTTATTCTCTGTATTGTATAATGCTTTAACCTTCTGGGGCTTTGTCGACCCAGGAAAGGAATGCCCCTCCCAGGGTTAGCTAATTCTTGGAGATCACAAATAACTTGCAAGTACAGCCTTCATATGCAAATTAACCAGTCCAAAGCCCATACCCAGTCACTTCCTTTATCTAACTCTCACACACTGAGCCAATACTCTCTGTCGTAGGTCACTCCAGGGCCAGGTACCAGACAATTAGGGCCTGCCTTATATCCTGGAGTCCAATGACATTATTCCAACTATGCAATCCTAAGCTTGCCAGGTTGCCTACCCTGCCTTGCTCATTCCTTTCCATAAAAACCACAATAAAGGCTACATTTTCTTCCATTCCCTCTGCCTCCTGCCCAACCCTGGTACTTTCCCACATGGCCCTGCATGGTATGATATTTTCTTAGGAATTGTAACAAACCATCTGTTCAATGGCAGTTGGCTCCTGATCCGTTGACCTCACCATATCTGAATAAAAACAGTATCCCAGGTACATTTTAAAATAATGTTAAGTCAATTATGGTAAATAGCACCAGGGAATTTTAAATTACTTTAAAAATCTTTAGCAAGAAAGAAATAGAGGCATTGTAGTGAAGTAAAATGGAAAATCTCCTCAACATTTCAAGTGGAAAAAAGTCACAGAATAAATTTTATAGTACAATTCTATCTACAGAAAAAGTTACATTTGTTTCTGTACCTGCACATATACATATGTGTGTGTCCAGCAGGAGGATAAAGGATTTATATTCACTGACTGACTTTGGCCACAGCTGGGAACAGGGGTGGGCTGAGGCAAGTGAGGGGAAAATGCTGAAGGAAGAATTTCCAATTGTTTTATGCCTATGTCTGTACACTTGGACTCTCTAAAACAAAATTAGATTCATGTATTAATAATAATAACAAAAATGCTTGTTCAGCAGCTAATTATTAATATGTTATTAATATAATAACATAGAATGGATATTCTTCAATCAGTAAATATTTGGATATTATCAGAGCAAATCTTTCCATCAAAGGGAAAATAGGAGTTACCAGTTTGGGGCCACAATGGAATTTTTAGAGTTTATAATCAACTCTGATGAGCTATTAGAGAAAGGTTTACGCTTGGAAACTAAAACTTTCAAAAAGGCATTTATCATCATTATCTCCCCACCCCACTTAAATAAATGATTCATTTTTCAGCATCCATAGTTTGCAAGGGACTTTTACATTAAAACTTAAAAGCTAAATTTTTCTAGAATCTGTCTGGACCGAGCACTCAATGCCAATAAAGAAGCTCAGGATAATTTGTTTTCCTCTATAATTTCAAAGTCGGTCGATACAAGAGTCCTTTATTGCCTCTGTGGCTTCTGTAGCACTTGATGGCGAATCATTACAGAAGGAGAGGTCTGGGATCCTTAGATTGGAGGCAGCCAGACTCCATTTTTCATGGGATTTCTGTGGTTTCAAGTGAATCTGGGGCAGAGAGAAGAGGAGCTAGCTTCATACTGTGTAGTCCACAGAACTGAAGGTACGGGCTGCTGACGACAGGAGGGTAGGGAAGGTGATGGTTTAGTAATATTACAAAGGATAAGTGCAGGCTCTGAAGTCTGACTGGCTTCCAGTCCCAGCTCTGTCCTTCTTGGATGTGGGACCTGAAGCGAGTCACTTCACTTCTTTAAGTCTTAATTTCATCATTATTATAACAAGGATAATAATGGTATCAACCCCAGTCATGACAGGGAATACAAATTCCTGGCACATGATAAGTGCTCAGTACACGTTAATTATTTCCCTTATACTTGAGAGAGTACACACTTAGATTGTAGAAGTGGTGCCTTCAATCAAATTCAAATCAACACATATTGAACATCAACCACATGGTAGCCTCAATCTCTGCTCACAGGGAGCTTACTGCCTAGTTGAAGAGATCAAACGTATCTCTGCAAAAACATGGGTAACCATAGACGCTTCACCTAGCAATTCAGGGAAAAAACAGGTCGCTGGGTCATTCCATATTAATTGTCTGAATAATAAAAGTTATTGAGTCTCAGAAGGAGAAACTGTTACCTACGGTTTCATAAAAGAGTTTGGATTTGACCTAGGCCTTAGGACAGGTTTGTTTGGACAGAGAAAAAGGCAGAAAGCCTTTTAGGTGGGAAAATAGAATGGTGTATGGAGAGGGTGCCCAAAACAAAGCACAAAGTAAATCAGCTGATGTGCAGAATGAGTTTTGAAATAATTAGCTGTAGCTGATTGAGAAATACTCTAAAATCGATCATGTTCTTTTTGAGGGCTTAAACCTTATTCAGATCAATTCTGAAACCTTGCTGTCCTAAAGATCATGTCTTAGACGCTTGCCACAGTTGAGAACGCATTAAAGCAAAGTTCTGAAATCTCTCGTATCGAGACTCACTCAGATTGGGAACTAATACTAACCATGGGAAGAAAATCCAGGACCTAATTCAGGACAGCAGAGCAGAATCCTAGCACAGTTGCTCCTGAAATGAGGTCCCCAGACCAACAGCATGATCACCACGTGGGAACTGGTGAGGAGTGTGAATTCTCAGTCCCACTTAGATCTACTAATTCAGAAACCCTGGGGGTGGCGCTCAGAAATCTGTGCTTTACAGCCCTGTAGGTGATTCTGACGCATTTTGTGACAGTTGTACCACAATCCCAGTACGTTCCTTCCAAGCTCACATATTTAGTGTGTGTGCATTGCTTAGCATAGTCAACTGCTGCACGATTACTCGCAAAGAGTCTTGTAGCTGTCCTGCCATCCACTATTCTTTGAAGGAAAAAAATCCTAAGGAGGTCTCAAGTGACATTTTTACCCCCAACAGTAAAAAGAGAGAAAAAAACAGACAGAAATAATCGGATGGTTATTTTAATAATGCAATTTCACTTCTTGTAATGTGACTCAATAGAATCACCATGGAGAATTTTTAAAAGAGTAGCCTGTGTAATTGGAGCTTTATGGGTTTTTTTCCGCTGAAAATGCTTTAGCTGTAGATCGACCAGGTCCCATTAGCAAACTTACTCTGGAGCCCATAGGAGCTTTCTGACAGGAATAGTCTGTCCTGATGGTAGCAAAAAGCATAAAAATTGATTTTAATTATTAGATCTCCAAGTGAGGCATTTGATGCTAGAAAGTTAAGATGTTGCTAAGACATTTGATATCCCTTTGTAAAACTTTCTTCTTAAAAGAAGATCCATAGCTCAAAACATCAAGACGTGTGAAAGAAGGAAAACCAAAACTCAAAGGTCCAGAATAAACACATGTTTAGCTGGACCCCATTGTTAAAGCCCCATGGGTGGGTGGGGGTTGGAGACTCTCCAAAAGCAGCTCTTTCTTCCAATCCTCAGTCCTAGGGCTGGAAATGTTTTCCACAAACACCCACCTCCGTGCTTGAACTGCCTGTTTTGTTGTATCTGAACATTATTATATCTAAATTCCATTAGGCCAACATTTCGTCTAAACATGCTGTTTCATATTTTGAAGAAAATTATGAAGCCACACACATGGCAGCCCGAGTGAGCCGTGAGAGTTGAGACTGAGGTCCTCGCCATGGTACACCGGTCCCGCCACACTAGGGCTCCTGGCTCTCCTCCAGAACCTCATCTTCTATGATTCTCTGCCCCGCTTGCTCTGTTCCAGCCACATGGGCCTCCCTACTATTGCTCAAATCACACATCAAATATGCTTCCCACCAGTACTCCCTCCACCTTCATAACCACGTGATTCTCTCCATCATTTCCTCCAGCCCTCTTCACACGGCCCCTCCTCGGACTGCCCTTCTCTGATCATCTTCATCTAAACCCCCAGCTCTCCCTATCCTCCTTTCCCTTATTTTCTGGACATATTACATACTGTACTTGATTTTGTTCATTGCCAATTCACCCTCCCCCACTACAATGTGATCTCCACGAAGGCAAGGGCTCTGTATCTTTTGCTGGCCACTGTACCCCCAGGCCTGGAACAGCACCTAGTATCTGGGAGACACTCAATCCATTTTGATTAAATGAGTTGTAAAGGAAAGACTGAATGGAAAATAGTTGCAGAAAACCTTAGAAGGTTTCAATTCGCCTATTAGGGTAGACAAGGAAAAAGAGCCATGGGTCTTTGCTCAGAAGTAATTCTTCAATAAAAAAAAGTAACTCTTTATATAAAAATTGATTGGCAACTTGTGCCCCCATAAGATCAGGTGCAGGTGGGGCCTTTGAGAAGCGCAGAGGATGCAGAGACGTGAGCATTAAAACACTTTCAAGTCCACCACGGAAGTGGTCAGACCCACCCTCAAGCCCAGCACCTGCTGGAAACCATTTCTGCCTCAGCTGAGTCCTAGAGCAATGCACTGAGGGCCAGTGTCTGCAGCAGCTGTGGAAAGGGCTCCCAGGGGAAAAAGACGCTACCTCCATTCCGTTTCCTTGATACAGAGCCCTGAACCCGGAGCTGAGAATTGGCTGTCCTGAGACACCCAAAGTGGTTCTTAAAAGAGGCCAGATGATTCACTTGGATGTTACCTTACATCCTGGGGAAGAGCAGCAAAGAGTCTTATCTTCTCTCCATCAAGGAGAGGACAGATCACACCTAAAGCCCTGAGATTGAGGTTCTAACCCCAATTCCACCACCATCTAGCAGATGACCTTGGGCAAGTCACTTCTCTCTGAGCATCAGTTTTTTGATCTGTGGAGAATAATCACATACTGAGAACTTTATAATGCTAGACACTTTGAGTCTGCCATACAATTGGCCTTTACAATGATTCTTTGAAGAAGGCACTAAAGCAGAAGGACTCCTGTAGTTTATCTAAAATCACACAGGAAGCGGCAGAGCCTGACTTTAAACTCAAGTGGGTCTGACTCCAAAATCCAAGCTCACAGTCACAGCAAATGACACCTCTCCCATGGACCTCAAAGGTAGCCGGGGGAGTAAATGGCATCCCGAATAAGGAAACAGTTGGAAAAGTAAGGCACACTCATTGCAGGGGATTTTTAATAGTAAGTATAGGTTTCGAATGGCCGACAGTGGAGGCATACAGACGTGCAGAAGCCCTGTATTTTCCCAGGAGAATTAGTTCAGCCTTCATGGATTATCATTCTGATCAATTATATTCCAACCCCCTCAGCAATGATTTATTCCCAGGTGTTTTAAAAAGGGAACTCAAACAAATAACACCCGCAGGCAGGGGAGTGGCTTGTGGCCTCAGTCTGCTACAGTAGCCTGTATTGCTGTGGGTAAGTTGGACAATGTAACTGAAATATAGGCCACTGCCTACTAATAGAATCATTTTAGGGAAACCATCTTGACCTAAGTTTCAGTTTCCTAATGTGCAAAATGGCAACAATCATTCCCATTCCCTGGGCTAACCTGAGGAGCTAAAAGATGAAAAATGTGAAGCTCCCAGCTGGCAGGCAGCCCTCAGTGACTGCCAACAGTGAACCACATGGCAACGTGGTCCCGAGCCCCACGCCGTGAGCTCTGTCTTGCCGCTGAACCATGTTCTGCCCCGCGGAGCACAAGCCAGAAACGCTGGAGCACCGTTGCCCACTGAAGCAACCTGCATCGTGCGAGGGTGGGTAGAAAGGAGCAGTCCTGTGGGAGGCACTGCCCCCTCTTGGAGGGTCCCCATAAGGACTGAGCTTGTTGTGGTAACTGGCTCCTGAGGGCATCCTTTCCTGACTGTCCTCCCTCTCTGGTCCCACTCCCCATTCTTTCATAATGCTAACAGGACCACTTCCTAAACAGACTACGTGTACTCAAATTTGCACATGATTTGGGGATGACTCAAACTAAAAGAAAAAGAAAAAAATCCGTAATAAATTTGTAAGTAACCAAGTGTGATAGGCCAAATCTAAGATGGGCCCCAAGATTTCCACCCCATGGAATACACATTTGCCCTGCACAGTCCCGAAGACTGAATCTAACGGATTTTCGGTCTATGCTTAGGTTACGTTTTATGACATAGTTGACCTTCTCATAGGAAGATTATCTGGTAGCCCTGACCTAATCATGTGAGACCTGCTAAGAGTTTTCTCTGGCTGGTTGCACAAGAGGAAGTCAGAGAGACTCAGTGCGTGAGAATGACTCAGCACATGCATCTTTGTTGTCCTGAAGATGGAGGGGCCCTGTGGCAAGGAACACAGGCTGCTTCTAGGAACTGAGAACTGACAGCCAGCGAGGAATCAGGGGCCTCTGTCCTAGAACCACAACCTTTCCAAGAAAGAGCTTGGAAGCAGACATTTACCAGGAGCCTCCGGATGAGAACTCAGCCCAGCCGACATCCTGATATCAGCCTCTGATAGCTTGAGCAGAGAGCTCAGCTGAGCCCTCCTGGGCTTTTCACCTCCAACACTGTGAGTGAGTAAGGGTGTTGTTTTAAGCTGCTACATATGTAGTAATTTGTCACACAGCAATAAAAACTAATACACGAAGCAAAGAGGTAAGTACCTAAATGTCTAGTCTAGTGATAAAATCTGGTGCTATCGCTCAAGAAACATCCAAATAATCTTTGATAAATAGTATGCTGTGTTTATCCACACTCTTTTCCAAAACACCTTAATATTTTTTAGCTTTAGTTTTAGTTTCCAAGTCACTACATGGTGAAAAAAAATTAATACAACAATACAGGCATTTCAAAACCAGACATTTAAATAATAAATCCTAATGAGGCACTTAAAAGAAATTAAACCATGACAATATCAATTTGGGAGAAAAGAAATTGCTTTCTATGGGGAGGCGGGTGGGAGGAATAAATCCAATGATGTAATGTCTCGCAGGGCACCACCTTATTACTAAATTAGGCTATGATGTCTACAGGAAGAAGCCGTGAGGTCAGACAGGAATTTTAAGCCTCTCACTTTGCTCTGGATTTGCAACAATCCCAGATTTGCAGAAGCACTAAGAACAGCACAGTTCACTTCATGTCAACTTTTCCCCCTTTTAAGTGTCAAAGCTGACACCCCTGACTCACCAAAATGATGTATATCTTAATGAAATGAGAAGTGAAAAGATATCAGACATGCGTTCTCTTGCTTCAGGTCCTCAGGCTACCCAGCCATGATGCAGCCAAGAGCAATGCTGGGCCCAAGAAGCATCCAGAGACAGCAAATGCCAAAGATAACCACACAAATGAGGGTGATGTGGAGACCCCAAACAAAGGTCAGCTAATGTGTGCTGAACTCACACAAAGAAAGAGATAACACCAGACCATGTAAATTGGAGGCAGCCCAGGGACCCATTCTCCCCTTGATGGCATCCATCGTTCAAGCCTGGTGTTGGTTACAGTTTATGATTTCAACCCAGGAAACTGCACCACTTTCAACAAGCTTAGATCACTGAACCATGCGTCAGTGCGCAGAGCACGTGGGACAGAATCTAGTCCTAAAGGCCTTTTCTTCACTCTCCACTGAAGTGACTGAGGCTCAGAGAGGGAGCAGACAACACGGCAAACGAGTGACAGAGCCAGGCCTGATGCCAGGCTCTGTTGGCTCCATCTGATAGATAAGGGACTTCTTCTCCCCAGTTTCTCTGACTTTTAGGAACAACAATCCATGTTGGTTAACAACCTTGAGAGTTCCCTCGGTGGAATAAAATATGAAACCCTATGTGGAGGGCCAGAGAAACTGAAAACAGAGACAGGGCACTCCAGATTGGGAGGGGCAGGTTTAACAAGTAACAGTGCTTGCACAAGAGGGTGATCTTGGACGGGTGAGAGACGACCAGATCTCTGCACCGGGCTGACTTCATCTTAAAAGCTTATATAGATGCCCTGGCCGGGTTCAGTCACGTGTACCACCCAGCCGGTCTCAACAATACCTTACTTTCTCAGGGCTACTTCCTTGAAACCATTGCAGTATGGGAATGCTAGGGTGGGCAGGATGTACATTCCAAGGACACGGGAGGGGTAAGGGGACGCCAGTTGCCCAGGTCCAGCTGGCAGGTCAACCAGCCATCATGTCCTCTGGATGACCTCCTCCAAAAATCCACTGTACAAATAGCTGCCAGAGTAATGCTTTAAAATATGCGTCATATCACATGACTTCTCTGCTTTAGTCCTCTAATGGCTTCCCATCATATACAAAATAAAACCCCAGAGTTTTTAAACCTCAAGGCTTCAAGGCTTGGCATTATCTGGCTCCTGCCGGCCCGTGCCCTCCCCACCCTACTTCCTTGCTCACAGCACTCACTCCACCTCGCGCTGGCCTTCCTTCTGCTCACTAAGCCCGTTTACCCTGCTTCAACCTCCAGGCCCTGGCACTTGACATTCTCTGTATACTGAAGATCTCCAAGAACTTTACAAGATTGGTTCTTTCTTGTTGTTTGGATCACAGCTGTAATGACACTTCCTCAGAGAAGCCTGCCCTGATCACCCAGGCTAAATCAGGCCCTCCTTCCCGCAGACACTTTCTAATCCGAGGACCCTGCTTACTTTCTTCAAGTACTCTTCAGTATTTGAAATCATCATATTCATTTATGAATGTATGTGTTGTCTTCTCCCACTAGAAAGGAAATTCCAAAGCAGCAGGGATCTCCTCTGTCATATTCACAAGCATCTTATATCCATAGTATCTAAAATGGTGCCCAGTACATGGCAAACACTCCATAAACATTCGCTGGGGGGATGAGTGAATGAATGAGGACCACAGCTGCCATCTGTCATGACATACATGATAACCTCTATTAATCAGAATATTTAACTAACCAAAATAGTGTAGCCCCTTCCTGAACATGCCAGAAAACAGAATTTCTAATACACTGACAAGTGTTACAGCTGCCGTTAACAGAATCATTAAGTGCCCAACTGATCAGGCCTATGTAGAAAGCAAGAAAAGCATGTGTAATTTATGTCCACTGGAAAGGGACCATCTAGGATAGAGCTGGCTGCTACAAACCCACTTACCCTTTCCTTTGAGATCTGGAAATGAATCTGTTTCTTTCTGACCCCCACCGCTCATGCCCCCTGCCCCCGGGTGTGCTAAAGCAGTTTCCTTCACTGTTTCCTTCTTCTATGGAATCAACGAATTTGCAAAGAGATAGGATCACTTTCCCTTTGTTAGTCCTTCAGAGTAAAAGATGGTGCATTTTCCCTCCCTGGAAACTCACAGAATCACTTCTTTCATAAAGCTCACAACTGTCTCACTGAATGCCACAGCCAGAAAAAATGCTCTTGTCAAAATGTTTCCTACATACAAAGACCCTTCATTCTAATTAACTGTGATTTTTCATAAATTAATATATTGAGTTATTAAATTCCCAGCCAATATTATCATCTTCATACGTCCGTGTGCAAGAAAATATGCTAATTATTAATGTCTCCCAATTCCCAACAAGTTATACATTTAGCAAATTAGGGGAGTATTTAAGGTTTCTTCTGACAGAAGACCCTTAGACGTATCAACCCCAAATCTGAGACAATCACTAGTGGAAAACCGGCAGTTATTTTTGCTTCCTACTCACTTTTTGCCCTTCCTAAGAACTCAACCCTTGGGAGCTGACAAATAAAGATAAATTACCAGTCTAGAGCATTCTAACTAACTAAGCCACTGTAGTCACTTAAATGAATCTCAAAACCCACTTTTTGCTATGTTAGCTAAAATCCCTCTTCTCATTGTCTTCTACTATGTGACTAAGAATTACATAACACCAAGAAAAGGTTGTAAAAGCCAGGTTCATTATCTTGCTGACTCTACTTCTGGACTTAATGATATTCCTTGACTGGAAAAGGGATTGCCTCATGCCTAGAAAAGTGTGTGATGTTAAGTCCCGTGCTTTCTCTGCTTTATAAACATAAAATCCCTCTTTTTCACATGTAACAGAGCATATCCATGACTTTCAATTGATCCTAGACAATGTTATAGGGTAGGACCAAATTAAAAGTCCCCTAATTTATTTTAAGGACTGATCTCATTTAACACAGAAATATATTTCTACTTACAACAAGAATAATAAAAGCTAACATTCACTGAGTGCTTAAGACATACTAGAAGCTTTTCAGTGAACTTTATGTTAGTCTTCACAGTGATCCTACAAGGTAGGTATTTTAATAGTGTGATGATGAACACACTGAAACAAGGCATTCTGGAGACAGACGGCATGAGTCTGTACCCCAGCACTGCCACTTACTTGCCATAGGACCGTGGGCAAGTTACTTAACCCCTTTAGGCCTCAGTTTCATAATCTGTAAACTGGGAATGTTAGTAGTTACCTACCTCATGGGGTTTTGTGAGGAATAAATTATAAAATTTATCTAACAGGCTTACAATACTTAAGTCCACTATAAAGAACATGATTCTAGAGTTTCTCGAACTTTGGTCATTTTTAAACCTTGTGTATGACTTGGGCCATATACCTGTGGACCAGTTTAGTATTAAATAATTAATACTACTTATTTAATATTGCCTTTTTGCAATGAAATTCTGACACTCACTGCCTAGAGTTAGGTCAAAGTTCAATTTTTTTTAATTTGTTTGTGTTTTTTGGGGAAGGGAGGAGGTAATTAAGTTTGTTTATTTGTTTGTTTGCTTGTTTATTTTTTTAATGGAAGTCCTGGGGATTGAACCCAGGACCTCATGCATTCTAAGCACATGCTCTACCACTGAGCTATACCCCTCCCCTCAAAGTTCAAATGTTAAGGGAAGAGTCCAGCAGAGACTAACCTCACTTCAGACACCAGTCCCAGTTCCAGGGCTCTCAGACCACCCACAAATTCCACCGTTCCCACTGCCTCCTCAGGTTTGATAATTTCCTAGAATAACTCACAGAACTCAGGGAATTTCTATACTTAGTACTATAGTTCTATTATAAAGGCTACAGTTAGGGCCAGCCACATGCAAAGGCACATAGGCAAGATGTGGGAGGGTCCCACACACAAAACTTCCATCCTCAGGATGCATCACCCTCCCAGCATGCTAATGTGCTTCAATAACCAGGGAACTCAACCTGAGTGCAGGGTTTTTCTTGGGTTTCAGGACACGGGCATCAGCGAATCATTGGTCACATGATTACATTCAATCTTCAGCCTCCCCGGGGGTCAGATGATGTCCCTGGCTCAAAGCCGCAACCCTTGAATCACATGGTTAGTCTTTCCAGCATGGCTGGACCCTATCCTAACACGATCTAGGGGCCACCATGAGTCATCTCGTACCATAAAGTCAGGAAAAGCCCAATGTGAATAAACCAAAACACGTCCATCACTTGGTAATTCCAAGGATTAAGAGGCTACCTCCCAGGAACCAGGGATAAAGGCCAGTCAAATTTTTATTATACAATACTTTTAAATCAACTCACTTTTGGCCTTCAGTAAGTTTACCATTATTGTAAACGATAACGTAAGGTGATCAGTTCTGATGTGCTAGGCATACCTTTTCTACACATTAAAAAAGATGAGTGATTTAAAATTTAAAATGTTTATCTGTATATCACCCCAGATTATCTCAGGTCACCACATACTCATTCATGTTAAGGGCTAAGTTTGTTACAGTATTTCCTCAATGAGTCCATATTCTTTTATTTTATGTGTTGTAGAAGTGTTCTATGGGAGTAAAATCAGATTGTGTGAGCTCCAAGGAACTGTCAGAGTCATGTTGTCCCACTGGCTCATCTTACAGATGAGGAAACTGAGACCCGGCACAGGGAAGTGACACACCCAAGCCCACACAGCCAGGACTCCATCTCAGACTTTCGATCATCAGCGCGGAGGTCTTTTTACTACTTTCAGTGAACTCCTTCACTAGTGTGGAATGGCTCAGAAGGGTGGCTGTAAAGGAGGGAGGTAACGGAGAGGCTGGCATGTTTCTTTCGTGCTACATGCTGAGGGCATCAGAAGGAGGTGCGATGTGTGAAGTGCTGAGGATGGCAAGTGGGCTTGGCCAGCTCTCTGAGCCATGAAGCAGATTAAACTCAGCTTTGTAATCAGGCTCTGTGGTCACTCGTGGCTGGTTTACTAGCCATGCAGGTCCTGATTGCTATTTTTGACTCTGGTATTAACGACATCTTGGTGTTACATCCTTACTGTAGCCTGCAGGCTTGGAGAAACTCAGTTGCTCTCCTTCCTATTTACCTATCTCAACATAAACCTTAAAAAATAATAAACACAGTGTGGGCCATTGTGAAAATAAAACTGAAGAAAAGCTACGTAAAGAAATTGTATTAAAAAAAATGGACTCGCCTCTTAGGGACCTTCTTCAACCCTGCTAACAACTCCACTCCGCACAATGTTGATTTGTCATCTGCCTAATGGGAATGATAAAGTGAGGGCAGAGACGGGTGTCTATTTGTAAAAAAAATTCAGTATTGATTTCCCCCCACCTTGTATATGTGTCCAGACACAAATGCAGCAAATGGTCTTTTAAAATTTTAAAAATACATGAAATAGACGAATGAGCCTCCAATAAATGTGTTTGCGACTAGTTTTTTCCTTGACACAGCTTGCTGCCACGAAACCTAAATGCATTCCCGGAATACGCTGCAAGTAATCTCTTGACAGCTACTATTTTGGATGCTGGTTATTTTATACCTGTGTTTAAAATGGACTCTGATCCTCTGATATGTTTTGACTTGCTGTTCCTTCTCTCTCTCTCTCTTTTTTCCACCCTAGTAGCAAAATCCTGCAATGTTCCTTTGCAAAACCTCTCCTTGTCATCCTCACCTCCCTTCCTGCACTCACACCAGTCCAGACCTCCTTTACTTTGTTCTGGGATAACGGAAGCAAATCCTGAGCTGGTCTGTCAGATTCCAGGATCTCCTCACTGTGTGGCACCCCTCTCTGTGTGGTGACGTTCCTCACCAGTCCCTGATGTCACCGGCTCCTTTCCCTCACTAAAGAGGCAGGATATGTGCTGTTAGGACTCAGTTTCAGAGCCTGAGTCCCATGGGAATTGGTTCTGTAACTTTTTTTTTATCTTTCTGAGCCACAGTCTGCATATCTGCAAAAGGAGGATAAATTGCATACCTCGTAAGGTTATTATGAGAATTAAATGAGACAATCCATGTAAAACGCTTACACAGTATCCAGCATATTGCAAATGTACCATAAATGGCAGCTGGAAAAAGCTATGTTATCTCTTGAACGAGCCTAGATTTCCTTGTCTGTGTTGCAAAGCCCCTCTAAAACTAAGCCATTTCCTATGCCTTCCAAGTTTTCATTATTTGTTTCTTAAGCAACGTAACCAATGAATGAGTCAGTCCAATCTTGAAAACTCTGAAGCTCTGAGCAATCTTTCCCTAGGCGCTGTGTTCCTATTGGCAAGGCCAGGCAAGGTACCATAATATACCACTTTATTTGTGTCCATTAAGCCTCAGGCTGGCAAAACCTAACTACCAGGTTGAAGGAGTCACCACTCATCACTCCAGATGAAGCTGCCTGCTAAGCGTGTTGGTAGAAACACAAACCTCCTGAGTCTGCTGCCAGTCCTACCTCAGCACGGTGAGCACCTAGATCATCAGAGGTCAGAATGTTTGCCCTAATGAGCCTTAACGCCTTTCTACTGTCCTGTTTTCATATATTCTGAGCCTGTCTCCCCAGCTAAACTACGAGTTGCTTGAGGATAGGAGATACCTCTCATTCATCTTTTGTCATTTTCAGGGACACAATTCACTTTCCAAATGACATGAAATAGTTGTCCTGCTTTTGTTCTGAAGTGCAGTGCTTAGTCGGAGATACTGTAGACTCCACACGGGTTCTGACTCTAGATTCCCACTCACTCCCTCTGAAAATTTAAGTGAAAAGGACAAGATTCTGTCTGATGAGGACACTTTCAATTTCAAGTAACAAGAACTGATTCAAACTGGCTCTAACAACAAATGGGCACTTACTGGCTCACTAATTAAACATTAGGTGATGATGCCACATTCAAGCAAGTCTAAGTCCTGATACTCTAAGACAGCATCAGGAACTCACTTCTTTCCCTCTTCTGTCTCTGATGCTCTTTGTGTTGCCTTCCTCTCCAGCAGCCTACTTGCCTGGTGTCCTGAAGGTCCCCAGCAGCTCCCCGGGCCCTTCTACCACCCCGACTACTAGCAGGATACGGGTTTCTTCTTCCAAGGACTGACTCCCACTGGTTTGACTAGATTCTGCAAAACTCTTCATGGTATTTGGGGGAGGGCAGAATCCTTGGTTGAAGGTCTCCTCAGGATTGGGTGCAAGGCCAAGAGGAGGATAGTTCCCTGAAGAAAAAGTGGGGCTGTTTCAGATACAGGAGAAATTGGCACTGGATAGACAAAGACAGAAGACAGCTATTAAACCAGCCAAGTCTCTCTAAACCCTGACTTTCAACATGCGGCTACCTTTGGAGCCTTTCAGCAGCTTAAAGAGGCAGCCTATTCCAGGAAGAGTCCTTGGGCACATTCCCCTCTGTGGTTAGAGTCTGGGTTACACTACACAACCTGTGTGTAAGCTGATCCTCTGGAAGTTAGAGATCTTCCCAGCTTGTCTCATGGATTCTTTTCATTTTCTTTTTTTTTTTTTTTTTTTTTTTTTTTGCAGTGGGGAGGTCATTAGGTTTATTTATTTAGTTTTTTGATGGAAGTACTGGGGATTGAATCCAGGACCTCATGTATGCTAAGCACACGCTCCACCACTTGAACTATATGCTCCCCTGGTCTCATGGATTCTTGTGTGGGTTCTCAGGTCTGTGAGATGCTGATCTGGTACTGCTGGATTTCACAGGATGCTGGCTCCAGGTCGACTGAAGCCAAGTGGAAGAGGAGAATAAATACTTCATTTTAGTTTGAGTTCTACCACACTAAAGTCAGATGATCCCTTTCTTGACATTACAAGGCCATTTCTGTTTCATTCTGTATGTTTCAGTCAGTCCATCATCAAGCAATGTTTATCAATTGCTTATGTGTGCCAGGCACTAAACTAGACACAGGTGCCATGGAGTAAGAATTAAAATTCCTTTTGGGGAGAAGTTTATGATGCAGTAAGTAACTGATGTGATGGTATGTGATAAGCACTGTTATGATGGTGCTACCAAATATTAAAAAACACAGAGAAGAAATAGATGTGAGGTCAGCAGAGTCTTCCTAAAAAGATAGGATCTGAAGTGTTGGGGACTGAGACAGAGTTTGCTGGACAAGAGTTAGAGGAGTGGCAATCCAGGATGCAGGGGAGGTAACGTGAAGGCATGAAGGTGGGAATCGGGAGGTTTTAAAGATCTGCAGGTGGTTACTCTGATGTGGGGGCGGGGGGTGGGGAGGTGCTTTGGAGGTGATGGTGGGAAAAGAGAAGTGGTGGGAGATGAGTTCAGAGCAGTGGGTGGAATGGATATGGAGATGGGCCATCCAGGTTGCTCTTCAAAGAAGGACTCACTCTTCAGCTGTGGGAGTGCAGTCTGCAGCTGGCCTCCAACTGTCAGCCCTTCAGGGTCAGCCTCAGCTGCAGAGGGTTTCTTTGTCTGAGGTTTTGTTCCCGGGACCGCCTGCAGGGTCCTAAGGCCCCCTGGTCACTCTGGCCTGGCAGGAGACACACTGATGGGCAAGACTCCTCCAGAGCCCCCCCTCGGGCAGGAAGGCCAGCTGAAGCTCTTTCAAGGCCTGCATTGCGATTTGACTTCTTTTGTTAAATGCTGCTCCTCCTCCTTTTCTCCCACTGTCATCGCTTTCCAGTAAATATGTTGAGCTCCAAATTCCATCATGCTTCCTGGAGAACCCAGTCTTAGAGGCCGGCGTGGATCAAACCACAAGAGGTTTTGTCTTTGAAGCTAAGGCTGTTCTCTGTGCTTAAGAGTTTCAAAAGGAGAACCAGCACGTGAACTGTCGTCTGATAAACTCTCACTATCTCTCAAGTCTGAAATAAAGATCCTGGGAAAACAAAATAAAGAAAGCAAACACCTCTCTTGTCTTTCAGTGGGCATTTACTGAATGCCTACTCAGAATCAGATTCTGTCTGAGGCACAGGAGACACAAAGACTGAGACCTGGCACAGAGACCACTAGAAAGCTTCTTGGAAATTGCCTCTGAGGAAAATCCAGACTGTTTAAACAAGGACACGTGAGCCAAACAATGTGAAAATGAAGATCAGAAGCACTTGGTAGGGCTGCCGCAATAACGTTCCTCACACTGGGTAGCTTTCAACAATCTGGAGGCTAGAAGTCCGAAATCAAGGTGTCGAGAGCGCATGCTCCCCCTGAAGGCTCCAGGAACGCAAGTGTCCTTGCTTCTTCCCAGCTCTGCTGTCGCTGGAGGTCCCTGACATTTTTAGCTCTGTCTCCATCATCACTTGGTGTTCTCCCTGGGCGTCTATGTCTCTGTTTTCTCTTCATATAAGGATATCAGTCGTGTGGGAATAGGGCCCACCCTAAAAGAGAGTATGACCTTTACAACTGCAAAGACCCTATTTCCAAATAAGATCACCTACTGAGGTCCTAGGGGTTAGGACCTCAACATATCTTTTTTGGTGGACACAATTCAACCCACAACAGGCTTCAACAAGAAGGTCACTGGCCTAGGCAGGCAATAATCACAATGGTGAGAAGCCTCAGTTTTAGAACCAGAGGGTCTAATATTGGAATTGTGGCTTTCCACTTACACTGTGACACTGAACAAGAGACTCTCCCCCTCCAAGCCTTACCCTATGTATAAAACAGGAACAACATCAGCGTGTGCTCATCCAGATTTCTCTTTCTCCTCTTCTTCCAGGCATATATCCCTTGATGTTACACAGAGTCATTTGACTTTCTCTGGCTAAGTCAAGCAGAAATGGCATGTGTCACTCTGTGTAGACGTACTGAAGAGCTAGCACTCCACGCCCCTGGCTCTCTCCCCTGCCATGGCTGGTCCCAAAGACAGCATCATCCTCCATCAGCCTAGCATCCTGAATGATAGTGATGAGCACACTTCCCTGTCTGTCTGCACTGGAAATGCAGAGTGAACGAGAATGAAATCTTTGTCCCGTTAAGCCATTGAGATTTTGGTGTTCTTTACTACTCTAGTGGAACCTACCCTATTCTGACAGACATGTAGTAGTGACCTCAGGGGATTGTTAGGAGGTTTAAATGAGATGAAGCACATACAGTGTCCACCTGGTGAACATAGGAAGCCTCAATAGTACTGTTTTTATTCTGCCTAAAGAAAGTGCTACATTGCAGCATTTACACAGCAAGCACTTTGTGAGGTCCGTTCTCATTCTATTGCACAGAAGGAAAAAAAAAAGGACTCTTGCATTGAACAGCTGGTATATTCTATCCACATTAGAAACATTTATTTAACACTAACTATGTGCCGAGTATTGTTCTAACAGCTTTACATGCATTACCCTACTTAATCCTCAGAACTACCAAAGAGGTAGGTACTGGGACTATCCTTTTTCACAGGTAAGGAAATTAAAGCCCAGGTTAAATAATTTGCCCAAAGTCATAAAGTTGGGAGATGGGAGATCAGTACTTGAATTGATGCAATCTGGCCCCAGCCTGAGCCAGGCACTAGACTCATTCCAACAGAAACAAGGACCAGCCACAGAGCATGTTTGAGAACTTTCCAGGACTATCTTGGAAGGGAAAACAGAAGTAAAGGAAGAAGCATCTTGCTCTCAAGATGCCCCAGGGTCAAATCACCCATTATCCCAGGAGAGTAACAAAATGCTTTCAGGTCTCATCTGCTCAACTTGGGCAAGATGGATACAAAACATTTGCGACCTAGAGACATCGTTTTGCAGTGCCATCATCGACAGACCAACACATTTGGTTTTAGCGAGACATTTACAAACAAGCAGGGCACACTGCCTCGAGGCTGAGCACACACAGGAGCAACAGATGCTGCCCACAAAGGCTGCAGGCCCTTCCTCTCCAAGGCTGCACGTGTGATTAAGAGAGAAGGTGTGATTAAGAATTCCTCTGAAACCCAGAGTGATGGATTTTAGCAACCCCCTCGAACTGATTCCACCTGAGTTTATGTGGGTTTGGCCCTTGTCCCTGCTCTCCCTGGAAAGCCCTAATATGGCAGGTAATGAAAGCACAAAGCCTCTTCTAGAGCCAAGTTTTATTTGCTGAAAATACCCTAGGATTTTGGAGTCAGAAGACCGGATGTGCTTTTTTATGTGCCATTGCTTTCCGCAGAGAAACATTTAGAATGATCCATCTGTATTGGTTTCTTAAGGCTGCCGACACAAAGTACCATGGATTGGTGGTTCAAACAACTGAAATTTATTTTCTCAATTTGGGAGGCCAGGAGGCTAACATCAAGGTGTCAGCAGGGTTGCTCTGCCTTCCCGGCTAGCAGATGGTGGTCTTCTCCCTGCAACTTTTTAGGGCTTTCTCTCTACCTGTCGGTGGCCTAGTCTCCTCTTCTTATAAGGACACAAGTCACACTGGATTGTGGCCCACTCTAATGACCTCATTTGAACATGATTACCTCTTTAAATACCTTATCTCCAAATATAGCCACATCCTGAAGTGCTAGGGGTTAGGACTTCGACATATGACTTTTGGGGGAGACACAACTCAGCCCTGTAACACCACCCAGTATAAGAATTACAGATATCTAGCCAAAAAAAAAATTTTTTTCCATAACTTCTTAGGTAAGGGAAGTGGTTCTGGAATATTCTGGATGGAAGACTATTCTTCAAATTTAGCAGATATTTTTAAAGTTTGTTTTGTTCAATCAGCTATTTTTTCCTATTCACTGTGAGAAAAGTATAAATTAGTGGAAAGGCTAAGACCTTTCACGGACAGGACTTTGTGATCAGAACTAAAGAAAGGTGGTCACCAGTCAGCCAAAGTCAACATATAACCACCTTGAATTCAACAACACCTCATATTCCTACATAGAACTTCACAGTTCAATTATTTTCATATCATTTACCTATCTTCACACCATGTTATAGATTAGAATAGAAAGATGCCCAGAAAGATGAGGTGACTTGTTGCACAACACACGGCCACAGAAACAGAGTGGGGGTAAGAACGCCAGCCTCTGGAATCCTAGCAGAACTAGGATAATTCAATAAGCACCAGCACTCACTTTCTGAGAACTGATTTTCAGATGGGGAAGTTTTTTTTTAATGGCCAGTGCAGTTGGAAGCTTACAGCTACCAAGGCAGATGAGTAATGTCTCCAAACAGGAGAAACTGCTTCATATATGAACACTCTTGCAGAAAGAGTTATTTTGGCATTCTAGGCCAGGATTTCTCAAGCTCAGCACTGTTGACATTTAGGGCCAGATAATTCTTTTCTGTTGGGAACTGTCCTGTGCATTGTAGAATGCTCATCAGAATCCTTGGCTTCTACCTGCTAAATGGCACTAGGACACTGCCCCTCCCCCCGCGTTGTCACAGCACAAAATGTCTCCAGTTATTGCTAAATGACCTCTGGGACCCCAAACCACCACTGGTTGGGAACCACTATTCTAAATCAAGAGAGAGATGGTTCTTGAAAGTCCTTAAAAAATATAAATGATTAATGTATACTCTTATGAACCAAACTAACCTCAACTTAGGTACAGAATTCTATTCTCTTCTTCTCTGTCTAATAACCACCAAATGGAGGAAGTGATTTTGTAGTCAAACACTTAACCTCTACATGCCCAGTTGCCTTACTTATAAAATGAGAAATAATGGTCCTTTGAATCTGTTCATTTCTTAAGTGCCTACCACTCTTGAATTTGTGATATTAATTTTGGTTCATTAATACAAGATGATTTGACTTTTTTATTGAAAACTATTTAGTAGTGGGGCTTATATTAGCAACTCAAATATATATCTATTTATATTTAAAAGTGTGACACCAACTTCTTAACCCTAAGTATCATAGTCTATTTATCTCACAAAATAAGTAAGACATGCACCATTCAAAAAAAAAAAAAAATCAACAGCTGAGAAAATTTAAAAGGAAGAGCAAGGCAAAGCTACAGAGGAAAGGGAGAATAATTTGCCCTTGCAAGAATGACTTACACAATCCACAGGACAACATCCAGTGGGTTAATGTTTACATTATAGGGATCCCAGGAGGAAAAGAGAGAGAGAAAGAGGCAAAAAAAAAAAAAAAAAAATTAAATGAATAATGGCTGAAATCTTCTCTAATCTGGGGAAGGGAACAGACATCCAGATCCGGAAAGCCCAGAGAGTCCCAAAGAGATGTGCATCAAGACACATTAAAATTAAAATATCAAAAGGTAAAGCTACAGACAGAATGTAAAAAGCAGCAAAAGACAAACAGCTTGTTCCATTAAAGGGAACTCCCGTGAGACTATCAGCAGATTTTTCAGTATAAACTTCGCAGGCCAGAAGGGAGTGGCCTGATACATTCTAAGTGCTGAAAGAAAAAAAAAATCCAATCCAGAATACTATACCCTACAAAGTTATAATTCAGAATTGAAGGAGGATTAAAGATTTTTACACACAAAAAGATAAAGAAGTTCATTACCACTAAACCAGCCTTATAAAAAACATTGAGGGTGCTAACTAATAATAAGAAAACATATGAAAGTATAAATCTCACTGGTAAAGGTAAATATATGGGAAAGGTAGTGGATTAATCACTTATAAAACTAACATAAAGAGAAAGACAAAAAGTGGTAAAAATAACTATGATTACAATAATTAATTAAGGGATACATAAGATAACAAGATGTAAAATGTGACATCAAAAACATAACACATGGGGAGGGAGCAAAATGTAGAGCTGCAGATTGCATTCAAACTGTTATCAAACTGCATATCCAACAGTTGTTATTAACATAAAATAGAATGCTATAAATATAGGTTTTTATATATAAGCCTCAGGGTAACCATAAAACAAAAACCTTTAATAGATAGATGAAAGGAATGAGAAAGAATCTAAGCATACCACTAAAGAAAGTTTTCAAATCACAAGGAAGGGCGCAAGAGTAGAAAGGAATAATGAAAACAATTAACAAAGTGGCAGTAAGTGCATACCTATCAATAATTACTTGAAATGTAAAGGGAATAAACTCTCCAATGAAAAGACAAAGAGTAGCTAAATGGATAAAAACAAGATCCACCTATGTGCTGCATACAAGACACTCACGACAGATGTAAGGACACTGACTTAAAGTGAAGGGAGGAAAAGATGTTCTGTGCAAATGGAAACCAAAATAAGCTGGAGTAGCTATACTTATAATCCATCAAAATACACTGTAAAACAAAGATGTAAATGTTAAGACATTTTATAAAATTAAGTGTTATATAGTTACTATATGATAGTGGCAAAAGAATAGCCAAAGAAACAAATGGAACAAGATGTATATCAATCATACTTTAGCATATAAAAACATTAGTAGAAATATTAATGATGAATAAATTTCAGAAACTATGTTTAATGCTATTAACATCAAAGAAATATCCATTAAAACATCAAAAATACTACTTACAACTATCAATTGGCGTATCTTAAGAAGAAATTTATAAAATTATATTATTAACCAAGGAAAGCATTCAGGGAAATGCAACTATTGACTAATTGACTGTAATTAACCAGCTTCTGGATTTGGATACATAAACTATAACTTTAAGTTAAATAATAAAATATTATTTAAAACAATAAATATTCATTTAAAAAGTATATAATACATGCTCTTTGTAGACAATTTTTAAAATATGAAAAATATAAATAATAACAATGAAGTGACCTTAAGTCCTATCTCCCACACATAGACATTATTTCCACTTCACTGCTATTCTTGCTCAAAATTTTCTTAGTTTATTGAAACAGATTTTCTTCCAGACACACTTCAGAATAACTATTGCAAAATCTAAAGAATGTCCTTCAAAGATTTTAAAGGAAATTACTTTTAACCTGTATATTTTTATGAGAAATTACTTTTATGAGAATTAATTAATTCTAATATTCCATTTTCCTATCCATGTGTTCAAGTCCAATATTTGATCACTTGATTATGTTTTTTTCTATGAATAATATGTTACTTCTAAAGGTATTCTGATGTCTTTAGTATTTTTCTTGCTATTTTGAATATCATCTCTTATTTTAATAAGTTGTCTAGCATATTCCTGGTACAGAGACAAGCTAATTTTTAAAATATTCATTTTATACGTCAATGAATTTTGGAGTTTTGTTGGAATCTCTAATAGTTTTTCAGTTAAATTTCATTCTAGTCATTCACAATAATTTCCTGGTTTCTATTTAACACTTTTGTAAGTTAAAACCTATATCGTGATACAAACCATATTTAAAAAGAAGCTCAATTCTCAATATGCCCAAGAAATGAAATTGCTAGTCTAGGAAATCATTCTACAATCTATCCAGCAGTGTAGAATGTATACGAAAGATTATTTTAATACCTCTGTTTTCTTCTTGAGGGCTACCTCCCTGTTTTTTTGTAACTCTTTACTCTGAATTCTCTAAATCTACATTTTTTTCAGAACATTCCTTCTCATTTCTGACGCTAACCTAGCATTAATGATTAATACCCAGTGGCTATCAGACACTCAGCAAATAATTGCTTATTCTGTTATCTTTGAGCTAAACAGAAAAAAAAAATCTTTCAGAAGAAAAGTGGTAAGTTAGAACCTAACTGAGGCATAAGTTATAATGGTGTATAAAAGCTAAAAACATAAGTCAAGGCTTGAGAAATGCACTCCACTGTTTACTCCACCGTTTACCTAAGATAATTCACTTAATTCTCTTAGCCTGTGACTTTGTCTATAAAATGGAATGAAATAATAAAATAAATAAATAAATGCCAACATCAATATTCATAACATTAATAATAAACCATCCCTCAAATTCCTAATGCCCAGCACCCAGTAAACACTCAGATAATGCCTGAGTCCTCACCATTCTAATTGGTGTACAGATACTAAGTATTGAGAAATTACTTAATGTTGTGACCCTTAATGGAAATAATAAATAGGAAAACACCTTGTGAACCACAAAGCACATACAAACGCAAAGGATTTTTACAAGCCCAAAGGAACAGATTAGTTTTTGCCCTTAGATGATAATAAAATTCCAAAACACTGTCTACCTTCCCGTCTGCTACAATAAAATGGCAGCAACAGCAATTTCAGCATCGGGTTATGAGACTGGGGTTTCAGAACCAGGCTCCATGCCCAAAAGCACAGGGTGCTGGAGACAGCGCAGGATCTTCCTGACTCAGCAAAGGGGAGTTAGGAAGCACTAAATGAGAAGACGGAGCCATTCAGAATTGCACCGTGACCCAGAGGCAGCCCTTCAGGCAAGCCACAGACTCCCTCTGCTCCCTCTGGGCCCTGGAAAGGCAGTGTCAGAAGACGCAGGGAAAACATATGGAGGGAGAACAGCAAGCTGACAGCTGAAGCACTGTTTTATAATAACACATAAAAGTAACAGCTATGCTAGTTAAAACAGGATTCCTTTAAAATGCATGCATATATATACACACACAGATGTGTCTTGAAAACTGGGATAGAGACTGAAGAGGCAGACTGAATCAGATGAAGAGTCAGGAGTTCGCAAGCTCTTATCTACAACGCTGACACACAACAATGCTGGAAGCTGGGGACGAGGGGCAAAACTGCCCCCTCCTCCTAACCAAGGTCCTAACCAATGGGTGCAAGAGACTGACACAACACATCAGCTTTACCCATGGCTGGGCAAGCACCCAATGACTCTCACATTTGGGGGTTCTGGTAAATGGTTTCAGAAAATGAAGCTTGGAGTTGAGGTCAGTGAGCACCTCTTACTTCCTTCAGAAACCTGAATCATGGGGCCAGCTTGTGTGAGGACAGCTGGATCAGCAGAAGGGCTGGGTTCCCCCACCCAGCCAGGGGTGGAAGCCAGGGGCCTGCACCAAACATCGTCACCAGCAGAATGCAGCACACAGCAAGGCAACAGATGGTTGGGGGTCGTCTTTTTAATTTGGTCATCCTGTCCCCCGGAAAATGTGGCTCAGTGAATGTCCCCAGCTTTGATCAATCAGATTATTTATTTCTTCCTAACTTGGGGAAGAATAATAAGGAGGAAGAATGTGGGGACAGAACTTTTCTCCTAAATGGATAAATGAATTAGGAGAGAGAAATATTACTCTTTCCCCCCCAAATTATGAATTGTGTCATTATGTTTTATATCTAAATGATACACTGATGGAATGCCATGTAAATAGTATGTGAAGTCCAGAAGACTGCAGTCACTTCATTAAGTATTCTATATTTGGGGTGATAATTCAAGCAGTTTGCTAACGCTTATATATTGGTACAATTAAAAATAGCTAGGTTCAAGAAAATAACAGTAAAAAAATTTTAATAGCTAAGTTCAAAATCTAAGATACATAGTCATTTTCCAAAGAATGAAATATCAACATGGTACAAGAAGGCCCTGATTAGGAAAAGGCTGTGTTAGTGTAACCACCCAGGCCTGCTTACATGCTCAACTCAGATAACACCTTATGATCTGCACCGATGATTTGCATTCATTTTAATTCTAATTGGACCAGGATGGGGTTTTCCTGGCCAGAGCATAATGCTTGGAGACAATATTTCCCATCTTAATGAAGTTCAAATATTAAACATTCTTGGAAATAACTTTAGGTACTTGAGAAGCACTGAGTTCATGGTAAGGCAGGACTTTGAGCTCAAGAGGAACCTGTGATTTGTTATGAAATCTATTCATTTTGTAGATGAGAATAGGGAGGCCCTGGGAGATGAAGAGACACCCCAAAGACACACAGCAGCAAAAACAAAAACAGATATTCCAGTCACAAATGAGGGTTATTTTCTATACAATTCTGTACCTTCTCCCCACTTTATTAATGACAAATTGTTCTTATCCACTACGTAAATCCTTACGATTTTATTTGGCCCACGTTTGGCTGCAGACTTTTCCTGCAAAGCTATATTTCTTGTTAACTACTTCACAATTCGGATTTTCAGGAAAGCAGGATGGTGTTCCCATCAGAATGCCTGCATTAAGTTTGCAATTATTTTGTCTTAGCCTATTATTATTATTATTATTATTATTATTATTATTATTATTATTATTATTATTTTCTTCTTCTTTTTTTTTTTTTTTTACTACAGCACAGTGATTAATGAATGAAGAATGTAAAGGTACTGGATCTTATTACTACTTATCTGTAAAATACGACGTAACTGGAGAAAATGCCCGTTATTTGCTTAGATTCTTCTATGCAAATCTCAGAAAGAACACATGGATTTTCAAGGATCTCTCCCATTCCCCACATCAGATAGGGCCTCAAGAAGTAAGGAGGTAGAGAAGAAGCCAGAAGAGGACAGAGAATTTCATGTTAAGCAAGGCACGCTGCTGAACGGATTTAGCTCAAGTCCTATTGTCTGTTTATCTTTTCTTAATCTATTCCTGGAAGCATGAAACCCTAAGGATGGGGAAAAGCTGACCTCAAGTGGAACTGAAGGGCCATCTTGAATTTTTTGCCCACTCCAATCCTGTTATGTTAGGCTCCTCATTCTCCAGTCACATTTTCCACTCTTTTGTGTAAGCCTGAAAATCTCTCTAGTGGAAATAACAGTGTTTACTCTCCCAGCTCAGAAGTACTTCCTACTCTCCTCTTTATTTACCAGGTCCTTTCACCTTTCCATATCTGGCTCTAGGAAACTGTAGTTTGAAAGCCGGTCCTACGATTTACTAGCTGTGTGACTAAGGGCAAGTCAAACAAATCATTTCATTTGTTTGACTCTCATTTCCTGAGCGGTAAAATGAAATAATAACAGTATCTGCTTTATAGGAAGTCACTGTGCAAGTCACGTGTACACCACCAAAATACTCAACAGCATTAGTTGGGTGATGGCAAGAGATGTTTTAAATGATTATTTTTCCCTTCCAGTAGAGACACCTCACTAGTTCAGCAGGGACTTTTCACCCCATGTGAGGAAACTTGGGTTATCTGGTACAATAATTTTTAAATCATTCCAGTGGTACTTTAAAACCTCCTGTGGATGAGTGACTGAGAAGAGGTCCTGTTAAACTGCCCTTTATTTAGCTCTGAGAACAGGGTTATGTTGGCTCCCAAGGGATGCCAGAACCAAAAACTGGCAGCAATTCATTGTCTCACAGTTTTGGAGGCTGGCGGTCTGAAATCCATGTGGCAGCAGGACCATGCTTTCTCTGCTGGCTCTAAGAGAGCACCCTTCCTTGCCTCTTCCAGATTCTGGGACGTGTCTACAATTCTTGATGTTCTTGGCTTTACAGATATATCACTCCGGCTACATGGCTTCTTCTCCCTGTGTGATTTCACATCATCTTCCCTCTGTGCATGTCTGTCTTTATGTCTAAATTCCCCTTTTGTATAAGGACACTAGTCACAGTGGATTAAGGTCCACCCTAATGACCCCATTTTAACTCAGTTACTTCTGTAAGACCCTATTTCTAAGTAAGGTCACAGTATGAGGTATCTTTTTTTGGCGGGGAGGAACATAACTGAACCTGTAACAAGGGTCTAACATAATGTTGACATGATTGCGTGGAAAGTTGACCATGAAAATAGGATGTTACTTTTATTATATTATGGTCAGAATTATTCAATATAGCAGTGTATCTTCTCTATTTTATGTACATGGTATTTTTCCCTCAACTAAACTTAAGTTCATTGACAACTGAAGCCGTATTTTATTTGCGCACTTTTAGATGACTGGGTTAGTCAGCCAGGGCTGCCATAACATCACACCACAGACTGGGTGGCTTAAACAACAGAAATGTATTTTCTCACAGTTCTGGAGGCTGGAAGTCCACGATCTAGGTGCCAGTAGGGCTGGTTTCTGGTGAGACTTTTCTCTTTGGGTTGCAGATGGCTGCCTTCATGATGTGTCTTCACATGGTCTTTCCTCTATGCATCCCTGGTCCCTGGTGTCTCTTTCTTTTCTCATAAAGACACGAGTTCTATTGGATTAGGTTCCCACCATTACGATCTCATTTAACATGAATTATCTCCATAAAAGCCCCATTTCCAAAAGCAGTCACATTTGGGGTTAGGGCTTCACCCTATGAATTGCAGGGGTTGGGGACACAATGCAGTCCATAAAGATAGTATTTCCTACTGAACAGAGGTCTGGCCTGGTAATTAATCAGTTTGTTTCACTTAACAACACTTTCACAGGTTCACTGCAAGAAGAAGAAAAAAGTAGTTTCCAAATGCCTGCATGCGGGAAGGAGGATGGGACAGTGTTCGTCATAACTTCTCTAGTTGAATTACTTTACTTCATATATGTCACTACTTTGAAGGACAAACACGATGTGAATTTCTAGATAGAGCAACCCCAGAGAATGGCGCAAATATTTGTTTCAAATCAGGTGTTCTGCTGAATCCAGAGGAGGATCCCAAAACAAAAATTACATTTTCAAACCTATCCCAAAGTCCTCACTTTGCTGATGGTGAGCAAGCTATGGGTTGAAGGCGAAGCACAGTACCTTTTTCGAGTCTTCCAGAGTGCTGCAGTCATACTGCCGTGGGTCTCCCGCCAAGTCATGTGTAGAAGGCTCTGAAGTCCCTTTTTACAGAACAGCATAAAAACTGACCTCCAGGATACTGCCTTCTTATGCTTCAAAAGGCTCGGGACTGACCATAAAACAAAGTCAAAAAAGTCGTAAGATCCACCTGCATCTTGCATCCAGCCCCCCGGAACTCTGGTAAAGCCACATGGTCTCCTCTCTCAGATGGCCAGCCCTTGAGTGTCTTGCAACCTCTGAGGAGCTGAAACTCTCTCACCTCATACCTACCGGACACTCTCTCACCTGCCGGAAGGATGTTCCCTTGGAATTCTGCCGTCACAAAGCCTCCATGAGTGGGGCCTGAGCAGTTGAACCCCCAGAGTCTTTTTCTTGCTTTATCCTGTCTTAGGATGCAGAAGGAGTGGGATCCAAGGCAGGCTTTTCAGAAACCAGACATCTTCATGTAGAACCTCATCCTGCTCTGATCATTCCTATATTTTGTGACCGCCCATCAGTATTTACATATGTAGTTTGAAGTGGGTTATTTTTGACATTTTGTAAGTGGCTTCATACCTATTCATTCATTCATCTGTCCATTTCTTAGCAAATCATTTATTTCAGGTAATGACTGTGAGCTATACCCGGAACCAGGCAATGAGATACAGGGGTGAACCAAAGAGACCGAGTCTTTTGCCTGCAAGGAGGATATTAAATTGTAGATGGCCTGCCTCTCACTGGAACTGAAGGCAAGGAAAAGGCCTCTGGAGTCTTTTGTCGTCCCCTACGGTGGCCACGGCAGGGCTGTGCCCTCAGCAGGTGCTCAGTAAATAACTGGTGAGTCACGAACCAGATGTCCAGGGTCAGCTTTGTTGCCCGGGTAGCTACTGATTTATGGCTGCATATGGTCACCTTCTCTAACCTTCTCATTGCCTTCTATCCCAAGGCTGCATCCCTTCCCCCTCTGCGTCTATTCCTCCATCTCTAAGAGCACAAAACATACTCCCTTTTCCCTTATCTGTCCTTCTATCCTGACCAGCCTGAGGGGAACAGAAACACTGGAAGGAGGTGGGGGAGGTTTCTGCCTCTGCCCACACAGGCTACAACACAGACTGTCTGGGCTATTCCTCCAGATGAAATACGAAGTTAAAACCATTCCCAATCACATTATCCATTGTCAGGAATGAGCTGATCAGTTACAAAGCATGATAATGCAGAGAACATTCTAATTAAGAGAAATGAGGGAATCTATCACATATCATCAGTCATTACGCTGTCATCCTTACCCATATAACAAGAGGTGGTTCGTGCCAAGAGTCTGGCTATCGCTTTTGAAAGAGAACTATTTATAATTAGAGTTGTGTTGAATATTTAAAACTTGCAAAATTACCATGTCTCCAGGGGAAAATGCCTGTGGAATCACGCAATAGCAAATCCAGAAAGATTTCTGACGCATTTAAGAGCTTTCAATTTTGTATTAAATGAGGAAAATGAGCCATAGCAATTAAAAGCAACATGCATCTTATAAAGCCATCCGGCTAATTAATTGTCATCTCATAAACACTACTAAGCTTATAGAGTGATGATGAATGTCATGTTCAGTGATTATTCAGTATATTAAAATTTGAGGGTCATTTTTTTCTTTTTTGCAGGTTTTACAGAGTACTTCATAAATAGTTCCTTCTATGTCCAGGGCCATTTATCTAGCACCTCTGGCTATCCACAACACTAGTGGAAAAACACCAGATATAAAGCTCCAAGTACCAGAATAGCTATTACAAAGCCCATGTACTTCTATTCACTGGGAAGACCTGAGAACCTTACTGGGACACTCATGTTTTTCACCTACTCTTAAAAAACTTCAAAATATAGAAAAGCAGAAGGTATGGTATAATGTCTCCCTCGTTGCTCATCACACAGCCTCAACAAGTATCCACCCACGACCAACCCAGTTTCATCTGTACCTGTCAACTGCCCCTCTCAACCAGATTATTTTGGAGCATATGGGAGATACAAAATTTTCGTTTGTAAATATTTCATTTTGTACCTCTAAAAGACAGGGGCTCTAAAAATACCCCAAGAAAATGGCCTTCTTTTATTCCTCAAGCAAATCACACTCTTGCCTACATCAAGGCCTTGGCCATGCTGTTCCCTCTACCGGAAGTGCCCTGCCTCCCACGCTGGTCTTAGCTAGTTCCCACGTCTCTTTCATGACTCAGCTAAAACACTACTTCCTCAGAGAAGCTCCTACTCTCTCAGATGAAGCCCCTCTCCTATACACTCTCATGCTATGGGGTGCCATTAATTTGCAATATTTATCATATAAGCAATTAAAGAGGTTTTCATGAAATGACAGTCAATTGTTCACAGTGCTTACGTTCTATAAAGTCACCACGAACACTAAATTAGTGAATACTGAAACACTGCTCCCAGGGGAAATACAGTGTTAGGTTTCTGTGAATCTCTGGTTATTACGTTTTTCGTCAACTACTCAATCCATAACCTTGTTTCATGTGTGCAGCTGTTTAAAGTACCTTTTAAAAATATATATTGTTGATTTATTAGCATTGAAATCAAAGCCCACAGCACTATAATCATGATTGAATGAAGCTTATCTAACACAGGTATTTTCTCAGTAAGGCACATCACGATCTTCCTGTGCTTAGAAACACTAGACAGCAATACGTTTGGTTGGGAGGGGGGTTGCATTTTAAACAGCAAACTCACCAACAAAAATACAAGAAACATGGCACTTAATCCACCATGAAAAGGATACTTGTCTACACCATGCAAAGTGAAACAAGAAGGCAGTGTTGTTTTGTTTAACCTCAGCTGGGATCCTGGGGGTTGGGCAACTCGAATTCTTTGCTGTTGTAGGCTGCCTGTCTGCAAGTGACCATGAAAGTGCTGTGAGTGTTGATCTGGGAATTACAAATAAATTTTAGTGAGTCATGAATTTGCAAAGTTGAAATCTGGGAATAACGAGGAAAGGACTGTCCTAGTTAAATGAATGTTTCCCCTGCTAGATCATAAGCTTCCTGAGAGTAGCAGTCTTGTCTCTCAAGTTCACTGTATCCCTCTATACCTGAGACATGCTAGGAACTCAATAAATATGTGTCTAAAGAATTAAATTATGTGGTTTTCTTCTTCCTTGAGGATACAAAATTAACTCTTAACCTAACTGCCATATACACTACAAAGAAACAAAAGGATGTACTTGGCAAGAGTAGATGGACTACATGAAACTAAAGTTAGT
The DNA here is from genome assembly GCF_009834535.1 of Camelus ferus. NCBI lineage: Eukaryota > Metazoa > Chordata > Mammalia > Artiodactyla > Camelidae > Camelus > Camelus ferus. Next base: position 2,552,645 of record NC_045712.1, on the reverse strand, counting down.
TGAGCCCTTGTGAGATGGGTAGGCTTGATACAGGACAACTAAGGACTTCTGTGACTGGGCTGATTAGAAAAAAAAAACTGGGAATGGGTGAAAATCAAGGGATGAGGAAAATTGACCAGGTGTAGAACCAGTTCTTGATGTAGTAGTTGACGATCCAGAATGCAGGTCCAAAAGACAGAATCTCTTTTGAAATTGTGCCTGGGGCAGAGTAGTCCTCACAGAAGGGTAAGAGAATTAATGAATAATTAATTGGATAGACTGATGTTTGTACCACTGAAAAAAAAAATTTAAGAAACCTGAGGTGATCAAATTTAATCAGCATGACACAATGTCATAGATGTAAGGTGACATCAAATTCCTTAGGTCAAGGGTATGGGAGAAGAATAATTTTGGTCTTAAAGGCATTCATAGGAGAACTACAGACAGTGGCTTGAGTTATTTGTGCACAACTCAGCCTCTTGGAGAAGGAACCAGCATGATTTAAGCAAGGTATAAGGCCCCAAGGAGGGAGTTGGATCCTAAACAAGTTGCAGCTCTAATAAATATCTGAGTGCTAATTAGGGAAGAAAATCAAAGCAAAGCCACAACCATACAAGCTAGGCCACCACAGGAGGAGCATGCTAAGGCTTAGTGGGCATGTACCCCCAGGTAAAACTAATTTCAAATTCCAAGCAACAAATCTAATCCCAAAGTCCACTCTTGGCTTGGGTTAATATCATTCTGCCTACTCTCAGAGGGACTGAGTGGGCTGAGTTTACAGTGGGACTCACAGGGCATCGCAGCTGAAAGGCACTGGTGAACAGATGGTTTGACTGCTGTGAAACAGCCCACAGTGCTGACTGGACAGAGGACTTAAGGACTGACTTTGAAAGATTTAGAAGACACATTTATTTCAACCAAGATTTATCGAATACCCATTAGGTGCAAAGAACAGGGGGGTGGGGAACTGAGAAAAGATCAATGCAAGATGAATGTGTCCTTCGTCAAGTGTGTGAGACGTCAGGATCCAAGAAATAGCCAATTATGTTAATTTCCTACGAGATTCCAAAAGACTACAAAGGCTAATTAGCATCCACAGGCCTACTGCACATAAAATCATTTTAAGGTATACTGATGGTCCTTGAGAAGTAGAAAATACATGGAAAAAAATGCTTTGGATGAAAGTTCAATCAACACAAAACAAACTTTCAGATTGTAAAATGTTTCATGGGACTCCATTTGTATGCATATGCAGAACGGAATCTACAGATGGCCATATTTAGGTCACATGGCTAAACATACATAATTACAGCATTTGCCACCATAAGCACTGACAGACACCTGAACAATCCCAAAGAGGGACAACTGAACAATCCTTGCTGAAGTCTGATTTTTCTCACTCTTACTTAATCTGGAAGTCTAACCTCACACATGCTGATTCTGTTCCCCAAAATAACACTCTTCAAAAGAAAACTGAGATCACAGAAAAGCCACGTGGGTTATGTTCAAGATAATCAGCTGAATTCCTTAAGAAGTCCTTCTGCTTCTTCACTGAAATACTACTACTTACTTGGAGTGCTTTGGTCTTCAAAGATAGGTCATGGCTTTGAAAATAAATCTGAAGATTAGTGTTTTAAGACAAGGGACAAGTTGGGAACCATGGGTGGCACTGTGGGGTTCAGCCTAAGGCAAAACCTAACAGGACAAATTGTCCCTGATTTTCAGTCTTGTGGGTCCGTCTCCCAGCATGTGTTCCTTTCACACATACTCTAGCTTATACAAGGCGCACCCCCCCCCCTCCAGAATCTTGCGTACCTCACCCAGTCTGACCCTAGGCTGTTACCTGATTTTGACCCTTTGGGTGCTGCAAGAAATTGGCAAATGATCTGTCTGTGTGATTCTTTCTGTCCCTGGTGGTAACCATTTGGACAATCTTCAGTAATAGTCATCAGGTTTTCACCCCACTTCTCATCTTAAGACATTTTGCTTCCTCTCCTGCCAAGATCTTTCCTGTTGTATTTCTACAGCTATCCCTAAAGCCATTACTCCAGCTACTAATATTCAGTGTAATGTCTGCCAGGAACACAAGGTTTGAAAGGAATGTAAGAGTCTAATCAAGGCCCTCCAGACCTCAAGTACTCATGAAGATGTGGGCAGAAGCCACACCAGTGGCGGCTGGAGCAGAAGCTTTGGGTGCCTTCCCCACGTCCCCTGCCCTTGCCTCATCAGTGCACACTGCCTGACTTCCACCTGCAGCACTGAGGGCACTCTCCAGCTCTTGAGCCCCCTTTGCCATCCAAGTGGCAGACCAGGGAATTAATGCACCCTTGGAGCAGTCCTCAACCGATGACTGACAAGAGTTGGTGTGTAAATACCCAGCTCCTCAGCCTGCTGGGTAGAGAACTCTGGGGTGCGTATTCTTTCCTGGCCTCCAGAATTTCCCCAGTATGATTAAATTCTAATGCCTCACAGTAAATCTGGTTTGATGAATACCATTCTTTATGGGCAGACTTCCCTTCACTGTCTTACATCTCCAATACTTATGGGTGTTTTCTTTACCACCCAAGTAAATTACTCACATCAAATCCTATCTCAGGGTTTGCTTTTATGGAACCCAGAGTAAGAAAGTCGGTAACATCAGTAACACAGGGTAGTAGTGTGTACATAGTCTGGTCCTTTCAAATCTGTTCTAGCAGAGCAGGCCCTGGAAGAGTCAACATAGGATGTTCGGTGACAATGACACTGCAAAGATCCAGGTGAAGATGTCTGCTGCATCAGAGTAAATTAAAAAGCATTCAAAGAAAAAATAGTGAAGGCAATCCACAAGGCTGCTGAAAGCAAGAAATATTCAGTGGAAATCTTGTAAAATACTACAAAATTAAATGATCCACCCTCTAGAGCACTTGAAAAGCAAAGTTTTCAGAAAGAACAAACCTGGAGTTCAAGGTCAGAAAGAACAGGAAAGGCTAATGAACAGCTCTAATTAGCATTTTTCCTCGATAGTATTATGAAGGAAAGATTAAGGTATAGGTTTGGTGAATTACAAGCTAATGTCGATTAACCCCCGCTTACCTTTACTCGCCTCTAATAATTCAACTATCTTTTTAAATGGGCCACAACTATTCTGTTGCTGGTAATTAAGTTCAGAGTTTGTGTCACAGTTGTAATGGATTATTGATTGCCTCTTAAAGAACTTCATAGCTCCTCAGGCTTAGAATCCATTAATGAATGCTGGAGCTGATAAAGTTGAGTTTAATTACATACTGTATGTCTTGTTAGACATTAAACCTGCATTTTATTATTTTTTTTTCCTCAGTTGAAATTTTATTTTAAGCCTTCACAAAATAAACGTCTGTCTTAGCTGCACTTTATTCTTCAGAAGCCATGGGCATCAATGAAAATTTAATTTGGAAAAAATTTAGCACATTCTTCTTTATGATTTATTATTTTATGTGCCAGTAAAGCTGTACTTGTGCCTGACTAGCTGTTTTGCAAGGAGGTTTGTAACGGGATCGGGTATTCTCCATCATGAGGACACCTTGTCTCTCAGCTCCCTGCTCCAGCCCCACGTCCCATCATTTGCCTGCCTGGGAAGACACGGTACATCATCTCCTCCTCACAAGAGGCACATGTGTGAACAGCACAGCGGCCAGGCGGCCAGAGACTCACAAGCTTGAACAAAGATGGAGAAGCCAACCTTCCGCCCCAGGTTACTATTCCTACCCAGGTCAGGAGCTGCCTATTTGAAGGCTTCTCTTAAAGGGTCTGTGGGCTTGACGTAGGAGTGTATGAACCACATTAGCAAATTACCTACCACTGCACCTTCTTATTCTCCACAACATGCTGATGAGGGAAATAGCAGTTTCAACTGGGAGCTCCACTCTCTAGTTTTCAAAACCCATATCAAGTCTCTTCCACTGCTGAACATTCCAGGACTAAAACCTCTTATTTTCTTTCTGTCCTTCATTGGGATGTAAACAATGCATTGTGACAGTTCCTGAATGTCAGATTTCTTGGGGTCAGGGGTGAATTCTACCTCCAAGCTTCCCATTGGGGCGGATCACATTATTCCTGCACAGGGGTCTGCACCTTGCTCAGAAGTCTAGGGAGGCACTGGCTACAGAAAATTCTCTTTGGGGAGCGAGACAGGGAATATGTGGAGAGAGAATATTAACAGAGAAGTATGTTTGAAATATAGGGGAACTGGTGAGACACCCCACAATCTCTGAGAGCTTTGCCAGTAAAATCCTAAATGCTGATTTTTGACTGTTTCAGAAAACAGCTTTCCTTGTAGAATATTTCCCAAGCTAAAGGGAAAAAACAAACAAAACAACAAAAACAAAAACAAAAATACCTGGGAAAATTGAATCAAAGTTTGCCTATAAAAGGAGGCAACAGCTTAATCAACAGTATTAGCATGTCTGAAGAAAAAGCTCATCAGTAGGAAAGAGGGATGGTCTGCATGGAATATAAAAAAAAGTATCCATTCAGGCCTGCAGAGATGGAGTGACCTCGACCAGTCTGTCCTTATAGAGCCATTTTAAGGTCGGCGGGAGATTCTTTAAGACTACCATCATCTCTTAAGCGTCACAAGGCAACAGAAAGAAGGAGTCATACGTCTCAAGTTTTTCAGAAAGGACATAAATAGCATATGTAACCATAAAGAACATGAGAAAAAGATCAGAAATATATTAAAACCATCTGTATAAACTGTGACCTTAAGTCAGCTTTCTACCTCAAGTTCAATAATCGAAAAACTGCAAAATCTGTCACCAATTCAGAAAACAAACAAATGAACAAAACTTATCATTACAGAAGAAAGAAACGAACATGCAGTTCTACTAATGGGCAGAATTACGTATGAGCAGGTGCTTCCTAGCACGTCTAAACACTATGAGCAGCACCATGTTCTCCCAGGATTTTGCTTCTAGGCTCAAAAGCAACTTTGGGAATGTAATTTAACTTCCCATAGGGGGTGTGCCTCCAGGTGCAGCATTATTTAGGGCAGTTCTTTCCCTAACTAAGTCATCTCTGGACTTCATGGAACACCGCTAGCTCAGGGGCCTTCCCAGCACCAGCCGCTAGAGCGGCCCCGGCACCTCCCTCGTACCAGTCAGGGCCCATGAAGTTACAGGCGAACAGTCCTGGCTCCGCCACACTGCTTTCCATGAAGTCAGGGTCGTTCTACCGGATGGCCAAGAGTCCTGGTTTGTTGAGGCTGGGTGGGCGGGGGCTGCTGGATGCGGGCATTTCGGTGCCAGCACTGGGAAAGTCACAGGAACAAAAAACAGGACGACAGTTTGCTCTTTCTACTGCGCACTGCTGTGTTCGGGACACCTAGCACAGGGGCTACGAAATACGTTCAAAACTTGCGTAGAAGAAAAAAGAGAGAAAAAGCAAACACATCATTCGTTTGCATACTGTAACTCTGAAATGCATAATCCCTGATGGAAAGGGAACATAAAAGGAGTTACTTTAGTTCCATGACAGGGTCGTGGTTTGGTTTTATTGGGGGATTTTTACCTTAAAAATTATTTTTTATTATAATTTTGAAATTGATGTCATGCTGATTCTTTTGAACTCCAAACCATATTCTACTGTCTTTCTGAAACCCTTCCAGAACCTTCCAGAGAGAAATAATTTTTCCTCTCTAAATTTATTCACAATTGTTGCCCATGACACTCATTTATCATATACCGTTTTAGTGACTTGAAGTTCTTTCTACCCTGCTTTTCTGTCCTAACTGCTTATCTAGACTAGCCTCTGTGCTCCTGGAAGACAGACATCATGTTTTCTCCTGCTTGAGGGCCCCCTCCAGTGCTGTACAACCTCTCTGTCAAACCGCCCCCCACCCAGCCCCTTCCAGCCCTGCCTGGGGAACCCTACACTCTGTAACCCAGAAAGCTGCAGTTTACAGCTGGTCCTGCCATCCTGTGATACTCAGATCCTCTCTAGAGTACAGAGAAATTCTCGTGGAAATGGCTGGGCCATTCCTTCTCCATAATCCCCTCCTTTAGAAGTCTTTATTGGCCCCAGGACAGCCATTGTGCGCAGAGTCTCTGTAAATCAGCCAGCCGGAGCTGGGCGGCGTGGAGCTTGAACACCAGCTCCACTACAGCTCACTGATGTTTCTGTTACACCCAGAAGCAAGAGGCAGTTTGCTTTTCTAGATGGGGAGGCGGGGAGGTGGGATGCAGCCGGCAGAGAGAGCAGCAGGTGTTCTGAGAGGCGAGATGAAATCTGGTTGGAGAAATCGACTACTTTGTCTAAGTGGATGCCGACTGTAAGATGTAGACGAACAAAGTTCTGTAAGTTAAACCCGAGGCTTCAAACGATGCAACTGAAGTTTCAGAGACCTTTGAAAACATCTGTTTTTCAGGATCAAATGCAAAACTTATAGACAAGAGATACTGGCCACAAAAGGACATTGCTCACGCCTGCTACACCCATGTGTCTTCCACAGGAAGGTAGAGCCCTGGAAACAGCGCTGACAGATTTAAATGAGAAAGGAAGATAATCTGGCCTCTAAACATGCTCATCCTTCAAATCACAGGGACGGGAGCCCAAGGCAGAGCAAGCTGCAGCTCTTGAAACTGAAGGCAGAGGAAAATGGGAGAGTGACACGGACTGAGAGATCTCTGAGAAGTTCCGCATTATGTCTGTCCTGAGACAAAGGCGGAAAATGTCTCTCTCCAGAGTAGTCACCTCAGCACTGAGTTCACATGCATTTATTGGGAAAGAATGAAGGAGCAAGAAAATCATATTCAAAATGCCTTGTAGAAGGCTCTTTTGCCCTCAAACCTAAGGTAACTTGTCTTCCCTTCACTCCTCCTCTTTTCCTCCTTCCTTCGAAGTGAGCTCCCCTGGCCTAGTGTGAACACTTAAGCAGGAACAAAAGGCCCATCTGTCATGCTGGAGACTGAGAACACGTCAGGTCTAATGGGATTCCGGCCTGGGCAACTCCCATCACTTGTTCAGACATCTAAGCACTTTATAATGACGTTCTGTGCAATTCTTCTGCTTCTAATTTACACGGCCCCCACCCTGCATCTTCACAACACTGTGTAATTAAAACCTTTAAACAAATCGTTCTTCACTACCCTGCCCTAGTAACTTCCTAAAAAGCTTCTGGCTTATTCCTCAAAGTTGGCTGAATGAATACACTCTGAAAGCAAAGTCCTATGCAGAGGACAGGAACAATTACTGATAATACACTCAAGAATAAAAGAGAACAGAAGGGGAGGAAACCCTATTCTCTTATGTTCCTGGATACAATTCATATCACAGCACAAATGCACTGCTACAAAAGCCCCTAAACCCAAATGATTCATAAAACTGCCTTTCTGATGCAATCTGGTTATTTCCTCAATTGGATTTTGTTTTATTCATAGAGTGGAGGTATTTTGCTTTTATATGTTGCTTTTATCTGTTATGGCAAATAGAAAGAGGGATGCATTCTGTATGCTACTATAATGGTAGGTAAATTTGTCTAAACCTGCAGAACGTCCAACACCAAAGGTGAACCCTAAGGTAAACTATGGACTCTGGGTGATTATGATGTTTCAGTGTCGGTTCATCACTTGTAACCAATGTACTGCTGTGAGGCTGGATGCTGACAGTGGGAGAAGCTGAGAGGATGTGGGGGCAGAGGGTATTCAGGAGATCTCTGTACCTTCCACTTGATTTTGCCCTGAACCTAAATCTCCTTTAAAAAATAAAATCTATTAAAATAAAAATAGAGAAAAGGGGAAGATGCAGCAGCAAGAATAAGTCTTATCTAGAATGTTCTGTGCACTCTCTGGAATGCCCTCTTGCTTCAGTTGGCCTGACTGAATCCTCCCTGTCGCTCAGTACCCACCCCAGGTTCCACCACCGGCAGGGACTTCCCCATGGTTCTTGCTCGTGAGGCTCTGGTTTGTTCCTGCTTGTGGATTCACTGTCCATGGTCCCCACGTTCCAGGGCAGGGTCTTTGGTTACCGTGTGTAAGGCAAAGAGAAGCCCAACAAAGAACAACCCTGGCTGAGAATCTCTTGAGGAGACCTGGTTCTATTCATCTTTGGCAATAATTGGGTTGAGACTTTGAGTCAATCACTTAGCCACTAATTGGTTCCTTCTCCTGACAAAGGAAAAGATCAGATTAGATCAAAGTTTTGCTTGTTTTAGTTGTCCCTCAAGAAATACCGGTGTTAACAGTGGTCTTTTTAAAGCAAGAGCTTCTCAGAAACCCTATATATTAAAATGAAAAATTAATCTTTATGGGCAGTTTAGACCATGTCACGTTTCCTAAACTTATTGGACAATCTTGCATGACTGAGGTCCTATGGAGAACTCTCTGGAAAATACTGAACCCTATTTCTAGGGTGTCTTGTACCCCTAATAGAGGGATTAGCTACTTTTGTGTTGCCACTTAATTTACATCTTTTTTTTTCACTATAAAGCATGCAGCAACATATTTTAGTAAGAATGAGGTTATTAAATTATTTCTTCAATCTCTTCATACATAGGAAAAAAAGTAAGTGTACTGTTTAACACAGGGGAACTTGCAAACCTGATTACTGCCTGGAGAAGAAGAAATTACCCCTAAGGCCAATACATCTGCTGACCTCCAGGAATGTGAGGATGAATCTGATAGACAGTCCCCCTCTGAGGCCTCCTTCACCTCCATTCTCTAACCCCTCCTCAGGCCCAGGTCAGCAGCATATTTCTTGACAATAATCGTTCAATGTTCAAGAAAACTCTTCTCCTCACCTTCGGCTACAGAAATCTAAGAAATATCCTTCTTAGGTATCATCAGAAAATGTGTTGGTGCCTGAGAGGAGATATCATGGGAACAAGATATTGGTCACTCTTAAAAATGACTTTGGCTGGGATTTCCTTGCAGATAATCATGTTGTCATCAGGCTGGACAACCTGAGCCTTGAGAACTCATCCGCCATCACAGCTGCCCTCCCACGTGGTGGCTCTGGGAGGAGCCTCACGCTTTACTTTATCATTTGTCTCATGTGGTTGTGTCTCATCTTTCCAATTGCATCATGAGCCTTTGAAGGTCCAGATATGTATCACATATGTCTTTGTATTTCCACAAATAGGGAAACAGGAATGCAGTAAGTACTTGTTGAAACTGCTCTTGTGTCGTATTTCTGTGAATCTTATTATTGCTGTCATTCAGCTACCTCTCCCCATAAATAACACATCCGTCACCACCCTCACCTGTGTAAACCCTGCACATTATCTAACGTCCACTTCAAATGGGAGCTTCTCTACTAAGTCTTCCCCAATCCTCCAATCCAAACTCCAGAGCTTCAACTGCACCTTCATGAAGACATTTGCCAGTATTTCACTTCCCCTCTCGACATCTGCAGTTTCCTTGTTTTTCAGCTAAACTGTGCATTCCTTGGAGACAGAGGTAGTATCTTACTCGTCTGTATTTGCACATGCTACTCATTCAGTGCTGCACTGACTTGAGCACATAAGTCTGTGTCAGCTTCTGCTGCGTGACAAACCACCCCAAAACACAGGGCTTACCACAACCACCATTTCTGTAGTTCATGATTCTGGGCTCAGTTCTTTGGATTAAGGATCTCTGGGGAGGTTCTTCCAGTGTCTGAGGGGCTCACTCGTGCAACTGCAGTCACCCGCTCGTCAGGTAGGCAACTGTGCTTCTAGGGTCGGCAGGGGTAATGTGGGCAACAGGTCTCTCATTTTCCAGCAAGCTAACCAGGGCTTGTTCATATGACAGCTCTCAGGGCTCCGAGACAAGGAAGGGAAGTATGCCAGGCCCCTTGAGGCCTAAACATGGACTTCGTATAAGGTCACTCCTGCTACATTCTATTGCCTAAAGAAAGTCTCAGGTCAGCCAGATTCAAGAGGTGGGGAAATAAACTCTACCTCAATGGGAGAAGCTGAAAAGGCAGGTTACTGAAGTTCTGCCTAAAGGGACGGTGGGGAGTTAAGATCACACTGCTGTCTACCCCAAGTCTCTCCTTTCTGTAAATCCAAAGCTGCTGAAAACACTCACTTGCCTGGCTCAGTCACCAGCCCTCACCGTCTCCTCCCCACGGGGTATCGGGGCACACACATTTACCAGACAGAGTTCCTGCTGAGAATGATCGCCCCGCATGGCAACGTGATGGCCTGTGAAATGGGAACAGCCGTTAGTTTCCCAGAATCTGGAGTCTAGATGAGCAAATACACGAAACGTCTAATTCACCTCTGTTTTGTTCAATCACAAGTGACTTTGCATTGGGGAATCATAAACCATTAAAACCAGGGGTAAACTTTCACATCATCTAGCTCAGGGCTGCACACTGAAACGCCGCCAGGGACCAGATAGATAAGGTGAGTGAGTAAAACTCAGTTTAAGCCAAGAAGGGTCGGGAGAGACTGTGAGAGACTAGGGGGCAACTGTCTCAAGTGGAGGCATTAAAATTCCTGCTTTAACAAAAGGAAGAAAAAAAAAAACTGCTCAAAATAAATAAAATACATGTGCAGACTGAATTCAGATCCCAGACCTCCACGGTGTCACATCTGATACTAGACCAGCTCTCACCTTACAGATGGGAAGGCCAAGGCCCAGAGGGGTCAAACATTTTCCCAAGGTGGCCCAGCTTGTCAGCAGCAGAAATGAGACCGCACTCCCTGTGGGTCTCCTGTGACTTGGCACTGGCATCAATACTGCCTAGAGTCTAATTTTGAAAGTTTTCTTCCTGATGGGAAAGCTAGATTCAATCTCTTCACAAAGGAGCTGCCTCATGGGCTTTGTCAGAATAGAAAAATCTCTCCTGGAAAATGGCTGCCTCATGGGAGTGACTGCCTGGGTCAGGTTTATGAAACGAACGACAGTTTGATTTGTGGCATTCGCCTGTGGGAGCCCGGGTGTGTCTGCTGCCTCCTCAGTGCAGGCAGGAGGCCGGGGGATGAGGATGGATGCATGGAGGCAGCTGCACTGAGAGAAGCCACCAGCCTGGGCACGGGCTGTGCCTCCCGATGGCCCAGAAGACATATCTGACTTGGCCTCCTGGCCCAATGGAAGATACTGCCTGGCAGAAGTGGAAATGGCAGTACAGGACAAGAAAGGAGAGAAATCCAATAAGACTCGGGTCACTCCTGGCTACAAATGGATGTTTTGCCTGTCTTTCCCTTTACTTTCCACTTTTAAAATGTCCTGGCTTTCTTATCCATGGCCCAGATGGGTAAAGGGTTGTTTTTTGTTTTGTTTTGCTTTCAGGGAGGAAAAAGAGATGAAGCCAGTATGGGAAGAGTGAGGAAGGATTTGGAAATCAAAGGAAAACGTTACAGCAGAAAATCAAGTGTCTTAGTTTGTTTGAGCTGTTGAGACAAGCAGAGACTTCACAGCTTATACACAACATAAATTTACTCCTCACGGTTCTGGAGGCTGGAAGTCCAAGAGCAGGTGCTAGCATGGACAGGTTCTGATGAGGAACTCTTCTGGGTTTCAGGCCATTTTATCGCTATGTCCTCACATAGAGGAAGGGGAGAGGGAGCTCTCTGGGGTCTCCTCTATAAGGGCACTAATTCCATGCTAGACAGCTCCACCTTCATGTCATACTTACCTCCCAAAGGCCCCACCTCCAAACACCCTCATACTGGGGATTGGGTCTCACCACATGATCTTTTGGGAGATGCCACTCAACAGGATAAGGGACAGAACCAGGTGATGTGTTAGAGAGCAAATGAAGCTGAGATGATTGGAAAGGCCTAAAGCAAAAGTGGTCCAAAGTCCTGGATACAGCTCCTAGCTGGGCGATAAACTAGGTCTGTGACATTCGTCAAGGCTCTTTTCCTCTGTATGCCTGTATTCAGTTCCTCTTGCTGCTGGAACAAACTGCCATAAATTTAGCAGCTCAAAATAGCACAAATAAATTGCTGACATTTCTGTAGATCAGGAATCCAACACAGGTCTCACTGGGTTAAAATCAAAATGTAGGCAGGGCTGTGTTTCCTTCTGGAGGCTCTAGGGGAGAATTCATTTTTTGCTCATCTGGGTTGTTGGCTAAATTTAATTCCTTGCTGTTGTGGGACCAAGGTTCCTACTGCCTTGCTGCTTGTAAGGGGAGGGTGACTTCCAGCTCCTACAGGACTTACATTCTTTGGCTGGAGGTCCCTTTTTCCATCTTCGAAGTCAGCAATCACTGGTAGAGTCCTTTTCACAATGAATCTCTCTGATCTTTTCTCCTGCCTTTCGCTTGTATTTGCACAGACTTGTGATTAGACTGGGCCCACCAGGATAATCCAGGATAATCTCCCTGCCCCAAGGTACTTAACTTTAATCACATCGGCAATGTCCCTTTGCCATGTAGGGTAACATTTTCACAGATTCTGAGAATTAGGACATGTGCATCTTTGAGGGGCCATTATTTTGCCCACCACAGTGCCCCAGTTTCCTTTCAGGCACTGAACTAAAGCTCTTTCAAATCCAAAATGCCACAATTTGAGGGAAGCCATGTTTCATCAGAACTAGAAGTCACGTTTCCTTTCTATAACAACTCACGAACAAGCCTGCTAAAAGTGAAAGCAAAAACCTCTTGTTTGGAGAGGGTGCTCATTTCATCTGGGACCAGTGATGGAGAGGAAGTTATGGTGGCAGCTGTATGACCCTTAGGCAGTCTCAAGGATGGAGCGGGGAGCATGCTGACCCCAACACTAGGTGTTGAGGCTGCCCTGTGTTACATGGATGCTTGTGACCCTCCTGAATGTAATAAAACAGTATCGCTTCTGTGAGAGTCACACTTTACTATCAAGCAAGCAAGTCAAGGTGAAGGATTGTTTAAGGGTATAGCTTCAAGGAAAATAGGTGCCAAGCTTCCCCAGATATACATTCCCCAAATGTATCTCAGGTGTGGTGATACAGTATCACGTCATTTCCTGAAACACGAGGCCATCACAGGCTTTGCTGTGCCCCAGGCGGCATGGACACACATACCAGGAAGAATGGGAATCCTACTTGGTCAAACCATGGTTGGTGGCTTTGCAACTCTGTTCTTAGATATTCTAAGAATTCCAGTTCTGCTGGGAAGAACTGGTATTTCCTACTACTATTTTTTTGTCTTTGTAAACTGAGAGAGAATCAGACTGGTGGGAGTGGCAACAACAGGAACTCCAGTACAGCGGCTGGCAACCAAGGTGGCTGGGAAAGAATCTACTTATTTATCTAGACCTTAAATGGGCTCTCTCCAAAGCAGTGATGGGTCCTGATAAATCAGAGCTATAATCTCTATGGCCTCCCAGTTTGCTTCGGGAGGAACTGGCTAGGATTAGAACCACAGCCTAGAGGTAGGCTGGACATCTGTCTATCCAGGAATTAAAGCCTAGAGTTTGGGCCCCCAAATACCATTTGAATACACATCCCTTGAGACACATTGATTTCCAGAAGGTGCTAGGAGAGTTCAGCAATTACAAAAGCTCTTATTTTGCAGATCATTAGAAAGAGTGTAGAGTTTAGAGACAGAAGATCCTGCCTTGAGTCTTTTAATAAGATTACTGTGTGACCCTAAGCAAGTCATTTAACTTTTCAGGTTCTTTATCTCTGAAGTGGGGATTAGTAATACCTACATCACACCACCATTATAAGGTTCAAATAAAACAAAAAAAGTACAAGAGCTTTGCAAGAGGTAAACATCTTATAAATATTACTTGCTAATGTTATTATGCGTCACAGTTCCTTGAACAAGGGTAAATTGAGGGTGCTCATTAATTTTGGTTAGCTGTCACAGTTTGTAATTGTACATTCATGCCATCGTTGGATTAATGGTTACCTCCTGCCTTCTCCCTCCGACATCCTGCGAGTTCCCTGAGAGCTGGGACAGACTCTCTTTTGATCACTTTTGAATCTCTTTTGTCTTCATGGTCTTTTGCTCATGTCATGTGCTTAGTGGCACTCAAATATTCAAGAAAGAGTTGAGAGAGGTAAGAAAACTGAGAGAGAGGACAATGGAACACAAAAAGAAAGGAAGGGAGGGTAAGTGAGATTTTTGGAAAGGAGGGCAGTGCAGTGCAAATGCTATTTCATAAATTGTAGCCTAATGCAATGCTCCCCAAAAGAGATTAAAATAATAATAATGAAAATAATAGCTAACAATAATTACATAGTAACTATTGTGTACCATGTATTGTTAATTTTCATAGTTAATTTTTAAAACAGTTGCATGAGGTGGTACTTTTATTGTCTGCATTTTACAGATGAGCAAACTGAGGTACAGCATGGTTAAGTAACTTGCCCAAAATAACACAGTAAGTGACCGAAACAGATGAAAGTCACACCATTTAACTCAGAGCCTGTATCAGGCTATTCTATGCTAAATTTCATTCTAGTTTTTACTTCAGAAAATACTAGGGAAAACCTGCCATGAAGGAAAATAAACGAAGGCACACTATGTTTCAGGAAAGTAAAAGGAGGCCTATGAATTCCCCTCCTAAAAAGTGCTCTTACAAAAGGAAACGGGGAAGTGCAGTAGGTCAATGGATGGAAGATACTGTAATATGCTACTGGGCTGCTTTCATACAAATTCTATAAATAAATTATTTTGCAAATATTCAATTAAAAAAAGCAGGTGTTATTTAAAGACATGGCCAGGTAAAATGATGAATGGCATTCCATTTCTCTCAGGCATGCGAGTTTTAGCTGAATAAACATAAAAGAAATCAATCTACACGGTGCAAATGTGGGGGGAAAAACCCAAGATCTATGTCAGCAATAATAAAAGGCACCTTCTGTTCTCTAACAGTCAGCTCATTGTAAATGGGTACCCAGGCCAGAGAGAGAAGTGCATGATGGGAAAGCCAAGAACCTCTTCCAGTTAGTTCTAAGCTGTCAACATTCAATTAAGGGCACATCTCTGGAAAAACCGTCCGTAAAAAGATAGCAGGATAAACTGAGTAGAGAAACCCTAACAAAGACCCTCTTTGCTTTTGTCCTTCTGTATGTGGTTAGCAGCAATTCCAGATGTCGGCATGATTTTCAAATATTAATCATCCTTCAAAAATTTCATCCTTCAAAAATGTTGTAATGTCATAGACCATACCTGCATGGAAAATTGTCAGCACACACTTCATAAGTAAAAGGTGACCGAGAGATATTTGGCGAAAAATCAGGGATCACTCCAAAGTAATTGCTTAGATCCACAACCTTAGCAATATTAGTTTAAGATATGCAGCAAAACAAAGAATTGGAGATTATTAGAATCCTGAAGGTCATCTAGTCTAGATGTAAAATACTTGTGATTCATGGGCCAGATCTAGTCCAGAGACAGATTTGTTTGACTTGTTTTTTTAAAAATTTTGAATTACTAGCTAACATTTAAAAACTGCAAAGCTCTAGAAGTTGAAAAATCTGGCTTTCTCTTGAAAACATAACAGATCTGCAACATTAGGTTCGTATTCTTTAATGAAAACAAACTGCTAGATCGAGAAGGATTGACCCTTTCCAGACTGGGAAGTTTTCTAGATACACTGTTCCTTCCAGCCCCCATTATCTTGCCCTCCTTCTACTTCATTCATTTATACTGCCAGCCTAGTCTCTGTGGTCTAATCTCTCCATTTTACAAACAAAACTTAGAGAGTCTGTGTGGTTTGATCCAGATCACAGAAACAGGTACTGTGTTAGGATTGACTCTAGGACCCAAGATTTCTGGAGTTTGAGCTGAGTGTTAACATCTGTTTCATGGGCTCTTTGGAATCTAACAAAGATCTGTAAATACCCAGAGCATTCAATCTGCTGTTCCCTATGGCTCTTATTACTTCTTACCTATATTAGAGTTATTTCTATATACCAACTGGTCCTTTGTTCATTTACTCACTTAGTAGTTGTTGAATATTGACAAAATTGTATCCAGATCATAGATACAATTTTGCACTCTGGTGTAGAAGACAGACAGTCTTAGCTCCTTGACTATCCTGCAAGGCAGTTTCCGATCTGATTCACTTTTGAGCTAATACCCAACTGACAGTATAAACATGTAAGTCTCCACTAAAATACAAAATAAATAAAGGAATTTGTTCTTTGTTTTTCTCAATAAACCTAAGAAGGAAGCATGGCAGAGATTATTTCCACTAGCCAGCAAGCAAATCATGACACCGAGATTAAGTGACTTGGTCATAGCTTGTAAGTGGCAGAGAGAGAGAATTGTCCAGTCCATCCCTAATTAAAACAAACATCTTTCTCCAAAGAGGTTTTACCAGAAAGTCACAACTAAGCATAGCAGTCCTCTATAAAGAATACTACTTTCTGCTAGTACATTTCACTCTTACTCTGTCCCATGGATTCTAGGTTTACATCAATCTCTGATTGGCTGTGAGATTTTGGATAAACCACTTAGCCTACTGATTCTCGATTTCTTCATTTATAAAATGCTAAGTTGGACAAGATGAAGTCCGGTGTTCTTTATCTCGGTGAAATTCTATAATCTTTAGGGTATAACAAAAAAGCTTTCTCTGTTTACTGAAGTAATGCTATGGATTTATTCATTTCTTGCTGGATTTATGGTCTTAATAATAATCTCTCTAGAGTTTATTGTGTGCTGGCAGCTTAAATAAACTATAGCTTATGTGGCTTCCTAATTGGACCATGACAGATTTTGACAGACACTCAATGCTGATTTATTTTTAATGGAATAATAATGATTCTAATGTGTTGACCCCCACTATATGGGAGCATCATTGGAATAAACATATCAGTATCTCATTATATTGTTTTAACTATCTTGATTATACTCTGACTTAACAATGAAAATGAAAAACCTTAAACTACCAAGTTCTATTTTAATTAGCCAAGTGTACAGAAAGATCACTTCTTTCTTTGCATCTTGGAGCTCTTCAGTGGGTATCTCTGAAATGCTGCCAGTTTGTTACAATAGAGTCTTTATTAAATTGCTCTAGAAGCATTAGAAACCAGGGTCCTATTTTACTTTAAGGCTATTTAATATTAATATTTCATGTGGAAATTAGAGAGTTACATAGGCCCCAGAAGTCTGAGAATATTATATTTTATTATGCATAGTGAAATGTTTATAGACAGTAACTAGCTGAAGGTCCTTCAGGTCTTCATTTTAGGAAGGTTTTACCTTCTAGGCAGTATCTTGAAACAAACCCCACATATACATATGCCACGCTAGCATCTTATAGACAGTTTTTCTCTTAGTGCTTCATGGGAAGGGCCTATGCAATCTTTAAAGCCAAGAGCTGATGAAATATGATTTTTTCTCAAGTTGAAAGTCAAGTAGTAGGTGCACGGGCAGCTTCTGTGAAAGACAGAGCTCAAAATCTCCCAAATTAAATACACTTTAAATTAGGTCCAAGTTTTTAGTGCTGCTAACTTTTTCACAGGACGTTTTTTAAACACAACTGTATTAAAATTTTTTCAGTACTATTTTTCATCCATCACCAATCCTTTTGGTTGTCCTCACATTCTGGAGTCGTAATACGATCTTCCTAGTAAACACCCAATTCCTTTGCCATTTGTCACGTTATCTGTGCTCCTTGTTGAAAATTAACTTGGTTTCTCTACTTTTATGAGGTTCTGCATTTTGAAACTGGACCACAGGAACTGCAATCAAAACAAATGTGTCCCTCATACAGACTGAATTTTTCCAGTCCCACCACTACTGCACTGTTTACAACTAGGTAACAACCGTACTAGACTAATTGTATGGCAGAGTTATAATTCACCTTCATCCTTCAGCTCACACTCAACCAGAAACAAAGACTCAAATACTTAGCTGACAGAAGCTGGAGACAGACAAGTTTGCCGAATTTGCTCTTCTGTAAAAATAGACAAGACTGGGCTATAAAGGGGGAGGTGTGATTAGAAATATCACTTAGACTGTAGGAGCAGAGAAACCAGTGTGCTTGAAGTGGGAGTGAGGAAAGAAATGTTCTACCTGTAGAAAGAAAATGGATTGGGAGCTGAGTGATGACCTCTAGGGTCCAGCCTGTTGGCCATCGAATATCCAAATGGCCCATCTTCCTGTGCCTCCCAGGATCCTCATGCCATGTTGTCCCAAACAGAGGGTGGGGAATTAGTGGGAAATAGAACTCATGACCCACTGAAATGGGAGAGGACAGCAGCCGTTAGATACGGGTACTATAAAGGGGTGCACAGCAACATCATTTCACACGCTGTTTCCTTAAATGGCCTTCCCCTTTCCCATCTTTGAGCTTTTGATCATATCTCCTCCACCCATCATATCTTGCCTCCGATGACTAGGGTGATTCCACATCCCAGTTTTCCCAGGACAGCGCCAGTTTATTCCTATTGCACCAGTGTATCCAGTGTAATTCTCTCTCCTGCTGTCCAACTATGAACAATAAATTATCACCTCATCAAGGTCTATTTTTAGCTTTAAGATTTTCCCGTTCCTTCAAGATAGAGCCTAATTACTCCCTCTTACAAGAAGCATCCCCAAATTTCATAAGTTACAATCTCTCCCTTTTCTATGACTCCCAGCTATTTGAAAGGCTATGGTAATGTTCTACTTTTATAAAACAGTAATTTGTGAGTGTATCCTTCATCTACTAGACGTGTAAAGGCCAGGACAACATTCTTCTTTTTAGTGTCACCAACAGTGATTTGTATGTAGAAGGCTACTATATATTTCTCAGATTGGTTTAAAATTATATGTAATTTCAAATTTCCTAGTCTTCAAATGAAAAAAAGGTAAGAACTTTCTGTAAAACTAGTATTAGAATTAAATTACATTATATATGCAAAACACCTAGCACATTGTCCGTCACACAGTAAGTTTCAGAATTGGCAACCATTTTAATGTTATTATAGTTATAAACTATTATTATAAATATTTTACATATTTTAAATATTTGTACTGACGAATTAGTTGGTTTTTCCTCTGCATCACCATCCCTCTTTGTCCATACATCTATTACAGCATTTTTCATGTATTCTTTAGATACATGTCACAGCTCAAGTACGAGACACATAGGACAAAGACTATGTTTTTTAACAATGTTAGCACAAAGCCTGGTTTATAGTGTAGTTGAAAAATATAAAACATGTTGAATTAGATTTTTGCTGTGGATGCCACAAATTCATTCATGTAATGAGTGACTATACATGGCCACAAGGTGACGGAAATATTCTACAATTAGATTGTGGTGATGTTTGTATAACTACAAATATACTAAAACTCACTGACTTGCACACTTAACCTGGGTGAATTTTATGATATGTAAATTATACCTCAGTAAAGAAAGTGAACTGACAAAGCAAAATTAAATTGAAATTAAAATTAATTGAATTGAAAACCTACTAAATTACAGAATAGTTACGCAGAAAACCTAGAAACATCTCCCATTTGCCAGTCACTTGCCTCAGATTCCCAGCCCAAGAGTGTTTTCCTTCCATCTAATTAGGAAGGAAAGCTAGAAAGGTGTGATAGATGCAACATGCCTTTGATGATTTTTAAAAGGTGGGGTGTGGGCTATAGCGGAGTAAGGAGCCCTGGGTTCTATCACTATCCATCAGTCAACAACTGGCTACCTAACCGAGGAGAAACCATTCCCCTCACAGGTGTTCAGTTCTCACATCTTTAAAACGAGAGCCCAGCAGACCTGGTGTGCTACGCTTGCCCGTCCATAACACTGGAGAAGGAGCTGGCCCAGGTAGCCACAGCTGACAGGATGAAGAATGGACACATAATTCAGGCTGAGCCAACCAGATTCTTCTCCTAAAAATTTGGCTTTGAGGCTCTGGGCCAGTAAATGTGCAAAGTGAAGGGAAAGTCGTGGCAACTCCTGCCCTCAGTGCAGTAGCTGGACAATTGAGAATCTGAGGAATGCCAGAGGAGAACAACCCACAGTGAACAGCAAGAAAAAGAAGCAAACCAGAAGCACAGCAGACAATTTTGAGAGATGGTGGCAAAGGCAGACCGAGTTTCTGAGAGCTTTCTGCTTCCCATGACGTCAAGCAATGCTCTATGTCCTATTCTTAGATTCCATGAAATCTGTTGAATCCTTATAATAATGTCCAATTTTCTTGCTCGAACTTGAGTGGCCTCCGTTCCTAGCAATCAAAGGAATCCTGTCTGGAAGAGAAGCCATCGCACTAAGTGATTTCTACGGAGTTTCTCAGCTCTTACACCTTTTTCAGGCTTAAAGTTACTGGCCAGCATGCCTTTGGCACCCAAGCCCACCAATGACACAATGACTTCCTCACAGAAGAGTTAGGCATTTCCCCATCAAAAACCACCTCTTCTCTTCAGTAAAACTGGCCTTGAACTGTAGATTAGTAACTATCACCAGATACCAAAGATGTCTAAATACCATAACATTGGTATTCTATGCACATACATCATTGCTAATTAAACTCCAATCTTTCTTACTAGATTTTTTTTTCAGCTTCATATTTTTCTCCTTTTCCTTGAGCACTGGTATACCTTTGTATGAAGTGTAATATTGCCTTATTGCCTGTGATATGAACAGAAAAAAATTAAGATTTGATTAATTTTGTGATCTCTTATTTTATTAATCTGCCACCTGTGTTTGTTCCGAGATTGTGGGCAAAAGGAAGAAGTGTTTGGTGTCTGAATATTCAAGATGATTTTGGTTACAAAGCCACTGAATTTATTCTCTGTTTATAATGATTTTAAGCAGAAATGAGAAAATGGTGTCAATTTGAGCACAATAAAAGAAAATTTTAGATGGGGAAAAAAATAGCCTTGAATTGGCCAAAACAAAATATGCAAGGTTGAAACTTACATCAGTGTGTGTCAAGATTAAAGTATAAAAGAGTTAATAATAAATAAAAACCCCACAACTATACTCTTTTAAAATTTTTAGTTAATGGTATGACTGAAATAGAAGGGTTTCTAACTTTCAAATCATGAGAACAATGTTATGTATTACCATGAACAAAAGTGGATCCCTGAAAGACAGCTGGGGAAGATTTCTTCAACATTGCCAAGTAAATATTTGGGAATAACTATTGGATGAGCCTACTGCAAATTGTGCAGCCGTCCCACCTCATTTCAATCCCTGCATTTTAACGTAAGCTTGGATTTAAAAGTTAAGACAACCAAGATCAGGTGTGGGATTCTATGCTCTACAATTGTTAGCAAAAACATCCTAGTAATTACTCATTTAAAAGGCACTCCTTCCAGCTCAGCCCCCTCTATTCTCTTGCTCTCTGCAGTTTCTAATCTTTGAAACAACATAATAGCTCCCAAGATGGGAGGTCAAAACTCCAGTGATTAAAATCCAACTATTCCATTCTGCTTCACTCCCACTTCATAAAATGGATTTTTAAAATGGCAGGCAAATGCAAATCGGCACATTATCCCATTTTATTGGGCCTAAATGATTTTAGTGCCTCCCAAAGAAGGAGCTAATGTGCCCCATAAGTAAAACAATCGAAATTTAAATCCTCTAGCCTGTTTTCTCACCGGACCACCCACTCTGACTTCACTGCCAGACAGCAAGTAGGACATCAGACATCCTACCTACTCACACAGAACCCATGCACCCACCTTTACCATCTTGCTGAGTCGTGAGAATTTAGAACAATCATAGGTCTTTTCTGGCTACCATACAAAAATAACATAGCATACTGGACTTAAATGTGCTATCAGCTGCCTACTTCGCAAAAGTTCATTCATGTCCTGGAGCAGCAGTTCTCAATCAGGGGTGATTTTGTCCCCCAGGGGCACCTGGCAATGTGTGGGGACATTTTGGTAATCCCAGCTTGGAGGCGGGCAGGTACCACTGGCATCTACTGAGACGTGGACTATCCCATGTCTGAAATTTGGTTCAGATGTCAGGACTGATGATCACACACACACACATACAGACACACCTCAAGAGGGTAGGGAAAGGTTTACTGTTCACATAATAAGGCTTCCTGGAGAGTGCAGGTGCCCAAGCCAGCCTGAAAATGGCTCCGGTTTTTACTGTGGCTAGGAAGTAAACCTAGGGTGAGGATTCCCACCCACAGGCCTGGGTTCTCCTGATTTGAACTTCCCTGCTAGAGCCAACAGAAGGAACATCCTAGCTTTCTCAGGACCTGTTCAGGCATGGAGCAAAAGGACAACAGGGAGTGGTGGGGCTTGAAAGCTATCAGTGATCAGTCATCAAAAATGGAGTCAGTTTCTTTATCATATCTTACAATACACAGGACAAGCCCCTACAATAAAGTTTCTCCAGACTTGAATGTCAGTAATGCTAAGGGTTTAAAAGCCCCTGCACTGGAGTTGGGGTCGTCTGACTCAGACCTATCACTCTACCTAGGTGGTGGCTCTGTGGATGCCATGTGCTTCCTACATGGCCCCCTCAGCACCCAGGCACCCATTTCTCCAGCTGTGCAGGCTGCTGACTGCTCACAGCAGAGTTCCTCTGCCGGAACTGCCCTCGGTCAGCAAAGGGAGCTACCTCACCCAGGGTAATGCCCCTTCCCTAAGAGCAGCCTACACCCCGTTATCTGCTATGTGGGTACAAAGGTCCCACCTCATCCTCAGTTTAGGACAACTCTGTGAGCTTTCCAAGCTCCCGAGCTCCCCAAAGGGATCGACTGAGACCTCTGTTGTAATTGCCTCTCTGTTCGGTTTCTTCTTCTGTCCAATCCCTCTCCTCACAGGTTTTGCTCCTACACTGCACTTCCCAATAAGCCCACTGCACACAAATCTCCATCTCAGAGTCTCTTTCCCCAGGAACTTGACCTTTCTTTAACCAGACCTAGAGTGAGAAATAAAATTTACATGGTGACCAGGAACGTATGCACATATATATGTGTTCTCTCTACGTTAATCAAGTTAATTTTCACAAACCAATACTAACCATTACTAATGTACATTCCGATATTTTCTGTTCTAGTCTATTTGTTTTAAGCTGTCCACGAGCCAGTAAAAGGATCTCACAACCTGCTAATCTGTCTTGATCCACAGACTGAAAAGTATTTGTTTAGATGTACAACCAGATTAACTTTTTTTGGCAGACCATACTTTTAAAATTGTAACTAATTGGTTTTTTCCCAGTTACTCAATTTGATAGGCCAATTTGGATCCAAAGGCCTAATTAGTTCTATGTGTGTAGCCACAAACAGAATAAAAAGTCTCAACCACAAGCCACTCTAAAAGAAATGGGCCTCATTACTTTCAATCATGTTTTATAAACCCAACTAAGGCTAACAGATTGTTAAGCCCTTGCCAAAACCTACTCCACTGAGTTGAGTCATGATCACGTCATTAGAACTAACTGGATGCAATGCTCAAAGTGTTAATTTTCTTAAGAAAGTCAAACATTCCCCTCACAAACCTGACTTACATAATTGTCTTAAATGACTGCCACTTTCTTCTCTGAAAGAGAGCAAAGAAAAGCTCTGATAAGGTTACAACAGAGAAAGTTTTGCTAGTTTTCAACATGTAGGAAAAGTAATTTAAAAGATGAAGAATTGACATGTGTGCCTCTTGCCTTATCAATATTGTTCGCAAGGGTAGATAGAAGCTGTATCTCATCAGGATTTAGTGCTTCTGGGAGGCGGATTCATGAGAAGCCGGGGAAAGCGTCACAGTGAAATGACCAGAAAGACACTGATGAAAAGAACACTAGTGAAGTCTTAGAAATTGTCCACTGCTCGCTTTTTACAGAGGGAGAAACTGAGGCTCGGGTAGGGTAAGTGACTTGCTTAAGGGCAACATGTGACAGGCAGCCACGCTGGAATGGGAACCTAGGAACCCTGCTACCTTGCCCTGATGCTCTTTCTGCCACATCGTGGGCCTTCCAGCAGTGAGATCTCCTTCTGATCAGAAAGAGCCGATTCTTTGTGATTTCTAGATTTATTCAAAATAAGCTCAAAGGAACAGGTGGGGTTGTTTTCCATTCAAAATACACCTACCTCAGGGCTTGCTGCCAACATTAGGAATATTCTGACATCTTTCCACTCACCTGTAATAGCAGCAGAAGTTTACTCCATTGCTCTTCTTTTGCTAAAATGGGCAATCCCCAAATCTATTCTCTCTTCTGGAAATCCAGAAAAACTGCTAAAACCTGCCATGCTTCATTCTTTGAAACACTAACTGAGTCCTTGGCAGTGAAAAGACTTCAGCAAGATTATGGCTTAAAGTCGTGGGGAACTTATGCCTTGTTTGCTCATGTGGCAGTGTAGACTCTTCAAGTCAAGACCTCAAGGAAGTTCTTATTCTAAATAAGCCTTATTTTAGAATTGCCCTTTCCAAATTCCTATCTGATTCTTTAACAGGCTTTGTAAAGAAATCCCTTTATCTCTTTCGGATTTCTGGAAATCCTGCTGGTTGGACACAGCAAAGCAAACAATTTTGCTTAAGTAAATTTCAGATCTTTAGCACATACTAAAGCGAATGTTTGCTATTAGAGCACGTGTAAATATTTTATGAAAAGAATGCTTGCCTAAAGTAAACATTTCAAAGTGATCAAATGGAGCTTTCATTTAGAAACTACTTTCTCCAAGGGTTTACAAACACTTGCTTGATCATAAATCAAGATTTTTTTTTCACCTTGCAACTATTGAAGCGTGTTCTTCTGTTGAGTCTTATGTTTGCACAGACTTTCTACTCAGGGGGAATGTCCATGATTTCACTCAAAGTTCCCCAGGAATAGTCTAATAGTCTGGAAATCTAGAAGCCTATTTGGTCCTCTCTGTGTTGTTAGTTAACCAGCTTGGTAACCTTAAGCAAGTCAGTGCCCCACTCCTTAAGACCAGGAGGATGGCCTGAAACTCCTGGAAAATACTTTCTAGTCTGATTCACAGGGGCTCCCCTAACCCTGAAGGCATGAGGACACTTCGGGTGATACCATCAGCCTTTGAATCTCTCTGTGTTGATGGCTAATTACACTAAGGAGCTATGCAGTTTTCTGACAAAGATAAACCCCATTCAAAATAAAGTCCAATTTTCCATTTCTCTTTTTTGCATGTTTACAGTTTCAATCTAAAATTCTAGATGACAAGAAGAGTCCATAGGATGCAGGGTTAAGAGAAAGAAGTGAGCACAAAACGTAGCTACCCCATTTCCTAATCTGTCAATCGGGACTAATAACACCAACCTGATAAAACTGGCAGGAACATTAAAGGAAATAGGATACACTGGGCCCACGGCATGTAATCTACTGTCATGAGATGGTAGAGAGTCTTAGGATAGTTAACAATGATACATTTATCCAGCTCATGAGAAAACTGGAAATAAGAAATTATTTCCAGGATGAGTTTAGGGGGAGAAAAGAGTAATTAGAAAGAATGTTGTCAATAATAATGTTCATTTTGAGAAGAAAGGTGTAAACAGAGAGAAACTTCTGGAAGCAAGAGAACTTCATAAATGAGAAGGATGTATTGTGTGGATCAGAATAATGCAGGTTATAACAGGATGAGCTGGGCTATGAAAGAATCCTATTTGAGTTGGAGAATAAAATTTTTAGAGAATGAATTATGAATCCTCTATAAATTCTCAGTAAATCCACCAACTACTGAATGTTGACATTCTGCAAAATGACAGAGATCCATGTGCTCCTGAGAATGACTGAGATTTTCTTCAGGTAACAGGTTAAACAAAACAACAAAAAAAAGGATGCTAAAAAATGTAATGTAATATCTAGTCACATTGTTACTGAAACAGAAGTGAAAATAATGGTTTCTGAACTCTAAATGCTACTTCTTTAACATCATAATTATTAATGCACAGTCTTAGAGATGATATGACTCTCTATGTATTTGACATTTTAAGGCCACCAACCATATGCCAAATTCTGTAGTGGGCACAGAGGAAAATACGGCAAGAGTCCCTATTCTTCAGAATTCTAGAGTCATCTATCCATATTCCCAAAAGATAAGAAACTCTGTACAATTATTTTGTTCCATTGGTTCCCTGTGTACCGTGTTAAGTGCTTCTGCATTACATCATGTACGCTGACAGATGCACTTCTGCCTCTGCTGGAAAACGACAGGGCATTTTCCGACCCAAGGCCAAACTCTCCACTTGTGAACAGATGCTGTAACCGAAATCTGCATCCTATAACTTCCACCTAATCCCCCTGGAGCCACACAGTATCAGGCTAATTCTTTTTCCATATGTCAGCTGTTCAAGGGATGTCAGCTAGCAAGGCCATATCATCACCAGATCAATCATCCCCTTTCCAAGCTCACCAGGTTTAACTCCTGTTTGCCACTCTATCCCTAGCACTTAGGACAACATCTAGCATGTAAGAGGAATTCAGAAACATTTTTCCTGTATACGAAATCCTAGCCACATACCTTAGATGTCCTATAGTTTATTGATACCCAACCCAGAAGATAAACATCAGCATTGAGCACATTTTCCCAGGTATAGTTTGACCAGGGCAAAGTACAGTACAACCCAATGAAACATTACCTTTTCCGGCAAAAACATCACCCATTCACCCTGAGCACGAAATTAACTCAGAACCTCAGCTCTTACTCATGGCAACATTTTTTGGGGCAGGTCTTGCCAGCCCTTCATTTGTTTTGTTTTGTTCTTTTTAATTCTAAACACGGGTCTGCACATTTATCCTTGTATATTTTTATCTTGTTAAATCTGGCCCTGTTTCCTACCTTGCTGGTTTTAGTTAAATCTTCCATGTGGTTTCTAACATAATGTTTACCCTCTCCTAATTTCAGGCCTCCCAAAAATCTGATTGGCAGACTTCCTCTGTGTTATCTAACTGACAAAGCAGAGCCTCACAGAAAGCCACTAGCAACCGAGCTCAAAGTTGACGCTGATAACACTATTCAACTTCTAAATCCCCATAAATCACTATTATTTGGCAGATATTTTTCTCAAAGATATCATGTAAAACTTTATCAAATGCTTTGCTCAAATTTTGTTACACCAGAGAGCACAGCTCACACTGTAGTAATTCTAACCAAAAGCTAAATATGCTGGGGTTGGGGGGTGCCCTGTATTTCAGTTCATCTAATCTACTGTTTATTGCATACATATAACATCCTGATTCCTTCAGGGCTTCAAATTTTGAAATTAAGCCCAGGTTCTTCAGACTCAAAAGTCTTAGTTTTTGGTACTCAAAAGTAATTTCTCTGTTTTTCTGCCGTATTTCTCCCTTACCTGCGGCAATGAATGCTTCTTATTAAATAAGAGAGGAGCAATTTGTTCAAGAGAATGAACAATGAACGGGTCCATTTTAAGGGAACACTAGTTAAAAACTTCAAAACATTATCAAAATATTATCTGGCTATATAGGTTTAGAACCCAATCTCTCTCACAACTGGTTAACTTTTCTTCTTGATGCAAGAATCTCAGTGCTTGGACTAAGTGTATATTACAACTTTCTATCCAACTATGAGAAGAGCAATTGAACCATCATGAGAGGGGCATTTCATGGTATTCCACACTAGTTAAAGGTTAATATAGAGATTAAACTTTACATGAGGCAAACTTTTCAGGAATTTTTAAGAAAAGGAAGATCATAGCTCTTTACAGAGAAAAATTATTATTTTTATTATTTTGCCTTTAAAACCATTGACAAATCTAGACTTTTGGAATACGTTGTCTTCAGTTGTTCAGGCTTTACCATCTGTTAGTACAGAACAACCTATTTTTCTTGGGGGGAAACAACATCTATGGCATATGTTTGCTTTAGAAGATGGTTTGTTTGAGTTGTTGGAATAAATCACAAGGTCCTATTTCTATTTTTGTCTTTTCACAAGGATTTCTACAGTTCTTTTTAAGGTATGTTTTTTAATTAAGGGAAAATATCCACTCAACACATAAATGAAATTCATCTGCATTCACCAAGGGAAATGTAAAGGAGCTTTAAGCTCTTGAGGAGCTTAAAAATATAAGGATCAAAATTAAGGTCAATCAAAATTGCTAAAATAAATATCTACCACTGCATTCTCTAATAGCTTATTTATTTACTTACTTATTTATTTAATATAACTGGTTATATTATTGTGATGCCAGCCTCTTCTCTTTTGGACCTTGTAATATAAAAATGAGCTTCTTGCTGTTTTTTAGTGTTGGTTGAAAAATCCCATATCAACAAATCTGTCCTTCCTAGAAGTCTTTTGAGATTAGATTCTTAGCTGTAGTTAAGTCAATCAAGTTTTTCTGTGTTTGACTCATAATATATTTTAATGAAAAATGGGTGCTTAAAGCTCAATAATATGTGATTATTAGAGTGATGTATTAAAAATAATATTTCATGACAGCAATGATTCTGATATAAATTATTCTAAAATCCTCTTGGAAGCCCATCCTTTTTGTTGCCCTCATGAAATAGTATCACTTATTTTGGTGTAGAGCAAGGATGATAAATAGAAAATTGTTACGTTTTCAACCATAAATATTCATTAGAACTTGTTCCTGGTCAATCTGTGCATCTCTCCTTATTTTAGCTCATATTGTTTCCTCTCAGTTCTTCCTTGTATTTTGCTGGAAGCAAAATGGCATAGTCATAATTCTGCAGGATCCGTGTTCTCTCACTGCTGAAGCAACTGAATGTGCATAACTCTGAAGGAAAAAAATTAAACAATAGACGAAGAGCTCACTGATGACAAATGTCTTACTTACTGATTCTAGATGAAAATTGGAATAAATTATTGGTTTAATAATATTACTCAAGAATTGCCAGCCTTCTGAAAACATTAACAAAATGACACATGTGAGTTCTTTCTCACATTGAAGATACTTAAAGACTCTAGTCCCTTGAGGATAGACCAATTTGAATTCTTCTCAAAAATCTAATACATTTATTTTAAAAAAAGGCATTTAAGTAAAACAATGAAAAGGGAGTCCTCACTTTATTAACAATTTCCTCATATCACCCATCATACTATCATCCTTTACAGATAAAAGACTTACCCTAAATATGGGCTTAATAGTTATTATAGACCATGAAGAAGACACCCAGATCTTATCCTTGTTTAGGCAAAAGGTAATAAAGCAACTAGAAGAGTATAAAACATTCTCTCTTATCTGGTTCAATATTAAGGAAATATTAAGAAACCTGTAGAATGCTAGTAAAGTTTTGATTTTTTAAAAAATTTACTACATGAAAATCTCTATGGAACCACAATGACTGCTTTAGGACATACTTTAAGATTTTATAGTGCCTCAGAAACATTATTATGGCATTAAAATGTAGATAAACTCACTCTTTCATGCAACAAATATTGACTGAGTGCTTGTTGGGTGTCAGGCCACATCTTAGAATTAAAGACATTTAATACATGTTCCTTTTTGTAAAGAAGCTTCTAGTCCAAGAGGAGCAGACAGACAAAAAAATATATACATCTAGTAATATGTTAACTATGGTATCTTAATTTGGAATTCTCCCAAAGCAGACTCTGTTACAAAGACATGAGTGCACGTAATTTATTTGGAAGGTGACCCTTGGATCACAAATGAGCAGGTTACTATGTGGGCAACTGACATTCAATTCCATGAGGTCTTGTGTGGAACCAAGTGCAGCAAACCTCATAATCAACCCAGTGAGGGGTGGGTAAGCTGAGCTTCCCATTATACATTTCCTCACTGGTCGAAGGTTGTCTCCAGAAATTGTAGGTTGTCAGTTAGAAAACACTCTTGGGCAGAGAAGCAGAAAGATGTAGGCTTTTGAGGTGGGAAGCCATTGCCATGCAGGGGGAACTGTTCACCAGAGCTGCAGGTAGACTCTGAAGTAGCCAATAGGGTATGAGATATAGTACCAACTGCCTCTGCTACAGATGATGCTGCAGAAGACTCTGCTTGTGGAGTGGGTTCCAGAAGAAGAAAACATTAGTTCTACCTGGTGAGTCAGGAAAGACGTCAGATGACAACAGACGCCTAAACTGAGTAGGTGTTCCCTGGGAAAATGCGGAGGAGCGATGTGGAGGGCTACCACTTAAATGTAAACAAACATAGTGGAATATCAGATTACAGAGAGGTCAGTGAGCATGGAGTCCTACCCATGCACTGGCTGGGATCAAATGCACTGCTGAGAGAAATACACATGGGCTTTGGCTCAGGTAGACACAGGCTCCAATAGAGCCAGTTTTCAAATCGAATGTAAACAGTTCAAGCTATTGACCATGTAACAGACAGTTCCTCACGTGAATTACAGAAACAACTGCTTTACTTCTCACCCTTGGATTTGACCAGAAGATGTGAAGGTGGAATTGGGAAGCTGGAAGCAGACAGATGAGAGCTTGACTGCCTGGTGCTCTGTATGTAGTGGGACTTCAGGAGAGAAGCTAAGTTCCAGGAGAACAAAAGAGGGCAGGGTAGGGCACTGGTTTCATAGAAAATGGGGAACTGGATCAGTTTTTCATGGCAGGTACTAGAATGCGGAGTATGAAGGAGTGACCAGAAACACAGTTCTTGAAATTGTGCTCCAAACAGGGACAAAGAAACAAAGCAGGATCACACTAACTAGAACTGAGACACCTAGTCAGAACAAGAATAGCAGCAAGAATGACTGATCCAGAGCAAGAAGTTATAAAAGTATGATTTCTTCATTTCCTTATAGACCAAACCAGTAGTTTGGAAACATTATGAGCGTAAGAATCATTTGGCAAGCTTGCCTTAAATATGCAGATTCCCTTAGTTCTAATCCTCCCTGCCCATATATCACACTTCCATAGGTTAGTAGTGAAGTGCAGGAATCAGCATTTTTAACAAGAGTCCAAAGTGACTTCAACACAGGTGTTCTGTGCCCTATGTGATAAAACAAACAAACAAACAAACACTGAATTAAGGTAAGGTTGATTCCAGGGTCTGGGGGTGAGCTTCAACTGATCCCAACAATGTGTAAAGCAGAGTGATCAATTCATCCCAGTACACCCAAAATGTTCCCAGTTATGGGAAGGAAAATCCCATGTCCCAGGAAACCATTCTGCCCCAGTCCTGGAACAGCTGGCCACCCTGGCATAAAGGGAAGTTCCACTGAGTCAGGTCGCTCATGAAGACCGAAGCATCATTATCTCAATTCTGTGCAGCCCTCTAGACTCTATATTGAACCACCATTGTATTCCCCCACACAGTTCATGTTACTTCCTACTAGAGTCAAATCTGTAACACTTACTAAGGTGAGATCTGATGTTTAAAACCTCATGAGGTCCTGGGTTGAGGTCCTAGTCCCAGAGACTACAAACCTACTCCAAATTCCCTTGCCCTCATGCCTAGAGGAACTCCAGAAAATAAAAGGGAATGAAAGAAAAGCAAATACAAGCACACACTGGCTTTTGGATGACTATATATAAGAACATCCTAACATCATGTGTGAGACTGGCCCCCGGGGCCAGGTACCTGGGTTGTATCACTGCTCCGTTGCTTACACGCTGTGTGAACCAGGTCAAGTTACTTCCGCTCTATGCCTCTGTTTCCTCATCCGTAACATGGAAATATGCATCATCATAAGACCCTTAATAATGTCTACTTCATAGGAATAAATTAGTCAACACACGTGACGCCCTCAGGACAGCGTCTGCCACATTGTAATTCCTCCATAAATGAAAGTTATTATGATTATTAAAACCCTAATATCTAAGACAACTCCAAGTCATTCAGCTACTTGTATGAATAACCTTAGTCTTCCAGTCCCCAGGCAAATTCAGTTGTAACATTCAAAGTCATTTGATACAAAGAAGCTTCTTTTCTTATTACGTATGTAAAATACGATGTGGAAAAATTTACCCTGCACTTCAGGGTCTCTCTGGAGCTGGTGGAAGGAAGAATGAATCAGCCCCACACAGGATGCGTATCAGGGCCGCCCCCGTCGGGCTAGAGCATCCAGTAAGCGCACAAGCACAGGGAGGAGGCTTGGAAACACTTCAAAGCCTGCAGACACTCAGATTGCTTCTTATGGCTGGTGGATTAGTGTCGGTGTCTGTCCTTAACCACACACTTCACCTCCATATGTCTCAGCCCTCTTCACCTTTCCCTCTGACTGTGACAATGAGAATACTGAAATCAATAAGTTCACTCTCCTTGCTCCAAATACTCAAGTGCTTTGCAGTGAAAAATGATTCAGGAGGAAGAAGCCAAGGCAGAGGCAGGGAGGATATAGGTGTGTTAGAACTGGCAATATCTAGAGTCTAGAGGAAAGGGGAAAGAGGACAGTGGACTAGACATGAGAAAACTCAGGTCTCACACCATTTTTTTCACTAATCAGTAGAAGGAATAGAGAATTTTAATTCCACAGACCCTGCAATTGCTCCTCTGTAAAATAAAAGTATTGATCCAGATAAACAGCTATCATTCCTTCTGGTTCTAAAAATCCTAAACATTTTTATGATAAAATGTCAGACAGTTGGTTTCAGTTTTATTCCTCTCTTTCATAAGTTCCCTCCTCCTTCTTCCCTATTACAATGTATTCTTCTAACATCAAATTCTCAGTTTAAACCAACTTGTACGTTTGTCTTCCCTGTTAGACTAGAAGCTCCTCAGTGGCAGAGATTTTTTCATCTTGTTTTGTCCCCAGTGCTTAGAACCACACCTGACACTTAAAGGTGTTCATTAAGTGTCGTGGAACTGAACAGTGCACTAACCTCCAAACAGGTATTAGTCAGGATCTCAGCTAGAAACAGATGGCCCACTCACACTGAGCAAATGCGGGGCCATTTCCAAGGTTATGGCGTCGTGAAGCACCCTGGGGTGACAGCAGGAAGAGTTACTACCCCTTCTAGCGCTGAAGGGCTGAGGGAAGTTTGCAGTTACAGAAACCCTGAGCAAGTAGCTAAAGCCACAGATATTGAGAGAGCCTGCATGCCAGGGCTTGGGACCTTCTTCAGAAGGAAGCAGTTGACCTGCATTCCAGAAGGGATGGAATTGGGGGTCCTAACCGCACCCTTCCCTGCCCCATCCTCCAGTCTCCTGCCAGTGCGCCCATCGGCTGAACACATCAGGAAGCTGAGAGCATGGTGGAGGGTCTACACAGCAACCCCCGAGGCCAGCCCCCTGGGGCACAGAGTGAGGTGACAAGGTTGAAGAGCAGATGCTGTGGAGCAGAGAACGTCCAGCATACTCATGTCCCTGTATCACTGCCTCCTCGTCTCAAAATGACCCTGAATGACTCTGCCCTGAAGAAAGGTAACTTCTTTTCTCCACAAATGTAGGGACATTTCTTCCTCAAGTATGTACATATGTACAGATGGTCCCTGACCTACAATGGTGCAACTTACAATTTTTCAACTGAATGATGATGCAAAAGCCATACACATTCATTAAAAGCTGTATTTCAAACTTTGAGTTTTGATCTTTTCCCAGGCTCATAACTGGCACAACACTCTCTTATGATGCTTGGCAGTGGCAGTGGGCTGCCGCCCCCAGTTGATGCAGGGTAAACAGCTGATACACTGACAACCGTTCTGTAACAAGACACTCTGTTTTTCACTCATCAGCGTATTCACTGTTCCCCATGGTGTCATCAAGAGTCAGGGTGGAAGGAGCAGTCCGCTCCAGGACTCATAGTATTCACAATTCCAGGCAAATGATGATAATAAAAAGCTTCCAGATTTTTAGTTGGTTTTATTATTCTTTCTAAATTCTCCATGGACAAGGCAGCCCTCCCCTTCCTGCCTGCATCTAGGGCAAACCACTAAACATATATTAACTCATTGAATCTTCGAAACATCCCTGGGCGGTAGATACCTTTATTATTGCCAGAGAGGTACAGAAAGATAAGTGATTTTCTCAAGATAACAAAGTTAGTAAATGGCAGAGTTACGATTTAAATGCTGGCTGTCTGGTTCGTAATAACCATTCCAACTGGCAAGAAGATGATAACTTCTTTAAAATCAGAAGTTATGCCTATTAAACAAAGCTCCATGCAGTCCCTTGGTAAATAGGAACTTAGAGTGGTTTCTTTGCGATGATTTCAGGCCTAAAGAACTGATCCATTTTTCTATATACACATAGGATTCTAAATAGCTCCCTCCTGATTTTTTCAGTTGGTTCTATTTTGAGTCCCAATAAACATAAATCAGAGTGCTTACTAAGAATCCAGGTGCAGTTGACAGAAACCAAATAACTACAATTGTCTAATCAGGCACGTGGAGGTAAGTGCCATGCCAGCAGCTGTAAGGGCAGGGCAGGGAGTTAACGCTCTCCAGGGTTAAGTGAAACCGCTTCTTGCGTTCTGACTGGACAGGTTATTTGCAACATTTCTTTTCTACGGCAACCACGCCTGCTTCCCCCAACCCCACTTCCCTCCTTCTCTAGCCATCACCACCCACCGTGGCCACAGTACCCATGGCACTGCTGGCACAACCTCAGAAGCTGACAAACGTATGAGGGCCTGAGCTTGGGTCAGACCCCTCCAGATTAAAATGACCATAACAGCAACAATAATGACAACGGCTAATACCCATTTAGTGCTTACCGCTTCCTCTGCAAGGTTTCATCCAATCCTCAAATAACTCTTAAGCAGGAACTATTCCTATCCCCATTTTCTACATGAAAAAAAAAAAAAAATGAGACTCAAAGAGGTTCAGTGAAGTTGTCAAGATCATATTGTTTGTAAATAGTGGTGTCTGGATTTGCCGGGAGGCCTGTGTGACTTCAGAGTCCTTGCTCTCAGCCCCTCTACTATACAAAGGGTTTCCCTGCAGTGGTACAATCAGAGGAAATAAAACAGCACAGGAATGATGGAGCGTATGAACAAACAGGAGAGTATGAACAAATTGTTTGAAGCAATTTCTGAAAGAAGCAAGAGTCCTAAGACAGTTGTCTCTTTGGCTGTGTTTGGCAGGTGGGGAGGGGTTTCCCTCCCTGGGATAGAGTTGAGCATTTGCAAAGTTCTGGGAACCCCTCCCGGATCATCCCCATAGTTGTGACCGGCTGATACTGTTATCCTTTGTCTCTATTTTAAAAAATGATTCTAGGAAAATTAAATCACTTTCTCCAAAATATGAGAATCCCAGATCTCTGACCTTCTCCAATGAGGCCTCGGTCTATTTACTTAGTTCACAAAACTCTTCTGCCTTGCATTAGCAAAATAAAGTTTAAAAAAACAAAATGAGATTTTACCCACAACAGTTAAATGAAACTCTCCAAATTAAGCCCATTTTTTAAAGGTAATTGAATGCTAAGTTTTTTTACTTAAGAGCAATTCCATTCCACCCACTCCCAATTACCATATGAGACATTCACATTCACCAGCATGCTGTAAATGCTGTAAGTGATTCACCTATTCCATTCTTCTCCTAGTCCATGTGTCTTTTTAAGCAGAGAAGAAGATTTAAAAAAAAAAAAAATTCCCTGCACAGCAATGCCAGACCTGAAGGTACCGTATCATGACAAACAGATCCTCAATCCAAAATGAACATACTTCATTTCCCCCTTGGTTTATCTTGTTTTAATCTCATGATATATGGTAGACCCACCTGGATCCAAATAATGCAGAGTGTCCATAGAGCTTTTTTTAAAACCTCTTCCAGCTCTGCACTCCAGATGCTCAGATGGCCTCGTACAGGGGAGAAAGATAAAGTGGTAGAGGACTTGCTTAGCCAGCAAGTGCATTTGTGAAGTAAGTTCTCCCCTAAATAAGCAAGATGGCAGATAGGCCTTTCAATGCACAACAGTCCTGAACAATTCTTAGAGGTTGCTTGGAAAGATGATTTAGGAATGTAGATTTGAAAATCGTTCCTCCTGACCCTGCCAGGGCTCAGGAGGAGAGAGCCGTGATCAGTCAGAGCTGTCTTCCATAGGTGCAGAAAAGAGGGGCAGCAGGATACAGTTTGGGGTCTGGCAAAATACACTCGATAAGATGATGATGTAACCAATCTTGGCCGACTTCTGCTGATATTAAGATTGGGTTTACCATAAGCTATTCTCATTATTTGCCCCTAGGATCTCTTATGTATACATTCCCTGTCTAAGACCCAGAGTGATAGATACAGTTTAAAAGATTTAAAAGAATGATGTGTTAACCCCTGTATATCTATCCAACCAGGTCCTTTATCACCATCTCCACTGACATTACTATGGCGCAAGGCACTGTCACTTCTCACTTGGCTGCGGCGATACCTTCCACACAGCCTCCATGAACTCCAAGAACCAGCTCTTCTTAGCCCTAGAGCACCTCTCCTCCCTACTGACAAAAGATTCATTTCAAATTACTAACCTGGTCATGTCATACTTTGCTGAAGTCCAGACTCCTTAACGAGATCAACAAGCTCCACATCCTCAGGCCCCGAATCTCCTTTCCAGCTTTGTCTTTTACCTTGTTCCCCCTAACTCCTCCTGAGCCCTCACATGGGCCTTTCAGTTCCTCATGTGAGCTCTGCTGCCCCCACCCCCACAGGTCTCTGCACATTCTGCCTGGTGTTCTCTTTCTTCCCAGACAACTCCCCCCTCCAACATTGGTCAAGTCACTCATCCCAATCATCCTTCCTCTGGGAAGGCTTTCCTGAAGTGACTATGTAACTTGTCATCCAAATCAGGATATTTTTGATAACGAGAGGGCTACCAAAATTTACGTTGGGGCACTGACTGGGACCCTTGCAAGATGTCTTCACAGGAGCTCATATGGGTATATAGCTCTCCTACATATAGGGATGAAAAAGTAAGGATAGAGGAGAGAATTGGAAACTATCTTGTTTACTGAAACTCAAACCACCTCCCCCCATCCCTCTTCCTCTAATAATCAAGCACAACTTAAATTGTGGCTTAAAAAACCACAGGTGTGCCTTTATCTCCCAATTCTACCATGGGAGAGAGCTGACATGGAAAAGAGAATAGGCTCCCCTTGTGGGTGCTGGGTGGAGAGAAACAAGCACACTCCGCTTACTTGGACAGACATCCCAGCTTTTGCTCTCCATTTAGAAGTATTTTGATGGCTTTTTTGCTTATAAAAATAACATGCCCTCATTATTTTTTTAAAAATTTCCAACAAAATAGAGAAGTAGAAAGTTAAATAATCTCCCACAATCTAGCCCCCTTTAATGGACCCATTGTTGATAATGAGGAATCTATTCTTCCAGCCTTTTCTCTACGTCTGAAGAAAATTTGCGTTGCTGTTTTTGAAATGAGAGTACATCGTAAGTGCTGTTCTGCAACTTGCTGTTATTTTTTACTGAATATACCACAGGTGTCTTCAGAGAAAGAGAAAAGCAGCCTCTGACATCTGAGAGCTGGCCTGGTACTACAGCGAGAACTTGATGTTCTTCTGTTAAACATTAGCAATTTCAAAGAACATCAGCAACTTCAAAGAACATCAGCAACAGACAAGGCCACTCTGTGACCGTGGTGGATCAAGACGAAAACAAGACAACCTGTACTCTCGTCTGAAAATGGACGAAACTTGAACATTGTCCAAGCCCCCACAAAAATAACCAAACATTCCCCTTTCCTGACTAATGTCAGTGGCTACTGCCTCTTTATCAATTACAACTTCAGCTTTGCTCTACTCCGCCTTCCTTCCAGAAAAAGATTGATTAAGATGTAAATTCATGGAATTGCTCTGCTTCTTGACAGCATTCACTCCACAGCAAAGCCCTGCTTCCTCAAACCCTCCCCCAAACCACCTGACACAGGCCACATCCCCTAGAAGTCCTTTCTGTCACCCTCTAACTGAGATGCCCCACCACTTCCCACGGTGAGGTTCTCTCTCCTTGCCATGAGGAACAATCCCAACTTGCTCAACTACAGGCGTATACTTGGTGAGAATTAGCTGGAGGGAATTTGATGTCAATATGTGTGTATCCATTTATTTTCAAAAATCATTTTATGGCATTCAATTGTATGAATTCACCATATTTTATTTAACTGAATATCTACTGATAGATATTTAGGTGTTTCTAACGACACTGTAATGAGTATCTTTCTTTAAACATTTGTGTACAATTACTTCATTAGTTCCCTAGGATAAATCTCTAACACTGCTAATTGCTGTGTCAAAGACCATCCTCATTTTCATTTCATTCTAAACTAGTTTTTTATAATATAAAGATAATATGTAATCTTGGCAAAAAAAATAACAAATCAAAAGTTTAGATGAGCATAAAGTTATAAAAAAGCTCTCTTTCTCTCCACAACCCTCTGGTATCACTCCAAAGAGATAACCATGTGTATACTTCCGTAACTTTTACCCAAATGAAAAAATAGGTATAAATATAATTGCGTTTGTGTGTGTATGTGTGTGTATGTATACATACAGATACATGCACACATATACATACAGACAGACATTCTCATTTTTTAAGAAGGTCATGTTAGGCTTGTATTTAGTTTTGATTCCTGTTGCAAAATTATCTACTATAACATTTACATTCCTACAACAGTGTATGAGCATATCTATTTTTCAGTATGTAAACTTAAGATGTAGAATATTAAGAAGAAAACCCTATGGCCAAACTCTCTTAGATCTGCTTTCCTTATTTTTAAAAGTCAGCTAATAATATCTATTTTGCAAGGCTGTTTTGAACATTAAATGAGATTATATATAAAGAGAAATTCCATGCATTGTCTAGACCACAAAATATGTATAAATAAATACTAATAATTCTTATTATTATCATCATTTGGTTTATCTGCCACATTCAATTAGTTCTATGTAGTGGTCCCAGTTCTATTCTTTAATGTTAAGAAAATAAATCTAATATTTCTAACCTTAAAACCTTGAGTTACTGTCTTTAATAACTTCAAGGGGCTAAGGAATTTAAATGATATGAGCTGAGCTGGCTACAGTCTCCAGGAAGGAAAAATATTTTCCATACTATCTTGCTAACCAGTCCTCTGGCTACAATTTTCTATTGATCTTTCCCTCGGAGAATTTGAGAATATTCTAATACTGAGAACTTTGGCACACAGGCACTTGATAAATGTCTCCAGATTCCATCTTAAAGAGCAATAATGCAATTTGGGGGAAAATAAAGAGGTGGCCGGGCAGAGGCTCTGAAGGATGAACGGATAGGTTTCATGGGCCCATTTCCCCATTACAGAAAGAGATATTTATTGCCTGCAGCACAGCTGAGGGACTGCATTTGGAAATGCCATAGACAGCGGTCTGTAGCTGAGGTCCTGGGGCTCAGCCCAGGATAAGGCATTTGGCAGGTTCAGGCCCAGAATGGCAGGAAGCCTGCTTTCCAAACAGCAGCTGCAGAAAGAGACGGAGTTTGTTAAAACTTCTTGGGCCTCATTTTCATCTCCCACGGCACCCTTCGGCACTCTCCCAGGCACAGTGCTTTCTTTGTAATCCAAGACAGGGAAGCAGGAGATGGAGAGAAAGCAGAGGGGTGAGGGGAGGAGGACAGGGTAAGGAGAGGGATGAGGGGAAAGGAAAGGGAAAAGGCGGGAGAGATTGAGAGGGAGAAACGAGAAAAACCTGGAGAAAAAATATGAATTCACTCCTTGACAATAATAACCACACTCAAGATAATAGTAACAAAAAGATCTTTCCCACAGGGGAACCCTGAGGTTTTCCTGCATTCAGGCAGGCCTCTAATCTGAATCTACAGATGCGTTATTATTATTATTATTAATTTCCTTTTATTTAAACTCTTAATATCTATTGTTTTAACTCCAATAATGAAATTTTTTAAATAACAATTTTCCATTTTACAGAAGAATTAGCTCAGTAATATTAAATAACTGTCTTAACATTACTTCAGAAGTTGATGACCAAGGGGATATTAAGAAACAGATTCCTAGAATCCCAACCCAATGCTTTCTCTCCTGAGCCAGCCTTCTGACTACCTCTCTGTGTTTTCCTGTTTGCTTAACAGATGGATCACACCACTGTGGATGTCAGCTAATTGACAGAAACAATTCCATTCCATGCTCAGATTAATAGGTTGAGTATGCATTTGGATTTCACTCTTTAGCTACGTGACTATAAGCAAGGTCCTTATCTCTCTGTGCTACAGTTTCCTTATCCATAACGGCAAAATGGGAATAACAACAATGCTACCTAAAAGGGTTATTATAAAAATGAAATAAAGTAATGCTCACAAGGTGCTTAGCATGGTGCCTGACACATGGTGAGGACCCAGTAAATGTTAGGGGAGGTGGTGGTAGTTAAGTACCAGTGAATTATAATCAGACTGTATCAACAGCATTTCTCAGTTAACACAGCAGAGATTGAAAAAGTATTCTCATGACTGATGTTAAATTTTTGATGAAAAATGCAATTGAGATTGTCTAGAGCTAGGGAAGCAAGTTTTTCTAAGAGAACACACACAACGGGGCAAACTTTGGTGTTTATTTAGCTAAAGTGCTCAAGGGCTCAAGTCTCAAAAGACTGGAGGGTAGGAGATACCATGAACTCTGTACTTCACAAGGACACCCCTCAGAGTCACTCAGTGCCATCGTATGGGTGGTTCTTTACCTTTAGAGAAACATTTATCTTTTTTAGGCTCTGATGCCAGCTATGGAGAAAAATTTACAAACATGCCAAAATGTTCCATCCAATTTTTAAGAATTATGCCTCTGTGAAATGCCAAGCACATGTTGAGAGATAAAGACAAAAGATGTAATAGGAGGAAACAGTGTTGCCCGTCTCCATGTAAGATTTACAGCAAAGTGGAATTTTGATCCTAGATTCTTCTCCCTGCTGACTTGGAGCATCAGCATCTCCTCCAGCCCATGTAACTGGTAAATGTATGAGTGAATATTAGGTCAGAAATGGAGAAACAGGACAGAAGCAGGTGGCGGGGGTGGAGGGGGAGATGTAGTACTGTGTAGGTAAGAATCTAGAGCCTTTTATTATGCCTCTCCTGCAACTTTCTCACCTGATAAAGGGGAAAAACAAAATAAAACAAAACAAAACAAAACAAACACTGGATGGATTTATAGGAACAAAGAAA
The DNA here is from genome assembly GCF_009834535.1 of Camelus ferus. Lineage (NCBI taxonomy): Eukaryota > Metazoa > Chordata > Mammalia > Artiodactyla > Camelidae > Camelus > Camelus ferus. The sequence goes on along the minus strand of NC_045712.1, from coordinate 2,511,918 downwards.
GGGTTCTTTCAGCCCTGTGATTCTCTATTGAGAAAATTCATCTCCTCTACACTTTCCATAAGGCATTAGATGCTCTTCATAGTTATTAAGACAGCAGATTATTATTAGTTCTATGAAAAATATTGAACCACAGTTGTTCTCAGGAATATCTTGCTGTGAAAGCTTAAATGTCACAAGGTATTTGGTCATAGATCCTAACAGGGCAGGCTAAAGCCTACAGACATCCCAGAAAGGCCACAAAGAAATGACAGAGGTGGACACAAAATAGGTCTGGGGATGTCAGAGACGGGTAATACATTTTTCGTGAGAATAGTGATTTTGCCCTAGAACATAGCTTGCAGCTCTCCAGTTGCCTTTCTTTGGCCTGTTCAGCTAAGGGAGCCATTCCTCAGCCCTGGATTATAGCATTTCTTTATCAATTATTCGATAAAGCTGCAAATAAGAAAGTTCCAGCACTGGCTCAGTAGTAGAAGTTGTCACCCTCTTTTTCACCTGGTCTTGCTATGAAAATAAATTCAGCATATCTGGACAAAGTCTTTCCAAGGATCTATTCAAAATAAAAGTAAAAAATAAAAGTGTGACTCAGTCTATTTTATATATCTTTAAAGTGTGATATATTTTATATATCTTTAAAGTTTGATTCATAGAATCAAAACATCTTGGTGTTGAAAGGAACTCCTAAAGTCACCTAGATTTAGCCACTTCAGATGTAGCAGAAGAATAAACAGAATGAGGAAAAGGACCACATTAGGTTATCTTCCTTCCTTTTTTTTTAAGTGATTTTTTAAGTAGATTTTTTTTTCTTTTAAGCTCAGGCACACGGTGTACACTTGAGTAACTAGAATTAAGCTGACAAAGTATTGCTGAGCAGAGAACCAACTCTAACAAACAGATAAGGATGGCTGATTATCACATATCAATTACTTCTAGACACACAGATTTAGGTTTTCCCGAAGAACTTGCAGGTACTTTGTGTTTTTTCAGTCTCCTAATAAGCCTATTCAGCCCTGGGGTGCCATCCACTTTTCTTCTTTCCACATTCAAGACAAAATCTCCTTTGATCCAGACTCTACCTCTAAAATTCTGAATTAATGGGGTCTATGTAATGCAGATTTTAATGCACATGAAATTCTGTCTGTATGTCCCTAATTTTGCCTTCAGCCCAGGCTCTCTCCCGAGCTCCACACACTCCCAGTTCTCCACTGCGGCAGTTTTCACACTGGAGTACTTGTACCCTCATATGCACATGGGAAGGTAAGAACAGTTTCATGGGAATGCATTTTCAGATCATGGTCATGGGGGTAAGAACAGTTTCATGGGAATGCATTTTCAGATCCTCATTTTCTACGTACCTTTTTCCCTGAAACTTATCTGCCTAAGAAAGTACCTCCAGTCAACATTATGCCTCTCCATCTCCCCCGTTTTCTCCTCTTTTAAAATAGAAAGGACTAGCTCTCATCTATCCTCAATTTTACTATAAAATATATCAGATGGTTTCTAATTCTTCATTTATTATAAATCTGAAGGAGAATTAAATAAACATATCCATTAATACTTCATTAAAGTAAGTTTGATGATAGATTATTATGTGATTTTTTTGTCAAATATCTTTTGAAATGTTCATGGCATTGGGTAACATGGCTATTTACAAAAATAAACACAGAAGTGACAAAGAATTGATGTTGCAGCATGTCTCATTCTAACAATTAGTCATTTTTATTCTTGATCCAGGAGCTAATTAGAAAAGAAAACCAGCCCCAGTTATTTCATCAAAAGATGCATTTCCAGTACAATTCTATTTAGTAAGTGTTTACAGAAATTTGTACTATGTGTTATTCTGATCAGTTGTCAACTAACTGATCAACTAACTGTAATAAATAATTTAATCCAGCAGAAAATTTTAACATTTAAACCTTATGAACATGAGAAATTTTAATTAAAAAAAAGTTTAAATTTGTATGCATTTATTTTGTGTGGTAGCTAAGTAGACAGAGTGATCAATAAAAGCTTCCAACAGAAAATTATATCACTTTAGGATAAAATTCTGTGGGGAAGTAGAATGGACATGTGCATACAATGAGAAAAAGGAATAGTGTATAATTTTTTTGACTGTAAGAAAAGCTTGTTCAAGTGTATTGTTAAATAGATGATGATCATCAAACCACTAATGGTTTATAGGCCTGGGGATACATTTGAAAGAGATGTGTAATGTTTTATTTTAAAATATGAACAGTGACAACACACTGGAAATCATATCCTCTGTAACTGTTTAAATATAATGAAAAGTACTAGATGTGATCCTACAAATGTGCTGGAAGGTGGGTTTTCAAAATGCTTCCGATTGTTCAGAAACAAAAGCATGAGAAGTCCTTTGTTCTTGAACCTTGCTGCTGGAAGTGTGACCCCTGGACTTCATCAGCATCGCCTGGGACCTTGTGAGAATACTGATCTCAGGCCCCAACCTCAGACCTGAAGAATCAGAATCATTTCAGTAAGAGTCCCAAGTGATCGGAGCAGTTTAAGAAATGCTCTGCAAGATTCCTTCACCTGGGTGGTATCTCCGGGTCAGCCTATTATCCCCTTAACCATCAACATTTCCTCCACTTGTCTTCCTGTCCTGGTTAATGACAGCAGCATGCAGTTAACCTTTGCTAGAAACCTTGGAGTTGTCCTTAGTTACTCTACCGCTCCTCACATCCAATCAATAAAGAGGCCCAATCAAGTTTATTTTCTCCATCAGTCACTGTGAACCAGGCAATGAGGACAGAAAGTTAACTAAGATATATTCTGGGCCTACCTTGCATATCTGACTTCCAATGCTCTCTCTGGAGGACAGACTGCCAGGTGACCCACACTGAACCCTGCCTTCTGGTCTTCACAGCTTTCTGTAATCTCCTCCCCCGTCATCTTTGGGGGAGAGGGTTGATCTGTGACTTGCTTCTAACCAATACAGTACAGCAAGTAGGTCATCCTGTGACTACTTTACATTATATGACTCTTAGCAGGGTTGCTCTGGAGTCCCCTCCACATTGCTGGTCTTGGAGAAGTGAGTCAAGAGGATGGAAACTGCGTATGGAGAAGGCCATGTGGCAGGGACAGAGGGCGCCTCCAGGAGCTAAGGCAGCTTCTCGCTGACAGCCAACAAAACACTAACACTCTCAGAATCACATCTACAAAAATAAATAAATACATAAAATCTGCCAATAACCAGAAAGAGCTTAGAAGCAGATTCTTCTCCAGCCAAGCCTCTAGAAGAGAGTGCAACCTGGCCAACATAAGGAGTGCAGCCTTGACCCAACTGGGAGAGAACCCAGCAAAGCCACTCCTGGACCGGGAACGTGAAATAAGACACAGACACCGTGGGATACTAACCATGTGGTGCCGTAAGCTGCTACGTCTATGATAATTCCTCATGCACTGCAGAAAGCTGTGCGTACTCTGACAGTGCCTTAGCCGGGCAGGTCCAGGAAGACCTTCTGCACCCCCTTTCAGTCCAGTCTCTCTCCCCGCTTTATCCAGGTCTGAAGCTTGCCAGCAGAGTCAAACGAACTTCACCACATCAAACCCACACTTAGAACACTGTGAGGGCCTAAAAACAATGCCCAGCATTCGGCAGGTTTTCAATAAATATGTTAAATGAATGGAAAGATACAAGTCCTAAGAAGTTACCTGTACATAAGCAGTGAAGCAGTCTACTTAAAAAGACACAGGGCAGGCCCTCAGGATAAGTAAAGAGAGATGACGAGGCTGAGATAGTGGTTATCCTGCTTGAATTTTAGTTTTACAGCTGTTGTTTGAGTTCTTTGAAAAGTTATCTCTAATACCTGACAGTCCTTTTCTTTAGTAACAAAAAAGTACGCAATCTTCCATAAGCGCCTAATGTATGTATTTTAAAATCATGTCCTATTTCCAACTGTAAGGAGAAGAGAACTCTGTCTACTGAACAGTGAATCTCCCCCTGTACATTTCACTGACTCCCTTGATTTGGGATCCGGCACATGCCCAGCATACCCATATCCCACAGACACACTTCCTCACATCAAAGTAACTTTCACATTTCCCTCCACTTTGCTTTATTCATTTGCAGAGAGCTTTAAGAGTTGCCAAGTTCAAAATGTGTTGCTAAGAGACAAACTTGCTCTGTGGTTAAGAAGCAGGAATCAAAGGCAACTTGCTAATAGATTCATTACTAACTCGTTTATCAACCTTGGAAAATGCTGCTGCTCTGCCTCTTGGTTTTCCTAAATGGCAATTTAGAAAAAAACTATAAAGATGGATGTTCTGTGCTGTCCTTCTGTTCATTCCCATTGTGACAACACAACACTGGAATGCAGTTACCACACCCACCGCCCGTCTTCACTCTGTCCACTCTGTGCTGCAAACCACGGCAGTTAACTTTCAGACAGCACACCTCTCATCTTCTAAAGTCCTCCAGTGACTCCCCAGTGCTTTAAGGACCCATTCAAGCTGTTCTGTGAGAGCCCTTTAGGATCTGGCTTTCTCTTTCTGCTCTAGTTCTCTGTGTTTACCTTGCATGTCCCTTGTACCTCAGCCACCTGGCTCTCTAGCTAACCCATGCCTTCCATTTCAATATTTTTTTGCTGCCATTCTGGCTGGTTTAGAAAGAAGTGCTCTAATATTCTGTCGGAATTTCCCCCATCCTTCAAAGCCTTTGAGACACCTTTTTGACAACATGCTCATAGCAAAAGTAATCCCCCTTTCCCTTAACTTCTGTGACTTTTCTTTTTGAGGATTCCTGCTGTCTTCACAGTGGTGGTTACAGTGTGTGTGTCCATGCCTTTCCTCCACAACTACTCTGTTAAGTCCCTTGGTTATAGGAACTGGGTCATCACACTTGATACCCACACGATAGCTCACATGAGCAGACACTCTATTTGCTTATTGAATAATAATACTGGCAAATACTTGTTGAGTGTCTTAAACCAGGTTCTAAACTATTTTATATGCATTATCTTACTCCTCATAATAACCCAAAGAGTTATTGTTATCAACCCCATTTGGCAAATTAGAAAACTGAGGTTCTAAAAGGTTATAACCTAGCTCAGGGTCAGCCACACAGCTATGAAGTGGCCAAGTAAAGACATGAAAAAAAGTTTGTGTGACTCTACTTACTACTAAATGCTATTGTCTAATGGATATTTGGTGGCTTAAAACAAAAGTTCTGAAAACCCTTAAAATTCTCTTGAAAAAAATTATACTACATCATTCGTAATAAATTCCATTTTTTCCCAGGCAATCTTATTCACTGTTAGTCGGAGTGTATATTGGCATGGCCCCTTTTCAGGGCATTTGGATATTATTTTCAAATTTTTCATTGTACATTTCATTTGCCTAAGTTAGGGTTTCATCTGATAGTATATAATAGGGGAAAATATTGCAGTAGCTGAAACAACATTGAAATTTAGTTCTCTTCATGTAAAAGAAATCCAGAGGGAAGCACCTCAGGGTTACTATGCCGGCTTTAAGCTATCAGACACCCAGGCTCCTTCAGTCTTGCTACCCCACTGTGCCCTTAGCATGTTATCTCATGATCCAAGAGGCTGCTCAAGTCCAGCCAATGTGAAAGAGGAAGGAGTAAAGGAAAGTTTACTCTTCCCTTAGTAAGGAGACTTAAAAGAATTATATAACACCTGAACCTGTATTTCATTGGTTAAAAGTAAGACACATAGCCTTGCATAACTGCAAAGGAGGCTGGGAAATGTAGTCTTATAGCTGGCTCACTGTTGCCAGGAATAAATGCAAGGTTACATTATTAGAGAACTAGGAAATAATGGATATTGAGAGGCAACTAGCAATATTTGCCATGTATCTAATACAGGATCTTTCCTTCTGGAAACTATTTAAACAGGTAACAAAGATATATGCATAAGGATGCTTAGTATAGCACTACCTGAAATGACCAAATATGAGAAATAAGTCTGGAATCTTTAAGCGTTTGGATACATTAATTATGGCATGCCAATACAATGTGATCATGCTCCAGTGCAGATACAGTTACAGTATACAGTTACGTGAGAAAGCAACTTGGAAAAAGAACATGATCAAATTTGTAAATAAATACATTAAATAAAAATAAAAATGGTCATGTTTTACTTTATATGCTTCTGCATTGTTTTAAATGGTTTTATCACTGAATATGTATTACCTTTACAATGATCTGTTTTTAAGTTAAAATTTTCTTTATCAATTAGAAAAAGTATCTTTAACCTAAGAGCAGTTACACCCCTTCATACAATTGTTTTTGTTATTTCTCCTGCTTCTGTCTGGTTTCTTAACTTGGGGAAGCAGCCTTATAAAGCTTTCCTCTCGAGACTATATATTAGGAGATTGCTTTTGAACCACTCTAGGAGAGTTACCCATGAGGTTAACACTAACTTCTCTTCCTTCAGACTGCTCCAGCCCTGTCCCCTTAGGCTGTTTCCGTGTAGACCCAGGAACACTGGGATTCACAGTTTTAAACTGGAGTTTCATTATCAGGAAGTTTGGGAAATGCTAAATTAAAGTAAAATGGATTTCCGTTCTACAGGATATTTTACAGCCTTTGTAGTGAACGACTGTTGTGAATCTATAAGAGAGTAATAATGCAGTAATATGTAGTTTTCAGAAAGCACTTTACCAGAAAGAAACTGTGTTTTTTTCTTTTTTTAATGGATTTTCAGGTCAAATAATGTTCAGTATACCTTCAGTAAACTCTGTTCCACAGAAAAGCTTGACCCGGTCATCTTTCCTGTCTCCCAGCACCAGCTCACCATTCCTCTTGCTCCAACTTGCGACCCTAACTCTGGGAGGTTTTCCAGATTTATTAATCTTCTGTTCCACCATTTTTGCTTGACAAATCTCTACTCTTCCTTCAAACATCTACTCAACAGTTAGCTCCTCCAGGAAGCCTTCCTTGACCATCTTCTTACCTCTCCCACCTGCCGCACGCCTCCACAGTTCTCTTCACTGTGACCATAGTACTTGCCACTCTGTACAGAATGTCTAATTCACTGATTATCAGTCTCCCCTGGTAGAATGCAAAGCCCTCAGTGATGAAGGCTTAAGCAAACTGATAAAAACAGGGAGTAGAGCGGTGATGACCAGAAACTCGGAGGGTGGAAGAAATGAGGATATGCTGTCAAAGGTACAAGCTTCCAGTTACACGATGAATAAACTCAGAGAACCTAACGTACAGCATGGTGATTATAGTTAATAATAATGTATTATATACTTGAAATTACTAAGAGGGTGGTTCTTTAATGCTCTCAACACAAAAAGAAATGGTAGTTATGTGACATGATGGAGGTGTTAGCTAACCCTAAGGTGGTAGTCATTTTGCAATAGTTAGCTTTATCAAATCAACACTGTACACTTTCAACTTATACAATGTTTTATGTCAATGATATTTCAATGAAGTTAGAAAAAAACCATGTGAACAGAAAATTTGATATTAACAAATGCATCCTGACAATGGAGAAAAAATTAAATTTCTAATAAGAAAAAAATAGTATTTTTATGATATAATACAAAAACTTAAGTATCATTTGCGTTTGTATATTTAGGGCCTAAAATATAGCACCTGGAATGTTGGAGATAGTGTTAAACATACTTTTGGATGAACAAGTGGATGCCGTCGATAACAAAATAATGTCTTTCTTTAGGATAAGTTACAAAGAAAAGAAATTCATAACTACATACCAGGTAGTAAAAAAAAGTCATTATTTAAAAGAAAAATAAGAAATTCATGAGTTATTTACATGAGGAAAGTTTCATGACTGAAAGCACAATTTAAGTAAAGTTTCAGAATTTCAAATGGCTATCATGAAATAAAAAATACTATCTTTAATTTGAGTTAAATGCTTATTTCTCATATCATAAATCCTGATACAATTCTCACATTAGGATGTAAAATAAGCACTGTTTCCGTTTATAGAAGGGTCCTGTTAGCAAACGTGTAGGATGTTGTTGTGGGTTGAATTGTTTCTCCAAAAAAGACAGGCTTAGTCCTAACCTTCAGTACCCGTGAAGGTGATCTTATTTGGAAATATGGTCTTTGCAGATGTAATCAAATTACGATGAGGTCACACTCAATAGAGGGGGCGATAGAGGGGGCTCTAATCCAATATAGCTGGCATCCTTACAAAAAGAGAGGAGACAGAGAGACACAGAAAGAATGCCATGTCAAGACAGACAGAGATTGGAGTGATTCACCTACACGTCCGAGAACTTTAAGTATCATCTGCAACACCAGACACTAAGATAAAGGCATAGAATAGAGTGTCCCCTGGAGCTGCAGAGAGAGCACAGCCCTGCTGGCACAGTCTCTGGCCTGCAGAACTGTAGGAGAATAGATTTTTTTGTTTAACACCACAGAGGTTGAGGTACTTTGTTACAGCACCCCAGGAAACTGAAACAGATGTTTATTGCTCCATGTAATTCACTTAAACCAGTGGCTCTCAGACTTCTGACCCCAGGGTACCTGTCTATAGCATCTGACTGAGTAGATATGGGGTAAAGCCCAGAAATGTGTGTGATTAATAAACTCCTCTGCTAATTCTAATAATGGTGGATTACAGAGAAACTTTCACAAAACACTGATTTAAACTGCCAAGGTGTTTTGTTTTTTCCCTGACTTTTTTTAAAAGCCAGGCTCTTTCTCCCGTGCTTTTTCACAAGTATTCTGGAGAACAAAAAACAAACATGCATTTGGTTCAATACTAACTCAAAATGGTCAACAATGATTTTACTAATAAATCAATGCTAGCTGAGCCGACATACTGTGTCGCAAATTGTAGACCAGAGGGAAAAGGGCCAAATGACTCTCCCATTGAATACAGGGACTAATGGAAATTCTGACAGATCCTTATCTTGCACCAAAATGAGCAGGTGTTGCAACAGTGCAAATGAGTTGTGTTGCCAAAAGCATTCTTCCTCTCCTTCTGGTGGCTCACTTTGAATGTTTCAGTGTGTCCTCTCACTTACTGAACACCTGCAGCAAAGCTAGCAGGAGAGCGGAGGGCAACTAGGGGCTGAACAGAAGTTATGCTGCTTCTACAAAGCCCTGACTTAGAAGCTCAGAGCATGGTCTGCACCAAGTGCAGAAACTAGTCCAGCCATCAGACTCTGAAAAATACGAGAACCATATTTAGGTGGAGCTGGTGGCAGCTCAGTGTTAACGGCACCAGGACCTGGATCTCAGTACTGAGTGGATCAGTGAATGCTGCCATTTGAATCAACAGGCACACCAGTCTCGACGGGTAAATCACAAGTCACAGGATTTAGAGCCTGGGACTTGCCTTAGTCATGTCTCTACTTGCTGTATGATGAGGCCCAAGTTATCCAACTTCTCTGAACCTCAGTAACCTCACCTATAAAACAGTGATAACTCCTACCTCCCAAAGGCTATTTGGAGATTGAATAAAGCAGTGTATTAAAAATTATCCATCAAATATTAGTATAGGTAGACAGTCACACATATTTTCTTTGGCCATGGAATATACTGTCAGCCCTAGGCACCTGCTTCATAGTGTGAGCTCTAAACTACCTGCACGACCCCCATCACTGGCTGGTCCCGAAGTAGCTTATGCTGTGGACAGCAGATGCATCAGGTATCATGGTGGGTACCTTAGACGGTAGAAACCCTCCACTGTCATCCATTGCGACCAGACAGGTAGTTGATCAATTAATAAAAAAAAAAAAAAAAATTGGCTAAATTGTGAAATCCTTAAAAACAAGGCACACACACCTTGAATTTGTATTGTAACTTGAAATGTATAAATTAGATTCATTCTTATGTTTTTGATGAAGGTTTGTTGTTGCAGTTGACTTCGAAACAGCACAACGATCTGAGTTCACACCATCTCTTTTGCATAAACACTCAAACAACGCATCATCTACTAGGAATTCTGAGTGCAGGCTCTTCTGGTTTTTATGATTCCCTTCACCCCCGAGGTTTTTAGAGTTGTCTTGCCCACATCTCATTCAACAGCACTCTCAGCAACTCAACCTTACTGTTTCCAAAACATTCACTGAGTCAACAACTCTCTTTCTGCACTTATATTAAATCAGTTGTGAAACATTTAATTGAAATATGTAATTACATAACAACTAGAACTGGCACAAATAGATATGGGCAGCAACACAGCTGACTCTCGGCAAGTATACAGCCGCACTGATGGGAACAGAAGCACCAGGATGAAACCGAGAGCAGTCCACCCGGTAGGAGCTCGCCGCATTCTTCGAGCCTCAGGCAAGATGTTTTACGTAAGGGGTGGAAAGCTCTGGTTAAGCGTGTGGGTAGAAGGCGACTGGTTAAGAGTTTCTGATGCAGCAGCCTGTCTAACAGAGATGCACTAGACTCTCAGCAGAGAGAGACCCAGGGGGCAGCAGAATCAGCATGGCCCAAAGGAGGCTTGATTAGAGCTGCAGCTCTGGGCTCTGCTATCAGAGGGCAGGCAGAGAGCTCTGGAGCGCTTTGTAAGTTCCACTTTAAGAAACAGCTTACTTCATCAGCTCCTTGAATACTAAGAGGTTCAGCCCCTGATGAAGTTTTCGTCCACCCTGACCCGGAGAGAAAGAAAGCCCCGGAAAAAGTAGGTCTCGGAGTGAGCATCGGCAGACAGCTGCGCCTCCATCCCTCTTGACTGCAGCCCCAGCAGGAGTCCCTGGAGAAAACCCCTTAGGTCACAGTGCTCACTGTCCACTCAGAGCCAGACTAGCACTCTTTGAGGACAGCTTCTCCAGCAAACCAACATCACCAGCCTCAGTGACAAGAGCAACAGCCACTACCAGCCATCAGGCCCTCTCTTACAGTCATACCGTTAAGTGCTGTAGAGACATCGTCTTACTCATGCTTTACAATAACTCCAGGAGAGCACTGAGAATCAGGAGATTCAAGACTTACGAACATACAGCTGGCAAATAGCAGAGCTTGGATTTAAACCCAAATCTGTCTTACAATGGGACAAAGTTCTTTAATCACACAGCTGAACAAGAAGAAAGAAGCGGAGTAGTTCATGGGTGTGGTGATTTACAGGAGCACGTTGTGATTTTAAGAGCAACAGTTGTAATTATTTAAATGGCATCCCTGAAGGCAGAGGGAGGCTTAAACTTCCAATGGTCAGCATCATTTTCCTGGTGAGGAAATCTGGACTAATCTGCTTGGGATGATGATGATGATGACCTAGTGGTGGATAAAGACATAAGAAGAGAAGGAAGTATGTGGTGAGGGGCACAGGGGGCAGTATTTAATGTCAGGCAGAAGAGTAGCCCTTCCAATTTATTATTATTTTTGTTGTTTTGTCTGAGAAAATCCCATTATAAAATATTGCCCTAAAAGCATCATCTATGTGATGGCCAAACCTTGATCACTAACAGCATATGGTACATTTCTCTCACTATGATTGACAGAGTGAATGCTTAGCCCTGGCACCCCACACCAACGGTAAGTTAGAATGGTTTGGAAAATACTCGGTCCTATTTAAAGAAAATTCATACATATATCATATCGCTTTCTTTCTCCAACGTTCCAGTGAGACTGGGAGAGAAGGTATTAAATTAGCATTTCAACTTTAGCAAAGACAAGATTCACTCAAGTCCACACACTTAATTATAGATATTAGAGCCAGTTTTTTTTTTTTCCTGTAAGTACTCATTTGATTAGAAATAAGGCAAAAGGGCACAACAGGGTAAAGAAACGGACTCAAAATGAATGTTTCCTACTGATATTTCTCAAACTAAAACTAAACTTAAATAATCGAAGATGATTGTGTTAATTTTTTGAGATGGTTGGTTGAAAGACAGAGAATAGAAATGCAAAATCTCATTTTCATTCATCCATTAAATATGTGTCTATTAAACAGCTACCGCATACCTACCAAAGTGCTAGGTGCTAGGTGCACGGTGGTAAATAATGCTGCATGATCCCTGCTGATCCCTTCTGATCCCTGCCCGCGATCCCTTAGCTGTCTGCTCTGCACAGTCAAGCTTGTATTACGAGACCAAATACCCTAAGGCAGGTCCACAGCTGGCCTGTAAAGTACCTATTAACCTTCTGAAAGTACAAATAGAGTTTTCGTTATTTGTCTATTTACTCTTCTAAGAAATGGGTTCCTAGCTTCTGTTGATTTCTCCGATTTTTAACTTTAAAAGTTAACAGCTAATAGTAAAAGAACCATGATTGAAATGAAGGAATAAACAATTAGTTATTATAAGTGAAGGATGACCCTCTCCTCTCCCCAGCCCCTCCGCAATCTCTGATCACATCTTATCTGGTAAATCCCAATTACCCCTGTGTGATATTTGCCTTGTAATCTCTGAAGTACTAAGAATAAGTAATAGTTGATGTTATGGTCATTATTACTCAATTTGTAGGTCTCTTCTTCCAACATTTCCAAAGAAAGTCAAATATTTAATAACCAGTCACTGTGTTTCAAAGACATCATCTTGCAGCACAGGCCATTTATGAAGCGAGGGACAAGAGACCTGGCATTCAAGCTACCACACTGGCCAATTAGTTTGATCTGTTTTCCATTTTCCATCTTTCTTCCCTTCCATCCTTCCTCCCTGACTGTGTTTCCTTTTGAAGGATACAAAGACAGTGAAAAATTTCAGGTTTCTAAGGGATTTTTAAATGGTTATAAATTCTGGAAATTTTAAATGTTATTAGTGTACCCTGAGGCTAAATGGGAACAATGGTTTTTATAAGTACAATAAATAAATTAAAACGCATTCTCACAGAGCTAGGAATAAGCACCTAGGCTCCAAAACCCTCCTAGGAACCAATGGAAATGAATGTTTTTCATCATAAGAACCCCAGGCACAGTGTACAGGCTGCATCCTGAATTGTACATGGTTGGCTAGATATATCCTCCTCTTCCTTTATTTGACATACACTACAGTCAAAAACCCTCAGAAGAATTTAAGCAACCACTGTCAGATAATTGTAGCCTTTGAAAACAGCCACCTAAAAACAACAACACACACACAGACACACACACAAACACACACACACACACATACACACTCTGCTTTTCCCAGCTTGTATTTCCACACTGCTTCTCCTATTAAAATGACTTATTTTTTAGAATAATCACACATATTTTGATCACACACATAGTTTTGCTTTTCTGAAACAGTTCAATTACATTCATTGTAAAAGCATTTGAAAATGCACTGTTTCCTTTACCGCAGCTCACACACTATCAGTTCATCCTGTGATTATGATAGAAATAAACACCCCACAGGAATCCTCCGTCTTCAGAGTCAGGAAGGTACGTAATATCTCTAGGTTTTTCAGGATTTAAAGCAAAGTATATCTAGAGAAAGTGTTCCTGCCTTGTGCTGCTGTTAAATTCAAAGGAAACACGGTTATTTGGCTTTGCAGACCATGAGCAGTTCCCTTCCTCTGACAGCTCTTGTAATAGTGACTGGGATAGAAGTAAGACCCTCAGAACGTGAAAATCAAATTCTATATAATCCGCTTACAGGGGAAGCAAATTAAAAGCTATCTTTGTGAGTTTCTGAGCCCAACACATGGTCTCCTCCTCAAATGGAATTTGACACTCAATCCATCCCTACCACCGACCTGAGGAACGTAAGTCTGTCAAGAAGCTTAAAATTCGCTAACAAGTCCACATGAGCGATCAGCTGTCCAGTCCAAATTTAAGATATATTTGCTTAAGCTTTCTAAATATAATTTTTTTTCTATTTTTTGTTGGTAAGTAATTTTCCTGCAAGTCACTTAAGCATTCTAGGTCACCGCAGTATCTCAAAAACAGCATAACTTTCAGCCTCTCTCTCTCCGTCATAAAACATTACAAAGTCAAGTCTAAGCCAAAATCATAAGCCTGTCCGAAAGCAGCTCTGTTGAGATGCTATTTTCCTGTGGTTGCTGTTACACCCACTCTCAGAGGAGGAAGCAGATGACGCTCCAGCCTCCCTCATGATGGCTGTCTGCAAGCTCCCTGTGCTGCTCGTATTGCTACAAACCACACTAACCACTCAGAAATATGAAAGAGGAGCTGCAGTCTTTAAGCCAAGTGGAAATTTAACTGGCAATATTAAAAATTTATTTTATCTTATTGCATTAGGTACACACTAACAGGCAAATGTTTCTAAGGGTATAGCCCATTGGTTAAAAGTACAAGTTTTGCCATCAAAATAGAACATATTCAGGCTCACTTCTGTCACTAGTTAGCTGTGTGGCCTCGGGCAGGTTACTAGACCTTGCTGTGCACAGTCTTCTATTTTATGATGTGAGGATAATGATGGTATCTCTCTCGTATAGTCACTGTGAGAAATAAAATCTGTGATTCTATCAGTTCTTCTTCTTGGGCTGCCTTTGGAAACTGAACATCTCCCAGCTTCATCACACGCAGCTTTAAGATATTTCCATATAGGGCTTTTGCCCATAAAAAGTGAGATGCGGGGAAGACTTCTTCAAATACATGCAGAAAAGCTATCAATCCAAGCACTTCCCTAAACAGAAGCAATCCCCCTCTTAAGAGGAATTCTACTTTCGGCTTTAAAATGAAATAGTCTAGGTGGAGGCATCACGCACAGCGTGGCGCCCGTGCTAAGTTCTCAGCACGTGTGAACTGAATCTGAGGCTGCAGCTTGCCCACGCTTGTTTCCTCAGATTCTTGGTGCAAAATCTTCTATTACCCGCCTGGCTGCCTTCTTCCCCGTGCCACTCCCTGGGGAGATGCTCTTTCTCCTGCCCGGGAACCCACACGGGCCATACCTTTCTCATATATTGGATTTTCTGTTTCCTGCAGCCTCTACTGGCAGGAACCATAGCAGCAGAGAGGAGGAGGGGCAGAGGGTAGGAGTGGGAGTCAGGGAACCCGCTCTGCTGACGGGCAGGGTGCCATCAGAGAGGTGCTGGATTCAAACCTCCAGCATTCAAACCACACCCAGACCTCTGAGAGGACCGCCCCATGGCCAGTGTTCTCGTCTCCTTGACTCATCCACGTATCAATGTGAAAAACCTGGATCCTCACGGCTGCCTGAGCATCTCTTCCCTGACACGTGCTTCCCAGCACACGGGAACTTTGTCCTCACTACACACACTGACTCTCAGGGACCAGCAGCAGCCGTATCTGCACTTCCTCCCCCCAAGGTCGCAGGAACCATGCGGTCATCTTCGATGGTGAGCACACACCTGGGCTGCGGTCGGAGGCCCGGCAGGGAATGTCAGCAGACAGACACCCCTCCCTGAAGCCTACTACTTCCCTACCAAGTCTCTATATGAAAATAAGAACTAAGTCAGAAAGAGTCATGAGCGAAGATAATCAATATGATCCGTGGCGGAACCCTCACTTCTGGAAAGGTGCTCCCTCTAGTCCCAAGGAACAGTCCCCAGGGAGAGCCACCAGGGAAAGTCCCGAGCTGCCTCAGTCCACAGACGACCCCCGCCCTATTGTAGGTGACTCCTTGGGGAGCTGGAAGGGTGGGCTTAACTTTAGCTCGGCAATTTGTTGACGTCTTCAGCCATTAACCACAGCTTTCCGACCCTGAAACCAATCGCTGTGTTAGTCTTAGCACACGCCTGCCAGCACAAGCTGCCAACTGTGACTCAGGCCTGACGGCTGTGTTTGGGTACATACCACCCGCCAGGCTCCTCCACGCCTCTCATCTCACCTCCAGCAGAGGAGATTCCACTTAACTCGCCTCCTGATCCTCATCATCTGCAGGCAGTGTCTCATAACCTCTTACCCAGCTCTGGCTCCTACCTGCCACAGAATCTGAAGTGTTCACACCACTGTACTGGGAATCAGAAATTCCAGGTTTTAGTCCAGGACCCAGTCTTATACGGTCTTGGCAGCAGTCTCTTGGTACAGTCACTTCCTAAGCTCCACTGACGTATTAGCCGGCTAGCACTCCTCACAAAGTGCCACAACCTGCAATAAGATTGCAGGTTTACTGTCTCACAGTTCTACAAGCTAGAAGCACTGAGGCTGTCAGCAGGGCTGGCTTCTTCCGAGGGCCTGTGAGGGAAGGACCTGTTCCAGTTCTCCCAGTTCCTGACGGCCTGCGGTATTCCTTAGCTTGCAGATGAACGTCTCCCTGTGTCTCTTCCCTCTCGGTGTGTTTGCGTTAAAATGTTCACTTTTTATAAGGACATCAGTCACACTGGAGTAGGGACCCCCCCCCCCCCGACTCCAATAGGACCTCATCTTAACTAATTACATCTGCAGTGACTCTATTTCTAAATAAGGTCATACTCTGAGGTACTGGGGGTTAGGGCCTCAGTATGTGAACTTGGTGGGGCTGGGGAGGGGGCAGAGGAGACATAATTCAACCCATAAAAACTGGTAATCCCTGTTTTTTCTACTTGCAAAGTTGATGTGAGAGAGATTGAATCTTAGCATTTTGCAAACTGGAAAGTACTACACAAATACAAAGAATTATTAGGACTTAAAATACCTGCTGGAATTTGCTGAGACTTACGGCACCTGGCCATCCGACTGATGATCCTATATATCACAACAGTGGACATGCTACTTCCATAAACGTGAATTTATTTTTCTGCAAGTGGTATGTCCTTCTCATTTATTGATTTGCATAAAACGCCATTTAATGGCTTAAATATTTATATTATGTGGACTCAGTAACAGCTTAATTTCTACAAAATAAAAAGGTGCATTATCTCTTACTGCAGACAGACTCTTTTTTTCCAAGTCATTTACATTTCCATCTCCCCAAGACAGAACTTATGTAAATGGATTAGTAGCATAGAAACAAAATCTAGTCTAGGCAGCGGGGAACTCTGACTGGGAAAAGGGCTTGTACTCTGAAACCATTTGCATCTTTTCAGTCATAAGAGTTTCTCCAAAGCCTAAGTTGATAGAGGAACACATGAAAATCGAACTAGTGGAAATGATAGAGATTTATTATTTCCCCTTAGGAGGAAAGAGACAGGAAGCTTTCTGATTCTACTTGGGTGCTCATCCAAGATGATAGTATTGGGCCCATCTTCCACCCAGGGAAGAAGCAATAATAATCAACAATTGTTTTCATACAGTAACTACAGACTGTTTTTTTTACACTTTTGAAAACTGTTTTTTAATTGCACGGTGGATAAGTTCCCTGTAGCTGCTGTAACAAGTTACCACTAGCTTAAAATAACGGAAATTAATTCTTTCACAGTTCTGAAGGCTACAAATCCAAAAGTCTAGCAGGACCAACGCCCTCTGGGGGCTGCTCAGCATTCCTGGGTCTGTGGCGGCCTCACTCCAATCTCTGCCTCTGCCCTCACATTGCCTTATCCTCTCTCCGACTGCGTCTTCTCCTCTTCCGTCTAAAATCTCCATCCCCTCCCTCCTTGGAGGACACTTGTGATGGCATTCTGGGCCAAGAGGAGGAATCCAGAGTAATGTCCTCATCTTAAAATCTTTAACTTATCACATCTACAAAAACCTTTCCTTCCAAATCAGGTAACATTTACAGGTTCCAGGGACTGACAGGGATATTGTCTGGTGGAGGAAGGGGCCACTTTTTGTGTATTACTCGTGGGAAGGGAAAAGAAGCTTTCAACACATTTTTTTAGATTGTTAGTTTTCAAGCTTTCTTCCAAGAAGCCTTGCGGCTCTGAGACAGGATAGCAGGAACTGCAGAGGAAGGTGAGCTGAGACCAGATCCTGAGCCCCTGTCCTCCCCATCTGATTGAACAGCTCTGCTCTTCTCTTGGAAAAAGGGGTCCTGTGAGAAATGTCATTTCAAGGAAGGATTCAGTGGCTCAAAACCAAGGCTGAAAACTTCTATTCAAGATTGGTGATTCTGAAAATGTTTTTCTGGCTACACAAAATTCACGTGGGAAAAAAGAAAGTTATTTCTTAAACAGAACATCTATTCCAGCATGGGAGTTTCTGAGTCGTAGGTGTAGGGAGGAAACTTGGAATGTATATTTTAAGAGGTACCATGCTGACTTGATTTCATTACCAGGACTAGGGGTCATACAGCTCCAGGTAAATCAAAGACCTCATGGGCCTAGTCTTGATCTATTATTTGAAATTATTGGCAGGAAAAAGAGGGATCTCTAGCATCCAGTAAGAATAAGAAAGGGCTATTTCTGTGATGTAAACACTTTAGGGAATTATTTTTTTTAAACAATTATTGGCATTTGTTTAAAAGCATTGCAGTTCCCCCGAAAGAACATACTGTATGATTTCACTTGTATCCGGTACCTAGAAGAGTCCAAATCATAGAGACAGAAAGTGGGAAGGCAGTTGCCAAGAGCTGGGGAAAGGGAAGGAGGGAGAGCTACTGTTTCAGAGGTACAGATTCAGTTTTGCAAGATGAAAAGAGTTCTGTGGATGGAGAGTGGTGATGCACAGCAGTGTGAATGTTTTTAATGCCACTGAAACGTACGTGTATAAATTTCAACGGTTAAGGTGGTCAATTTTATGTTACGTGCATTTTATCACAATTTAAAAATATTGTTCTGAACCCCGGCCACGGGCCGTGTCGGTGCTCCACCTAGATCCCATTCGGCCCCTCCTTAACATATTTGTGCACCCTTTTCCTCCACAATTTTGATTATAACAAGCAGCATGCATAGCTTACCCTTGGAGAACGTCCCCCAGGCTGTTAGAGCCACTCTTTATCCACAAATGCCCAGGAAGTGCGTGGGTGGCCTCCAAATCCCAGGGGCTGCCTGGGAAGGACAATTCTGAGGCACGGTTTATGCCCCATAGTAGCCTCTGAAAGACGCTGCCTGAGATCTCACTTTTGCCAGGCCTTCTCCCATATCTTGGGTCCTTGTCACACTTGGAGCCCTTCCTTAATAAATCACTACGCATATGGAGACACATACACAAAACAACATTACTTTGCACATTTTGACTGAGTCCACGAGAACAAATCCGTGTACCAGAACCAACCATATGATTCTTCCATTAAAATGTTTAAAGAATTTTGCTCTCTCTTCTGGAATTTGTTGAGATTTTTTTTATATATGTCATCAGGAATTATGTGAAGAAGGTCATAGGAGTGACACATAACGTTACGGCACGTCAGTGCAGGAGGGAAGTAACTCAGGCTGGAATAACCAAGGGCGGCTGCATGGAGGAACGGACGGGGCCAGGGAAGATAGGAAGGATCTGGGTAAGTGAAGACTGGAGGACGGTAGCACAGAGAGTAGAAAATGATTTCAGAAGTTAAGATGGGAAAGGAAAAAGTGTGTTCCAAGAAGGGCCATGAGAGAAAGCATGTTAGAGGCTGCGCCTCCCTCTGCTACTTGGCCCATAGGCAGGCCAGAAGCGGGAGTCCGAAGACTAGAAAGCAGTTGGTTACCGCAAGGTTTAGACTTAAGGGTGCTGAGCTAGGAGAGAAAGAGAAGGCAGGTGCCAGAACTGGTGGGCCACAGGGACTGGATACACAGGTACATGAAGAGACCAAATTCATAACAGGCTTGGAACAAAATGAGATTCTGGGCATGAAAGGGTTAATTTTAGGAGAGAGGAAAAATCATGCTCCTCCTGCAAATATAAAGTTAAAATGTGTCAAAGATTTTATTTAGTTCATTAAATAATGAGGGAATAAGCAAGTTGTAAAAAATGAGTTCAAAGGAGAATTCAAAGAACAGGCACACATATAGGCAATCAGGAATGCGGAAATACAACTGCTAGCAGACGCATCTATGCAACTCCACCAGGAAAAAAAATTGCATTTGCACTCCAAGAACAAGAATCGTTTGCATTACTATTCATTGTCTACAGTTTACAGATCTAGAAAATAGTTTGGTCAAAGATAGTAAAAGACCAAGGCTACTATAAAATCAAATAATCCCAAAGAGTAAGACAGTTAATGCCTCAAATTCAATCGAAAGGACACCCAGAAATCTCTTGGCCATTTCGAAGCTTTTCAACTTTCCCTGACAGTGGTCAGATAATCTGGTGAAACGTTGAGTCAGACGAAGTTGTCAGTTCTCTTTTCTCAGAGCTTCTAATGGGTAACATACATTTAGCATCAACAAGAAGAGAATTTAGTATAGACCATTTCCCAATGTATTTGCTCATGAGACCATTTGTCATGGAATTTTTAAAAGATATTATAAAATATCAATATAGAACTGTTCAGGAAACCTGCACATGAGTGCTGTAAGCCCCTGGAGTTAACAGAAGGAAAGAGGAAAGATCCCCTTGCCTGAGGATCTTGGTGGCTTTCAGGCTTTATTCTCATTCCTAAGTGAGCAAATAACTCCAACAGGTTTCCTATAACTGTCCTTATCTCTCTTGCTTTCCCACCTTCCTAGCCCATTGCATAGTATACAACACACCTTCAAAGCAGCACCTGAAGGGTTGAAAGGATTAGATCAGAGATGCTGAGAAACCATTTTGTCCCGTCCTCTACCCCACTCCAAATTTTTATATCGACATCTGTTATTTGTGTCTAGCATGCCTTGGGCTCAGTTACAGACTGAGATATTTCTCAAAAGAAAGGAATGGTGGCTATAATGCACCTGCCACAGTTATGTCTGTCAACTTGGCTGTCTATTCAGAGCCCATAAGAGCACTCACTGAAGAATGAACAACTGTTCTAATCAGCAGTAAGCTCTTTGGAGACAAGGGTATCTTCTTCCACCCTGGCTGAGAAAATAAAGCAAAGGCACCAAGCCATTGGCAGTAACTTCCTTCTGGGGAAAATAGAAATTCTGGTCATTCTGTGTCCTAGAATAGGGCAAAGCTTGGCATTTGAAACAAGAAGACATGAATTCAAGTCCTAACTTTTTCATTCATTAATTATATATCTTGAGGCTAGTACTTCACCTCTCTGAGTTTCCACTTTTTTAACTGTAAAGCAAGTATAAAAATAACACTGAGTTTAGACGGTTACTATGAGCATTGAACTATTCATTGAGATAACATATATGAAGCACCTACTGTTTATCTGGCATATAATAATTGCTCAATAAACATGCCCCAAATTTATTTCATTTACTTAAATATGATAAAACATTGCTATTTAGATAGCAGGGCTATAATGTGTTACCCTTGATGGTACCCCAATGGTTTTACCTGAGACGTGTAATTATTTTTATATGTAATGTGAGAAACAGTACTTGCCTTTAAACCCGTAGTTTCACAGATAATTTTGTTTAGGACAAAACTAAAGTATTTAAGTTAAAAAACAAATCAATACAAGGAAAATATTCAGTTGATAGTATTACAGGCAGAGCACAGAATTAGAACAATGGTAAAGGTGGTGTATGAATGACAGAATTTTGGGAAACACTGAGATAATGGACCAATTTGAATAGCCCAAAGAGGTTCTAGAAGCAAAAGATGGAAGTGTATGGAAGAACACTTCACTATGGAAGAATTTTCACAGATACCTGAACACAGATGGACTGGACCAGGTAAGTATTCTGCTGCTGGAGACATTCCAGCAGAGATGAGCAGACCTGTTTGGAGGAATGGCATAGTGGGAATTCAGACGTCAGACGGGTGATTAGAACACATGCCCATCAAAGTCCTTCTGAACCACATGCAGCTATGCTTCTATGGTTAGAAGGACTTCTGTTGTGGAAGCATACACATCAGGGACAAGCAAAAATGCTTCATAAGAGACTCCTGGGAAAGGGTGTCTTCAGTAGCTGAGGGCTTGGAGGTTTCTCAGCTGGGTCCTGAGAGTCGCCCTGAGGAAATTTCTGTGGCCTGCCTCCATCTCCTCTGCATGCCAGTATCTGTCACATTTCACAGGTACTGCACTTTTTCTTCACTGAATGCCTCCTTTGAGAATAAAGTTCAGATCCTCCACCACACTGATTTCCTCTGGGTGTGAACCAAGAGAAGGCCCAGGGTAATTAAAGCCCACACGCACAAGCCTGTCTGACTGACTGATGTGTACTCCCCTCTGACTGGGGTCTGATTTGAATAAGAATGGCAGCCGGCAGAGCCAAGGGAAAGCAAGGACACAAGAAAGCTTCTTTAAATTTGAAAAAGAAAATGTCAGACCGAGGCTGGGTGCATCTTCAGCCACACTCCCCCACCCTCCTCCCGTAAGACCTACACAGGCTCAAACCGAAGACTTGTTATGCCATTCCTGGGATTCCACGGAGAGTCTCTGCGGATAAAAACCTGACCTCCTGGCCTAACTGCCTGGTTGTTCCACATAAAACACGTTTTATAGATTGTTGGAATAGGCAGCTGCCCAAGGGGCATGCTTTCCTGGGATCTCGGAAAGCCCTTCAAATACTTCCTTTGGGCTGAAATCCCTTTAACAGCTAACCATGTCTTCATAAAGCAACTGCCTCCCGAGAAAGGAAACACCATGACTGCCATTCAGGCTAAGGTGGAAATGGCCAACTTGATCCCAGATCAGAGAATTTCACATTAGGAATATTACTGCTATAGCTGCTTCCTCTAGTAGTATGTGCCAGGCCCAACCCTAGGAAATGCGTCCTTTGCATGACTACCTGTGAGGCAGAGGCTTTCATTACTCCCATTTTACAAATGAGGACCTTCAGAATTGGGGAAGGTGAAGGCTGGGCCCTTTAAAAAAAGAAAAAGTTGGAAATTGAGATGCAGAATACAGATGTAATGTGTCCACCATTCTGCATCTCAAATTTCCAGTATGGTCCATATGTAATGTGTCCATGATTATACAGACAGTAAATGGCAGAGCTGGAACCCACGTCCAAGGATTTCAGGAGAAGACAAATTCCAGGCTCTTTCTAAGAAGAAGGTGAAATGGAGTAACAGTTTGAGACGTCAAGGATTCTGGGCGCCTGACATGTAGGAGGACAGCAAAGGGTGATCCTGAGAACAATGAGCACGTATCTCCTTCACAATTCTGCCCTGGTGGCAGTGCACTGTCCTAGAACAGAACTCTTTGAGCCTTTACTATGTTATGTGCCAGCACCTTTCTAGGAGGAAGCAAAGTATTAACAGAGGCACAGGATGGAACTTCAGCCATGTCATGTTAGCCATGTGGCCTCAGATAAAGTACTCACCCTGCTTAACTGCAGGAGAAGCAGAGGTTGGGCGAGGGGAGGCTACTTGCAGGGACTAATGGGACAGAAGTTCAAATCTAGGTTTCCTGTTACAGTAGTTGGTCAAACAGAATAATTAACCACAGTTATGGTTGTCATTTTGGGTTTTTTGGTTGTTGTTGTTTGCCTGTTTTTAATCCAAGAAGCAGGGGAAGGAAAAAAGTGAAACAGGTTGCTGAATTCTAGGTGCTGTACCCTGGCTGGGACACCCCTGCTAAGTGGAAGGGGCCTGTGGCCCGTTGGCACTGAGCCTGCTTTCCTGGCTCTCCAAGGGTACTTGGTGCTGCTGTCCTCACCAGGCCAGCCCTCAGTAAGGAGCAGCCTCTCAGACTTCCCGTGGGAAATAGTGCCCCAGTGACCTGGAACCGACAAAAGGGTCACCTGGAGAATGAAGCAGCGAGCTGTCATCAGTGACCTGGTAAGTGAGGGCCAAGGAGCCCTCCCTGACCTGGACACTGCAGCAGTCCGAGGGGAGGCTGGGCCCCGAGGAGGTCTTTACCACTTGGAAGCTGACAATCCTAGCAGCTGCGGTTGCCCAAGGTGCCACGTCCACCAGCTCTGCTACGAGAAGCAACCCACGTGTTCCCAGCTCTTGCTGGCATTTACAGGGAGGGGATTTGCTGTCCGTAACTAGCTGGCTTAGAGGGATAAAAGCATCCCGGGCCTGGGGCAGGCTTGGGCCCCAGTGCTTCACTACTTCACGCCAGGTTCCCACGTGATGGGCTGCAGACATTAACTGGACACCTGGGCAATGTTGATGGCCCATGACCTCAATCCCTGTTTGTTTGTTTTTTTAATAAATCAAATAGTTCTGAAACCATCTGCAAATGGAGAAGAGAGAATTAAATGAGAGGCAGGAAACTAAATGGCAGAGTTGTGGCTCTGCCGTTGCAAACCCGGGTCTAAATCCCCAGAAGCTCTCGGTGTGTGTGGCCCCTGCGCCACCTCCCAACTTCTCTAAACCTTGGTCTCCTTATATGTAAAGTGAGAGTAATAATATTCCTTATTCATATTAGAAGTGCCTTGAGACCACACAGTAAGTGCTCGCTAAGATCACACTGTGTGGTCATTCCCTATTCTCTTGTTTGTATCCCTGTGCATGAATAAGTTATGTAAGAATAGAAACCACAGCCTCTCTGCTCACCTCTTGATGTAGGCTGAGTCATCCTAAAAGTCAGCCCTCAGACAGGTATTTGAGAGCAAATAGTTCATTTGGAGCTAATCCCAGGAAACATGGGTAGGAAATAGGAAAACAAGGCAAGAATGGAGCCAATAATGAGGACATGAATTATCTACCCAGGTAGTGCTGGGGGCAGCCGAGGCTCCATCCTGTTAGGAACCTCTGGGAAATTAAGCTTCCACGTCTCATGGAGAGGTGGGAATCCGACCAACAACCTTTGTGGGGTTTTTGTGGTTTTTTTTTGAGTAAAGGCAGATTTATTCAGAGAGAGAGTTATTCAGAGTGCAGGCTGTTTCAGAAGGCAAGAGAAAGGCCACAAGGTGTGGGTGGGGCTTGGGTGCCCAGTTTAAAGTAAAAGTAGATACACACTCCATAGAGAGAGTGCGGGCCGTCTCACTCAGAAGGGAGAGCGTTGCTAGGCCCACAGTCTTGTGGGCTTGGTAACTTCATATGCTGACAAGTGGGAGGATTATCCCCACTACTCTGGGGAAGGGGGTGGGATTCCCAGGAATTGGGCCATCATCCACCCTTTGACCTTTTATGGTCAGCCTTTAAACTGTCCTGGCAGCTGTGGGAGTACCATTCAGCATGCTATTGTATTTCAGCAAGTGTACACTGAAGCTTAAGGTCACGGGGGAGTTGAATCTTGATGCTAATTGCTGTGTCATTCTTTTAATGGCTGTGCCCCGTCCCATTCCCTCCTGTCTCATTCCACCCTCAGAAATTTTACTCCCATAATCTCACACCAACAACCTTTGGATGAAGGTAAGGGCTAAAGGGATGAGGAAGTTGCGCTCTTTATCCACTAACTCCGTGGATGAAGGGTGAGGGCTGCTCCCAGGGGCATTAGCTCCTTGGCACGCCCACCTGCTCTGGGCATCTGGTGGAAAAGAAAGCTCAGGGCAGAGAGTCCTGGAGCTCGCACGGGACACCATCAGCATGTATTGCAACAGTGAGTCCCCACAGAACCATGGTCAGGGCACCAGCACTGTCTGCTACTCCTCTATTACCTGGCCTTTGGTACAATGCCCGACACACGGCTAGTGCCCAGTAAACACTGAGTGAATGAATGGGAGAAAGCGACATGGACATTGATCATTATAATACAAGACAGTAACTGATCAGAATCATAAAAGAGGCAATTAATTTAGCAAGGGAGGTTAAAAAGAGATCAAATTTATTTTTATCTACAAGTTATTACCAAGGTTTTAAAGAAGAGATAGCAATTGAGTAGGAGGTATCTCAGGATATGTTACGGGCTGAATTTTATCTCCCAAGAAATTCATATGGTGAAGTTCTAACGCCCAGTACCTGAGAATGTGACAGTATCTGGTGATGGGTTCTTTAAAGAGGTGATTGAGTCAAAATGAGGTCATAAGGATGGGCTCTAGTTTTTTTACGACTGATGTCCTTAGAAGAAGAGGAAATTTAAACACAGGCATGTACAGAAGATTAGACCACGTGAAGACACGGGAAAAGGCAGCCAACTAGGAGAGGCCTAGAGCAGATCCTTCTCTCAGGGATTTCAGAAGGAACCAATCCTGCTGACACTTTGATCTCAGACTTCCAGCTTCTAAAACTTGAGAAAAAAAACATTCTGTTCTTTATGCCACCCAGTTCCTCATAGTCTGTTTCAGCCGCCCTAGAAACCAGTACTGGATAGGTAGCTCTGAGCCTCTATAAGGTCTATCTCCAGCCGAGCAGGCTGCTTACACATTGTAGAGGCTTAAAAAACCTTTACCCCGTGGTGAATTGGGCTAAGAGGTGGGTGGAGGAAATGTATTCTAACAGAGACAAGGCATGGATAATGGCATGGAAACCAGAAAGTGTGGCAGCTACTAGAAACAGCAAGCTCAGTCTGGCTGGAACCTAAGTGCTAGTGTTGTATAGCGTGGCATGGTGTTGGGATGTGAGGCTGCATTTGGAACGAGTTAGTACCATGTTAAAGGGTGTGGACCTTATTCACTGGTGTTGTAGCAACGACCCCCTGCAACAATCACCGAGCCCTGTGTCCCTGCTTTGATTCTGGGATTGACCAGTAGTACATTAGCAAGTGTGGTGCAAACAAAGTGCTGAGAAGCACTGGTACATTGGGTTTGCCCTCTGTTACTGCTCTTAGGAACCCTGAGATCACACATGAAGAGGACAAAGCTAACCTCCTGGAGGATGAGAGACAGGTGCACTCCAGACAAGCTGTGCCAGATAAGACTCCTAGACCCACCAGCATACTCACCTCCAGCTCTATGAATGAGACCGTCTTAGGCAGTTCAGCCCGACAGAGCCAACCCAAACCGGAAGAACCACCCACCGAATTGCTAGAAGTAATAAATATTTGTTTTAGTCCACTAAGTTTTGGAATGGCTTGCAGTGAAAGCTAACTGATACAACTGGGAGGTCATTGGAAGGTTTCTGGAGGTGGGAAGGGGGTATAACTGAGGCTTTAAGATGAATCTGGAAATAGTGAGCAGGATTTAGAAGGTAATTGCCCTGGCAATTCTCTTCAGGAACAAGTAAATCAATCCTTTGCTCTGCCTTCTCTGAATTTCTCTAGTGCTGAGACCAAGAGGGGCCACACACTGGACACTAGGATTACATTATGGGTTCACCATCTAGAGCTACTGTTCACAGCTGCTGTGAGATCTGCTCTTTTGGATCTGAATTTTTCAAGTAAGGAGCAAATGTCAGAGGTGGAATTCCAAGATAACAGAGCAACAGAACTATTACCGAATGCCAAAACAAGAGGGATCGAAACAAAATAATCTAAAATTCATAGCAGCTGAACTATAGGGGAGAACAGTTCACAGCCGGAGTTGAGGTCGGGCAAAAGGAATGACTCTCACGGCTCTAAGAGACAGAGCCCATGTCTGAGTTGACTGCGGCCGGTTGCTTATCACTGCTTGGCCCCAACTCTTACACCCTGGAGACAGCCAACGTCCCCTAGCTACCTGGAACATAACGAAGATCTGTGGAATTATTTTGACTTCAAAGCTATGATGAAAGGCTAGGTGAGAAAGGAGGTGTGAATCATTGCCTCTTATTAGCCATGATACTCTTCTCTCCAACTCTTCTAAGAATCTGATGCACTATGTCAGGCAAGCAAATTCCACATAGAGACAAGTTTCCACCACAGTGCCCTTCACTTGCGACGACCACCACATTTCCAACGCACCAGAGTAACGCTCGCAGCAACTTCATCCTGCAGCTCTGGGCTGCGTGTTTCTGGTATTCACAAGCAGCCTGACCAAGGTCATGGGAACAATGTCACTTCCCAGACAGTCACGCAAGCCAGGAGCAGAACCTAAATTAGAAACCGTCTCTCCAAAATGTCCAGCCTGTGGCTTTATCCACAAGGCCAACTCTGCCCTCTACTTAGCTGGTCACAATTCCCCCAAAGATGAGGATGAGGATAATTTATGAACTTAGAAAAACTGCTGGCTTTTTTCCCACTAAATTCCAGTGTACTCTATAACATGGCAAACCACATGAGACTTCAGCTGAAGTACAGAGCAGGGAAAGGGTGAAAAATCTGGGTCTGGCTCTGCTAAATTTGTTTTACCCTAAAAAAATCATAATCCACTGTAATTATGATAAAGAACCCAGAAATGATTCTCTGCCTTCCCCCAAGCCCCCTCCACACCCACATTTTTGAACTTCAAAGGAAGCTGATCCTCTGATTACTGGTAAGCAGCATCTCTGACGTCTGGGTTGAGAGCGTGAGTCTTTGTGTCTCTACGGAACCAATTATCTGCAGGTCTGGAAAATGAAGAAGTTGAATTACGTTTCCGTGGACGCCCGTTCAGATGCCAGACATTAGTGCAGAGTTGAGAGCTATAATAATCCTCTCCAGATAAATCCTCAGCAAAACACAGGACCTCAACAATCTGCTGTGTTCACTTTCTCAGGATGGAGAGCTTCAGGTTGGGTGGGTATTGTTTATGCACAAGGCTTATATTTACTGATCATTTCATGAACGTTCTCTCACAGAGCTTCACAGACGTCTCACACAGGCTGTTCAGGGCACAATTCCTTTAAGTGGGGACTATCTGGTGTCTGAACTTGGCCAGCTGCTCGCAGATAACTGATTTCATATTGAGTTTTGAGTGAGACTGATGGGTTTTTGAATCTGTGACAAGCAAGCCCCAATTGTAGCATAGTGGCTGCATAACAGTATGGGCTTAGGAGAAGGGAAACAATAGCCCTAAGTTTCATTATTAGTAACGACAACATTAAATATCATTGCTAAGGTTATAAACAGTAACAGCAGATAACATTTATTGAGCTCTTAGTAGGTGCCTATGACCAGATTTCAGCTCCATCCATCATTTGCTGCTGGTTTGACTTAGAAAAGTTACTGTATTAGTCTCCAGGGCTGCTGTAACAAAGTACCAAACTCTGGGTGAGCTTAAACAGAAATTTAGAAACCAAGATAGTCCTGGAGGCTAGAAGTCTGAAATCAAGGTGTCTTCGGGGCCATGATCCTCTGCTGGCTCTTGGGGAGAACCCTTCCTGGCCTCTTGTAGCTGCTGGCGTTTGCTGCTGATCCTCGGGATTCTGCGGCTTGCAGATGCGTCACTCCAGTCACGTGGGCATCTTCTTTCCGTGTGTGTTGGTCTCTTGTGTCCAAATCTCCCCTTTGTATAAGGACTCTAGTCATACTGGATGAAGGCCCACACTGACGACCTCACTTGAACTTGACTAACCCTGCAAAGACCCTGTTTCCAAATAAGGTCACATTGTGAGATACCAATAGTGAGGACTGTAACACGTCTCTGCGGGGGTGGATGGGGACACATGTCAACCCACAACAGCTACCTAGCCTCTCGCCTACCCTCACTTCGCCTACAGAATACGGGAGGACTGACCTCACAGGGGGCTGAGGGATGAAATGAGACAATGTACGTGGAGTGTCTAGCATAAGGCCTAGCAGGCGGGAAATACCAGCTATTATTATCAAGAATGTGGGACTATGGATCCTTAAAACTCAGTTTGTTTTGCTTTGCTTTACCAAAAAAAAAAAAAGTCCACGCTGGTGATATTTTCCTACAATTCTAAAGGGCATAATGGTTTTTCATAACAGTATGAGTTGATTTTTACATCTTGTCTTTTATCAAAGAACTATTTGTTTGAAAAAATATATATTTTATTTGAATATTACCACCTAGTCATACTATGATAAAATCACTTTGAATAAATACCTTACTCCCAGCAAGTAAATAAACCTTAAAAGTTAAAACCCTGATCAATTTGGAAAAGGTTAGTAAATCTCCTTTTATCTTTAAAATAGAAGAAACGAAGGTTCTAAAATGTAGTATTAAGGACTTCCGTCCCCCTACCAATGCTGATGTAGGTAAAATATATTGCAGACATTGGGAGATGGGCTCACAACACTGAACAGAGAATGACTTTGAGATTCAAGTATATGTGGGTTCAGCTCATAACTCTACTGCTTATGGCTCTGTAACTAGTGAGAAGTTACTGAACGTTTTTCATTTTTGGTTTTGTCATCCATGAAATGAGAATAATGCTCCCTGAAAAGTGAGACAGCCTAACCATGGATGAATAAATAGATAGACAAAATGTGGTATATACATATAATGGAATATTATTCAGCCTTTTAAGAAAAACAAAGGACATTCTGACACATGCTACAATATGGATAAAACTTGAGGATATTGTGTTAAGTGAAATGAGCCAGTCACAAAAGGACAAATACTGTTTGATTCCACTTATACGAGGTACCTAGAATAATCAAATTCATAAAGACAGGAAGTAGAATGGTGGTTGCCAGGGGCTGAGGGGAGGAGAGAATAGGGAGTAATTGTTTAACGGGAACAGAGTTTCAGTTTTTCAAGAAGAAAAAGAGATCTGGAGATAGATACTGGTGGTGACTACAGAACAATGTGAATATATTTAGTGCCACTGCATTGTACACTAAAAAATGGTTCAGATGATAATTTGTATACTATGTGTATTTCACTATAGTTTTTTAAAATGAATTTAAAAAATAAATTTTTAAACATTAAAAAAACAGTTAGCTAAGTAAAGCCCCTAATTAGTGTCTGACGTATAGCAGGTAGAAACAGACACACCCCATCACTATTCCCACCACCAGTCCTTGCAAAAAGAATTGAAGTGGGCATAGCAAAGGAGTCAATGTAAAAGACTGCACATAATCCATTAACATTTGATTTTGAAATGAAGCTAATTAAGTAGGTGAATAACAATGGATCAGGCGATATGAAAACTAGTCCGTGAGCTGCTATGATCTAGTTCATTGATTGTGAGCAAGTCACTTAGCTTCTTTGGACCTATTTTCTCAACCTTCAAATAAGAGGTTAAACCAGATAATCCATTAAAACCCAGTCTTTATTTAGAGGCTTTCATTACATAAATAAAGCCAAGACATGGTATTTAAGAATGAAGGGTCACAGTTTGGCACGCCAGTATGTCCTCTTCGTGCAAAAAATAGGAGAGGGGAAATAACTGTTATCATGCTAGCACGGAAAATTGGCCAAGAAAGGGAAATTGATTTAAAAGTAGGATGAAATGAACAATTAACAGCAAAATGTCATACTGTTTCAATGTTTACTATATTTAAAAGAATATAGTTTTGCAAGATGAAAAAGCTCTAGAGATCTGTTGCACAACATACATATAACAAACACTACTGTACTGTGCATTTAAAAATGGTTAAGATGGTAAATTTTTTGCTATGTGTTTTTTACTATAGAATAAAAAGTAAAAAGAATATGCGTACACTATTTTCTTTCTTTGGCCTCACTTCTCACAAATAATACCAATGGCTTGCAGAATTTTTAAACAGCAAATCTGTTCTTCAAAGAAAATTTTATTGAAAATGATCATTTAAAATAAATGGAATTGAAAATGGAGTACTAGATGGAGGGGTATAAAACCCCTCGTCTTGGTCTCTTCCCCTTGTTCTCTGGACCAACCCCTAAACCCTCTGAAGATTTCAGGTTCTCCAGCAGGTGTGTCTGGAAATCAATGCTGTGCACTCTATAAAACAGAAGTGCAAATGCCCTCTCAGTGAATTCAACTGGGAATTAATCAATAATGGTAGAGCTTTATCAGTCCAAGCCCTACATCCATCTAACCATTCATTGTAAGTAATGTTTAAGTGGACCTTAGAGAAGGTATCTTTGTGTGTTTTCATGAAGAAAGTTTATGGATATAATAGAAGGTGAAAGAAAGCATCCACGTCTGATGCCCTCACTAACCCTTCATTATTTAGCACATGCTCAACAAAGATATGTATAAATGATCGCATTCTTGAAGGGACCCAAGTTCTAGAAAAAAAACATAGCAGGAAAAGAAGTATTTCATTCATTCATTCAAAACAATTTCCTTATCATGAACTATATTCCAGGCAATTGTAAGCACTAGGGGTAAAAATATAAATCATACACAGTTGCTACACTCAAGGAGTTCAGTGTCTGGTAAGAGAGACATGATTCAGCAGATCATTCTAAACAATTGTAAAAAACGCAAGGAGAATTATGCACAGAACATTACGGCAGCACCAAACCAGCTGAGAGGGAGCCAGGGAAGGTTTCTTGAAGAAGGGAAGGAAACCTAGCAGGCCAATGATGGGGGCAAGCCAAAAGCACGAGTACATGTGAGAAAAACATGGTGTACTGGGACCGCAGAACACACAGGACAAGGGAGAGATGGGGGAGACGGAGCTGAAGCGCAGGGTGGTGGAGAGTCCGCACGCGAGCAAGGCCACCTGTGTTTTCCTTTCCTAGCTTTGCCTGGCCCCTTTCGCCCATCCTAGGGAACCTCCAAGGACCCCTCCCGTGGAGATGCCCTAGGTTCCACGACACTTCCATGGAACCTTAGGATTCTTTACTCAAGAGTTGACTTGTTCATGGAGTATGTGGGAAGAAAGAGGAAAGAAGAGAGCTAAAAAGAAAAAGCAAGGGAACTACCACCTCCCCAGTAGAAGCTACCATAAAAAATCACGTGACATTTACCCGTAGAAGAAAGCAATCAGGCTGCCTGTTGAGAAAAAAACATGAGTCCTTGGCAGGCTTCTGAGAGACAGAAATGTTTCACCAAAAGGCACGGTGCCGTGAGGGCCCAGGAAGGACCTACTCCACCGACTCGGAGGGACCATGCTGCGAACTGAGGCTCAGGGTCCTGGGTTGATGTACTCGGCATCCGGCAGGCCTGACCCCCCGGCCTCAGCTCAGTGCCTTCAGGTATTCTCAGCTCAGACGTGCCCTTCCCGGGACACCTCACCTCCCAGCTCTATTTAATGAGAATCTACACTTACAGTTGCATTTTCTTAACAAATGTTAGAAAACTTGGGCCTCAGTTCTCCGCAGACCAGCATGAATACCTGAGAATTTTCCTCTGAGAGGAGGGAGGGTTCTCTAGAATTTGAATCAAAATGCTGAGTATTCGGGAGGGACTTGTTGATTCCCCTTTCCCTTTCCTATCTGAACAGCCAGTAGATAAAATCATCAAACAAGCACAGAAAATGAAAATGCTGACCTAGGGCAGATGTGAATTAAAATCTGATAGTAAAGACTGCAGAATTCTCACTACTGCTTCTGAGAAAAAAAAATGTATGTTTTAAGTTTAAAATCCTTTAGTTGATAAAAATCAAAGCAACACTTTGTTCCGTGTGCCAGACTGCATACGTTATTCTCATGTCAGTGCACACCTCAGGAGCCCAAAAGTGGTACGTGCTAGATGCAGACCACAGGTTACTGCAAGAAAATGGATTTCAGAAACAATAAAAATCAAAAGCAAATACCCCTTTTTGAGTTTTCAAATCAATGTTCTAGAATCGAATTATGCTTGTAACCAGGGAGAAGCAAGCATTCTTCCTCATCACTCAAAGCACTAACACTTCCTTGTAGATTTGATTCTCAATTTCAATTTATTAAAAAGGAAGAAAACATGTTGAAGACTTAGACTCTCCTATTTTCCCCCCTTTTCATTGTCTGCACAGCAAAACACTCTATTATTTAGGACAAGATTTTGCACTAATATAGATAAATCTGAAATATTTTTGTGACTAAATTTAGATTTTAGTATAACTGATACTGGGTGAGGGGGAGGTTTAAGTGATTTTGGTACCAATACTCAAGAAAAGTGTTTCTACATTTTCAGTAAAACTACAACAAACTTTTTTGACAAAAATGGAGACACGTTTAAAGTTTGAAAATAAAGTTCTAAGTCTTACATTGAAAAATAAAAGACAGATCAACAGTTCTGTGAATTAGTACAACAACTTGTTATATTTAAGATTCTATTTTTAGAGCAGTTTTAGATTCACATCAAAATTGAGCAGGAAGTACAGAATTCCCAAGTATTTCCCCCCTCACGTGCATAGTGTCCCTCACCCATCCCCCACCAGGGTGCCCCATTTGTTACAATCAGTGAACCTACAATGACACATGATTATCATCCGAAGTTCACTCTTGGTATTACACATTCTATGGGTTTTGACAAATGTAGCCACCATTATAGTGTCATGCAGAATATCTTCACTGCACTAAAAATCTCCTGTGCTCTGCCTATTCATCCCTCCCATCCTTCATCTCCCAGACAACCACTGATCTTTTCCAGTCTTATAGTTGTGCCTTTTCCAGAATGTCACTCAGTTGGAATCAAACAATATGTAGCCTTCTCACATCAGTCTCTTTCACTTTGTAACATGCATCTGAGTTTCCTCCATGTCCTTTCATGACTTGATAGCTCATTTCTTTTGAGCACTGCATAATATCCCATTATCTGGATGTACCACAGTTTATTTATTCATTCACCTATTGAAGAACATCTTGGTTGTCTCCAAATTCAACAATTCATTTTTAAACTCCAGTTTTAAAGAGTAGCCGTCTGAGACCAATTGCCAACAGGCTCCCAGACTGACTTTGCTAACTTCCTCTAACAAGTAACTCATCGTTTTCATAAGGCAGCCCATTTCATTACAGGGTATTTCTAGTCACAATTAAAAAATTCTTCCCAGCAGCAGGCTTTTCTGCATTTCTCAAATAGGCCTTGTTCCTTTCCATGTGTATTTCCAAGTGTATTTTTTCAAATCAAAAAATCTCAGTATTTTTTCTATTGTTTAAAGGGAAAACAAACAGAATTGTAATTTCATTATTTTTTCATCCACTCTTGCTATTTATTTTCTTAAAATATTCACAACATAGACTTTCAGACAGCCAACATGACCCCTCACAGACTTTTTTTCCTCCTAGACAAGCATTACTAACCTTTAAAGTTTGCTCTCACGACATCATTTTGAGTCTCCCACGCCATTCTGGCCATCCTCATTTGGACACGCTTCTCCTTCTCCTTTTTTATTAAAGTACAGTCAGTTACAATGTGTCAGTTTCTGGTGTATCACATAATGTCCCAGTCACGCATATATATACATATATTCGTTTTCATATTCTTTTTCATTAAAGGTTATTACAAGATATTGAATATAGTTCCCTGTGTTATACAGTAGAAATTTCTTTTTTATCTATTTTTATATGGACATGCTTCTTTTTATATATATTTTTTCTTCAGAATTGGGCACAATCTTCCGTGCGTAATCGGGTGAATGCAGAGGAGAGAGAAATAGTTCTCTCTCGTGTGGAGTGTATACATTCCAATTACTGCAGTTGGAGGCTGCATCAGCTTTTCTGCCACACTGCTCTGAGACCACATTCAACCTACACTTAATTAAAACTCCCTCCTTTCCCATCTGCTCTACTGTGCCTCCTCACTTCTTTGTCATGTTTTCTGTCCTACATTTCATCTTGTTACGTTTGGCTTGCTGTTATCAATCTGTCAAGATAACTTTGAAAATTACATCTACTATCCAAAGTGTCTGCTCTCTCACCTCATTTTATAGTATTTGTGATTTTGATCAATTGTATTTCATTCATTCATTCACTCATTCATTCATTCATTCATTCAACTAATATGTATTAAGTGTCAGTTATGGTGTCAGGTTCTGGGCCAGGCTCTGGGTATACATAGTGGACGTTAAGTCTCTATTCTTAGGAAATATAATGATCGATTATAACTGATCAGACTAATACACACGTAATTACAAATTGATTAAACTGTTCTGAAATTTTAGAAATGCAATTGCATCAGTGATTAAACCCAAGTAACCTAATGTGGCTATAGGCAGGGCAGTGGTAAGGAAAAGTTTTCCCAGAGAAGTAATGGTGAGCTGAGAACGAAAGGACAAGAAGAGGTTAATTAGATAAAGGGGTGGGGGTAGGGAAAAGCATTCTAAACAGAGAAAAAAAAAAAGTCCTGGAGGAGAAGGAAGCATCGCATGGTTCATGGTATCTGAAGCAAGGCTAGGATGTCTGGAGTACAGAGGGGTGGTCACAGGAGAATCACACCAGGTGATGCTACAGACATAGGCAGGGCCAGATCCTATAAGGTCTTTGTAGGCTGGATTGATGATTTGGCTGTACCCTAATAGCCCACAAAGAGTCCTTCTAATGCAGACTCCTCTGTTATGAATTTCTCCCTTAATTCCCTGAATTTTCAGAGCCCTTTCCCCCATTAGTCAAATCCAAACCCTTTGGCTTGCCATACAAGGTCCTCAAAATTTGATTTTCCTTTTCAAATGTATCTCCGCTGACTTCTTGATGTGAGCCCTGTGCTCCTGCAGAAACAACCGATCAAGTGCAACGTTTTCCCACCCTTCTGCTTTCACCTGGAACATGCCACCTCTCCACTCCAGCCTCAGTTGCAGTCTTTAAAAGGGATGCACGGTTAAATGCACGCACAGCCAAGTAGCATCCCCTCAGACAATGGCTTCTCAGTGAGACTGTAATTTCCCAGTGGGTAGGAGACATTTTTGTTACTTCTTTTGAATGTTACATAGCTTCTACACTATTTCTGCACACAATAAATAGCTAATTCATGTTTACAGATTGTGTAAGTAGCCTCCCCTAAGAGCTCCCTACTGAATAAGATTACTGCTTTTGTAAAGCACTGCGTCCTTTGTAGTAGGCACAACAGTAATGCCTGAGGATTACGAAATTCGGTTTCCTTAGAAGAGATGCTGTGGAATCTCCTGTGTTAGGAGTCTTCAGACAGTAGAGAAGCCAAACGAGGGCATGTATATTTCCTCTTCCCTGATGTTTTAGGGCGGCAGATTCCACACCAATTCTGAGCGATATCCAAAACAATCAGTTGAAAAGGTGTTCCTTGGCCATGTCTGTTTGGGAACACCAGGTTATGAGTGAATTCAATTTGTGGAGCTTCTCAAAGCATTAGCCTATTGGTGGGTATTCTGATTGCCCACAAGACATTGAGTCATTTGTTGGACAAATGCTAAGAATTTAACATATATCAGGTAACATGTTAACAGAGGTATGCTGGCAAATGTTTAAAAACCAGCTTTCTAAGGAAAAAGAAACCACACACCCCAACTTGAAGAGTTCACCAATGTTTATAATGTATAGATTCCCACATGGTTGATTTCAAGCTATCAATGTGACATCACTGAACTTGCAGTAGGGACCAAATGCACAGTCAGCCCCTTTCAGCCATTTCCAACTGGCTTCAGCAGAGTAGGTGTTAACCAATGATGAATAAAACAGCCATGGTATCTACCCTTGCGGAACTTACAGTCTAATGAAGGCAACAGAAAATAAGCTAGTTAATAAATCAATATATAAGGCAAATTGTAAAGGGGATGGCCAAGGGGAAATACAGAGCCCTGTGAGACAGAAAAACACTGGGAACTGGGGAGGTGGTCCCATGAGTCCTCCCCAAAGAAGGCATGCTCAGAACTAAATGATTAGAAGGAGCCTGTCAGAGGAGGGGAGAGGGGAAAAGCATTCCAGGTAAGAGGAACAGCATGTGCAAAAAGATAAGCCTGCAAAGAATGTGGTCATTTAAAAAGGACTAAAAAAGCTATTGTGCCCAGATGGAGTGAGGAGTGGAGACTAACAGGTGGTGAACTTGGGAAGGGAAGCAGTCTGTGGTGCTGGACCTCCTAGTGGGGAGTTTGGATTTGCAAAGGCAAAAGGAAGCAAGTAAAGATCATTTTTGTTTTGTTTAAGGAGGAACTAAAATACCCTTAGCAATTTTACAAGCTCACTTTTGGCCGCTGTGTCAAGAATGGCCTGAAGCATTTCCCACCCTGAGGGGACAAAGAGCCCGTCCTCGTCTCAGGGTCTTTCTCTGGAGTGCCCTTCACAGCTTATTTTGGAAAATGTTGTACTGGGACTTTTAAAGATGCATATAACTAGTTAACCTCAACTGTCAACCTCTCATGCATCAAGGAACAAATTCCTAACCACGATGAATAGAAGCTTCTCCTTTGCTGCTCCGTACCAAACCATCCTAAGCTTTCCCAAAAGACTCAGTACAGTCTCCACTGTTATACATATGATAAAAATGAAAACAGCTTAAAAAAAAAAAAAAGTTGAAGTGAAAGACGCAGAGACACTGTGAGATCCAGGTCAGATAACACTGGCTCTTGATGGTTATGTCCAAAGCCTGGTTGTCTCCAAGAAAACAGGTGAAGCTGGTTGTAAAGCAGCACTGTGCAATAGAACATTCTGAGACAACGAGACAGCGGGAAGTTCTGTGTTTTCTCTGTGTGGCATTGTGGTCACTAGCCACGTGCCTCTAGAGCGCTTGAAATGCAGTAATATGACTGAGGCCCTGAATTTTAAATTTTATGTAATTTTAATTCATTTAAATGAAATTTCAACAGCCACACGTGGCTTTGGCTACCATAACAGATGCTTCAGTTCTAGAAGATGTTAATGGTAAAGCAAAAAGTGGTGACTTTCCCCTTATTATGGCTAAACTGAGACTCCTGCCCCTAAATTAACTTAGTCTCATAGGAGAGCGGTAATACACTGAAGGTATTTCAAAGGTCAGTGCAATTTAGTCTTCTAATGCTATTTTCTGCCCCCCTTTTTTATCCTATTCAAAGCCATATATACACAGGAGAACCTGTTAATGTCTCTAAATAATAGATTAGTGTTATTTATTACTTGTGCTTGTGTACTCATTTTCTCCTAAAAATATCACCCCATTTTAGGAATAAAGACTTCCTCTTTGACAGAAGAAAAAAGGTGGAAGGCAGTAGAGAACAGAATAGTCTTGTGACTTTGTTTTGTCCACGTGTAGCTGCAACTGTGCAGCAGCTATTACCCAGGGCTCCTATTTTTCATGTCACCACTCAGAGTTCCTTTAAATCTGCTTTAAGCTCCCCAAGCCCTTTTAAATTACATCATAGCAAGTCGATGGATGGGGGAAATGGCAGGGAATGTATGGTCCATTAGAAATTCCCTGCTGGCCTTCTCTTACACGGTGTTTCTCAAAACATTCTGTTATTCTGCAAGATAAGTCTTTCTTATTGATTGCACTCTTCAGCATCCCAATCATGAAGAACCAAGCTTGTAAATGGTCCAGCGCACTGGGGTTGCAATATGCTGTGTTCAGATGACGCTGCCTGTCATTTTCTAGATAGGTTTGCTTTCCTTCTTCATTTCTTCATTTTTATCCTTTCTCCTCCCTCATCTGTCCAACAGACTTCTGAGAGCTGACTATGTACCTGGTACAGGGCACTGGGGATAAAGTTGTTAAGATGGAGCAGTTTCTACACTCATGGAACAGTGGAATGCTACCAGACCCAGAACAGCATGCCAGGCAGCCCAGGGCTGCATACGAACAGAAAGGTTTGGGAAACAGATCAACATATTTGTTAGAAAAAAGAAAGAGGAAATGAAGACATGGGCTTAGAGAACCAGCATACTGGGTTCAAATTTCATCCAGAAATTTTGCCTTTGCAACAAAGAAAAGAAAAACACTTCCCAGAATCATCTTTAAGGGCCACAGAAAGAATTATTTAAAAATTATTGAAAATCGCACCAAGGCAAATCTCACTCTACGTCAAAGCAAGCAGTTACCCACGTGGGAATGGAAGAACAGACAATCTCTTTCAGGAGGCTTATAGTTTAAGATCGATATGTGGAGCATTAAAGCTTCTCTACTGCTAACCAGACAGCCTGAAATCCTTAGCCAGGCATTCAAGACGCTCCAAAATTCAGCTCCATCTTACATCTCCAAATTTACATCCCCCTGCCCTTCTCGGCTACAGCCCGATGCATCTATTCACTGTGTCCTGAAATGTTGAGGGATTCCTTTGTTTTCTTACCAGATTCTTAGCAATTCTTCAAAGCCTAATTTCTTACCTCCCATATATATGTATAGGATTGCCTGATCACCCCAACTTCTAAAGAATGTTCTCTTTCTTCTCAGAACTAGTAAGGCAACTTGTGAATATGATACTTTTTAGACAGTGACTATTTATTACTTTGCAGATAGCAGATTTATTAGGTATGTCTAAGTCATAAGAGCAAGGTGCCTTACAGTCTCCTTTCCACTAGTAAGACATTTGTGCATACATTTATAGTACATAAAGCATTGTGACAAACCTTACTTCGTTACATGTAATCCTAACTACAGTCCAGTTTGGTAAGTATTTTCTTCCCCTGTGTATGGAGGCAGACACAGGGGCTCGGAAAAGAGAGCCAATTCACCTGAGTTTGCACAGTTAGAAAGATTCAGCTGAATTTAAAATGAGGACTTTCGACTCCAAGACTAGTGCTCCTTCTCTATAACAGTGAAGAGTTTTCTAACCCAGAACCCTTGGTAAATATGCCTCTGTGTGCCCCTAGATAGCTTCGATCACACAGTAAGTGTATTGGGTGTGTGTAGAAAGACTGATTAATCTCTGATTAAAGACTAACATGAGGGAGGGCTCTTCCACAATCAGCTTCGTCAGTAAAGCAAAAGGGTGGGGACGGGGCTTTACCTCTTACAGTGCCATCTACGACCATTTTCAAATTTAAAAAACAACGACAAGAAGAATTGTCTGTGATTACAGCTGTGGTTGCTCCAAACACATCTGAGTCACCTAACCTTTAGATCTGCTCTTTCCTAGTGGTTTCAGGCCAAACCATCCAACCCTTTATGGTATAACAGCTTCTCCATAAATGGAAACGGATCAGAACAAGCTATTAATACCCACGCAGATGCAGAAACCACCCGGATGGATAATTTCAACGTTAATACAAAAATATTTTAAAGAGCTACAGAATGTCACATAGAGGATTAACAATACAAAAGAGATAGAAGGCATTTATTTTTGAAAAGAAATTTCTTTCTGCGTATCACTTGTACATTTTAAACAGAGCTTCTACAGCTTACACCTGAATTCCACTTTCTAAGCAAGAAGAGCGGTGCATCACCGGGAAGCGTGCCTCTGGGTTACGCGTGCTTCATCATACTAGCTTCCCTTTGCCAGATGTGATCTCTGTGCTGTGCACTGTGAGGGAGCTTCTCCGCTCCTCACAACAACCCTGCAACCTGTGTGTTATTAGACTCCTTCTCCTGAGGAGGTGTGTGGGTTGCACAATTAGGACACTTACTGCCTGGAGTTGGGGCAGAGCCCACAGGTTATGGGCTCATTCCCAGAAGACTGCTCCCTACTTCAGATGCCATTCTTAAGTAGTGGGCCCCCAGGTTCCTCACCCTTGTGTCCCGCTTGGCTGCAAGTGGGAGGCTCCCACAACTCCAGGCCTCAGGGTTCGATCATTTGCTCAGGTGGCTCACAGAACCCAGGAAAGGTTTGCTACTGCTGACTTCTTACAAAGGACATTTTAAAAGATGCAAATGAACAGGCAGATGGAGAGGTACACAGGGTGAGGTCTGGATGAATACTGAGCGCAGACCTTCTGTCTCTGTGGAGTTAGAATGTGCCACCATCTTCCCAGTACACAGATGTGCTCAACAACATTGAAGTTCTCTGAGCTCCATATTTTGGGGGTTTTTATAGAGGCTTCATCATACAGGCATAATCAGTTATTGACTCCATTTCCAGCCCCTCTCACCTTTCTGTAGAACGGAGGTTAGAACTGAAAGTCCCAAGCTTCTGATCATTATTTAGTGTTTCTGGTGACCAGCCCCCATCCAGGAGGCCATCAAGAGTCATCTCATTAGAACAAAAGGTGCTCCTATCACTCAGGAAATTCCAAGGGATTTAGAGCTCTATGTGAAGACAAGGGGCAGATATATATATTCACACACATATATATTTCTTATTATTTCACAGGAGGAAGAATCCCCAGAAACTTACTACAGACTGGTAGAATATAAGAATATATAAGGATTGTTACAGAGATTACACAATTACATTATGGTTGAAGAGAGAATTTTTTTTACTATGGAGAAAATGACTTAGAAAATAATATTTAATGGAAGATTGAGT
This sequence comes from Camelus ferus, assembly GCF_009834535.1. Classification (NCBI taxonomy): domain Eukaryota; kingdom Metazoa; phylum Chordata; class Mammalia; order Artiodactyla; family Camelidae; genus Camelus; species Camelus ferus. The sequence continues at coordinate 2,470,455 of NC_045712.1, read as the reverse complement.
GACATAATAGCTAAATTGGAAAAATTAATATGAATTCAATTTCCTAAAGGGAAATATTTCTTCTTGTTTTTTCTCTAAAAATGACTCAACTGCATCAGCAGCCCTTTGACCCCATCATCTCTTTATGTGGCTCTCTAGGACCCAGATGCTGGTTTCTAATATGTTTCTCCTAAAAAGAAGCCTTGGAGCCTCAGAGGATAACTGATTCCCCTGCCGTGGCTCTCAGCAATAATATCAGGAGAGCCTGGAATACCCAAGTTTTGCTAAAGAAAATGGTGCTCTTGAGGACAGCAGGACAAATGGCCAGTTTAAACGAGACTCTTACCAACCAAGTTAAGGCAAATGGAGTATCAAAAAGAGGAAAATAATTATGGCTAAATGGGACAAGTCTGTGTCTGCGAAAGGCCATGATTCCATCCTGATAACAAATGTGGAAAGTTAACACAAAGTGAACTAAAATATAGTTTTAGTGCAAAAATAAAGAGTGACTATAAATATACATATATACATATTTGCTTTTTAGTTGGTTATAATAATTAAAAGAGAAACTACAGGGAGTGTGGTGTTGTTTCTTCTATTTATTCTTCTGCACATCTTCAAGTAAGGTATACCTGGGTGCTTGCTGTCTAAGTAGAGGAAGGCAGATAAAGGAATAATGAGTCAGCCAAGTAGTTCCAAGGAACTTTGGGACTAAACCCTTATACAGGAAAAACTGATGATGGCCATTCAGTGATCAAATTGAAAGAGGGTTCAACAGAATTTTAAGATGATTAGTTAGTCAAACATCCTCAAAGAGCCGGATGGCACAAGTGATGATAATGAAACACTAATTAGGCATAGATAAGTTGTTAATAATACTTACAGGACAAAGCAATGTATAATCATTTGCAGAATAATTGATAACCTGGTACTGGTCATGCAAAACTTAAAGAAAACCTGATTCTGGGGGGAAAACACAAGTTGCAAATAACTAAACCTGTGAGGGCGACACAGGATTAAAAACATGCCACTAAAATAATAAATTAAGTACAGTTTTATAAGGGACCTTGCCAAATGATCAGTGGCTCAGGTTCAAATCAGCTTGGGACAAGCAATCTGCCCCTTTCACAGATCAGAAATCAGCTTGCTGATTAATCTAGATCCTAGAACTGAGGTGATGTGAGATGACACTGCGGTGGTTTTGTTTTGAGGGTTTTTTTGGAACCAGAAAAGACTTTGGAATCCTGAGAACACATCAATATAAACCCCACTATAATTTCTAAATTAAATTAAAACAGCTATTGTAACCCTACAAAAGTATTTAAGAATATATTTAGAAATATTAAAGAAATAAATCAGACCATTGATAATTTTGAATAGTTTAAGCGTAGTTACAGAAATAAGTTTAGTAACCATTGTAATTATAATTGTTTTGCATAGTCTTTAAGGTATTTATAGTGTCCAAAGTTTCAGTCACATTAAAATTTTCATTGTAATTTGTACATTCTGTGAGTTTAATTAATTGAATGTGTAATAAGTTTCAAATGATCAATTTGATGTTTCAAGTTTTGTTTATTAGCTATGTACACTTAATAAATTCAGCATTTTGCAAAGTACAGCAAAATAAAAGTTTATGTTCCTCTCTATTAAATTATCTGCCAGGAAATCAAAAAAATTTATCAGGAGAAACAATCTCGGAAAGGTTAATTTGTCCAAGCTCAAGCCGCAGACCTAGATATGGATGAATCAAAAGCCTGTGTTTATAATTTACTGCACCACCAACTCTTTGCAGACATTTTTTGGAGTAGCTTTTCTCACATTACTTAAGGAACTATTTTCTTTTTCACTTAACAGTGATTGATTTGGACACAGCTGTTTGGACACAGCTGTCCAAACAGGCTCCCCATGGGCTGAATTCAGCCATTACAACTATTGTTTGGGCCACATAATTTTTAATAAAATGAAGACATACTTGACAATACTTTTAGATAGAAGAATTTCTCATACAAATGCAAATTTCTAGCTTCTCTTGAAAAACTGGCAGATCTGGCAACATACAAATTCTTTTCTAAGATTTATGCTCATAGTATCTCCATTGTGTACATGAGGAAACAAGTAGAGTCCTAGAGGAATTCAGTCCTTGCCCAAAGCTGGGAAACTAAAATCAAAACTCAAATGCAGATCTGCCCTTCTAGAGTTGCCACTGCCCTGCTTTTTTTTTTTTTATAAAGGAGCCATACCTTTTTTTGAAAAAGTTAATCTAGCTGGCATATAGCTGCATATTAAACATACACACACACCAGAGAAACTTTCCCCAAAAGAAGAAACGTCGGTGTACCTTCAACCTCTTTTATAGTAAAGAGTAGATCCAGCAAAAACAAGCATATTCCTCCTTTAACACCTTTTTATTAAGCATAAATATGAGTTAGGAGACACGGTGCAGCATCCAGTCTCAGAAAGCAATTTTCAAGGACTGAGTATCTCCACTTTGTGTTGCAAAATAACGAACACATGGACACCCCAGAATGCTTATCCAACATAGTTTGCCACGTTAGCATTTAAAATAGGCGAACATGTGCTGAGAGATATAAAGAAATGTAACTATACAGATGATTTCTTCCCTGCTTAGCTCAACATTGATCATTCACTGTTAAGCAAACACATTAAAGTAAAAGGAGTCAAGGGGAATCTGGATCTTTCCAAAGAAATTACATGGCAAAAGCTCACTGTGGGGCGGTGAGAAAAGAGAAAGCAAAGGAGCCTTCAGCAGTGCTGAAGGAAAAGCAAGAGAAGCTGATAACCTTGGCTGCGAACACTCTTTCAGACTGAGTCATTTCCTCATGCACGGAAGATCACTTTGTATGCAGCTGCATTAAGACATAAGGAGAAAGCTTTACCCTATCCGAGCACAAGAAAGATCATCCCCTCCATGAACGTTAGAAGCATAAAAATATTTCCTCCTCAGCTTTTCCTCCAGCTCCCATGGCCTCTCTTAACACTTTGACGCTCACACTTTTGTAAATATTAATTTCTGGGAGAATCTGTAATATAGCCTGAATTCCAGTCCTGAACACTCTGTCATGCGTGGGGAACAGCCAAAGCCAGGCACGCGTCAGGGAACTGTGGGACGTGTTTTCCTTTCTCCCCTCAAAGACAACAAAACCTCGTGGAAGCTTAAGTTCCCTCTACATATTCCAGAGATGGAAAATCTGGACCTATTAACATGAGACAGCATGTAAATACTCTGCCTACATTTAGTGACCATTTGAAAGGTTTTACAAAAAACTGAAGCAATGCAATAGAACAGGTTTTTGTTTGCTTTTTTTTCATGACTCGAGAGGGTGAAGGAGAAAGAAACATCAAATATCCTCAAGTGCTGTGATGTGGCATGATGAATTAGAGCAGTGTTTCTGAGGTGTATTTAATCACAAATTGGCTTCAGCTTTCAAAAGGACAGAGCTTATGGATAGCTGTGTCCTGAATATGAAACACTACTACATTAATGATGTATTAAATCATTTTTATAAAACAAAAATACACTGCTTCTAGAGTACATAAAAAAGTGTCCACAGCTCTTCATATATACTGTGGGAAGGAAAAGCTTTTTGCTGAATTTCAAATACCAGTGAGTTCAAAGGAATGGGATCATCTAAGCCTTGTGAGGATCTGTGTCTTCATTCATTCATCCCAAAGTATTTATTGAGGACTTACTAGGGCCAGACACTCTTCTAGGCCCTGAGGACAGCAGAGAAGGAACCAGTCTCTCTTCTCTTAGGACCGGTGTCCTATTACGGGGAAACATGATAGACAGAGAGCAAATGAATATGCAACAAGATGTCAAGGAGGGACATGGTCTATGAAAATGAGTGCAGCAGCAAAAGAGGAGGGGCCGTGGGGTGGAGGGGGACAATGCGGGTGGGTGAAGGAAAGCTTCTGAAAATGGCTGGCCATTCACTGTTTTACCCCCGGTCACCAGCCTTGAAAAGGGGTGGTACAACCGTGAAAGAGCTCAGGCTAAGCGGCCAGGAGACATAGGCTCTAGCTACGGCCTTCTCAACAAGGGTTCATGTTGGTTAGGGACACATATTCAAGACCTCAGGTACGTTGGGAAAAATGAGAAGGGCTGAAAAATTCAGAAACTGGAGAGAAATCCTTTGGCACCGTTTGTTTGAACACCGAGTCCGCTGCTTTGCTAGAAGGCAGGAAAGCAAGCGGGCATGGAAACAGAAAGACCTGGTCCAGTCTCCGCTTAGCGGTCTGACCTGGGGCAAGTTGCTTCGTCACTCTAAGGCAGTATCCTCATCCACCAAAGAGAGACATATACCTACCTCAGGATGTTTCCACAGGGATTAAATGGGGTCAAACATGCAAAATTAGCTCAACGCTTGCTTCATGGTAGGCACTCAATAAATGGGATATGGTATTATTATAGCAGGTAACAAGTAACACAACAATACCTTCAAAACAGAGCCAACAAGTCCTTTTATTTTCTCAAGATGCCTCTTCTTTTTTCCAGGTGAAATAATCTGATTATGGTAAATTGCTTTCTTTAGACTGGTGAATGGTACCTGTCATGTTACAGACGGGTCCACTGAATATTTTCATTTTTAAAATAATAGAACCCATTTGTGGCTATTCAGATAAGCAGAAGGAAAAAAATCCACCGGAAGCTAATGCTAGTCGTTTAGTCACTGGGGTTGAATCATTAACAGTTGCAGTGGATGGACTTCCCTCGATTTGGCCTGACGTGCAGACACCAGCCAGGGAGAAAGAGGGGCCCTGGGCACTCAGTAGGTGTATCTCTATGTGTCTGACTAACTGCATCTTAAAAACAAATAAAAACATAAACTTTAACTTTGATTCCTTTATGGATTAGTATTACTCAGAGCTCTCTACTAAAGCTGACAAAGATATTTAAGTGTTGACTTGAAATATATTTTTGTTATTTCTATACTCTTCTCAGAAACAAAAAAGAAAGAACAAAATACAGAAACAATTTTAAAGCTTTGCAAGAAAACAACATGCAGCAAAGAGAAGATTAGCCATTTGGCAAATGAAGTCAGCCGGAGGCAAGCTTATGCCAGGAATGTTGACAGAATGACAGAGAGACCTGGTGTATTGGGACAGGAGTTCCCTAGAGGTGTCTCTTACATTTGATCCATGAAGCGACAGGTGTTCTTGGAAATAAGATCCTGTGTTTGTCTCAGGACTCGTTCTCTGTCAAAATGGCACAAAGGATTGGAAAAATCACCACCACACTGACAATTCCCATTAACCTCTGGCAAGGAATCACAGGCTCTTATGTACCAGCAAAGCTGCCCATGTCTGCAACCCGCCTCTTATCTTCATTTGCAGGCCGTGGAATTACCCCAGCCTCTGAAAATGCACCAAGAGCTCACACTGCTGCCACCTGAACCTCTTTGGTGATTAAGACCCCCCTGAGGCCCAGAGAGGAGCCTTGAGGATACATGTTTATCTTGATGAGCACATATCACACTGCCTGGGCTTTTTAATAAAGGCCAAAAACTGTTCCTCTTTGTTAGGAAAACTCACAGGGATTGAATGTCAGTCAAGCTAAATGAGAAGCAGAAGGGGAGGATAGCAAGGGAGAAGTTTGTTGCCGTATGCCAATGGCCACCGTGCTGTCTCAGCCAGAATATACATGCACTTGGGATGGAAGGAACATTCTTCTCTCATCTGTAAGAAGCCTCTAAGGAAGGAATGGCCAGTACAGGACACTGCCCAATCTCTCACCCACAAGAGGCAACCCAAATGAGTGAGGACTCTTTTACTTGGGCAACCATAAATAGCCAATCCCAATCCAGTAGTCCACGCACTCACTTCCAACTGATCAGAGTGGGCACAAGAGAAGAAATGTGCTTTGTATATTTCAGATAAGAGCTTGGTATAATCACCATGTACCCTTCCCCCTCTAGGGGATGAAATCCTAAAACAACCCCAAGCATAGGAATTTTAAAAACCATTCCTGGCTAGATTCTGACTCACATGACACCATTTTAGAAACCATATGATCTATAAAGGAAAATGTTATCACAAAGTAGCAGATGCGAAGCCTTGAAATGTCAAGCAGATTTAGAGAAAAACTATGCTTCTAAATGGCAACAGGTGCTCTTCACTTTTCATACTCATTTTAAGAGAGAAGATCAGAAAAGAGAACATATTTTCCCTGTCAATGTGATCATGGATAATCAGGCAGGAGGTGAAAACATAATGTTAGAAGTCAAAACATTTGAAAAGTTTTTTAAGAAATGTGTTTTCCATGATACTCAGTGGTTTTCAATCCTTTCGCGAGAGGAGGGTGCATGGACATGCATTGAATTACTTCAGATATGCTTCCTTTTCTTTAGTAGAAAAAAAGTAAGTTTTGCAGGAAAGGATCAACTTGTGTTTTACAAACAAAGAAAATGGAGATGATAGAGAATGAATGACAGAGAAATGCTCAGGTGACAAATACTGCATGTGTCTTCTCTATAGTGTAACCTAGCTCTTTGAAGAAAGTGTTGAGTCTATTCACATGTCAATGGATTCATAGGTAATATCCTACCTGGAGGAAAATTAAACCTTGCATTCAGCAAGGGACTCACTGCGAAGCCAAGGTCCTTAAGTTTTGTGCACAAGCAATTATCTTGTAATTCTTTGTCGGCTGCATTTTCATTGGCTCAAATCTAGCCATTTTGCACAAGCAGAAAAATTTCTCAGTTTTAATGTCTTGTGTTACCAAAATAGAGAACTTCAAGATGGAGAAACTCTACTGAAGAATCTCACCCATGTTTCTGCCAGACTGGCAATCTTCCTTTGTGAAGGAAAAGATGGGCTGGGCTAACAAGCTAACTCACAAATCTAAGTGTAACAAGTGTCGGATTGCTGATCTGAGTTCTGCTGGGCTAACTCGTAAATCTAAGTTAATTAGTGTTGGTTTGCTGATTCCCTGTTCATGTTTTTTTTTGCTAGCCAGCTGGACTTTCAAAGAGACATATCTGGCCTTGAAATGTTGGTTTGCTGCCTCCCTGCCTCTACTTTTGTAACAATGATGCTGCTAATGCTGTTCCATGCTTATTGGCCGAATACCCCAAGCTTGTAATTAACCCTATAAAACCTCATGCACACGTCTTGGAGGTGCTCGGAGCTTCGGAGCAGAAGCCCCTCTGAGCCCGCCGGCATAATACATCTGAGTACTCCAACCCTCCAAGTGGTACTGGTTTCTTGGCTGGCCTGTCATTGCCATAACACCTTGGTAGGTATTTTCTAGTGCTTTGCTTGGTCTTACTTTAAATATATTAAGCAAGGAGACTTTCACTGCCTAAGTCCTCTCATTCTTCAAGAGGTTTCCTTTCTTACCTATAGAAGTACACTGGACTATGTTCATCCCATTATTCCTTTTTATCGCCTCCCATCTGCATTCATCTTGTCCCCAGCAAAAGTGTGTATGGAGAGAGGGAGAAAAATAAGGAGACAGAGAACTGATTGTCAGAAAGCTTTAAAAAGAAAACATATACAGGAGGAGGTAGTTCAAGATGATGATATGGGAAGATCCTGAACTTATCTCCTTTCACAGACACAAAAAATCCACAGCTACATGAGGAAATTCCCTATAAAAAGAACCTGGAAACTAGCTGAACAGTTACTCCACAACAAAGAATAAAAGTGACACCACCCTGAGATGGGTAGGAAAGGCAGAGACGGCTTCGCCCAAAACCCTACCCTGAACTGGAGAGACAAGCCCCCTAAAAAACTGGTTTTGAAAACCAACAGGGCCTATCCCCAAGAGAACCAAAGGGCTATAGAGAATAGAGATCCTGCTCTTAGAAGGCTTGCAGGCAGACTCACATGGCCCAAGACCCAATGCAAAGACACTAGTTTGAAAAGCACCTAGACCATATGTGAAAGAGATTCATTTACTAATCTTATAGCATCTGCCAAAAGAGTAGAAGCCTGTTGGGATTCCTTCCAGAGAGGGAGGCACTGGCAGGCACTGGCATGCACCATTTCTACTTTTTCCCTTTACCTTGCTGGAACTAGAGCTGGTGAGTGCCATTTTTACACTCTCACTCTAACCTGCTAGCAGGGGCAAGCAAGTGCCCTGCCCCATGTGCCAATCCCCCAGCCACAACAAAGCTAGCAGGTGGTCACAGCCCACATATGGAACACTCTTTGAGTGTCAGACTCTAGCAGACAGGGGAATTATGTTTCTGGGCCCCACAGATCTGAACAATTGGAAGGATAGTTCAAGAGAAACAAGAGCCAGGGCAAAGTTAAATAATAAGGCTTATCTTAATAAGGCACATATATTCCTTCAAGACTGGGAAAGAGAGCCATCTCACCTAACGTAGAAACAAACACAGAGAGGAAACACAAAAACATGTGTCAAACAAAAGAACAAGATAAAATTCCAGAATAGAACCTAAATAAAACAAAGATAATAATTTATCTGATAAAGAGTTCAAAGTAATGGATATAAAGATGCACAGAGGTAAAGAATACAATTACCAAACTGAAAAACACACTAGAGGGATTCAACAGCAGACTAGATGAAGCAGAAGAAAGAATCAGTGATTTGGAAGACGGCACTGGAACTCACCCAAGCAGAGCAGCAAAAAGAAAAGTAAGTAAGTAAGTAAGTAAGTAAGTAAATAAATAAATAATAAATAAATAAATAAATTTATTCACAATTTCTTCTGTAGTCCAAGAGGTTCCTTCTGGGGTCATTTTTCTTCTTTGAGTTTATCCCTTATGTATTTTCTCAGTGAGGGTATGTAGGTGATTAACAGAAAAAAAACTCTTAGAGGAAAACATAGGCAGAGCACTCTTTGATACATTTCACAGCAATATTTCTTTTTTTGGATCCATCTCCTAGAGTAATGAAAACAAAAACAAAAATAAACAAATGGGACCTAATTAAACTTTAAAGGTTTTGCACAGCAAAAGAAACCACAAACAAAATGAAAAGACAACCTACAGAATGGGAGAAAATATTTGCAAATGGTGCTACTGACAATGGATTCATTTCCAAAATATACAAACAGCTCATACAGCTCAATATCAAAAGAACAAACAACCCAATCAAAAAATTGGCAGAAGATCTAAACAGACATTTCTCATAAGAAGATATACAGATGGTCAACAGGGATACGAAAAGATGCTCAATATCACTAATTATTAGAGAAATGCAAATGAAAACTATAATCAGGTATCACCTCACACTGGTCAGAATGGCCATGATCAAAAAGTCTACAAATAATAAATGTTGGAGAGGGTGTAGAGGAAAGGGATCCCTCCTAAAGTGTTGGGTGAGAATGTAAATTGGTGCAGACACAATGGACAGAAGTATGAAGGTTCTTTAAAAAACTAAAAATAAAGTTAGCATACAATCCAGCAATCTCATTCTTGGGCATATAACCAGAGAAAGATGAAAACTGTACTTCAAAAAGATACATGCACCCAGGGCTCATAGCAGCACTATTTACAACAGCCAAGACATGGAAACAACCTAAATGAATAAAGAAGAAGTGGTATATATTTACAACAGAATATTACTCAGCCATAAAAATGGACTATTACTCAGCCATTACTCAGCAACATGGGGTTGACCTAGAGATTATCATACTAAGTGCAATAAGTCAGACAAAGAAGGACAAATATCGTATAATGTCACTTATATGTGGAATTTTTAAAAAATGATATAAATGAACTGATTTACAAAATGGAAATAGACTCACAGATACAAAAAAACAAACTTATGGTTACCAAAAGGGAAAGGAGTGGGGGATAAATTAGGTGTTTGGGATTAAGACACACTACTATATACAAAATAGATAACCAACAAGGACCTACTATATAGCACAGGGAACTATATTCAGTAGCTTGTAATAATCTATAATGGAAAAGAATCTCAAAAAGAATATTTACATACAAATATATATATATCTATATCTATATCTATATATATATATATATATCACTTTGCTATACACCTGAAACTAATGCAACATTGTAAATCAACTATACTTAAATTTTAAAAAAATCTGAATAAATGCAAGATGAGCAAGACCCAGCTTGAGAGTGATTTCTTTTTTAAAATTCATGAGTTTTATCTTTTCACTATCTAAGCTCCCCTTTTGGACAGGAGAGCACACGAGATGCTGTTACAGACTGAATATTTGTGTTTTCCCAAAATTCACCTCTTGAAAGCCTAACCCCTGATGTCATGGTATTAGGAGCTGGAGCGGGGCAAGTCAGGGGAAATTTGGAAGGTGATTAGATCATGAGGGTGGGCCTTATGAATGGGATTAATACCCTTATAAAAGAGACTCCAGAGAGTGCTCTCACCTCTCTCCACCAAGAACACAGGAAAAAGGTGGGCATCTGTGAACCGGGAAGAGGGCCCTCAACTAACATCAAATTAGCTAGCACCTTGATGTTGGACTTCCCTGCCTCAGAATTGTGAAAAATAAATATTTGTTACTTAAGCCACCCAGTCTAAGGTATTTTGTTGAATAACCTGAGCTTACTAAGGCAGATTCCATGTTTGCACATGAGCTGGAATGAGGGGTGTGTGGGACCAGATCATGGGCTGCAGGACTCTCCTAAAAGGAAAAAAATTGTGATCTGGCCACGGGGAGCCTACTGGAGTGCCCCACAAATGGGAGTAGGAGGAGCAGAAGAAAACAGATGCAAGGCCACAGGACGTGACAGGAACAGGAGGTCTAAGGACAGCGCTGGTGGAAGGAGGCAGAACCCTGAGGTTCTGGAATGATCATGGGGCTTTTCTAGGCCATGACTCACCATGGATAACATGTAAACAGATGAGAGAGGCTGTGTTCCAATAAAAGTTTACTTGGCACTGAAATTTGAATTTTACGTAATTTTCCTGTATTACAAAATATCATTCTTCTTTTGCTGGTTTTTTTCCCCCAGCCACTTAAGAATGCAAAAAACATTCTTAGCTCTCGAGTAGCACAAACACAGGCAGTGAGCCTCAGTTATCAACCCCAGTGGTAGGCTGTAGTTGAACGAATAAATGAAAATTATTTATTAGGTGTGTTGGGAACAGAGATAGCTGAGAGCAGGAGCAATGGAAGATGGACTTCAAGAGGAGAAAATAATTCTATGATAATCCAGCTATTTTAGGAAATCTGTGGGAGATAAAATACTAGTCTGTTAAAAAAAAAAAAAAAACAAACCTAAAAAGTCACAACTGTGGCCAGAAATTCACCCCCAGGGAAAAAGAGAGAAATGTCATCATTCCGTAGCTCATTATATTCACCGAAGCTGAGGCCAGGAGGGCTACATGAGAGTGGAACGTACACAAGGGACAGAGAACAGCAGCTCCTCCAGGACAGGACTGGATTCCCAGTTACATTACTTCAGACTGGCAATACGAAATTCTTCTCCCCAGAAGAAAGGCTTTTTAGGAATCAATACAAATTCAATTCTCTTCTAGAACGCTTTGGATTACCATAACATTAGTTTTTATTTTTTACCCCAACTGATTTGATGACTATTTCAATTTCATTTTCCTTGTACTTAGAAGTTGAATGAACTTAGCAGCCAAGATGGTAGCTGCCCCTTGTTGAAAGAGAAATATGAGAGCAAAGCTGAGTGGTTTTCTTATCAGATGTGTACTTTACAGGAAAAAGGTTAGTTTTAGTACCATGGAATTGCTCAAAGTTGAAGATTGTCCCATGAATCATGTACTGCAATTAAACACTTGAAAGTTACTTCCAACAATTATTGCTTTTATGTCAAATATGATGTTCATAAATATGGCACGCTTTACTAGTTTCTAAATGAACAATGTTGATACAAATTCTAGAGCAAGAGTGACAGCCTGGTTGTATATTACACTGCAGAGTTTGCCATCATCCTCTTTACATTAAAAAATAATGAATCTGGTCTCATTTGCAGGTTCTTAAAAGCAAGCATCATGTGGCCACGTGACAGTATGAAGCCACAGCTCATAAATACTAAATGCCAGCAGGATTTTCTTACCTGTCTGAACAAGCAGAACTGAAAGCTTTCCAGTCCTCCAGGGCCCAAACTTATTAACAAAAAGTTTAGAAGTTCAAGAGGGAAAAAAAAAAAAAAAGTTCAAGAGGAAATTTTTTTTTAAGCCTCTAAGGAGCATGGTAAATTAAGGATTTATTTCACTCTCTTTTTTCCAAAAGCATACCATTCTAGAGTTACAATCATTTTTAGGATGGAAAACCTTAATTTTCTCATTTTTATGAGTAAGTATCACAAATGCTCTCATTTTTCTAGAGTAGCTTTAGGAAGCCGTGGTCATTAAGTTCAGCATAGTACTTGTATCAGTTACCCATGGCTGCTATGACAAAGTATCACAAACTGGGTGGCTTAAAAGAACTGAAATGTATTCTCTCACAGTTCTGGGGGCTAGAAGTCCAAAGTCAAGGCGTCAGCAGGGCCATGCTCTCTGTGAAGCTCTGGGTAGGATCCTTTCTTGCCTCTTCCTAGCTTCTGGTGACTACGTCAACCCCCAGTAGGTCCTCAGCTTGCAGGTGCATCACTCCCATATCTGCCTCCAACATCACTTGATATTCTTTCCTCTGTTTCTCTTTTTCCTCTTCTTATAAGGCATCAGTCATATGGGATTAAGGACTCCCCATACTCTAGTTTGACCGCACCTTAACTAATTACACCTAAAATGACCCTATTTCCAAAAAAGATGATATTCTGAGGTTCTGGAGGTGAGGATATCTTCTGGAGAGACATAATTCAACCATCACAGTACTTAGAGAAATCTGACCACAAAAGATTTCAGGTTACCTGAAAGAAGAATACTGAATGTAGGCCAAGATCATAGCAAAAAACATTCTTGTTGAACGTCTTCCATGCAACAATAATCCTACCTACCTCCTCCTGAGCATATTTTCCATCACAGGCACTACAGAACACATCCTCACATAACAGTGTTAACCCTACTACTACACTGCAGGGTAGATCTCAGGTTTACAGATGAAAAAAATGAAGATCTAAGTGGCACAATGACTTGCCCAATGCCAAATCAAGAGAACAAGAGAAGGAAGATTCAAAGCCAGGTTTGTCTGATAGACAAAGCAGTGAGTAAACTTATAGGGCCATGTGTTTAAACAACAATTTAAAAATTATTATTAATTGACAATGGTATGATTTAGAAGGGTTGTGAATGTTCAGACAAATCAGTGTAGGCTAGAAGCCTTTATAATGTTTTATCCTAAACCCTCTTGTAGATTAGAATTTCATTAAGAATTAACCAATTCTTGAACATTTATTATCCACTAGGACTTGTAGTAGACACTTGAGATAAAGGATCGAATAAGATATACTCTTTTCCTTCAAGATGTTCATTGCCTATTAGGTGAGAAAGGCAAGCAAATGGGCAGTTAAAGTTTGGTGTAATAAGATAATAATAGATTACATTTGTCAGACATTTATTCCATTCCTGGGTCTATTGTAAAAGCTTAACATGCATTAATGTATTAACCCTCACATGTGCTCTGTGAGGAGGCACTATTTTAAATCTCCATTTTACAGATGAAGAAAGCAAAGGAAGGTCAGCTTAATCCAGAGCAGTACTGCCAGAGAGTGGCAGAGCTAGGTTTCAACCCACAGTCTGGCTCCAGTATCCACACCCTTAACTAGTTAAACTCTACTGTTTTCCCAATACAGTATGGAAGAACAGAAGTAAGTAAAGATGCTGAAGAAGCTCAAAGGAGAGAAGTGTAACCAAGGCTATAAAGTAGGTAGAGAGTGCCTTGCAGGGCAACAACGCATGAGCAAAAACCTAGAAGACAGTGAGTTCATAGCAAAATCAAAGACTTGGGGTAAAATGTGTGTATAATAATCTTATCTAGCTCCCGAGATTCTTATATGGATTATATGGGACAAATTAGATAAAGCCCTCAGTTCAGTGCCTAACAATTAGTAAGCACTTGGTGTATACATTCTTCCTTCACCATCACCAACGTTATCCCACGGCTGACCACCAAGAGGTATGCTGTTGGAGGGAATTCAGGCACCTGGTGGCACAGAAGGAGGTGAATTTGATCAGGATTTCCCAAACCAGAATGGTTAACAAAAGCACTTGGGAAGACTTTTTATTTTAACACAGATTTTAGAGCCCCATAGCAAACTAACAAATCAGAACCTCTGAGCAGCAGAATACAAGAACATGCAATTTGAGAAAAAACTGTCAAGTATGAGATTTGGGAACCGTCAAATCTTTCCAAGCCTGACATTCTATGATTTCAACCTAACATTTGACCTGGTATCTAGAAATTTGGAAAAAGTGACACAAGTGGAAAAGAGAGGGGCAAGAATATTCATGTGCATCAAAAGCAGACTAAACTAAACAATAGTAGTTTAGTCTGCTTTTGATGCACAAATTCTGGCATGGGATTTGATGCTGCTCAAAACAGAAGCCATCAAATAAATTTTTTTAAAATCACCCCAAAACCCATTCTGTCATATTTACTCAATGCTGAGTTTCAGCCAAGGGCTGATATTCAGTCCACCCGTGAACCTGACCTCACCTCCCACCACATACTTGAATCTCTCACTATTCTTGACTCTTACACTGTCCTGAACCTCATGCTGCTCTTCACTCCTGTCCACAGTGAGAGTGGACAGAAGGGGGCCCAGCGGTATCTAAAGCATTTTTAATTGACAGACTGTATTTTTCTTCTAAGAAAACACCAAAAAGGACTGCGCTATGTAGAGTACTAGCTTTCACTGGGGTTACACACATTTCAACATCGCTGTTTTCATGAGATCAAATTTTAATACCTGATTTGCCTGAAAATTCCAGGAGCCCAGGCACCTGGATGGACTCTTTACTCAAACCTTAATCTAGATCTTCATGAAGTAAGAACACAAATCTAACTCCTGTATCTCCATGAGGCAGAGGATGATTTCTACTTAGTCATGTCAGTTAATTTGCCTGAAGACAAGATGTCAATTGTATTCCTATTATATTTTAAATTTAATGAAAACCTTGGTTTGTGTTATCTTTCCCTCTCAAGTGTTAAATTCCAGTTTAAATGTATTTGCTAAAAGATCTGGACTCAAATTAACTATGTTTTGGTAAAAGTAAATATAAAAGTAATTTTCTGAGATGTAAGCAGACTACCTGAGGGAGGAGGGTAGAGCCCAGTGGTTGAGTCCACGCACGAGGCCCTGGTTTCAATCCCCAGCACCTCCACTAAAGAATAATAATAATAGTAAATAAACAGACTACGTGGATACTTTATAGCTGGCAATGGAGTTGCTATGAGAATAAGACGCAGCTGGGTTAAAATTCTGGCTCTTTAAGTTATTCACTACAAGATTCTGAGCTAGTGGGTAATTACTCTAAGCCTTGGCTCTTGCAAAGTAAAGCAAGATAACAGTATCTGCCTGGTGAGATTGTTGGTATGAATAATGGGGTTGAGTTCTGTAAAGTTCTTCATGCTTAGAAAGCACAAACACAAAAAGCAACTTTGGAAAATATACTTTGCATAAATATAGATTTAAAAGGGCACAAAAACTTCAACTACTCATTGGAAAACAATTACAAATTTGGAAAAAAAATTATAAATGTTGAAAATGTGATAGACTTATCAAAAGTACCTCACATCACCCACAAATAGTTATGAAACATCTATTTATTATGTAAAAAAATTGAAATCACAATTTTTTCATTAAGAAAAGAAAAAAAAAAGATGACAACTTCAACAGCTTATAATGCTTCAACTGCTCATTTCATGACCAAGTACAAATGGTGTTGCTTGCTCCCCCAACCCCTCCCACAGTGAATCAATCAGGCTCTATCTCTATGAAGGTGAGACAGCCTGGCCAGTAAGAAGACCACATAATCCAGGTGAATCATGGGTAGAACATTTAACTTCAGCTTCTGTGCAGGCCACAGGTTCTGCCTGAATTCTAGCTCTCCCACTCTAGGAAAGACAAATCTGAACAAATGTACCAGCCGAATTTTCACTTCTTTATATCTAGTGAGTGATGACTACTCATTGATAATGACAATCATTACTTATCTTACTTATCTTACTTAAAAAAAGAAAAAAACAACTGAAGTGTATACCATCTACCTTCTCTATTCCATCCTAATGAATAAAATATTAACTATTACCAGACTTGGCAATTCAAATCATTGCACATAATTAGTAACTGAGGAGAAAATGTCCCATTGCTTCTCCCGTTAGTGAGGCTAATATATGTACATGGTTTAGTTGGGGCTTTTCTTCCTTTTGCATGAAACAGGAAGCAGGTAAAGAGATGGAATTTGGTTATAGACCATGAAGAATAGAGTGGTTTCATCCAGGCAACTCCAGAAGTTACTCAAGAGCCAATGACCCAGTAATTGAGCATATGAATTTCTTTTCTCAGGACACAGAGAAGGCAACATCCTTTGAAATGTATATAATGCTCTGGACAGAAGTTCAAAGCATCAGCACAGAATTTGACCTAAAGTCGCCATAAGTGCACAATGGAAACCCTCAGAGAAATAGCTTTCATCACCCTCAACTTAGCAAATGGAGTTCAGGAGTTTTTATTTTTCCTACCTTTCCCAGTTGAAATGTGAAATGCTTCCAGGTCACAGGCTGCTGAATATGCTAAAACTTTCTGCTGCACATAGAGAACCAACTTCCCCCATCAAAATTATATAAAACACATATATGTCATTCATTTGTCTCCACCAAATAATTACATTAAATAAATAGAGTCATTCTTATTATAGTAGCCAATTCGTTATTTATTTGAAGTCTCAAGTTAAATACGCCCTCTAACTAGTGGCAAATATACCTTGCATGGGTGGACCCTACGGATGAGAGCAGAATGTAGGCCAAGGACATGTAAGAGTTCTATAAAGCTTTAAATCACTTGAATTAGCTACCGTCTTGACAATATTTTTAAATGAAACATTTCACATAAAATTCTGGATCTCTAGTTTCTCTTGACAGAACTAGATCCACATTCTCCCAGGATGACAATCCAATATTACAGAATAGCAGCTGCCTGCTCTAAACAGGGCATGTGCTCTCCAATTTGGCACAGTCCCCACCAGGCCATTTTACTCATTTATCAGCCAGCCTCCTGCAGATATCTTGGTTTGTAACTGCTGTAGTAAAGATGCTGACAGTCCCATGAGCCAAACCAGAAAAGCAGCAGTGCCCCTCACAGAACTCTCATCTAATACCACTTATATCTGTCTCAGTGTGCTACTTGTTACATGCGCATCTTCCACAGCCCACTGTCTTTCACAGAATAGGTGTCATACATTTTAGCTAAATAAATGAATAATTTAAACTGAAGACAGCTGCTAAAACTTCTCCTCCCTTGTTTGAAACACAATATTTCTTTTAATATAGCCTGAAGTCACAGTAGCTCTTTTAGCAATCACAGACTTTCTGTTGAACTCTCCCCCTTCTCCGACCTTAAAAATAAAACACTGGGAATGACCTCTTACAATCTAAAGGCACAAACTCAGGAACATCCTTCAAGCATCAGAAGGGGATGGTTCTAGGTATGTAATTTTAGATCTCTCCAGTCTGATTTAGGGGATAACCCCCAAAACCTGGTAATGAGCCAGCTCTCAGAATCTACGGTGCCTTTAGTCATACAACCATCTGAACCTGCTGATTCAATCATCAGGAGAAGACACCTAATGAGAAGACCAATACAGCCATTACACAACAACTTATGTCAAGATGCCAAACGAACATCTGTCATAAAATCAGTGGCAGAAACTGCCCAATGTGAAACAGATGGAGGCAGGCTGGGTAAAGAGAAACGGGGAATTAATACAGGAAGAGTTAAGTTAGCTGCCAGTGGGTGACATTTTCTCTCCTAGCTGGTGCTTTTGAAGAAAGTTCTTTAGGGTTTCCTAACTGACCAGCATAATTAATGTATTATGTTAACAGGGAAATAGAAATGACAAAGAATTACGAAGAAGTTTATCTCTATTTAGCTAATGTGGGGTTGTATGTGCTGGTTTGTTGTTGCTTATAAACTCCAGGATTCATCTGTTAACTTTGTTAAAAAACAAAATTCAACCAAGTAAATTTGGAGATCTAATTCACTTTGTTTAATAATTCATGAATCAGACAGCATCCTACCTTCACTGATAGAAGGGAGTTCCAGGGAGCTGTACAAAGTGGAAAACTTTTATAATCAGAAGGAAGCAGGGTGAGAAAGCTATTCCAGCAAAAAATGGATTGTTTTGGGCAAAGTCACCTTCCTTTGGAGAAAGTCAGGGATCTGTCAGGCAGATTATCTCACTAGGGCTGACTAGGTAATTCCAGATTGACTGGCTAAAGGTCACATTCCTGGGAGAGGCCAAAACTGCAGTTAGGGTAGGTATGAGGTCTTGGTTTGCTGACAATGGGACTTAGCACAAGTGACTCCATTTGGGCCTGTTGTTTCCTTTTTAAACAACTTCTTCACTTTTGATCAGACTCTCGGTTTAACTGATAGATGTGATCAAAACTTAAGGCATTAGCACCACTCTCAGCTACCACTGTAGTTCTTGACGTTTTAGCAAATACTCCATGTGGTATTTACAGGTCATGACAGTTTTGTTAAATCTATGGTATTCACAGGTCATGACTTTAGG
Organism: Camelus ferus; assembly: GCF_009834535.1. Classification (NCBI taxonomy): domain Eukaryota; kingdom Metazoa; phylum Chordata; class Mammalia; order Artiodactyla; family Camelidae; genus Camelus; species Camelus ferus. Next base: position 2,451,848 of record NC_045712.1, on the reverse strand, counting down.
CTCATTTTAATTTTCTTTTAAGTTGGTAATTTTCTTTGTTCCTTTTTGATGTTACAGTCTGAATATCATTTTCTTGGCAATTAGCATCTGTGAGTATTCATTTAAAGCTTTTGAGAGAATACAGTGCACCAGGGGAACTACTATGACTATTAGAAGCAAGATAATTCCCAATACTTGGAGTGCACTTCAGAGCCACCATCCTTAAGACTCAAGCGAATCAGAATCAAATAAGTCAAAGAAAGACTGTGAAAGAATTACTTTTTAAGCCAAGTGCCTTGCTCAGTGATCTAATGCAACTGAGTTTCAACTTCCCCAGAAGTGTTAACCCAGGTACAGCAGGTGGGGTTGGCCACATAACAGACACCTCCTTTCTCAGCTAAAAGGCAGTCAAAGCCCGTCATATTATCAAGGACAACTTCGGCCAGAGAGTCTTGGGATTTTTCTTGGGCAGCTATCGTTTTAGCAGTGTATTTTGCAGTACTTTCAAGAGTTAAGGAGAGGCTCCTGATCATAGCCTCATTTACATTTAGTCCTAACTAGGGAATTTGCCAAAGGAAGCAAATCCTGATTTGTGAAAGCATACTGGTAGGTCCTTTCTAACTCAATGAAGTAAATTCAAGGGAGTTAGCTAGTGAGGTGTCTCAGTCTGTCTGTGAAGAATCAGGGACACAGTTAGGTAACCTAAAAGGCATTGTTCTATTATGCACCAGCCTTCTAGGCATTTGGTTTTTTGTTTTGTTTTGTTTTTTAAATGTAATTAGATCCTTTCCAATCTTAGCCAGCTTATCGACATGTTAAAATGTCTTTCCAAAGTTTTTTTCCACAACCCTTCTATAATTTTTCTTTTTACATTCAGATTCTGTTTTTCCTCTTTCCCATTCTGAAATAACCAGTCTCACATTAGAACAAAATTACTTTTTTTACCCTCAACAAACTGCATCTCTGTTCTTCATTCCTTCTCTTACCAAAACACAATCCTACTTTCCATGCATACAGAGATATTGCCCTTTTTCTTTCTAGAAGCATTAAACAGTTGTGAATTGTCTGTAACTGACAAATTTGTAAATAATTTCATAATTCCTAGAAGTATGTTTTCTTCATAGTACATTTTCCAGTGTGGCACAAAGCGTGTTTACCCTTAGATCCAAGTATCTTTAGTTCCTCTGTAAAGGAAGCCAAAAATGTGTAAGCCTATTTTAAGTAATATTTCAGTATTTTATTTTATTTGGAGATAACCTAGATGTTTAACAAATGTTACTTAACTCATTATGTAAATTAACTTAGCAAAACTTCATGGTTACAAGTAACCAAAAGATTTTGGAACCTCTGATGAAAAGGTCACCTAGAAACTCTTAGCTTATTTACGTCTATTTAAACCACTTGTTCTTAACAATCATGTTTAGATTACCTACAAAAACTTCATTAGACACAGATAATCATCATTCTAAGTTATTTTTCTGGCAAACAAATTTTAAAGAGATAACATGAACTTATTTAATTAGTAAGCCCAGGTAGAATGAAATATTATATTTAATGCTGATAACTCTTAAAGATATGCCTGTTTTAATTAAATCAACAACTTCAGCTTTTATTCACTAAAGATTAATCCTGTATCATGTGAACTTGAAAAACATTTGAGGTTTTCTATTTTCAAGAGTTTTAGGAATCTTTAATTCATATTCGCAATTACTTCTCTTCAAACCAATCACATAGAGCTCTTCTACAAATCAATTATAGTTAATACCATCCAGAGGTAGAAAATACCATACATCTACAACACATACACATAGATACACATAAACATACACTCAGACACAAACAGGCACTTTATAGCTTTTGTTTAAAAATTTTAGCCATGAATCAGATACAATAACACAAAACTCACTAATTATAAAAATGGTTGGATTCTAAATTACATTTCTGGCAGATGGAATAATTTAAGGTTACCTACTCAAATGGCTAGTTTTTATTAATATTAGTGGGGAAGACACTTAAGATTTTCCATTTGCCAAAGTTTCAAAATAACCTTTCCCCCTTTGATTTTTCTTCTGGTAAGAATTACTTCCCTGACGTTTTCATTTTAAGGAGATGGCCTAGATAAGAAGATAAGAGTTCTAGGAGAATACCAGGTGGAACATTTACATCTCAAAGCACTGAGAAAGAATGCAAGTTTCTCCAAGAAGAACTTTGTTCCCTAAGGCCAGAAATTTTACAATACCTACAAGCTGTTTGTCTTTGGAATGTTTTTAGTAAATCCTTTCACAAAAGCTTCAGAAGGTTTTTCTTTCCCTTTGGGCACATAGTTTTATTTTAGCTTAGGGGAGAAGGCCTTAAAAAATCCCTATCAGGCTCTGAATATCAGCTTTGAATTTGCCAACCTGTGATAACAGAACTACTTTAAAAAAATCCTTTCAGATATCTTGTTACTTTTCAGCCAGGACCAACAGTAAACAGTTTTGATAATATTGAATAATCCTTCTTGGATTCAAGAAGAGTCCCCCGAAAGGATGCAGAAGATATTCTATTTTCCTCTCTCTACCTGGTATTATAGGCAGAGATTCAGGAGAGCAGCCTCTGAGTAAGAATTCTTATCAATTTTTTCAGGATCCCAACTGCAGGCTCTAAGTGGGGTTTAAAGTAGAGAGTGTAGCTACAATATCTACCAGAACTTGGTAAGATCTTTTTAATTAATTTTAATTTTAGTTTTGTCTTGGCTGTTTAAAAGTATCACTGGTAGCAATTTACCAGAGCCCATCAGCTCTTGAAGGGACCCCATGGGGGATCCACTTTGGGGGTACATATGGGCGCATTTGAGTTACTGTTGAAGATTTTCCACAGAGCCTTTGAGGACAACTTTTTTCCCCCAGTGCCCAGGCTGATTACAAATAAGATAAAAATCCTTGGGCCAGCATTTTGATGATGGATGCTTAGGAGGGTGTGATATAGAAGGTGCAGGTGTTATTTTAGGTGCCAGACCTTGGAGCTGTTGTAGGTGTAAGGTCAATGGCTTAGCAGATTTTCGCTCGTGATCTTGCTCCAAAGCATAGGGCCACCTGGTGTCCTTTAACGTCCAATGACCCCCATTCCTGGGCTCTCAGATGTCTGCCTGTGGTCCCTCAACAGATAAAGTATATTCTTTACTGGGCATGTTTGCCCTAACAAACTAATAGCATTAGGTAATGCCTACTCTCACAATAGCTCATGCTGGCTTGTTTCAGCCCACATTATCAGTCATAAACACTACCATCCTTCACAGACTCTAAACTTATCTCACCTACAATCAATCAGACTTGTGCACAAGCCGATCAGGCACCTTGTGACCCTACCTTATAAAAGACCCCAACAACTGACCCTTGGGGCTCCCACAGGCACCTCTCTTCTGTGTGGCCCACTGTTGTCTATGGCAGAGTAAAACAGTTATTAAACTTTTCCTTGTTCTTAAACTTTCCTTGGTCTCTGGTAAATTCTTTTACCAACCCACGTCATTGGCCTGACCACCTCCGCAGCGTTGTGTCCCACAACACAAAGTACTTTCAAAGTGAATTCAGTCAAACCAGTAGCCTCCCATCCTATTTTCTGCCTTTTTATTAGTCCATATATCTCAGGAGATAATCCATTTACAAACAGGGCAGCTAGAGCAGGTGGCATGAACTCATTTACTGAATGAAACCTGGAAGGCTTTAGGAAAAGAGCTTCCAGACAGGCTTTAAAATCTGCAACAAAGTCACTTTCTTTTGTTTGCATGTTTGAATAACAGACCAATCAATGTGGGCAGGGAAGACTTTAGGAATGGCTTTTAAAAGATTGGTTGCTATTTCATGAGCTTTTTTTTTTTTTTTTTTGGTCCATGAGGAAATCATGTTGAACACTGAGGATCTCATCCTCAGGGTTATGTCATTCTGCTTCCCACATCCATTTTTTGGCTTCATCAGGTCCTACCAAAATACACAACTTCAGGTGGTGTTATTTTAAAAGGTAACTGTCCAATATTCTCTCCATATTTGAAAGGTAGACAGTTAGTAGAATGTGAGTATCCGAGAAAGGATAAAGGAGAACAGTAGGCGTCATGTCAGTTTCACTGTCCTTTGTTTTAGGTACCTCTTGGTCTTCAAATTTCCATTAGTCTTTTGCTACTAATTTTTTGGTGAGGCTATTTTGGAATCTTGAAGTATTTTGGGTGCTTCTGCATACCAATTAAAATAAGTTTCCCATTCTATTTGTTTAATTCAGGAACCCTTGCACTCATGCTCCACTTCTTAAATGGACATCTTGTCTAATCGAAACATTCCCCATAATGGCCATTATAATTCCAGATTGTCTTTAATAAGATTTAGCCATTTTTGTAGATATTTATAGATTCTAGGACCATAGTTCTTAGACAAAAAATAAGCAGGTATGCCAGAGGTGGCATGCTCGACTATTTGAAATTTAAGGATCCTGCTTTATTTTTATTAGTTCATATATTTGCTTTGGCTAAGCTTTTGGGTCTTTTGGAGCCAAACTAGCACTAAACGGGGGTGCCTCTGCGTTAGGAATGTGTGATGTTTTACAGCGTAACTCATTACACAGAGGTTTGCTTGAGATTGGTGGGTTAGTATCAATCTAACCCATTCCATGACCAATTCATCCTAACAAACATGGGTGTATTAGGCAGTGAGCACTCTGACAGCTTTTAAATGCCCGATTCATGTACATGTTTGCGGTTTTTTGGCTTCTGAGATCCCCATTAGCAATAGCCTCTATCTCATGTGCATATTAAAGAACCAGCATTACCAATGAGATGTTACTGTGGACTGGCCAATGGAAGGTTCTGTGTACACTGTTGGGACAACTGACATCCTTAAAAGTCCAACGACCCCCATTTCTGGGCTCTCAGATGTCTGCCTGTGACCCCTCAACAGATAAAGTACTTTCTTTACTGGGGGTGTTTCCCCTAAAAAACTAATAGCCCCAGGTAATGCCTAATCTCACAATAGCTCAGGCTGGCTTGTTGCAGCCCACATTACCAGAGTCACAAACCCCATCGCCCTCCATAGACCCTAAACTTCTTACCTCATCCACAACCATTCAGAGACTTGTACACAAGCCAATCTGGCACCATGTGACCCTACCTTATAAAAGACCCCAACAACTGACCCTCGGTGCTCACACAGGCATCTCTCATCTGTGTGGCCAGCTGCTGTCTATGTCAGTGCACCTAACGAACTCCTTTTCTGTTCTCATACTTTATCTCTGGTAAATTCTTTTACCAACCCATGCATCACCATGTCACCAGCCACTGCATTGTGTCCCACAATATACACAAACAGCAATTCCCACAGAACTAGGGAGGAATTGAGGAAGGGGCTAAACCAGAAGATCCCAAAGAGTGGGGACTGCAGACTGATTCCAAATAAATGAGGAACTGCTGGCTAAACTGCCAATAGCTCCCAATGTGGAATGCTAATGTCCCAATGTGGGGGCAGAACCAACAGCTGGAATTTTACCAACCAAATGGGGAATTGCAGGCTGAACCAAAGGCTAGGGACTTGAGTTCTGGATGGAACCATGTGCTAGCTCATGCTGACCTGCCCTGGACTGAAAAGTCAATTTGGTTAGGAGCTTTACACAAAGAGAATGGAGCTCAGAACCGAGAGGAACTTACCCATAGCCCTCAGAAATGGCGAGAAAGAGAACTCAGAAGAGTTTGTGGGTACTACACCAGTATTTCTCATTGTCCCCAAAGCCATCAAAGTCTCCTTAGATTCCACCGCTGCCACCAAATCTGTTAAAAAAAAAAATTTCAACTCAGTAAATTTGAAGATGTAAATTGCTTAATTTAATGATTCACGAATTAGGCAGCACCCCATCTCAGCAGATAGAAAGGAGCTCTGAGTGGCTATACAAAACAGAAAACTTTTATAGGCAGAAGGTAACGGGGCAATGAAGCTAATCTAGCAAAGAATGGATTGTTTCAGGCAAGGTCACCTTTCTCTGGGGAAAGGCAAGGGGCTTTCAGGCAGATTACCACATTAATACTAACCAGGTAATTCCATTGACTGGTTAAAGGTCACATTCCTGGGAGACACTGAAACTGAAATTAGGTTAGGTAGGAAGTCTTGGTTTGCTGGAATGAGACTTAGCACAAGTAACTCCATTTTGAGACTGTTGTTTCTTTTCTTCTTCTTCTTCTTTTTTAACAGCTTGATATTTCAACTGTGTTTTCTCAGGCTCACAGGCACAGAACGATTTCTACCTACTTAGTATGGCAAAATGTGTGTATCTGTCCTGTCTCTGCCACCTTTCCTTTCCATTAAATTTGCACATTGCAAGGAAATCACACAGATAAAGGGATTAAAATGCAATAACTTAGGTAAGGGGGAGGCTTCAAAAAGATATGATCTGAGCTGGCTCCTTTGATCTATATAAAAATAACATTTATCATGATAGACTTGCAGTTGAAAAAGCAGATAAAAAATAAACAAAATATTTGCTGCATATTTTATCCTCAGGTCATTGCAAACTAACCTCAGCACTTTGTGTTCCCAAAATTTGACCCTGCTAAGTTCTAGAAGCTTTTAGGAGATATCCAAGACATAAAAAGATCACACATGCACTTGAGGGGGTTACAATTTTGTTAGTAACTAGAAATTCAACCAATAGAAACATTAAAAGAAAATTTCCACAGTAATACATGAAGCACAAATAATGGAAGGTTAATGCAGACAAGCACATGTATATGAAACTTCTTATCTTTAAGCCAGTGTAATATGTTTTCTCATTTGAAGATAGGAAATTTTAAAAATATTATACTTCCTTTCTGTGCTAGGCACTTATACACGTACTATTTCATTTAACTTACTCAAACACACAGTGATTAAGTGTCCAAATGATACCTGCTTCTCTAGATGAAGGAGCTAAGGTTTGGAGAGGTTATTAATTTGTCAAGGGTCATCACGATACCAAGAGCTATGGCCAGGGTCTCAGGGTCTCAGCTGCTCTCTTAAATCCCACTCCAGACCACTCTGGACCACATCACAGCTACATCCCAGTGCAGAGTTTCTCATTTTAAATGCAGGGAATTAAACTCCTCAATGGTAGAGAACCTGTCTCATCAAGGATATAAAATCTGTTAGTATAACCAGCTCATTCTGGTCTAGCCAGGACCTTCCTGGTTTTAGGCACCAAAACACTGCATCCTGGGAAATCACTCAGTCCTGGCTTAAAAAAGAAAATTTTGTGCAGCAGTAAACCTCCCAGTCTTAGGGAAACTAGGACAGTTGGTCACCCTACCTGTGGTTTTCCCACATATACAGGGGCGGATACAGGGGCAGAGTCAACCCTAGTATCTGCTTCTTTAACGTCACTTTCCCATGTCCCCACCGCAGCCTACATCTGATCCACTAGGGCCTAGCTAAAGCTCAGAGTCAAAAACAGCCTCTAAATGCAATAGAATCTCAACAAATATCTGTTGAATCAATGCCCCTGTTTATCCAGTCTCCCAGGTCATGGGCCATGATGCTTTGCCGTTAGTCGATGTTCATCAAGGTTTACTGAATCACGTATAGATGAAATCAGCCCATAATCAACAGTAAGGGCAGTCTTAAAGAGATAAAAATGTTCCAAGGAAGGGAGTGATCTGCCTTTTCCTTTCCCTCTCCTGGGCAGCAGCCTCCCCAAATTGTTGCTCAACTGCCAATGCCAACTGGGTTTCCAAAGGAGCAAAGGTCAAGGCAGGTGACCCAATGACTGTACTGGACAACATTCTTATGTCCCAGGCAATGTGCTAATAATGAGCACAATTAATACTTGCAGTAACATGACACACTTACTATTATTACTTCCATCTTGTGGCTAAGTTGACTTATGGATAAATTCTAAAGGGACTGAATCCAGAGACCAAGCTTTTAGGTTAAAGGACACAGTATATCCCACGATACCATACAGTTGATGGACACACCATGCCTAACAATATGGTACCTCATTCATCTCTGTTGTCTTTGAGGTGTCTTGGTAATAACCAGAATAGTTATCTTTTGGTAATTGAGAGGTATTAGGGAGGAAAAGATTATGTAAACAGACCTTTGTATAATTTAGGGTACCTTAAGTTTGCCTGTTCTTTCTTCTGATTTTGGAACTTTGAGCTTAGAGTTTGCAGATCCGAACTTGTGCCCAAAACTGTAAGCAGTTTTCCTATACCTGCATCTGCGAGTACTTGCAACTTAAAAATGATTCCATTGAAAGGCCCAAAATGTGCCCTTCTGGAAAAAAAAAACTGCATACAATATCTTTGTCAAATGTTCCCCCTATCCTTCCCTTGCCCTCCCTTTCCTTTCCCCATGTGTGAATGGAATATTCTTGTACTGACATAGCTAATTGAGGGAATCAACCAAAATGTAAATGTAGATAAAGCCCTACTCCTTGGGTATAATATCCTTAACTACTGATAATTATAGAGAATATATTGGAATTAGCTGAGTCCTCCAGGAGAATAATTCTTTAAACTCCTCTAATTTAACCTTGGAAATGCATAGAATCAAGGAATTTTAACACTAGACAGAACTTTAAAAATAATCTACTTTGGTGGTTTTCTAGCTTTGATCTGCAGAGGCCTGGGGGCCTGTTCAGTGAGTCACTGGCCAACAGGGTCCCACCAACATCAAAGGACAGTGACAGGTAAAGGTCAAATAGGGACTCGCACTCTGGCCACCCTCAATGCACATTGATGGCATATACTGTGAGCTGGCCCACCCAACACCCAGTCCCACCCTTTTCTGCCTGGTTTTCTGTCCTGCACAGGGCCTGGGTTCAGTCAAGCAACACACAGGTACAAGGCAGCAACATGAAAAGGCAGCCATATCTTCCAGCAGGGATAGTGGCAGCATCATTAGGCAGAGCTGTGTAGAGCTTCTGGGTTTCCATCCATAGTGGGGTAGGGATCAAGGGATAAGCGAGCAACAATGTCACTTATAGCAGAACAGGGGCATGTTCTCCAGCCGCTTTGTTCCCGGGCAGGCAATACCCACGCCCAGCTGCCCAGCCCTGCCAGAGACCCGGTAGGCTAACTAGTGCCTTTTAGCAAAGCTCTTCCTACCTAAGCCAAGTAGATTTGGTTGTCGTAACCAAAAACCCAGATTTGCTTTTTTATCTTGATATAGTGTTTCCTTATGATTTAATTTAACCAAGGAATTCTGGGAGGAAGAAAAAATGAAAACCACAGCTTATATCAGTGACCTCATTTTATACATAAAGAACTTGGGGTTCAGAGAAGTGAAGCTATTAGTGGTAAATCTGAGTTTAGAATCCCATTCTCATGAAAGGCTCACCAAATAATGTTCCAGAGAGTGACCAAGACTTGTCCCTGGCAAACTACATGCCATTCAATTGCTCAGTCCTTAAGAATCACCTAGGTGGCCTTTGGCTGGCCCTTTGTGCACATCTATTAAAAAGCTCCAGTTTTACAAATTAAAATTTTGTTTCCTTTTACATTTCAAAAGTTTTCAACTATCCTGTTGTGGACTTTCAGGTCTTATTACTTTGTGAATGTCTCCATTATTCTAATAAAATGTGGGTAGTATTGCTCAGACTCCTCCTTTCTGAAAGTATTAAGATATTTGGAGACAGTTTCTAGAACACTACATCAACTTGTTTTGCTTTTTTAATTACAAAAATTTTTCCCCAAAGGTATATCTATGTCTATATGACCAAAATGGTGCAGGCCTTTCAGACTACAGAGTTGCAGCATACATGGAGTCAGAGATTACAGACTTCCCATAGTTAAGAGCATGCGCTCTGGTACCCGGGGCCTGCTATCTACACTCGTTAGGATCTCAATTACCTTATCTGAGAAAAACGTGAGTGATAATCATACCTACCCATCTCAGAGGATTGTTGTTAGAACTACGTGGACTTCATGCAAAAATTGCACCATGCATAGGACATAATATATACTTGATAAGAGTTAGCTGCTATATGTTTCTTCCTCTTCTTCTTATCAAAACAAAATCTTAACTATGAATGGGAAAATTCCAAAGTCTGAGGTCCTGGAGGTTAGAACTTCAACATACGAATTTGTAGAGACACAATTCAACTCATAGCAGTAATTATAACTAAATAAAACTGTTTATAAAAAAAAAAAACAAAAACTACCAAAGCAGTTCAACTCAAATTCAACCATCAATTTTATCATCAACTTTATGTAAGAGTTGAACTTCTTCCCTTTTTTCTAAAACTAAGTCACCTCTCAAGAGTGAATATGGTCCTGACCCCCACCTCCCTCTCCCTCTCCCTCTCTCTCCCTCTCTCTCTCTCTCTCTCTCTCACTCTCACACTTTCACTTTTGGAGTTTAGACTACCCCGTGTTGTGGGTGATTCAGTTCTCTTATCCTTTTTCTCTCCTCTCACTTTTAACTCATGAAATTTCTCCCACTCCTTCTTTCTTAGAATGTGCTGAGATACTATGTGGCCTTCACCTGGCCACTGAGAAGACATCGTTTATACATCAAAACTGCCCTGTTTTTCTCTTGTTAGTTCCACATACTTTAAAGTGGTACTGCTTGGCACCAACATGATCATAAGCACAAACACAGACACTGGCACTCGATGGCATTTTTCTTCACTCAGTTATAAGGATGTCATTCAAATGATTCAGAATATGCTTATCTTAATTTTTCAGATTATTGAAACTTAAACAAATATCAATTTCTTATAGCAACCTAGCAGACTCCTGAGAGCATATCCACAAAATTCTGGGAGGCCTGAGGATCTCAGTCATAGTTACACCACTACTAGAGAAGGATTCCTGATCTAAAAATCCCAAGAACTAGATTTTAAGCTTCGTGCTCCTATTAACCAGCAGTATGACCTTGGATAAGGATTTAAATCCACCCAAACTTCACAGAATCTCTGAAGTACATGGAAACCTTGGTGTTCTTGAGACTCGAATTTGCTCATCTGTAAAATGAAAGGGTTGAGCCAGATTATCTCTAAGGTTCTTTTCAGTCCTCAAATCCTGAGATACTGCTGAACTGAACTGCAATATAGCCTCGCTTCCAGTGACCGGTCTAAGTCACCATTTATTTATCGCACATCTCTCTGCAGCCTTCTCTTCTCACAAAGTCACAAAACTCAAAAACTAAGTCCCCTTTCAGGAACACGGTTGTTGTGCAGTACAAGGTTTGGACAGGATACAGACTTGAGGGTACAAAGTGAACCAAATTTCAGAGAATAAGGATTTCAGCAGATAATGAGTCTAGTAGGTGAGGACCTAACTATTCATGAAAATGGAATGGGGGCAATGTTTTACTCAGAAGAGACTGTTAATGTGCTCAGAGCTAGAGTGTGAGCATCTCTATTATAAAAATAAAGTGAAGTGCAGGCAGAATGCAGACACACTTGACAGAGGAAGGTTGGGTGAAATGGAGGGAAATTCTGTGAGCAGGATGTGTATAAACCAGTGGTGTCTATGCTGCCTGCCAATCTTTCCTTTATAGCCTGGGAGGCCCTTAGGACTAAAAGTAAATGTGGATATTAAATTTATGATAATAGAGGCACTGAATTCCAGTGCAGTAGTCTCTAAGCATTTTCTTACAAGGAAAGGTTCTGAACTTCCTAAAGTTCTATGGTTACTGAAAGAAGAAGCAGTACAAGCTGCTGTTGGGGCAGCTGACAAGTTTCCTCTCCCTGCTTTGTCTCTGGGACCTTGAGGAAGGCAATGTGGTGACGTCAGTCAGGATAGAGTCAAGTCCTCCCTCCTCCCTTATCAGACTTGTTACGTGGACTAAGCAAGATGAAAGCCAACAGTAGGAGAGATTGCTATGCTTCTAATACATGTTGCTCTATTTGTAATGCAGCACATTGTAACATTTTCTCTACTGTTAGACACTTACCTTGTCTACCTTCGCTGGTTTCCCCTACTGTTCGGTGTTGCTATGTATCTGAGTTCTTGCCAAAAGAACAGAGGTGGAGGTGATGTGAGCGATTTCTTAGGTTGGCCCATAAAGTTTCCCCACATGGTCCTTTCTTTTGTGTTTCTTTCCCCATCCTCTTTGTGAATGGAAAGGAATCTGCAGAAACAGAGGAAGAAGAATCAAAAGATGGAAGCAGCCTGGGCCGTGAATGACCAAGTGGAAGCCACCCAGCCAGAAACACACTCTTACATGAGTGTGAAATAAACCTGCCCTATTTAAGCCCCTAGGGTTCTTTGGTTTATTTGTCCCAGCAGCTAGCAGTATATTAACTAATACACTAATATTTAGTGAATGCTTGCTATATGTTAGGCACATACATATCTCTTTAATCCTCAGAAACCCCACAATACAGATGCAATTACAGACACATTCACACAGCTACACTGAGCTGGAATAGAAACTTTGGTAACACAAATAAGGAACTCTAGCTTGTAACTATTATAGTATACGGCCTCTTTCAATATGAGAAACATTACCAAGTGTATTACCTGGCACAGAGTAAATAATTTATGTTAATTTATGCTAGCTATTATCATACAGGCAAAAGAGAAATCAGAATGGAGAGCAAATAATTGAAAACAAACTTATCAACTAAAATCTTTACAGTAAAAAAGCAAATAACATATAAAGTAAACCTTTATTTTTCAGTAAGGCCTGGCGGTCTAAAAATAAGTACTAATGAAAATAGAAAAAAAAATGGAATATGTTAAATTGATAATCCAAGCTATAGTTTATGCATCTATAGTTCAATAACCAAAATGGCCATTTCTAATAAGTATGTTTACTGTAACATACATTTTAGTGAATAATTGATAAAGGCCTTATTTCTCAGCAACAGAAGATTGGTAGCCATAAAGCATTATAATTTCAAACAATTTTTAATGATATAAAGAAAATGCTCAAGATACAATGTGTTCTATTTAAAAGACATTATTTTATTAATTGATTCAATTCATTTGTTCAAAAGCTGTTTACTCAGTACCTATAGCATGCTGGGTGCGGGGCTAGGAGCTGGCCATCTGGTCTCTGCCTTCAAACAGTATATAGTCTAGCTTTTTAGTGTAGGCTTTGTCCACAGACTGCCACAATTTCCAGGGCTTAGTTTTCTTCTGTATAAAATAAGGAGGTTGGATTAGATGACGCCAAGGGCTATGCAGCAATCAAGTTCTATGAGTGGAAGCAGGATTCTTGATCTAGCCCAGCATAAGGGCATTACTGGTGTATCTACAAGGTTATAACCCAATGAAAATTGCAATAGTACCATAAACTTCTTAATGTGAGTTATTTAGAACCATGAACCATCTTGGTTTGACCCAGACTGAGGGTCTTCCTGAAAATGTGAAACTTTCAGGACTCAATCCTGGAGAATTCTAGGCAGATCAAGACAGTTGGTCACCTTAGTTCCATGTCAAATTATCAATTTAAATGCTAAAATAATTTAATTAATGATTATTAATAATTTATTAATACTTTTTTGTGTTGTAATGATTTCATATGCAGAACAAAACTGAAAGAACAGGAACTATGTATATACAGTAAAACCACTCAATTGTTAAAAATTTTTAGAGAAACGACACATTTGGTATGAAAGTTAACGATGATCACAACAATCACCAAAGTGTGAGCTGCACAGTCATCATCCTCTAGGAGCTTGGTGATGATTATGTTAAAGCTACAGTGTTAATTCAGAGGCTGGAAAGAACACTGGCTACCAGCACTCTATTAATATTTCAATTAGAGAGAGATATTTTCAACTTTAAGGAATTGTGGCTTAGAATGGCATATTATAATTTTGTTCTCAAAATATAGATGTCCTTTTAAAGATTATTCTAATATGACCACCCTCTAAAGTTTCATCTTTTTTTTTAATCCCCTCATTTACCACATAGACCAGTACAATTAGGCTAATACCAATTAAAATGTTTCTTCAAACTGAAGTTGAAGAACCTCAGGGGGATGGTGGGGGAACCCAGAGGGATTTGCAGTGTCTCAACACGGCCGGCTCCAGGGGCAAGAACTCCTCCCTACATCAACAGTAAGACCTGGCTCTCCTGGGAACCCTAGGGGCTTTCTATCCACTTACTTCCATTCTCCACTAAAGCTTCCAAGGTCCCCAATGTATGAAATAAATAAATATTTACTAATACACTTAGGACCCCAGGACTGTGTGAGCTCACTAGGAGTGACTGAGTGTTTCCTCTTCATTCACCCCAACGACAAGGGGCTTTTAAGTGTCGGTTGATAAAATAATCCTGAAACCCCTTTGCAGAGTTACAAATTGGCAGTTTCTGAAATTTGGACCCATTAGCCATGTAGGCAGTTCATCAAATTTCCAGTAGCAGAATCAAAATTCAGATTCCTTTGTAAATGCTCTGCCTCCATTTGTCCTATTCTGTCCTGCAGCAATCTTCCCAACACGTCGCAATCCTCATCCTCCCCCCAGCCCCCTCCCAGGCCGCCTCCCTAACTCTCGCATATACATTTCTTCCTCATGATAATGATCCTTCTGTCAGGAGCCACATATATGCAGTGGTCAAGTGGAAACAGGCAGAGCTTCCTTTCTCATTCTTGCCTTGGGGAAGAGGGAACTTAGTTTAAATAAATGATATGGTGATTTAAAAAGAAATGAACAGGGGGGAGACAGAGTCTATTAGTGCTTTTAAGATATTCTGTGACCTGTGTCAGTTCTGCAACACAATCATCCCACCTGTCTGACGTGATGTGTTGCTTTAGTCTTCACTACCTGGCTAATAATACTGAGTGCTTCCATGTGTTGAATGCTTACTATATACCAAGAATTGCATCAAGCCTTCTGCAGGCTTACTTAACCAGCATAACCCTTTGGGATAGGAACTGTTATTAACTTCATTTTATAGCCAAGGAAACTAAGGCTTAAAGAAGTAAACTGACTTGCCCCAAAGGGACACAGCTCATAAATTGCAGTGCTGGAATTTAAAGCAGTGTCAGCCTGGTTTCAAAGCTCACGCACTAATGCCTGACTTGTTTTTTCTTAGCTGGGCTTCACACCATTCTCGTGAAGTCTATTCCAAAACCTGGAGGCTATTAGAGACCTTGACTCCAAGAAAGAGTAACTCCCCATCACCTTTAATTGCTTCAACTGCCCCCAAGGACCTACTTCTGTAAAGCCTCACCGTGCGGGTTAAACGTCATCTCCTTTCCACCCCAAGAGGGACAGTCCCCAAAACCTAAAGAAACCTGTCTTCTACCTTTCTTGATCGCTCAAGTTCTGTGTTTTCCACCAGAGATCCAAGCTACATATAATCATCATGAGAAAGTGGGAAAGAGACAAAAGCATGACTCTTGGGAAAGGTTCTAGACTCAACTTGCTTTGAAAGTTTTAAAATCTTTATAGGTAGCTCCCTCCCACCCTATTGTATTGGGCCTTTTTGTATAGCTGTTCTTCTACTCTTCACCTGCCTTCTTCCCTGAATCATAGTATCTTCTTTCCCCAGAGCCTTCTAAGGCACACCATGTCTCACTGGTATCTGTATGACAGTTTCAGGATAACACAAAATAAATGGACATATGAAAGCATCAAGTATTTATCAGACATTTATGAAATACACCAGGAATGCTATAGAAATCAAGACATAAGACTGTTGTTAAATTTATACTATGTCCTTATAAGAATTCAAAAGACGATTCTGTATTAATGTATCTTTCCAAATTCCCCAGAAGTTCGAAGCTTGGACATCATAAGGAAATGTCACCACATACCTTTGCCTGAAGTTGCTCGGCACTGAGGTTAATAATGCTCTAGCTTAAAGCAAATCCCCCAACAATTACAAAGAGCTTCTCTGGAGCCTGGCTCTAAACTAGCCGCTTAGAAGCTGAAACTCAGGTTCATGTGCAGTTTCCAAAAGCCCATTTCCACCTTGCTCTCTGACACTTCCCCATTTCAAAAAGGCTGCATTCTCAATCTTCTGCTTCTTTGAGCACAACTTTCACACCTAACACATCACAAAACTGTAATTACAAAGTTTCAGAAACCTTTTCTGAAAGCCTCCCTAAACCGGAAGCTGCTTTGCCATTCAAGTGTCTGAACACTTTCTTCCCGCTGCAAGGGCACAGACCAATTCCACAGCCACGCGTGTGTGTGCACACCCAGGCATGTACACCTAGGCATGTATACCCAGCCCAAGGAATCACCATTCAATTTAAGACGAAGGGTCAGATTTCATACTGAGTCTCGGCTCTCTCCCAGAGTGCATTTTGTCTGCTTCTCAGTCCCTAAGTCCAAGTTCTACGCTGCGCAGAGATCTGGCCCCATTGTGCCTAGCTGGCCTTCTAGCATGGGCTTTTTTTTTTTTTTTTTTTTGTATGTCTTTTGCTAAGAAAAGGCAATGTGCTTTGCCTCCCTAACCCAGCCGCAGCCTGTCGTCCCCCAGACAAAAAGCGGCGGCCCAATGCTCCCTGCAGCGGCTGCGGCGGCGACGCAGGGCGGCCGACCTACCCGAGACCCGCGGCGCTACGCCTTTGTTGGGCCGGCTACAGATGGTGCCCCAGCACGGGGCTGAGCCGGGGGCGGGTGTGGGGGGCGGGAGGACGAGAGTGGGAGGCCGGGAAGGGGGTCGGGCGGGAGGGGAGGAGACCGCGGAGCAGCCAATCGGCTGGCAGCCCATCAGCTGACCGCTTTTGCTTACACCAGGTGCACGCTGGCTGCGGGGAGCACAAAGCGGGGCGCACCGAGAGCGCCGGCAGCCAGCCGGGGAGCTAGGCGAGGCCCGCGCGCCCGCGCCTGCAGCGCCCTCCGGGCGGGGAGCGGAGCCGGCGGCGTCAGCGCGGACGGCGGCATCCGCGCCGTAACATCCCTAGGCGCCCCGGGCGCCTTCCTCCGGACCTGGAAGCTCGCTGCCCCGCCCTCTGCACCCCACTTCTACCCTTTTTTCCAGTCCTGCCTCCGACAGCCGGATTGAGCCCAGGCCCGCTCAGCAGCTGTTGCTCGTGTCGCTGCCTCGCTTCCCGTCTTGGTGCTCTGCCGGGAGCCCCCCAAGGAGCCAGTGCCAGTGTGTTGGGAAGGAGGCGCCGCTCAGCCGGTCCTCCTCCTCCTCCTCTTCCTCCTGCTGCCGCCGACGGTGCCTGGTCCGTGCGCACCCCGACACTCCCGCCAGCCGGGCCCCGGGGTAAGTGCGCTCGCCCAGCCGGGCGGCGGCGGGGGGTGTGGGCAGCGGCGAGAGGAAGTCGAGGCAAACTTGGCGGCGCGGCGGGCCCAAGAAGGGTCTGGGGAACCGTGGGACAAGATCGCGGGCCTCTGAGGTACGAGGGGGCGCGGCTCATGGAGCTGGGGAAAATGACGAAGTCGGGGAAACCGGAATCTAGTAACCTTACGGGAAAAAAAAAAATCACAGGGGTCGGGGAGAACGATAGTTTGGAAGGAAGGCCGGACAGAAATGGGCAAAAGGCAATGGCTGGAGGCGAGCCTGCTAGACTGAAGGGACCGACGCGGGGGAGGGTGATGCCGGGGGATCCGGAGGAAAGAGGGTTGCTGGGATGTGAGCCCGAGTCGGAGAACAGCGCGGAAAGGGGCCTGAGAAGTTGGAAAGAGGACTGGGAGAGGGGGAAAGAAGGTAGCAAGCTGTGGGAAGAGAAAAGAGGAAGGATGTCTTGGAGGTGGCCTTGTCAGTAAAGAAGGGGGCCAGGGGTGTAATTCACAAAGCACTGAGTGTATTGAAGTCCGAGCATTCGGAAGAATCTACTCAACCGTCGCGTGGTCTAAGTAGGGGAAAGACCTCACCCTTCACGTTTTGAGCCCAGAAGCGGTGGCAGCCCAGGAGGCTTTCAGCCAGGGATGCTGGAACGTCAGGGAAGCCTCGGTCCGCCCCAGGCATGGTGGAGCCGGTGCTGGGTTCCCCGCGCGGCCGGGGTCGATAACGAGGAAAGTTTGCCAGCGAGTGTCCTTTGTGCTGCGTGGAGAGGGGTGTGGGCAGCCGCCGACTCCGCACTTCCCAGGGCGCTGCCGCGACTGCCACCATGGAGGGGAGTCCCTGTCTGGTAGACCCAGGTAGGGTGAAAAGATCAAGTAGCTGGAGGGGCGCTGAGCACCCGGGACTGGTGGGAAAACCCGTCCCAGGACCGATGTGAGGGACCCGGCATGATACTTGCAGTGGGAGGTTCGGGAGTGGTACCTGCTCTGGGGAGAGGGGGACCTTGCCTGCTGGGTTCACCGCCCCAGCCACAGGCAATGAATGCATGAATGAATGACCCGGTGTGAATAGTTTTGAGGCTTTCGAACCACACAGGCAAAGGCCGAGAGTCCAGGAAAATGACCTTTCTCTAAATCTCATGCCACTTTGAGCACTAACATTTTCATTCCCAGACCTAGATAATAGGGGAAAAGTGGAATTCAGTGAGGGAACAGGTACTGCTGACTTGGGCTTTTGCTTGTAGGATTTTTTTTTTAAGACTTTTTTTTTTTTTTTTTTTTTTTGCAATTTGCTTTGCCACGATGGTCTGAAGGATCAGTATTACTGGAATATGCTCGTTACTTCATTTTTAAGAGCTAGGACTAGAGGAGTGGAAAGTTCAGGAAGGTACTTTGATCAGTGTTACGTCCTAGAGTGAAAGTGGTGTTGTTGGCTCCAGGGCCACGTGTGTCCGAAAGACTCTGATTTGCATGCAAATGTGAGCAAATCCTGGCAGATGTCTGGCCTCATCCATTCACATGAAGGAATTTGAAAAGACAAGGAGTCTTTAGTTAACAATAGACCTTAAGAAAATGGAATAAAGGCGCAGTGTGAGTTTTTCTGTTTGGAAATTCCAAGTCTTGCTGACACCTTTATTCAAGAGTCAAATTCTCTGAGTGCTTTTGTACTGAAAGCGCCAAGTACTGCTTGCTCTTTACCTGGCTGTGTGTCTTCGTGCAATATTCAAGCCGGATGTTCTGAGCTAGTGAGAATGGTTATACGAAGCAGACAGTAACTTAATTCCACTTTTGGTTGTTTGAAGTAATTGCTGAATTGACCCCTCAACTTTTAGAGTTTCTTCTCTCTCTCTCCTTTTTTTTTTTTTTTTTTATGGAATCTCATCTCCTGCTTACATTTGCTCTCCATCCTCAGAGATACACACTAGAGAAGATACTTGTAGTTGACTATAGGAAGATCTCACTAGCAAGTAAATAGCCCAATCAAAATTGTTTTAGTAACAGGCCCCAAACTTGCAGAACTGCAGGTGATGAAACCATCACATTCCTAGTCACCTGAGGGGTTTTCGGGTCACAGGACAGAACAGTGGATGGGGAGGCAGTCTTGCCATGGACACCCTAATAGGGAACTTTCTGCCTTGTCTAATAGTAGCTAATACACCACTGCACTGCTCACCTCCTGGCCTTGTGCAACCGCTGAACAAAAGGCAGGCAGTGTGGGCTGCACGTGAGCCCCTGGGATTATACCTACTGACAAGCCAGCCCAGTGGCCTCTTCTTTTGTCAGCCCCAAACACTGTCGAAGGGAAAAAGAGCCTATTCACTGAACAGCGTTTGCCCCTGTATTCTATATATTCACTGAAAGGGACATTAAAATACAACCAAAAAAAAAGACAACATTGTTTTGAGGCTCAGTGTGGGGGGGTTGGGGGATGGGTAACAGATGTTAGCCTGCTATTTTACATGTTTCCTAAGTTATTTTTGCTGGTTCAGTGGCTTTTTACACATAAGGCAGTATTTTCCCAGGAGGGGAAAAAGGTATTGAGTCAAATTTAAGTAAGAAAATGGTATAGCCAAGATTACATTTTCTGTCTTAGAGCTATCCAGAAGTCAGAAAGTAACAAATCATTATAATAAACTCTTACATGACTTAAGCCTGGGATTCTGTCTTTATTATGGACTTGAGGGCTAACTATAAAATGCAGTTGACATTTTAAAACTAGGCAATAAGCCATTTTATTGTGAAGTTATCGTCTAGCTATTTTTGAAACAACATGGTAACTTTAAAATGACCAAAGCCTCACATTGAGAATTTATCTCTGGCTATTATCCTGCCTGTGTGAACTCTTTATTCTGCAAGTCTAATGAAAGGGAAGATAGGGCCCCTTCCTTGGTAAATAAAATTAATAAAGTACTTGTTATTAGAAAAGGATCATGCTGCTAAATAAAATCTTAGACCAGATCCAACTGTGGACTCTGGTTCTGAACAATAACATAGGTAGTTCTGGGCAGTGTCTGAAATTCCCGAAAAGCAAGGGAAAAGTCAACCATTGATCTCTCTCAGCTAAGGCGAGCTTCTTGACCTGAACTGTTAGAACAATTAGCACATATTCTAAAGCAGTGAGACTCATGGGGACAAACCCAGCAGGTACTAAAGAGAACCTGCCTCTACAGAATTATATTGCTACTTCCCAAGCCAGTTGGGTATGATGATAAATAAACAGAATGGTGGGCCTTTTATGCCACCATAAATAAGCCATAAGCCATGAATAAAATATGGTAAATTATAGGACTTGGGTGTCATTTTTTACTAGACTTTCATAATGCTTTCTTATAATTTATTTTTAGGTTACAAAATAATAGTTCTTTGAATGATTCACTTGTGCACTAATGTAAGGTTGCTCAAATTTTGTATTTAGTTTTAAAAAATTATTATGCTGAACATCTATTTTGGGTTAAGGCAATCTGGAGATAAAGCAAATTCTGTTTTAGAATTGTAATCGTATTTTGGTTTCTGGGAACAATGGAAGTATCTTTAACTCATGAATAGAGCTTTGATTAATATTTTATTCAAGATGAAATTATAATTATATAGATGAAGTAAGGAAAACATGTATTCTCTCTTGGCTTAAAGTGCAGAATAGAGTCAAAAGTTAAACCTTGTAAGTAATATTCAATACTTGAGTGACTGAGGAAACCATTCGTTCTGCAAGTCTTCTTAAATGAAGTTTGCTTTTTAAATTTTCTGGTTTTAGTATAGTACCATTCACCTACTTTATGGATACACCAGTGGATGTAGGTAGCATCCATGTCTCAAAACATAGCAAAATGTATAATAAGTGGTTTACTGACATTACAATTACAATACATGAGAAGATAATATAGTATATATTTCCAGACTTCATGGACACCCTATAGACGTGTTAAGCATACTATTTAATAATTAAAATATATGCCATTTTATGTGATAGTGTTTTTTTAAAGAAACAATATGCAAGCTTACATATTATTTTTTTACTTTTTGAATGTTTTCAAAAGGTCTAACAAAGGTAGGATATTAGCAGTTTTATCAGTTACTAGGTTGTTAAGTAAGCTATCTAGTCATACTCAGGTGATCCTAGGTCAGTTTCTTAATCCCGTCAACCCTCAGTTTCCTCATCTGTATCAGGACCTGGTTGGGGGCGTAGGGCTAGAAGGACTGATGACCATAATCAGTGAGACTGCTGAAAGGTTTGTGGAAGCTTTGCCTCCAATACCATAACTAACATAAACACTGAACTTGAATGGAACCATTGTACTTAACACACTGCAAATCATCCCCAAGAGGCAAAGAAACTCGGCTTAAACTTGCAGTGACACACACTGGCAGTCCGTCAACTCTGACTTGGCATCCTCCAAGGATGCCGCTGCCTTTACTTACAACATTTAGTTCTAAAAACTGTGGAGTAAAAACTGCTTTTACGGTGGCTTGTTGCCTTCCGTGTACACTCTTCATAGCTCAGAGGTTGAAATGTTACTTGAAAGCTCTGATTAATATAAATGAGTTGTAATTTTCTGACCCAGGCCATCCTGGCTCACATCTATTATGCCACTGGCAGACATGTGGACTCCACAGCTGTCCCCTCATTTGTGTATGAAACAGGCACACTGGTGGCATTTTCTGGTTACCATAGTTACATTAACAATATACGTGTGACATTACATCCTTCCACTTGAAAGGTTTTTGGGGCAAATATTATGGAGACCTGGGAGTAAAGGACAACTATGTAAAGTTTGAGGAATAAGTGAGTTAATCTGTTATCATTTTTTGGAGCCACCATTTCAGTCACGGGAGGAGAGCCATCCTACAGTGCGGTCCAGGAACAGGCGAACGCAAGCCTTTGACTAACAAAGATTTCCAAGGGAAGCATTTACAACAATGCCTTACCTCTACAGGACAATGTCCATTAAGTTTTCATTTCAAAATATTTGCTCCTTTTATTCATGACTGCCCTTTGTGCAGTTATGGATCAGCACAGTCATTTTTGGTTCATACAGGGAAAAGGACCACACCAGTAGTAGCATCCATCTCAGTGAGACCTAGGAGACAAAAAATCAGTTTGCACTATGAAGCAGTGAGCACAAAGAGAGAATCTTCATTTAGGAAAACTAAAAAAGCTTTACAAAGAAAGAAAGGTTGCTTAATTGGTTTCATGCCTATAATTTTCCCCTCTAGAAAAAATGTTAGCATAGCAATAAAGAATATCATTAACCTGCATTGTTATTTCACAATAGTAATAAAGCTTAATTTGCATCCATAATAATCACTGTAATCAAGTACTGTACAGGGAGTCAGGAAGGCGCAGGCTCATTTCCCAGATCTGACACTAATGACTGAATGTGTGACCTTCTGGGTGTCCTGCAGCCCTCCCGGCACTGTGCGTTCCTATCCAAGGACCCAAGGACACTGGAAGATGCTTCTAGTATTACCCCTGCAAAGAATTTGATTTTTGCTCTATATGCCGTGATTGAATGGGAAGCTAAAGGTCTGGCAGACACAGCAAGGTGATTCTTCTGGTTCCTAATCCTACAGCTAAGAACAGTTTTGCTCTTTTAAAAAGGTTCTCCCCCTATTAATGACAATTCCCCACCACCTCACCTGGACTCGCCTGAGGGAAAGAATTCTACCTGGGATACAGGAAGCTGCTTATGATCATAGAACACTCGTTCACCTGGTAAATATATACTGGGCACCACCCATGTGCCAAGCTTTATAGGAGGTACCAAAATCAAAAGAAATCAGCTTGATTTTTCTGCAGCTTATACACTAACTCTGTCATAAGCATTTTGTCACCATCAGTCATGTAATCATCTACAAGTGTTTATTGAGTGCCCAGCACAGAAAGGCACTCGGCTAGGTCTAGCACAGAGGTTTTCAAGTGGGGGTGATTTTGCCCCCCAGGCATCTGACAGTATTTGGAGACATTTTTCGTCAGTTATTGTCACAGCTGGGGGTGGAGGATGCTACTGGCTAGAAGCCAGGCATGATGTTAAACATCCTAAAATGCGCAGACAGTCCCCTGACAACAGAAGCATCTGCTCCACGAGTCAGTCATGCCAAGGTTGAGGAACCCTGTTCTGGCGGACACAGCTCTGCCCTTAGTGAGTTTAAGTCCAGTGAAGGTCATGGAGAGGAGACTGGCCAAGTGCAATAAAGCATGTGGTGGTGGTGAAAGTGTGAGCTACGGAAGTACAGAAGAAGGAGACTTCATTTAGATTTTGGCTGCCTGCAAAGGCTTTATGAAACATTCTGGTTAATTCCCAAAACAGGCTATCACCAGGAACACCCATGCTTGGCAGGAGATAATTTTAGATCTAATCTCATTGAACACCAGTGAGTTGGATGGTTGGTTGAGAGAGGGTAGACACCTTAACTCTATCAAGAACTCTACACTGGGGATGGAGTTGTTCATTCTTTGTAGGACTCCGTAAGAATTCAGAATGTCTTGACTTATCAGGAGAGGAGGCTGGAAACAGAAGGAATGTCAGTGGCAAGAAACATAGGACTGTACAAGCTGCATCAAGAGAAGATGTGGCTGAGCTGACAAAGCGAGTAATGCCTCATGTTTTAGAACTTCAAATTTTGCAGAGTCCTTAAATATGTATCTCATTTGACCGGCAGCATTCTGAGACAACATTATCATTCCTTCTCCCTTTTTTCAGTGACTAAGGGATCAGAGCCATGGAGAAATTCAGTGTGACCTTGGACAAGTCACTTAATAATTCTCTAAGGTTTAGCTATAAAAGAGAGGTTTCAGGGCTCCTCTTCCTAGCCCAATTTCAATTTGCCTAAGGTCACACCTTTAGGGAAACACCGGACCTGGGATAAGACTAGCCTCCCTGCCTCTCTCAGACCCATTGCCTTTCCCGTTCACACCAGGGCTGCTTCCTGAGCCATGGAGTCAGATCAGGTAATAATACGACAGTGACTCAGCATTCTAGCTCTTGGGTTACCAGAGAGAGCAAGGATCTGGGATGCATCAATTAAAATGTGTCATGCAGAGAAACTTAAACTGGGTTTCCCAGACACCTAAGGACTAATCACACTTTCCCTCTAATATTTTATTTTAAGCTGACTTTAGAAGTTTAAAAAATACTTGTGACAAGCTGGGAAGAAAAGTTCATAGGAGAATGATGCTAGGGTAAGAAAATGAAAACCCAGAACATGTGGACAGAATTGAGGATGTTCTGCTTAGGAAAGAGACGCAGTAGTAGCATGGTTTTTGGTTTTGTTTGCTTTTTGCTTTTTTCTTTGGCGGGGATATTTTAAATTTCCTCCCAGAGAATGATGACCAATATATACATACACACATACATACATAGACGCGCGCACACACACACACACACACACACACACACACACACCACAGGGAAGGCAGATTCCATATTGAGAAGTTTATGTTTTTGCTTTTAATAATAAGATTGGCACATTAAAAATGGGTTTGGGGGAGAGCCTTCACTCAAGATCTTAAAGAGGTAACTACTTCTGACTTCTCTGGGATGGTATAATGTTTTCTTGTGAGAAGGAAGACTGAGAAGCTGCCTGACTGCTCAAGGTTCTTTTCATCTTCATAATTCTGTGATTTCCAAGATCATGAGTGAGAATAATATAGGACTTCAGCCATGACCTGAGAGTTTCCAAGACACTGATGGAATCTATATTAACTCATCCAACCATGATAGAACCACTGAAAGACGCTGGAGTGGCAATTATTGGATTTCTCCTCTTATGCTTCAGCTGATTATGGTTCTTTCCAAGGAGAACTACACGTCAGGTTTAACCCCCTGAAGGACCAGTTAGCTTTGCTCTGTCCTATGGGGATAGTCTTGTCTCTGGAATCCCAGCCAACTTCTGCACATACTCACAAACTCATCATTTCTCACCTGGGAGGCCAGGTGAAAACCTGGGTCTCTTCAAAGCTATCTGAAGGAAAAACACAAAGTATGTGGGCAAATGCTGGTGGGACAGTTTTCTGTTTGTGCGTGAAGGGTAACACTGTCAAAATAGAATCCTGCTGAGGAAGTTTCCAAATGGCTTCACCCTCAGGATTGAGCAATAGAGTGAGATTAGCTCTATACAAATGAGATGCTTTAGTATTTAGGAGAAAAATATTATATAGGTCCCAAATTAATAATATAGAATGTAGTAGCAGTAGGAGAAAGATAGTGATATTCAACATTATTGCGCCTTTCCAGTGTGCCAGGAACCATCCCATACATCCTATCTGCATTCACTTGTTTAATCCTTGCAACAACTCTAAATGTAGATAACTGCTTTACAGCTCAGGAAACTAAGGCACAAAGCAATTAAGTAACTTGCTCAAGGCCACAAAACTAGTGTGTACTCAGTAAATATTTGTCACATGAATGAATGAATGAATGAATATACACCTGTTTTAGAGGGGAGTCCTTTACTGGAATTCTCATTTTACAGCAGTCCTGCCTTCTCAGCAGGGCACTTTGAAGAGCTGGCTCTGTGGCTGTGGATGACAGATGAAGTCTCAGAGTTTGTAAGTGGCAGAGCAGGGATGTGAACTTGGGTCTGACTCTGAACTTGTACTGTTAAAGTACTTGCTATGTTTATTTCTCTTTAATTGCAGCTATAAAACAAAAGGATTGGACTAGACTAGCTTTCATAGCCCATCTGGCTCTAAAAATTCTGTAATTCCATTATTAAAGTAAGGTTTATGTAAGATGATTTTTTTATTACTTTAAATTTTGAAATCTAGCTTGGTATTCTTATTTAACCAATCATCACTGAATTATCCTCTAAAATTATATTGAAATTATTAGCATCATATTTTAAAATTTGTATTTAGAATAAGCAATTTTAAATGGACGAAAATGCATACTTAAAGATTGCATTCTCCTAACCGTTACCATCACACGGCATACTGAGTTATATCATTCTCTAAATTTAGAAGGTTTCTAAAAGTTGAAAAGCATTTTTCTGTTGCACAGAAAAAAGAAGTGAAAATATTAATTGTGAATAAAGTTACTTTGACACTTGCAGAAATAAGTAGCTTGCTGATCCTTCTAAAAGGTACTGGATGATTTTTACAAGAGCTTAAAGCTGTCTAATAATATTAGAAACTACTCGAGATTTGCTTCTAAAGACTATTTTGCTTTAAGAGATCCTTCTGGAATGCAAGTGATGCATCCGAACAATGTGAGTCCTTGCCATCGTGTTACAGGATGTACAGCCCAAGGCAGGACAAAAAGCTTGGAGACGAGGCAGGTCTTAGAGTTGGGAAGAGCTGGCTCCAGATGTGCATCTTAGCGCTATGGCCTGGAGTGATTTCAGTGAGCCTCAGTATCGTCATCTGTGAAGTGGAGGTAATAATAGAACCCGCCTGACAGAATCACTGCACTTGCTCGGTGAGATCGTGCGTCTAAAGCTCTTTGCACAGTTCCTGGACCAAGGGGAGTACTTAGTAAACAGTAGCAACGGATAGCAGTGGTATTATTATTATGTGGAAATCTGGTGTTTCTGACTGCCAGAGTGTCTGGATGCTCATTTGGAGGCAAGTGGAGATATTTTAAGAGACAAGATTCAGACTAGGTATTTGTGAATTTGGTAATTCACATGGTTATCACCTTTTGTGGACCCCAAGAGAGCTTCATATTTGTCCAGACATGCAAGAAATCTTGAGTCAGCCGATGTGCTTTGGAAGAACAGATGAATACATTAGAGCCGTTTTTGTTTCTAGATCCTGCTCTGTATCCACTCTCTCTGACAAGACCATAATGCCCCTGAGTTGTGATTCGTGGAATCAGATTTTCTAACCTGAGACAACAGGTTCAGTTCAGAGCTATCATTCTCCAGTGAGGAGCCCAATTCAAGACATTGTTAGAGCTAACAGACCCCCAAACTTCAGCCCTCTGGGATCCACTGTTAGGTAATACAGTTGTTGGGGCATGTCAAACTCTTAGAACAGTGACCAGCATCTTGAACATGCTCAATAAATCATGCTGCTACCACCGTTATTGTTGATCCTTAGTAACGCCATCTTCATAACATTTATCATCTTGCTTCTTGACCAAACTACAAAGCTTCTGGTTGGGGCCAGACCAGAACCCAGTGCAGTGTAACTTAGAGTCCTTTTGGGAGCAGGGTCATTCACAAAGCAAGAGGAAGTACCAACCAAGCCAAATCTGGTGCTTTTAAGGAGACCCATGGTGGATGGACACAGGAAGATGCTTCTACGATTAAGCCTCGATAGCCTCTACCTTGTTTTAGCTATTAGATTCTCGTTTACTCATGATGAAGAGGATTAGAATACTATTAGGTGCCTCATTTTCTTTGAATTATTTGAGAGCTGGAACTAATAATTATTTATAAAGAACTTTATATTCATTGTCTTATTTAATCCTCCTCATCTGCGCTTCCCAGTTGGTAGGTGGGTGCATTTACAGGTAATTGGAGATACTGATACTCTTTGCCCTTGGGGACAGCCAGACCCACCCAGCCCAGCTAGTCACCTCTGGCTACTCTCGCTAATAATCAGCATTTTCTAAGTGTGCTGAGAGGAGGGCATAGCAACTCTGGGAGGTAAGTATTTCAAGATAAGGAAAAAAACCTGAGGCAAACAATTGGCCCAATATCTCACAACAAGTTAGTGTGTAGGACCAGGCACTCTTAATTCTGGTGTTCCTCCAGGCTAAGTTTGCCACACTGTCCTTGACTTTCCCACATCTCCGGGTCCTCCCTTCAAGCATAGCATGTTATCTTAATTTACGATTATTTTTTTACATCACTGTAATACCAGACCCCTCCACCAAACAGCACCTTGAGCGATGAGACTATGGCTTACTCAGCCTTGGGACCCTAGCACCTAGAAGAGTACTCGGCACATGGAAGATACACTTAAAAATATTGAGTGAATGAAAGAGGAAAGGGATTTCCACCAAATGTCATGTCTATTTCATTTTGCCATACTGTTTCTTCTAAATAATTAAAAAAAATTTATTCCCTAAATAGTTGGGTAGATATTAGCTCTTAAACCTGTATTATACACAGAGATGTTAGTGCATTACTATTTTAGAGAGGTTATGATAGAACGCTGAACTCATTTGGGGATGCCTTTATGTTATTAATGCCAAGGAAATGTTATTAATCAAAAAGTATTCATTAAATGCATGTAGAATATCAAGTGCTATTAGCGGGGTCATGTTGGGGGGGGGTGAAAAAAATGTACAAGGTGTTATTTCCATCCCAAATAAGCTTCAAAACTCATTGGGGAGATAGAGTGAATAGAGACAAGACATAATAATTAAGTGATCGTCTGTGAAAATTCCACAACAATGGAAAAAAACCAAAAAGAGGGGCTCAGATGAGATGGGTCTGGGATTTCAACTTTGTCACATACTAGCTGGGTGATCTTGGTTAAAAGACTTAATTTATTTGACTCTCAAGGTCTCTCATCTGTAGGATGGAGGATATGAACCCACAAGGTTGCTGTGAGGATGTGTGGGAAAGCTCTTGCTGCAGTGTTAAGAACATGACAATCATTTACTTCAGTCATTTGGAAAATCTGACAGCATTACCTCTGTGCAGATCGTTTTGTGTGAGCTGGGGATACAGTGGTGAGCAAAACAGATAAAATGCAGTCCCTTCCCACGTGGGGCTTGCTTTCTGATGGGGGAGACAAAATTAATCCAATTGTCACATAAGGCAATATAAAAGTATGGCTGTGTTAAGTCCGGTGAAATACAAGTTCATGAGGCCAGAAGAGAACATTACATGGAGGCTTCTAAGAGAAGACCTCTCTAAAGAAGTGACATTTCAACTAACATCTCAAGGCTAAGTGAGAGTTACCCAGGCCAAAGGGTGCAGGGGGGAGGGAGCTTTGCAAGCCAAGACGTGGAGGTCTTGATGGGTTTGAGAAACAGAGAGAAGACCATCGAGGCTTAGAATAGAACAAAATGGGGGACCATTAACTCAGAACTTCCTTTCTCCTGTCCTCCAAACTACACTGGTATTCAGACAAGAAAGACTACTAAGAGGTTCCGCAGAGGGAGAGTTTGCATTATGTACAGGAGGGGTGGGATGTGTTGACTCCAGTCATGGAAGGGGGAAGACAACAGAAGGCTTGAATTCCTGGAGAGACAAATTGCAGGAGCAAGTGTTCAGGGGCCCGGGCTGGTTGAGTGGCATCCCTGTGCCTGGCATAATTTGGACTGGCATGCCAAGATCTAAGAGCTAAAGGGCACTGCAAGGAGGGAGTCTTGCATTCATTTCTCTGTGGTCTTGGGCATGTTGTTTGACTTCCCCCCTTGGTTAAAGATACATGGATGTGAAAGTGGTATATAGTTAATATCTTGTAAGCTCATATATCTTCTTTTATTTTCTGCTTTCCACTGCCTTCCCCCCTGCCCCCGCAACACATTTCCTTTTATTGTAGATGAACCCCTGATTAAAACACTGGCTAACAGACAACACATCAACTGTGTTGCCCACAGATGGAAATTTTTAAATACTAGTTTAGGGCTATCTTTAAAAACAAAAAAAAACAAAAAAACAAAAAAAAAACCTCTTGCTTGGCATGCAAATGCTTCCTTCATGTGTGGAATATCATTCTTGTTCAAAATCTCCGTTATGTAAATTGCATTTAGCCACATCTGGCCGGTGTTAACATGAAAGAGGTGAGTGATGTTGAGTATGCAAGATCCTCCAAGAGATTCAGATGGTGAATAACTTCATTAGGGTGCTAATGACCATAAAACCTAGTTGTTATTGATCTGTCCTCCGTGGAGAGATCTACTTTTCTGCCTGATCTCAATTATTATGGTTCATAATACAGAGATCAACACTGGGTTAGCCTGCTGCCCCTGTAATAATTTGTATTAGCTCCATCTTTGTATTGACATACAACTTAATTCAGACACTATCATCAGTTAGTTATCAGAGTATCTGGTAGAGATAGTCGCTTACTTTTCAGCAAAATGCAGTCATCCTTCGTACTCATACTGTGCTTTATAGCAATACATCTCTGGCTCCCCTGAACCCTTAACATAACATTTTTTTCTTTTCTCTGCATGGCTCTTGCAATCTTAAGTCTTCCATGCTAGACCTTTGTGAGAAAAACATTATCTCTGGCCATAATCTCACTCCCAAACTCCAGTCCTGTCTTTTCAAATGCCTGCTGGATATTTTCATCCCCAAAATCACAACATCATGGAAGGGTCAAGAAGAGGCAATGATTTGGATCCAGAATGAGCTGTGGCTGTACAAGAGGATACCATAGCAGTCTACAGAGAAATAAAGTCACTACACACTGGTCCAGCAGGGAGGGAACCAGAAGTACCCCAACTTCTCCCTCTTCTAATCACACAAATGGAAACTCATCCCACTTTCAGAATAAGCTCCTGCAGGCCCTATCTTGCTTTAGCAAACACAATCTCAGAGTCATCCAAGGCTCAATACCTTGGTATTATTTTTAACTCTTCCCTCCCCTTTCTCCAGTCTACTAGTCAACTATAATATCTGATAGATACCTCTCTACTTACATTTCTCTAATGTCTCCTAAATATGGCCCTTCATCTCTGTTGCTATAACTGCAATCCCACTTCCAGTCCTCATTACTTCTCATTTAGCTTATTGTAAGTGCTTCTTAATGGCTTTCCCCATGTTTCCTCCTTTCTTACACAGAGCTGAGATGACTCAGTCTTTCTGAATTGTAGAAATGATCCCATCGTTCCCTGTACAAAGACATTTAGTGGTCCCCACTGACTTTGAGACTGCTGGATATTCTCCATACCCCTCCAGATCCACCCTACTCTTCTCCATTTTGCTTTTTACTCTGGGAATCAGACTTGACCATTTCAGTGGGTCCTCTGCCATCTGGTTTCTTGTTGGCTTCTGCTTCCTTCAATAGCTAGCTCAAGGGTGTTTGGCCATCGTTTCTGAGTTTACCTTAACCTTGTCCATGCCTTATAAATGGTCCCTTTTAAAAATTTTCTTTATATACTCCCTTTTGAATGTACCTTCTGTTTTCTGCTAGGTCGCTGACAAGAATAATACACTGAGCGAATACTCCTCAGTGAAGCATCAAAAGCCCTCCGTAGCTAGGCACCCTCCTTCCTTTCTGTCTTGGTTTTCATTCCTATCTCGGTAGACCTTAAATCCCATTCAGAATGAACTAGTTCCTATTTCGTGTACTTATTCTGACCCTGCTACTTTGGTGCCTTTACACCAGTGGTGTGCTGGTAAATGTTTAACAGCTAGCTCTCCAAAAGATAAGCCCAAATCTGCAGTGTTCGCCAATTTCTGTGGTGTAAATACATTCACTTAGAACAATTTTAAGCTAATAATGTAATGTCTCTAAACTTGGATTTGGAAAGAAATGCTCATGATTGGCTTAGGATCCCACTGCTTTGCATCCAACTTCCTCTCCACCTTGGATGCCCTGCTTCACCCCCACCCCGTCCCCCCTCCCCACACCCACAGCACTTCACACAGAAGAGTTCCTCAATCAGCTATGCTAGTTCAATTCTATCATTCCTTTGAAGGGTTAAACAGCCTAATTGCCAGCCACATGCTGATGGTAATACTTCTGAATCTTGAATTTTCTCATGAGTGCTAACAAGAGAAATGTTAGGGGCTTGTTAGGTTTTTGAGACTTAAAAGTCCTGAAGCAAACATAAGCTACCTGTTCATATTTTATCCCAAGTTGCTAAAGCTTGCTCCTTAAAGTTGCTAATTCTCCAAGAAAATAATTCTTTTCTTTGGTCTTGTGTTCAAATTATGTCTTCATTATCCTCACTTAAATATAATTTGAAGTAAAAATGAACCAATATTAAACTATATGTCATCACTATTATAACCGTTTGAACATTTCACAGTTTAAGTGGTGTACTCTTAAACCTAAAACTCTACAGAAAGCTTTTAAGGTGCATATTAGTCCTAGATAGATAACACAGTACTGCAATTTATTTTAAAATGCATTTTATTAAGAAATAACCTTTTTATTTTAGTCAACCTTTCTAAGAGATAACTTTAATTTTGCTTCATTAAAAATGTGATTCCTATGTTTAAAGTTCAAAAAGTAACTAGTTTTTATTAGAAAACTAGGAGGCAAAGAAATAAAGGTGATCTTATAACGGCACTGAATGATTTTATATTTTAATGGTTATGAGTGGCAATATAGATATTTAACTAAAACCATTCTTTTTACTTTTAATTTAATACGACACATGAATTGAAGAGAGACTATACAATGCATTATGATTTACAATGCCTGCTGGCGTTTTAATGTTCTCAGCTGTTGTTTTGCACCATTGATTACACAAAGCCTAAACTGTGTAATTAAGGACCATCCCACTAATGTGCACTGGTGGATTTATGGCATCCAGGTCATGGACGATCTGAGCACTTTGAGTATTGGACCATTAGTTTCAAAGCATATTAACATAGGCAAACACATTGGCATCAAGGAGAATCTATAATAAGAAACTATTTCAAGGAGGTAGCTTTCATCTGATTTTAATTTACCAAAACAATTTAAAAACCTGATTACCAGAAATTCTAATTAACTAGAATTTTTTTCCTCTGGAGTCCACTTACAGGAGAAAAGGGGAAATTGGAAGAAAATAAGTTAATAACCAAGTCTTTAGATTTAAAAAAAAAATTCCAATATAAGTTCATTATCAGGGTCTTGAAGAAAAAAATGTCTTCTAAAAAACCAAAAATTTAACCACTCTTATCAAAGGCAAGAAAGTGGGTATTAAAGATTAAATCTAAAAGCTTTCTAGGAAACCTTTGAATTTGCAAATTCCCTGAGCCTAATCTTCTGGTTAAACCAAGGTTCTACTTGACAAGTTAGTTTTCTTATATGTACCTGTGAGAATGCTGCAGTGCACTGACAATATTTACTGGAGGTCCAATGAGATCATTGAGGCAGGTGGGTCCACACAGAGTTCTGACTTCAGCATGTAACAGTCTTGGGTTTAATACCAGCTTCTTCACCAAATCGCTGTGGGAATTCTGGTGAGGCACTTAATCTCTGAGCCCTAAGGTCATTTATAAAATGAGAATAATCACATCTGCCTCCACTGGGTGCTATGACAATGCAGCACGTAAGGCACTTTCCACCATGCTGTCCCCCTTGCTCTATATCCTGCTCCCCATCCCTGGCGTTTGGCCATTTTGACGCTGTTCTTAGAGAGCCACTGTGGCCCCTAAGCCTTCAGAGGGAAGGTCTGAACAAGCAGGCACACTTTACATTATATTCATCCTCTCCTAATGATGAAGAAAGTCAAGTTCTTTGAGTCTTTATTAGAACAGTCATATAAAAATAGTCGAGAAAAAGAACTTGAAACCAGGTTTATTTTAAGAGTTCAGGAACAGATGGCTTTATTTTGCTTCTTTGAAAGAGATGGCATTCTGTAGAAACACAATGTGCTTAAGGTCTATCAAGTTGAAGGGCAGATCCTGTCACTCACCCAAATACTGCAGTCTGCAGTCTTTAACCTTGAGCAGCAGGAACTCTTATGCTATAGATATGTACACTCTGTATATTGGTCTCCAAATTTTAAAGGAACATTTTAATGTGGAAGGGATATATGTTCTTGACGTTTTCTCAGTCTAAAGTTCAAACTGCACTTAGTCTTCTAATTGGCAAACTGTAAGCAGTCAGATTCTTTAGAGAAATATCACTAGATCAGAGCTAAAATACAGGCTCCCATCTTAAGGACATTGGATGTTTTCATTTTTTAAATAAAAATTTTATGAAAATGTCAGTTAGCTAATAAAGATTACTACTGGAAATAAGTATAACAGAAGATAGTACAGAACTCTGTTTGAGCAAAGAAAAATGCAAGAAATATTCTGAAATGCATGCGAAAATGTTTGCCGTTCTTTTTGATGAGAAGTTATTTCCACTATTACAAACTACTCTCATTCAATCTGGGAGCAAAAGAAAATCTGATACAGTCTAATAGAGTTGCTTGACTTGGTTGGCATCCAGAAATCTACAGTGTTGGTGTTAGCAGCCTACATATTGGCACTTTCAGTACCAACGATGATCTGTTTTTCCATTGGTCTCTCTGTAGTTCTGAATGTATAATCAAGAACCATTGTAGCAACTGGCTCTTTATGCAGCATTTATTAACATGGCATGGTAAAAGCTTTGCAGTGAAAATACTAAGCAATATACTGTGAAGTACTTAAAAAGAAGTAATGAAACGGAGCCTTCTAGGCATATTAAGGCTGCCAAACTAAAGATTTCACATTTATTTAACATTTAATCATGTCAGTAATTACAAAGCAATTATTTCATATAGACATAGTACGAGAGGAGAATTAGAATAATTTGTAAAAAGACTAAAATTAATTGATTTCATGGTAGTTTTTATATCACTGCACTTGCTAGTACTAAAAAGGAGCAATAAAAATAGCCCAGTTGTTGGTTCCTGTTTTGTTCTGTTTAGCCTTCTGTCAGTTTCTCAAGTCACTAATGTTAAATTGCTACTTTATGATTCCAGTTATGCAAACAGCTCATTTTTTACAAAGAAAGAAAGAAAAAAAAAAAACCCTTGATCCTACAAGTGTTATAAACAGAAAAAAAACATTTTTTCCCCATCTTCCTTTGCCTGTCTTAGAATCTCAGACTTAAAAGGGATTTGAAAGACCGTAGGGTCAAGAATTCTTCAAACTGTACCTGGTGTATGATTTTCAAAATATTAGGGGAAAAGTGATTTTGGCATAGAGCTGAGATAGTTCATGAGTAAGTATTAGTCTTGCTTTCTAAGTCCTGGAGAGGAAGCTGTAAAGATCATCGAGTTTACCACAGCTGTTAAAATTAAGAATGGGTATTTCCCTCTCCATAAGATGTACAGGCAATGGTAGAAAACAGCTTCTTTTCATATGCAGTGGGGAGGAGGGTGAGGACAGTCAGCACCTTAAATGGCTAATAAAATAAGCATTTATATAAACATAATTAGGAAAGTAGCTTATACACACGCAGCACTGTAGTATTTTCAGGACTGCTATGGTAAAGTACCAAAAGCTAGGTGGCTTAAACAAAGGAAATTTACTGTTTCACAGTGCTGGTGGCTAAAAGTCTGAAATCGAGGTATCAAGATATCAGCAGGGTCTCGCTTCCTGTGAAACTTACACAGGAACCCTCCCTTGCCCCTTCCTAGCAAGGAATTTGGGGGTTGGCTGGCAAACTAGTGCTCCTTGCCTGGTAGCTGCCTAACCCCAATCTCTGCCTTCACTGGCAACGCACTGCCGTCTCAGTTGACGTGTTTTCCCATCCCTTTTCTTCTCGTGGGAAATAGATAATTTCCTGAGTTTTCAAAAACCATTTCCACCTTTCCCACCATAATATGAATTTGCCTTGCTGGTTTTTACAATTACTCTTATCTCACATCTTCTGCAGTTATCTCTCCCAAGGGTATGATCCAGAAAAGACAAATCTTTTTGATGGGAGGCAACTAAAATGCCTAAAGCACAGAAGAGATAAGGGTATTATCACCTAAAGACTCGTTCATTCAGCAGCCATTTTTTGAGTGCTCACTCAATACGTAGCACTCCACCAGGCACTGTGTAGCAAACACCATCAAAAAAAAATTCTTAATTTCTAAAGTTTCGTACATTCAACCTTGTCTTTAGGAAATATGCAGAGGATCATGGCACTTGCTACAGGGTTAAACAGTTTTGGTTAGTTTTTTTCTATGCAAAATGTTCTGTGAGGAGTACTACTTTCAAAGATGGTAGGGAGAACAATGGTGCACTCTGATACTTGGTTTGAACATAGATGCTCTAGTCTGATGAATAGAGCCTTATCTTGAGATTCTAGACAAAAGAATTCTTTCTTTATGAATTTCCTTCTGGAATCAAATTATGACCCTTGTTAAGAGTGCATTGGCTTTCCTGCGTTTCCTTTTTGTACTCCATCATCCATACACTTGTTTGAACAGGTGGACTTAGTTCTATGGAGTGCTGGGCCCCCTACGTGGAAGACTGTCAGAAATGTATTTTGTGTGTATATATCTTGTTTGTTTCTGCCAACATTTATTGAACACTCACAGGCCAGGAGCTGTGTTAGGCACAGTGCCTACCAAGAGGAATAGTATACAACCTTGGACCTGAATTCTATACTAGCGTGGAGTCTGGGTCACCTCTAGGAACACTTGGATAAATGAGTAGAGGAAGGAAACAGAATGGCTTACACCAAATCCAAGTCAACCCACGTCTTTGCAGTTATCAGGCCAAGGCCAACATTCCTGCTGGACCCTCTGGGTGGTAAGAGGGCAGAGCAGAGCCAGGATAGCTGAAGGCTGGAGTATTTAAACCTGGTCTGCATCAGAGCCCTATGCGGAGCTTCATACACCCAGACCCTATCCCAGACCTACTTCATCAAAATCTCCACAAGGCATGAAAATCTGCATTCTTCAACAGATCCCTCGTCTAATGAACAGCAAAGTTTGTAGATCTAGGGCTCTGCTGCCTGATAATGGTAGCTGTTGGCCACATCCAGCTGTTTCCATGTAATTGAAAAGGTGAAATAGAAATTTTAAATTGCAATTCTCATTCATACCTGCCACATTTCATGTACGCTGTAGCTGCTCAATAGCTACCCTATCCAGAAGTACCAATACAGAACACTCCAGTCATCAGAAGGTTCGTTGTGTTGCACAGCGCCAGTGGAGCTGCCACAGGTTGGCCACTGGAACCCGCCTTCCCAAGTATCCATATATCTACTCACCCCTTCCTTCTGACATCGATCTTATTTTGCAGTCACTTGTGTATCTGTCTTACACTCTCCCTATAGGATTATGAATTCTTAAAGGGCAGGGTCTGGTCTTTCTGGCCCTGTGACACAGTAAACACCCAATGTGTATTTGTTTAATTTAATTAAATTTAGCAAATTAAATTAGGTACCAGTTTATTAGACCTCTTCTGCTTTTAGACTGAATCCTGATTTCCTTAGACGCTGGAAAAAAAGATGAATCAGAGCAGGATTTTCCTAAATCACAAGCATTAGGGTGGATAGGGAGCAGATATGTGCTAAATTGCAAGCTTCTTTTCTTCTTTTTTTAAATAAAAGTATGACTACTAAAAGCATAGGGTTCATATCAGCCCAAATGTAGGAGAGACCTAATAGGACTGTGAACATTTGCAAGCTTCAAATTGTCATACTTGGGGATCCGAAAAGCACATTTTAATTGATTCAGTCAGTTATTTAATTTATCTACTGAGTGCCTACTATGTAGATGCCAGGCCAGTATCATTGTGAACAAGACAGAAACAGGGTCTCTACCCCGTGAAACTCACTTTCGTCCTGGCAGATTGAAATATTGGCAAGGACCCTCCTACCCAGACAAGCTGAGACAGTAGAGGAGCCAGATTTGGGCCCTGGACTCAGATGCCTGGATTCACACAGAACCTGCACCACTTTGCTGGCTTCAAGATCTTGGCCAGCTTGTTTCATTTTTCTGAGTCGCCATTTCATCATCCATAAAAATAGAAAAATTAATGGTTCCCACACCATAGGCTTGTGAGCATTAAATAAAATAATTTATGTAAAGTGCTTACAGCAGTGCGTGTTGCACTGGAAGAGCTCACTGCTATGAGTAAGTACTGACTGCTCAGCCAAAGCGACCCCACAACAAGAATCAGATGTAAAAATGGGAAGCGTCTATTCAAGGCTAGAAAATATTTCATTATTTGGAAAAGATGCTTCCTATCTTTCT
This sequence comes from Camelus ferus, assembly GCF_009834535.1. Lineage (NCBI taxonomy): Eukaryota > Metazoa > Chordata > Mammalia > Artiodactyla > Camelidae > Camelus > Camelus ferus. Next base: position 2,414,001 of record NC_045712.1, on the reverse strand, counting down.
TGGGCTAACAATCTAACTCACTTTGCTTATTCTTTACATCTTTGCACTCAGAGTAACTAAGATCAATATATAGATGTGTTGCTAAATGCCCATCCTTTGCTTTATTCTTTTGTTTGTTTGTTTGGTGAAGGATTGAACTCATTTGGGACACTTATTTCCAAGACAATGAGAAAAGGAAATGGTTTGGTTGTCATTCAGTCTCTCTGAGTGTAGAGAGGTATATGCACTTTTTAATATAGTGCTTGCAAAGGAGAATTCTTCAAAGAGATTTACCATTAAACAGCAAAACCAAAATCCTAAGTAACTAGCATGCAAAGATTTAATTAGCATTATCTCATTAAAATAAATGTGTGACCTTTTTTTAATTCCAAAAATGACATTGCTTTTGAAGATACAATCTTGTAAATAAGCTGGGAAAGAGGGAGAATTGAACTTTGAAGGCAGTCATGTGATAATTGGGGAGTTTGCAGGTTGAGCCTTTTCTGAGTCCTGCCCATTGTTTAGTCTGAGGGGAAAGGAACCTGCTTATACACCTGTAGTTCATAATAAAATAAAATAAAGTAAAAATTGTGGGACCGACCAAATTCTCCTGTAAGATTCAATGCAAACCAAACTGTAAAACTACTCCTGTGCCTTTGCTCTAAAGCCTTTCTAGTATTCTAGAAATCTGTTCTGTCCTTAACTGAGGGATAGATGTCTCACTGGTACCCAAGCTCTTTGTCAAAGAGATGAACCATCCCTAGTTGCTCACTGTGATCTATCGAGCTCCAGCCATTTGGGAAGAATCTGTATTGCCTTTAGGAGTTATAAATGCTATACTCTAGATACTTCATCGACAGTCCCATTCAAAGTCAGGGGTTCTTTGGGATGATCATGTGACATGTGGGAGGTAGTGTTTAAGGCATGGGCTTTGGAGCTAGGCTGTCTCAGTTTCAATTCTGCTCCATCACTTTCTAGTTGTATGTCCTGAGCAAGTTACTTAATATCTCTATGCATTGGTTTCTTTAGTTGGAAAAGGGACAATCATAGTTCCTATCTCCCAAGGATGTTGTGAGGGAAAAATAAGCACCAAATAAGGGCTGAGTTTAAGAGAGAGAGAGAGAGAGACAAGAAAAGAAAAAGAAAGCTATCCCAGATAATTCTCAAAAATGTATTAATTTCCTTGTTGGAAGAATAGATATTAACTTAGGTTTTCAGCACATGACTCTAATTTCCTAAGTTGAGAACTCCAAAGGAAATGTATGATTATTGAGATTCTACTATGTACCAGGCACTGCTCAAGACATGTTCTTTATTTAATCCTCACAACACCCACAACCCTATCCCCTTCCAACAGATGAGGAAACCAAGGCCCAGAGAGTTGGACTAATTTGCCCAAGGCAACGTAGGTAGTGCCAGTATACGGCCCTAGCTCTGTCTGCCTCTTTAGATCATTTCTTTAAAAAAAAAAAAAAAAAAAAGTGAAACACACTTTCTCATAAAAAGCCAGAATCAAGCATTTTGCTTTTAGTCATAAGGAGTGCTGCTTACGTGGGTGCCGTTAAGAGTAGAAACCCAGAAAAGAGGTGTTAAATGCCTAAAACCCTGGAGCTGACAGAGCCCTAAACATCATCTAGGTTTGGCCCAATTTCAGCACTTGCAGGCAAGAAAGATGGCCAACGTGATCAGAGCTGGAGGCAAAACCAGAGCTAAGAACTCGGGTCTCCTAACTGTCAGTCCAGTGCTCCGATCTCTGTACCCTCTGATTTTTGAGCTACCTCCAGTTCAGAATTAGATAGAATTGGGGCATGAACCTTACGTCCTTTACCCAGTCTTGTCTGAGATCTTGGACAAGTGCCTTGACTTCTCCAAGAAAAACAGGGATGATCACACTTTATACCAGATACATATGTCACTCACTATAGTGGTTAGTACGTAGGAAGCCTTTTATTGAAATAAATCTATTTATAAAGTTAACTATATTCACATCATTATTGTACTGTTCACAAGGCCTCTCCTATCTTGAATGCCCACTTCCAACTCCTACTCATTTTTCAAATCCACTTTAACACTTCTTACATTTGAATATATCTATGCCCTTACAGAGCTGGCAACACACAATCCATCATCAAATTAAAAGAAGTTTAATATATGCATTTTACAAATTAAACTTGTGATTTGGCCGTGCCTATGTAGAACAGATCAACCATTATAATAAATTCACTGCCATGTTTAAAAAAAATCAATGAACATTGTTAAGCTGACCTGACTTAATTTTTTGGAATAAGTTGGCCATCAGCATGATTGATTGAGCTGTCCACCCTACCCACCTACCTACCTAAGCAAAGGTCAAGATGGAGGTTACTAAACATGCCACTGCACTCTTCCCAAATTGAATGATGTTTTCCTATGCTTCTAATAAATGGTAACTGATTAATGGAGTGCTAGAGGCCAACATTCTTCAAAGGGTCTTGGACCCTACCCATTCAGACCCTGCCAGAATATGAATTTCAACTAACCTTAGACTAAGTGAAGCGGTGCAGAGTTCTGTAAAGGATCCTGTATTTGGAGAATAGAAATGCAGTCAAGCTTGGCCTCCAAATACGTGACCTTACCTCTCTGAGGTATTCTCCGTGAAATGAGAGGTTGTTTTAGATGTGCCAGGTGATCTCCAGGGCCTTTAGCCAGCTTTCACAGTTTGTGTTTCTCTCATTTCACAGGGAGGCTAGCCTGCTTGCTTTAGATCAGTTGAAGCCAAATCAGAATCTGAAGTAGATGTCATTCCCCTGCGCTCTTCCACAAGCACCTTCCCCACCATGCCAAGCCACCTACTTAGATCTGGATTCATGCCATCTGGCTCTGTCTGGGCTTTTGGCTTTCACTTTTCTTTTGCTTTTTTAAAACTTCTTTTGTAATTCTTCAGTCCGTGTAGTCCCAGCCTGTCCTGTTTACTGTGCCTGGCCAACCCTCCTCCAAGGGCTAATGTGCTGGCCGTGCCCAGTTTCCCCTCAAGAGCTGCATGAATTGTGGCCTCAGCTTATAGCTTCAGCTTGGAGACCAGCTGCACCTTTGAGCTTCGCCCAGAGGTGCTGGCTGATACTGCACCTGTAGTGTGACGGATTCACCCCGGCCCAAAAGAGGAAGGAAAAGGAGGGGAAATCAAAAGATCACTTGTGTCCAACCTCAGCTTTACACACTAGTGCATTTGTACCGCCCAAGCAAACCAGAGAATTGTTGAGTCCTTATTAATTAAGAATAACAAATACACAAGAACAAAATAAAACGAGGGAAAGGACAATCAATTTTTTTCTCTGGGAACCAGAAAAACCAAAACAGAATTTTCAAGTGGTCAGGTCAGGAAATGCTGAATTAGGGATCAAGGCACTTGGTTATTATTTTGTTCCTCTGTCAATTAACTGCGTCATCTTGGATCACCTAGGGGTCTCTGAGGTTCTGCCATGCTTTAAAAGTAGGTCTTCCCAAAAGAGAGGAGTGTAAAGTGAATTTTGGTAAATGTAATGCTTTTTTAAAAAGCGGTAAAAAAGTTTTCTTCAGAACAAAGATTCACACCATAATACACTGAATTTCTAATCATATATTTTCACATGCGGAGTATTTGCCAATAATATTTGAAAATTAATATCTGCTTATCAAATACTCCCATTAGCTAAGCATTATTGGTTATAACTGTTTTTATATTTCAATAATTCAGAGATTACAAACTGGCCACATGCCATTAAAGGCCTCAGAAAGCAGACGAGTTTTTTTCCCTTTGTACAGTTATAAACATCCATGGATGACTTATGGAGGGCACACACTCTCCAGCTTTTTACATGACCGCTACTTCCTTCTGTGCACCACTCAACTGACTTTATGTTCCTAGCCCCTGAAGAAACTGCAGTTTGAGATCTTGGCATAATCAAACTACATGCCTCCGTAACAATTTAATAACCAAAAAAGGGAAAGAAAAGAAAGAAGGGAGGGAAAGGGGATAGGGAGGTCAGAGGAAGAAGGGAGGGCAGGAGGAAAATGGTGGGAAGTGTGGTTTTCATGACACTGGAGAAGGGGCTGGTAAGATGACTTCCTGAGGTTCATTTTGACCTAGGAAGCTCTGACTATCTTTCCTCTCAACCCACTTACTGTAAGATAAAAAAAATAGGACACAAAGTCACTGGACTTGCTCAAGGTCACCTAGAAAGTTTGTGGTAAAGCCAAATTTAAGGATCCTTTCCCGGGTGTCCTCATTCTGTTGCTCGGCCCACTCACACACCATGCTGCACTGCTTGCTGATGAATAATGTGGGCTCTCAGGAACAGTTCCTTATGCAAAAGAGCCTCAGCAAGCTCCATTATGTCCTTGCAAGGGGATGCACCTTATTGCTTCCTTAATGCATTATGGAGACTATTATAACTCTTCCTCCCGCACGCACCCTCCATCTGCGATCACTAACACACACTACAGGGTGCTTTGCTTTGGATAATGTGTGAACAAGGAACATAATTTTGGAAAATGGTTGGAGAAAGAAATCTAAAAGTCAGAAAGGGTCAGGGGCCAAAAGAAAGTCTAAGAAACTAATGTCTTTTAAAATAGTCCATGCAGATTCAGCGTTCAGAATGCATTTGCAAGACCTTCTTTCCTTCCCAGGGGAAATAAAATACACCTTCCATAAGGAGTTTGTGGTAATCTCTCTCTCTGGGTCTACCTCCACTGGTCATCTACATCATTAGAAACCTCTGGCCAGATCCTTTTCAGAACTTGTAGTTGTTAATACCACAAGAGGCACCCACTGCTGATTTCCACTACTCATTCCTTGCTTTCATCCTCAAGGCCCATAAAGAGACCCAGAGTCAAACATCAAGCCTGTAAATAATAATGGCTAACCTCTCTTGAGCACTTGCTATGCCAAGCCCTCTGCCAAAAGCTACACATTTAACATCTCATCCTAATCCTCTCGCCACCCTTGGAAAAGTAGGTTCTATGATATTTATTCTCTAAAAGAAAGGAATCAGACATTGAAAGCTTCAATAACTTGCCCAAGGTCACAGAGCTAAATCTGAAACCAGGTCTGTTTCTCCAGAAGCCACACTCCCAACTCTGTGCTAAGCTTCTGTTTGAGAAAGCTTAATATCCTTATGTGTCTAACAATCAGCCACTTACACCTGCAGCAGAAGTCAAGGCAGCCTCAGACACAGGGGGAATCCCCCTGGGAGGTCAGTCCATAGCGTGGAGTTTCGCTCTACATTGCCAGAAGGAAGGAACAAAAATCCCGTTTCTCCATTATTGAAGCCATCCCCAAAAGAAAATAAATAAATCTGGATCCTGCATGAGCCCTGGATCTATCTGGGAACCCACAGAGCTAAAAGAATGATTTTTCTGAACATTCCGTACATGGTGTGAATTTGGCCACCACAGAAACTTTGCGTAAAAGTACATGTCCTATGAAGGCATTTTCTTTCTTCATATTTTAGGGGATCAAGATTTTAGTTCTTCATTGTTAAGATTAACAATGTCTATGAGATGATGTTAATTTCCAGGGTGGGTGTTTGTGTTTCATAATTTGCTTGCCTACATTGGGCTGTAATTTAGCCCTAGTACAATATTTGGTCTCTGGATTTCTAACAATATTAATTCCACTAACATTGGTGAAAAATACAATGGAAATGGTAAACAAGAGTACCTTCAAAATAATTAGAAATAATTAGAAAAAAACCCTTTTTTTTCTAAATATGTGTCATACCCAAAAGTCTTAAAAGAGATTTGCTTATTCATTACTTCCCAAAAGCCCTGCAGGCTGAGAATGAGATTTAATGGCAAACTTGATGAGGTTCCAGAGATTCAAATAAAGATTTGAGGGCTCACTCTGTGTTGGACTTTTTCCCAGATTCTGGGGTGAGTACTTTCACATAGATTATTTTATTTAGATTTCATAATTTTCATATATGAAGTATGTGTAATTGGCCTTAATGTTAGCTATGGAAACTGAGACACAGAGAATGTATGTAGTTCATACAAGGTAACACTTCTCATAAGTGAAATCAGATGTAAATACAGATCACTTGATTCCCTCAGGACAGAATCTTTTCTGTGAGTTAAGAGCTATCTGGGTTTAATATAACTAGAATTCACATAACCATCATGTTCACTGTGCTTGGTTATTTCTTTCACCCAACTCCATAAGGACCTAATGCAGAAGGATCCTAGCTCAAAGTCCTACCAACTATTGTGATTTTATTAAACTAACATCCCGTCTGACGTTCCGTGGAAGAGATGGGGGAGAGTGCCAGTTTCACTGGTGATGACCACACAGTCCATTTCCTTCGAATTTTATATTCAGAGCAGAGTGTTCTAAACATGCATTATTGGAAAAAGAAGCATCAAATGTAATTATATAATTGATTGTGGGCCTCTTTGAGAGGCACCCCTTGCCAATTTTGGGCCTTTAAAGTCATGGTTTGTTACTTAAGAGATCGTTCCTTTAAACTGCCAGACTAACTTGTGGAAGATATTTTCTTCTCAAATTTGACCGACTTAGTCCAGTCAGCCCTAGAACAAAGCAATTTTACTTTAAAAAAAAAAATTATGACATTCATTTTTTATTTGTTGTAGAATTTAATATCATTAATTTGTACATGGGTGATAAAAGTTGGCCTGTGTTATAATTAATTTATTTTATTATAATAAAAAGCTGTAACATTAGATTTACCATCTTCCACTTTTAAGTGCACAACTCAGTAGTGTTAAATATATTCACACTGTTGTACAATAGACCTTTCAAACTTTTTCATCTTGCAAAACTCATACTCCACCCATTGAGCAGTAATCCTCTCTTTTCCCTCCCTACGGTCCTTAGCGACCACCTCTTTGCTTTATGTTTCTATGATTTTGACTATTTTAAATACTTTGTATGAGTGGAATCATACAATATTTGTCTTTTTGTGTCTGGCTTGTTAAGGTCTAGTGTAATGTCCTCAGTGTTTATTCATACTATAAATATGACAGGATTTTCTTCTTTTTTAAGGCTGCATAATATCCCACTTCATGTATATGCCATCTTTTCTTTTTCCATTCATCTGTCAATGGACATGTGCGTTACTTCCACCTCTTGCCATTGTGAATGATACTGCAATTTACTGGTGTACACATATCTCTTTGAGATCCTGGTTTAAATTCTTTGGGATACATACACAGAAGAGGGATTACTGGATCATATGGTAATTCTGTTTCTAGTTTTTTGAGGAACTCTTTTTCCATTCCAACCAGTAGTGCACAAGAGTTTTAATTTCTCCACATTCTTACCAAAAGTTTGTTATTTTCTGTTCTTTTGACAGTGGCTATCCTCTTGGGGCCCAACTTCATTCTTTGGCATGTGGGTATCCAACACCATTTGTTGAAGAGACTATCCTTTCCCCATTGTGTAGTCTGGGCACTCTTGTCAAAGATCATCTGATCATATATGGAAGAGTTTATTTCTGGGTTCTCTGTTTCATTGGTCTATATGTCCATTTTTGGTTCTTCTTGTTTTTAGAATGTTTTGAAATCAGGAAGTGTGAGGCCTCCATCTGTGTTCTTCATTTTCAAGATCGTTTTGGTTACTCAGGGTTCCTTGAGATTCCATATGAATTTTAAGACTTCTTTTTCTATTTCTGCAAATACTGCCATTTAATAGGGATTGCACCAAATTTGCAGAACACCTTGGGTAGACAGACATTTGAACAATATTAACTTTTCCAATCCATGAACATGGAATGTTTTTCCATTTATTTGTATCTTTTATTTCTTTTAGCAATGTTTTGTAGTTTTCAGTGTACAAGTCTTTACCTTCTTAGTTGAGTTTAATCCTAAGTTTTTGTGGGTTTTTTTGATGCTATTGTAAGTGGGATGCTTTCCTTAATTTCCTTTTTTAATGAGTCTTGGTTAGTGTATACAAACCCAACTGATTTTGTGTACTGCAACTTTGCTTAAATTGTTTATTAGTTTTAACAATTTGGGCTCTCTTTGTATGGCATCTTTAGGGCTTTCTAAAGAACATATTATCTGCAAACAGGGATAGTTTTACATCTTCCTTTCCAGTTTGGATGCCTTTTATTTCTTTCCCTTGTCTAATTGCTCTGGCTAGGACTTCTAGTACTAAATTAAATAGGAGTAGGCATCCTTGCATTGTTCCTGCTTTTAGAGGAAAAGCTTACACTCTTTCACCATTGAGTCTGATTTCAGGTATGGGCTTTTCACATAGGGTTTTTATTATGTTGAGGTTTTTTCTGTTTCTTTCTTTCTTTCTTTTTTTTAAGTATAGTCAGTTTACAATGTTGTATTAATTTCTGGTGTAGAGGTCTTTTTCTTTTGTTCCTTGTGGGTTGATTGTTTTTATCATGAAAGCATGCTGAATTTTGTCACATGCTTTTTCTGCATCAACTGAGATAATCATGTGGGTTTTGTCATTCATTCCGTTAATATGGGGTTTTATACTGATTGATTTTCATATATTGAATCATCTTTGCATTCTAGGTTTAAGTCCAACTTAGTCATGGTATATAATTCTTTTAATGTGCTGTTGAATTCAGTTTGCTTGTATTTTGTTCAGGATTTTTGCATCAGTATTCATCAGATATTGGTCTTTAGTTTTCTTCTCTTGTTGGAATGATGGATTTACTTTTAAACACTGTTCATGATTAGCTCCTGAGACATGACCTAGGTTTTAAATATATAAAAATGGTATACAGAGTCTGTGAAGCTTTGTTCTATGTATAATTTCATGTTCAAAAATTAGGCTGGGAAAATATGCTAAAGAGAATTCACAGTGGTATACAAATAGAAGCATCTTAAGCACCTTCTTTTGTGTTAAGGAAGGTTCACTCTCTGCTCCCAAAGGAGCCAAATGCAAATGTGGGAAAGGAAAATGTCTTCCCTCTGTGTTTGGTATGATAGCTGACATTCTGAGCTTGTGCATTGTATTTGTTTGTTTAAAGAGGTATGTGTATATGTCAAAGAAGATTTTGAGTATTTCAGTATAATAATCTCAAATCATTTAATTTAAACTAAAATGGAGGCATTATTCCATAAATTTGAATATTACTAATATTCAAAGTATAGCCACATAAAAGATATCTTCCAGGGTAACAGATTGTTTTGGGAGTCTAACACAATTTTAATACATCCTTTGCTTCCTGCTATGTTTCCTTCAATCCAATCAAAACAATAATTAGTTGAAATTCCATCTCAGAGTTATGAAAGGTAGATTTATTTTCTTGGTTTTCTATTTTGAATTAAAATCAAACAATAACCTGTGGCAAAAAATTTTCTTAACTGAACATTTATTGTGACTGCTGCCTCTTTTTAGGATTGCTTTAAATGGAAATAATAGAGTGGAATACATTTGTGGAGTTAATAATATTTGAAAAATGTTGTTCTAGAGGTCTGTTTGTATTTTATGGGCTTTCTTGATAAAAGTCAGAATCAGGTAGTGTTAAATATTGAAAAGTTTTGCGTGTCCATGTCCATGATGTCTGGTAAAGTAACCAGATTGGGGGAAGGAGAATGGCACTGTTTTCTTCCTGTGGAGCATCCAGCAAGCATCCAGCATATGCAACACATTCACTTCCTTCTCTCACTTCTGACTTGGCCAGGTCAGGACTGGATGGTGTCTAAAATTTCTTACTAGAGCAGTAACTTGGTTTGTGTATTTTGTAAAACAAACCAAAAAATGTAGAACTTTTCATTCTTTCTATGAAAATATAACAAATTCAGAATTTTAGGACTGGCTCTTCTATTATATTTATTGGTCCATCACAAGGATAACTGTGTTTTGCAAAGTACAAAGGTAATAATAGAAGCTAAAATGAATTGAGAGCTTATGTGTTGAACACTAGGCTTCAATCACATTATATGCTCTATTTTATTGAATCATTACAATAATCTTATAGAGATTACTTTACAGAAGATGAAGAAAACACTAGTCATGAAGTTCCTTCAGTACTCAAAGCTCAAGTGCATTATAACAAGACAAATGTAAGGAAATATCTACTTTTAATATCTTAGCAAGTGACTAGGCTAGGCTTGGGAAAGCAAGACAGACACTGAATCTATAATAGCTTTTTACACTCAATTGGAATCCAGAAAACTAGTGTCATTAACTACTAATACTATCTTCATAAGCAGGTAAGCAATAGATATTTGACCTCAGAAAACCTTATCAAAATCAATAGATGATGGCTAAATAAAATCAAGTATTTCCAGCTTTTCTACTTCTACTTATCCTCTAATAAACACTATTTAGCTAAAATCAAATAGATGAGAGATATAATAAGGTGATAATAAATATAATTAACCTTTATAAGCATTTAATATCTGCCAGGCACTACACTAAGAGCTTTACAGAGATTCCCTTTTCTCTCAATAATCCTATGACAGAGATACTTTTACAACCAATCCTACATTAGGTTGAAGCTGAGGCTTTAGGAGGTTAAATAACATATCCATGGTTTATAGGTATTAAGTGGCCGTGACATTCCCATGAGATTGATGAAATCACACATGTGAGATATATATATGTGTATATTTGTGTTTTTAATGAAGGCCAGTAGTGTGGTGGAATAGATCCTTTTACAATTTTATTGACCAGATCAGATGTGGCTGTTAGAATACAAGAAAAACTGATACTTTACTTTTGTTATTGTGTTAAATTAATTTTTTACATAAGAATAATTGAGCTAGATCATCTGTGAATATGTCTACAGAATGTAGCATGTGGAAAAGAAAGAATTCCTGAAAACAAATTCCTGAAAACAAATTTTAATTAAAGTATAAATAACTAAAAGTGAACTTTGAGTTTTTAATAAGCTGGCTTTCACATTTTGCTTTTATGAGGAATGACCTTTTGATTTTGGGGAACCATAAATATATGTGGTTTCTAAAGCCACCACTTTTTTTTAATTGAAGTATAGTCAATTTGCCATGTTGTGTTAGTTTCTGGTATACAGTATAGTTATTCAGGTACACATATACATATATATTCCTTTCCATATTTTTTCATTATAGGTTTATTACAAGATATTGCATATAGTTCCCTGTGCTATACAGTAGGATCTCATTGTTTATCTATCTTATATAGTAGTTAGTATGTGCAAATCCTGAACTCCCAATTTATCCCTCCCCATCCCACCTGGGAAACCATAAATTTGTTTTCTATGCCTGTGAGTTTGTTTCTGTTTTGCAAATAAGTTCATTTGTGTCATTTTTTAAGATTCCAAATATAAATGACATCATATGGTATTTGTCTTTCTACTTCTGGCTTACTTCATTTAAAAAACAAAATATACTCAATATATGATCCATCAACCTCACTCTGAGCATAAATCCAGAGGGAACCTTAATTCAAAAAGATAGATGCACCCCAATGTTCATAGCAGCACTATTTACAATAACCAAGACATGGAAGCAACCTAAATGTCCATCGGCAGATGAATGGATAAAGATGTAGTGTATATATACAATGGAATACTACTCAGACATAAAAAAGAATGAAATAACGCCCTTTGCAGCAACGTGGATGGACCTAGAGATTATCATACTAAATGAAGTAAGCTAGAAAGTGAAAGACAGATACCTTTGTTTTTAAAGAAATGACATCTATGTGCTTTTCTGAGTGTTTCTGTTAAACTTGGGTGCATGTGTATTTAATGATTTTACCCAGTAATACAAGTAGTCCCAATTCAATTGTAAAAGTGAAGGAACTCTAAAATTACTTTAGTGTAGTAAGTGTAATAATATATTAAAAGTATTCTACAATTTAAAAGCTTGTTTAGTTAATTTGAACATTCTGTTATTAGATTTCTAAGTGATTATGCCTTTTTAGTAGACAAAAGAAAAGCTATAACGTAGAAAGCGTATGGAATAAACGTAACATCTGTCCTAATCTAATTTTCAGGCACATCTCCAGACTTTGATTTGGCTGAAGTAACTTATGCCACAGAGCTGTGCGCATGCCTGGAATTGAGAGACACAGTTAGAAGGCTCCAAATTGCTTCCTGCCTTTTGAAAACTCCAGAAAACTGTCCCTTCAGACTCTGGAATTCTACACATCTCAGCAGAGACTTTGCTTGAATGTTTACTTTTTCTGCGTGCTGTCTTTCATACCACTGTATAGTGTTCACCTTTTGTTAAAACTTAACAAGTGTGAGGGGTTGAGCTTGCTCAGCAAGCCAGCATGGCTAGAATGAGCTTTGTTTTAGCAGCTTGCCAGTTGGTGCTGGGCTTGCTAATGACTTCATTAACTGGGTCTTCCCTACAAAACAGTGAGTGTCCACAACTTTGCGTATGTGAAATCAGGCCCTGGTTTACCCCACAATCAACTTATAGAGAAGCCACCACCGTTGATTGCAACGATCTCCGCTTAACAAGGATTCCCAGTAACCTCTCGAGTGACACACAAGTTCTTCTCCTACAGAGCAACAACATTGCAAAGACTGTGGATGAACTTCAGCAGCTTTTCAACTTGACTGAGCTAGATTTCTCCCAAAACAACTTTACAAATATTAAGGAGGTAGGTCTGGCAAACCTGACCCAGCTCACCACTCTGCATTTGGAGGAAAATCAGATTACAGAAATGAATGATTATTGTCTGCAAGACCTAAGCAACCTTCAAGAACTCTACATCAACCATAACCAGATTAGCACTATTTCTGCTAATGCTTTTTCAGGCTTAAAAAATCTTCTAAGGCTTCACCTGAACTCCAACAAATTGAAAATTATTGATAGCCGCTGGTTTGATTCAACACCCAACCTGGAAATTCTCATGATTGGGGAAAATCCTGTGATTGGAATTCTGGATATGAACTTCAAACCCCTCTCAAATTTGAGAAGCTTAGTTTTGGCTGGAATGTATCTCACTGATATTCCTGGAAATGCCCTGGTGGGCTTGGACAGCCTCGAGAGCCTGTCTTTTTATGATAACAAACTAGTCAAAGTCCCTCAACTTGCCCTGCAAAAAGTTCCAAATTTGAAATTCTTAGACCTCAACAAAAACCCCATACACAAAATCCAGGAAGGGGACTTCAAGAATATGCTCCGGTTAAAAGAACTGGGAATCAACAATATGGGGGAACTCGTCTCTGTGGACCGCTACGCCCTGGATAACTTGCCTGAACTCACAAAGTTAGAAGCCACCAATAACCCCAAATTATCTTACATCCACCGCTTGGCTTTTCGAAGTGTCCCCGCCCTGGAAAGCTTGATGCTGAACAACAATGCCTTGAATGCCGTTTACCAAAAGACAGTAGAATCCCTTCCCAATCTGCGTGAGATCAGCATCCACAGCAATCCCCTAAGGTGTGACTGTGTCATTCACTGGATTAACTCCAACAAGACAAACATCCGCTTCATGGAGCCCTTATCCATGTTCTGTGCCATGCCGCCCGAATTCAGAGGGCAGCAGGTGAAGGAAGTTTTAATCCAGGATTCAAGTGAACAGTGCCTCCCAATGATATCTCACGACACCTTCCCAAATCATTTAAACATGGATATTGGCGCAGCAGTTTTCCTAGACTGTCGGGCCATGGCCGAGCCAGAACCTGAAATTTACTGGGTCACTCCCCTTGGAAATAAGATAACTGTGGAAACCCTTTCAGATAAATACAAGCTAAGCAGCGAAGGCACCTTGGAAATAGCTAACATACAAATTGAAGACTCAGGCAGATACACCTGTGTTGCCCAGAATGTTGAAGGGGCAGACACTCGAGTGGTGACAATTAAGGTTAACGGAACCCTTCTGGATGGTGCTCAAGTGCTGAAAATATACGTCAAGCAGACAGAATCTCATTCCATTTTAGTGTCCTGGAAAGTTAATTCCAATGTCATGACATCAAATTTAAGATGGTCATCTGCCACCATGAAGATTGACAACCCCCACATAACATACACCGCCAGGGTCCCAGTAGACGTTCACGAATACAACCTGACACATCTTCAGCCTTCCACAGATTATGAAGTGTGTCTCACAGTGTCTAATATTCATCAGCAGACTCAAAGGTCATGTGTTAATGTCACAACCAAAAACGCCGCCTTCGCACTGGACATTTCTGATCAAGAAACCAGCACAGCCCTTGCTGCAGTGATGGGGTCCATGTTTGCCGTCATCAGCCTTGCGTCCATTGCTGTGTACATTGCCAAAAGATTTAAGAGAAAAAACTACCACCATTCATTAAAAAAGTATATGCAAAAAACCTCTTCAATCCCACTAAATGAGCTGTACCCACCACTCATTAACCTCTGGGAAGGTGACAGCGAGAAAGACAAAGATGGTTCTGCAGACACCAAGCCAAACCAAGTTGACACATCCAGAAGCTATTACATGTGGTAACTCAGTGGATATTTTGCTTCTGGTAGTAAGGAGCACAAAGACGTTTTTGCTTTATTCTGCAAAAGTAACAAGTTGAAGACTTTTGTATTTTTGACTTTGCTAGTTTGTGGCAGAGTGGAGAGGACGGGTGGATATTTCAGATTTTTTTAGTATAGCGTATCGCAAGGGTTTGACACAGCTGGCAGCATCTCCAGGCTTCCAGTTTGTGTTTGGTTTTTATTCTTATCATTATTATGATTATGATTATTATTATATTATTATTATTATTTTTAGTTGTTGTGCTAAACTCAATAATGCTGTTCTAACTACAATGCTCAATAAAATGATTAATGACAGGTTGGGGTTCCCCTGTGCTTTTACCAGTAGCATGACCCCTTCTTCTGAAGCCATCAGCAGACAGTACCATGTCCTCCAAAAAGCTAACACAATTGTGAAGCAGCATTGAACCTTTTGTAGCAATCTGGTCTACAGACTTTTAACTCAAGAAGCTAAGGTTAGACTTGTTACCTTTGTTGAATGATGTTAGTTGACTGTACTGTAATGTTGTATCAACGGAAGTGAATGTTTGCTTTTGAATAATGACTTTTCTTTTTTTTTTTCTTTTTTTGTAATAGTTAAAAGGCTTAGAACAAGCTAACAGGCAATAGAAATATGTATATCAGATTTTTTAATGTAACAAACTACATGTTAATTGTTACCTTATTCTTTTTATCTTTAGTAGACACTTTTAAAAGAAAAGACAATAATTTTGTTGTGTTTAACTCACCAACATGTGGTGTATAATGAAGACAGAATTATAATAAATTAGTTTTGTTCTGATTTTTTAGAACATTTGCAATAACGTATCATTTATAGTTCTTGCTAGTTGCAGTGGTGATATTTTTCACATCCCTAAAAACAACCACCAAAATAAATCAGCTACAGCATGTTGCTTTTTAAAACTGGGCCCTAAAAAGTTTTAGATTTTTTTTTCTAAAGGAAGAAATAAATATTTTAATGAAGCTATTTTAATGAACAGGATTTCTATATTTTAAATATTACTGACCAGACCTAATGGAAGGGAAAGTTCCTATGAAGGATAAAGGTATATGACTGTATCCCACAATGAAAGGGACAGATATGTCAGATTTGTCACATTCCTTTTCTATAAGGGTTTGTTAAAATTTGATTTTTTTTAAGTAGTATCCACATTCCCCATGAAAGTCTAAAACACACAGCTATGTAGTGTCCAAAATGTATTCCATGTGATTCCTCCTTTAACAGCTGTCTTTATGCCTAGACCCATATTAGTCCACGTATCAGTGGGGAGAGATCCGTTGAGGAAAGTAAATGATGAATAGGAAACAGAACAACTTATCTACAGTTGGCATTTTTCATCCGAATAATATGTAGAAGCAGAATTAAGTGTTTCTCGGGGAATGTGTGTGGTGTGAAATTTTGAAACAGAAGGAGCAGATTTAGGTAGGAGGCTAGTTCCACAAAGTGGGGTGGGGGTGGGGGGTTACTGTACAGGTAGAGGGGAAGAGACCCATTTGAAAATGCAGATTGATAAAGCACAGAAAAGGGAGGAAGAAAGCACAGGTGAGGAAGGCTGAAGGGTTTCTGTCTGTAAAATTCCTTGTTTCATGAATCACTTAGAAAAAAGTCATCACCTTCCTTCCCATTTCCAAGGTGGAGAAAATTTGAAGTGCTGAAGCAAGTGAGCTGCACAGAAACACAACGAGCACCTGAGCTAGAAGCGTCTCTTGCCACAGCCTTCATTTGTTGGCAGGAAGACCTAGATCCAGGGAAGATCTGTACCTTGCCCTGGTCAGACTCTCTTGCTCACTGAGAACTCTGCCCTCCTTCCATTGCTCTGGGTCCCGCAGCCTTCTAGATTCCCAGGCAGAGCTCATCTTTTTCATCTTTCCTTAACCTCTGGTGCCTTTGCTTCAAAAATGCACTGTATCCTCAAGCTCCCACTTACTCAGGACAAATTTTAGCACAAGGGCTAACCAAAGGGTCAGGAAGGCTTCTACATTGTTGGCACTGCCAAGTACATGTGGGAAATGCTGAGAATGAGAGATGCTTTGGATGCAACTTGGGGCGGGGGGCGGGGTTCCTACTGGGGGGACTCTTGTCTTCAGTTGTCTATGGAGAGAGAACTATCCAGCAAACGCTCCTGTTAATTCTGCAGCGAAAGGGGAATGACACTAAAGCATTCAGCCCAGAGGCAGGGGGAGGCATCATTTATCCCATAAAGCACTGACTTGAACCTGGCATATAATCAGCACTCATATTAGTGGAATAAATGAAAGAAAACAAACGTTTTTCTATTCCGGACATATAGCAAGCACCAAGGAATCCAAGTGTTGTCAACTACCTTTTGTCAGGCCAGTTTGGGGGGAAAAAATCCCTTTTAACTTTTATTCCTCCAATAAAATATTTGAGTTTATTCTTCCTTGTCTGTGCCACTTGGTATGGTTTTCAGTTGATAGAATGCAAAATGGCATGGTATTTTCTTCCTAGCCAGGTATTTCCTCATTTGTACTTAATTTAATTTGATAAGTTAGACAGCCAGTGAAATTAGACATCGAACTAGGTCCTGACTGACAATGGAGGTTCTATCACCTTTACCAATGAAGTGACTGTTATAGGTCACTTTCTAATTTCATATTTTCCCTTTTGCTCCCTGCCGCCCTCAGGGCATATAGTGTGTCTCTAACCTGATTTTACAAGGTTATTTTTGGAGCAGTTTCTTAAAACAGGCATTCCCAAATTTGCCCACTCAGTTAATGATAAATTGAACTGATGTCGTGAATATAAAAACAAATCCCATGTTTATCATTTTTTTCTAATTTGGCTGCGTGACTGACAAAGAAGAATCACCTCCATTCTTTCACAAACAATCCCAAAGTCCATTATTTTCTCTCAAGTAGTTCTCTGTTTTTTCATTCATTCATTTGTAAGGACACCACAATCATTCCTTTACTTGGTGTTTGCTTTCTACCTCTGTATGCATCTCTGAGGGCATTTTCTTTTCTTCATGACTGCTTTTACCGATAGGAAAAATCATTTCACATCCCTAACACTTTGCTGGGAAAAGCACACTTCCAGCCTTTCTACTCACTGAAAAGGGGAATTTCACTGCTTCTGATGCATTCTAACAGCAACTGAAAATGCTTTCTTCACCTCAATTCTTTCACTCTCATCCTGTTGCAAATAGAGGTGTTTTTTGGTTATTATTCATAAGGGATTAGCTGGAAGAGAAATGTTTCTTAAAAGATGAGTTAGAGAATCACTGTCCAGAGCTCTGGAATGATTTTGGCCTAGAACCCCTGCAGGACTTGATCTCATCTAGTGTGGGCAGGACTCCTCTGCTCTCCCTCTTCCCCTACTTGCAGTGGTACCAGCTCCTTCTCTCTGTTCCTCCAAGTCAGGAACTTAGGGTATAGGGTTAAGAATAAGGAGATGGTGAGAAACTCATCACTTTTGTACCCGCTGGTTCAGCATTGCCTAGCACAGGTTAACAGAACTAAATGGGTTTCTTGTATTGTAGAATTCCTCAGACTTGACGGTACTAATAAAAAGTACAGAGCATATCCCACAGCCATTTGACCGTGGTGTGTTTCAGGCTACTATTCTGTACTACAGATCCTGAGAAACTGAGGATTTAACTTAATCTCCAAAGCCATCCTGATAAATTGAGTATTATTCTTCCCAATTTATAGATGAGACAACCAAGGCCCCAGGAGTAATCATTTGCCTGACCCCGTACAGTTCTGTAAGTGGGTGACCACGATGGGACCCTTTATTTCCAGGTTCCTCTCCACCCATCCAGCACCATTCTAAAGTGGAGATGGGGCTTCTGTCAAAGGGTAGAGTTTGGAGGTCACAGGGCACATGGGGAAGGCAGAGTAAATACAGGAGAACTCATGGGAGATGACACTGAGCTTTCTGTCAACGCTTTTCTCTCTTCCCCCTTAAAAGCTTTTGTGCACTGGGAATCTGGGAGATACCCATCAAAGCTATGTTCACATCAGGCTAAATTTTAATTCTAACTTTCAATTCTCCGTATACTCTCCTCTGCTGAGAAAATTTTAAACTTTAAAGATTTAGTGGAGGAGATTCCAAGTTCATTCTTTCCTAGCAGTAACCATGGAAGGCTTATGTAAAATGAGTGACAGGCTCAATGTGCAGCTCCAAAGCTTAAAGGGGGAAAATGTGAAATTCATACAACTGGGCAGTTGCAAGGGTGTATCCGACACAGTTGGAAACAAATGGCTTTTGTACAATCACCAAGTTTGTGGAGTTGGTGTGATATTTATATTCAGGAATCTCCCTGTTCCCCTGAGAAAAGTCCATCTGGAGCAGAAGACACTGAAATGATGTCTATTTTTTTTTTTTTTTTAATAAATGTGATAGCCCTCCTGACATTCTCCATTTTGTCAGTTTTATACTACTCAGTATGAAGCAAAACCAGCTTCACGAACTTCATGAAAGAAGCTCTGAGTGCAAAGTGGGCCAGACCATGCTGCCTTCTTCCCATCTTGGCCTCCCTCCCTCCCTCTCCCACGAGATTAAACTGACAAAGTGAATTTCAGCCTGAGCCCTGACAGAATGGTCATGAATTCCCAATAGGGGGGCTTTCCTGAACTAAGTTGTATTTTAATGCATCAGCCTGCACCTTAGCGTGTCTCACTGGTATAAACAACATAGGGTGGTCCTGGAAGCAAGAAAAACAAATTTACAGTGGTGATTTATGAAGGAATAAGGAGGGAGAAATGTTTTCTGTGTATATAGCTCTCTGCTAGGAGCTTCACATAGATGAGTTACATTTAATCCTTTTAATCCCAACCCCCCCAGCCCCGCCCCAGGAGGTGGGTGTGGGGCAGGTACCATTGTTTTATTAGAGAGGAGGAAAATGAATACTTAGCCTCAGAGATGCAAGCAACTTACCTAACATCACATAGCTGGTAAGAGGCAGAACTTAAACTCAGGGTCTATATGACTAAAACTTGTTGTTTTTCTGTTATAAAATGGTCTGCAAGCTAAAAGCCAATTTGGGCACTTGAGACAGAAGGAAAAACCGAGCAAAGGGAGGCACTGCCCAGCAGTAAGACCTCAGAGTACAGGGGCCTAATTTAAGACGCAAACCTAAGATCGATACACAGAAATAACAGTAAGCCAAAGAGAGGAAAAAGTAAAGGACAACTATTCAAAGTTTGTGTCAGCAACTCTATACAAGCAAATGCACGATACCCAAAGCTGCAGAAGAAAAAACAGCTTGAAAAAGAGAGACAGTTAGGGAGTAGGAGCAGATACCATACTTTGCCATATTTTGGGCATGTGGCATGCTCCAAATGTACTGAGCACTCTACCTGTATTATCTCATGTAATCTTCAATAACTTTATGAAGTAATTATTTTTATGAAATAGGTATAGCCTCATTTTTCACATGGAGAAACTGAGCCTCAGTCCATCAGTCATAATCTGAAGTCAACACTTGAAGCCAAGATTTCAACCCTGGCTGTCAGACTCCAAGGACCAAGACTGACCACTAAACTGTTCTGTAGCTAAAGAAGCACCCAGAGGACTGGGCTGGCCATCTCATTTGCTTAATTGATTTAGTTCTTCCTTGAGAGTGGGGCGCAGGAAAAAGGATAGGTTTCATGACCTTGTGAGGATCTTTCAAGGACCTTCCCACAAAAGTGTGTTAACACGAGAGATTAATGCACAGGCTTTGGCAGGAAGAATGATGCTGTCTCACTCCTTTCCTTTGTAACCATTAAGGTTAGTCTCACATTTTAGTTACTTCTCTGATCTGTTTTTTAAAGCTATACCCCATCATCCAAGGCAATGACTTGTTCTGATGCCATGTGTAATCTAATCTTGACTTTCCTGTAAATCATTCCAGGGGAAACAGGATGCAAGGGAGGATTAAACTCCCTGAAGAACCATTAAGTGAAAAGTTTTATGTCTAATCACATATCTTTGTGATCTCAATAGCCCTTAATTTCAAAATATATTACTTTCTATCTTCTAAGAAGCAAACTGGTTTAAATACCTCCTGTTCTACCAATGAAACTGTTACTGAACTCAGGTCCAGCTGCTCAAAGCTCGAAAATCAATACCAGTGAGAGAGGCAACTGCTGGTAGAAAGGAAGGTTGCTTTTAACCAGAATGTTGGCAATCTGGGGAGATGGTGGGCTCAGTGTCCCCCCAAAAACCATCTCTGAAGATTCTGTCAGCCATGAAAGTTTTTTGAACGGAAAAAGGGAAGTAATCTCAGTTAATCATTGAGATAGAGGGTCAGAGTCATAGCCATCCCCCCTCTGCACACAGGCTTGTGACTTGATCCTTCCTCGGATGCTATTTTGTTCAGTTTGCTCGCGAGATTTCTGAAGGGGAAGCTAGGGAAGAGATCTGGTCATCTGTTAATTACTTTTTAAAAATTGAAGTATAGTTGATTTACAGTGTTGTGTTAATTTCTGGTGTACAGCATGGTGATTCAATCATATACAGATATACATATTCTCTTCCATTATAGGACATTAATTACTCATTCTTCATTTCTACTTCTTTGGTCTGTGGAAAGAATCAATAGGTTAGGCAAGGTATTGTGTGATCAAAAGATCTGAAAGGTGTGCTAGGGCCTGAGATGACCAGAGATGAGCAGAGCATGGGGGCACCTGGTTTAAGGTTAGTGACAAGACAGAAGCGGCCTCCTGCAGAGAGTGCTTTCCTGCAAAAAGCTCGTTCTTGCCAAAAGCTGCTTACAAAGCCATAAAAAGGCCACTATGAATATTAACTAAAGTATATGCTCCCATATTATTTTCCCTCCTGTTAGAATATCACACACAACAATGCTTGATTTCATCAGATTTTATCCTAACTGGCTTAGGTGTGCCCCCGCCATTATGAGACAGTTCCCATCTGCCATTCATTTTTAAATGGTATTTTTTTGTTGTTGATTATAACAGTAATATATGTTTACTATAAAGAAGCTAGAGTAAAATATTAAGAACAAATAGTGTTTAATTCCACAGTTTCAAAATTACCAAGTGAGATTTTGGCATACTTTCTTCTAGTCCTTTTTTCCCTCTTTGTGTATATTTATATATGCATATATACATATAATTATTAAAATATACATCTTTATGAATATAGAATTAGAATCCTGGTACATATGGGTTTGTACACTGCTTTTTTTTCTTCATGCAAAAAGTAAGCATCTTCTCATATCATTAAATTCTTCTGTAAAGCATGTTGTTAAAGTCTGTATAATCATATGGATATCCAGTAACTGAGCAATTCCTTCTTTGGGGAGTGTTTTACCGTTTCTGCATCAAACACTAGGGGCATAAAATAGACCCTCCCGTGCCCTTGCTCTCCAGGGCACAGGTGCAAAGGAAGGTGAATGTCCACATAAATGACCACCCAGTATGAGAGCTACCACCAAGAGGATGCCATGGTGGCATGAAAGCACAGGAGAAAGAACCCCGGTAGTTGGGGAACACAAACTTCAAATCTCACTACTTAAGGTCAGAACTAAAAGATGGGGTGAGCATTCAATGAGCCAGCATTCAGGGGGCGGGCATCCTCGGCAAGGGGAGCAAATCCCCCGATCACAGAGTGAGGGTCGACATGGAAGAAGCCTTCTTCTAGGAGCTGGGGATTCTAGAGACATTCTGCTGAGGGCAAAGGGGCTACTAAAAATACACAGTGAGTAAGTAGGAAGCTGAGGTAGGGGAAAAGTTACAGCAAGTTCTTGTGCCAAAATGAGAAGGTGAGGCTGAGTCACGCCAGGAGGCTCCCAGTCTGACTTCATTTAGCCATTCCTCACAATCCGTGGGGAAGTGAGATAAGAGAAGCTTGCAGGAGCAACTTGATAAGCCTCCCAAGCCCCGGGGCCTCAGTGTGGAATCTCAACTGTGGAAATGCATGCAACCCAAGCATTCAACAGATGAGAGACTGCCCTGACTGCTTACGTGTACCCCAGTCTGTGGCCTGCAGCTAGTTCCGGTTCCCTCTGGTGACTGTGGTATCAAGGAAATAGGAAGTACGTGTTCAGAAAGTGGAAATCAGTTATGTGGGGTTTTAAAGCACAGAATTTCCCTGTTCAGTTTGCTTCTTGCTTGCTAAACACAAATATTCCTGGTTCACTTGTTTAGGAAAAAAAATCTGTTTTTTTTTAATGTAACAAACTAGGCCTCAGGCTGGGAACAGCAATAAAGAACAAACCACACTTTGACACGTCTACCCCCACATGCACACTTTGTGCCCCTCTTTGTTCCCCAAAGTAAAACAGGTCAAAGACATTGTGGTGTAACCTAATCCAAATACTTCTGAATCTAGAATCCATAAATACGGAATTTCCTTTGGCTTCTTAATTTGATTAGTTCTCAGGAACAGAAATTCATGACAGCTAGAAGAGACTGGTGGAAACTTTCTGTTTCCTAATTCTGGTCTTGGGAAGTGTATCAATGGACCTAATACTTAGTGGTGGTTTATCAGTGGGAGATTTGTCCGAGCCTGTTTTCCCATTCCATCAACCCACCCTCTGAATTATTGGTCTCTCTCTGCAGAGAGAGTCAAATAACCATTCCACCGGTATCTTCATTCCAATCCATCTCCCTACACAGACAATGTAAGTTATAGTTAGCTTTCCATTAGGTACACAGATTGAGACAAGCAGCTTTGTAGCAATGAAAAACACTGGGCAATCCAAAAGTCAATAGAGGTTTGTTGAATGAACAAGTTCATTCACAACTTCGACTTTGGAGTGAATAATAAGTTTTTGCTAGAAGCAGATTCATCTTCCTAGTGAGATTTTGTTTTGTCTGGTAATAGATTTCTGGACTGCTGCAGGGAACAGACTGACATTTGGTTCATTTGGGAAGCAGATTGCATTTCTTGTATCTTCTTTCTTTTTTTTCTTCTGTGTTGAGGCCTGGGAAATTTTGCCTTAACTTCAGTCCAAGTTTGTGGAAATCATGCAACGCAAGGTGTCTGCTTAGGCTGAGCCACCTGTGGTGACCCAGGATTTGGGGGATTTCCTAAACACACCATACAACAGCTTACATTGTCTGGGATTATAGCAACCGTCAGTGCATTTGGTATCCTCACATACTCCCCAGGCAGAGGAGTACATATTCTTTATAGTTCAGTGGAGTACACCGTCCCAATTCCCAAACTCCGGAAGCCCCATTCAAAATAGGACAGTCATCCTTTTGTCTTTGTTTTTTCCCCACCAAAAAACCCCCAAAAAACAAAACAAACAAACAAAAAACCCCAGTGCTTTTTGCACTTTGAAGACAAGCAGGAATTCATATTCAGTCTCTTTCATGTTTTATAACTACGAACAGCCAGGCTGGGCAGAGTGTGGGGATGAGGCATGCCACTGGGGGAGAAATGGAAAGACGCCGTGCCGCTGCTGTAGAAGTGCCAAACAAGGAGGACAGGGTGGACAGAAAACTGCTTAGGGGCACAGTGCAGACAGACAGCTCCCTCCCTCCCTAAAAGCTCTGTACTACCCACCATGGTAGGAGCAGAGAAAGGATGTTTGCTGAAAAAAAGAGCCTTTTAAATGGATCATTTGTGAATCAGTCTCCTACCCGACACCCCCATTTTCTCCAGGCAAAGGTGCCAGACATTTCTATGATTACTCCTAACCCCTCTCTCAATTTGAGTTTTCTCCTGGGGAGAAGAGAGAAGTTCTAATTGGACCTCAAAGAATCGAGGCAGGTCCTAGTCTTTAAGTTGTCTTTTAAATTGTAAGACCCAGGGAAAGATGTCAATTTGGCCAAATCTCCCAACTGGTGAGCGGAGAGACTGAAACTAGAACAAGGTCTCCTGAATTTCAGAAATAGGCAATTTAAGTCCCCCCCCCCCCACCAGTTCTCCTACCTTGCATCAAAAATAATTGCCTCAGGTTTATTTACTTTAGTCCGTCAAGGAGGAATTATCTGCAATTGTACAGAGTTCTGGTTATGAATGTCTTGCTTTTAGCTCCTATAATATATGTGGGAAATTCCTTAATGTTTTCACCTCAATGCCTTGCCCATATCAACTGTGCTGAACAAAATCAGAGACAGCACGCCCCCGCCCACCTTAAGGCCAATTCTATTCTTGAAAAGAAACATTTTTTCAAAAATATAGGGGCTTCGTCTTTTGCTCCATCATCTCACAAAGAGAAAGATGGCAGGACAGAAATAATCCATCATAATCTGTTCAAATAATGAAGCACTCATGCAACCATTTTTAAGCTGGGCCATGAGTGAAAATGATAGCTGTCAGAGAGAACAGGACCATGAATCTGGGAAGATTCAGCCCTCACACGGAGAATCCCCAAAGCCAACTTAAATCCATGAGCCATAAAATATATCTGACATGTCACCAAATCCTCCCAGGCTTGAAGCTCAAAGGCTCTTCGAATCTCACCACACACACTCCCTGAGGAATTTCAACTTAAGATGAAACCAGGTCTTCTGATGGAATGATACATCTGGTAGCCACAGAGCGTTCCTTTCACTCCACACAGATCCTTTCCCTGGATAAATATTTATTGAGCGTCGGCTGTGTGCTGGACCTGATCACAAGGCAGTTGTGTTTACCAGTTACGGCCAAGCAGCACGCTAGGGAGGACTGGCCTTACCTCCGAGATGCAGGGGAAAGGAAGAGACACCTACGTGGGGTCTAGAACATCCTCGATTCAAGTAGCTGCCACTTTCACCTCCGAAAATCACGTCAAGGAGATTTAAGGAAAGAAGAGGTCACTTAGAAGTGTGGGGAGTAGGAAAGGAGGCATTACTTTTGTAGAAGCGGTTAGATAGGAGGCAACACTGTGACAGGGCATCAGACAGTGAAGGGCATTTGAACTTGGGGAAGAGGGGAAGGAGTGAGAAAAAGCATGAGGCAAAAGAAGTCTGAAAGCAAATGCAAATTATGGGGTAATTGCAGTAGTGCCTGAAACAGTAATTAGCTCAGTTTTCTGGATCAGGGGAGAGAGGTGGTAAAAATAACAACCTTTTACTGAGCCTTTACAAACTTCTAGGCATAAGCATGAATGAATGCCTTCTATGCATAATTTCAATTAATCTTCAAAACAACCCAATGCAGTAGGTTCCACTGTGCTCTCCATGAGGAAACAGGAGGTTTAGAAAGGTTAAGCAATTGGCCCAAGGTCATCCAAGAGGCAGAAGCAGACATTTAATCACAGAATCTGTGCTTGTCACCACACCACCATTCTAGAATTCGATTGCAAGAAAAGTATATGCAGAGTGAAGGCTGGAGACTTTATTCCACAAGTGTTGGGGAGCGGGTGAAGGAGGTTTGAAAAATAAGCATGACAAAATCAAAGTCATTCTTTAGAAGGCAAAGGGGTTTATGATCACAGACCAGGCATCCAAAATATGCACACACACAAAAAAGACTTCCTAAAATCTATACAGAAAGCAAAAAACAGAAGCACAGCTTGCAAGAACAAAGGTTCTTTCCCAGCCTCAACCACCATCAAGGAATTGATGTAGTTAATAAGAGTCTCCGTCCGCCCTGCCCCGCTCACATCAGGTGCCACGCCAGGTTGTCAGACCCTGGGCACCAGGACAAAGGAGGCTAGAGGGACAGGTGGCTCAAATCCTCACAAGCGGCTGCTGTGATACAGGTTTAATACACAAATTGCTCCATCTTTTAAAACTGTATAGAAACAAAAACAAACACCTCTAGAAGCTGTATACAGGTTGGAGATTATCCAGGACAAATGGTTAATCCCAATGTGTGTCCCTACCGCCCCTCATCTCCTTTCTGTCGTCAGTGGTATGAGCAGTTTAGCTTTTCAAAACTGACACAAAACGGACGCACATTTTATAGCAACTTAACATAACGAAATGTGAGAATTTCTTTACCAGAAAAATAGATAAACAGATTACTTTTCAAACTTAAAAAGAATCCACATTCTGAATCATCCATTTCGCAGCTACCAGATTTGTAGGCTGAAGCTCCTTAAGAAGTTCTCATTGATACAGGAGATACCCACATGTTTGGTATCAACATGTCAACTTATTTATTTGTTATCCGTGATTGGTATCTTTAAAACCACATTCACGGGAAATTGTCTATTTGTTTATTGAAATTTGAAAGCTGATGGGCAGTTATTAAGCTTCTTGCAAATGTGGTCAAATCCGGTCATAAGGGAATAGGAAGATTATGTCATGGGTTATATAAGTCATTCATTCATCACTAAATACATCTTTATTGAGCCACTACTATTTGTCAGGCACTGTGCTGGGCACTGGACACAAGAACAAAGCAGACTTGGTTCCTGCCCTCTTTGAGCTTATGTTCTTGAGGGGAAACCAGAGAGAAATAAGTCAAATACTTAATTAATTGCAGCTTATGGTAAGTGCTATGAAGAAAATAAAAGCACTGAGATCAGGGTAACTGGTGTGAGAGAAAGAAGGCAGTCTATTCCTCTCCCCCACGTGGCCGTCTGCAGTACACTGTAGATCACGCTAACATGCAAAGACTCCATACCTTGGGTCCTGGTACTGTAGGGAGAGCTGGCTGTACTCTGATGAGGATGCTTTGTTACTTAACTATTTCCCTCACTAAGGTCCCACAGCAGTTTGAAAATGGCATTTCCATTCATCACTGCAGCACTTCTGAGAGGCAAGAGAGAGGTTCAAGCCTCATTACCTCGATTTAAAAAAAAAAGAGGAAGGCAATGACTAGAGAACTACCCCTAGCCAAACACCAAGGAGTCAACAGCTGCAGAGTTGTGGCAGTAGCTGAGCTCAAGCCCCCGCTACTAGCTGTTTCCACTAGACCTTTCATTCTATCCTTCCTTCAGTGTAAGTTGGGAACTCATGCAATATTCTTGTACATGATCACAGTACAATTTATAGAATCAAGACAATTAATATAGCAAAAAAAAAAAAAAAAAAAAAACAAAACCAAGATCATGTATTTCATCTAGTTTTCATGTATTTTCAGTCTCCATTATTCTGGAATAGTTCTTGCATCTTTCTTTGTATTTCATGACATTGATTTTTTTTTAAGAAGACAGGCCAGTTATTTTATGAAATGTCCCTCAATTTGGTTCTGTCACTTTTTTTCATGATTAGATTCAAGTTATGCACTTTGGGCAGGAACACTATAGAAATGATGCTGAGATCCTCTCAGTGCATCATATTGGAAGGCATGTGAATATGTCCCATTAACCAGTTAGAACATTTGGTTAAGGTGATGTCTACCAGATTTCTCCATTGTCAAGTCACTCTTTTACCCTTTCTGATGATCTTGTAGGGAAATACTTTGAGACTGTGTAAATTCCTCTTATTCCCAAACTTTTACCCCCTGATTTTAGCATTCACTGAATTTTCTTGCTTGAATCAGTTATTATTATGATGTTTGCCAAATAATGATTTTATGATTCCATCCTCCCTTCTTCATTTATTAGCTGGATTTGAATGTAAGGAGGAACTTTCCCTTCTTATTTATTTGCTTGTTGTTTATCAATGAACTCATGGATTCTTACTTTATTCAATAGGTGGTAATGTTTTATGATCATTATTTACTGTCCTAGATTTGGTTAGTGGAAGTTCTTTCCAGCTGGTTCCTATGTCCTTTTGACTTACTTCTATCATTTTTTTAAGTACCTGAAGAAATTCTCTCTTCTAAGGGTTTACAGACAGTAAGCAACCGAGCTGTAAGAAGCTGACCCTAAGATTTGAATGCAAGTACAGATCTTCTTTGACTTGCAGTGGGGTTACATCCTGATAAACCCATCAAAAGTTGAAAATATCATAAGTTGAAAGTGCAGTTAATACACCTAATCTACCAAACACCATAGCTTAGCCTAGCCCACCTTACACGTGTTCAGAACACTAACATTAGCCTACAGTTGGGCAAAATCATCTACCACAAAGCCTATTTTGTAATAAAATGTGGATACCTCCTGTAATATATTGAATACTGTACTGAAAGTGAAAAACAGGATGGTAATATGGGTACAGAACGGTTGTAAGTGCACTGGTTGTTTACCCTTGTGATCATGTGGCTGACTGGGGGCTGCAGCTCACTGATGCTGCCTGGCATCATGAGAGGGTTCCTCATTTTGCTAGCCTGGGAAAGATCAAAATCAAAAATCCAAAGTACAATTTCTATTGAATGCATACAACTTTCACACCATTATAAAGTTGAAAAATTGTAAGTAGAACTACCATTAGTTGGGGACCATCTATATTTAAATCTGAGAGGTTATTCTGAGAAATAGTGGGTAGTGAAATAGGAAAAGGAAGGAAACCAGGAAAGGGTATATTATTGAGCAAGTAACCAGTGTGGATAGCCAGAGAGAAGTCCTGCTGGGAGACTCTGGGAACTGTGCAGAACATATGCTCAGAGCTATCTCATTCAAGGAGTGAAGGAGCTAGGGTATTTATATGCTGAGGTAGGCAGTATAAAGACCCCCAAGATGCCCTTGTTCTAATGCCCAGAACCTGTAAATATGTTACCTTACAAATGGGACTTTGCTAGTATGATTAAATTAAGGATATTGAGAGAGAGAGATTATTCTGGATTATCCAGGCAGGTCCAATGTTATCACAAGGGTCCTTATAAGAGGGAGGCAGGAGAGTCAAAGCCAGAGAAGGAAACGTAACCATGTAAGCAGAGGTCAAAGTAATATAGGACCACATGCCAAAGACTTCTAGAAGCTGGAAAAAGTGAGGAGACAGTCTTCCCTAGATCTTCCAGAAGGAACACAGCCCTGCTGACACCCTGACAGTACATAGCCCCATGGGACTTATGTTGGACTTCTAACTTCCAGAACTGTAAGACAATAAATTTGTGTTGTTTTAAGCCACTGAGTTTGTGCTAATTTGTTACAGCAGCAAGAGGAAACTCATACATGTATCATCTCTTAATCAGTTGTTGGTTTGGGGCTGCTCCCAGAGTGGTAATTCCCCAGTACATCCAGCCTGCAAGCAGATGAGTGTACTAAGGTGATCAGAAAAAGCCTTCAGGCAACGAGATGCAGGTGGAGGCATCTACCCCTCAGGTTGGTGTACGTCCAATGGCGTGATAAGGGCGGAACACCCCCTCCCTCTACTATATCACCAAATTTCAGCCTATTTCCAAATTCCCTCCCAAAGCAGCAAACACCCTCCTTCCACCACAACAATTCAATCATTAAATAAGCAATGGAGAATATTACTAAAAGAGGCAAAAGGAGAACACTTTGCCATGTCTCTCTGTGGCTTTTATCCTGGAATGTTACTTTCTTACTATGGGTTCTTGGCAATTTGAGATAAATGGCCTTGTCTATTATCACTGAAAAAGGTCCCAGATAAGAACAGGGACTTGTAATTTATTGGTGTCATTGATAAAATTTAGCTTCACAACATCTTCTGCAAGGTTTAATATCCAAGTATCACAAATAACACAAAAAGTCAATTTACAAGTATCTACAGAGCAACCCCAGAAAAAGTGAAGGATCTCAATTTATTCTAGAATCACAAAAGAAGACTGTAAAAAAATTTTTTTTTAATTGGATAATGTTACTATTTGACACCATTCATGGAAGGAAATACAGATTATAAGCAGTATATAATGAAACAAACCAAAGAGAAATGAAGGTTAAGGTGGGTTTAAAGTACCCACTATTAAACTAAGTGCTCAGTATGGATCCCTGAAGTTCTTTCTGAGCATCTTCCACTAATCCATGCTGCCTTCTTCTATATTTCTTTATCCACATGCAATCCTATAGGACAGCATTATAGTGAGATTCTGGTGCTAATGCCAAATTGGAGAACCACTCTTTATGAAGAGAAGATAAACAGTAACAAGTGTTGGGGAGGATATGGAGAAAGTAAAGTCCTTGTATATTGTTGGTGGGAATGTAAAATGGGGAAAATAGTCTGGCAAGTCCTCAAAAGGCTAAACATAGAATTACCATATGACCTAGCAATTCCACTCCTAGGCATATACACCAAAGAACTGAAAACATATGTTCACACAAGAACTTATACACGAATATCCACAATGACATTATTCATAATAGCCAAAAAGTGGAAACAACCCAAATGTCCATCCATTGATGAATGGATAAACAAAATGCAGCATGTATTTGTAATGGAGTATCATTCTGCCATGAAAAGGAATGAAGTACTGATCCATGCTGGTACATGACTAAACCTTGAAAACATTAAAACTAAGTGAAAGAATTCACTCACAAAGGACTACCTATTATATGATTCTATTTATATGAAAAGTCCAGAATAGGCCAATCCTTTGGGAAAAAAAATCTATAGAAAGTAGATTAGTGGTTGTCAGGAGCTGGAGGAGGGAGGAGAGACTAGGAGTGAATGCTAATGGGTACAGGATTTCTTGTGGGGTAAAGAAAATGTTCTGAAATTAGTAGTGATGGTTGCACAACTTTGTGAATATGCTAAAATAAAATCCCCCAAAGTGTATACTTTTCAAAGGTAAATTTTATGGTAAATATGAATTATATCTCAATCAAAACATATAAAAATAAGAGACAATAAGCGAGCTACTCCTTTATTTAAAAGACAGTAAATTTTACAGCAACCACTATAAATATAAAGCATTGTAGTTGCTTCCAAAAATGCTGCTAAATTTTAATAAATAAAGCATACTATTTTTCAGAAATTCCTGAAGAAGAAAGTGCACATGTGATTGGAAACTTTCCATTGATCTTGTTTCTGTTTCTAAGTCAATTAGGTTCATGTTATTATCTGCCCAGTACCTGCCTGATTCTAGGTAGTTATTTTAGAGTAGAGGGAGTATTATCTGATCCTATTAGTCTCCTGCTTAAAACCTGCTAAGTAATTTCCCATCCCCTCTATGATAAAGTCTGTCTTTCTAGTACACCATCTTACACCCTCTTCTGTAGTCTTCAGCCTCTTTGCCCTTCACTCCCCAAGAGCCCCCCTCCCTCCAGGTGTCCCACTGCATCCTCACCCCTCCCCACCTCATATGTCACACCACCCTCCTCCACTGCAAAAACCCATCCCTCTGCAAGGCTGCTCTTTTCCTCCTACCTTGTCTGGGAAACTCCTGCTCAGGGAATTACCTGGACACACAGAGAGGCCCTGGGAGCACTGTATATACACCTGTGTTAATGCTCACCACCTGCAACGATGTGTTTTCAAGGAAATGTTTGGTCTCTGCATCTGAGCTGCTTGAGGTCGGATCATAGTTTATTCCTTGTTTCTCAGTTCCTAATGCATGTGTGACACATAGGAGGCATTCTGTAAATGTCTGGCAGCTGAACGCAAGAATGGATATTTGATGAGTTTTTTTTTTTTAACAAATCTAACTTAGAAGGTAAGAGGCAGTACAACCTAGTGTCCAAACCCCTAGTCTGAGAGGAAGCGGACCTGTCTGACAATTCTGGCCCTGTCCTTCACTTTCTGGGCAAACTCAGGCAAGTCATTCACATTGGCCAGGCCTCAATTTCCACATTTGAAAATGAGGGACTTGGATAAATGGTGTTCAATGTGTCTTTTAGCTCTAACTTCCCCAAATCTTAGAATTTTAGGAACTCTCACAGCTGAGAAACATCTAGACAAAACAAAGGCAAATATTAAATTGTGTAATCGAGATTTCTATATCAGGAGTTCAGAGGAGGAGAGAATGGATGTGAAAATTTCACAGAAAGGCAAAGAAAACATCAACAAGCCTCTTCCGAGACCTGCTCGGATCTGCTTTGTACCGAACTATGTTTATAGAAATAGGCCCGTCCGCACATTACTCCGATTACCCTATTCTTCCAATTACTCTTTCGTGCTCTGCTCCTCTCCCCCTCTCTCTTTAGAAACATAGCACCTCTGGAAGTTGAAAATTAAGTTTTCAAGAAGAGATTTTAAAAAGTGGCTTTATTTTGCCTCAAGAAGGTTGAGAGGCAGCAGTAACTACAATGTAAGAAAAGACAGCAGACTTCTTCACTGCACAGTTTCATCAAATCCTGTTTGTTACCAAAATGATCTGCAAAGTTGGCATCTTGAAACATGAACTAGAGATGCTCAAAACAAAAGCCCTGCATTTAAAGCTCTCATTTTAATTGCAAAGTTTTCAGGAGGACAGGCACTGGAGGCAAACTGTCCAGAGTCAAACACAGGCTCTGCCACTTACTGACTGTGACCTTGGACAAGGACTTCACCTCTAGTCTTTTAACTTATTAGTAAAATGAAGATAATGACAGTAATTACCTCCTAGTATACTACTATAAAAATTTAAAAGATAACACGTATGAAATAGCACACAGCCTGCTTGCAACTTGGAAACACGGCCAGCATCTCTCAGACGTGTACCACTTTTGAGGTCCTGCACTAACCACTGGGAATATAACTATAAGTAAAACTCATCTTTGCCCATAAGGAACCCATTATGTAACAACGAAAACTCTTATACCCCTCTGCTATAATAAGACATGATAGTCAATACAAACACAACAGCATATGCAGAATGCCTTGGACACAGAACGCAGGGAGTGAACAACTTTTAATAAGGACAATGGAGATGGTTTCAGAAAAGGAGGTTATTTTATGGTTGATCCTTGAAGAAAAGTAGGATTTTGTCATTTGGAAAAGCAGGGGTAGAATTCCAGTTGACAGAACAACACAGGCAAAGTACAGAGGTGCACAAGTAAATGGCTTATTCTAGAAATACAAATATTCTGGTACGAGTTGAGTATGGATTTCAAGATTCAGAGCAGTTAGAAATGAGGAAGGTTGGAAAGCTATGCTTCCTCCAAGTAGCGGCCAATTAACTAACAGATTCAATGATTGATGGATCAATTGATTGATTCAACAATAATTACTGAGCACTTACTATGTGTCAGTTATGCTGATCACTAAGAATGGGGAACAATACAGACAGCCTCTGTCCTCTGGACTTACTTTCTAGTGAACTATTAGTTACAATGTTGCCATCCTAGAGATTTTTTTCTGTTTGAGATCTATCTATATAAAAGTTACATATGAGGAGAATGACAAAATTTCATGAACCCAAATTATAAAAATATAAGTTTAGACAGATGTTTGAGGGGGAAAATCATTAAGAAATGACTATAAGGCTAGTGTTAGTAATACTAATAATACAAAACTCTTACTAAATTTACATAAATAATATGGCTTATAATTCACACTTGTCATTTGACTCTTCGTTTAATCCTGAATTAGGTAAAATAAGTGCTGTTATCTCAATTTACAGATACAGAAATGAAGATGCAGATTAAACGGTTTGCTCAAGGTCACAGGTAAATTTTCCTCTCAAATTTTGAGCAGCGACACTTAACCAGCTGGGCCAGCCTTGGGAGGAAGTCTATCTGGGAAATCTAAAGGCCCTCACTCCCCCTGGTGGCACCTACCTGAATCACAAGTACAGTTCTTGAAAGGAATGAACCAAATCCCAATTTAAGGAATCTTTGTATTTCACAAAGTAAATCTTGCTAAGTAAAGATAAACATCACAATCTGAATATTAACAATAGTAAAACTTATCAAATACATAGTACACTCAAGGCCCTTGACTTAGATTAGCCTTTCGTCCTCACCATGATCTGATGAAGTAGACACTACTGTGACCTCAGACATCAACCACAGAGTTGAGGACACGGTGGCCAAAAACAGGCTGAGCGACTTGCCCAAGGGCACCCAGTTAGTAAGCGGGGAAAAGGGCATTTGAATAGAGCATTCTCTGATTCTGGAGCTGAAACCTTCCACCAGTGGGTGTGTTCCCTCCAGCATCTCCTACAATCAAGTATCTGATCTTCAGCCTTGAGACCCAGGAATATACAGTTGTTCTCAACTGACAAAACTCACGGGCAATGCCAACTCTCTCTTGTGGGGAGCAGAGCCCAGCCCTTTCCCCTTGCCTAGAAGGACCCCCTATTTATGGGAGTTAGGTGAAGGTACCGGCATTTAGGGCAAGACCAGGGTTCTGAAGCATCCTGTAATTCATTCTACTAATGAGCATTCTCCTCCCCTCCTCCTTAAAACACCCCACTCTCTGGCAATAACACTCACGACTCCTCCTTGTTACAGGCTGCTACGTACCCTCAGGTGACTCCCAGTTATCCTTGGAGATTTTGGGCCCCAACTCACTGTCACTATCTCCAATACTACTCTTGTCACAATTTCTGATGACTTTAATTTTGCTGTAGACAACCCTTCCAACTGGCTGACATCTTAATCCCTTAATGTCCTTCCTCTCTTCCAATCAGCTTGTCCCCCATGTGACCTCAGCCACTCACCCCTACTGCCACACTCTGAACTTTGTCAGTCCCAACAACCCTCCATACTCTCTTTTCGAACATTCCATTCTCCACCCACCACCTCCTATCATCCCAGCTTACTTCGTTCATTCTTTGTACCCAAATATGGTGAGCAACGCTTTAGTCCTAATGCCAGTTTCCTGTCCCTTACGCCTTCATGTGTCCTCACTTCCTTCTTACTCAGCTTGTATTCCTGGTATACCGTTACTTTCCTTGATGTACATAAAATCGTCTCTCCCCTACGCCTTCTTCTTGTGTTCATACCCTCTAACCAAACCCTACTCTAGCTAACTCCAACTCTGTACAACCTTGAATTTACACTTGTGTAGTGAACATGGCTGGGGGGAAAAACCTACAACCACTGGAAATGCTCTGCCTTTAAGCTTACGGCCACTAACCTCAAAAGGACCTCAGTGGTACAGAGGAATCCTGCAGCATTTCCCAATCATTCCTTCTCCCTCTCTCCTAAGAGAATTACTTCATGCCTTCTATCTCCAACCCCTCAACTCCTTCTACTCTCTCACTCTCAGCTAATGACCTTGCTCCCTATTTCGCGGAGGAAATAGACACAACTTGAGAGAAATTTCATATGTTCTCACCTCCACATCTACACACCCATCTGTATCTGGGTCCATACACTCTTCCATCCCTGCTGTTACTCCTGTTTGCTTCCTGGAGTAACTATCTTTGCTCCTACCTAAATTCAGGCCCCTCCCCATTGTTCACTAGGTCCCATCCCCTCTTGACTACTTTAGGATATTGCCCTAGCAAATGTTTCCTCTCTTTCATGCATAATTAAAATTTCCCTCCCTACTGAATTACCCTTGTCCGCATTCGAATGTACTGTAATTCCTTCCATCTCAACAAACCAAAATAATCCTGACCCACTTTTCCCGTGGCTATGGCCTCATTTCTCAGCAACCTTTAAGGCAAAACTCCTCTCTACTTCCTTTCCTTTCATTCTTTCTTTGAATCGTTCCCTGAAACTGGTCTTGACAGAGACACCAATGGCCTCCATGCAGCTAAATCAAAGGCTGATTTAGGTCCTCATCTTACCTGAAGAGTGAGCAGCATTTGGCACAGTCGATCACCTCCTCCAGGGAAAAGTTTCTTCCCTTGGCTTCCAAAATATCACACCCTTTCAGCTTTCCTCCCACCCTACTGACTAGTCCTTCTCAGTCTCCTTTGCTGGTTTCTCCTCATCTCTGTGACTTCTTCACAGTGGCATGACCTGCGGCTCAGTTCTCAAAACTCTTCTCTATCCACACTCACTCTAATGTCAGGGCTTTAGCTGTAATCTGCTCACTCATGGTTCCAAATTTCCGTCTCCAGTTAAAGGCACTCTCCTGAACCCCAGTCTTCTGCTGGAAGACTGCAACTGCTTACTTGACCTCTCTACCCTGACACCTAAAGTCACCATGCGCAAAACTGGACCCTCAATCTTTCCCCAAAACACGCTCCACCCCAAGTCTTCCCCATATTAGTTAAGAATAACTCCATCCTTCATTTGTTCAAAACTTGGAATCATCCTGGACTCCTCTCTTGCTCTCAGACCACTTCCACTTTCTATTGGCAAATCCTGTTGGCTCTACCTTCAGTATAAAATCAAAATCCAATTACTTTTACCACCTCCAAGAATACAAACCCAGTCCATGTGACCACATCACCCCTCACTTGAATTATTGGTGATAATTCTATTCCTGCAGGGTTTATCTTAAAAATATTCACAATCTGAGTGGTTGTACCAGGGCTAAGTGACCATACCTCTTGCCTAGTTGAGTGCAGCAGTTTCCTGACTGGTCTCCCTGCTCCTGCACCTTATCCCACACACTCCATTTTTTTTCAAACTGGACTTTTTAATTTTATTTTTTTACTTTATTACATTTGCAGGGAGGGAGGTAATTAGGTTTATTTATTTATTTACTTGTAATGAAGGTACTGGGTGTTGAACCCAGGACCTCATGCATGCTAAGCATGCACTCTGCCACTGAGCTATGCCCTCCCCTCCACACACTCTATTTTTGACATAGTAGCTAGAATGATCCTCTTAAAATATAAGACTAAGCACACAACCTCTTTACTCAAAACCCTCCAATGACTTCCCATCTCACTACGAGTGAAAGCAGACATTCTTGCACTTGCCTTCGAGGCCCTGTTAGTAGGAGCACCTATCATTCTGCAGCTCCTTCTGTGACCTCCTCCCACCCTGGCCTCACACCCAGTCTTTGGCTCCTGCCGGACCAGACTTCCTGCTGTTGTTCAAACTCCTCAGACTCTCTTTCATCTGAAGGCCTTTTCACACTAGACAGTCTGTCTGTCTATCCAATAGAACTTCCCGTGATAAGTTCTGGACCTGTGTTATCCAATAAGATAACCAATAGCGAGTATTTGAAATGTGGCTGCACAACAAAATAAGCAACTGAACTTTTAATTGTATTTAATTCATTTCAATGGCAACAGCCACCTGGGGCTGGTGCCTCCTCTCAGGGCAGGTCTAGTGCGCTCTTCCTTGAGATGCCCACGTGGCTCCTTCCATCACCCGTGTCAGGCTCCTGCCCAAATGTCCCTGTATCAGTGAGACCTTCTCTAATCAAGGTACTTAAAACAGCAAGCCATTCCCCACCCTGGTAATTCTGATTCCCCTTTCCTGCTTTGCTTTCCCTAATTTCACCATGGCAATTAGAAATATCAGACATAACATATATCTTACTTACTCATTTATTTGTTGCCTCTCTCTCCAAGCTAAATTGAAGGTCCATAAAGTAAGGAACTTGATGTCGTTTTCATTGCTTTATTACCTGTGTCTCAAACAGCACTGGCACATAGAAAGAGTGCAAAAATCACTCACAGATTCAACAACCTCTGTCAACCATTAACTTCTTGTGCGGCCAAGAACAAGTCATCATCCACGTCTTGGCATCAGCTTTCTCCGTCCTCCTGCTCCCCTCTGATCTTGTACTTGCTTGTTTTCTTCCTAGCACTTACAACAAAACTTGCACATTCTCTATTTGTTCATTTGCTTATTGCCCATCTCCTCAGTCGATGGAAGGGCAGGGACTATGTTTTATCCTATTAATGTAACATCATGCCAGGCATGTAGTTGTTGCTCAAAAAATAACTCGTGGTTTTGGATTAAAAGGCAACAAAGTCTGTATTTGCTGAAGACTGCATTAATTATTTAA
This sequence comes from Camelus ferus, assembly GCF_009834535.1. NCBI lineage: Eukaryota > Metazoa > Chordata > Mammalia > Artiodactyla > Camelidae > Camelus > Camelus ferus. The sequence continues at coordinate 2,376,210 of NC_045712.1, read as the reverse complement.
TCTTCAAAACGAAGGGCTTTACCTAGTTGGAATGAGTAGGTCTCTTCTCTCTTAGTGGGATTCGGTGGTTCTTAGAGAAGAGTTCAAATCTGTGTCCACACAATTGCACAGACACTGGATAAAGACCAATGCTGGTGTGACTTTGCCTTGTAGGATCGGGGCCCTGAAAGGCTGTGGGCAGGTAAGAGTGCTCGGGGAGACCAGCATCGTACCTGCCCAGCAGATGTGATTGGGGCCTAGAATCTTTCACTGTCCTGAGAGGTTTTTTTGTCGTGGTGGCTGTTGTTTTGTTTTAGTGGCTTTGTGAATAGGCTCTGGAGGGCCTTTTCTTGTTAACACAGCCATCTTCACAACACCTGCCAACACAACACCTGCCAGCTGTGTTGAATGGCCGTCCTCCGCTCAGTCTACTGCTCTCCTTCCACCCTCCTCTGCGGCTCCAAGGGGGTAGTTCCTGTTAACAGCTCCTTCCCGTCCTTACTATGTGCAGCTTTAGAAAGCAGCAGAGACAGGACGCTAGATCGGCAGTAAACTTGTCCATTCACCTTCCACATTTCGAGTCCATAAAGTATGCTTTACTACTTCAGAAAGTGGGGAATTGTCCTTCTTGCTTGATAGATTTCTTCTTTTACGAGGATTCACCATTTTCTTACAGGCATTCACTAAGCCTCCAACAGTTCTTCCATAAAATAGAACTGGATTCTAAGATTACCACCTACATTTAAAAATCTAGCTTATTGGAATCAATGGTATCACTTGCCTAGTCATTTAAGAAAAATGTGCAGTCACCTCCAAGTCATCCTACTGTAGGAAAAATTACACTGGGCCTTATTTTGATATCCCTCAAAGTTACTTTTCTTCTTCTTCTTGTGACCTTAATGCTACTAACAATAATCAATAATTGAACACATATTTGTGATATAATTTTTTTAGTGTTAAAATCTGGATGACTTTATAAATCTGTAATTTAGGTTTCTAATTCTGAACTGAGGCTCTCACTTTGTATTCCTAAATCTGTCTATCAAAAGCTTGAAGTCTCAGGGAGCTTAAACCTTGTCTTTGATGCCCTACTGATGAATTGAAATGTAAGTCACAGTTTTCATAAACAACAGAAAAGGGCTGTCCCTTACACATGTCTGTTTTCAAAGGGTAATTTTGGCAACTATTTCTCCTTACTCGGTGAGAATGTGCAACAGCCTGTGCCCTTGCTTAAGCAGCCTCAGAGATTTCCAGTTATTTACTGTCTCAAAGGGGAAAGCTACCTTTAAAAGTGTGTCCCTGTAAATCCAAAGAAGCACCTGAGCTTCTAAGTCTTAGACTGGTCTCCCTTCTGATTCTCCTCTGATCTCTTATTTCTGAAAAATCACTGACAGCAGTGCGCAGATTACATTTTCTAGGAAAACCCCTTACTGATGAATTAACGTAGGACAATCCTGCTGCAGTTTTGCTCATTGCTAAGTGGCTTTAGTCCACAATGAACTCAGCGATCCTAAAGTAAATTTAATAGTCTCTCTAGGTGGTAGTAAACCTTACATGGCTAAAATCTTGGCGCCCAAAGTAAATGTGAAGTGAAGCAATAGGTTAACTTACAGAAGGCAATGAATAAGTGAGATCTTATTTTCAAAAGCAGTTAATGATGCAAATTAAAGGTCTAACCGTATTGCCAACTCGAGTTACAGATCAAATCTACTGTAATGAAAACTCAAGAATCATCTGTATTAGTAAGTGGTGTTCTAGAAAATTCTTTTATTTTCCAGGCACCAAAACCTATCACAAATTCCTTAATTTGGGGGTGGGGGGGGGATGCCTAAGGTTGCATCATTCTTTACATTAGCTTCCAGTTAGGTTTCCTGACCAGATGCTCTACCCTGTGGCATTTGTGCTCCCTTTAGTACATCCCCCCAAAAAGGACAGGGGTGGTAGGAATGAGAAAGGAGAGACTGTGGACGCGGTGAGTTCTCATCTGCAGACCTGCACTTACCTTCCATGCCCCTCAGGCTTCTGTAGTTTATATCATGTAATCTACAGGGCGGCATCAGGAGAGGAGGTGTGGTGCCCTGAAAACTATCCTGGCTTGAAGTCAGGAGACCTTGATTCTAGCCCTTGACAACCTCTAACTACTGGCTGACTCTGGGCCGATGTCTGCCTGCCATTTCCTTCACCTACTAAATTAAGGGGGTTGGAAAAGCTATTCTCTAAAGGTCTCTTCCAATCCTAAAATTCTATGATTCGGCGAAATATAATGACTTACGTAAAAGTACAGAGATCATTCATTCAGTCAAGTCATACTGCCTTAACCTAAGTGATTTGGGGTTTCGAAGTTCAAATATAATTACAAAGAAATGGAGGGGACAGAAATGAGCTGCCAGTTAAAGCTAACGGGCATCACAGGCAGCAGCTCGCTTTTCTGAAATGCACATTGACAATCTGATTAAAAGCTTCTGGAGACAAGCAAATGATCGGGAAGCCTTCTGGCAGAAGGGAGTCATAAAGTTTCATTGTACCACTTAACAGATATTTTATCACATGATAAATTAGGTACCTTTTCATCCACTGTAATAATATATTTCTTACAATAATTAGAGATTATTCAAGGCCTGATGCACTCTAGCTGGGTCTGAGCCTGAAGAAATTGCTTGTTCAATAAGATTTTGGTAGCTTTGTGCCAAAAAAGAAAAGAACCATGAACTCATCTTATCTTTTGATGCCAGTAACAGAAAACTGAACCCCAAAAAGGGAAAACATTGACTCAGTTATCTGGAGAGTCCAACCTTAGACCTGGCTTCAGGTATGGGTAGATTCAGGGTATAACACAGTGTCCCCAGGACCCAGTCCTTCCCTCTTTGGGCTCTGCTCTGCCCTGTTGTTGGCTAATTTCCAGGTTCCGCAAGTAGTAACATGAGTGACTGCCATCGACGTGGTTGCCTGCCTGCATTCTCCCAGGTTCTATTTCAATGCAAGTGAGCAGTACTTCTTTTACCCTAAAAGTCAGAATGAAAATCCTGAGCATGAATCCTAGTGCTGGCCTGAATTAAGTCACATGAGTGAGCCTGTGGCTCAAGAATGAGATGTGTGATGATCTTGTTCCTAGGTCCCATGCCTATCCCTGGGAGAGGTCATGCCCAGCCCCTAGACTCTACAAGGTGAGTGTGGGGATAAGAGATTCCTCAAGGAGCCTGGACTAATGTTAGCCAGAGGCAGGGTGATTGTGGCTTAGTTACAAAGTACAGATTTCAATTTCATGCCTGGAATAACATGTGTTCTTAGAGAAGAGTCACCAACTTGGAAAGCATCCTAGGGATTGCAGTCTCGCCTCTTCATCTAAGGCTGAGGATGCTCAGGCTTAAAGAAACTAAAGTAAAGCATAATGATTGAGCTCGTAAGTTTGGCATCGGACAGTCCTGGCTTTGAGTTCTGATTCTGTCCCTCTGTGACTCTGGGCAGGTTACTTTCCTGGCCCGAGTTTCACTTTACTTACCTGGAACTAGGACTAGGCAGGGTCCACCTCACAACGGTGATACGAGGATTAAATGAGACAATGGATGCACGGCACCCAGCAAAGTACACGGCACTTAGCTCATGTCCAATGAACACTAGCTATTTATTAACAGAGAGAGGAAAAGACTTGCCCAAAGTCACACAGCTAATTAACGGCAAAGGGGAAACTAAAATGAGTCTCTTGACTCCCAGCTGGAAGGGCTAGAAGTGAACCAAAGCGGAATTTAATGGCCCACAAGTCAATTACATTTAAAAGATCATAGAATAAGTCAGTTTTTCTTCCCGAGCTGCTACCCAGAGGCTGGCCGTTCGCACTTTACAAAACAGCCACGTAATGTTAACTCCACCAGAGCCTCTTGAGAAGGGGCCAAGAGACGCCCATCATATTTCATTCTCCCAACCATGACTAGGAAAATTGGAGACCAATACCACCGACTCGATGCGTACAAGCTGAGACCCCTGGGAAGACACGGCTAACCTATCTGATTAGTCAAGTGTTTGGGGAGCACTCTCTGTGTACCTAGGAATGTAAGAAGTATTAAAATAAAAAACACACCCTCTGCATTCAGAGACCCTATCCTTATCAGGAGATGGGTTTTTTTAGGTGGTGTAGATGAAAAATGTTCAAGGTATTAAGACAGAAGGGATCCCGAAGGACAGGTTGGAAAACGCATGAGCGGCTGGGACAGATTAGACTAAGAGGAAAGGAATGGGGAGAGGGACCCCAGGTGAGGAGTTCAGCATAAGCAAAGATGCAAGAAGGGATGCATATGATGTGGGAGAGTTAGAAGAGGAGCATGAGGACAGAGTAAGGAGCAGGAAATCGCAGCTGAGAGAGACAACGGCAGCTCTGGATACAGGGCTGAAAAGGCTGCATGTGTGTGGATGAAGGTTCAGGAGCACAAACCAGCGCGCAATGAGTCCAAGCCACTCATCTACTCAAAACACCCATGGGGTCTCCAGCTCTTCACCCTGGCTCTCAAGGTCTTCCCTGCCCTGATCACTTAGCTCTTTCTCCTCTTCTATATATGCCTCGTGTTCTTACCCAACCACACTGATCCCTGTTTGCAAAATATGCACACTTCTGTCTGTACTGATTTCCACATGCTGTTTCTTACACTTAAAACCCCTTTCCTCTCTCATCTCTGCCTCACATAACTCTACTTACTATAATGCCACATAATCCTGTTCATTAACAATCATTCCTTAAAATTGACAACAGAAAGAAGAGTTTATCATATCTGCTATCTCGTTTAATGGGCTATCATTAGATACCAGAGAAGATGGCTCTTCTCTAACAGAATTGATCGTGTACTGCCTTTGATATTTACCTATGTATATGTCTTAACTTCATAAGGTTTAAGACTCTTTGGGTGAACACAGCACGTGTTTACCTGTACTAATATAAATAGCATTTACATAGTAACTTTGCAACATACAAAGCACTTTAAAACACTAATACATGGAATTCATACCACAATCTTGTGAAGCTATATTCATGTCCACCTTGCACATGAGAAAATGAAGTTCACATGACTTAAGTGGTATCATCAAGGATTTATTGCTAGTTACACACTTCCCACGAGTAGCTTTCAACCAAAATCTGGTGGAAGTTGCTGGAGCTGTTATATAAATACTGCAGTCCTCTCAGATCTCCCCGAGATAGCTTGGAGGTGTGTGTTCTATGCCGGTCCCCAGAGTCCCCCACTGGGAATAAACTCACAGTGGTGATTTGCTTAGTCACATGCCCTTTTATTGGCTCTTTCCTTGTCTCACTTCCTCTGGCCCAGATAAACTTTTACTCAAGTTCTTTCCTCAGTATCTGCTTCTAGGGAAACCAAAATTAAGACATTCTTCCTGAAGCAATGTTTTCTCAATGGATTAGAATGGTGAGGTTAGGGAGGTAAAATAATAAGGAATTTCAGACTTTGCAATTTCCATTTTCAATACTTTAAACAAAGGAGAGAGGGACCTGTAACAGTCTGTCATTTAATAGCCTACAGACTGTTAAATTCACTGCAAATCAAAACTTCTGCTTATAGGGACCCTGGTATTAAATTGACAGTTGCCTTGGAATCCAAAATAGAATTGGTTAGAATGGACTAGAAAAAGATTTTTTTTTTTCATTTCTCTGGTTATTTCCATTACAGTCAAAAACACTCTGTCACATCCTCCTTTGCTCTGATTACAGCTTAAGGCAATTTCTGAAATTCTTAAACTGGAACCCTCACTTATACCAGATAGCATAGCTCATTCTCAAGGTCTCAAAACCTTAACATAAAATCAAAAATCCTGATGTGGTCAAGGGGTATTAAAAGGAAAAAACATGAAAACAATTTAATTTGATGAAGGAGTGTCCAGGGAAACAGAGCTAAAAATGCTCATGCATAAATCCATGCACATTGGTCCAAGGGATTATCTGAATCCAGTGGTGGCATCATTACTCTCATACAATCTCTGGCCCTCTCCCCAGAGGGGAAAACTGGAACACAGAAATTTTAAGTCAAGTGATAGAGTAGGGCTGATGCTTTGATAGCCAACTCATGAAAAATACTTCAGATTTGGGGACAGCATATTCCTCAAAATCTTAGCTTCATTTTCTGTTTATGAATGAAGAAATACGTTTATATCTAAAAAAGCACTACAGAGGTATAAATATTTTCATCTGATATGATTTTTAAAATCATCTGTCCAAGAAGAGTCCTGTTCCAAATTGGAGGTGGAAAGCTGCTTAGAAGCTCTGGTTAAGATGTCGAAGATGGTAATATATACTTTAGAAACAGAAAAGGCCTGGCACAAAGCTGAGAAGTGATGTTCACTTGGCCCTACAGCTGAACCAGTAAGAGAACTGAGAGTAAAACCCCTGTATGTTCAAAAACCTCAGGGCTAGCCTGGCACAGGAGAGTGAGGGAGTGTGGACTCTGTGACTATGTATTAAAACTCTGAATGTTGTCTAGATTCTCAGAGCATCTTTGTTTAGAGGATTATCTCAACACATAATGGTTTCATTTATTCTCAGAATTTCCCTAATGGGTAAAGGACAGTTAAAAGACAAAGCATTTTTCCTCCAAGAAGGAAACAGAAGAAAGATTGCAAGAAAACTGTCACGGTCCTAACCGCTTAGGTGAATTGATAGAGGACAGAGTCATGAAGATTTTTAACCACTGATACTCCATGCCTCCTAAACTAAAATTCTTTCTGAAAAAAATTGAAAATTAGGGACTTGGGTATATAGAAAAGCGAGTGTCTGAAAAAAAGTTTTAAAAATTCTCATTGCATTTTTAGGAAAGATAAAGGAAGCTAAAGCAAATTTCGCCTGCTCAGATAACGGGCAGAATGGGTCCAGTCAGTGTTCTGCTAAGCTAAGATGGGCTCCATTTATGACAGTACTATGAGCAAAGCAAAGGATGTGTTTTGGAAAGTGTTGAAGGCATACTCTTGGATACATCTCTCACTCAGTTATCCTAAACTGAATAGGTTACATAAAGGTAACCTGGAGCTTTTTCCATATCAGGCGGCATACTTTGTCTTCCTCCATATTCTAGAGAAATCTGGGAGGCTCAATTCAAACACTTAAAATGGTCTAAAGAAATGCAAATTAAAGCTACTTTCATTAAGAGAAAAACCCCAACCGAGCTCAAAAATTTCACTTAAAACCATAATGGTTTCTCAGTCTGATCATTTATTAAACTTAGGTTTATTATATGAAATAGGCTGGTTAGTTTATATTACTTCCATTTTAGAGATGAGGCGGCTAGGGTTCAAGGTAATGAAAAGATACCAAGTAATTCTTCAGGTTTAACAGCACACAGCTATATAGAAAATACCATCTACCATAGTGGGAAAAAGGCACTTTTTTGTTTGTTTCGATTGTACTTCAACCAGAGAAGGCAATGGAATGGCCTAGATGTTTGATACTGACATTCCTGTTCCTCTCATAGGGTGTGATGCTGACTCTTTCCATTACTGATTTCCCCATCTATTTTCAAAGGTGGTCTTGTAATTGTAATGGTAATTGCCAAAGTAATTCCTCTATTATTGCTCTGCTCTTTGGGTGCCCTTTTCTTCAGCTAAAGGTTATTGCACCCACTAATCAGAAATATGGAAAATGTCCTCAAAGGTCATTTTTGAAGCCTTGTCTTAAAGAGAAATCTCTTTTGCAACCAAGTCAGCATCTTTTGTTATTTTTCCAGAAAATAATTTCATGGACATTGTTCTAATTTGTAAGAAGTTACCAATGTCAACTGAAATATTTTAGGGGGAGAATTAAGTTGGGAATCAGGAGGCCAAGGTTCTGTGCTTACATCTGGCACTGATTGGCTATAATGCTCTTGGGAAAAGTATTTAATCACTCCAATAACAAAATTTCTCATCTGCAAACAAAGGAATTGGAATGGATGATCTCTGAGGTACATTCCAGTCCTAGATGTATCATAATTCCATGACAAGTATGCTGAGTTATTAAAAATAAAGAAAAATATTTTACAATGGACTCTAATGAAATGTTGGTATTCTGTAAACTAGAAATAAGGAATTACTGCCTATCTCTTGGGCTATAAAGGTTTTTGGTGGGGATCTGTTTATATCTCACAGAGACTGAAGAGAAGAAAAAGGAAAGTTTGGGGTTGGATAAAAGGAACATAATTTACTCATCTTAGTTACTAACCCTTTAACCTTTGTAGGTGCTTCATTCACCCTTGAGATCTTTGACTTAAAAGGCAATCACCCAGGGCCAAATAAAATTCATCTCTTGTATAAAACATGGAGTACTAAGGGAAGGATGTTCAGTTTCCAAAATAGCAAGATTTCTAGCCATTTGTTAAAGCTGGAAACCCCACTGTTACCCACAGTGACAAGAAGGACATAAGAAGGGGGTAGTTCCAGCAAGTAGGATTTTCCAAAACCAGTAAACCCAGATCAGATAACTATGAAGACTTAAAAGACGGAACAAATTGATATTAGAGAAGCCACCCAACAAAGACAAAAGGAAGTGAAATAGTGACGGATGGATATCTTAGAAAGCTCATGCTTCCACCTGTGTAAGTAGAAAACATTCAACCTCCTGGGGGGCCTTCTATCTGTAGAATCTTATTATGCTGTGGCTTTACGATTACCTAGATTATTTAAGAGATGAAAGGAATAGAATTATTTGAAAGTGGTGTCAATTTAACTGTTATTCTCCTGTTCATTCAGACATGGTCCCTTTTGTTGGGATTTCTTTCTTGGCCATAAATCACTAGAATTACAAAACAATAGACTTAACCCAAACACATTAATATCCTGAATTTTAAGGTCATTCCCCATAAAATTGAAGCTATATGGAAGAGTCATCAGCCTGAGCTCGTTTATCATAGTTACCAGCTCCAATCCATTTTACAAACTATTATTACCCATTGTTTTTAAAATCCATTTGGTTGAGATGGTATTTTCCTTAACTAGTTAGAAATGCAGAATTAGATCTTAGAGTAAAGGCTTATACATTGTAATTGTTAGTTTTTCCATAATCCAATGGACAATTGTCCTTCTGACACTAATTAGTATGAACTCTGACCCAGCCTTTATTTACTTGACCCTAATGAAGTGAAATACTTCCAGACTTTTAGCTTTCCTTGGGGTTTCTCTGGCTTGCTCATACCTTTTTCAAAAGGCTTTTAAGAATGTATTTTAACAGTGTTTTACATCTTTGAATGCAAAATATATGAAAGAATTTGCATTTGCCAGGTAATTGGGCATGGTTAAATTAGGTGTTTGTGAGAGCCTATTGTAAATGGTGAAGTACTTCACCATGTGAATTATAATAATAATAAATGTTTGACCCATGTAGGGTGGTGGTTAATGGCATGGGCTCTGAAGGCAGAGCAACCTGGGTTTGAATCTTGCCTTGCTTCCTACCAACTCTATGACTTTGGCAATTTTCCTAATCTTTGAATGCCTCTTTTGCTGCCTATAAAGTGCCAATAACATCAGTATCTACCTCTCAGGATCTTCCTAAGTGCTAAGTACAGACAGTATTTGTAAAGGACTTACTTAATGCCTGCTCAATACATGTTAACTATTATTATTAATTATATTAGCTCAAAAATAAGTGTTGATAAGAAAAAAATGTACTGATCAATTAATCAACGAATTATTGTGAGGACTAAATGAAAAAATGTATGCAACAGACTTAGCACAAAGCCTAGATGATGCCCTATTTCATTTCCTCTAAGAAGTAATCCATTGTAAGATGGATCGTTATTATGCGTTCCCCAAAGAAGGAAAAATTTTCTGCCAATTAATTTTAAAACACCAGCAACCATGAGACACATCCCTACTGCAGAGAGACAAAATTCTGGGCGAAAAAAATGCACCTTAGAATCAATGAAATATAATAGGTTTAAATAAATAGTACAATGATAAGAGATGAAGGAGAGGACGAAAACGAAAAATAGAAAATTCTCATTAAACTAATTTTTCAGTGACCTCAGATCTGTGGATTTTTCATTTTCTTACCCCAAATTAGTATTCTTGTCGGTGAGGAAGAAAAATTAAGGAACTTGCCAGAGAGAGAACCAACAAAAAATCATAAAATAGGATTATGGTGAATTATGATACATCTCCCACAAAATTCATGGGGTCCTTGCAGGGAATTAGAACTCCTCCGACACTAGTTCCCCACCTCTCTATGTAAGTACCTCTTCTACAGCATCTCTGAAATGCACAGAGGACAGTTACACTGCATTTCATTCCAGAGCTCCTTTCAACAGGTCTTAGAGCTGCTCTTGTAGAAACATAGACCCTCTTCCACAGGCTGACACGGGGGTAGGTGGGGAAAGAGTGGCAGCATGCAGGGGTGTGCTAATCAACCAGTGTCAGTCTTGATGGGAAAGTGGGTGGCACTCGCTAGTTCTAAGTGACAAAGCGGGGAAGTAGCATTTGAAGTACAATTCAAGCAGAGCACAATTTTTCAGTTATACATGAACATACATATATTCATTGTCACATTTTTTTTTTGCTGTGAGCTACCACAAGATCTTGTATATAGCTCCCTGTGCTATACAGTATAATCTTGTTTATCTATTCTACATATGCCTGTTAGTATCTACAAATTTTGAACTCCCAGTCTGTCCCTGTAAAATGACTATAACTCAATAAAAAATGTTTAAAAAAATATAAATAAATACATAGTGGAAAAAAATAATAAAGTACAATTCAGGCAGAGCTGGAACTCTCATGTATTTCAGACAACTTTTCTAGCAATTGCAACGGGTGGAGAGAAGAGGAAAAGAAGGCCTCTGTGAGAATGCAGGAACATCTTTGAGCAAAGGAATTGACAGAAAACAATCCAGTTGCTGCCATTTAGCGGGGGAACTCAGCAATTATTGAAGAACACAGACTTTTTCACCCTACCAATCAGCATGTCAATCTTGAACCAGTCCTATTAGAACCCAAACTAGTTTTGGAATAGAGGAAACACTGGAAACCATACAACACAGTGGTTCCCAATCCTGGCTGTACACTGGAATCACCTAGAAAGCTCTATAAACAATCCAGCCCTTGAGCCTTATCCCTAGGGATTCTGGCTTAATTGGCCTTGGACGGGGACCAGTAATTGGTGTTTTTAAAAGCTTCCCTAGGTGACTCTGATACGTTGGGCTGAGAAATACTCATCTAATTCAACCTCTTCACTTTACAAATAAGGAAACTAAGGCCTAGAGCAGCACATCGACGGCAGCTGAATAAACAGCTGAACACTGAAGCAGTGCTGGGACTCTGTGGTAGCTGACCTCAACTGATCTCAGTTCTTCACTGATTTCAGTTCATTTCCCTGCTGTCATGTCGGACATCCATACCCATGCTATGGCCTCATGGTGGCGGGAGCATATGCCTCTGCCCTTTGAATTTGGACTTTGCCATGTGACTTGTTTTTGCCGATGAGAAGTTAGCAGACATGAAATGAACAATGGCTTGAAACATGCTTGCATGGTTGGGTTCTCCTCTTGTGCTCCTGTCTTTTGCCTTGAGAAGAACATATTCTGGGTAACTAGCTGTTGATCCAAAGAAAATGAGAAACTCACTGAGTAGACATGAACCCAGCCAAGCCCAGTGAACCCAGACATGTACAAGTCAGAAATAAATATTTATTATTGTGAGCCACTGATTTCAGGGTGGTTGTTTATGCAGCATACTATAGCAATAGTTGACTGGCACAGACTCAAACCCAAGATTTTTTTGTTTCTTTTTGTTTTAAAATTTATTTATTTTTTAAATTGAAGTCTAGTCAGTTTACAGTGTTGTGTTAATTCCTGGTATACAGCATAGTGATTCAGTTTTATATATATATACACACACACACACACACACATACACACACACACACACACACACTCCCTTTCATATTCTTTTTCATTATAGGCTATTACAGGCTATTGAATATAGTTCCCTATGCTATACGGTAGGACCTTCCTGTTTATCTATTTTTTAATATGTATTTTTATCGAAGTATAGTCAGTTTACAATGGTGTATCAATTTCTGGTGTACAGCACACCAAGATTTCTAATGTGTGGTTCACTTCATCACTGGATCTCTAACGGCTTACTTTTACAGGCTATAGGATACAACCTGATGATGATCTGCCAGTGCTCACAAAAGACTCATGTGTACAGCACATCAAGCCTGGACATGCATAAGTCAAAGGGTTTTTTTGATTAGCTGTTCAAAGACAGACTTCTTCTCCATTGGGAACACTTCTTATCTGCTTCTATATTTCAGTCACCCTGACATAATTATAACTAACTGTTTTTGAGCTCTTACTGTAAATAAAATTTATTTGATCCTAAGAAAAGAAAACCCCGTTGAGACGGGTACTATTTATTAGCCCCATCTTACAGATAACAAAATCAAAGCCCTCAAAAGATAAGTAATTGGCCCAAAGTCACATAGCCAGAATGGGAATTAGAAATCTATCCCCTTAACTACCAACTATCCTGTCTCAACCTTGGCTTCATTTCTGTGATCAATGCAGACTACATATATTGGTTAATTTGGCAGAAATGCGTATCACCCCAGTGTGATGTTCATAGAAAACTGCTTTTTCTTCAGATCTCTACATCTTGACTGTTCTTACTCTCTCTTTACAAATTATCTGACATTTAACTACAGGGTGTTTATAAAGTCTGAAAAACATAAATTAATTTTATATTAACAATTCAACTCAATTATGACACTATCTACCCAGAGATAGCATCAGATCCCACAGGTTAAGGGCTCAGTCCTATAAGACTGCCTAGCACCCACTTCAGACTCCAGTTACAACTCTGAGTGTCACCTCTGTTTCTGACCAACTGACTGTAAATTGGAGGTTTTATCAGCCCCTTCCTTGGAATCGATTAATTTGCTGCAGTGGCTCACAGAACTCAGAGAAACGTTTTACTAACTAGATCCTCGGTTTATTATAAAAGGATGTAACTCAGGAATAGGCACATCGAAGAGATGCGTAGAGCAAGATGTAGAGAAAGGCGCAAAGCTTCCATGCTCTCTTTGAGAGTGCTACTTTCCCAGAATTGCTACGTGTTTACCAACCAAGACACTCTAAACCACATTCTTTTGGGTTTTTATGGAGGCTTCATTACAAAGGCATGACTGACTAAATCATCAGTCACTGGTGATTAAACTCAGTCTCCAGCCCCTTTCCCCTCCCTGGAGGTTGTAGGTAGGACTGAAAGCTCCAACTCTCTAATCACAGGTTTGGTTGCCCTGGCAACCAGCCCCCCCTCCTGAGATTACCTAGGGGCTTTCAAAAAATACCTCATTAACATAATAAAAGACACCTTAATCTCTCTCAACATCCCTTAGCCAAGGTTTTTAGAATCTGTGCCAGAAATGGGGATGAAGACCAAATATATATCTTATTATATAATATATACACACACACACACATATATATCTAATTATAAATCACTATATATATCTATATCTCTCTCTGTAAGTCACTATGTGTGTGTGTGTCTGTGTGTATATACATATATAAATACACACACATACATATACATATATATATGTTCTCCCACCAGGAAACTGACATGTGACATAGACACTGCCAGTCAGATACTGGTTACTGGTGCCAACATAGGTCTATCCCTTTCTATAAGGAATGTAAAAGCTTTCCTTCAGAAGCCCACATTCTAGTATACTTCCATCCTCTTCTATGGATCAAAACTGGGGCACATGGCCATTCTTAGCTGCAAATGTGAGTATTAAATTTTTAGCCTCTATGATGGGACTCAGCAAGAGAGAAGTTGGGAATAGCTTTTGTGTAATCCTTTAGCAGGTAGGTATTACTATTCCCAATTTATACATAAGGAAACAGGCTTTGAAAGGATAGGTGATTTGCCTAATGTGACAAAGCTAATGAATAGAAGAGGTAGGTTTTGAACCCAATGTCTGTTGGCTTTAAAAGTCCACATTCTTTCCACTATGCCACTATAATGGCTTAAAAATATAGCCACAATTATTTGACCATCCTCATTTCAAGAGGTAGAACTTAATTTCTCTCCCACTGAGTGAAGGCTGAGCTTAGTGACTAGTTTCTAACAAATTAAATAAAAAGGAAGTTAGGGTCCCAGATTTAGAAAATAAAAATACAGGATGTGTTAAAGTGGAAAGGACAGGAATGGCCCTCTTAGACTTTAAAAAGATGGATATCTTGAATTCCATCCAAAATTAAGGTAAATAACAAGAACAAATCATTGTGAAAGAAGCTAAGTGAAACAGCCTAGATATTCAAATGAAAGTTAAATATAATTTCATAGTTGTATAATTACTTTCATATATAATCTTCATTATTATGAGGTAAAATGTATTTATCAAATATGTATAATCATGTCATGCTAAAATCTGAATTATTGTGAAATTTTAATGAATTTTTAAAGTGAAAGTCTGAATTGTATTATAAAAGTAATTATTTATGATACTTTTTTATGTCACCCATGATTGGAAACACACAAACATACATATAAATATGAACTATTCCATTTAAAAATTTTTGTTTCTTTTTTCTTTTTTGGTGCCTATAATTCATTATTCCTGCTGGCTTTTTCTCCACTGAACTTTTGGAAATCTTTTGGTATATCTATCTTATCAGTAAGAAAGCTATCCTGAAACATTAGAAAAACCCACCAAGACACTTGCTTCTTCAAGCACTTTATCAGACTTTGAGAAGTTACCAAAGGTATTGAAAGAAGTCATTGATTTTCAACATCATCTCTTCTTTTTCAAAAAGAAAACAATGGAAAAACAAATGCTCTTCATTCAGTGAACTCCCAGTTTGGTTTCTGGGAAGCTTTAGAGACATTGTGAAATCAAATCTTGTGTTATATTTTTCTCCTGGCTTACTCTTTTTGAGGTTTATGGGCAATATGGCTGGTGAGACATGATTGCCTCCTAAGAAAATCCTTTTCAGGAGACAACAAAATCAAAAACAAACAAACAAATAATACCCAGAGAAAAACCTGTCCTTCCTGATGATAAGTGAGAAATATTGGGAACTTCTGTGGTCAGTGCCTTCTTAACTTCCCTTCCTCCAATAATGCAGGTATATAATGAATGGCAAATGCAGTGGCTTGAATTCAGGCACAGCACAGCCTGCTTCCAGCAGAGAAACAAACTGGTAGTTGGCAGCAGCAGAAGGAACTCCTCAGACTGAAGCCTACTGACCTAAAAGCTGCCTAGGAAAAGAGATCGGGCATGATATACCAAGTGAAGCAAAAGGGGCAAAAGATGGAAACAGGACTGAGATTCCTGGGTTTTGATTCCAGATGACTCTTTTGAAGCAGTCAGTGATCCTTCTTGCTTATTATCTCATTGACAAAATGGATGAAGATAGATTTGACTGTATATTTTTTTCAAGAGGAGGATAGAAATACACAGTAAAGGAAGCAGCAGCTCTAACCTATTTGATTCAATGTTTTCTAAAATAAATGTACCACGAACTGGAGTAAAAATATAGGATGCCCGGTTAAACTAGAATTTGAGATAAATAATGAATATTTATAGTATATCCTAAATGTTTCATGGAATATATTATACTAAAAAATTATTTGTTGTTTATCTGAAACTCTAATATAACTGGGTATTTTGTATTGCAGCAGCAATCCTAGTGGAAGTAGCAGTGTGTGATCTCAGAGACTGGGTCATGAAATGCACTTTTATCTCCTCCGCCTTCTCTGTTTTGGATCATTCTCTCTGGGGGACAGAGAGAGAGCTGCCATTTTGTGAAGACACTCAAGCAACCCTATGGGTAGGCCCATAGGTGGTGAAAAACTGAGGCCTCTAGAAAACAGCCAGCAAGAAAGACAGGCTTCCTGCCAACAGCCTTTAGATGACTGTAACCCCCAAATGACATCTTCACTACAACCCCATGAGACTCTAAGCCAGAGCAGAATTCCTGCTAAGAACAATATAGCAGAATTCCTGACCCAGAGAAACTGTGAGATGATAAACATTTGTTGTTTTAAGCTGCTAAGTTTGGACTAGTTTGTTATGTAGCAAGAGATAACTAACAGAGCCATATCACTTAAGTAGATGTACATCTATTCAGAATTTTGGTCACTCTTTCTGCCATATAATGAATCTTTTTGTTTAATGGAAAATTTTCCTGCCTCTTGTTTGGAAGTATCATATTGCCTGTGAAATATCACTTAACAGCACTCTCCCGTCAAATGCAGATCTAATATAGTACCAACTGAAATCTTTAAGGAAAATTTGATAAAAAATCATGTTTCTAGAGAAAATATCAAGGGAAAAATGAAAACTAAGTACACTGTCACATACAATAGATTTGCAATGTGACTTACAGATTGCAAACTTTCGCATTGATCATGTTATTTGATCATTGAAATAAAGCAAGACCATGACCTGACTTTTACACATTAAAAAAAAAACCCAGGCTTTCAAATGTTCAATGATACACCAAGGTCATACAGCTAGGATTCCAGATCATTTGACACCCAGTTCCTTCTAAAGTGCTGCCTCTTAATCCTGAAGAGTGTTTCTTTTTTTCTGACACCAGTCATTGATCTTAAATGGTTTTCTGCTGCAGGTAGTTTTCAACATCAAAAATGTTAAAATGAAATGTAGAAAACTGGTCATCAATCATGTGAAGTCAAACAACAATTGTGCCCCTCTCCTGACCTCTGAAAAATGAATTTTAATTTTCCTCTAATTCAGCAGCCATGGTTGACAATGCCATTGGTGGTCAAGAGTTGACTCAGTCCTTCAGCAAGTCCTGTCATGCTATTGGACTTGATATTTTCCATCATGAAAAGTGATTCTTAACAAAAACAATAAAAGGACAAATATTGGGATATACCTGTCACAGGCAGGAAATGCAAGATAAAGAAAAACAGGGTATATATAGCACAGGGAACCATATTTAATGTCCTGCAGTAAGCTATGGGGAAAAAGAAAATGAGAACGAATGTATGTATGTTCCTATGTGATTGAAGTATTGTGCTGTACAGCAGAAACTGACACAACATAGTAAACTGTACTTCAGTAAAAATAGATTTTTTAAAAAAGAAAGAAAACCAGGGTTAAAAAAGCAATTCTTTGTACTTCCACTCTTGGAACTTTCATGCATGACTCCTCAACTCCCTGCCCAGCAGCAACTGCATTAGTTTTGCTATATAACTCATCTCCAATTGTTCGTTAATGGCATTATACAGCCTCTATGCAAGAATATGTATTGGAGTCTTATTTTTTAATTTGATTCCAGGAAAAGCTTTGTTCCTCTTGTGAAATTGTTACATATTGAAAGGGCAGTATTATAAGTGCAAGGGGAAATAATTATAAAAGAAAAGAGAAAAATATTAAAGTTGGTTAGTAACAACTTAAAAAGTAAATAAACTCAAGTCACAGTCAGAAATCATAGTGAAAGAGGGATATAACGCAGTAAGGGAGTCAGGAGGGACCTCAGAAGGGTTTGCATACTTTCAACTAGAAGAGTAAGGAGGAACCAAGAACATAGTTGGAAGCTGAACAAGTGGAAATCTGTTACTTGCTAAATATTTCACTGTGGATACTTCACTCCTGCTTGTCCTGGCATTAAAATAAAAATATTTGTATGCAAATCAAGCGTCTTAGTCCTTGCTGCTGTAACAAATTACCATAGACAGCATGGCCTGTAAACAATAGAAATTCATTTTTCACGTAAGTTTCTGGGGGCCAGAAGTCTAAGATCAGTGAGCAAGCATGGTTGGACTGTGGCAAGGACCCTTTTCCAGGCTGCAGTCTGCCCTCTTCTCTTGGTAACATTACATGGCAGAAAGCAGAGAGAGGAAGCAAGCCCTTTCATGACTCTTACAAGGGCACTAATCCCACTCATGAGGCACTACCCTCATGATCTCATCTAAACCCCAAAGCCCCACCTCCTAATAGTAACACATTGGGGGATACTGTTTCAACATAAGAATTTGGGGAGGACACAAACATTCAGTCCATAACAAGAAGCAAATGGTAATTAGAAGGGGAGGCACAAGTTATCTCCATTTTGAGAAGAGGTCTAGGGAGGACTTTGGGAGATAAACAAAACAAAATTAAAAAAAAAATCAGGAAGGAGAAGACTTAGTCATAAACAAAAAGTTAACTTGAACTTACATGATCAAGTGGATTTCTAGATTCTACAGACCTGTTGTTTTTCTCAGTGATGCTGGTCAAGTCATGGTAGGCAAAAAATAATGTAACTGCTTACTGAGATTCTCTTACCTGTTGGCATTGCTTCTTGAAAAGAACTCCCAGGAGTGAGTCCCAATCCTGTCACTCTAAATGGGTTGGATGAAATGGAGCAATTGCATACCCTACTTTTACTATGTCCCAGAAATGGATGGTGTCTCTGCCCCAGATATACAGCAGAGGGTCAACACTGACCTCTTCCTTTCTAACGAGGAAAGTGCATCAAATAAATGGTCATGAAGCCCCAAAGCTTCTGCCAGTTAACACTGCTCTCTTTTGAGCAAACTATTACAGTAAGATGATTACCCAGAGATTAGCATGATCTTTTCCATTTTCCCAGGCCAAATTAGCCACAAATGGTTGAAATGGAGTTCTGGAGTTCTGTATGCTGGGAAGTGACCTTTAGGGTGACTTGGCTTGAGAACTCTGCCCAATAGGAATGTTCCATATTGCCAGTGACCAACTGTTCCAATCCGTTTTTCTCTCCTGGAGAATCAGAATGCAAGACAAGCAAAGAACTTTGACAATCAACTCAAAAAGAAGTAAAGGAGTGGAAATAAACAAGAAGAAAAAAAATCTGTGTCATGAAGGTAGCTGACTTAAGGTTTGTTCTTGGGTCACTAAAACCCCTGCCCTGCTGCGAACATTTGAGCTCTGAGTGAGGCGTGGCCATATATTTACTGAGAGGGTTTCTAGTCTTTCCTTACCTTCTCGGATATTCTAACAGTAAAATATCTATCACCTGAGGTAAAACTAACATGTATCTCCTTCTTCCCATCAGAGGGAAACTGGTTTAAAAAGAGAATCTTATAATTTTCAGGGTTTTCATTTTTGTCCTGGCAAGGAGGAAGCTCTTAGCCAAATCTTATGTTTAGCAATTATACTAACTCTAATGGTTAGAGTTTTGCTTCTTTTCCATGACTTGGTCCTGATTTTTATATTTCTTACATAGAAGCTCTGCTTGTACATACATGTTTCAGAAGCTTCCTGAAACTAGTTGCTCTGTCTTTAGAGGGCCAGACAGGCGAGAAAACAGAAATCTAGCTTAATGGAGCCTCCTGAAATCTGTCTTCTCAAATATTTTTATGGCGGCCTTCAAATGTCAAGATCTTTGGGTTTTAGCAAATTCTAATTTATCTCACAAAGAAAGAAACTGAAGACTGACATACAAAACAGCTGTCCAAAGTTCAGACACAATCCTACATGAACAGTTCTGACCCCGGACACAGATGGAGGGCTGCAAAAGACATCAGATTTGGTGTCTGCTTTTCAGAGGTTGATGCAGAGCCAGTACTCTCCCCTCAGTGGGAGAAAGAGACTTCTATAGTGAAATCTTAGTGTGACTCCTAAAAATACCCTCATGTTCCTCTTTTATGAATTTTATCTCCAGATTCCCAAAAGGTAGATGAAATGAAATTGGTGGGAGAATAAATACAGAGCCAGAATCCCCCCACCCTATCCTAATGAGGTAGATAGCATTCATTTCATTATTTCTACCCCTTTTCCTTCTCTATCACCTGATCACATGAAGAAAGATCTAGAGAAACAAAATTAGCAGCAAACTGACTGGCAAATGGCATTGAGGCATCTTGAGGTCCTCTCACTCTGCACTCCAAACAGTTTTATTATCTTTCCCTCTTTCCACACCAGTCCCAACCTAGCAGGAGTTAGCTGCACTCATTCAATAAAATGTCCTTTTATTGAGCACTGCTTGTGTCCTCACAGAATACTAGGTAAAAGGAATGTAACAGTGAGCAAAACTGTGTGATGCCTGCCTTCTTGGAATGTATATTCCTCCACTGGCTCTCAGCTAGGAAAAATATTCACCCATATAGGTAATTTGGAAATAAATGGTGGTATATTTGGTTGTCAAATGACTGGGACAATCTACTGGCATTTAGTGAGCACCATATGGGATAATTTAACACAATGAAGAATCGTCATAAACAAAATGCCAAAAGCTCTCTGACTGAGAAATAAACAATTACAATAGAATGTGTCAAGTGCTATTATGAGAAGTAAAGGATGCCTCTGAAAGCACATGACAGGGGCACCAAAACGATCTGAAGTAGAAGGAACCAGTTTGCAATATTTAAGCTGAAAGACCAATAGTAAGAGTTAGCTAGGTGGTAGTGGGGTAGGGGAGCTGAGTTTCAGATAATCTAAAATTATTGAATGGATAACTAAGTATATGAATAAAAGGTGGATGATTCTTCTTTATCTCCCATTTTTAGCCATTAATTGTTGAGCTGAGGTAAAAAACTCTGTTTATAATGTTATTTTAGTTATACACATAGTTGATGATTGAGTAAGTTTACATTTATATTATGCATTGTTTGAAGGAAAAAGAGTAAAATATCCAAGAAGATAAAAATATACACTCAACATTTCCATGAACTGGACTTGAAATTCTTCTAGTTCACCTTCCTTTTCTCTTTATTGTGTCTTCACCCTTCATTCAAGTCCACATATTATTCATCAGGCAGTAGGTAGTGCTTTATTACTCTCCAGCTGTTCATAGCTTCCCATTAATAATCAAAGCTGAATGAGTGATAGGCTAAATCTGAATAAATTATACCATATATTTACTGTCACACATTCTCAAGCACTCCCAGATTCTCAAATGCTTCTGTTTGATAGAGGGTCAACTATTACCTGTTTTCCTCAAGTCTCAGCTCTAATTTGGCTGAAAACATTCTATGGAACACAACCATTATCTTGCTTCACCCAAGACTTGTCAAATGTCCCCAGAGAGCTACTCTCAGGCATCACTGTAGGCAAGGAGGGGGTGCTCCTCAGGGCTGGAATCAGACACAGAAAACAGCAATGTCCAAAAAATGTAGGTGGTCCATTTGGGTCAGTTTAAATTTTTTTTAAAAAAAGAAATAATATAAAATGCATATCTACACTACTGCTCTGCAATCCATCCTCAGGTAATTTGAGGGAAAGTCAGAGGAGAGGAGGAGTTAGGAAGATGAACTACATGCATGGGGATTCTACAACATTTGGGTTCATATAAAGCATTCAACACATCTAAAATCATAGAATGTTATAACTGGAAGAGTCCAGCACCTTCAGTTTACAGGTGAGAAGAGTGAAAACAGGAGCTAGGAAAGGACCAGTCTGCCACGCTGGTGCCAGGCAGAGCCAAGACCAGAAGTGTGGATAAGAGTGTAAGCTGTGGAGTCAGGCAATCTGAAGTGAAGTTTCAACTCTTCTACTCATTTTATCCCACTTAGCTTCAATTTCCACCCAGAAATTGAATTACCCAGATAATTACAAGCATTCTAAAATGTCTAGATTGTAAGCTGAGCATAAGAATTAAATAAGACATACACATAGAGTACTGAGTACAATGTTCACCACATAGTAAGTGGACAATAAATATTGGCTACTAGAATAATTATCTATGGTTGAGAATCATCCT
Organism: Camelus ferus; assembly: GCF_009834535.1. NCBI lineage: Eukaryota > Metazoa > Chordata > Mammalia > Artiodactyla > Camelidae > Camelus > Camelus ferus. Next base: position 2,354,575 of record NC_045712.1, on the reverse strand, counting down.
AAAACATGGAAGAGTCAACCATACTATCTGGGGATATCTTTCTCTCCTTCAGTTTTGCACCAGGACACTGGGCTGGCCTAGGTCCAGAAAGCTTGAGGTGGAGACAGGGAATAGGTTCTGGCTGCATTTCCAAACTTCTCCACATATAGGCCTCAAATTCCAAGCCAAAGGCTTCACTATTAAATTCATCACAACTTCCCTGGAGGTATCAGAAGATAACAATCATCATTCTAGAATGTGAAGAGACCCCAAATCACAGCCTTTTATGCTGAAAGTAGTCTAATCATATTTTGACAATGGAATTCTGAAGAGCAAGACTTTCCTCCCTTATTATTATCATTTACTTTTTGGAGGATCAGGGATCCCATTACAGTGCTATGCACTTATCAAACTCAATGAATGTTCATGGAAGGTCGGAAGAGAATCATTTATTGGTCCTTCCACCTTGTCTTTGTTTCATGGGGTTACCTTCATGGAAGGATTCTGTAAAGCAATCATTCCACAGTACCTTCTATCCTTGAATTGACGGTAACAGTAGCCAACATGAAGTGTGTACTTTCTAAGCAGGCAATGGGCAGCCACGTAACATAATCTCCTCATAACAAGTCTAGGAGAATAAGATTATTATTATTCCCATTATTATATCATCCCCATGATGTAGGGGATGGAAAAACGGAGGCTCAGAGAGTTTAAGCAATTCACCCAAGGTCACACAAGTAGTAAGCAGTGATGCCAGGAGTCAGAACCAGGCAAACCTGGGCTTATCTTATGCTCTTAGCACCTTTGGGGGTCTCTAAGTGATAATAAATGAATTTCTAGTTTTTTCCATACGCTGCTACTCTGGCAAATTCCTGCAGTTCCTTTACTTTAGCCAGAATTCCTACCCTTACCCAAGGAAGCAACAATAGGATATTGCATGTTTAATTTTTTTCTACATCCTTAGGTTTTTCAGCGCCACCGTCTGAGATGGTCACTTGTTCACATGCACATCCAGTGTAAGTCACAGCTTACGGGCATAATGAGAACAAAAAGAGTATACTAACACTATTACCACACTTTCAAGTTGTCCTCCACCAAAGAAAATCAAGTAAGTTTAGGGCATATATTGCAAATGCAGAGCAAAGTCGTGTGTTTACCAACACTTGGGAAAACTGAAGTTCAAACCCAAGACCAGACATTAAATATCATTATGTAAGTCACCAATGCTGTCAAGTCCTTGTGAGGCTTAACAGCCAAATTAGCAATAAATTCTGACAGCCCCATCTATCAGCTTTGTTCAGCCAATCTGATGGTAACATCGTGTTTCTTTGTAGGCCCTGGGAACACACACTTGCCGAAGGAACAAAAAAAATGCACTTGATTAAATTTAGTTTTAAATAATTGGTTCATTTAAACTCTTGGGCTGAAGAAAAATGGCATCTCTAATTTATAGAAGTCACCCTTTGAAACAGAGTTATGATTGCTAAGAGAACCCCTAAAACTAAATAAATTTAAGTCAGCACATTTAAGAAAGCTATGAAGGAGGTACCTAGTGACAGCCCCTCCAATTATCACTCCAAAAGAGTTGGTGTGGAAACCTGCCAAAAGCCAGCTCCCCTCAACCACCAATTGTGGTCACTGTGGCTTGATGCTTGGGTTGGATGAATCAAGGGCTCTCATGCCTACCTGGCAAGCCCGGGCACCTGATAAAGCCTAGGAAGGAGAACGGCATGGTCTGGCCTGAAAAGGTGGAGGAGATTTTTAAAACTCCACTGGCAGCCCCAAAACCTCTTTGGGAGGATCCTTTCATAGGAGCATGCTGCGTGCTTACAAGTATCCCCACTAACTTGCTCTGGGCTTAACCTGCACTGGGCTTGACCTCCCATTCAAAGATACCCCAGCATCTTAAATGGCCAGGAAGGCCTACTCCAGGCCTGTCTGGCCATTGCGGTGCAACTTGAAATATTGCATATGATATCTGAGTAAAAAGGGAGGGTCTACACTTCTCCAGCGCACGTTAGTTAGATTCAGACTTTATCATATCTCTTAAGGTGACACAAAAATGCAGGCAGGTAATATGGGATAGAAAACATCTGCAGGTCACTTTGGCAACCAAGGCCTCTGCAGATAAGTCAGGGAGTCAGCCAGGGTTCCCGAATGAGAGGAGTAAATTTTTCATTCTCTGCTTTGCATGGACCAGTAAACCATAGACAACTGGTACAGCTGGGATGTGTGATAGGTGAGAAACACCTCCCTGGTTTTCGAAATAGCATGGAATTTAACTGAGATAAACTCCTACTTTTTGGTTAATTCAATTGCATTTGATGGATGTGAGGCAAGGAGAAACCTGACTCATCTGCTGTTTGTGAGAAAAGGACCCGCAGGTATTGATCACAACAGAGCCAACAATGTGTGTGGTGGTTATTTGTGCTACTGCAGACTGCACTGCGTTCATAGAGGTGTTCTGTGCAGGACAAAGAAAGGTGAGTACCACAGCATGCCACTTTGGTCGTACTAGGCTCAGCATATTGCATTTATCTCTGAATTCCACATTTTAAGAGGCAAGGTTTAGAATGCAGGCAGAGAATAACCAAGAGGGTAAAATGTTTGGGAGCCAAAATTACATCAGTAACAGCAATAGCTAATCCATTCTACAAATGAGGACACAGGCTTGGAGAGGTTAAGAAACTTTCTCAAGGTCGTACAACCAGTAAGTGATACTGCAGAATTCAAATTTGGGCTTGTCTGATCCATCCTTTATTGCATCGTGTGTATTTGTTTTATTAGCCACACCAAGACTGGCCTTTATCACTGGGCCTATATTTGTCTTCTATTTAAATAAAAATCATATGTATTTATGGTATATAATATGATGATTTGACATACATAGTGAAATGATTACTACGTCAATCTAATTAACATGTTATCTGAGAGGAGTAAATTTTGACCTCCAAAAGCCTGTGAACATTCCATCATTACCTTAAGTAGATCACAATCCTAGAAATCTACCAGCTTCAGAAAAACAATGAAAGCTGGTGACTTAGTTTGGCCTGATCTCATTGCTCTGATGAGAGCACATGGCTCCTGTCTTTCGATACAATGTGGTCCATTTCCAAAATTGCATTTTGAGGAGTAAATGAAACTTTGGTTTGAAAGAAATATAGCCAGACTGAAAGACCTCCTTCTATAAGCATTTTAGCAAGCATGGAAGTGACATCTGCAGTCTTATCATTCCCAGGCATTTTCAGTCAAATAGGCCCCTAGTCACCACTTTTAGTAACACTCATTGGACACAAACCAGAATATGGGCAGAATGGGGATACAGGCAGAGTTTGCCCTTGGCATCACTGTGATAGACACAGAATGCACTGCCAGATCCCCTTCAGGAAAGGCCTTGCTTCCCAGCTGTAAGGAGTGTGGTGAGCATACAGCCTCCAGCTGCCAGCTTCTCCGGGGCCTGCCTCAACTCTAGGGAGCAGGCTCACTGAGCTCACACCTTTCCAAGGGTAGCCTACATTCCACGGCTAAACATAGTGAGGTACAAACGCCTTACTGCTCGGCTGGAAGAAGGACGCTCTGCAAGGCAACACTACTTGCACACTCCAGGTTGACCACGACTTTTCTGGGCCTGCATCACAGTTTGACTTGATTCTCTGCCCAGTTTTGTTTGCTCCTTCCCAAGTGCTGATCTCCAGTAAACACTGCACCTCAAACTCCATTTCAGCATCTTTTTCTGAAGAACCCAACCAGTTATGATAACCTTTTCCTGTTCTGTGACTTTAGCCCTCTTAATTGTATCCTCTTTTAGCCCATCATCCCAAAATAAGATGGTAAAAAGGCTTAATTGGTTGGAAGGTTTTGTTTCAACATTCATTTATAAAGCATGATGTAGTAGAAATGAGCACAGGCATTGAAGGCAGTTCTGGGTTTAAATCCCATTCTTGGCATTAACTAACTCCATGACATAGGAGTATTTAATCTATCTGAGCCTCAGTTTTCTCCTCTATCAAACAGTGATATCACCATACCTAATAAGGTTGTTGCAAGAATGAAATACAATCACATAAGCACACAATGCCTGGTACACCGTTAAGTGCCTAGCAATTGGCTATCTATTGTTACAGTTCTTTTGACACTTGACATATACTTTCCTTGTATTCTAATTTGCCTTTTCGGGTATTTATTTCTTACTTCTCCCATTTTTTCTCCCTTTTTCTCCCTTTTTTATGTTCCTGGAGAATAGGGACTGTGTTTTGTTTACTTTATCTGGATCTTTTAAAAGGTGACAAGAATAGATTGAAATAGATCAAAAGTGCCCCCTATTCAGTAACCAACCTGAAACTGGGTTCTTGGTATATCACAATTACAAGGCAGGTGTAACACTGAACTGCATATGTAGATGTATAAAGACTTCAAAGTAGACTGTGCCTTCTACTTGGCACTGCAAGACCAAATGCATACTGGTTAATAATGAACAGTAGACACTGTGGGTGGGACCCCAGTGCCATTCTACTCCAGATGACCAGTCCAATGCAGTCACCCCATTCAAGTACTCTGGGACTCAGCTGGTCCAAGGATAGACACAGGTCTTCACTTGGCTCAAACAGCCTGAAGAGAAGGAACTATATCATGTGGTTGGCTAGGAGATTTTCTTCTCTTTCCCACTTAATGTGAAAAAATAAGTACGATGCTTCAATTTACATATAGCCACCAGAGCCAGCTACGTGGGAGATCACAGGGCTCAGACCGAAAGCTCCTGGGTTCCTGGTGACATTGTTGAGTTGCTGAATCAGTGAAATAGAAAGCCTGCACTGCTTCTTGTCTTCCTGTTACATAAGATAATAAATGTCCTTATTGTTTAAGCCATTTGAGTCTGGGATTTTGTTACTTTGAACCTCTAGCTGAGCACATCCTGAGAAGTGAGGAAAACATTCAATATACAACCACATCTACCCAGGGTAAGTTTTATCCTTAGAGCTATGTTAGAATTGTTGCACTTTTTAGCAGAAAAAGGCCATCTACCCTGAGTTCCTCATTTACAGATTAGGAAACTGAGCCTCAGAAAGGATAAGTGAGTTGCCCAAGAAGACAAAACTCATAAATAGCACAGCCAGGACTAGACTTTAAACTCCTTAACACCCAGCACCCAGGCATTAATCCATCCATTCAACAGCATTTATGGGTACCTACTACGTTTCAAGCACTGTATTCTTGCCTCACATCATACTGGCTCCCAAAACACATCGTGGAAATGAATGTTTATGACAGCATTTGCGATTCTAGCCAAAAGACAATAATAAATTTTTCACAAGGCCCTGTGAAGGCAGAAGCATTTGCAGAATGCTACAGCACTTCTCACCAACCAGAAAATAAGAGTGACCTAAGCAAGAGATGGGAGGAATGTTGAACTGATTGGAAAGATTCATCAGATTTAGAAAGAAATTCCAGTGCACTAGAGGATAGAGATATTTAACAGGATTACCTGTGCTCAACCACTTTTTCTGACTATAAAAGTATAAAATGCATTCCTATAAAAATAAAACAGAATGAAAATAAATGACATTTTTTTTTCATGGTATGTATACTGGAGCTCAAGTCACAAGTGCCATAGTCCATCAACTCGGCTAAAGAATATTTATCACCAAAAGGGATTCAGAAAGGCATAAGGGGTGGTGAAAACAGGTACTAATTTTTCAACAATAACATTAGCAAAGGTTCGTGTAGAGTCTGACACCTTTATTCACACAGAGCATAGCATTTGCCTCACTGGAACAGGGAGCAGTTGAACCCACTGTGACTTCAACTGTATCAGAAATATCTTAGTGATCTTGAGCAGGGCAGTCTCCAAAAAGAGATGTGCGTGTCGGGGCCAAGGTGGACAGCACTGACATGGTTGGACCACTCACAATACTTCCCGCTCACAGCCCCTTCTGAGAAAAGCAGTTCCCCCAGCAGGGAAGGCCTTCTTCTGTACATAGGACTCCGGCCTCATTCCAGCCAATTTTTGAACTTGATCCAAGGGTAGCCAACTTTTAGACTGGCCATCGCTCCATAGAAGTGACTGAACATGAAAATCTCTGCTTAACAGAGATGCTGAAGATTGGAGTTGCTAGGTGTACGGGGAGTAATGAGGGCTTGTGAGAAGCACCATAAATGATGACGTTGTGAGGACATCATGAACTTTTAGCCAATGTCAGTACCTTGGGACTAGTAGAAGGAGAGTTTCTAAGGTACATAAGGAGCTTAAAGATCATCCCTGGACCACTGCTCTCAGAATGACCTATCGGGCTTGTAAAACATGCAGACTCCTGATGTCCACCCAGAACCACCAGATTAGACTCCTGGGGGTGGGTTCTCAGACCCTATACTTCAACAAGGTGATTATCATGCACAAAGCTAAAGTTTTAAAAATACTGATATAATTCAGATCTTTTCTTTTACTGATGAGGAAATTGAGGCACAAAGAGGTCACAAAGGCAAAGCAAGACTCACTTTCTGCATTTATTCACCTTTTCTACTGGAGATGTTGCCATCCCTCTTTCTCCTGACTGATGGTTTCACTCCCAGTGCCTGAGCACCTTCCTTCTGCTTACAGGGTACTTCCTTTCCTGTGTTTACATTTTACATTCATTCATTCATCCAACAAACACTTAATGAGTATCCCTTATGGACCAAGTCTCTTCCTAGGCTCAAAACAAACAGGAAGAAACAGAATCACAGAATCTGTGATAAAAAAGGTATGTATCTTCAAAGGGAGGGTGAAAGGATAAATCGGGAATTCAGGATTTGCAGTATACAGACATATATAAACAACAAGGTCCTACTGTATATCACAGGGAACTATATTCAGTGTCTTGTAATAGCCTATAATGAAAAAGAATATATATGTGTGTGTGTGTGTGTGTATCTGAATCACTGTGCTGTACACCAGAAATTAACACAACACTGTAAACTGACTATACTTCAATTAAAAAAAAAAGATATGTGTTGCTTCCATAAATAAAATTATAAACAAGATATCTTTCCAAACATTTGAATCTCCCTTCTTTCTAAATAGCCAAGTGCTTATTATATGATGAATGGTTATTATGTGATTAATAAGAATTGTTGACAAAACAGACCCACACTCCTTTAAGACCCCCATCACCAATAAAAAGTCCATCCAAGTCAAAAACTGTAACTTGCTTGGGTTCTCATCTAGAAACAGGTAGAAATACGCCTGCCTACAATGAGGCCTTTGCTAATGCAGCCAGATTTCAAACTACTCACCCATATCCAAGACCATCTAAAGTTCTAACAGAGATGGTCATTAAACATCTAATAACCACTCATGTACAAAGAAGACCATTAGCAGTGCAAAATGACTTGCATCCAACAAAGGCAATTTGAGCAGAGTGCCTGTTGCTTTCATTTAAAATGCTTCTCTCTTCTATTGCCTGTAGATTATAATGAAATGTCACCAACCAATGCAAAAGGGCCACTATTTTTATTAAAATGGAGCACATAAAGAGACCCCCAAAAAAGGACAAGAAAAAGATATGAGAAAAATGCCTTCCCACGGAGACAAGGACTAGGTCACGGGAAAGCGAGATATGAGGGAGAGGACACGGGAGAGGCAGACTTCCTGGGCCAGGATGCTGGAGCAGAAACAAGTGGTGACTCAGACAGAAGGTTCTGAACATGGGAATGAAACAGTCAGGCAAAAAGATACAAACATGCTGCCATTCGTTCACTCAAGGCTCGAAGGAGAGCGGTGGAAGAGGAAGAGAGGACAAGGAGCAGCTCTGGCCAGACCTTCTGACCCTCACCCACTGGCCCTTTATTGTTTGGAGCAGAACAGGAGGAGTAGCGAGAAGAATGCAGAGGAGGAAAGAAAGGGAAGGAAAAAGTGTTACAAGGAAAAGGACAACCTAACAAAAGCATAATCTCAGCAAAAGCCCAGGGAATTTAAGCTGTCAAGGCAATAAACAATAATAATACTTGCACTCTTTAAACATGGCCTTTTACATTTTACAAAGCATTCTTTGTTGTGACCACCTCATTCCATTGTAGGCTCTTGCCTACAATCTCCGGGTGCTGATGTCTCGATGTCAGTGAAATGTGCAACACCTCCATCCTTACCTACTGTCTCTACACTTTTTGTTTCCCACAAGCAAAGGCCACAGAAGACTGTAAGAGCAAAGGAAAGCGGGGTAGGTCTGGTTATATATAGTTTGCAGAATAAACTAGGACACCTATCCCTCTCCCCATCCTGTGTGCAGTGGATAGTGACACCAAAGCTTCAGAGGGATAATCCTGCGAATATTCGTAGGAAATCTGTCACACAGTCGGGATTGCTGGGTTCAGCACTCAGCATCACTGACAAAAACAGCACGTGGGAAGTAAACCTACTTAGGGAAAAAGGTCCCTCTCTACATGATGTTATAAACGCATAAGTCACCATTAATAAAAACCCAAGGAGCAAAAGAAACCTGAGTCAAAATGAGAGTCAGGCTGTATCATACCAGAGAATGATGAATCCGAGTATTTAAATGTTTAAAAATATGATGAAATGTTCTTTCAATCTACCTAGTTTCTGCCAAGAACATCATAGGGTTCCTTAATAACGGCTGATGGTGGGCTCGTCTGCAGAGTCCCACAGTCTGCAGGCACATGGACGTTACTGGCACAAGTCACATTTTCCTCACACGTAGGGACTTGCATTAGTTTCCTGTCACCATTAAAACAATACATAGTTACTTTTTAATACTTTTTAAAATAACCGTCATAAAACTTCACGCCTGCAGCTGGGATGCTGTCTTCCTATTTTCCCATTTAGTTCTATTTTAAGTGACCCTATTAATGATATTTCTCTACTTGAAATAATTGGATAATCTAAAACTGAGAAATAAGCACTTTCCTTTCCTCATTGTTTTCCCCTCTTCTATATCTTTAAAAGCCCCAGGAGATCACAAACATTTGTCCTCAGGGCAATATCAGCAGTTAATAATTCATGTTCAAAGCCTTGAAGTTGTCTAATTAACCAAAGGCGGTGTTTCACAGAAGCCATTTTTGCTTTCAAGTTAATAGCAAACAATACATACCAACTCTGGATTGCATGCAAGTCTCCAAACTTGTGGTGTGCTATTAATTCAAAACTTTCCAATTTCATTTTACCTGACCCAAACTTCAAGTCATTAAAAATGAACCATTTTCATTTGTTTCATTCAGATTTATTGGTGCCTTTACAGTACAGTTCACACATCATATCTTCCTATAATATGCTCATAAAAATCACTTTTCAGTTTTTATTAAAATACGCACTTGATTAATGAAAATAATATTAGCATATTTTCTGTGTAGTGTATTCTTAATAGTATCAGTCACTAACAATATCAGAATCTTTTGAAAAGTCCAATCATCCTCTTAATATCAAGGGTGGCGTGGACTAAGGATTTCCTCAACAGCAGACATTTGGTAAAATTTCTGTTACTTATTACTGTGATATCATGAATTTTTATAGAGAATCTGACTTTAAAATGATAAAATCGACATTTCTAAAGTTCTACTATGTAAAAGTATTTCTGATATCAGTGGCTTTGAAATCAGCAACAATCCAAAGACCACAGATAAAACTTCCATAGATTTATCGTGGTCTTAGATTTCAAACCAAAGTTGATCCCAGGGAATTAAGTGCTTGTTTCTCCAAAGTGCCTGGATACTTTGCATATCCGTTTATAATAACTGCTGATTTTCTTGTCTGCGTCCACATTAGCAGCAAGGATTGTATCTTTGCAACTTTACAGTCTAGCACAGTGGTTAAGAACACACACTCTCAACTGGGAGCTGCTCTGGTTTGAATTTAGTCTTCACACCTTCTACTTTATGTAACTTGGACAAGTTAAACTCTAAGTGTAGCTTCCTATCTATTTTACTCATAAAGCTGATGGGAAGAATAAAAGAGATATATTTAGAGTGGCCATGCACTTTGTTAACACTCACCAAATGTTAGCTACTATGATTTGCATCCTTAGTACACACAACCCAGGGATGAGAATATAGTAAGTACTTTCGGTTCATTGAACAAGTAAATACATTAATTACTAATACAAGTACTAGTATTCTTGTTTATGAAGAGTTAAACCTGCTTCAGCAAAGCAGAGAAATGTACCCAATGTCAGTTAGCTAGCAAGTGGCAGAATCCATTTTTAAACCTGGGTCCATCTATGTCCAAACTGTGGCAGAAGACTCACTGTCCCCTAGAGATGTCTTTGAGCTTGCTACTGACTAAGACAACACCTAAGTTTCAAAAGTGAACCAAGTGGATTTTTTTTTGTTTTAAAGAATGGTTAAAAATTATTGGGCAGAAATGTCATAAGCCTCTCTCCCAAGTCACTGCCAATTTATCTAAGAAAGAGTAATAGCTATGAAGTTGGAAATTTGTTCCCACATACTCTCTCAAATTCAGAAAAATGGGGGACAGATGATATTCTGACAGCTAACTTTCCCACTTAAGTCTCTGCCACTCTCAATCTTTGTCAAAATGGCTTTCTTATAATTAAGAATCATGGTTCTCAGAGGAGACAAGTGGCAACTCAATAGCTCAAAACCTGCTGAAAAATTCCATTGCATACTGAAGTGCCCACACACTTGAGTATTCTAACCCATCTCTCCAATCCCAAAGGCTTTGCTTAATGAGGAAAGCAAGAAAACCATTTATACAAGAACACTTTCAGTAGGTGTTCTCATTCTTCAGTGATAATTACTTGAGTTACTACCTTGTACCTTTCCAATAAAGAAAAGGATATTTTTATGAGAAGGAAATGAGTTCATTTCTTAACTCTAGGTAGATGAAATCCTTCATGTGTGTTCATCTAGTAGAAGTTATTACTAAGATCGATGTTCTTAATATATACACTATAAGGAAGATCCAGTTTTTACTACGGAAATCCTGCTGCTTTACCACCCTAACAGATATGTAACTTTTCCTCAAATGGTCTCAGAAAAGAAGCTAAGCTTACATGTAAGAGTTTTTAATTGTATTTGATCTATCTACAATTTAAAGAGCTTCAGTCTCGAAGCATATGCTTATAAGATTTGTCTTTTCTTTTCACAACTTGTATTCATTAAAGGGAAATGGGTTTCATTCTCCTAGAGCTAAAAGAGATGATATAATTCAAAATATTAAATAATTAGTTATTAAAAAGTTGCCTAAAAATATGATGGGTAAAATTCATGCATGCACTCATTCAGTAAGTACACTATAACATGCGTGAGGCATGTTCTAGAGATAATGAGATCTTAGCTCTAACCTCCTCTATAATCCTAATTATTATAACAGCATAGCAATATTTCTAGACAATTGAAGATTAAAAAATAATTCTGGACCAAGCTATTTGTTTCTGTTGACGGCAACAAAGGAAGTATCCTAAACATTCAAGTTTCACAAAATATACCTCCAAAGTACTTTGATCTTAGAAACTATTGGGAAGTCAGAAAAGAAACAACATTTAGAAAGAAAGAAGTCTTGTTATAAAAGACATGACAAAACTACCGACCTTTTACTATCTATACTCTGTGTATGCCTGTCCTCCTGTTAATAAGAAAATGTCCTTACCCCTAAAATAAACACCCATTTCCTCACCATCTCAAAGAATTTTTTCTGTAATTAATGTGTCTCTTTCTTGCATTATTTTCAACATCAAACAAACATGGTTTGTATCATCCATCAAAAAATATGTATTTTGGGGTCAGAATGTGTTATTGTTCCCAAGTATTCACTACTTCTTCCTTAAATGACAAGTGTACACGCCTACCCATCGCCGTTTCAGGCACAGTGCCTTCTGCAGTAGGAGTATACTTTTCTACCTCATTGACATTGAGCTTAGCCCTTGTCTGTGTCCCTGACATTTGCTTTGGTCAATGGTATGTGAACAGACAACACATGACAAGTGCCAGCCGAAGACTTGAGACATGGTGCACTTCTGTGTTTTGCTCCTTCCCTCATCCATCAAAGGGGCATATCCTAGCTTGGGAGAACTCTCAGCTTGTGCCCAGAAATCAGAAGACTCGTGGTGCAGGGCCATGGCTGACTAGCTACCAACACGTAATGTGATCAAGCTTTCTTACGATTTTGTTAGCTTTGTCATTGCAGTATAATCCCACTCACCTTTACCCATCTGTATTTCTCTGTTCTACTTTCTAGAAAAATACTTGAAAAAACTACCTAAATGTATATAGTTCTGTTTCTCTGCCTTCTATTCTACTCTTAATCCTCTATAATTGGGCTTCTTCCCACCCCTACCCCCAACTCAATTCCACGGAAACCACTTTTATCAAGGTGTTTCCTACATTTCCAACTCAAATGATCATTTCTTCATCCTCACCTAGCTTGACCTCTTGGCAGCATGTACCATGGCTGTCCACCCCCTTCCTGGAGAGTTCCCATCTCTTGATTTCTTTCTATTTACCTTCCACTTCGCTGGCCATCTCTTCTCAACCACTTCTGCTAGTTTCCTCTCTTCTTTTAAATCACTGAAGTGTGAGTACATCAAATCTTACCTTTGGTCTTATTTCCTGTCCAAATATTTTCCCAAATGATCTCATCTGAATCTTGGTTTTAAAAAGAGCCTACATGAAGTAATTCTCTAGCCCTGGCCTCTCAATTTAGTTCAAAATTCATCAATCCAATTATTTACTTGACGTTCTCGTGTACGTGTCTATAGGCATTTCAATCTAAACTTGGCCAAAATAGAACTGTTGGTTTTTCCTAACTGACAGGTATTTCCCTCCCACACTCCTCTCAATCTCAGCAAGTGGCATCACTGTTACGGACTGAACTTTGGGCCTCCAAAATTTATTCGTTGAAATCCTAACTCCCAGTGTAATGGTAACAGGAGGTGGAGGCTTTGGAAGGTAATTAGGTCATGAGAGTAGAGGCCTCATGGATGAGATTAGTGCCCTCATAAGAGGAGACTTGAGAGAGCTTGCTTCCTCTCTGCCACATGAGAATGCACAGAGAAGACAGCTGTCTGCAAATCGGGAAGAGTCTTTTCACCAGACACTGGCTCTAATAGTGCTTTCATCTTGGACTTCCCAGCCTCTAGGACTGTGAGAGATAAATGTTTGTTTTTTAAGCCACCTAGACAGTGGTACTTTTGTTATAGCAACCCAAGATGACTTAGACAATGGTGCACATGGTTGATTAAGCCAAAAACAGAGACGAGGATGATGTATCTATGAGCCAAGGAATGCCAAAGATTACCAGCAAGCCACCAGAAGCTAGGTAAGCAGCATGTACCAGTTCTTCCTAACACCTCTCAGAAGGAACCAACTCTGCTGACACCTTCATCTCTTACTTCTGGCCTCCAGAACTGTGAAATAATAAATTTCTGTAATTGAAGCTCAACTAGATTGTAGTACCTTGTTACAGCAGTCCTAGCAAACTAATATGAGTCTCCATCCTGCCAAGTTATTAGTAGATTCAATCACAACTGTGAGAAACATTTTCCCCACCCTCCACTCCTCCTCCCACCCCCCCGAAGTCTTTTCAGGTTCAAAAGTGAAGGCCAGGTCAAGCCAAGGAGTTGATCCTGGGAAAGTGAGTCTAGGAAAAAATTATCACCCTTTGACCAGCTTATCTATGGATCCCACGCTCTGGACACATCACTATTTCCTTCCAAGATCCTACCCCCTTGTGTGCTACTAAGCTTTAGGGTCCTTCTCTGTAATACACTTGGACTCGCCATCCTCTGCCCTATTTCCATTCTAGGGAAGCTCTCATCTCTCTCTTGTTTCTGCTTCTTTTTCTCAATAACAATCACAAAAGCCAAGTAGAAAAATTGCCTTCAAGCAACTTTTGCCTTCAGCTTAATAAATGTCTCTGAGAGAAAGAACACAAAAGACTTGCCTACTTCTGAAAAGAGAGATCAAAATTTTATAAATGTCATACATATAGCTCCTAGTCATTCTGATTCTTTCACATCAGTCAAAACAAAATACTAACTAGTATCTCAATAATTTATCCTACCAAGGCAGAGATGTCCAGGCAAGACTTATTTAACTAGGTATCAGCTTCATGATACAGATGGTGTCATACCAAGATGGTCTCGCCCTGTGACAAGCTCACAACTAGAATCCAGTCGTCTCATAATCAGAATACCAGCCGAGCCATAATACAGGAAATCCTTCAAAGGAGTCAACAAGCTGCAGAGCAGAAAGAATTCAAGTTGTTTCTGGACACCCAGGCATATCTTCTGCCTCCTCCCACGCTGTTTCTTCCTCTTTCACCATCTCATTTTTGAACTTCTAGCAAATAGTATATAATTATAAGAGATTAAATGGTATGCTCTACATGGTATAAATACCTATAAAACCAGATGACACAACGTCATCTAAAGGACAAAGGTGGCTTATAAATCCTTGCAGTCTTCTTCCCTAGTGACTACTTCCTCCTGATCACTACTTCCCAGGATACCCAACACCCCACAATGGAGGTATTATTATTCCCACTTTGTAGGTGTATAAATTGAGGCTTTGAGCTGTTAGGCAACTTCCTGTGACCACTAACAAGGGTCAGAGCCAGGATTAGAATCTAGGTCAGTCTGACTTTCAATGAAAGCCATTAATTCTAGAGTATTCCAAAGCTCCTATACATGTCATGTCTTTTTTTTGCAATTTTGCAGATGGCATGGTCATAAGCATGAGAGGTAAAAATTATAACGGAGGATAATTCATCCTTTCTCGATCTATATCCACTTCAGATTCTCCAAGCCCTGATACTCACCCCCCTCAGCAAATCCACTCTAAGGAAAAAATATGTATCTGTCATTTATATATTACAATGAATTTCCACCAATAATCCTGACTTTGGAGCTGCAGAGGACGACAGAAGTCATCTTTTCCGAACACACTCATTTTAGAGATGTGGAGACCAAGCCACATTGAGGTTAAGTGACTTACCTGAGTTCACAGAGCTAATTATCTACAGAGCAGAGCCAAGAGTTCTGTCTCCTGACTCCCAACTCAGGACTCTATCTACTAGATCTTCATAAAGGTGTTTTCCATCACAATTTTCAAAGGAAGGGCTCTGACCTCAAAGGAATTTCAGACATCAGGGACTAACGGAGAAAGCAAATTGAAAGACAGGAGCCCTTCATAAACCCCTTAAACAACACTTGCAGCCAGCTGCTTACCCTCTCCTTGTGTGAGACCAGCCCTGCTGAGGTGAGCACAGGATATCTCTCTTACCTGACAACACTATGCAGGAATGTCTTCTGTGCCATTCCCTCCACATTCTTCCCACTTCCTTTGAAAACAGCAAGCCTCTCTTCCCTTTCTTCTTTCCCCCAAGAGGAATCAACACAATCTTTGTATCAAGGCCATACTGGAAGCCTCCACTGTGTAAAAACAACAAGAATAAAGTTTCAAATTGATCATTTCTAGTTGTTGAAAGAAGAAAAGAATAGACTTCCCCTTCCTGATTATGTTTATTATCATAGATTTCAATTTGTTTCAAATTACAAGGAAAAGTAGATTGAAACCCATTGCCAATCCCCAGGTGCAGCATTTCATTTCTTAAAATCCGTATGAAACGGAAGCCATTTTTTGTTAAGTGCTTTTGGCTCCAGTCCTAAAGCACTAAGGCTATTATGCTGCATTTACTCATCCAGACAGTCAATCATATTCGGCCTCTACTTGTTTTTACCTTCAGTTCTTATGTCCTACATAAACATGAGGCTCTGAATGCTGGTGGTTTTGAGAGCTTCTGGCCTGTCAAAATAGCTCGCTGTACATAGGCTGCTTGGGACTAGGTATTTATAGTTGTTTTTCTGGGTCTATATCTACAAAGACCAATCAAGGTGGAGGGTGAATCAGATATCTGGATACTTCTAGGGGAAAAAATTGGGAAAAAACAGAAATGGCATATAGAAAAGAGAGAAAAACTGCATGGGCCTGACTATTCAAATTGGCTGTCCTTATCATTCTAGTTTCCTGTGTAATGGTTCACTTTCTGAAATAGTACATGGAGGTACATGAAAGTCAGAACAAGAAGGGGACTAAAAAGTCAGAGCTGGAAGAAACTAACTAACCAGCTAATTCACCATCCTTGTGTTACAAATGACACAACTAGAGCCTAGAGAAAAGAAACAGACCTGTATCATAGCCTAACTCACAGAGCTGAGATTTAAAACTTTATGTCCTAACTCAATTTCTATGCTTTATAACACTGATATCTTACTTTGGGTTTTCTCAAGAGCAGAGCATGAGAAAAGGACTGAATGCAGGTGGTTTATTTTGGAAGTAATCACAAGAAACAGGAGCAAAGAAACAGGAAGATGAGGTAGGGAAGGAGACAAAAAGAATGATTCAGCATTGATCTTGTTACTACTGTGGACTCCTATGGCCCAATCTCACTGGAGACCCTCTAGAATTAGGGAGTGTGCCTAAGAAATGTGCCTCTATAAGGTGGAAAGCCAGGAAATGTATCTATCATCCAGGTGAAAGGTTGCCCCCAGAAGCATAAGCTTCCCTGATTTTCAGGCTGCCTGTGTCTGTGCTAAGCAAACCAACTGACTTGAGAGAAATCCCAGGAACAGAAAAGCAAAGAGACACAGCCGGATGCTTGAATTGGACCACATAAGGCAACTCTGCAGCACAGCTGCAACTGCAATCTCACGGAACTAGGCGTTGTGTCACAGGCCACTAAAACGCCTACTACCAGTGGGCTGTAATACATGTTGCTTAGAGCTCTGTTCAACAAAAGAAATATTTAAAAGGCAAGATATTTTAAAAAGAGAAAGAAAGAAGGAAAGGAAGAGAAAGGAAAGAAGGAAAGAAAGAAGGAAAGAAAGAAGGAAAGAAAGAAAGAAAGAAAGAAAGAAAGAAAGAAAGAAGAAAGAAAGAAAGAAAGAAAGAAAGAAAGAAAGAAAGAAAGAAGAAGGAAGAAAGAAAGAAAGAAGAAAGGAAGAAAGAAAGAAGGGAGGAGGGCTAGGGAGGAAGTGCGGAAAGGCGACTTGGCTTTCCGTCCTTTTCCAGCACTTCACGCCCTTCAAGCAACAGCCCGCTCCCCCCCTCCCGCCGCAAGAACCTCCCGAATAACGAAAGAAAACACAAAAAAAATATATACCAAAAAAAAAAAAAAAAAGAGCAAGACCACAGAGCATGGAAGGAACTGTTTATTGGCATATAATGTAAATTTGAAACAGCATATATAAAAGAACTTCTGCAAAATAATAAAAATAATAGAAATAATGGAATAGAAAAAATGGGCACAAAATGTACATAAGCACTTTCCAAAAGAATATATCTGCATGGCCAGTAAATGTTTGAAAAGCTGTTGAATTTTATTAGTTACCAAAGAAATGCAAGTTTAAACCACAATGAAATACTACTGCATAACTACCAAATGGCAATACTTAAAAGACTGACAATGCCAAGGATTGATGAAGGTGGGGGACAACTACAATTTTCATATTGTTATTAAGTATAAATTTGGAAAATTGTTCAGTAGTATTTACAAAAACTGAACATACACATACACTTTGACCCAATCATTTCATTGCTTTATATTTACTCACCCAACAAAAATGCATACACATTTGGGTACAAAAAGACATGTGGATCATGGGCATAGCACAGTATTTATATAGTCAAATAACCTAAATGTCCATCAACAATAAAACAGATAAATAAACCATGGTGTATTAATGCAATGAAATACTGCACAACAATGAGAATGAATAAAATACAATCACATGGGGCAGCATAAATGAATTTCACAAATATAAACAAACAAAGCTGTTGACAAAAAAGTACCTTGGGTGTGATTCCATTCATTTAAAAGTCAAAAACAGGAAAAACTGACTAATGATTATAGCAATCAGGAGAGTTGATTCTGGGTGTGAAAGAGTGTATGAAGAGGGTTTCAAGAGTGCTGATAAAGTTCATTCTGATCTGGGTGATGGTGAAATAGGCGTGTTCACTTTATGGAAATTCATTAATTTTAACTCTTGCATAAAATACACAGATGGATTCTGTTAATTAATTGTCCTTAAATATGTATCATTCATAACCTTGAAGTCATAGTAATTACTAATCTATGATGCTAATTCAGTGACACCAATTTTGAAAGTGTCTCTTCTTTCTTAATATTTAAGATTATTAACTAATGTTGATTAGCAAATGGTTGTTTTATAGCTAGAGCATATAATTGTGCTACAATTCTTTGGTATTCTAACTCTGTCCAAAAGACTGTATGAAGGTACAGAACCTCTTTTTCCCTTGCATTTTTGTAGACAACACAAATAGTATCCTCAGAAAAATTTGGGTTTCTCATATATCTCTGATACTATTGATAAGAAATCTGCAATACATTTGGTTAAAAACAGAATGGTGGGAGGGAAAAAATCAGTGATGCATCCAGAAGACAGTACTCTTCTAGGAAACTCTCTTATTTTCAAACATGTCATCAATGTGTACAAGTTATTGTCAGGAACTGGTCTATCTTTACAACAAGCAGCAACATTAAAGGAACCTGTTACTATTCAAATTTGGAGATCACCGAGGCGAGAGAAATCAAGAGGGGGATTGTATGAAGGACAACTTGTATAAAAAGTAAACAAAATGTCTCAGAAGGGCGCTATGACCCAATGGAATGTTACTTGATAAACACGCAAAATGATAGATTCATTATCCAGTTTTCTCTCCAGTTAGAATGTCTATGTTAATGAAGTACGTTGTTGTGATCCCCCAGGGTGTGAAGAGCAACATTAGATAATTAAGCAAAAGCGAAATGCTAAAGAAACTGAAATAATATGACTACTCTTGCTTTTCAGCAGAAAATATTTCTGGTGTTAATATTAGAATGACCTAAAAAAATTCTCAGAGAATAAAAAATTAAGAAGTGAAAATTCATTGTAGCAAATAAGTAAGGTACCTTGCCCAAGGTCACACAGCCAAACAGTGAAAAACCAAATAGAACCTGTTAACAGTAACAGGCATTACTCAGTAGTTGCGACCTCCCAGAGATCAGCAGACAAAAAAAGGGGTCCCTCTAGGTATCAAGTACTTTCTTCATACTATTTCATATGGGTAGGTAAGATGACATCACAAACCCTATCCAAAGGAGTGATACATAATGTGCACCCCTCCACACACCTTTTTACTATAGGTATGTAAGTGTACAAAGAGATAAATAGATGTTATATACCATATTCCACACATAGTTACATCTTTCCCAACCCTCTCCCAGTTCTGTGCCCTTCCCCCAACCATAACTGTCACAAACCACATCCCATAAAAAGCAGAGGAGAAGCTATTATCAAGAGAGGCAAAGAGGGGAGCTTTTGATAACTCTTTTCAAAAATCTAATGATCTTATAGAAGACCAACCTTGTTATAACACTATCCAGTCAGAATCAAAAAATGTTCCCAGATGAATCCAGATAGTTCCAACTCCTCTAGATCAATCAAAGATATCACTGAGACTTCTTATGTGGCTTCCATAATATTTAAAAGATATCATTATGGTAACCCCCAAATTATATTAATCTTACATAGCAAAGATAGGGGCAATTCCAGCTCTAACTAAATTATTAACTCCTCATCACCAAAGGAGATTGTAAAAATGGTTTAAAACCAAAAGTTCTATAGAAAGTAATGCTAGTGATTAAAAAAAATTCAAGATATTACCAAGATGTAAAAGCATATTAAAGAGAATGAAGAGGAACCAAAAGTTCACCAAAGTAGGCTTGGAATGTCTGCTGGTCCAGACTTTTGTGTCCTAAGCTTGTTGTCCATTAGAGTTCCTCTTTATTCTTTTTGAATATTTCCATGTAAACTGTCCAGTAGAATTCATTTCCCCACTCTTAACCTGCTGTTCTTTATGCTTCATCTTGCTGCTCTTCCCCTTTTATCTGTTCAAGATTAGTATTAGTCAACGTTAGATTGTTCTGCCATTTAAAATTTTAAACATGAAAAGAGTTCAGTGGGAAAGAGATAATTAAGGATATTTTCCTTGAATTATCAGGATAATCTCCTCAATGATCTCCTCCACAAAAATACATGGACTTCACCTTAGTAAAACTGTATCTTATTATTAAATCACCTCCTATAAGCCACAATATATGAACTACTGAAGATCCAGTCTGAATCTACCTGCCTTTTTGGTAAATGACACCACCACAAACTAGCTTAAGAAAAATAAGTAAAACAGCGGCTCAAGGGGCTAGTCAATCCAGGGGTACATCTGGCTGCAGGCAGAGCTGGATCAAGGGGATCAAAAAGACCATCAGGACACTCTTTTTCCATTTTAGGGCTCTGCTGCCACAGTGTGCTCAGGAAGGGTCTAGCCATAGTCTCAGGAAGATTCTACCCACATCCATATCCATACTGTGGCAAACATGAGCAACAGAAGCTTCCCACTTACCTCCTCTCATCCTAGCAACCTAGTAGAAAGAAAGCACCTCTTTCCAGAAGTTTCAGCAAAATGTTTCAAGCCTGATGCTCCCCTGTCATGACTCGAATTGGGTCATGCACCCATCCCTGACATAGCATGTGAGTTTTCTCTTTGGCCCAATCTGGATTTTTCATACCCTTTGGAGTCACAAGGTGGCCTCAGGCCCACCCAAACAATACGTGCTTATTGGGAGGGAGGAATAGTTCCCTCCCACACAGAGACCTGGTTTTCTCACCAGAAGAGATAATGGATGCTGGTCTGAGGGGCAAGAAACAGAAATGTCCACTCCTGGGACATATACTCCAGAAAAGACATAAGTAACTCATGAAAGCAAATATGATACCACAGAATATTCTCAAAGATAGTATTTTAAGAAGTTGTCAACATACTTCATACTATGGGGGATCATTACTCCAACTTTTTGTACCTTAAAGATAAAGATGTCATCTTCTGAAAAACTATGAACTCTATAAGCCAGTTGAAAAATTATAAAATTTTATTATCTTTTTAACAGGAGGCCAAGGAACTAGAGAATCAGAGAAGTTTCAAATATTACATCATAGAGACTATAAAACTTTTTAATTAAAAAATTCCTTGTAGCTAAACTAATCATTTATACATTCTGTCATTTTTTAAAAAAATGAACTAGCTTATATGATTTCAGTGTTGTATTTAAATGACAGCCATGGTTTCTTATGGCTATTTACAGAGATTGTAAACTTCTTATAAAATCTGCTACCATAGTAATCTCAGCAAATAATTAGCTCCTTAGGGAAAATTCAACTTTTCGTAACTCCTAGTTGAAACAGAAAATAGCATTTAGCTCTTCTTCCTAAATTATGATACATTTACTACTTACACATTGCTGCTGACTATGTTTGTAAGGAAAACTAATTTTTTTCTTAGAAATGCTTTCAGACATTGTATCTAACTCTCCAAAATATTTAAAGATGAAAAATTACTTCATTTTAAGTAAACTGGTAACAGGTTGAGAAAAATAAATACAACACACAGTTTATAGCCCTGCAAATTATTTTTAAAATGAAAAGACAATTCTGTTCTTCCCCCCACCCCATTTCACAATCCCCTGTGGCTACAAACAACAAATTAAGTGTAATGAACATTCTTTCTGCTTACTCAGGACAAGTGACTTTTTAAACTGAGAGTATTAAATGTATCTTTAAATAGTTCATAAATAATGTGAAATGTAAATACTGAATTCTAGTGTAAATATATTTTATCATTTATGTACATTGTGTTTATTTTAAAAGGATTTTAAAGCAACTTAAAAGATGCCAAATTAGAGCAAAATAAAGATAAAGCAAAGGAAAATTGGCATATAAAAGCAGTTGAAGCCAAGGATAAAGTTTGTACTCAATATGCACTCCATGAAGTTCACCTGCTAACTGTGGATATTAATCTAGGTATTCTAGTTTCAAAACCCCTAAAGTGAACAATTATGGGTTCTCCTGATACAAAATTAAAAAGTAATCAGCAAAAGAGAAGAATCCTAGGCTGTAGATGAAGAACATGTCTGTAAACATTAGAACCTGGAAAACTGAATGTATGTTATACTTTATATACATATATAACACTATGTTTTACATATACAATATATTAGGACATATATACACACATACATATATATAAATATACATATATATAGAGAGAGACAGAGACAGAGAGAAATAGTAGGAAATACATATGATAATGTTTATATCATAGTTAAACTATCTACAGATAAAATAATTATAAGGCTCTCATCCTAATTATTTTTTACAATTGTCAGTAATTATGGCTAGAGATGTATTGAGATAAATTATGTTGAAAGTAACGCAAAGGGTCAATGTCTAGAGACCTACAAGTTATGTACTGAGATTCTAAACTTTCACCCATCAGAAGCATTTAATACCATGAGTTATAGTCTTTTAGACATTGCACAAAGTAATCCTTTCTGTTTGGGATAGACTATTCTCCTAGAAACCAGATTGACTCTTACACAGCTCAAAGAGAACGATCTGGCAAAAATGGTTCAACATTTGAAAATCTATTAATAGAATCTATCACATCAATAGACTAAAAAAGAAAAATCATATAATCAATCAATAGATGCAGAAAAAGTATTTGACAAAATCCAACACCCATTCATGATTACAAAAAAAAAAAAACCTCTCAGTTTACTTGATAAAGAATATCTACAAAAACTCACACCTAACATCATATTGAATATGAGAAAAGCAAAGCTTTCCCACTCAGAGCAGGTGCAAGTCAAGGATGTCCCCTCTCACCATTTTTCAACATCACACTGGAGCTCCTAGCTAAATCAACAAATTAAGAAAAGGAGCTAAAAGATATACAGATTGAGAAGGAAGAAATAAAACTGTCTTTGCAGGTAACAGTGTCTATGTAGAAAATCCAAAAGAATCAATAAAAAATTCCTGGAACTAGTAACCAGTTATAGTAAGGTTGCAGGATACGAGGTTAATATACAAAAGTTAATCATTTTCCTATATACCAGCAATGAACAAGCATAATTTGAAATTTAAAACATAATATGATTTACATTAACTCCCCTCAAAATGAAATACTTAGGTGTAAATATAACAAAATATGTAAAAGATCTGTACAAGGAAAATTATAAAGCTCTGGCTAAAAAAAAATTGAAGAAGAACTTAAGAAATGGAGAGGTATTTCATGTTCATGAGTAGCAAGTCCCAATATTGTCGAGATACCAGTTCTTCCTAAACTAATCTACAAAGTCAATGCAATCCCAATCAAAATGCCAGTAATCTATTTTGTGGATAATGATAAATTGAGTCTAAAGTATACATGGAGAGACAAAAGACCTTGAATGGCTAACACACTATTGAAGGAGAACAAAGCTGGAGGACTGACATCACATAACTTCATGACTGCCTATAAAACTACACTAATCAAGGCAGTGTGATATTGCTGAAAGAATGTGGATCAGAATACAGTCCAGAAATAGATCCATAAATGTAGTCAACTGATCTTGACAAATGAGCAAAAGTAAGAAAAAGGAGAAAATAAGACAGTCTTTTCAGTAAATGGTGCTAGAACAATAGGACATCACATGCAAACAAACAAAAAAAAAAAAAAAAAAGAAGAAAAAGAAACAGAGACTTTACATTCTTCACAAAAGTTAACTCAAAATGGATCACAGACCAAAATATAAAATGCAAAGCTATAAATCTATAAGACAATATAAAGAAATTCTAGGTGAACTTCGATATGGAAATGACTTTTTAGATACAAAATCAAAGGCTCAATACATGAAAGAAATAATTGATAAGTTAGACTTCATTAAAGTTTAAAACTTCTTTTCAACAAAAGACACTGTCAAGAGAATGAGAAGCCACAGACTGGGAGAAAATATTTGCAAGACACATCTGATAAAGAACTGTTAGCCAAGACACACAAGGTACTCTTAAAACTCAAAAATAAGAAAATAATAATAATAATAATAAAAACAATAAACAGTGGGCCAAAGACTTTCTTAACAGACATTTTACCAAAGAAGACTTATAGATAGTTAATAAGTGTATGAAAAGATGTTCCATGTCATATGTCATCAGAGAAAGGCAAATTAAAACAACATTGAGATACCACTACACACCTATTAGAATGGCCAAAATCCAGACAACTGACAATATCAAATGCTGCCAAGGGTGTGGTGCAACAGAAATTCTCATTCATTGCTGGTGGAAATTGAAAATAGTTCAGCCACTTTTGAAGACAGTTTGGCAGTTTCTTACAAAACTGAATATACTCTTACTATACAATCCAGCAATCATGCACCTTGGTATTAATCCAAAGGAATTGAAAACATATATCCTGCACATGGATGTTTATAGCAGTTTTATTCATCACTGACAAAAACTTGGAAGCAATAAGGATGTCCTTCAGTAGTTGAATGGATAAGTAAACTGTGGTCCACACAGATAATGGGATATTATACAACATGAAAACGAATTGAGCTATCAGGTCATGAAAAGACATGGAAGAAACAAAAATGCATATTACTAAGTGAAAAAAAAAAAGCCAATCTGAAAACGCTTCATACTATATGATTCCAACTACATGACATTCTAGAAAGAGTAAAACTATAGATACAGTAGAAAGATCAATGGTTGCCAGAAGCTGGTGTTGGAAGAGAGATGAATAGATAGAACACAGAGCATTTTTAGGGTGGTGAAAACACTCTGCATGACACCACAATGACAGATACATATCATTATGCATTTGTTAAAACCTACAGAATATACTGCACCAAAAGTGAACAGTAATGTAAACTTAAATTGTCTTAGCTTCCTCATCCTATTACAAGAGTGATAATAGAACTTATTGCATGGATTTAAGAATTATATAAGAAATTGAAAGTACTCAGGTGCAGTGCCGGTATGATCATCTTCACCATCATTATCATCTCCACCTTCATCATCACCATTATCATCCTCATTGTTATCTGTGGAATCTTTATTTCCAAAAGAGCTAGCACAGGTTGTAACTCAGTTTCTCAATTAGCTGCCCTTGAGGGAGCATTCCTACCTGGAGTACAAATATATATCGTTATGCCTACTCTCGAGAAAAGTCCAAGTGTAGAGGACTCTGTTAATGCCATTCAAACCATTAAGTCAGTTTCAATAGAAACAGAACTAACTAAATTAGAATTAAGTCAACTGTCTATCTTTCAAAGTCAGCAAAGTTATTAACACCGGCATTTGTTGTAAGTTCGTTACTTCATTGATTCTGATCAACTCACACCAGAGTGATTTTACATTTGTTCTACTACAATTTCCTTTTCAGTATGTGCTAACACAGTTTGAAGATTTTAAAATGGTTTGTTCTAAACAGCCATTTTTATACAGTAGGATGAGGTAAAGATAAAATCAGAGCTTTGAAGCATCAGACATAATAGAGAAGGCAGGTCATGCTCAGATCCAAAGAATGGGAGTCCTGGAAGTACCCAAAGCCTACTGATCGATGGATGGAGGATACAAGGAAGCCATGGGTACACAACATGTTAGACACATGAAGTTACTGCTAAGAGAGAGGATTAGAATTGAGATACAATTTCAAGGAAAACGGGAAGTTAATGAAAGACAGGAATGAAAAAATTCCTACATGTCATTAAAATGGGTTATTTTTTAGACGGCTAGTAGAGCTTGCTCTTCAACTTCCTGCTTGATAACACAACTGATCACTTCCAGATTGAAAATTAATTTAGTCATCTTTCTGCAAATAGCCTAAAATGTGTTTTACAATAGTCATCATCAGCAACAATCAAAAGAACAGGATCTTGAAATCAGGCACAAGGTGAAACCTGGGTATCTGGTGTCAGCATAAGGTAGTTTCTAAGTAGGTACTTGGAAAAGAGCCATTGGCAGCGCTAAATCAAGAGTTTGTTGGGATTCTGGGATCTTTCATAATCACGCACCTTCAAGTTCCCTCCCCCAATTAGAGGCTACTAAAGCTTGATGTCAAATAGACCTAAGCTGGACCCCCAATTCAACTACTGACAGGGAAAGCCATTTAACCTTTCAAGTTATTTAGCAGTTCTAGGACTTGCTACAGTAAAATGGGAATTGTATCTATCCCAGTAGTCTGTTATGGAAATCAAATAAGATAGTGTTGCAAAGAAACTAGCTATATGCCTGACCATCATAAAGTGGTATTGTAGGCAAAGAAGGGCAGTGCAAGAGTGTTGGTATGACAGACAAGTGTTCTTCCAGTGGCTCAAAGATCTTTTTAGACACAGAAAACCTGGTCCTAACCCAGTCACCTCTTTGTCACAGTGGGAACCAAAGATGTCAGGGATTCAACCTTATCATCTGCAAATGAAGCTGGATTAGTAGTAGATCATCTCCAAGGTAACCTTCTGCTATGAAATTTCATGGCTGCACAAGTGTCCCAAATTGTAAATTAGTATCCCAAATTGGGAATTTTCCAGTTAATTTATCTTTGAACTTAACAGTTTTACATTGAACTCCCTTCCCATGTTCTCTAGTTTTCATCACCAATATTTCAAACGATTGTGAAGAACATGGAAGATGATACTAGCCCTAAAGAAGGGACATTAGTATTGGGTGATCATCAAAATTTTTCAGAATTGCCCAGACTTTGCATTAAATGCTGACTCTGCCATGCTAGTTATATAACCTTGAACAAGTTATTTCAGCTCCCTGAGAATTTGTTTTCTCTTCTGGAGAATGAGGCTAGTAAATAATATTTACCTTAAAGTGTGAGCATGTAAGAACTTGAACTAATGTTCCTGGCATCTAGTTGGTATTCAATATTATATTTTATTTTTTTATTATTTTATTTCAGTGACTTGACTAAAATACCCCCAAAAGATTCAGGCAATGTTAAACAAATGTTACCAAAAATCCCTATGTAATTCAAAATAAAAATTAAAGCAACAATGAGTTATAAAAATGGTTGCTCTAAATTTGCTACCAAACTGTGGCAAGATAAGATTATTGAACATGTGAAATGTACCTCACGTCGAGCTATCAAGAATTAAAACCATGTCAAGAAATATATTTTAAATTGTTGTAATAAGCACACATTAATGATAAGACAAAAATTGTTGTTCACTTCTGAAAGACCCCCAAACTGAATATTTGAGAACTTCAAAACCTATTTTCATCAAGTGCATCAAAATGTTCTGAAAGATTATTTGTGAATAATGAAAGGTCATTTCAAAGCCAGGAAGAAAATCACAGACTGGCTCACTTTTCAGCTCTCATATTATTAATTCAATAGATTTATTTAAAAATCTTTCTGATCTCTTACTCTGACTCACTGAAAGCAAATTTTAAAAACGGGAAAACCTATAGAGTTTTTCATTTTTATTAAGTATCATTCACATATCCAACATCAAAAAAATCTGACACCCTTGGACCTGAAATATGACAGCGTTTATATTGTTCTAACACATTGCTTAGCCTATCGGCAGTACAATTACTAACATCAGCAGGAAGGAAAATCCATCAGTGAAAATAGGAAAGTGAATTTAATTTAAGTACCAGGAATACCAAGTTACTTTCATATATTTTCAGCACTGATTACTTTTAAAAAGTCATAACACTTTTTAAAAACTAATGTGTGAGCGTAATTGACTAAAGAAGCGTATGTTTTGTGGAGGTAGTGATGATTTCTGTCTTGTTAGCTGCCTAGAAATATTCAGCCAATATTTACTGAGCACCTACTACACTAGGCACCTTCTAGGTGCTGTGGTTACAGGCGTGAATAAGACAGAAACACAAGATCACTGCTCTGGTGATTTTAAAAAGAGAACAAAGGATAAATAAATGACTAAAATGATTGCACAGCATGGTAAGTGCTACAAAGCTATGAAGGATGTAACAGAAAAAGATTAGGAGAGGGGGCGCTGGCTTAGTTTCCATAATGAAGAAAGATCAAGGAAAGCTTCTCCAAGATGAGAACTAATGACAAGAAGGAGCTTTGGGGATAACCAGAACACAGAGGATTTCAAACAGAAGACACAGCAAGCATCAAAGCAGTGCGGCAAATACGAAGCTTGAGTTTGGTGTATCAGAAGTACAGAAATAGGGTGACTGTGTCTGGAGTCCATACAGCAGGGAGGAGAGTGGAAAGAGATAAGGTCAGAGGGTAGGTGAGCTAAGAGAGGAAATTCAGATTCTATTTTAAGAATAGTAGAGAACCATTAAAAGATTTCAGAAGAACTTGCAGGTGGCTGTGCAGAGAAAGGACAGAATGGAGGCAAAGGCAGAAGCAGGAGGTATCGGTCAGGAGCTACCAAAATACTCTAGGCTATAAATGATGAGGTTTAGATTAGAACAACAAAAGAAAAATTTTTTTGTCCAAGAACTGAAGAAAGAGAGATCCCTGCAGTCTATACAAGAAGAGATGGCAGAGATGCTAACAGTGCTCAAGTTCCTGGAGGAGGTCAAGAGAATCGGCACATCACACAGGGCTTTTACAAACCAGCCAGGGGACCGAGCACTAAGTCCTGATGGCCCCTTTCCCAGGAGTGGGCCCTCGTATTAAAGCCATGCTGTTCCCTCCCCTCCACTCAGGCCTCCCAAACTGCCAGGCTGCATTCTCTCAGTCAGATCCCCACCTGAGCTGCAGTGAGGCCAGTGGATGGAGGGCAATCCTCTCCTCTGGACCAGAGTTCCTCCAACTTTACCAGTGAGCACAGCAATGAACTCCTTCACAGTCAACATCGCTCATCTAAAATATATTGGAATTCCCAGAACACACCACGAAGCATGGACTTTTTTTATATTCAGCAAATGTTTGGATTATCTCTTATTAGTTGTGAAAGAAATGTTGTAATTGAGACTGATCTTCTGCTTAGTTTGAATCTATATTAAGCCTCATTTCTCAAGACAGTTTGGGTAACTATTATATACAAGCAATATAAGTGATGTGTACATATAGTTATTCTGTGTACAAATATTGCATTATAATTTGAAAATCTATGCCATTCTCAATAGAAACTTTTAGATGGCCATAGCATTTATTTCTAGAGTTTAATTCTGAAGTTGTAAGTTTAAGTCAAAGAACCTTTTTTTACCTGAGTATGTATAGTTTAAAAAAAAATGAGCTTTTTTAAGATGAAGTTAAATTGTACTCTTAGAAGAAAATTTTATCATTTAATTTTTCTATTCTGCTATATCGATATCCATAATAAAAATAAACTTGATAAATTAAAAAATAATATCTTAGATCTTAGCCTCTGGACTAGGAGAGATTAGGGAAGACAGAGAGGGGTCATGTTTTTGGTTTGAGCCAATGCATAAGACTACAAGAGGAACAGATTTGGGTGGAAACAGTTCTGTTTTAATAATTGTTTCTTTTCAACTAACATTCAGCCTTTATCTGTAACAAGACTAAGATACTGGCAGAGTAAATTGCACACCTATTATGTGTTCAAATGCTTGCTTTTTGTTCAGTATCACTTTACAGCTCTATCCAAGAAGTTTCTTTTGTCAAATTATATGTACACTTCTGTCTACTTAAAGGTACACAGATATGTTTGCTTTTGCTCTTTAACACCATTTGCACTCCAAATAGAAATGATATTTAATTGACTATTATTATTACAATTGAACAACCCAAATCAACCTTTGAAATCAAAGCCAAAAGCGAGTTTTACCTATTCATAAGGATCTGAAAGATCATAATGACCTACTAATGGTCTTAGTGTTTTGCTTCGTGTGAAGCTGGCAGCACTAAGGGTGATCAGTGATTTAATTACATAAACAGAAGACTAAGGCTCAATTCCTTAGTATCAGAAATTCCCAGGCCAAATATTATTACACCAAAGTACTCTCAGGAAGGTATCATGTTTTGATCACAATCAAAACAAAATTTAGTTAATTTTTATTTTTTAACCATAATAGTAACAATGCAAATAACCCAAACAACAATACTTACCTGGTTAACAACTTCTTGAATACATACTGTGGACCTGAATCATGAGCTTAGTACTTTACATGCGTGACCTCATTTAATCCTCAAAATAACCCTACTCACAGTTGAGGAAACCAAGGCTCAGCAAGTTTAAAGAACTTGACCAGACTGTACATTAAGTAAATACAGAATTACAAAAAACTGGAATTCACATACGTCCTATCATTCATTTATTTGTACATATCTATATTCAATGAATTAATCTTTTCCCAAAAGATATGCCACTGTAAAAGAAAGATGACCACAAGTTCTTTGTCACTATACCCGTTTGAGAAGTTCATTTTCTCTCCCCTTGAATCTGCACTTGCCCCATGACTTGCTTTGCCCAGTAGAATGTGGTAGAAGTGAGTCACTTTCGAGGCTCAGACTAAGGAGATCTGCAGCTTCTGCTATCATGCTCTTGAAACATTCTTGGAAGGTTCTGCCATTGAAGTGAAGAATCAAAAAAAAAAAAAAAAAAGCCACATGACAGACCACATGGAGAAGAACCACTCAACAGCCCAGCAGCCAGCACCAAATGCCAGTCACGTGCGTAAGTCTTCCTGACAAACTGAAGCCAGTGGACCATCATGATCAATACAGGCCCAATCAACACCACACAGAGTGAAAGAACCACCAGCAGAATACAGTCAGGCTACAGAATGGTTAGAGACAATAAATGGTGGTTGTTTTTAAACCACTGTGTTTCTAGGTGGTTGGTTACGCAGCAGTAGATAATTTAAAGAGCCACAATAATCTTGAAAGGAGAGTATTAGTTATAATACAGCAAAATGCAACTGTAGAAAGTACGAAAGATGATGAAGAGCTCCCTTTTCTCTTGTACTCACAGCCCAGTGAAGGAGGAAAATCAGAATAGACCATGGCCCTTTTTCTTCACTTACATGTGCAATCACTTAATCCACTCATTTACTTATTAACTCATTCATTTGTATACTCATTCAGTATTTCCTATTATGTGTGAGCCCTTGTGTTAATTACTGTGGATTATCCAAGGAATGAAGATAAGAGTTCTGCTTTTAAGAACTTTTTTAGGTCTAAAGAAGGATTCAGTAAATACTCTTTGGTTGATTGTTTCCTATTCATTCCACAGGGAGTAAAGTCAAAGAAAAGCTAAGGAAAGTGGGAGACAAAAGTAGGAGAAGCCTAGTTTACATTTTTAAATTTTGCTGTAGATAATATAGACAATGGAATATGCATTTACTTATATTGTAGGCCTTCATTCCTACACATAAAATGTTCACCTACAAAATGGACTTAAAATAAAGTAAATATTAAATTTCTTTGTTCTTCTATTTGGTTACCCTTATGAGTATTGACTAATTTCCTAACCTCTCTGAGCTTCAGTGTCCTTAAATGCAAAATTGAGATGATTCGACTCCCTATCCCCCCCAAGAGATGTTGTGGCATGCAAATGATAAAAATGAGATAAAATTATTAAACCTTGGTATTGGGGTCAGCACTTACTTACATGACCACATAATTCAGACAGTAAAAATATTTTTAAAGTGATATTTTATGCACAAGAAAGCAAAATGTAAGCAAAAGAACAGAATAAGAATTAACTGTAAAATCAAACTTAACTACCCAAACTTAACTAAACGTCTTCCCAAATTTAAATGGGTGATTGTAATAATTAAGAATTGTAATACTCTGCCTCCTGGCCTCAGAACTGGACATGTGATAAAATTGAGTCAAAGTTCTCCACCTAAAAAGTTTTAGATTTACAGCTAAGAGAGGAAGGGCTTAAGTTTTGAGTCACTGATCCGGAAAGATGTGAATCAAATACTGCTAGTACCATGTTTCCTGCTATGGGGAGAAAGCCTATATTCTGTCGAAAAATATGAGATCCACAGAGAAAAACAGAACTGAGGGTTCTAGCAATGTCACTTGGGCCCCTAGATCCACCTGTGCCTGAAACCATTATAATCCTTAACTTCAAAGCTATAAGAGACAATCAATTTCTTTTCATTGTTCAAGGTAAAAGAAGTTGGATGTCTATTGGTTCCAACCAAGAGAGTCTTGAGTAAAAAATAAAATTAGAACCTCAGAGGCATATTGAAATCATCTGAGACCTTTTATGAATTGTTTAGACAATTAATCTCTTAGGATAAAAGCATCTTAGATCTTAAAACAAGACTCTGCTTAAAATCAAGAAGACATGTGATACCTTCACCCCAGTCACCAACCTGACTGCATCCTTTACCTTCTTTCTAGTTGAAGCCCTTCCTTCCTTTTCTAAACACATAACAACACAAATTTTGTCTCACCCTGTCTTTTAATTTCTATTTCACAAAAGGCTTTCCTTCCAGGATGTCAGGAAATGAGCTTGAGGCTGGGGAAAGAGTCAAGGAAGGGAGGATGAAATCTAGTTTGCCACCTGTTGGAAAAATAGCTAATACCTCTAACCATCAACAGACGGTCAGAAGTCCTGACCCCAGAAAGCTTTATTCATTACCACTGAGGAAATGAATCTAGCGAGTTAGCTACACTGATTATGTTAGGGAAATGGAGAAGCACTGCTATTTTGATAATCAACTCAAAGAAAATTAAATTTACTAACGGAAACTACCACTATTCATTTGCTGGACACATGTAAAGATAAAGTCAGTTTAAAACAACAAATAGCCACCTAATCTCTGAACCTTTAGATATGGTGCAAAAGCATGAGCTAAAAGATATTTAATCATTATCCATAAAGTGGGCTTTAGCCACAAACTGTACCTTAGACCATTCATCATCTGCCCATTTGTCTCATGCTGCCCTTTCCTTTCAGTGCCCTAGACATCAAGGAGCTCAGCCACTGAAGACTAAGCCTGTGATCCAAGTGCTCTGGGCTCTCCCACCAGAGCACAAGTCATGGGGCAAAGAGGCAGACTGGGAAATAATTCGCTCTGAAGACTATCTCGCCCCTCCAAATGCTGTGTCTGCAAAGTAAATTAGTATAAGG
Organism: Camelus ferus; assembly: GCF_009834535.1. Classification (NCBI taxonomy): domain Eukaryota; kingdom Metazoa; phylum Chordata; class Mammalia; order Artiodactyla; family Camelidae; genus Camelus; species Camelus ferus. Next base: position 2,321,727 of record NC_045712.1, on the reverse strand, counting down.
CAAACTGGACTCTATCTTTCCTCAACCCTAAAAAGCAAGAGTCTATGACCATTTTGCCTCTGCTTACAACCAGAACTGTCTTAAGCAGAAGAAAGTCTTCTTACTAGACCATGGTGAGCCCCTTTTTATCCTCCTTCCTTCAGGGATGAAAGATTCCAAGCTTCAAGTGCAACAGAGCTGCAGGCACCGACTTTTCCGAAAGACAGAAATCAAAACCTAAAAAAGACCACAAGTTCCCTTTGAAATACAGAACATTTGGCCTTCTCAGAGTGGCTACTTTCCAGACACTCAAATGATTTAAAGACAAAAACAGGTTGTTGCATTTGTCAGGGCAAACAGAAAAGCCTAGAGCAGGGCTCTGAAGTCTCTCTTTTGTGATAAGGAACATCTTCCCAATCCCTTGGTGCTTTGAAGCAAACAAGTTCAGGGAGATGATGGGGAAATTGCTTGAAGAAGGCAGGGACAGTGCCATGCTCTATATGCTGGTGTACAGGGCCCAGGCCACATGGACAGTGGTGGCAAAGAAAAGGACTCTCAGTGTTCTTCTTGGAGTTTACAAGCTTTTGGTTTCAGATCCTGCCATTTAGTAAAATAATCAAATACTACTTATCAGGGCCTTTGGATGCAACAGTGTGCAAAACAAAACAAAAAAAGAAAGAAAACCTGCTCATGTAAAGATTATGTTGTAATGGACTCTAGGGAGAAGGACTGACAATAAATAAAAACAAGTAAAGTTTATGACACTTTAGAAAATAATAAGTACTTCAAGGAAAATTACAAAGGAAACAGAAGTAGGACAGAAGTACTGTAAGGAAAGGAAGCGGTATGGGGAAGGCCGGGAGAGCAAATGGTAGGTTTGCAATTTTAAATTGGTGTTCAGGGAAGACTCCAGGGAGAAGGTGAAGTCTGAAAAAAAAATCTGAAGGAGGGAAGAGAGTAAGCCAGCTATTTGGGATGAACAGGGTTAGAGGCAAAGAAAGAGAATGTGCAAAGACCCCAAGGAGAGACCTTACCAGTCAGGATCAAAGAACAGCGGGGACGCTAGTGTGGCTGAAATAGAGTGAGTGAGGGGGGCAGGGGTTAGAGACAGGTTCAGAGAAGTCATTTTAGATCAGATTAAGTATGGATTTATAAAACGTCAGCCTTTGCTCTGATGTGGGAAGTCTGTGGAGAGTTTTGAGCAGAGGTGCGATATGATCTTACGTAGCTGCAAAATTGAGGACAGAAGTAAGATTAGTTTGGAGGCTGTTAGAATAATATAACTTTGGTGCTCTGCGGATTGCAATACGTACTTTCATTTTATCTTCAAATAATGTTACACCACTTCACATACAATGTAAGATGCTCAACACAGAATACCTTCATTTCTCCCTCCTATCCATTGTGCTATTATCATATTGTACTCCTATATATGTTATAAATGCCATAATATATTATTATCATTATGAAGATAATTACATGTGCGGAAAGAAAGTCTTTTATATTTTCTCAAGTATTTATCAGATGCTGCTTCTTTTTGTAGTTCCAGGTTTCCATCTGGTGTCATTTTCCCTCACCCTGAAACTTCCTTTATCATTCATTCAAGTGCTAATACGCTAGCAGTGAATTCTCTCAGCTTTTGTTTGTCTGGAAATTTCTTCATTTCACATTAATTTTTGAAGGATATCTTTACTGGATATGGAATTCTAAGTTGATAGTTTTTTCTGCTCAGCATACTAAAGATGCCATTTTATTTCCTTCTGGGCTGCACTGTTTCTAATAAGAAAACAGTGATTTTTCTGATTTTGTTCCTCTGTGTGTAAGGTATCTTCTTTCTCTAGCTGTTTTAAAGACATTTTTATCACTGGTATTCCGCAATTATGATACGCTTTGGTGTAGCTTCCTTTTGTTTATTTTGCCGGGGGCTCATGGAGCTTACCGTTTGTGTCTCTTCTTAGAAGAACCTTTGTCACTGGATTTAGGGGCCACTCTGTTAGTCCAGGATGATTTCATCTATAAACCCTTCATTTCACAACACATGCAAAGACTCTTTTTTCAAATCAGTATTAGGGATTAGGACTCGGATAGCCATCTCTTTGATGGGGGGCTACATTCAACTCATTACAGGTGGGAAGACAGAAGGACAAATCCTACAGCCAAAATCAGTAGCACAGTTGGGAAATAACTGCCTCATGAAAATACAGATACTGAGGACAACCCCCGCTGGGTATATTTCAGAGGATTTGACAGAGTTTCTATGTAGAACTCTAGAAGCATGAGGGCAAATGTACAATTAGATTGTTAATGTTCCATTTCATCTCAGCCTAGCCATGCTACTGGCTCACACCTGACCACTTTCTGCATTATGTGTTTAACACTACCGTTAATTTAGCTGTACCACCCAAGATGTACCCAGGAATGATTGTTTTCATTTAATCTAACTCCTTCTTTCTCTAATAACCGTATCAGCTACGACTAGATTCTCAAATCCTGAAAACAGTGACACGTAAAAGAAGTAACTTGCTGACAAAGCCTTACCTACATTAGGAATGTTGTCATCACTGTAATCGTATTCCTTCTTTGCTGAGATGACCCAATGTCAGTTTCAGAGTCTTTTTTGAGTAAAAATGAATGTCCATTATGTGACACTTTAATGGCTATTTTATCTATCATTTTTCACTAACCAATAAGCTTTGTTTTTCAGCAAGAACTCTTGTTTTTCTTTTTTTCCCCCCAACTTTCTCAGCAGGTTCAGATGGTACATGTGAGACAAAAGCAAAAGTAACAGGGAGAATCATCTCACAAGAAAAAACAGCAATAAAGCATCGTGGCTGAACAGCAAAGGCACTTTGTTAAAAAAAAAATCATTCCAACATGAATAATATGATAGTGTTAATTTGTCTTTTAAAAAAAAAAATCTAGGACAGATACTACCCTGCAATCCTTAAGCAATGCCCTGAAACTTTATTTTCTACAAACACATTCACTACAACGCTGTTGAGAATCCATCTTTCATCCCCAATTTGCACCTGGGTTTTAACTCCTATTGGGTACTGAGCAGAGACTGTCAAGTCACTCTTTATGATATGGACCAAATACAGACATTAACTCCTGACACTCCTCAAATCTCTAAAGCAAATTTAAAAGAAATCAGAAATAGGAATGGTAAAAACAAAGAGACTCACTTTTAATGAAAAAGGAAGCATATTAATATCAATTTTCATTGTGCCACAGACTCCCACACACACAAATTGAACTGGAATGTAATAGCCCAAACTGCCCAAAGAAGCACAACTTGGCAGACAAGGGCAAAGATTTACAGTAACTTAACTTAATGTACCTAAAATTACAATAGTAAATTAGGAAAGGGTATTCTGGGTGTACTAACGGATTAATGTCACCCAAATATATTTCTCCAGTGCTGACTTCTCAGAACTCCAGACTTTGAATCAACAGTTCAACTTAAGTGTTTCACAAGCATCTCAAACTTAACATGTACAAATGCAAACTTTCAATTCCCATCCTCCCCACTACAAACCTGCTCTTCCCCAAATGCTCTCCATCTACTACTCTTACCAGTTCTTCTACCCAGAAATCAAGTCAGCCTTGAATTGGTGTCTTTCCTTTACACTTGCAGTACATCCAATCCATCAATGGGACCCCTTAAGTACATCTCAAAAATATCTCTATCCATTTTTTACTGCCACCAACACAGTCCACGGTATCAATATTTCTCTCCTGGACTACTTCCTAAATGGTCTCTCTGTTTTGATATTCCCACTACTAATTTATTTGCCACAGAGCATCCTGGGTGATTTTTAAGAAACACCTCATTTAGAATAAAATCCAAAACCTTCATCATTGCCCACAAGTCCAGAATTATTTGGCCCCTTACTTCCTTTACTAAACTCACTGCATGCCATATTCTCCCTTGATCACTCTACTCTGCTTTAGCCAGACTAACCTCAAATTCCTCAAACACACCGTGTTCTTGCTCCTTGAGGGCCTTTGCACATGCTGCTCCCTCTGTCAAGTATTTCTTCTCTTCATTCTAAAAGCTGGTTCCTTTTATACCTCAGGGCTTGTAGTAAATATTACTTATAAAGAAAAGACCTTTTCTGATCACCCTTCTAAACTAGCCTTAGCTTCATCTTGCTCTTCTCTACAGCAGTACTTTGTTGCCATCATAGCATGTACTACAATTTGCAATCACATATTTACTTGTTTATTATTTTCCATCATGTGTCTCTCAGCTAAATGTCAAGAAGAATCAAATCTGTCTTGCTTACTATTTTACCATTATATCACCCATGTCTAGCACATGGTAGGTACGCAGTAATTGTTCTCTGAATTAATAAAAAGACATTTGTAACACTGCTCTCTCTACCCAAAGAGGACATGAAAGATTTTGGGCTTCCATTCTATGCCAAAATATTCACTAAGACAGAAGGAAAGTCACAACTGAGAATTGCTAAAATACTAAAGGTTGTCAACTCTTATTCTCTAGAGATCCTTGTTAAAGAGTGTCCCATCAAAAAAGGGTGAATTAAATTCAACCCTGCTTAAAGATAGAATGAAATGACTTCATTCAGCCACTTATGAACTTAAGATTTTATGAAAAATCCATAAGCTCTCATCATTCTAACACACTGATAGCTAGGTAATTATCATTTTGATGAAAAAAGGAACCCTTATTATATCTATCTTCATTGAATTATGGACTTCAAAATTGAATTGGAGTCTAACAGACATCAAGCACCACTACCTACCAGTTCCTAGCAAATGTGAGGGAAAATTGGTAGTGATATCCGGGTGACTCAGGGACAGTGCTGTCAGAACATCCTTCCTACCTTCTCTGGTGACTCTTTGCTCTGAGCACCAAGTCCACAGGTGTCCATTAGGTGCCCTCCTCAGTTTGTGAGCCAGTCCCTAACAGAGCAGAAGAGGCATTAGCTGTCCCATCTTGATTGCTCATGGCTTTTGAAATTAGGTCATCCAGTTGCAGATGTTGTACAGACTTCCTTGGAGATGCAACTTTCTCCATTCCTACCATGCTGGCTGAGATCAGAGGGCTCTGTCCTGACAGAACATCCATTCCCACACTGCAGTGGACCTGTCCCAGAATTCCAATCTATTTTCCAGTGTCCTGACACCTAAGCCCTGATCCATAGTCTCCCCCATTACTGACTGAACACTTATAGCAAAGGACTGATTACTGGAAGCACACCATTGATTCCCCAGCTGACTTGTGTCCAGAGCCCACAATCTATATGTCTGCCCCATAATCCTCCATTTCATTGGTGCTACTCAATTATCAATATTTGTTCAAAGTTAGCCCTCACCAGCTGGCTACCTCATTACACAGCCAAAACTATTACTGTTACTCCTAGACTTTCTTGCGTAACTCCCAAATAAATGCACAGGTGAGCCTATCCAAGTTATTATGCTCACAGCTAAGCCCACACTTTTACCTGGTCTCTCCATATTAATCCTTTGAGATTTCTTTTTATAAACTGTCAATTTGGCAGTATAATCTTGTAAATCTTTACTTGCTGGACATTAGTATTGGAAAACTTTATTATTTTTAGTTAAGGTACAACAGAGAGTGACAAACGTAGCCTTTAAAAGCTGAACAACCTCTTTCCCCTTGAGAGTTTTTTGTACACTTTCCATATTCAGAACCCAAGGACACTTCTTTTCTCTCTTTGCTAACATGGAGTACAGCAAGGTTACATTAGCTAATAAAAGCTCTCTGCTGACAAAAGATGCTTTTGAAAAGTCACTCCAAAAGGCAGCACTGTCGATAGCTTTATTAAAATAAAATGTCACATCTTTGTGAAGTTAAAAGTCTCTGGATTGTGGTTAAAAGTCTGGTCAGCTCCAAACTATAGAAAGTCTTTCAAGAACCATGTTTTTCTCACTCTCGTCTCACAATACATAACAACTAGAATATAAATTCATGCTCTTCCAGTCCATCTATCCTTTCCTTTCTGTGTTATGTAGGGGGTCCCATATGAGGGAAAGATCTACAGAACTAGATGAAAGACATGTTCTATTCTTTTTTTCAATTGAAGTATAGTTGGTTTACAATGTTTTGTTAATTTCTGGTGTACACCATAATGTTTAAGTTATATATATATATATATATATATATATATATATATATATATATATATATATATATATTCCTTTTCATACTATTTTCCATTATAGGTTATTACAAGATATTGAATATGGTTCCATGTGCTATACAGCAGAAAATTGTTGTTTGTCTATTTTATATATAGTAGTTAGTATCTGTAAATCTCCAACTCCCAGTTTATCCCTTCACCCCACCCTTTCCCACCAGTAACAATAAATTTGTTTTCTGTGTTTTTGTTTTGTTTTGTTTTGTAAATAAGCTCATTTGTGTCTTTTTTTTTTTTTTAGAGCCCATATGTAAGTGATGTCATATGTTATTTTTCTTTCTCTTTCTGGCTTAGTTGACTTCGTATGGCAATCATCCACATTGCTGCAAATGGCATTATCTCATTCTTTTTTATGGCTGAGTAGCATTCCATTGTATATATATACACCACAACTCCTTTATTCAGTCATCTGTTGATGGACATTTAGGTTGCTTCCATGTCTTGGCTATTGTATGTAGTGCTGCTATGAAATATTGGGATGCATATATCTTTTAGATTTAGAATTCCCTCTGGATTTATGTCTAGGAGTGGGATTGCTGGATCATATGGTAAGTCTATTTTTAGTTTTTAAGGAATCTCCATCCTGTTTTCCATAATGGCTGCACCAAGCTACATTCCCACCAGCAGTGTAGGAGGATTCCCTTTTCCCCACCCCGTCTCCAGCATTTATTGCTCATGGACTTTTAATGATGGCCATTCTGACTGGTGTGAGGTGATACCTCACTGTAGTTTTGATTTGCATTTCTCTGATAATTAGCAATATTGAGCATTTTTTCATGTGCCTATTGACTATTTGTATGTCTTCATTAGAGAAATGCTTGTTTAGGTCTTCTGCCCAGTTTTGGATTGAGTTGTTTGGTTTTTTGTTATTGAGTCTTTGCTATTGAGCTGTTTGTATATTCTGGAAATTAAGCCCTTGTCAGTTGCATCATTTGCAAATATTTTCTCCCATTTCATAGGTAGACAGGTTCATTTCTGAACATCAAATAATAGAAATTATGGAAATCATGATAGTGAAACTATATCAAGCAAATTAAAACAACAATTAGGTACCAAATTACCAATTTAAAAAACAGACACAAGATTTGAATCGATATTTCTCCAAAGAAGGAAAAAAAATGGCAATAAGTACATGAAAGATACTCAGTATCATTATTCATTATGGAATAAAAGGAATAAAAATCAAAATCACAATGAGATACCATGTCACACTACAATGACTATAGTCAAAAAGACAAGAACAAGTGTTGACAAGGATGTAGAGAGTTGGAACCCTTACCTTGCTGGTGGGAATGCGAACTGATGCAGTTGCCGTGGAACAGTTCCTCAAAAGGTTAAACATGGAGTTACCACCTTACCCAGCAATCCCACTCCCAGGTACACACACAAGAAAACTGAAAATATACATCTACATGAGCATGTATACAGGAATGTTCATAAAGTATTAGTTGCAAAAGCCAAAAGTGGAAAAACTCAGTATCCATTAACCATAAATGGATAAGCTAAATATGGTAAACCCACAAATAGATAATTATTCTGCCATAAAAAAGAATGAAGTACTGACACATGTTACAAAATGAATGAATCTTGAGAATGTTATTATAAATGACAGAAATCAGACACAAAGGTTTACTGCATGATTCCATTTATGTGAAGTATTCAGATTAGACAAACCCACAGAGATGGACAGTAGACCAGTGGTTGCCAGAGGCTCTGGGGGTGAGAGGAATGGGGAGTGATTGCTAACGGGGTGATTAAAATGTTCTAAAATTAGATAATGGTGATGATTGCACAACTCTGTGAAAATGCTAAAAAGTCACTGAATTGTTCATGTTAAACAAGTGAATTTTATAGTATGTGCCTTATATTTCAACAAAGCTGTTACTAAAAATAGATTAAAAAATTTGAAAAGTCTTGAACAGTACCCACCAAGCTAATAACAGTGGTGACTTTGGAGCAGTGGATTAATATATTTTTAATAAGAATAATGAATTCCCATATTTATTACTCTGTAATTTCAAATACATTGAAAAAAAGAAGGAAAGAAAAAATCCTAAGTACCACTCAAAATGGTGCTGTATTAAGAGAAATGCATCATAGTGGGTTTTATCCTTCCTGATTTACAACCCAAAGACATACATTCATGTAGAAAATACACTCTTCTGGGGGCACTTTTCTAGGCCTGGATATATAAAAATGCATAATCTATGTGCCTTTTCTTCCAGGAATTTGTGGTGCATATAAGAGTAGAGATAGGTACATAGACAACTGTTAAACACGGTGCTAAAGGCTGCAGTAATAGCATGTGCATCTAGCTAAGAAAGCACAAAGCCACGGACCCAGGGGAGAGGAGCAGAACTTTAAAAGATAAGCAGAAGTTAGCCAAGCAGAGACGAGGTAAGGGCAGACAGGCAGCGAGAACAGCACAGGCAACATCACGCATGGGAGTTTCCAGAGAACCATTAACCTCAGAGGCTATTGGACTAATAGATGTTTTATGGGGGAGATTCTTGCAGATGGAAGGGTAGGCTGGAATCAGACCGAAAAGGACTTCAAATAATGTCTCGCTAAGGAGTCAGGACACTATTCTGTAGGCAAGGGAAAATAGCACAGAAAAGGAGCAGACCAGATGGGAAGAGACAAGAGACAGAAAAATAAGTTAGAGATTCTTGAATTAACCTCCTCTTGAGAGGAGCATGTGAGCTAGGAGAAGTGAAGAGGGAGGTCAAATTCAAGAAATATTTCAGAGACAGAATAGGAAGGACTCAGGGACTCACTGGTGTAGGAGAGAAAAGGGGGTGTGGCAGTGACTCCCAGAAGCCATTAGAGCCATTGTCAGAGCACATATAGAAAGATTCTACTCAGACTTGCTTGCCCCTCAGGAAACGAAATGGAGATGAAAGAAAGGACTTCAAATCCAATAACAGACAATATGCCCTGCATTTTGCTGGCCTCTGGATAGACAGACTCTCCTGAGCTCCAGCCGCTGTGACATTATGCGCTAGGGCAAAGAGCACATGGCAACACGTGTCACGCACATACTAGACTATGTGCCATGCACCGTGCCAAGTACTTTACATGCATCATTTCACTGAGCCCTCAGGGCACTCCTTTGTAGAAGTAGAAAATGGAGGCTTAATGAGATTAAGAAACCAAGTTCAAACTCACGCAGTCTGACTTCAGAGGCCAGTGTTCTTAATCACTACACTCTCCTGCCTCTGCAAGGCTGAGTTAAGCAGCTTTGCTTGCTCATTTCCAACACAGTCAAGTCGGATTATAAACCCATCCTTTTTTCCTTCTCACAAGATCCAATGCACACTCAGAGTATCCATCGCTTCCCCTCAGTTGAGATCAAAGTGGCTCTCCAACCTTCTCAGTGAGATCCAGGATGTCTACAATGGCCGTGTGAGGCAGGCACATCCATCAGGGAGCAGCCTAGCTATATGGCCTGCCAGGTAACCCAGGCCAAACCAAAGTGCCCTCCAAAGAAAACTCCCAGTCCTTTGGGCCATTGAAACTATTCAGCCTCATACTTGGGGATTTAGAGACTCACTATAGTAAACATAGCTTTTTGTTTTCGTTTTTACCACCTAGCATATATTTTCCTCTTCCTGTTAAGTTCATCTTACTTTTCCTCTCGGAAACCACACATGGTCTAGGCTCAGTCTATATGGTTGGGGTGGATATATTTCATCTCTACCTTCAAGGGTGAGCATATGACTTAGGCTTCACCAATCAGAGCACCTTCTCTCCTTTGCCCCAATAACTGGTTGCAAATTGAGCAGGAGCTACAATTCAGTCCACAGACCCAGGAAACTTTTTCAAATTGATCAGGAAGAAAAAGTCCTGTTTGGACCTATAAGGAAGAATGCCTGAAGCTTCCAGAGACATCACCATGGCCAGACTCTGAGTGAGTAAACAAAACAAAGATGAAGAGTTGCAAGATAAAAACAGGGAAACTTTGAGTTCCTTAAACAAACCACTCCTCAAACCTAAGCTGAACTTTTCAGTTGGCTACACAAACCAATACATTCCCCCCGACACTTGAGCTATTTTGATTTTCTGATATCTGTAACCAACAATAACAATAAAATCACAAGAAGGAAAAACCTAAAACACCTGCCTCGAAAACAACTAGAATGTGCTGAGTAGGCAGCTAGCCAGCCTTCCTGCAAAAGAAACATTCAGAGGGGGCTGCTACTTCTGAGGCATTTACTGCCAAAACCTGCCTAGAAAAAGCAGCTAATGTAAGAGCTGTCACATTTGGAGATGCTCAGAGCTGGCCTTGTAAATACTGTACTACACAGAGCAGTTGTGGGGCATAAGCAACAAGAGAGAAGGTTAAATAATCTCTATGCAGAAAACATGGACGGGCTGTCAGCCTAGCTTTCTCAAATACTGGTAAATACAATCTCTTCTATCCTGACATCTCACGTGAGAGTCCTGCCTCCCAGAATCCTCCCAGAATATCTCAGCTGTCTTAATTCTAGTCATTTTCAAAACTCATCTCTAGTTTTACCTCCAACAAGTAATTTTTCCCAGTCATTGCAAACTTTACGGGCATTTTCTTTGAGTTCTTATTGTACTTGTACCTGGTACCTCCTACATGTGATTCAGGTAAGAGTTGAGTTTGCATATCTAGCTTGGGATAATATTCCTGAGGCTTGATTTCCATACGTGCTGCAAGCCCATAGGGAGAGCACGAGAAGAGGAATTTGGGGTTATTACCAAATCTATGAGGACCGAATTTTATTATTGCAAAGAGAGAATGATAAGGTCTCTGATATTCTACAACTCTGCAGTTCTGTACAGGGCATCCTGGGGAAAAACAAGTGCTCACCATGAACCAAGGGTCTGGGCACTTAGGCCTTGAGCACAGGGCCCTTTGTGGCTTCCTTCATTCCTCACAAGGGTGATGAACTGATGCAGAGCAATGGGTGCAGAGCTGTAAGATGCTCTCCAGAGGTGATGCTAAGAGTGTGGTCAAATGTGCAGTGGTTGAGAGCCCAGAAAGCTAGACTCCAACATACATACATACAAGAGTCAGTGAGACTGCTCTGATAGGAGAGACCCCTGCGAAGCAATGTCAACCAGTAACACCCTCAAGGAGAGACACCAGAGAGAACCACTCCTATGGTTGAGGCCACACACAACAGGAAAATCTTTTGTCTGGAGCTGCCTTTGTGGAAAGCAGATAGGCTCTAGCTAGAGGGCCTGGCTGGGGAACATTTCCCAGTAGCAGCTCAGCTTCTCAGCCCTTCCAGCATGAGAGGCTGTATGGCGTTGTGTTCAAGATAACAGGCCCTGGAATGACAGACCTGGGTTATTATGATGGCTCTGTCCCTGTCTATTGTATGACCTTGGGGAAATCTCTTAACCACTCTAAGCCCCAGTTTTATGAATAAAATAGAAATAGTCTATCACTTCACAAGGGTTTTGGCCAGATAAAATGAGATAATGCACATAAAGTGTTTAACTATGCCTAGCACAAAGTAAATGCTCAGTAAATACTACGTATCACCATCGTTATTGTCGTTATCTGGGATCAGAAACTGTTGGTATGTCAAGATGCCATTCATTGAGAAGAAATGATAATAAATTCCTTCCCTGGAAACCCAGAGCAGTTGGAGGCCCAGGCTTACATCAGGGCTCATACTAACTATGGAAACCCTATGATGTAGAGACCTCAGATTACAAATGGAGGATGTGGCTTAAAAAGATAACAGAGATTCTGTTTTAAATTATTCATTAATTCTTCCATATGCCTCATTTGTTATCCTAGTTGGATTATAAACTTCTATAATACACAACTATAACTTTCACTTCTTATTCTTATCTCAACGTTTAAATCAATGCCAAAGGCCCTCCTTGACTGGATGATGGGCATCAAAGGCCCAGAGTAGATGGCCATAGTCATTCCTACAGTGTCAGAATATCTTGCCTGTTATCTACAAAGTGGGCAAAGAAGAGACTCAAAGGTTAAGTAGGATATGGCACCATAACAGTTCTATGAAGATATTGTATATCAAGAGTCTTAAAAATACTCATGTTTTTTAACATAATAATTCTATTTTAGGAAATTATCCTACCAATATAATCTAGTGAGTAGCAGAAACTTTATGTGCAAAGCCATTTTTCTTGATAGATTATACACATAGGAAAATTTAAAACAATCTGAAAATGCAACAATTGGGGATATGTTATATAAACTATGGATATTCTTTCATGTAAAGCAGCTAATTAAAAAAATGCTTAAGAAGCATTTTTAAAGGCTTAATAAGTGCTTATGATTTAATGTTCAGGGAAAAAGTTGTATACAAACTATTATCTCAATTATATTAAAATGGAAAGAATATTAGCAGTGGTTATTTCTGAGCAGTGGGATTTGGAGTGACTTTTATTTTCTTGTTTATACTTTCCAGCCTCTATTTCACAAATTTTCTAAAATAATAATGTATTGCTTTTTAATCATAAAAATTTTGAAATATTATTTTTAATTACACATGTGAAAATACTGAAGCAAGCTGAGGGTAACTGTAGCTAGACCCTGGCTCAGGTCATGAAGGGCTAATACAGCAGGAGGACAGGGTGGTAAAGCCTAGAAGCCCAGCAGAGCTGATGGACCCCAGCCTTCTTTATCTCTGCAGAACACTGGAACATCTAAAACAAAGACTGTCCCCAGGGGCAAGGCAATACCAAGGTCTGTGACTTAGCTACTCCCTTTTGAGAGGGAGAAAAAAAAAAAAAAGACAGTTCTTACTCATTTAAGACATCATTAGTTGGGGGGTGATATCACCAAGATGTTGCCTTAGGTCATTCCTGACTTTGCTCCCCATCACAAGAAGAACAACTAACAACTTTTCAAGAACAAGACACCACTGAGAGAATCCGAGAACACAGGGGTGAGGTTGAAGCACTCCCCTGCACCATAGGGACCAAGAGAGATTATATTAGAAGGGTAAAACAAGAAGCTAACGTCATAATCAATGGTCAAAGTTTAAAACCTTTCCTCTAAAATCAGGAACAAGACAAAGGTATTTAGTACTGAAGTCCTAGCTAGAGAAATCAGGCAAGACAAAGCAATAAAAGGTATCAGACTTAGAAAGGAAGAAGTAAAATTGTCTCTATTTGCATATGATAAGATTATATATACAGAAAATCATAAAAACTCAACCAAAAAAACTGTTAGATCTAACCAATTACATCAGCAAAGTTGTAGGATATAAAATTAACACACAAAAATCAGTAATCGATCCCACTTACAATAGCATTCAGAAAAATTAAGTACTTAGGAATAAATTTAATTAAGAAGGTGAAAATTCTCTACTCTGAAAACTATAAGACACCAGTGAAAGAAACCAAAGACAGAAATAAGTGGAAAGTATCCTATGTTCATGGATTGGAATAATTAATATTGTTAAAATGTTGGTACTACTTAAAGTTATCTAAAGACTCATTGCAATCTCTATCAAGATTCCAATGGTATTTTTTTAAAGAAGTAGAAAAATCACTCCTAAAATTTATGTGAAATCAGAAAAGGCTCTGAATAGTGAAAGCAATCCTCAGAAAGAAGAACAAAGCATGAGGCATCGTACTCCTTGATTTCAAGATATACTATAAAGCTATGGTAATCAAAACAGTATGGTACTGGCATAAAACAGACAAACTGGAACAATTGAATAGAATTTAGGGCCCAGAAATAAACTCAAGCATATATGATCAACTAATATTTGATAAGGAGCCAAGAATACTCAATGGAGAAAAGAGAGTCTCATCAATAAATAGCACTTGGATAACTGGATATTCACATGTAAAAGAATAAAACTGGACCTTTATCTTCCACCATTCACAAAATTTAACTTGAAATGAATTAAAGACTTACATATATAAGACCTGAAACCATGAAATTACTAAAAGAAAACATAGAAATGAAGGTCCTTGACATGGGCCTTGTAAATTTTTTTTGGATATGATACCTAAAGAATAAGCAATAAAATAAAAAATAAACAAGTGGGACTATGTCAAACCAAAAAGCTTCTGTACTGCAAAATAAACCATCAACAAAGTGAAAAGATAACATTTCAGAATGAGAAAAATACTTACAAACCATATATCTGATAAAGGGTTAATATCCAAAATATATTAAAGAGCTCAAACAATTCAATAGGGGAAAAAAAATGCCACAAATAACCCAATTGAAAAATGAGCAAAGGAACTAAATAGACATTTTTCCAAAGAAGACATACGAAAGGCCAGCAAGTACATGAAAAGATGTTCAACATCAGTAGTCACTAGGGATATGCAAATTAAAACCACAATGAGATATTGTTTCATGCCTATTAGAATGATCATCATCAAAAAGACAGAGATAATAAATGCTAGCATGGATGTGGAGAAAAGGGAACCCTATGCACTGTTGGTGAGATGTAAATTGGTGCAGCTACTATGGAACACAGTTTAGAGGTTCCTTAAAAACTTAAAGGTAGAACTACCATATGATTCAGAAATTCTACTTCTGGGACTATATTGAAAGGAAACAAAAACACTAACTTGAAAAGATACCTGCACTCTATGTTCATATCAGAAATATTTATAATTAGACAAGACATGGAAACAACATAAGTGTCCATTGATGGATGAATGGATAAAGAAATTGTGGTATAAATATACTCTGGAATATTATTCAGCCATAAAAATGATAAAATTCTACCACTTGCAATAATGTGGATGGGCCATGAAAACATGCTAAGTGAAATAAGTCAGAAAGGTAAATACTCACTTTACATATGATCTCACTCATATCTGGAATCTAAAAAAACAAAAAGAAAAAACCCCAAAACTCAAAGAAAAAGAGATCAGACATGTGGTTACCTGAGGAGGAGGGTGGTTGGGGAGGGGGAATTGGAGGAAGGTGGTCAAAAGGTGCAAATTTCCAGTTATAAGATAACTAAGCACTACGGATGTAATGTACAACATGATGACTATAGTTAAAAGTGCTATTTAATATATAGGAATGTTGTAAGAGAGTAAATCCTAAGCGTTCTCGTCAAGAACTTTTTTTCTTTTATTCTTTCTTTATAGTGTATATGAGATGATGGATGTTAGCTGAACCTATCGTGATAATGATTTCACAATATATATAAATCAAACCATCAGGCTGTATGCCTTAAATTTATACAGTGATGTATGTCAATTAGTTCTCAATAAAACTAGGGGGAAAAAAAGACACCAATAGTTTCTCAGTCAGGTTAACCTGCCATATACCTTTCAACGCAGTGAAGCCCAAGACTGTTTCCTCAGCCCTCCTGCCTAGTCAGCCCTCTGTGGGCTCTGACCTACCCTCACTGCCTGTCACCTTCTCCAAAGATGTGAATAATACCTAATCAGGTCCCATTCTCACCTTCTCATCACCATTGCCTCTTTCAAATACCCATGACCCCTGACAATTAGGAAACTACATCGTATGTGTGTATGTTAATTACTGCAGGGCTCTGTTCACAAAACTTAATAATAATAATAATAATAATACATTTTGAGAAGAGAATAGAGTTATAATCTGCCCAGATTCCAGAACAGTGAGATAACATTACTGATGTGCTTATTGGAAATTACCTGCTTTGCTTTAATACTTCATTGGTGAATTGCATGTTTTACAAAATCATCTCTTTTTCCCTGATATACTTGTTTAGCCATGTTTTCCTGAGAATGAAAACCAGCTGAAAAAGAACTCCTGAGTTATTTTATTTTTTCTTGAGAATTTAAAAGGACTTTGCTTGTGAATACTAATAAAATTACTTATTTTCAGTTTCCTAGATTCTGGTCATTTGTCTGCTAATCAGTTCATTAAAAATTCAACTCAAAAAGAAATTCCTTAGACAAAGAATGTTCATATGCTAGCGCAGAGAAAGCAACATATAACAGCTTTTGCAGTAGCCGCAGTGAAATATTCTAAAGATGATCCCGTATCCCTTCTGACCCTATGACTATTCAGAGCACAAACTTCAGGATTTTGGCTCCCTTCACTAATACCTAACTGTAAAAAACAAACAGACAAACAAAACCCTATGTATTATTGATAAGAACAGCTAAGCAGATAAATAATAAAATCTCCTGCCACTTCAAAGGAAAATGAAGAAAATGTGAATAAATATAAAGTCAATTCATCAGATACGTTTTAAAATCACAGCTAGCATTAGGAGGAATCTCAAGAGATCATTTCACTTCGTCTGCTGGCTTTATGCTGATAAGGTATTGCTCTATCCGTGTGAGGAAGCCCCAGAAGGTTAAAGGGCCAGGTTCTTGGCAAATAACTGATTAGCACCAAGAAGCAATGTGAAGTCAGATTTCAGTTTCCAGTATCTTTGTCAGACCTCTTCCTACTGCAATAACAAAGAGCCGTATGGGAACTGCATAGCAACATCAGCAAAGTGAACGTGGAAGAGAGAGAACTAAGTTCTGCCAAAAAGGTAGGAAGAAGTTTTTGCAGGGGAGTTAAGCCCCAAAGGATGAGTAGGAGGTATTCCAGGCAGAAGGAACCATGAGAAAAAATACATGAGTGTAAACAGCATGTTTGAGAAGCAGCAAGCATGACGTATGAAAGACATTCCACATCAAAAACAAGACAGCCTTTGCATTTACACAAACCTAATATGATAAAGCACACTCACAGCTGTATACACGTAAGTCAACTCTGCACTGCACAGGCCTTCTAAAGGGCATCACTGTGTCCCACTCACCTTTATCCAAGCCGTGCTCCCTGTCAGGAAGGCCCCTCCCCCCACGCCAACTTCCCACTGTCCTTCCTCACGGATCTCCTACATTACCACTTCTCCAGCCTCTAGGAGAGCTTATCATTCCTTTCTCTATGCTCCAACTTTTATATCTCTTGCTAGAGAGTATTTTATTTACTTGTTTACATACATCTCCATCTCCTGAACAAGTCTGTAAAGATCTCAAAGACATGAGGCCTTTAGATAATTGTATGTTTGATAAATGTGAAAGAACGACTGACTTTATAGATAGAAAGCTAGGTGCTAAGTTTGATAGAGAGCTAACATGCATCCAAGTCCTCAAGGGAACTAGACACATATAGAATTCATAAGTGGAAGAATAATTTTCAGATTTGAAACCCCCAGGGAAACATTTCCACTCAAATGAAGTCCTAACTGTTATCCAAAGATGTTCACATACAACAGCTTTGATTTAAAATTCCACCTAGCCAGAGTCATAAACTCACATCCTTTTCTTGTTACATTATAGAGCTCATAAAGGGTGGCCAGCAAAGGTAGATCCTTAGGTATAATATAGACTTATTAAACAGAAGTGTAAGGGGGAGAAAATGACTGTCTGGTCTTTCTTTCATCACCGGGCATGTAATCTATTATAAAGGTGTTAAACTCATGGGTAAGTGTGAAAACGGGAGGAAATGAAGCTACTGACAAAAAATGCAATGAGACAGTAAACTGAAATGAATGCTTCACAAACCATCAGCTTTTGTCTCAATTTGTTATTCTCGTGAATTATCAGAGTGAAGCATAGCCACCACTCCTAAAAGTAAAGATGTTATTAAACTTCATTCTGCACCAAAACGCCTAAAGATGTTGCCTCCTCTCTGACCTGCTCAAGCTACTCAGTCCTAGGGTTAAAGAAATATCTCATTAGCAGTGCCTGATGTCAGCAGTTGTGTTATTAAACTGCTTTCCACTCAATACCGAAAAATACCTACGACATCCAATCTTTTATGCTACTCTCTTCTTTTCAGTATAACAGCAGAAACAGTGGAGCCTGGAATTGCTACTAACATTAATTTCAAAAACTTGGTCATTTCTGGGATGTCTTTGAGTTAATGGGAAAGAAGAGACGGCATGCCAGGCAAAGTGCTCCACACCAGTGACACCAGCTGAGTGACAGACAGCTGACATTGTGTTCATCTCCTCACACTGCCACAACGCAATGACTGGGAGGCTTAAAAAACAGAAATCTGTTTTCTCAGTTTTGGAGGCTGGAAGTTCAAGATCAAGGTGTCAACAGAATAACAGAGTTGGCATCTAATTCTTTTCCAGGTGAGCAGATGGCCACCTTCTCACTATGTCCCAATTGGCCTTTCCTCTGTGCTCATTCTTGGTGTCTTTTCCTCTTCTTATAAGGACACCAGTCCAATGGGATTGGGGCCTCACCCTTATTATTTCATTTAACTTTAATCACCTCCATAAAGAAGCTGTCTCCAAACACAGCCACACTGGAGACCGGGGCTTCAACATACAACAACAAAACGCTGCACACTGTGTGTACATGTGCGCACACACACACACAGACACATTTGCACATACATGGGCCACAGTACCTGAAGTTCTACACTAATTAAACATTGAATAAATATTTATTAAGAACTTAGTCTCTAGGACTTAGCTAGGTGTTGTGGAGTATGCTAACTGAATTTCTGGTTGAAGATTCTTATATTCTAATATGCAAAAAAAGAATCTAGGCATTAAGAAAATTGTTAGCTTCTATTGCTGAAAGGATCACCTGTGGGACTTTTAAAAAATGCATATCCCATACTCAAATCTTCTGACTCTAAATAGCCTGAGGAGGGCATCTACATTTTTTTTTAATTTTATTTTTTATTGAAGTATAGTTGATTTACAATGTTAGTTTCAGGTGTACAGCAAAGCAATTCAGTTACATATATACATACATATATATTTTTTTCTTTTCAGATTCTTTTCCATTATATGTTATTACAAGAAATTGAATACAGTTCCCTGTCTATACAGTAGGTCCTTGTTGTTCATCTATTTTATACATAGTAATATGTATCTCTTGATCCCAAACTCCTAATTTATCCCTTCCTTGCCCCTTTCCCCATTGGTAACCATAGTTTGTTTTCTACGTCCATGAGTTTGGCTTTGGTTTGTAAATAGAATTTGTACATATATTTTTAAAATCTCTCCAAGTGATTCTAAAACATAGACAATATGGAAAACCAGTTCAGTCTACTGAGATAAACACTGGTCTTTCCTCCTAAACAGAAATGCCCCTGCAAGATACTACCTGAAGATCCTACTATCTCAGTGTGAGAGAACTCACTAGATGGCTAATATAAATGGCCCGGGACAATATTAGACTTCTGGGCAAGAGAAAACATAAATGCTTTAAGATAAATACACAGCCATGAAATGCATTTATAAATGTAAGAGATTATTATCACGCAGTAGGTCACTATTTTACAGTTTAAAGTGTAACTTTATTCTAATGTTTCTAGAAAACACTCCCTGCCTTCTCTAGAAGTTTTCAGGGAAGACTCCACCATGCCTTAGGTCTGTGACCCCAGCCCGATGGGGTGCCTGAGTAAATCTGGACCAAGGCTGATCAAGGTCACAATGCATAGCCCCAAACAGGTGAGTCTAGAATTGGTCCTGCGGCCGCTATCCTGGGCTCCAGGAGGAGAAAAAAAATCTCTTTGATATTATCTGAGACTAGATGCTAACTTCATTTTACATTTTATCTCAAAGTATATTTTGCAGCAAGACTTAATAGCTAACAAATTTTCTAGAACATTCTCTAGCCCGTAAGTCAAGGGAATACTGTACAATCTAGCTGGGACCTTTACCAAGAATTGTTCATTGTTATGAAAATCACTTCACCAGCAATGGTACTTGAGTCACAAGTACTAAGCTCCTGTATCAGTCTGCATCTGTGGTTTCCATTCTCCATGTGGGTCCAAACATAGGACTGCTTCATTATGTCTTTTAGCATAACTAGGCCCCTGCACTTACATAATGAAATACATAGTATGATATTTTAAGTTACATTTGCTAGTTCTTAAATTAAAATTAGAGTATTATATTAATTTATTTTCTGTGTGAAGTTATATATGTAGGTAGATTTTATTATTTATAAATTATATTATCTTCAAAAGTAAAGTGGGCATTACTGAATATCTGTCAGAAAGAGATGTTAGGTCTGATAGGTTTGAAATATCAGTATTAGCCTTTATTCAGGATATTCAGGATAAAGTGAACATTCACAATAAACCCTGTGCACCCGTGGCACACCCTTTCAGGGCTCAGCCCTTACAACTATACCAGTTCCTGCCAACCTGCTACCAAGATGACTTCTCCATGCCAAGGATGTCCCTATATGCCTAGACTACCCATTTACAGATGCCAGCCTATAATTCAAAAAGAAATTCTAAAAATTATGTTTATAATTCATTTCAATTAAAAGCTAGATTCATATTAACAAATGATAGTATGTGAGAGATCGATAATTATTTTTAAAACCTATATTTAACCATGCTTTCACATGTACTGATTGTGTTTAATATTCACAACGGCCCTGTGAGATGGTAGGAAAGATTGTGTATTTCTGTCTCTGCTTAACAGTGGAGAATCCTGAACCTCTGAGAGTCTACCTGGCTCAAAGTCACAGATCTAGCAAGACAGAGCTGGGGACCAAGTCTACACCTGCAGAAGCCCAAAGCTGTGTTCTTCTGCTTATATAATACTGCCTCTCAGATGAGACAAGCAATAAGAGGAGAAAAACACAACAGAAAAACTAACAAAAAAGAATCAATATGAAATGCTAGAATATATAAATACGAGGAGGAGGAGTGTAATGGTAATTTCTGAAAGCCTAAACAGTACAATTCAAATCTAAGAGATTTAAGTTGACCCTTTTGACATGTGAAAATACTCTCCCACTGCAACCAACCACAGCCCATATCTATGGGCACATGAGTACAGTGCTGGTGTGAACACACGAATGGCTCCGATGAAGACACTTGAAAATAACTGTGCTGCCCTCTACTGTTGACAAGGAGTAGGAATGCAAGTAGCAAACAGACTTGCTATTTAAGGTGTATTGCTGAGCTTATAATAAAAATGGACAGCTGCCAGTGGTACAAACACTTCACTTTCATCAATAAGTGATTCAATAGTAACTTTTTCACTGAAATAAATATTTTGATTTATTACTGAGATCCAATAATTTCTTTGACTTAATACAGACAATATAACTACCTTTTCTAATTGTTGTTATTTGCTTTCTGTGTTCAAGTCTAACTGAAAGGACATGAACAGACATTCTGTACTTGTAAACTCCTATAACGTCAGGGCTAAATGAGCCTTAAAAGTCAAATAGAGGCAAATGGATGCCTTCCACATGACCACTCTGATGCGTAGGAAGCAGCTGTGTTAATAAGGATTCCGAGACCCTGTCTAGGCTCAGTGAGAAAAAGCGCCATAACTGATTAGTAACGTCTTCCAAGAAGGGAAAGTGAGACAAGGGTACACAGGCAACATCCCTGCCATCCCTGTGCAGGTCTCATTCACTCATTTTACAGATGAAGGAATTGAGGTCCAAAGATCTTCTCAAAGATCTCACTTCTACTTGACGTTAGCCTGGGTCAAGAATTCAAGCATCCTATACTCTGGAACACACTTCTTGTCATTATATGCCAGTTCCTTAGTTAGACCTCTAAGAAGAGTGGTCAAGAAATTCCAGCACAAACTTCAGAAAGTAAAAGTGATGTTCGTTCTCAACAAAGCTTAAGATAATTCTTTGTGGGTACCAATGGGCATGTTTTCTCCTTTTCACAGACTGAGAGCCTTTGTGAACGGCATGGGCCCAGGCAAAGCCCTTTCATCTTACAATTGATCTTTCTGATGATTTGTTCATAAGGAAATAGAGTTTCCCATTGTAGAGCCATTTCCATGGTTACCCGTTGATTTCCAATAGGAAACAGCCTGTTTACATGGCCATCATGCCTTTATCGTAAAGGGTAAATCACCTTCTGAGTTTTCACTTTGTCTGCAACCTGAGGCATGTAAAAATGAGCTCTGCAAAATTAGCAGAACAAGATAAATAAATGATTCATGCGTGTTGGTTTTGCATGAATAAGTGATTAATCCTCTCTTTCACCCTTCTTAGGAGAGAATGCAGAATTAATGTCATTCTGTGCAAATAGAAGCCCACTTTTCTGAATTCTGACCTAATTACAGGTATTTGTGAAGAAAAATATATGTGAAATTTCTTGCAGTTAAAAAAAAGACTGATAATACTGCTACTACAAATCAAGAACTAAACTTCTCTTTATAAACCTTAACTGCAGATGCACAAAAATGATACTGTGATTTACCCTAAAGGTTCTTTCAAAAGATCCTGTATTTTGGCATGCCAAAGGTAAATGACCTTAGTTGCCTAAAACAGGCCCTACCATTACTTACCAAATAGCCCAGCCCTTGTTTTAAACCAGACTCCATATGGCAGCCTTAGCAGCCTGAACTGATTACATTCTTGGAAGCAACACACCCAAAATACCAGAGAGAAATGACAACTCATTAAATCAGTAGAACGCTCAGGAACCCAACATCAACAGAATGAAATTCCCTTTACTCAGGGGCAGAAGATTCTAATTCCATTATGTAGAGATGTGCCTTGCTCTGTGCTAGGGGCTCAGGTCTTTGCCTTCAAGAGCATTTCACCTGTAGTGTGGACTTAGAACATTAACTCAGATCAATTAAATAATTCTAAACAAGTCACAAAATATGAAAACTAGAAGAAAGAGGTCACCTTGGAATGAAAGACAGTCAAAAAAGATTTCTTATGTAGGAAGTGGAAGTGCATTTTGTGTGGGGGCCCTGAAGAAGCAGTGAGATTTGAGAAGGTTTCAGTGGAAAATTACAGAGCTAATAGTTAGTGAGCACTTACTACGGGCCAGGCACTCCGCTAAACTCTTAACACTATCTTATGTCAGCTTCACAATTATCCAGGTGAGTAAGCTATTACCATCTCCTTTTATAGGTGAGAAAGCTGAGGTTAAACACTGGCGTTGCAGAGCTGGTAACAATGGTTTCAAGGCAGACTGTTTCCTGAGTCTATAGTTGCAACCACACCATTCCAGGCAGAGGGGAAAAAAAGAACAGAGTGCATAGGGATGCAAATCACATAGCAGGAGAGTGGCAGAGGGTAAAGCACTCAATCAAGAGATAAGCAGTATAGTTAGAGGGAGGAAGGGCTGGGAAAACTGCACAGCAGTGGATTGCAGAGATCTCTGAATGCCATTCTTGGTAGGATAAGACATGTGAGAACTGAACTCCAACTGAGAAGGTGCCAATTAATTCAGGTGGCACTGACCTGTGAGGTGGGGGAGGTCTTAATCACCAGAACACTAAATGCTCATTATCCAACCTTTTAATTGGCAGAAAAGTTATCAGCAAAGAACCAAGATTTGATCATGCTGTTAAGAAAAAAAAGAAAAGAAATGAAAAGAAATAAACAATCCTCTGATCTCTCCCAGACAACAAACCTGATTTCAGATGTATGTTTTCCTAACTTCCAGTCCCCACTGGAGATAAAATGAACAATAACAAAAAAAGAACAGATGGGACTAAAAGCATAAGTTAACTGATGAAAGAAAAAAGCAAGGCTGGGGGAAGGGTGTATAGAGAAGAGAAAAGGATTTTGAAATGTAAAGTTATTTCCCCTGCTGAACAAACTCACAGAACGACTCTAGTGACGACTTTACGATGTTAAATGGCTTTATTAAGTCCTGGTGGAGACTGGTGCCTAGGAATAATCACACAGCTCTCTCAGCAGAAAGGTCACCAGAGAGAACCAGGTCAGCTCTAAGGGCCTGGGGCATGTGCATCTTTCCTTAGGTGTAAAAATGCAGGACAGAGTCAGAGATGGTTCCTATACCTTCACCTGGTACATATGGAAAACGGAAAATGAAACCGGACAAGGTCAAGGAAAGGGCATTGGACTGGAGATCAGGAAGGTGGTTTCACCTCCTGAGAGAAGATACGCGCATTTTCCCAGGTGACAAGGTAAGTGGCAGGGTGCCCAGATCCTGTCTCCTGCCTCTTCGGAGAGCATGCTTTCTTCCATTCCCACGAGCTCCAGAATGAGCCAGACTTTAAGCAAAGCCTAGCTGCGCCTCTTATTAGATGTGTGACTTCAGGCAAGTTACCTTCCTCTTTGCCATCAAGATAAATAAAAGAAGTTTTTTGCTCTCAAAGAGCTACGGCAAATCTGGCACAAATAGGTAAGCAAGGTCAAACAGGAGGAGCCAGTGCTAAGTTATTCGACTTTCTGCCCAGCACCAGGCTCACTGTAATTATAACTAAAGAGGGAGAATGTCCCAGTTCAGCAAAGGAACAATAGGCTCCTCCCCCTCCTCCACAGCTTCCAGGCTGACTCTGGAATTGGTCTGATTGCTTTGGGGGGAAGGGCAGGAAATCAGGACAGCACCTTCAATACTAGATATTATTTATTGATCACTCAGATCTGTCTGCTGTACTTAGAGTTTTATACACATGATCTCATTCAATTCCCCAATAATCCTATGGATTATTATCTCAGTTGTTCAGATGAGAAAATTGACCTTCAGAAAAATTAAGTGACATGCCCAAGCCCCACTGGAATTAGGACCTGGCTCCAAACTACTGGCAAGCCAGGAAGCTGTGAGGTGAACAAGGACACTGCTTCAGCCTTCCTAGCACTTTTACTGTGACCGAACTCAGGACTCTCCAGCGCAAACAAGAAGGTCCTGCAAGTCCAAACATATATCTTTACTCTCAGGCATCAGTGCCATTTACTGAGGAGCTGAATTTTTGAATGCCAATTCAATACATTTCATTGCATTCCACCAATTTTTGAGGCACTAGGGTGATGTAGTGATTATAAAGAAATAAGAGGCACCTCTTCTGTCTTCAAGGAACTTAAAGTGCAGCATGAAGGCGACAAGGAAACAACAAAAGCAAGTCAAAGTATCTTATCTGAGAAGTATCTGAAAAATACAGAGGTGCAAAAAAGGGAGGAAGGAAAGGAAAAGAGAAGGAGACACTGAAGGGAGACGAGAAGAAAGAAGGAAGGAAGGAAGGAAAGAAGGAGACACTGAAGGGAGACGAGAAGAAAGAAGGAAGGAAGGAAAGAAAGAAGGAAACAAGAGGTCTTTGGGCACTTACTGTGTATCGCTGTGCTAGGCTGTGTGTCACCTCACCTCTAAATCTCCCAATACTGTTGTATGTAACATTACTCCCATAATGTCCCTGCTCCAAACCCTGCAGTGGCTTTTCATCACACTTAGAATGACCAGGTCCTGCACAATCTGGTTCCTTCCTTTCTCTTGGGCCGTAAGTCCTCCCACACACAACCCCTTCACTGTGCCGTGAACACACCAAGCTCCTTTCAACCCCACAGGCTTTGACACTTGCTGTTCCTTCCACTTGACATGCTCCCCACCCCACTCCCAGATAGCCACAGGGCCTGCTTCTCTCTCTCTCCTCATCAGTGTCTCTACTCAAACGTCACTTCCATGGAGAGGCTCCCTCCAACTCCCCTAATAACCCCTCTCCTACCTTCACTCTCAGTCTCCTTGTTCTGCTTTAACTTCCTTCAAGGCACTTACCAGTACCTAACCTCCTTTGTATTTACTTGTTTACTGTCTGTCTCCCTGCCCCTTCGCTAAAACACAAGCTCCATAAGCGCAGCAGTATATCCCCAAAGTCTAAACAGTGCCGGCACTTCGGAAGCATTCAAGGAAAATGTTAAGAATGAGCTAAAAGAATCTGTCTTTGCAAGACAAGGAAATGGGCTCAGAGACGTTAAGTTTCCTCACCAGGTCCCACAGGTCACAAAGACAGATCTAGTGACTTCAGGGAGTAGTTATGAGGCTCACTCCTGACTCAGGCTTCGCCTTGAAATTCTCTCTTCTACCGGCCCTTCACATAGCTAGCTCCTTCTCCTCTCTCAGAAAAGGCCTTCTTGGGGTCCTTCTGTCTAAAACGTACCCCCACACTCCCAGTCACCCTCTATCACAGAACTTTATTTTACATTCTTCGTGACACTTACTACTCTAACATTATCTTGTGGTTTGTTTACTTTTTATTATCTTCCCAACTAGAATGTAAGCACCAGGAGCACTGAGACCACATCTTTCCTGTTTGCTGGTCCGCAGTGCAAGCACAGAGTAGGCAATGAAAAATAAACTATGTAAATGAAGGAGGGTGTGCATGTAGATCTCTTGGCACCATAAACGGCTCATAAGTGCTTACTAGCTACTAATTCTTTATTTTTTAGTCCTAGAGATAATGAGAAGAGTAATAGTAATATTTTAACAGGAAAAGATCGCAGGAAAAGAAATTCAAAGCAAAAGGAATAGTGTAAACAAAGGTGGCTTTTCTTAGGTTGCATTCCCAAGATAGTTTTGCCCCATAAGTCTACGGTCTGGGTAAAAATAGTAGAAATTGGGCTCAGTGCAATCACAGAGGTTTAGGGAGATGCTTTCACTCTTTTTGGATCAAAAATGTTGTTTCAACCAAGAACATGCCTTTGGGTACCTTCCCACATCATTCCACATGTTTAAAAGACATATAAATATTTCAATTGCAGGAATGGTATCCAATGTGCAGTTTAATTTGGATTCAATTTTGTTACTCTCTACTCCAAGCTGACAAAAGGACAGTCTTCCCTCAGTATCTCATGAGGACTAGTTCCAGGACCCCCTACAATACAAAAATCCACAGATGCTCAAGTCCCTTATGTAAAATGGCATAGTACAGTTGGCTCTCCATATCCTCAGTCACTGCATCCTCAGATCCAACCAAATGCCAATAGAATTTCTTCCAGAACCCATGGTAAGAGAGAGCTGACCATGTGCATCCATGCGTGCAGCCAACGTTTTGGCGGAATGATGAGTGATTTTCCAGGAATGGCAGGAAGCAAAACACCAAACAACAAAGGCAATAAAACTGAAAATCCACAAGACGTGTGACCTAAAACATACACATTTTTAATTCATAATTTAAAACTAGAATTGATTCTTCCAAAAGAAAATGGAGAGGTGATAAAAATTGAAGTCCTAACATGGAGTAAAATGAATAAAGTGTTCTTATGTCTTCAAGATTCCTTCACAACCAACAGAAATCCTAGAGTAAACCTTAACTTTATTTTGGGATTACTTAGGCAAAGATGCTGTTGCCAAAACGAAAAATCCCTTCATACATAATATACCCAACTCCCACAGGCTCCACACCCACTCCAGAGAAAAACAGATGAAGAGCTGAAGGATGCTGCAAAGAGCAGCGGATTTGGAAAAAGAACATCCGCATTCAAACCTGGACTCTGAGAATGTAAGAGGGAGGTTCTGTGTGCTGAATCTTGGTTCAAATACCAACTCCCCAGCTACCTACCTGTCTCTCTTCTCTGCACTTCTATGATTTCCCTTGAGAGAGAAGGTTTAACATGCCCAAGACTTGTCCCTGGAAGACAGGCCTCCCAGGAAAGACGTCAGCTTTCTGAAAAGTTCCATGGGAACTCAGTAATGGCCTATTGCTTAAGTCAATTAATCTTGGTCAGTGATGGCAAGTCTTGGACCCCAGGCCCCCAATCATGCCAGCTTCCCCAGCCTGAATGCTGATGAGGCAAATCCTGCTAATAGCTTGCTAGGTCATACAGCTGCAACCACAAGGCTTGGACTCTAGCCTGCTAATCACTCTAGGGGAGGGGCTGATGCTACTACCCCCAGCCATAAATGAGGAGTTAACAGCAGGTAGCTGGAGCCAGCTTCTAATGCTGTCGTATCATGGCTGGCTCCCAACTGCAGCAAGGACGAGCTGACACTTTCCCAAAAATTCAGCTTCAGAGCCCCAAAGCCCAAGGATGGGAAACTCTCTCTCAGAATATGACTCCCATCCATGCCAGATTGCTGTGTGCTACCTCAGAATCCGATGAACAAAGAGAAAACCACACATCTACTTGATTACTTTGTTAAGTCCGCAACCCCCCCCCCCCAACCCGGGCCGATGTGTCTACAATGTGGCTACTTGCCCTAGGTCCCACAATACCTCCTCTATTGACAATACCTCTCCAAAGAGGGTCAGTACTTCTTAATAACCATTTGGAGGTTGCTGAAATGGAAAGGGAAATCTTAAATATACATAATACATTTAATGTTTATAATAATGTATACATATCCATTACAGCTGAATACTGGGTTAGTCGGTCTATCCACCACCACAATAAATACTTATTGAGTATTATGCACTGATCTGGATATTGGGGGAATACAAAGAACAGGCACAGTCATATCAGTCTTGCTATCAAAGCATTTAGATTCTAGTAGGAGATATAAGATAGATACATAGAAAATTCCAATGTAGAATAGAAAATTATTAGTGTCACAAAAAAAGTGCAAGCTAAAACGTCACAACAGTTCAGGAAGGAAGATATTGTGGAAGTGATGGCATTTAGGCCAGAAGTATGGCATTAACAGGCAGAGAAAATGGCATAAGCCAAGACAGAGGAGAAGTTGAAGACTGCCTGGAGTACAGGGCATGTTTGTGGGAGCTGGAAAATACAGGTGGAAGGATCATCTATATCTCAGTCACAGAGGGTTTTACTCACTAGGCTAGGAATATAAGCTTTGTTCTGAAGACTAAGAGGAGCCATTCAAAGGTGATGAACCCTCAGAGGTGTTGCCAGAGAAATTTCAGAGGCAAGAGGTCACTCTACCAGATGACTTCTGATGGCTCTCCTTCTTCTCAGATCCCCTGAGTGTCTAGACTTATGCTGAAGAAGAAACAATCCTCCACCTTAGACACAACCACATTGGTTGAGTTAGGACTCGGAGTGTGGGGAAGCTACTAAATGCCTTCTGAAAGCACTGGCTTTCACAGGTGACACAGAGAGAGGAAAGTTCAAGCACCTAAAGGGAATCGACAATGCAAGCCATAGGGGGTTCTTCTCTTCCTGGTGATCCCCTTGGGCAAGAAGCCAGTTTAGAGACATCATCAGTTTGTTTTCTCACAAACAACAATTTCTCAGCAGGAAGGTAATATTTTTCCTCTTTGCCTCACTCTTTGACATATAAATGGTAGTCCCTCCCAATACCTGATAGTGTCATTAAAAAGCTGAAGGGAAAATAACTACTGTGGGCTGGAAGGAATAACCTAAACCCCAGGCATCTTTACCCTGATTGGATCCATGCACAGTGAACCTGCACCAAGTGAAGCAACTACTTACAGAGCAGCTAGAAAGGACTTGTGGGATTCACCGAACTGGAACCTGGTACACTGAGCTGATCCTACAGAACCGTGATTACAGAGCTACAAAGCTTGACCAAGGAAGGGTTCATGTGTTTAATGACCTTGTATCTAGAATAATATTCAGTCTGAAATCTCCTTCCTTTCCTACTACAGGAATTGGCTAACTATATAGCTTTACTTATACAATTTTGTGTTTAAATATGCATACATTGTTTTTATACTCAGAGAAAGGGTATTTCTATCAGAAAAAGAGACTCCAATCCATCATTTACTTTTCCAGATTTCCCAGATTTGAATATTACTTATATTAGAGATAATGTTAAGATCTTTCCAAGTATGCTGAAAATAAAGGGTAGTATACAAAATAAGCCACTTGGTATAGTGAAAAGAATACTGGACCTAAATTTCTAGGTCTTCAGTTATGAGTCCTAGCTCTCCATTTTCTCTCTCCAAACCTCAGCTTCTTCATTTATATAATAAGTGGCCTTATTTACTGACTCTCAAAGTCCCTCCCAGTACTAACATTTCATTATTCTAGCTGGAAATAAACATATCAGGATTCAATCCTCCCTTATAAGAAATGGCCTGCAATGAGCCCTACCAAACTGCTATAATCCAAAAACAAGTGGGACTGGTCCTCTAAACCCTTGGAAGACCTGGGTTACATAGAATAAATTTCTATTAGGTCCCCTAATCACAAGAACGTTCTAGCTCAGTAAGCAAAGAATGTGAGAAAAAGGGACAAATCCTTTTTATAGACCTGTAGTCATAATTTCTGCCAATAATTCTATGATCATTCCCTACCCTCAATGCACACACATGCACAAACGTACACACTCACCAGTTTTAGAGATGAAACTGAGGCCAGAGAGACAAAGAGACCTTTACAAAATTCTCACAATCAAGGAGTAGAAAATTAAGGACTACAAACATATAATCATATCTGGACTGAGGGTAATACTCTTTAAACCCTACACCTTCAAGCTAAATATATCTTGACATAAGTTCTAAGCAATGCTTCAACCTTCCCCCATAGCCCTCACCTAATGGGTCTCTTCATAACACACACACTCTTCTTCCCACAACTCAGTTTATTTCTCTGAAATTGTTAACACATTAAAAGGGAAAGACCCTTGAAGAAGGATGATTGCCATTTCCCCCTTTTCCCACCCTTATACATAAGCACACTGATGTATATCTATCAGGTACTTTGAGGCTGCAGTCACACCAAGGCATGGATCTGCGTTATCCCAGCCACTGCCAAGGAACAAAACAACTACTTTAAGATGGAAGATAAATTTAAAAGGGTCAACTTAAAAGCACAGAGCAACTGTGTTTAACAGAAAGATTGCAAAACTAGGAAATGGAAGACCTAGGTTCAAATCCTAGTTCTGCTGCTTAGTTGCTATAGGACCTTGGTCAAGCTATTTATTTAAGATTTTCAGGCCTCAGTTCCCATATGCATAATTTAGGAACAATTCATTCATTTATTCAACAAATATTCAAGTGTCTACATGTACCAACCATGGTGCTAGACACAGAGGATAAAATGTTGACCCAGACCAGATGCAGTTAGTCCTTGTTCTCATGGAATTTGTAGTTAAGAGGGAGAGTTAAACATTAAATAATCATACAAACAAATGGATAAGGATTAGAAGACAAATAATGTTCCTTTCAGAGCATACAACAGAAGTACCTGATCTAGTCTTGAGCAGTTATACTTCAACTTGGATTCGAGGAAAGGAGCAGGGAACAAAGAGGAAGTACATTCCAAGAATAAGAAGCACCTTATTCAAAGGCCCAGTGATAGCAGAAGTATAGATGGTTTGAAGAACTAAAAGAAAGCCAATGAAAATGACAATTGAAAAGTTTTAAACATGGAAGTGAATGATACGGGAAAGTCGTGAAATAGGGCTTAGAACATTGCTTTAATAATTAAAGCACAAGATATGCTAGATGTTAATGGGAGGAAAAAGTATATGCACCATCTGAAACAACTCTCCCCCCAAGGAAAGGGCATTATCAAAGTATTAGCCAATGTTGTTCAATGACCAGGGTACTTCACTAATAAAGGCAAGAATGTAATATAACAGCACCACAGTGAGTTTCTCAACTTGAAAATCTTCCAGCTGAAAGAACAAAATATTTAAGGTTCACCATGTTTAAAAGAAGGGCCTGACTTCAGGGAAAACACAAATGACAGAATTTGTCAGAAATCTCCACTGCAGGGCCACCAGTGGATGCTAACCCAATTTGATATAGTACAGATGAAATGCCAGAACAGCACCCACCCAGGTTGTAATCAAATGTTGCTGCTAGGAAACAATTCAAAATGAAGTCACCTGACTTCCTGAACTCCTGGGTCAAGTCCCAACCAAAAAAATTATAAGCTGACTTTGCCACAACTAAAATTTCTACTAAAATAAAATAAAATGGATGTTTTATCTTGAACTTATATGAAACTTCAGGAAAAGTATCAACAGAATTGGTGGGTCTTTTTTCTTAAGAACATTGCTGAGGAATTCACTAATAGACCTATAAATGAGGGTGACATAATGTCAGCTCCGATAAGGATATTAATTAAAAGAAAATTGACTGTTGACATTTCTGCAAGTTCAAGCTAGTAGATCAAACACAAACCCAGAGGAAGAGAGAAGGTCAAGATGACAGTCTACGTGCCAGAAAGTAGGTTAAAAGTTCCTGAGTAAGCTAAGATATATGAAGCTGCAGACCTGTGGACTTTTTTGGTTATAAAAAGCCTAAAATGGAACCATCTAAAACTTAAGTGGCAAGGAATTTGTAGAAACATATTAGGTAGCAATCGGCATGACAATATAGAATAGACCACATAAATTTTCTTCTTTCACAAAGTAGCAGATATTAAAAATAAAGGAAACGAGGATACATAATCTACTGTAACTTTAGCATGCATCTACCATGTGATGCATAATACCGCATAAGAGGAAATGTACCGAGGTGGCTAGAAGGTTATACCCAAAGAGTGGCTAATTATGGGCCAGAGTAAATTACAGGTCTGTTAAAGATTTAAATATACAGAAATCAAATCATTAAAAAAGAATTGAATATTTATTACAACTTTGGAAAGGGTAACTAGAAGCAATTTGAAAAAAACATAAAGGAAAAGAAAAAAGGAAAAGGATGTACTACATCACCATCAAATGAACTTCCAAATACAAAAAAAAAACTAAAATAGAGACAAATAACAGATTGGGGAAAGCACTGACAAATAATATGGTAAACACCAGATTACCATTTTTAGTAAATAGCAGGGTGACCAAGATACCAATGGAAAAAAAAGTAAAGCACGACGAAGGCAATACAGTTAAGGCCTGGTTTCTAATGAGGCTTTGTCTGAGTCATTGCTTTGATCTCTATGTATATCTGTTATCGACTGTCATATAACAAATTACCTCAAAACTTAATAGCTTAAAATATTAAATATTTATTATCTCACAGTTTCTGTGAATTAGAAATTTAGAAGCAGCTTAGCTGATGGGGGCAGCAGTCATCTGAAGCCTTGACTGGGGCTGGAGGATCTATTTCCAAGATGGCTCATGTACATGGATGTTGGCAGGAGGCCTCAGTCTTCCCCACAGCCTGCCTGAGTGTCCTCTCAACATAGCAACTGATTACCCCCAGAGTGAAGGAGCCAAGAAAGAGCAAAAGGGAAGACACAATGTATTTTATGACCTAGCCTCATGAATCACACTCGGTCATTTCCTCAACATAACATCTTACTGGTTACACAGGTCAGCCCCATCCACGTAGGAGAGGACTAAACTAGGGCCTGAATGTCATAAGATGTACCACTGATTACAAATTGAAAATGTAAATCTTTCTTTCATTCACGAAATATTTATTGAATACCTACAATGTGCTATGCAGAGTAGTAAGTGCTACCCTGGTAAAGCCGGTTCAAACCAGTTGATCTCACAGTTACAAAGAACTGTAGCAACAGTCCATACATTTCAGAACTAAGCAAGAGTGAGAAAGGTAGTTTTCAAGTGGCCCAACTTCTGTGGGCCACTGCACCAATGGAAATCTCAAAACGCTATTCAACGTCTAGAGAGCTGTCCATCAATGTTGATACTTCTACTATACTTGTCCCAAGCATGTTAACACAAATTCCCAAACAAAGCCAGTAGCTTTCTACCCAGGACCAACACAAGAATCATCAGTCAATGCTTGAAAGGCTCAGATTTGAAGCTTGTAGAAATTCTTTAGATTATTTCAAATCTAACACATAAGCTTTCCTGAAGGTCTAAAATTATGTACTAAAGATGATACTTTTACTCCATTAACTCTACAGCTTACCTTTTGCTCTATCTACTAACCAATCAACAAATATTTGTGGAATAGCTGTTAGATATCAGGCACCATACTAGCTCTGGGGGAACATACATTGTCTTAATGGGAGAAATAGGCAGTAAGCAAGCAAACTAATGAACTAAATAATATAGCTTGTTGGGCTCTGGGAATGAAACCCTTAAGTAGCATATATTTCTAATAAACCAAATCTGGACTGTTCTTCTTGGGATCTTTACAAAGTCTGACCATCTCCAAGTAGATCAAAAAATATAGAACACTATACTGAACGCACAAATATATCTGATTCTGTGAGGAGTATTCCAAGTTAAGGAATTCTTCACTTGGAAATTCTTTTTGTTCTTTAAATATCCCGTTGTTTTATAAAGACCTTGCTTTCTAAGATTCCAGCTCTGCTAAAGACGTAATCAATAATGATTATTACAATTATTTAGTATTTGCAGTTTGGAATAGATTTCTTCATATATATTATTTCA
This sequence comes from Camelus ferus, assembly GCF_009834535.1. NCBI lineage: Eukaryota > Metazoa > Chordata > Mammalia > Artiodactyla > Camelidae > Camelus > Camelus ferus. The sequence continues at coordinate 2,287,689 of NC_045712.1, read as the reverse complement.
TTAAAAAACAATAATACAGCTTATTATGCTGTATTAATATAGCTTATTAAGCATTATGAAAATGCTTGGCAAGACCTTGGACCTGTCAGATGACAGTTTGGCTGAAACAGGGGAAAAGGGGCGTGTCCCTCAAAATGAGGCTATGGAGTTATGAGAAAGGTGCCAAATTGTACAAAGCCTTAAGGCCCGTGGTAAGCAGATTAGGTTTTATGCTGTATGTGGTGGAAAACCTGTGAGTGATTCTCCTCAGGCAAGCGACAAGTTCAGATTTAAATTTGTAGTCTGTCACATGCTGTATTATGCCCATGTATTTGTGTGGTAACTGCTAAAGAGTGAGTAGGTCAGTCAGAGGCGAGGAACCAGGCAGCCTGACTTGGCTTATATAGGGACCCAGACCCTTGGCTTTATCTTCATTAGAACACTGCCACTTACCCTGGGCAATGAAATAAGTGCAGTTATTTTGTCCTCATTTACTGAAAGTGAAAGGTCTTCTCTTCATGACTCATCCACAAATCCTGCTGATCCTCCTAATTAAAAAGTTTTCGAACAAGTTGATACATTAGTTATTATGAGCCCAGACACACCAGGCATAAATCCTTTTGCCACCCATATGCATGCCAGGACTTCACTGCTGCATCTTTCATCATTATGAGGGAGATTCTTCAATATAATTTTCATGACACCATCTGCCACGTTCTTCTCTCAACTTTTTTGGTGGTGTGACTGCTGAGTGATTATTTTTAAAAGATACCAGATACGATATTCATAAAGTCCTAGCAGAGACTCCAGGGGAAAAAAAGAGTCATAAGACTTTTCAACTGGGAAGGGCTACGGAGCACAAACTTAGGAATGCACTGTGGGTTAGTCTTTTGTATCAAAATCAATAATGTAGCTAAGAATGGAAGCAAACTGAATTTGAGGTCATCTTATATTTTAGCAAATTAACTGAATCATTCTTGCATCCTTTTAAAGCATTGCACCTTTTCATCAGTATCATTGTTACATATTGGAAACTCTTAAAGGGGGGAATGGGCAATTCTGAAAATTAAACTGTCTCTCTACTTATCTTAAAACCCTCTATCCAAGGACTTTGAAGTTCAATCTCCACTGAAATGACTACTCTAATTAATTGAACCGCATGGTTTATTCACATTATGTCACATTATATGTGGCCTCTGGCACAAAGCCACTAGCAAACAAGGATGTATCTTATTTGGCTTTTCAATATCACACCCCACACCTCCAACCAAACCAAACCAAACCAAACAAAACAAATAAAAAACCACAGAAACAAGGACTTGGGTACAAGGAACTTATTATTGCAGCTACTCCCAGGAAGCATCAATTACAAAATGGGGAGAGTAGGACAGAGAAGTGGGGGAAAAGGAGGTGCAATAACCATTGTGTGCAACTGATGCTCAATGTGGCTGGGGACTAATTCTTGAAAGACCACATAGAATGCACTTAAGAATCTCCTCTGAAGACAAAAGATTCAGACATTTATCCTATTTTCCACTGGTTGAGGTTTGCCACTGGAGGCATCAATTTCCATGCTGTCCTATCTTGCCCAAATGGTAAACTAATAGTTTTAGGGACTTCCAAAAAAGCCCTGAAACAGAAGAGCAGAAAGAGGTAGAAGACTCTTCAGGTGGGATGTGGTCAGCTTACCTGGGAACTGTCCAACACAACTACAGCTGAAATTTGTGGTGGATGAAGGGAATGTGTCCAGGACACAAAAAAGTATCTCCAACAGCACAGAAGTGATGCTGCCAACGATAACACTGAAGGTATAAACAATCATTTCTCTTAGTTCTTAGTGTTACAGAGGGATTCATTGTGCAGCTGGATGAGCCTGAGAATTGCTGGACGAGTGTTAACCAGCTGAACAGTAATGGGACAATCAGAAGTTAAAAACACCAGCTGAACAGTAATGGGACAATCAGAAGTTAAAAACAAGGTGCTCAACTCTCAAGGAGTTTACAGTCTGGTTAAGGATTATCAATAGTTACAAACAAACTAATATGTAACTGCTGGTTCTGACTATAAAGGCAGAAAAACTGAAAGATAGTATTATGAAGTGAACAAGAAGTTCTGGAGTCAGATAGAACTAGGCTTACATCTAAGCCAGGATCTGCTTGGGTGTCCATAAACAAGGTGCTTATTCTCTCTGTGTCATGATTTGTTCATCTGAAAAATAGGAAGAATAATAGTATCTGCTTCATTGGATGGCTGTGAGAATTAAACATGTGTAAAGCACTATTCACAGTGCCCGGCACAAAAGTATTCAATAAATATTGGTTATTTTTTGTGACAGTTGAGTAGAAATTTAATAGAATGAGATATGGGAAGAGAAGAAGGATCTCATCTCCAATGTCAGACCTTTTCTCTTTCTTAAATATAGATTTTCTATAGTCCCTGTTTAAGTATCATTTTACCTTTTTTAGAGGCTACACTATCTAAAGAACTACTTATATTAAGGATGGAACCACTTGTGCAGACTGATCACTAGAAATGAAATAGAATCAGCAATAAAAAACCTCCCTACAAACAAAAGTCCAGGACCAGATGATTTCACTAGGGAATTCTACCAAACATACAAAGAAGAACTCATATTAATTCTTCTCAAACTCTTCCAAAAGATTGAAAAGGAAGGAATACTCCCAAACTCATTCTGTGAAGCCACCATAACCTTGATGCCAAAACCAGACAAAGATACTACCAAAAAAAAAAAAGAAAAAAGAAAATTACAGGCCAATAGCATTGATGAACATAGATGCAAAAATCCTCAACAAAATATTAACAAATAGAATCCAACAACACGTTAAAAAGATCATACACCATCCAAGGGGCACAAGGATGGTTCAACATTTGCAAATCAAGCAATGTGACACATCACATCAACAAAAGAAAGGACAAAAATCACATGATCATCTCAATAGATTCAGAAAAAGCATTTGATAAAATTAAACACCCATTTATGATAAAAACTCTTACCAAAGTGGGTATAGAAGGAACATATCTCAACATAATAAAAGCTATTTGTGACAAACCCACAGCCAGCAGAATATTCTATGGTGAAAAACTGAAAGTCTTCCCACTAAAATCTGGAACAAGACCAGGATGCCCACTCTCACCACTTCTATTCAATATAGTCTTGGAAGTTCTAGCCACAGCAATGAGGCAAGAAAAAGAAATAAAAGGAATCCAAATTGGAAGAGAAGAGGTAAAATTGTCATTATATGTGGATGACATGATACTATGTACAGAAAACCCTAAAAGTTCCACACAAAAACTACTAGAGCTGATAAACGAATTTGGCAAGGTAGCAGGATACAAGATTAACATACAGAAATCAGTTGAATTTCTTTACACTAACAATGAAATATCAGAGAAAGAGAATAAGAAAACAATCCCTTTCAAAATCACATCCAAAACAATAAAATAATTAGAAATAAATCTGAAATAAGGAGGTGAAAGACTTACACATGGAGAACTATAAAACACTGATTAAGGAAATTAAAGAAGACTTAAAGAAATGGAAAGATATCCCATGCTCTTGGATTGGAAGAATCAATATTGTTAAAATGGCTATACTGTCCAAGGTAATGTACATATTTAATGCAATCCCTATCAAATTGTCAATAACATTTTCCTCAGAACTAGAGCAAATAATCCTAAAATTTATATAGAATCACAAAAGACCCTGAATTGCCAAAGTAATATTGAAGAAAAAGAACAAAGCTGGAGGAATAACCCTTATAGACTTCAGACAGTAATATAGAGCTAAAGTAATCAAAGCAGTGTCATATTGGCACAAAAACAGACATATAGATCAATGGAAGAGAACAGAGAGCCCAGAAATAAATCCACAGACCTATGGTCAATTAATCTTTGACAAAGGAGGCAAAAATATACAATAGAGAAAAGACAGTCTCTTCAGCAAGTGGTATTAGGAAAACTGGATAGTAGCATGTAAATCAATTGAAGTTAGAACACTCCCTCACACCATACACAAAAATAAACTCAAAATGGCTTAAAGACTTAATATAAGACAAGGCACTATAAATCTCCTAGAAGAAAACATAGACAAAACATCCTCTGACATAAAACTTAGCAATGTTCTTCTAGGGCAGTCTAATCAGGCAATAGAAATAAAAGTAAAATTTAACAAATGGGACCTAATTAAACTTATAAGCTTTTTCACAGCAAAGGAAACCATAAACAAAACAAAATGACAACCTACAGAATGGGAAAAAATATTTGCAAATGATGCAACTGACAAAGGTTTAATTTCCAGAATGTATAAATAGCTCATACAACTTAATAACAAAAACCCCTAAACAACCCAATCCAAAAATGGGCAGAAAACCTAAACAAGCAATTCATCAGTGAAGACATACAAATGCCCAATAGGCACATGAAAAAAAGGCTCAATATCACTAATTATCAGAGAAATGCAAATCAAAACTACAATGAGCTATCACCTCACACCAGTCAGAATAGCCATCATTCAAAAGTTCACAAATAATAAATGCTGTAGAGGGTGTGGAGAAAAGGAAACACTCCTACACTGCTAGCAAGAATGCAGTTTGGTGCAGCCATTATGGAAAATAGTATGGAGATTCCCCAAAAAACTAAAAATAGACTTACCATATGACCCAGCAATCCCACTCCTGAGCATATATTCAAGGGAAACTCTAATTCGAAAAGATACAGGCAGCTCAATGTTCATAGCAGCACTATATAAAATAGCCAAGACATGAAAGCAACCTACATGTCCATCAACAGATGACTGGATAAAGAAGTTGCGATATATTTATACAATGGAATACTACTCAGCCATAAAAAAGAATAAAATAATGCCATTTGTAGCATCATGGATGGACTCGGAGATCATGATTCTAAGTGAATTAAGCCAGAAAGAGAAAAAAAAATGCCATATGGTATCACTCATATGTGGGATCTAAAAAAAAAGAAAGAAAAAAGAGAATACTAATGAACTTATCTACAAAACAGAAACAGACTTGCAGATATAGTAAACAATCTTATGGATACCAGGGGAAAGGGGATGGGAAGCGATAAAGAGCCTTAGATTTGCAAATGATAACCACTTTATATAAAAACAGATAAAAAACAAATTTCTTCTGTATAGCACAGAGAACTATGTTCAATATCTTGTAATAACCTTTAATGAAAAAAGAATATGAAGATGAATATATGATATATGCATGACTGGTACATTATGCTGTACACCAGAAACTAACACATTGTAACTGACTATACTTCAATAAAAAATTATCATCATCAAAAAAAAAAAAAAAAAGACTGGAAGACAGTAATGTTAAGGTGCAGAAATATAGCACAAGATACATAAACTTTACAGCAATAGTAACCTAATTTCAAACCCATGCATTTTGTCACTGCGTGACTTTGGATAAATCTAAGTGCTCTGTCATTGAGTTTTCTCATCTATAAAATGGGAATGATATTGTCTTCTTCATAAGGCCTCTGCGACATTTAAATGAGAATATCTCCCAAGGGTTCACAACACATTTTATACGCTCAAAAGTACTGACTGTTATTATTTACTATTCATTCAATGGTTAAGAATGTGTAACACCAACCCTACCCACCCTGGACTTGGAACACATAACCATGTTGCTCATCTTTTAATCCAGGATGAAATGCCCATTAATGATAGTCAGGAAGGGAGATGATATCATAGTGTTGAGTAGAGCAGAAAAACAAAATAAGGTGAGGGCAAGGATTGCTCCACCAGCTACAGTGTACGTAAGGCCTCACCTCTTTCTTAAGCCAAAGCCTTGCAAAGCTGTAATGGGGGTTTTTCAAAGAGGAGGATCCAAGATAGGATGCCAACTTTACTGTACCTCAAGAATGGATCTCAGGATGAGCATGGCCTTTACGTCTGCACTCCTCCTTGGTTCAATAATGCTCCTTCCTCAAGTTGGCAGAACCCTTTATAGTTCATAAACAACTTTAACATCCATTATCTCACTTAACTCTCACAATTGTGTGATATGAGACTTTTAATTTCCGTTTCATAGATGAATAATCTAAGACTTAAAAAGCTTATGCAACCTGTTGGAGGTCCTATACCAAGATGAAGAGGTGCTCAGACAAAAACCCAAGTCTTGTGGTCTAATTTCCTGGTCATTTCTCACACTTGCATGGACTAGAAGGTGGTGACAACAAGAAGCAATCTGTCCTCAGAGACCTTGAGGGATGTCCCTCAAATCAGAATTCCTAACTAAAGAATTGATGAATCCAACTCTACACCATCACTCCAGGTCGTTAGATTTGAAACCCTTTATGAGTGTGGAATTTACTCCAAGAAGAGCACCATTAGGCTCAAGACGGTAAAATTCATTTGAAATTAACTGGTGAGTAATGAAGTTGCTAAGGTTTAAGAGCCTTGCACTAACACTAATACAGAGGTACAATATCAACAATAAAACTGTGACCACTGGCAAAACTAGCCTTCTGTAGAGAAGAGGCAGTTCTCTTCCCTTGATCTAGAGGACATTAGACAATATCAAGAATGCCAAGATCTCTTTCTCTTGCATGGTCCTAAACAATGAATACAAAGAACAGCTTCACCCTGAGACAAAAAGTGATTATTTGATAATGGGACAAGGAAAAAAGTATGTAATTCTCTAATTAAATTTCAAATGTTTACACAAGTGGACATGTATATATAATAAAATATCCTCAAAAGCATGGCCAGAGACAAGAAGAAAATATAGACCTCCTTTACACCCAAACCTGCACATGCGGTTGTCTGCCACCACAGTAGGGTGCCTAAGAAAATGTGATTTTAAGCAGAAAAGAACTGACCTGAGAGGGCCTCTCAAAATGCATTATCCTCCTCTACTCCTCCCAGATAGCTGAATGAACCAATCCACTGAGTGTGAGGAAAAGCTACTGCAAGACTAACTATTTTGGTTCTTGCTTCTTTGGTAGCGTTGCTCTTTTTAACTGTATTGACTAAGAAACAGTTATTCCTAGAGGTCAGTCTTGGACAGTGCTAGCAAGCCCCAGTGTCCTCGCTGAGAAGGATCTTGTCTTCATTTTGGCTCTAGAGCCTCACTGTCCAACAGGGTTGCCATGAGCCACACACAGCCATTGAGCACTAAAATATGGCTGGTCCAAATGACACATGTGGTAACTATAAACTATAAACCAGATTCTGAAGACTCAGCATGACAATAATGTAAGATACCTCATTAATAATTTATATATTGATTAATGTTAAAAGTGATAATATTTTGGATACACTGGCTTAACAAATAAATTATTGGATATACTGTTAAAATTAATTCTACCTGTTTCTTTATACATCTTAAAATGTGGCTACTAAAAAATGTAAAATTACAAATGCAGTTCATATGAGTGACTTGCATTATATTTCTACAAGACTGTGCTGCTTTGGAGGGTATACATTTATTCTCAAAAAACTCTATCAAGTCATTTAGGTAAATTTAAAAGGAGAAGCTATAAATGCCATTTTTTTAATGCCCTTGATTTCAGGTAACTTGGATGTGGCTTATTTGCCCTCAAATGTGCTTTGAAAGTAGAAGGATACAAAATATCAGGTTTGCTTGCCTGGCTGTTTCAGGCAGTTTGAGCTTTCACTGTTTCCAGCAGGAACAGTGTCTGTTTAATTGATCTGTAGAGATTCAACATTGCATGACAGGGCATGTGGGGGTTTAACTGTGACACTTGAGAATGCCTATAGCTTAGCTGTTAGCATGTGTTGCTGACAAGTCTAAGGTTAAGGGTTCAGTCCCCATCCAGATACACTTAACTCAGCTTTCTGCAAACAAAGGATGCACTTCCCACCCAACCTTGCTTTCTTCAAACTCTTGGTAACAATAGAGGTTAGTAAAATAGTGGTACTGTATGCTCTTCAAATCCACCATCATAAGCAAACTGGCATTTGACTGTTAAAAAAAGAAATCCATCATTACTGCTATAAAAAGCAGCTCAGTTTCATCTTTTGGGGGGAGTATACCACCTGTGCCACTTTTTCATATAAAGGAAAGCAAATTATTTTCCTTTGTTAAAAAAGATAAGTTTAAAAAATACACATGAGTTTCAAAAGCCAAGAAAAGGCAAAAACTTACAAAAGGTATTGTGTCCTTTCCCTCATTTGCTTCTGGAAAAATCATTCTCAAGATACAAAAGGTCCCAAGCTAAATCCTACCCATGTAGGAGATTTAGAAGATTGTTGTAGAAAACAGTTATATTCTGTGGCTTCATATCAGTTTTCAAAACTTGATTATTAAGCAATTCATTATTAGATTCTTGCAAGATTTTGCTCCTAAAATTTCCAAGAGGCAGAAGCCAACAGTGCTATGTAATAGAAACTGGGGTACAGAGATCCAGGATCCAGATCACAGACCTGGCTCTGCGCTGCTGGCTGTATGGCCTGGGACAATTCACTTCTCTCTCTAGTTCTGAGTGCTACCCCCACCCTCCCCCAGCTCTGTAAAAGCAGAGTTTGGACTCACATCTAGCACACCTGCCTGATCATCTTCAAGAGCCTCATCAGATATTAACTCTTCCCAAATCATTTTTTCTTTTCCTTTTTGAAAGCAATAGAGGTGACACCTCATGAATTTGGCTGACCTTCATTTTTAACAGCTGTGCCAGGCAGCTTTGGAATAGGCTCCAGTCTCCAGTGGCTTTTGCACCTGTGATCTGGCTGGCTGGAGCTCTCTGTTTTCTGCCTGCTCTGGCAGCAGGCTGAAGTGAGAGCAGTTGCCTGTGTCATTCTCTGAGCTTCCTATCCCTGGTGACTGAGCCAGGAGATACCTAAGGGCCTTGTCAACAGCTGAGGCTATTTCCCCTTCTCCTTGGCTCAGAACCTAGTCCTGGGAATAACTTTGGCTGGATCGAGCTAAAGATCTGCCTTCTGAAGTGAAGGTTGACTTTTTACTAAACACCAACCACCAAGAAGGCTATAATAAAGTGGTCTTATAGTAATTTGCGAACATTAATAGATTCATCGAATTTGGACAGCAGATGCTAAAGTAATCATAAGAGATAACATTGAACATTTACTATAGACTAGACATTGTTAAGCAGGGTACGTGGATTTCTAACTTAATCTTTATAACTTGCATATGTACTGTAATAGGTACTATTATTATTGCCATTTTACAAATGTGGAAACTGAGGTTTAGAGGGATGAAGGAACATTCCCATAGACTCAGCTACTAAGTGACAGAAGTGGGATTTGAAGATAGACAGATTTATTTAATTCTAGAGCCCATGGAGATATATTCTTTACCATCAGGATAATTTTTGGAGCTCATTTTGATCGAATATTCAAACCAGGGGTGACTGACTTAATCATTTCTTCTGCCTGGGATGCCTAACCATCTTAAATAGTTGTGAATTAGTTCAAGTCAATTGAGAAGCAGGCGGTAGAGAAGAAGATGGCGGAGTAGAAGGACGCTCGCAGGTCACCCTCTCCCACAAATACACCAAGACCCACATCTACAGACCCACTCAGCCAACCAGAGCACCTGTGGAACTCCGACAGAACATCGCCCTCTTCAAAAGATAAAGATGCCAAAAATCTGGTAGGAGAAAAGGAAAAAAGAAAGAACAAAAGGCAAAGCAGCGCGGGACGGGTCCCGCGGGGAGGGAGCGGCAAAGGAGGACTGGCGCTCGCTCGCTGGGTCTCCCCTCTCCAACTGAGAGGCCAGCGGGACGGAGGGGGAGACTCCGAGGCTCGGATCTGTACAGAGCAGCCCTTGACTAACAGAACTAAGTTAAACGGGCACAGAGCGTCCCCCCAACACCCAGCCTGAGACGCGGGCCGGCAGCGGCGGGCAGGGCCAGGCTGCCCAAGCCGGGCGGAGGACGGAAGTGGCTGCACGGAGGCAGCCCCGGGGGAACGCAAGGGGCTGCGCGCCGTGGCTGTGGGTGCACAGGGCAGAACAACCTGGGCCCTCCATAAAACAGCAAGGTTGATGTGCTCTCGGGGGAAGGGTGCACACCCCCATCTCTGAAAACCCGCGGAAAGTTTTTGGGGGAAGAGAGGCGGGGCTCAGGCACAGCCATCATATCCTCCGCGCTGAGCACCCAGGCGGGGGCGGGGGTGAAACCTGCATCCGCACCGAAGGGCTTAGCAGCCGCAAAGGCCAGACTGAGACTGGCCTGCAGCCCGGGGCAGATAGGATCCTTCCGCCCTGTTCCCTCAGAGAACTTGCTCCACAAAGACAAACAAGGAGCTGGGTTTTGGCTCGGATCAGGGACGGGACTGTCCCTCGGTCTTCCCCGAGCCCACCTGCGGACCAGGGCTGAACGCGCAGCCGCACAGAGAGCGGAGCTACCGGCGGCGCAGGTAGAGGGAGAGCGCCCCCCCTACCCCCCCCCCCCCCGCCTTTCGGGCAGGAACACAGCCCCTGACCGAGGTGCTGGGAGGGGGCACGACCCGCCCTCCTACCTGGCCAGTCTGCAACATCTGACTGCGGCATCCGGAGGGGCAGCGACCCGCCCGCCCACAGCAGAGAGCTGCACCTGACCCAGTGTTAGGAGGAGGCGCTATCGGCTTGCCGACAGGTGCTGGGAGCAGCACAGAAGAGGGCGCCAACGGAGGGCCTCTGAAAACAGCAAGCTGAGCTTCCAAAACAGGACGAAGACAGAAAGACTTCACATTAAAAGCACACAGACTCCAGGAGAACACCGACAAACCCCCCCCCCCCTTTTTTTTAAATCTGTTTTTACCTGTTCTATTTTCTATTACTCTCTTAATCTTTACTTCTTAATTCATTTCTATTTCTCTTGGGTTTTGATGTCCTGCTATTGATTAGACACAGGTTTCAAATACATCTATTCATCTCCCCCCCCCTTTTTTTGTAAAGGTTTTAAAAGGACGTCTCAACCCGATTAATACTCTGCTTCAACTCACTCTTCTATTATTCATTATACACTGTTTTCAAACCCTCTTTCTCCCTTCTTTTAAAATTCTTTCTCTCTCTCTATTTTTTTTTTCTTTTTTTCCTAAGTTCTATTCCTAAATAGGCATCAGATAGATAAAATCCTTAAGGACCAAAATAAACAACTGATACTCCATAAACCACAGTGCCAAAGAGGTATGAGCAAGATGAAGCAGAAAAACCTTTCCCAATTAAAAGAACAAGAGAAATCCCCTGAAAGAAAGATCAATGAAATAGGCATCGATAGCCTACTAGATCAAGATTTCAAAAAAGGAGTGATCGAATTGCTGAAGGAATTAAAAGAGATAGTGTTTAGAGATATAAAATATGTCAAAAATGAAACTAAAGCTATAAAGAAGAGCCAAGTAGAATGGGTAAACTCATTGACAGAGATGAGGAATGATCTAATAGCTGTGCAAAGCCGACTAGATAATGCAGAGGAACGAATTAGTGATCTAGTAGACAGGGCAATAGAAAGCACCCATTCAGAAGAACTACAAGAGAAGCAAATAAAAAATAATGAAAATAGCATAAGGGACCTATGGGATAATATAAAGCGTCCCAATCTTCGCATAATAGGGGTCCCAGAAGGAGAAGAGAGATCAAAGGGGATTGAAAAGGTTTTTGAAGAAATCATGGCTGAAAACTTCCCAAACTTAAAGAAGGAATCAGATATCCAAGTACAGGAAGCTCAGAGGGTCCCAAACAGGAAAAACCCAAATAGACCCACACCAAGACATATCATAATCAAGATGGCCAGAGTCAAGGATAAAGAAATGATTCTAAAGGCAGCAAGAGAAAAGCAAAGAGTAAGTTACAAGGGAACCCCCTAAGGCTCTCAGCTGATTTCTCTACACAAACACTACAGGCCAGAAGGGAGTGGCAAGATATATTCAAAGCCCTGAATGAAAAAAAGATGCAGCCTAGGATCCTTTACCCAGCAAGGCTATCCTTGAGGATAGAAGGAGAAATAAAGAGTTTCACAGACAAAAAAAGCTGCAGGAGTTTAGCAACACTAAACCCATGCTAAAAGAAATATTGAAAGGGCTATTCTAAATAGAAAAGCAGCAGGATGCTACAGAAATGAGAAACACATAACTGGAAAGGTGATAACTCATGAATTACAAATAAAGTAAACATGAAATTATAAAAGAAGAAATACAAATCACTGAGAGTGGGAGAGGGAGGCAGGGAAATATAGAATATCTTTTTCTTTCTTTTTAAAATTTTTTTAACAGTAGGATGGGTTTGAGATCATGTTACTATCAGTTTAATAAAAACAGTTATAGTAATGGGTTGACAGATTTACAAAAAAGGGTAACCACAAGCCAAAAATTTACAAAGGAGTCACAAAAATTAAATAAAATCCATGATAATACAAAGGAAAATTACCAAACCACAAAAGGAAGAAGAAAGGAACAAAGAGGATATACCAATTCAACTGCAAAGATAAGTTCAAAATGGCAATAAACACACATCTATCATTAATTACTGTAAATGTTAATGGACTAAATGCTCCAGTCAAAAGACACAGAGTGGCAGACTGGATAATAAAGCAAGAACCTTCAATATGCTGCATACAAGAGACCCACTTTAGGGAGAAGGACACATATAGATTGAGAGTGAAAGGATGGAAAAGGATATTCCATGCAAATGGAAAAGCCAAAAAAGCAGGTGTTGCAGTACTGATTTCAGACAAAATAGACTTTAAAACAAAGGCCATAAAGAAAGATAAAGAAGGACATTTTATAATGATTAAAGGAGTGATACAAGATGAGGATATTACACTCGTTAATATATATGCACCCAATATAGGAGCACCTAAGTACATACAAGAATTACTAACAGAGATAAAGGGGGATATTGATGGGAATACAATCATAGTTGGAGATTTTAACACTGCATTAACATCACTAGACAGATCTTCCAGACAGAAAATACTCAAGGCAACAGAGAAATTAAATACTACAATAGAAAAACTAGATTTGGTGGATATTTTCAGAGCATTACACCCCCCAAAAATAGGATATACATTCTTTTCAAGTGCACATGGAACATTTTCCAGGATCGATCATGTACTTGGGCACAAAAGAAACCTCAACAATTTTAAGAAGATAGAAATTATCTCAAGCATCACTGACCACAATGCCATGAAACTGGAAATCAACAACAGAGAAACAAAGGAGAAAAAAAGGAAAGCATGGAGATTAAACAATATGTTATTGAAAAAACAATGGATCAATGAGGAAATCAAAGCTGAAATTAAAAAATACCTTGAGACAAATGATAATGAAAGCACAACCACTCAAAACCTGTGGGACACAGCAAAGGCAGTGCTAAGAGGGAAGTTTATAGCGATACAGGCCTTCCTCAAAAAAGAAAAACAATCTCAAATAAACAATTTAACTCACCACCTGAATGAATTAGAAAAAGAAGAACAAAAAGCCCCAAAAAGCAGCAGAAGGAAGGAAATAATAAAGATCAGAGAGGAATTAAATACAATAGAGATTTACAAGACCACAGAAAAAATCAACCAAACCAAAAGCTGGTTTTTTGAAAAAGTAAATAAAATCGACAAACCTCTGGCCAAACTCACAAAGAAGAAAAAAGAGAGAGCACAAATTAGCAAAATAAGACAGGAAAATGGAGAAATTACAACAAACAAAATAGAAATACAGAATATCATACGAGAATATTATGAAAAACTATATGGAACCAAACTGGATAACCTAGAGGAGATGGACAAGTTTCTGGAAACATAGTGTCCACCAAAACTGAATCAAGAAGAATCTGAACACTTGAACAATCCGATCACTAGAAAGGAAATAGAAATAGCAATTAAAAACCTCCCTACAAATAAAAGTCCAGGACCGGACGGCTTCACCGGGGAATTCTACCAAACATACAAAGAAGAACTCATACCAGTCCTTCTCAAACTCTTCCAGACGATTGAAAAGGAGGGAATACTCCCAAACTCATTCTATGAAGCCACCATCACCCTGATACCAAAACCAGGCAAAGACACTACAAAAAAAGACAATTATAGGCCAATATCACTGATGAACATAGACGCCAAAATCCTCACCAAAATTTTAGCAAATAGAATCCAACAACACATAAAAAAGATTATACATCATGACCAAGTGGGGTTCATCCCAGGGACACAAGGCTGGTTCAACATACGCAAATCAATCAGTGTAATACATCACATCAACAAGAGAAAGGACAAAAACCACATGATCATCTCCATCGATGCAGAAAAAGCATTTGATAAAATTCAGCACCCATTTATGATAAAAACTCTTGCCAAAGTGGGTATAGAGGGAACATATCTCAACATAATAAAAGCTATATATGACAAACCTACAGCCAGCATAGTACTCAACAGTGAAAAACTCAAAAGCTTCCCACTAAAATCTGGGACAAGACAAGGATGCCCACTATCACCACTCCTATTCAACATAGTCCTGGAAGTCCTAGCCACCGCAGTCAGGCAAGAGAAAGAAATAAAAGGGATCCAAATTGGAAAAGAAGAGGTAAAAGTGTCATTATATGCTGATGACATGTTACTATATATAGAAAACCCTAAAAGGTCCACACAAAAGCTACTAGAGCTGATTGAAGAATTCAGCAAGGTAGCAGGTTACAAAATTAACGTTCAAAAATCAGTTGCATTTCTTTACACTAATGATAAATCAACAGAAGAAGAAAGTAAAGAAACAATCCCCTTTAAAATAGCACCCAAAGTAATAAAATATCTGGGAATAAATCTAACCAAGGAGGTGAAAGAATTATACACAGAAAACTATAAACCATTGAGGAAGGAAATTAAAGACGACTTTAAAAAATGGAAAGATATCCCATGCTCTTGGATTGGAAGAATCAATATTGTTAAAATGGTCACACTGCCCAAGGCAATCTACAGATTTAATGCAATCCCTATCCAATTACCCAGGACATATTTCACAGAACTAGAAAAAATCATAATAAAATTCATATGGAACCATCAAAGACCTAGAATTGCCAAAGCATTACTGAAGAGAAAGAAAGAGGCTGGAGGAATAACTCTCCCAGACTTCAGACAATACTATAGAGCTACAGTCATCAAGACAGCATGGTATTGGTACCAAAACAGACATATAGACCAATGGAACAGAATAGAGAGCCCAGAAATGAACCCACAAACTTTTGGTCAACTCATCTTTGACAAAGGAGGCAAGAATATACATTGGAATAAAGACAGTCTCTTCAGCAAATGGTGTTGGGAAAACTGGACAGCAGCATGTAAAACAATGAAGCTAGAACACTCCCTTACACCACATACAAAAATCAACTCAAAATGGATTAAAGACTTAAACATAAGACAAGATACAATAAACCTCCTAGAGGAAAACATAGGCAAAACATTATCTGACATACATTTCAAAAATTTTCTCCTAGAAGAAATAAAAGCAAGAATAAACAAATGGGACCTAATGAAACTTACAAGCTTCTGCACAGCAAAGGAAACCAGAAGTAAAACAAGAAGAAAACCTACGGAATGGGAGAAAATTTTTGCAAGTGAAACCGACAAAGGCTTGATCTCCAGAATATATAAGCAGCTCATAAGACTCAATAAGAAAAAAATAAACAACCCAATCCAAAAATGGGAAGAAGACCTAAACAAGCAATTCTCCAAGGAAGACATACAAATGATCAAAAAGCACATGAAAAAATGCTCCATATCACTAATTATCAGAGAAATGCAAATCAAAACTACAATGAGGTATCACCTCACACCAGTCAGAATGGCCGTCATTCAAAAATCCACAAATGACAAATGCTGGAGAGGCTGTGGAGAAGGGGGAACCCTCCTACACTGCTGGTGGGAATGCAGTTGGGTGCAGCCACTATGGAAAACAGTGTGGAGATTCCTCAAAAGACTAGGAATAGACTTACCATATGACCCAGGAATCCCACTCCTGGGCTTGTATCCAGAAGGAAATCTACTTCAGGATGACACCTGCACCCCAATGTTCATAGCAGCACTATTTACAATAGCCAAAACATGGAAACAGCCTAAATGTCCAACAACAGGTGACTGGATAAAGAAGAGGTGGTATATTTATACAATGGAATACTACTCAGCCATAAAAACCGACAACATAATGCCATTTGCAGCAACATGGATGCTCCTGGAGAATGATATTCTAAGTGAAGTAAGTCAGAAAGAGAAAGAAAAATACCATATGAGATCACTCATATGTGGAATCTAAAAAACAAAAACAAACAAACAAAAACAAAGCGTAAATAAAGGACAGAAATAGACTCACAGACAGAGAATACAGACTTGTGGTTACCAGGGGGGTGGAGGGTGGGAAGGGATAGACTGGGATTTCAAAATTGTAGAATAGACTACACTGTATAGCACAGGGAAATATACACAAAATGTTATGATAACTCACAGAGAAAAAAATGTGACAATGAGTGTGTATATGTCCATGAATAACTGAAAAATTGTGCTGAACACTGGAATTTGACACAACATTGTAAAATGATTATAAATCAATAAAAAATGTTAAAAAAAATTACCAAGACAGATGACATACCCCTATTTATTTCTAAGCTTCCACTCCTGTTATTTTTTTTTCTTCCTTTTCAGGGAAAAGGCTGACAGGAAGAAGCACACACAAGCCTCAGCAGAGAGCAGACAATTCACAAATTTCTGCAGTTCAATCTTCAGTGCCAGTAGGCATCAGAGAATACAACTTTCCTAGAAATGTCCCTGAAAATCTCCTTAGAAGGAACTGAGAGACCTAGGACATTTCTGCATTTATGCTCATCTACCTATTTTTATCCTCGAAATTCATTCAGTGTCTGCTCTTTCTTTCAAAGGTAACTCAGATCACATCATAGCTCCTTGGAACATAAATCATTCCAAACAGAACTCTGTTTCTAGGGCACATCAGTGTATACTCAGGGGATCAACCTCTAAAAACTACCCACCAGTGTATATTTCAGTGGTCTACCCCAGTACTTACAACCTGACACAGAGAACAATCTTCAGCATTCACCCACTTTCCAACAGCATCACATTTTGCTCAGTTTTCCAGAACTGCCTTTGGAATTTCATATTACAGGAGGGAGCTTATAAATAGCAGAAGAGATCATAAGAAATCGTGTTTACCAGCAGCTCGTCTAGAGAAACAACTAAGGAGAAAGCATAAAGCTTATTAATAAGCCCCCAACACTCAGATCTGTTTGCTTTAGACCAAGTTCATAGGAACTTTACTGGGTATCCTGGTCTCCTCCACTGTATTTCTCAGGTCAAGAACACATCTCTGAGCCTCCCCCTAAGCTGATGCTGATTTATCAGATGGTGACTGCCAAAAGCCTATGGCTCATGTAAGAAATGATTGAGGACTGCTAAGATAGTTTCCCCCAAACAGCTGCAACTTCATCACATGCCAAACCTACCAGACCTGGATTCTCAGTTAGAGAGGCAGCTGGTGTACTGGAAGCATATCACTAGTAATAACAGCTACTGAACACTCACTGTCTGCTAGGTATTTTATGTACATTGTTTCCATTCTACTGACAATCTAAGGAAGTAGGTATGATTATCCCCCATTTTATTTTTTTAAATTTTGTTTGCTTGGGGGGGGTGCTAACTAGGTATGTTTGTTTGTTTATTTGATGGAGCTACTGGGTATTGAACCCAGGACCTAAGCATGTGCTCTACCACTTGAGCTATACTCTCCCCCACCCATTTTATTTTTTTTTTCTTTTTTAAAATTTTCATTTTTTGAATTGAAGTGTAGTCAGTTTACAATATTGTATCAATTTATAGCGTGCAGCATGTTTCAGTCATATATATACATACATATATTCGTTTTCATATTCTTTTTCATTATATGGTACTACAAGATATTTAATATAATTATCTGTACTATACAGAATAAACTTGTTTGAGAGACAGAAAAGAATTGTGCTGTCTGAGTAAGACAATTCTGACCATGTACCTGCTGAGATGTGAGCTTTAAATAAGGAAACTAACCCCAATCCTAAGCAGCACAGGGAATATGAAATGGATTTCAACTGGACTGAGACAGAGTTTAGAAATGGGATCAAATGTGCAGCCTCTTTTGACCAAATCTTAACGGATGATTTGATTCGTTTTTTCCCAAACAGAGTACAATTTTAGGTCACTTGATACATCCTAAGAGACACCCATAAAAGTATTACTCAACAGTGGACACCACAGAAGTTTCTAATCTAAATTTTAGACCACTGTTTCTCAAAGTTTAGTCAGCCAACCACCTTCATCAAAACTATTTGGGATGCCCCACTCCAAAGGCAATGAATTTGTAGAAGCCCAGAAATCTGCATTTCTAACAAGTTCCTTGGGTGATTCTCTTGCAGACTCAAGCCTGAGAAACTTTTGTGTAGAGATTCTCAAGGGCACACAGAGTTAAATTAATCCTCATTAACAATGAGACACTCCATGACTGGTACCAGGAAGCACTGAGATTACTGTAATTCCTAGCCTGCCTCCAGGATTTCACAGGCAACTGCCTAATTACAATATAGGACAGATATGCAGATGTACTACATGGTGGCCCAAGTAGACTGTTTGGGGAACACAGAAACACAGCAGTTCATTCTGGCTGTGGCTCTCCCCCCAGGATTAGAGGAAGAGATATTATTCAGGCTGAGCCTGAGAAGGAGATCAGTGGCAGAGTGTGGAGAGGGGTGGAGGAAGAGCAAGCTTCCAGGGGCAAGGTGATCAAAAGCATGAAGACATGTCCAGGATATTGTGCATAGACTGGTACTCCTGTGGAAGAGAAGTCCTCAAAGACTGTAAGTCGAGAAGAGGACAAATAATTAGCAAGGTGGAGGACATTGAAGACATCAATGACCATAATAATAAGATGAGGCGGCAAGCATTTTACATGTTTAGAGATAAGACGTGGCTCAGCCTATGGTTTAAAAATGAAACAGACTATGCGTTAGCGTCTTGTCATTAAAATAACTAATTACCACAAAAATGCGTGGCTTAAAACAACGAAAGTTCATTCTCCCACAGCTCTGGAGGCCAGAAGTCCAAAATCAAGAGTTGGCAGGGTGGTACTCTAAACGCTAGAAAGAGAATCCTTCCTTGCTTCTCTCAACTCCCAGTGGCTCCAGGCGCTTCTTGGCACATGGCTGCATCACACCAACTTCTGCCTCTGTCTCATAAGGTCTTCTTATCTTACCCCTGAGTCTTCTCTCTGTCTCTTATGAGGACATTTAGGACCTAACCAGATAACCCAGGATGATCTTATCTTGAGATTCCCTCACTTAATTATATCAGTTAAGACCCTTTTTTCCAAATCAGGTCACATTCACAGTGGGAAGGACATAGACAGATCTTCTCGGGGGCCACCACCCAACCCACTACAGGCTACCATAATATAGTATAATATAGAATTGTTTTTGAAGGCAGATCTACCTGAATTTGAATCTTTACTCAAAACAAGTTTTATTACTTATTATGTCACCACAGTAAGTGGAACAAGTATGTACAATGGTGATAGTAAGTATTTTAATATTTACGGGGTTGTATAAGGATTATGTGTTAAATACCTACCTAGGATACCTAGCATAATGTCTGATATATAGTGGATTCTCCATAATTCAGAGCTAATGTTAATGGTATAAGGGACTAGGGTCATGTGAGATCTATTAGAGAGGCCGTATTTAGGGGTTAAATGCACAGAGTTGAGAAATGTATGCCCTGGGTACAATTCTTTGCTCTATAATAGACTTTATTTAAATCTGAAGTTTGTAAAGTGGATTTTACATTATGAACTACATAAAAAAGTTTTTGTTAGGGTTAAAAGACTTAGCCACATGCCTGGTACATAGTACATCAGCTACTTACTGATTGTGAGGATGAGACAGAAGATCACCTTTAAGAGAGAGTTTTGAAAACTGACTACACTTCATTAAAAAAAAAAAAAAGGAGAGAGAGAGAGAGTCTAGTCACTTACACACAGAGACCTGGTATTTAGAACATAAATAAAGCACTGTTATATGCAATATCTCATTTGGGTCTCCCCAAAACTGTTTGTCATCTCATTCTTTTGTGGCTTTGCCCTGGGCAAGAATGCTGCCCCTCCAGATGCTCAGGGAGAGGACTGTTCCCTGGACCATATTTTTTTTTTTTTTTTACCAAGTTAAGTACTGCTGAGAATTTTCTGGTGACTTTTGGAGGGCAAAAGGGCCAAAAAGAAATATAAGCTCTATGGGAAAGAAGACCTGTGTGTGGAGTCCTGTAACTCCTTCCACAGACCTGAGCAGGGGCTGCTGCAAGAGGAGCTCTCTTGCTCTGTCTCTTGCTGTTTCTTTCTTTGTTATGATCCTCATAAATAAATCTGTATGGAAAAACAGAGCTGGTCAACCAACACCTGCCTACACCAGAGAAGCTGCACAGAGCCCAACTGTGAGCAGAAGCTAACATGGTGACCTGCTTTGATACTAAACGTTCTGTCTCTGCTTCAACAAAGTAAGGGGACTTTGCTCTAAAAAAAATTAAAATAATAAAAATTAATTAACTATCAAAGTGCCCATGTGAAGCAGATCGTGGGCAGATGTGTCATTTCCATTTGATGCTGGGATCAGTGAGGCAGAAAGAAGAAGCCAAGGTGAAAGCACGCAGGTGAGGTGCTCAGAGAGCCTCCACACTGTTCTGGGCACTCTCGTGGCTTCAGGGTATGAAGATGACAAGGTTCAAAAGCAAACAGCTTAAAACTGCCAAAGAGACACAAATCAGACAGGTACATCATGTCAGAAGAGAAACCAAGTAAATTCATTATGCCTAAACCATAGAAATATTCTAAGGATTCAGATCTAGTCAAACATATTGAGAGGAGCGTGACCGATTAGCATGAGTGAGGCAGAGTAAAGAAATGGTACAGATAGACCACATTCCTTTTCAGTGAAGAAAGCCCCATCACAAAGTCGAAATTGAAACTGGATTTATGAACAGTCTCGTATCAGGTCCCTTCCTTCTCATTCAGACATAGCCACTCCCTTCTTTCAACTCCTACAATAATTTCCAACTAGTCTTCTTGTCCATCTTCAATTTTAAACCATTCTTCATGCATTATCATATTAGCACTCTTTCTAAAATACACAAGCAGATAATACACTGGAATAAAATTGCCCATGTGCCAATGTAATAAGAGATGGAGGAAGGTTGACAATAGAAGGAGGAACAGTGAGCACACAATCTCTTTAACTCTAATAAAGGAAAGCTGTTTATTTTCTAAAGTCGAAATATTTATAAAATAGGCATATTATTAAAAGATAAAAACAGAATCACTATTTAATAACTAATAGAGAGTTCTTCTCATGATGTCCTCATATTGCAGAAGGGGAGGGAGAGCTGTCTGGGATCTCTTTTATCAGGGCACTCATCCCATTCCTGAGGCCTCTGCCCTCACAACTTAATCATTGCTCAAAGGCCCCACCTCCAAACACCATCACATTGGAGGATGGATCCCAACACATAAATTTGGGGGGTGGGGGATACAAACTTTCTTATAGCACTTTATTTTGCATTTTCTGCCAACAGAGGAGGAATGGACAGTTATGGAAAAAGAGAAAACCCCTTTTCTTCCCCATTTTTTTCTCCCTAAGATTATGCTCAATTAAGAAAGAAGACCCGAATCATGGATATTGTTCTTACAGACCACATGAAAGGTATGGTCTCAGCTCCTTATCTGGAACTGTTAACGCCTTATAAAGACAGTAACGGTCCCCCCAAACTGCCTGAAATGTTGAACTAAATGGCACTTCAGTGTGATAAAAGAAAATTACAGTCATGTTTGAGTAAAAAGATGTATTAGCTTTGTAACTATGAAAAACCACTTAGTTTCTCTGATTCAATCATCTCAGTTGTAAAATGGGAATAATGAAACTTACCTTGGCTACCCTAAAAGCTAATTTTGAGAAGCAAATGAGGTAACAGATATGAGAAAGATTTGGAAATTATAAGGTTGTAAAGTACAACATAAATATAAATTGATGAAATAAATACATTGATTACATCATCTGATCTTTAGAACAACTCCAGGATATGGGCAAGAATTATTACCCCCATTTACTGCTGGGAGTAAAAAAGAAACAGAAGAGGATTAACCTATTTGCTTAAAGTCCCTCTGCAAGTTGGTTACCAAGCCAAGACCAGTACTTAGACTTCCCCTACTTCCTGGCTCTCACCTGTGCTGGTTATTCTCTCAGTGCTTCTATCCTAAAACCATTCTCTGCCCTTCTGTGCATCCTGTCTCCTCTGACTTCAGGCTGGACCAGCCAAAAGAAAGACCAGAAGGTGGAAGGAGAGAGAAGCTGGAGTATTTCTTCTGATGCTCTCCCTGTGCCTCATCGCTGTGGCTCTGGCAATGGCTTCATCCCTCTACAACTCATGTCTAGAGCCTCGTTCTACAGAAACAGGTCTCTTGGGGCTCCAGTAACACTGGGTCCCAGTGCTCACCCCTTGCCCTTCAGACCTGGACAGTATAACAGCTGCTGGCTGTTGCTAATCCCTGGCACCTCATCGTCTTTTCCTGGGTGCTTCAGCCCTGCCTACACAGCTCTGAGTCACACCTTTATTCAGTTCTTTACAACATTCTAGAGAAGCATGCTTTCTCTTTTCTGCTGGGTTCCTGACTGATAAACTCCACATCTCCAAACTACTTCTTCACAGGCTGCCAAAGAAAGTTTTACCACCTTATCCGCAATTCCCCTCTCAGCTCTATCTTCACTTTCCCCAGACTCCTTCTGCAGGAAGCCACAGGCCACCTCATTCTTCTCCAGGTACTGACTTACCGTTGGTCTGGACCTTTCTTTTCCCCAGTTCTTTTATCAATTTAAAAGCTGCTAAGCCCTCTCCTTAGCTCCTATTCCCCCAGCCTCGCTTCTTCTATGTCGCACACTTTGTTTGCCCAGAGTTAACCTGTCTGCTGTATAATTGGGGTTAAGCTAGAGCATTAAAGTACCCTCTGAGTACCTCAGGAGAGACACATACTACTCAAACCATGTGTTTCTTTCAACTCCAAATTTGCAAACTATCCTTTTTTAAAAAGGTGATTCTGCGTAAAAGGGCTAAAAGAAATTGACCGCCCTATCAACTTCTCCCTCAAGATTCTACAGACTATTCTTACACTGGCAGTACAATCAAGTCCGTCTTCCTTCAAATTAGATCACAGTTGTTACTAGGCACATGGGCTGGTAAGTGTCTCCAAGGCTGCAATAAATAAGCGGCTCGACACTCTTTTCCACCATCAAAATTTATGGCAGAAACAGACAGTAGTCATTTTGGCCTCTAGGGTGCTTTCTCACTAAAGACCATGAGTTCGGTGGTTAGACATAACCTATAACCATTCTTGTCTTCCTAGAATGGGACTGGAAGGAAGAAAAGCAAATAAAAACATCCTCGCCTTCTTATGTTAGAATGCACAACCAAAGCATCCAAGAACTGACATTTTGTTCAGAATTTCTGAGCCCTTTTCTCCTCTCCTTGCTGTGAAAAAGAATGATCTGCTGATCTCCACTTGCCGTTCAAACCATGTGCCCACGAAGCCACCACCTGTCTCCTCACTGGCCTCTTCCTCCCTAAATACTGGCTGTCACCAAAAGGGAAATAACACTTCTTGTGACACTTTCCCAACCACACTAGTCATGAAGAGTTGACAATATTACCAACAAATTAAAACGGTTGCCCCAAATGGTGACTGTACAGGCCTACAAAATAACTGGGATTTTCACTACAGTTCAAGAGCATGAAATTTCATAAGTGATTTTATGACGTTTTGGCTACTGATCACAGGTACAGATTATCCATGCGCAATTAAAGAAAGATGAAAGTTCATCTTTCTATAATTAAACCAATAACTTGTTCAGCCTCAAGGCTGGAAATAAATGTTTGCATCTCCTGCAATCCTGAATGAAGAATTCAAGAAAAAAAACTCTACTGTCATGACTTCCTTAAAATCAAGGCCTTGTTCATATTGGAAATTATTCATGATGAGACTTTTAGGTAGCCAAAAAATAAGTCATTCTCATGTTCTCTTGGCTGCCATACACTGAATGACTTTCTTCACTATTAAGTTATAGTATATGAATATTGTATCATTTAGCTCACTCTCAGTAAATCAACCCAGTCATTTCCTTTGGATCCTGCTGCAAAAATATGTGATTTAGGGACTTGAAAAAATAGCTAAATAAATAAAAGACCCAAATAACCAGCTCTGCAACTTATTACATCTCTGAGCCTCTATTTCTGTATCTGTAAAATGGGGCATGATAATCAGTTTTATGTGTTAACTTGGCTAGGCTTGGTCTCCTTTACAAACACTAATGTAGGTATTGCTATGAAGGTCTTTTGTAGATGTGATTAAATTCCATAACCTGCTGATTTATGTAAAGGAGATTATCCTAGGTAACCCTGGATAGGCCTGATTCAATCAACTGAAAGTCCTTAAAAGCAGAACTGAGGCTTCCCTGAAGAAATTTTACCTGTGTTTTGGGCTTATGCCTGAGTTCCAAACTGCCCTTCCTGAGAGCCTGTCCTACAGATTTCAGACTTGCCCAGCCAACCTTCACTTGTGTAAACCAATTCCTTGCAATAAATCTATCTTTATCTCCTCGTGGTTCTGCTTTTCTGGTTATATTTCATCGTGGGGATAGTAATGTCTATTCTGTAGGAATGCTATAAGAATAAAATGAGATAATGAGATTATATGCATAAAAATTCTTTTAACACAAAATGAGTGTGACAAAGTGTATGTAGTATTACTTTTGGATGAGACTAACTCCAGTACAGCTAATAATTCCACATAAACACCATTCTTTCCTAACAGGCCTTAGCAAACCATTGTGTTTTTTAGATATGGCAAATTCTCTTACATTCTAAGGCTACTTTTTAACACTACCAGATCCTGCTTTACAGTTTTGAAGACTAAGACAGACAATCATACCCAAAGCCACAGGCACCCCATCCAGATGTGGTGCTCCTCATAAGGAACTGATAATGAACTTAAGACAGAGTCTGTGGGCATAGATATCAGAGGTCAAGGTGAAGGCATAGGAGTAAGGTCCGTGTTCAAAAAGAAGCCCGGACAAGCCTGAGATAAAGAGTCCAGAGTCAGAACTAAAGGATAAAAAGTTAACTGAAATCAAGGGAGGGACAGGAGGTAGGGAGATGGGGGGCTACTCCAGACATAAGCTCAGGTCTTACCTGAATCTGGCCTGGCTCAGCTCCCAGTGTCTGGGTGAGGTGATGAGCTGGGAAGGGAGGATCTCTGACCCAAGTTGTGTGCCCAGTGACCCTCAGGCTCAGGAGCTCTCACACCAAAGAATCAGGTGACCAGCGGCATCTTGTGGGAGAGATAATGACCAAATTCATGTCTTTTTCTTTTAGGTCACACATTCCCCAGCCTCCTTTGCAGTTAGATCTGGCATAAGACTGAATTTTAGCGAGTGAGATGAGATCAATTTCCCACTTCCAGGCCTGGCTTACAAACACCTCCCATACACAACTCTTCCTGATCTTTTCCCCTGCTGCCTGGTGGGAATGGAGCCAATCCCAGGGCAGCCATAAGAGCCACATTTTGAAGATGGAAAAGACATAAGATGCAAAAGAGCCTAGATCCCTGAATCAGTGCTTGGAGGAGAGGCATCGAGGAGAGCCACCTGATAGAGAACAACCACATCAGATTATTATGTCAGCACGATGAAAACTTGTATGGTGTTAAGCCACTGAGATTTGGGAGTTTATTTGCTAGATCAGCCAGCTAGCAAAAACTGTTACCAAATTTGCCATAATGTTGTAATAAAAATATACAGCATGGGCTTACTCAGGTAGCCAATGGCAAGGAAACTGAGAATAGAATCTGGGAAATGGGAACTCGTGCTATGAAGTAAAACAACACAGCCCTTAAGCCAACCACTGAAAAGATGCTTTTGCCAAAGAAAGAACCATAACATGACCACCATTTTTACCTCCCCGCCCCAATTTCCCACTCCAAATGGTCAGATTCCTCTCTTTCTGACTTCCCACATCCCCTCTTCAGTCCTTTAATCAGACTACTTATTCCATTTGATGACACTATCCTACTATCCAAATCCTCTTCTTCCTCAAAGCCAGATCAAGCCTCATCTCTCTCCAGTACTTCTAGAAATGCTTTGAACACATGGTAATCCTACCCGCCTCTAAACATACTGTTTAGAACACCTGCTTGGACATTTAATCATACATTGTCCTGCATTTTCCTTTGATTCCACCCCACCCCCCATGGATGCCCTGTAAACTTCTTCAAGGGAGGACCAAACCATATATTAAATAACTTTCTCCAAAACAGCACCTTGCAGAGCAATGGACTTACATAGTGGCTCTTAGTAAGTGATGAAAAGTAATTATATTTCACTCACTCTAACTTTTACAATAAAACCAATAGTAAGTTGAGACAGTTGAGGAAGAAAAGATGCTAATACAACACAGCGGGAATTGCCAAGAGATGTGTTTCGAACACCAACACCAACAGATTAGTGGTGTGGCTGCCTAGAACACTGTGATGAGAAGACTCTAAGGCCCTAACCAGGAGCCTCAGGAAAGAGTGCTGTGAACTATTAGTAACATCAGCATGACACTGGATAGGGGAGTCGCATCCTGAAGTTCAAGTATTTGCCATAGGCTTACACAGCCAATACGTGGTGGCTAGAATGCTCGAGGCTTTTACAGCCAGCTATACTTGATGGCACCACTTGGATGCCACCCTGGCATCTCACACTTATTTTATCTAATACTACACTCTTAATCTTAAACTCCCATCTCT
The DNA here is from genome assembly GCF_009834535.1 of Camelus ferus. Lineage (NCBI taxonomy): Eukaryota > Metazoa > Chordata > Mammalia > Artiodactyla > Camelidae > Camelus > Camelus ferus. The sequence continues at coordinate 2,260,862 of NC_045712.1, read as the reverse complement.
TCTCTTCTCCCAGTCTTCTTCACCTCAGCAAATGACACTACCACACATTCAGCAGCTCAAGGCAAAACTAAGGAGTTAATCTTGATTTCCATTTCCTTTACCTCACTCTCTCCCAACATCCTGCCAATCCTATCTTCAAAATATATTTCCAGTTTGTCCATTTCTCTCCCTCTTCTCCAGTGTACTACTTTGGTTCACTCCATCACCATCTCTCATCTAAGACTACTGAAGTATATCCCTGCCTCCATTCTTATCATCAAATAGTCTATTCTCCACACAACAGCAGAATGATTTTTTAAATCATTAATCAATTGTGTCACTCCACTGCTTAAAACTTCCCAGTAGGCTTCCTTTCCTTTGTACTCACAATAAAATTTGATCTCCTTTTAGTGGACTACAACTTGAGAAATGTTGACTTAGAATTTGTAATATTGGTTATAATTTCTCTGTGTCCAATATTACCATGGATCAGAGGGCTTCTGCCATACTCAGATTCAAACACACCAAGTGAATCCCTGCCTAACAAACTTTGAACTTGCTGTTCCTTCTGTCTGGAACATTCCTGCCTCAGATCTCTGTGTGGCTGCTGTCTTTATACATTTCAAGTCTCAGCTTAAATGCCACCTCTTCAGTGACTCCTCCCTGGCTGCCCTACACAAAACATCCCTGAAGTTTATTATTCTTTGTCATTATACCCTGTTCACTTTTTGAATTATTTGTTTTCTTGCATGTCTCTCTGCTTCAATGGATCATCAGCTCCACAAGAGCAAGTACCTTGCCTAACTTCATCATTATTATACCCTCAGCAGTGTGACCTTGGCCACCCCATTCCCCTTTCTAACTCTTACCTTCCTGACTTTTGGATGAGGATTTGATGCTTACTAGAGACTGGCTCTGACATTCTTTGCATCCATGATTCCAAGGAGGCTTTTGAGTTCAGGGCTCCCCAGACAGTGACATTTCTAAATACATTTTTCAAATGAAGTCAATCCCCTCAGGCAGCCCAATGGGGAGGTCATGGAAAGCCAGCGAGAAGGAAGTCTGGTGAGCTGAATTACACATTTCTCTGCCATGCCACTCCACCCACACTGAGGAGATGCAGCTCATTAGGTACTAAATGTTTAGTGACTGTCATTATTAATTGGTTGGTATTAATACTCTAAGGAGACAGTAAATCTCACACTGGACTCAATGATATCAGCTTGCTGCAGTCAGACAAAGCCTTAGGAGTTTGAATCTAAAACACTACAAAAAAGAACCCAGAGCTTGTCCCTTCCCTATCTGTAGGAGTAAATACTGGCTGCTAGTTATAGTGAGCATTTCCTCAGTTACCAGGATTAGTATTAAATATTTTACATGCCTTTTCCATTCCAGCTTCACAACAGGCTTAAAGAATAGGTACTAACATCTTCACTTTACATAAGGAAAAAATTTCCATATAGAGGAAAGAAGCAACTTGCCTAAGACCACAAAGCTAAAAAGTGATAGCCCCTAGCCTTGAATTGGAGTTTGTCTCATTCTGAAGCCTATGATCTTGGCTACTAAGTACTATCGCCTGCTTTTTATAATTATCATGTCATTATATGACGACAATTATTTTTATCAAAGCCTCTTCCATTCTTTAAGTCTAAGTGCAAATGCTGCTTCTTCAATGAAGATTTGTCTAAGTTTCAGACAAACCCATCCTCCACCTCACCTCTCCCTGGGTTGGTCATATGGAATCAAGCACATGGGGGAAGAGGGTCAGTAACTAACATTTATTAAGAATATACTGTATGCATTGTCACAATAAAAGCTTATATCATTCTCACAACTATCCTATGAGGTAGGCATTAAATCTCTTCTGAAAGGTGAGATGCCTTGGGCAGGGTCTTACGGCTCAAAGTAGCAGAATCCGAATTTAAAGTCAGGTAAGCCTGATGTCTGCCTGAGCCCAAGGCATTTCCACAAAGTTACCCTGAGCTTTCCGTTACACGCCTAGACTAAATAAATCCTCCTCTCATAAACCCTCAAAGTGCTTCTTTGTAATCGTTTCCATAGTTAAAATTTTATATATAATTGTATGATTAATCTTAATTCCCTTTTTAGCTCCTAACTCCATGAGTCAATGAATATATCTCTTTTTGTTCTCCTAAATTGCCAGCACTTGACAAACACAATAGTAATGGACTTACACAAATATGTTTGAATAAATGACTGAACTGTGTACATTTCATGGTCTACATTTCATATATAACTTTAGCCCATTTCTGCTAGACTATAAGCTTCCTGAGGCAGGTTACCTACCCAATTAATCTCTGGATCCCTCATAATGCTCTATACATAGTAGGAACTCAATAAACATTTGCAAAATGAATTTTGCTTGCGGGTCTGTACCATTTCAAATCCTACATCATCAAAGGTTTCTAAGTAAGTGCTAGACTAGGTCACAGATTAAGAAGACTGCATAGTTCCTTCATGGAGAAGTTTATACTCTTAACAGGTATAGGTTTGAAAGCCAAGAAAAAAACACCTGTAATGTGAAACCCGAGTCACCAAACTGTATCAGTCAGGATACATTAAGTTGTGCTGCTAAAATAATAAGCATTTGATCATCTCAAAGGCTTAAAGAAAAGTTTTTGCATTCTCAGTATAAGATATTATAGGCTGAAGGTATTGTTCCACATCATCCTAACTCCAGTGCCTAAGCTAAAAGAGCATAACTGGGTGCCATGGCAGAAAGTAAATAAAAACAAAAATCAAGTAGCAGCACTTAAAGCTTCTACCTGGAAGTAACTCTCCATCACTTCTACTCACATTTCATTAGCTACCTGCGAGGTGTGGGATGCCCTCCCAGCCCATGGCAGGGAGGAGAAGAAAAAACATTGGTAAATGGCTCTAACGACTGCCACAGTAACAGACTGCTCAGGAGAAAACATTGAGAAGTGACTTAGAACCTAACATACTACCCAGAAAAATCACTATGCTAAAATCAGTCCATTGTTACTAACATGATAAAATTGACAGTTTTCCCATCAGGTCTTTAGAAGCTTCTCTCTGGACCTCAGTATCCTTATCTGCAAAATAGACGTTAAAAAAAATAAGAATTTCAGAACTGCTTTGTAAACTGTAATGATGTATGTGAAAGTACCCATCAAGGGCCTGGAACAGCTGATCACTAAATACTAATCTTTGGGGAAACGCAATCCTCAAAGCCAAGTATTGTCCTTGAAATGTAGGAAAAATTAATTCCTCCAGATATCAGAGAGAGAAAACCACTTTCCCTTAAGCTTGGCAGTTTTATTTGGCTGAAATTGTTGCTTGTCGACCTGCTAAAATGACTTGCTGCACATAATCACACATCCCTCTAATACCAGCACTCAGATAATTAGAAGAGGACTAACTGTACCACGTTCGATGGCAAAAAAAGGTTGGAAGGCTTTCCTTCTTCCAACAGTGGAAGAAAACTGTTAAAATAACAAAAGCTACCTATCTTTCCCAGACAAAACCAAACCACCTTCATCCAATGGGCTATACAAGTTGCCATGATTCCTCTATCCTTCTGCTTTGTCTTCACATCCCTTATCCACACAGGGTTCAGTGGAGGACCAGTCTTGTACATTCCCCAGCTCACTTCCTTACAGCTAGGACTCAGGACCAGGTCCAATAAGCACATAGTATTTCCCATGATGGACAGTATTTCCACCCTCCTACGGTCCACACTCACCCAAGTTTGTGACTGAAGGAGACTTAAAAGGCAAATACCCCCCAATTAAATATTACCATACCCCTAACTCCTACTCATACCTCCATACAAATGTTCTCAGGATGAGGGGAGAAGCATCTGTTAAAGTTGTATTGTTTCTAAATAGATGTGCTGTATAAATACCTAAGCAAGAGGAAGCTCTTCGCTTTTTCCCCCGCTGCTCCCACCTTCATTGATATTTCTCAAGGACAGCCTGATTCCAGGACATTGGGCCATGTTTGCTAGTGGAGGCGGGCTATTGGGCAATAAAACACCGCATCTTAGGTGCTGCCTTCTGTGTTCTCTCCCTTTCATGCCACTAGAACAATAAGGGTGTGGACGTGCTCCCACATGGGAGGAGACCTGGCCTTCTTATCTCTCAGTTTTCCTTCCTTCTCTTCTGTCCCTGCAGCATACGTGCTAAACTGGCCCAGAGAAAGGTCAATACTGCACTTTGGATCATGACTGACACAAAACAAGAGAGCATTAACTACTGTGGCATTTTAATTTCCAAAATGTTTTTCATCTTCTGTCCCACTCTGTCTGCAGAGCAACCTGCATGAGTTTCCTAGAGCTGATACATCAAAGCACCACAAACAGAATGGCTTTTTTAAAAAACAGAAATGTATTGTCTCTCAGTTCTGGAGAAGTGTGAAATGAAGATGGTAGCAGGGCTACGCTCCCTTTGAAACCTGTAGTGGCTATTCTTCCTTGCCTCTTTGTGGCCTCTGGTGCTTTGCTGGAAATCTTCAGTGTCCCTTGGTTTATGACTGCATCACTCTCATCTTGGTTCTCGTCGTGACATTGCGTTGTCCCTGTGTGTCTGTGTCTTCACATGGCCATCTTTTTATGAGAACACCAACCATATTGGATTAAGGGCACCCTGCTCTGCCCTGAACTCATCTTAACAAATTACATCTGCAGTTAGACCTTTTTTCTAAATAAGGTAACATTCTGAGGTACTGGGGGCTGGAACCTCAAGCTATCCTGTTTTAAGGCAGGGGCACAACTCCACCCATAAAACAACCCAGGAACTAGGATTTTCAGGAGGCATTATTGTTAATGGGTTGAAAGTTTATAGGAAATTCCTAGATCTATAGTCCAACATCTTCATTCTGTACCTAAGAAACCTGACTCAGAGAAATGAAATAACCTCCTCACACGGTGGTAAGGGGCAGATGTGAAGACAACAGATGGGGAGTGGCCGGTGGTTTGGTTTAGTGCAGGTCACCTTACTGATCCCCCTTTGCTGATTCAGCAGGTTTGGCCAACTGGACAGGTATAACTTTCAGATAAATCCTTTTAAAACATCATTCGTGAAAGAGAATGAGTACTCCAGAGAGAGGAGGGTAGGTCTACAGATGTGGGGGTTTCTAAGTTGTTATCCTCCCCTTCCTGGAACTGACCCAAAGAGAGCCTCTGCTCACGACATACATCCCATCACACATACTTAGTAGCACCACTAAATGCTTCCAGCAGCACGACTAAAATGCCAAACAACTACTGGGGAAGCTCCCCTCTCAACTGCAATATTACCAACCTAGGTACTAACTGAATCTGCAATGTCACAATCCATCTTTTCTTTAGTTTTTCAGTCCACTATTTTTGCAAACAAAACCTGCTTCTCACTTACCTCTGAGAGATAGGCAGAACAATTATTTGAAAATTGGGAAAATAAGGATCCAAGAGGCCAAGAGGAATGCACAAATTTACAGCACAATTTAAGAGCTTGACTAGTCCCAGAATCTCTTCTCTCAACCTAGAGTCCCCACTGCCCTCCCCTATCCACTTGACACAGCCTTTGAAAGTAGGGAAAGAATAGTCATAAGATTTCAGAACCAGAAGGAAACTAATCTTATTAAGTAGTACAGAAAGGAGAGGGGAGGACAAACATTTCCCAAGATACACATTAAAACATCGAGTAACTGTCACTACCTCCACGTGATCTGTGTCAGCTAATAATTTCACCTTTCTCGAGGCAGAGAAATATGAAATATGCATAAGCTTAGGAAGTAATATAACACCTATAAAATCCTTCCAATGAAAAGTAAAGCTTCACCATAATCACTGGCTGTAAAACAATTTGGAAGCCTTACAATCACCTTTTCTGTGGGCTAAAAACTGCCATCCTCCACAAAATTAGTCTCTACCAAGTCAATTTCCAAAAACAATCAATAGAAACACATTCAAAAAAGAATGTCTGAGAAATAATAAAGGCTGATAAAACTAATCACATCACAGTAAACTCAAGCATGGCCTTTTGAGCAATACCATTTGTTTCACTGACACTCTGTAAAATAAATAACTTTTAAATAGGGATAAAACACGTCAGTAGGGATAAAAAGGGCAGTACATGTGCATAATTTCAATGCAGATCCCTAATACAGCTTTCAAAGCAATCATACCTTCACCTGAAACAACACAGTTCCAATTTAAACAATTTATCACATAAGTGAAAAAATATATTGAAATATCATTGCTGGGTCCAAAAATTATCAAAGGAAATGTAAGATTAATAGAAACTGAAAAACTTGCTGACCGCAGCAAAAATGTCATGACAATTCACCACCTTGTCAAAATATATCTCTTCTATTGTCTGTCTCTGACATTAGTATCCCATCCTCTGAAATGTGTCCAAATGCTGTAGCAAATAGTTATATTTTATTCACGTGTATATTTATTTGTCTGCTTTTAAAGATTTCTTTACTCTCTACCCTCCATTTATCTGTCACGATCTTTTAGCATCAAGAGCAGGCCTGTTCCCAGCACCATGTAATATTTATGAGCTACTCAGTGTGCTCATTGCAAATAACACACTGAAGGTCTGTCATCTCCATATCCAACCTTCTTGACCCAGAATCTCAGAGAAATGGACAAACAACAACAGTAATAATACCTCTTAACAGGTATTTGGCTTTGGCTCTGTACCCATGGGCTCATACACATAATCGTTGTCATTCGTACAAAAAACATGTGCTCTAAGTATAATTATCCCCATTTTACACAGAAGAAAACTGAGTCTCAGAAAGGTTAGGAAACATCTCCAAGACCATACAAGGGATATAAACAAAAGTCCCCCCAACTCCAACACTTGACGAACAGCAGGCGATCACATACTGCACAGCTTCACCAGCTCACCTCTCCTCGGTGCATGCTGGTGAACTAGATACTGCGGGGGAGTGAAGACACTCTTTCTCTATCCAGCGTGTTGCTGATACGCTTCTGCTGAACCAAACCACTACACACAGTGAAAAAAAGTCAGGGAATGGTTGAAAATTGTTCTGGTACAAATGATGTCATAGCAAAAACATAATGAAGTGGAAAAACATGAAAACGAAAAAGTGGATTACGAACGTACAAATAGCGTTAGCTAGTCTTTACCTGTTTACCATATTCTAGGCATTTTCTGAGTTATTTTTCTGTATTCATTGACCCCTCACAACACCTCTATTCATTTGCATATAGCAGGTGTATTCATTTTCTACAGCCCCTGTAACAAATTTCCACAAATTTAGCAGCTTAAAACAACAAAACTGTATCATCTTACAGTTCTATGGAAATTTCAAGCAGGTCTCACTTGGCTAAAATCAAGGTGTTGGCAAGCTTCATTCCTTCCTGGAGGCTCTACAGCAGAATCTGTTTCTTAGACCTTTCCGGCTTCTCTTGGCCTCCCATACTCTTTAGCTCTGGATCCTTTTCTTCCATCTTCAAAGCTAACAATGTACAGCCAAGTCTTCTCATGCTGCCATCCCTCTGGTTCTGTCTTCTAATTCTCTCTTTCATTTGTAAGATCCCTAGTGATTACATTGGGCCCACCCAGATAGTCTAAAATTCTCTATTTTTGTGGTCAGCTGATTAACAATCTTAATTCTCCTGTGCTGTAGAAACTAGCATATCCACAGTTTCTGGGAATTAGTATGTATACATCTTTGGGAGTCATTATTCTGCCTGCCATAGTCTGTCTTCCAACCCCCAAAGATTCACAACTGTTTCAAGCCTTCACACCAGGTAACTCTTACTGTCTGAATTTTCTCTGTTGGAACTCCTGCTATCAAAACTCAGGAGCCAAAGAGATTCATATAGTGTGAATTAAACCAGAAGTTTAAAGAATAAAATATTAACAATATTTATCTCTTGGGTAGTGGAATTACGTGTGCTTTTTACTTCTTTCTTACTGTGTGTTCCATATTTTTTTACAACAAGCATGAGTAGCTTTTGTAATCATAAAAAGTTATTAAAAATAAATAAAATATATTGAAACGAGTGCCAATAAAGGAATGTGAACAACGGCAAGGGAGCAGCAAGGGGAGTACCACCAGCTGCTATGAGATGGGGAGGGAGTTGCCAGCCCTACTGTGAAGGAGTCTGCAGGGTGGGCAAATGACCATCCTGATCTGCAACGACCGAAGAGTGGAGCTGAGAGGATACATGCAAATCCTGGAGGCCACCTGCTACTCTCCTGACTCCTTCTCACCATCACTCACTGCATCAAGCATGAGTCAGAAGAGGGCAGTTGGCCCACGATGAGGAGCTCAGATCTGATGAAAAGCACAGGAGGATCTAAGTGAACGGATGGGTAAATAAAACACTGAAAGCATGGGCTCGTGTAGAATCAAAGAAAGAACGCAGGGAAGCAAGTTCAAGTCCCATCTTCACAATTTACAGCCGTGCCAACTTGGGACAGTACAGTCCTCTCTCCAGCCCTCAGTTTCTATGTCTATAATACAATATAAATGAGAATAATGCCCATTTGCTTTACCACACAGTTGTGATGAGGGCTAAGTTAATTACATGGTGTTTGTGAAAAATACTTTGCAAACTATAACGACTCATCATGAGGAAGGAAGGAGGGAATTGTCAGTGAAGCAGCAGCTGAGGTGGCCCAGCCAAGTGAAGTTGGAAGTTGCAGGTAGGTGGAAGGTAGGTTGGCATTTGAAGTAACTTCTGAGAATATGATTTTTAAAGAGATGAACACTGAGGCTCTAAGAATTTAATTAACTTGTCTCAAGTCACATAACAATACATGGTGGAGTTTGAACTGTATGCCTCTAAATCCTGTGCTCTTTTTTCTGTCTATATTCTCTTAGAAAACCAGAGATTCAAGAATTTAAGAGAATGACAGCGCAAGGAGTAGAGCCTAGATGCACCAATAATTATAACTGGGCGTTTTCTCTGTGCTGGACACTGTTATAAGCACTTTGTATACAGTAATTTATTATCCCCCAATATCCATGTGAGGTAATTGTCCCCATTTTTATAAATGAGAAAGCTGAGTTTTCAAGAGATTAAATACAACCTAAGATCACACAGATAGTAGATGGACAAGCCAGGATTTGAATCCAGGCTGTATGGGCACCAGAATCTATGTCCATAACCACCAGCCTACACTGCTCCAAAGCAGGTGCACACATATATTCTATCAGATTGCACTGCCACCCCCTTAAGGAGGGCCCACACTCCCACACCCATTATAAAGGGTCATATGCATAACAAATGCTCTTTAAATGTTTGTTAAGTTCACAAAGGCCTTGAAATGCAGTAATATTTAGGGTCATGATAAGAAATGAGGGGGAAGAAGCAAACATTCTGGGTGACTGACTGGATATGGCAAAACCAAGGAGAAAGAGTGTCAGGAAGGTGCCCAGGTTAGGGGGCCAGGGAACTAGCTGGATCCTCCCAGGATAGAGAGGAGGCTCTGTTCAAAGACATCTGGGAAGGTAAGAGAGAATTCAGGTAAAAGAGAAATGTGGAGCTAGGGAAGCCATTTGGTGACCACATAGGTGATGTGCTCCTCAAGATATGTAGATCTAGTATGTCTAACTGTGCAAAGGAAAAGAAGAGCTAAAGAAAAATAGTATTATTAGAAATAAACTAAGACAAGCATGTTTCCTGGAAGGGATTCTGGGAGAAGGAAAGTTTTCAATACACATTCAAGAAAATACAAGCAAAAAAAAAAAAAATACCCAGTAACTGTTAACCTAATGCCTCTTTAACAGACAGTAAGATCTAGTGAATAGCTTTTATACCACATTTAGTTTTCAACGTGAGAGATGTTGATCTGGGAGGAAACCAATGAGGTGAGATTACTCTAGCAATTACCCCCCAAATAATGGATTACTGCATTTGACAATCCTGGAAATAAAAAATCCCTTTCTTTTCATTAGAGAGAATGAGCTGTAGAGAAAGAGGAAATTTGGGACAACATATTGGAAAAGCTGATCACTCCAAATATACAGTAAGTTTTAATGTGACAGATTCCTGGAGGCCTTTATAATAATCCCACAAATATACTTGCACTAAATAAATAAAAAGGCAGCTCTGCTCTCTCCAGGGAACTTCAGCTCCAGCATAAGGCTCAGACAGATGCCCTTACCACTCTTACAGTACTGACTCAACCGAGGGCTACAGCCAGCTGAACCCCTAACACAATTTGGTTTGTTATCTGTGTTTATAGGAAAGTGATATACTTTTCTCTCTGCTGCTGCCCAGCTGGCCTTTCCATGTCCGTAAGAGCAGGAAAAGACCCGTAGAAATTGCCATTCTGCAAGTGAAAGCTTAAATCCCCCGAGCAGTCATTTACTTCTAAAAACATCTGAAATTTCAACTCTATAATGCCCAAAAAAGATGGTGGGGAAAGTCCTATCTATGAATGAATATGCAAACCTCTACAGCTGTCTCAACAAAATGAAAAAATAAATCTTGCATTTTGCCCCAAAAGTGGGTTCTTTCATTTTATTCAACAAATTTATATTCTTCTTTTACTAGATGACCAGCACTGAGGTTATGGAGTCACAGCAGTGAGCAAAAGGGAAATAACTCTTGCTTTCATGGAGTTCACTGCATAGAGTGAAGACAGATATTTATGTAATAATTACACAAGTAAATATAAAATATAAACTGTTATGACTTTAAAAGGCATCCCTGTATAAGTAACTTTGAGGTGGGACCTGAAAAGTAAGTTGCAGGTCACCAGGGCATGACAGAGGCAAGAGTGCTGAATAAGAAGGAGAGTGTTCTTGGAAGAGAGGACAGCATGTGCAAAGGTCCTGCAGCAAGAAGGACCACAACGCAGTCAAGAAACTTAAAGAAGGTGGGGATGCCTGGAGCACAGAAAGTTGGGGCTGTAACAGGAGCTGGAGAGACAAGCAGGGACAAATCATGCCAAATGGAAGATATGGGCTCTTATTAATGTAATGGGAAGGCACTGAAGCAGAGGTTGACAGAGAAGCTCTGATAAAAATCAGATCTGCACTTTGAAAATACCCTGGCTGCTCTATAGTAAACAAATGGGTGGAGATAAGAGCTAATGCAAGCTCCATAAATACCAGTATGAATCACCAAGCTCCCAGAAAGAAGGAACTCCTGAGCCAAGCACATCCCTTACCTATGAAATGAAAGCGAATAGCTATCCTCACTCTGCTTCCCTTCAGGTGTACTGGGGAAAGGGTCAACGTTAGCATCAAGGAGTCTAGCCACATAACCTGGGGAGAATCAGATCCTTAATTGCTCAAACCTTGGCTCCCTTATGTGCAATATCAGGATAATTAGAATAGAACCTGTTCTGCCTCCTTCATATAGGTTCTAGGAGGGTCAAACAAGGTGACGCAAGCAAATGCTATCTTACAAAGTATGGCTTACTGATATTATCATCTGTTGCCTTATAACCGAACACTTCCTGCATGGGAAAGATGTCCTGGTAATAGAACCCCACCCTCAACCGAAAGTTAAAATCTGCATTTTCAGTGCTTTATTAAAGAAAGAAACAAACATTTATTGAGGCCTCACCACATGCCAAGGACTATTCTAGAGATTTCTACGTGTTATATAATAAGAAGAATCTCTTTTGTGAACAAAATCATCATATGTCTTATTCAATTACTAAATGTTTCTTGGATTTTATTTCAAGGCAAATACAATTTAATAAAAGTCAACTTCATCTACAAGAGACTGTTAGCTTAGAAGTAACTACCCCTTAAATCAGTACAGTACTTGACGTTTTATAAAGGGCTTGTTCAGTCAATGTTGCACTCACTTGTCCCAACAAGATACAATTATTAGCCCCATCTGACAGAGAAGGAAACTGAGGTTAAGTAAGAGCCTATCAAGTGAAGAACCCAAGACTACGTATCTCTAGAAATCATGCTCTTAAACACCAATCTCTACACAATCTCTGCAGTCCTGAGAGCAGCCAGATTTTTAACAAACAAATGCGGGATTTCTTTGCTCAGATCATTTCTACAAAGTATTTCATTTGGAAGAACAATAAAACAGCATAGGACACAACAAAAAGTGGTGCGTTTCATTACTGCAAAAGCAAGCGCAGAGAAAGAGATACCTAATGGTCACCTGCCACATGTGAATGAAAAAGCAAGGCTTGGGCTATGACGCAGCTCTGCCCTCTCCCTCAAGTCCTCCTAATAACTCCGATGAGTGGTATTTAAGTTCTAGAACAGAAGGAAAAATCAATGCCTGTTTGCCTTGCCCCACCATTTCCTTTCCTGTGTCAGGAGGGACTGTGGAAAGCCACAATGCAGACTTAATAGGTTCTTCCACATTTCAAGATGCTTTTTTCCCACTGCTTTTTTGCTTTTTTCTACAATGAGAGAGAAGCAATTACCTCTCCGTCTGCTCATCTTGATACTTAGGCTCCACTGAGCTGGAAAGAAAAGGAAATGGGAATGGGAAATCTAAAACCAAAGACCCAGAGCCTGAAGAAGATGAGCAAAGTTTTTAATTCAATGAGACTGGCATGTAAATCTGCAGTTAAAGTTTCTACCCTACTCCATGTCTGAGAAAAACTTAATTGCATCTGATTATGGCAAGACAGACATGACTGTTTGTTTGTTTTGTTTTTTTATGTAATACTTTTAAGGTTGAGGAAGTCTAATTTAAGTATACCTTGGATTTATATCGTTATTTACACTTTACAAAACACCTTCACATACATTATCTCATTTATTTCCTAAAATCAGGGCTAATTTTTTAAGTAAACATTTGAATTTAGAATTTTCAAGGATTTGGAAATAGAAATTTTTTTCTTTGAAAAGGAAAAAAATATCATTTTGAGTGTCTACCAAGTGCGAGTCGTAGTACTGAGTGATTTGCATTCGTTATATCCAATCAACAAAACAACTCAGCAAGGCAGGCACATCAGTTAAGGTTCCAGCAGAGTTTAAAGTCATCTAACAAGGAACACTGCAGTAACTTGAGGCTAGACACAGCACTCAGGAATTCAGAGAAGCTAGCAAATGGCAACAGGAGCCATGGGTTTCTGTAGAGTCAAGCAGTCAACCCTTGTGATATGGTAGGGAGACAGCCAGAAGAAGAGATATTCTGAACTCTTTGTTCACCAGCCCTCTGATCTTTGGCTTGTACCCCCACCCTCCCGCCCTTCACTCTCCACAAACTGAACTCAATTGGAATCAGAGGGCAAGGGATCCCACTGGTGCAACCCATTTGGGTGGCTGGGCACACAGTAGGGTAGGTAAGAGTGAAAAGCGGATCTAGAGGAAAGAACAGAAGTTACCTAGCACGGAACACCCTTTTTTGTTCCCTCATCATCTACTCTTATCTTTAATACTGTAAAAGGGAAATCAAAATGGGGTTGGTATTACTGAGAGAGCTCTCTAAAATGAAGCTGGGAGGCCACTGAGGAAGTGGGACTTAATGTACATCTCAGTCTGGATGAAATCTGAACTACTGATCACTTATTGTCTAACACAGGCATCCAGAACATCTGCACAATGTTCCAGAAACTCAAGATATTTATCAGACCCTTACACCAAATAACTCGTGACAGCCTATGCTTTCAGGACAAATATTTTCTTTCTGCATCAGGCCAATCATAATTTTTCCAATACAACTTTAATAACCTTGTGGCTTTTGCCTTTATAAGCTTCTGAATCTTTTTCTTCTACAAACATTCTTTCGGTTTTACCTGAATCTGTGTCTCTCAAGTTATAATTCCTAAGACCTCAAATAAAGCTATTTGCTCTTTGCAGCCTTGATATTAAGATACTAATGACTGTTCGACAATCGAAATTGAAAAGACACCAAATGAGGATGGGACGATGTCAATTTCAGTCATCTTCCCAGCTGAAACCCCAAGTATGAGCTACCACCATGAACAACCAATGAACACTGTCATATCCTTTCTTATTTGGTTACTTCCCTGTATTAGCCAACCACATATGCTGAAAATGAGGATGCAGAAGACAAGAGAAAGATAGAGCTAACCATAGTTTCTTTTCCTTCTAGTCCTTTCTTACTCATCAGTAAGCCTAAGGTAGACAGTGTCAGTAGAATGTGTGCTTATCAAGAAGTGAAATACTAACAACTGATTTAGTTTTGTGCAGCATTTCTACTGCTCTGATAAGAATGAAATATATATGTACAAGCTGTGAAAAATAAATTGAGTTATTTTGGTGATTCTGCATATAAGTTGAATGCCTTTTGATTTACACTTAAAACTGGCATTGAACAATATTAGATGAATGGTAAAATTCCTTCTAATAATTTAAATTTTTTATTTTTCTTCATTTGGAACAATATTAAATAGCAAATTAAAATATCATGACAAATTAAGAGAGAGAAATCATGCAGGAAGGGAAAAAACTTTATCTTTTACTATGTATAACAACACTTCTTCCCTCAAGGGAAGAACAAGGGTGTCCACATTTTTATTTTGCACTGGGTCTCACAAATTATGAAGTCAGCTCTGCAGAAAGCATGCAGTTTTCCCCTTTCCTACACTTACAGCAAATATCATGTGTGGCACTGTTTCTCATTAAGCCCAAATATGACATGAGAATCCTCAAAGCAGTGCACCAAGGAGCAATCTAAGCAGGTACACAAGTTAAATCTAAGGACATCCCCCAAAACCAAACCACGCACACAGAATGGGAATGGGATCCCAGGCAAAGAAAACCCTGGGTAGTGCGCACGACAGGGATGAACTAGCCAAACTTGCTAAACTACCTATACTATCAACTCCCTGTTAACCCACCATCCCATTCCCACATATGAAAAAACATAACAAAGGTCAGCTTGATAAACAAGGTAAGTAGATTCATGTCACGTTAGTTACAGAAATGGTCCACAATTTAGAGCTCTTTTAAACTACATTAGAGTAGAAACCTTAGAAAAACATATAATACAATAAACTGATCACTACTTCTATGGTTCTTATTGTTCTAAGGTGCTTTTTTAACTGATTTGTGTATATCAACTTACTTAATTCATATGACAGCTCTAGGAGAGAAGCACTATGGTTAGCCCATTCCTAGATGTGAGAAAACTGGAACAGAGCTGACGACTGTCCTTCCACGGTCACCAGCTCGTCACTACCGGAGCCAGCGTGGAACCAAGGCAGTGTGGATGCAGACTCTGTACTTCTGTAATCTCCCAAAGGAGTTTCTGCAGAAGGTGTCTATCACAAACATGGCACTATTTTGCAAAAGATGGCATATCTGGACGCTCTTGGTGGTGTGGGTTTCTTGCAGTCTCAGGGTGAACGGGCTCCTCCCATTTGACATTCTTTGCCATCTGGACCGCAGAACAGTTCTATCTGAGCTGCCTCACAAAGTATCTGATGAACAGCTTCACCTGATTCAGTCTTTCTTACTCTAACCATAGGGTTCAAGCTCCATCCAAGAAATAGGAACATCCAGGACGTCAGCTCAGTCAGTCAAATGACCTGTATTCCAGTTTATGCAACACCTTCCTTTCATCTTTACAATCACATACCAGAATTTCAGAGCCAGAGAGTCCTTACAGATCATCTAATCCAGGGATAATAAAAAGGTTTAGCTCACTTGCCCACTCTGATCTGACTGACTGGTAGTAGATTCCTGGAGCAACATAATAAGAATTTTGAGGCTGTTTTGGAGTAGGCATAAGGGACATGCCTGATAAGTGATGGGAGTAAGGAGGGAGCAGCAGAAGCTCGTATACTATCCCGGCAACAGAGTGGAGTACTTAAGAATATGGGCTTTAGGGTGAGATTTCCAAGGCTTGCTTCACTGTTCTTTGATGGGGCAACCTTGACCAAGTTACTGAATCTCTCTAACCATCATTCACTTATTTGTAAAATGAGGATAATAAAACCTACCTCATAGGCTGGTTGTGAAAATTTAACAAAATAACATAGGTAGCATGCCTACTGGAGCATCTCACATACCCTACATACTCAACATATTATTGTTACATACTGGCCATAATCAATTTGTGCTGTCTGGCATGAGTTCTGGAGGAGACAGGCAGCAACAGTGCCATATGTATGCCATTTCTGATTCAGTCCCATCTCTTTAAACATACAGATGGAGAAACTGAAGCTGTGGCAATTTGGAGACCTTCTCCAAATCACATTTGTTGTCTTCCTCAAAAGTGGAGGCTCTCAAAGAACACCAGGTTCTTGCCCTGATTCTGCTCATGGTCCATATGCAACTCTGGGCACACACTACTGCTCTCTGGATTTCAGCTTCGTCATTTGTAAAATAAAAGAATTAGAATCTAATTGATCTCCACAGAGCAGTCACTCCCAGAGGGTCCTGCATTTCCAGGGGGTGTGGACATTTTCCCCATAATTCAATACATGTTACAAACAGCAATTCTTTCCCTCCAGTTTTGATAGCTTTGGTGTTAACTAACCACTCAGGTGTTCCTTTCACAGAATGTATGTTCCATTTGCTTTGTTCTGAAAACTCAGGTTTTTAGTAATGAAGGCCACAGCTGGACACTGAAAGATTACACAATTATTTCCTCAGCATGCCTCAGGGGGTCTAACAGGCTGTGACCCACAATGGTCATATCAGCAGCTTTTCACTTCCTCTTGTGTCTCAGCCAAGGTGGTGTTGAAGTGCACTTCCCAGATTCTCTCTCTCCAGCTCTTTCCCTAAATTCAGACTTTCTGGACCTATTCTAGTACTTTTTAAAAAATTATTTTTACTGAGGCATAATTAACAAATAAATGGACCTATGATAGTACTTTATCCAACTCTTTTTTTTTTTTTTATTGAGTCCAGCATAGCTGGATGCCTTGCTCCAAAATCCAACACAGAATATAGAACACTGGGCAAAATCCAGGTTTTTATTAATTTTCTGTTAGGTATAAAATTCTAACAAACACACAAAAAATACTATGAAAAGAAAGGAAAAATAAAGATTTAACATTAAGCATGCACACGCATCAAATACATTTTATTTATATCATGAATAAACATATGTATGTTACAAAACAGATATTTGTTCTTGATGATTTTGTATACATGTTTGAAAGGCTTTGTAGCTCAAGGATTATTAGAGTACTAGTTTTGTAAACCAGGAGTCTATATTCCAATTTCACTAAGGCCTTCTGATGTATTTCAGAGAAGCATAACATGAACATTAAGAATTTGGACTCAGAAGCCTACTCATTTAGGTTCAAATTCAGACTTTTTCACTTTCTAGCTGGCGACCTTGAGTAAGTTATTAAATTGTCTTATCTCAGTTTGCTCATCTGTATAATGGGAATGATAATGACTAAACTCATTAAAGTTGTTGTGAGTACTCAGTGAGGTAATACACATTAAGTGCTTAGCCCAGTGACTGCACATATTTCAAGACAATGGTGAGTGCAAGCCTCCTGATTGATGACCTCAGTTATCAATTTATTTATCTCCTCTTATTTTGCAGATAAAGAAACAAATTCAGAAAAGAGCTGTGTTATTTGCCTACAGTAGCATTCATTGAGCAGGCCAAGGTAGGATGCTATTTAGCAGTAAAGCCAGGAGCAGAACCCAATTTTCCTAAACCGCAGACCATGGCTTTCCCCAAGTCAGTGCTCCTTCTGCCTCATTTGGTGTAGGTACACATATGAGTAATGTTTAACTACCTGGTTCTACTTAGATGAGCTTCTTGAGAAGAGGATTTTTGTCACTGTATTTTCATTGCCTGACACAGTTTCGTGCACACAGGAAACTTAAATAGTATCTATTGAGTTGAATTAATTTGTCAGTTCTTTATACATTGGGGTTCTTTTAGGTGTTGTAAATAAGCTAAGAGCTACTTATTTAGTTCTTAGGGAGACGATCTAGTGTGGTGGTCAACAGAAAGGGTTTTGGAGTCAGACTGCATGGGCTCAAAATGCACTTCTGCCACTTACTAATTGTTAGATTGTGAGCAAATAACCCCAGTTTCTTCATTTATAAAATGGGGATGATAGCGCCTCTGTCACAGAGCTATGAGTAATAAATTGGAGTATATGTGATGGTCAGCTTTTTGCGTCAATTTAACTAGCCTATAATACTCGGTTATTCAATCAAACAGTAATTAGATGTTGCTGCAAAAGGTATTTTGCAGATGTGGTTAATGCCCATAATCAGTTCACTTTAAGTAAGGAAGATTATTCTCTCAGTCATCTGAGTGGACCGGATCCAGTCAGCTGAAAGGAGCAAAAGCAGAACTCAGGTTTTCCTGCAAAAGAAGAAATTCTACCTGTGGACTGCAGTGTCAGCTTCTACTCAAGAGACTCCCGGCTTCCTGGTGGCTTGCCCTACAGATTTTGGGCTGGCCCAGCCACAACCACATCAGCCAAATCTTCTTTCTCTCTCTCTCTGTCTCTGTTTCTCTCTCTGTCTCTGTCTCTCTCTGTCTCTGTCTCTCTCTCCCCCTCGGCCAAGTTTTTCTGCTGGAACCTTGACCAATACAATAGCCGGCTATAACGTTTACTCAATGAATGTTAACTGCTAATAGTGTTAGTAGTAATTTGTTATTTTTAAAATATTATTTATCAAACCTATAGAAAAAGCCTTCAACAAAATGACTGTAAGTGTAAGAATACATTTTTGTCTTTGTCTAAAATTCTCCTTAAGGGGATCATGCCTGCAACAAGTAAATAAAAAACTGTAAATAGATGGGTAACAATAAAGTAAACATGGAAAATATTAACATTTGGGGAACATGGTAAGAAAAATATAGGAATTCTCTGCACTATTTTTGTAATATTTTATGTCTGAAATCATTTTAAAATTAAAAGTTTAAATAATAAAAATGAACAGAATTAAATTAAATTAAAATTTTCCAACAGATTTACTCTGGCAACATTCAAAGGTCTGAGGCAAAGATTGTTGATGTGGAGTGAAAGAGGTTAGTATAAGATGCCTATTTTTAAATTGCTGATACTATTTAATAATCAGTTCAACTTTTCATATTAATTGTACAGTATCTCTGTGAACTGTTAATAAATAGAGGTTCAAAAGAGAAAAAAGATTACGTTTTGCTTGGGGAGAAAGGAGGGGGAATGCGTATGATTTCAGTAAAGAAAAATAAAAGATGGGAAGGAAGGGCCTCTTGGGCAACTGAAGAGGCTAAGCTAAGTCAGTCTATTTTGATGATAAAGTTTATGTCTATTTAAACTCCTTTTCTACGTAATAAGTGCCCAGTAGATAAATGCCCAGACTGGCTCACTGCCTGGCAGGGTCCGTATATTTAAAAGTTCCTCGTTCAGGCAGAGTGCTAAGAAGTTTATCTAGAAAATACGGTGTCTCCTGGGTCTGAGCCCTTCTGCTGGATCAAAGTACACACCGTGGATAAATGCACCCAGACTGAAAAGGCTGAGATCTGGGGCCATCTGCCGGGATGCCGCTTTGTTCCAGTGCCTCAGTTTTCATTAAGAGATCGCAAACTGACTTGCTATTAAAATTGTAATTCATCCTGTGTTGGCGGCTACAAAATTAGAACCTCACAGACAGGCCGCCTACCCTTTAAACATGACATTTGAGCTAATACCCTTTTGCTGCCCTTTTGCCAAGACACACATTACTAAAAATCACTGGAAACTGAAGACACTGAAAGTTCAGCAACCAAACCCCAAAAGCTGACTGTCACGGCTCGGTGCCCATGGCGAGGACTTCCATTTAGGCTTATTGAGGATGCACCACCGGACCAGAGCTGATCACTAGGGCACCTGTGGGCTGCACCCCATTGTGACCATGAAACACCAGAAGAAACAAAGAAAAATCTACCTGCCCCATGACTTCATCTAACGTCCCCAGTCTTCTGCTATTGCCATCTGCCATCTGCAATCTGCTCCAAGGAGAGCGCAGACTAGCCAAAATTAGGATCTTAAAGTAGTACTTTTATCTCTGACTTGTATATTTTACACAGCATTCTTTAAAGCCTACCAAATATGCAATGCCTTTTTAGACACTGCCCAAAGATATGTGAGGCACCATCTCCATCTCTCTATTTAAAGAGGTTTTAATCTATGGGAAAGATAAGACATATAAATATACACCAGAAACTAGTATGACATCATCTTTGGTCACATAGACATTCCAAAAAGAAAAAGATTAGAAATGAATTTTGTGGGGTGTTCACAACAATGTTAACTTGTTTTCTCTGAGTGTTGAGAATTGGGTTGATTTTTGCCTTCTTCTTAGTCCTTTAAAACTTGTTAGATTTTTCTGGTAAGTATGAATTGTTTTTACAAAAACCATATTGCTATTTCAAAAAGAGAATGTATCCCATAGAGGAAATGGTACTTTTTAAATGGATACTATTTGGGAGAGTAATAGTAAACTTGTTGGGTACCTCGTCCCCACTCGTCATCCTCAGGAAATCATTCAAGAAAAAGAGGCACCTCCTTCATGAGCCTGAGCACATTCACAATTCCTTACTACTTGCTCCTAATTATTCTATAGAAATGTTGTAACTTGCCAAAGACAAAGTATCAGCTAATGAGAACCAGCTCATGGTTCTGACCTGCCTCTGAGCAACTGGCCACTTAGTGGTCAGTCATAGCATCCAATGGAATGATGTCTTCTCAGAGGAAATAACTCACTCCTGCCGCAGAGAATCTATGTACAACAGAACTCTCTCAGACACAGAACCCTAGAGCAATATATGCTTAAACTGCTTGACTTGATAGAACTAAAGCTTTTCCAAAAACAAGGCAAGGCAAAGAAGCAGACAGAACAAAGGACTCAGAAACAGAAGACCTAAGTTTCTTCCCAACTTTGGCACATAGCACATTGTACAACCTTTGATCCATGGAGCCTCTCTTTAGTTCAATCAGCATTATTCTCTAAATTGAGAATATGATCACCTTGCCCTTACTACTTTACAAGATTATTTTAGAGACTGGTAAATAATTTTTGTTAATATTTTTCAAACCTTGCAAACACTAGGGGTTATAGTTCCTAGATTGTGGAAAAACATAGTGTGTGGTTATCTTGTTTAAACATGAGGAGAGGACTTTTTTTCTTCCAGAAACACCAATCCCATACTTTTTCTGGTTTTCAACATAACAGGAGGGTGTCAAACAATCTTGAATCTTCAAATGACTACAAGTCAACGAAATACAAGTTTTATATTGTGTATCTTGATTCACGCATTTAACAAACAGACAATGTCTATCTACTCTATGCATTTTAATATAGAAAATTTATTCCTATGTAACAGACTCAGACACAGATTAGAAGTAGGCCAGCCACGCAGGTCATGTGAGCAACCTCAAATAGCGGCAGCTGAAATATGGTCCTTGTGGCACTAAATTATTATAAATGTAATGAGATGAAGAACATATGTTTATCAGAACCCCAATTAGGAAAAAATATATATATGGGTGGAAACAATTACTTAATAAACTGTTTTGGATGCTCTGTGAGACCCTACAAAGGCAGATCCAAAGCGACTGCCCTCCAAATCTGAATGGAGTGAATGCAAGACAATGGAAGATACTGAAGATGGTGAGAACAGACAACTTTTTTGAAGAGTTCTGCTAAAAAGAGAGCAGAGTAATGGGGATGGTAAATGAAGAAGAATGATGTAGGATCAATATGTTGCAGTTATTGCTGTTGTTTACTGTTTAAGATGAGAGGAATTTATGCAACTCTGTGTACTGTTGATCAGTAAAATAGAAAACACAAAGGAAAAAAAAGGATTGTCTTCCAACAAGGGTAGATGTGAGAAGCTCAGGGCTTTGATTTTGCTCAGTGGAAAATATAAATTAAGGGGCCAGAGAGTAGAAAACAGAGATGAGGTTGATGGCTACTCCCCATAGTGGTCTTTCTCTACCCTTACCACATATAGTGCTTAAACTCACCTCTAAATGAACAAACGCAGTAGCACATCTACTCGAAGAGGCATCAAATTATTAATCTTTAAGAGATACCCATATGTCTTGTTAAATTGTGAATAGTCCTGTTTGAAGGGCTACACCACCATGAAGGCAGGAACTATAAGTGAAACAAGGTTCATTCTTTTAGACATTCAGCCATGTCCCTGTTCCCTACACTTCTCTAAAACCATCTTAGACAAGACTGATGTCATATGGCAACATATGGAAAAAGCAATAATGCTAAGGAGACTTGATGTTCTTTGTCCTCCTTTGTCTTTTAAATTTCTTTTTAACTAAAGAAATACAAATGTGAGACATGCAGCTGTTTTGATACAAAGCTTAAAAAAGGGACAGAAATACTATTATTTTGATGTTACACTGTACATAGACAAAAATAGACAATGCCCCAATGATTTTATATTGGAATCAATAATTCCTTCCATTCTGCTTCTCCCAGAAAACCAGCAAACAAATATATAGACCATCCAAACACAAAAAAAGTGTATAAAATTGAAATTTGCAAATACCTGAAATAAAGCTCAGTCCTGGGAAGCAATCAATGTATCTCTTGGTGCAAGTTAATGCCAGTTGTCTCCAACAAGATCCACAACACAATGAAGCTGAGATTTTAAACACAGTGAACACCAGAATAAGGGCCATTAAACAACCTAGCTGATGAGAGGAAGTCTGCATTACCCAAATCATGATGTGTATTTAAAGCACTAAAACAATAGTGTTTATACAACCCAGAAAAAGAAGAAAATGGAATTATCATTATTAAATGCAAGTAAACTAAAACCTAAAACAAAGAAACACAAGAATCTCGAAACCACATTTACTACTTTAGCCTCTTCTGCACCTCATCTGGAAACTTTGTATCCTTGGAAAGTCACTTCACCTCTCTGGGACTAATTTTCCTCTGTGAAATTAAGTTAGATTAAACAATATTTATAATGCTGAACAGCTACATAACCTAACAGGGGGAGTTAGAAAGCCTGGGGTCCAATGCCTAATCTGTCATGAAACGTTAGGCAAGTCATTTAACCTACCTTGAGCCCCAGAATTCTTCATCTATTAAATGGAGACAGATTCACCTTATACATGGCTGAAGATAAATGGATTGAAAGTGGTAAGAGAACTGTAAATGTTATACAATTATAATTAAGTAAACATCTAATAGAAAAGATCTTTTTTTTCCTTCTTCATTTCCAAAGGTAAAACAAAATGTGATGATTCCACTGCTTAGAGCAATTTTGGAGCCAATGGCTGATGAAGTTATCGGTGATCCAATGTAGAGCAGTGAGAATCAGAAGACAAGACTCATCACAGACGCTGTGTGACTGCAGATAAGGCGCTTAGTCTGATCCCCCTCAGCTTCCAGATCTCACAGAGCTGGGCAAATTATAATACCTAACATTTACTGAATGCTTAATACTTGCCATGCACTGCTCTTCCCATACTTTCTTTCAGTTACCCCTCAAAACAGCCCTATGATATAGGTAATATCATCGTTCTCATCTTACAGGTGAAGTAACTGACACGGCATGGGGATTTAACTAGCTTAGGGTCACCTGGTGCTCAGTAACAAGCAATCAGTCTGGTTTCAATGTCTGCATTCTTGATTTCTAATTAACAGTTTTCAAAATTTTTGGTCTAAGAATTCCTAAAAATTATCAAAGAGCCCAAAGAGCTTTTTGTCTAGGGTTGTATCTATTGATATTTCCTATATTAGAAGTTGAAATTGAGAAAAATTTCAAACTTTATGAACTCATTTAAAAATAATCATCATAAACCCATTACATGTTAACGTAAGTAAAATATTTTGTGAAAAAAGCTTACTTTTCCCAAAAACTAAAATAAGGAGAAGAGTGGCATCATTTCACGATGATGTATGTCTCTTTAATGTCTGGCTTCATAGAAGACAGCAAGAGAAATGGATTACCTCCCAACCCTATCCCCCAACGGCAGTAAAACAAAATATTATATAAGCAAATGGAAAATAAACTAGAAAAATATTATTACAATTATACCAGCACCATTTTAACATTTATCTAATAAGCATCTTAAATTTCTAAATTAGAAGGTCACCATGTTTAGTGAATGAAATGGAATAATAATCATAATGAGATTCTAAATTGCATTTTATACTTCAGTGATAATCCCAGACAAATCAGCCGTTACTAGCAATTACTGATAATTTATTTTTGTTAACAGCCTGAAAAAGTTTTTGAAGGGAAATGAATGATCAAGAGTTTGATAAGAAAAAAATGTGCACTCCTATTTTATTCTAAGAAGGTCTAATACAAATTTTGCTAAGTAGAAACATGGTCTAAGGGAGGAAAAGGATGACAAATGAGGAACTAATAAGGCTGGGAGACATGGTTTGGTTCC
The DNA here is from genome assembly GCF_009834535.1 of Camelus ferus. Taxonomy (NCBI): domain Eukaryota; kingdom Metazoa; phylum Chordata; class Mammalia; order Artiodactyla; family Camelidae; genus Camelus; species Camelus ferus. Next base: position 2,236,650 of record NC_045712.1, on the reverse strand, counting down.
TTTAAGAAGACAGAGTTCCTGGTAGCATGTAAATTCAGTATTAAGTCAGCATTCTCTCTGAACACTTGTGACTTTCTTCCATCATTTCCTTCCTCAAGCCCATGCCACGCCATTCCCCTTCCTATCTACTCCTCCAGTCACAATACTCAGGTAGGGCCAGTCTTCTCTTTATGATGCCGTGAACTTGACATTTGACCTCAGGAAATAGGCAAAAATAATATTCTGAACTCCTTTCCCTGCTTGATCCACCAGGTAAACCTCACTTCACACTGAGACAATATTTATTCACATACTTTATTCATAACGCTTTGTGAACAACTATTAAGTGTCTTTATCTCCTTCAGGTCTTAATGCAAACATTGCCTTCTCAGTGAGGCCTTCCGAGGACATCCATCTAAAATTACAAGCACCACCAACATTACCACTTCCCTCTTACAGTCCTCTCCTCTCTTCTTCCTCCATTTTTTTCTATGATGTTTATCACTAGCACATTAAAAATTTTAATTTATTCATTTTATTTACTTTCTATCTCCCCAAACTAAAATGTAGGTTCCATGAAGACAGGCGTTATTTTGTATGTGTTCCTCATGGTTGAGTCCTCAGCACCTAGGGTAGAGCCTGAGACATAGTAATTTATTTCTGCCTTTATTGCACATAGCCCCTTCCTTACTGAAGAGAATTTGACAAGCACAAGTCTTCGAGTTAGCTGTCTAATCAGATTCCCTCACTGCCTTAATGCCCACAAGCTCTTTGATGCTAAATAGATAGATGTGAGGAGAGAAAACCACAAAACACATTTGTTGAATGAATGAGTGAATGAGTGAATGAATGAACAAACGAACATAACATTCTGTCTCTGTGGAGGAAAAGAAATAACTAAGTTATGAACTATGCTTTTAAGGAGCTCATGGTTTACCAATGACTCTCAGCCAGGTACGTGTGACAGATGACATTCACATCTGTCAGGCAGTTCCACAGTCATGCCCAACCTTACAAACCCTGGCACTAAATAAATGAACTACAGATTATGTGCAATTCTCTCTCACATTTTCTGAAACACCACCTTTTGTGTTAGAATCTGGGAATTCAAGATGTTGAACACAGTATTTCCACAGGGATAACCTTGAATCTGTCGTATGTTGTAAAGTAATTTTTCCTAAAATTTAAGACTTCCACTGTGATTAGTAATCGATTACTTAGAACACAAATCAGGAGTGTTGGCAACATTCCAGAATGTCTAACTCTGTCTTATAAAACGGCTTGTTTAGAAGACAAGAGGAAGACTGTCACTTGAGAAATAAGAGAAGCTACTTGGTCTATTAGAATGATATATAATAAGCGATTGGAAAACACTTGGAGGATACAGAAAAAATACAGGATTTTGTTCTTGAATCTGTCTTAGAATGTGAACTTTTATTCTTCTTTGTCTATTCCCAGTGCCTCTTAAGCACAAACCCTATCATGCACCTAGAACTCCACAGTTTAAAAAATAAATAAATAAATCATTGGATGAAAAACTGAATTACAGAACAAAGGAATTACAGAACAAATGAATTTGTTATTGACTGATACATCAGGTTTCTAAAGGACCCCAAATCTATGTAACTTACAACTCATTCTTTAAGTCTCAGCCACCACGTACTACCAGTCTCTCTGACTTTCTCACCCCAAATCTCATCTTTCCTACCCTCTGATCACACATTTTGTTAGTATCTTCCTCACCGCATTTTACCTTGTGGTAGTCCTTCCATTTCAGCTCCATTCCCTGACCACTGCTGTTATCTTGCACTGGTTCCTCTGTTAAACATACTCATGAAACAATGCTCTTTCCTTTCGGAGCAGTTACCTCAGCTGTAGTTACACATTTGTCTATACGAACATTTGATTCAGAACTGTCTCCCTCACTAACCTGTACATTTCATGAGCCTAGTGACCACATACAATTTCACCATATATTCCCATGAGCATACTGCCTCCCCTCAGGAGGTGCTCCATTAATATTTGTTAAGTCAATAAACTGATGATTAATACGTAATTCATATATATGCAGTGTCTTCCCTAAAGATTTTAAGCTCCTTATATCTCTCATAACATGTAGTTTATGAACATGATAATGGCTTAATAAGTATTAGATTGGGTATATTTTCTTAAAAGCTGTATATATAAACATGAAAAAGTATATGCATCTGTGTGGCAGGGAAAGAAAAGAGCTTCAGGAGGAACTGAACACACTTTTAAAAACTCATAACTGCTTTCTTAAGTGAAGAGAATTTGACAAGGATGAGCCTTCAGATTGGTTAATCCTGTCATATTCCTAGCCTTCCTCCAATCTTATAAAGACTCATAGAAGAAGAAACAACAAAGACAGCCAACTACATATGGTATTAAACCAAGAATTTTTAGCTAAGTTCTATCAAGTATCCATAACTATAATAAGTGTGTGTTATGGTGGGGGTGGGGGGTAGGTAGAGTGTCATTTAAATAAAGATCACAATCCAAAAAGCATTCGCTTATATCTCTCTTCTTTAAAAAATTGACACAATTGGAACTTTTTTCCCCTTAGTGTAACTCTCCATGTCAGCACAAATCAAGCTCCCTCATTTTTTAAATGGCTTTAGATTCCATAACAACAATAGTTAACATTTGTAGAGTGCTTACTGTAACCTGGCACTGTCTTAAGCACTGTCCTTGTTATAACCCATCTGTCCAACATCACAAAGCTAGTAAGTGGTAGAGCCAGGATTTAGATGCTGGAATTTTGACTCCCAAGTCTACACTCAATGATCATGCTGAACTAATGTTGCATAGATGTATCATAATTGACTTAGTCAATCTCTATTTTCTCAAGACTCTAAAAAATTATTTATTTTTTGAAAACTGTGCTAAAATACACTGTTGTAAAATGTAAAAGAAAAATCACAATCCAATCCAGAAAGAATGAAGAAATGGATTTTTTAAAATGATACACACCAAGCCATTCATGTTAAAGTACTGAACTTTGTGAAACATATGGCCAAATGAGTGAATACAAGAAGGTAAGGCTGAAACAGTCATAGAAGAAATGAGTAGGAATTACATTTTGGCCTGTGCCTTAAAATATAAAAAAGATTTGATAAAAAAATTTTTTTAAATGGGGAGGAAGTTCTTCCACAAACACACCAATGTTTAGAGAGAGAAATGAACACATATGTTCAGAGCTTAAAAGTATGAGCTCTGCAACTTGGTAGCCTGGTTTCTGATCCCAGTTCTGTCATGTAGTTGTATCTCCTTAAGCAAGTGACTTAATTTCTCTGAGCCTCTAAATTTCCTCATGTATAAAATAGCAATATAAGAACGCCCATCTCAGGGATAAATTGGGAACTCGCCACTACAGATACTAACTACTATATAAAATAGATAAGCGAAAAAGTCCTACTGTATAGCACAGGGAACTATATTCAATATCTTGTAATAGCACACACACACACACACACACACGTATGACTGAATCACTGTGCTATACACCAGAAATTAACACAACACTGTAAAATGGTCATACTTCAATAAAAAAAAAGAATGCCTATCTCAGAAGGTTGTTATGAGGATTAAATTATACAAAATTAGACAAGGCAATACCTAGCTCATAGCAAGCATTAAATAAATGTTAATCATATTGATATCACTGTAAATTAATATTTATCAAGAACTTATTGTATACTAATCACTGTCGAGCCCAAGAGATACAAAAAAGCCCCTGACCCCCCAAAACTCTCTATCTGAAAAAGAAAGACTAGTCAATAATTCACTGCGATACATATTGTATTACAGCTATGAAAATGAAAGCACAGACATTGAGTGCCTAACAGTGCTTGGGGAGTAGGAAAGAATGAAGGAAAAAAGAAGGTAAAAATTATGAAAACTCTAAAAGAATGAGCATGAATATATAAGCTATAAGCAAGAGAAGTTTCCCTAGACAGAATAAACATTGTTTGAAATGGCATCAATGTGTAAATAATCTGAGAACTGCAAACAGTTTGGTGGTGGATAGAGTTCAGGGTATGGAGGAGAAAACAGCGAGGCACAAAACTGGAAAAGTCATAGAGAACCAGATTCGAACTTACTCTTTCAGACAAAGTAACCAGAGGATGAGGACTAAGAATTCTAGAAAGAGGAATCAAAAATTCCAAAGGCAAGGTTGAATGTGTAAATTATACCCAGCTAATGAAGAGCTTTAAATGCTAGTCTGAGTTTGAATTTTAGTCTCCAGGCTGTTGGAAAGACTTCTTAGTTCAAAAATAGGGGAGAAATACTGAAATTCTATTGTAGGTAGATTAGACTGATTTATGTACAAAATAGGAATTAAGAAGAAATTCAGAACAAGATAACTAGCTAGGAGGCTGAGCATACATTCAAGAATAATATAATAATAAGGCCCTGGACCTAGATTTTGAAAGTGGGAATGAAGGAAAACAAATCCAAGGGATACCAAACAGACCTGAATGTAGCAATTAAGTAAGCGGGAGAGTCAACATTGCCTGGAGGAAGTAAAATGTGCGAAGGATGGGTGGTGATAAAACACACGGACGGTAGGCCATTTATTTTAAGAGGAGAAAAAGATAACAGTTGGGAAGACTATCAGACTCTGGTGTTAAGCTCACTTATTCATTCTTTCACGCACTCATTCAAAACTATTTATTAATATTCATTAAGACAGAGCAATATGAATAGGCACTGGAGATAGAAAGATGGTATAAATATAGATAGGGGAGATATGAAACATACCTAGGTAACTATTAAGAGAAGATTCAAATTGACACATTTAATAAAAGAGGATTTCAGTGTAGTGAAAAATTGCTTCCAATTGAGGAAACCAGAAGAGTCATATGGAGAGGTTAGGATGTGAGCTAGGCTTTGAAGATAAGTTAAGTTCATCAAACACAGGGTGACCATATATCCCAGTTTACCCAACACAGTCCCAGTTATGCCTTTTGTCAAGCATAATTCTTAACTGTGTACCTCTATTGATTCTCTAAAGTATCTTAGTTTAGATGATACATTATGTGATCATCCTGGTCATGGTGAATGGGTGCCAACCTGTGCTCATAATCAATGTCAGTAAGAAGTTTGAATGGTGAAGCCCAAAGGCTGCTAATAATATAATTTCTGTAGCTAAGGAGGTAATAATAGTGCTCTTCTCAGTCAGAAAATCATCTACTCATTTCTGGGCACCAAATACCACAAGAAGGATAGAGATCTATGTTCAAAGGAGAGGGACTAAGATGTAAGCTGACCCCAAACCATGTTAACACTGATTTCACGACTGAATTCAGCTTTGAGGAATCATCTCATGGAACCAGTGTTCTACAAAACATACTTCAAGAAACACAGGACCATATGACCAATTGGCAGCAATATTAAAAGAGAAAAGATATTGAATGGGGTATTGATCCTAAGTAAGGTATTTCTAAATCTGGAAGTCTAAGATAATTCTATGTCACCTACAGTGTAATTTGAAAGTATTTACATAGGAGCAATTTGTCTAAAACACAAGTCTTAATGATTTCTTGGCTTCTTCAAAGACATAATTATTGAATTTAAAAAGAAATAACTTTGTAGAAGCTACAGTGTATCCATAGGTCCTAGACTCCAAATTTTAAGCTTTACAATGGCTTTTAAAATGCTGACCGTAGAACACCATGAGTAATAGAACAAATGGTGTTCTGCTTTCTTGTTAGAAAGGATTCTTGTGCAAGCCATCTCTATGAATGTAAATGTCAGAAGTCTCCTTAGCTGCAGAAAATCTAGTGCCTTTCAAAGTTTTCTTTTCAAAGCTCTGAAGAATGAGATTGATGATAGAATGCCTAATGTCTGTTTTCTTTGTAACCCACACCACACAAGATTTAAGAGCTAAACCAGAAAACATCAAACGACTTGTTCAGAATTGTTCAAGGAGAAACACTGATGTTTTCTGCCACCAACGAGAAACATTAAAATTTCTATAAAAGGTAAAACAAGATATAACCAGCAGCATGTCTGCTACAAGATGCCATTACACTAGCTATCATAAGCAGATCAATATAAAACAAATTCATATTTCTGACTGCCTGAAAGGAAAAAGACCCTCACAAATTCACAGTGCATGAAAGAAAAATGGTGTTAGCAAATAATGAATATAAAGCTGGGTCCCAGTGACCTCCAAGTCTATAAAAATCAAATACATTTTTATTTAACTTTATTATTTCTTCTCTGGAGCTAGTGGTAAATAACTCTGGTATTCATTGAAAAAGGGATAGCAAGACCTTCTTTTATCATTTTAAGGTCTTCCTTGGTCAATAAAGATACATCTTATTGTAACTGAATTTTCTCTTTAGTCTTTAAAAATGGAAGTTACATTACCATCAGGAAATACAACTACCTGAACTGAGGATTATATTGGTCAAAGAGAATCATCTAGACAACCCACCAATTTAGGATTTCATATGAACATGATGCCTAAATTTGTAAAGATTTTATGTTCTTCTAAGCTGGTTTATTTGCCTTATTACATTTAAGATTCTCAAGGAGCTTGTAAATTAGAAAAGGCAGGTGATACAATACAAACCAGAGGACGAAGCCGAGCATCACCAACTGAGCCACCACGCCTGAAAATGTACGGTAAGAGCAGAGTTGGGATTGCAGCCCAAGGACTCTCCCTATCTAAAGGTCTTTCTCCAACAGCATAGTTGACAAGTTTCTCTATATTTTTTCCTTCACACCAAAATTGACATGTCTCTTTCACATTAAGTTTTAAAATAAATGACGACAACTTAAATAGTTATATTTACCTAGTCAAAAAATGGGTGAAATGTGGGGATGAATGGTTTTTCTAGGTCCCTACCAAGGTAGCAGACACCATGTGCTCAGTCTTTATACTGCATTGCTCACAGCAGTTTGTATGTATACACTTAATATCCATATTTAAGTAAGCACAAGTCCTCAGAACGCAAAAGAATCTAGCTCTCTTTAAAGATTACCATGATAACCACCATCTAGAGGAAGGCACATGACCAAAGTGAGGAGAAAGGATGAATCCTTCCACAGGAGGCCACAAGAAAAACCCCAGTGGTGTCTTGGCTGAAGAACAGTCACAAATGGAAATGTCTACAGAGATCAGGCATACAGCAGTGAGAGAACTGGGCTGGGTGGGAACTCGGATGAGCTGGAAGCACACTGTTTGCAGGGAGCTGCACTATTTAGCTCTAGTTGAGTATTACAATGCAAGCGACCATGCTCAGTGCTGCCAAACCATCTCTGTTATTTAAAGATAAACTGAATTGTTATGAGAAATTTTGTTTATAAATTCTAGCAACTAACTGAAAAAATTAACACTGCACGGATCAAACTAAACATGCCTATTGATTAAATTTGACTTGCATGTCAGAATCAGCCCGTAGACTAACAATTTTCAACATCAAATTTCAATTTAAAACTTCCAGTTTAAGGAACAGGAAGTCCTTTATCCTTTCTGTTCAACATGAATTGTATCTAACTGCTCAAAGATGCCAAACACAGGGACACTTCAAAGTAGAGTGTTCATATATCCACTGGGATGAGTGCAGAGGAAGTGGTCAGAATCTAACCTACTATAAGCTTATTATTCCCTTACAATCTCTAGTTTTATCTTTAAATTTATGTAATTTTTGTCTTCACGAAATTTTTGATTCACAATACATCTGTGTTGTTCCTTTTAATATCAAAAAGATGATTTGCACTCCAAATCCTCTAGTGAAATTGACCTTCCAAGAAAACATACCTGTTTTTATACCTACATTCATCCTGTAGCTTCCAAAACCTCTGAATATCCTTTTCAAGAAGCACAGCCCTAGATTAGCCAGAGTTCCCTCAGGAGTGTCACCCTTTCCTACTCCAGCTCTCCTTGCACCTAAAGCTTTAGCTCCAGCTATCCATCAGATTGACAACAGCTAAGGGTCAGGGGCTGGTGTGGCATAGACAAAGAGAGACATACTCTTCCAAGAATTCTCAGGGCTCGCTCAAAATGCAGCCTGCTGGTCTTACTTAATCTGATCAACACCCCAACTGCTGTCAGAAACAATGGCCATGATTTTTCAGGCCTTCTCTGGCCTCTTGCCTTTCAAAACAGTGCCTCTGCCAAAGTGCCTAGAAGAATAATTTATCTTCCCCTCGGGGTTGAGACTACAAAGCTTCCTTTCTCCAAAATTGCTTCATACCACTTTCATCTTTAAAGCTAAAGTTCACAGAGAAGTGAACACCAGAATAGTTCAGTAGGAGAGCCTCAGATGGAAAACGAGGGTCCCATAGTAGTAGTACTCATTGCAGACACTGAGACAGTTCACTTACTTGGGCCGTTCTTAGAGACAACCTCTTCAGAGCAGCAACAGAATTAGGAAATGTCCCAATACTTAGAAGCATGCTTGCTTCTAAGTCATTGATATCTCTAGTAAGGCAGATAAAGGATCAACAAACATACATTTCAAGGGTACAGAAATACACAGACACACACCATTACGTATTAAAATGCAGGAGAGCCTGAAAAATTATTTGTTTCTTTGTTATTTGTTTCTTCCACTTAAGTTTTATTTTTAATTTTCTATTTCACTTCAAAGAGGACTCTTAAATGTATTTCTCTTGTATTCTATCTCCAGATACCAGGAATACCCTTTGTGTGGCAATGACTGATGGCTCTCAAAAGCAAAGGAAGCTGTTTCCTCTGAAATATTTTCTGGGACTCTAAATGTACACTATTTTTTCTGTAATAAATATTTCCATATTTTTATACACAGTATTTTTCCCCCTGGCAATTGCACGAAGAGGATCACATTAGCTAAATTTTGGTATAGGATTTTACTTTGAGGTCTTCAGAATATTTCCATCCACCAAAAATCATTCTGCAGATTTTTCATTCTCCATGGTTTCAAACAAAAACAAACAAACAAAAAAATTTTAAAGACTGAAAATGCCAGAGAACCATAGAGTTGACTTACCTTCATTCACAGGCCTCAGAGGAAGCCACAAAGGAATTTCTGACAATTGCAATTTGTCTTAAATATGCCAATACACTTTTCACATTCAAGACTCATTAAGCAGATTTGTAGCATACAGTTCTGATGTACTAGATCTTCAGAAAATGGATTTTTTTTAACTCATTGGTGACAGAGAAACAGACTGGCCACTGGAGTCTTCAGCAAAAACAAAATCAAGCCTATTCTCCATAAGTCATGAGATGACATAGGAAAAGATCAGAATCTGCCACAATATAATGCTCAATTAATAGTGACTTGAGTAGAATCTACTGTGCTTCCAAATCAGGAACTGGATAAAAATACAGTTGCGGACTTTAAACCACTCCCTTACTTACTATACACTTGTCCACCCCCTCCCCCAGCAAGATATTACAAGATGCAGTGGTGGCTGATAATCAGGGCTGTGGATTTAAAGACTAAATTCAATTTTAGTAGCAGTATATCCTTGGGGAAGTTTCTTTACTTCTCTGAGCTTAACTTTCTTTATCTTTAAAATGGAGATAATAACATTATATACTTCATAGCATTGTTGTGAAGATAAAATAAGATGATGTGTAGAAAGCTTCAGATTAGGACTTGACACAGGGTTAAGTGACCTATAAATATTTTTGCTGCTGTTGTTATTTACCGAAGGCCTACTGAGCTTAGAACACTTCACAGTGACTATAAAACATGAAAATAGAATGAAGATGACTTTTTCCTTGACCTCATTCTGATTCAGGGCTCCTAGGAACAACAGCCTTCCCTCAGAAGTCCAGCATGGAATCTACAGGTTCCACGCTTTCCTGATTTAAGGGAATGGTGTTGTCAGCTGGACAAAGAAGATCTACCGCTCTGGAAGTGAATACACCAGCATGAAATTCCTTTACTGACTCTGCTATATTTGTCGGGTCATATAAACTCTCTGCGCATCTGTCTGCCCAGATGAAAAGTGGAAGAAAGAATTTTACACAATTTCATTGGCAACTTTCTCCTTCTACCGCTTCTGTCTTCTTTTCACAGCTGAGTATCACTAAGGGGCTGCTCATGTTCTCCACTTCCCTCTCATTTCTCAACCAACTTCAGCCTAAAGTTGCATTGTCTCAATAATTAATTAAATGCTGTTATATCTGTAAAAAGTGCTGTTACATGTGTTGGCTAACAGTGGCCAACACATATTAGATACTCCAGAAACGTCAGCTATTAATATCATTAATAGGCATTATCTAATAAACTGCTTAATAAAGATCGGTAACAGCACAAAGCGTCATCTCTTTTTCCATGGTTGCATGCATATTTTATGTTGCATACTATACGCTATAATTGGAGGAGGTCTCAGGTTGTTTATCTAGAAAGTCAATTATCTGAGTTTCCTCCTCTGTTCTGTTTTCATTTAATAGTAGAGATCTGGTTAATTATTTTCTAGCTATAATTATCATATAATTAATTAGCAGCACATAAACCATGTGACCCCCCTCCTGTCATTTTAGCTCCATACATTCTGATATAAATTTTTTTCAGAAAGAGGCAGAGAATGTGAATTTTACTTAAAATGTGATACTTGCATATAATAATTTCTGGGCTGTGCTCCTTGAAGTCATTAAATCCATACAAACACTTCCACTGGTATCAACTCATCACTCCAAAATTGACTCTGAAAAATCAGGATTTTTGTCAGAAAAAAATCCATAAGCACGGTCAGAAACAGCTTAATACTAGAAGATGTTCATCTGGGAAGCTTCGGTGAACAGGTCAGTGCCACAGAGAAAACTTTAGCTGGAATACAAGCTCCTCCAGGCTAAGCTTACTGTAGCAAATATCCTGGGAACCCTACAGCAGTAATTGTACGGGGAAGCCATGAATTACTTTTATGGCCCATTCCCTACTTAGCCAGCAGTGAGGGTATCCTCTTATCTTAATTTCTGACCATTCATCAACTCTTTTCTTGATGAGGTGTTCATATTTTTCAAAGCTTATCTTTCTATAATGTAAATATGCAGAGACTTAAATTGTGATTTTTCTAAAAGTTCTTACTATTTTCTACATTGGATAGTATTATACATGGAATAATTATGACTATAGTTAATATAGTCATGTACCTTATCTCTTCAACTATATCTTAAGCCCTATAAAGGCAGAGTCCATGTCTTTTCCATCCATGTGCATCCCCACAGCAATAAACATAGTACCTGGTAGGTCCTCAATAAATTAATACAGCTTAACTGATAGGGTGAAGGAAAGAGTGGGGCAGAAGAGAAGGAAGGAAGAGAAGAAGGGAGGGAGGGAGAAAGGAAAGATGGATAGATTAATAAGTACTTATAAAAATTTTTAAATTATGTCTGTCTTCAAAAAGTTTCTGATATAGCTGGTTAGACAGAAACACATATTTTTGTACAGCAAGAAGTCTGTATAAGGTGGTCTATAACCACACAATCTAGTATTTGGTTTCTGAAAGAAATGCTATAGATTCAAGGATGAAGGTCTGTGGGACTCAGAACTCAGAGAAGGCTTTATAAAGAGGTGCTTTTTTGTGCTAGAACTTGAAATGGAGAACTGGATAAGCAAAAACAAAGAGGATAGGCAGGCCTAGAATATTTCTTGATACTCTACCTCACTTCTTATATTTGCCATTAGAAATTAGTGACTTCTGATATGAATAACACAGTGATTGCAGCTTGACTTTCTTAGGCTTGAGAATAGTTTTCATCACAAGAGAAAATAAACCCTAATATTTAATGGGTATAGTTATTATGTACCAGGCCCTTTGCTGGAAGCTGAACACAAATTCTCTAATCTAATTTCTAGAAAAACCATTATGATAATAGCCACTCTACAGATAAGAAAACTGAAACAGAGAGGTGAGGCATTTGCTCAAGATGCCACAGTTAGAAAGCAGCTGATGTTAAGAATCAGCAGCTAATACTTTAAAAACTTGGAAAAGCAGAAACACATCCTTCAATTCCCTTACGCATTTTTCATTTTCGTGATGACACACATAGTTTATCTGGCAACAGAGTTTGCTTTGGCTAATAAGCTTTTGTCTATACACCCTATGTCTGTGTTTTCAAAATTCTAGACATGAGAAGATGAGATGGCATTCTGGGTATTTCCACGTATCCTTCCAGATCCACTCCCCACTCCTCTCCACCCTGCTCTGTGTCTCAGCTGCTGACCTGTAGGACCTGCAGCAATGCATCTGCTCTGTCTCCCCACTGATGTTATCCAGAGGAAGACAGGAACAGAATCAGAAAAGAGAAAAGTTGAGGTCTATATTCCCCAGAAATCTTACTGCTGGGCCCCCTCAGATTGATTGTGTCCTCTACTAAAGGTAGGTGATTCCTGGTGATCCTCAATCAAATTCTCTCCGTCACTCTCACTTCCGCTTTCACTCTCTCTCTTACTGTAATAGCTTTCTCCTCTTAACCTTTCAGCTTTAAAGGTGGTGCATGTATGATATTCCTGTTACTGGTCTCTACCAGCCCTTGTTGCCTTTTCTACGATCATGCATTTGTAAAATGTCCCTTTATGAAACTTTCCTCAGTTACCCAGCTTAAAGTGTGCCATCTGTTTCCTGCAGAGAGCCTGACTGATACAGGTGATAAGTTTAATGGTGATAATAAAAACATAAGAAAAGGTCCAATTCTGAGGTATACTCTAAAAGAAGTAACACACCTGGAAGAAAGACTGATGCAGATAATAAAACAGAAAAGTATCAGGAAACATTCTTAGATTTCTGAGCCCAGGTAATCTAGAAAATGATAATACTTATAGAAATGAGGACATTAAAAAGGAAGTTAGGAGCTTTTATGTTACCATGACTATTTGTCTCTTCATTTGAAAGTCTGTTTGAGGGACTACAAGTCTTTTTCTGTTCAAAAGAAATTAAATAATACAGATGAAATTGAAGTACCCTCCATTCCACACTCCAGTTTTGTTCTGCTAGCCCCTTCTCCAAGAGAAATCTCTATCATGAATTTAATATACACACTTAGAAACTATCTTTATACTTTATATACTTATTATTATTTATAATGATACAAAAATAAAATTTTACATGGTACATTTTACTATTTCTATAATTTAGTAACTTGAGATTTTCATTTAAAATTATATTTTGGAGATCCATCTATGCTGACATAGATAGATCTGTCATTTACCAGTTAAGTAATAATCCGTCATATGAATATGTCACATTTTCTTTAGCTGTTCCTCTATTGACAGACTTTTCACTACAACACATGATGGTTCGGTGAATCTCCTTGTAAAAATCTCCTTAGGCAAATTTATGTAGGATTCTTGTGGCATCGATGGACCAAAAGAAAAATGAGTCTAGATACCTTGACTTTGAGATACTATGCTATCGGGTACCAAAATGGAATTTTTACAATAGTCATAGGGAAAATAAGAAAGAAGAAATGAAGATAAAGATATTTCTGTTTGCAGCAGCAAGATTTCTATTTTTTTCTTCAACTAGGGGATGAAAATAGCACTGTTCACCAGGCTCTAAATCAAACATCTTGTAATCATTATCTCCTTTAATCCTCAAACCTACCCTTCAGGTGATAACTGAAATTCACAAATGCCTCATTTTAGGTAATAGTTTCAATCTCTATGACAGCTACATTTTTAAAAAGATTTTTTAAAGAGCAGTTTTAGATTCACAGCAAAATTGAGAGAAGGATAAAGAGATTTCCCTCATTCCCTCTCCCGCTACACACGCACAACCTCCCACATTATCAACATCTTCCACCAGAGTGGTACATTTGTTACAAGTGATGAACCTACACTGACACATCATAATCACCCGAAATCCATCATTTACATTATGGTTCATTGTTGGTGTTGTACATTCTATGGCTTTGGGCAAATATACATATATCTATCAGTATAGTACCATAACACAGTATTTTGATGCCCTCCAACTGCCTTACAACTACATTTCTTATGAGAATAATTTAACAAATAGAAAATTCCAACTGTTTCATGTATCCTTTTTTAAAATCAGTTTTTCAATGCAAACAAAGGGTAAAGTCACTAACAAATAAATAACAAGCACCTTGCAGGAGGTGGGAAAAATAGAAGCTGGATAATCTACAAACTAGTCAACCCCAGGAGAAATCAGGAATTGACTCTACTTGAACTTGTAAAATTAATTTATCCTCCCAATGAGGGTTCCCTGATTGGAGGCAAAAAGATCTATTCTTCAATTAACTGTAGATGTCAAACTTGCCTCAGAAGCCCTTCAGGAGGTGAAATAAATTGGGATTCACCCTAGGTAAACATGGGTCATATCTATTAGAATCTTAAAAATAAAGCTACACCATTAGATAAATAAACTATATTTTTCCATGGTGATTTTAGAACAAAGGCAAAATATGGTAAAGAAAAAATTCTGCATGTCCCACTCGCCCATTCAGAAAGGAAGGACAAAATTACCCAGGGAGCTTTGTGGGTTTCCTTTTGTTTTCTGTTCTATTATCTCTTCAATTTCATCCTTCTGTCAGCTTCAGATCAATACCCCAATGGGGATAAAAGGAGCTTCAGGGACAAGTAGCAGAAGCTAGTACCTCTGGTGTCACTAAAATCTGATTTGAGGTCACCCTCATTCTGTAGACAAGCAATAAGCTGTCCAGGAAGTATGATTTGCCAGATTTTCTGCCCCTCTCTGTATGAGGCCACCCAGTTTCTAGCCAGGTCAGCAATTAAGAATCTGCTGATGCCCCAAACGATTAAATGCAGAATAGAGTTTTCCTTATGAGAGCCATTACAGAGTTAACCTTAGAAATAGAGGTAGTAATAATAACACAGTAACATTGTGCAGTAGTGAACTATCTTATTTACTCCTCATGACAGCCCACAGAGGTAGCTATCACTGAAGATCAGAGAACTGACAAAACTGTCAAATGACAACACTGAGAGGCCCAGGGCCTCTGACTCTGATCCTTTCCCCACAAGATTATGGTGCCTAGGTCTTAACAGGTGTTTAATGTATATTTGTAAATAAATATCTCTTTATGTTGTATATCTCACCTGTCTCCTAGTCACCTGTCAGAACTGCCTGGCATTCTATGACTAGATATTTAGCTCTTTATTCTCTATTAAAGTGCAAATCACTTATCTGTGGGATCTAAAACAATGGTAGAAATTAACTTATTTACAAAACAGAAATACACCCACAGACACAGAAAACAAATTTATGATTACCAAAGGGGAAAGTACGGGGAGGGATAGATTAGGAGTTGGGGATTAACAGATACACACTACTATATATAAAAAATAGATACACAAAAAGGACCTACTGTATAGCACAGGGAACTAACTATATTCAGTATCTTGCAATAACCTATAATGGAAAAGAATCTGAAAAAATATATATAATATGTATAATCACTTTGCTGTACACCTGAAACTAATGCAACATTGTAAATCACCTATACTTCAGTAAAAATAAATAAATGAATAAATAAATAAATAAATAAATAAATAAATAAATAAATAAATAAATTTTAATTTAATAAATTTAAAAAATAAAGTACAAATATAAAACCATACTTTAAAAAATCTTTTTCCTAGTAATTCCATTTTGGGGAATAATTCAACAAAAGCAAATTATTAAATACATAAGCTATTTGGTACAGTATGTTCTGTGATAACAAAAAGAAAAGGAAAGAAAAAGAGAGGAAGCTCAGGAAAGAAGAGGAAAAAACTTCTAGAAAGAATCCAAATGCCCAACAACAGGAGAGTAAATGGTAGTATGTCAATCCATAGGGAGTCATGAAAATATTCTACTTGGTCATGAAATGGGTTAAAAAGAGAAAATAGAATGAAATGTAATAAAATGGAATGGATAATATCAGAGTGCATCACCCCTGGTGACGGTAAGTACTGTCTCATGAAAACTTTATTTCTATGTAAATATGTATGTGTACAGGTATATACGTACATGTACGTACGTTTGCCAAATACAATGTAAAATATATTTCTTAGAGTAGGGCGTGTCAGAAAAATTTGAAATGTACTAGCGTAGGTTATTATTCATTCATTAAAATTTACTTGCAAAAAATCCTAGAAAATATTTACAATAATGTTCAGGGAAATGTAGGTCACTAAGTGGTATGGATATTATGGTAGCAATTATAGAAACCATGAATGTATACTGGTAAATGACAGAAAGGACATGAGCAAAAAAGAAAACAGTAGCTCTTTGAGGGAAACGTATATCAATACTCTCAGTTTATTTTTCCATTCTAATGTAAGACAAAGAGAGCTAGTTGACAATTAACTCTAGTTCATGCTTGCCTTAGACTCTGACAGTAATTCAAGTAAATAAAACAAATCAAAACGCACGCCAAGCAAACAAGGAACCAGTCTACTAAGGGATTTTACAAATGGAACTAGAACACCAGGTACATAACATGCGCCTATAACATGCGCCTGGTGAATGGAACAAGTGCCTGATTTCTAGGACTGAGAACGACCGTGCACACACGCAAATGACGGGTGGTATAGCAGATTAAATGATCTGTTGTTCGTTTACACCTTAGCATTAGTGTATCTGGTCCCTTCCAATAAAAAAGTTAGCAAGTGTCAAGAAGAGATGAAACTGCTGATGATTACTAAAAAGGTGAAAAGAAATTGTCAAAGGGGCATTATAAAGTGCTGAGTGATTTTCCTTCAGCACCTTCTAGTATCTCTTTTTATTTTATAATTTTCTTTCTTGATTTTGCTTAAAATTGTACTTTATAGAGAAATACCTTAAGTGACCAAAATAAAGATTAATGAGACCTGTATTAAATTAAGCTGCTTCATAAAGCTTCCTTAATGAGTCTGGAGTTACTTTGGGTCAGAAAAGGCTATAGTCAGGGACTAGATAGGGAAAGGAAAAGGAGAGGGGGACAGGAGGTGGAAGGGCTGTAATCAGCATGAGTAGAAAGAGCTGGAGAAAGCAGAACAGAGAACTCCAGATGTCTTATTACCCACTCCACTCTGACTCATTAAAGTGAGAACAATTTGTGCTTTCACACACTAAAAGCTATAGATGTTCACCGATGCACCCAAGTAATGTTTAAGGCTATTGTGGTGCCTGCTAGCCCACAGAATCTGGATTGATCTTGCCCGTCAATAATCAAATATTAATTGAATGCCAGTATGCATACAAATTTGTAATTTCTAATGCTTCTAGCAGCATGGGATCTTTCACCCCACACCCATTTATTTCCTTTTGGTTCTCATCAATAATTGAAAAGGTGTGTTTGGTAAAGCTAACAAGAGAGGATTTTCAAATTAACAATACTAAAAGAAGTGGTCAATACTAAGAGAATGTTTTGTTTGAAAGATGTACTACTCTTAAAAAAAAAAACAGTCTCTCTTTATGTGGGAAAATTAAGATCCATCACCACTTGCAGATCAGGATCAGGAAGAAGGTCATTATGACCTTGACTTGGAGTAGGAGAGTGAGAACAAACCACTGAAAGTTATCCCGCAGATCCAAATGTCTCCCCTAAAAGGTGAAGTAATGGACAAAGTGTACTTGCCTTCCCTAAATTTCCTTTAGATGTTTGAAATATAGACATTTATAAAATGTCCTCTATAGCACAGTGGCAACAGATTGAAAGTTATTCATTCTCTGAAAGCTGCTATCAAAAGATGCTAAATGACTTTCCCCAGATTCAACGTTATCTGTTGATTCTTGGTGGAAACTTTATAAGTTAATTTGTTAGGTGAGGGGTGGGAAATATTCCACAATTAAACTGAAGGACCAAAAGCCTAAAATAAAAATCAAGCTTCCCCATCATACCACTGAACTTTTTGATCTAGGACAGATACTACTAACGAATAAAGAGAAAATTACTTACATTGGGGAAGGACATTTAGTCTTTCGGGTGACTTAGATGCCATGCAGAGCTCTCAAGGGATAAACCAAGGTTTTCATGTTCTCTATCACACCCCTGTGTGACCTACAGTACAAACTTCTAGGACAAGAGAAATGAAAAAAGAATCTAGACTCCCATGTAATGAAAGTACCTTTGAATTCTAAGTGTAATTTCTCCAATTAGGAATGATGCTAGAAAAACCCAGTTCTATCAAAGGTAAAGCATATGTGTTCACATGATTTCAGAGTCCTTAATGTGCTGCTCTCATTGACCAAGCCATTGAAGGACATCAGTCAATGTGAACTACTGTTTGCACTGTATAATATCTTACATTTTATACCTAACTTAAGTGGCCAAGATAAAGATTAATGAGACCTATAGTGATTTAACCACTTTATGAAGACACCCCAGCTGGTCTGAAGTTACTTTGAGTAAGAAGAGGCTAACTAGAGTGCTTTACTCTTGTTAAAAGTACAAGACATACTAATAAATGGGAAGGCAGTTAAGTAATAAAATTTTGGTGTAAGACATTAATATAGCTTTCAAGAATTTCAGAAGTTGAAAACGTCATGGAACTATATGTCCATGAGCATGAGACACACACATACACACACACAGAGGACACACATATGGAAAAAGAAACAGAGAGTTCAATTCACACACAAGAACAATTGCCTCTAAAATTCTTTCCACTTATTTTAAATATGTAGCCCTTTTTGTGGGGAGAAATAATCTAGTCCTTAGACTAGAAGAGGAGGTTTTTTTTTATTTGTGTCCTTGCTGAGTTTTGTTTTAGCTAATGACATTCTTTTCATATTTGAGTCTAATTTTGAATAAAATAATCTTGTGTTTTAGACTACATGCCTTGGTGCAGATTTTCTAGACATGAAATTACATTTAAAAATACACAACTAAAAAAATCTATCTTGTAAAAGATAAATGCTGGAGAGGGTGTGGAGAAAGGGGAACCCTCCTATACTGTTGGTGGGAATGTAGTTTGGTTCAGGCATTGTGAAAAACAGTATGGATATTCCTCAAAAAACTAAAAATAGACTTATCATATGATCCAGCAGTCCCACTCCTGAGCACATATACAGATGGAACTCTAATTCGGAAAGATACATGTACCCCAATGTTCGTAACAGCACTATATACAATAGCCAAAACATGAAAACAAATATCCATTGATCGATGACAGATAAAGAAGCTGTGGTATATTTGTATGGTGGAATACTACTCAGCCATAAAAAAGAATACAATAATGCCATTTGTAGCAACATGGATAGACCTGGAGATCATCATTCTAAGTCAAGTAAGCCAGAAAGAGAAAGAAAAATACCATATGATATCACTCATATGCGAAACCTTAAAAAAAAGAAGGCACAAATGAAACAGACTCACAGACATAGTAAACAAACTTTTGGTTACCAGGGGTAAAGGGGGTGGGAAGGGATAAATTGGGAGTTTGAGATTTGCAAATACTTACTACTACGTATAAAATAGAGGAACAACAAGTTTATTCTGTATAGCAAGGGAACTACATTCAATATCTGGTAGTAACCGATAATGAAAAAGAATATGAAAATGAATATATGTACAAATATATATGACTGAAACATTATGCTATACACCAGAAATTGACACACTGTAAACTGATTATACTTCAATGGAAAAAAAAATAATGCCTAACTCTGGGAAGATTAATTATCTGAGCTGATAGTTCTTCTACTGAGGCTCTCTTGAAGGAAACAGTTCTGATGTTTAAAAAATTATATTCTGGGAACAAGAAAACCAGGCACTTGATTGAACACAAATAAATGAAAGTTGTTCTTATTTTTCATGAACCTCTAATCTGCAGAGCTTTGTCCTTTTCAAAGTGTCTCCAAACTCATTGTATCATTATGTCATTTGATTCCCATGATGTCTGTGAGGTGGATCAGACCAGGGTTAAAACCATCCCCAAATCTGTAGATGAACGTACTGAGATACAAAAAGGTCAAGTGACTCATACAAAAACTTAATGCAGAAACAGGGATCAACCCAGATCTCCTGGTTGCTAATTTAATTTAATTTGATATATCACTTCATTTCTGCAACATCAGGGCCCACATCGCCCACATCTCCTAGATGTCTTCAAGAAATGCAGAAACACTCATTATTATTCCCCTGGATTTGGCTTTCTCCTTTGCTCAGAATAAGCAATTTCCAGCCACTAACTCATGTAGCTGGTTTCCTGCAAAGTTTTCCCATGACCTGAAGTTTTCAAAAGAGATAGCAACTGCTACATGGAGGTGTGAAGAACCTTCTGGTTTTATCTTCTCATATCCCAGTTTGATCTATCAAATTTTGAACTCAGTGATTCTCTGAAGGTGTTTAAGATTCAGCACTCAAATCCCAAATTTCAAGGGTCAACAAGTCAAAATTCATCTACGCTTTGTCCCTGATTTTTTTTCCCCTTTTGATTCCCTATTCTATATGAAAAGCAATAAAGCAGTGACCCTTGCTTTTCACTCTGAGCCTCTGTAGTCTGTACTGTAATCACTTCTTATCTGGTGTCTTCACTTAAGGCCTCATTCTGAAAACACGTACTACATAACTATTTACTTCTCATGGACAATTCCGGCAATTTCTATCCAGTCAGTTTAGTGTCTAGTGAGACTGACAGTTATACTATCATAAGCCTAAATCTGCCACTACCTGGTAAGCAAATAAGTTCAGGGACACGGAATGGCAAAAGACAAAATTAATATATTTGGAAGTTTGTATACAACAAAGCTTATGAACAGGCAATGAATGCTAAGTGAACAAAACAAAGATTTACTCACAATTATACAATGGAAAATTCTTTAATCATTAAATCAACACATGTAGACATATTTACTGACATGAGATGTACACAACAGTTTATGGAATATATATATATAATATATATTAGATATGGCTCCACTCTTAAATTTTATCAATGAATAAAGAAAGTCTGGAAATTTTGATTTTTCTCTAAGCAGAGGAATTACAGATTATTTTTAAATTTTTACATTTTTATTTATACTTCCAGCTTTACTACAATGAATTTATCTTTCTTACCTTATAATAAAGGAAAAGTCAAACCCTATTAGTGGAAAGCTAACTAAAGAAAAGGTTAACAGATCTCCAGTCCACTCTTTCCCATCTTACAAACATGGAAATTAAAGAGTAAAATAAGTGTAAAGGAAAAGATTGCATGGGGCCAAATAACAATTCCTGGGGAGAAGTTAAAATTCTGATACCTGCTAACAAATACTCAAGAAATTATATACAGATGAGCAGGAAGTTAAGGGCAGCTCCTTCCTCATCTTTTCTGCAACTTATTTTCTTGGTTCTTTTCTTTATACACATAGGAAACAAACAGGTGGTTTAGTTGATAAAAAGGACTCTGGACTTGGAGTCAGAAGGCCTTGGTTAACCTGTTAGTCTCTCTTAATTGGGTAAGATTCACTACCTCTCTGAGTTTCAGTTTCTTTATCAAGAATGAAACAGTAATACTTAATTCATGATGGTATTGTGAGAACTCCCTGAGAAAATGTGTATGAAAATTTGGAGCATCTGAGTTAGAACTCAAAAAATTTAACTTTAACATGAGTTTCGGCCCTACTTTCACTTTGGTTTTCTGCTCTGCCTGACGTACAAGTAGATATATTAAGTAACAAGTTTCTTGAATCTCACTCCTTTGGGCTACTTGGTTCTAAATGATACTCAAATTAGGATCTGACAATAGTTATGCTTTCTAATCAGTCATCTCACTGGGCCTAAGTAGACATGATTTCCACCAAGTCTGGTGCGGGTCTGAATTTTGTTCAGCATTCAAAACAGAGCCTGCATATGTGTCTTTGTAGCAGAATTCTTGGCTTGAACCTAAGACGTGTCAACTCTTAATATTCAACCATGTCAGGACAAATCTGTTTCCCTGGTAGGATGGGCCCATGAGAATTCTATTTGCATGAGTGAATAAGACTCTCCTCTTCCAACAACACATAGAAATGTCCTACTTTGGATTCTTTGGAATTCTGAGCATCATTACTTCTAGCTTCATCTCTCCTTCCTCAGAAAGATAAAAGAAGATAGCGTACACATGAAAGAAAAACAGGGCACTATGAAAAAGAAACCATCAGAGAACAAACAGCCTGTATAATAATTTGTCCACATTTAAAATGCAATAGAATAGTTTAATGATTTAGTCAAGAAAAATTATAGAAAATAGTTCAAGAGAAAAATTTTAATGGAAATAAAAGAGAAAAGTTAAGAAAATCTTCCTAATAAGCCTTTTAGTATTACTTGAATTTTCTTAATGTGCACATATATTGCCTTGATAAAAACAAAAATTAAATTTAAAATATTATTCACACTTACTGTATCCACTTTGTCATTTCTGATTTATTCCTTAACACTCCATAGTGACTACACTTATTGGTCAACACTGATCTCCTAAATGCCAAATCTAATGGGTTACTTTCAATACTCATACTATTGGAGAACTGCAGCACTTGCCCTGACCACTCCCCAGTCTCCTCTTAATTTCTGGGATGGCAATCTCCCCTAGTTCTCCTGCTTTTAGGTCAATATCACCATTGTTGATTTTTCTTCTATAGTACATTAAACTTTGATGTCCCATAGGGTTCCATATTTAGGTTTCTACTCTTAATCAATCCATGCACTCATGCTGGATGACCTTACTCTCAAGTTTCTTTTTTTTCAAGTTTCAATTACCAATCTATAAGCTAATGACTCCCAAATCTCTATCTCATGAGCTATATTTCCAACTATTCTACATCTTCCCTTGATGTCCTTAAAAACACCTCAAACTTAGCATGTGCACAATAGACCTCATTATTTTCCCATTTCTACCCCCACCTCCAAAACTTATATCCACTCTGCTGTATTTTCCATCCAGCTTAATGGTCTGACCAAGTTAGAAACCATGGGATCATTCTCAATACCTCCCCAAACCTTCAGATCAGAAAGATTTCTCACATTCAGCCTTTCCTCATCATCCAGACGGCCACCACCTTAACTCAGGCCTACTGTTTCTCTTCAGATGCCATTCTCTTCCCACGCTAAACCATCCATTATACTACTGCCTGTTATCTTCCTAAAAACCAAATCTGACCACATCCTGATCCTGTCCAAAATCTTTCAACGATTCATTATCAGTACAATTTTCTAATTCCTGGCATCAGAGTTTTTCACAGTCTGGCTACAACCCACACTCCAGTCATTCTTACCTTAATACACACACAACCTCTGCCACACACACACACAGTGGACTCCCCACTGGTCCCTGAATGCCTCAGGTCCTTTTATCACTTTCATCAGACTCTGTTCCCACTGCCTGGCATTCCCTCCTCAACTTCATCAACTGGAAAATTCACATAATTTTCAAGACCTTGCTTAAATGTTCCCTTTTCTGTGAAGCCATGCAAACTAGATTCTTCTTCCACACTGTTCCCATAGCCCTGTGTTCTTATCTCCTGCAGCACTGCAGGTCAGCCTCTGGATCTGCAGGAAGACACACACACATACACACACACCACTAAGTTTTCAATGTATTTCACTAATGGCTAAATACAGAACCTAACAGAAGTGGCTGCGCAGAGTGGCACGTACAGCTTATCCTTGAGCAGCTTTTTCCTTGTTCTTTGGTGCCCCACAGGTTGTACAGCTGCCCCTGACACTCTCCTTCTGGTAGGATACAGCCATATTTGAGAAAGAAGCTGAAATCTTGCTACACCACCATCCTTTTATACTTGGGCTTATATAATGATTCCAGAAGAATTTATACTAACAAGCTATGGTCTTTCTTTTTAGGAAATGTTAACAAACAACAGTACCTCCCGGTTATGAAACCAAACTCAGCACCAGCACAACTCTGAGGCACAACCTCACAGAGGGGAGAAAGCTGAGTCAGGACACAGTGTCCCTAAATAATGTCTCTTCCCGCAGGTTTCCAGATACAGAAAGTCTGCCTTCCCACACCACTAAGATAAAAGTTGTGAGCTTGTATTATAATTTATATATTTATGCTTCCACCTCTACCACTGGACTGTGAGCTTTATGAAACCAAAGGTCATGTATTATCCATATTTTTATACTCAGGGACAAGACCAGCATTGGTCACCTACTAGGACACTCAATAAATTTTGTTGGATGAGCAACCCTAATACACCTTTCAAAAATTAGGCTCCCTGAAAAAAATTTTCAGGTCTCAGAATCTGTTTGTAATTCTAGGCTTCTATAATTTGCCATACAATGTACACTTTAGAAACAGGTATTTCAAAGAAATAATCTAGGGCAGCTAAAATGACAGGGTGTTTGTGGTATCCTTGCACAGATCTGACCCAGAATACTATCTTCTGTTTCCCCTGTGGGGAAAATAATCATGATACTGCCTGGCCACCTGGAGTCACAATTATACCTGTGAGAAATTCAAGGCCAAATGGCAGGCCAAAAGAGGGAGAGGGTTCCTCTCTCACCACAGCTTTCAGATAGAGATACCTGGAAGAGGGAATTTCTAGAATATTTGGGCAAGGCAACTTCTACATAGATCACTTCTCAGTTGGGCTGAGAAGGCTGCTGGTTCTATACTCTACTCCCTTCAGCAAGGCCCCCAACTTGTGGTGTCAGGAAAGTTTCAGCCCAGTGTCAGACACACCACATTGCCAATTTTGATTCTGCCGTTCACTAATTCTATGACCATGGGTAAACTGCCCCAACTTCACGAACTCCTGTTTCCTCATTGGTAAAATGCAGGATTATTATGAGGACACAAGGTAAAATATCTTGGATGTCAAGCCCAGCTCCCAGCTTGTACTGGGTAATCAACTGCTGGAAGCAAAGAGGAAATAAGTGAACCAGAACTTCCTTTATGGGATGGAAAACACTGAACAAGACTACAGATCAGGGTAATAAACTCAGTAACAACAAGCACCGTGACCCTGGGCTAGTCACATAACCATTCAAAAATACAGCTTCCTGAACTGTATTTTCAGAAACTTGAACTTGATTATTAAGATGTTTTTTCTAGCCATCAGTAGGTTTCTAACTTCCATTTATCTAGTTTTTTCCCCAGGCCCCCAATTTCATGAATAAGATTAATTTTAACAATGAAACAACTGAGGCCAGGATGATTAAATGACCTCTCGAAGATCAAGTGACTAATAAATTACAAAAGATGGGAATTAATATATATTATTCCTTATTATATATTGGTTTCCATCATGATTCTCAGATCTCAGTCTTCTCATAACAAGCATTGCAGCTGTCTGGGGAACAGTGGTGGAGGGTTGGGGTTTTTTGTTTTGTTTTGTTTTTTGGCAAGGGTAACCACCTTTAACAATGATAATAGTTTTTCACTGGTGGAGTTTGAGATGTCAACTTAAGGTAGACCTTTTTCTCTGCCAAAAACCACCTGGGAGGCTCCTTGTAGCCAATAGACATAGTTTAAAAAGTAAATATTAAGTTCCTCAAATTTTAAATATAGAGTTATGATACTACCTGGCAATTCCACCTCTAGGTATGTACCCAGAAGAACTGAAAACAGGGACTCAAATGGATGCCTGTATACGTATGTTCAAAGCAGCATTACTTAAAATAGCCAAAAGGTGAAAACAACTCAAATGTTCACAAACAGATAAATGGATAAACTAATTGTGAAATATCCATACAGTGCAGTAATATTTAACCATTAAAAAAATAAGTACTAATATATGCTAAAATATGAATGAACTTCAAAAACATGTTAGGTTAACAAGCCAGACACAAAGGCCATACATTGTATGATTCCATTTACATGAAATGTCCAGAATAGGCAAATCCATACTAAAAGAAAGCAGATTGGTGGTTGTTAGGGGCTGGGGAATGTAGGGAATGGGAAATAGCTGCTTAATGAATACATGGTTTTATTTTGGGTGATGAAAATGTTTTGGGACTATACAGAGATGGTGGCTACATGATGTGCTGAATGCCACTGATTTGCTGATTTTTAAATGATCAATTTTGTTATGTGAATCTCATCTTATATTTTAAAGAACTACATGCTTACTGGTACGAGGAAAAGGAAAAACTGGACATGAGAATGAAGGAAAACTAGTATTAGGTATACGAAGTCCTTATCAAGACTTGAGTTCACAGTTACTGAAACCTACAGAGAGAGACTAAAATGGTTATGACAGTGATTAACTAGGAGGAAAGGACTCCAGGGGCTGGAAGAGAAAACTGCCTTTAACAGAGGCGAGAATCTCAGGACTGTGACCCTCATTCAACAGCAGGATCTCAGTTGCTATTAGAGGAGACCTAGCCTCAGTGCAGCTGATGCTACTGCTGCACCAACCACCCAAGCATCAGAAGGAAGTGGACATGTGCCCATGCGACAGCAAATTGATTCACTCCATAAATATGTGTTGAGTATCTCCTTAGTACTAGGCATTACTCTGTACTTTGGGTAAGACAGAGGGGATTTTTGTTTCATGGACCTTACATTACATCGAGGAAAATGCACAAAAGATGAGAACAGAAAGAGGGTAAATTCAGACAGCATCATAGCAATGAAGAAAAGAAGGTAAAGTAAAACAGACGTGAGTAGAGGGGATGCGAGGTGCAGCATCAGATAAGGTGGGCAAGGAAGCATCTTTGAAGAAGTGGTATTTCAAATGAGTCATCTTCAGAGTGAAACCTGGGGCTAAAGAGTGATCCCAGAGAATAAGAAACTAGCTTTACCGATACAGATACTTTATCTCACGACCTAACATCTTACAGAGCTGAGGCCCATATTCTGCCTACACTTGACAAATACTGTTGTAACTCAAAATGAGAAGAGGTTAAATGGCAGCCAACCATGTTTTTTGTTGGGGAGGGAGGGGTTGTTTTGTTTTGTTTTGAGTTTTGTCTGTGAGAAGCAAATCAATGGCCTAAAGCATTGTTTATTCTACTCATATGCAACTTAGGACAAAGCTCAGAATGAAATACATGTGTTATACTCGCTATGTTAATTAAATGGTTGAGGAAAAATTAAGACACTTGCCAACTTCTACAGAAGCTGAACTAGAAGAGTAGCACAGTAGAGAGAAAGTAATGCTGAACTGGGAACTATGAGACCCCAACTCTATCTTAACATTCTGTGCAAACGTAGGAAAGTCACTTAACTATTTGCACCTCAGTTTCCTCTGTACAGTGGGAAAATTAGACTATGTAATCTGTGAGGTCTTTTTCTGGCTTATGGTTTGTCTCGGGGCAGAGGACAGTAGGGATCAGAGAGAGGTATAGCCAGGGTACTGCAGACATCGACCAGATGTGGGGACTCAACAAACAGCTAACCCACATGGATAATGATTTCTCCAGGGAGTAAACTGTGTTCCCCATCTTCACCTTCACCCTGATACTTTAAAGATTCAGTGCCTTTTCTAAAATCTCTCCCTCCCTCCCTTTACTTCCCAGAATAGCTGAGACTCCTATGTGGTAAATAAAATGGGAGGATTGAAATATACGAATAACCAATGTTTTAAAACACGTCAGTTTCTTTTAGGGTTTTTTTCCTCTCAGAAAAATAAAAATCCCACTTATGACAAACTAGCTCTACACATCACCTCCCTGCACTTGAGGAGACAGAATAAACAGATTTTTCTCTAAAATGGTGTCAAGATAATCCATCTCTACTCTTAGGAAAATTATATAAGCATGCATATCTCCATTCAATTCGATATTAAAAGGAGTTGTCTTATATCTTGGGCAGCAAAAGAAGATAATGAGTTAAGTTTGGTACAAATAATGTTTGAATTCAGTTTTGTTCTCCTTCCTATAAATACAGACTATAAATCTTATTAATCAAACTTCATTTCCTCCCTTTGTGAATGTAAGATTTTAATTGTTCTAATCCCTTCCCTGTTGATTTCTTGCTACAATTTCACACAGCAGCAGGTCACCTCTTTCTTACATTAGCACAGTGCCATAGTCCTAAATAATATATTTTTTTAATTGAGTGGAGAAAAAAAAAGGCAGTCAATTCTGAAGTTCAGGGACCTAAAAATAGTCTTTCCAAGAGGATACACATTTACTCATTGGAAGCTAACGTTAATTAGCTTTGGCCTTCACAACTGGGAAAAAAAATCTCAACATTCCATTTTTAGGAATCCTTATCTACAGAGAATCAACGTATTGACTTAAGAATATTATTTATCTTTACCTAATATCAAAAAAATCAGAAGGAAAACTGTTACTGCTTGGCCACTCAAAGTCAATATCTAATACAAACTTATATACTTATAATGGACTATTTTCTACAATATGGTACATGTGAAAAAGGCGTTGACTGAGATGCAAAGAACCTTATTTTGAGTCCCTGTTCAGCTGATAATTGTGTGATTCTGAATAAATCATTTAAGTCCTTTGGACCTCATTTTTCTCATCTGTAAACACCTGTACAATAGTTGAGAAATCTCTTAGTAAAATCAATTTTCAAATGAATTAGTAAAAAACATACTTTGTATGTGTTTCATTAAAAATCTGGAGATAATGTAAAGCTGTGCTGTACAATATAGTAGCCACTAGCCAAACAGGGTTATTTTAATTTATGATGATTAAATATAAAATAATATAAATTCAATACCTTAGCTGCACTAGGCACATTTCAGATGCTCAGAAAGCTGTATGTAGCCAGTGGTTACTGTACTGGACAGCATAAATATAGAATATTTCCATCATCACAGAAAGTTATATTGGACTGTGCTGGGAAAGTCATCAAATTGTATTACATCTCTGAATGATGGGGTAGGGAGACAGTAATTAAGCATTATTCTTTATGTTGTCCCATAATCCCTAATACCAGCATAAATAAAATCCATTGACTGACCAAGAGAAAAAAAGAAAACACTGGGCTGTATCATCTTTATGCAGTCCTAAAAGAAGTGTTTCTTTCATTCTTTCAACTGGTTATTCCAATAGATACCAATCTGTACATCAACACTCAAGAGTATAGTTTCTAACCAGTTATAAATCTGCCTGCTTTTTGCCAATAACCAACTAACTTCCTTCTTATTATTCCTAAGAATGTCATGAGAGATATTTTCAAATGCCTTGCTGAAATCCAAGTGCCCAACAGACATCCATAAGTCTGTTGAAGAAAATAAATAGAGGATAGAAGGTTCTTCTGCCATGGTCACTTATTATTAAACCCATGCCAGTCCCCCGTGCCACCTTTTCTAAGCATGAACAAACCATTGCTAGAATTACATCTTTTACAGTCTCACCTACAATCAGTGCCCTGCCGATCAATCTCCTTTCAATTAAAAGAAATCAGAACTATGGGTGCTTTTCTTCCATTTCTAATGTCTCTCTTGTGTCCAGGATTCCACAAAGATCACTGACAGTAGTACAGTCTTTTCTTTGTACCCATGGACATGATTTGTACATCCTAGATAATTTTAAACTCAGTTAAAATGAAGTGTTCCCTGTGGATTTCAGCCTTCTTCTCCACGAATGTTCTACTTATTCAAATTTGAAAATAATATTCCCTGACAGCTTTTTCTCTTTTCTCTGTTAGTTTAGACTTTTCTATTTTTTTCTGTTACTGTTACATCAGTAGAACACCCTTCCTTACTCTTCTTTTTCTAAACAAACTATAAATAGAACTTTTTCATCTTATCCTTAGAACCTTTTAAAATAGATTTCAGTAAACCGTATCCTCTCACCTATCTGCCAGACTCATTATAGTCATCCTTAGTTAACTAACATGTATTTGTTAGGACCTTTGGTTTCAAGAAGCAAAAGCTCACTTGAGCTACCTCTAGCAGCAGGAGTTTAACAATAGAGGGTTATGACGCCCAAACAGGGGTATGAATACAACCACTTCTCAGGAAGGACTAAAACTGGCAGGTGAAAGGATGTGACATTTCAAAGAGGGCAAAATTAATAGTGGTTGATAAAAATCATAACATAACCAAAGTAGGAAACAACCATAAGTTAAACTGAAAGAATGTGTTTGAACTTATAATCCTAAAAATGTTCAGTCCTGTTACTATCACAAATGATTTAATAAAAGTAGCAGTTGTCTTTCCCACCTCCAATCTCATGTGCACTCAGAATTTGATCTCTAATATTCCTCCCTAGGATGTCACCAACACTTAATGGAGGGTAACTGATTCCAAATCGTGAGAAGAACAAAGTGTAAATGGGTTTAGAAATCTGCTGTTTCCAAAAAGTAAGGATTGCTTACAAGAATTACAGAGGACAAACAAGACACTTTAGATATCTCTCACTGCCAATATATAATAATAATTCATTGAAACAAGTTCATGTATAACTTATTATATTAAAAGCCATGAATATGTAAAAGGCCATGATGCTCAAAAGAGAAAAATTAATGTAAAGAATAAAAAAGTATAGGGATAAAAATCCAGAATGAATATAATAGATTGTTGAATTTTTATTGATTTTAACAAATAGGAAAGAAATAATACATATGGATATTTATTCTTCTGCTAAGCATATATCTGTCTAAAAAGTATAAGTATGGACCAGTTTCTCTCTGTATCAGCAGGAAAGAGTGAACTAACACACGTGAGCCACAAAGCACCACAAAAAGTAGGATCCACGCAAGAAAAGGAAAAACAAACCCACAGGGTTTATTATTATAACCAGGAAGAGTGAAAGCCCTACAGTTGATTAGCTCTGGCAAAAGTATATCTTCCGAGATGATTAATTAGCCAAATGTCCTAAAGAAGCAAAAACGGACACATAATCACACCTTTAGCGTCCAAGAAACAAAATCCGAATTATAATAAATTGTACTAATTATAAAAATTATAATAAGAAATATATATTTAATATTTAATAATATATCATGCCTATATGATGAGTTATAAACTTCATGCCATACAAAATAAAGAGTAGATAATTTGTCTAAAAAAATGTATTGGATCTCAAAAAATCAAAACCTGTAGGAGAAACAAAGATAAAAGAGTTCTATAATTAATAAGTGGCACTTTTTTGATAAAGGTTTCCCCATCTATACTTCTATTTCTAAGTTGGGTGTAGCTGGTCATGTCAGGCCAACACTCCTGCTCACAACAAGGAATAAAAAGCCAGATAAGTCACAAGAAACTACACGGAAACTTCATGACACTATACAGACAGTAAGGATTAGAGGGACTAAAATTCCAGGTAGAAGAAAACTATTTAGAGGTAAATTTTAAAATGTGGCAGATATTTTTTCCCCTGGAGGTAGTTACTGATTCTGAGCACCAACTGAGTATCTAGGTTTGGTCTAAATAGAGTTGCTATTGGGGTAAAAGAAATAAACTTTTTTTTTTGGAGTTGCACAGGGCTAAAGTGAAAAATTGGAGAATTAAGGGGCTCAAATGCATCTGAATAATATTCATTGAATTTTGGTGTTTATGTGGAAAGCTAAAAAGCAAGAACAAAGTCTTCCAAAAGGCAGAGTGAAATCCTGCAGTGCTTAAGAAATGAAAAACCTCCAGGAGTAGGGAGATTGCAAATCAAAACAGGCAAAAGATGAAATCCCCAGAGAGAGTGGTAAATTGAACTTGACCTCCACAGCCACTCCATATAGAGGCATTTATCAATTCTGGGCTCACGTAGAAGCTGAAAACCCAGGCCTGGTCCATGACTGAAGACCACTGTTGGGAAAAGAGAAATCAGCAGAGAATCTGGTATATCTGTTGAGCTAGAGTGATAAAATTGGACACTTGGGAGTCCTAAAGCTGATGGTCAATCTCTCCCTTAAGACATTTGCAAAATTTTGAAGGTGCATGGGGGCAGGAAGCTAAAGAGTTAAGCTAAAAATTGAATTTTTCACAGTATTTCAGGGTTGAGGGAAAAAAGACCTGAAGGCACTCAGTTGAAGTCCTCTCCAGAAACATTGGAGAACCAGCAGTGGATCTGGTATTACAAAATGGATCTGAGTCTTATAAAGCTGTTGCCTAGGCCAGACTCAGAGGAAACACTGACTGGATTGAGCCTTCTGCCTTGTGAGCCTAATAGAGGAAAGAAGTATCATCTCTGGTGGACAGTAATATCATCTAGAGCCTTTTTGGTTCTATTATGCATAATATTCACAGTATCATCAGTGGTATAGTAAAAAATATATTTTATCTTGCATACTGCCCCATTCTAGCACAGAGCTCCTAAAACCTCTGGAACTTCCTAAGGAATGGAGTGTCTTTTGAGCATGAATTTATACATGATTTCATGCTAATGA
Source organism: Camelus ferus (assembly GCF_009834535.1). Taxonomy (NCBI): domain Eukaryota; kingdom Metazoa; phylum Chordata; class Mammalia; order Artiodactyla; family Camelidae; genus Camelus; species Camelus ferus. The sequence continues at coordinate 2,204,536 of NC_045712.1, read as the reverse complement.
AATGACTCTAGGTATACTCCCTAGATAGCTTCAGGTTGAGGGCTAGTCACCAGAGGGACCAACCATATGATTAGAGAGTTGGAAATTTTAGCAGATGCCCTGACATCCAAGGAGGGGACCCAGCAGGAGGTTGAGTTCAGTCCCCAGTGGCCAGTGATTTAATCAATCATGCCTGTATAACAAAACCTCAATAAAATTTTTTTTAAAAAACTTGGAACAAGGAGGTTTGGGAGAGTTTCTAGGTTGGTAAACACATTGATATACTAGAGGATGTTACATTCAAAGAATGGAAGCTCTGCATGCCCCATACCTTGCCCAGTGTACCTTTTCTATTCATTTGTATCTAGTATAAAAAACCATAATCGTAAGTATATTTTCCTGAGTTCTGTGAATCAATGTAACATTGTCAGACTTGGAGTCATGGGAACCCCCAATGTTGGAGTCATCTGGGAAGAAGTATAGGTAGCCTAGGGACCTCATTTGCAACTAGCATCTGAAGTGGAGGCAGTCTTGCAGGAGTGAGCCCTTAACATTGTGGAGTCTGCACTAATTTCAGGTTAGTGTCAAATTTGAATTGAACTGTAGAACACTCAACTGGTTTCAGAGAATTGGAGAAGTGGTATTTGATCACTGGACCATCAAAAATTACTAGATGTGAAAAAGGCAAGATCATAGACGGCTAAGTAAAGAAAACATAGATAATGAAAGAAGACCCATAGGTGAATGAGATACTAAAATTAGCAGACTTTAAAATAACTATACTTGGAGATGTAACTGGTACAGGGAACTTCTAGGGGTGCTTCTTGCATTGTTCCTTGATGTGGGTGCTGGTTTCCCAAGTGTGTTCAACTGTGAAAAGTGATTAGGCTGTGCACTTATGATTTGTGTAATTTTCTGAATATATCTCACATTTCAATGAAAAAGTTTGAAAGCTAAAATTGCTTGACCTAATGACCAAGGCTTAGTTCTGAATGACATTTGTCTATAAGATTTAATCCATTAAAAATGCAAAACCTGTATCTCAGTTTATCTGAGATATTCTTTAACTTTTGCTCTGGTAGTATAGTAAGATAACAAAAGACAACTGGAGAAACATATAAAAATTATCTGATTTGAACTTCTGAAACCCTAAAAAACTGTAGTTGTTGAAACCATAAAAAAAAAAAGAGATGAGGCCAAAAAATAAGAATCAAAGTTGATTAGAAGGTATTAGTATTTTTTAAACTACCCTTGGTAAAGGCCTATTCACATGATCTGTAATCATAATATTACATATGTTTCATCTGCTATTTAAGGAATTTGAAGTAAAGAAAAGAATCAAATATGTATAACTTTAGTTTAAATTATTTAAAGGACTTTAGTCAAAATTTGTAATCAATATCTAAATATGCCTTCAAGAAAAATAGTTTTTTGTATGAAAAAGAGATTAATAACTGAGCATTAAACGAACCACAAAGATTAATGAGTGTTTCTTCTCATGCTCAAAACCCCTTTGGACATTTCAAACAGCATATATTTTTCTATCTTGTCTCACTGTCTTTTTGCATGTGTATCTGTTTCATTCCTTCCAACTGGTTTTCTATGCCCCTCAGTAAACAAGGCAGTAAGAAGGTAGCTGCCCAGAACCCCCATGTTCTTGTGTTATAGTTCCAGATACATAGAGAGACATTCATAAATCAATGTCTAGGGAAAAGGATTCTAATAATGGTTGGGTCAGATTTCCTTCCCACCTACAACTTGCTGTTCCCAGGAGGTACAATCACATTGCATGAAGACGGCTGCCAGGAAGCTATGCTCACAGATATGAGAAAAATCTAAAAATATTGTTGTTAGATGGAAAGACACCCTCAAATACATCTACTTTATCCTAATAAGCCTAAACTTAGCTTATTAAGAGAGCACTTTCTGAGTTGGTGCCTTTTCTTTAGATTCTAATGCCTTTTCTTGTTCACACTGGTATAATTAGAAGCTTTTTTTTTTTTTTTTTTTTGAGAATTGTCAACCCTCTTGACCCATCTTTTAGCTCAAAATGCTTTAACTGAGGATTTTTTACATGTGACTTCTTAAATTCTGGGGTTCATATCTGACTCTGACCAAACTTCTCTTCTCTATTGCAAACTCTAAGAAGGATCAATAAAAATTCCCCCACAAGGGCCCTGCTATGTGCTAAAGAAGGTGACTTAGTTTCAATAAGAACACAAAAGACAGCTGCTAACATCTCAATACTTGAACATTCAAAGGCTAGATCATGTGCCTTTATCTAAAAAATTCACATCATCAAATTCATGGTATAATAAAATCTAGCAATAGAAAACAATGATTAAGTATAAGTAAAGACCATAAATGATAAATTCTGACTACACTGATGCCATTTTTTTCCTATTTCCATGGAAATAATAGCATGTATAAACCACCAATACACTTTCAGGCAGAGTTTCATATTCAAATTTACTTCCTCTGTAAATTTCTTAAATTAAACTTCTTAAAGGTAACTGGGATAAAAGAGAGCAGAAAACTTTTTTCTCATTGTTTACTCCTTAATTGCACATATAATGAGGCAAAACCAAAACAGAGTACCTTGAAATGTGTGTTTTAATGAGGCATTTTCCATGGTTATAGTACTAATGCTCTTGTTATTACTGAGTATTGCTTTGTGGTCAATATTTTCACAACCACAGAAAATTTCCTGATCAAAACAAACATGATGTTCACTGATAGCATCTTTTGTAAATTAAACTTGAGTTAAGACAGCCAAGCAACTAAATAATAGATTAGAAAATGTTCATTTTATACAGTAATCATCTCACTAAATTATATAAATGAATATACTGGGTACTTGAAAAATTTTACTCTCAAAGCAAGCTACTTATTTAATATGATATATATTTTGCATTTTCAAAAAAGTATGTGGTAACTCATTTTTATGATGGAAATTAATGGTTTTTATTTAATCCTTTTTTGAAGGCCTTTGTTAGCATTATAACCATGTTAGCACTTAATTCAATTAGCATGTGGGAGACCTCGTTTGCTATAGTTGGAGATAGCATGTTAAAGTAAGTAAAAGGATCAACTTTACAGTAATATACTAGAGCTGGCTTGTATTGGCTGAAGAGTGCCAATCATTACATTATAAAGAACTTTGTAATCTGGTTGCTAAACACAACCATTATTAAAAGTTAAAGTATGGAAAATACTCAACAAAGGAGGCATAGTAGGAAACTTCGTCAACCTGATCAAGGGCATCTATGAAAATTCGATAACTAACATCAAACTTTACGATGACCACTGAAGCTTTTCTCCTAAGATCAAGAACAAGACAAAGATGTTTGCTCTCATCACTTCTATTCAATACTGTACTGAAGGTTCTAGTCAGGGCAATTTGGCAAGAAAAAGAAATAAAAGGATCCAAATTGGAAAAGAAGGAAAATGATCCCCATTTGCAGACGACATAGTATCATATATAAAAAAAATCTTAAAGAACCATACATACACAATTAGAACAAATAAACAAGTTATGACACATTGCCGGATACAAATAACATATAAAAATCGATTGTATTTTTATACACTAAGCAATAAACAATCCTAAATTAAAGAAAATTTTCCATTTATAATAGCATCAAAAAGAATAAAATACTTAGGAATAAATTTAACAAAAGAAGTCTAAGAGTTGTGCAATGAAAGCTATAAAACATGGTAGAAAAATATTAAAGACCTACGTGAATGGATAGATACTTTGTGTTTACGGTTTGGAAGACATAAAATTTTTAAGATGACAGTACTACCCAAACTGATCTACAGTTTCAACATAGTCCCTATCAAAATCTGTACAGTGAAAAATTAACTTTATCCAAAAATAGGTCTGGTTTCTGCTCTCAGCTACTAGAAGATGATCTCTAGGTCTTTGGAATGCCTTGCTGATAGGAGTGCATTTGGTTGTCTGGGGCTTTAACCAGTGAATAATCTAACACTGTGATTTAGGATGGGAACTTTGGGATATGCCATATTGGTTCTAACCTCTGGAGGAAATGGATACTTAAGTTATAGTCTGCATCTCCAAGAGGGAATAGAGACTAAAGGTCAGCCATGTGAGCAGTAAGTGATCAAGCCTCAATAAAAACTCTAGACACCTAAAGCTCAGCCAAGTTAGGAATTTTGAGGGTTTTGAGTGTTGTCACACATCATAGCTGGGAGGAGGTAATGCTATCCAAGACTCCACCAGGGAAAAACCAGAAGCTTCATGTTTGGATGCTCCCAACCTCACCTTATGGATTTCCTTTGGCTCATTCTAATTTGTACCCTTTGCTATAATACAACTGTAATCATAAGAATTACACTTTCCTGAATTCTGTGAGTTGTTCTAGTGAATTATAAAACTTGAGGGTAGATGTAGAATCTGTCAAGTTTGTAGCCAGATGGTCTGATGCTTGTGAAGGTATTTATGTTTATGTTTATTTTATATGTATTCTGGATTTATTATATCATGGTGTAGTAATAAACATCTCCCAAAACCATGTGCCATGATTCACACTGGTACCTTGAAACTGACCATGAGAGTATTTATACCACAGAAATCAGCAAAAGCCATGAATCAGGGCTTAATTTATTATTTTGTTGATAGTGAAACTAACTATTAATAATACAGATTAAACACAGAAGTTTATTGTATCTGTACTGGTCACTAAATTGTGAATAGGACAAAAAGTTGAGAAAATATTCTGCCAGTATTTGAAAATTATTATATATTCAGCAAAGAAATTGCTGACGTTACTGACAAAAATTTCCAGCGTATGTCCTCACTGTTCTACTTTCATATAACTTCTTATTGTAAATTTTAAAAATCAACCAATATTCATGTCAGAACCACATTCATTTATCAACAGTGACCATAACTTGGCTATAGATACAAGAATTTGGAAAAAAGATCAACAACAGCATTTTGTGAGAATCAGTTGGCTGTATGGAATTTACAATAAAAAGTATTGTATAATTTTTATTAATTATAAATTGTGTGCTACACATCTTTTATGTCAGTAAAATATGTAATAAACTTGAGTACATATGACATATGTATATACACACCTTTTTTAGAGATCAAGTTGTTAATTCATTCATCATCACACCACTGATTTTAGTGTCACTATCCTCAAGGAAACAGGTCTAGTCATTTGACAAATAATTGTACAGTAAATCTAATAGCACAGTTGGCTTTAAAAAATTCTAGGCATAGAAGTGAAGTTGACAAGTAAAACATAATCTCTTTCAAACTCCAAGGTCATCATTATTTATTAAAAAATTATATGGGCCAGTTCTGCAGTGACTCCAGCCTACTATTTATAGACTGACTGCAGAGTTTATTTGGGCTATTTAAACATGTGCACTTCTCTTGTGTGTTTCAATCACAAAAACTCTTCTACCTCTTTTAGACACCCAGACACTCCAAAGGACCACATATCCTTTATAGGAATCCAAGATCAGTGAGTCATAAATACCATAGGGCATTTTTGAAATCTCTTGACTCATTTCTCTCAACTCTTTCTCACTATTCCCACCTAACTCAAAACTCTTGGCTCCACCACCCACCAGCAGACCAAAATCAGCCATGGGACCCCTATCCCATGCAGTCAGCTACTCCAGAACCTCTCAGGCCTACCCACCAGCATGTAAGTACAAGGCCTGAATCACAGATCCCCAGAGCCAGCCATCCTGGGACATGGCCCTGCCTATGAGCAAGCTGGCAGCAGCCCCAGGACTTCCTAGATCATGCAGGAAGCCACACAAAGACCTAGCAGTGGCTGGCCACTTCCACAGGAGGCATAATATGGCAGGTAAACAGATCAAAGACCAGCCTTACCTACCAGCATGCCCACAGTTGTGGGCCCCAAAACAACAAAATGGTCCTGAATGGCCACATAGGGGCATCCCTAGATCATATAGCTCTGGTGACAAAAAGAAAGTGTGCTGTTGGGCCCATATGACATCTCCTGAATAATGCCACTTCTCCAAGATGGGAAATGTAACCAACCTACCTCTCACATACAAATAAGCATAAAGAATTAGGCAAAATGAGGCAACAAAGGAATATTTTTCCAAAAAAAAGGAACAAGATAAAATCCTAGAAGAACTAAGCAAAATGGAGATAACCAATCTACCTGGAAAAGAATTCAAGGTAATGATCATAAAGATGTACAACAAGCTAAGGAGGAGAATAGGTGAACATACTAAGAAGTTTAACAAGGAGTTAGAAAATATAAAGAAGAACCAAACAGAGCTGAATAATACAATAATGGAAATAAAAAATACACTAGAAGGCATAAACAGTAGATTAGATGATACAGAGGAATAAATCAGTGAACTACAAGACAGAGTAGTGGAAATCCCCCAGGCAGAACAGAAAAAAGAATGTTTTTAAATGAGGACAGTTTAAGAGACCTTTGGGACAACATTAAGTACGTTAACATTTGCATTAGGGTTCCCAGAGAAGAAGAGACAAAAAAGAGGCAATAATAGCTGAAAACTTCCCTAACCTAGGAAAAGAAACAGACATCCAGGTCCAGGAAGCACAGAGAGTCCAAAACAGGATCAACACAAAGAGATTCACACCAAGATTGTAATTAAAATGGCAAAGCATAATGAGAGAATATTAAAAGCATTAAGAGAAAAGCAACTAGTTATGTAGAGCAGAACTTCCAAAGGACTGTCAGCTGACTTTTCATCAGAAATTTGCAGGCAAGAAGGGAGTGGCACATCATTCAAAGTGATGAAAGGAAAAAACCCACAACCAAGATACTACTTATCAAGGCTATCATTTAGATCTGAAAGAGAAATAATGTGTTACAGACAAGCAAAAGCTAAAAGAGTGCAGCACTACTAACTGGCTTTACACAAAATGGTTAAAGGGACTTCTCTAAGCAGAAAAGAAAAGACTACAATTACAAATATGAAAATTACAAAAGGAAAAATCTCACTGGTTGGCACAAATATACAGTAAAGGTAGTAAATCACTCACTTATAAAGCCAGTTAAAATATAGGAAAGTTAAAATATAAAAGTAGTAAAATCATCCATATCCATAATAAGTTGTTAAGGGATACACAAAACAAAAAGATGTAAAATATGATCAAAAACATTAAATGTTGGCAGAAGACAGAGTAAAATGCAGGGGTGTTAGAATGCATTTGAATTTAAGAGATCATCAACTTAAAATAATTATATATACATATATACATACATTTAAACATACATACATGCACTCACACCTCATGGTAACCACAAAACAATGGTTATATGGAACATTTGATCCAAAACTAGCAGAATACACATTTTTTTCACATGTACATGGAACATTCTCCAGGTCAGATCACATGCTAGGCCACAAAACAAATCTCAGTAAATTTAAGAAGACAGAAATCATATCAAGCATCATTTCCAATAACAACATTGTGAGACAGAAATCAACCATAAGAAAAAAATTTTTCAAAGAACAAACACAGAAAGGCTGAACAATATGCTATTAAAGAACCAATGAATCACTGAAGAAATCAAAGATAAAATTTAAAAATACTTGGAAACAAATGAAAATGGAAATGTAATGATCCCAAATCTATGGGATGCAGTAAGAGCAGTTCCAAGAGGAGAGATTATAGCATTACATGCCTACCTCAGGAAACAAGAAAAATCCCAAATAAATGACCTAAGCTTACATCTAAGTAATTAGAAAATAATTAGAACAACCAAAACCTACGGCTAGTAGAAGGAAATAAATAATAAAGATAAGATTAGAAAAAAAAAATGAAATAGAGACTTAAAAAATAGAAACGATCGATGAACTAAGAGCTGATTGTTTGAAAGACAAATAAAATTGATAAAACTTTTGCCAGACTCATCAAGAAATAGAAAGGGAGGGCCCAAACTTTTTTTAAAAATCAGAAATGAAAAAAGTTACAGTCAACACCACAGAAATACAAAGGATCATAAGAGATGACAATGAACAATTATAGCCCAACAAATTGGACAACCTATAAGATAAATTCTTAAATACATATAATCTCCCAATACTGAATCAGGAAGGAACAGAAAACCTGAATGAACCAATTACCATGAATAAATTAAATCAGTAATTCAAAAAACTCCCAATAAATAGAAGTCTATGACCAGAGAGCTTCACAGGTGAATTCTACAAACATTTAAAGAAGAGTTAATGCCTATTCTTCTTAAACTATTCCACCCAAAAGTGGGGGAAAGTTTCCAAACTCATTCTCAAGGCCAGCATCAGCCTGATACAAAAACATCAAGAGAAAATACAGGCCAATATCCCTGATGAACATAGTACATAAATCCTCAATAAAATATTAACAAACCAAATTCAAAAATACATTAAAAAGACCATACATCATGGTAGAGTGGGATTTATCTCAGGGATGCAAGGATGGTTCAATGTTCATCAATTAGTCAATGTGGTACACCACATTAACAAACTGAAGAATAAAAATCATCTGATCATCTCAAAAGATGTTGGAAAAGCTTCTGACAAAATTCAACATTGATTCATGTAAAAACTGTCAACAAAAGTGGATACAGAGGGAACATACCTCAACATAATAAAGCCCATATATGATAAACCTACAACTAACATCACAATGAACAGTGAAAAGTTGAAAGCATTTCCTCTAAGATCAAGAACAAGACAAGGGTGCCCACTCTTGTCACTTTTATTCAACATAGTATTGGAAGTCCCTAGCCACAGGAGACAAGAAAAGAAATACAAGGAATCCAAATGGAAAAGAAGTTAAACCGTCACTGTTTGCAGATGACCCCATACTACATATAGAAAATTCTAAAGATATAACCAAAAAGCAATTAGAACTAATATGTGAATTCACAAAGTTGCAGGAAACAAAAATAAAAATTTACAGAAATCTGTTGCATTTTTATACAATAACAATGAACTATCAAAAAGAGAAATTAAGAAAAAAATCCCATTTACAATTGCACCAAAAAGAATAAAATATCCAGGAATAAATCTAACTAAGGAGGTAAAAGACTTGTACTTGGAAAACTGTAAGACGTTTTTGAAATGTCTTGAAATGAAAGAAATTAAAGATAACACAAACAATGGAAAGACATACCATGTTCATGGATTTGAAGAATTAATATTGTTAGAATGACCATACTACTACCTACAGCAATCTATGGATTCACTGCAAACCCTGTCAAAATACCAATGGCATTTTTCAAAGAACTAAAACAAATAATTCTAAAATTTGTATAGAACCATAAAAGACTGCAAATAGCCAAAACAAACTTAAGAATGAAGAACAAAGATGAAGGTATCATGTTTCCTTCAAACTATACTACCAATCTACAGTAATCAAAATAATATGGTACTGGCATAAAAAACAGACACATAGATCAATGGAACAGAATAGAGGGCCCAGAAATGAACCCACACTTATATAGGCAATTAATCTACAACAAAGGTGACAAAAATATACAATGGGGAAAATAAAGCCTCTTCAATAAATGGTATTGGGAAAACTGGATAGCAACACGCAAAAGAATCTAACTGGACTACTCTCTCATACAATATTCAAAAAATAAACTCAAAATGGATTAAAGACTTAAACGTAAGTCCTGAAACCATAAAACTTTCAGAAGAAAACACAGTATGCTCTTTGACATTGGTCTTAGTAATATGTTTTTGGCTCTGTCATTGAGGCAAGGGAAACAAAAGCAAAAATAAACAAACTGGACTACATCAAACTAAAAAGCTTTTGCACAGTGAAGGAAACTATCAAAAAAATGAAAAGGCCACCTACTGAATGGGGGAAGATATTTGCAAATGATATATATGATAAGGGGTTACTATCCTAAATATATAAAGAATTCATACAACTCAAACATCAAAAGCACAAACAACCAGATTAAAAAAATGGGCAGAGGATCTGAACAGACATTTTTCCAAAGAATACATACAAATGGCCAACAGGCACATGAAAAGATGCTCAACATTGCTACAAATCAAAACCACATGAGATATCACCTCACATCTTTCAGACTGGTTATTATCAAAAATACAGCAAATAACAAGTATTGGGGAGGATATGATGAAAAGCAAACTCTCATGCGCTGTTGGTAGGAATGTAAATTGGTGCAATCACTATGGATAACAGTATTGATGATACTCAAAAATTAAAAATAGAATTACCATACAATCCAACAATTTCACTTCTCAGTATTTTTCCAAAAAACAAAAACACTAATTCAAAAACATATATTCACCCCTATGTTCATGGCAGCATTATTCACAATAGCCAAACTATAGGAGCAACCTAAGTGTCCATTAGTACGTGAGTGGATAAAGAAGATGTAGTGTGTGTGTGTGTGTGTGTGTGTGTGTGTGTGTGTGTGTGTGTGTAAAATAAAACAAATGAACAAAGTAACAAAACAGAAACTGAGTCACAGATACAGTGAACAAACAGGTGGTTGCCAGAGGAGAGAGGGGTGGGGGGAAATGAGTGAAATAGGTGAGGGAGATTAAGAGGTACAAACTTCCAGTAACAAAATAAATGAGTCACAGGGATAAAATGTACAGAGTGGAGAATATAGTCAATAACAATGTAATATCTTTATATGGTGACAGATGGTAACAAGACTTATCCTGGTGATAATTTTGTAATGTATAGAAATAACAAACCACTATATTGTACACCAGGAAATATCATGGTGTTGTAGGTCATTTATAATTCAAAAAAAAATCAAAGAAACAAACACACTCATGGAAAAAGAGATTAGATTTGTAGTTACCAGAGACCAGGGGAGAAGATAGGGGAATTGGAACAAGGTGTTCAAAAGGTACAAACTCCCACTTCTAAAATAAATAAATACTAGGGATATAATGTACAACATGATTAATATAATTTACAATGCTGAATGTTGTACATGAAAGTTGTTAAGAGAGTAAGTCCTAAGAGTTCTCATCACAAGGGAAAAATACTTTTTTTCTTTTTCGTTTTGTTTCTATATGAGATGATGGATGTTCATTAAACTTATTGTGGTAATCATTTCAAAATGTACGTACATCGAATCATTATGGTGTACACGTTAAGCTTACACAGTGCTGCGTGTCAATTATATCTCAATAAAACTAAAGAAGAAAATTTAAAATAAATAAATAAAATATAGTTAAAACAAACTCGTGGCTCTACATCCTATCATTAATCTTAATCCTAAGCGTCGGACTGGCATATATCCTAATTTCCATCACAATTGACTTAATTCTTACAGGACACCTGAGCATGAACTTGCCTTCTGGCTTTCCCCTTCTAGAATTAACACCTGTCAGCTTCTTCCAAAATCTAAACCCTGACTTGAATATAGTATAAAACAGAGGTTCTGTTTATACATCTGATGTATTTGTACGCATTCCCAAGGCCTGAGGTTTTTCTCTCTTTTCCTCCAGCCAAAATTTATTTGAACATTATTTTTAAAAGGATTCAGAAAACTGCCTCTTACTCTGTACTTATGTAACCCCCGGCTCACCCAACCTAGAATACCATCATTTGTCTATTTCAGTTTTCAAAGAAGAGCTTAGCTCTTTGTCAAGTATGACAAATCACTGCACTTTGGAATCATCTGTTCTTTGCGTTCTTTCCTACTTAACAGAGGAAACATATTTTGTTCTCCTGTAGTTGATGAACTATTTCTTATTTTTCTATTCCTATATTCCTTATACTATTTCTTGACTTTACCTGACTCTTGCACTCATTTCTACTGAAAAAAACCTGACACTTCTTTAGACAGTACATTTCTCCCACAGATTTCAAATTATTTTATTATTAATACAATAGTTACTTTTCTTGTCCCTTCAGCAAAGAATAGTTCAGGTTGTCCTCAAAGTAGAGGGACACCCTTAGAAAAGGAAAAACTCCAGCTATAAACAAAAAAAAAAAAAGAATTTGTTTTGTTGAAGATCATAGATCTTTCAAGGAACTGAGATTACTAGTAATCTGTAAAGATTAAGGCCAAAGAAACAATAGAAACAAGAAAGAGGAAAAAAACCAAAGTCTCTAGAAAAAAGAAAAAGCCTGTATTTCTTGGATTTTCACCTGAGAAGCAAATGAGCAACCGTTTTAATACATTCACTTATGGACCTTTAGAAGCATCCATCCTCATGCGTGACATCAGAAGCACATAATGAGATTAGTACTTAGAAATTGACATGTGAGTAGGTCAAGTTAGTCACAAGTATATTTTCATTTTGGTTCTCTATTTTTTACCACAGCATTTTACAAGGCAATGTGGATAGGTCTCAAGAAAAGGCGGCAGTGAGGGTACTGCCTTGACCTTTTATCTCATTTTCCACCTCCTCTGGAGGTAACCATCGATAAACATGGTGCACATTGCAGTTAGGCATACAAGTAAACAGAAATTCTATTGGAATAGTAGAGAGAGAGAAGAAATTGAAATCCATCTCAATTTCTAGAATTTTCAGAAGATCTTTCAAGAGGTTTTCTTAAAAACCTTGCCAGAGTTGCAACATATGTTATAACCACGCCGCTGCCCTGAGGATAACTTGACCAGCAAAGAAAACCAGGCTTTCAGGAAAAGAAGAGCAGGATATGCCTCAAAATCTGGCCTATTCATCAAGGGTCACTTTAATGCCACCTCATTCAGGAAGCTGACCCTGATGATGGCTGCTGATATGATCTCTCCTTCCTTAGAACACGTCTGTAGCACTTTTATGACACTTTAACCACCGGCACCAAAAGCCTAAAGTGTTTGGGTACGTAGAAAGGTCCAAAGTCAAGTGATTCAAATCAGCCAGTCTGGACAAGCCCATAGGGAACTTTTGGAACTGTGCTGCCCCATTATAACATAAAGGCTTGGGACCTTTCCCACTCATCCAAACAATGAAAAGATCCTTAGACCTAGGTAGCCTGTGTGTTTTTAAAAGCTGCTCAAGCAAGACTAGGGGATGAAAATTATTGAAGCAGGGGCTACTATTTTTCATCACAATCAATACTCGACAACTATTTGATATTTATAACTGTTTGCATGAGTTACTTTGATTAAAGAACAAAAACCTCCCCAGGGCTTTCTAATGTATAGCCAAATTTGAAAACTATTCAAATTTGGATATGGTCATTGCCCACAACCCTGGGATACTGCTAACTCTTTCCCAAACTTTCCCAGGGAATAGTTGGTCTGCTTTTATATTCTTTTAATGAGGAACAAATGTTTTTTGTACTGCTGAAGACTAAACAGAATGTCACTTAGGTTTCCCAGTTCATGTAGCCGACTCCATGTACTTTTGACAGTTCTATCATGTGTCCTACAGTTCCTCTGGGAAGTTGGGTGACATAAAACACATTGATGTTTACCACATATGGCTGTAGTGTAACAGGTCTTTATCTACACTGAAATTTTACTAAGAGCAGGATTAATGTCTTTTATCCCTGTATCCCCAGTCTGAAAAGGAGATGCCATGTCATTTTTAATCCTTAATTATTTGATGGGCAAATGAATAATATAAGTTAAGATATAGGAAAGCAGTGATCATTCATTGTATTTCCTTGCATGCTACACAGTACCTAACACAACCAATTTGTTGCTTGTTTAAGGACTATAAGGTACAGATAAAGGCTACTTATTATTTTATATATTTGAAAGGTGACTTAGGAAAGAGGGAGCCCTGCTTAGATCAGAAGTTCTTAAAAAATTTTTGGAATATAGACTGTTTAGGAATCTGATGAAAAAGACATAAGCACCCCAATGTTCACAGCAGCACTATTTACAATATCCACAGCAAAGGAAACCATCAACAAAACATAAAGACAACCTACAGAATGGGAGAAAATATTTGCAAGTGATGTGACCATCAAGGAGTTAATTTGCAAAATATACAAACAACTCATACAACTCAATATTTAAAAAACAAACAACTCAATTAAAAATGGGCATAAGATCTAAACAGACATTTCTCTAAAGAAAACATACATATGGCCAACAGGCACATGAAAAGATGCTCAACATTGCTAATAATTAGAGAATTGCAAATCAAAACCACAATGAGGTATCACCTCACAGCAATCAGAATGACTATAACCAAAAAGCATACAAATAATAAATGCTGGAGAGGGTATGGAGAAAAGGGTACCCTCCTATACTGTTGGTAGGAATGTAAATTGGTGTACCTGCTATGGAAAACAGTATGGAGGTTCCCTAAATAAATAAAAATAGAACTACCAAATAATCCAGCAATCCCACTCCTGGATATAAATCTGGAAAAAATGAAAACTAATTCAAAAAGATACATGCACCCCAATATTCATAGAAGCACTATTTGTAATAGCAAAGACATGGAAACAACCCAAGTGCCCATCAACAGATGACTGGCTTGAGAAAATGTGGTAGATAATATATATAATGGAATGTTACGCAGCCATAAAAAGAATGAAATAATGCCATTTGCAGCAACATGGATGGACCTAGAGAATATAATACTTAGTGAAGTAAATCAGGAAGAGAAAAACAAATACTATATGATATCACTCATATGTGGGAATCTAAAAAATGATACCAGTGAATCCATGTACAAAACAGAAATAGACTCACAGACATCGAAAACAAACCTATGATTATCAAAGGGTAGAGGGAGGGAGGGAGGGAGGGACAAATTAGGAGTCTGAGATTAACAGACACAAACTACTATATATAAAATAGATAAGAAACAGGATTTACTATATAGCACAGGGAATTAATTACATTCAATATCTTATAATAACCTATAATGAAATATAATCTGAATAAAAGAACTGAATTGCTATGCTGTACCCCTGAAACTAACACAACATTGTAGATCAACTATAACTGAATTAAAAAAAAAAAAAAGCACTAGATCAGGTCATCTCAAAGAATTTCTACCTCTAAAAAGATCCACAATCCCAAACAAAGGATGGCCATGCTTGCCAATATCAAGACCCAAGAGGAACTCACAGGCTCGACCAATAGAAACGCGAAAGGCAGTCGCTCCCAAGATAAAGACTTCTCTGACAAAGTTTGGGACTCTCTGGAGGTAAGTGTCTCTGCAGAAAGGTTATTTATGTCCCCGAGCCTAGATCAGCTGTTTGTGCAAGGCTGGTAGAGGAGAAGCATGTTTGCCTCAGGAGTTTATTGCAGGCAAATTATCCCTGGAAAATACTGCTGGGGAAAGTGCTGACCAAACAACATCTATATTTACACAGTTAGATATTCATTAAAGCAGAAAATGCCCACTAAATTTAGCGAGATGCTAAGTACCAGATTCAGGGACAGACCAAGGCAGAAAAGTTGGTTCAAATTTGCCCCCAGTTTGTCCCAGGGCTAAGTTGGGTTCCTTAGCAATAATTTTTCCCAGGTGACCCTTACTGCAAGAATGTCAAAGGTACCTCACAAAAAGCAAATTTTGTTTTTTCCTGTGGAACATAATGAGAAGGTCAGATGGTAGGATTCTGATCAACAACAGTAACCATTACGTCTGAACAGTGAGTTCACTCCTGATAATCCAATGCACTCCAAAGACGACAATCATTTAGTAGCTTGCAGTCTGCATTATTTTGGCATAAAATGTGACTAAATGGCATTCACAAGCCCACTTTGTGAAACAGGAAGTAGTTTTCTTTGTATGAAAAATAGTTGAACTTAGATTGGAGGAAACGCAGAGAAAAGGGAGGCTGGTTTATCTCTAGCATTATAAAAGATAAATTAGGCCCAGGGAGGTAGGTAACTTTGCCAAGGTCATAAAATTAAGTGAGAAAGTTCCAAAACCTAATCTATCAAACCCTTGTTACTCATAATGTGATTCGCAGGGCAGCTGCAGCCACAGCATCTGGTTGCTTGTTGGAAATGCAGAATTTCAGGCCCAAGCCAGAGCTGCTGAAGCTTATTCCAAATTCTAACAAGAGCCACCATGATGTGTATTAATCTATATGATGTGTATGCTTGAAAAGCATTGCACCAAACAAGGTGGCCTCCTCCACGCAGTCATGTTCTTATTGTTATGATGACAGCTTGGGAAGCAGGATCAAGGAAAAGAATATTTATTTGAGAGGAGAAGTGATAGAAATGTATGATTTGGAAAGCTCTAGACACTTTTGGAAGGGTACTGAAAGATAGGAGACAAAATGAATTATGGGAACCTTGGGCAATGAAAGCACCACTATTTTTGAAGCAAACAAGAGAAGATTCTGGAGCTGGGAGAGGAAAAGCAAAAATTGAAGGGAGGGACTAACAGTAAATTTCCCCTTCTTTTCAGGTTCCTCTACAGACCTATCATTAGGAATACAAATGCATTTCAATACTAGCATTCAAGAAAAACTTGTAAGAGAGGTAAATGCCTACTTATTCATAATCCCAGTCATCCCAGAGCACAAATGATCAGCTTTTTCCCAGGACTTGTAACTGATATTTGGAATGATGATCCTATACCTCTTAAAAGAGACTAATTCATCTGCTCTTTGTGTTTAGTGCAATTTCAGTTCTAAATAAGTTTTACTTCATTCCAATTCTTGAAAAACAGATAGTTGATATGCGATGGCTTCATTTGTTTTTAACTAATTAAGATCCTAAAAGCTCAACAAACCCCAGGATTATCCTCAAGGTATGAGGGATCTTAAAGATACAGATGTAATGTCTGAATCCCCCAGATACCTGTTCATTACTGGGTCTGAGAACCAAGAGTGCTTGATACTGGATAGGTACCCTGTAAATATCTGCTGAATGAATGAATAAATCCCTTGCAAGGTATTTTCCTTCCAGCTTCTCCTGAACTGGAAACTCAGAGACCTGTTACTTAGTCAGAAGATATGCTTATTAGATATTCTTTCCTTACACTCTAATAAATCCTACCATCCTGCAATTCATATCCAATCACTTTGGTTCAGAAGGGAACAAATCTGCTTCCTTTTCTACATGACTGCCCTTCGGCTATATGCAATTACAATGCCTTTCCAATCCACACATGTATTACTTTGGAATTATTTTCATCTCTGAACATAATGCATTTGACTCATGATAGATATGAAGTTCATGGTCAATTTTAGCCACAAGTCTTCTATGCCTTCTTCATAACTGCATCAAAAATTGATGGAATTCATATTCAAATCACAATCGAGGAGTTTGGGGGGCTTTGGGTTTCATGATAAACAGTTTCTAGTTGTTCTGTCCACAAGACAATAGGAGCAGAGGGCAAGCATAAATCATCAATGGAAAGTATTCTAAGATACTTATAAAAGGCTGCCCAGCCCATTCACGTCTCCCTTATTCCTCTCCTACTCCTTCAGGCACAGTTATAAAGAACCTCACTGATTCTAATTCCCTGAGTTCAGTTTTCAGAGAGGCATATTATGATTGATTTCACCATGGACTAACAGAAGAGAAAAATCCACTGGGTCTTCCCATTGTGTCAACTTGGTCTCAGTGTGAGGCTTCGTTTATTCTAGCAGACAGGTATTTGACCTTCACAGGTCCTTAAAGCACTTAGCATTCTGCCTAACAACTCCAGCAAAGGCATTTTGCCTGAGGGACCTCAACACTGTGAGAGAAAACAGAATCACAAGTGTGCTCTAGGGGGATTTCAAAACAAGCCTGTGAAAAAGCAGGAGAGGATGAAGGAAGAGAGAGAAAAAGGGCAGGGAGAGTGGGCAGTGGTGAAATCAGGCAGTAATAAAGAGATATGTTGAGAATGAAGGAGGGAGCAAAAGTGGGGAGCTTTTAGAGACTAAGGAAATGGTGAAGGAAAAAGAGGAAAATGGGGAGCTTCAGTCTGAGGACAGATGGAGAGCAATGGTGGCTCCAGCAGAGAGAGGGGAAGGGGGTAGGTGAGTGGAGAAGTCTCTACCATTTCCCAACATGTAATCAATACTGTCAGCATATGAAGAAGTGGAAAAGAAAAACTTTTTAGTCCTAAACAGCATTGACTCTTGGAAGATCAGAAGTCAAGACCCATATAAATCATCTATCTCAGCTTTCATTTGACATGTGAGGAATCAAAGACTTAGAGAATGGAAGTTTCTTATTCAGCTAGCAGCTGGTTGGAACTGGAGCTGAAATAATAAATGCCTCACCCAAAAAGTTCTTTGTTGACAGAATTTATAGTCTTTTACTAGCCTTTTTGAAAATGACAAAAGCTATATGCCAAGCTTTCATAAAAATTCTTTTAGAAAATAAACCATGCCATATGAGTAACTTACTGCTGTTTGGAACCAGATGCTTACCTATAAGTTGTGATAGAGTATGTAGATAAAAAGAACTAGCACCACCATCCCCTTTTCCTATGTCCCTAAGCCTGCAGAATTATCACATCAAATAAGGACTGAAATCAGAGGTGGAAATAGTCCTATAATAAGCAATAATTTCCCCTTCCCTGATCTGAAGTTAGCCAGCTAACCATTAGGCCTTCTAAATATGATGCCTCAGCAGGAATCAGCTAAGGACACTTTTTTTTTTTTCCACCTCAAGATTAGCAGCTCTGCACTATGCTAGGAAATCTCACTCAGTTCTACTCAGTGAAATTGAGGTCGGATGAAATATAAACCTCCTTTCACATATCAAAAAAAAAAAGCATTTTTTAACTAAGTTTAATCACAAGGTTTGATATCAGCATTTCCACACTTAGGTATAGCTCCTGCCCAACTCCTCTGAACAAACACTTCTTTTAATCTAATCTGAAATCTTCAAATGCAGAAATTAAATTCTTCTCTAGCTAGTCAGGCAGAGAAAGGTTGCTGTTGAGACAAGGGGTGAGATAAATATCTTTCTCTTAAGCCATAATCATTTGCAGAATTTCTCACCGAAGAGTTGGGGGTTGGTTTTTATTGACAATGTTGATATAGTGATAAGTAGTGTTTCATGGATTGTTTTTGTAGAAGTTCTTTGCTTCAGTTTAGTGAGTGGAAAGACAAGCACTAATAATCTTCTGGGCCAGAGTGCTGAGACAGGTAAGTAATTTCCCAGAATTGTTAGAACGTTCTAGCCTTACAGGAAGCCATTTTATGTGCAAGGGGATAAATATATGCATGTTTTCTTATGGAAAAAAAGAAAGAAAGAAAGAAAGAAAAGGCTAGAGCAGGCGTGAGCAAACTGTTTCCTGTAACAGGCCACAGGCCGCATAGTAGCTTAGCCTTGAGGTCCCTATACTTGTTATCGCAACTATTTAACTCTGCCATAGTAGCCTGAAAGCAGCCACAATGTATTAACAGATAGGCCTGGCTATGTTCTAATAAAAAATTATTTATAAACACAGACAATGAGCCATCAGTTTGCCTACCCTAGGATGAAGGGTTAGCAACTTCTCAAACTAGATCTCTAGAGACCCACTAGGTAGAAATCATAAAATCTCATGTTTGGAAGGACCTTCACATAAAAATCATATCAACTCTGCATTTACTTACCCAAAGTCAACTTTACATGCTTTAAGTTCAGAAAGAGAGAGAGAGAGAGAGAGAGAAAAAGCAATTTACTACAGACAATTAACCTACCAATCCACTTAGTTTAACCTATGACTAGTGAGGAAGAAAGACCTGAGGTAAGAGGAAAGAAATCACGTTTCCTTAATCATTCACCGTTCCCGATTCTAGCCCCTCTGAAGTTCCTCAGGAATTCCAAAACTCTCCAGAACTTTCATCACATGAGCACCTTGCCCTACAGAGTGATGTTCTAGTTGTAGTGTTTAAAGATACTATTTTACTTTCTTACTACAACTCACAAATTACTTAATCTGGAGCCCAACTAAACAAACAGCAATCATCTCCACAGCTGGAGGGGAAAGGGGAAGCAGTGAACCAGCAGAAGGAGTCTGTGGCTCTCTATAATGGTGTCTTTATGATGGATTTCCAAGGGTTATTGTGACTAATGACCTCAAAATCTATCTCAGCATAAGATAAAATGCCAGTACACCCAGCCCAGCTCTAGTTAATGCTGGAAACCCCTCTGCCACATCCCTACACAGTTCACTGAGCCTATGATGAAATATCTACTACAGTAGGAAGCTAATGACACCTGGAGGTGACACACTCCTTCTCTGAACCACTCCATTAAGAATTTCTTACTGTATAGCACAGGAAAATATATTTAAGATCTTGTAGTAGCTCACAGTGAAAAAGAACATGAAAATGAATATATGTATATTTATGTATGACTGAAACATTGTGCTGTATGTCAGAAATTGACACAACATTGTAAACTGACTATAACTCAATAAAAAAAAAAAAAGAATTTCTTCCTCAGATTGAGCTGAAATATCTATCTCCCCAAAGCTTTGCAGATACTATAGATAATTCCCAAACAGAAAGCAACCATCCCCACTTGGCACCACTGAGATCTATGGCCAGATACAACCACTTTGAAATTTTACTAGTATTATAATGTGGGGTGAGGAAGACTGGGTGGTCCCCACATATGGGGTTGCTCCCTTACCTGTAGGTTTGCAGTACTACTTGGTGCCAAGGGGTAAAGCAAAATGGTGATAGGCAGAGGCTAAAAGAGTTCTGCTTGCTTCAGCTGATGCTATGTCTGAACCATTTATCTATTTGTGCTGCCTGTGAGAACGCACCAATTCAATAGGCTCATATTTGTAACAGCGGATTTCATTTGGATGTCTTAGACATTTAAAATTTAGCCTCTGGAGATCTGGTGTACCGATTTATACAGTAAAACAAAAACTGCTGTGCATTCCACTACTGAATATATGTAGATAAGGAATTGCTCATAATTATCTCAACTTTATTTTTAATAAGAAAAGGAAGCAACAGTGATACCAGTCCCTATGGTATCTATGAAAAGTCCCCTATGCCCTATGAAAAGATGCACTGAGACCAGAATGTGACAACTCTAAGCATAACTAACCTTCCCATGAAGCAAGGTTCTATCATCTTTCACCCTCAAAATTCTCCTCAACTTGCTAGGTATTTTCTGACATCCTGCTGATGGGAAACAGTATCTTTTGTTCCCTAATTCAATTCAAGGATTAGTATGATTAAAATGCAAGCATTCGTAATCCAAGTTCAAATAAGCATTTAAATAGCTGATATGATTCCTGAGACCAGCCTACGGGCCATTAAGGTGAGTAAAGATTAAGATCATACAGGAGCACTCAAATGCATTAGGATAACACAGACGCACTAAATTGGGGCAGTGCAAAGAACACAGAACTGGAAGCATTTTAATGTTTCAAATAAACTTAGACTCATTTACAAACTTGCTTAGGACAAATCGGTAAGAGATGGAAAAGGAAGAAAGGACTTGATCCAGGAAGGGCATTTGGTCACTTGCTGCATGGTCTGGAAAGGTAGCCCAGTTTCTAAAACAGAAGGGACAGTATATGGATCCATTCCACAACCCATCTCAGAGGTGGGTTTCAACACAGACCACTTTGATACCTGTATCAAACCAAACTGCTTACACCTGGCTGGACCAGTGCTTTCTGTGGCCCACAGCTATCCTGAAGCCAGTAACAACAATCATTGATTCTGCCTGGCCACCACTCCTTCAAACAAAACCTCAGAAACTGAACTCCAAAAGTACTGCTGAGTAATGTCACTGTTGAGTAATGTCATGGTTACTCATGGATTCGTGGATAGACAGAAGAAACATTTCTAGAAATCTCTCTAAATCCCTAATCTCTCTCCCTGTCAATTGGTCCAGTTCTGCAGTTTACCTTTTCCCTAAAGACACTTAAAATCCTGTTAATTTGTAATCCCCATCTAACACAATAAAAGCTAGTATATATGGCATGAGCTAAGCAAGAAAAGATCACCAAATCTTCTGCATACCCCAGACAATCTCTCAGGGCCCTATTAGGTTACATCCATAATCAGAGGTAATCCTCAAAACTCTTGTGGGAGGCAGAGAAGTCCAGATCCATCCTCATCTTACAACCAACGAAATTAGAGCTTAGGTTAAGACACTTGCCCAAGGAATCAGATCTGACTTACAATCTAGACAATCCATTCCTTCATTTATTCAACTTGTAAAGTATCAGGCACTGCAGAGGGTGGTAGTGACACAAGTCTAGTTGAGCACTATGACAAGGGCTATGGCGGAAGAAAACATGGAATGGCATGGTACCCAACCTAGACTGAGGAGTCAAAGGATATTTCTCAGAGGCATTGGTGACTCCTGAGCTGGATGTTGTAGAATGTGTGGAAGTATTCAGGTGAAGAAATGGGAAACGGATATTCTAGAGAGAACTGGCAGCATGTGAGAAGGCATGGTATTAGATTCTGGACCTAAATTTAAGTGTTTCTATTCTCCTTCATAAGCTTCACGTAAGATTATCCTAATCCCTGGGAACCTCACCCCACCAAGAACTAGGAAGCTCTCCATCCATCAGTGGAATTTCTCATGACATCCATTCATTTCTTCATTCATCAACATTTAATGAATTATCACTCTATCATGAATAATAAAATAGATACCATTTATTGAGCACCTACTATATGCCAGTCACTTTATATATATACGTTACCTCATTTGATCCTGGCAACACACCTTCAAGACGAGGATCATTATCTCCATTTTACAATCAATAAATAAGGTTCATTGCCATGAAATGAGTTGTTGAAGGTCACACATCTATGAAGTAGCTGAAAGAGAATTCAATCTCTCAGTCTACCTGCCCCTAAACCCTGGATTCTTTTCAGGAATCTACACTACTTCAGTCATCTATTCAAAAAATACTTATCGATTGCCTACTATCTTACTCGTTATCTTGTTAACTGCTTTGGAAAACAGGTCTACAGACTAGAGTTTAAATACAGGAGTTTTTCTAAGAACTGCACTGTGGAAAGGAAAGACAAGGATGCTCATCAAACAACAGCTGGGCAACCACACATTTCTATTCCAGAACACATCAAAAAGACACTCTCCTTTAAACATGGATACAACTTAAGTAAGATCCCCTCTGATAACTGCCTTGGGGTCAGCAAAGAAGGAAGGTCATTGTGAGCTCAGGAAGGGGAAAGAAAACCTATGACATTCAGCAAAGAAGGGGAGATGGACATTTCAGTTTTATGTCGGCAAACTTCAAAAAGGCAATTTTGAAAAGAATACAGGTGACATTCATTCAAAGGGGTGACAGTGTTTTTCTAGGAAAATATTAGGGACCCATCCTCTTCTTCAGACTTTAACTTTCTTCTGTAACTGCTGATATGAAGCATGCTTTTGTGATGAACTTCTTCCTTACTTCTGACAGCTGCTGCCTATGCTGTGTAAGGCACTGTGCTCAGGCTCACAGACAGAGAAGATCCTGCACTATTAATGACATGGGACAAATGTGGTAGGTGCTCACAGTTTCTTCAAGTTGCCCAGCTTCGGAACCCCTTTATGTGTTTGGAGAAATTCCACTTTACAGAGGGGAGGGAGCAAAAGTTCCTCTTCCATAAGAGTTTTTTTTAAAAAATGCTAGAAACTTGCTTTTCCCTACTCCCTTGTCAAAGGCATGTGACCTTCCGAAGGCAAACACTTGACTTAGGAGCTTTTGACGCAAAAGGGAATAAATTAGGGACCACACTTTCCCTCCTGGCAGCAGTAAGTTATAGAAAAATGAAGTTCACACTGAAGAAATATCAACAGCACAGACTGTGACTTCCAAGATTTAGTGGGTGGTGGCAACAGTTTTCTCCTCAGACCAGTTTGAGGGCAAGATTTGGGAATCAGCTTCAAATGTGGTTCCCAGCCTTCACAACAAATCTGTGTGTTCCCCAACATTAATGTAATAAACTCTTTCATGCCTAACCAGCCAGGGTCAGCCACCATTACTTGCAGTTAGGAACTCAAACTAATACCATGGACATTTGCTGGTGTGGTCTGACCAGCATCCCTTAGCCTTTTCTTCTAGGAATATTGAAACATTTAGTTAGGATAACTGACCCCAAATTAAACACAGGATCAAAATCAGTTTGCTCATCACAGAGATTCTCCCCTTCCTTCCCCTTCACAGGTACCCTTTTATAGTTGAACACAAGCTAATCATGGTATACCGTTCCCCTGAATACAGTAATTAGTCCAGGTATGACACACGATTCAAGTAGCTGGGTCCAACAGTTTGACCCAGATTATTTTTTATCTGCAACTAAGAAAGAAAACTTGTACACTGAATACAAGAGTCATCTGGCTTATGAAACATAGAATGTAAAATGGCAATGTGCCACTGCCTTCTTATCAGCATAAAGTAACTTGGTTCTGTACATCTGACATGAGTTCCTGCAGAAGGTAGACTGTCTCTCTCACTTAACAAATAAAGAACTTTTGGCTCAAAGAGGGGGAGAGATATGCACAAAGCTCCACAGCTTTTAGAAACAAGAAGGCAGATTCCCTCTACCTCCTGCCCACCCTCTCTTTCTACCCTCCATCTTACTTTAATTTCACAGTACTAGTTAGTACCTAATCTAATGTTATATGTATTTACTAGAGAAGGCTCAGTGAGGGTGGGAGTTTTCTATTTTGTTCTCCAATGCATCTACAGTACGAAGAACAGTGTCTAGCACTGAGTAGATGCTCAATAAATAGTTTTAAATAAATTAATAAATTGGTTTTTATTAGTTCCCAGTTAACTAAGTGCAAACTTGAGGGATTAATGCTGCTGATTACAAAATGCATGTGTCTTCACATGCAAATATATGCCATCATCACTGAAACATGTTCCAGGCCTTTTATGTCTTTCAAAATTAATCTAGAAAAAAAAGCCCTAGACCCAGTGTAGCCACATCTGAGTATATGAAGCATCCTCCAGTGTCTGGAGACCAACTTCTTACCATTCATCCTACTTGCTATGAAATTAATCAATAATCCCCTTACCCTCAGGTATGCCCACCCCATTTAAGCTCTTGGCTTTCCATTTTATCATGGGGTGTTCAGAGAACATGAGTAGGTCATTTAGCATCGCAGACGTCCCAACCTAGTATCCTCCCTCCCCTAGTGCACCACTAGGCCAGTTTCTCGGGTGTGGTCGTCATGTTCTTTGAGCTGTAGCCCTTCAGGGGAGGGCCCTCTGTCTCTCCTCGCACTCCACAGAGAATCGGCCCTCGACAGTCAGTTGAGGCTGCTTTCAAACTGGCTATTTATCATCCATGAGCTTATGATGGAGTATTTATCAACACTCTGGTCATTTCATGCCATAAGAAGTGATTTGCTCTTTCCCCAAAGTGTTTTTAAATCAATAGTTCTTTTCATAGCTTTATATCGTGGTATTTTACCCTCAGGGTCTCTTTCTCAGAATCATTTTCATCACTGGCAAAGTATGAATTGGAGAACAAGCACTGACTTCTGGAACATCCTGCTGTAACTGGCTCATGGACCCTCTCTCCCTAGATTTCTACCCTCTAATTACCAGGAGGATTTATATTCTGTTTCCTTTATCACCCTGCTTATCTCTCTATACATCTCTATTTATTCCCTTTTCCAGTATGAGGCAATCAGGATTTTAAGTCCCGGCTACACAAGTGAGACAGAGAGGCATCTATTAGTAGTTGCTTCTATCACAACAGATCTAAGCTCTAGAATTGACCACTTCTACCCTGTCACCAAGCTAAAAACTATTTAGCTTTCTGGGCACTAAACCTATAAGGATGATAGTTCTATACTTAGGTCATGCATCCAATACTGTATTCTGCATTTGCACTTTCTGTGTCTGATAGCCCTGCCCAATACCTGGAGCAGAGAAGTTGAACAGATTACAGGAAAGCACTGATTTTACATAAGCTAGTGTTTATGTAAATTATGCTAATTGTTAGACAGCCCATGGGAATTCAATCCAATTGAGTTCAACTCAAGGAGCATCTGCTCTGTGCCAGGCGTTGCACAAGGCATCCTTCACAATTACCAAGAGGCCAAAAACACAATCTCTGCCTTCAAGTAGCTTATTATGATCTTAGGTGCTTACATAAATAATCATAAAGATACAAGGAAAAATGTGTTAAGTTACAGTGAAGGAATACATAAAGGTTTTGAAAGACAGTGAAGAAAAACTGGAAAATGTGGAATGTTTCACAAAGCTGCAAACTCATCATCTTGGACCCCACTGCTGGCACTCTAAAAAAAAAAGTGAAGTTATTGTTTAGCCCAAGTGGGTGAGCTGAAGGGAAAGAATGCCCAATATGGATCAAAAACTTATAAATGTCTGATATAAAGTCACTGGGTATTGAACTAAACAGCAGCCTGGAAAACTCTGTGTACCTCTATGCCAGGAAATAAGCCACCACCTTCCTCCCAGTAGATTTGCCAGGATTTCCAGGTCACTGCACATAGCTCACTGAACAGAAGAGGAACAAAAACACTCAAGCAATACATTCTTTTCTTTTTTTTTTTGGATTTGGCTGAGAGCAAGATGTCTTTTTTTTTAATTGAAGTATAGTCAGTTACAATGTGTCAGTCTCTGATGTAGAGCATAACCTCCCAGTCATACATAGACATACATACATTTGTTTTCATATTCTTTTTCATTAAAGGTTATTACAAGATACTGAATACAGTTCCCTGGCAAGCAACCACTTCTTTCTCCTTGTTTTCATCATACCAGAAAGCAATGTCAGTCTTCTTCCTGTCTTTTTTAGTATTCCTTTTCATGCAAAGTCTCATTATGAGAAAGAAAAAGGGAGGGAGGGAGAGAAGGATGGAGGAGAAAGGAAAGAAAGAAGTTTATAAAGAGTTAAGAAAATGTATCTGGTGACCTATGTATCTCTGGAATATCTATTACATCATCTTCCTTCAAGTTCTTTGGTGACATTTTGGTTTTCCTGTTTTGGCATCCTGGGACACGTTTCTTGGACCCACTTTCTCAGACATTTTTGTAGTCTTTCAGCTGCTTTGTAAGGAAGGAAATTGAGGCCTATGGAACTTATGTATCCTGCTTGAGGTCTAAATTGAAGCAGAGTTGAAACAAGAACCTAGGTTTCCTAACTCCCACCCCATGCTCTTCCAACTCTTCTACTGCACATCATAAATCGGAATCAATATGTATACTTGGGTTTAATCTTATTTCTTAATTTCTAGTATCAGTCTTTCAATAAAAAGCCATCATCCTATATTTTTTCTATGAATTGCCTTCTAAAGAGATGAATGGCCTATATTTTTTCCACGTCTCAGACAATTCTGCCACGAAACACAAACAAGCCAGTACTGAGAATCACCTGTGGGAAGCCAGACAAAAAGTCGGAAAACTGTCAAAATCACTACTTGTTTGATGGATAGCTTGATGGTGGCAGTGACAAGTCAGACAATACACTCTTCCTCATTTCTTCCGCCAGAAGCACAGAAGAAAGGTCAAAGAAGCACGTCGTGGGATTTGGCTTGCACTTTGCTGAGAATGATGAGGCAGTGAGTCTCTCGGTAAGTACTTTTCAGACACAGGGAAGAGGCCAAGCAGGCATCTGCTCATCACTCGCTTCTCTGAAAGCCCAGCATGAAGTCCAGAACTCCAACAATGGAGAACCATAGTCTCGCCCCGTTCTGCCCACAGCCTTTCACAGAAGTATTTAATGTGCTCACAGAGGTTTAAAACTACCTTGGGCACTTAGCAGTGACCATTACCCAACACACAGAGCCTCTACTTTCAAGAAGCTTACAGTGTAGCAGACTATATCCTTTCCCTCAGAACAAGGTGATTTAAGGGAGAGAGGACAGGGAAGGACAGTTGATTTTAAAATGTGCCTGATTTTGTAAAAGAAGAAGACAGTTGGAGGACTTACACTACCTGATTTCATACTTACTATAAAGCGAGTAATCAAGACAGTGTGGCATTGTCATAATGACAGACTATAGGTCAACGGAACAGAACAGAGAATCCAGCAGTAAGCCATCACACATACAGTCAACTGATTTTTGACAAAAGTGAAAATGTGTTTCAATGAAGAAAGGATTGTCTTTTCAACAAATGGTGCTGGAACTGTAGGATATCCACAAGTTAAAAAATGAACCTGAATCCATTCCTCACACTCATACGCAAACAGAACAGCAGCTTTTTCTTCATGGTTTGTAGAAATGATAAGCCCAGAAGCAGACTAGGTCTGACACTGGTTGCAGGGACAACACCTCAATGTTTTTATAAGAGATAAAATAGAAAAGAAGTTTGACAAATCTGAGAAGTATGTGTTCTAAGCCAGTAGCCCAAACTCTGCATTAGCCTCATGAGGATATTTCCGAAGCTCTAACATGAAGATTACTTAGTCCTAAAATGAAAAAACAGAATCTTTACCTCAAGTTCATACTTTAATAAAAGAATTACCCAAACATCCTTAAGGAGAAAAGACACTCTATTTTTAAGTATTGCTGAATGAACACCTTGCTCCATGTGACCCAGTCCCCACCACCACCACCACTACCATGCAGAATTTTGCTGACTCCTATGGATTTTGCCACCATCAGCAGCAAGAAGTATTTGCAGAAGCTCTGCAATCTATTCTGGGATTCTCTAATACACAGGGAAATCCCCTCAACATACAGTTAACATAATGTTGATCAGCACACAGGAGCGGATAAGAAACAGGTCCCCAGAACAGGCAATAAAGCTAAAAGTGAAGGGTAAATTGACTTCAAGGTGTTGGTTAGGTGATAGTTAGATGTGAATTTCATAAATGTACCCAAATGTGCCAAAAAATCCAAGAATCATCTGAATAATGCAGGCTACATGATTTTATCTAAATTAGACCGGACAATTGTGTCAAAAATAAATTAGCAAATTGTTTACTTGCCTGGGCTAAGGAGAATCAAAACATAGATGGGAAAATAGATAACCCAGCCACGTGAGAACTCAAAAAGCAGCACCCTGTTCTGCCTGTGCCAAAGGAGGCTTCACACTTGAACTGAGTCTTTAAAAATGACTGGTGTTGCAGGTAGATGGTCTTGTGACAGGGGAAAGAAACAGAGCTGTGCGCTGGGAAGAACATGCTAAACACACGAAACAGCCTGTTGGAAGGTGAGAGAAGACACAAAGTAAGCTCAGGAGTAAGCATGTTCTTTTGTATATGTGAAACATGAGGTGCCAGATGATGTGACGATAAAGGAGACTGTGGTCAGACCATGCTGTCCTTTTATGCCAGGCTGATGAAAGCACACTTTACCCTTGGAAGCACCTTCAACTGGAGGAGTGATGTTATCAAATGTGTTTTTTAGAAAGATCCTGTCAAAAGCAATATAATGTGTTGCACAGCAAGAATGGAGGCAGGGAGATCAGATAGAAATTTACCTTAAGAAACAGACTTTAAATAGGACAGTGGCAATGCAAGAAAGAGGGAAAGAATGGAAAGCACCTAAATTTAAATCTTGACTTGATCTGAAGTATTTGAAAGACTCAATCCACAATGTTTAGTAATTGATTAGACTTAAGGGACAGAGAAAGAAGAGTTGTCTAAGATGATTCCCAAATTTCTGGCTTGGGGAAACTGAGTGAATGGTGGTGTCAGTACCAAGATTAGAAACACAAGAGGGATGAAGATTCCTCAAAAATACTAAAAATTGACTTACCATATGATCCAGCCATCCCACTCCTCGGCATATATCCAGGGGGAACTCAAATTCAAAAAGATATATGCCCCTCAATGTTCATAGCAGCACTATATACAATAGCCAAAACATAGAAACAATCTAAATGTCCATCGACAGACAACTGAATAAAGAAGTTATGGTATATTTATACAATGCAATATGACCCAGTCATAATAAACAATAAAATAATGTCATTTGCAGGAACATGGGTGGACCTGGAGAATGTCTTTCTAAGTGAAGAAAGCCAGAAAGAAAAATAAAAGTACCATATGATATCATTCATATGTGGAATCTAAAACACACACACACACACACACACACAAATAAACATATTTACAAAATAGAAACAGACTCATAGACGTAGAAAACAAACTTACAGTTACCAGGCAAGTAAGGAGGTGGGAAGGGATAAATTGGGAGTTCAAGATTTGCAGATACCATTACATATAAAATAGATAAATAACAAGTCTCTACTGTATAGCACAGAGAACTATATTCAATATCTTGTAGTAACCTATAATGAAAGAAAATATGAAAAGAAATATATGTATGTATATGTATGACTGAAACATTATGCTGTACACCAGAAATTGACACAACATTGTAAACTGACTATACTTCAATGAAAAAAAAAAAACGGGAGAAGAGGGTTTTAGAAGAAAGATGATAGGCTTGATTTTGGGCACATGGAATCTGTAAAATCTGTAGTATTTACACGTATGTTTTCTAGGTATACAATCAAAAACAGGACCTAAAAGCCAACCAAGAAGAATGAATAGCAAACTGTACTGAATTGTAGATATTCTTTCAAGCACTTTCCTTATACAATTTATTTAATCCGCCTATAACTCTATAAGATCCGTGCTATTATTATCTGTTTTGCAGATGAGAAAAGTGAGGTGCAGAAAGGGTAAGTGACTTGCCTAAGGTCAGAGCTAAGAGTGGTTTTCACAGATCACTTTCTATCTCAAAAATATCTAGCCAAACTTTTACTCTACAAATGAGAAATTGTTATTTATTCAAACTCACATAACTATCCATTATTAGCCAGGATTAGATCATAGTTGCCCAATCTGGAAATTAAACTTTGGTTCCCTATGTGGTTGGTAAGAATTCTACTACCAGAACATACTTCTCTCTGTGCATTCAAGGAAAAATGAGCTTACTGTTAATTCATTTCTTCATCATAATCATCATCATCATCATCATCATCATCAATAAAATTTTGTTCACTTTAAAGGTTAGAGAATAAAGTTAGAAGAATGAAAATACATTTTATGTAACTGCTGTCCATACCAGAAGGTGTCTTGGGAATTTCTCCACAGAGAAAAATGGTGGAAAACACTGGTGTATCTCCTATTGTGCCTCCATGTAGAGGTGGTCCTCTGACTTAGGCTTGGTAAAAGGATCAGTTTTTAACTTGTGTTTTCCTTATTTTATTTCTATTTTTCATTGGAGATTTTGCTCAAAGGAGCCCCAATTTCCCCACTTCCACTCCCTTCTTCCTTCTTGGTTAGTGCAATTCCACTGCCACCAAGGCTCCCAGCATAAGTACTAGTTACCCTGGGGAACATGGTTATTTAAAAGACTGCTTGAACAACATTCTCAAACTGAAGAAGCAAGAGAAAATACACCCACCTGGGGATTCCACTATATATGAAAATGTTGGATAGAGAGGAAAGGGTGAAAGAAGATATGAGCTAGGTGGTCTGAGTTCCACCATTAGTTTCGGTGTGACCCTGGGCTAGTCATATCAACTCTGCATCCCAGTTGCTTTGTTTGCAAAATGAAGGCATTGGATCAAATGATCTCCAAGTTCCTTACCAGTTTGATAACTCCAAGGTTTTCCAAGAATCCTAGAATCTACCTTATACCTAGGCAAGAAGGGCCCCTGTCGTTGGACCCATATTTTAACGAGTTCCTAGGACTAAAGGAATGAGCATACCCTTGGACCCAGTGCCAAGCATCCAGGAAACTAGAATTCTCTGCTCAAATGACCTTGAGCCCATTCCAGAGAGGCTGCTGTCTGCAGAGGGTGTGAGCTGAGCTTGATCATGCAAACTAAAGTATCCACATGCATGGATGGACACGGAGCTGGTGGAAGGCAGCCCAGGCCACTGACTGGCTGCCTCTGCTACCATATTCTGGCATCAAACTTTGAGGAGTCCAGAACCTAGCCTTCCAAGTCATTACAATATTAATTTATTAGTGTAGGAGGAGAGAATATATTTAATAGCTTGTTAGCCTGATTTACAACTTTTAAATATTTAGACACATAGTGACTGGGCTATCATTTGCATTCTTGCCCTGGCCCTGAATGTGTGAAAGGTTCCTCTAGAGATTCATATGTAAGAGTCCAGGTTTTCAGAGTTCTGTAAGTTTCAGCTAAAACAAGATGTACATAATGACGCAAGATGTGGGTGAGCATGGAATAGATGGGATATGTACACAATAATTTGGAGTCTCCTATGAACTGCCATTTTTCTTCTCTCAAAAATAAAAAATTATACCTATTCTTAACTGCTTTAAGCCCATAGATTGTTCTATAGGCATTTACAAGGCACCAAAAAGCAATTATTTATACATCATAAATCTAACTTTCAAGTACTATCCATTACTAAAGTGTAGAAACAAATCTGGTTATATGATTTTCCCTTTTGTTGCCCCTTTAGCCAGAAGGCAAAGAGAAATTGAGTTCAGAGAATGAAATCTGGGACTTCATATGCTTCCATTAAACCATAAGGAAATCTTAAAGATCCCAGGGAGCTAGAGCAAATTTAATGGGCTTTGTTCTGCCGTGTATCCACCCAGACACTCAGGTTCATATCCTCTCTCCCTCTCCCTCTCTCTCTCATGCTTACTCTCATTCTCTCACTCCTATTCTTGGTGTCACTTTCGCTTTTATAATCTTTTCATGCCTCATATATCAACTCCTAAGTAGAGACAGCTTCTCTTTGAAATTTGGCCTCCATGCCCAACCCTCGCTCTCTAAAGACTCTAACTACTCAAGGATGCTTCCTTTAGTAACTCTTGCTCTCCCCACCTTCTTGCCCATCCCTCTACTCCCAGATTTTCTGTTTTGACTTTTCCTGGCCCATCTCCTATTCCCTGTAAATTTAAATATTTTAAAATATTAATTCATGTTAAAATGTTTATGGCTAATAATGCTGACCCATATCACCCTTTCAAAGTATTGATATTTTAACAGAGGTTTCAATGCCTCACTGGGGGCTTCTCAACTTTAGTATGCCTAAGTCATCGAGAAAGCTTGTTAAAATTCAGATTCCTGAGTCCCAGCCCAGCTTCTAATTCTCCCATGTGGCCAGGGGTCAAGTCCAGGAGTCTGAATGTTCTAAATAACACCTGAAGAGGTCTACAAATGACACATTGAGAAATAGTCACTTATTTCAAAGGAATTATTTTGTAGTGCAAATTTTAGTTACAATGACAGGACAGTGGGAAGATTTTGAGGGGGACCTCAGGTATGCTTTCAGAACACTTCAGTTTACACTAGTAGATAGTAATCATAGTCAACGTTAGTGTCATGCTCCATAGTGAGCAAAACAGACCCAAATCCTTAATATGAGACATTCCTCACAACGCTACAGGTTGATTATATTATCTCCATTCTACACGAGGAAACTGAGGCTCAGAGAGGGTAACTTAGCAACTAATACATTCAGCCGTAGTCATGAGTCTTCAAGTATTCCTTCCGTTACTCCTACTCAGCATTCATTATTCCTCAGGCGACTCTAGGCTTATCCTAGACTGAGGGCTGCAGTAGACACTGGTATTTGCTTGAGGGCTTAACTGTGTGACCTAACACCTTTTTACTATTGGCCAACTGGGAGTAAGGGATTTTTTTGGCCTGGAAATTTGCCTAAACTGCTGTGGAGAATTTCTCCATTCCAGGTACTAGAAGGAATTGTGCTTACATTTAAGGAAACAATTAGAAACTGAAAGTTTGATGTCAGATAACAAAGACAGTTAAATTCACTACAACCCCAATGTATGAAAGTAAGAATGCTTAGTAACATTTAGTGGTATTTTGAAATCTGCACATTCAGATTAAAATAAAACAGTATCACAGCTAAAACAAAAGTAAGTTCATTAAAATCTAATCATGTCCTTCTCCTTTATGTATTAAAATGGAAGCTGTGAGTGATGCCTTTAATTATAGTCCTTATGTTTTAGTTGCTGAGCAGTTTGTTTAAAGTGACAGTATCATTTTCTTATTACATAATTACTCCTACTGAATTTGCAATGTAAACAAATAAGAGACTAATAATTCAGAGACAGAAGTAAAATTGATAGCACTCGTAAGATAATAATCTTAATGTACTCATTGCCAGATTGCTGATTCAGACTTCATTTAGTTTCAGAGTTAATTAATTAGAGTAAAAAGTGTCACAGGCTTACTTCTTTGGCAGGATCTGCACCTAAATAACCCATGGTGTTAAACACACAAAAAAAAAAAAAAGACGCAGGGAAAAAAAATCAGTGCCCATGCTGAAAATCAGTATCAGTATGATCTTCCTATTCTCCTGAAGTCTGCCAATATGATTCAGGATGTCCAAGGCCAATGGGAGGAAGTCAAATGGAAACAGGATTCTCATTAATTAAATAATTGGGAGTTGGTCCACAAAGTAAGAGGCTACCTTATAAGCAGCAAATACCCCATAAAAGGGGCATTAAGGAAAAAATGCAAGAAAGAGTTGATTTCAAGATGATTTTGAAGGTCACTTCAACTTTAATGTTCTGTGATCTCAGATTCAGGTCATAATTAATTAAATTCAATCTCACCTCTCTAGGTATTTACCAAAAAAATTTTCCCCGGTTCAAAATATGCTGGACATTTTCCCATATGCTTTTAAAAACACATTAAAAGCGTTCTGTAAACTTCTCTATGATTTAAAATAAGGAAATTTTTTTTGGTAAAATTTTGTTAGGAACAGACCTATGAAGCAGTCTTATAAAGAAAGAAGTTAAGAGTTTTACATATAATGCTCCTTTTATGTCTATGAATTTCCCTAGAGAAATCATATTGTATGCAGACTTCAGGAGGTAAGGTCCTTGCTTACTGAACAATCCACAGTTGAAGCTTCAAAGAGAACATCTGAGCTTCATATGTACCCCATCTTACTATAAAGACAGATTTTTATATGTTCAAAATGTTCATATGTACACTCAACAACCAATAATGGGTGAATAATGACTTCTAGCTGCAGAAGATGATGGTGGGCTTATTTTATTTTTCATTGTTTCTTTGAATTTAATGACAACTAAAGATGCTGGTGAATTACTTAATGCAAGATACATTATCCTATTCCAGTCCAATAATCACCATGAGAGCTTCCATGTCTTCTGTGCTCAAAAGATAATCTACTGAGAGTCTACAATGTTCCAAGCCTCAGGCCTAGCAGACAGAAATGCCTCTCTTTTACAAACTGGGATAGCACACACAGAAGGTAAATTCCAAAGCCAGTAATAATAAGAATTGGAGCAGTTGAAATTTAACATTTGGAACCAAAACCAACAATAATAATAAGGAATGCCACAAATAATAATGGCAATAAGGATTACAGTGATCATAAATTAATACATCTATCGTAATAAATGCTGCAGTTGTGGAGTTAAAGCATAACTTTATGATAAAATATTAATAAGGAAAGGGAAGGAAAAGTATTTGTACATATACAGATAACCACAAACACGTGCTAAATGCCTTATAATTATGCTGACTTAAATAGGATTTTTCTCGTTCTTATTTATTTAGGAATGTTTTTCCACGAAGAAAGTTGTTCATGGTAGGTGGGACTGAAATGAGGAAGTCTCAAATTCAATTAGGACGGAGCCACACTGGACACACCAGAAGCAGGTATCTTGCCCTAGATGACCAAACTTCCACCTTGACCTCAGATACTTCACTCTTTCTCTTTCCCTTTGGATAGTACCTTTAAGATGACCAAATGTGTCAACATTTGTGATAGGGTAATTTTAAATACACTCAAGATGTTGCAAGTTCTATGTTTGACAAACACTGAGGGAATTTATATCCTTGGCACCAAGACATTAGGACAGTCTGGATCAACCTGGAAGCGCAAGCCTATGGGCATATGTTGTATGTCACAAAATACCGAGATCCCACAAGATGATGATAAGAACCTGAAGATCAACACCTCCAAATGGGGTCAAGGTTGTGTTCAGAGGCTCAGTCCGTACATTGTTTCCTACTCACGTGGGTTGTTACAGTAATGGGGGATAGCTGAACTGGAAGAGAACTATATTATAATAAGCAGGGACACAACCAATATAGTTGATTACATCATATGTTCTTGAAGCCTAGACAAATTCAAATATATGTTACTCAGCAAAAAATAATTAAAATGATGCGAGCAATTCTATCCACCATTTCATTCAATAAATATATGGCCAAGAGTAAGTGGGAAGTGAAATACATTGATCTACTGTTTCTTAACCAATCTCACTTACTTTGTGCTGAAAAATAAGAATGTCCCTATGATTAAGACCAATTTTATTGAGTATTTAGAAGTATTATTTATTATATCCAAGTTTTGTCTTACACACTGAATACAGAAGGTAATTTCTGTGTAAAATGCAAATTAACTATTTAAATTTAACTAAAATTTTCTCCTTGGAGAAAATGCGAGACATTAATTTGTCTGTTCCCATGATGCCAGGAATTCATGAAGTTAGCAAAGTTTCTGAAAATGTAGTGAGCCAAAATCTTCTCTTTCTTCTCTATATTACATTGGTATAATTTTACCTGATTCCAGTAAAAGTTGAGATCAACTCCGAAATTAGACATCTACTGCAAATCACCTTGAAGGTAACAGATGCAAACTAGTATGTTACTGTTACCTTCCAGCAGGACCTGAAGTGTCTACAATGGGATGGTAGACCATGGATCTTCTGAGTTAAGAGTTAAGATTTTGGGTTGTTTGCTTTTTATTTAAGTATAATCAGTTACAATGTGTCAACTTCTGGTGTACAGCATAATGTTTCAATCATGCATATACATACATACATACATTCATTTTCATATTCCTTTTCATTATAGGTTACTACAAGATATTGAATATAGTTCCTTATGCTATACAGAAGAAATTTGTTTTTATTTATGTTATATATAATAGTATTTGCACATCTTGAACTCCCAATTTATCCCTTCCCACTCCCTTTCCCCTCTGGTAACCATAAGTTTGTTTTCTATGTCTGTGAGTCTGTTTCTGTTTCATAGATAAGTTCATTAGTGTCTTCTTTTTTTTTTTCTTTTTTAGATTCCACATGAGGGATATCATATGGTATTCTTTTTTCTCTTTCTGGCTTACTTCATTTAGAATGACAATCTCCAGGTCTATCCATGTTGCTGCAAGTTGCATTATTGTATAATTTTTTTCTGGCTGAGTCAAATTCCATTGTATAAAGGTACCACAGCTTCTTTATCCAGTCCTCTGTCGATGGACATTTAGGTTGCCTCCATGTTTTGGCTATTGTATATAGTGCTACTATGAATATTGGAACACGTATATCTTTTTGAATTTGAGTTCCCTCCAGGTACATGCCCAGGAGTGGGATGGCTGGGTCATATGGCAAGTCTATTTTTAGTCTTTTGTGGATTCTCCATATTGTTTTCCGTAATGGCTGCACCAAACTGCATTCCCACCAACAGTGTAAGAGGGTTCCTTTTTCTCCACACCCTCTCCAGCAGTTATCATTTTGTGGATTCTTTAATTATGGCCATTCTGACTGGTGTGAGGTGATACCTCATTATAGTTTTGATTTGCATTTATCTGATAATTAGCGATATTGAGCATTTTTTAAGTGCCTATTAGCCATTTATATGTCTTAATTGGAAAATTGCTTGTTTAGGTCCAAAAAAGTTAAGTTTTAATGAAACACAGACTATATACCTTTATATCAGGAATCAGCTGAATAAACGTTTGTTAATTCTAAGCCTTATGCTGCAGTGAAACATTGATTTTCCTCTTCAGACCTTTGATTTTTTTTTTCATTCAGAAGACTGTGAGCTTTTTAAGGCCAAGGACTATGTCTTGTTTACTGGTATATAATTTCCAGTGTCTGGTACATTATAGATGCTCAGTGAGTTTTTAATGAATGAATAAATAGAACTGTAGATTTTAAATTAAAGAGGACATAATTTGAAGGAGGTGCTTAATAAATGAAAATCAAAGTTACATTCAACGCAGCAAATGTCAATAATCCCACATCCATACTCACAAACCACCGGTACTATAGCATACGTACATGGAGGAGATAGTGTTTGAGTACGTGTGTAGACAATAATTGAAACTTACTGATTTATTAATAAGAGAGAATGATAGAAATCAATTATTTATTTCTTCTAGTTTTGAATTCAATGTCTACTGGTAGTTTGTCTTAAACTGCCTCTGGACCTCACATTGGCAAAATAATGCTTTAATGTAACAGTATTTTCTGACCACACTTAGACCTTAACATGCACCTC
The DNA here is from genome assembly GCF_009834535.1 of Camelus ferus. NCBI lineage: Eukaryota > Metazoa > Chordata > Mammalia > Artiodactyla > Camelidae > Camelus > Camelus ferus. Next base: position 2,166,511 of record NC_045712.1, on the reverse strand, counting down.
CCTGTGAAATCCCAATGTTGCTATCTTGTACTGACATTGGTCTTGATCCCAAATAATAAAAATTTTTTATGCACATATTTTATCTCTCCAGAAAACCTCACCCAAGGCAGAACTCTGGGCAGTAGGCTTTCAATAAAACATTTGTTTAATCAAAGTACAGTAGGCATACAGTAGGCAGCTGAGATTATGTGTGTAATGGTTAAGAGAGCAGGCTGGGAGACAAACTGCTCAGATCAGATCCTGGACCACCTCTTAGTGTTATTTCGCCATGGGTAATTTGCTTAACCTCTTTGAGCCTCATTTTCTTCATATATAAAACAGGGTTAACAAGGACCAAACCTCAAAAAGTATCTGTGAGGATTAAGTGGGGTCATCCATGTAACGCACTGAGAATAAAACACATGGTATGACCCTATTCTACCAGGAGCTCCTGAAAGTGCTCTGCTTGTGTTAATCTGACGAAACATCACAATTAATATGTTACATATAATTAATGTTATCCATTATTAGTGACTTTTTTTATGTTTGACTGTATGAATTACCATTATTTCACCATTTTAACTTACAAAAACAGCAATTTCAATGATCTGATATTCTATGAGCTTAAGACACATAGGTAATTTGTTCAAGTTAGTTCTATTAAATCAGAAAATGGGAGAATGAGGTAAACCAACTGCACAATCAAATCCAAAACATCAATCCATTAGTAATAGTCTCTGAATTCAATACGCTGAGGTTATATTGTATTTGTATCCCTGGTCTCAGGACAGAGAAAGTCAACTTAAGAGGACTGAAATTGGGAGAGGGAGGAACCCAAGTACCCCCAACTAGCACATTTCTACACTTCTCTGATTATCACCTACAGCCAACTACCCACTAGTCCAGCACAAGGTCAATTTTGTCCATTTGGGCAGAGTTGATGATATCTATGGGAAGTGATTCCTGGGAAAATTCGAGAAGATAGGTATCTTAGAATAAAATGCATAAATTTCCAAACTAGCCGTCATCATCATCCTGGGGTCAGGAATGATATTCCTGTAGGATTCCTGACAAATATGCAAACATGTTACCTGAACAACTCATGCTATGCTCATTTAGTACCCACTAAATAGGGTCTGGGCTTAGCTAACAGACTGCTGATGGGATAGGTGAGTGGTTGCATATGTTGTGATGAAGCAAGTGATGGAAAAGGTTAAATTATACAAGGTAGTAGAAAGAGAACAGGAAGCCTGCATTAAAAACAGGATGTCTAAAAATTAAAGTTGGGAGAATATTAAAAATAAATTACCCAAACTTACCTGGCCTGACACTATGTTCCCAAGCTCTCCTTAATCCTCTATACCCTTTGGGTCAGTGATAACATCTTCCACACTTTCAGCCCTCCCACTTTGCCCCTATTCTTCGGCTGGTCTAAAAATCACACTTCCCTTATACTGAGATTATCTCAAACTGCCTTTTTCTGCCTCATGTAAAGAGACTGCTTTCATCTGAGCAAAATCAATTTTCTTCACCCCTCACTTTGGAATACCTTTTCAAATATATCTCCAGTGGCTGTTGTGCTTAACAACATCAGTGAATTGCACTCCCGTTTAACTATTCCAAACAATCATTGATATCCATTAAGATTCTTAGTCCCACCCTAAAAAAAAGTCCCTGAACTGATTACTTTTTTTTAAATAAAAACCAAATATTCTCTGAGCTTTAAACAGTTTTTAAATGAACTAAGAATCCTTATTGGGAGTTTTTTTTTTTTTAATGAACTGAACACAAGCATTAACACAGGAACAGTTGGACGCTAATCATTTAGCTGGAGAAAACTATATTACATGGCTAATGGAAACACTAGGGAAGCACGGAGGAAATAAGAATTACATGTTGGCAAAAGCAATGTGTCTGCAGGCGGCTCCAAGTTACCAAGTAGGCTTGCAGTACTATAAAGACAACAGAAGCAAAAGGGTTATTATGACATCCTTCCAGCCTCTTAAGGATTTACCATATGAAGCATCTCAGGCCTATGGAGACCAGTAAGGAATAGCTTTGGCATTACTAAGGAAGGCACTGTTAATATAAGCCCCGTTGGCATGTTTAGCAAAAAAGTGACCGATGACAGTAGTAGAAAATCCCCTACATTTATTTGTAGAATACCATACCCATTGACCTCCTTTATTCTTGACAACAACCCTAAGAAATGGGCATTATAAATGAGGTTAAAAGAAGTTAAGGGACTTGCCCATGGTCACATAGATAATAAATGATAAAAGCCAAGTTTTATTCAATATTGCTCAGTGAACTTTTACTGGTTTCTCATCCTATGCAACTCTCTGTGCTAAGCACTGGGGATACCAGAAAATAAGTCAGAGTGCCTGCCTTCAGGGGGTGCACAGCCTGCTACAGACAACAAGGGGTATTCATTCACTCAGCAACTTTTCATTTTTGAGGGTCTTCAATGTGCCCAGTGTGCCTGGGAAATAAGCAAGGTACAAAATGGACATGGTTCCTGCCACCCTGGAACATGCATTCTAGTGAGGTCAGACAACAAGCAATTTAAAGTAAGACAATAAAACAAGGTGATATCATAGAGTTGGGAGGATGGAGGAAACTGTAATGGATCGAGGAAGGCCCCTCTGAACAGATGACATTTTAACCAAGGCTTGACAAGAAACATACCTAAAGATCTTGGCAGCAATATGATGGGAAGGGTGAGACCAGGGAATTAGTTTTTCATCCTAAGGCTACATTTGTATAGCAAGCCAACTCTTCCTTGGAGTGGTTTTGGGGAAAGTTAATAGAGATTATGGGAGAGGGAAAGCAAGCCAAATCCTCCTTCCCACCATACACACACAACAAGCCATACCTTAGTGCAACCTTGAGAAAGAAACAAACCCAGTATGTTTGAGAAACAGAAAGAAATTTACAGAGGCCAGCACCTAGCCAGTGAGAGAGCCTGGTGAAAATGAAGGAGAAATGGACTCTATCACGTAGGTCCTTGCCAGGCAGAATAAGAAGTCTGAATGTTATTTCACTGAAAGTAGAAGCCAGAGGAGGGTTTTAAGCTGGAAGTGGCATGATGTGTTTTACATTGGGAAAGAACTCTGGCCACAGTATGGAGAATGGATTGAAAGACAGCAAGAGTGGAGGCAGTCAGACAAGTTTTGAGGTGAGAGGTGAAAGCTCTGGGACATGTTTAGGCTGCAGGACAAAGGACTTTCTGTTAATTAGATGTGCAAGATGAGGACAAGAGGGAAATCAAGGTGACTTGTAGATTTTTGGATGGAGCAGCTGAGTCACTGATGATGTTATATCAGGATTGGGAAAACAGAGAGAGTAAGTTTAGTGGCAACAAGGGTGAAATCAGTAATTCTGTTAAGGTCTGAGATATGGAAAAAGAATTTAAAATACAACGTGATAACTTCCACTGAGATAAAGGCATATGCTAAATAATGTAAAAAAGAAGAGAGAGATTAACTCTGTAAGAGGAGAGAAGGTCAGGGAAGCTTTCACAGAGGAAGTGAGATTTAGCTTGTACATTTGAAACAATTAAGAAATGAAAAAGATTATGAAAACAAATATATATATATGCTCATGTATGACTGACGCATTGTGATGTACACAGAAATTTACACATTGTAAACTGACTATACATATATATATATATATATATATATATATATATATATATATATACACACACACACACACACAAAATAAATAAAACAATTAAGAAATAACCAGTAAGTGAGAATGGCATTTGAGGCAGAAGGAACATCACATGTGCAAAGGAAGGTACAAAAATAGAGTTGTGCTGAGCTTCACCGATTACACCAGAGCTGTCTCCTGAGGGCAGACTGAGGTTTCTGGGCACAGCAAGGTGGTGATAAAAGTATGAGGTGATAAGTACATGACTAATGTAAAGGAGAAGGCTGAGATTATGAAGACAGAAAGAGTTTTAAATGTAAGATTAAAAGCCCTAAATTCCTGTCCCAGCTCTGCCACTAAATGGCTAGGCAAGCAACTTCACTCCTCTGGGCTTATTTCTTCAAAAAAATAAGAGTGTAAAACTAAGTTAATTCTAAGGCAACCTGTAGATATGGAAATCTACAAAACTGTGGTTAAGAAGATTGAAATGAAGTGGAGGATTTATGTATGTGTGTGAGAGTATAAATAAAAACATAAACATTTTATGTATACATGTATAAATATATATTTTTAACATAGGTGCAAGAGAACTAGTAACCATAGTTTTGTAGATTTCTAGAACAAACGAACAAACATAACAAAACAAATAGATTCATAGATACACAGAAAAAACTAGCGGTTTCCAGATGAGAGCAGGGTAGAGGGATGGGTGGGTGAAACAGGTGACGGGAATTAAGAGGTTCAATTTCCAATTATAAAACAGGTACGTCACAGGGATGTAACATACAACATAGTGAATATAGTCAATAATACTGTAATAATTTTGTGTGGTGACAGATTGTAGCTAGACTCAAAGCGGTGATCATTTTATACTGTATAAAAATATTGAATCACTATCCTGTACACCTGAAGGTAATATAATGTTGTAAGTTAACTATACTTCAATAAAAAAAGAAAAATATATATACTCTATTGTACAATAGAGAACTTATCTGGTCTTGGTTCCTTGCTCCTGAGAGATAACCTCTAAATTCTTGGAATATCCTGAGTGATAGGAGTGACTTGGTTATTTGCATCATACCTGGTTTACACCAATGAGATAACTCAGGATGGGGGCTAGTCAACAGAAACACCAACCATAAGATTAGGGGGCTGAGACTTTGAGCCAGCCTAACCTCCAGAGAGAAGAGAGGGTGCTAAAGTTTGAGTTCAAGCACATGGCCAATGTTTCAATTAATCATGCCTCTGTAATAAAACCCCAATAAAAACTCTGAACACTAACTCTCAGGTAAGCTTCCTGGTTGGTGAACATATCAGTATGTAGGAAGGGTGATGCATTCTGCTTCCCTCCCAGATCTCATCCTAATTGTCTCTTCATTTGCCTGGTTCTGACTGATAGCCTTGGTAATAAAACTATAATCCTAAGTATAGTGCTTTCCTGAATTCTGTGAGTCATTCTAGCAAATTATCAGACCTGAGAGAGTTACAGCAACCCCCAAATTTGTAGCCAGTTGGTCAGAAGTGCAAGTGGTCTGAGGACTTCTGAAATTGTGGCTGGTAGTAGAAGCAAGGGTAGTCTTTTGTGGAATTGTGCCCTTAACTTGTGGAGTACGTGCTAACTCCAGGTAGTTGGCATCAGAATTGCATGGCAGCATTGTAATAACAGAAATTAAATGAGTAAGAGCTACAGTCACGAGGAATAGGGATGCAAAAATAATGTGATAAAAGCAATGGGGTTACTATCCTGAGAAAGAAATCCAAGGCAGCTTTATAAGGATCTCAGAGGCAGCATGGTGTAGTGGTTCAGAACAAAGATTTGAGCCAGATTTGCAGGACTCAAATTCCACCTCCACTCTTTGCCTGCAAGACCATAAGCAAACCACTTAACTATCTGAGCCTCTATTTCCTTATCTGTAAAATGGGGACATCACAAAACCATTATAAGAACTAAGTGAGTTAATTCATAAAAAGTGTTTAAAACAGTATCTGACATATAAGAACACTCAATACGCATCATTAAAATGGACCACATTGCACGCATCTGTCAACACATCAAAGCACAATTCAATGAAAATAGCTTTTTTTTAAAAGATGCTGTCCAGATGTGAAACTCTCTACTAGTTTATCACACACAGCACTCCAATAAAACTTTCTGCGAAGATCATAATGTTCTATATCTGTGCTGTCTAGAATGAAAATCTCTAGGCACATGTGGTTAGTGAGCACTTGAAATATGGGTATTTTGACTGAGGAAATGAATTTTTATTTTATTTAATTTATCTAAATTTAAATAGCCATATGGGACTAGTGGCTACCATATATTGGACAGTGAGGGGTATATTAAACAGCCCACATGCCCTTTAGATGCTCTTTCATCAACAGTATTCCTCACAGCCAAGCTTCTGTCAAGGACAGTGCAAATAAGAATTCAAGTTCACTTAACTCTAAGCCACTTGTTAAAGGCAGAATCATATGTTCAGTGTGCATCCAAGCAAAGAGCAGGTTTAATATTTTGTCAAGAAGCCTACCAGTCAGGCATGAGCCTAGAGAAAAGCCCACTGACTGGGACATAGAGATGGGCCAAGGTAGTATCTGTGGATAAGGATGAGGTTTTCCTCAGAAAACAACCCAGAATTTACTACAATTTATAATGAGAAGAAGCCCCAAAGTTCTACCTATTTTATCAGATTGTAGTGAGAATTAGAAGAGAAAAGACACGTAACTGGTTGGCACATTGCCTTGTACAAAAAAACATTCAATCAATTTTAGCTCTTCTATCATCATTATCAGAATTATTCTTGCTATAAAATATGCCTCTAATAAGTACAGTTGGAGACATTAATAATCTCAATACACTGCCCACGTAATATTGAATTGCATAGTGTGTTATTTACTGATGAACCCTTCAGGATAAGCTAGTGGTAAGTAAATGAGTTGACTTTCTATATAGGGTTTTTAGCTCTTGACCAAGTAAATGCTGGAAGAACTCTGCCAAAACTGATGACTTGGATTTTGAAGTATCTGATTTAAAGTGAAGTAATAAGATTGAAGGGCCATTGTTTGTGGAAGCTACTTTATATCTGAGAAAATAAAACTGTTTCATCAGCATTTAGGCAAACGCTTATCTGTCTGTTCCCTACAGCAGCGAAGCATGAATTTGGCTCATCCATCATCCAGGAGTAATATCAGGTCATTAAGATACACGTTAAGGAGGAGAATCTGAAACATATTGTATTTCGTCTCCCATAAAATTATCTAATCTGTCAAGGAACTTATTCTAATGACCTGGAATCCAGGCAGTTGTGTGACAAGCCTTACATAAGTATCAATAGCTAACAGTCTATATCTAGGGCTTAATCCTTTCCTGTACATAAGCCAAGAGCCAACAGAATGGCAATAAAATCAACATTTTCAAGGTTCCTAAGAACCTTCTGAAATTGGCCTACATCTAGATAGAATCATTCAGGGGTATGAGAAAGCATTTTTGACTAGAATAGTCCTACATATGACTCCGGGTGTTTGTTCACTCCTAGGCAACAGGAGTAACAAGCAGACGAGGATCTAAGCCCATCGTGGAGAGCCGTGCCGAATATTCCAAAGGCAAATGACTTTTACCACTTGCTTTATTTAAACAGAAACTATTACTGGGACTCAGACTCAGGCCTTCAATTTCAAGGCAGTTGATGCTGGGAGTTTTCATCAGCGTTACTTTTTTATGAGCACTAACAAACTAAGAATCCTATGGTTTTCATCTCTGGTGACTTGACTACAAAAAAAGAAACAATGGCAGCTTCAAAGTACAGTTACCACCAGCTCTGAATTGTAATAAGATTAAAAGAAAATAGCACAGTAGCAGAGAGTGGCTGAGAGTGTTCCTTAAGGGTACCACAAACTATACAAAATAATTTCGATCAGTATGAGTTCTATAACAGTAAAAAAAATTAAAAAAAAACTGCATGATCAAATGATGCATAAAATAGAAATATTTTAGGCTACAAGCAGCAGAAGTCATGACTATATTGGCTTAAATAGTAGAAACTTATTTGCCCCCACATAAGGGGAAGTCCAGATGCATACAGTTGTTGGTTTTGGGTTGGTTAACTCCAGAGCCTCTGAATTCCCTTGATATTTCCCTCATGGACCCAGGTTGGCTGCTACATTTTCAACCATTAGGTCACATTCTAGCTTAAAGAAAATAAAAATGAGAAGCAGTGGAATCTATTGAAGGGTCCATTTCTAGACCAAAAGCCTATGACCATAGGCAATTGCAAGGCTTTGCCTGACAGGCCTCATGGTGGAAAGCTGCCCTCCTCACAGCGGACTTGGTTACAGCACAGTTTTCTGGAGAGAGTTATAGTCAAGAACGCAGCCCCCTCCACCCCACCCCACCTGAGCCAGCCGCGCCCATCTGCGTGTCAGTACACACACATCCAGCTGAGGCATCTCCATGCAGAGGCTTGACTGAGGCATTTTCTCCACCTGGAGTCATTACTTCTCTTCTCCTTACCTTTCCCCCTTTCCCTCTGCCAGACCCTCCAGATCAAAAAAAGGCAAGAGCCTTCTGTTCCAGGCTCCTCAGCGATAAAACATTTCCCCGTCTGTACTGAATCCACCTGATCCTTGGCCATTGTTGTTCCATGGGGGAAAGATCGAACACTAAGGAGCCAGTGCCACTTTTTGCCTCTTGCTTGCAGTGTCACAATAAATTAATAAATACTTGACTGTTTAGTTTGGCTCATTGTCCTAAATGACCACCTCAACACCTGGCAGCTTGACACCTGTATCAGAAAAACAAATCTTTCCAGAGACTCTACAGCAGACTTACATCTTACTGGCCTAAACTGAGATACATGTGGGCATTCTAGGTCAACAGTGTCTACAAAGAGAAAAGGGTTGGTCAACCAGCCATCAGTGCCTATCGTAATTTGTAAACAAGTTCTATAGGGAAAATACAGGCTCAAGAGTTCAGAAGAGAGAGAGGTCTGTTCTGGGCTATAAGGAGATGATTTCATAAAGGAGGTTAAACTTTAAACTGTGCTCTAAAAGACAGATAAGGTTTGGAGAGGTGAGGGTATGACAGATGGACAAGACTACAGAAAGTTTTGAGGAAGGAATGAGCTCCTGGGACAGAGAAAGGAACATCCTGCTCTTCTGAAATCAGGAGAAAGAATGTTTTGATTCAGGAAATAGAACAAAGTTGCCCATTAAACGGATGGGGAAGCCGCTTTTACAGGAGAACGTTTACAAAGTCTAGTGCTGGCAAGTAAACCAAAAAATGCCTATAAAACGTACACTATTGTCCAGCCAAACACGTCAATAAACATTTATGCCAAACAAGTGGCCTTAATACATGCAGAGTACACTCTTCTGAAAAAGCAAGTGAAAAATGTCTTGTGCAACAAAAGGAAGAAAGCACTATCCTGCAACAAGCTCTGCTTTAACTCCCACTGAGATCCACAGGGTATCCATTCATGGAACCAAAGCAGCATATGGCACTGAAAACATAAACCTCTGATTTTATAATGAACAAAGTAATCTTTAAATTAAAACATCAAATCAAAATGCTTCTGAATAACAACCAGTTTAGGCTGATGGTTTCTTTATTTTTGTGGGTTTTGGGTTTTTTTAATGTGGAAAGAGAGGGGCACTAGTCAAAGGGTCAAAGGGAAAATATATTCAATAACCACAGCAGATAAGATCAAAGCAAAATTTCTCTACATCCTCTAAAAGGCATGTTTCTCCTTTTCTTTATTAATGGGTGGTGAACGTCTAAACAAATATTGGAAATAAAACCAGTGAATAGGGCTCCTTCATGTGCCTTGTTATACCGGCTATGGAGTAACAGGCAGGTGGACACCAAAACCCCAAGGACCAAGATCTTCCCTGCTATGTCCACGTGAGCAAAACCAGAAGGAAATCTACAGTGAAAGTTCCCCTTCAAGATAGTTCCCAAAAGTCTCATTCTGAAAGTAGATCCTTTTTCTTACGTGACCTCAATTGGTAATTAGATATTTCTGCTTATTAATCTATCCAAGTGACTGCTTCTGAATATTAAAATGTGGGATTCTTTCATCATGCAATCATGCTGGAGACGGAAGGAAATAACAAACTGTAAACGTACAACTGTAACCTCCTAAAAGTGATGAGAACCACAATGGCCTACTGAAAAAGGAGACATTTTAATTAATATGCCTCCCCATGGCTTTGCATTTCTTCGTGTATGCTCAGCTGGAGTAATTAGAGGAAAACCTGAGGGAAGCCTACCCCAGAAGCCTCCCTCGGCCCTCTCCAGCTGAGTCTCACTCTTTGTTGGCAAATGTCTCCACTGAGGAAGAGACTCAGCATGAGCTATAATGTACATCTGCTCTGGGGAATAACCCCTCCCGAGAGCCACCAGGAAGGAGCTTGTTCAAAAAGCAAAGAAATAAAAAAATTAAAACCTTACTCACTTTAGAAGAAGAAACAAGAAGCAACCATTTAAGAAAGACACCTTCCAAGCTGCTATCATCTGATAAAACTTCCGCTTTAGAGAGTTCTCCTTCTTTAACAGCTTTTTAAAGTGTAATTTATAAAAGCATAAATTTCACCCACTTGGAGAATACAGATCAAATGAGTTTTAGTAAATTTACACGATTGTATAACCACCATCCTACTTAAGCTTTGGAACACTCTCATTGACCCTCAAAATTCCCTTGTGTCCATTTGCCACCAACCCCTGCTCCCACTCCCAGCTCCAGGCAACCTGCTTTCTGTCTCTATAGTTTTGCCTTTTCTAGCAATTTCACATAAAGGCAATCATACAGTATATATTCTTCTGTTTGTGCTGCTTCTTTCACTTATGTTTTAAAAGTTCATCCATGTTGTTACATGTATAAGTAGTTCTCCTTTTTATTGCTACATGGTACTGCACTGCCTAAACATACCACATTTTGTTTCTCTATTCCCCAGTTAATGGACATCTAGATTGTTTCCAAATATTTGGAGATACTGTGACTAACATAAACATCTGGATACAAGTCTTTGTGTGAATATACAATTTCATTTCACTAGGACAGATATCTAGAAAAGAAATTTCTGGGTCATGTGGTAAATATATGTTCAACTTTTTAGGAAACTGCTGGCAATTTTTCAAAGTGGACTATATAATTTTCCACTTCCATCAGCAACATATGAAAGTTTTTGTCTCTTTATAACCTCATTAACACTTAGTATTCTCAATCTTTTTTTCTGATTTTATATATTTTAGAGGTGTGTAGTAGATTCTCAATAGGGTTTTAATTTGCATTTCCTAATGACTAATGATGCTGCACACCTTTTACTGTGCTTATTTGCTATTCATAGATCTTTTTTGGTAAAGTATCTATTCAAATTTGCACCCATTTTTTAATTGTGTTGTATGGCTTCAGGTTTTTTATTGTAAGAGATTTTTTTTTCATGATCTAGACACAAGTTCTTTATCAGATACACAATTTGCAAGTATTTTCTCATTCTTTTTACTTGTCTTTGTCTTTTCATTTTCTTAATGCTATCTTTTGCAAACAAATGTTTTATCTTTTGCTGTTCATGTGTTTTGTGTCCTAAGAAATCCAAAGTCACAAATATTTTCTCCCCTGTTTAATGCTAGATGTATGATACCTTTAGCTCTTCTATTTAGTTCTATGATCCATTTTGAGTAAAATTTTGGGTATGATATAAAGTAAAGGCCCAGCGGTTCTTTTGGTTTGGTTTGGTTTGGTTTGGTTTGGTTTGGTTTGGTTTGGTTCGGTTTTGCATAGAGACACCAAATTGTTCTAGCACCATTTGTTGAATAGACTGTCTTACCTCACTGAATTACTTGCAAGTCTGTCAAAATCAAGTGACCATGTGTGGGTTTATTTCTGAACTCTTTATTTTGCTCCATTGATCTATAGTCTATGATGCTATTACCACACTGTCTTGATTATTGTTGCTTCACAGTAAGCTTTGAAAATTAGGTTGGACAAGTACTTCGATATTGTCTTTCTTTTCAAAATTGTTTCAATTATTCTAGGTACTTCAAACTCCCATTTAAATTTTAGGATCAACTTGTCAATTTATACTAAAAAGCCTGCTGGGAATTTGATAGGGATTCTGTTGAATCTATAGATTAATTTGAGAAGGGAATTGCCATTTTAACTAAACTGAGTCTTCCAATCCATGAACATAGTATATCTATCCACTTATTTAGCTCTTCATTAGTTTCTTTCAGCAATGTTTTGTAGTTTTCAGCATACAGCTTTTGCTCTTTTTTGTTAAATTTATGCTTGAGTATTTTATTCTTTTTGATTCCATAGTAAACAATATTATTTTCTTAATTTTATTTTTGGATTGTGAATTGCTAATATGTAGAAAAATAATAATTGATTTTTAGATGTTGATCTTGTAACTTGTGACCTTCCTAAACTTGCTTATTACATATAGTAGCTTGTTGACAGATTCTCTGTTATAAAACATTGTCTATGAATAAAGATAATTTTATTTCTTACTTTACAATCTGTATGTCTTTAACTTCTTATTCTTGCCTTCTTGCACTGAATAGAACCCCCAGTACAATAGTGAATAAAAGAGGCAAGCACAAACATTCTTATCTCTTTTTAAGTCTTAAGGAGAGAAAGCATTCAAGCTTTTAAGCATGGTGTTAGCCATAGCCATTTACTAGGATGAGTACATTCTCATCTATTCCTAATCTGTTGAGAATTTTTATCATGAATGCATGTTGCATATTTTCAAAATATTTTTTGTCTATTGAGATAATCATATGGTTTTTGTCCTTTTTTCTATTAGCATGATTACAACACAAATTGAAGAAAACATAAGAGACCATCTTCATGACCTTTGGATAAGTGAATATTTCTTAAACAGACTACAGAAAACACCAATCATTAAAAAAAAATTGAAAAGTTCAACTTCACTTAAATTAAGACCTTCAGTTCTCCAAAAGACAGTATTAAGAGAATGAAAAGACAACATATAAACTAGAAGGCATTTGTAATATAGATTGTAAATTCTTTATACTCATATATAAAAAATATGATACATGGAGTCATATCCAGAATATATAACAAATTCCTACAAATCAATAAGAAAAGGATAACCCAATTTTTAAAATGAGCAAAAGGTTTGAAAGACACTTCATAAAAGAAAATACCCAAAAGACCAATAAACATATAAACAGGTACTCAATATTATTAGTCATGAGGAAAATACAAATTAAAACCACAATTAAATACCGGTACACCTTCACCAGAATGGCTAAAATTATCAAGACTGATAACACACCAAGTCTTAGTGGGGATGTGGAGCAACTTAAATTCCCATACGTTGCCATTACCAATTGTTATGTAAGTGATATAACCACTTTGGAAAAACTGTTGTATCTACTAAAGTTAAACATGCACCACCATCTCCAGTCTTGGGTTTATACCCAAGGTAAAAAATGAACACTTATGTCTTCTAAAATACATGTCAAAAATGTTGAGAGCAGCTTTAATCATTATAGCAAAATCGTGAAACGACAAAAATGTTTATCTTCTAGAATACTGATATTAATAAATTGTACATTAATATAAAGAAATATACAGCAACAAAAAAGTATGAACTAATGTTTACATTCAAGAGCATGAACAAATCTCACAGACACAATGTCTAATGAAAAAGCCAGACACAAATGAGCATATACTACGTGATTCCAATTATATGAAGTTCAAGTACTAATCTATGTTATAGGATTCAGTATGATGGTTAATATTGAGTAGGAAGGGGCACGAGAAAATTTTCCAGGAGGCTAGAAGTATTTTTGTTGCTGTTTTTGTTTTGGAAATGTTTTGCAGCATATCTAGGTGGTGATTATATGGGTGTCTATACTCAAAGTTTAACAAGATACAAAATTATCATGTGTGTACTTTACTGTATGTATATTTTACTTCAAAAATATTTAATGATGTTCAACACCACTTATGATAAATGTAAATTAAAACTACCTTGAGATGCCATTTCTCACCTATTAGATGGGGGAAAAAACTCCAAAAGTTATTTATTATGCTCTCTTGGCAAAGCTATGAGGAAGCACAAACTAACATTGTTATTGGGAGTGCAAAATGCTGCAACCCATAGGAAGAACTGCATCTAGCCTTTGACTATCTCACTTCTAGAATTTCATAGACTTACCTGCACAAATACGAAGAGCCATATGTACAAGGTTAATTTTCATGACATTACTTGAAATGGAAAAAGTGTTAGATGACCTAAGTGTCCAGCAATAGAGGACCAGTTGAAAAAATATTTTATATCCATGCAAAGGAATACTTTGGAACTGTAAAAATAAAGTCTTATGTATCAATATGCTCTGAGTGAGATATTATGCAACTGTAAAAAATATAAATGGTTAAAAGGAGAGAGAGAGGAATGCTGGTGTAGTGGTATGAAAAGATCTCCAGAATACATTATTAAGTGCAAAATACAATGTAAAACAATGAATACAGAATACAGTGTTTTGAGTAAAAAAGTAGTAAAATAAGAATAGGTACTTATATTTTCTTCCAAGTATATAATAAAACACTGGAAGTCAATAAAAACAAGCAGCTAACAAAGCTTGTTGACCACAAGGTTGGGTGGCAAGGAAACAAAGTACATGAGAAAAAACTTCAATATCTACATATTTGGAAATAATTCTGAATTTTGAACCATGAACTATTTTTTAAAAATCATGAAAAAACTGAGGTTCATTCACAAGTACTGTTATTAAAATTCAGCAGGGAAAAAATGAAGATTTATACCAGTTGAGAAATTATTTACAGGAGAAATAGAACGTCATATGATTTTCATATGGCCTGATTTGGGGCACCTACTTTCAACTTTACTTTGAAATATTATTTGATCAGAACATTCAGTTGAACATCATGTTGCTTGCTTCATTCAGCATAAAGGTCACTTCTAAGTAAAGAGGGAAAGAAAGAGGGATGGAGTGGGGAGGATTTCATAAGGGCTTGAACTACATCTACATTTTATTTCTTTCAAAAGAAAGCAATACAGGGAAGAATAAACATGTTTGAAGCCAAAATTGCAGAAGACTTTGGCTCATCAAGAAGTAACAATAAAGCCACCTAAGATCACTAAGCTGTGAGTGTTCAGAACAGAGCAAAACCCAGCCTGCATGAGTGCCCTGCTGCTGTGAGTGGGGCCAAGGCCAGGTCATCAAATGTCAGAATTCATGTGAGGGCATCAATTCATAAACAGCCAGAAGCCTATTGTTCTTGTAATTCCTGCAGGCAATGAGCAGTTTCCAAATTGAAAACTAGACCAAGCAACCATGAAGCCTTCAGAGACAACATTTTGTACATATTTCATGATTTCTTTTTAGAGAAATGCACACGGACTAATTACACAAGCTGTTTATTCTCCTCATTAGCCTTTTGGGTTTCAGCATGTGTGGGTTTTCTTAAGCTCTTCTCACTTACTAAACTCAGCCAAATTCGTACTCACAGAGGAAGTCAGATTCCAGCTCTACAGCAGATCTCCAAGCTACCAAAATCCATGGGGTAATCAAAAACAGTCTGTTGGCTTCTATATGACTTTTTCTTTACTCCTGCAAATAGCTGTAGCAGGATTAATGTCGACAACACACACTCTCCCTACAAGGCTTAGCCTGTTTAGCTGCAGTTACTCTCCTGAGCAAGACCCTTTTTGTCATTTGGTAAAGGTGAAGGGAACAGAGGGTGGACAGAACAGACTATTAATATAAATAAATAACTTATATTATTCAACAATTTCCAAATTTCAAAGCATTGTCACATACTTGATCCTTATAACTTAATGAGGAGGCAGGGCATTTTACATTCCCATCTCACAGATGGGGAAAGCTGAGGCTTAGGGAAGTCAAGCGGCTAGCTAAAAAGTTATACAGCTCCTAAACAGGTGGAACCTATGGTCGTATCTTTTGACCTTATTCCAGAGTCCCACTATGCCAGATGCCTGGCTCAAGCTAAAAAATTGGTGGCGTGAATTTTGCAAATTCCTTTCCATCCATAAGATGCAAATTCTCCCATCATCATGGTTGCCAATTTATCTACTTCCTATAAATATCCTGGAGACCAGTATCCCCAAACCTCTCTTTGGCTCTCTTCACCTGCACTAGATCTGAATTTCCACCATTAAAGGACACTCCTCTGGCTATAGAGCTAGACTGTACCAGATAAGCAAATTTTTCTCAGTATTGTTCCTGAGGGTACCTGCATCAAAAATACATGAAAAAATATAAATTCTTGGGCATCATACTAAATCCATGGAATCAGATTTTCTTGGGGGTTTGTTTAGGAATTTGAATTTTTATCAAGCTCCCCCATGTGCTGTTAAGAGCTTTAAAGTTGAGAGCCTCTGCTTTCAGCAATGAAAAGCCTAAGATGTTCTGAGCCAGAGACTAGAATTCTCAAAGGATTATTTTAAGAAGATAACCTCGGAAGCAATGTTTAGCATGTGCTAGAGTGAAAAGAGACTGGAGTCTAGGAGTCTAAGATTACTGCAGTAGACCACTTTGAGGAGCAGGATGGGAGGGAAGGGTAAATATGGGAACAGAAAGAAAAATTGTAAGGAATGTCACAAAAGTCACTATAATTTCCTCTCTTTGTCTTCTACAAAACATCTATTTCGTAGAAGAGCTCCATTGCCCATTACTAAGGGGCCACATTGATTGTGTGAGCATATTCCATTGTGCCACAGTTCAGCTTCTCTCCCTCTGTTTGCTACACTTCATACAAGGGGATTTAGTTACAGTTCATGCAAGATGGCTTTACTGCTCTCCTGTGACTAAAACTGAGCTCCTTTGCTAAATTCATTTAGATTTGAAGAAAAGGCAGTGACCTTCCATTATTGATGCCCAAAGCATTTCAAATTCATTTTTAAAACTACAACCCTCCGCACTTTTTGTGTAGGCTGAAGACTTTCAAGAGCATATCGCTTTACAAATCATTTTGTGTGACTCACAATTTATTTTGTTCCCTAGGAGTTGAAACCACAGAATGCATTACCTAGGAAGACTCTCATTTCCATTTGTTTCTTTTATCCTTTGTCCTCACCTACGCTTTCCTCTCTCTTGCCATCTTTCTATCTCTATATAAAACACATGCAAATGGTGGTCATGACCTATTCTTGGATTTTTTAAGTTTTTGCCTTTCTCATAGCAGATAGAAACCACATGAGCCTGGAACTCAAAACACCTTCTAGTTCCAGTTTTCCCACTGACTTGCTATAGGACCTTGAGTAATTTAACTCACCCTTCTAGAGCTCAGCTTCTTCACCTGTAAAATGAGAAGACTGCACTAGTGGGTGTCCAAGGTCCATTCAATCCAATAGTCTACATTCGAAGTAGATCTCTCTGGATCCCAGCAACATGAAAGTTTAAAATCTTCAGATCCAAATTACTCGTTGGTTCATTTGAGTTCAGAGCGTTTAAACTGTCTCTATAAATGTGTGCTAGAGTCTTCCACTACAGCAGTGGAGCTATAATAAAGTTGGTTTAGATACTTAACTGTCTGCCCACACATATTTCTCACTGCAACTTCTTTAATCGGATCTAGCAAAACCAGATAAGGGAAAGGAATCTTAGTGAAATAAGCAGTCATCTTAGCATCTGATCACACCAGAGTAGAGCTGCATGCCTTTTATTCACCAGAAGTCTCTCCATGGATAATTTTCCATCACCTTCCTCCTCCCACCATCACACTCACCAAGAAACATGTGCTGATGCCAGGGACACACATGGCATGCACCAGCAGCACTAAGATGAACAAGACGTGTTCCTTGCCTTGCTAGAGCCAGCTAGAGAGATAAGGACAGTGAGAGAAGGTGGTGATTTAAGCTGTCATGAATCTTAATGGTCAAAATTCAATTTTTCATCAAGTTAAAAGCAGTAATTAGTTTTGGTTCAGCTTGATTTGAATTTCTTCATTTTGTTGCTTTGGCTTTTTAAAAAAGGCAATGAGGTATTAACCATATATATACAAAGAATCCTAACCTGATGTCCATAGTTCTGAAATCCTAGTCCCATTTCCCAGTGATTAGACAGCATTCTTATTATCTCCCCATTCAAGGTCCACCACAATATGGACCTACCAGTCACTCATTCATTCATTCATTCATTTAATAAATATTTACTAATTGCTTATTATGTGCCAGGCACTGTGCAAAGAGCTAGGAATAATCTGGTGAACGGGAAAGACTCAGTTTCTCCCTTTATGGCGTTTAAAATCTATGGGGGGAGGGTGGGTGAAAAATATTAATCAAATATGTATAGGAATAAAATATAATGTATATTATACATATCTTTTACATATATACACATATTTGGAAAAAAGTCAGTAAGTATATACACATACACACACAAACACACACTCAAATGTTAATGGTAGTAATTGGCAGGGGGTAATAATATGTGCTTTTTTTTGCCTTTCTTCCTTATAATGTCTTATATATCCTCTGATTTTTTTTTGCAAGCATTATACTTTCATAATGAGAAAAAAGCCATTTCCATTATAAAAGTTTTATGCATTTAAAGATTTATTGATGTAGAAAAATGTCATATATTGCTAAAAATTAAAGTTGCAAAACAGCATGATAATAAGATTTCATTTTGATTATATAATGCAATAATAACAAACTAGAAAGACATATACCAAAATACTAATAGCAATTACCTCTGGTGAGATAATAGATCATTCTGTCTTTTATGCTCTGTGAAAATTACCCAAGCTTTCTACATTAAGCAAGTAGTAACTTTTATTTACTTTATCCTTGGAATCTCACCTCCTCTGGGAAGTCTTTTCTGACCATCACCACCCTCAGCCCACATTATCTCCATCTGCTGAATGCCTAGAAAACTTGTTGAATCTGTTGCCACTTGAACACCAAGCACAAGCTGCTGTTTATAATTATTTTCCTTGTGAGGGAGGTACCAGGTATTTGATTGCTTTCACTCACACTAGCATGTGATCATGGTCAGTGAATACTGGGAGCGTCACTGATTATCTCAAGCCCTAGCAGGACACATTGCCACCAGTGTTTAGGGTTGGGTTGTGAGTTATGCAGACAGTAGCACTGCCCCGACAGCCCCAGCACCTCCAAGGCGTAGGAACTCATTTCTAAACTGTGAGTTTTTCTGCCTCAACCCATCAAGGTTCACTATGAAAAGGAGAACCAGCAGACAGAACAGAAGGAAAGGCTCATTATTATAGAACATAATTCATTACCCACAGGATTCCTGAGTCACTGCTGCTGAGCAAGGAAAGAGAGATTCAGAGAATCTTGACTCTAGAAGGCAAGTGAGAAGACCAAGTTTACGGATGAAGAAATGAGATACAGAAATAACAAGTGACATGCCCGAGGTCCCCCAACTAGTTGGTGGCAGAGTTGCTCCCCTCATTGCAGGAGCCTGAGAGAGAAATTAAAATATGAAATACTCCACACAGAATAAAGGGACACTAATGGTAAAGGAAAAGTTTCACATTTGCCTCTGATCCTGCATTGCTTAAATCTTTTACAAGGAGACGGCACAGTATTTCTAAGTTCATTATTAAGGCACAAATCTAATGAAAATACACCTTTAAAAATAAAAATATCTGACAAACAGAAAGATTTTTATTCAGAGCATCAGCTCTCTGGACAGATTTCTGGGACTGTTGGTTTGGCTTCTTATCAAATTGATGCCGTACCCACTATCAGCAGAGCCTTGTGGTTAAGAGAATGGACTTCAAGATCAAAAGGGTTCAAGTTTGTATATAAACACTGCTTCTTACTAGCTGAGTGATTTGGGTAAGTTAATTAACCTCCTTGTGCCTCTGTTTCCTCAGCAGGAAAATGCAGATAATAATATTACATGAGTAATCTAGTTACTCTAAGAACTAAACAAGATAATGCATGAAAGTGCTCAGAACAGCGCCTGGAGCAGAGCAGCTGCTCACTTTGCCCAGTAGTTTTTCATCATCACATTCCTTGAGGCTACTGCTCTTACTATCACTATTTCCAGGCTGGTTTTGTGACACATGACAGAAGCCACTTCTCATTCGCTGCCTTATTCAGGTGCCTGTTGCTCCCTGGAATGGCCTCCCTTCCTCCATCTACCCATCAAAACTCTGAATTTTCTTCTACACTCAAGATTCACCATTCCAAAACTATACCTAAATCACTGTCACAAAAAAAAAAAAAATTCTCCTTTTCAAATTATGATAATTTATTGGGACAGTGGCAATATAGTTAAGTAAGATGAGCAAACACAGTGAGAGAACAGGAGGAAGAGGAAAGATCCTGAGCTTTGATGTCAGAAAGCTCTGACGAAAAACTGCTAATCTGCCAACTACCAGCAGTGTGCCCTGGAACAAACAAATCACCTTAAATTCTCTGAGCCTTCGTTTCTTCAGTCTGTTAAATAAGCATCATAATCCCTCCAGCCATTCCTTCTGTCAGGAACAGCCCAATATGAAGAGCATTCAGGATAAAAGCAAGCAAAAAAAAAAAAAAAAAAAACAGGGGGGAAACGGAAAAATCCAAGGGTAGACAAAATGACGGAGAGGGGTGCACCAGGTAGGGCTGATGAAGATGGACAGAACTCAGTTGAAGGGAACAGTGTGGGTACCACATGTCCATCATTAGGAGAAAAGACACTGATAATTCCTAGGGACAGAGGCAGAGGGCTCATATCACAAGATTGGTGAAGATAATAGTTCCTATCAGAAAGCAAAGCAGGTGAACTTGGCATCAGGAAAGACCTGGAAAGGGCAAGAACTTAGCTTTACAAGTAAGTATCAACAGATGACCTAGGTGGTGCTTAGATGTAAGTAGGGACTGCTTCATGTTGAATTCAGCTACCTGATGTCTGAGACATATTAAAATACAATAGCTTTAGGCTCCCTAGCACACTTTCCCCCATCCCTTATTTTTATAACAAATCATGCCATGTGCACCACCACCCCACACTTGACTCACAGATGGCCCAGATCTGGTCAAGCAGAGTATCTTGTTTCTAAGGATGTTTCTAATATATGCAAAATACTTCACAACTAGCACAGCAGGGGCACCACTGGTTAGGAAGAGCTACTGCCATGGAGAAGCAGTGCAACCAGTGTCAGCCCAGCCCACTCCTCTGGGCATATGATGAGTCCAGCAGTGGACCCGTGACCAAGTAGGGCCAAATGAATCCTTCTCTTGGAATGACCTCAGGGAAAAGAAGCAAAGTTTTTAACATTGGGATAGCTAAGATGTGAAGCCTGAGATAAGAGAACAGAATGAAAACAGAAACAGGAAGAAATGAGAGATAAGCAGAGAGAAAACCCCAGTGAAGCTGTGTCCTGATTCTTAAGTTCCTGGCTTCTTTCTTTAATTCCGTGGTCTGCAACATCATCCCTCCTGGTTACCCCAGCCAGTCAGCTCTTTATTTTTCTTAAACTTGTTCAAATTGGGTTTGTCACATATAATCAAGGGCTCTGAGTAAAACTCCTCTGCTCATTGTGGCAAACCTTAGCTGTGCACAAGAAATGACCATGTACCAAATTAACTGCATTAGGAAAACAAGGAATCATTAGAAGGAGAAAGGAGGGAAAGACCTTAAATCTAGGGATTTGCTTGGATGTGAAGAAAGTTCCACTGACGGCCATTTCAACCACTGGTGAGAGTCAACCTTAGAAAATATTTGTTGAAAATTATGCCTAGGAGTCCCCAGGGTATCCCTCTGTGTCACAGCAACCCTGTCCTATGCTAACTTCCTCCCCCAACCCGGGTCTCAGGTGTTCAGTCCACTTCAAGTTAACATGAACCATCTTCTGTGCTACAGTACCACTGTCCCCAGGTCGTTTCCACCAAGCAGATTCCACTGTGACAAGCTATTACTTCCTTAGCATTCCTCAGAAATGGAGGCTCTGTCTTTGCATACAGTAAATACTCAAAGAATGTTTAGGTCAAAAAGGGTACCCACAAATCACAACGCAAAGCTCCTCAGTCTCCAACATGACCAGGCAGGACAGCTCCCTCAGACATCGGCATATAGGCCCAGCATACGTAGATGCAAGCAAATAGCACTGGCTAAGTGTGCCAAATCCCTGGGGACCAGAGTTCAGCTGGCCAAAGCCCATGGGCTTGTCAGACTCATGTCTGGGTGACCCTGATCACCAGCAGTGAGTAGGGAAGATCAGCGAGATGAGGAAAGTCTCAGTACATTCTAAGAAAAATTCCTAAAGTGCAAATATTCAAAACTGTGGAGCTCAGATAAAGCCTATACAGAGAATGCCTTCAGTTAACGCCACCTGTCAGAGTTCATTATAACAGTCAGATGACCACGGTCAGACATCACCAGGTTTACAAAAGCTTGTGGTTTATTATAAGGCTGTGTATAAGCCTTATAATAAGTATAAGGTTAGTCATATAAGTAAGCTTTGGGCCCACCCCAAACAGACAAGGTCCATTCACTTTCCATTTATAAGCAGTAATAGTAGGCATTCAATAAATGTTAGTCATGTGCCAGGCACTGTGCTGTGTGCAATGAATGAGTTAACACTAAAAAAAAAAGCTTAACGCTGTGCTTAGACACTTAGTAAGGTCTTAATAAGTGTCTGTTACCATCATCATCATTTTTAGTCTTCATAGCACTTCCATGACTATTTATTATGGTTATTTTATAGATCAGGAATGGGAGAGATTGAGTGAGTTGTACAAATTTAATTAACAGAGATGCCAGGATTCTAAAACAGAAAACCTGGCTCCAGAGCTCTTAACCATTACACACTCAAAAGGAGTTTCAAAAAACCCAGAGAACTTGTTAAAACAGATTTCTGGATCCCATCCCCAGAGTTTCTGATTCAGGAGGTGTGGGGTAGGGCCTGAGAATTTGCATTTCTAGCAACTTCCCTGGTGATGCTGATGCTGCTGGTCTGGGCACCACACTTTAGCAAGCCCTTGCCCTACTCTAGTGCTCAGCTCACGTCCCTACCAATTGCTGAAATGACCAAGTTCTCCAAGAAGCACTCTATAGATCCTTTAGGTATAAAGAAATGGTTACAATATACCTCCCTCTCTCCTTTTCCTACACTCTGATTTCCTTGACTATTTAATTCATTCCACACGTAATTACCAAGCTCCTACTATATGCCAGACAGAAGCAGTGGGAATACAGTCATGAATGCAGCAGAAAGGACGGCCAACCTGGAGGAGTCTGCAGCAGATATTAACCAAATCAACACACAAAGGACACCAAATTTCAAACTGGACAACTGCTATGAAAAAAAGAACTATATTCTATAAGGAAAAAACATAAGGGAGGGAAATGATAGTGGAGATCTGTTGGCTTTTGTCCATCCAGTATGCATTCTTTCCTGTTCCTTCCTCCCATACTCCTCACTCCACCCCATCCCGTTCACGCACACAGGCATGTTCTCTGTGCTATCTTGGGAGAATGCCTCAAACACAGGGCTCTGTGCCCTCCCCCAACCCAAATGCAGCCAGCCCCAGAAAAGAGGGAGTGGTCTCCAGACATGCCTGCCTTCCCCCAGCACATGACAGAGTCAGTCCCCAGATGGGAAGAATGAGTTCAACAGTGAGTCACTGAACTGAGTGGAAGGAGGGACAAAACAGAACCAGAACCTAGGAGGCATTGTTTTTCAGTCCCTAGAACCAGTTATGCCTGAGGCTCTAGATCTACCCCTGGGCTCCCTGGTTCAGAGACCAATGAACCCCTTTTGCTGCCTAATTTTCCTTATTTTATCATAAATCACCATTATAAGTATAGAAAACTAAATTACATTTGACAGCAATGCTTCTTTGAAGAACTAACATTTCAGCTCAGACCTGAAGAATGAGCAAGAGGAGTAGCCGAAGGAAGAGAAGGGGGTTAAGGTTCAAGGCACAGAGAACAAGATACGCGAAGACCCTGAGGTGGGGAAGAGCTTTCTGAAGAAACTAAAAGCAGGAGTGGTGTGAGGGACTAGTGCGGTGGGAGAGGAGGTGGGAGAGGTAGATGGGGTCAGATTATGTAGGCTTTGTGGTAGACTTGGTAAGTCACTTTTACATATTATATGCGACTATAAATCTACACTTAACAGCATGATTTAAACTAAAATCACTTTAGCCAATGTTGATTTTCCTAGACACCTGCTCTAACTTGAAATACAACTAGCCCCACACCAAGCCATTTTACCTTGTCTCCTTGACTCTTTCAATATACACACTTCTACTGCATTCAGCTGCTTCTGGGTCCAAATTCTTCTCATCCTATACTAGAATGAAGTACACACCCTCTGATAGCAGATGGCAGGGGACAGAATACTCAGGAGAACACAGCTGCTCCAATAACTACGTTTATGAACAGTGGCCCCCAAGGGGCAATGAGAGCCAATATCCAACTCTAACTAATAGTGGTCGCCACATTCTCTGATCTGCCCTCACCTTCACACAGTTCTGCTTCATTGCTTCTCTAGATCCGATGTAACAGGAATTTAAGGATGGCAGAAAATGTGCTTACTGATTTCAAATACCTGCTCCCTTATACGTAAAGGATATTCAGTATTATTTCCTCCAGCTTTCCAAGGTCCCAAATCCTGATTTCAAATACCTGCTTCCATATAAGTAAAGGATATTCAGTATTATTTCCTCCAGTTTTCCAAGGTTCCTAGAACCCTGCCGTACCAGTTCTTTTTAATGGACCACTTTGGTTAACAGCACTAGATGCCGCTCACAGCCATTACTACACGTCAGGCACCAGGAGGAGCCCCTCCATCCTCCTCTTCAGAAGCCTATGAGGCGGATGCTACAATTTTCCCCAACTTATAAATAGGGAAATTGAGGCTCTGAAAGGCAAATTTTTATGACAAAGGATGCCTAGCAGGTAAACATGGGAAATAAGAAACAAACCCAGATGCAAAGAGTATGCCCATAACCTCTGTGTTGTGTGAACTTCATCATAAAGAAACCATGCTGATTGGTGTACAAAGCAATTTAGATCAACACAACCACTAGCCTCTAGGAATATAAACTCCAAATGAAACAAGTAAAAGACATACAGAACTATAAATAAAATGTTGGACAAATAAACACACACTATGCGGCCAATTTCTCCCCGCCTGGTCTAAACTTAGGGCTTAGGGGAAGCCCTATGCCTTTCTGCATTCTTCCCTAGTTGTCACGTGGATACGCTGCCCACCCAACCAGTCATCCTCCCTAATAATCTAGCATCTGGCTGCATACATTTTATTCCTGCAAAATCCTCTGGTAAGCTTTCAACAATCCATGTTTCTTTTAAATGTCTACAGCCCCAAAAACCAAGAAGAGAAACCACTACAGCTTGTCTTAGACATGCCATTTCTCCTAAGAATTTCAGCTCTACTCCTTTTTAACTCGGTAAAATGAGGCAAATTGTTTAACCTCTCTGAACCTTAGTTCTTTCATCTGTGAAATTACCTTCTGTATGGAGTTTCTGTGAGGATTACATGAAATAATTCATACATGGCATTTGGCATTTAGCAGTGCTTGGCACATAGTAAATACTTCATAAATTCCAGCTATTATTGGCCATATTAGTATGTATGATCTGCTCCAAGAAATATAATGCATAAAGATAAGAATTTTCATACAGGTAAATTACTTAAAGATTATTAACAATATTAAAAAAAATCTTCCTTTTACAAGTACTTTCCATAGGATTTTTTTCTTTTTTTAGATAGAAAACTTCCTTAGAGCATTACAAATGGGATCTTGTCTGTGCTGTTTCTACTCACAACACTTCTGACAACAAATATGTGGGTTTTTTCCTCTCACTAACCAGTTCTCCAGACAGCAACCAGGTGTCCTACAGTTCAATTCCATTCTGACACACTAACCACCTACAGTTAACACAGACTCCACGGGTTTAAGGCCTCAGTCCCTCAAGTCTGCCCCCATTTCAGGTGCAGTTGCAAGTATTGACTGCCTCAGGAACCCATGGCTGCAAAGGTGAGGGTTCATGCAACACCCGCTTTCAGGTTTGGTAATTTGTTAGAACAGCTCACAGAACTCAGGGAAACACTCTACTTATATATATCAGTTTATAATAAAGGATACAACTCAGGAATAGTCAAATGCAAGAGCTACATGGGGGTGGGTGGATGCAGGGCTTCCAAGGGCACCACTCTCCCAGTACCTCAATATGTTCATCACCCCAGAAGCTCTCCAAACCCTGCTGTTTATGGGGTTTTATGGAAGCTTCATTTCATAGGCATGATTGATTAAACCACT
This sequence comes from Camelus ferus, assembly GCF_009834535.1. Lineage (NCBI taxonomy): Eukaryota > Metazoa > Chordata > Mammalia > Artiodactyla > Camelidae > Camelus > Camelus ferus. The sequence goes on along the minus strand of NC_045712.1, from coordinate 2,140,615 downwards.
GACCATTGGTGACTCACTCAATTTCCAACCCCTCTCCCCCCCCTGGAAGTCAGGGGATGGACTCAAAGTTCCAACCCTCTAATCATACCTTGGTCTTTCTGGTGATTGGCCCCCATCCTTAAGCTATCTGGGGTCCCCAGCCACCAATCATTTTGTTAGGATACAAGACACTCTGATCACTCCACAGATTACAAGGGTTTTAGGAGGTCTGTGCCAGGAACCTGGGACAAAGACCAAATATACACCTCTGAGTCACACTTGGGTACCCAAAAGTTAACTTAGAAAAACCCCCCAAAAATCTGTGGGGTAAGGGGATGTACATTTGAATTATAGGGTTTAAGAACCCTATGTCCACGAAAGATTTCTAGAAGGGATAAGAATATTATCCAAAAGATCTGCCCATTTATATCTCTAGAAATCAAGCCAGCTAACAGATATTCCCAAACAATTCACCTTGCAAGAAAATGACAGATTGCAAAATCTTCTATCCTGGGAGCAACTAGAGAGCTGACCTGTTAATAGCTGGGCACCACCTAGTTTTGAGAGGTGGGAATGAGTTCATTACAAGACACTAAGAAAGAGGAGGATAATGTAACCAACCATACAATATTAGCTAGATCACATAACTTTCAGGGACTTCACTTTCCTTGCTGATGAAATGAGACAGTTGTACACAGATGATTTTTCAGGCCCCTCTTTGCTTTCAAATGCAATAACCCTAGAAAGGCTACCATTGCCTGGGGAAAATAATACAGAGAACTTGTCTCAAATAACACTACTCCTCAAACGGAAACCCTGCTACTTTATTTCAACCTTTCACCCTGTCCCTTACTGTTATCCAAACCAGGTAACAACCTAGTCTGCAAGAAATGAAACCTGAACTGATGATTTTGAGGAACAGGTCACAGGGGTATTTGCCGTCCTGATAGCCCCACTGACAGCCCTTTCCTGCTTTTACATGTATGCAATGATGGATGTCTCTTTCTCTCTTTCTCTCTCTCTCTCTCCCTCCCTCCCTCCATCCCTCCCTCTCTCTCTCTCTCTCTCTCTCTCTCTCTCTCTCTCTCTCTCTCTCTCTCTCTCTCCAGTGTTATTGAAAAATAAACTCTGGGAATGAGATATCCTTTTGAGCAGTCAAGGGCAGTCTAGCCATCACTTAAGAAAACACCATACCTTGATAGCAAATACTTCTTCACCTTGGATAATCACAGCATTTATTGCAGGAGTAAGTCAACAATGCATGCTATTCTCCAGGCAAGGGAGAATCCTGGCAGTAGGAGGTAAACATATGTATGCTTATGGGGATCTGGGATATAAAAATCACCCTACCTTTATGCCACAGTCATAAAGACATTATCAACATTCAGAGTGATCTCATTATAGAGGAATTCATTCCATGTTTTATTAAGCCCACGGAAGATGGGCATTTCTTAATTTGTTGAGTGGCAAGGAGTATAGGTGCTGTTGGAGAGAATTAATTTAATGGGAATGACTGGAACAAGTAACTAAATCTAGCAAGTGCACAATGTAAATTCCTCCCAGTACTTCATTGATAAATGTAAGTGGAACTCATTTTAGGCCAGTGGACGTGGACACATGCATCCGAGTTCTTGATAGTAAGCAATAGAATCGACATGGGCTAACTTAATCAAAACCAAACAAATTATGGGTAGAGAGTGTCACAGAACCAAAAGAAGAAGCCCAGAGGGGCAGGTTTCACACCATGTAGCAGCTAAAGGAATCCCAGGAGCTAGAAGTAGTCAACAAAGCAGTTCTTTGCTGCAGTTGGAGCAGGATGCTACTGCAGCAGCTCCCCGTGATAAATGATGTCCAACTTTATTTTGTTTCCTTAAATCATCCACTCAAGAGAGAGAAAGAATCTGATTGCCAGGGTTAGGTCGCATGTCAGCCTCCTAGGAGCAAAGAGCATAAGGCTCTCTTTTTCAGATTCCACAAAGAGAGACAGGCACCTAGAAATTTACCACCCCAGTAACACCACATGAAATGATAGAGGACAGTTCTCTCAATGGAAATCAAGGTATTATTCAGAAGGAAGAATTTATGCTCACTTGTGGCCAAAAGAAAAAAAGAAGAAGAAAAAGAAAGCTACAAACAACAGCTTGTATGTATGATTATCATTTAAGAAAGTTTTCAAGGTCATATGATATCACAGAGACAATCTCAGGGCGTAGAAGATCTGAAAAGCCAAAAAGTACAATTTCAGGCATGTTCTCACTTCCCCAAGCTGTTGGACATTAAGAAAGAAAGTGATTCAAACATGGTTGTTGTACCTGTACTCAAGACAAGAATGTCCAAGCACTTCGTTGCTGGACCAAACCCCACAAGTTCAGTGAGTTATTGTCCTTACTTCCTTCCTCATCTAACGTAGGGTGAAAAATGCAGGAGATTCCACAGATCTCACCAGGAGTCTCTAACTCTCAAATATAGTTACTTCAGTGTACAGCTGCAGTTATCATAAGCCAGTGGATTTAAGTTAGGCAAATATCTGCACCCTCTCCTGAGCCCAGGTTTTTAACAGTGAATCCAAAGCAAATGATCTGGACTTAGGAAGACTCATCCCCAGATCCAGGCACAAATGGGATGTTTGGCAGCAGCATAGCCTCTGTAGATGAATGAGTAAACACTACACCTTCTGTGGGAGCTCAGCCAGCATTTATTCTGAGATCTGCAGATGGCATCATGAGGGATGTCATTATGACCTATCATGTCAGTGTGAGCTGATGTGCTTCAAAAGCCATCTACTTCAAATCTTTCTACTTCACAGAACAATGAGGAGTAAGTTAAAATAATAAAACTCCTTGTAGGGAGTTATTACCTACGGTGGGTAACTTTCTTATTCTTTATAACCAATTTTCATTTTTTTAATATAAAATGATCACAAGCTGGTCTTCCTATTCCCTGAGGAAGTAGTCAGCTTACATGTTTTCAGTCCGTGATTACTAAACTACAAAGAAGTACCAATTTAATTTGGTGTGTTTTTGAACATCCAGAAAAGGCTACACAATTCTACTAACAGAACATACAACCAGTTTGAATTGTTTAATATAAAGCATGCAATTCAGTAAGTCCTTAACATATCACACTGCAGTTTCAAAAAGTTCAAGTCATAAAAAATGATTTGGGCACAGATGAGCAGACATGAAATGCTGTTATAGAAGTTTCTAGAGAGAGTCTCTGAACCTATATGAGTTAGGTAAGGACATGAGTTATAAAACTGAAATCAATACTAAATAAGCCCCAGACAGAAGGGTATGTGGGAAAAGCTGGGTCCTGCTTTTCCTTTCCCCAAAATAAAAACACCAGAGTTTCCAATGATGTACCAGTAAAGAATTCACTGGACCCAAAGGTGTCCCAAAATTTACCAGATTCTCCCAGGAACTAACTAGATCACTCCTGTCTAACTAATCATAAACATTTTGTTGTTCATCATTGTCTTATATGTACTGAAGCGATTACCTCCTAGCCTAAAGAATTATGGCCATTCTATTATAGTGCCTAAATTGGGAAACTGAATTAACTCTGTAGAGGAAGCACAATGCTAGCCATTTTATGGGTATTTAATTCATACATAGCACCTGAGAGTCAAGAGAGCTGGAATCAAATCCTGATTCTGTTTCTAAAACAAGTCACTTCACTTCTCTGATCCTCTGTTCTCCCCTTTTAAAATTAGAGGTTGGACTGCATGTATAATTTTCATAAGTAAGTATTTCTATTTCATGAATTAAGATTCAGGGAAACTAATCAATTTATCAAAGTTCAAGGGGAGTATTATGTATTACATGTCTTTTCACTTCAAGTAGAAGCAGCAATTGAAAACCTTACCTACAGGTATTAAATGTTTTCCTCCATGTTCCTGCTTTTATTCCTTTTCCTCCCACCGACTCTTTTGTAATACCAAAGCCCTATATAAGTACTGGATGGAATCTTTCCATTTCTCATGCTCATCCAAGTATTCACTCAACAAACATGAATATGAATGCTGGTGTATATTCATATGTGTCCAAAACTCACAGCCCAAGAGGATCAAATGTACAAAAAATTACTGCACAGCATGATATGTGCTCTGATGGAAGAAGTAAAAATATTTCCCTGGGAGCACCTAGGGATGCTACCTATTCCAGACTTTAGTGATTAAGAAAGGGCTCAGGGAGAAAGAAGTAATTAAGTCAGGTTGAGATACTAAAGATGAGAAAGAATTAACAATTAAAGAGGTGCAGGAGGAATAACCCAAAGAAATAACATGTGCTACATTCCAGAAGCAAAAGAGAGCATGGCATAGTAAAGAAAAAGAAAGAAATTCTTGTAGCAAGAGATGAGATTAATGAGGTCTGCAGGCACATGTCATTAAACTGTGTGTGTGTGTGTGTGTGTGTGTGTGTGTGTGTGTGTGTGTGTGTGTTCTTATTGTGATGGCTAATTTTATGTGTTGACTGTGCTAAGAGATCCCCAGAGGCCTGGTAAAACATTATTCTGGTGTATGTCTCTGAGGGTGCCTCAAAAAGAGATTAACATTTGAATCAGTAGACTGAGTAAAGCAGATGGCCCTCATCAACTCTGCTGAGGGTTTAGATAGAAGAAAAGGCAAAGGAATAAAGAATTCACTCTCTCTACTTGAAGTGAGACATCCACCTTCCCCTGCCCTCATTCTCCAATACTGGTTCTCAAACTCTTGTATTTAAACTGAGACTTACACCATCAGGTCCCTGAGTCTCAGGCCTTCACGATCAGACTGAATTACACCTCTATTTCCCTGGTTCTTCATCTTGCAGAGAGCATAACCATGTGAGCCAATTCCTAAAATAAATGTCCTCTTGTATATTTACATATATTCTATTAGCCCTGTCTCTCAGTAGAACCATGACTTATATATGTTAGATGGATTAGATAGATAGATAGATAGACAGACAGACAGACAGACAGATATGGTTTAAGCAGGAAAGTAACACTGATTTAATTGGTATTTTAAAACGATCACTCTGGCTGCAGCACAATGAACAAATTTCAAGACAGTAGCACTGAAGGCAGAGAAACCAGATGGCAAGCAGCTGCAATAATCCAGTTGAGAAACAATGGAGGTCTGGGCAAGGATAACAGTGGCAGAGATAGAGAAAAGTGAATGGAACAACAACAACAACAACAAAAATGTAGCATGGAGCATCAACAGGATGTGATGACCAACTGGATGTGAGGGGATTAAGGAAGTGGAGGAGTCGAGGTTGATTCTCAATTTTCTTGCCTAAGCAATTACTTGATGCCATTCATTATAATGTGGAAGATTAACAAGTCCTGGAGAGAAAGGATAAGCATAGTTTTGAATTTCATAAGGCACCTGTTCAGAAGAGTGATAAAAGACTAAAGATACAGATTTGGGAGTCATCAGCAAACTCAAGGTAAGACCAACTAGGGAGAATACACCAACAAAGAAGAAAATAGAGCCCAGAAGAAAGCTCTCAGGGATAATCCAACAGCAAATGGCTAAATAAACTATTACACAACTCTGTAGAAACTAGGAAAGTACTAAAAACTATAATCAAGAAAAATGTTTTATGATATTCTGTTGCATTTAAAAAGTATACCATAAAACTAAACGTATTACCACTATTTAACTTATATGGGGGCATCCCAGGGCCTCCTTTGGGCAATTTTTACAGAACTTCATGCCTTCGTGTTTCTTATGGCAGTGGAACGCTGGAACAAGAAGCATGGGAATTCCTGCTTGTATCTCCTGGTATTCTTCCATGTGTAAGTATCTCAGATCTTTTTGAACTGACATTGCTAAAGGATAATAGTGCCATCTCCCTCCCTTCTTTTCACTCAGTGCTGCCCTGAATTACTGTATCCTTCCCCCACCACCATGCCTACTTATCTCTGAGGTGGTTTTCATGACAACAGTGAGGTACTGATGAGGAAAGACAGACATACCACCATCTCAAAGTGCACAATACATTAAGATACCAAAATTTAGTTTAAAAGATACAAAGAAAACTCATACGAAAACCATATATCCAGCAAAAATTGTCAGGAGATAATGAATGTGAGCTGAATTCCTCACCTTTCTTAGTACATCAATAGAAACTGTCTAAGCTGAGAACTTGAAGACTAAAGATATAAGCTTCTTACAACTACCAGAAAAACCAAAAAAGAAAAATGAGAAACAGCCAAAGATGGATTTTTTTCCTAATGAGTGAGACTGTACAAAGGGAGAAAGGGGAAAGGAGATTTTTTTTTTAAGAAAGACTATTTTGAGAGTAGTTTTAGTTTCACAGCAAAAATGAGTGGAAAGTTCAAAGAACTACCCTGAACAAGAGTGGTACACTTGCAGCAATCAATGAACCAGCACTGACACACTGTTATCCTCTAAAGTATATTAGGGTTCACTCTTGGGGTTCTATATTCCACATGAATTTGGACAAATGCATATTGACATGTATCCACCACTATAATAACACACAGTGTAGTTTCGCTGCCCTAAAAATCCTCTGTGCTCTGCTTATTCATCCCTCCCTCACCCCATGCCCGGTAAACACTGATCTTTTTACTGCCTCCATAGTATTACCTTTTCCTGAATATCATATATTTGGAATTATATAGTTATGTAGCCTTTTTAGATTGGCTTCTTTTGCTCAGTAACAAGCATTTAAATTTCCTGCATGTTTTTTCATGGCTTAATAGTCATTTATTTTAGTGCTGAATGATATTCCATTGTCTTAATGTACCACAATTAGTTTGTAAATTAACCTACTGAAAGATATCTTGTTTGCCTCCAAATTTGGCAATTATTAATAAAGCTACTATAAATACCCATGGGTAGATTTTTTTAGTGAACATAAGTTTTCAAGTCCTTTGGTAAATACCAAGGAATGCAATTGCTAGATTTTGTAAGAATATTTTAGTTTTGTAAGAAAATGCCAAATTGTCTTCTAACGTGTCTGTACTATTCTGTATTTCCACTAGCAATGAATTAGAGTTGCCATTGCCCCACATCCTTACCAGCATTTGGCATTGTCAATGTTTTCTGCCATCCATGTAGTGGTATTTCATTTTTTTAATTTGTAATTCCCTAAAGACATATCATGTTGAGCGTTTTTTTAGTATGTTTATTTGCCAACTATATATTTTATTTGGTGATATGTCTCTTTAGATCTTTTGCTCATTTTTCAATCAAATTGTTCATTTTTTTACTATTGAGTTTTAAGAATTCTTTGTACATTCTGTATAACAGTTCTTTGTCAGAGATGTCCTTTGGAAACATTTTCTCCCAGTCTGTGGCTTATCTTCTCATTCTCTTGACAATGTCTTTTGCAGAGCAAAAGTTTATAATTTTAATGCAGTCCAGCTTATCAATTATTTTTTTAATGAGTTGTGCCTTTGGTGTTATATTTTAAAAGTCATTGCCATATAAAAATAGATTAAAAAAACAAATTTCTTCTGAATAGCACAGGTAACTACATTCAATATCTTGTAGTAACCTATAATGAAAAAGAATATGAAAATGAATACATGTATGTATATGTATGACAGAAACATTATGCTGTACACCATAAAATATACACATTGTAACTGAGTATACTTCAATAAAATAAAAATAAAGTCATTGCCAAACCCATGGTCATCTAGGTTTTCTCTTATGTTATCATCCAGAAGGTTTTTAGTTTTGCATTTTACATATAGGTCTATGACTCATTTTGAGTTAATTTTATAAGGTTAAAAACTGTTTTTAATTTTTATCTTGAACCTATTGGTACTATTTTATTTTTGTTTCCAACTGCATGTTTTAGAAGGATGATGAATCTGATGACTCAACTTCTAAGCAATTATCCTAACAAAATAACCAGAGGTTTGGACGAAGATGTACATTCAACATTATTTATGATTGTGAGATATTGGAAATGATCTAACTATCAAAAACTTACAAGGATAGTTAGATAAGGTAGATTATACTCAAATAGTGAAATGCTATAAAGCTATTTAAAATAATATTTTAAAACAATTTTTAATTTTCTGGTAAGAACTATATAAAATGTTATCAATTCAAATACGGAATATAGATTATTTACATTTATTTTTATATGATATATATCATTTTATAATTAGAAAGGATTTAAGATTTTCATAAAAGCCCTCAAAATAAGATCTACAGTAACAAATGACATATTTTTCAGGCCATTGGACCAAAATAAAGATAAGATGCCTTTTCCCATTGTTATCATGAAATAGATCTAAGCATCCAAAACACACATAAAACTCCACAGAAGAAATCAGTACAAAGTAATTAGTAGAGTTTGGTTTATTAGGGAGAGAAGTAGGATAATTAGAAGAGAGATTTGGGGGTTAGGAAGGATAAATGAGAACATTATTGTCAGGAACCAGGAACCAGAAAGGACTCTTCAAATATCTCCGTGTAACATGGTAGAGCAAAGGATCTTTAATTTCTGAAACCCTGTGATATAAACTACATCTAGCCTATCTTGATGTCTGTCATTTACCTTCACTGTGGGGTAAGGGGCTACCAAATAAAATTTCACTGGCTTCTTGTTCTAAAATAATATGTCCACTTACAGAAGAAATAACTTGGTAGGATAGGTCTAGGATTAACATCTGAAGGCCCAAGTTTAAGTCCTAGCTCAACTGCTTACTTAGGGCATGATTTGGATTAGTTATATAACCACTATGGAAGAGTTATCTCATTTGTTAATGATACCAGCTCTGTCTCTATCCTAGAGTAGTCATGAGGACCAAATGAGATCATATAAATGATAGCTAAGAAGTGCTAAACAAACAAAATGTTTCTTTTTTATAATAAAATAACTCTCTCCTTGTCAATAATGGATTATTTTGCCTCCAACAGCAATTCAGAAGATCAAAAATTGAATTCTTGGTTGAAAGGGAAAATGACAGACATCTGGATGTCAAGGCAAGCAACCTCTACCTCCCTGGAAACTCCATTCGCAGCACTACTGAATCTCAATCCAAAAGGCCGATGATCTTGTCAGGTAGATGAGCCACTCTTTGGCTGAAGTTTACCTGTAGCTGTGCTTCCAAGTTGGAACCAAGCAAGTTCTCAAATGTACCACTAGCCATTTTTATGTTGCACAGCTTTATCTATTCACTCATTTATTTATTCAGAGCAGATTATGTGCCAGGCACTGGAAACAAACCCAATAATGAATAAAAATCAGACAAAGCCATGCCCACCTGGAGCTCCCACCAAGAGGGGGAAGCGAATATCAATCACAGAATCACAGACATATGAAATGAAAATTGTGATGACAATAAAAAAAGAATATTTAGTTGGAGGGGATGATCTGGACCAGCGAGTATGGGGAAGTCTTTCCTGAGGCGAAATTTTAGAGGTAACTATGTGGGGGGAAAAGAGTAAAAGGATCAAGTAGAGGATCATCATTAGTAAAGGTCCTGTGTTATAAGACAGTGACATTCAAGACGCTAAAAAGAGGAGCGTATGTCCAGAGCACAGACATACAGAAAATGAAGGAAATTTAAGATGAGAGTTAAAAAGGTAGACTATGTTAAGGGTTCATGTCTTTATTCTGTGAGCAATAAGAGCCACTAAACCTAATAAGCAGAGAAGTGACAATACCCATTTGGTATTTTGAAAGATTACTCTGACCATAATGTATCAGGATGCTGGTCACTGTATATTTTACATACAGGTTTTTTAATACACGCAGAGTTATACACAGAGCCCTACAGCCAAACACTTTCTATTAAAGTTCTAACTTCTGAAGACCATTGTTATTTCCTTGAACCTATTTCTACAAGACAATACTGAAGACCAAAAACAAAAGACTCTTAATGGAAATTAACCTAATCAGTATTGCCTGGGAGGATTAATAAAATGTAATGAGCTTTTGGTCTCATTTTTCTCATCCTTTTCCAACATGGTATACCAAAAGATTTTGGTTAATGAAAAGGAGAAGATAGATTAAAAGAGGCAAGGGCCAAAGTCTGAAAAAACAAGCACTGTAAGTTTAAGTATCAATGGCTAGAACAGAGTTCTTACCCTCAATATAAGATACACTAATCAGCTGATCAACAGTGAGATGTCAAAAGTATCTGGATTCTAATAAAAGTATGAGTACCCACATGCTAAAATTAGTAGATGATCACCCACTTTGTGGATACTCGTAACAACTCCACTCTCATTTATACCTATTCTGAGATGCTTTCTTGGATGAAAGTAGTGAGACAACAAGCACACACAACCCACAGACTACTTCATCTGTGCTAAAAACTTCACTGTCATCTCATCACTAATACGTCTCCCCTCCATATCCACAAGTTCTGCATCGGCAAGTTCAACCAACCACAGATTGAAGATACATTAAAAAAAAAATTCCAGAAAGTTCTAAAAAGCAAAGCTTAAATTTGCCCCACACTAGCAACTATTTGCATAGCATTTACATTGTATTTACAGCTATTTACATAGCTTTTACATTACATCAGTTATTATAAGTAATCTAGATATGATTTAAAGTACACAGGAGAATGTATGTAGTTTACATATAAACACTATACCATTCTATATAAAGAACTTGGGCATCTCCTGATTTTGCTGTCCATGGTACCCTCGAACAAACCCCCCACGGACACTGAGGGACAACTATATACAACTGGTAACTGAAACGATTTTTTAAATTATTGTATCGTATTATTGTATTGCATTGTATTATTTTTCTTTTCTTTTTTCTCACGCAGGCATAAATATTTAATAATAAATCAAACACAGATTAAGAAAGTATGAACGGTACACATAGACACTTACCTAGTACATGAGTGAAAGTTATGCTAAGAACATCTCTGCTAATAATGGCACAACAATTATAATTTCTAGGTCAAAAACCATGTGACAGTACAAGTGAACTAATGCTAGTCACAAATATAATATATTTAAAATCTTGAAATTACCAGCCTTATAATCATCACAATAAAATAAAGCATTTTATGTTTATTCTTCAGTGGCACGTACTTGCTTGCTTCATGACCTAGTAGAGCATAACTCCTCTTCTAAAGTGAAGATACAAATCAGATTAGTCATGTTAACTGATTTTCCTATGTAAATTATAATTTTGAGATTATAAAATTGGTAAACTGTATTACTAACATTCAACAAACTATCTTAATGAATGCCATGCTAAATGAATACAAGTTGGTGGTATTATCTGCTTATTTACTTCGGATTCTTATCCAAATCTGGGTGCACTTGTGGAAGGATAATATGCATGGGAATAACACCCATCCTACGCATCATGTCAGGAAAAGTCTGGTGTCCAGGGGCCTTGGCAAAGGAAAGTGAAGTGGGTGGTCCAGATTAGAGAGGCAGCAGATTGGCACAGGTGACAAGGAGCAGGTAGGCATCAAAGGTATCACAGGGTACTGGCTTTTGGCACAGCGTGGGTAGTACAAACACCTAATAAGGGTGCAGGGAACAAGGAGCAAGAACTTCAGTTAGAACACAGAAGCAGTGACCCAGACACTGAGAGTAGTAAGATTCAGAATCCAGGCTCAAAAGAAGCTAATAAAAGGAGCCAGAGACCAAACCTTGAGAATATAGAGTAAAGGACTTCAGGGGGAGCTGAAAGAGACAGGCAGGGATTAAATAAACTGACCGAAGGAACAGCGTGGTGATGATTGTGACTTGAGTCTTGATCCTGAGCCCCTGGGTTGGAGCAGGAGGACAAGGTGTATACTGGTAGCCACAAAGGGGCATACATGTCTTGTCACAAGAGAGCTTAGCCTTCTAAGGAAGTCTGACCTAGAGACTCAAGAAAAGTCAGGGGGAAACTATGAAGAGCAGAGCATCAACTGGGAAACATTCATTGTGTGAGATGCTTCAGATGTGGGGATGAGGAATCGCCCCTGTGTTCAAATACCGGCTCTACTACCAACAGGTCAAAATGGGTCAGTCATTCAGTCTCTGTGAGCTTCACTTGCCTTGTGTAGATAAGAAAAGTACAGTTAAGAAGTTCCATTCTCAAAGCTGTTAAAGAGATTAAATGAGAGAACACGTGAAAGAACATGAAACCTGGTAAAACAAATTGTCAATTTCTGTACCTTCTGCCTTATATCCACCAACACCTGTTAACTTTTACCATCAGGTTCCTCCTGTCAGTTTCCTCAATCCCTGCCTGTCCCTTCCAGCTCTTGCTGGAGTCCTGCTGATCTGTGTTCCACATGTACATTAAAAAGCCAGAGTGGCCTTTTCTACACGTATTTGTTATTTCCTTCCTTGATTTTACATGGTGCTTCTTTCCTTTCTACACATGTTGTCGTGATTGAACAATATTCTCAGTCTTGAAATGGGTTCCTTTTGCTTGAAATAAGTTGGTCACTTACTGAACAGTGTGTTATCTGGGGGGTCACTGAAAAGATTCGTTGGTCTGTAACTCTCCTTTTTGCCACAGCGCCTTCAATGCTCAAAGTAACTAACCGGCTCTAGGAGGCTTGTCTACCAAAATCACACGTCTTATTTGAATGACAGGCAAGAGAAACAGCTAGATTATACCAACCCCAAATCTCTGCTGCTTCTAAAATAACTTAATTAAACTGCTCCCATTTTTGTATAAATGGCTTCAAATGCAAACAGGCATAACTCCCTGAAAATGTCAGGTGAATGATGGTGTTGTCTAAACTGGCCCTGTTGGGAGCAAAAAGTTTCAGAAAGACATACAGAGGATGAAGGATTAAAAAGAAGGGTTAATTTGGGAGGGGGCAACCCATCTATAGGTTTTGATAGTAAATACCTCCTACCTCCCTTTCTCTACAAATTGTCATTCTGAAACATCACACCCTAAAATCTGCTCTAGAAGCTCCATAACCTCAATTTTGCCTTAAGCCTGGCCATCAACAAGCAGTCACAGCAAATATAAAACCATAAGGCATTACAATAACGTAGTATCTGTATTTTCATTGTAATTATTGATTGATTCAGTCCTTCATGCAGTTTAACAAACAGTTCTTGAGTGCCTACCACATGCACAGTATTGTGGTATTAACAAATTATCATTTTCTCCCATAAATTAAAAGATGAAACATAAAAGCAAAAATGTATTGAGAGTCTAAAGAGAAAAAATGAAAAACACAGCATTCCAAAGAATCAAAATAATTTAAATTACTTTAACTACCCCCAAGTAACAGTGTATCTCTCTTATTCAGTCTATTTCAAATCCCTTGCCCCTATAGGAGTTAATTAATTCTAATAATTTATTTACTAAAATCATGATCCTGTTGTCTCAGCAGAGTTGAACCTATCTTTCTGAAGTCTACTCAAGTTTTTGGTAATTATCAGGATCTCTTGTCTTCTGGCACATAGTGGCAACCAGTTATTGACCTGTATTATTTCTGGTAAATACATCTGCCTTTGTTTCTGTGATAGAGAACTCTGTTTAAACGTTTCCTTCAGACCCCACAACCTTTCGCTACTTTGTCCAATGATGTAATTACATTCTCATATCTTTGGCCACAATTTGTATAAAAGCTGGCCTTGGTATATGACCTTATAATACAGAGATTCACTAGAAACTCCCAGAGTCACTTTTCACTCCTTTTTAGCTGCCAGTGTCATCTGAGTTTTTTGTTTTCCTCTCTGTTTCCTGATATCTTTTAATTTAAGCTATTTTACAAGCCACCAAAGGAAGTGGTTAAGTTGCCAGCTTTAGACAAGTGCTCTCTAACTCCTGACATTTCCATGCTTCCCTGTGACACAAGAATAAGGGTAACTGTAATAACAACCTTAAGAAGTACAGCACTAATTCTGTAGGTCACAGAGCCACAATTTGTATTACATATTTTCTTAACACATAATTCATTTTTGGTTAAGTTCAACTAATTTTTTTCAGGGTTAATGAGTCCCTAACATGCATCACGGGCAATTGATTTCAAGGCATATCTATGAGTTGACTTTGTGTTTTAAGTATTATCATCTATCTTGCTACTTAAATGGATTCTACACAAATAGTAAAATGATATGATAATGTATGGCAATGGAAGCATATAGTCTGCTCTGCCCCACTGCTCAGATGGTGAAACAGTGAGTTAGAAGCATTAGTCGGGGTGAGGGTATAGCTCAGTGGTAGAATGCATCCTTAGCATGCACCAGGTCATGGGTTTGATCCCCAGTACCTCCATTAAATAAAAAATAATAAATAAATAAATAAATAAATAAATAAACAAACAAACAAACAAACAAACAAACAAACAAACAAACCTAATTAACTGCCACCTCCCCAAAAGAAGCATTAGTGGGACCAGAGTCAAGGCCAACTAATTAATTCACTCTGTAACTTACATTGCATAATAGATTCAGTACTTAGGAATATGTGACCTACAGTTTCAACATTTGGCCCAGTCTGTTCAGAGCTAATATGTCCTTGATTGTTCCAAGGACAGCAAAGATCGTTAATTCAAATCTTTACTCTATGCTAGAGTGAAATCAACAGAACCCAAAATACCAATAATGATTTCTATGTAAAATTATTAATTCAATATTACGTTCTAAAATTGTAATTCAGGGTTTTAGAAAGTGGCACTGTTCACTAGTCAACACATTAATCATTCAGGAAATCTGATTATAATCTACAATAGTAAACAGGCAGAGAAGGATTAGATGGGGTGAGAAGCCCAGCTGGAGATCTGGAATGCTAGCTGATCTGACACTAAGTAAGACATGAGCCAGAGCAAGCAGCTAACATCCAGACTAAAATTAAAAGAACAAGCTTCAACATAGACAGAAGGAGTGAGTCAAGAACTGAAGGAAGAGTAGTATCCTACGAGGCTTTGAAAAGCATCAAGCAGAAGAATGTTGTGACCCAGACAAGTCACCACAAGACCTGTTAATGCAGAAATCAAGAATGACAGAATGCAAAGAGTGCCTGGAATCAGAATGTCTCAGTTCCAGTCTAGATTCAAAAACTGACGACATAGATGATCTTGGGGTTGCCCCTTGATCTCTTCATCTTAGTCCCCTTATACAAAAAGGAAATTATAAAAAGCTACTTAGCAAAGTTGTGGAAGGAATTAAGCATGTCAACAGAAAATGGTCTATAAAATGCAAGTTGACACTCAAATGTGAAGTTGTGCTGCTGGCATTAGCATGGCTTTTGATATTGTAAGTACTGATTTGACAAAATAACATTTTGAATGTTGTCTGATATATTTTCATCCTGCATAAGTCCTGTGTGCCCCCATGACCGTCTAGCCACTGAGGCTGAAGTATCTGCTGCTGGAGAGCAGAAAACAAAGGAGTCATTGTTCAACCTTGACTTTTTTAAGTTATGAAAAAGGTAATAGTTATGAAAGCAATAGGTCCCAACAGCAAGAACCACACACTCAGGAAGGGGGGAAAAAGGTTTTCTAAATTCCAGAACCTTCCCTTTATATTAAAAACCAGAGGCTGACTAATTGAAGGTATCAATTTGTTTTGTCAACAGTAGAGTAAGACCGATGTAGGCTATAATGCAAGAACAAGTTTCCACTCCAAAGGAAAGCCCTCAAAATCATTCCCGGGCTGAATTAAGGAGCTGAGGGAAAAAAGAGAAGAGTTAGATGTTAAGTGAGGGCTTCTTTCATGACCTCCCGCACATCCCCATAGACCTGGGGTTCATTCCTAGAATAAGGGAATAGATACTAGGAACACTCCTCCCTCAGCTGCACTTTGAGGATCCAAGAGGAGAAGGGACTTCTTCCCTGCTTCCACCTGGAACCCTAGGGGGACGCAACCTTTCAGAGTATACTCCACCAACACTGGGAGGTTGCAACAGAGAAAGAGGTGGTTATAAACAGAGGTAGAGAAAGTCTAGGCGGAGAAAGGGTCTGTGACAGTAACATGTTCCTAGAGCCTACACGTGATATGGAAGAAAACCAGACATTCCCAAGCTGCCCAGTGGGGTCTGCAGACCTGCTGAGAGGATCAGTAGATTCAAAGAGATCTAACCTACATTCAAAGAGGGCGACACAGCACTAGAGCCACGGCAGCTCATGTGCATGAGCTTTTGTCCCGTTATTCCTTTCTCAAGGAGTGGCATCTGTTCGTGTGCCTGGGGCCACGTAGCCCACATGGCAGAGGGGTTACCCATCCCTAATTCAGGAGTTGTCTTCCTAATGGATTGACACGGAAAATTAGGAGGAAGCAATAAGCTCTGTGTTTTCTAGCAGAGTTGGGTGCCATTTGTCTTTGACAATTAGCAAACCAAATATCAAGGGAATTTTAGTCAACTATGAACTATGCATTCTACTGAGTCCTAAAACCAAATATAATATAGACAGTGGTAGTTTCCATCCTAACTTCCTCATCATCCTTACATCACTGGCCTAATTAAATGAAGAAATGGGTAATTTGGGTTGTTTTACCTAAGAGAAACTAAAACATTTCCAAAAAAGATCCTAATCTCCTACAAAAGACACAACATCTGTGAAATGGAGACAGAATTAAATGTTTGAAGTATATCCTTTCTTTTTCTTTGGGCTACATAAGTGTCATTTCTGGGACAATCAAATTCCCTGAAAAGTCAACAAGAAAGTGGCAAATAATAGTTCTGCAAGAGGTTTTGTATTCCCCTTCAAATGTGCGCGCAAACACACACACACACACACACACACACACACACCCTGAACTGCTTAAAAAACATTTGTACAACCTCCCACGTTATCTATTATCCCAAAATACAAAAATAAAGTAATCCCTAAATAGAGTCACCCTTTTGAAACTGCTGAACTTTCAAATATTGAAAAATAAAGCCTTGAGTGGTAGGAGTAGAGAACGGAGGCAGCCAAGCTCATTACTAGCCTGCCTTTTTGCCTTTTTTACAGGTACAATGAACTCAAAGGTCTCAGGGAGAGAATGAAAACTAGGAAAATTGAAAGTCACAACCTCAAGCAGTTTCCATCAAACCACTTTCTTCCCAATTTACTACATGCACCCAGCCAACCCCTTCAATAAAGGGGGAAATCTGTTCTTTCACCAAGTACAGTGGGAAATTACAGCAAAGGAAGAAATTCTACCTCCAAAATGAAAAACTGTAAATTACCTGACTTGGTGAATATTCAGGCAGTCAATAGATAATCTGAAATTGCACCTCTGTTCTTGATATTTAAACACAAAAAGACACCCTAAAACAAAAGTGTTCATGGTGCATTCTTATCTAAAATACCAATCACTCCCCTGGCACACTGCATTTCTGAAACCAGAATTAGGAAACATTTGGTTTACATCATCTAACTTTCAGTGTAATTCAACACCAATTAGACTTAATTATGTGCTTTTCCATAAGGGTTTAATTTTTTTTAATTTTTATGTTTTATTTATTTTGTGTTGGGGTGTGGGGGGTAATTAGGTACCTTTTTTTCTCTTAACGGAGGTACTGGGGATTGAATCCAGAACCTCCTGCATGCTAAGCACGCACTCTACCACTAAGCTATATCCTCCCAATAGGGTTTAATTTTTTTTAATGGAGCTAAATTTTCTATGTCCAGTGAGTTGTAGTATAAAACAAGAAGGAAGAAAGGCACTGTGAAAAAGCTTTTAAGACATAAGCTCAACTTTTGTAACGAATTATTGGTTTACTTTCCAACTCCTGTGTTTCCCTCAAAAAGGTGATGATGAACCTCCCCTATCTCTAACAAAGTTTCTTTCCATTGCTCTTGAACTTCCATGGCTATCAGAATTTTAATTTTAATGAATAGCACCCTATTTGACCTGTAACTTTCAATCTTCCTACTTTTCATTCTCTCCAAATAAGGCAAAAAGATGGCTTCTGTTGAGTCTACAATTGTTTAAGATGATATCATTCAACATAGAATTAAAACCTCAAACGTGAATTATTTACACGTTTCTGCCATTTTATCAAAGCAGTATTTGGATTAGATGTGGGATATGTGCCTTTTTTGGACTATGGTCTTTCTTTTTTTTTTCCTATCAATAAATCTAAGCACCTTGCCTTTTGGTTTATAAATAGCCCTGAATAACCAAGGAAGGGAACTGCAAGTCTCAAAATATCAAGCAATGAATAATTTTCCATTCAACTTTCTTTGCCTGTAGCTCAGTAGCAGAAGCACAAAGCCTAGTGGCAAAAGGATGTCTAAATAACTTTCACTAAATTTTTTCAGATTATAAAAGTATCACCTGTACTTTGGAAAATACATTTTCAAAAAGAAGGCTATTGAAACAACCTATAAATTACTACCTAGAAACAAACAGTTACATTTTTCAAGTGTTTTTTTTTTTTAACAAACAGAAAGAAGCCAATATTGAGAACTTCAATTGACTGTAGCCGTCAAGGGAGGAGGTGCAGTATTGGTGAGTTGGAATGTTTTCTCAAATGCCATAATATATGTATTGTTTTTGAACCGGAAAAAAAAATGAAACAGATAAAATGCAGTAATCTGCTTGTCTAGCTCATTAATTAATGAATAAAATATAATTAATGACTCAGGCACTTGTAGTACTTCTGGGTCATCAGGGTGAAAAATCAGTTTTATAGTAAAGCTGAAGTCAAGTCATGGAAAGGATAGAACAGAGCTTGAAAATTCAAATGCTCACACAGGGACCAAGCAGATGATATAAATAAGCAGGTCCAAAATTCCAGTCTGTAGAAGATAACCAATAAGCACTACTCAATTCTGGCTAAGGGCTGCCATGCAAAAAAAAAAAAAAAAAAAAAGCCTAGTGTTATCAAATTCCCCTATTTTGTTGTTGTTTCTTTGAGAGAAGCTGGAAATGTGTTTTTATATAAAGTCTCCCAATTTAAAATGTGTCAATTAAACAGACATTTTTTTAAAACATTGGGCTAATTTACATATAACTACGTGTCTAAATTGACCTATCAATTACTAGTTTGCAGCCCTGGTTATCAGATATTGAGTTGAATCTGGGTTGGACCTCGATCATGGTCTTGATTTGTAGGACAATGGTGGGAAGGCAGTAAGCTTCCACAAAGAGAACTCAATATTGATAGAAACTTGAGGATTCACTAACTGGTAGGCAGACTAATGCCAGACCCTCCCCAAAGATGTCCATGAACCTGTGAATATGTTAGCTTACATGGCAGAAAGGACTTTGCGGATGTGATTAAGGTTAAGGAGCTTGAAATGGGGAGATTATCCTGGATCATCCTGGTGAGCTCAATCAGATCACACGAATCCTTAAAAATAGAAAAGGAAGGCCAAAGAGTAGGTCAGAGAGACAAGACATGAAAACTTTACCTACCATTGTTGGCTCTGAAGATGGAAGAAGGGGGCCACAAGCCAAAGAAGGTATTAGCTTCCAAAGCTGGAAAAGGCAAGGTAATAGATTCTCCTCTAGAGACTCCAGAAGAGAATGAAGCTCTGCTAACACCTTAAGTTTAGCCCACTAAGCCCTGTGTTGGACTTCTGACCCATAGACCTATAAGATAATAAATTTGTATTGTCACTAAGTTTATGATAATTTGTTAGAACAACAGTAACAAAATAATACAGTGGTCCTAGCTTGACATTTCATAGATTCAGAAACGAAGGTCCACAGAGCATAAAGACAAATATAGGAGAAAAATACATTTGGTAATCTTCCCCCTGCACCAGCTTGACTTGATTCCTGTTGTGTTTGCTTTACGTGATTTTCTCATAAGGGTAGAATGAATAACATGTGCGCGCGCGCACACACACACACACACAGAGCAGAGAGAAAGGAAGGGAGGGAGGGAGGGAGGAAGGAAGAAAGATTCTGTTTAACTAGGACTCACTGGAGGAGTAACATTTGGTTTGGGACTTAGAGCTAGATAAAAAGACAAGTAAGTAAAAGGAAGAAAGAGATATATTCAGTTTAAAAATGCAAAGCCATTCCACTATATAATCAGCCTACCTGTTTTGTTACCTAAATGTCTGCTTTTGATCCTTTGCTGTCTAACCAGTTTGGAATCTGCAGAAATTAAAACAGCTTGGGCATGGGCTTCATGTCCTGCTGTCTCCGGGGGGATTTGTAAGGATCTGTTAGCCCATGGATTATGCACATTTTCTGTTGGCTTGGGTGTCAACCATCTGTAGCATAACTGGAGCTGTGATATGCCTGCCGAGCTCATGATTGCAATCACAGCTCGACGGCAAAAGCAATGCCAGAGTCAGCAGCGTGAAGGACATCAGAGCTTAAGCCTGCTTGGAAAATCTGTCCACTTTCACTACTGTTTCCCCCTCCAGTGAGTAGTGGAAGAACAACCTTGGTACCACACAAAGACTTCTTCCAAAGGTGCCACAATTCATGCCTATACTGCTGGCACTTGAGTACTGATGCCTGGAAACAGCTGGCAGGACAGGAGACATTTCTACTTTTTGGTTCCAAAAGTCCACAGCAAGTACCCCACTCCATTTATATAAACAGCCTACAGGCTGTCCTTTCAGGATGTCCTTGATATTCATTTTAGTCAGAATCAGTAGGAAAAATATTCTGGGATAAGAACAAAGGGAGAAAACCAAGTACATTAACATGGTCTGTCTGTCTTCTTATCAAAATGGCCAAAACTGATGGCATCTCCAGTCTTCTCTGTGCACTCAGAACTGCTATAAGCAAAAGTATGTCTATGCCATATCTCATCCCAGGCAGATGGCTGAAAGATGGGGTAACTGCCCCTCCTTTCCTAAAAACAGATCTTAAGGGTACATGGAAGTGCCCTTTCCTTGGGCCAGGTAGGAGGAAGCATACTGTTCACACAACCCACACAGCGTGATAGAGAGAGCTGAGCCTGATAAAAAAAAAAAAATCTTAGCCAGCCTTCAAAGCTTTTATAAATACCATCTCCAACATTATGACTTCCCAGACCACTTAATTCCATTTAATAATCTTCTTCCTATGAGTTCAAAACCCTAACCCTTCAGTATTTCTCCAGATGTTCATCAGTAACAGAAGTACAGTTCAAAGCTGCCAAAGCGAAAAAGAAAATTATTGGCAGACATACTAAAATATATCCATGACTATAATGCCAATTTATGGCATGGATGATTCTCAAGCAATGCTGTCAGAAAGCCTTCTCTTTCTGGCTCTTGGTCCTGTTTTCCTCCAAGCTGGCCTCATTCTTACTCAAGTGCTAGCAAGATGAATACCAGCAGCTTCAGGCTTATATTCTATTTTCTCAGCAACTCTACTGGAAAAGCATGCTTCTTTCCCAAAAGTCCCAAAAAGAAGTCATAGAATTGAGCCTGTGGCTCTGAAAAGCCTAGCTTGACCACATGCCCATCCCTAAACCAATCCTCATAACCAGGAGGATGTTACTGACCATTTGGCCATGTCAGAACCCTTCCAGATGTGGCAAATAGGTCAGTTCCACCCCAACCACGTGGTCCAAGAGCAGTTTGTTGCTCCAGGGAAAATGAGAGTGTTACTCAAGGGGAAAAAAGAATGAATGCCAAGCTGGCAAAAACAACGTTCAACTTTGCTCTACCCAGAGCCAGAGTGATAGCAGTAATTCAATGAGAAGAGGGGACTTGTGGGTATGTTTCCCCTCTGTTTCCAAATTTTCTTTAATATTATTACATTCTCTTTATTTTTGAAATGAAGGTAGAAGACATGGAATAAAGGAAAGGAAAAATAGTGCTAAGCTTTAAATAAATGTAGATATGATAATGTAAAAGTCAAAGGTTTCCTTCAGAATAAAAGAATCTACCATCTGCAATAGATTTTATTCTTCTTAAAGCCTCTACATATACAGTCTCATTTGATCAGTTTAAAAATCATTCCTTCTGGAACCCTACTTCAGGATGACACCTGCACCCCAATGTTCATAGCAGCACTATCTACAATAGCCAAGACATGGAAACAGCCTAAATGTCCATCAACGGATGACTGGATAAAGAAGATGTGGTATATTTATACCATGGAATACTATTCAGCCATAAAAACCGACAACATAACACCATTTGCAGCAACGTGGATGTTCCTGAAGAATGTCATTCTAAGTGAAGTAAGCCAGAAAGAGAAAGAAAAATACCATATGAGATCACTCATATGTGGAATCTAAAAAAACAAAACCAAGCATAAATACAAAACAGAAATAGACTCATAGACAT
Organism: Camelus ferus; assembly: GCF_009834535.1. Lineage (NCBI taxonomy): Eukaryota > Metazoa > Chordata > Mammalia > Artiodactyla > Camelidae > Camelus > Camelus ferus. The sequence goes on along the minus strand of NC_045712.1, from coordinate 2,118,547 downwards.
AGAATACAAACTTGTGGTTGCCAAGGGGGCAGAGGGTGGGAAGGGATAGACAGGATTTCAAAATTGTAGGATAGATAAACAAGATTATACTGTATAGTACAGGGAAATATACACAAGATCTTATGGAAGCTCACAGAGAAAAAAAATGTGACTATGAATATATATATGTTCACGTATAACTGAAAAATTATGCTCTACACTGGAATTTGACACAACATTGTAAAATGATTATAAATCAATAAAAAATGTTAAAAAAATAAAATAAAAATAAAAATCATTCCTTCTGAAGATGACTAAATAAGACAAATGACATCATGAACTTGTCTTCCAAATGGTTTCTGCTTTACTAAAATGTATTGTTCTGGAACCAAGAACATGACTCCAAAATAATTTGAGGAAAAAGTGCATGATATTCTTCAAAAAGCAAAAAAAAAAAAAAAAAAATTTCAACCAATTCCAAATACATGGAGAGAGATCTAGTACTGGAAAATTCCTTAGCCTAGCAGATTCAAGAGCCTCCTTGATCCAGCCCCAACCCATCTCTCTAGCTTTGTCTCCTAGTACATCCAACCATGTACCCACACTGTTCAACACTGGTCTGTTTCTATTCCAGCAACCCATCAAGCATTCTCATGACTCCTGTCATATTCCACTCAGTTCACTGACTGCAAAATGCCCTCAGCTTAGACTTTGCCTTAAAAACCATTCTCATCTTTAAATACCCCCACTCAGATACTGTATTTTCTTGGGAGCATTCCTTGATGCCCTTATTAAGTTCTCTGAGCTCACAAAGCACATTATTAATACTCCTCTCGAACCATTATTTCAGTCTGCTTTATGTTATACTTAGTCATGCACTCTTAGTAGGCTAAGCTGTATCATTTTGTACATATTTATAGCTTCTTTCCACCTTGAAATTGCAACTGAATTGCTTATTTTATTTTATTTATCTATTATATCATTGAGTGATAGATGACCCAAAGGGACAAAGATATAGTTGCTCCCAAGAAAGCTATAGGCAAGAGAATATATAGCAAATCTTTAGTATTATGCACATAACATTTTCCAGAGAAGCCTATTATTTTATTTCCTATTCCCAGTGGCAAAAGAGATGAAGAAAACAGTTATGAACCCTACCAAACAGGAAACAAAGGTCTAAGAATGAAACCAAGCTCTCCTCACTATGATCTGACTTCAGCATTCATCTGAAATAGGGAGTAGAGTTAAAAATACAGCTCTCATCCAAAAGGCAGCCAGGATACAACTCAGTTACTTACGCTGAGCCAGCATCTTTCCAGAGCCACTTCCCAGGCAGTTAAATACAGCCATGCACAGTCCTCTGGGCCAGAACCTGAGCTAATTAGGGAAACTCTGGAAAGGAACAGTGAGACTTTTAATAAAAGAGCCACCATCATATTGGTACCATGCCTCTTCAAAATGCCAGAGCCCCTTTCCTGCCATCAAGCACTACCACACTAACAAACAGGGGAAAGGGGAGTTTGGGATAATGAAAATTTCATAAGCCATAAGTGTTTTTATACTTTGCAGCATCAGAACACTTTCATAAAGGAAGGACAATAGGGAAAGGCACATATTTTATTTCTCCATAGATGTGACTTGCAAATGTCTAACTCTGCTGCCCTTTGACTACCTTTTAAGTCCTTTTCCTCTAAGAAAAATAACACTCCATTTAGGTTTTCCATCAAGCTTGATTAATTGGGTGATAAAATGGATACTGTTTAAAAGTATATCTTCAGAAAGTAGGCTCACTGTAAGTGGAAGGGATACTTCACAGGACGAGCACCCTGACTCTCAGACTATAAAAGTGATACTTAACCAGTATCAGACATCATTACAACAGCAATTTCTAACACATCTGACCTCCATGCTCATCAGTTAATAGGACAAAAATGTGTGTTCTGCATCTGGCAGGAGCATGAATAACTCTGATTGTGTTAATTTTCTTTTTCACTTCTAAATTTCTGCTTGTGTTTTCAGAGAATCTCAAGGATGATTATCTTAAAGACAATGTAGCCAAACCTTGAACCCAGAGATACAAACTTGTGGGCGATGTTTTTGTACCTCCAAAACTCCTATAGTTACAACAGTGATTTCAAGTGTGGCTTGTCAGTTTCTTTGGCAATAATGATTATGATTCCTCATATAAATAACACTTCATAGCTTACAAAACACTTTTTCACAAATGATATTATTTAAATTCTCACAATTCTCAGTCTCTGTTAAAAGCCCCAAGCTTACCTAACTGTCCCTAAATATAGTACTTTATTTACATATATATATCTATATATATAAAGAAAAAAATTTTTAATCTTCTCAAATTATTTCTAAGTAGTAAAATATTGGGGATTTTTTTCTTTTAGGAATGGAAGAATGATAAGATCATATTTTAGAACCCTGAGGGCTTAACTAGTTCATTTTTAGCAGCAAACATTTATCAAACCATACAAACAACAAATTAGAATTATAGCCTTCAAATTTTCAAGACTTAAATGCAGAAATATAATTTTAATTTAGTCATGTATCATAATGAAAGGATGTTTAGTAGATACAAGCAAATATAAAGCGATCTTAACAAAAGTGCCATATTTAAGATCGGTTGGTATATGCAGAAGACAGGGCATCACACACAGGAGAGAAGACAGTAGACAATAGCCAGAAGTGAGGGAAAGGAAGAATGAATGCAGTAGTCATCCTGACAATCAAAAATAAAACAGTCATGCCAAAAGGCAAAACAGGAAAATTCCTAACGTGGATTAATTTTGGAAGCCATGAAGAAGCTAACAAAGACACTCCATCAGATTCTTCCATTTGATTGGTTAATGCCTGAAATTCTGCCAGACATGTCTCTCTTCGGTCTGAGGAATTGGCCCTATCAGAGTTCCACCCTTTGAGGGATGGAATGGAAAACAAAGGGCATACAATATAAGCTGCTCTTGGTTAACTACACTCTGTGTAACTGTAAGTCTAAAAGAGGGAAACCTTTGAAGGTGAAGAGCTGACAACGAAGTAATGATATCACATATGATTGAGTGTTGTGTTGTGTGCCAAGCATTTCATAGCTACCATCTCATTTAATCCCCACACCCATGTGTGAGTTAGGTATCCTAAATTACATTATATATGTAAGGAAAACAAGGCTCAGAAAAGTTAGATCATTTACTCAAAGTTCAGGGAAAACAAATGAAGAAACCTGAGGTCAGAGCTGTACTATCAGAAAAGCTAAATTGATGCTAAACCAAACCTGAGTCAAAGGCTTCGGGCTCCTTAAAAAGAAACCTCAGTATGGAAACAAACAGCTGAAGCATGACCAACTCTGTGGGTGATAAAGGGGCCCCAGGTCCATATCTAGAAGAAAACCAGGGAGACCAACCCTTCCTTCTCCCCTTCCCTGAACTTCCCCTACCTCCTCTCTCTCACCCTTCTCTCTCTCAAACGCACACATCATTTCAATTCAAAGCACACTGATAAAGAGATAGAAAACTTAAACCATCTAATAAGCAATGCATTTATAATTACACTTCCTAATTCTTTAGGATTCTGTCATAATAAGGGTACATATTTACAGAGACAAAAGGAATTGAGTATAAGGGGAATTGTAATTCATGGCAAAAAGAAAGTCATCAAAAAATAAAGGGCCTGAACTTTGTCTCAGATTTTAACAAAGGACAGCAGCATGTGGGAAGCTCCCTAAATATAACTAGTATTAAAAATGAATCAGATCTGGTAACAGGGTAGATTCTGGTTTTGCCAAGCAAGGATGTTACATAACTTAATAATGACATTAACAAAGATGATTACTTAATTTTCACTTTGTTAACAACTTCCCTAGAGGGTTTTCTATTCTTGAACAACACCATTTCACCCAGGAGAAGAGTTTTGGACACCATAAAGTGAAACTAAATCATGCAAAATGGTAACTGATCAACAAACTTGTCAAGATAGCAACTAGAAAATATTTTTAAATCTGAAGAATTACACATATCAAAAATATTTATAACAGCAATATTTTAAATGACTGGAAATGCAGAGAAAGAAAACAAATCCTGGAATATGTCAAACTTAAAATCACTGAAAAAGTCAGCCTGATTCTCTAATGCTAGCACCCATCACCAATCACATTCATGAGGATCTCTGTAGTGTTTTTCTTTGTGAATAAATGTTTTTAACTCCCTGAAAAACTAGAAATTGGAACCAAAGTCCTATAAAAGAAGAAAGGGAGTAAGCTACAGTGAAAAATAATTTTGTAACCAAATTTTAGTCCTGGTTCTCCTTGCTTTTGAACCAACCACTTCAAGTCTTTGATGCCATGTTATTTCAGGTCGAACTAGATAAACTCTGGAATCTAGTATCCTTTGATTTTCTAAGTCATTCATGACTTGATTTTAAAAAATAACCCACTTTGTTTAAATTCTTCAATTGAAATATTAATTAATTAAAAATTAAAACCACAGTCTGTGCTCAGAAGTGTCCTTAAAAAGTTCATTGGAATTCTGCTTTTTTCAGAGCATACTAAATGAAGTTTATTCCTATATATCCTACAGATCTCTGGATAATATAGGAAGAACGTACAAAAGAAATTTCTTTCGAGAACATGTGCTGGAAATTTCTGTGATAATTAAATTCTGCTTTATTCTCACCATACCACAGGGCTGCTAGTTTCACTAGCATCCCACTGCCCTCTTTTGGTGGATACTATGATAACAGAGACTGATTTCCATGCAGGGATTGGAACTTGGCTTCACCTTCGCTAAGATTTTCTGATTCTTGCCAGCAGAGGGATCTACTTAATAATAAGACAAGTATAAGTGTAATCTATATTATCTAAGAGGTAGCAATTTGTTGCTTGTTTTCTCCAAGAGCCAACTCAGATGGAGAGTAATGTGCAGAAGTTTCATTAAAGAGTGGTCTAAGGAGCAATTCATCTTCTGGAGGAAGAGAAGAAAGACAGCAGGGGCTAGGGTTGTAAAACAGTTTCAACAAGGGCCTCAGTTGGCTCCACAAAGAACTCTGAAGCTGGATGGTCCCCTCAGAGTCGTCCTGAGTTAGGGCAAGAAGACTTATGCAGAAATGTTCATAATAGCATTATTCAAAATAGATGAAAAAATTGAAACGATTCAATGTCTATCAACTGGTAAATGGATATGATATAACAAAATGTGTTAGAGTCATAGAATGGAATAATATTCAGTAATAAAAAGGAAGTACTGACACATACATGCTACTACATGGATCAACTTCAAAAACATTACACTAAGCAAAAAAGCCAAAACTGACTGCATATTACATGATTCCCTTTATATGAAGTGTCTAGAAAAGCCAAAACTAGAGACCAAAAGTAAATCAAGGATTGCCTGAAGCTGGAGGTGGAAACAGGGAATGCCTTCAAATGGGCACCAGCAATGTGTTGGAAGCAATAGAAATGCTCTAAAATTAGATTGTGGCAATGGCAGCACTCTGTAAATTTACTAAAAATCTTTGAACTGTATATTTGAAAGTACGTATAGTAAGTAAATTATACTCAATAAAGAAGAAGGAAAGAAGGAAGGGAGGGAGGGAGGGAGGGAGTCCTCATTCATCGCGCACCAAGTGATAAGACCTGATAGATGTTTTTTTCTTTGAACGTAGAACCATGGGGTTAAAATAACAGCGTAGTCTGCATCTGTCAGAGTGTGTCAGATCAACAGATCCATGAACCTCAACATTAGTAACTAAATTCATTTTGGGGAAGGCTCAACATAGACCAGGGTTCATACACAGTATGACAGACACCTCCCTAAGGAAGCTAGTAGGAGCCTGGCCTGTCAGTCATATTAAAAACAAACAAATAAAGGAACAAACCACCCTAAGATACATACATTCAATGTACCTCTAAAATATCCATCTTCACCCAGACTGACAAATGGCACTGTTCCTCCACTTACAGAAAGAGACATATATAGAGACATAATTACACTAAGCCCTCTACATGCATGGATGTAGAAACCAGTGGATACAGAGGGCTGACCATACTATGCCATTTTAAATGAGGGACTTGAAGATCCTTGGATTTTGCTATCCAAGAAGAGTCTTGGGTCCAATCCCCTGTGGATACCAAGGGACAACTGTATACACACACACACACACACACACACACACACACACACACACACGTGTAATACTACCACGCTTGGCTTATTTCTCCCTTGAAGATTGCCCTTGGTGTTCATTTTAACTTAATTTCACCAAGATGCCAAAGTCACAGAGAGCAAAGGCAGGAGTGAGAATGGAGAGAGAAAACAAAGGTAAATCTAATCCGCATTGAGAGCACACTATATTCAACACTGTCCTAGGTACTCTCCATATATTATGTCATTTAGTTTAACTACAATTCTGTGAGAGGGATGGTTATTCTAACTTAATGAATGAGAAAGCTGAGGTTCAGAAGATTAAACAATTCATCTTAAGTCATCCAGCATGGTAAAAAAAAAAAACAACTATGGATAAGACTGTATAAAGCAGACAATATATGAATATCAGACTACTTTGCAGTTGTCTTTTTGGAGCTATGCAGCAAGACTCTGCCCCTATGAATAGGAATGGGATTTCCCCTGGAAAAAAACTGAATTCCCCACTATAAAATATCCTGGAGAAAAGTTTTTCCTGCTGCTGTAAATTTAAAAAAACAAAACAGAACAGAACAAAAATTCTCTCTGGTTAATCTACCTGGACATCAAAGTTCGGAGAGACTTGGAATAATTATGGGAAATGAGCTCCTGGCTACATAGAGACAGGAATGCAGTGAATAAGAAGCTGGCCTGGAATCACAGGTTGGATTCTCCAGACTCAGATGCTGAGATGATTTTGGGAGTACAAGAAGTTTATTAGGGAAAACATCACTGAAAGAAAGAACAAGGAGGCAGGACTGTACAAAAGAAATTCAACTGTGATACAGGCCTGATAAAGTCCTGACCAACCTGGTGAGAATCTCTGGAGCAATACTGCACATCACAGTTGTCACATGTCAGATCTCTGTGTGTACCACACCTAGGAAGAGACCCCAGACTTGATCTGTGTTTATGAATAATTGAAAACATTGATCAGGTCTCATCACTTAGTGTGTGATGAATGAGGACTCAGTCCCTCCCTCCCTCCCTTCCTTCCTTCTTTCCTTCTTTTTTATTGAGTATAATTTACTTACTATAAGTACTTTTAAGTATACAGTTCAAAGATTTTTAGTAAATTTACAGAGTGCTGTCATTGCCACGATCTAATTTAGGGCATTTCTATTGCTTCCAACACATTGCTGGTGCCCATTTGCAGGCATTCCCTGGTTCCACCTCCAGCTTCACGCAATCCTTGATTTACTTTTGGTCTCTAGTTTTGCCTTTTCTAGACACTTCATATAAAGGGAATCATGTAATATGCAGTCTCTTTTGGCTTCTTTTGCTTAGAGACTAGTCAAAGGCCATACAACTAGGTTATATCAAAGCTAGGAACAGAACCCACTTCCTTGTTTTTTTCCATTGTAACTCACCATGTAAGCTCTAAGACAATGCTTTACAGCATTTGAATTTAGAGATTGAGAACTCAGATTTTAGAGCCCACAGGCCTGGGCTCAAATCCCAACTCCAACATGGGAAGACTGTGTGACCCTGGAAAGATACTAAATTACTCTGGGCCTTATTTTTATTATCTATAAAGTGGAAACGATAATACTACTTATATCTTTCTGGATTGTGGTGAGAATTAAATGAGATAAACATGTAAACTACTTGCCAAAGAGCCTGGCATACAACACAAATTCAATATGCATGAGCTGTTATTATTATGGCATTTTAATATCGGCCAGGCCAGTGCTGCTCGAAGTGTGATCTGTGAACCAGTGCTGTTGGTTACCAGTCCTTGACAGGAAGACTGAAGAATATGACAGGAAGTGTTTAGAAACCTCTCTAACAATTTGGCAATTGCCACAACATCCAAGCACAGAATCAGTGGACTTGTTTTGGTAAGTAAAGTATGAACAAGTTTGGATGCTGTCAAACTCCAGCAGTGAGCAGCATGGGGCACCAACTGTGTGCTAGTTAAGCACAATAAGACCACTTACAGCAGTGGCATTTCAGGTGAGTTTGTCATCTGTAACCCAAAGGGGAATGAAAACCTGATAAAATACAGGTGTCCGCCTATTTTTAAAACTTGCTCTTTTTACAATTATTATGATTTTTAGACCAAGCTTATTTTTTAAAATTATACTTCAACAACATGAATTAGGAATATAAAATTATTTTATTTTAAATTCTAATTTATATATGACAAGATAAACCTCACTAAACTTTTTTTTTATCAAGAATAGACACTCATTTTTCTGAATGCAGCCATAGTAGTAAATCAGATGATAATAATGGAAGTTATTCCAAATAAATGAGGACCACACAAGTTTGTACTAATTCTGTTAGGAATATGATACCTTGTATATTGACTTTAGTTGTGTAGCCATAATTGAGGGTGAGGTACTAAAATCCAAAGTGTTACTTGTGGAGATAAGCCGACCAATCAATACTTAAGCGGGTCTTATACATAAATCATTTTTAAAAAGTTCAATAGGCCAAAGAATTCTTTGAAAGAAATGGGATTGAATTAAAAAGCTAATACAAGCAGATATTCAATGTCTCACATACAAATATGAATGCTTCTCAGCCTTTTTTTATGTAGCACTTCAGGTTGCTAAGACTTAAAACACACACATAAATGTTTTCTTGGAAATGTACATGAATCTAGGGCAAAGAAAGTAAACCAAAAATTACTTTTCAGTGACACCATAGCCCAACATAGCTAGGCATTGGCTAATGATTTCAAAGCCCAACTCACAGAACAAATACAACCAGTAAAGTATTTTTCATTGTTAATATGACAATTTTTAGTATATATATATATATATTTCCAATTACACTGCTGACAAACAACTAGTTCTGAACTGTATAAAACTCTAAGTTGTCAACATTGTCAGCACATGATTCGGAATTTAAATTTTGTATACAAGTGTATTCAGATGGCACAGCTCCAATGACAGGAAATGTTTTTGGAATAATTATCAGATTAAGGAGTTTAAGCCAAAATGTAAATCATTGCACCAGCTTCATTGAAAAAGTCTTGTTATTATGGAAAAAAAAAAAGTCAGTAGAATTAAACAGTGAGTTTAGTGACATAATAAAAATTGTGAGTCACCATAAAAGCTAATTCACTTAAATCTTTTAGCAATCTCTTTTTTATGTAATAAGAAAAAATTGATAATAAAAAAAACTGTACATGGACTAAATGGCAAAATAGGTCATTCCTGACTTCATGCCCCCTCACAAAAACAATTCACATCTATTCAAGACCAAAACACCACTGAAAGAACCCCAGAACACAGCAGTGAGGCTGAAGTACCCCTCCACCTCAGGGACCAAGACAGACTGCACTAGAAGGGTGAGAGAAGCGGCTCCATGTTGACCACATTGCCCTTCCCCAGGCCAGTGCAAAGCCATGCAGAGAGGTCTCCCCTGAGTTTCTGGTTCCTCCAGTGGGAAAAGAGAATCTAGGGGAGACAACCAACTTTCCACAGCATTGTGGGTCACTTTGTGGGGACCTTTATTCTGATTTCCCATCAGAGGGATCACAGGGGAATCAGTGGGGCTCAATCACTGGAAATCTGATCATGACAGAGAAGTGAGGAGAGAATTGCAACAACCAGCACAAGGATCATGTCAGACCAAGTTCTAACCTTGTAGTTTCCAAGGAGTAATCCCAACAGGTGGCTTTGTTCATCTGCAGAACAAAGTCAGGGGTGGATTCTGACCAGAGAACTGGGGAGGATACAGATCTACTTCATTCAGATCCTCAAATGAGGAGTTTTGCCAGCCCTAGACCTCAGCTTCCCACACTCAGGAAAGGTGCTGAGTCACACCTCCACCTGCTAAAGAGAGTGCCTTCCAGCCACATCTGACCAGAAAGGCTGATGATAATTTCTGGAAGCTATGTGGTCCAGCAGTGCTCAAGCCAAGAGGTCAGCAGGCAGAGCCAAAGCCCCCAGAGCAAAATCCAGTACCAGATGCAGAGGCTTCCCTTGCTATGCTCAAGCAGGGAGATTACTTCATAGCCAAGGCTGAGAGTAGCTCCCTGCCCTTCCCAACTGGAGATCCTGTTGAGGAAATTCAGAAAAGCCTGGAGCAATCCCTCCCACTCCTGTTCAGACAATGGTACTCAGACATAGCCCCATCTTCACTGAAGAGAGTCTTCTGGCCCCACCTAACCAGAGAGCCTGGTGACAACTCCTAGAAACTGTGCAGGCCAGCAGCACTTAAGATGAGAAAAGGGCAGACAGAGCCAGTGGTCTGTAGAGCAAAGCCAAAGGACCTGTTCAGCCAGGGGATGTGGGTTGTGGGATGGTCTAAGTTAAGACAAGAAAGAGCTTTACCAATTTCAGAGCTTCTTCTTTCACTGCACTCAGGCAGGGAATTTAATTCGTAGCCCAGCTCATTACTGAATATGGCCTTCAGCTATCTAACCAGAGCATACCAGGAGCTGCATAGTCCATTCAATAGCCCTACATAGAGTGGCACTTGAACACAGAGCATAGCCTGTGACTTCCTTTGTCTGGAGACTGAAACCAATGGCTACACATGACCAGGCTGTTGCCCCCTCAGGCAAGAGAAAGGAAGTCACAGTCCCATCTACTACTGAGTATAGTACCCAGTCCTGACCATCTAGTAAGCCTGACGCAGAGAATTCAAGCAACCGCAGAGATCAGCCTTAAACCTCATGTGGGTAGGGAACCAAGCCAGCAGTCTTAACTGAATGTTGTCAGCTAGTGGCACATCACCCCCACGATCCCATCCCCAAAGCTCGAACAATTGACTCACCCAAAAACAGACCATCTGCCCAAAGATATTACCAATGGACACACCCAGAAACCCAAACTAAGCTGACTGGTGAAGAACTGTCTCTGCAAAGCAAATCTGCAATGTCTGGAAGAAGAGCCCTATTACTGAAACGTACAGATACCAACATAAGAAACCAAGGACCACGAAAAATCAAGTAAATATAACACAACCAAAGGAAACTAATAACGCTCTAGTAACTGACCCTAAAGAAACAGAATCTATGAACTGTCAAACAAAGAATTCAGAATATATTCTTAAGAAAGTTTAGTGAATTTTAAGAAAACACAGACAACTAAGCAAAATTAGGAAAACAATGCATGAACAAAATGAGAAGTTTGACAAGGAAATACAATTTTCAAAAAACAAACAGAAATCCTAAAGTTGAAAAATACAATAACTGAATGAAGAACTCAAGAGAGAATTTCAAAAGTAGACTTGACCACGTAGGAAGAAGAATCAGTAACCTGGTGGATAGGATGCTGGAAATTACCAAATCAGAGGAGCAAAAAGGAAAAAGAACAAAGATTGAAGAAAGCCTATTGGAATTAGGGGACACAATGAAAAGAAACAGTATTATCATTACAGGAATTCCAGAAGGAGAAGAGAAAAATTAAAGAGAGAATCTTAAAAGCAGCAAGAGAAAGCAAGTGGTTATAAACCAGGAAACTCTCATAGACTATCACCTAACTGTAAGGCTTTAGAATGTGTTAGAAATTAAGAAATCATCAACTTAAAATATACATCTAAATACAAAGATTCTTATATATAAACCTATGGTAACAACAAACCAAAACCTGTAACAGACATACAGAAAAAAAGAGAGAAAGGAATCCAAACACAACACTTTTGTGTTATAACTATCTTTAAATAGTCATCAAATCACAAAGTAAAAAAGCAAGAGAAGAAAAGAACAGAGAAGAACTACAAAAAACATCCAGAAAACAACAAAATGGCAATGAGTACACAACTTTCAATAGTTACTTTAAATCTAAATGCACTAAATGCTTCAATTAAAGAAATAGGGTGGCTGAATGGACTTTAAAAAGACCCATGTATATGCTGCCTATAAGAGACTGACCAGCTCTAAAAACACAAGTCTGTAAAAAAAGGATAGAACATGCTATTCCAGGAAAATGGAAACAGAAATAAATCTGGGGTAGCAATACTTGTACCACACAAAATAGACTTTTAAAACAAATCCTGTATCAAGAGAAAAAGAAAGACATATAAAATGATAAAGGGATAAATCCAATAAGATGATATAATACTTGTAAATATAGATGCACTCAACATTGGAGCACCTAAATACATAAAGCTAGTTTTAAGAGGAAGTAATTGACAGTAATGAAATAATAGTAAGGGACTTTAAACCTCACTTACATCACTGTATAGATGATCCAGAAGGAAAATCAATAAGGAAATATTGGCCTTACATGACACATTACACCAGATATTTAATAGACATATACAGAACATTTCATTCAAAAATATCATAATACATATTTTTTTTCAAGTGCACATGGAACATTCTCCAGGATAGATCGATCACATATTAGGCCACAAAATAAATCTCAATAAATTTAAGAAGACTGTAATTGTATCAAGCATCTTTTCCAACCACAACAGTATGAAAACAGAAATCAACTATAAGAAAAAAAACTGCAAAAAACACAAGTGCATGAAGTCTAAACAATTTACTACTAAACAACCATTGGGTCACTGAAGAAATCAAAGAAAGAAATTTAAAATACCTGGAGACAAATGAAAACAGAAACACAATGTTCCAGAATCCATGGGATGCAGCAAAAGCAGTTCAAGACAAAATTTTGTAGTCATATGGGCCTATATCAGGAATCAAGAAAAATCTCAGACAATCTAAACTTACACCTAAAGAAACTATAAAAAGAAGAACAAACAAAACTCAATTAATAGAAGGAAGGAAATAATAAAGATCAGAGAGGAAATAAGTGAAATAGAGACTGAAAAACAATAGAAAAGTCCAGTGAAACCAAGTGCTGATTCTTCAAAAAATAAACTTGATAAACCTTTAGCCAGACTCATCAAAAAAAAAAAAAAAAAAGAAAGAAAGAAAAGTGGCTCAAATAGATAAATCAGAAATGAAAGAGAAGTTACAACCAACACCAACAGAAATACACAAGATCCTAAGAAATTACTACAAACAATTATATACAACAAATTGGACAACACAGAAGAAATGGATAAATTCCTAGACACATACAGTCTTCCTAGACTGAATCAGAAATAAATAGAAAATATTAACAGACCACTTACCAGTAATGCAATTGAATCAGTAAGTTTTAAAAACTACCAAAAAACAAAAGTCCCGGACCAGGTGGTTTCATGGGTGAATTCTTTGAAACATTTTTAAAGAGTTAACACCTATTCTTCTCAAAACTACTCAAAAAATTTAGGGTAAGTAACACTTCCAAACACATTCGACAAGGACAGCACACCAAAACCAGACAAAGACACACACAAAAAGTAAATTATATGCTAATAACACTGATGAACATAGATGCAAAAATCCTCAATATTTGTAAACTGAATTCAACAATACATGAAACAGATCACCCACCAAAATTAAGTGAGATTTATCCCAGGATGCAAGGATGTTTATATATTCACAGATCAATCAAAGCTAACACAATGTTAACAAAACAAAGTATAAAAATCACATAATGACTTTAATAGATGCAGAAAAGATTTTGTCAAAATTCAACATTTGTTTATGATAAAAACGCTCAATGAATTGTGTACAGAGGGAAAATACCTCAACATATATGACAAACCCATAGCTAACACCACACTCAACAGTGAAAAGCTGAAAGCATTTCCCACAAGATCAGAAACAATACAAGGATGCTCACTTTCACCATTTTATTCAACATAATGTCAGAAATCCTAGCCACAGCAATCAGACAAGAAAAAAAAGCAAAAGAAATTCAAATTGGAAAGGAAGAAGTTAAACCATCACTGTTTACAGGTGACAAGATCCTATATGTAGAAAACCCTAAAAATGCCACCAAAAAAAAAAAAATAGAACTAAGAAATGAACTCAGTAAGTTTCAGGGTACAAAATTAATGTATAAAAATTAATAGTGTTAAATAAATAAATCTAATTACCTCCCCACACAAAAAAAAATTAAATTAAATTTTTAACAGTGAGTTTTCTGAAAAGAAATAAAGGAATTGATCCCATTTACAATAGAATACTAAAATACTCAGAAATAAATTTAACTAAGAAGGTAAAAGATCTCTACACTGAACACTATAGGACACTGATGAAAAAATCAAAGAAGACACAAATAAATGGAAAGATATCTTGTGTTCATAGATTGGACAAATTAATATTGTTAAAATGTTAGTACTATCAAAAGCCATCTATAGATTCAATGCAACTCCTATTAAGATTCTAATAGCATTTTTCTACAGAAATAGAAATACTCCTAAAATTACATGGAACTACAAAAGACCTCAAATAGCCAAGTAAATCCTGAGAAAGCAGGAGGTATCACACTTTCTGATTTCAAGCTATACTATAAAGCTGTAGTCATTAAAATAGTATGGCCTTGGCATAAAAACAGACAAATAAATCAATGGAATAGAATCAAGACTCCAGAAATAAACCCAAGGGTATACAGTTAACTAGTATTTGATAAAGGAGCCAAGTATACTAAATGGAGAAAAGACAACCCCTTAAACACTTGGTTCCAGGATAATTGGATATTCAAATGTGAAAGAATGAAACTGGACCCCTATCTTACACCATTCACAAAAATAAACTTGAAATGGATTGAAGACTTAAACGTAAGACCTGAAACCACATACCTCCTTGAAGAAAAACTCCTAGACATGGGTCTTGGTAATTATTCTTTGGATATGACACCTAAAGCATAAACAACAAAATCAGAAGAAAACAAATGGGACTACATGAAACGAAAAAGTTTCTGCTCAGAAAAAGAAACCATCAACACAGTAAAAAGATAATCTATGGAATGGAATATTTGCAAACCATACATCTGATAAGGGATTAGTATAAAACACATAAATAACTCATACAACTCAAAAGCAAAAACGTAAATAACCCAATTAAAAATGGGCAAAGGGAGGTCCTGGGTTCAATCCCCAGTACCTCCATTAAATAAATAAAAAAAGAATAAACAAACAAACAAACTTAATTACCTCCCCCCCAAAAAATAATAAATTAATTTATTTTTAAATGGGCAATGGACCTGAATAGACATTTCTCCAAAGAAGACATAGTAAAGGCCAACAGATACATAAAGATATGCTCACTATCACTAGTCATTAGGGAAATGCAAATTAAAGCCACAATGAGATATCACCTCATGCCTGTTAGAACGGCTATCATCAAAAGACAAGAGCTAACAAATGCTAGCCCTAGCATGGATATAGAGAAAGGGCAACACTTGTGCACTATCAGCAGGATTGTAAATTGGAACAGCCACTATTAAAAACAATATGGAGATCTTCAAAATATTAAAATATAATTACTATATGATCCAGTTATTCCACTCCTGGCAATATATCGAGAGATAACAAAAACACTAACTCAAAAAGATATTTGCACTTTCACATTTGTAACAACATTATTTACAAAAGCCAAGGCCGGAAACAGTGGAAGTGTCCATTGATGGATGAATGGATAAAGAATTTGTGGTACATATACACAATGAAATATTATTCAATCATTAAAAAATAACAATATCCTACCATTTGCAACCACGTGGATGGACTTTGAAGGCATTATCCTAAGTACAGTAAGTCAGAGAAAGACCAATACTGTATAATCTCACTTATATGTTCAATCTAAAAAACAAACAAATAAACTCATAGAAATTGTGGCTACCGGAGGTGGATGGTGGGATGAGAGGGAATTAGAGGAAGGTGGTCAAAGGATACAATCTTCCATTTATAGGATAACTAAGTACTAGGGATGTAATGTATAAACGATGACTATAGCTAACACTGCTATATGATATATAGGAAAGTTGTTAAGAAAGTAAATTCTAAGAGTTCTCATCACAAGGAAAATTTTTTTTCCTTTATTCTTTTCTTCCCTCTTTTCTTTTTATCGTATCTATATGAGAAGATAGATGTGTTAGCTGAATGTATTGTGGTAATCAGTTCACAGTATATGTAACTGTATGCCTTAAACTTACACAGCAATGTATGCCAATAATTTCTCAGTAAAACTGGGAAAAACTGTATGTGGAAGTACAGTGATTATTAACAGGAAAAAGTCTATAAAAAATGTTTGAATTCAAAATGAACTTGTGTGCTGCAGGATAAGAAAGGTTGATCCTAATTTTTTAAGCATATAAACTGAACAACCAGACTTTATTTCTCAATATTTTTTATATTTTTAATTTTCTTAATATTTCCACAGAAAAAAGGAGTGCAACATCTTTTTATTGCAGTTAAGATCAAAGGGCAAAAACAAAATTTGAAAGCTTAGAAAAATATATTATATGTTCTATAACTTATCAATAATTATTAATGAAATAGGTGATGACCTTGATATTATACCAAACACCTTCTTAATTTGATAAAATCTCTAAGTTTTAGTTTCCATTGAAAGGAGATCCACTCATAGAAAATTCATGTATTTGGGATCTATGACTTTCATTGAAAGGTCATTTAAATTTAGCTATAACTTTAAAGGATAAATTGTTAGAATTAAATACTGCTAAAAAGTTAAAGATCAATTTTGAGAATACAGAATTACTTGCTTAATTTTTAATAAAAATTTTAAAAATAAATATCTTGGGCTTGCTGAACTTGTTTTAAGAATCTCTTCTTAAGTAATCATCAAATACTTTTTGATACTGATTTCTCCACTAAAATGTTGTTAACACAGACCATATATAAAAAATAAACAGTTTAGATACACATTATCACCTGCAAGTAGCATTATCATCTATCTAACTGAGATTAAATTAATTAGAGAACAAAAAATAAGTCACACTGAATTTCAGTATGACATTTGTCACAAGGAAAATGTTAAATTTTTATATACATGGTATTCTTTCAAATGAATATATAGGCTTTTAATACAAGGAAACACTGCTTCACTTATAACATTGTGTAGTTATGATGGAGAAAAACAAAAATGTATAAATGTAAAAGAAATTCTCTATGTCAGCTGTTCTGAAACTTTTTGGTTCCTTTTGTATCTGAAAAATGATTGAGGATCCTGGACTACACTTTAAGAACCACTGCTCTATATCAATCACCTAGACTTTGAATTTTGTATGCCTTATTAAATTTTATTTTTCTGATAACTTGTTTTTACTGCATTTTACAAATTTTCTGACAATTTGGAAAATTTTTTAAACCTAAATTTTTCATCACAGATAGTTTAAAAAGAATTGCTCTAATTCAACCCTTAGTTCATGACTGAACTAAGTTAGACATTTCTATTTTAACACTGAATGATTCATCAACCACTTCATTTGACAGATTAAGTTTATTAGTATTACAATGAAGTACTGTATGAAAGTCCTGATTACTTAAAATAGCTTATTTAAAAACAGACATGTGAAGAAAATCATCTAAATGCTCTTAATCTTTTATTCTGTTAATTCATGATTTCGATAAAAAAAAGTCTTGTCCCCTTAAGAGGTCAAATATGTTTTTTTAATAGCTAAAAGGATGGAAACCTACCTGTCCATCAACAATTAAGTATATTATAACACATTATATAACAGAATATATAGAGCCATGAGGAAGAATGGGGTAGCTCTATGCGTGCTCATGTACAACTATCGCCAAGATATATTAGAAAGTGCAGGAAAGTGCTGTAATGTCATTTGTATAAGAAAAAACACTGGGAATGTATATATGCAACTCCACACTTACATGAAGAGATTTTTCTGGAAGGATTCACAAGATTTTCTGGGCTGTGGGGGCCTTCTAAATGACTGGGAAGTAAGGCGTTAGACCACGAAGAAGACTTACTTTTACTGTATGCTTCTTTGTTCCATATGCTTAGCATATGCATTTGATTTTTTTAAAAAGCTAATTTTATAAAATGAATTGCCTAACCTTAAAAAAAAAAAAAAGGACAAGTTAGAATTTGTGAGAAAATGCTGATAAATGAATGGCCCCTTAATGAGAGCACAAACATCCTCCCGGGACCTTCCATATGTCAGATACTGTTGTCAAGGTTGGATGATAGTACTGTGTAAAAGATGTAACTACTAAAGGCCAAGTATGGTCCTTGAGTTAATCCTGGATCAAAAAAAAATCCTCTTTAAGAACAATGTTAGGAAAACTGGGGAAATACGCATATGGACTGTATATCTGATAAGAATATTGCTCCAATGTTAAATTTCCTGAATGTGATAACTGTACCGTGGTTAGATGGAAGAGTGGTCTTGTTTTTAGGAGATGAAGTGCTTAGCTGACGTATTTAGGGATATAGTGATGATACCTAAATTATCTCAAATGATTCATTTATAGCAGAAAAAAAACATGCATGTATCATACATATATAGATGTATAAATGTGTATATACACATATATGAAAGAGAAAGAGAAATAAAACTAGTAAAGCAAAAAACTGTTAACAAGTATTTAATCTGGGTAAAGGTACATAATTTCCATAAGCTTGAATTTTTCAGAACAAAAACTTGGGAGAAAGAGAGAGCCTTTCTTTCATCCTTCATAATTTGGTATAAAGACCATTAGATATAACTGAATGAGCAATCATATATCTTCCAACCATTAGATGGAACTGACTGAGCAATAACATGTGAGGTGTTCGAGGAAGAAGAAATAGCAGTGATCCAGCATGGGTATGGAGCCAAAAAGGGATCAGAAAGGAATCCTCATGGGTGTGGTAGAGGGCAGCAGCAGCACTAGGGGACTGGTTACATACAGGAAGGATTGATCAAGTAAGTAAATACATGGAAGACAATGAGAGGCAAGTTTCACACTGTTGAAGAAGGGAATTACAAATATGAAAAGACAGAAAACTAATAAAACTTCTTATGGACTGGAATTGGAAGTATCTGTATAAGCCAATGGTTTTTAAGACTGATAGAGACAGACAGACAAATAAATATATTCAAGTATATATTTGCTGTCTCTGTCCACTTAGACGCCCTGGGAGCAGTGGTATCCCGAAAGCAATGATCCCATCTGGAGTTAATATTTTGGCTTCTAAATATCTTTCTCCACTAAAAGGAACCAAGACTCCTCAGAGGAGTGGCTAATTACAGGGCTGTGGAAGGAAAAATACTACATAAACCTGCAATTTCTTTTTTGTGCTATAAAATAAATAAGAGCTCAAAGAGTGATAGGGACATGTCAATAGAATCCAGAAGCCAGTCTGAAGTGGTCTCCTACAGGCCAAATCTGAGATAATCTGAGCATCAATATAAATCATGATGGTAATAATTTAAAAATAAGAACTCATGATATTATACTTATATAAATAGCAATGAATAAATCAGCATTTTAGACAGCTTTTTCCAACTTATGAATCTCGATGAAATGTCATTGAAAAATCCCAATTTTTCAATCAGAAATAATTCAGCCAAAAATATTCATGGTTGCTGAAACCAGTGGATAAAAGTTGATGAATAAACAAAATTTTACAGTCTAAAAGTACCTCCCCACAAATATTTACTGATTACAAGTGAAAAATTAGTAACTTTCCAGTGGAGAAACTTGGCCAATACTATCTTAACCAAGTGACCAAGGTTCATAGCACCAATAATCAAGAAAATGAAAGTCAAGCACCACAAAGTTGATGCAGCAAGAACACAGTATCCCTTTTGTGATATTTCTGAGCAAAATGCATAACCTGACTATAAGAATGAGAAAACATCAGACAAACCCAAATTGAAGGACATTGTACTAAATAATTGATCTTGACCCTTCAAAAGTATCAACATCATGAAAGTCAAGGAAAGACTAATGAACTGCTCCAGATTAAAAGAGACTAAAAACACATGACAACTAAACATAGTGTGGATATTAGATGTGATCTGTTTGCTATAAAGGGCATATTAGAAAAAGTAGGAAAACTTAAATTGAGTTTGTGGGTTGGAGAGTAACATTCACATTTAAATGGTTATATGATAGTTATAAAGAAGAATGTCTTCCTTTGTAGGAAAAACATCCTAAAGAAGTAGAGGGTAATGAGGTTCCCTGTTGGTAATTTACTCTCAAATGACTCAGAGGGAAAAGTCTCTGTATATCCTTGTAAATTTCTGTAACTTTGAAATTATTCGAAAAAGGAATGGGAGAGAAAAACTAGAAATACCAAGTATTGACCATTCTTTCAATAAGTTTTATTGTAAAGAAAGGAGTCAAATAAGGGAACAGAGGAC
Source organism: Camelus ferus (assembly GCF_009834535.1). Lineage (NCBI taxonomy): Eukaryota > Metazoa > Chordata > Mammalia > Artiodactyla > Camelidae > Camelus > Camelus ferus. Next base: position 2,098,245 of record NC_045712.1, on the reverse strand, counting down.
TGGGCATGGTAATTAAGAGAGGAATTTTTAAACAATGCTTCATTTTGAAAACTCTCAAACATACAAAATTAGACTAACAAGACCAAGGCCTTGGAAACCTTTCATTTTATCCTAAAATATTCCCCTTTCACTTTTCATGTTATTATTGTCTAAGATTTTAGTTCCACCATTTAAAATTTTTTTTTGACGTAAGGTAGATTTATTCAGAGAGATACACACTCCATAGACAGAGTGCAGGCTTTCTCAAAAGGCAAGAGAAAGGGCAGGAGAGAAGAAAGTCACATACTTAGTAAGAAGAGTCAGCATTCAAATACAGGTTTGTCTGAACAGAAAGCCAAAAAGCCTGGGGGAAATGTTTATAGTGCAGGGGTGAGAGAAAATAATTAGAAGAAATAACACTTAGAAAGATTCAGAATAGTCTATATATTAAGTGAACTTTGGGGAAAAATAGGAGGTGGGGAGAATAAATACATGCATTTAAATAAAGAAAAGTTGGAAGGACTTAAATAAACTAGTAAAAGTTGTTACCTGGAGAACAGATCATAGGGAACAGAGAAAGAAGAAAAGTAGGAACAGGAGTAGGAATGAGAATTTTTACCACAAACTTTTTACAATGTTTTGATTTTCTTTTACCCATTTGAACATACTTCCTTTTCAAAAAGCAGCATAAAACACTTTATAAAGAAAGAACAATTCAGTAGAACAGCAAAAATGAGCCAGAATGCAGATCTTATAGGCACTTAGAAGCTGGTTAGACTTTTTGGTAAAAACTCACAATTCTAATTTTGTTTACTTAACATGCCTGATTTGTACTATCATTGTGTATGCTGTATTTAATGTTTTTTAGAGCAAAGAGAAAACATCTTTAAAGATTCTACATGTGTTAGAAAGACTGCTATATCCAATAATAATGTAGAAAAATTAGAATCAATAATCTCTATTATCATTTTGTTAAACTGCTAATCTCCATGAAACATAAAATCTATGTACCTAGCTAGCCATAGAAAGAAATCATATTCAAACAAATGGGGAGCTGGGGGAAGCTTTTTCACAGTTTTGCCAGAAGTTAACTCAGCCATTAATAATATACAATGCTAACAATTTTAAATCTTGCTTTTTAAAGAGAGGAAACATACAAGGGGAAATGACGTAGAGTTAATGGACTGCTATTTCTATTTAATTTCTACAGTCATTAATTAGAATCAGAAATCATTTCATACAAATCTTCCACAATTTCTCTACTCCCCAATTTCTGCCTTTTCAAAGTAAACAAACAGAACTACTTGGTCCCAAAAGGGGGGGAAATCTTTATGTCAACATGAATGGCTCCTAGTCACAGTTATTACAATTTCAACCCTTTTATACTAAATGGCACTTTCAGTGAAAATAACTATACCGACACAAGAGAGAACTATTGCTCAGTCAATAGTTTCTTATTTAGAAAAAGATCTTAAAAGGAAAACTTATTTTAAAACTTAAAGGTCAAAAAGCATTTCTCTTAAAATAAGGTATCTGGTTTTTTGTCTCTTAAAATAAGGCATCAATCATGTATCCTTCTTTTCCATGACTGCTTTTGGAAACATAATTATATCTTCAAACATAGTGTCAAACGAGAACTCTAAAAATGTCTTTATTGATTGGATACTCTGCCCAATGAAAAATTACTTTTTATTGGAAATTGCTATCAAAGCTATTCCTAGTGCTCTCCTAAAGGCTCAACTTGTAATGATGTACTACACTTCTCTACTTCAAGAACAAAATGAATTAATGACTGCCTCTCTTTCTCAGATTGCATATTATACCATTCTAGGAGCTCAGACTGTGGGTCTGAAAGGAATTGATGCTCTGCGTGTGCTGCCTTTCCCTTGAGGATCTTTAGACTCTCAGAAATAGAGAAATCACTAAAGAGAGAAGACTTGCAAATCTACTACAACTGTGCTCCTATTAGTTTAAGTCTCCTCAAGAAAATTGTCCCCACATTCAACCTCTGAAGGCAACAATAAAGTCTTATAAAATTTCTTTGTGGAAAAGAAATTTCCACATGCCTATTTGCATCAAAAGACACAAACAGGACTTTTCCCTTCTATTCTTGACACAACAGAAATATATATTCAACTGGAATTGTCTGGTAGTCTATAGGATGAACTGAGGGGTGTATAATGTTAACCCTGTCTCCAAATACCTGCTCCAACCCATCTGAAACGTTAACATTAAGTATTTGTTCTTTCTTGGTTAAAACTTTGCCTTTCTAAAAACTGTCAAAATGCAAACAAGAGTGAAAGATTAATAAACTCTACTGGAGAAAAACAGATTTCAACACAAAACATAAAGAAGCATGGGTCATTTGTTATTTTAGGTTATCTGAGAATGGTGCTTTTATATGAAAAAAAGGTAAGAGAAATATATTTAATGTATTACTTTTCCTGTAAATGGAATAAATGTATTAATAAGAAAATGTTAATTTAAATACAAAGATTTAACAGATAACTGTTATGTAGACACACTTTTGATAGTGGATTCGCTAAGCTTCTACCTCTCATGTAAGTATAACACTGTCTCTAAGAATCACCTGAGAGCCTTTCTCGTCTCTGAAGTAAAATGTGGCTTGTTTCTGTTTCTGAGTATCACATTCTTAGAATTACACGAGTGAGATTCTTCTGCCCCTAAGTCATCAAGTGAGGGAGCTGCATTATCTCTTTCAGATCTCCGGGGCACAACTGTGAAGTTATACCCGTAACTATGGCCAAATAACTACTGTCCATTAAACAACTTGTGTGTAAAACTTGACCTAATAGCATTTCCTCTTCCAGAACCACCAACACCAAAGGCTGTATAAAATATCTGCATTACTCCCAGAACTGTACCCAGAATGAGTAATCTTATAAATCACTTTAAAGCCAAGTACCAAAATACTAATGATGCTAATTTTTACGTGAAATTACAAGTAATTTTTCTTCTTTGTGACTGCCTAGTTTCCAAATTCTTCACAATGAGGATACATGATTATAATAAGAAAAAATACTATATACTTTGACAATGAAATTTCTCAAACAAAACTAGTATCTCTCCATGACTGCAAATTATATATTATTAATACTTCTTTCCCAGTATTTAGCATTTTCTTCCATATGTTCTATTTACTTGTAAAGATAAGCCCTAGATTACAAGCTCTCTGAGGACACATTCTGGCTCTTACTACACATTAATATTCTGCCACGGTGACTCACAGTCCCTCATACGTGGAAAAGTGATCAGTAGCTGTTTGAGGAATGAATGATACTTCCAAGAATGCAAAGGTTAGAGCTGATATGTTCATGTGACATGCACCAGAACTATTAAAATGTTGAAATACTTCCATAACTATTGGTAAATACTATACTAGTAATGCAATGAGCAGAAAATTAACTAAAAATAAAAATTTTTAACTTCAGTTCATTAATTCAAGATAATTGTTAGGGCATATCATGAAAATAAATCCTAAATGGGCATTTCATACTAGTGGGAGATAAGAAATATTTGCAGTCTCCATCTGTTTGGCTTACATCACAGAAAGAATATACTGCATATTCTTTACAAGACACCTTAAGAGTATCACCAGTTTATAATAACCCTGAATTACACGATCACTTCTATTTCTAAATTTTTTTTGCTGTCAGTGCATTACAATTCTTATGAAAGGAGTAAGTGTAGTTTTTTGGCAGTTATAAATATAAATACATTTATAAATACAGTATTAAAAATAAGTACTCAGAATAAAAAGATTATAAAGTTACGATGGTTTCTTAATGTTCTTTTTAAATGTTATAAACATGAATTTTATGCATCTAGAGGAAAACAAAGCAGAAACTATATAAATAAAGAAACAAGGCTGGGAAAATTTTCTAATACTGTACAAAGTGATAACAGCCTAGAATGTCTTTTGATGCTGAGCAGGAAACAGTGCAAAGTTAAATAAATTTTATTTCTGGGATGAAAAGTGACTTATTTGAACAAAAAATATGATTGACCTATTTTCTTAACAAAACATTAAATAAAAAAGATGCTCAGCTGTGTTATTGTTTATAATTCATTTTCATCAGAATAGCAATTATGTTAAGTCCATGGTCCCAAAAAGAAAATTCAGTCGAAGAGGAAAATATAAAAGAGGAGTTCATAGCCTGGTAGCCTCTGTTCTCTCTATTTTGATAATCACCATGTGCTGGGCACTGTCCTTAACATATAATTCTTCACTTGAATCTCAAACAATCCTACACGCACAGACTGGGAAAAAACATAGCACATATATCAAAGGGATAGTATCCAAAATATACAAAGAACTACTACAAATTAACAATAAAAATCCTACAACTCAATTTTTTAAATGCACAAAAGCTATGAACAAAATTCACAAAAGAAGAAATACAAATAATCGAGAAGCATATGAAATGGTGTTTCACATTGTTAGCCATCAGGCCAATGCCAATTAAAAATAAAATATAAAAGAATATTACAAATAAGTTTCACATCCTAAACATTTTAAATAATTATAAGTTCAAAAGATATTTTATCAGTGTCAATAAAGCAAATGAAAAATATTAAGAAAAAACCATCATATCATGACAATTAATATACATTTATAACACTATGTGTTGTAGATAAAAATCATCAAGCATCTTTAGACATGAAATAATTAAATGAAACTTCAAAAACATTGCTATGGGTGTATCATTTCAATATAGATTTAGATTTTCACTTGCTATAAAAATATATCCATTGCAAATGTTCTCAAACTGTGTCCTAGGAACCCCTGGGATCTCTGAGACCATTACAGAGGGTCTGCAGGGTTAAAATTATTTTCATATTAATGCCCAGATATCATTTGCCTTTTGTGACTATCATTCTCTCATTTTCATAAAACAGTAACCCCTCCCAGCCTTGTATATTTAAATAAATATGTGTGCATGTCTTATAGAAGCATATCCTTGACAATTATAGAAGGATATATACTAGGTTGCTAATGACTTATATCAGGTCCCTACCCAGTAGGGAAGTGGGGAGGTAGAAGGAGGAAGTAGAGAAAAAAATAGTGGAAACAAAAGATACCTTAAAAAATAGATATATGATTTCATTTGTACATTTAGATAAAATGATGGAGAAAAAAATACAAAGTTTATAAGAAGAAAAAAGACAACCAAAACAGATTTTTAAAAATTATTTGAGCTGTAGGTTGCCAAACTATTCTGACTCATGGTAACCTTAGTTCCTGACTAATTTTTTCATGACATCCCTAAGCCAGAAGACGTACATAAGACTTCTGTTAGATCCAAACAACTTGATAACTATTTATGACCCAACCACATAGTAGCCATTCAGAAGGATAATTCACATAAATTGAACATTTTTTTATTTTACTCTTAATGACAGTTACTTGCTAATAGGATGTTTGTGCCTAGTGGTCACTACGCAACTCCTCAAACCTTAGAATCAGGTTGAAAACTGTCACTCTCATTTCCTATCACACACTGATTGTCACTGGTACTTGCTTTGAATCACAGTAATCACCAAAACCCAACTTCAGAAAGATATGACCTAATCAAAAGGAACGTAGCATGATCTAGGTTGAAACTGAACTATCCCAGATCTAGTCATTTGCACAGATGTTGAATAGCACTGTGTTTCCCTTGAATATTTAAAATACTCTGCAGAACCCCTGTGAGCTCCCTTAGGCACCCTATAGTGCCTCATGCGTTTGGGAATAATAGATTTAAAGCACAGAGTGCTTTTCTTTGTCACTTGGGTTAGCTCTACATTACTCAGTTTGTGGTTAGAAAATTTCATTATTACCAACTAAGCATAGCTTAAAGTAAATTAGCAAGTCATCCAGTACAGGGAAATAGAGTGTTTTTTAAGTCTTTCTGAAAGTTAATGGATTTGGATAATTCATACTGCTCCTCTGACATACATGCTTTCTTTTCTCCTCATCTTCTGAGGTCCATTCCCCAAGTCTATGTGAAAAATTTAAAGATGAGTCCTTGCCAAAGCAAAATAATGACCCCTGAGAGTTCAGGTGCCTGCTATCTTCAGTACAGATCTGTGCCCATTTAGAACTACCTCACCAGAAAACACCTAGGGAAGTTGAGGTTATATACAGTGAGATAACCAAGTTCTTAATTGCTTCATCACTGATGCATAAATGCCAATTTCCTAATCTCAGCAAATATATCTAAGCAGCACACAAACAGTACACTGACAAGTAGAGAAACTATGCATGAACAGAAGTTCCCTCTTGGCATAGCACAAAAATATCATCAGCTTCAGGCAAAGAACTAAGAAGCAGAAATTACTCTACTGTATGTCTTTCCACTTTAAAAAAATATTCTAAAGATTTTGGGAAAGATTCTGAAAGAATTACAGTTGACTCTTGAACACTGCAGGTGTTAGAGGTGCCACCCCACCCAAAACAGTTGAAAATCCACATATGACTGTACAGCGTGCCCTTTGTATCCGTGGTTCCACATGCAAGGAGTCAAACAACTGTGGATGGGATCATGTAGTACTGAAGCACATATTTACTGAAAAAAAAAGTCTGCAGATAAGTGGACCTGTGCAATTCAAACCCATGTTGTTCAAAGGTCAACTGTACTATAAGAGACCTCCATCCCAAAGCAGTTAGCTATTCCTGTATGTTAGCATCTAGTTAGTCCTTCTAATCTAGCTTAGTGTTGCAATACTATCTTACTCAAAATCTAGAAGTTATATGCAGCCTTCTATTTTTAAAAAGACTTAATTTTCACCTACCAAGGAGAATGGTTTGGGAACTTTGCAAATCTTCCTTTACTTTACATCTTTCTTATTTAGTATTTAGCTACGTGACTCAAGAAGGACCTCAGGCCCGTAGAGTGGTTTTGCTCTTCCTACCAATGCTATCCCATTATTCACTGCTGTTCAGCTCTGTAGCAGAAAAAGTACATAGCATAATTTTCCCCTGGTGGGCTGTAATACTATCACATTCAGAGTAAGGGCTATTTTAACATTATCCCAGTGAAGCCAGAACCGAACTAGATTAAAAACAATGACTGGGAATTAAGGTGGAGATGGGGAAAAGAATAACGACATAAAAGAAGCCTGTGAAACTCAGACTGGGGGTGAAAGAGCAGTTGGAGGCCAGGACGCTCCTACCTGGGGACGGGGGGTCAGGGATCCGAAGCTCTTCTTCCCACCTTAGAACTTAAAAAGCAGTTTCCAGTTCCCAAAACATATCACATTTCCTGCCTAATTAAATCATCAGGTCTGACCTATGAAACTGAGGAAAAGATCTGTAAGACCAAGGACCACACGGGGACACTGAGGTGCATGTTGGTCACTCAAAGATTATGTGTTGAGGGCACGTACCACACATTACTGCTCCAACATTTAGAAACTTGAAACAAAGCTGGAAGGAACCTAACATACAGGGCCTAAACCCTTGGCTTCAAGCAAGTATATGTCTTAATTACATCTCATCTGTTTTTGAAGATCTCCAGGGAAGCACTGCCCTCCACAAACACCCGCTCTCCATCACCCATAGCTAGTACTTCCTAAGCTACTGTAGACTGGAATTACCATCTCTCTTAACTTAAACCTATTTTCTTTGATGCTGTCAACTATACAAGGTAAATGTCTAGTTGTAAAGTTTCTAGCTGGAGCACAATGTGCAATAAATGACCATAAAAATAACACCTAATATCGTCCCCTCTCCCCCAGGACCTGAAGCCAGCAACTCCAGGACCCAGCCCTGACCAACAGTGCGCCAGCAGCCACCACACGAGTAAGCCTGGCAGCCAACTGGGCAGGGGGCCAGCCCTGCCTACCAATGCATACACAGTAGTTGGTCCCACAACAACATGGGTCAGCATGTGGGCACTCCTAGAATATACAGCTCTGGTGACTAAAGGAGAGTGTGCTGCTAAGCCTCACAGGAAATCTACATAACGTCACCTCAAGATCAGAGTTAACATTGGTCCATTAGTCGTAATAAACATACCTTACTAATGTAAAGTGTTAGTAACAGGGGAAGCCGTATGTGGGGTTTATGGGAACTCTGCACTATCTTCACATTTTTTTCTGTAAAACTAGTAACTGGTCTAAACACTAACGTTTACTTAAAAAATAAAACAACCAACAACATTATAAACTGACTATACCTCAATTAAATAAGTAAATAAATACATACATACATACAATTAATTAATTAAATAAAACAACCTAACCCAAAACTTAACTAATTAATTTAATAGCATCTGGCACAATGGCCAACACACAACAGGTGTTCAATAAATGTGCTGAATAGGTAAATGAACAAATGTTAAAAATGACTATTTTTTATTATAAATGATTCTAACAGATAAGTTGTGTTATCAATAAAAACAACATGTTTTAAAATTTGTACTATAATTAAGTTGCATTCTTACAACTATTGTAAGATCTAGATATAATGAGATACAGATATAAGCATGATATAAAAATCATACATAGCATGATGACTGGCACACTTAGCTACTCAAACCTGGTGAATAAATTTAAATTATGTTAGATTTTGTTTGTTTGTTTTTATAATAAAAGCGAAACTTAGAAATATCCAATTCTTAGCTGTCAGACAAATAAAACACGTTCCCAACTTTAGTGTCTCGGAATAGTATTTTATTTTATTTGTCATATTCACTCAGTAATCTTAGAATTCCATACCCACTCAAGTTATACTTTGAACATGAATTTCTCTTAGATTGTATATAAATGTTACTCTAAACATATCATGGCATAAGAAAGCATTTCTCTGAAATTCCTCATCACAATTCCTACCAGCATTTGCAAACTCTGTCCTTATTTTCAACAGAGTAAAACTTACTGCCCAGCTTACATAAAATGAGTATTTTATCATTTGTAGTTACATGGAGAAAAGGATGGAGTTATCCCACCACCTTGTGGACTGTTAAGAGTATTGCTGCATTAGAGCCAAAAGCACGTGTTAAGAATGAGAAGGCAGAAAGGGATAGATGGGATCTCAAAATTGTAGAATAGATAAACAAGATTATACTGTATAGCACAGGGGAATATACACAAGACCTTATGGTAGCTCACAGAGAAAAAAATGTGACAATGAATATATATATATGCTCATATATAACTGAAAAATTGTGCTCTACACTGGAATTTGATACAACATTGTAAAATAATTATAAATGAATAAAAACTGTTAAAAAAAAGATTATATTGTATAGCACAGGGAAATATATACAAGATCTTATGGTAGCTCACAGAGAAAAAAATGTGACAATGAATATATACAAGTTTATATATAACTGAAAAACTGTGCTCTACACTGGAATTTGACACAACATTGAAAAATGACTATAAATCAATAAAAAATGTTTAAAAAAGGAAAGAATGAGAAGGCAGAAAACACTGAACAGTAGTTACTCATGCTTTCCCATCTTGTCCAGCTCTTCTGCCCCTAAATCTACATCTTCAAATCTTATCTATCCCTCAAAATGCAGTTTAAATGTCCCCATCACACAGCCATCTCTAACTGAAAATTAAAATTATAAGAAATGGCTAAATGAAAATATGTCTCTGTTCTAAGTTTCCATGCCACCTTATCCAGTTCCTCTTATTTTCTAGCTAGCATTGCATAATCTTATACTTACTGTAAGTATTTTGAGGACATGTAGATGATGACCTTCAGTGGTGCACTGAAACCACCTCTTAGCTGCTCTCACCAATAGTTTAATACTCGGAAATTTTGAAAGCCATTTATTTAACTGTTGGTAGCTTGAAACTGGTCATGGTAGGTACATTTATACAACAGAAATCGAAAATACCACAAATCAAGATACTTATAAAGTTTTTTTAATCAGCTTTAATGTCTCCATCTCATTTTCTATAAATATAATATGTAGGGAGGAGAGGTGGAACAGCTTCTACCTAACAAGATTGTTGTAGGATTAAACAAAATAACCCACATGGAAGGCTCTGTCTAGTGTCTGACATGTAGTGTATGCTCACCAAATATTACAGTCATTCCCCATAACCCACCACAGTACCTTGCAAGTAGTAAATCCCTCAATAAATACTCAATTGTCAAATGACAAATAAAATCAAGAATTTCAATGAGATCTCTTAAGACATGTTCGTACTGAGAGTAGTCCCAGGTTAACAGTATGGCAGATCATTACCAGGGACATAAGCTCTTCACTTAGAAATAATCCAGGCTTTTATCCTTTACCTCTTCTTGTTGTAAATCAGTCAGTAGATAGATAGATTTTATCTCTAAAATTTCTAGTTATATTCATTTAGATAAAAATTCTAAATATATTTATCTAGAGAAATACAGATCTAGAGGGATTTAGATACACATCTTTGCTTCCTTGTGCATTTATTTCTCTCCCGTTCTGATTTGGTCTTAAGTGCCTGCCTTTCTCCTTGCTGTTTTAACTTTATTTCATAATGCAAAATATATAATTCATGCTTCACATTGTTCCAGAAAAGGTTTGTTCTGAATAATAGGTAACTTGGTTTCATGTTTAGTGAATAAGCTTTTTATATTTCTCCGAAGGGGAAAAAAAAAAATGAAGTAGCCTTTTACCACCTCTTTCCTTGATCCTGTGTTCCTGTTTGATTGTTCCTTGGCAAAAAAGGGGTTTTATACATTGACCTTTGGGGAAAGATAAAAGTAAGTTTCCAAGTACAAAGCTGAAACCAAATTACCATGAATTCCAGACACTTTCCAAAAAGGAAAGCAAGAAATGTCCTTGTCATTTAACATGCTCATATCTCTTCACCTACCTCACCACAATCCTAATGTGGTTTTATTTTATATAAAAAGCTGTTTCCCGAAACTATGTTTAAGGATTTGCTGTTGCTTCGCTTGCTCGCTGAAAAACAAAACCAAAAACTTGAAACAACTAATTTGTTGCAAAAACAGACTGGAATATGATTTACTCCAGATGGTTTGGAATAAAATTCCAATTGTTCAAATGTAAATTTATTCATCTAAAATAAATTTTTCCTCACTTAGTTATTATTAATTAGCACAGAGAGTTTTTTTAATGGAGAAAAAAAAAAGTACTGTCTTAGTAATATCTCTAAGATGACCATTTGCCCTAGAATTTACACATTCTGCCCATGATCACTTCTGGTTTAAAAATACACAGAGGCTGAAACAAACAGCGTATCCCCAAGGCATCGGTTAATGCAAACACTTTGTTTAGTGAAACAACCACTTCGATGTTAGTCTACACAGTACCCTTATCCAAGGACATGTAAATGACACAGTGTGTGACAGGAGGGGCTTTCTATAAGAAGTAAAAAGAAGGTAGGTGAGTCAGAAATTAAAATTCCAACTAATCTACAGGCATCTATAAGATGAAGCAGTATATCGTATTTGATTCACCACCTGGTTTGTTTCCAAAGGACACTGTCAAACACAATGATTCTTTTTCCCACCAGCTGTCACCACCAAGTTGGCTATACTTTGTATTTTCCCTTTGTGTATGAAAGACAGACCTAGAGCAGATGGCTGGACTCAGTGCCAGGGCAAAGGTAACATTAGTTGTCTCACCTAAAGAGGTACTACTACCAGACTTCACTAAGACAGAAGTCCCAGCAACGAATACCTACAAAAATCTAGGGCCTAGAAAACACAATCTGAACATCCTGTTTAATTTACCAAGTGAAAACAAAAAACTCACGTTTGGAGAAAATGTTAATTAACTGGCTAAGAGGCGATGAGAAGACTCACGTATTTCATCTTCACTGAGAAGTAGTTCCCTCTGTCATCAACTCTGTAATTTCCAGGCTCTGTAAAAAAGCAAATTATATTCAGTATTCTGAGCTGAGCCTCTACAGCTGAAACTTTAGTAAAGCAACTAGGTATAAAAGAATATTTGAGTTAAAGAAACACTGCAAATTAAAATTACAAGGGAACAGCTAAATGAAAGGTGAGACTTTTCAGCTGAAAAGATTAAAACTAGAATCAGGATTAGAGAAGAAAATTAAGAGCTGCAAGATAATGACCAGTCACTCATTATCCACGTAGGGTAATTATATATAACTGAAAGAAGAGTTAAGATTAGAATGACACTGGAAAAACCCTCCTACTATTACAAAGAAGGTTTGGTCTCCCATAAAAAGAACATTTTGGCCTTCTCTTCTGAAGCTGAAAATTTCTGGCATTCAAGGGATCACTTATTTTGCCTTCCCTTAGTGGTACAGAAATAGAGAATTTTGTTCCCTCCATTTACTTATTAAAAACATACATATTCCAGTAACCAAGTCACATGTGGCCAGTACAGAACATTTTTATCATCATCACAGAAATCTTTGGACATTGTTAGAGAATGTAGTAAGTGCTCAATAAGGGTTCATTTGGTCTGTGTGGCATTTTTTTCCTCCTCCTCCTCAATTTCTCTAAGTTCTCAGGCTGCGCAAGGTATCTCCTTATCAGGAAGGACAGGCGTATGATAAGACATATAAGTATTTATTACTTTTTTCACTCCCAGGAATATTGGAGTTCTAAAAGAACACTGCAAGGAGAAAGCAATGCTTACCACAAATGGCAGAAATTCTAATGACGGGGGTTTCAGGCCTCACAGCAGACACTGGGGAAGGTCTTTTGGGAATATGAGTGTGAGGAGAGGAAGAGTCTCCACAGTTCCCCCTCAGTTCATACCCAAAGATCCAACTACTCACAGCAACATTGACCTTAACACATTAACATTTACTGAGATGATGGGAAAGAAAAGGGCTTTTTCCTCCGTAGGACTCTTCACACCAAATTTTTCCTGGCTGAAATAACTAAAACTAAGTTTGAATCATCAACATTTCCCCAGAGATACTTTAACCAAGTTAGTCTTGGGCACTTGAGTAGAATTCTTTGCATTATTCTTTTTTTTTTTTAAACATTTTTTATTGATTTATAATCATTTTACAATGTTGTGTCAAATTCTAGTGTTCAGCACAATTTTTCAGTCATACCTGGACATCTACACACTCATTATCACATTTTTTCCTCTGTGATTCCCTGTGCTATACAGTATAATCTTGTTTATCTATTCTACAATTTTGAAATCCCAGTCTATCCCTTCCCACCCTCTGCCCCCCTGGCAACCACAAGTCTGTATTCTATGTCTATGAGTCTATTTCTGTCCTGTATTTACGCTTTTTTGTTTGTTTGTTTGTTTGTGTTTGTTTTTGTCTTTTAGATTCCACATATGAGCGATCTCATATGGTATTTTTCTTTCTCCTTCTGGCTTACTTCACTTAGAATGACATTCTCCAGGTGCATCCATGTTGCTGCAAATGGCGTTATGCTGTCAGTTTTTATGGCTGAGTAGTATTCCATTGTATAAATATACCACCTCTTCTTTATCCAGTCACCTGTTGATGGACATTTAGGCTGTTTCCATGTCTTGGCTATTGTAAATAGTGCTGCTATGAACACTGGGGTGCAGGTGTCATCCTGAAGTAGGGTTCCTTCTGGATACAAGCCCAAGAGTGGGATTCCTGGGTCATACGGTAAGTCTATTCCTAGTCTTTTGAGGAATCTCCAGTTTGCCACAGTGGCTGCACCAAACTGCATTCCCACCAGCAGTGTAGGAGGGTTCCCCTTTCTCCACAGCCTCTCCAGCATTTGTCATTTGTGGATTTTTGAATGACAGCCATTCTGACTGGTGTGAGGTGATACCTCATTGTAGTTTTGATTTGTATTTCTCTGATAATTAGTGATATTGAGCATCTTTGCATTATTCTTTTGTGTTCTTTGGTTTCATTTCCTTTCTCCTTCCAAGTACCAGAATTGGACCCAGGAAGCTGCCGGAGAGAAAATGCTGACAGGGATCCAGAAAGTTGCAAGAATGAGTAATTATAAGTAGCTGGTCTATAAGAATTCTGATCTTAGATAATACTTGGGAGTATCTGGTGAAGTTATCCTGTAGGACCTTGTAGATCTGGGCTTAAATGTTCTGGGTAGATTTCCCCATAATAGAACATTTGTGGTACTAAACGTCAAAAGATATACATCTCTCCATTCAAAAGTACAAGTAGAAGAGGCTGGCCTATGGGCTTCATTATAAATGAGAAGAAGGAAGATATAATGCTTTTTAAAAATCATAATGTTCTGCTTATAAGTGGTATCCTTCTAGGTAATTAGCAAAGCTTATTTCCCAAGTCAAATGAAAATGTGTGAACATAACTCCTTGAAAGGCTATGCCTTCATAGATCAAGTTGAAAACAGAGCAAGTCCGTTCTCATAGCCTTGGTAATAATATTTGAATAAACCTGGTAATGAATTGGATCATAGGTCTTTTATGATTAAAATTGATTCCTTTCTGGTCACATTTTAGGTTAAATACATAATTATCTTCTTTCACCTCTATGCCTATAATCAAACAATTCCCATTTGATTGCATACCCTTATTAGTTATTATCCTATTATCATCAATCCTGGATATTTACTTTACAACTAAAGTACTTACACTAAAAACATTCTGATTATGATTATATGTTGATGATTTTTGTTATCAACAAGGGAAATTATGGATTTCATTAAACAACAATGCAATGATGAAAATATAGGACAAGATGCAAGTTTGTTATCCTGCTGAAAACATGTATTTATTAGTAGTTCAAATTCAAAAATATAAACTATTATCTTTTGAAAAGCATAAATAACACAGGGCCATAATTTTGTAAAATATAACTCTCAAGTTCTTTTAATCAATTGTCATATTTTTTCTTATTGAAAAATGATCCACATGCAGTATACTTGGATATAAAATTCCAGCTACTAAAATGACTTTTTCTGTTCAATTTACTTTCTATTTCACTGTCTTTTTACAATATTGAGAATATAATAGTAATATAACTATTAGCAATTACCACAGTATTATTATCCCTTCCACTAAATAGAAATTTCATGTTTTTGCTACTTTTTTATGTAAATTTCTATTCATATTATTTTTAGGAGATATTCTTCAGTTATGACACATTGGCAAAGTGTTTTAAAAAGAACACAGCTTACCAAATTTTTAAATGGACAAAAATTCATAAACATGAACTTCTACACAGAGCAATAATAGCCAGTTATCTGGCCCATCCTTTCTAAAAAGAATGGTAATATAGGCACACCTCATTTTAGAGCACTTTGCTTTATTGAGCTTCATAGATACTCTGTTCACAAAGTGAAGGTTTGTAACAACTCTGCATGAAGCAAGTCTACAGGCACCATATTTCCAATAGCATTTGCTCACATTGTGTCTCTATGTTACATTTTGGTCATTCTCACAGTATTTCAAACTTTTTCAATATTGTTATATTTCTTATGGTGATCTGTGATCAGTGGTCTTTTCTGTTACTACTATAATTGTTTGGAGGTGCCATGAAATGCACTCAAGTAAGACAGTGAACTTAACTGGTAAATGTGTGTGTTCTGACTGCTCCACCGAATAGCCATTCCTCCACCTTTCTCCCTCTCCTCTGGCCTCCCTATTCCATGAGATAGAACAATATTGAAATTAGGCCAGTTTATAACTTTACATGGACCTCTAAGAGTTCAAATGTCTCATTTTAAATAGAAAGCTAGAAATGATTACACTTAATCAGGAAGGCATGTTGAAAGATGAGATAAGCTAAGCCTTTTGTGCCAAAAAATTAGCTAAATTGTTAATGCAAAGGAAAAGTTCTAGAAGGAAATCAAAAGTGCTACTCCAGTAAACACACAAATGATAAGAAAGCAAAACAGCCTTGGTGCTAATATGGAAAAAGTCTGAGTGGTTTAAATAAAACATCAAGCCAGCCATGACATCCCCTCAAGTCAAAGCCTAATCCAGAGTAAGGCCCTAATTCTCTTCAATTCTGTGAAGGTTGACAGAGGTGAGGAAGCTGCAGAAGAAAAGCATGAAGCTAGCCAAAACCAGTTCATGAGATTTAAAGAAAGAAGCCATGTCCATAACATAAAAGTGCAAGGTGACGCAGCAAGCACTGATGAAGAAGCTGCAGTAAATTATTTGGAAGATCCAGCTAAGATAATCACTG
The DNA here is from genome assembly GCF_009834535.1 of Camelus ferus. Classification (NCBI taxonomy): domain Eukaryota; kingdom Metazoa; phylum Chordata; class Mammalia; order Artiodactyla; family Camelidae; genus Camelus; species Camelus ferus. The sequence continues at coordinate 2,082,198 of NC_045712.1, read as the reverse complement.
AAAGTGGCTACACTAAACAACAGATTTTTAATGGAGACAAAACAGGCTTATATTGGAAGAAGATGTCATCTAGGACTTTCAAAACTAGAGAGGAAAAGTCCATGCCTAGCTTCAAAGTATCAAAAGACAGGTTGACTCTCTTGTTAGGGGCTAATGTAACTGATGAGTTGAATTTGAAGCCAATAATCATTTACCATTCCCAAAATCCAAGGGCTCTTAAGAAATATGCTAAATATACTCTGTACTCTACAAATGGAATAATAAAGCCTGGGTGACAGCACATGTTTACAACATAGTTTACTGAATATTTTAAGTCCATGGTTGAGACCTACTGCTCAGAAAATAAGATTCCTTTCAAAATATTACTGCTCACTGACAATGCACCTGTTCACCCAAGAGCTCTGATGGAGACGTACAATAAGATTAATGTTGTTTTCATGCTTCCTAACACAATATTCATTTTGCAGCCCACAGATCAAGGAGTAATTTTGACTTTCAAATAGTATTATTTAAGAGACACATTCCATAAAGCATAGCTGCCATAGATAGTGATTTCTCTGATAAATCTGGGCAAAATAAGATGAAAACTTCTATAAAGGATTCACCATTCTGGATGTCATTAAGAATATTCCTGGTTCATGGGAAAAGGTCAAAACATCATCAATAGGAGTTTGGAAGAAGTTGATTCCAAACCTCGTGGATAACTTTGAAGGGTTCAAGACTTCAGTGAAGGAAGACGATGCAGTGGAAATAGCAAGAGAACTAGAATTAGAAGTGGAGCCTGAATGTGTGACTGAATTGCTGCTATCTCATGATAAAATTTTATAAGGATGAGGAGTTTCTTCTTTTGGATGAGCAAAGAAAGTGGTCTCTTGAGATGGAATCTACTCCTGGTAAAGATGCTTACAGACTGTTGAAATGACAACAAATGATTTAGAATATGACAAACTTAGTTGATAAAGCAGTTGGAGAGTTTGAGAGAATTAACTCCTATTTTTTTTTTCATTTTTTTAACTGAAGCATAGTTGATATACAATGTTATATTAGTTTCTGGTGTACAGCATAGTGATTCAGTTATACATATAGAAACACTCTTTTTCATTACAGGTTACTACAAGCCACTGAATATAGTTCTCTATGCTATACAGTAGGACCTTGTTATTTATCCATTCTGTACATAGAAGTTTGTATCTGCCAATCCCAAACTCCCAATTTATCCCTCCCTCCCCTCGTCCCACCATAATCATGTTTGTTTTCTATGTCTGTGAGTCTCTTTCTGCTTTGTAAATCAGTTCGTGTCATTTTTTTAGATTCCGCATATAAGTAATATCATACAGGATTTGTCTTTCTGTCTGACTTACTTCACTTAACACAATAATCTCTAGGTCCATTCCTTTTTATGGCTGAGTAGTATTCCATTGTATATGTATATACCACTTCTTTATTCAGTGGACATTTAGGTTGATTCCATAACTTGGCTATTGTAAGAAGTGCTGCTATGAACATAGGGACGCACGTATCTTTTTGAACTAGAGTTTTTTCCAGATATATGCCCAGGAGTGGGATTGCTGGATCATACAGTAACTCTATTTTTTAGTTTTTTAAGGAACCTCCAGACTGCTGTCCGTACTGGCTGCACCAACTTGCATTCCCATCAACTCTGAGGTGGTTTCCTTTTTCTCCACACTCTCTCCAGCATTCATTACCTGTAGACTTTTTGATGAGTGATATTGAGCATTTTTTCATGTTCCTATTGGCCATTTGTGTGCCTTCACTGGAGAAATGTTTGTTTAGGTCTTCTGTCCATTTTTTTGTAATTGGGTTCTTTGGGGGTTTTGGATATCGAACTGTGTGAGCTACTTGTATATTTTGGAAATCAATCTTGTCAGTCGCATCGTTTGCAAATATTTTCTCCCATTCTATTAGATTGTCTTTTCATTTTGTTTATGGTTTCCTTTGCTATGCAAAAGCTTTTAAGTTCAATTAGGTCTCATTCATTTATTTTTATTTCCATTACTCTAGGAGATGGATACAAAAAAATATTACTGCACTATATGTCAAAGAGTGTTCTGCCTGTTTTCCTCTTGGAGTTTTATAGTATCTGGTCTTACATTTAGGTCTTTAATCCATTTTGAGTTTATTTTTGTATACTGTGTTAGAGAAGTTCTAATTTCATTTCTTTACGTGTAGCTGTCTAACTTTTCCAGCACCACTTATTGAAGTGACTGTCTTTTTTACCTCAATTTTGAAAGAAGTTCTGCTGTGGGTAAAATGTTATCAAACATCATCGCATGCTATGGAGAAATCATTCAAGAAAGAGTCAATTGATGCAGCACACTTTATCACTTTCTTATTTTAAGAAATTGCCATAGCCACCAACCTTCAGCAACCACCACCCTGATCAATCACAGCCGTCAACATCAAGGCAAGACCCTCCACCAGCTAAAAGATTACGAATTGCTGAAGGCTCAAATGATGGTTAACATTTTTTAGCAATTAAGTATTTTTAAAATAAAGCATGTATATCTTTTAGAAATAAAGCTATTGCACACTTAATAGACTACAGTATAGTATAAAAGTAACTTTTATATGCACTAGGAAGCCAAAAAAATTGTATGACTTGCTTTATTGCAATATACACTTTATTGAAGTGGTCTGGATATGAACCCACAATATCTCCTAGGTATGCCTGTAATAATGCTATCACTTTCACTGGTCAAAAATTTTTACTAAGAAGCAGGAAATACACAGACTTGACCTAAACTGAAAGGAATAATTTGTTATAAGAATATAAATATGTTGTGTCAATCAAAAATAAATTGGAACAAGAAATGGATAAGCATCAGGAACTAAAAAATCCTCTCTCCTTGTCACTCATCTCCTTCATTTTCTCTCTTGGAAGATTTACTTTCTCTGCTTCTCTCTCAATATACTGAATGAAGATTTCTCTCAGCTCCCAAATTATAAACACAGTTTTAGCTGTTTTTTGGTCTCAACTGCTCATTAGGAGAATCTGACTGTTCTAGTTTGAATTAGGTGTGTATCCAGAGGTCAAAAACTTGTGGCAAAACTTAGAGGTTGTGTAATATAAATATGACTGCCAGTGAGCCCACCCCATGGGATGAGCTGTATAGGGTCTGACATGTTCTCAGGAAGCAAGTATTCAACAAGTTAGCAGAAATCCCCAAAAGTATCAACTACTATGTTTTATTCTCCTCAAAATGATTTCATTTACACAATTTTATTTGATGAGAGTATCTAGTGTTTACCCTAGGCCTATTTAATGGTTATTATTAGAAAACTAAGATGTTCCAAACTATTTTATTCATGCTGTCATAATCCCAACAAATATATAATTTCTGCTAACTTCAGACCTTTCATTACTGGCTATAAAGTATATCCGAGATTAAGGTCAGATAATGCTAGTGAAATTTTGATAAAAGAATGGCTTCTGAATTCAAAATCATGCATAACTTCATCAAAACACTGGCCAAAAGGCCTAAGAAAACATCTCAATTAAAGGCCAATCTTGTTAAAAAAAAAGGGGGGGGGGGTCATATCATCATACCCCATAATTAAAGATAACTGAATGTATAAAATGTTAGAGTTTTACTATAACATTATTTCCTTTTTCTTTAATTTTTTTCTTATTATTAATCAGATTATTTTCTCTTCTACCAGTGAAAAAGTCAAAAGAAATTTGAATAATCAATATAATATTCAGGTCCAAGTCTTATTTATAATAGTAAATTTGGGCAACTCTTTAATGTCCAAGGATACTTTTTTTTTTTTTTTCACCACGTAGCTATAATGGTTTAAAGAACAAACTTTGAAGATTCAGGGTCCTGGTTAGTGAAGTACCAGTGTCTAGAGAAAGTAATATAGGTTTTTAGACATGGAAAAGATGAAAGACTGACCGCTTGGCATTCTGAAGATTGGCTGTATCAGCCTGCAAACATCCTCTCATTATTTTAATCTCACACTATATAAAATACTTTGAGATCCTTTGCCAACAAGATAAAAATAAATTAAACTGAACGGCTGACATGAACTGAATAGCTTATTCTGGAAGCACCATCACTGACAGCTTTAGAAAAAAAATAATAAAATAGAAAGGATCCTTCAAAAAATTTTCCCTAAGGGCAGACAATATTACCAAGAAAGAGTCAAAAAGAAAAACAGCATAATAATCTACAAATACAAGGGTGTAGTTCTCCTCACTACTCCTATTTCTTCTTCATAATATTCTTATAGTCCTTACTAATTTCTGGTGTATAGTCATTTGTTTGCTGGACTGGAAGTTCTCCTTGGACACCATATCTCCTTCATGGGCACATTCCCCAAATTGGTAAACAGCTCTATGCGTATAATCAGTGTTCAAAATGTTTCTTAAAATGAAAGAACAGCATGTTCTTCGGATATCTGCAAAATTCCTTTTTTGTTTTCAGTTCCTGAAAAATGAAATGAACCTGACCTCCATCCAATCTAAAATTACTCTTTTTTATACACACTTCTCTATTCCTTTACTCCTACTGTTCCTTCTGCCTGCAATGCCCTTCCTAATCTCCTAAATCCTATTCATTTTTCAAGGCCTCTGGCAAGTAGCCCTTTCTCTACCAAGCTTTCTCTGATCTTCCCAGCTATAAGTAATCTTTCCTTCTGTCGAAGTTCCACTTTACCTGAACCTTCCTTATATCCCTTAATTATACTATTGCCAGTTGCATCACATAAATAACTATTCCCTAAGTAAGAGCAACTGCACAGCCATGTCTGATAAAATATTTACTAGGTGACCACCTTCAAGCCTATGGTTCCTATGTGGTATAAGACTAATTAAGGATGACCCCACACACTATTAATGAGGCTCTCCTCTTGGATTTGAGTCATCCTTTGGGAAGACAAAGAAGAACATTCCAAGGCAGCTTTGTAACCTACTGTATGATAACCTACTGTGTGATAACCGCATGCACTATTCCCAAAGAAAAACATCGAAAGCCTCTCTGCTGGCAGGCTCTGACCTTCTTACTGTACCTAATGACAAGTGTGGCTTATGACAGTCCTGCGAGTCCATCCATAACAGGATACGTATCTCCAGTCTACACCGGAGACTGAGGACCCAACACTTTATAACAGTATTTGAAGCCAGGGAGTAGACGCCACTACTGAGGAAGCCCACAGAAGGTGAGGAAACGGCCTGGGGCAGAACGCTGAGCTACACAAGCCCCAGTTTCAGAGTCAAGCCAGAGAAGGACAGGTGGCGAGGAGAGGACGGTCTGCGCAACTCAAAAGCACCCGGGACAGGGGTCCCACAGGCTGCGAGGGGGCAGGGTTTCACGTAGAAGCAGCAGGACAATCGAGTCAGAGAGCTTTGGGAAGGTTGGAAACGTTCCACTGGATTCTACCATCTCGAGATTCTCAGAATCCTTTGCCGGTGCGGGGTGTGGTTTCCTCGGAGACAGAGAAGCCGACAGGGAACCGTGAGGCCAGTCAGAGAGCGCGCGCGCAGCCGGCGCGCGGCCGACACACAGCCTTCCCACGCCCCGTAGGGCTATTCCTCCGCCGCCGCCGCGGAAACCCTACCAAACGCCACCCAACGTCCCCGCAAGTTCCAGATGTTCAGAAACCCCAGTGTGACCCCCCCACCTCGGGTAAGAGCGCGCCCCTCCCCCCACTCCAGCCCCCTACGCCCTCAGAGACCCGGACAAACGCGCTCGCCTCAGAAGCCCTCCCTGGGCTCACAAGAAAAATTCAAGCACTCCGTGGTGTGTTCCCAAAGCTTTGTCCGTACCTTACAAGGTTTTCTATTTTTTGTGGTGCGTGTGGCTCAAAACAAAAAGCGAGCCAGACCGAAAAGTCAAGAAACGCTGAGGGTCGAGGGAGCAGACGCCCTCACAGGCCACTTGTGAGAGAAAAACTAAGACTCCCATGAGGCAGTGGGGCCCCGGGACCCACGACTCCCAGCTTCCTCTGCGAGGCTCAAGATAGTCTAGGCGGTAGGCGCCTCGCGTCGGAGAGAAACGTACACTAAAGCCGTGGAGAGGTGGCCCTGCGGGATGGCAGCGACTGAGGAGGAGCCTGAGCCCCTGACAGAGCAGCTAGATGTCGCGCGCGGCCTGGAGAATCTGCCTGTGAGCGCGTGGCCCCCAGAGGCGGGGCCAGAGCCCTTCCAGGTAGGGGGCGGGGCTCGGCCGGCCCGGAGGCTGCGCGCGGCCCCGGAGGGGGTCGTGGCCGACGCCGTTTTGCACGAGGCGGGGCTGGGCGGTCGCGGTCGCGGTCGCTGCGCGCGCAGCCCCGAGGGCGGGGCTGGTGTCCTTCTGGGAGAGTGTGGGGCTAGGTGGTTGCGAGGTTAGGTTACATGGTCGTAGATCCGCGGTTGATTATCGTGCGTCACGTTGTTCCAGACTTCCCGACCTTTTTTCTTACCTAGTTGCACAGCTGTTTGCGCTCGAGCATAACTCTTAAATTCACAGATTTCGATCTTTATCTTAGCGTTCCGCAGTGACCTTAACAAGAGTATTCTCTTTTCTGCCCTTAACTAGCAGTTATTTCCTTGAAGGCAAAACCAGAGGTTTCGTGAGGTCCCTTGGAAAGAGGCGTGAGAATCTTGTTCTTTGTCCTGGTTCTGTCCCCAGAACTCGCTGAGATCCAGGACAAATCACTTGCCTCTCTGGTCTCAGGTGTCTCGAAAATAAGGCATGGGACCTATTAACGGATCTTAGCCTGGTGACATGATGAAAAACTCAGCCCCTAGAGTCAGACTTAGTTGAGGTTTCCCTCATGTGAGCGTTCTGGCAAATTATCAACTAGCCTCAGCTAAGCCTTAGAGTCCTCCCGTGTGCAGTTAAAATAACAGTACCTCTCTCCAGACTGCTTTGAGAATTACAAGTAAAATACAGTTCCTGGTGCTGAAAGAACTCAATAACTGTTTACTACAGTTATTACCTCAAAGTCCTTTCTCCTCCAACTTTCTCACCCCTCTGAGCTTGGCCTGCCTAAGGAACAAGAAATGACAAAACAAAAAACAAAAAAATCAGGATGTTGGAGCGGAAAGGAGCACTGGACTCGGTGGTAGGAGAGCTATGTTCAGGGCTCAGCCACCTTAGCCACGTCTCACAGCCTGAGATTTTTCATCTTCACAATGAAAATAATTAAAAATTTATAGCCCTTTTCGCATCCATTATCATTATCAAACCCCGTCTGTCCTTCCTAGGCACGTTGTGAGAATCAAGTAAGATAAAAAATTCAGTAGACGTTTTCAAAGGGAAGAGCAAGATTTTAATGTCAGAAATGGTTATTTTTCCTCAAAGTACATCAGGCAGTTTATGGTTAATAATACAGTTGGCTAGCACCATATTAAAACACTGATCCCTAAAAGCGTGTTCAAGACCAAACATTGCTGGATGCCTGGTCAAAAACATACGTTCTCTTTCTTCAACAAATAATTGGGTGCCTAAAATGTGCCTGGTACAGTGTTAGGCTAGGTATAGAAGATAAAACGGTGACAGTATAATTCCTGCCCTTGAGCTTACAAGAGCAGATAGAAAGCACTTGGTTGCTACAAAAGAGGCAGGTGGTGATGGAGGAAGCGTTGTGACTGGTCCTTATACCTACAGTTGATGGAAATCAGGAGGCTAAGACTCAATCCCATAGTATTCTAGCATCCTGGCTGTATTCACAGCTCTGGGTAGAGTTACAGAAAGAAGACAAGATCCCTTCCTTAAAGAGCTTATAGTTTTACCAAGAAGATAAAACATCCTTGAAACATTTAAATTACGAGCCGAAAAGTGCCTTCAACTAGTTTGCTTCCATATATTTGTGGAGCACAAAACCATTCTTACAAAAGGTCAAAATAGCTTGGTTGCCCCAAACCCTGCCTTCACAGACATATGCACACATAAGGAAACTCAAGGTAGGAATTATTTTGTCTAGTTTGCTTTGCAGTACTGTTGGAAAAGGCAAAAAGAACATTCAAATGTTCAGATTGGAATCAACCACATCATAATGCCATCGGTGTTGAAAGCCAAGTAGAAAATAAACTGATTTTCCTGAAATAAGAGTTGGATCTAGGCATTTTCTCAGGTTTCTGATACCAGCTTAAAATATCCTTTTTAAGATCTCAACTTGGCCTTGACAGGAATTATCTGGCTCACAGTCTCCTAATAGCTGCTTGGAGCAAAAACAAACTCATGGGGCTACAGGCCAAGTACAAAGATTCTTGTAGCTGGTGTTGCAAAACAACCAAAAAAGGAGTGAGGACTTTCATAGCACTTCCTTAAAATTCAGAATCAAGGCCTAGGTTTTAAGCCCAGAATATTGTGAGGTGTCATGTTTCAGTTTCTGGGGCTTCGATACAGAATGTGACTCAGAAAAGTCAAGTTTTCCAATCAAAAGTTATTAAGACTGTTCATATTAAGACTAAAAGTCAAATAATATTTCCTGAGCTATGTGCTCTGTGCCTAGTACTATGGATAGGACCCCAGCCCCCACCACCAGTCCACACCCCAAACCTCATGCCCATGCCTTTCCTTGAGACGTACATTTGTTGGAAAGGTAAGACCTACACATTAGTACAGCTAGAGAACCCTACAATCTCTGCCACTTAGACCCCAAAGTTCATACTGTTAGTAAGTGCAGGTCTAGTTTAGAGAAGGGAGAAATTGTGTATGAGGATGTCTCCTGTTTACATTTTGGCTTCTCGGGTGACCGTTGATTAAAAAAAAATTCCAGTTTTCTGTCAAAAAAAGTTGAAATCTCTACCCAGTTCTTCAAGTATCTGGTTTCTAATGCATTTTGCACTGATCAGTTAGTTTTTCATTTATTGCCAACTCTTGTGTGATCGATTTTGCACTACAATACATACCAGGAAAAAGTAAAATGTATGTTATGGCAACAACCACAGAAAGATAAAAAATCCAGTTCTGCATGTCCTCTTTTGTGTTTTTCTGAGTGGTTCTTTCTAAATCCCAGCATGTGCATACAATAGGCAATAAGGCAGTGTTTACTGATGAATGAAAGCAATCTTCTGGGTCAGCTCTTGGTTCCCCCCCCCCCCAAGATGGATAAGTAATGGAGGTAGGAATATAATCATATGGTTTCCCAGACGTAATTTTGGTTTGAGTATGTTTAAACCTGGAAAGTTTAACTCCGGAACGTGATTTTTCCACCACCCTACTAGACAGCCTGTGTAATTCATTCTGAACACTTATGTGCCAGCCACTGGAGTCAGCTCTTTCCATGGTTTCCTCTCATTTTTTCCTTCACAGCAACCTGTAAGATAGACAGAAAGAGAATATTTAGAAAGCTTAAGTAATGTGCCAGAAATAGATGATGTTTTAAATATGAAGTCTACAAATAATATCTAGAATAATTTAAGGAAGTGACTATTTTAAAAGTATAAAGTGGCTGACACAGTACAGTGTTACGTTAATTAAGTCTCTTAAGAATCTTCCCTGCCTCAGATACAGGTTTTGGCCTTGTTTTACAGTTCTAACCCAAAGATTAGTAACTCACCTGCTGTGAGTCACAGTGCTAACAAGAGCCTGGTCCTGTATGTGTCTCCTCTAGGACATCCCATGCTCTGCATTAAGAAGTTCTCACCTGCTTGCCCAGGGTTCCAGGACACGGTCACAGTTTTTCTGTCTGGCCTCCTGCACACTTTGCTCTATTCTCACCTCCCAGTTGGAGACCTCATTGCTCATTAGCCATTTCTATCTTTGACTAAATTTTCCAGCCATTTCCTGGAACCATTTCTCAGCTTCCACCCTGGGTCTGTCAGTCAAGACTCATTTGTTTGTGGGAAACATAAATGCAACACAATCGGACTCAGGCCAAAAAAAAAAGGAAGTAATTGCCTCACATAACAGCAAAATCCAGGGGTGGTAACTGTAGGTGTGTCTGGATCAAAGAACTCTCAAGGTGTCATCAGATGTTTCTGTCTCCCATCTCCCCACTTCACATCCCCGGTCGCACACTCAGGCCTTACGTGTGCAGTAGAACTTGGGAGGCCTGGTGGATACACTACAGCTTAGCACCCCAGTGGAGAAAGAATGCCTCCTCCCTAGTTGTTTCAGCAGGAGTCCCAGAACTATATCCCACTGATCTAGCTTAGGTCCTATGTCCATCCGTGAACCAAATACTATTGAAAAGAGCAAGTGATATTCTGATTAGCCAGGTTTAGGCCCCTGTCCAACCTGGACCCCCATCCAAAGCATTAAGACAATAGTGAGCGGGGTTCCCCTGGGAAGACTCAAGGTGCTTTTATCAGAAAAAAAAGAATGGATGCTGCATGGATAAAAACATATGTCCTGTATGGCCACATCCCACAAGCTCTGGTCTCTTCTTGGCTTAGGGTAAGCACAAAAACCCTCAGGGTGACACCCTTTTGGATCAGTTTGGTCCTGGGCTGTGTCCCAGGGAGTAGGGTACAGACTATGGAAAGAGTGTTACAAATTGGGAGCATTTAAACTCATGTCAGCTCATTCCCAGTTTGTAACACATTTAACATTATTAGCTTTCTGATACTCAAAATTTCAATTTGCATGGCTTATAAATATTTGAATAAAATGTCAGACCGATGATACCAGTTTATTTCTGAAAAGAATAACTTTTCAATATGTAGTCAGATACCTGAAAAGATGGATAATTACATAATGATATGTTCAACTAGACTACCGTTTTCAAAAGACTTCTTGAGTATAGCCAATTTTTCTAAATCAGGTAAAATATCCTGTAATGGCATTTAACCAACCTTTTATCGAGGAGAAAATGGAAACATATGGAGATAAAATAATTTGTGATGATTATCAGTATCAGGGTCAATGATTACATCCATAAAGGGAAATATATATATATATATATATATTCTATTTAAACAGGAAGTTTATCTAGAAGTCTCTGTTATCCTTCGGAAAGTATTTTCAGCTTATTTGGAGTCAGCTACCATTTGTAATCTAGGCCTTTAAAGGATCTTAGATTGTGCAAAAAGTTTAAATTGCAGAATTTTAAAAAATGTATTGCTAGATTCTCCAAAATCTTATTTTAAATGTATAAGTAAAAATAAGCAAATAATAGTATTTTTTCCAAAAAGTACTTATCCATATGCAAATAAGTTCAACAGGGAATAATATGCTCTCCTGGTTAGAAAACTGCAGTTAAGTCAGACTTGATTTTAAAAGATGTTTTCAGCATTAAAAAAAAAAAAATCACCTTAGAATTTAGTGATTTCTGTAGTACATTAAAAATATATGCACCTTTAAGAACAAATCAATTGAAAAGAATTCTTCATGAAAAGTTTAACAAAGTGATAGTAAAATCTTCATTTTGCAAGTACTTAAAATGTCTCCGTAACCATTTCAACGTTGCCTCTTAAAATCTGGAAGTAGTTTCCATATAAGACAGCAGTCATGGAATTTGACTGATGGAGCATCATTTACCAAGCCATCCTTTATCCTTTTAGGACATCTCTGCTAAGCTAAAGCTGTAAGAACTGACACAAACAGGAGAAGCTATTTCTGCTGTCCACCCCCAAATCACCTTTTAAGCAGTATTGGTCTTCCCCCGCAGGTACGCCCACTCACCATCCTCATCTTTCACAGGAGGATGTCATTCCTTCCCCCCAGCTCAGCGTTTTTAAAAGTACAGGATTTTGCACCTAACTGCATAGCTCCACCGAGGCCGCCACAGGGAGTACAACTACCCGCTGCTCAGTATTTTTCCTGAAGTTTGGCCTGGAGACACAGTATTAATGGAGATACGCAGCTCAAAGGCTCCTCTAAATGCACTAAAATCTATCTCTGTAGCAAAGCTCTGCGACTGGTCTCTTTCAGAACTGCTCGTACTGACTCGCTGCAGCAGCATGCCAACAGCCTTTACTGAGGGGCAGGATGAACGAAGTGAAAAACAGCCAGTGAAACTCTTTCCTGGAAGAGAACGGTTTAGACAGACTCTTTGGTGAAGTTTCTCTCCCGTCTCCATGTTGGAAAAAGTCAGCGCCTCTAAGCAGTGAGATTGCTCCTTGCAGAGAGTGCAAGCCCTTCATGTAATCATATTAACCGCTTAGATGTGGCTGCTCTCAGGCAGAGCCAGATCCACTTCTGCTACACATTCAGTGTGGCTAAGCTCGCTCAACTAGTTGGATCTTATTTTTCCCTTCACCTTACCTATTTTTCATTTCTCTTACCTCTCTGTAAGCCTCATTAAATCCTTTTTTGGAACAAAGCGAGTATAAATAAATGAATTAGGTTCCATATAAGCAAGAGAGAGAGTTTAATCTTCAGGGTATGAGAATGTGCTTTATTTTTCCAGTGAGGAAATAACCAGAGGTCAGGAAATAACATAGATTTTTTAGACTTAGGACTTACTTTTCATAAGATTTTGTTAATGTGACATTTTGAAAATACAGGTATCTTTAAAAGACAGAGAAACCTTTTGGTATTATCCCTTTCTCATTTAATAAGAACAGGATTTCTTTACATGTATATAGTATATCTACAATAAATTTAAATATCTATTAATATATGTAATAAATACAAGTTTTAGAATTCTGTCTGCAAGGTTTTTTTTTGCCAAATTTCTGCTTTTAACATTGTGAAGACTCAAACAGAACTATCAGGTAGCAGCATTTTTTAAAAACATGAGAGAATAAAAATTTAGATAATCTTCAAATTAAAAAATTCTGTAAAAAAAAATCAACGGAAGACTCTCTCCCAAAGGCCATTTTTCATTGATTTGTCATTTATGACTTTCTTATTCCCAAAAAGGATCTGAGGTAACTCATGATAAAAACACATATGCATTTGTATAATCAGATAAGAGGTCAAAAGCCAAGGAGAAGACACTTAACTTCATTTGAAAATGAAATTCATCACTGATTGTCCTGACATCTAAAGCTAAGAGGGAAACAAAATGGGTTACAAAATTTTCAGTTATCTGACAAGAGGAAAAGTATATAAATTTTTCTTACTGTTACTCCAATACCTAAAAGGAAACCACCAAATTTTAAATCTAAGAATTTATTTTTCAAATTGGAGGGAGATATTTTTAGAAAATATTTTAATGTATCCTGTCATTTTTGTCTTGTTCCATTTGTTAGAATTAAGAAGTGTCTCAGCCAAAAGCTGCTGAAATACAGATGAAGTATATGGCATGCGGTGCTGACTTACAGTATTTCTATTTTTGTAGTATACTCCTGACCATGTAGCCGGACCTGGAGCAGACATTGATCCCACTCAAATAACCTTTCCCGGATGCATTTGCCTCAAAACCCCCTGCCTCCCTGGTACTTGTTCCTGCCTCCGTCGTGAGAAGAACTATGATGATGATTTATGCCTCCGAGATGCAGGATCGGAAGCAAAGTATGCTGAGCCCGTTTTCGAATGCAATGTCCTGTGTCGGTGCAGTGACCGCTGCAGGAACAGAGTGGTCCAGCGGGGTCTGCAGTTCCACCTCCAGGTGTTCAAGACGGATCAGAAAGGCTGGGGACTTCGCACCTTGGACTTTATACCAAAAGGACGGTTTGTCTGTGAATATGCTGGCGAGGTTTTAGGGTTCTCTGAAGTACAGAGAAGAGTTCAGTTACAAACAATACACGATTCGAATTACATCATAGCCATCAGGGAACATGTCTGTAATGGGCAGGTAATGGAAACATTTATTGATCCTACCTCTATAGGAAATATTGGAAGATTCCTTAACCACTCTTGTGAGCCAAATCTGTTGATGATTCCTGTCCGAATTGACTCGATGGTACCAAAGTTGGCACTTTTTGCAGCCAGAGACATTCTGCCAGAAGAAGAACTCTCTTATGACTATTCAGGAAGATTTCTTAATCTAGTGGATTGTGAAGACAAAGAAAGGCTAGAAGACAGGAAATTAAGGAAACCTTGTTATTGCGGTGCCAAATCATGTGCTGCGTTCCTGCCTTATGACAGTTCACTGTATTGTCCCTTAGAAAAGCCAGATGTGAGTGAGGAAGGAAGTGTATAGGAGAAACACGTCTGACCTCTCAGTGGAAGAGAATGAGAAGGGATGGAGCATGTTGGGCTCAGCCCTCTTTGGGTTCCCCTCTTCCAAGCAGCTTACCCTCGAGGTGAGTCTCTGCTCTGTGGTAAGCAGCTTGCCCCTCACTAGAGGGGACGCCAGTGGTGGTCTAGCTTCTACTGCTGCCTGGCTGTGTAAGTTTAACTCAGGAATGTGGCAGAGACGGCAGGTCGTCCAGCAGTTACTCTCACTCCCCTTCTATCAGAGAATTCTCAGGTTTTAGCTGGCTACATGGCAGCCCAGAATACTCACTTTTCCTACTTAGATGTGGCTAAGTGACTGTGTTGTAGCTCGTGGGACATAATGGAAAATGATGTGTCCTTAAATGGAGATATCCTTCCCTTAACCCCTCTTTTTTCCTCTTGGCTGGAATGTACACATGATAACTAGAGCTGGTCCATACTAGACCCCAGAACAACCTTGGAAAAGGAAACCATGCACAGCAAATGCAAAAAATGGAAAGGAGTCTGGGGCTGTATATGTGGACTGCTCTAGCAGCCCTGATCTGACATGTCTGGACTTTTAGGTGAGAAATAGTCCCTTCCTCACTTATGCCACTATTATTTTGAATTTTCTAGTACTAGCACCAAACCTCATCAATGATCCAAGGAAAGCCTTGTGTCTGTATACCTAAGTCTTGCTTTCCAATCAGCTTTATCAGGAATAAAGCTTATATTTTCATTTCTGTCTGACTCCTGCGTTTTATTTCTCACTTGTTTCTAAACACGAATCAAGGAAAAGGGCATGATTAATTATCACCTGGTAAAACCCTAATAATTACCACCAATAGTGAAAAATTTAACCATGAGAATGACTTCCATGTATATAAGCAAAAATCATAAAAAGAAACAAACTATAAAATTTTTGCTATATATTTGGCTGTACTCCAAGGCTTGTGAGGTTATGCTTCAAAACATCAAAGAGCCTCACTTCTTTTATTAACAACATGAAAATAACCCTATGAGCATCACCAAAGGGAGTGGAAGTTTTGTAATTCTATTTAAACTTCTGGAGAGGCAAAGACCTCTAACTTCCCTCCTCAAAGCAAGGATGTTGCAAAAACAAACTTACTGTGGAAGTTTATTAGACTTTTTCAAAGCTAAAGTAATTACTTTAGGCCTTATTATTTCTTAGGCCCTATAATTTCTTTTCTAGTACATTTAAACTCTACCACCAGGAGATTCTGCACTTTAAAAGTACAGGGACCCAAGTGGGGAGGGTACAGCTCAGTGGTTGAATGCATGCCTAGAATGCATGAGGTCCTGGGTTCAATTCCCAGTGCCTACATTACAAAAATAAATAAATATAAACCTAATTACCTCCCCCCATTAAAAAAAAAACTAAAAAAAAAAGTTACAGGGACCCATACTATATAGATAACACTCTACTCCTGTCTGATACCCTAAGTAGGATAGTTGTACCCTGCAAGTGAAAGAAATGTATGGTGTGTGAATTACAGCTCACCAAAGCTGTTAAAATAATAAGTATGTTAGGGTTTGCGTGTTCACATAACATTATCAGGAATGGCTCCATGTGAATAGGTGATACTAGAGTACACAGAAAAGTGCCCCAAGCTACAAATGTGCAACATATAAAACAGAACAGATTTTCCCCCACACTAATCATTCCTCCCTGCCAACCTTCCTCTCTAACTTTGATTCCTCTGAAGCAGTCCTGCTTTTTTTGATGCAGCTTGTATCCCTCATTTTAAAATGGCCTTTCTCCCATCATTCAAAAGTCCACAAATGACAAATGCTGGAGAGGCTGTGGAGAAAAGGGAACCCTCCTACACTGCCGGTGGGAATGCAGTTTGGTGCAGCCACTATGGAAAACAGTACAGAGATTCCTCAAAAGACTAGGAATAGACTTACCATATGACCCAGGAATCCCAATCCTAGGCATATATCCAGAAGGAACCCTACTTCAAAAAGACACCTGCACCTCAGTGTTCATAGCAGCACTATTTACAATAGCCAAGACATGGAAGCAGCCTAAATGTCCATCAACAGATGACTGGATAAAGAAGATGTGGTATATTTATACAATGGAATACTATTCAGCCATAAAAACTGACCGCCATTTGCAGCAACATGGATGTTCCTGGAGAATGTCATTCTAAATGAAGTAAGCCAGAAAGAGAAAGAAAAATACCATATGACATCGCTCATATGTGGAATCTAAAAAAAAAGAAAAAAAAACATAAATACAAAACAGAAACAGACTCATAGACATAGAATACAAACTTGTGGTTGCTGGTGGGGGGGGTGGGAAGGGACAGACTGGGAGTTCAAAATTTGTAGATAACTTACAGGCATATATAGACTAGATAAACAAGATTATACTGTATAGCACAGGGAAATATATACAAAATCTTGTGGTAGCTCACAGTGAAAAAAAAATGTGACAATGAATATATGTATGTTCATGTATAACTGAAAAATTGTGCTCTACACTGGAACTTGACACAAATTGTAAAATGACTATAACTCAATAAAAAAAGTTTTAAAAAAATTTAAAAAAAATAATAAAATAAAATGGCCTTTCTCCTCCTCTCAAGCTTTTCTAGTAACTGAGTTCTTTCAGATGCAATAAGGAAATGATCAGAAGGCAAATGAGAGGCTCACTGCTGGATTCTGCAGATACGCCTTCCTTCTTCAGCCCTTTGCCTACTGAGTGTCACCGTCTGTGAATCAGAGACACTCCAGTGAGGACAAGAGCAGCGTCTGTTCCAGAGAGAGAACTCACTGACCCTTAGGATTGTTTGGTACTTATGCACAAGTTCATTCTTAAATCGCATGAAATCCTGGAAATCAGACTCCTAAAGTAAGAGCTGAAGACTCTGTTCCAAGTCTTTTCTAGGCACTGAGTTAACCGCATTTAGTTTCTTGCTGTGTTCCTAAGAAAGCTGACACTTCTACTTTTGAGAGCAAACATTAAAAGATATACTTCTGCTTGACTATTATCCTAATATAAAAAATACATAAAATTTTATAATTATAAATTACTGTAAAATTAGAATTTTAAAAGGTATCATGTGTCTTCATGGAATTAAGACATTCATAGAAAATAGCTCTGAATTCAGTTTCCACTGACTTCACTAAGAATCTGGAAATGTGTACTTCAGAAACTGTTTTGGCCCAAGAATAATAAAGATCATACTTGGAGAACAAAGCTTTTCAAATCTGCTTTTTAAAAAAATTATTTTTTTAAATTTCAAATTAATATTCACAAACTATCAGTGGCTGATAGATTTTATTCTTGGCTAAATGGAAAATTTTGCCTTAATTGAGAGGAATATTCAGAGATTATTTCTTTCTCCCTCTGGTTTCCAATATTAAGCCCCAATACTGGCTAGCTCTAAAGTATAAGGCAGAGAGTGGATTAACTATATCAACAGGAGACTAACTTGCACAGAACAGAGGATTTTATCATAAACTCAGAAAGATCTCATTAAAAAGGGTATCTCCCTAAATTGTTTTCATTCCCTTGAGTGTTCAAATAGTGTTTTCTTTGTGTAATACATTCCTTATTACAGCTCTGCTACTCTCCAGTGTGTTAGTATTCAGCAAGTTACAGAACCTGTCTGACTCTGAATCCCCTTTTCTGGATATAGCATTATTGGGAGGATCAAATGAGCTAACTTTTGTAGAGGGTTTAAACAATGACATGCATTAAGAGAGAAAGAATCAAAAAGACAACTTACCAGTGTTGAGAAGGATGTGGAGAAACTGGAACCTTCATAAACTGCTGGTGAAGCTGTAAAACTGCACATCTACTTTGTAGAGCCATTTGGTTAGTTCCTTAAAACGTTATACACACAGTAGGCCATGTCCCAGTAACTCCATCCCTAGGTATAGACCCAAGAGAAATGAAAACATGTCCCACAAAAACTTGTATGTAAACATCCATAATGGAATTATTCATAACAGCCAAAAGCAGACACAACCCAAGTGTCCGTCGACAGATGGATGAATAAACAAATGTAGTAGCCATATCACACGATGTTATTCAGCCATTAATAAAAAGGAATGAAGTACTGACACCTGCCACAACATGAATGAACCTTGAAAATATTACGTTAAATGAAAGAAGCCAGCACAAACAGGTGCATGTTGTATGATCCCATTTATGTGCAATGTCCAGAGTAGGCAATTCCAGAGAGACATAAAGTAGATTCATGGTTGCCAGGGGCTGGTGGAGAGGGAGGTATAGTGATTGCTAATGGATTCGGAGATTCATTTTAGGGTAAATATACTAAAAACTACTTCCAAGAGGTGAGTTTTATGTTATGTGAATTACATCTCCATAAAGCTGTCATAAGAAGAAGATACAGGTGCCTCTCACTTGGAAACTGGTAACCTGTAACTCTGAACATTCCTCTCAGGAATAAACACTCTCAGGTCCCAGGGAAATGCTTCTCCACTTGCTTTACGTCCTCAAAGCAAAACATGACCGCGCCTAATGCTGTGATTTTTTTTGCAGCCATTATCACGGTCAGAGGTGGACCCTGCCTCGGAGGGCAGTGAGAGGAGGAGTGCTTAGTCTGGTAAGAACATAGCTGAATTAATCTATCAGATCCTTCCTCTCAGCATGAATGCAATTCTTAAATAACAAGGTACAGTTTCCTTGTCGTAGTGAATATCAACTTTCTTGCTTCTCTTTCTGATGGAGTTTGTGTTTCCAGAGGTGCTCCTGAGTTAGCACAGTATTCATTACAATTGCCCATGGAGACAGAAATATGTTGCAATATTAAGCAATTCATATCACTTTTAAATTTGTAGATGTGTGGGTCTAGAAGTTTGATATTGGTTAGTTCACACTGCTTGGTTCTCATTACACTACATTTAAGAGATAGTTAAAATGACAATGTAAGTGAGTAGTTTATGTGATGAAATTAACATTTTCTGCAATAATTCATTGGATATGATCCCATTACAATGTTTGGACATGATAAGTAAATTTCATGATTTATTTTCAACTCTGTCTCAGCACAGTAAAGCTTTCTCAAATTGAAATTAATAAAAAATGTCAGAAAGCTACACTGACTCAAAAAAGATGGTCTCACTTGGGAGCTTTGTGAACAGAACATCAACTATGTGAAAATCTTGTTTACAACAGCACAATTTATGATTTTACTGAAATAAAGATAAGAAAAATTGATTTTTTGTAATAAATATGTAAAAAAGTATGACTCACAAAAGTCATGATTTTATCATTCATCCAAACATTGCCAACTCAGCTGGATGCCCAGGAATGAGCAAGGATAACTGAACTAATCATATTTGATATTTTGCCAACATCAGTCATTTAAAGCCGTAACTTTATACATGTTTTCCATTCTTGTGGTTGTGAAGACATTTTTGTCGGACTTGATTTATAACTTTTAAATATTTCTACATATTGCCTGCGGCTCTCCCACAAGCTGTCCTGGCCTCAACGCTTATAAGGGAGGAAACTAACTTCCCTAGCAAGGCTCTTATGGGACTCACATAAAATAATGGATTTATTAAAGTACTATATAAATTTAGTTATCATTACAGGCATATTTCTCGGTTTGCACTGTGCTACCCAGAACAGAACACACACATGTTGTATTATTACAGAGGTTGTCTTTGGTTACATCAAGATTCATTTAGATTCCATATAATAAGTTTTTCTTGGTGGTAAGTGTCATGGAAGTAATAGAATAAGCTCCCAAAGGAGGTCTGTTAGTCATTTAAATAAAAGGACACCTGTCTTTGATGATTTAATTAGAGCCAGATTATAAGCAGAATCTGAAGAACATCCTCAGAGGTCCCTTCTACTTTATAACATTTGGGATTTCCCTGGGATAACAATCCTTGCTATTTTTACATTTGTTACTCAGTTAACTGCATTACTTTTTGCCTCACTGCCCAAAGCTACGAGTCATCTGTGACTCTTCCTCCTCCTTCCCATAACTAGTCACCAACTGCTATAAATTCCCTGCCCTACACATCTCTCAAATCTTTTTCATTTTGCCCCATTATTGTTTTATACCATGCTTCCATCATTTCTTCCCTGCAGCAGCTTCTCTACATCTAGCCTCACCACCCCCACAGAGCATCCTCTGCCTTTAAACCCTTCAGTCACTGCTCATCACACTCAGGATGGAGCCCAAACTTCTCAATATGACCTGAAGGCCCCCGTCTACCTCTCCACTTCATCTCTCACTCATCTTCTCACTCTGACTCCAGCTTGAAAAGCCACTCTCTCACCCTTACCTTTACAAAGGTGTTTCCTTCTGCAAGAAGCTTAAATAAGCAGGTTGCTTAACTTTGCCTTCAGGGAGCATTAGAAGATGTGTGTGTGTGCAAATAAGCACTCATTTGCATTAAAGTGAATATTACAGAAATTTCCAGTTCAGTGTGTCCAAAATGGTCAGATACTGGCAATTTTATATGGTTCTATTTTATGACCCAAATCATAACTCTTCATCTTGTTTTAAGGAAAGATCTGATGGTCGGTAGAAGTTGTGTAAATTAACATCACTAAAATACTTCTGTAATTCTACAGGACTCCCAATAAAACGCTGTTAAACACCCCCCCCCCCAGAAAAGATGGGGTGTGTGTGTGTGTGTGTGTGATTTTAAACTGTTCTTACCCTTGCCTTCTTTGCAGAATACTCTGGATTTTCGTTTTGGATGTTAAGGCATTCTTACACTCCATCTCCTACCTGCTTGTTTACATGGCTACTAGGCAGCTAAAATAACAAGAGAGCCAGCAATACACCTTATTTTATTTCCGTGTCTCTTCTTCCTTCCTTCCCTCCTTCTCCTGTTTCTGTTTGCTGCTAGCTGGCTGGCCATCACTTCCATCAGCTTGCTGTCTCCTTGTCATTCATCTCCCTGCAGCCACCTGCCCAGCCCAGCCCTCACTACCAAATCTCCATGGTTGAACTGGGGGAATACAAATTACTCGATATGCTGTAATACCATCCCTGCTGTGTACTGCTTTGCTAACTTAGGTGAGTCGTCTGGTCCAGGCATACTCAGCGCTTCCTGTTTATAAGGGGAGCCAGTTACAAAGTGCTGATGCAACTAACTGCAACCCAACATGTCCCACGGCCTCTGCTCACCATGTCCCCCTCTGACCAGCCCACACTCCACCCGCCCTCCTCCACCCTTGGACCACTTCTGTCTTCTTTTTCTAACCTACCATCACCTCAAAGCACTTGTGCATAGTAGGTGGACACAGTAAAGTGCTTCCAAACAAAGCTAAGACGTATTTCTCCTACCCTGTATTTCAACATAATTGAAGCCCCTTAGTCAGGGCTTCCTTTTACCCTCAAGGCAAAATGGGTTTGCTTTTGTGGTTTATTTTGGAAGTGTTTGCTTGCTTGCCAGTCTGTTTCTCCTGCCTTCCCCATCTCTTGAAAACAACCTCTTCCCCTTTTTCTCTCCAGTAACAAGCCTACCTCTTCCATACCACCCCCAGTTGTACACTCATCAGAATGCATTCTCAACTCTTTCGAGGGTGGAAATCAAGAATGGCTCAAAGACTAATCTGCTAGCTCCCCACTTCCTAATCAGGCCTCAGGGTAAGTTCTGCTCAAGCTGCTTTCCTCCCTCAGGACATCTCCCACCTCCAACACTTCCACCCCTCCCTTCATTGCTTAATGACTTCTTTCCCATCCTTCTTTCAAGTCTCAACACAAGCCCCTCTTCCCCTGGGAGGCATGTGTTTAGGTTCCTTGGGAGGAGATTCAGGAAGGTCGGAGTCAGGGAGATTATGAGAGGGTGCTGTTGGGATTAACACCTGCGGAAAGGAAGGAAAGAAAGCAGACCAGGCAAAGGAGAACTTGGGCTGTAATGAAATCTCAACAAAGACCACAGCCAACCCACGAAGAGCTCTGAAGCCGAGGTGGTCTTGCAGGGTTGCCTCTACTAGTTGTGGTGAGAGGTAGAGCCTTAATAGTTCTGCATCAGCCAGTCACTGGATGCCACCTGCCTCTGGAAAGGGGCATGGTCCCGGGTGAGAGGGCTGACAGCACTCTGAGCAGCTGGAGGAATAACTTCTTCACCCCTTCAGAGGGGTGTGGGCAGAATGCACAGCATTCACTAGTGTTCCCAAATTTCAGCACCAATCAGAATTATCCAGAGGACTTATTAAAACACAGATTGCTTGGCCCAAATCCCAGAGTCTTTGATTTAGTAGATCTAGGATAGGGCTTGAAAATCTGCATTTCTAAGAAGTTTCCAGGTGATGCTGGTGATGCTAAGCTGGGGACCACACTTTGAGGATCACGACACAACACACTGTAACCACATAAAGCCGTGACCCAGATAACTTCTGACCATTCACGCTGCTCTTTCCACTTGCTGCCTTGTGCTATGTGATTTCTGCATGTCATCTTTTTGAGTCTCATCCTTTTGGGAACACCAAGTTCTAAAGACCATATTATTGTTTATGTTTATTATGGACTGAATATGCCCCCACCCAAAAAAAATTCATACATCAAAGCCTTAAGTCCCAACGTGATGGTATTTAGAAGTGGAGCCCTTTGGGAGGTAATTAGGTTTAGACAAGGTCAAAGGGGGGGACACTCAGGATGGAATTAGTGCCCTTATACGTAGAGGAATTTCTCTCTCTCTGTCTCCCTCTCTTCCTCTCTCCCTCTTCCTCCCCCCCTCCCTCTCTATCCACATCTCTCCCTCTCCACTAGCACACACCACAGAAAGGCCATGTGAACACACAGAGGGAAGACGACTGTCCATTAAGCCAGGAAGAGAGCCTCAGCAGGCACTGACCAGCGGGCACCCTGACCTGGGGCTTCCCGGCCTCCGGAACTGTGAGACATCCCTGTTGTTTAAGCCACCCAGTCTGTGGTGTTTTGTTAGAGCAGCCTGAGCTGACTAAGATAATATTCTTCCTGAAAGTAAATGGAAAGCCACTGGCAGAGTGTGAGCAGAATTACTTATATTTCAAAAAGAAATGGCTGTAATGAGGAGAAGTGACTTGGGTTGGAGGACGGAGGGGTGTTCTGAGAGAGGATTCAGGTGGACCACTTAGGAGACGGTTTAGAGTTGTCCAGGGGAGATATGCAGTTTGGACTACTGAAGATGGGGGAAAATAGATTAGAGGGATATTTAGGAGGTAGAAATGACAGGAGCTGGAGAGGGTCTAGACGTGAGAGATGAGAGACAGGGAGAGGTCAACAATGACACTGCAGGGGAAGAAGAGGGTGGGAAGGGATAAACTGGGAGTTCAAGATTGCAGATACTAACTAATATATATAAAATAGATAAACAAGTTCATACTGTATAGCACAGGGAACTATATTCAATATCTTGTAGTAACTTATGGTGAAAAATATGAAAATGAGTATGTGTATGTTCATGTATGGCTGAAGCATTATGCTGTACACCAGAAAGTGACACAACATTGTAAACGGACTAGACTTCAATAAAAAATATATATATACAAAAATAAATAATTAAAAAATTTTTTAAATTAAAATTAAAAAAAAAAAGAATGACAGTGCAGTTTCTGGGATATGCAACTGGATGTACTGAGGCACCATTTCCTAAACACTACAAGAGAAACAGCATGCAGGGCCAAGGCTCTCACACACACAACTTCTACAAATATGGAGGGTTTGTTTATTTCCCAAAATTGCACATGCTTAAAAAAACTCACTAAGATGCTTCTTTTTTTGTCTTCTTCCACATATATATATAAATATATAAAATATATACATAAATATATAAAAATGAGTTTTCCATACAATATTCCCAGTGTAAGGGGACAGATGTGATGCAGCCTTTCTCTTTAGGAATGCTTCTTTGATTATTTGACCATCAAAAACCAATTTAAAGTCTCATAAGAGAACACCTTGTTCTGAAGTGCTGTATTCAAAAGCAGCAACAAAGAACATCGCGTGGGCTGGCGCTGTTACCAGAAAGCACCTCGGCATCCTGCCAAAGATGTTCCCCCACCTCAGACATGTGCTCTGGCCATTCTGATGACAACATATGAGAGAGGCTAACAGGAGGGGTGACATAAAGGAAAATATGATTGAATCATATAGACATTGTGGTTCAATCCAAGCTACCTCCTACCACAACGCAGAGGTGCTTAGAATAATGATTCTTCTGGCACATTAAGGGCATCTTGGTGTTTTAAAAGTTTTTCCCACTTAGCAGGGATGGTATAGCTCAAGTGGTAGAGCACATGCTTAGCCTACATGAGGTCCTGGGTTCAATCCCCAGTATTTCCTCCAAGAATAAATACATAAGTAAACCTAATTACCACCCCCCCACCAAAAAAACAATAATAAAATTTTTAAAAGTTTTTACCACTTAAATCAGTTTTTATTATTCTTCCCGTTTAAATTAGTTTTTACTACTTTTTTTAGAGAGTATCTTTAAATAATTTTAATACTTAATGTTTAGTATTTTGTGGAGTATATTTTAACATGAGAAGGTTGTAGAAAATGAATGTGCCTCATGTTAACTTTGTGTTCACTTCAAAAACATGGGTAACATCCTGCAGGACCTTTTAGATCTACGCTTTTCTCCCTCTTTCTACCTTTTTTAAAAAATTGAGATATATGTGACATGTAGCATTGATAATTTTAGATGCACAATGTGTTGATTTGACACATCTGTGTACTGCAGTATGACTACCACCATAGTGCCTGCGGACACCTCCGTCACGTCACAGAATTACCAGTTCTTCTCTGTGGTGAGCACATTTAAGATCTAGTCTCCTAGCAACATTGACGTATATAAGACAGTATCGTTGACTGTAATCACAGTGCTGTGCATTAGATCCCCAGAACTTACTCATCTTCCAACCCTAGACTTTATCTTTTAAGATTTAGGAGCCTCTTTCTTGCTCTGCTATGAATGAATATATAGCTTTTGTTTCTTTTTTTTATTATGATGCCAGATAAAAAATAGGGATCTTTTCTTAATTTAGGAGATTTATAAGGCTCCAAGCAAGGGAGACTTTTTGGCACCGATCATTTGAAATGACTTAAGACATAGGTTTCATTAGGCATTTGTTACTGGATAGAGATCAAATGGATCTCTTCACTTTATTTATTTATTTATTTTCCTTTATAAAGATTCTCTTTTTTTTCTTTCTTTTTTTTCCCCCAATACATCTATACTTTTGTGGCTGGTTAGACACCTTGCCCACCTCCCCCAACACTGCCACAAAATATCTAGGGTGATACCAAATGCTATTCACACTTTTTTTTTTAAACTAAGAAGAAATTCAGTTGGAATTCTCCAACAGAAGTTTCAGCTTTTTCATTTATAAATAGTGCCACTCTGAGGACATACAAGGCAGTAAGTAATAATTTATCCCTTCTCACAAAGCCAACTTAATTATAAGAGTCTTACAGACATTATGGGACATAAATGTGCCAAAGCTCCAGGTTTATACTGCCAAACCCACAGGTCCCAACAAAGAAAGCATGTGCCAAGGGTAACCAAAAGCCCACACACCATCGAGAAGACGCTAGCAGGCTGGCTTGACACCCTCAATTCTGGCTAATACCAAAAACTCAGGTCATCTAGCTCTCTTTTCATTCATAAACGTTTACAAAGCATTGGCTACACACCAGCTTTCCTCCTCCTGCTTCGGTACCACGGAAAGCCTTCTGCTGCTGTTCTCTAAAGGCCTGTAAAGCAAAAGCTGCTGCTTAGATTCGTGCAGCTGGCCTCGCCTTTGGGTTTACTTCACCAGGTACCCCAGTCACAGAATTCAAGAGTGTAGGGTCCTTAAAGATTGTAAAAATGAGGGTCTACCACGGTTCTATGCACACATTTTTTCAGTCTTGCCTTCCAACTGGTTTATGTCATTCCAGAAGGAAGCCACGAAACACAGCCCACAGCAGAAGCAGCATCCGCCAATGTTTCCACAAAGATGGACACGCCAGTGACTCCCTGGAGCAATTCTAACCTAAAGTCTCGGGCAGAATTTTCCTGACAACGTTCCTCTCCTCCTCCCCCTTAAAGGAGAGTATGATATAAATCAAGTCCTCATCTTACAGATAATGCAACTAAATCTCGCAAGGGGTAAGAGGCCCAGAGCTTAGGGGGTGAGAATGGGGACACTGGGAAGTAGCACATCCCAGGCCCCCTTTTAGCCCCATTCACTCAGTCTTCTGGGGGAGGGCTCAGGAAAGTGCATGCGTGACAGCTCCCCCAAGTACTTCTAACACAACAAGCCAGGCGTGGCCCAGGGACCAGCTCTGAGATCAGATGGAGTAGGAAGAGGGGAAGAAGCAGCTGATGAGACTAGAGTACATGCAAGGTTTCTGACCTTCAGACTATGATTTCTTAACTTTCAGGGGCCATGAGGTCTGAAGCCTCCCCGACCAAGCCATACACAGGAAAGGTCAGAACTATTAGCTCAGAAAGGGGATCCAGATCACCAAACCACAGGGAGAAAAATAACATGGTAATTACATGCAGTGAAGGGGTCACTGGGGATTGTGGGCAGGGGTGGGGAGTGGAAACCATTTACTCCTCAAGCCTGATTTCATTAACAGTGAATCACTTTTGCAGACTGGAGTCACTTGCAATCAAAATTGGACCACTTAGCATACCCCAGGGTTGTATTTCAGCCACAGGGAGCAAGGCATGCTCCAGGGCCGAAGGCCAGATGAAGACCTCAGAGTGACTTCATCCATCTCCTACAGAAGAATTTTCCTACATGGAGCTACCTTAGTTGTTCTCAGATTCGTGTTAGGATTAAGGATCTCTCTCTCCCTCTCTCTCTCTCTCTGTGTGGAAATATAAATTGGTACAGCCTTTTTGGAGAGCTGTCAATACCGATCACAATTTAAAATAACCATAAGCTCTGATATAGCAGTTAGACTCCCAGGAATTTATCGTACAGAAAAATACCTGCACAAGCTGGCAGAGACACAAGGAGCTACAAATAGGTTTACTGGAACATTTTTTAACAATAAAAACTGAAAATAACCTAAATATTCATCAACAGGAGAATGCTTAAATAAGTGAATTTAATTAATTCAGCTATCTTAAAAAGAGCTAGACCTATATAGTACTTTCATGGGGTGCACAAAATGTATTCAATGACTAGTTTTTATAGTATGATTCCATTTGGTTTCATATAAACCAAATATAAGTTGAACACATTGTGTATGATTTCTGTGTGCATAAATAGATAAATCATCTGTATTCAATAATACCAATAGACAAACGCAGAATATGTTTATAAGAGCCTAGAAAAAAAGTCTGGAAAGATACACTTACTGTTGATAGGAGTTACCTACTGGCACAGATTTGGAAGAAGACCAGAATTCACAGAATGAAGGGCTTCTAAAGATACTTGGCGTATTTTTTAGAGTTTCTAGTTTTACCCTATATATTTAATTGCTCATATAATTAAAAAATAATAAAGATTTTTCTAAAGGAACTTGAGGGAGAGTTATTAACAAGATAATTATTAATAAAGGCAGAAGAAATTCAGAAAATAATCCAAGTAAAAAGATGAGAGATCATTCCAGAACCCCTCCTCCCTTCTGCAGGTCAGTCTCCATCGCCATCTCCTCTTTAAAAAGCTAGATATTGGAACAGACAAATACTTCAGAACAATTTTTCCTATGGAATAAAGGTACGCAACCCCTTATTCATCCCCTCCCCCTAGCCATCCCAAATCCACAGTGCCCCTGAATGAAAGGTTTACCAACTCTGGAGACCATTTGTACAAAAACAGCAAAAAACAGAACCAATCTGACCACTAGAGGGAGAACATTACATATAAAACCACTACAAGTTGCCACAGATGGAGGTACATGGGCTGGTTCCAAGAAACTGTCCAAAGCTAACAGCCCACAAGCAGTAATCAATATGATTCACCCTTAGGTTTGCCTAATATTTCCTGGAGCAAAAAATGTCATTAATAAATATAAAATTACAAATGTGAATGCAGTTCCCATATTAGTGAGGTTTTTCCCACCCCACCAACCTGAGTATTTACAAATACTCAGAGGCAGATGTGGAGTTGGAAGCTCTTTGGAAACCGCATCTTAAGAAACAAAGCCCAGTTTGCAGTCCCGCGGCAGAGTGAGCGGTAGCGAGAAACAGAATTCAGCCAGTTTCATCAAGACCAGGGGATTTACTCTTTTATCAAGAAAGACCCCCCACATGCTTTCTCAGAGCCCTATTCAACAAGCAAGACACTTTTCCTTTCATTCCTCACACATGACCTCAGTTGTCTTACCAGCTGCAATTTTTTCATGAATTTGTGCTGGTACGGATGAACTGATAATGTACCTTTTGATCATTATTTCCAGCAGATGAGTGTTTCCCATATACACAGCCTTCTCCCACCTCATCCCTTAAAAAAAATCACTTCTTTATGGAAACATGACCGTTTTGTAAAAAGAAGTGGCACTTTCTGGGGGGAAAAAAGGATGAAACACACCTTTTGAAAATGCGTCATCCTAATCTTGGATATCTGAGTGCCACACTGAGAACAATACAGAACAGATATACCCAGATCACCCTATACAAGTGTAACTTTCCTGCCTTGGCTCTACCTTTTCTGAAAGTAATTCCACTTAACTTTCAAAATCTGAATAACAAATTGATTAAGTAGCTTGCCCAAAGTCAAACATCAAAGCAAGTGGTAGGACAAGAATTTAAACCGAGTCGGTCTGACACCAGAATCCCTGTTCACAACCACTAATCCATTCCACCTCCTCGCTCTCTGCCTTTTATTTCCCTTGAGGCTACCTCTTGCCCCAGTACTCTCCTCTCTTCAATCCACCTCTCCCACTCCAAACCCACAATAAAACTGCGGATCTAGTGATGCAGTGGAGAGAACAGAAGTCACAAAAATGGTGTGAGTCCTGGTTCTGCCTCATTCAGCTGTGGCACCTGGACACCTGCAAACATGGAGTCCTGGTTTCCTGAGTGTACACTGGGAACACTAACCAAAAATAACCAGTTCCTTACAAGATTGCCTATAGATTAAATGAGATCATGTACATAAAGCATTCAGCATAGGGTCTGGCTAGGGGGTACCTCAGGCTATTGACTGGAAGACAAACCAGAAAAGAGAAAGAGGGAGCAATGGCAATTTACAGCACAATGAGGACGAATTCCACCAGGAGAAAGTGAGCTTTCTCTTTGACCTTTCTCACTCGCTTTATGATACAACCACCATCTGAGGGGGCAGACGGTGGACACGCAGGGTCACCACCTCAAGCACAGGCTGCAACAGCGCGGGAGCTTACACCATGGTACCTAATAGTACAAAGCCCTTCTGGGGTGTCCTTCTATATCGGAGTGACTCCAAAGACAGGATTGTTGAGGGCAGTCCGTGCGCAGAACTGTTTCTCAGAGGACCCAACTCCACTATCACTACCTCTGTGAGAAACGTGACAACCCACGGCGGGGCCACCTGCCTGTGCTGCTCTCCAGGGCTCCCCAGGGCTCCTCTCTCTGACCCTCCCCGGTGACTGCCTCAACTAAATTAACGGCGGGTCTTCTTGGGGCCAGGGAAGGAAATTCACCGCGGCATTTAATAGGTCTCCCAGAACAAACAGGAAGGAAATGCTTAACAGATCATTTTACTTTCTCCTGCGGTCATCTAAACTCAATTCTTCCTGACTGTCTTCTGAAGAGATGGAGAAGGGCTGCTCATTATTCCCAAGATGGGCTCAGTCACCATCAAACTCCTAAATCAGCAGCCCCCAAACTTTATGCTCTCAGGACCCCTTTACATGCCTACAACTTATTGAAGACCCCAGATAGCTTTTGTAATGTGGGTTATAGCTAACATTTAGCATCTTAAAAAGTAAGACTTGAAAAATGTTAAAATATAAAAATATACAAGCTCAAATTCTGTGTCAGGCTGCATATCCCATAGCCTCTGGAAAAATCCCACCACATGCTCATGAGATAATGAGAATGAAAAAGGCAAATCACATCTTAATATTATTATGAAAATAGTTTTGACTCAACCCCCTGAATGGGGTCTGCAGACCACACTTTGAGAATTGCTTGTCTCAAAAACCATTACACCAGTCCCTCTGAGTGCTGCCAGGTGCTAAATGATTCTTTCTGGATATCATTTTAAGTTTTAAATCCGCTAATTTACAAGTTAGACTCTAGATCCTGGACCAATAAGCTCAGAGAAGAATTAAATAAGAAGTTATTTAAATGATTTAGCAGAATTACCTAAACAACGACTTTCTAAAACTGAAACGCAAATTAGCACTGAAAACACCACAGAAAACATTAACAGGCTGATCCACATATTATGGGCCAGCAGACTGTGCTCCCTCTTCTGTTTTCTCTCTTTTTAATTATTGTTATGCCCGCGAATGACATTTTCATTGGTATTAAACCTGCCAGGGGTTCTGTGTGAGGTAGACAGAAGAGGAGAAGCTTCAGAATGATACAATATACGTAGCAATAACCAGGTCTAATTTTCTCCTTTAGAGAGAACTTGGTGGGTACGATGGAACACATAGCATCAGCATATTTTCAAATTCAAGTATTAACAGAGGTTTGGGGATCAATCACACCAGCTATTTTTTTGGTTGTTGTTATTTCTTTTTTTCTGTTTGAGCCAGAGGTCAAGTTCTGCTTTTAAATTCAGCCTCTTTGTTCTTTCTCCCTCTTAGCCCACTCTGCTGTGTGTTCTAAGCCGAACCCCATGACTGAACAGGACTGTCTGGTTGTACGTTCTGCTCATAACAATCATACTCATAACAGAAACAAGCACCTAGTAAGCACTTAAACCCAAGTAGTTTGTGCTCAACTCTTTATTTTTGCAGTATCTCAAATCTCCCCACAACCCCAAAAGGCAGGTACTATTATTCCCCGCAATTTACCTGAGAGGACGTTACTTGCCTAAAGGGCGCAAGGTAAGTAGGCGGAGAAGCAGGGAAACATCCCAGATCATCTCATTCCAGCTCTCTCTTCACAGGATGCTAAACTTTCTTTTAAAGAAGATAACAGAAGAGGTTAAAGGGGCATCCTTCCATGCCATTGAAAAGTAAATAAATAAAATTTTATTTGGCAAATGTCTGGAGCAGAGAAAAACTGTGGGCTTCCAAAAAAGCTACCACAAAGGGCCCTTCTTCACAGGCATCAAACTAAACGCAGGTGAAGCTTTTATCAGGGCCACCAGATAAGGAAGGGCTTATCTCAGTTCCCTGGACTGACTGCTAGCTGGTTTCACTTTCCCGCTAAGTGTTGATTCAGAGCTTCTAATGTTACCCTGTTGAGGTGCCAAATTGACGTGCTGGAAGAGGGTTGCGCTGATGGGTCTTCCATTTCCTCAGCAAAGAAAACAAGGAGCTTGTCAACTGTGGCCCAGACCCAGGGGTGGGAAAGAATCCTATCCGACCTTCAATTACTGTGAAATGGAATCACCTTCCTGCCTGACAACAGTGACGAATTCCAAAGGCCCAACCAGCCTTCTCATAATGATGACTCTGGCGTCGATTACCATTTGGGGGTAGATTCAAATCTGATCCGAACCTGAAAAATCCCACCCCTTGGTGCTAATCCCTTCAACTTTCTGATCTTAAATAGGGCAAGTTTCAGTAAAGAGCCCTTTCTCACTTTACAACCTACCTGAATATTATCTGTAATGATTTTGCTTAATCAAAAAATTAATTAAATTCCTGCTTTAATGGTCTAAACACAAGAGTTGAAGGAAGGAATGAGCTGTGGCCTGCTGCCAGGGCCCCTCTGAGGCTCTTGGAGTTAATAATTTCCATGGTGTTTTTAAGCATTTGAAACAACAAAGGCCAGCTTTCACTAATGGCATGACCGATTCTGGCAGAACCTATAAACATGAGGCCTAATCTGGGGTGGTTTGTATTACAGAGAATGAAGTCTTAATAAATAAATGAAACCAACCATCAGGAAACTGACATTTATGCAATTCTCTGGTATTAATCTTCAAACTTAGTAATCAGTGCCAAAGTTAGGGGAAATAAACTGCTTACAGCACAGCTGAGACAACCTATGGCTGTGACATGATTTTAGGTGATTTTAGGTGGGAGGAGATGACTCTCCTAAGGCATTTCTGGGTAGGATGATGCCTGTGCGCAAGCCGCTGCCCTTCCTCCCACTTGGACATTTCTGACTGGTACGTTACCTACTCAGTCACTTTTCAGAAAGAAAGACATGAGATTTTGCGCTCCATGAAATGAATCAACTTTTCATAATACTGGGTTGAAAAGTGGCGCCTCATGGGCTGAATCTGGCTACTGAAGCAATTTATTAGGTCTTCATGGTGTTTGCTTTTTTTAATCTGAATGGGTTGCCAATATTAAAAACTCAGAAGACTCAGAAGACTTCACATGAAGATGCTGATAGCCAGCTACCCTCAGAAACCGGGCGACCAAGCAAGTCTGGGCCCGCACTTCCGCGTGGCAGCCATGGGAGAGCAGGGCGGAGGCGGCGCCTGCAGAATGGGCGTCACTCACACTCAGCCTGCCTCTCGCCTGGTACGTGTTCCCACCAGAGCCAGGATCTGCACCGCCTGCCTTCCTCCTAACAGCTGCGGGGAGGGTACAGCTCAGCATGCTCAAGGTCCTGGGTTCAATCTCCAGTACCTACACTAAAAAATAAAATAAAAAATTAATTAAGAATACATAAAGAAACCTAATTACCTCCTAATACCCAGCCTGCATGTTAACTCCCTGATGAGAAATACTGGCAATGGTAAGGTTAGTATGTGCTGGAAGGAAGGAGGAAGA
Organism: Camelus ferus; assembly: GCF_009834535.1. Taxonomy (NCBI): domain Eukaryota; kingdom Metazoa; phylum Chordata; class Mammalia; order Artiodactyla; family Camelidae; genus Camelus; species Camelus ferus. The sequence goes on along the minus strand of NC_045712.1, from coordinate 2,049,434 downwards.
AATGCATGCAAAATATTATTGTATACAGAAAAAATAAATCCCACACTAGCCTTTTGTATGAAATTCCTGACACCTCAGAACAGAAAACACTTTTCCATGGTGTCTTGTTTTGTTTTCAAAATACTCCTTTTACTAAGTCAACTATGGATTTTATCATATACAACAATTTTATGTGTAGCTTGAAAACACGAGATTCTCATGGATGAAAGGTCCATTGTCTTATATTATGTCAATAAGAGAATTCTCAGTGAAGATAATCCATGGAAAACAGAATTTACCAACACGTTAGTTTGGAGCCACTACCCCACCAGACCCTAGCCCAAATCAACAGTCATTAAAATACACAGCATCTTCCATTTCTTTTTTTTCTTGTCCTATAGACAACAGAGATGCTCCATTTAAAAAAAAAAAAAAAGACAGGGAAACATATACAAGATCTTGTGGTAGCCCACAGCGAAAAAAAATGTGACAATAAATGTATGTATGATCATGTGTAACTGAAAAACTGTGCTCTACACTGGAATTTGACACAACATTGTAAAATGACTATAACTCAATAAAAAATGTTTAAAAAAAAAAGGCGGGGAGGGAGGTGTTAAAAAAGAAAAGTAAATGTCTACATTGATGCAGATCCGCATTTCATTTTAAGCTGTAGGCTGAACATGCAAAGTCTGAGGCCTCTATGTAATCTGACATCTTCCAAGAAGGAAATAACACTCTTGATCATCATTACCATCACTCCCCATTCCCTACCCCCATCTAATCATGTTTACAAGGCTTTAAAAAGATTAAACTTGCTCCCTACTCAGCCTATCATGTACACCCTTGAAAACAAATTAATATCATCGAGGATTCAAGATCAAAGCAGACTGGAGAACAAACCTGAAATTTCCTTCATGCTTCAATGAGACAAAAAATGAATGAGACGCATAGACCCAATATATAAGCTCTTGGAAAAGGGAACCCCTTGACATTGTTGTTGGGAATGTAGTTTGCTACATCCATTATGGAAAACAGTATGGAGATGCCTCAAAAAACTAAAAATAGACTTACCATATGATCCAGCAATCCAACTCCTGGACATATATCCAGAGGGAGCTCTAATTTGAAAAGATGCATGCATCACGATGTTCACAGCAGCCCAATTTCAATAGCCAAGACATGGAAGCAACCTAAATGTCCATCAACAGATGACTGGATAAAGAAGTTTTGGTATATTTATACAATGGAATACTATTCAGCCATAAAAAAGAATAAAATAATGCCATCTGTAGCAACATGGATGGACCTGGAGATCGTCAATCTAAGTAAAGTAAGCCAGAAAAAGAAAAATACCATATGATATCACTTGTATGTGGAAACTAAAAAAAAAAAAACAGACACAAATGAACTTACTTACAAAACAGCAACAGACTCACACACATGGAAAACAAAAACAAACTTATGGTTCCCAGAAGGGAAAGGGGGTAGGAAGGGATAAACCGGGAGTTTGAGATTTGTAGATACTAACCACTATATATAAAATACATACACCAGTTTCTACTGTATAGCACAGGGAAATATATTCAATTCTTGTAGTAACCTATAATGTAAAAGAATATGAAAAGGAATGTATGTATGTATGTATATGTATGACTAAAACATGCTGTACACCAGAAATTGATACAACATTGTAAACTGTCTATATACTTCAATTAAAAATACATATGAGCTCCTGAAAAACAAACAAACCACAACAACAACAAACAGAGTTTCAATACTAGTATTGGCACAGCAACCAAGTAATCTGGTGTGCTATGATGAATACTTCTTTAATGCAGAAATAGCTCATAAGTGATCAATAAACAGAGATTAGAAGAGGGTAGAATGTCAGGTTGGGGTATACGTGATTTAAAATGTGTTTTGATACAGTGAGGAGGAAACTTTCCTGTAATTTAAAAGAAAACTTTAGCAACAGATGAAGACCTCGAAAAAAAAATTTTTTTTTAATCCTATGAAAGTACAAGTAGTCTTTTATTTAGTGGCTTCAAAATTGCTAAAATTTGCCCTGTGTTAATTAAACTCTTTGAAAATCTGACAGTTCAAAGAAAGACACTACAGCAATCCCACTCCTAGACATATATCTATAAAAGATGAGAACTCTAATTTGAAAAGATACATGCACCCCAGTGTTCACAGTGGCACTATTTCAATTGCCAACACATGCAAGCAATCTAAATGTCCACTGAAAGATGAATGGTAAAGATGTGGTATATACACACAATGGACTATTACTCAGCCATAAAAAAGAATGAAAGAATCCCATTTGCAGCAACATGGATGGACCTTGAGACTTTCATACTAAGTTAAGTAAATCAGACAGAGAAAGACAAATATCATATATTACTCATATGTGGAATCTAAAAATATAATACAAATGAACTTATTTACAAAACAGAAATAGACTCAGACATGGAAAACAAATTTAGGGTTACCAAAAGGGAAAGAGGGGAGAGGGATAAACTAGCAGTTTGGGATTAACAGATACACACCACAATATATGAAGTAGATAAACAAGGACCTACTGTATAGCACAGGGAACTATATTCGGTATCTTGTAATAACCTACATTAGAAAGGAATCTGAAAAAGAATATATATATATCACTTTGCTGTATACCTGAAATTAAGACAACATTGTAAATCAATTATTCTTCAATAAAAAGAAAGTAAACAATAAGTTGCCCCCCCAAAAAAAACTATAAAAACACTGTTCCCCCACCTTAAAAAAAGACTGATGCAGAAGTCTAAACCCCAATCAGATCTTTACTTTTGATGGAAGTGGTCTCCATTAAAAGCAAATGCCATTAAAAATCTACAGCTTGGAGAAAGAAGAAGGAGGAGCCCCAGGGCTTGATGCTGGTGGCAAATGCCACTGCAGACTTAACTGAGCTATGGGTTTTGCTAGGATAATTATTATTTTTCTTAGTGCTCAGGTTACAAAGTTCCTTAAGATTTGACTGTTCTGCCCCTACCTCTATTTTTCCCTTATGCTCTGTATTTTTTACCTGAGATTTCGTAGGAGGTGAAGTTTTTCAGGAACGCATACATGGCATTAAAGCTGCAAATTATTATACTACAATCTTGTTGGTCTGTCCATAGGTCAACATGCAGTACTAAACACTAGTGGCCACAGTTGTCTGTAGTCTGGTGCACTCTGCAGTTAGTAACCTAGAAATGTGGTTCTTAAATAAAGAGTTTGTCAGGATTTCATTTTAAATGCTTTCTAACATTATGTTGCTGCTAAAAATACAATTCTAAAGACTAAGCCAAAAGCACACCCCCAAATATTTATGCAATATAACATTAATTACCAGGAGAAGAATCCAAAATATACACACCAAAAGGGCAACCACATAAAAAAATATAAGCAGGTGGGAGGTAACAAGTGAAAACAGAAACTGTGCTTGAATAGTGGTGACTCTAAGAGTAAAATACCTTATTTCTTCCATTAGCTTTTTCAATTAAGCAAATGCTTTTTTTGTTTGCTGTGCCTGGAATCAATCATCAATTGGTGAAAGTTTGTAAAGAAATATTTTACATATACAAAGTGACAGGTAAACAAATGTGGCCCCAGCCACACGACTGTTTTTCCAAATCAATGTTTTAACATGAGGAGGCTAGGCACAAAAGTAGCAATGAGGACTCAATCAAACCCTTATGAATATTATCTAAAACAATACTTTTTGAACAACTAACATAAAGACGAGGCAGTACTCTCAAATGACATGTTGGATATGGATCTGGGGTCTTCTGGGACTGGGAAATCAGGCTGGGATCCTGATGACGGGGACCTCTGGCTGGAAGCCATCACTCTAGAACAAGGTGCTCTCTGGCATGTGTGGTACAGGATGGAGGCACAGCCCTTGACTTTGTCTCATCAACTGAGGCCCGAAGCAGCAAGGTCATAATAAGGTTCCTGGCAGAACAGCCTTGCTTTTTGGAATAAAAATTCCCACAAACTGCTCACCTATCAAAGTTACCAAGTAGCTAACGGACATGAAATTTTCTTAGCAAACTAAACACATACCTACCGCAAAGTCATTTCTTTAAAAGAAAACTCAACAGAGGGAAACAGAAAAGGAGCCAATGAGTGAAGGCTGATTTAGCAGATACCAGTTTATTTGACATAGTGCATGATCCAAAGCATCTGATAGCCAACAAGGTTTCCTACGTCCCTATTACAAAATACTGGATACCCTGAATACAGTTAATTCAAGGTTCTCGTTCCTTTTCTCCTACACCTAGAATTAAATGGGTTTCTCCATGTAGCACACATTTCACATTCACTAAAGGCTTTGGGGAGAGGGGGAAATAGGGTATAACTGCCCCCTGAACCAAAGGCACTTAATGTTAAAAGATAAAGCACAGTAGAGTCACCCCACAGACATTCCTGCGCGTTCAGACTGCTGAACTCCAGCACACATCAGTGGCCCAAGTGGGATTCATCATAGTGACGTAAAAGACACTGATTTCCTTGGAAAAACAAAGTGCAGTATGAATATAAAGACTCATCACCGCCACCGCCACCCCCACCCCCGACCCTTTTCTGAAAATAATATATGAGAACAAATATTTTACATGATTAGTATGACCCAAGGTTCACACGTGGAAAAAAAATAGCTAAAAAATAATCTGTCATAAATTCTCACTATGAAGTCACGATAGAATCTTCTATACTCAGAGAATTTGCGAGTTGGGAGAGAGCTTCAGAGATCTTGTTGTGCATCCCCTCACTGGTCAGATGAGGTCACTGAGGCCCAGGAAGGTCGAGTGTGGGACCCCAGGGTCTAGTCCCAGTGGCTGAGCCCAGATAGAACACAGGCCTCCTAAAGCCTCGGTCAGGGCACCCTCCAACCTCCTTCCTCTTTAAAATGCTCTCAAAAGTAAAACACGGCGATGATGTCCAGAAATACACCACACGATAAAGCGCATATGCTGATGCAGGTCAGCGATTTGGTCTCGCAACTCGGTTCCTTTGGCCATCGGGCAGGTAGGTAACCCACCTTGGGTGGGAATTCTTCACAGGAGGTTGTTCAGCGTTCAGAGGGAAGCCACCTTCAGGTGAGACACAACTTCTTCTCAGATTCGGGAAGGCTCTTCTCGGCTCTTAGCCTGTGTTGGGCAGGCGGTCGGCTGCACAGCGGAATCCCAGATTCGAAGCAGAGCTGTCGGGTGTGTTCTGGCTTCGAGCAGCACAGCGATACCTATAGCAGTAGGACTGCGCAGAAAGAACAGGTGAGTGCTCTCAGGCTCTCGGCTGAAGGCTCCAAACTGTCAGATTCACAATGTACCCAAGACTCAGCTATAGAGAAGTCATGTCTACCTGGTAGACAGTGCCTCCCCCACAGACACCTGCCTTCTGCACACTCTGCATGTATGTTTCAAAAAAGGCAGCACTTCCAGAGTTCACCATATTATCCAATGTCCTTTACGTTATAAACATGACATAGATACAGTACAAAGATTACTTAGTTTAAAAAAAAAAAGGTAACAACCACTTGTTACATGAGTTACGGCACATCCAGATGTTAGACTAGCAAACAGCCATCAAAAGGCATGCTTTTATGTAACATTTAATGGCATAGGAATTTCTCCAGATACAGTGTCAAATCCAAAAGACAGAATACAAAACTACATGTGGTATGATCTCAATCTAGACAATCACATATGCCAAAGAAAAAAAGACTGGAAGATGCAAAACGGACTGCAACCCAAACAGAAGTTATCCTCCAGCAGTGGAGTGTTAAATTTCCTACAGTAAATATATTACTTTTATAATCTGAAAAGTTATTTTCACATTTAGAAACCAAGTAATACAGCTAAATGGCAATTGGGAAAATATTAATTAAGAACATTAAGATATTATTTAATATCCAGCAGTTGGCAAAAATTGAACAGCAAGCCCAGGAAGGTCAAGAGTAGGAAAGGCTGTGGAAAGCACCTCTTCTTAACACACTGCTTTTGGACTTTAAATCATAACAACTCATAAAGCTATACAGTTTTGTGTGGGGGATTTGTTTTGCATTAATTTGTAACAGCAGAGTATGGGATACACATACGCACAAACACACACAGACACCAAGCACACCAGGCGTGGGGCCAGATGCTTTCATTAGTTATTTCCTTTGATCACAGCAGCCCAAAGGAATGAAAAGAGTTACCCTAGATGACACTGTTGTTAAAAGAAGTAGAATTTGAACCCAGGTCTAACTGGTGTGCTTGCCTCCCTAGCAAGAGTCTGTACTCCTAGATGGAAAGGTCTCACATCTCCGGCTTCTCTTCCAGCCCCGATATATTCTCCTGCATGTGTACACATCCTTGCACATATGAGAAAGCCTAACATATATCTCTGTCCGCCTACTAGATATTCAGTGACTAACCACAGATTACTTGATTCAAACACTTCAAAAGCTTCTGTATTCCCTTAATAACCATGCATGGAACTCTTACCCTAAGATTATTCTCGGATTCAAAATAACAGAGAATGAAAATAAACTAGGTGTCCTGTTCAAGAGCATCAGCTCTGACTTCGCCCCGTGAAGTCAAAATCCCTGCCTGCTGGTTACAGACACTGCGCAAAGAATCAGGTAGAATAACCTTGGAAGTCATGAAGGAGAGGTAATTCATGGGGGGAGGAAATAGGTCAGCATGAAAGAGGTGGTATTTTTCCTTAATCCTTATTATTCTCCTTTGTTTCACAAAAGTTGAGTGTTTCTAATCTTCATAAAAATTATCTCTAACACTGACAAAGAAATTCGCTGGAGTACTTCCACCATGTGGGAAAAAAAAAAAGACAAAAAAGACACGGTGCCCTGTCTTTTATAGATAGTGAAACAAAAGCAACCCATTTTCTCATTTTCCCTGTGGCCAGGGAGGAATGCAACATAGTACCAATATTCAGGCAGGCAGAGGGGAAACAAATGAAAAATATGCCTGAAATAATGAGAAAAGTGACGGCATCTGCTGCGACCTGTGACTGGCACACAAGGGAGCTCTAACCTGATGAGAGGTGAGCACGCAAGCAGACGCAGCAGAAGCTCTGTTCCAAGGAGGGCCTACCCACTGGGCTGCTGTGAGGCAACAACACGGTGGAACTTCTAGAACCAAGCTCCCGTGGATAACGCAGGGCCCCACACCCCCAGTGCATGTAGTGAACTCCACATGGAGCGAGAATCGAGTTCAGGGGGAGGCAGGCTGCCAAGCGGGGCCATTTCTGTTCTGTAACTGTACCACACAAAACAAAAAACAATCGAGCATTTCCTGAGTGCCTCCTGTGTACACTGTCCCGCTGGAGATCACAGGCTGGTGGAGGAAACTGATTATACATCTAACACTACAAATAAAGTAGGGTTAAAAGATACTAAGGTTATTACTGATTCAGGGAAAGAAATGGTTGCTTATGGAATGTCAAAGTTTGAACTTGGCCACAGTGGGATTTACATGATGATGGCAGTGGTCTTCTGACTTGAGTATACAGAAGAACAGCCTGGAGAGCTCGTGTAAATACCTATTCCTAGGCCACAAACCCAGAGATTCTGAGTCAGTGAGTCTGGTGTCGGGTCCAAGAATCTGCATTTCTTTTCTTTTTTTTTTTGGTGGGGGAGGTAATTAGGTTTATTTATTTTCTTTTTAGAGGAGGTACTGGGGATTGAACCCAGGACCACATGCATGCTAAGCATGCGCTCAACCACTTGACCTATATACCCTCCCCACCAGAACCTGCATTTCTAACAAGCTAATGCTATGGGCCCAGGGGCCACAGATTGAGTAGCACTGATTTACAGGACTTAGAAGTGGAGGAAAGAAGGTATGTTAAGTGGAGAAATAATGACATCAGAGGCATGAAAATGGAAAAATCCAGGCAAGTTAAGAGGAAAGCAAGGCCGTAGCCTGATAGCGTCAGAGCACAGTTCATTGATTCATTAAATATTTGCGAGTGTACAACCTGCTAGATGCGACGCTAGGCATGAGGGATACAATGTGGAACAAGACAACGCACCTGTTATCGGGAGGCTCGCACTCAACAGCGGGTAGTCAGACAATAAACCAATAAATCTGTGATTGTTTCTGGCAGTGGTCAGCTTGGGAGAACGTTAAACAGGGAGAGAGGACTAGGCAAGACTGGGTGGCTACTTAGATAAGGTGGCCCGGGAAGGCTTCTCTGAGGAGGTGCTGTGTGTGCTGAGCTGCTCAAAGATTTGGAGAATGAGAATTCCAGGCAAAAGCAGTGACGGGTAGAGAGGATCAAAGATAAAAAGCAGGAAACGTGGGTGGATAAAAAGGATAGAGTCACATTAAAGGCAGTCTTCTCAGCAGAAAGAGACATTTGGGCTTGACACAAATGGAAATATGACAAACATTTTGCTAATTTACTCACTGGAAAGGGCAAAAATCCAAGACTCATTAGTTATTTAACCTTACACAAAGCCTTTCTGAATCTGCTTCCAAATCGATAAAATGGGGCTATTAATGGAATAATGTCAAAGTGTTTCATCATATCTTACGCAAAAAGTAAAGCCCTAAACACGTGAAGGTGTTCATTATTTCTTGTTACTTAATAATGAACACAACATTCTTAATTAAAGGGACTGACTTTGCTTTTAACCTTTTTCAGGTAACCTGCTTCCTCACTAAAACAGCAGGGTTTTGAGCCTGCTTCCTTGCAGGTCTTAGAGATCATATGTTGGAAAGACGGTAATACCTTTGCCAGCAAGGGAATGTGGTTATACATTTGCTACAAAAATATGAAAATTATGTGCTATATAAATAGGATAGTTGAGGGGGTATCTCTGGTGACAAGGCACAGGACTGAGGTCTTTGTTGGATGGCATATTTCTATATGCAATTTATCTCTCAAATTATATAATAAACTATTTTAAAATTAGATATTCATATGCCACAAAGTGCAGGCTATAGCAATTCTGATGAACTGTGCTTGCCTGGAGCACTGTGTTCAGAAGGATTCTGAGGCTGTGCTGTAAGATAGTAGAAAAGAAATCCATAATATATAAGAGATTTTTACTATAGCCATATTTGAAGGCCCTGATACATACAACATAATTCCCTTTGGGGAAGAATAACTAAAAGTGCACCAAAAAGTTTGGTAGAATACTATTAATAAGTTTCTTTAGAAAGCAGGGTGAATAAATTTTATTTTTATGCATATTTATTATTTTCTAATTTTTGTGCAATGAAAATCTTTTGTTTGCATAACAAAAAAACTTAAAATCACTTACAACAAAACGAGCTAGTCCTTTACTGGATCACAGCAGTACCTAAAATGTTCCATTAAACTAAATGATGAAGAACTAAACCCTAAGAAGCAAGACTCGCTACAAGTTAGTGTTGAGATGTCAGGACCATCCTATAAGAAAACAGTCAATTCACATTATCATTCCAATTCAAATGTACTCATTCACTTGGCAAACATTTATTAATAAGTAGTTCATTTTAAATTCCAATAATGGGCAACTAATGAAATACGTAATGAAAGAGGAAAATGGCCCGATTTTAAATGTCCTCATTACTCTTTCCTTTTTTCCAACTCTACTTTTAGCAGCAAAAGTTGTTATTAATGATATTAGGTCTTTGAGTGGCTGAAATATGGGTCATTTTATTAATTAAGAACAGAGGTAGTGATGAGGACCTGTTTTAGCCCCATTTCCTCAAAACGGCTAATTACTACGTGAAATTGATTTCGATACCTGCCCTAAGAATGTGATCCTGGATTCAGGAGCAAGCCGTTTAAGATAATGACTTACCAGCCTTGGGGCTCTGAAGTCAAGCAGGACGGCCATATGGTTTTTATGAGAGGAAGACTTTTAGCGATAAAGAAGCGTTTTAAGGTAATTGTAGCTCATTAGGAATAAAATCATCATGGAAAAATCATACAGCAGAACCTAGGTCTCTCGATTTCCCATCCATTGCTCTTGCCACTGACACTTGATCAACCCCTTTTGCTAATAATCTTGATGTAAAGTGGTGAGGTTGGGGGCAGCGGGAGTAAGGATTTCCTCCGTGTTGTCGGTTGGGCTAAAGACCCCACAGGGATTAATCTAACAACATTCAAGAACAACTAATATTTCTTGAGTGCTTACTATGTGAACTCTTCTAAGAACGTCACATGTATTAAGTGATTTAATCCTCCCAATAATCCTGAGGTAGGTATTAGCATCTGTATCACAAGGAAAAAACTGAGGCACAGGTATGCTAACAGTATGCCTAATGTCACACGGCTTATAAATGCAAATCCAGGATCGTAGCCTTTTCGATCCAATTCCAAAATCTGTGCTCTTAACGCAACGCCACGTTGCCTCATAGTTTTTCTTTGTGCCCTCTTCCCCTCATAGAAGCCATACTTTAGATGGACTTTTGAAAAGTTATGAATAATTCATGAGAGTTCACTTCAGTCACGCAAACTGGCCTTGGCCCACGATCAAAAGTCAGTCACCTTCTAATCAGGGTGATTTTCTTCAAAATGAACTACATTATTCTTTCTTTCTTTTTATTGATTTTCTTTCTTTTATTGATGCTCACCTGTGCCATAAGAATCATTTCCAGGATTCTTCCTGTCTACTTAGCAGAGCATTCGCTGGTTCTTTATTTTATAGGGAAGATGGGGGTAGAACAATCTTACTACAATAAAGATGGTGGTTAAGAATGATGGTGTTAGCAGCAACTAACTTTTACAGAGTCTTTACCATGAGCTAGGCACTGTACCAAGTGCTTATATACTCTGGTCCATCTACTCCTCCTAAGAATTTTACAGTCGGTGCAATTATGATATATATTTTATAAATGCAAAAACTGAGGCTTAGAAAGGTTAAGTAATTTGCCCAAGGTCACAGGCAAAGAATAGCGAAGAGCAGTTACAGAACTCCAACTCAGATCTAATTCTAGAGTCCACATCTTAATGTATTTAGTTATAGCTGCCACTCTTAATCTAGTGGAAAAAATAAGTACTCTGAAGTAATCCACAACCAACACTATGCTGTTTTCCTGACCTCACCAAAATAACCAGACTGAGATCAAAGACCTACATCATCTGCAATTAATTTAACCAAGATCCTGGAGCTACCATTTCTCTCTGAAAAATCCCATGGATCCTACTCAGGGTTGTCACTCTATTCTCTCTTTGGAATACTCTCTCCATCACTCTGAGCCTGACTAAATTAAAACTTATCCTTCAGGGTGACTAAGAAAAGTTAAAAGATGTATAAATATAAACTCTAATACATTATAACTAAGTGGATGTAGTCCAGGAAGACAAGGATGGTTTAAAATTTGAAAATTGAAAACAATGATTATAACTCACCATATTAACAGACTGAAAAAGAAAAACCATACAAACATCTCAATAGCTGCAGAAAAAGCATCTGGCAAAATCCACATCCACTTCTGATAAAAACTCAAAAATCTAGGAACAGAAGGAAACTTGCTCAAGCTGATAAAGGGTGTCTCTGAAAACATGGTAGCTAATATCATAGCTAACAGTGAAAAGTTTAATGTTTTTCCCCTAAGATCAAAAATTAGGTAAGAATGTCTGTTCTTACCATTCCTATTTGACAATATGCTGGTGGTTCTAGCAAATGCATTAAGCAAGAAAAAGTAATGAAAGACATCCAGATTTAAAAGGAAGAAGTAAAATTGTCTATATTCATAGGCAGTATAACTATCTATGTAGAAAATACAGTAAAATTTACAAAAATATTACTAATATAGATGAGTTTAACAAGGTTGCATGACACAAGATAAATATACAAAAACCAACTGCACCATGTAAATGTAGACATTAAAAACGTAGGTTCAAAGATATTGTAAAAGAATAAACTGGGAAGCTTACAAAAATTTAAAATAAGCAAGAAAAATGAAATGTTAACGTAGACATTCATACGCATGGCACTAGAATATTTTCATGTTCATGCTTAAAATGTTTTTTCAAGCTTCATTTTTTCCACTTATTCTTGAGGAAAAATCTTCTGGTCTTAATTCTTACAGAGTAAATGGAGTCCCAATTAAGGAAAGTGCCATATATCAGAGACATAACTGGTGGCAATTAGGGTTTTGAGATAGTGTTGCACAAAAATAGATTCACCTGTTTTTCATGGAACTCTGGTTCCCCAGCAAGAGGATTCAGATAACAGCTTAGATTAGAGAAAAAATGTGGGGCTACAGACAGGTGAGTATATGAACATTTTAAAGTACTGGGATGACCTGGGTCCATGCTTTTAACTTAAAATTAAAATTAGAATTTTAAAGATAAATTTGTTCACATCTAGTTATAAAGGGAGGTGCAAGGCATAAAGTGAGCTCAACTCTATGAACCACCTAAATAACTATATTAAATATTCTAAGAAATACAGAAGACACAAACACCTACAAAGTCACACATACACATAATGTAAAGAGATTCTCTTTAGGTCAGCGGTTCCCAAACTCTGATGTATATTATCATAACCTTGAGAGCTTTAAAATCCTGATGTCCAGGTCACATTACAGAAAAAAAAATCAAATCAGAATAAGATGAGTGAGGAAATAGACATCAGTATTTTTTATAGATCCCAGATGATTCTAGCATGCAATAAAGTTTGGGAACAACTGTTTTAAGACAAAGTTTGACAATGCCTCTATTATCAAATTAATAACTTAATTTGGAGCCATTACAGGTTGTTTTCAGTCTCTAGCTGCCTAGACTGACTGAAGTACCACGGGACGCTTCTTGCAATAACAATCAGCAAAATGCCATCTTTGCACACGGATAGAAAGACAGAAGCTGAAGTGCTGGAGACACTAAAAATACATGATTTAAAGGAAAAAGGGGAGAGAGGTGGTATTCGATTTCTAAACTCCTTAAAAAGGTTACTCATGAAATGCCAAAGAGAAGAATCATTCTCTGAGACTGGTGCTTAGCTCAGAAAGCACACACTATATGCCTAGAACGCTGGGAATGTTTCCATTCCAGTCTAACACAATCTACCCTCCATTTACAACTCTCACCTTAACCTCAATAGAGAAGCCAGAAATTTACAGGAATCTCAGATAAATTAAGAGTGTGCTTCCAGACTTACATGCTGGAAAAGATATATACCCCATACTGGTTCATGGGACAACAAAGGTCTCTCAGAGGGTAAAGGTACAACAGATGGAATATGGGTGACAGTATGTCATTTACAGCCTCTGCTTCTTGTGCTACTTCTCCCCACGCCTGTGCCCAAGGCTTCAAGGGGGACAGGTGTGTATCAGCAGAAGTAGGGGGTGGGGGGGAGTCTAGGTCAGTGGTAGAACATGTGCTTAGCATGCATGAGGTCCTGGGTTCAATCCCCAGTATCTTCGTTCAAAAAAAAAAAAAAAAAAAAGCAGAAATGGATGGGACATTTTGGGGCCAATGGATCCATAAACCTACTGTTAGAACACCAGGACAGAGTTTAGAGACTTGACTTACCTTATGGCACATGTAGGATCCACCTTTCTTCACTCTGTCTTTCCCAGAAGGGGGGCCTTTCTGTGGATAAAGAGAACGCATTAGTCCAGAGAGCACAGCTGCCCCTCCCACAGTCAGAGGGTCTAATTTAGTCCAACCAGCTCTCTCGGGGTTGCCTAAACTCTCCACACATATTTCGGCCCCTGGGTCTTGCACCGGCACCCACACACCCTCCCTAATGCCCACCCCTCCAAATTCTACATCCCCTGAGGTCCAGCTCAAGTTCTCACCCTTTGATGAAATCTCTGTGACCACCTTAAGCGATCCAACCCCTAAGCCCTACAGTGTTTCTCACCCAGATGCCTAATGAGCTGCTTGGCGGCATCTCTCACATCCCCTTCTTGCGCTGACAGGCCAGTTGATCCTGTATTATAACTGGCCTGCTCAACCAGACTGGCAAGCCTCTTTGAATTACATTTTTAAAATCCTACTGTGCAACATCGAATAAACCCTTTGCTGACTGAATAAATGAATGCGCTTTTTATCTTTTTTTTTTAATTTAGATCAGGTTTACTGAGGTGTAATTTATACACAGTAAACCTTTATACTTTTGAAACTTTCAAATGCACACTTCTGATGAGTTCTGACAAATGTATAGTCATGTAACCACGACCACAATTAAGATACAGAACATAGTTTATCTTTGTCAAAAAAATTTACATAGTGCTTATTATGAACCAGGCATGGTTCTAAGTAGTTTGCAAGTATTAATTGATGTAATTTCCGTTAACAACTTCTGAGGCAGGTTAAGCAAGTGGCAGAATGAGGATCACATGCAGGCAACGTGGCTCCAGAGTCCACAGGGCCTCCAGTTTGGAGACCAAGAGGATAGGAAACGGGGCAGTGCCTAAAAGGAGGCAAGACACAACAGTGGCTGCCACTGGAATGTGAACTGGAGCCACAAAGAGCCAGCCAAGAGGTAAGACTATTTCTTCCAGAGAGGGCTTTGGATAAAAGTGTGATGGGAATGAACACCGTAAACTTCAGTTGCCAAGACGAGAGCCTCACTGCCAGGTAAGCTGTGCAAAGAGGACGTGAGAGTTCCCAGTGCACCGCTGCAACCCAGAACCACTTCTGGGAAGCCTGAGGGGCATAAGAGTTTTTGTTTTCCCCTCGTTATGCAAGAAGTCAACTAAGCACACAGCTGCCTGCTCTTTGTTTACTGCAAATAAGAGCAGGTAGAACAACACCTCCTACCCTAGTTTTCCCTTTCCTTGTCAAAGGCCCAGACAGAAGTGGCAGACATTCAAAGAACCATGTTTGCTCCAAGCATGTGCCAACACACTGGCCTGCAAATGTCAACTTGTGGGCAGAAGTTCATGTTTCCTTCTAAGTATTTCCAGGTACTTAAAAACTGCCACAGACCAAGCCACTGGCTCTTCCTCATTCCACTGCAAGGCCACAGGATTTCCAGGGCCTTAACTGCTTTATGCTACACTAGTAAACTTTTAACAACCACAAATGGGCACTAAAAATGAGAAGAGCTCCATGTGAAAATAATGACTTACCAGCACAGCATTCTCCCCAGGAGTATCTGGAATCTGACAGACATTTACAACAGAATCTGCTGGGTGAGTTTATTATTCTACAAAAGTAGTATAATCACCAAGAATTCACTGAAGCAGAAATGAAAGCACCTGTAACTGTGCAGCGACCCCATAGAATGTCCCCTCTCCTCCACATTAAACTTCTTGCTTGGGAATTCTTGCATTACATTGCTTCCGGTGGTTCTCCACATGCTGTGTTACAATGTACCGAACGGCAGTTTAAATTCTGATGAACGTCTCTCATTGGGTCTGCTATCATGCAAGATTCAATTCTTTTGTCAAGTTAGATCCGAGAACAAGAAGGAGCTGATTTGCCAACAGGAAGGAGTGAGAACAGAACAGCTCCTTTTTCTCGCCATCTCCAAAGAACCAAGTCTGCAATCAATAAAAGTGACACTCATCGGAGTGACACAACACGAATGTGAGTCATCCTGGGCTGACAGGACCACAGCAGATACTACAGTCCTCTAGGTGACTGCTCGGCTGATCCTTCTAAATAAAACTATTTTCACCAGAAAATACCATGACGTAAGATTAGTTACATCTGTTTGAAATGCTTACCACTTTGCCAAGAAAAACAGAAAAATTACTAGGACAGGGTTGAACAGTGTCCCTCCCCCTCACCAAAAATTCATGTTCACTCAGAGCCTCAGAATGTGATCTTATTTGGAAATAGGAACTATGCAGATTTGTAATTTTTCTAAATATTTAAGATGAGGCCATACTGGATTATGACGAACCCTAGATCCAATGACTGGTGTCCTTATAACAGGAGGAGAGGACACGGAGAAGGCCACACGAAGATGGAGACAGAGACTGGAATGATGCAGCTACAGGCCAAGGACTGTCAGGGGTGCCGGTGAATGGCCACCAATGGCAGGAGGAAGAGGCAAAGAAGGATTCTCCCCCAAACTCTGAAGGGAGGATGGCCCTGCCAGGACCTTGACCTTACACTTCTAGCCACCCAGTTTGTGGTGATTTGTTATGACGGCCCTAGGAAACTACTATAAAGGCAAAGTGTCTCCACTTCTATTTGTTAAAGAAAGGGTCAATAAATCAAAATCAATGTTGTCTCTCTACTGCAGGTTAAAACAACTTAAGAAGCTACTGACAGCAGTGTCTGAGTATCTCCTCTTTCTGACTATGTACTTGGTGAGAAGGCAGGCTGCAGTGGCCCACCACCTCCACCACTGCTACTCACAAATCAAAGCGAAGACACAAGCTGAACCCAGGGACTCCGCCCAGAAACAGACGAGTAGATGTGTGAATGTTCTCTCCAAAGGGAGTGCTACTCATCCCTGCTGTACTCTCGGACACCGAAATATGAACAGGTTTCTCATGTTTGGGTGACTGCAAGGAACAACAACAAAAGGAAAAAGAAAAGAAAAAAAAGCAAGTTTCTAAATGTCAGCCCCAGTAATCTCAGGAGGCGAAGGTGCAGCTGAAGTTCTCAGGAGAAGAGATGATGGCACAATGCCCTGAGGGTCAGTGTATGGGAATGGATCCTCGTCTAAAACACCAGGGAAGGCGTAAAGTCTTGAGCTACGAAACAGATCCACCTCAGATGCCACAGAACTGCTCATCAGCAAGCCTGGCTTGTTGAATGAGGAGTAAGCCTGCAGGAAGCGGGGTGACCAGCCTGCTATGGGCGGCCAGGTCCTATTTCACAGGGGCATCAACAATGACATTGTATGTAGTCAACAGATAATTTCTTTTGTTCTAGCTTCCAGTTTGCCGATTTTTTCCCCCTCTGTCTCCTCCATTCTGTCCATTCACAAAGCTTTTACTTTGGTTACTCTATCTTTCAGTTTTAAAATTTGTCCTTAGTTCTCATTTATATCTTCTATTTATTTTTGGAAGCTTTCTATTTTTTTTAATGCTTCAAGTATGTTTATAATTGCTCACTTAAGTATTTTAATCATGGCTGCTTTAAAATCTCTGGCAGATAATTCTAATATCTTTGCCATTTGTGTTAGCATCTATCGATTATCTTTTTTTCATTTAGTTTGGCGTCTTCCTGGTTCTTAGTATGACAAGTCATTATTCAATTGAAACCTAGATAATTTTTATTATGTTACAAGACTCTGGATCTTATTTAAACAGTCTGTTTCAGCTGGCTTTCCCTGATACCACACCAGCAGAAGGGAGGACCTGCCTCGTTACTGCCAGGTGAACCAGAAGTCCAGGTTCCCCACTCAGCCTCCACTGACACCTTATTACCTACTGCTGGAGGAGGTAAGGGTTTTGGCTCCCCACACAGCCTCCACTTAACACCACGGTTCACTGCTGCCAGGCAGTGATGCAAGGCCAGGCTCCCTGCCTGGCCTTCTCTGACACCACCCTAGCAGGGGTGTTACGGCACCTCAGTACAGCCTCATGAGGGTGCAAATCTAGGCTCCTCCCTTGGCATTTGCTGGCATGGGGGAACAGTTTTTTCCATGGTGTTTAGATGGAACAGAGTGGTTTACTGACTAAAAGTTTTCTGTATTGAAAGACTGCCCCTTGGCTGGAGAAAGCAGGCTTTTCTTGGGACTCTTTTGGTCTACATCTCTTGGCATTTGTAGGTTGGTGGCTTCTTCAGCTCCAAGTCCTGGATATATGGGGCAAAAAGGAAATCCACAGAACTCACCACCATGTCACCCCTAGGGTCCCAGGGTCTGCAGCTACCTGCCCTCTTTTCGCCTTTCAGGGAATTCTTATGTTCCTTATAGACGTAGTGTCCAGAGTTTTCAACGTATTTAGTGGGAAGATTAGGAAAATATACGAATATATGTGTATTCTATTTTCCTAGAACCAGAAATCAAACTTCTTTAACATTCATTTTTAAAGGATAATTTTCCTAAATATAGACTTCTTAGTTGATAGTTTTTTCCAGCCCTTTGAATATATCACTCCATCATTTTTTGACTTCCACTGTTTCTCATGAGAAATAAGCCATTAATCACACTGTTGACTAGTGTGATAAGCTGCTTTTCTCTTACTGTTTTCAAGATTTCCTGTCTTTCAGCACTGTGACTAGGACGTATCTATGTGTATTTTTCTTTGTCTTTATCCTAGTTTGCTGAACTTCCTGGATCTGTAGATAATCAAATTTGGTTAAGTATTTAGATCATTTCTTCAGAAATGTTTTGTCCCTTTCTTTCTCCCCTCTCCTTCTGGGACTTCTATTACACGTGTGTCGAAATGCTTGGTTCTGTCACACAGGACTCTGTTGATTTTTCTCCAATTTTTTTTTTCCTCTCTGTTCTTCAGTTTGGAAAATTTCTCTTGATTTACCTTCAAGTTCACTGATCCTTTCTTCTACCATTTCTAATTTGTTATTGAATTCATCTAGGAAATTTTTCATTTCAGTTATTGTATGTTCAATTCTAGAAACTTCACTTGGTTCCTTTTTTTTTTAATCATTTCCATTTGTGTGTTGTGACTCTCTATTTGTTGATTCACATTATATTTTCTACCAATTCTTTGAATATATTTTCCCTTAGTCCTTTAAACATAATAGCTACTTGTAAGTTTTTGTTAAATCCAAAATCTGGGCTTATTCAGTTTCTATTTAACTAATCTTTTCCCATAATATGGGTCACACTCTCCTGTTAGTTTGCATGTTTATTGCTTTTTAGGTGAAAACTAGACATTTCAATGATTTACACACACACACATACATATATATAATAGCAACTTTACGGTCACTCTGGAAGGTCAAGTCTGTCATAAATTCCTTATTACACACATGCTAGTAGTTCTATTTCTGACTGAACCATGATTAAGATAGTTGATAGTTGTTGAAACTGAGTTATGGGTACAGTCACTCTACACTTACTTATTAGTATTTCCATAACAAAATTCTTTAAAAAATATACTTATACACACTAATATAAGCATAGACTCTCTTTATAAAAGGAATCATTAAAGGACTATTAACAATGTTGCCTGAGGAAGAAAGAAAGAAGAGTTTGGGAGACAAAAGTCAGAGATTTGATCTGTGAAATTCACATTCATAAAGTACCCATTTCATTTTTTTTTTAATGAAAAACCAGAACACATTCAGTGCAATAAAAACTAAAATGCTCCATTGTGTATTGTTTCTGCTTCAGTGACACTCAGACATAACACTGTTTATTAAAGCTTAAAGGTATCTCTTATTTTATATTTATTATCTCTTCATTATAATCAATTCTTAGTACTAAATAGCACAATACATTTTTCAAAGCAAGAGATAAGAGCCTCTGAAAAAGGATTTACTACCACATCATAGACTTCCCTTTCCATACTCACCATCCTTTTAGGAATTAAGTAAGTGGGGTACCACTCCCATCATATTCAGATGCAAGCTGACTGTTAGCCTTTCAGCTATTGTCAGAGGGTGGGCAGATTTAGAAGACCATTTGGTTTTAAATTATTGACTATTCCTTTTAACCCTAAAAGGAATCAGAGCTGAACAGAAAAGGTGGGAACAGTAGATTTACTCCAGGATGATCAGATCTGGGTTGTTTGAAATCAGAAGATGCCTTCGAGATCAGCTCGTTCAGAAGCTCCCCATCTGAGCTCTTAAGATCTGATAAAACAGACATGGGTTCTCTTGAACTTGTTCAAGATTTCAAGAAACTTTTAAAGAAATAAATTTATCTATGAAAAAGCTGCTGTGGCTATATTCTATGTCCTTCCTACTTTACCAACATCATTTCTCATAATCACACCCCCAGGACAATGAATTTCTCATGTCCCGCCGAAGAAACGTTTGATTCTCTCCACATGATATGCCCATCCCCACTACCCATTAAACTACTATTTATTTTGCAAGATCCACCTCAAGGGTTATCTCTTAAGGAAAGGCGTGGGCTCTGGAGTCAGACTACCTGCCTGGGTTCCAGTGATGGTTCTGACACTGTGAGACTGATCTAGTTAAGTAACCTCTCGATGTCCCAGGTTCTTCCCCGGTGAAATGGATTTGATAATAGTACGTACTTCATTGGAATGATGTGGGAGTTAAATGAGATAATGCATAGAAAGTATTGAGCAAGTAATAAACAACAAACATGCAGTCACTGTTTACTACTTCACATTATTAGTTCATGACTAACTCAGGTTTCCTGAAGGTGCCCACAAACCAGGTGGCATGTAACTCCCAAAATTCCAAAACCACAGTGATCACTTGACCAGTTTTCTAAAGCCAAACCTCCAAAGGGAGTCTAAGTTCTAATAAAATAGCTGACACGTTACTAACCCTCTAAAACGAAGCCAGGCTTTGTTATATTACAATGAAATTCATATAGCTGGTCACAGCATGCAGAAGCTATTACTGCAGCATCAGACTCGGTAGAACCTTAACATGTTTAATGGTAAAACCCAAACAATAACATTCTGAGGGCCACAGAAGAAGTGGAGTGAATTTCTCCTCAAGAAGCTTTTAAAACTCTGAAAACATTATTTGCCTTTGCACTACTTTCTCTTCCCCTCGCCCGGTACAACCGATACCACAAACACCTGAGGGAAAAACTGAAATTCACTGCTTTCGATTTGACGATGGCAGCTGGCCTTTATTTAATAACATTTTGAGAAGACCCAGCAATCCTGTGAATATCTTGAGGTGTTATAAATATTGTTTTCATCTGCAGATTAGATACTGCTTAAGACCAAACAATGATAACAACAGTAACTCTGAAAAAGCAATGCACACCCAGTAAAGGATCAAACTAGGAAACGTCAGACCTATTTCTCCCTGAGTCTTCCCCCATTTCACTACACCCTATCCATATGCTCAAGCTGGAATCCTAAGGAGTAATTCTCGATTCCTCCCTCTCCCTCACCCCCATATCCAGCTGGTCTGACGAGCCCTAACTCCAAAGCAGATCTCTAATGGATGGCAGCTCTCATCTCCATAGTAACCACTCAGCTCCAAACCACCATGTCTCACCTGGACCACTACAAGAGCCTCCTAGCAGGTCCTGCAGCTTCCAAAATGGTACTGAGCAGGAGCACAGTAGTATGTGTAGAACAAATAAAAGACTATGCTATTGTGAAAGAAGCTAGACAAAATAAAAAAGTACACACTGTATGATTCCATTTATCTGAAACTCTAAAAGATACAAACTAATCTCTGTGACAGAAAGCAGATCAGTCATTGCTTGGGCATGAGAGGCAGAGAGGGCAAGACGGAGAGATGACCGGGGGGCACAAGGAAAGCTGGGGTGATGGGTATGTTCACTATCTAGACTGTGGTGGTTTCACACATGTGTGTGTATATGTATTTATTTTTTTATCAGCATATATATTTATAGACATATATATAATTATGTATATATACATAAGTAAACTGATCAAACTTTATACTTTGGAAATGCACAGTTTATGCCAATTATACCACAATAAAGCTATTTTTAATGAAAATAAACCCCCCAAAAGATGGTATTTTAAATAAAAGGTGTGGGATTGGCTTCAAATAATCCAGGGGAGGAGGAGTGGGGGGATGTGTGGATGAGTTGATCATTATTAAGGCATGGTACTAAGGACATGAGGGTTTACTACACTATTCTTTCAACATCTGTATGTTTGAAATTTTCTATCATAAAATCAGTTTTTAAGCTAAAGGAGACCAAATCATAAACTAGAATAAGTGAAAAGAAGAAAAACTTCCAGAACCCCAAAATGCTAGGAGTCAAAGGCTTCCTTAGATGTTTAAGTACAGGGGGATGTGGAGTTTCAAAGGGCAGATTTCACTCTCCACTGTCTGACCCGGAGAAGCGTGCGTCTTCCCTTGACGGTTAAAGTCATTCTCACACTGACTGGCAAAAAGCTAGGCTCTCTTGCCCGCTCGACTTCTAGTAAAGCCTTCAAGCCATCATATCACAGGGGCTCCCCAGGCATGGTTCTGGCAGGTGAAGTTTAGGATTAAAGAAAAATGATCTTGCTGCTATGTGAGGCACTTCACGCATGCTAAAGCAGCATCCTGGTTAAATTACCAGGTACTTTAACAACAGGCAGCTCGGAAGCTCACAAACAGGAGCAGCTTTTGTTAATCTTCTTTTTCTTCTAGCCTCTGCTCATGCGTCTCTTAAAAGGAATGTCTTTTCAACCACTTCAACCGCTTTTAAAGAAAGCAACTCAGCCTACATTTGCTTAGAGCATACTAATAACTCTTATCTCATTTGATCCTCACAATAACCTTGGGAAGCAGGAAGAATCATTATCCTCATTTTAGGGATGAGGAACAGTGAAACTCAGAAAGACAAAATAACTGGAGTGCCCAAGGTCACACAGCCAGCAAGTGACGAGGCCAGGAGTCGAGGCCCAACGCAGCTTCTAGGCTAGCAGCGCCTCTGACCAAGGTGCGCACGTGAAAAACAAAGTCAAAATCCCAACAATTCACTTGGTTTACCCGATGTCACACATGAAAAAGGATTTTAAGAGTAGATGGGGGGAGGGGGAGTAGCTCAGTAATTAAAAAAAAAAAAAAAAAAGAGTGGGTAGATGAAACCAATACTTCAAATAAAGCTTTTTCAATTACGTGTAATTCTATTCATCCTCCAGCACAAGGACCAACTGAAGGGATTGCAATTAGCTTTAGACACTGCATGAGGAAAGGGAAAGGAGGGTGACACCCAGAGAGCCGGGGAAAGGTCAAAGAAAGGAAACTAGAGATCAGGTTGGAAAGAACAGCACATTAAACACACAGTCCAAATCAACAACCCCCGCAGTGTTTTCTCTGTGAAACCAGCATGTGCTGTATGGTGATTACCCTGTTAGAGAAATGAATGAAAACAGTCATTTCCTCCATGCTACTTGCTTCACCCACGCTAGGCTAAAAAGGAAGAGAATTTTCAAAACTGTATTAACTTGCTCACTGTGTCCGTGGTCCTCCATTTTCCAATAAAATGTGTCACTTTCACAGCCCAAGGTCTGTGGTCACAAGTCTTGCTTCTGCGGGTAATACATAAAACTGAGTATTTAAAACACTGGTTCCAGTTGTAGCAACTAATAATAGCAGCTAATATTTACTGAGCACGTATTATAATCTAGTATTGTTTTAATGTTTTTAATCTTTCAAATGAGATTTTGATGTAGGTTCCACCACTGGTAGGGCAACAATGTAATTCATTGTCCCACTAAGGATACTTTGGGGAGTGAACAGAGGAGCTATTAACAACTCTGCCAGGCATGAGCATACACTAGGCATGTTTGGGCACCCAATCGTTAGCCCCATTTTATAAATGGAGAATTAAAGAACAGGAAAGTTAAACAGCCTGTCCAATGTCACACAGCCAAAAAGTGGAGGAGCCAGGGTTCAAGTCCAGGCCATCTGGTCCAGGCTCATATCCCGCCATTCAGCCATGTGCCCCTTATGAGCTGATGTGGTATTACATTTTTAAAATAAATCATTCCTCTGTTCCTGTTTGAAGAGCACAAACCTTTCTGTATTTCACTAGTTCACTGCAAGACAATGGCTAAAACCTAAAGGAAACTGTGAGTTGAGAGTTCGTATTTTTAACAAATAAAGACATTCTCAGTTTTTGGATAGAATTGAAATATGCCCCTTGTTGGGTGTACTTCTCCTAACGGACTTCCCTTGGCATATGGCATCTGCTTCTATCACTTAGGAATAAATGCACATTTAAAGTAGCAACACTTAGCATTTAAACAGGCATCCATACTTAAGACTGATACGACAGATGCCTTCAGTGGTTTCACTGGCTCAACACCACTCTGCCCCCCGCTGGACTGAGGGGTTTCAACTTCATACCATGGAAGCAACTGCTCCATTTTGTAGACCTACTTTGTAAAGTCTCATCTTCCCCTGTGTATTACTGGAATGGTTTTAGAAAACCTCCAAGGAAAAATCATGTCCCAGAAATAAAGTGATAAAAGTAGGAAATCCAACATCTTCCTTTCATTACAGAATAAACTGCAGGTGCCATGAGACCTCGATGAGCCACAGTGTCACATAGGTAAAAAGTGTCTCTGTACACATACAAGACTGCTTGTAGACATGCTTCTTAAGACAGCACGATGTTGGTTTGTTTCCAATCATCCCTTTTCTTGGTTCCCTCATAACAACACTGTCCTCTGCACTTACAGTTCCTTCTGCATCTTCCCTCTGACCCTGTGAGCTTACTTAACACTCCATTTAGTGTCTCTGTCAAATGACAAGTCACCAGACAGGCTGAAAGATCACACACTCCCTCCACCCACGATTTACCCTCTCTCCTCTTCCTCCGTATTTCCCCTTCTTCCTAGCTGTCGTATCAATCCCCAAATACTTGGTCTTTGTCCCCCGACTATGGCATAGAGCTCCTGAAACCCTTGGAAAAAGAAAGATGAGTGTCGTTCTTTTGTGGCTAATCTTGAATTGAATACTTTGTAATTAACCAGCAATTGTAAGTAAAGCGCTTTCCTGAGTTCTGTGAGTTGTTCTGATGAATGACCAAACTTGAGGAAGAGGTCATGAGAACCCCCAAATCTGTAGTCTGGCTGCTCATTTATATCCTTTACGGTAAACCCGTGACAGTGAGTAAAGTGATCTGTGATCTGTTCTAGCAAATTACCGAACCTGAAAGGGGGAAGTTGTGGGAACTCCCAACTTAGCAGCCAACTTAAGATAGAAAGGTGGGTACCCAGAGCACCCAATATGTGTGACTGGCCTCTGAAGTGGAGGCAGAGTTGTGGGACTGAGTTTTTAAACCTGTGAAGTCTGTGCTAACTCTGGGTGGTTAGTGTCAGACTGAACTGAATCATAAAGACACCCAGTTGGTGTCCAGAGAGTTGGAGAGCTGGTTGTTGGAGAAAACCTAACATCTGGTGTCAGAAGTGCTGAGTAAAAACAGTTCTGCTCCTTTATAATTCATCAATATAAAAGCACAAAATAAAAATTCCTGGGCTTAAGATAGAATGCAAGTACAAAATACCAGCAAAAAACCCTGGAGAGACCCAACAAGATGAGCCAAGGCAGGGAGCACCTCTGGGGAGCCACATACCATGCCCGACCACATGGGAAGGCAGGAGCATCCGGTTCAGGCGTTGTCACTTCACTCTGGGCCTGAGTTTCCTCATCTGTGAGATGCCGGTGCTGCACTTAGGGGGTTTTCCTTCACCACCCATTTGACATGAGCTGCTGGATGCACCTCCAGATCCTTCCGCCTCAAAGCTTCTCCATCCCAACCACTTTACTTCCTCCAGGGATACTTTCCAGGGATCCTTGCCAAGATGGGAGAGAAGCAACTACAGTCTTCTTTCAGGTACCTTATTCAAGGACCTCAACTTTTTTTTTAAATTTTAGTGAAACACACAACATAAAACCTACCACCTCAACCATACAGTTCAGTGGCATGAAGCACATTCAGACTGCTGTGCCATCATCACCACCGTCCATCTCCAACAGTCTGTTTTGCAAAACTGAAACTCAACCCACTAAACACTAACTCCCCATTCTCCCCTCCCCTTAGCCCTAGGCACCACCATTCTACTGTCTCTATGAATTTGACTACTCTAAGTACCTCATGTAAGTCAGTCATACAGTATTTGTTTTTTTGCGACTTGCTTATTTCAGTTACCACGATGTCCTCAAGGTTCATCCACGCTGCAGCATGTCAGAATTTCCTTCATTTTTAAGGCTGTATAATATTCCACAGTATATATACACTACATGTTCATTATCCATTCATCCATTGATGGATACTTGGGTTGCTTCTACCTTGTGGCTGTTGTTAATAATGTTGCTATGAACACAGGTATACCAGTATCTCTTCAATATCCTGCTTTCGATTTTGGGGGGCATATACCCAGGAGTAGAATTGCTCAATCAGAGTTCTATTTTTAATATTTTGAAGAACCTCTATGCTATTTTTCCAAGCAGCTGCACCATTTTGCATTCCTACCAACAGTGCACAAGGATTCCAATTTTCCACTTCCTTACCAACACATGTTATTTTCTATTTTTTTAAATAGTAGCCACCCTCATTGGCATGAGGTGGCCAACGGCGTCAACTTTTACAGTCATACTATCCAACTTGTAGGCAGGAAGGAAAGAGAGAAGAAAAAGGAGCAAGGTCCCAGGAAAATGGTTAATACTCTGCCTTATACAACGGTAGATATATATGATTTGCTTAAGAGACATAGACCATTATAATTGTGAAAATAAGTGGTAGTTTTTCCAACACAAGGCCATAAAACATCTAAATGCTAACAACCAGTCAACTTAAACACCGAAGAAGCTATTTCTATTAAGAGAAAATAAGTAACACACTGGATTTCTGCAACAAAGAACTAACTTTCTCATCATCTGCCTATTAACAGGGTACACTGCTAGATGGAATTTGTTGTCTAATAATGCAGATGGTTCTTTAATTTCAGAAAGCTTAATATGCTAATGTACTTCACAAAAGAACATTCATGGTCTGTTCAATCCTGGAGGAGTTAGTTCTAAAGTTCGAGAAATCAACTTGTTTCATCCTAAACAATGCATGGTATATAGCAGTATCATCCTAAAGGAAGGTGACTTCTGAGTCAACGAAAACCAAGCCACCAACATCACAGGGTACAGACTACATGTGCTGAAAGGTCGGCTCCAGACTCAGTCACTCCATCTCTCAGAGTAACAGTGTGAAACCGTTCAGTCCTGCTTGCAAAGCCAGATAAGGCTCAAAAGCATAGCGTGAAGGGAGCAAAATAAACACAATTTAGTCTTGCTAAGGACTTCGTTTATCATGTTCTCCTAAACTCACAATCTTCCATGTTCTTCAACAACAACTCATTAGCAAGTTATGAGAGAAGATAAGCAATTAGCTTATATGAAGTGGTATTTTTAGTTAAACATTATTTTCAGAGAATACTTGAACACTTCCATGATTTTATGTTGTACGTTGTGAAAGGAGACAAGTGTGAAGTGCCCAGTTCTGTAAGAACTGTGGCTTCATTAGCATCAGCGCTTACTTTCTGTAGTGAGTATGAAGCAGAGACTGTCCGCAGAGAGGTGTTATTTACAGCTGCAGGCTCCCAGATGGCTCATCTCCTTCCTACACCCCTAAAAAGGTCCACAACAAATGTCTTCCATGAATGAGATTTCCGAGTGAGGTGTCATTTCATAGCTTGCTAGCTTACTGTATTTAAATTTTCATTACACTTAAAAACATAATAATCATAATTAAGATTTATGAAGTGCTGACTGCATACTAAACCTTTTCTTCAGGGTATCTCAATGAAACCTCTCAGTTAACTCCATAAGGGGTACTGCTATTTCTTCACTTAAAAATGAGGAAGCTGAATGCGAATTTAAGTGACTTGCCCCAGATCAGTCAGCTCGTAGGTGGCTAAGATAGGAAACCAGGTCCAACTCCAAAACTGCCTGCATTCAACCATGATGCTATAGTTCCTCCTCACATAAAATTAATACGTCATCAGGTTTGTTTGTTTGATTCCTTAACAGGCTCCATGAGGGCAAGAAGATTGTGTCTGTCGGATTCCCAGAACCCAGCACAGGAGTGTGGCATTCAGTAGAACGCCAATAAATTTTGCTGAATGGATAAATTAAATACTTACATAGAAATCACACATGTGGATAGGTATATACCTATATTATAAGTATGTCCACAGATCCACATGAAAAAAAATCCCCAGAACAATCTGATATAAAGATGATTTAACTGTTCTATTTTTCTCTTCTCAATAACATGGTTTTATTTCCGGATCCTTAGGGAAAGAACAAATGAGTCACACTATGGCACAGGGAAAGGCATGAAAGGTGAAGCTATAGAAATGGAAAATGACACAACTATTACTTCACAATTCATTAACAGTTAAGTGTTCAGTACAAAAACTAACTTGCCGAATCAATAATTTTTAAGAGCAATTTAGCAGAAATAAGAGATGAGGAAGGTAAGAAGGACAGGAAACTGATTTAAAATCTCAAGATGTAAAAAACCACAGGCATAATTCACTGCCTCTCCCTTGCTTTTGGAAGAAGCCACCGCATGACACAGCAATTCACATCTCTTCGATTATCTTTCATATTTAGAACACTTCTTGAAATTCCTGACTTAATGTATGCAGTTTGTGGTAAAATACGACAAGGAAGTAAGTAGCCTCTAGAGTTGCGCATTTCAAACAACATCTGGAATCCAGTAAATACTGCAAGAGTCTTGCAATCGGAAGACCTGGGATTTATGTTAGCCACTATATATAATAATGGATTTTTTTAAAAAGTTTCTGCTGTAGAGCACAGGGAACTATGTTCAATATCTTGTAACAACCTTTAATGAAAAAGAATATGAAAACGAATATATGTATGTATATGTATGCTGGGACATTGTGCTGTACACCAGAAATTGACACACTGTAACTGATGGTACTTCAATGGAAAAAAAAAGACGACGATGATGACCTGGGATTTAATCCTGACTCTGCAAATCAAGTCCAAAATCTGGGGCAAAGTCAGAACCTCTCCCCACTCCATGAATTATCGTAAGAAATGAGACTGGGACCATATGCTTTCTTTTGCACAATCAGGAATATTTAGAGGATATGAGAAATGCAGAAAAAAAGAGTCTCTGAGAAACAAGGAAGAGGAGAGAGAGAACTTTGAGCTCTTTGGGGAGAAAAAACTACACATAAAGTAAAGCATAAGCACTGAGACTTGGCTCCTCACAAAAGCACTAGGCAGCCTGGGGTAGAGTCAGGGCCGAGGACAAGGGTCTGAGGCATAGCTTTTCTTTTGTAACCCAAACACATTTTATCCTAATAATCTAGAAACCTGGAGTGGAGAAGGGCTTGGGGGACCATCTTCAAGCTGACAGGGACCACATTTTTTCTTCCCAAACAGTGTGTAATGATTTCACTTGTGGTTTAGGAGCTCTAATCCTTAGAACAACCCAGTGTCCTTAAATTTTATCGTTACCCCACGTTATAGTGAGGAAACAAAAATCTAAACATGTCACTCCCTTCTCCCATGGCCACCAGGCCATCACGTGGCAGAACTAGGATGTGGAACCAGGTCTGAATCATTTAAAACCTGTCCTCTGAACCATGTTCCTGCCAGCTTCTCCATCCATCACTGCCCAATTTCCAAGCCAGCACCAGCCCCCAGGGCTTTGCCCAGAGTTACTGTGCCCTACGAACGGCTTGCTACATCCCCCGCAGAACTGACGGATGAAGCACTAAGCCAGATAAGGGCAACATGACTCACCTGAGGCCCCTTGACATTTTAAAGCTAAATCTCAGATGGAAACCCAGGCTACTGACCTCTGCTCTCATCACATAACCACGGCTCTGTTATTCAGTGCAGTGGGAAGAACCTGACTGAGGACAGCAAATAAGCACATTAGCAAACTCTTTGCTCTTTGCCTTTAACAGTTGTTACAGCCCCAACCCATTATGCTGACCTTCTGTCATCTCAGTCTTAGAGCATATGGCTCTCCCCTCCCAGGAGTGCTATCCACCATGAAAAAGATAGCTCATAAAAGCTCTTTTACTGAGGAAGACAATCCCCAAGTCACTCTCCAAAGCCCCTAGCCAGTTAGCTAACAGAAATTCTTTAAACAGCTCTCCTGCGCCCATAAGGAGGGGAAACATCCACTGCAGCAAAACCAAGAGAAGGAAACACAGACACACGCGCAGCCCTCTCAGCTTTTGCTTTCACTGAGAGTACGGAAAAGGCATGATGCTTCAGAAATGAAGGGCAAACAGAGGGCAGCTGTGGCTTGGGGCACCAATGGCCAGGCTGTACTTCAAGAAAATAAGAGCAGCAGGAAAAGAAAGGATGAAAACCCTTTCTCTGCTCACCACGAACTCCTCAAAAGGCATGTGTGTCTGGATGCCAAGCACCAAGCCCAGCGACCCGCCAACTGCTGCCAGCCTCCCTAAGGGCACCTCCCCGGAGCACAGAGCTCACCGAGGCCCTAAGTCAACCACAGCGCAGCTTGATTTACATGATCGCTACCCAACTTCTCCCACACGACATACTTCCTAACAGCCAGCCTGCCTCATGCATCTCTGTATCCCTGAAAGCCAATACAGCCCCTCAGACAGTAAGTCCTCAGGAAATGTGGGCTGACCTCAGGGTGCAGGGCTCCTCCTGGAGCCTCGTCCCATCCCGTCATCTCAGTGACAAAAACACAGCCAAATGTGTTGACTGTAATAAACTAGAAGGGAAAACAGCTACCATAAACGACAGTGCTGATGGTCATGATGATGTCTGTAAGCTGCCTCTCAAGGGTGAAGCCCATAAAAAACTGGCTTTGATGGAGAGAAGAGGCTCTTCATTAAGTTTCAAAATGCAGCACAAAGCATAAAAAGAGAATTTTTAAAGGCTTAAAAACCATAAAACACAGTTACACAGTAACAATATTTCAGGAGACCTAGCCTAAAATCAATATATATCAGGCAGGGAGGGCAGGGGTACTTGCCTAGAGGCTTACTAGGGGCCAACAGTGAGACGCAGCTCCTCCCGGTGCCGCAGCCACAACTCGTCAGCATCCTAGTCAGAGGGCTCACAGCGTCAGTAGCACCAAACCTGTCGCAATGAAAACAGAAGCTGCCACGTACTATATGTTTGCTACTTGCAAACATTGTGCCAAATGGCCATACTCTCTCAGTTCCTCTCTACAACTCTGTGAAGTACGAATCGACATCCACATTTACGAAAGAAGCACACTGAGTCCCAGAGTGGTTAAGCGACTTGCCCAGGGTCACACAATTGGTAAACCACAGATACAGCAATAAAATTCAAACCCAGCTCTACTGGACTCCGTTGGCTCAACTTTTAAATGCTGACGCGATCAGAGACGTGATGACAGAGGAGGAAAAAAGACAGCCCCACTCTTTTTTTTTAAATGGGGGAGGTAATCAGGTTTGTTTATTTATTTATTTAATGGAGGTACTGGGAATGGAACCCAGGACCTCATGCATGCCAGACAGGCACTCTACCACTGAGCTATACCCTCCCCCTGACAGCCCCACTCTTTCTTGCATCTATCAGGGAATATCTAGAAGTCTATGTGCATCTCTGGATACCCATTTAGAAAAGGGGACTTTTTTCCCCTACTCATATTATTCAGAGGAATGTAACCAGGTTGCCCTGGATTGGAAACCAAGTTATTCAAGGTGCAGCTGAAGGAATGGGGATGTTTATCTAGAAATGGAAAGATGGAGGGGCAAAGGCTGTGACTATCTGCAGGAATCTGAAAAGCTTTCATGCAGGAGACAGAAAGAAGCTGTGTTCTGTGTTCTCACCAGGTGCAGAATGAGGACCAGTGAGCTGAAGCGCAGGGGGTGGAATATTTGGTTGGACATGAGAAAACATCCAACAGTGAGAACATCTGATAACACAACTCGATGCCCCAGGTGTTAGAGAGTTCTTGGCCCCAGGAAGTTTGAAGCTAGAGGCTGCAGGACCATAGCTGTCAGGGGTATCAAAGAAGCAGTAGAGGCTCGAGGTTTTCACTTCCTACCAAGATCCACTCATCTTCCAAACTAAGACAGGAGGTCATGATATATTTGGGTGTCCTGCTCTAATTGCTCACGAAGAGTCAAGAGTTTTAACATGAGACTCAGAAGGTAATATTATTGAGAAACAAACAGCATTTTTACCATCTTTCAAATAGCAACAGGAATCAGCACTCTCTCTTTTCAAGCAAGAAGCATGTGTCTGGATAATGTGTTTGAAAATGTGTTTATAAGATCTAGATATCTGAGCCATATGTATTCAAGCTGATTTCTATTTCTCAACAGGTTTTTGCTGCTGTTGTTGTTGGATGATCAACCTTGCTCCAGAACCACAACAAAACGTGGAAATGGATAAACATTAGCTTTCCCTCCAGAACGATTTCCATCTTCTACTAGGGAGAAGAAGATAAAATCCTTTTCATAAGCACAGCCTCAAGAGATGGATGTTTTGTGGTTGCCCTGCTTTGCCTTTGGTACTTATTAAGTATAATTTACAACCATAGTGATTTATTATCAAGGTTTAAGTTCACTTCCTTAACACTTCCATGCTTTTTTTCATTTTCAACACCAGGTTACTTCTCCACCAAATTGATTTATTCATGCCCTTAAACTGTCCTCATTAAAAATATGTGAATGCTGAAACATTATGCTGTATACCAGAAACTGATACAACCCTGTGAACTGACTATACTTCAATTTAAAAAAAAACACATGAATGAAGACCTCACAGCAGATCAAAGTCTTCAATCAGCTACTTCTCCTAGCACACAGTAGGTATTCAAGGAATGCATGCTGCAGTGATTAAGCTACTCTGGGGCAGACAGTGGGTGTGGCAGTCTGAACTGAAAATGATGTGATATTTACTGTTTCTTGCCAGGCTGAGACAAGGACCGTGTCATGCCATAGGCAGAAGAGGACTGGGAGACAGGCTAAGCGGGAGTCTAACATTTGTGTTGCACAAAATTCACTGATTCATGCAGTGGCGGGAGGTTAGAGGGGGAGTTATTGGGAAGAGGAGCAATCAAGTGTGGAGTTTTAGAGGATGGACAAAAGCAATGCAAGTCTGAGTCCCAAGTCTGGTCACCCAGTGGCAAAAAAGCACCCAAGCAGGACTGCTCGGCTTGGAACCTGCCAGCACGCTGTACATGCTGACCTCAGGTCAGAAGGTTGGCATGTGCCCTGTGCGACGGGCAAGGGCTCAGAGGTGTGTCCTTCAAAACGAGCGGAGTGCAAACTCTGCAACCACGGACCGCACATAAGGAGAGCTCATAACCTCCCTGGTAAATTCCATACCACAACAATGAGGTCACGCAAAACAGAACACATTTGCCAAAATGTCTGGAGCTACGCGGTCTAAGTGAACAAGCAAACTCCAAGCTGACAAAAACCAAACAGAATCTCTGGCTAACAGAATCTGGCAAGCAGCAGGGATTCATTCAGAGGAGGAATACTTTGAGCAAAACTTTATTCCCACTGGACTTTAATGAGCCACGAAGCGAGATTTTCATTGTAAGGAAGACAATGTGACATGCTAACAAAAGGTAAGGATAGGAGGAATATTAGGCATTCATTATTTGTAAATGTCACCGTCTTCCCCACGGCCTCCAAATGCCAACATGCCTCATTAACTCTGCTCGATAGAAGCATACAATGTCCCAATGAGGCAGCCAAACACAATCTAAGCAAAAACAGTAAACAACCACTACAACTGTACTTTTTGGGTATAAAAGTATAAAGTATTTTTACCTACAACATTATCAAATTTAATTTCCCAACAATTTCATGAGATAGGAATAATTATTCCCAATGTGTAGATAAGGAAACAAGATACATTCTAAGTTTAGAGAGTCCTTTAATATTAAGTGGCAGAGGTACAATCCCAGTTACTGTGACTAACTCCAACACTAGAATTCTTTACCTTAGAGAAAAAAAGGTCCCCTTGCCCCAAAATTGTGTACACCTAAGTTAGACTGGGAAAGATGTTACAGATCACACCTTTCACATCATCGTGAACAAGTCAGCATGGTACCTGGAGCATGAGAGGGAGGATGCCGGCGTGGGATGTTATAGAAGCTCTACACAGTCTTGTACTGAAAGCACCATATACTGCCACAGATTATTATGGGTCTTGGGGTTGCTAAAAAGGGGGGGAAAATCACCATTTAAAATTAGCATTTGGTTAAAAAAATAGTAGCATCAATGGCCACACTCTGGATTGTGTCTGTGTGGAAGAGGGTGACGCCACATTCAGCAGCTCCTGAAAACACATGCATGCATGCATGCATGCACACTCCCCATAACTTCCTCTAGGTATAATCAAACTGACCCTCGCTCCATATGGCCTAATACCTCAGCCTCTCCTACGACTGTGTGTACAAAGCACACAAGGTGTTTCTACCACCTGCTTTTTGCCATAAATGACTACCCAATAAAATAAACACTAATGATTAACTTTTGCTCCCTGGAAGTCACTGAACAAGAAAAAGATATTCTCTGAATAGTATTTGCATATAGAACACGGCCTTTTCCCAAACTCTCCAAAGAAGCTTTAAAATGATTTTGCCATTATGAGTTAGTCTTGGAGCTAAAATATATACATGACACTGAAGAGGTCAGTTCCTGTGTTGAAATGTTTGCTAATCACATGGGTATTTTGGTTCATAACTTTCCCTGAAAATGTCTGTTTCTAACTAGCCTTTGCTTTTGAAACACCCAGAGTATGAACAGTGAACAAACTCTCTTAATTCAAGGTATCTGAAATTGGCTTTCTTATAGGACCAACTACTATGTACCTGGTTCTTCGCAAGGTGCTAGAGACACACAGGCTATTAGGGAAGCAAGGCAAGTAAACTAAGACCTCAAAGAGAAATGAGTTTTAACCAGATCAGATGGGAACCATCACAGCTGTGAGTAACTGAAGGGCTCAAATCCTAGATAAAAGGGAAGCCCAGAGAGGTGAGCCTGTTTCCCCAGAGGTCTTTGGATTCCAGTGGCAGCAGCTATAATGGTGAGAAGTAAAAAGGACTCTGAACAGATTCCTGGGCTAAGGAAACAAAAACCTGGAGCTCAGGACCCTCCAAGGAAGAAGAGTCATGGAAAACACCTAGGGTGTTGGCTGGCACCTGAAGAACTATACCCAACTAGCCGTCACAGGGACTGAGGCTCAGCTTCAAATCATCTCAACTTCTGACTGGAATAAGCAAATATGAAATCGAAGTTTCTAGAAGCAAAGGTAAATCCTCTCTAAGATCCCACTACCTTGACCTCAAATAATCTCTACACCCAGTACCTTCACTAATAAATGGATAAATAAATCTAATTATCTCCTACCCCTACCCCCAAAAAAGAAATTAAAAAGAAAAAAAAAGAATTAAGAAACACAGTAAATACAATAAGCTGTCAGTATATGTTAAATCAAAACAGTAGGTACATAGGTATCTGTTATGCCATTTTCTGTACCTTCCTGAATTTTTGTAGCATTTCATCATTAAATGTTTAAAAAAGAAGAAAAAGGTGTGCCAGAGAGAGATCAGCAAGAGTGAAATTATTTTAGCCTTCAGAAGTCATGTTCAAGAGTTTGTACTTTATTCTTTAGACAACAAGAAGCCATTAAAGAATTTTAAACAGAGGAGTGACAGCATTAAATGTGTCCTCTATAAAGATCATTCTAGCTCCATTAGAGCAGAAAGAGTGAAGGCAGGGTGTCCAACTGGGAGGCTGCGCAGTAACACAGATGAGAGGCATCAGTGGTGCTGGAAATGAAGGAAAGTTGTACAGATCTGAATGATAAAAGTCTGAGTTTGCAAGGGAGGTAGAGTTTAGATCTCAAAACTATTGAATTTTACCCCAGTCAAATCAGGAAGCAAATGAGGCCACCTGACAAAGAGAAACCTACAAGGAGCACAATTTATAGAACAAAGACCACATCCAAGACAGAGCCTGGAACTCGTGAAAACAAGAAAAATGTGAATTTTTCTGTAAATCCTTAGAAGAAACACAAGCAACTATAAAACTGAAAGCTAATAAGCACTCAGCTCGACAACAGATGGTCAGATAGATACATTCACAACCTGCCAGAATTCTGAAGCCTTGTGCACCCCCTTCCAAACATGCAGATGCTTTGATCTGGGGGGGGGGGGGGATTCTATTTCTGATTCTGACAGCAAACGCCAAGTCACATCTTGCCAGGAGAGAATGGCGTCTCCCAACCACAAACCCACCGAGAATTTCACAACCTTAATCTCCTTTTGGAGAAATATGGGTTGTCTTTGACCACTACTTCCACCAGCCCTGCCAGAAAGTACAAGGAAAGTGAGGGGGAAATGACAGTTTCTGAAGACCTCAGCTTTTTCATCTGCCCCCAAGAAAGTAGATCTCTGTCTCTGGGTTATTCATGAGCAACCCACCTGTTACTCTGCGAAGGAAAATCAAGCACATCAAACAAACGTATCCCCACGTTCCGAAAAATGGCCTGAGGCACAGGCTCTGACAGTTTCTTCAATTACTCTGAGTTGTTTCACTCTCCACCGAGAAGAGATCGAATAATTTTCTTTATCATTACCTTCTGTGCCTTTACAAAAGGTTAAGGTTTAAAATTAAGCATAGCAAGTTCCCAGTCTAGCTAGTTTTGGTACAAATATACATCCTTGGATCTGACTTATGACTGTCTAGTTTGCTAGAGATGAGATTTCAATCTATTCACGGAGCAAGAAATATTCAGACACGTTGTTTTTAAAGGAGGTACCTTCCACCCATATACCCACGCAGTCTCAATTTTTGTATATGATGCTGGGGAAGCTTGGTTTCAGAGGCAGAGTAGTGCACTAGTGGCATTCAACATTCCTCCCATATCAGAATATGTAAAACTTAGACAAACATGGTTGTCTTAGTTCCCAAAGTTTATGATGCACTGAACTGACATACTGTGCAGTTCAGGAAATAATCATGAGATGACTCAACTTCCTGACTCAACATTCATCCAGAAAACATCCTTTCTCATTTTCTCCAAACAAAGCTCCTCAACCAAAATTCAACCAATCAAAACTCAGGCAATTAGCTGCATGAAAAATACCATCTACCAGATCTCGGTAGTTATTAATAAATATTTATGAATTTTGCAGTTATTTATATATCTCATATATCTCACTTTGATCACATTTATGAGACTGAATAAAATTTCTAACGTTATATGCAGATTCCCTCCAACCATTACCACCATCACAATCCAGCAGCATATAAAATGCCCAGAGACATTTCTACACAATACGTTCAGGTTGAAATAAGAGACATGTACTTGATATTTCTTTGGGGAAATTTCAAGATTAATTTCAACGGTACATAAACACCCTTCGGAAGCAGGACATTCTTGCCAAAGGCTGCCCAGGGGATAGATACAACCTTTTCATGATACATACTCTGAGACTGATACTCACTGGGTTAATAGTTTCTTCAACAGAATGGTGAACGGTCCACCAGTCTGAAGTCCACTCCCAGGCGTTCCCTACTATATTGTACAAGCCATAACCATTGGGAGGAAAGGCATCAACCTAAAAATAAAAAAAAAAAAAGGTAGGGGGAGAAATGCTGTCAAACTACTCACCTTGTCTACAAAACCTCTTTGGTGCAGAAATGCACAAAGAGCTGTTACTTCAAATTATGAATATTAATTTTCACTCCAAGGGTGAAAATGCAATTTAGCCAATGTGAAAACAAAGAAAGAGATATTTTTCAGCTTTGAGGTCTCAAGCAGAGCTTAGAAACCTAAGAAGAGATGGTATTTCATGGCAGGAGAATCAGTGAAATTATTCCTAAGAGAGAGACTAATACTGATCTTAAGTCCAATCTGTATCTTAATGGGGAGCGAGGGGTAAATGGTCTTCAGACCTTCAAAAGCGTAAGAGAAACATATTAGACCCGGTAGAAGTCTCGGCATCAGCTGAGCTATGCTGGCCCACGGCATCTTTTAGCACTGAGAGACCCCAAGCCAATTCTGTCCTCTCCACCAGCCCCTCCAATCACCATCTTATCTTTAAGCCTCAGTTATTATCATCGAAACACTAAAGGGACTTGTTTTTATAAAGAAAACGAGAATTGACTACCAAGCGGATTTGTAACACACAGAGGGTTTGCAATCTCTGAGACCTGGAAGCATGAGGCAAGCTGCACAGGCTCCTCAGCAAGCAATTATATCACACTTCAAAGGCAGACCAGACAGTTACAGACACGTATGATATTATCACAGACACAGTACCGGGCTGCGAGGCTTGTGTAAGAAGCAGGGAGAGGAGGGGGACTAGACAAACAAACTCTGACTAAACAGTAAATGTGCACAAAACAGTTTTCCTATTTTAGGGACTCAGAATTTTTTCTCAACACTTTTTAATGGAAATTCTCAAACATGAAGAAATTTTTTTAATTTTTTAAATGAAAAAAAAAATTAAGTTACCTTTGGGGATCTTTTTAGAAGATCTTTTTGTAAATTCATGGTTTTTCCCAATTAATAAGGTAGGACTAAAAGGAAGAAAGCTCATTTATAGATGGCTTCAGAAGGTTTTATGTGTATTTATCTACACATAAATATGGAAGCAACTGATACTCGGGAGACACAGAGCACTTTAATCAAAGTTATGAAGCTTCTCTGAAAAACACATAATCCCGATGAGGTGGAAAGCTGAAAATGCTTACCACTCTGCTCCATACTCAGCATTCATGATGGAAACAGTGGTACTTAGTCATTGCTTCATTCAGTAATTCCACGCACGCCGACTGAAGGGTTTGATGACACAAGACGTGAAAGAGCTTTAATGAGGGAGAAAGGAAGACGAAACCAAAAATAAAAAATCCAGCCCGGAACAGCAGAGAGGGAAGAGTAGGGTAAGAAAGCGAAAGAACAGGAGCAGAACTCCCCCCCCCCAGAGGGCTGGGGCTGAAGGTGAACCCTCCTCTGCAAAGAGAGAGGTGTCTTGTTGGAATCGGGGTCAGAGAGACAGCACAGGAGGCGAGAGCAGAGGCATCAACTGTTCCGGAGAAGACTGGAAAGAGCAAGACGGAGTAACAGCTGGAAGGAGAAGGAAGGGAAAGAAGAAATCTACTTCAGGGATAGAAGTGGAGGAGCAAGGGGCACGAGAGCAATTAAAAGATAGAACGAACATTCTGGAAGATGGAGTCACTCCTCAGGCTTACAGAGCGCACACGCGGAGGGGGCTCTCAAGTCTGTCAGCCTGAGGTCCTTTTTATGTGCCAACACTTAGCAATTGTTGGGCAAGCGAGTTCACCTATCTGGTGTTGTTAAACCATAAGATGAGGAAATAACAGCATCTATTCAAAGGTTTGAGGGGCTTTTCCCCTTTAAATAATTCAATGTTTAAGTGACGGAAAATCTGGAGGTCACCACCCCTAAAACTGCCACGTTAGAGTGTAAAAATTTCAACTGCTCGCTGTTAAATTAAGCACACTGATTAACGCTTCCTTCCAGAAAGCTCAAAAGAAAACAAATGGACACGAGAAAAACTTCCAAAGTGCTGATTTTCAGGAGAATAAATTGATGTGCATGAAAAACAAAACACACTAGTAACTGTGTAAAGAGGCCTTGCAACACACAAATCCAATTCTTCAGCTTCTCCGGGGCCAGAAAAATTTGCTGAGTTTAAAACCAGACTGGAAATAACAAAATACATAAAATAGCAGGTGAGGGAACTATTTCACTGTCCCTCCCATTACGAAATTCCTGCTCTCGACTGACCAGGGCCTGGGGACACAATAAGGCAGCTAAAGTGGACTTGAGATAATTCTCTGGGTAAACAGTCCTGACTTAAAGGTACAGATCTTGTGAAGTCTGATTCCAAAGACACGTAGTGGTCTCTCTATAACTTGCTGCTTTTTTTCTCCGCAGGTCCTGCTTCTCCTGTTGGTTATTTGAGGGCTCTCAGTAACTGTCCTAATTTTGTCTTAGGAACCTCCCACGGCAACTTCGTCAGGTAAGTTCTCAGTTGAATACATTCCAAGCAGACATCTGCTGAATGCCCAGCTAAATGTTCCAACTCTAAACATCTGTAAAGCATCCTTATTTCATGGGGAACTTTGCTTTTCCTGAAAAAGGTACACCGACTTGAGAATAAGTGACTATTTTCCCTGGAGGCTCATGTGCTTAAATAGTGATATGAAACTCCATAGCCATAAGCACTGTAAAATATTCATAACTAGCCAGTACAGCTTCTCGTGGCCTTTTATTAAAATTGGCAGGCGCTTACATAATTTGTGTGGTCCATCAGAAGCCCATGCTGCAGGCTTCAAGGCTGACTGCAATGGCCCCAATTCACACGGTCTCACATCTGTGAGGGGGATTCAGGCTGCCAAGGCCCTTCTCAAGCCATGTGATGGTTGCTGTCCCACTGTCCACATCAACCAACATCCTTTTTGGGGTCTCAGGATCATCCCCATCAGGCCTCCTAACTGATATTCTGTTCATCCTGCAGTTCTGCCGACCAAAAGTGGCCCACGAGATACTGGCTGGGCTTCTCACCCATGTAAAGGCTGAGAAAAAGTTGAGATCATTTAGTCCCCAAAGTCTCCAATCACTCATTTTATTGAATAAAACTAGGTGCCCACGAAAGCACAAGCTATCCTGAAGGAAATGTCAGAAGAACCAACTTCTAGATGGTCTGATGAGTCTCTGCCTTTGTTGAATAATACTTCCAGTTCCTATTGGTTTGTGTTGGTTCCTTTATCATATACCTAATTCATATAGAAGCACACACATAAGCACTTATATACATTTCAAGGGTAACATATTCTTGTGCAACTTTTTTTTTTACAAAGATACTGCCAAACGTAAAACTATAATGCTTTAACTACATAGCTCAAAGTATTTTTAAGTTTCTGATAGGTCAAGTATCTCCTCACTCTTCCTCTTTTCCAAAAATGTCTTGGTCTTGCTTGTTTATTGTTTATTTCACTTGAAATTCTGGAATCATTTGGTCATGTTCCAAATAAGGTATCTGTGTTATATTTATAAATAAATTTTGGAAGAATTATTTTTGTGTGACACAAAAATACAAGCATTTAAAAAAATGTCAACTGTTTGAAAGATTGTTAAAAGAAAATTATTCTTTGTAACAACAAACCCAGTAAGGTACTATTTCCCCATCACAAGATGCTTTTCTTCACCGTGTTAAGAGAAAACGAAATGCTTTTAACGTTGCTTCACCAGTGTATGGTTTTGCCAACAAAACAGCGGTGAAAAAGGAACTATCATTCTCTCGTGGAGGGAAACAGGCTACACGCATTTTGGAAAACGCTTTGGCTATATATCTAAAACCCTTACTAAGAATGTTTTTAGTCTTTGATTCATCTCATTAATTTCACTGCTAGGAATCTATCTTTACAGAGATAAAATTTAATGTTTATGTACAAGATGTTCATTGCTATTCTGTTTAGCAAAAAAAGAGATATGATGTAAATCTGCAACAATAAAAGGTAAATAAATTAGGGTTCATACAAATGGCAGGTTATCCAGCTGCTAAAAGATGTGTATCTATGAAAAACTGTTAATGACAGATAAAATGTTTCTGATACTACACAGGGAAAAACAGTAGGATTTTAAATACTGTATTATGACCCGAAAGCAATATGTAAAAAATACATAGGCACATACACACCAGAAACACTTCTGCCAGCATCTCTGGTAGTTAAGAACATGGGCTTTGGAAACAAACCGACCTGATTCAAATCCCAGCTGTGCTGCTTTCCAGCTGTGTGACCTTGGGCAAGTTACTTAACCTCTCTGTGCCTCAGAATGCTCACCTGGAAAACGGGGATAACAGTACCTACCTTACAGAGTTGAAAAGATATTAAATGAGATCATTCATGCAAATGGCTCAGCACCGTGCCTGGCACACTGCAAGTGCTCACTAACTACTAACCATTATTAATTAGCATCATTAACACAGAAAACAAGTGGGAGGAAAATGCACCC
Organism: Camelus ferus; assembly: GCF_009834535.1. Taxonomy (NCBI): domain Eukaryota; kingdom Metazoa; phylum Chordata; class Mammalia; order Artiodactyla; family Camelidae; genus Camelus; species Camelus ferus. The sequence continues at coordinate 2,007,965 of NC_045712.1, read as the reverse complement.
AGATGCTAACAGGGGTTATCCATCTCTGGGTGGGAGGGTTCCAGGTCCTTTAAATTTTCTCCTTGTTTTTCCAAAGTGTCTATAATAAGTATTACAGAATCAGAAAGAAAAACATGTTACGAGAAAGTATGGCTGATTAATTATTAAGTTATTTGCTACATGCAGTAGTGGATAAAGGCAGGGAGGGGCCAGCACGTGGGGCAGAGAGTGAGCACTGCCCTTCACTCATTTCTAGCCGTTTCTCGGTGCGCTGTCTCCGCCGCCCTCCTTCACAAGCCTCACTACTCACAGGTGCAGTTCCTCGGAAGCCGTCCTCTCCGGTGTTGGTCACAGGAAACTCGCCCTGCCAAATGTTGGCATAATGCTGGCCTTTGGGCTGCAGCTTGTTGCCCCAGGGGAAGAGCCTGCCAGAAGAGACACAGGCATCAGCCCGTCAAACAGGCACAGGCTTCTGGATTCAAGGCCAGAGGAGGAAGGCAGGGAGAGAGAGAACACTGCTTGCTTGCTCCAAGGGAGCTTTTCTTTTCTTTTTAATTTTAAATATCTAAATACCTAAAGCTTTTAATCAGCATTTTTTTTAACTTCCACATAACCAGTTCCTGTCAAGTTCACAACAACCTCAGTCTCTCTGGAGGACTCAGGAGGCCTGAAATAAATCACATAACTAAAAGAAGGGCTTACAGGAGGCTGGGAAAGCAGACATCATTCTGGACTTATATGGTAGCATGATCAGGCACCACCACACTGCACTTTCGTACAAAGCCTTCACTATTTTAAGGAGCTTTTCCTAGAAGATGGGACCCAAACACAAGTTTTCTGTCTCACGGCTCTGGAAGCAGAGAAATACCGCTGCTTCAGGAGATGCCTAAAATAAGAAAATCCTAAAAGCAAGGCAGCCTGCTAGGAGGCTCTACGGAGGACCTGTGACACTGGCGGGGCTGAGCTGCTGCAGCCACTTAACCAAACACGTGGCTTTGGGGGCTGTGAGGGGTTGTGACCCACACACAGTGTTTCCTTAGTAACGTCCCGGAGATGAAGAAAGCCCAGCAAGAAAGAACAGCTGGGCTGGTTGTGGTTTTAAATCAACTTTCCAGCCAAAGGAAGTCCTGTCGCTTCAGAAAAGGTCAACATACAGTTAGGCAAGATGCGAGCCCCAGGTACCTATTTTGCAGGCCTCCTCGACAGCTGTATTCCCACTCAGCTTCCGTGGGCAACCGCTTCCCTGCCCACGTGCAGTAGGCCACGGCGTCATTCCAGGACACATGGAGAACAGGATGATCTGGCCTGGGGAACAGCGGGAACAGAGTGAGGAGGGCGAGGACCGAAACAGGAAGCAGGCGCCGGCTTCTGCAAAGCCCAGCATCACCTTCCCTTCAGTCTGTGACGCTGAGGTGGCCCTGGGCCCCAAACCAAGCCCAAGCCGCGCTATATCTGTCACCCTCCTCCATTGGTTTCTGACATTCCAGGCTTGTGAATAGGTTGTAATTCCTCATGGAACAAGTTTGGGCAAGTCAAAACATTTCTTCACTTTGAAGGTAGGCCTGGACCACCAGAGAAGCTCACGTGGTACGATGGGTGTGGAGGTGCACCAGCCAGATCCCTCTTTGAGGGAGGAGTGCTCGTCCAGCTGCTAGGAGTGGCATCCGCAGAAGCTTCCAGCTGTCAGCTCCTTCAGGAGAGCTGCGAAGGGCCCCCTCAGAGCCACTGATGACCAGCCACAGCTGGGCCACAAAGGCACAGCCCTGTGAGCTCACTACAGCTCATCGTGGGTCATCTATACCCCGGGGGCCTCCGAGGGATCTCCTGGGACTCCCTGGACCCCCACAGTCGTCTTGGCTTCTCCCTCAGCCCAGTTCTGCTTCTGCCCCACCCCTTCCGTGGGTGTGGATCCCTAAAGAATACTCTACCCACATGGCCATTTTGATGATGTGGATTCTTCCAATCCACAAGCACAAGATCTCTTTCCATTTCTTTGTATGATCTTCAATTTCCTTCATCAATGTTTTACAGCTTTCAGAACACAGGTAACCTCCTTGGTCAAGTTTATTTCTAGGTATTTTGTTATGTTTGATGCCATGGAAATGTTTATGCCAGTTACAAAATTCTGGTTTTTGAAGTGGGAAAAAAAAGTGAATGGAGGGTCGCAAATGGCAAAATATCCATTTTTCTTGTATTCCATTGCATACATATGCTGCATCTTCTTTATTCATTCATCTATTGATGTGCACTTACGATGCTTCTATATCTTGGCAATTAAAAATCATGTTACTGTTAATAGCCCGGTGTATGTATCTTTTTGAAATTAATTCTTATTTTGTGGTTGGCTTTATTACTATGATAACTATGTTAAGTTTAAAAAGCTAAAGCTCTAAAAATTCTTAGAAATAATGAATAGTATATAAATGTAAATTTAAAAATACATGCAGCATATTGTGTATATGTATTTACATGCAATATATTGTCTATCTGCAGTCAAATTGTAACGATTCTACCTAATAAAACTGAAAAATGGAAGAAAAAAAATGGAACACTCTGCCCAAGCTCTATCTCAGCGTCTGTTTCCAGAGAACCCAATCTGGGATATTTGGCTTTGAGCTTTGTGTCTTTCTACTACAGATGAGCCAGCTATATTTGCCTCACTCTAGCAGATTCCAAGTGAGTCTTAATTTTTTTCTAAAGGTATAGAGGGGTACGGAGAGGTAGGGGGAAAGTCTGAGAACAAGGGGATAAACTTGCTCATTCTTCCTCAGGCGGACTCGACATTCCTAGTCCACTTCTTAAACATCTTTGAAATTCTCTACAGTAATTACACCATGACTTTCATTCATTCTTTCAACAAACGTTTACTGAGGACCTATTATGTGCCACTCACTGTTTGCAGCACTGATATTAAGACACGCACTTTTATCAGAGGAAGGACTCAGTCAGTGGATCAAATATTTTCCACTCTGGGTTTTCCTTCCACCTCAGCTTTTTGTTCTACTGTTGTTCAGGAAAGAAGATACTCATTGGTCGTCAACCAGAGGTCCCTAAGAATCTACCACTTTCCACCTTACAGTCTATTTCTACCACGGAGGCTGCCAACTCAGGCTTTGAAAGATTTCTGACATTTGTCAAGGGGCTATATCCCTCAAGCTGAACTTCGTGTACTCCCGGCTCCCTGACAATGAGGGCAATAACCAGGAATATTGCCAAAAAAAGAGGTTTGAAAACCCTATCTGAAAAACTGGGTTAGGAGAACAGTTTTCTTGGGGAGTTGCAATGCTGAGTCCTGACCCAAACCTTTTTCCATCTCCAGGGCTTAAAGTGCTACTCTATTTTCGCTTGAGATAATTATTTCCTTGCCACCCTGGAGACATGCTGACCGACTTGCAGCTCTGAGGTTTTTCAGTCAGATGGCGGCTTCAAAGTATGTCAGCCCAGGACTAGAGACCCCAGGAATCCTACACCCGAGGCCTGAAGTTCAACAGTGGCCTCCTGGCAGGACACCACCACTTATCTGTAAGACAGACAAGTCTTCTTCCTCATAATGACCCACTCATGAGAGAGAGCAAAATGGACTGGCTGTAAAGGTTAAACATGTCATGAGATAAGGTGGGGAAATCTGCAAGAGGGAACTCTTTGACGGGCCAGATGAGGGAGGAGAGAGGCCACTTATTAAGAGCCGGCCGTGAACCAGCTGCCATGTTTGGGTCTGTACAGACATTATTTCCTGCCACCCTGTTTTCCTACCAACCAATCAGAGTCTGTCAGACTCACACTTTTAGAGAAGATGGCCATTGAGTTCCTTTTCAACATCAGAGGAATCTACTTTGGAATGAGACATGTCATCTGGGGAAAAAAAAACAAAACACCAGCCTCACCTGTGTACAACTGTCGAGTCAGGCCCTTCTGGGTGTCTCCAGTTAGCGCCTTTAACAGGTAACCACCAGGGAGCAGCTGCAACCTCAAAGCAACCCAGAAAGAGCTCAGGTTAGCTGTGATGACTCTAGAAAATCACTCACTTAGTACTGACAGGGGAAAAAGAAAATCTCACTTATGGTCTTCAACTTCCATTTGAATTACCAAATAGCCTCACCAGAATATCAAAACTAAAGATTTATATGTAACTAAATCTAACAAAAAAAGTTTTATATCATAAAGCACCACAGTGACCAAATAAATACATACCTAAATGGTGTGTAAATCCAAGAATTTTTAAAAGATGCACTGCTAGCTAATCCTCTAATCTCTAATTAGTGAGGCAAGTAGTATCACTCCTACTTGAAAGATAGGGAAGCAGTGTTAATCTTACCATCAAGTGCCAGGCTGAAGGTCAACCAAGGTGGTCAGAGACCACGCTGAAGCGAGGGGTAAAGAGCTAGAGTGCGTTTTCAAAAGACCCTGGTTAATTAGCTGTGTGGCTCTGGGCAAGGTCACTGCTTGTCTGGCCCCGGGGTCCTCATCTGTGAAACGGAAGCAGGCCCCCTGCTTCACCGACCTCACACGGAGAAGAGGCTGATTAGACAGGATAGGACTGGGAGGTGCTCAGCGAAGGTCCTGTTCCAGGCCCTTCCCTCCCACTCTGCAGTTCTGTTAACACAAATAACAGTATCAAGTGGTCGATTCAGAACTCGGCTTGGGAGTCACTCAAAACAAGATGTGAATCAAGGCTCGGCAACTCCCGATGTAAACCTCAGCAGCCTGCTGAAACTCCCCAAGCCTGTTTTCTCATCTGTCGGTAAAGACAGTAACAATGCCTACCTCACAGGTTATTACGAGAAGGAAACAGAACACACTAAAGGGCTAGTGACTATGCCCAGCACTTGGCAAGCTCTCAGTAAAGGGAACCAGTCTCAACCATGGCCTCGTGACAGGCGGGGAGAGAGTTACCAAAACATCACTACCATCAATGATGCTAATACTAACGAAACAACAGAAGTTTGCAAATGATTCTTCTAATACAAACTAGGGCAGAGGTTACCCCCAAGACAATGTTACTCTCGGTCATCTGCATCCCGACGAGCTGCGCTGAGTGGAAGGGAAGGGGGCCATGTTCTCGCTAACAATTGCAGCAATCACTGAAAACACCAAACCCTGTTCCTGTTCTTGTTCTTGTTCCACATCAGCACAATCAAAACATTCATGGTATTCCAATCGCACTTTGATGGAAAAAACCAAATTCTTTTATGTTCAGCAAAAGAGTAATGTCCTCAAAGGACACCACTGCAAGTGTTCTCTTTTTCAGAGAGCCGGAGAGGTGACAGGCACGGCTTCTTTCTGTTTCTCCTGCGGCACTGCAGCACCCTTCCTTGGGGGTGGTCTCACTGACTATACTGCTCCACATTTAGGTGCTGGTGACAGGTAATTCATTCCAGGTCAAGAGACGACGTGCAGAGAAAGCCCAGGTCCTCCTACTCTTGTGTTGCAGCATCTTCAAACCACTCCCCCAGCTCCACCTGCCCCCAACATTTAAGGCTACCAAAAGGTTCTATTTCTTCAATTTAAAACAAACAAAAAATAAAAAGACAAATATGGCAAAAAGTTAACCTTGGTTAAATCCAGGTGATAGAAACTAGAATGCCTTTTTTTCTTATACCTTCTTGTGTTTTGGAATACTTCACCATTGGCAATTTTCTTTTAAATGTCTTTATTTATCTCTTCTACTACCAGTGAGTATTTGGGGAGTTTCCAGTTTGGGCTATTATGAATGGTGCTACTTCTGTGAACATTCTTAAGAGCTCATGACTTTTGGTAAATATGCACCTGCACCTCTGTTGACTGCACACTCTGGAGTGGGACTCCTGGATCCCAGGGTACACACATGCACAGCTTTAGTAAAGACAGCCAAACTCAAGCCTTAACGGCACAAGTCCCCCAAGGTTCCCCACCTTCTTCAAAGGGGAACTTCCATGGAGTTGGCTCGTGTGGAGTCGACCCAGCACGGCTGCACCAGGGGCCTCTGAGTCCACCCCCTTTTCCTCTCCTCTTCCCCTCATTCCCTGTGGTTGCAAATATATATTGAGCACCCACTACCTGCCAGGCATGGAGCTTAATTCCTAAAGGGATCTTCAAACACCAGAATCCTCAGAGTATGATTTAAGACAGCTGGTATATTGAGAGTTTTAAAATTATTTATTTTACACATTTATCTTAACTGGTTCACTGCACAAAATGGGGGACCAAGTATGAACCCAGTCACTTTCTTTTCTTTCAAAAATATCTTTAAAACTCAAACTAGTGGGTCTGGGTACCAGCTCACACACATCAGTGCTATAGTTCTGACTCAATTTCCTCCCCATCATACACACATACTCTCTCATTCCAGGTACGTGCTTTTCATTTCCTGAGGTGTCAATCTTTTCTGAAATCTTTCACATTTCTCAGCAACCCATCCAAAACAGACCACCTCTGCATAACTGACATATTGGGCCACATACTTTCTGGCTGAACAGGGGCTGTTAAGTGTCCATTATAGGATACTTAACAGCATCCCTGACCTCTCCCTGCTAGAAGCCAGTAGCATCCAACCCCCACCCGACTGTGACAACCAAAAACGTCCCCACGTTCACCAAGCCCCAAACAACACAAAGCTGGGGCCCTGTACGAGGACCCCTGGCTATGAGAAAGACCAAGAGTCCCCATCGCAATGGTGAGATGCAGAGTCAGAAACCATTTCCCCATCTGACGCATGAAGAAGGGAGATAAGTAATCAAAGTCACCCCACAACAGAGGACTTGGGTCAGAGGTTGGACATCATTCATCCGAGTCAGGTCGCCCTGGGAAAGCCATGATGTTTTCTGGCCAGACTTACGGCAAATCCCATCCAATGTCACCAGATGCCTTCCTCTTCCAAATACCACTGTTAACTCCATGTTTTTAAAAACTTGTTCCTGAACTCCTGGTCATGTCTGGAAAACAAATGATATTCTACCACACCGAGGAGCTTACGAAATAAGCAACTTTTGAGAGCCACATGGATCAGCTCACCAAAGTTACACTGCAAATTATAGCACCTCTAATTCCCCTTCACAGGAAGAGTCTTCAGGTGTGTTGTTTCCAGAGTCACAGCAGCAACATAATTGGACTGGTACCTGTGATAAGCTTCAGCCTAAAAAGACATATCCGTGGATGTGGTTGCCCATCTACACATTTTCCGTTCAACTGAGACACTCCCAGTTGAGTTATGGCACTCCCTTACATCCAGAGGGGGAAGGACTTGACCTATTTCTAGTCAATCATCTCCATAGCAACTGTCTGGGGTTTAAGTTGAAACAGCTGTAGCAGACAGTCAGCAACCAATTACAGTGTAAATAGGATCCATGTGAGCGTTGACGTCCCTTGAGAAATGGACTTCGGAGAGCAGAGACATCGTTTCCCACCTCTCCCCAGGGACAGAACCAGACTTGTAGTAACAGCTTAAAAATAAAGAAAAGGGGAAAGACAAAAAAAGGTGCCTTTATTCTTGCCAGAAGTGGTTAAATTATGCTGCTTATGCACTCAGAGCCTAGAATACAGTCGGCACAGAAAAAGATAATGCACTGTGTAATTATGCACATTCAAGTGTAAAGATGTCAAGTTCACAACTTTACAACTGTTCTCTTAAAAACTAAATGCATTTAGACAAGCAAATTAAAAAGATGGACATTTCTTGAAACATAGTATAAATATGACAGTTACCCTTATAAAAACAACCTGGGAGAAATTTTCAACTGGCACCAAATTTCAACTAGAAATTGCATCTGTTCAAATTCATGAAGTATAAATAAAACTGGATGGGAATCAAATGCAACTGAAGGAATCAAATGGAAGAGAAAGCACATAATGAGTAAAAAAAAAAATCTCTTTCTTCAGTATCCAATACAAATGCAGAAAGTACAGAACCAGGCTTGAATAAAGAGTAAAAACAAATTCATCATTAAAATAGATGGGTAGTCAAGTTTGACAGCTTATTTCAAATTAAACCCTAAATCAGGTACCTTGACTACTTAATAGAATTCATAAGAAAGAAAAATGCATGCTTTTTCACACAGAGTACAAATATTTATGAAACTTAAGGCAGCTCTGATATTTTTCAATACTTTTGCTTCAGTTTCTAGTGAAATTCCTCGTGCTAGAATACAATGCACTCTCAAGGCACCAATTGGCATACTCTAAATATTCACTGCATGTCCTTAAGAAAGGAGCACAAACCCTATGCCTGATCACTCATAGACAATGTGTGAAAAATGATGCAAGAGACCTCCGGCCTCAAAGAACCCTTAAAAGTGATCTAGTTGACTCATTCTCAGTTGAGTCTTGCACAAATATGGGGAAAGTAGATTTGGGGCTTTTTAAAAAAATTTTTTTAATTGAAGTATAATTTACAATATTGTATTAGTTTCAGGTGTACAACATAGTGATTCAGTATTTTTATAGATTATACTCCATTTAAAGTTATTACAAAACAATGGCTGCATCTCCCCATGCTGTACAATATATCCTTGTTGCTTATCTCTTTTATACATAGTAGTTTGTATCTCAATCCCACACTCCTATCTTGCCCTTCCTCCCTTCCCTCTCCGCACTGGGAACCACTACTTTGTTCTCTATATCTGAGAGTCTGTTTCTGTTTCGTTACATATATCCATTTATTTTATTTTTTTAGATTTCATGTATAAGTGATAGCATACAGTATTTGTCTCTGTCTGTCTGATGTATTTCCCTAAGCACAATGCTCTTTAGGTCCAGGATTTGGGGTTTTAAAAAACTCTTACAAACAAGAGAAAATAATTTTTGTACTTTTTAAAAGTAATTTTTTATTTCTTTAGGCAAAGAGGTGACCAAGTAAATTGACAGTAGTCTATCTTGAAAGCAATTTGACAGTACTCAGGAAAGGCTAAACCACATGCACACCCATCGAGGAGATGGGCTGAGTCCCTTACTGTATAGCCATACAAATGAATACAACACAGTTATTAAAAATTATATGTAGGAAAACATGTAATTACTTAGATAAATGTTCACCCTTTCCAGAAAATGAAAAAAGCCAGTTACAAGTATGTCTGTGCAAGTGTGCTTAGAAGTGTGTCTAGATACAGACACAGACACACACCCCCCCTCCCCCAAGAAAAGATCAGTGGTATATATACTGAAATGTCTGCAATGATTCTTTCTGGGTGGTGAGATGATGGGTGATATTTAATGTTCTTTTTTGTGTTCTTTTTATTTTCTAAATCATCTACAGTGAACATACTGGTTATTCAAGAGTTTCTAAGTTTGTTCTTCTAATGGAGCACAAATAAGAGAGTCAATTTTACACGGAAAAAGCAAAAGTAAGCAATATGAAATAAATTAAATACTTATTAATTTAACTAAAAATAACTTATCTTCACCATACTCTGCAAAGTTTAATTTTATATTCACCTCCCAGTTTCATCATAAAATAAATAAAAATATATTTTTATATATTTTTCCAAATTATATCTGTATTGATCATTCGTTATTTTATTAAATATCTTCTTATCTTTTATCTGAACTTCACAACAAATATTTTTAGTGGCTGCACAGTATCTAGTTATGTAGATGTACCATAATTTACCAAATAATCTCCTAACACTGAACCACTCAGGTTACATTCAACTTTGTTGCTTCTTTTGCTATTATAGATAACACTACAGTGAACATCTTCATTTATTCATCTTCCACAAGTGGCATCACTGTACCTAAGAGTGTGTCTCTGTAGCTCTTGCTAAAAATCATTTTTTTAAAAAGTCCGCAATGGATTTTTAAAAATCCACCAACATTAACAGATGGTGTGGCTAGTTTCCCTCAGGAAAGAGGGCTGAGTATATGTAAAAATCATGGCATCTCAGAGAAAGTTTTTTAATACAACTTTTTCCAAAAAGGCTCCATTTAGGCTCCTTAAACTGTTACTGGCTTACTAACAGGCCTTTTTCAATGTATAAAACAGGGAAATTACAAAAAGTCTGAATGCCGTTTGACTGGTTCTGTACTTTTTTTCATAGCTTACAAGTTCTGAGTCTTCTGAGGAAAAAAAGATCAAACAGAAGACAGAGGGGAGAGCAGAGCTCAATGGTGCTTAGAATGGCGAGGTCCTGGGTTCAATTCCCCGTATCTCCATTAAAAAAATATTTTTTAATAAATAAATAAACAAACCTAATTATTCCCCACCCCCCAAAAAAACCCCACCAACAAAACCAAAAAAGAAAAAAAAAGAAGACATGGAAAAGGCATCCTAAGAACAGGAAATTCTCTCATACAGGCCACTTCGGAGGCAAATCACAATATGAACAATCCCACCTATCACTTGTGAAAGAGAGGATAAAACGAAGTGTCATCACCAGAGAGCATCACAAGAAAGGGGACGGGGACTCTAGCTACAAAGGCAGCCCAGGCTCATAGTCAGAGATGACCTGCCTGTGGTTCAGCATGTGCATCTGCAGAGGGTGACGGAGCATGATGGCTCCCCTGCTGCCCCTTTAAACCAGAGGCCAGGACTGACCTAGCCAATCTCAGCCTTGGGCTTCAGGAGCCCGGAGCAAAGTCTGAACACTCCGCAATGCTAACTTCCTCGGGTCACTGGCCCGTACATTTCACCGTGCATCCGGACACACTGTGCCAGGGGCAGGATCGTGCGGTGGGATGGCGACTACTGATTTCCTCGAGGTGACTGCACACTGTACAGAAAAGATTTGCTTATTTTTTCTTTTTTTTCCCCAGTTCTAGTGAACATTCATCATCTCAACAGGTACAAAATTAAAGAAATAGAAAAAAGAATTTGTTCCTGTGATGAGAACTCTCAGGATTTAGCCTCTTAACATCTTAACATATATAACATACAGCAGCGTTAATTATACTGATCAATATTTGCATGCAATACTGCGCATCCTGCAAAGGTCTACAAGAGCTGGTAAAGCAAACACAGGCTTGGCAGGAAAGTGAAAACCTGGCTCTATCACCAGGTATAAGATGCTCTTCCAGCACGGCTGCCTGCTTAACACAGCCATGCTTACAATGCTGCACGATTTTAAAGGTGGGCAGGATCTGGGAGGCCATTTATTTAAATTCTCTCATTTTAAGGATGGAAAAATAAGGCCTGAAATGTGGCGGGTAGCGGCAGAGCCAGGAAAAGAAACCACAGCTGCAGATTTTCAATTTGTAACTCTTGTCTACTAGCCAAGTATTTCCCACTGGCTGTTTCCTAACAGTCTTCCACAAGATGTGAGTAGGTAGAGGAGGAAAAACTGGTTCCACGGTCAAAGCAGTCAAACTAGTTAGGAAAGCACTGGGTTAATCAAGTTAAACTAGTTTTTAATTACAGAACATCTCAATATCTTTGAACTGCTAACATAACATGTGGTTAAATTTTGAGTAAGGGTAGATAGTTTTGAGTCAAGTTTAGAGCCAAGTGGTTAGTGAGTTCTAACCCTAGGTCTTCTACTATTTGCTAGCTATGTGACAGTCGGCAAGCCACTAAACCTCTCTGAGCCTTGGTTTCCTCGGTCGGTAAAATTAGTATACTAAGAGAACTTAACTAACAGGCTTGCTATAGTGCAGAAACAGCATAATAAGCACACAGTAGACAAGTATGTATACTTGTTGGTATGAGAGATCTACAGAACCAATTTACAATGCCATTCATTCATTCATTCATTCAACAAACATTTGATGAGTGCCTGCCCTATGCTAGGCCCTGGGGGTGCAGAAGCAAAGCACACAATCTAGGGGTGAAGACAAACAAATAAGCAGATGATTTCAAGGCTGCACCAAGTACTGTGGCCAAGAGGAGCTCAGTGAGCTATGGGATCTCAGTCAAAGCCAGGGGGTGTTATTCTGCAAATGCTTCCCAAAGGAGGTGTGAAGGAGGAGCACTGAGGCAAGACAGGGATGAGCAGCATGTTCCACATGGGAGGCTGCCTTAATTATGAGTGTGTATCACTTTATCTGCCTGTATTACACGTATGCTTCACTTAATCCAGAAAAGTTGGACACCAATTTTTTTGTGTGTGAAATAAGATATATCAAAGATCTTTGGAATCTTAGACCTGGAAGGATGCCAAGAGGTCACTGGGTTTCAACCTATACCCAAAGGCACCCTCTCTCTACAGTGTCATGAGGATGAACAGGTAAGGCAGGACAAACATCAGTCCCCATTTGACCGGGGCACTCCAGACATACACCTGCTATCCCAGAATAATGAAGATTTGGACCATAAATTATATGGTTAACACAGATGGTCCCCATTTCAGTGTGAACAATTTGGGAGACAGACATCACTTCCTTGCAGGCAATCCCTCTCGTTCAGATAATTTTAACAAACAGCTCTTCATCCATAGCTAATCAGAAATGCCTCCCAGAGATCTCCCATCTGCGGGCACTGATTAGGCTCTCAAGGATCACATGGAAAAAGTCAAATTCCTTTTAGATCACCTTGCAGACATTTGGTGAATAATCATAATTCACTCTCTTCTTAGTCTTCTCTGGGTTCAGTAATTTATTAAACCTTCTCCAAGTTCTACCATCACAAGTTAAGGGAATCACAACCTCCTTAGTTGCTCAGACCAGAACCTGAGGGTCATCCTTGATTCCTCTGTCTCTTTTTCCCCCTTTGCTCTCAGAGGTACTTTCTGACACCAGACCACTTCGAGCATTTCCCCTCCTGCCACCCTGCTCCACGTCCCTATCATGTCACACCTGGACTACGACAAAACACACACAGAAGACAGAGTGTTCAAAATGTTACTGAGATCCAATGGCGTCTATCTGCACTTAAGAAGAAACTCAAACTTCTCGGAGGCCTACAAAGCCCTATGTCATCCATCTGCTGCAAACTTCTCCAACCGAAGCCTAACCCCGTCACAGTTCCCCGGTTCACCACTCCCTCATGACTGGTCATGCTGGCTTCTACTTGTCACCGAGGTTTCAGCTCAGGTGTCACTTCCTCAGAGAGGCCATCCCACACTTCACCAATAAAAGAGCCCAAAGAGCCCAACGGCACTATGCTCAGTCGCTCTCTATCTCATGACTCTGTTTTCATTTTAATCACAAGCCAACAGCAGAGTCAGTTAAAAGTTCACTTGTATAAGACTCACAGGCATAGTAAACAAATTTATGGTTACCAGGCGGGAAAGAGGGTGCAAAGGGATAAATTGGGAGTTTGAGATTTGCAGATACTAACTACTATACATAAAATAGATAAACAACAAGTTTCTACTGCATAGCACAGGGAACTACACTCAACATCTTGTTGTAATCTATAATGAAGAAGAATATGAAAAGGAATATATGTATGCATATGTATGACTGAAACAGTACGCTGTACACCAGAAACGGACACAACATTGTAAACTGACTGCATTTTAATTTAAAATAAAGTTCACGTGTTTAGAGTCTGCTCCTTACTAGAGTTACAACGTCCATGAGAATGAGGACTTATCTCTGGTTGCCGGTTGTATCCACAGCACATAGAACACTGCCTGGCCCACAGTACATAAGGGATAAACACTTATTTAACAAATAAATTCACCTGTTCTTGAAGTTTCCGTGGTTTCCAAACCCCACCACCACCACCTTGGGTGCCCTCTTCTGGATAAACACCAACTTAGTATAGCCTTTCAGTGGAATCTACTTCTGCAGAGCGAGAGAATCAGTCCTTGTCTTACAGGTTTTGTGCAGGGATCTGTGGTGGGAAAGGCACCAGGCTGGTCCTCAGGTACTAACAGATGCCCCCCTCAAACATTACCCAGAACTGAGGCAAGCCACTTCCCCTCCTGGGCCGTGGTCACCTCATCTAAAAGAAGAAAGTTTTTTGCCAGATGATTCTGAAAGCCCATCCATTCTACATTTTCAGTTTCATATAAATTTTTCTTAAAGCTGGGCATCCCCTGGGCTTGGCTTCTGACTCAACAGTCTGTCTCTGTCTCACCGTGGAGGTTGACAATGCAAACACCAACCTCTGGGAGGGAGGGGATCACTTTTATTTCTTAATCCAAGCCAGACCTCAAAAGAGTCATGATTTGAAAAGAAGCTTAAGAACACCTTAAAGAGATATTTGAAATCTGAGCCTCTGGGACCCCAGCAAGCCTCACTGCACTAACTCTGATCAGGTGCTTTGTTACGGAGCAGGTCAGAATAAAATACTGTGTGCTGTTATCCTATTATATTGGGTTCTCACCTTCCAAGGTTATCATGCTCTGCTTCCTGAGCCTACAGCACACACTGAGACCTAACACAGGGAGACAACTACTCTTTTCAAAAGGAGACACAAAATATGTTTGTGTAGCCATGTTCCCTTCTTATCTTATCCAATCAGCCAGTCCTGGACTGCCCTTCCCATAAAGCTCGGTCACTGTGAACCCACCTTAACCCTGTTGGTCAGACCAGTGTTCTTTTGCCAAGGAAAAGCTGCTTTTCCAACATGAGACAGGTCATTCCAGGTCTGAGCCCTGTAGCTTTCAAAAACTAAACGCTCCCACAGATGATACCCAAATGGCACTCTTTTGTTTTTTAACAAATATTTATGAAGTGCTTATGAAGTGACAGTCACTATGCTGGGGATATCACAATGAACAGTACAGATGCCTTCCTACCCACCATCGTGGGACTGGAAAATATCTGGTAAAGTAAAAGGCATTCAACAAACACCTACACAAATAATTATGAGTGACATAAATGACATGAAAGGAAGGCACAAGAAGCTGTAAGAACAAATAAATGGAACCATCTAAATCTGGAATGTGGGAAGACAGCAGGGCATTTCAAATGGACTTCCCAGAGTAAGCTTAGCTGAGACCTGACCATGCAAAGCTGAAGGTGGACAGTCAAAGTACAGGACCAGATGCTCTGCCCTGGTTGATGCCAAGACGAGTCCTTCCTTATCTGCAAGGCTTTCCTTAAATGCCTCTTTCTCAGTGATGCCTTCCCTGATCGACCTAACAAAGCCAACCTTCCAGGCATCTCCCCCAACTCCTCACCAGTTCTCTATCACAGGACTGCCGATGCACCCCTGAGGCTTTTCTCAAGCTGTCTCTTCACACTCCGTGAAGGTGGACAGTCAAAGTACAGGAGGGGATGGACTGCATGTACTCTGATTCTTTCTGACAACTTTTAAACAGATGATATATGTGCTTTCATTTTTATTTATCTAACATAGTTGATATTAAAAAGTCATAAATCAGGAAAAAAATCCACCTAATGTTGGTTCAGAGTCTATGTTACTGCATCCCTTAGACTCTGAGAAACTAAAATACAAGGAAGGCATCCTTCATCCCTGTATTGTCAGGAATAGAACTGCACGTAGAAGACAGCAGAACATCTCTGATGGTTTGCTAAACAGACAGACTACATTTTAAGCCAGAAAGCAAATCTTCAAACACAGGGAGCTAGACTCATTTCTAACACTTGAAGAAGTCAAATAACAGACCCCACTGATAGATGGCAGACAATTAAGGAGACATGAGTCCAAACAAAACATATGTCAGTATATATACCCAAAAGAACCAAAAGCAAGGACTCTGGCAGATACTTGTACACCAATGTTCACAAAAGCATTATTTACAGAAGCCAAAAGCTGGAAACAACCCAAATGTCCATTGGCAGATGAATAAACAAAATGTGGTATATGCAAATAGTGGAGTATTATTCAGCCTTGAAAAGGAATAAAATTCTGATACATGAATGAAACTTGAAGACATCACGCTAAATGAAATGTTAATAGAGACACAAAGTAGCATCAAGGTTACGAGGGTCCAGGGTGGGGGAGAATGGGAAATTATTATTTAATGGTACAGAGTTTCTGTTTGGGATGTTGAACAAGTTCTGGAAATGCATAGTGGTGATGAGAGTTGCACAACACTGGAAATGTACTTAATGGAATTTAAAATAGTTTAAGTGGTCAATTTAATTTGATGTATATCAAATACAGAAGGAAAAAAAAAGATATATTACTTGTATGTTCCTGCAGCCAAAGACTCTGAGATAATCCAAGAGGATTTACTCCACAATAGCAAATCCTTTACAACGTCATTATAATTTAGTAGGCTGCTTTATGTGGCATTACCAATTCTTACAAATGGGCAGAAGTAAAATAAAGGAAATTTAACTAAATTTTCATTTAGGCCAGGCAAAGAGAGAGCCCATTTGAAGAAACCAGAATAACAACATTTACTAAAAGGCTCTCTATGAGCTAGATACCATACCACTAGGTAGTTCTATGTATATTATTTCATTTGATCTTCACAATACGTTACTAAGTAGGCATTATTATCCCTAAAAGAAATTGACTAACCAAGTAAAGTGCTAGCTACAGTTAAGAAAAAAATAACTCCAGTGCTGTGAATGAACGAACAGAGCCACAGAATCACCAACCACAGCAGAACAGACAAAACTTCTGATCTACACTGACCCAGGTTACCAGGTTGATTGCCTTAAAAACAACAACAACAAGAACAAATGAACCTTCTCCAGAGACTCAATACTGAAGGGAAAAGAAAATGAACAGGTGCCAACCCCAAGATGACCCAGATGTTGGGTCATCAAAATTATCAGAAACAGCCTAAGTGGCGATTATAACCCTCAGCTTCAGGTAAAGGGGAATGGTCCTGAAGTGAGGAGAAAGACAGGTATTCTCAGCAGAGAAACAGAAGCTGTTTTTAAAAAGGAAACTTTAGAATTGCAAAATACAGTATCTGAAATACAAAATTCACTTGACAGGCTCAAGAGCATAATGAAAACAACAGAGAAAATAAGAAAATTAAAAGACATGTCAATAGAAAGTATACAATCTGAAGAAAAGAGAGAAAAAAACAATTTTAAAACAATAAGCAAAGCCTAAGGAAGCTCTGGCATAAAATCACGCACTGGAATCCCAAAATGAGAGAAGAGGTCGGTGTTGAAAAAAATATTTGGAATAATGGCTGGAAACTCCCCCAGATACGGTTAAAGACATAAATTTACAGACACAGGAATCTCAACAAACCCCAAACAGGATAATCTCTAAGAAAACAATGTCTGAAAGCATTATAATCAAACTGCTAGAGACAAAAGATTTTCTTAAAATTTTGAAGCAAGCCAGGAAAAAAACCAACACATTACATATAAGAGAACAGTGATTCAAATGACTGTTATTAGAAACCACATGACCAGTAAAGAGTGAAACAATACTTTTAAAGTGAAGAAAGAAAAGAACTGTCAACCCAGAACTCTGCACTCAGTGAAAATATCCTTCAAGGATGAAGGTAAAATAAGGACATTTGCAGATGAAGAAAAACTGAGAGAATTCATCACCATGAGACCTGCTCTAAAAGAAATGCTAAAGGAAGTTTTTTTCAGCTGAAGGGAAACACGGAACTTCAGGAATGAAGGAAGAACAACAGAAATAGTTCAGGTAAACTGTCAGATGATTTTCTCCTTTACATTATAAAAACGTACACGAGTGCTGCAAGCACAAATTATAACACTGTCGAGTTTTTTCAGCATATGCAGATGTACTATATATGACAATTATAACATAGGGGGAGGGTAAAGGAATCTATACGGTTACAAGGCTTCTATATTTACTTGGAGTGGTAAAATATTAACTCTATAGTAGACACTGAGAAGTTAGGTATAGGATACTCCAATTCTTAGAGCAACTACTAAAAAATAATATCAAAGATACAGCCAAAAGCTAACAGAAATTAAAATGAATCACATATACTATAGATATATAGCATAAAGTATATACATATGTAAACACTAAATGTATATATGTATATATACTATAAATATTTTATATATTTTATATATATATATATATATATATACACATATACACACACACACACACACTCATTCAAAAGTGAGGTTAAGAGACATGGAAAATTGAGTGACAAAGTCTAACCAACATCTTACTGAAGTCCCAGAGGGAAGTAAAGGAGAAGGGGAAAAGGCAATATTCAAAAAGATCATGGTTAAGAGTAATCTAGATTTGTTTAA
Organism: Camelus ferus; assembly: GCF_009834535.1. Classification (NCBI taxonomy): domain Eukaryota; kingdom Metazoa; phylum Chordata; class Mammalia; order Artiodactyla; family Camelidae; genus Camelus; species Camelus ferus. The sequence continues at coordinate 1,990,010 of NC_045712.1, read as the reverse complement.
AAAACCAGTCCTCAGCCAGGAAGCTCAATGAAACTTAAGCAAGAAAAATGAAAGAAATCAACAACTAGACATATCACAATGAAACTGGAGAATAACAAAGACAGAAGATAACTTTAAAAGCAGCCAGAGCCGGATCACCTTCAGAGGAACAGCAACAGACTGACGGCTGACTTCTTAACACAACGAAAGCTGGAAGACGGTAAAGTAAGCCCTTCAGTGCACTGGGAGGAAAAACTGCCAACCTAAAATTTTTACGTCATGAAAATATCTTTCAATAATGAAACAAAATAAAAGTATTTTAAAACGATTCATAACAAAAACATGTACCAAAGGATGTCCTTTAGGCAGAAGAGGCATTCAGTCTGAGATGCAGAAAGGGATGGAGGGCCCAGATATTAGTAATTACAGGGATAAACATATATTGTCTTATTAATAATGTCTAAATATTGGAGGAGGCAAACAAATTAGGATGAAATAGTGGCTATCAGTAATGTATAAGTTGGATGGAGATGATTAGAGTTAGGTCCTAGTATTATTCAGCAAAAAAGTTAATGAACTAAACTTCAAACTTTAAATATGAGTATTAAAGAAGGTAGTTTGAGTACTAAATGAAGAGACATACAGTATATGACTTCAAAGAAGGTAAGCACAGTTGGAATAAGGAAAAAAAATTTTTAAAGCAAGAGACTGAGTGAAAAACAAGAGGAAAAATGGGATAAAGAGAAAGTAAAGAATAAAATGGTAGAAATAAATCCAAATATATCAGTTATCATAATAAATATAAACAACTGAACTTTTGACTGAAAGACCATGACTGTCAGTATGGACTTTTTAAAAATGCACCTTAATACCTATTTATAAGTGATATACCTAAAAATATAAAGACAGAGAAAAATTGAAAATGAAAAGATAAGAAAGTATGCATTAGATAAATGTTAACCAAAAGAAAGCTGGTGTACCTGTGTAAATATCAGACAAAACAGACTTTAACATAAAACCATTAGAGAAGAAAGAGAATTCCTATATAATGATTAAGCATTTAATTTTTTAAAAAGTGTTGAATTCAATAGGAAAATATACTTTTAAACTTAGATACTTATACTTCTAAGCTTAATAGCATAGCTCTGAAATACATAAAGCAAAAATGGGCATAATCACTAAGAGAAATGATCAAATTTACCATCTTTCTCAGCAATTACTGAGATCAGCATAGGAAAAAAAGTCAGTAAGGATGTAGAAAATTTGAACAATAGAGTAACTGCCTTTCTCTAATGGGTATATGTAGAATATTGCACCCAACTGAAAAAAAAAAAAAGACACATTCTTTTCAAATACACGTGACATACTTACGAAAGACCATCCCATTAGGTGATAAAGATACCCGCAACAAATTTCAAGGACCAATATCCCCCAGGCCACATTATCTGACTATGGTGCAACCAAGCTGGAAATCAGTCCCAAAAATGATAATAAAGTAACTGCAGGTTGAAAAATGAAAACTTATGAACAATGTATGAGTTAAAGAAGAAATGCTATTGGACATAAGCAAATATTTAGGGATAAACAATTACAAATATAGTAGAAAATTTATGGAACTAAAAGGATCACTTAGAAATAAATCTGTAGACTAAAGGCTTCCATTAAAAAATAAGACTCAAAAACTTTAAACTAAGTATCAAACTTTAAAGTCAAAAAGGGAGGAGCAAAGAAATTAAATGACTTTTCCCAAAACTAGCTGGTAAACAGCAGTGCTAAGATTCAAAACCAGGTCTCTCTGATTCAAAGGTTGTGATTTTTTCCTTATGGCTTCTCCTAATAAGCAAGCCCTAAAATCAGTCTGGGAAAGAAAAGTCTTGGTAACTGTATAAAAGAACAAATTCTTAACGCTGAACTGAGGTTGTTCAGGGCAATGCTGGTGAGACTACTAGAAAAGAAAAACTTCAAACATCCCAAACGATGCGGAGCAATGTATTTTGAGTTATTTTAATTTTCTTTTCCTATTTACTGGAACTTACTTTTCAGAACACCTTCTGGCTTAGTAAGCACACTGCAGTTAACTTACTAAAGCTTTTCTAAAAATTATATTGCAGTGTGACTTCCAGAATCTTGTTATGCCTCAAGGCATTTCTTATTATACATTTACCTGTGCACATTTAGGTAAGTGAACCACATTCTTACTCGTGGCTCTCTTTCTAGATGAGCATCTTCCCTCAGTGGTCAGGATGCACTGAATGAGAGAAAGTCAGGACGCATTATTCCTTGCCTTTTGTCCTGGCCCAGCAGCATACAACAACAAAGTACCCAGCATTACCTGGGCAGGATATGACTGTCTGAAAGTGCCTTTTTTTACTTGAAAAAAGAAGAAGCCTTGGTAATTCTGGATCCTCAATGAAACTGGCTTTCAGTGGAAAAGAACGTCTCAAAATAGCCTACCTTGGTCCTGTATTATTCAGGAAAAAAGTTCATGAACTAAACTTTAAACTTATTTAGGAATGTGCTTCCTTAAACTGTTAACAATTTTGAAAGTGTCAAACCACAAACAAATAGAGGATCACTTGTTTCTTAGGCTCCCACCAAGAGCAACTGTTTTCTCCCCAACCCATGGCTATTCCTCTGTCAAGGATTTAAGAGACACATTAAGGACACCAGTATAAAAATGAAACATACCTTTTAGAAATTAAATATCTTAAATACCATCATTTTCAACAGTAACTTATCTAGGGTAAAACACCCCAAACAAAGACAACAACAGCAAAAGTCAGCCTTAATCCTTTCAAGGATTTGAAATCTATACCTTTTAAGATCCTTATTTTAAATTCAGAATCCAAATAGTCACAAATAAGTGAATTTCGGCATGCACGTGTACTCTGTGTTAAACCATTAAATTCACACAGCTTATCTTTACAAGCAAACCCAGAGAGTCAGATCACAGTTTTGCCTTAAAATTTTATACATTACAAAAACAAAACAAAACAAAACAAGAAGGCAGCAGCAGCAGCATAGTTTTTGAATCTCTCCAAATCTACATGTAAAACCAAACAGAGCAACTAGATAACAACACCAAAACTCCAAGAACAACCCGCACAACCAGTCTATGTAACAAGGTACCTTCATTCACCAAGGCCAGACTACAAGTAGGTGAGGAAAACCTTCCACTAGCCATCCAGCCTGCGCGGTAGGTGTGGCAGGGCGGCAGAAAGCGGGAGAAAGCAACAGGCCATCAGAGCTGTGACCAGCAGCCAACAGCTATCACTGGACAGCAGAGAACCACAGGGTGAGAAACTGTGGAAACCACAGTTTCCACTGCAAACTGGAAGGCGTTCTGCTTGGGTAGTGAGTGCGTGTGAGGGGCCCGAGGGGGGACCGTATGAAGGCCTCCCTCACGAATTCCTGACGCTGACCTGCCAGGGTTCCCTCCCAGAATAGGGCCCCTTACCAAGGAGAAATCTCAGAGAATAAAATCAAACTCCAGAAGACGAGGGACAAGAGTAACAAGGAGAAGAGGTGGAGGGGAAGGGATGCGGGAAATCTGAGGAAGCAGGAGGCCACGTTTTTGAACCCTACGTGAGCACAACTGAAGAAGGAGCCCTGAGAAGTTCCAGAAGCTTCCTGGACCTTCTGTCCCTAGCTATCCTCCTAAAGGTGCAGTCACGCTCAAAAAAAGCCTGCAACACACCGTTTCAAATTGAGGTCAACAACATTAAGAAAATGATTCATGAGAGAACAAAATAAATCAGGATCAGCCCACTCAGATGAAGTAGAGAAGTCAAGAAACAACTAAAAAGAAAAGGTCATTTCAGAAATGAACACAAGATTATTTAAGAGACAAAGAAGATGAAAAGGAAGAAAAAAAATTAATTAAAAAAAAAGAGAGAGAAATGATTTAAAAGTGATAAGACATAGAAAACAAACTTATGGTTACCAAAGGGGAAGGGGGAGGGAGGGATAAATTAGGATCTGGGGACTAGCAGATACAAACTACTATATGTAGAAGAGACACACAACAAGGTCCTACTGTATAGCACAGGGAACTATATTCAATATCTTATATTAAACTATAATGGAAAAGAATCTGAAAAATATTACACACATATATATATATGACTTTGGTGTACACCAGAAACTAACACAACGTTGTAAATCAACTATACTTGAATAAAAAAATTAAACAAAAGAAAGTGATAAACACTGAAAACGAAACTTACAAACAGATATATTACGAGTTCCTGAAGAATAAAACAAAAGGGCACAGAAAAAAGAATAGCAGAAACTATAATCATAAGAAAAATTTCCCGAAATTAGGGAAAAAATAAATCTGTGAAGCTACCAACTGAAGGAACATATCCCATATATGAGAAAACTGACCCATAATGACCAACATCAAGATACATTCTGGAAAAATCACTAGATACTAAAGAAAAAGAAAAAAATGCCTTGGATATCTAGGCAAGAAGTAACCTTCAAGGAAAAGAAAACTTGACTATCATCAGACTTTCAACCGCCACGCCTACACCAAAAGAAAACGAAATAACATATTTAAGATACTCAAGAATGAACCAAAGAGTTCACATCCAGCAAAATTGACTTTAAATAAAGGGCAATGACAAACCATCATCAACATGCAGAAACTTAGAGAATACAGTGCCCATGACCACTTCCTTAAGAATCTAGCAGAGAATAGGCTTCATCAAGCCAAATGATTAGAGACATAGCGAACACAGAAAGCTTTAAACACAGAGTTACTTGTAGAACTGAGTACTCTATGTCATAGACACATGCTCTGATAATACAGAAATAGTACAGTTTTAAAACTGAGAGAGAAACAGGAAAAGCATATGTAAAAGTTTTTTTGACCTGGTCTCAGTAATTACATTGGTGATGGTAGCATTAGTCTTGTTATTTTGAGACAGCTACGTAAGTAAAACGGGATAAAATAAAGGAGTAATTATGAGCTATTTTGATTCTATCATCCCTTGCGTCCTTGAGAACCAGGATTCTCTGTGTGGAAGAAAGGAGATTCATGTAACACAGCAGGCTAAGTTATAAACTCTGAACTAGAAACCTCGGTATGAACCCATCAGGCATTTTATGCCAGCTCTGCCCACCAAAGAGGCCTAGAAACAATGACCAGCCTTAGGCAGTGAGCACACTGAGAACCCAGACAGGGTCCTTGAAATACTATTTTCTACTAAATGGTACTAGGGTTTCTTAAAGAAATGGCTGATTCCAGGCTGTGGAGTGGGGGTAGACCTTGTTACAGAAAGCAGAGAAACACTGAAAAATTACTAGGGTTACTTCAAAAGGACACAGGACAGTTGCCTAAGGCCAGGGGTGGGAATGAGGAGGGACTGCAGATGGGTATGTATTTCCTTTTGGGGCTGATGGATCTGTTCTACAGTGAGATTGTGGTGATGGCTGCACAATTCTATAAATACACCCAAAACAGCTGAATGAATTGTACACTTAAAATGGTGAATTCTATGGGATAGAAATTAAATCTCAATAAAGCTGTTTTAAAAAGAGAGGGAAAAAAAGAGAACTCACAAGAACTTGAAGGGCACTCAATATCCCAAAATAGTAAAAATTTGATATTCAAAAGATACCATGATTCCAAGCAAATAAAACCCATAAGGTATTTTTAAATCCACAGGTTCATGAAGATATCATTTCTTTATCTGGTGATTATACAAATCTGCGTTTGTGATAAAACTATATAGAACTAAATACACAAATGAATATATATATAAAACTGGTGAAACCAGACAAAGATAAGTGGGTTGTATCAACTGTCAATTTCCTGGTTGCAAAACTGTACTATAGTGATACGTTACCACTGCACAAAACTGGGGGAAGGGTATACAGGACCTCTGTATTATTTCTTACAACTGCATGTAAATTTACAATATTCTTTAAATGTTTAATATTTTTAAAAAGAGATCTAATTGGCCACTTTTAGAAAGTAGTAATGTAATGAGGGAACCACCTCATTATTTTAAAAGCTAGTAAGGAATCAAGCATTTATCCCATCTTTCCTGTATGAACTGTACCAACAGTTAAGAAAATAGAAGATGAGGGAACCGTCTCTTTATAAAGGTACCTTAATTAATTAATTTTTAAAAAACCTATTAGATTAGCAACAATTTCCAACTCCCAATGAATTAACTGAGCATTAACAGCAGGTAACACCACAAAAAGAGGAAGAAGCAGACATTAATTAAGTGCCTCCTGGTGAAAGAACACGTCACTATCTGAGGTCTCGCTGTAGGTTCCCAGCATGAGTCTGATCGGGTCCGTGGATCCAGCTACCAATTTGCAGGACGACTCACAGGACAGAGAGAACAGGGGAGCCGCACCATGATAGAGCAAGCAGCAAAATTCAGACTGCGGGAAAGTCTACAGGTTAAACTCCCTGGACTCTTCAACAGACAACCTGCTAGGGGGAAAAATAGGGGGCAGGGGCCAGGGTTAGGGAGGAGCGGGGTAATAGAAGGGAAACCTGTAAATTCAATACTCTTTTGAGTCTTAAAAGACTCAAACTTCCTTTAAATGGATAAGATTAAGCACTAGTAGCATTGGGATGTACACCTAGAGATACTACTATCGAGAAATGCAGGGAAGCATCTACTTTAAAAAGCTGCATACTATTTACTTCAGGGACAGAAGGGCTGGTGATCTGGGTGTGGCACATGGATGGGGATGGTGGGGCAGGTAGCAAAATTCTAAATTCTGGCTTAGGGGGTAGTTACAAGCACATTTCCCTTAGGATAACTCAGTAAGCTACACGTTTACTTTGCCTGATATTCTGTATTTGTTTTCTTTTACAATAAAAAGGCTTTTTCTAAGAAGGAAAAGTTCTATCACTTGTGTAACCTGTTAAAAAAAAATTTATGACATTTAAAGTAATTACATTTAAAATAACTGTATTTATGTAAAATAATTATATGAAGCCTTTCAAATAACTACATGAAAGAAACATTCAAGACAATCACGTGAAAGTAAACATTTTTATAAAATAATTACGTTTCAAATGCACATAAAAGTAAACTCTACTATGACACTCTAGCCAGCCACTGAAGCCTAAAGAAGGTTCCGAGATCTATTTTCTGTGTTAAAAAGGAGACTACCAAGTGCTGCTGAGTGTTACTGACAGGCTAGCACCCAAATGAGACTCTCTGCTGAACCTAATCAGGACCGGAAAGAGACCTGAGACTAAGTGATTCGGGATCCTCTTAGACTGGGCCAGGTACCACCTCAACTCATCTCCTGTTTCACTTAAAACATCATCTCGTGGACCATCTCCTGTCCTACCCTTCTGGAATCACTGGGTTAAAAACAGGTCTGGTGCATAAGAGTATGTCAAGACCTAGGAGGGGGTTGAAAAAACAAAAACAGAGCTCTCTCAGATCACCAAGGGATTCATTTGACTCGTCCCAACCCTTTCTAAACATGCTTAAAAGGTTTGCTTTTCCATTATGAGCACTTAAACGGGTGAGCAGCACTATGACCCGGTGAGAGCTGTTTGCCCTCGTCCCAGTAACCAGCGCGCACACTTCACCATGGACTTAACGGGGCGCCTTCAGAGCCCAGCAATAACCGGCCTCTGCCTTTATGCTAACATGTTCCAAGACTCCCAAGTGACAAGAGGCCTCCTATCTGAAAGTGTAAATTACAAAAATGAGTGAAAAGGCCCCTCCTCATCTGAACTCCCAGGCACAAAACAGGGCACCACAACCTGAACTCATCGACAGACGCCAATCTGACCTCAAAGCCCTTTAAAGGGAAAAAAAGAAAAAAAAAAAAAGGAGGGGGTCTATCAGATGACATAATAGACTTGGAATATAAACTTGCAATGAGCAAAGAAAGCTCTGAAAATCAGATGGAACTCGGTCATGTTTTTAAGACTTTTATCTAAAATACATACATACAAGTGGCCTGCTTCTCCCATAAATGACTTGACAGCAAGTCTGGTTTTATTTCATCTTCTCCCCTCAAGTTTTGCTTCATTAGTTTGAAATGAAAGCAAACTCGAGCCAGGACAGTTTAATTTTTCTGGCGGTGCTGCTGCTCATGAGACAGAAACAGCGGCGCCAACACATGAAGACGAAATTCAGGCAGGAGATGAAAGGGAACTTGTACAAGAACAAGCGAAGACGAGGGCTGAATTTTGGCTTTCATGGTCTGCATCTTAGTCCGTCTCCTGTGAGTCAGCTGAGCCCGCTTCCTCTCCTCTCTCTCCACCTCCTGCTGCTTCTGTGCCCTCGGCCCTCTTTGTTTTGTGAACCCTCACTTCCCAGCTTACCCACATTCCTCCCCTTATAGATCGTCTGCCTGCTCACAAGGCCTGTGAGTAAACAAATACTCAAACACACACAAACCTGCTAAAATGTCTGGAACAGGAATCCCAAGTTCCATCCACCACAGAGGTGCTTAGGGAGGCCCAGCCCACCGTTTCCACGACTTCCCTGGGCCCCCGCTATGAGAAACGGCACACCCTGGATGGTAAGGACCAGGGCCTGGGCTCACCTCCTGGGAAAATCCAGAGCAAAGGGGCCTTTTAATCAATACTACTCTGATCACGGGAATTCACGAATGTTTAAATGGAAAGCTCTCTTTTCGTACGAGCATCTGTCGAGACTAAGACTTTAAGAACAGAAGGAGAAAAACATTTACCCCTCCATTCTAGAAATGACTTAGAGTAAAAGAAACCCAGGAGCGTCTAAAGCCCAGCTGAACTCCACTGATACTTGGGTACACGTGACAGAAGCTCAAGTCAGACCCAATACTTCAGATCCCATCCCGGGTCTGTGCTGTTTTCCTCGAGATAAGGAGCCCTGGTCCACAGGCCTGTTCTACGGGCAAAGCTATAGCAGGAGGATGGTGAGGTGTTAGGGAGAGAGGAGGGCAGCACTTGAAGTTTGGATTTTTCACCCAAGCCCTTTCCAATGAGCAGCAGAGAAATACGAGAGCCTGTTTAAACATTACTTACTGCCTGTTGGATATCAGACTTCACTTGCTCACTCAACATGCCTTCAAAAACAAAGGAGTCACCAAACTTCTCAGCCTAAAGGAAAGGAAGGAAATAAAAAACCAGAAAACGTTGTAGTAACGTGTTCACATGTGCCACTTTCTTTGCATACTATTAAAGTGGTTCTTCTGGTCCAAATGAACTCCACTTTGTTTTATGGCCTCCCAAAGGATTCAGAAATGACTCTAAAAGCGTCTGGCCTCCTATTAAAACAAGTTAATGTCACTTACAGCAACCGTTTTCATTTAAGGCTCATTTAGCTGATAAGAATGCAGACTGGCAGAGATTAGCTTTAGAGAATGTGATTGCTCCTGTTGATGGAAACACATCTCCCCCAAGTATTACAAATGGCTTTGGGAAATAATAGTATTCTTTACATGTCAGATTACATAATCAACCTCTGTCCTTTGTTCTGCTCCTGGAATCGAGCTGAAAGAATCAAATGGCACTGTTTGCTGATATTCTGATACATTCTAGCTCCACTAATGTGTCAACTATGCTTATATATGTCCAGTGGAAAATTCAAGCACTAGATGGAAATCTGTATTTTAATTATTTGTATTTAATATTACTGTCTCATGTCCCCATCTGCCTGGTGTTCTCTGCTGCATGTGATCCCCATCTGCAAACACCCACCCTAGTCCCTGGGTCTCCATGATTCTCCTCTTCTGGTTTCCCTCTGCCTTTTCTGACTCTTCTTACTCACCTCCTGAAATACACAGGCTCTTCTTCTGGCCCCTAAAACACTGCTGCCCCCCAGTGCTCTGCCCTGGCCCTCTGCTCTTCTTACTCTACACCCCTGGCTCTCAGACTTTGTGCAGTTGAGATCAACTGGCCAGCTTGTTAAAACTACACATCACTGCTCCCCAACCCCAGAGGTTCTGATTCTGGAGGTCTGGGGTGAGGCTAAGGAACCTGCACTCATGAACAGCTAAGCTGATGATTCGAATATAGGTGATCTGAGACCGCACTTTGAGAAACACAGACCAGCTCTTGAAATCCCATCATTGTAACTACGGCCAGCACTTCAAATGACACTCACAGCTCTGCCTCCAGTCCCCTCTCCTCACGAGATGGTATTAACGCTCTACTGGGTCCCAGAATTTCTGTCTTTGTGAGCACCTCAAACTCCCTTCCCTGATTCAGGCTCATTGTCTTTTCTTCACCCCTGCTCTTCCTCCTGTGTTCCCCTTTGTGAGGACCCAGACCATTCCTTCACTCAACAACATGTATCCAGCACCCACCAGATGCCTGGCTTGGGGCTAAATGACAGAGATACAAGGTCAGTATTACATAGGCGTGGTCTCTGTCCTTAGAGCACTCATATATGAGGGCACAAACAAAAAGATCAAGTCAAAGAAAGAAAGGAAGAAAATAATTACAACTTCACTTGACTTTGTAAGGTAGAGAGTACAGAGAAAAGTCTCCTTTTGATAGAGCAAACCGAGGAAGCCTCCCTGAGAAGGATACTTAAGCTGAGATGACTCGAGAATGAGAAGGAGCCAGCCATGCAAAAGGGGGACAGACAATGGGGACAGGAAATTCCAAGCAGGGGGAAAACATGGGCTGCTCCCCCAAGATGGGAAAGAGATGTCAAGTCTGCAAGGAACAGAAACAAGAACGGCAGGGCTAGGTTAGAACATGGTGAGCGAGGGAAGTGTGACGAAAATGAAGTTGAAGAAACAGGAAAAAACTGCCAAGTGCCATAAAAATATGAGGTATTTTATCCAAAGCAGGGTTTTCAACCCTTTCTATGCCTTGAACCCCTTTGGCAGTATGGTGATGCTTAAGGACTGCCTTCTCAGAATGAAAGGGTTAAGTGTATAAAATAAAATCAGTACTATTACAAAGAAAACCAGTCATATCAAAATATTAACAAAAGAAATTTGTTCTATAGTAATATATATATATACATATATATATATATGTATAGATATATGCTCCTTTCTTCGTGTATTAAATAAGATCTAGTGGCAGATCTCATAATTATGACTTCTAAGGTGGGGACGAAGGCAAACAGTATTTTAAAATCTCTGCAACAGCAATAATGTGACAAAAAACATCTGTGATTTCTATTGGTGACAAAATCATAGGCACGGCTACCACAACTGTGGTGCGTCGTCTGCTTCCTAACTGAAGGAAACGCCCAATTTCAGTTGGAGGGTAACAGAAATTGAGGTGCAGTCTTTCCCCATCCGTGTTCCTAGATGCCCTAAGTTCTGCTTGTTCTACCTAATCCCAAGGGAGAGCCCTAGTCTCAGGGAAGCCTCTTGCCCTGAAAGCCGTCTTCTAACCTCAGCAGGCTACTGAGGAATCTGATCTTTGAGCATCTTTATGGGACAAAAAGAACAGCAACCTCTCTCCACAAAGAGGTACAAAGAGACAACCATTCTGTGTATTTTAGGAAATTCCAAAGAAATTCAGAGCCAAATTTGGATGTTGTTTGCTTTCAGTATTCATCTGATTTTTTTTTCCTAATAAAAAGATGTTCTGGCCTGGGGAAAAAAAAAAAAAAAAGGACAGGGACTCTACAAACTGAAGGCAAGGGTAGAGTCCTTTGGTAAGAGAAAAATGTGGAAAACCTACATAAGGATATTTTAGACACTTACAGAAACTTTCATAAACTAGAAAGCCTCTCTCTTTTTATTCCCATTTAGGACAAACATCCACTTTCAGAAGCTTGCTTTGTGATTCAGTGACCACAGGATAAAGCCTGGAATTGCCAAAGGAAAGCCAATGAGTCGTCAGGCACTGGAATAAAACCACAAAAATGAAAAGCTGTACTTCAGCATCCATCATTTATGAATTACGTAATGCTTTTGGAACAACCAAACTGCAAATTTTTGAGAGGGAAAAATGGCCTTACTTTACATGTTATTCTCTCAAAAAGCCTGAGTGGCCACAGGCCCTCTTTGGCAGATTAAAGCACTCACACGCTATAGCATGATGGCTACGAAGACAGGTTCTGGGGTCACCCTGGCCAGGCTTGAATCTCAGCTCCACCACTAACTAGCAGTGGGCCTCAGGCCAAATCACTTTGCTTATCCCCAGTTTGCAACCTAAAAAATAACCTGCCTCACTAGATTGCCATGATAACACAAATTAGACGAAATATATACAAAGCACTTAGCACAGTGTTGGGCACATAGTTAGAAAAAAAAAAAAAGAAGTAGTCAACTGATGAAGTCCTTCCTCCCCATCCCAACCCCATTACCTCTGTCAAATAGCCAGTTGAGTTCACAAACTTCTCAAATTCAGCATTACTGACTTCATAGGCATCCATGTAAAAGGCATCAATAGCAACTCTCCTCGCAGGTGCTTCCCCATCCTGCTTTATCTGAGGATCGTCTGTGCCCATTGTGAACACTCCGGCAGGGATGGGGACCATCTGCAGCGAAAGGGGAAACACGGGAAGTCATGCCATCACAGCCCAAGGGAACCTGCGTGCAGTGCCGGCTGCCGCCAGTCAGCACCCAAAAGCTGGTGGACCCCCACCACAAAAATCACCCTGACATGAGTGAAATCCCTCCGTACACCAATGAATGACTCGTCACAAAAAGAAGTGAAAATTCTTTAGGATACTCATTCCTTTAGACAAAACTCTACATAATACACACCTACACATGCCATGGAAATAGACCCGGAGCAACAGTCATCACATTGCTAATGGCAGGAATGAAGAGGCAGGGAGATATTCCACTTCTTTATGCATTTGTGTATATTGTTTCCTTTATGTTCTTTTTTCTTTTTGAATTACTTTGTAAAGCAAATAAAAAAGTACCATATACAGTTTATCTTTAAAAACCTACTGAGTAAATGTGGGTTCCCAATGATAATGGAAACGACTTAAATCACTGAAATGGAAAATCTAAAAAGTTTACTAAAGGACCATGACTTGTCCTTGTTTAATACCCTATTAAAACTCTAACTGCAATCCCTTTTCAATCCTATCTACTGCTTCATGTAAACTCTAAACTCTCAGAGGGCAGCAACAGAGCCTGCTTTGTTCACATCTGTTTTCCCGGCACTGAACCAAGATCTGAGGACCACACCAAAATTTTTCAGTTAATAAATGCAGGACCACACTCAGCATCCAGAGTCACTGGGGAAATGCAAATCAGAACTACCATGAGACTCCATTTCACACCCACTAGCACAGTCATCACCAAAAAGATGAACAGTTAACAAGTGTTGACAAGGATGCAGGGAAACTGGAACCCCTCATACATCACTGGAAGAAATGTAAAGTAATGCAGTTGCTTTAGAAAACAATCTGTCGGTTCTTCAAAAAGCTATATAAAGAATTACCATATGATCCTTCAATTCCACTCCTAGGATTATACACAAGATAAATGAAGACATATGTCCATAAAAAACTTACACAGGAAAGTTCACAGCAGCATTACTCATAATAGCCAAAAAGTGGAAACAACCCAAATGTCCCTCAAGTGATGAACAGATAAACAAGATGTCATATATCTGTAAAACAGAACTCAGCCATAGAAAGGAAGGTCCAATACACGCTACATCATGGAGAACATCACGCTAAATGAAGGAATCCGCTCACAGAAGGCCACATATTACATGATTCCATTTATATGAAATGTTCAGAATAGGTGAACTGGAAGACAGGAAGGAGATTAGTGATTGCCAGAGGCTACAGGGAGGTGGGAATCGGGAATGACTGCTGACAGTTATAAGTTTTCTTTTGGGGGTGATGAAATGTTCTGGAATTATATAGTGATGATGGTTGTGAAACCTTGAGGCTGTACTGAAAAAAAAAACAACAACACTGAACTGTACGCTTTAAAGGGGTGAATTTTATGATATGTCATTTATATCTCAATTTTTTAATAGGAACACAATCATTACCATCTATCAGAAATACACTCTGTAGACACAATGTCTTACTTTCTAATCATTTTAATGAAAAAATCAATTCACTGACTTCCAAGCAGCCTAGGAATTGTCAAAACTCTGATCTATAAAAGCAAAAGGTTCAACTTGAGGAAGGGAAAAAAGACATCAAAGAGAAATACTTAGAATAAAAGAGAGAATGTGCTTTAGCAGTAAGAGCAGAAGAGTTAGAAGAACAAGATCAGAAGTAATGGAAAGTAGCCATCAACAATCCTTGATTCGTACTTTCTATTTCCACTATTGTTGCTGGCGGTTGCCTTCAATTCTGTGCATGTATCTCCCAATGAAAATGGAGCTGTTTTCATCAATGTCATCAGTAATAAATGTCTTATTGTTCAATGCATTATTATTATTCTAAGAAGTCATCCTTGACCACTCCCGTCCCTAATCCCAACATTACAGGGATTACCAAGTTTCACTGGGTCTCCTAAACCCTCTAATCTCCCCCACCTTTTCTATTCCTGGGTAAAGGCTGTGGCCTCACTCACAACTGTCTCCTGCCTCCAGTCTCATCCTTTCAGTCCTCCTGCCTCCTCTCTAAGCCATCAACTTCCCACCCAGTCATTCACACAACAAATATTTAAGCCCCTACTGAACTCTCTTAAATAAATCTGTCTTCTGTATCCAACATAATTTATTAAAGCTCTGTTTGCAACGGAAAAAGATTGGAAACAACCTAAATGGTTCTCAATATTGAACTGATTAATTAAATTGTAGGCAACCCATAAAACAGAAGATTAAGCAGTCATAAGGAAAGAAAAAGAAGGAAAACAAGAGGAAAAAAATAGGACACTTTTAATATATCGATATGGAGGGATCTTGCTAAGATAAAGAGGTAAGTGAAAAAAGCAAGGTGCACCCCAGAAAGCGTGGAATGTTCTCATTTGTGTAAAAAGGACATGTGGGGTGAATATAGATTCACTTTTTATTCTCTCTCTCTCTCTCTCTCTCTTTGCTTACATTTGCAGAACACAGCTCTGGGAGGATGTTCAAGAAACTCATGCAGTGGTTGGCTGAGGGGAAGGTTATTATGTAAGTGGAAAATTTTCCACTATACACTCTTCAATATCATTTTCTTAAAATTTAAAACCAGGTAGCGTACTCTATTAAAAAAAAAAAGAACAAACAATAAAATGAAGTATCAGTCTGATTATACCACTTTTCTGATTAAATTCTTCGGGGAATCACCTTTCAGGGTAAAATAAAACCCCTCACCACCTCTCTCACCCTGGACTCCACCTGCACTTGGTCTCTCTGTGAGTAACAGCAGTGTTCAAGGATGGCCTCCTACACAAGGCCTTTCCTGCCTGGTTTTCCCTCCACTGCTGGGTCTCAGGCCTCTCACCTGGGTTCCTCTGATAAACACCTTTCTCTATCCTGACAACTGACACACAGTATGTACTTTAATGATGTGTTTTCACCTTCCCTAGATCCCAGGCTCCTTGCAGACCAGAAGTAAAGTTTTCACTTCTCTATCCCCAGCTCCCAGCCTGGTGCTTAGTTCACAGCAGACACTCAAAAAGAAAAAAAAAAAAAAAAAAAGAAGGAAGGGAGGGAGGGAGGAGGGAGAGAGGCAGGAAGGAAGGAAGAAAGAAAGAAAGAAGGAAAGAAAGAAAGAAAGGGAGAAAGAAAGAAAAAGAAACAGAAAGAAAGAAAGAGGAAGAAAGAAATTTTACTGACTGAACAAGTGATAGCACAAATATGCTGAAAAATTTATCATCTGAATTATTCCTAATAATAATTATAAAAGTTCTGTTTCTTTTATAACACAGTCCCAGACATGGACAGCATGTCTGCCGCATAATGAAGCCTGTTTATCAGACTCTGCTCGAGGACTGAACCAGGTTCCCGCATTATTCTCATTATTCTCCAAGTGTCTGGGACACAAGAGTCCTCCGTCCTTGGAAGAGAAGTCAGAATTTTAAGCAGCTCTGCAAAGAAGGAGAAAAACAGAAGCCTTCAGAAGAAAGCTTCGAGTGTAGTCTTAAAATGATTATTAAAATGATCTAATAAAAGGTTTCAGTTTTCATAAAGGATTTAAAGAAAAAAAAGCTTCCCAGCTGCAGACAAGTAAGTCCTTTTCTGAGAACAGCTGATTGTCTCTCACCCTAAACACAAGGCCCACCAGGAAGCTGTGCCCAGTGTACCTCATGAAGTTTTACAATTATCTCATTTTTCCATCCCACTCTCCCTCAAGGTGGTACCAACGACGCCAATACAATCACAACTTCCACTGTGGACTCCTGGCCTGGTTTTGTTTTTTCGTTTTTTGGGGTTTTTTTTTCCTTCTTCTTTCATTAGCCATCAGAGATAGCCAGCCCTGAATAAACCAAGTTTCCATTCTGGAGGCTACAGGTAAAAATAGCCTGCACGGCTCTGAGTGGGCCGTAACGTCCCAATTTACACTAATAAAGTGACAGAGTCTCTGTCCCTCAAACCTAAGATGTCGTTTGAGTGAAATCCAGAGCATCAGGTCTCTCACTCCACAGGACCCTCAGCCAAATAAAACGAACCATTTTAATCACGTCTTCACTGAAGGTCCAGATTCAAACAATCCATTCCTCCTTGGAAGCAAGCTCGAAGCCCCTCTGCCACGCCACAGCTGCTCCGCGACCACTCAAGCCAAAAGCACAGACGATGTCAAGGTGACTCTACCATCACCAGAACCACACCTGGGCTGCACACCGCAGACGGGGGCAGTGGGCAGCGATAACTTTCGCCCGCCTGGCAGCCATTCCCCCTTGTTCTTGTAAGAGCACCTGACATCCCTTTGAAGACCACTGCTTCAGCTCTCTAAGCATATGTGACCCAAGCAGAGCTAAATGACTCCGCCCCCCTCTCCACCCCGGGACTCAGGTCGGGCCAGGTACGGCACTCCTCTCACTGCAGAGACGTGTGAGCGCCCACGACCCAGTCAAAGTTCACCTCAGAACTTCTGCTGGAGCCATGAGGAAAGAGAAATTCTCTTTCTCTTCCAGCTCTTTTATCAGTAAGAGAAGGGACAGTACCTGAAACGGAGCCAACATAAAAGAAAGAAGAACCAAGGGCTAGCCAAAAAGAGATCTGGAGATGGTGTCTGAGGCCTGTAGCCAGCTGTGTCTGAGGCTGTATCTCCTCCTGAACTTTCCAGCTATGAGAGCCATAAATGTCCCCTCCCCCACTTTTGTATCTCCTTAAGCCAGAAGCCTAAAGGCCCAGAAGAAAGCTGGGTGAATAACACGAGAGCAAGCTCCCGGGATCAGTCCACACGCTGCTGCCTTACCCATCTCTGCAGGGCTGACCTCCCTCACCCCTTCTCACTCCACTGCCTATGGGGACCTAAAGACAGAGGTGCAATGGCATTCAAGTTCCTTCATGCCCTGGGATTTATGATTCCATTAAGCCTCGGTTGTCACATCTGTAAAGTGGGGTGTCACGTCTCAAAGGATTCTCAGGAGGATGAGATACAACAAAAAGAATATTTCCCAAAGGTTTCTTTAAAAAGGTATCTGATACCCTTTATTCCCATGGCAGTTTCTCAATACTATACCCAGCAGAAAAAGGTAACAGGCTGTTCCAGAAATTGCTACACAGGCCGTTCCAGAAATTGCTACACAGTATCTAAAGGTGTAAAGCACTTGGAGGACACAGAGATTAAAATGAGTCTAAAAAAATGCTTCCCATGTAGAAAGAGGTATCAGACAATCACACAAATAACACTGCTTTAAAGAAAATCTACAAGTTTCCATCAGATAATAACAAAAAACTAGGCGAATTTAGAGGACAGGAACACCACTTCTTCTTGGAAGAAACGTGTCATAGAAGAGACGGCATTCAGTCGTGCTTTGACACCTGGGGAAGCATTATCGGATCAAAACATCCTCAGACAGGAAATTGTCTGACTTTATCCATACAGACAGAGACACCAGGTACAATGTTATACCAGGATTCTAAATGCTTTTTCAAATAACTTTTAAAAGATACACAGAGATTAAAATATTTTTCTACCTTGTTATAAAATAATAAAACATGCAGAACATTGCTAGGATCATTTTCTCATTGAGAAGTACATCTTTTTTAACCAGAGAGAACTTAAGTAAAACTTCAAAATATCTATATTGTTTCCCAGACAATTCTTACTGCCATAACCTTCCAGTGAAACTGTAAATTCCTTGAGGGTAAAGCCCAGTATTTATTTCTTTCTGTCCCTGATCTTGCCAAGGACTTGTTAATAAAAATATTTTTTAAAAAGACCCCTACCTAAAACTTGTTACATAAAAAGTGTGAAAATGTCACCCCCAGGAACCTTAAACTCCTTATACTTTCCAGAACGCACCACATACTTGCACAATGCTTTGTCTGTATCCGTGCTATTCTCCTTCTTGCAACGTCCTTCAATCTGCCTGTCCCCAACTCCTGAAAACGTCTCCTCCAAGGCCAAGCCACATGTGACCTCCCCTCTGAGCACTTTCTGACTTGTCCAGGAAGAATGAATCTTTTCTTCCTCTCTAAGTGCTCTGTACATACTCCTCCTATAAGATAGTCACTACAGAAAAATGATGCTTACATGTAATTATGATTGTGCATGCGTGTGTGCGCACGCGCAAGCCCGCATTAAGAGAGGCACCTACCAATAAGTCAATGCCTTGAGAGCAGGCATAGGATTTTTTTTTTCCTGTATGCCCAGGACACAGGACAGAAAACACAGGGGGGGAAAAAGATGCAATACAACATTAATCAAAGTCCCAGTAAATTATTTTTATCAATATCAACAAAATGATTCTAAAGTTTATATGAAGAGGCAAAAGACCCAGAAGAACTGACACAATATTGAGGAGAAAAACAAAGTTGAAGGAAAGACATTATGCAACTTCAAGACTAACTATAAAACTACACTAATCAAGACACTGTGTATTGGTACAAGCACACAAATAGAGTAATAAAAGAGCAAATAACCCAGAAACAGACTTCCATAAATACAATCACATGATCTTTGACAAAGGATCAAATGTAATACAATGGAGCAAAGATAGTCTCTTCAACAAATACTGGTACAACTGGACGTCCACATGCCAGAGGAAAAAAAAAAGAATCTAGACACAGACCACTCTTCAAAAGACGATGTCAAGAGATTGAGGAGACAAGCCACAGACTAGAAGAAAAGATTTGCTGACGATGTCTGATAAAGGAATGTTATCCAAAATAAACAACTCTTAAATCTCAACAAGAAAACAAACAACAATTAAAGAATGGGCCAGAGACCTTACCAGACACCTCATCAAAGAAGATATACAGGTGGCAAAGATGCTCAGCATGTCAACCACAAAATGGAAATTAAAGTGACAAGATACCATTACACACTTTAGAATGACCAAAATCTGAACCACTGACACCACCAAATGTTGACAAGGGCGTGGAGCAATGGGAACTCTCTTACACTGCTAAGAGGAATGCACAATGGTGCAGCCACTTCAGAAGACAGTTTGGCAGTCTCCTACAAAACGAAGCATACTCTTGCCAAATGATCCAATAATCATGTCCCTTGGTCTGTACCCAAAGGAGTTGAATACTTATGTCCACACACAAAAAAAACCCTGCACACAGATGTCTATAGCAGATTTATTCATAATTGCCAAAACTCAGAAGCAAGCAAGATGGCATCATCAGTAGGCAAAGGGATAAATAAACTATGGTACATTCAAACAATGGACTGTTATTCAGTACTAAAAAGAAATGAGGTATCAAGCTATGAAAAGACATGGAGGAACCTTAAATGCAAATTACTAAGGGAAAGAAGCCAATCTGAAATGGCTACATACTATAGGATCCCAACTATTCCAAATATATGGCAAAAGGAAAAGGTGAAATTTATGGAGACAGTAAAAAGATTAGTGGTTGCTGATGGGGAGGAGGATGAATACAGGCAGAGCAGAGAAGTTTTAAGGAAATGAAAATATTCTGTATGTATTATAATGTTGGATATATGTCATTATACACTCATCCAAATCCATAAAACATTCAACACCAAGAGTGAATCCTAATGCAAATTACAGCTGACTCTTGAATAACAGGGGTTTGAAATGCAAGGGTCCACTTACAGGCAGATTTTCTTCAATGGATGGATATTATAGTAGTATATGATCTGCAGTTTGTTGAATCCTAAAATGTGGAACCGCAGATATGGAGGGCTAACTGTAAAGTTATATGTGGATTTTTGATTGCATGGTGGGCCAGTGCCTCTTTTTTAAAAAAAAAGGAAAATTAAGGGAAAAAGGGGTTATCACTATGACCATGTATTTCTCCCATGTTAGACTTCCTGAATTTAAAATAAATGGCTAAGTGTCAGAATTAGACCACACCCATCTGCACATAAATGAAAATATTTGAAACCAAGGAAAACAGAGAGATAAAGAACTGCCTCCTATGAAGTCTTTTGATAAGAAATCTACTTCAAGTTCAAACAAGAAGTGTAAGAGTCGTTGAAGGCTTGGGAGCTGTGTTCTCAGCAATTGCTAGTTTACTAATAACTTGGGATGCCACCAAATATTACGGAAACTGAATGCAAGTGAAGATGAGCATAAAATAAATGCACTTATACAAAATATAAATGAATGAATGAATGAATGAATGGTGAATGCATACACTGGCCAAAAATGACCCATACAATACCCAGTGTGGACATGAAACGACTCTAAAGGGGTGAAAAAATGTTTATTTTATAAATGTAATTCAAAAGACACTGGCACCTATATCCCATTCTGGAATCAACAGGATGCTGGAGCATTTAAAATGGAGGACTATTTGGTACTGGCCAGAAGATTCTAGGCAAAATTTGACACAGACCAGTGTACATACAAGTAAGACAGCTACCCTCTTAGTCACAAAGCAGAAAAACAGAGGGCTTTCTCTGCAGGAGGAAGAAGAAATTGATTATCAATTACCATTCAAGTTAGAAATTAAAATCAAGTAAGGCTGACACACATTACAGCTGTAACCAGGGCTCCACACCAGACAAAAGATAAACACTAATAATGCAGGGCATCCTCTGAGGAACAAAAGGAAAAATTTTAAAGGCCAATCATTATACAGGATGGGGAAACAACGAGAAGCCCAGCCACCAACCTCCTAACACTCTATACCTGAGACACAAACGCACGGTTCTGACTTCCATCACTCTCACAATCTACTTGGGGAGAGACACCAGCATACACGTTATCTTTAGTAAACGTTATGTGACAGTAAACAGGGACCACTGTGGCAGTATTTGGAAATAGTGAAGGGGAAGGAAGGGAAGAGGCCTCTGGGAGGATGTTACCTCTCACATAAGTCCTGAGAATTAGTCAGAATTAACCCACATGAGAAAAAGTGGGATGGAAAAAGTACAAAAGCGAGTGTACTAGTATACAAGAAGGAACACTTCTTTAGGAGTCAGAAAACCTAAGTTGTCTCCACAACCCTAACAGTGCAAAGTACCTGTAAGACAGTAAGAGCTAAGTAATAGTTATCATTACTATTATTATTTATATATGCTAGCACATAACACACCTAGGCACTGTGCAGGGGATAGATAAATAATAGTGGTAAAGTAACTACTAGTTACTTAGTCCTTCCCATGTGCTAAAGTGCTAGGGATAGCAGGGTAAGTACAAGTTCTTGCCCCCAGGAAGCAGAGTCTACTGTAAGAGACTACTGGTAAGTATACAACAATGTTAGAGACGCTAAACTCAGGGCCCTGATTCATTCACAGTTAACGAGAGGAACCCAGGATTTAAACCCACATTTACCTAACTTAAAATTCTAAGAACCTAAACGAGAAAATAGGGTGGAAGGAGGCGTAAGTAGTAGATAAGAGGTAAGAAAAGGACAGACAACTGTCCTCAAACCAAACTCCCTAATCCTCAGAATTACGCAAAGCCCGGAACTCCAACCGTATTGGAGAGCGAGGTGTGAAGAGGAACTCCTCAAGAAACTGAGTCAGCAAGTGCGCGATTTGGTGTGGGATTATAATCTTCACTTGCCTTTCTGCCAACCCTTTGCTTTACCCGCCCCAACCCAGTCCCAGAATCCGACGACCCCCACCGTCCTCAGGGAATCGAGAGAGCACCTTGGTGGGCGGGAACCGCTGCTCTCCCGGGACCGGGCCCGGGGCGTTTGCCTCCCGCGAGTATCGGTGCGCGGCCGCCGAGCTGCCATGGGCCCCGGGCCGCTGGGGAGCGCCGCAACCGCACGAGCCCGCGAGGGACGCGGCGCCCGCCCCGGCCCCGTCCTCTTCGCCCGTCGCCGCCCCGCCCAGCAGCAGGAGCAGCGGCAGCAAGAGGACGGGCCCGAGCCCGAGCCCGAGGCAGCGCCCTCGAGCCGGCCCTAGCGCGGGCGCAGCCATGTTGTCCCGCGAGCCATGTGACCCTACGGGTCACGTGGCCCCGCCCTCCTTAAAGGGGCCAAACTCCAGGCTGACTTAAAAAATGGCCTTCAGAGTTGCCCTCTCTCCGCCTCTCTTCAGGTACGTCTCGTTTAGAGCCCTTCTCCTTGGTTCTTCTGACAGAAAAACACAACAAAACCCAAAAAGCCATGGCCTTCTGCAGACCACGCGCCCCGCTATTATTTCTCGGTTGAAAAAATTATAATCAAGTTTACTGAGCATTTGCTACGTGCCAGGCCGTATGCTAGGTAAGCACTTCACTTTTTGAAATTTAATCCTCACAAGGACCCTGAATATTGGACTCACAAAACAACTAAGTGATCTGCCCAAGGTCACATGGCAAAGAAATATCAAAAAGAGAGATTTAAACCCAGCCACGCTGGGTCTCTAACACATCCCTTCAAACCCTGAATTTTACACCATTATGCTGTAATGTTGACAATTCAATAAGCTTACCTTAACAGGAAAATGGAATTTGAACGTGTTGAAGGGTACATCACCAAGGGACACAGAGAAATCCAGACTGTGGGAAATGTGCAGCAGTGTCTCCCAAAGTGTTCTCCCAAACCAGCAGCATCAGCATCTCCTGGGAACTTGTTAGAAATGCAGTACTCAAGCAGAATCTCTCCAGACAAAACATAGAAATCTGTGCTTTTAACAAGTTCTCCAGATGATTCTAAAGCATACTGATGCACACTAACGTTTGAGAACCACTGTTTTATAGGGCCCAATTTCTTCAGGGGAAAAAAAAGCAAAACAACAAAGTAGGGGGGACTTACAGATTAAAAATTGTACAGCCAATTGCAGTGTATATGAACCTTATCTAAATACTGATTCGAACCTACTAATGTCAGATTTTTTAGGGCTAATCAGGGAAAAATGGCCACCAAATCAAATTGTGATATTTGATAAAATTAAGAATTACTGTCAGTTTTGTTTTTAGTTTTTTAGGAAGTGATAATGGTTTTTGTGGTTAGGTCTTTTAAAAGAATCCCATCCTTTGAGATATACGTATTTATAGATAGGTAGATAAATACTTAGATAGATAGGTAGATAGATAGATTAAAAAAAGATAAGATAAACTGTCATAGAGTTGCTTCCCAAAATATGGTGATTAGGGTATTGCTAGAGGTGAAGCACAATTGGCCATGAGTTGGTCATTGTTAAAGCTGGTTTATGGGTTGTTGAATGTTTATTGTACTATTCTCGCTGCTTGAGTTTATGTTTGAATTTTTTTCAATATAAAGGAAAGTCCTGAGGCGATCATTTTGCAATCCATTCAAATATGGAATCATTATGTTGTACACCTGAAACTAACATATGTCAAGTCTATCTCAATTTTCAAAAAAACAGGTGAAATTTTTTTAAGTCTTTTCCTCCATGTTGACTATTTTACAGTTTGCCAGGCACTTTTACACATTTTCTTATTTGAAATCACAACCACTTGGCAAGAAACCTACTACTACTATACCTGTTCTACAAGTGATGAGGCTAAACTGTCAAAGCTTTAGCCAGGGTTTTATGTATTTACTGTGCACAAATATAGATTCTAGGCTTTAGGTCAAAGATAATCTTTGTCAGTCTCTTTGCCAAAGTTCAGTCTCCACCTAGGCTGTGTCTGCTGCCCTTCTGAGACCTGATCTGCTTTGATTCATGGTCCTGCTACACGATTAGGCAATAAACTCCATGAAGGCAAGGATCCTGCATGTTTGTCCCCAACTGTATCAGCAAAATTAGACCAAGAGCTGGCATTTAATAAACACCTAGTGAATATTTATTTAGTTAGTGGAAAAATTAATGGCAGTAATCATGACCTCTTTCTCTTAAAAGGAAACAAATTGTTGAGAAAATAATACAGATTTTAGACTCAGAAAGAGCTGGCCACTTACAAGAGGTGTAACCTAGGCAAAAACTTTGCCTTTCTGAGCCACTATGTCTTCATATGTGAAATGGGCATAATAATAGCACCTTCCTACAGATTTTATGAGGATTAAGTGAGATAAAGATGTAAAAGGCTTAGCATTTCACAATACTTCAAAAACAAAAGTTTGCTATTGTTAACGATCATTATCACAGATGGAAACTTTGCTGATTGTCCGGGGCATATTGACCTTCTCTCTCAATCTATTAAATAATTTCTTATTGGTCACTAATCAGTGAGGAAGTGGGAAAAAATTGATGAAGAAATCCCTAGGTGAGAAGGCCTGTGCTAGGAACTAGAGTTAAAAGCCCGAATCTTCATGAGTTTCTCTCCCACTTCTGCAGTTTTTCTTACAAAGGCCTCCAGGATGTTAGACCCCTAACTTGCTCATCTTATCTGATTAACACAGTGTCATCAATATAGTAGAGCATTATAATACTCTGTGAGGTGTCCAGATAGTTTTGTTCAGCTCTCTTCAAACTGTATTATGATGGAAGGCTGGAGCATTAACATAGCCCTGGGGCAAAACCATTAAGTAGGGGTGGAGGGTGGGTAGCAAACTTGTTCTATGAAGGGCCAGATAACAAATATTTTAGACTTTGTGGGACACATAGGATCTCTGTTGCATATTCTTCTCTGATTTTGTCATTGTTATTTTACAAATCTTTAAAAATGTAAAAACCATTCTTAATTTAAGGGCCATAGGAAAACAGACTGTGGCAGCTGTGAGTGGGATTTGGCTGTTGCTGTAAAGTAATATTTTACCCATTTCATTTTTTTCTTTAAGGGAAGGTAAATTTATTCAGAGGGATACTCCATAGACAGTGTCAAAAGGCAAGAGACTACCCATTCCATTTTAATGTGAAAACTTTCTGATTTTTTTTTCTTGATTGGGATGGGGACAAATTCATTTGCCAAATCCATGGCAACATATTATGTACCTGAAACCTTAGGAATCTGCTCTGGCAACAACGCCACATCTGGCACAGCAGTTGAGGTGGGGGCTGTATTGGCTGAACTTGACAATGCCTGTAGTCACTCCTTTTAATGGGCAGACCACCCTTAGCCTCCTAATTGTCAACGCTAAGCAGCACCCTTGTTGGTTACCCATCTATTTCACCGTCTACACAAGCCTTGTAGCTGCTTGTGAAGGCTCCTTGGCTGCCCCTCCTACCTCACCTGCTCTCACACTAATTGTAGCCCTCGGCTGCCTGTGGTAAGGGCCGGCAGCTGGCTTATGTTGCTCCAGGCCCCTGTCATCTCCATTACTATTAGCAAGCTCCAGCTCTGGGACTGCCCCTTCTAGTCAGCCCTGACCTGCACAGGCGAGCCTCTGTTAAACTGCTGAGTGAGGCTGGCATCCCTCTGCTCAGTGCAGTATGATGACCTTGGCTAATAGCACACCCTGTGGGTCCTCCCAGGGAATATAGCCCTCAGTGGGTGTTCTGTCCTCCCAGAATAAATCCAAACAGCATTGCTACTTCCCTGAACTATTGAGTCCTTTCCTGCACCTGCCTCAGCAACCCATGCATTTCACCTTCATTCAGAGTGATCCTCTGCTCTCTCCTAGCTTTTAAGATCCACTTAGATCTTAGTAGTGTCTGCCCCTTTCCTTGGCGTCCTTGCCAAGTTATGAAATCCCAAGTCCAGCATCAATGCATTATTACCTATCCATTTTTCTATTTCAGGCCCTTAACCAAATATCCACACAGTTCAGGTCCTGGGTTACTCCCCTGGCTCTTGTTAGTATGTGCTAGTTAATTCCTTTAAAAACAGCTTTATTGTGATATAGTTCACACGCCATACAATTTACCCTTTTAGTGTATGTAATCCAGTGGTTTTTTCATATACTTCCATTATTGTACAACCGTCACCACTATCTAATTTTGGAACATTTTTATCCCCCGCCTCCAAAGAAACTCCAAACCTCATTAACAGTCGCTCTTCATTCCCGTACCCGCTCAACACAGCCCTAGATAACACCCTATTTGCCTTGTGTCTCTGTAGACTTAGCCTATTCTGGGCATTTCTTATAAATGAAATCATAAAATATATGACTTTTTATGCCTGCTTCTTTCACTTGGAATAATAGTTCTAAGATTCATCCATGTTGTAACATGAACCCACACACTTCTTTCCTTTTTATGGCCTAAAAACCAAATTTATTTATCCATTCATCAGTTGATGGACATTTGGATTGTTTCCACTTTTCAACTGTTATGAGTAATGCTGCTATGAACAGCGTACGAATATCTGTATACAAGTTTTGTGTGGACATATGTTTCTTTTCTCTTGGGTATATCCTAGGAGTGGGATTGTTTGGTCACATGGTAACTCTGTGTCTAACCTATTGAGAGAGCTGCCAAATTGTTTCCAAACTGACTCTACCAGTTTACACTCCCATCAACAATGCCTAAAGGATCCTAATTTCTCCACCATGCTAGTTAATTCTTGTGTCTCCTTTAGAGTAAAATCTCTCTTCTCCTTTATGAGGCCACCTCTGCTGGCTCTGGGGGCTCTGGGAAAGTCTGCAGAGTCGCATTTCTCAGGGGCCTCCACCTAGATGTCCCTACCACATGTTTTAGGTCCCAGGTTTTTCCAATCTGACCCCTGACTTTAGCATAGAAAGCCCTGCCTGGACTGAGCATCCAAACATCTCTGGAGCTCTGGGTTCTAATACTTACATCATCAGCCTGCCCCTCAGCTGGATCTTGCATGGCGACCGAAGAGGCCCTCTGGCTCTCACACATAGCTTTTAACTGTTTGTTAACTGCCCTACTTTCTCAGTGTTTCTCTGTAGGGGGTCAATGCCACTTGGTAATAACTAGTCAATCCTATGATCCTTGGACATTCCTCTACGTCATTCAAATACCCAAATCGGCACACTGGCTCAGACATTCTTTTCCACGTGGACATGTCCTCAGCTCACTACCAGTAAAATTTTTAGCAGTTGGGCTGCCACTTTGTGCCAGGGACTATCCGTACCCCACACACCACTCAAGATGGGGGTCCTCTCAGAAGAATGGAGCTGGAAGAATTAGGCTCCCTGACTCCAGACTCTACTACAAAGCTTCAGTAATCAAAACAATATGGTACTGGCACAAAAACAGACACATACCTCAAAAAAGCAAACACCCTGATTAAAAAATGGGCAGAAGACCTGAAGAGACATTTTCCCAAAGAAGACATGCAGATAACCAACAGGCACATGAAAAGCTACTCAACATCGTTAATCATTAAAGAAATGCAAATTAAAATTACATTGAGTTATTACTTTACACCTGTCAGAATGGCTACCATCAAAAATTGATAAAGAAGATGTGATCTATATATACACAATTGAATACTACTCAGCCAGAAAAAGAGTGAAATTTTGCCATTTGCAACAACATGGATGGACTTGGAGGAAATTGCACTAAGTGAAATAAGTCAGACAGAGAAAGACAAATACTGTATGATATCACTTATATGTGGAATGTAAAAAAACTAAAACAAACTAGTGAATATAACTAAAAGGAAATAGACTCACAGATACAGAAAACAAACTAACAGTTACCAGTGGTGAGAGGGAATGAGCGGGGCAAACTCGGGTAGGCTATTAAGAGGTACAAACTTTTACGTGTAAAATAAATAAGCTACAAGGATATATTGTACAACACAGGGGATATTTTATATTAATATAATATATTTTATACTAACAACACAGCCAATATTTTATAATAACTACAAATGAGTATTATGACCTTTAAAAATTGTGAATCACTATATTGTACACTATAACATATATAAGATGTACATCAACTCTATCTTGATTGAAAAAAAAAAGATGGGGATCCTCATTACCAGCCAGGCAGTGGGTGATCCATCTTATCACCTGCTTTGTCAGACCACCTCCAGTAGCAACTGTGTCAGTGTGGTTCCTCCCAAAAACAGATGTCAAGATGTAACTAGAAATGCAAGACACTTATTGGTAATAACACTTATGAAAACTAAAGGGGTGATGGAATACGAAGGAATAGGCCTTGAAGCCTCCAGTCTGTAGCACTGATCTGACACCTGTGAAAGGAAGGAGGCAGAGAGGTGAATTGAGCAGGAAAGCCTCTCAGTCTAGTGCTTGTGATGGTTAACTTCCTGTGTCAACTTGACTCGGCCACGAAATGCCCAGGTATCTAGTTAAACATTATTTCTGGGTTTGTCTGTGAGGGTGTTTCTGGAAAAGACTAGCATTTGAATTGGCAGACAGCCATCTCCATGGTGGGTGGGCATCACTCTGAAAGTTAGGATCTAGAAGAGAACCAGAACTGTGATTTCTAATGTTATTCCTTCCTCTCTCTTCCCAAAGGCACATAAAGCATCTTTTACTTGCTCTGAACTTCATTTGGTGCATTCTAGATTCTCCTCCTCATTTTCTCCAATCACCACTGTCCGGGAACGTTGGGAGGATAAATGGATAGTAAGTTTGGAGAAGGGAAATTACAGGTTGTACTGGAGTTGTCCATCACAGAGCTTTTCTTGCCCCCAGCATTACTAAGAGGACAATGCCCCTCCCAGCACAGGTAGGAAGGAGTACCACTAGCGGCTTAGCTTATGAGAACCGTCATTTACAAACTGTCCCCAGCAGCAAAATCAGCAGCATTTGGGAACTCGTAAGGAGTGTAACTTCTTGGGCCCCAGCCCAAGACCTCCTGAGTCTGGATATGGGCCCACCAACCTTTGCTTTAACTGTTTTTTTGCCTGAATGCCTGATTACAGCTGGTTGGACCAGGGATGACAGTGTGCTCTACAAGTACAGCGAAACCGTAGGCTCCCTCTGGGCACTGAGGGGTGAGAAGGAGAAGCTGGGACAACCAGGCTTCCTTTCGGTGACAGCTGAACGGGAAACAGTGACACCTCAAGTGGCAGCAGCACAGTGGAAGCTGGATGAGGCTGTGCCCCAGTGTTGAAGCCACGAAGGGTCGTGAGCGTGCTGGTGTCCGTGGCCTCAACACTAGTGCCCAACATCATTCAGCTGGAAAGGAGGGAGAGCAGTAACATCAATCTATTTGAACAGGAAAAAGGAAATCAAACAAACAAAATGATAATTTCTCTCTGTATGAATTTTTCTTGTTGGCCACAGCGCAAACTAGCAAAACTAAAAAGCCTCAGTGAACAGGCTTTCCAATCTGGTGATTACATCACACAATGATGGGAACGAATGCCTAACGAAGGTGCCCCATGGCAAAATGTTTCCACCTCTTTGAATCTCTCAGTTTTACTCTCTACTGTACAGAGGAATGTGTCCTATTAAAAAAAAAACACTTTGGAATGCTCATTTTAGATATTACATAAGTTGATATTTATAATAATCATAAAAACTAATCATTCTTGAGCAATTCCCATCTACTAAGCAATGGTCCAAGTATTTCACATGTTTTATGTAATGTCAGTTCCACAAGGGCAAGACTTTTTCAGCTGTTTCCTTCTCTGCTATCTCCCCTCAGTGCCTGGAAATTGTGTTTGGCATCTAGTCGATATGCAGCGAATATTTGTTGAATGAATTAAAGTGGGTCGTACTGGATGGAGGTGCTGTTATATCCGTCTCTCAGACCCTCCTGGCTGTAAAGATGGGAAGTCAAAATGAAGGAGGAGAATGATTCCCAACTTTCTCAAAACAAAGAGCTCAATTGTAAAGGGGAAACATATATATGTATCTACGATATAAACATATATTTATATTTCAGATGCTCATACAATAGAAGTTTTACTTTTAGCATCTGCTTATTTGGAACATGAAATGTTAGGAGGCTGCTGTGAAGGCAGTACGTTAGCAAAGGGAACTGCATGTGCGGTCACATCAGCTCCTGTGTATGTTTGCAAGGTTCAGATGTGTATTATCATTTTGGGCATCAGCCAATGCTTAACACTAGAATGAACTCCTAATCTCTGTAATCACCGATTCCTCAGGGGTCTGTGACCCAAAGCTTGGAGGTCACTAACGGAGTAATGTGTCTCTGGGAAGACATACCTTACATAGTAGAGAGCGTCCTGGCATCAGACTCAAAGCTTGACTTTGGGTCCTGGCATGTATTTAGGAGACTTTAGCTCACTTCAGCAGCACGTGTACTGAAAATAGGAGACTTTTGATTTAGTTATTAAGCTTCTATGAGCCTTGAGTCTCCTACCTTGCCTACTTCCTAAATATATTTTATTGAGAACAAATATGAAGGTGTAAGAAGGGAAATAAACACTAGTTGGTATTATTATACTGTCACTTTAATTCTGAGACATATTTCCATTTCACTCTGTTGTTCCTGAATTCTAGATGTATCCTATGAGCTATGGATACTTATAATGTGGTAAGGCTTCCTTCCTCCCCCACAAAAAAAAACTGTTTTCAAAGCAGGGGTCTAGATTTCAGTAAATGGTCTTAGAATAAAAGAAATGTGGCTTTGCATATTCCTCTAAGTGACGAATTATATGTGAATTCATTTTCTCTTCTTGCTCCTATCTCTTAAAATTTGCAATTGTAGTCTCCAAAAGAGAATGTTGCCCTGTGCTACAAGACTCTGGTAGACAGAATAATAGCTCCAAAGATGCCTACATCCTGATCTCAGTGTCTGAAAACATGTGGCAAAAGGAGTTTTGCAGATGTGATTAAGTTATGGTCCTTAAGATGAGGCGATTATGCTGAATTATCAGGATGGGCCCAATCTAATCACATAGGTCCTAAAAGCTGGAGGACCCCTCCTGGCTGTGGTCCAAGGGCGACGCTGACCAAGGAAGAATGGTCAGAGAGAGACAACATAATTGATTTTTCGTGATGGAGAAAGGAGCCACAAGCCAAGGAATGTGGGCAGTCACTTAAAGATGGAAAAAGCAAGGAAATAGATCCTCATCTAGAACCCACAGAAAGGAAGAAAAGTACCTTGATTTTAGGTCAGTGAGCCCCCTGTTGGTCTTCTGACCTATGGACATATGAAATAATAAATCTGTGCTGTTTAAGCCAGTAAGTTTGTGATCATTTATTACAGGAACCGTAGGAAACTAACACAAATCTGTATTTCAGTTCCAGCATGATCACTGGAGGCAGGCTGGAATTCACAGGCAGAAGGGCAGCAGCTGCACAGGGCATCTGTTCGTGGGTCAGGCCACGTGCTTTGGCTGGGACACAACTAGACCGTGACGGCTTTGAGCTCCAGAGGGGGAATCTGCCCTTCAAACTTCACACTCACTGCTCTCCCTTGTCACTAGGTAAGTGTGAGAGTGGTTTTGCATTGGGGAGGGGCAGGAATTGGAGGTTGATGATAACCATTTAGGATTCAGGAGTGGACAGTCTGAGCTCAGATGATAGCTATTTAGGGGAATTCAGAGAAAGGCCAACCACCCAGCTCCTGGAGATCTTGGGGGCCTCTGCAACCAGGGGAGTCTCAGACCTCCCTGTGAGAGACGGGCAGCCAAAGGTCCCAGCCAGCTCCTGGCCAGGCAACCCAAAATTTCTGGAGTCATTCCCAGTTCCCTACTTACAGGTGTGACACCTGTGTGCTTATAAAGCATAGCTTGCGGCCGCTGATGCTCTTAGTTCAGCCGCCATCAGAATTACCCCAAGGGCTGGTTAAAACATGGTTTGCTGGGCCCCACTCCCTGAATTTCTAATTCAGCAGATCTGTCTGGGTGCAGAACAAGAATTTGCATCTCCATCAATTTCCCTGGTACTGCTGATGCTGCTGGCCTGAGGACCAGAGTTTGAGAAGCATGGAAATAATGGGTAAGAGATTAGGACTCAGGCAGCCCATGTTGCTTACCAGTTGAATGGTCTTGGGCAACTTAAACTTTGAAATTCCTATATCAAATAGGGTTAATAAAATGCACCCTTTAGGACTGCGGTGAGGATTAAATAGAGTGATCTATATAAAGCAGTTAGCACATAGTAAGACCTCAATACATGGTTTCTATTAAGTTGTGTTTATCTCATCATCATCATCATTATTATTATGACTAATGACAAGTTACTAAGTGTAACATACAAAACCCAGAGGCACATCCATAGATACGCCAATGGCAGACAATAAATGTCATCTCAGGAACTGTCCTCCTACAACTGTCAAAACTTTCTCAGAGTCTCCCACCCACGGAATAGCATTTAACTTTGTAAGTCAAGAGGACTCCCAGAGGAAAGAGTCTGAATAAAATGCTTCACCCACAAAACAGAATAAAGAGGAAGCAGAAAGTTTTTAAATTTTTTGAGAAAATTTATCTAACAATAGAAAGAGGAAGCTCATTTGGGTGTGAGGCAATGGCTATAGAAATGAATAAAAGTAAACCAGGCCAGGAGCAAATTAATTTGAGAATAACTTCAGAGAAAGAAAAGGAACTGTGCCATGCTCACTCCTCTGGGAAATCTGACCAAAAAAGGTAAGGATTTGGAGGGGTTTTTTCCCCACCCCCCACCCCATTTCTAGGATAATCGATACTATTTTCATGTGAAAATAAAAAAAAGTCATGATGGATTGACTGCGTTGTCGTTGCTCTTTAAGGAATGTTTTCTCTGGTTCACAGCAACAGAAAAACAGGTTAGGTCTTTGGGAACCCAGGACATTCTTGTGATTTCACCATGCAAGTATCTCTTCCTGCTGGAACTTGGCCATATTGATGGGCAGGCCAATAGCTCAGTGGACTAAAACCTCACTAAAATAAATAGTGGGTTTAATTTATTATAATGTATATAATAAAATATATATGATTAAAAATTGCTATAATAAAGTAAGTAAGTAGCATTAGGATTTTAATCTTGGCTTCTATTTAAAAAGTGATAATAAAGAGGTGGTAAAGAGACTGGGTAGAAAAGTTTGCTGGATTAATTTAGTAGTTTCAGTCCCAGAGATCTGAGCTCCAGACTGGAATCAGGAAGCATGGTTCCTCCACCCCACGTAGCCTCTGTTTGTCTGGGTGAACTGGAAGGACCATTGAATCTTTAGATGTCTGTTCCTTCACCAGCAAAATGAAGGATTGAGTAGATCACTTGTTTCTAAAATTTCCACCAGCAGGTATCCTTTCATACAATTTGCTTTTCAGCTAAAGGACTTCACAGTGTAAATAGCTTTGTATAACCAGCTATTGAATTAAATGCCTTTGTGTGCAAGGTGTAAAGTTGTGTAAATAATAATAATAATGAAAGACTGTAGTGTTCACTAATAATCTCTCATTTGTTGAGTGCGTACTATGTGCTGAGCACTTAAATGCATTATCTCATTTCATGCCTTCAGTACTGCAGTGAGGGAAGTTCTTTCATGATACCAGTTGGACGGATGAGGAGACTGAGGCTCCAAGAGTTTAGGTAAGTAACTTATCTAAAAAGGGGCCAGTAGAGGGTCTTGCCCAAAGCCATGAGCTGGTGAGGGGAATGCTGGGATTGGAAAGTGGGTCTTGGACCTCTGTGATGTGATTACAACACCTGCCATTTAGCACTTGGTGAACTGCCTCACACGGTGGTGGTGGCATATTGCATGGCTATGAATGGCTTGGGATTAGACTAGGAAATTATCTGGACTTCAGGAAGTTCTAGGTATTGGCCACTCTCAACTTCACTCCTGGCATCTCACCTTCTACTGAGCGTCTCTTCTGTGTTCCCCTCTGTTCTCTCATCACTTTGATTTGCACAGGGCTCATCCACCCACTGTGACCTTGAAAATTTAGTCCTCACAGTCATTTACTCTAGTCTCCTCTGTTTCTTTATTTAAATCTAAAGAACATCAGTTTTGGTAAAGTTGCAGGATACAAAATTAATACGCAGAAATCTGTTGCATTTCTATACACTAACAACAAACTGTCAGAAAGAAAAATTAAGAAAACAAACACATTTATAATTGTATCAAAAAGAAGAAAATACTGAAGAATGAATCTAACTAAGGAGGTAAAAGGCCTGACTTGGAAAACTGTAAAACATTGATGAAAGAAATTGAAGTCAGCACAAACAGAGAAAGGATATATCATGTTCATGGAATGCAAGGATTATCATTGTTAAAATGACCATGCTCTCCAAGGCAATCGACAGATTCAGTGCAATCCCTACCAAAATACCGATGGCGTTCTTCACAAAACTAGAACAAATAATTCTAAAATTTCTGTGGAACCACAGAAAAACCTGAATGGCCAAAACACTTGAGAAAGAAGAACAAAGCTGGAGGGATCATGCTCCCTGATTTCAAACTATACCATAAAGCTACAGTAATCAAAACCGTCTAGTACAAACACAAAAACAGATACATAGATCAATGGAACAGATTAGAGAGCACACTTATACTGGCAATTAATCTAAGACAAAGGAGGCAAGAATATACAATGGGGAAAAGACAATCTCTTCAATAAATGGTGTTGGGAAAATTGGACAGCTCCATGAAAAAGAAACAAACTGAACTACTCTCTCACCACCATTTACAAGAAAAAAATCAAAATGGATTAAAGGCTTAAATGTAAGACTTGAAACCGTAGAACTTTTAGAAGAAAACATAGGCAGTATACTCTCTGATATAAGTTTAGTAATATATTTTTGGATATCTCTCTTCAGTCAAGGGAAACAAAGCAGAAATAAATGAGACTACATCAAAAAAAGCTTTTTCTCAGTGAAGGAAACAATCAATAAAATGAAAAGTCAGCCTACTAAATGGGAGAAGATATTTGCAATGATATATTTGATGAGGATTTAATATCCAAAATATACAAAGAACTCATGCAACTCAACATCAAAAATACAAACAACTTGATTTTAAAAAGGGAAGAGGTTCTAAATAGACCTTTTTCCAAACAAGACATTCAGACAGACGGCCAACAGACACATGAAAAATCACTAATCATAAGGAAAATGCAGATTAAAAAAACATGAGATATCACCTCACGCCTGTCAGAATGTCTATTAAAATGAGAACAAATAATAAGTGTTAGCAAAGATGTGAAGAAAAGGGAACCCATGTGCACTGTTGGTGGGAATGTAAATAGTGCAGCCAGTATGGAAAACCGTATGAAAGTTCCTCAAAAAATTAAAAATAGAACTATCCTATGATCCAGCAATTCCACCTT
This sequence comes from Camelus ferus, assembly GCF_009834535.1. Taxonomy (NCBI): domain Eukaryota; kingdom Metazoa; phylum Chordata; class Mammalia; order Artiodactyla; family Camelidae; genus Camelus; species Camelus ferus. The sequence goes on along the minus strand of NC_045712.1, from coordinate 1,954,697 downwards.
GGGTATTTATGTAAAGAAAATGAAAACATAAATTCAAAAAGACATACGCACCCCTATGTTCACTGCAGCATTGTTTACAGTAGCCAAGATATGAAAGCAGCCTAAGTGTCCTTCAATAGGTGAATGGATAAAGAAGATATGGAAAACAATGGAATATTACTTAGCCATAAAAAATGAATTCTTGCCATTTGCAACCACATGGGTGGACCTAGAGGGTATTGTGCTAAGTGAAATGTCAGACAGAGAAAGACAAATACTGTATAATTTCACTTATATGTAGGATCTAAAAAATCAAAACAAATGAGCAAACATAATAAAACAGAGGGTCATAGATTGATAGTGCAAGTGGTTGCCAGAGGGGAGGGACTAGAGAGAGGCTATAGGGGGAGGAGATTAAGAGGAACAAACTTCCAGTTGCAAAATAAATGAGTCACAGGTATGAAATGTAGACTGTGGGGAGTATAGTCAATAATTATTTAATATCTTTATATGGTGACTGATCATACCTAGATTTACCAGGGTGATCATTTTGAAATGAGTAGAGATATAAAATCACTATGCTATGTACCAGGGACTAACATAGTATTGTAGGCCAATTATACTTCAAAACCAAACAAACTAAGTAACTAACTCATTGAAAGAGAGATCAGATGTGTGGTTACCAGAGCTGGCTGGAGAGGGAATTGGATGAAGGCAGACACAGGGTACAAACTTCCACTTATAAGATAAGTAAGTATTAGGGATGTCATGTACCACATGATAACTATAATTAACTCTCCTGTATGTTACATTTGAAAGTTGCTAAGAGAGTAAACTCTAAGAATTCTCATTACAAGGAAAGAAATGTCTTTCTATTTCTTTAATTTTGTACCAATGTGAGATGATGGCTATTCACAAAATGAATTGTGGTCATCATTTCTTGATGTATGTATAAAGTCAAATCATTATGTTGTGCACTTAAAACTTAGACAGTGCTGTGTGTCGATTATATCTCAATAAAACTGGAAGAAGAAAAAAGAAAATAGAATTAAGCTAAACATACAAGTAAGTAGATGAGAAAGTAAGTAAGTACGTAAAATAAAAGAGCAGCAATTGTGTCAGGTCACCCTTTCCCATGTGGCGGTGCTGCAGTCTGTGGGTCTTGGGCCCCGAGGTGTACCCTGAGCGGCTCATCACAACGAAGTTGTGGGTGGGCCAGTGTCCTACAATAATCAGCAATACTGCCACTTACATGATTGTCGTATCTGACACTTTTCCCCAGGATTATCTCACTTAATCATTATAGCAACAACCCCCTAACTTAGACACTATATTGACCCTTTTTCAGGTAAGTAATTTACCTAAGTTAGTAAGTGGCAGGTCCCAGGATGCAAATCCAGCAATTTTTTCTCATAACAACATTATTGAGAAATAATTCATATAGCATAAAGTTCACTCACTTAAAATGTACAATTCTCCGTTTTTGTTTTTTTTTTTTTGCATAATCCCAGAGATTTACAATCATCATCACCACCAGTTCTGGAACATTTTCGCCATCTCAGCAAGAAATCCCACACCCTTTAGCAATCACCCCATTTCCTCCCAACGCTTCTGTTCCCTACCAGCCCTAGGGGAAAAGTGACCTACTTTCTGTCTCTATAGATTTGTCCATTCTGGACATTTCATATAAATAGAATCATATAATATGTAGCCCTGTGTGATTTAGCATGTTTTCAAGGTTCATTCATGTTATTGCATGTGTCAGTAATTCACTTGTTTGTATGGCTAAATCATATTCCATTGTATGGATAATCACATCTTGTTCTAGCAGTTGATGGACATCTGAGTTGTTTCCATTTTTTGCCAATTTTGAATAATTCTTCTATGAATATTTGTGTACACATTTCTGTATGGACATATGTTTTCATTTCTCTTGGGTAGACTGATAACTAGGAGTGGAAAAATCCAGGTATTTTGACTCGGCTTACAGGTATGGTTGGCTTCTGAAGTCTGGTCTGTCTAGGATACAGATAACTTACTCATGAGTATTGCCTATATCTTAAGTTAATAAAAAAATTTTTATGAATGTACTTTTCTTAATACATGTAGATGAATATTAAATAACCAGGGTCATCTGGTTTATTTATAATACTTTAGGGAACTCCATTGTTACTTTGGTCCTTAGAGACCCAGATGTCCCATGCATATACATGATGCTAACAAGTATATTGACTACATGTGTTTATATAATAAATATATATTAAGTATCCACCATGTGCTAGGAACTGTGGGAGGACTGGGGAACCCATGGAATCAGAGAATAGAACATTGGAAATTATTCTGGAAGCCACCCATGCGTTCTAAATTCTACCCAAATCTGCCAAGTCTCTTTGCTGTCGTGTGCTTCATAGATGCCAACATTTGCCAATGACACATCTCTTGCAGCGTGTTCCATCCTATGAGCAAGAAGTTTCCTATACTCCCTGAACAGGCTTCTTCTCTCTGGGGAAGTGATGGAAATCCCTGACTTCTTTCCCCCCAAAAATAGACTTTTAAGACAAACTCTACTATTTCCTCATTTCCCCAAGATTTTTCTGCTTTGACTACATCCTAAATGAGATAGTGACACAAAATAAGATTATAATTTAATGGCTGCAATTAATCAAAATTTAATAACTTGCTGATTAAGAATTATTCCATGAAACACATGACAGTGTTTCTCCTCTTCCTTTGCTTTGAATGTGGATTAACATGTCACCAAGTGCCACTCTATTGCTTCAAAACATGGTTCCAAAGTAGGTTAGTATTATAAGAATTTTTTTTTGCCCTTTTCTTTTTAATATTGGTGCCTCTTCCCTTGTGATAATGTTCTGAAAATAAGTTAAGTGGAAAAGAAAGAAAGGCTAATTTAATTTGAGAACCTAATTTCTAATACTGATTTGGGGTCAGACTACACTTCCTTTCTTTCTTTTTTTTTTTTTTAAAGCAAGGGCAACAGACACAATACAAAGATCTTTCTAAATAGCAACTTTTCACCCGACTTCTCAAACTGAGTGAACGTCTCCAAAACCTGATGAACTTAAACATTTTTCTTTTTCTGAAGGTCAGATGATCATTCAACAATGCACAAGTTAAAAATAATTAGTAAATTCTTACTGGCATCATTTTTTGGTAAAGACCAGATCTATTTACTTGTTATTACATGGAATTATTTTAATTGAGCCTTATTGTATGTTTTTTCATTCAGGTAGAAAACAGTATATTCAGAAACTCAGAAAGAAGGGCCTTACTCTTTCTACAAATGGGATTCTTTTGGAAATAATGATCTTCCTCTTTTAAACATCTTTATTTATTTTTGATGATGAGAGTACTATATGCTTGATTAAAATTTTTCGGGAATCAACACTTACCTTTATAGAATCGCCCACTTGCATCAAGGATTGCCAGCTTCACCTGCCTCTCAAGGTATCGCAGGTGTTGTGTGAGACTTCGACTAGCTTTAAAACAGATGTGCTTTCTGCTTCCTTCTACCCTTCAGAGGTAGCACAGCTATAAATGCAGTTAAAAGGGCTTGTTTGAGGGAAAGTTGCGTAGCGAAACCACTCAGAAGAAATTACTTCTCTCTTTCACTTGCTGTATTGTATTCAGTGAAGTGTTTCGATAACAAAGAATCACCTTGATAATGTGTACCTTTAATGCAGAGATATTCCTGTGTGAACGGACAGGGTGCTAGATGGTGGTGAAGTACTTAAAGAAGGGCAGAGGACCTGGACAGCATCTAGGCGAGCTTCTAGGTCGCAGCTGCTAGGTCTACAAAGTACTACTGGAAAGAAGAAACAAAGAAGGAAATGGATTGAAAGACCAGCTGAGGGCTACAACTTATGATTACAAAGCAGCCAGTCTTCCTATCTGTTACCCTCTAAACACTATGTCTGAAAGTCTGAAATTCCTCTGGAAGGAAGGTAATGATAAAGAGAAAAGCAGACAGTGAACCATTTTGCATTCTACTCAGTCTTTTCCACTCTTCCCAGTGCCCAGCAGAGCACCTGGTAGAGTACAGAGGTACCCATTAAATACCAGTTTATTACTGACAGCCAAGGACTTAAGCAACCGGTAAAATCTACACCAGCCCCCACCCCTCCAATTCCACTTCCCTGGGCTGACCCTACCTCACTGACCTGTTTCATGAAGGATTAACCTCAAACTCTCCATCTCATGATACAGATCACCTATATTCTAAAACTACAAGCAGAGGAAAATACTGCTTTAAATCTGGGAACAAAATTAAGTGGAAACAAAAGGAAGCAATTAAGTCACTTGAGTCTGGACACACTGATATAACTTGAGAAGTAAAAAGCTGCAGGTTCGGCTTGATTGGTAACTGAATTACGTAGATTTCAGTGCCTGGTTTAGTTACCAGGTCTACTGATCATTAAATAACTTTCCCAGGAGAAGGGAAAAATGAAGCCTATAAAAATTCTCAAGTTTTCCCCTTCCCTTTTCACACGCATCATTTCCTTTGCTTTTCTGGCTGACTTGAAAAGGCTCTAAAAAGGATATGTTTCAATAAACAGAATTACTCGTAACTTGGACACTGTTGACACAAATTTGCCTAGCTATAACAACTAGCTTGTTTTACATTTTACCTAAAAAGTTAAATGGAGATTTTGAAATAATTTATTGCATTTAACTATCATCTTCAAAGGTATAAAATAATTCTCCAGCATAACTGTGAAATGATCACAAAAATGGTCATAGAAATATCTATAAATATGGCAAGATTTTAGATCACAATACATAAACGTAGTTTTTTTCAGATTAAGCAGATATGCATTTTTTAAGAGTGAGTTTCAGACACCACGTGCTTCCACTTCTAAATACTGTTGGGTACATCTCCTAAGTACAAGAGCACTCTCCTACATAGCTGCAATACAAGTGTCACACCCAAGAAAATTAATAATTCCACAGTATTCTTTATTATACAGTCCAGATTCAAATGTTCCCAGTTGCTGAAAAATTTCTTCCGTAGATTTATTTTATGTATCTTTCAATCCAGTATCCAATCACTGGTTGCATATTGCATTTAGTTGTAATGTTTGTTCTAGTCTTTCTAAATCTAGATAGTCCTCCTGCCGCTTTTTTTTTTTCCCGTGACGGATTTATTTGAAGAGTCTAAACTAGTGGTCTTGTGGAATGCCCCATATTCTGGGTTGGTTTGATTGTATGTTGCAACATTTTTGGCAAGCATGTTTCACATGTGATGTTGTGTACTTCTGACAGAAATATCTCAGGATGTAAGTAGGGTCTGCTTGTCCCAGTATTCTTGATGGTAAATTTGATTACTTGGTTAATGTGGGGTGATTGCCATAGTTCTTCAGTGTAAAGATTCACTTTCCACTTCATAATTAGTGGGTAGTGTGTGGGGAGATTTTGAAGGACCATAGGAATATCTTTTTCCCCATTAACATTTTGCCCAGAAAGTTTGGCATTTATTGATATTTATCTAAACAATTTTTACACTGGAAACTGCAAAGCGGTGATTTTCTAATTTTATTACTCCTTCTACATGTATTAGCTGAATTCTGTAAAGAAGAGCTTTCTGTTTTTCTTTTGACAAATGGTTTTCCTTTGAGTTCAAACACTAGAATAAGATGGTAAGTCCTTTCCCAAGATTTCTTCAAGTCCCCAGATCTAGCTTGATCACCAGCACAACTGAGGATGAGAGTCTTACAGATGGGAGGCAGGAGATGGGGGAAACGTCTGCGTTGATACAAATCCCTGGTCCCACATGTGTCACGGGAAGATAATGAGTAAGAAAGCAATAGTGCTTTTTATTTGCTTACGTGGTTCTTGATGATGCTGGCAGCAATAATCAGAGATAATACAGCTGTCACTTGCATACAGTATAAAATGCTAGTAATTTTTCTGGAGCTATTATGCTGCCTCCCGGATCATAAATCATTGGCAATTTGCCTGTGTTCCCTCCACATGCCAGGTTACTGATCAGCAGTTTCTTTTAAACTCCAGAGATACGACCTCAGATATAGGGCTGCTCCCGGTTCGCGCCTTCTCTTACGTTCTGAGGATACCCAGAGCCGGGGCTCAGGACAAACATCTTAACTTTTCCTAGCTCCAAACCAAATTTGTCTCTCTCCTGCTCTTGTGCAAACACCACCTACACTTTTTCCATCTCAAGTAGGGCTGCCAGATGTCTGTGGGTCATTTCTTCTGGCCATCCTTATGGATCCAATAATGAATTAGCCAGTAAATGCTGGGCACCTATTCTATATCCAAAGCTGAGCTAGAAGGGTACACAAATACAGGAGCTGGTCCCTATCTTCAAAGAGTTTAGAGAGAATATCACAGAAAGCTGGAGCTAAAAGACGATCTTGTCTTTCAGGGTATCTATGAATGAGTTTTCGGGGATTGTTATAAGAAATTCCAAGAACTGGTGCTAAAATTGTGAGCATCTGTGTTGTGCTGGGGCAAATGTCCATGAGTTCTATAAGATTCTCGAAGAGGGCTGTGACTCCATCTCTCACCACAGAAAGTTAACCAATGACCAAGAGAGACTAGTTGGAAGATTGGGTGTACAGTAGCTATTTATGTTTACCAATAGTTCTCATGTTTGATGGCACATATAGGTAACAAATCAGGGCCAGAAAATAGGTTGAATTCTCTGACTTCAGTGTCAGTCATTCTGCCTTCCCATTTAAGAGTGATTTGGAGAGCTATTAATGAAATTACTCAAGGCTCACTGTGACATTCACAGGCAATTAAAAATCTTTTGCCTGGGAGAAAATTAGGTCTAGTGCTGCCCCAATAATTTGAAGTTTGTTTTGAAGCTGAGTACTACTTCATGACACATCCACATCTTCTCCACGCTTGTTGGTAATGTTCTCTCGGTACAGCTAAGGTGAGCTTGCAAAGCCATTCATGTCCAACGACCCATTTGGTCTGGTGAGGTTGGCAGGGCAAGGATTATTGGCTTCACTCTATCAAAAAGAAGTCAAACCTCTGCACAGTTAAGTGACTGGCCACGGTTACATGGATATTAAGGAGCATCTGGGTGTCAAACCCATTTTTTTCTGATCCTTGCTTTCTCCTGGATTTCTTGCTGTCTTAATCAGGGTAGCAGCTGAGGGTGGGCTTCTAGGAAGATTAATTCAGCTGCAGTTTCTGACCATATACCACTGACAAAAACCTGTTTCTATTTGTAGGGTTTCCCTAAGGGTAGGCTGGTGTGCTAGTTTTGGACGTTCTTCAGACTTCTGCCCAGTCTACAATACTCTCCTGACTCTGCAAAGCCCTCCTGCTTCCCTGCATAGGGCATTTCAAGGGCAAAGTCATAAATGGCAATTTTCAGGGCTGGTCGTCATCTCAAATTGGATCTTGAGAATCAGATTCTTGATGTTCTAGACCAATGCTGTCCAACAGCACATAATATAAGCTATATATGTCATTTTTAATACTATAGTAATACATTCAAAAGTAGCAGATGAAATTAATTTTAATGATCTACTTTAACTCAATATTTCAAAATACTATTTCAATATATGAACAATATAAAAATTATTAATGAGCTAGTTTGATTTTTTTTATCCTAAGTATTTGCAACTCAGTGTATATTTTATATTTCCCTCACATCTCAGTTAGCACTAACTACATCTTAAGTGCCCCAGTGGCTAACGGCTACTGTACTGGAAACCACAGGTCTAGAAAATGCTTCCAGAAAAAAATACAGCAAAGAAAAAGAAGCCCCCTTCCCTCTATAGATAATAAGGTATGAACTGGCAGTGGCCCTTTTATTATCATATACTTCATTATCAATCCTCCATCATCATAGAAAACCTCTTAGCATCGTAGCAAATTTAGCAAAGTACTTTTTAGTGACCTAGTAGCTTCCAGAAACTGAGGTTAGTTGCAAAATGTTGAATAGGACCAGTCATACACACAGGTAGGGAAAAAAGCCTATGCCACAGAAAGGGCACAAGGTTTGTGTGCTCAAAAATATGTTCATCTACCCTGTCATATGCCTGACACACCTTCTATTAAAACACTTTTTGAAAAAGAACAATTTTTTAAAACACATCTACAAAAATGTGCAGACAGAGGACTGAGGCTGCTGGGTTAGGGAAGGTAGGGAATACAAGCATGAATCAAATATGGTCTTGCCTTCCATGTAACTTGTGGTCAGGGTGGGAAGACGGTGGAGAAAGCAGTTGAAGGTCAAGAGTCCGCTATGTGGTGAGGATGAAAATCACCCAACTTCACCCCTCAAACATGACCAAGTTTTCTTCAGAAAACTACGTTAAAATCCCACTGTGTTTCTAAATTACAAGCTCAGGAAATAATCACCCTTTAGTATTTAGCAGTTATGTGATCATGGATTGATTTGTTGAATTTGTTTGAAAAGTAGAGCCAAAAGCTCTTTAGAAATTGAATAGTTTTCATGAGGGAAAAGGAGGGGACAGATGGGAAAGGTGTGGAATTCTTTGTTGTGACGAGATGGGGGGAGCTTCTTGCTGATAGGAGTGGTAACTTGAGGCATTATGTACAAGGTTGCAGTGCCCAGCCACCAGAGAATAGTTCTGAAAGAGAGGAGGGGACGACAGTGAACACGATCAACACAGACATCGTTTACTGCAGAGCTTTGCCCATTCCTGCATGGTTAAATGCTGGTATGAGCCCACAAATTCAATGCACATGTTTACATTGGGGAAGCTGTGAAGGGTAGTAGTTGAGGTTCAAGATTTGGGACTTGGACAACATACCCCCCTGTGACTTTGGGAAGTTATTTAACCTCTCTGTGCTCTAATTTTTGCATAAGTGGAAAAAAAAAGGTCCATTGATAGGATTTGATGAGATAATGTATATAAAGGGTTTAGAATAATGCCTGGCACATGGGATGTACCCAGTAAATGCCAGTAATTATTATTAGTTTGACATCATTATGTCAAACATAATTATTAGCTATGGTGCTCCCCTAATTTGTTCCTGAAGTTTCACAAGACTGTTGACTCTGTATCAAGCAATCTTGAGAGAAAGTTGGCAAGTTCTAATGCTTTCTTTTCTCCCTCTAAGATGGCAAAAGTGGGGCAAAGAGATAAAAATGACTTGCCCCAGGGCTGGGAGGCTGCTCCTAATATGGGGAGGGAGGCTGTTTAAGGCAGTAGTGATGGATTTCCCCAAAGACAAGGACTTAGTACACTTATAGGCTGGAATTGGAATCCAGGCTGCACTGCTTAATTGACGGTGTCATCTTGGGAAGTTACCTGATTTCTTCGAGCCCTCAGTTGTGCACCTGTCAAACAGATGATAAATATTGCCTAAGGTTGTTAAAACTCAACAGCATGATGCATGAAAAGTGCATGTGGTCCCGGCTCAATGAAATCAGTCTCCCCAATTATTGTTATTACTATTGTCGCTATTATAGCAGATCTTACGCAGCGGTAGGCAGTGCCTGTCCGGAATACTGTGATGTGTTTTGGCTCCACACCATGCCCCAGACCCAGTAGACTCTCAGGAAACGTCTGTGGAATAAACGCACATCATCTGAGGGAGGGAGGGCAGCCGGCTGACCTGGCCTCCGAGCTTAGCCCCAGCCCTTCTTCCAACAGCTAGAGCCTGCAGCAGACTGTGGCCTGGAGCGGCCAGGCACTTCTTAGCGGTGAGCTGAAACCCACCTGGACCCTGAAGCCCCTATTGGCGCTCCTGGACGGAGCTCCGCCTGGACGCGCATCTTAGAGCGCTCTCTCCAAAGCCCTTATTTTTCTGGTTTGCGGTTTATTTACTTAAGCATTTACAGCTCCCTGGAGCAGAGGGGCTGCTCGAAGCAGGGTCAGGACCGAGGTCGCGTTTGTGTTTATCTTCTGCCTTCCAATCTCAGCGCTGGCAAATCACAAGCAGGCTCCTGTATTTGTGCACCAAGAGGCTTGCGTTCTTTTACCTCCTGCGGGGCGAGGAAAGACACACGCAGTTCGGGTTCAGGAAGGTGTTCCCAAGCCACTTGCCTTTTTCCCCCCTTGCGTTGCTCTCAGATTTAGTTTTCTGTGCAAATCCGAACAGGGCGGAGATTAAATAAAGACAACCTCGCTCCTTTAATCCTTGACCGCAAACACTGGCGTTTTTGTGCCCTGGATTTCTGAAATTCTTGGCGCGGGGACCCAACGCGGGGGGAGGGTGGGTAAGAGCTTGTAAAAACTTCTCAAAGCAGAAATCCGAGCTCCTCCCCGCCTCCTGCTCCCAGTGACACCTGAATTCTATGGAAGGGGGGCAGCCAGAAGAGGAGAATCCTCAAGAGTTGGGGGCACATCCCTGGGGGAGCTCTGGGTCGCGAGCTCAGAGCCTGGCCAGCTCTCCCCGCAAAACGGGGTTGGAAGCCCGGACTCCCCGCAGGACGCCCCTCCCCGTCCCGGGGCGCTCCTATTTAGAGCCCAGCCCCGGAGCCCATGGGATTCTGGGACTTGTAGTTCATCCCGGCAGCCCCAGGCGCCGCCGCGACCCCGGACTCGGACTACATTGCCCAGGGAGCTTCCTGGCCTATATAAGGCGCCAGGAGCCGCTTCAAAGTGCAGTAACCATGTGGATGTGCTGCTGAAGCGCTTCCTCAAGCTCGCTGGGGTGGGAGGAGAGGAGGAGGAGGTGGTGGTGGTGGAGAAGGCAGAGGGTGGAGAGAGAGAAAGCGCACGCCGGGAGGAGGTGTGGGTGTTCCGCTTCCATCCTAACGGAACGAGCTCCCTCTTCGTGGACATGGGATTACCCAGCGGCCGCTAACCCTTCTCCTCGCCCTGCTCCCCCAAACCGGCTTGACTCCCCGAGCACCAAGGTAGCGGCTGGGGCCGGGCAGAGGGCGCGGGGAGTTGGTAGTGTCCCCCCGGGCGCAGAAGTTTTGCCTCGCTCTCTGGGAGTTCTTGGTGGATTTGCATGCACTTACATGTATTTGGGGGTTCTTTTACTGAGGGCATTTTGAGGGGGTTCATTTGAGGTTAAAACAATTCTCGACTCCAGCGACTGGCTTTGAGGGCTACCCATTCTGGACTGGAATGGCATTCCCCCAAGTTAGAAACTGTTGCAGCAGCTGCAGGAAATAGTTTTTTTTCGGGGGAGGGGGTTGTGGGGGTGTCCTATGTGAGTCCGCTCAAGGAAACAGTCTTTCTTAAAATGTAGCCCTCTCTCGAGCTGCATGGCTGGGAAAATTAGGCTTGTGTGGGGGCCCCAGTGGGGAGGGCTTAAGAAAACGGAAGAAAACCGGGGGAGCGGTGAGGGACGAAGTGCAGACGAAGCTAGCGCTCGGTGAGGATGCGGGCTTCGGTAGTTGGCCTCCGCTCTGGGAAACTAGTGCTTTGGGATCTGCCAAACACCTCCCTTAGTTTCGCTCCCACCTCTCTGCCTCCCTCGGCACGTTCTCTCGAAGTTTGTGCGCACCGGGTCTCACTTATCAGTTAAATATTGGAAACAAATGAGCGAAGTTACCTGTAATCTTCAACTAAGAGATCCCACCAACCTACTTGTCAAATTTGGTGGTGGTGGTCCTATGTATTCGTGTATGGGGGTGGGATTGTCTTTCCAGGAAAGAGGCTAAAGAAGGTGGAAGTGTGGAATTTTGATAATTTCTGTTACGGACCCATCTTTGACCAGTCTCATATTCACTCTTTCTTTCTCAATACTTAGGAGCTGGCTTCCAAGAAGCAGGACTCGCACCCCTGGCTGGGCGTGTTTTGGCAACAGAGTGCCTGACCTGGGTCAGGTGAGTGGAAGCCTGAGAGCTGTAGTCAGTAATGAGTTTTTGTCCTAAGCCTATTTTAAGTTCTCTCTAAAGAGTCATGGAGATGAGGAGAAGGAAAGAAAAGGAAACTCCATTACTCAGTCTCCAAAATTTGTCATTGCCTTTCGTGAGGGCTTTAGAGAACTGATGAGATCCAGAGGGCTGTCCAGCCTAGCACTTTTGTCCGTGGTTCAGTAATGAAGCAGCCTGAAGGTTTAAGCGAAGAGGGGGGAAAACCTATTAAATGGAGCAGTAAAAGGGGTGCCTATTGGTGACCCGAGAATTGAACTTGCCAGGCAGTGTGCTGATAATTTAAATTCTGAAGGATGCAGTGCATTTCATCTGCCAAGATATGTAAGCAAAAATTATCTGCCTCTCTCTTTCAAAAATAGTCACTTTCTTTTTTTTTCTTACTGTGAATGTGTGTTTAATCAGAGTAGGTTGGATTGCAAGAAATGAAAGTGGTTGCTAGCAAATTGAAGGAATTAGAACTTTAAAAAGGGAAGTTCTTGAAGCCTAAGATAGTAGCATCCAGCCCTTGACTTGAGGCCACCTGAATGTCAAGGAATCTGTTGGATCTGTTGCTGAAGTGCTTGTGGTCGGATGTGAGCTCAGGGCATCATTTATCTGTAAACATAAGCAGCTATTTTTCCCCCAAATGGTCAGACTCCACTTCAAGACAGGGAGGTTTTAACAGGTACACATACATTCCCATTGCTGCAGATTTGGACAGCAAAGGTTTTTTTCTTCTGAAATGGTTGGGAACACGATAAACAACAGGGTAACAGGGGTGGAGGTCTGGGTCTTCATAACTCCTTTAACATTCTAAATATTTAGCTGTTCCCTGGGCTACAATCTTTGGGCTTTTCTAATTAGAAAAGAAAAGTCAGACACTTCATTATAGTGGTATTGTGCTTTTGTTTCCTGTTGATAAGATCCTCAGCAGTGCTGGTGGAGAGGGAAGAGTTTAGATGTGTGAGGTCTACTTCCTTCTTGGAGTTCTGTTGACTCGCATGGCTACGTGGGCACTCTTAAGGATGAGGACTGAGTTCAGTTCCTCTCTTCAGGGTAAGCTGCAGGCAAGGAGACAATGGTCCACAGACTCTTCTGTGACTGGTTGCTGAAAATAATAATACACTTTAAGGACTTATTGTAAGCCAGGTCCAGAACCACGTATCACAGAAACCTCGTGAGTACAGGTGAAGGACCTGAGGTGCAGAGAGCGAAATCACAGGCCCAGTAGCTATCACACAGTGCAAGCAGGTAGAACGCCAGGCTTTGGGACTCTGCTGCATCTCACAAATGCACCTAAGTTGGAGGGATAAGGGGGTAACCAGGAAAAATGGTAAACTTCATTGCTATTGATGAAATAACTGGTTTGTGTCCCACCAACAATGAAGGAACAAAGTTACCTTGATGTAAGAAAAAAACAATGTAGCCATAGAGATAGAAGACTAGGTATTTAAGGAGGCCTTAGGTGTCCTGAGTTCATTTTGAAAAGCTGTGTTCTGAAAGCCTGTGTGAGGAGAGGAAAAGAAACCAAACCAAACCACAAGAAACATCATCTAAATTCACCATGAGATTCATCTCATACCTGATCTTGATCATCTACATCAAGGCATCTGAGCAGGCTCAAAGGATCAGGTGTTTCTCCATCTGAATAATTTGAAAGTTTAAATTGCAGTGAGTCTGAACTGTGAAATGTTGCTGTCTCTTCATATACACTTCAGTTTGCCTTGTGGTGAGTTGTGCAAGAATACTTGTCTTTTTCATTTCTTACTTTCACTTGCGTGTGTGTGTGTGTTGAAAGTACAATCTGCTTTTTGAATTATTCAAACCGGAACAGAATATCCTATCAAGATTGCCTTCTTAACAGGCAGGAAACTTTCTTCACGCTCTAAATCAATTACTCCTGGCCTCCACTTTAAGCCCCTTGGAAGTTGTTTGGTGTTGACAGTGGTATAAACCATTTGAACAAAGTGGTTGCCTTTTGGAGGAATTTGGCATCTTGAGGAAGGAGAGATGGAAGGGTTGCTTAGAGGAGAAATAGGTGAACTCAGGACAGCTCTTTTGCCTTTTATCTCAAAATATTTTCAGCTGAGGAAGACCATGGTCTTAGAGAAAGAAAAGAAACTTCTAGTACGTTGGTATTCAATCAGCTAACTTCCACAGCAAAAAATCAAATGGCTTTTTAGCTCATTTATAATGAGCTCAAGGAAAATCTGGTTTCTTTACAAGGAGCTCTTAAAAAACAAGCCAAAATGAAACAACAAATACCAAATTTGAACAATAGAAAAAAAAAAGCTCAAAAAATTAAAATTAGACCTGGAGTTGGATTTTAGGTCAAGCTGTCCTTCGTTACATCTAATTAAGGAGTCTCTACAAGGCCATTGCCCCATCTTATTTGCTGTTGGTTTGATCTTTTAAAATGAAACACATTGCTTTCACAGGCTCTTGAGCAACTGGAAGTACACACAGTTCTTTAGTTCACTGAGGCTGTTTTAAGTTTTTGCCCTGCTCTTTTGATGAAATCAATTAGGGCTTGAAGTCAGTGACACGAATGACATAATTTCCATGATTTCTAACAATTGTCATAATGTTTGTGGTTCTGAGGTTAATGCTCGTGAGGAGGAGCTGAAACCATCACCCACCGAGCTGTTCTTCACATTGAACTATGTCCAGGTTCTTTCCTAAACTGGACATAATTTAAGGCGTTTGATGTGATAAATCTGTTCAAGCAATTCTAATGCCTGTTGAAGCTTTTGTAGTCGAGATACTTTTTTCCTTCGTTCAACAAATTTCTTGAGTACCTGCTATGTGCCTGGGTGTGCTCAAGGTGCTGGGGATACAGCAATGAAAGTGACTCACAAGAGGCTTACATCCTAGTTGGGGGAAGGCAGCCAATGTAATAAGCAGGTATCCTAGTATGACAGGTAGTAAATCTTACGGAGAAAAATAAAGCCGAATAGGGAGGCAACCATGTTGGTGAGGAAGTGGAGGAATTGGGGCCCTCGTGCACTGTTGGTAGGAATGTAAAATGGTGCAGCTGCTGTGGAAGACAGCATGGCAGTTCCTCAAAAAATAAACATCAGATTATCAGATGACCCAATTCCCCTTCTAGATATGTACCCAAAGGAATTGAAAGCAGGGACTCAAACATATTTGTACACCCATGTTCACTGCATCATTATTCACAATAGCCAAAAAGATGGAAACAACCCAAATGTCCATTTACAGACAAATAAACTGTGGTATGTCTATACAATGGAATATTATTTGGCCATAAAAAGGAATGAAATTCTCGTACATGCTACAACATAGATGAACCTGAAAACTTTCTGCTAAGTGAAATAAACCAGACATAAAAGAACAATTAGTGTATGATTCCACTGACAGGAAGTCCCTGGAGCAATCAGATTGAAAGACAGAAGGCAGAAGAGTGGATGTGCCGGGGACAGGAGTTTGTTTACTGGGTACAGAGTTTCATTTTGGGAAGATGAACAAGTTCTAGAGATGGATGGTAATGATGGTTGCACAACAATGTGAATGTACTTAATACCTCTGAATCATACACTTAAAAATGGTTAAAATGGTCAATTTTATGTTATATATGTATATTTCATCACAATAAAAAGAAAAAAGTAACAATAGGGTAAAGGGGATAAAGGACTTCTGTGGTGGGGATCAGGACTCATGGAAGGGCTCTTCATGTGCTGGTGTTTGAGCACAGATCTGAAGGAAGTAAGCAGGTTAGCCATGTAGGTATCTAGGGAAAAGCACACTCCAAAGGGCCAGAGCAGCAAGTGCAGAGGCCCTGAGATGGGAGCAGGTGGGGCCTGTTACAGGAAGGGCAGGGAGGCCAGCGTGGCTGCAGCTGAGGGAGACTGCTAGGCATTCAGATGGAAGAGGGAATCAGGGTTAAATCGTGCAGGGGCCAGGTGTTTGCAAGTTAGCAGTGATTTGGTTCCCCGAGGATTTTCAAACACAAATCTCAGTGGTTCTCAACATCACTGAACCACCCTGTCCTTTCCAAAGAGGCTCTAGTGAGTCTGGTAAGATCATATACCAGGTTGGAACTTGATGGAGGGTAAAGCCCACATTTCTAGATTGTCTGGTAAATCACCTGATTTACCTGGGATTCTATTTCACTTCAGCAGGAAAGTCATCTTTGATAAAGGAAGTGAACATACAGTTGATCTGAGTAACAAATTCTAATAACCTAATGATATTCCTGGGGTTTTACCTTTAACACAAAACTTTTATGCCCTGGGGCTACCCTACTGTCTATCCAGTCTTGTTTTAAGGAATTACACAAAGAGGATTCATGCTTTGCAGTCTAGCATGATCCCTGGGGAATGTCAAGTTCCACATAACTGCTTTTCCCTGGTGAGTGAGGTGGAGCCCTCCATGTGTACAAACTTGTACACATGTGTAACATGTGTACCAGACATATATTTTGTTATGTATTGCCTAAGATACGCAGATTCAATTGTACAACAGTAGGAAATAGAAGCAACAGAACAAAACCAGTCACTCCCAATCCCATTATCCAAGTTTAGGGTTTCAGACTTTGCCTCTAACTATAGACAAAAATTATGTGCATTTTGAATTTCATTAAAAGGGACTCATGCCTCCTGTTTGGTACCCTGCCTTTTGCAGTATATTTTGTGGATATCTTTTCTTGTTAATAAACAGGCATCCGAGTCTTCATTTTTCCAAAAGTGGCTCTACCTTTGATGGAATTCCATTTGAATGAAGACATGTATGGAATCACTAGGGTTAAAAAAAAAGTATATCTTTCAGGTTTCACCAGCCTCATAAAGTCCAGGCTTTCTCATTCAGTATGTACTTTTTTTTTTTTTATTTTAAAGGAGATACTGGGAATTGAACCCCAAACCTCATGCATGCTAGGCATGCACTCTACCACTGAGCTATTACCTTCCCCCATATCATTTTTTAAGAAAACTAAATGGAAGGTAAAACCCTATTTAACTGTTAGCTATCTTATTACAGGGATAAAGCCTAGTAATCATTCATTTAAATAAAGGATTTCTCATTTGTTCTGCAAAGTAATGTAATCCTGTGAGGAGTTAGGGCTGGGCAGTTTCTTGTTTGTGCTTAAAAGGAAAACTTTACTATAGAAAATGTGAAACACATGTATTAGTAGAGATGTTAGTATAATGACCCCTCTTGACTCCTCACCCACCCTCTATGGTTATCAGTTCTATCAGTTCATGACCAGTCTGGTTCCATCTAAATTCACGTATACTCTCCCCTCTCTTCTTGGATGACTTTGAAACAAATTCCAGACATACCAGTTCTTCTATATTTTAGTATGTCATTTCTGGTATTGGGGTTCTTTTAAAAAAAAAAATCACAATACTATTACCCATTTTAAGAAAAAAAAAACCCAATTTTTTAAATTGAGTTTGTGTTCTCACTTTCTTGATTGAAATACATTTATTTAAAGATACATAAAATAATAACATACATACGAATACTTTAACAGTTTGTTTAAGTTAGGAACCAAATAAGGTTGATACATTGCAGGTTGTTGATGTGATTTTAATGTCTGTATTTCCTTTACATCTCTTTTTTTCCCCATATATTTTTTGGTTATTATTAAAGAAACTGGGTGACATTTTCCTACAGTTTGGATCTTGCTGACCGCATCGGTGTGGTGTAGTCAAACACGTTCCTCTGTCCTTCTGACCTCTTTATTTACCATAATTTAGTAGTCAGATGTAGAGGCTTGATCAGAGTCAAATGTATTCTTTCTTTTTTCTTTTTCTTTTTTTTTTTTCTTCTCTTTTTTCTCTTCTTCCTTTTCCTTTTCTTTTCTTCTTTCTCTTTCTTTCAGGTCTGTTTTGTAAGCATCAGTCGGGAGTGTGTGATATGTGTGGACGTATCTTCTTGTGATTAGCATCCATTGATGCTCATTGCCTCAATCCATTAGTTCAGTCGGATTTGTAAAACTCCTAACTATGTTTTTTCTTCATTTATTAGCTGCAATATTTTATGAAATGAAATTTCCCCCACTTAATTTTTGGTTCCCTGGGGTAGAGTTCATAAAGAAGAAGGGGAAAAAAAAAAAAAAAAGACAGAATCAGTACTTGAATCTCTCTGTGTTTTACCAGTTTTCAAAAATAATGAGTTGATTCCTTAGCGGGAATGAGTTGATCCTTGGCGGTAGTTCTCAACCCCAGGACATTGGACAACCTCTGGGGACATTTTTGGTTGTCATAACTGGGGAGAGGGTGCTACTGGCAAGGGATGCTGCGAAACAGCTTTCAGTACATTGCATCTCCCACCACAACACAGCATGATCTAGTCCAAAGTACCAGCAGTGCCACTGTTAAGAAACCCTGTGCCAAGATGACCATTGGGTATATATATTTTTTGTTAGTATCATTATGAACTCATGGATTTAAACATATTTTATATGTCACATTTTGTGTAGTTGTCCTTATTGATGTTCAAATTGTCCCTCTCTGCTTGGTGAGTGAGAGGCTACCCAGGTTGATGGGAAAAGGCACAACCCCAGTGGTCTTTGATTTCCTGTTCCTTGTGTGACAGGATGTTCCAGACTCATCTTTTATATTTCTTGTCGCAGACCCGAAATCAGTGTTTTCTCCAAGAAACCCGAGTTCTTTTGAATGGGAAATGATATGTAGAGACCTCCACTCAGGGCCAGATAGGTCCTCTTCTCATTCTTATTATACAGGTCAGAAAAGAGATTAAAATGAAGAAGACTTATCACCTGAACATTTTTAGTGAAAGCTTTTCCAAAGTGCAATCGATACATCTTCGCCTTTTAAAAAAGAGTTCTTATATATATATATATATATATATCTGAATCCCTCTGCTGTACACTTGAAACATTGTAAGTCAACTGTACTTCAGTTAAAAAGATAAAACTTTTAAAAAGTTCTGAACACACTCTTACCTTTCCCAGTTGGTCTCAGTTTTAGCTTTTGTGCCCTGGGGCTGAGATGCAGTCGTGCTCCCCAGACAAGCAGGAATGTTATCCATGTTTTTCGAACTGTGTGGCAGGCCATTAAGAGTTTGTGAAATCAGTTTCGTGGGTCTTGATAGATAATTTTTTGATGAAGTAGACTAGAATAGAAAACATCAAAGTGTATCGCCTGGATACACTTAAAAGAACTGGGTGTGTGGCAACCAGTTTTCTCTGTCTGTCACACACACAGTGAACGATGGGTTGTGAGCTCAGTGTGTCTCTTACTGTGGGTTGCAGCCAACAGTTTGAGCAACATTGCCCTGCATCTTTTCTACTCCATTTGTGGTCACCAGACCAACATCTTTGGCTTCAACAGAGAGCCTGTTAGAAATGCGGAGTCTCAGGCCCCACCCCAGACCCACTGAATCTGAAACTGCACTTTTAGCAAGATCCCATGAGAAAGTGCCAGAAGATCTGTGCTGGAGGGTGCTTGCCCCTCGGCTTTTTCAGAACCTGCTTTTATGGTTACTTCGTTTTTTGTGACTAGCTCTCACCTGTTCAGACTGCCTTTTGTATTTTCCCCAGCAGCCTTCTCTGGTCCAGGTAAGAGGGAAGGTAGTCTCAGTCACCAGCCTAAGGTGAGAGGGTATTAAGTCTGGCAGGATTCTTTCCGATAAAAATGCAATCTTTCATGCTTACATTTGCGGATTTTTTTTTTTAATTGGCTGTTCAGATAGAGGTGGAAAGAGACCCAAAGCTTCATGTAAAACCTACTTAGGATCATGAAGCCACCGATAGAAACAAAGCTGCATTTTAACCTCTTGTTATTGGACACTTTGAGAAACTTAGTTTTACAATGTTTTAGGGCCCATCGAATCAGCAGAACTTCTGGACTGCTTGGCACAGTGTTGCTCATCAGAAAAAGATATACCTAAGAAAAAAATGTCACTGGCCTCAAAGTTCCTTGGCATTTATTTGCATTTGAGGAGGAGCTTTGTCTAGGAAGTGATTTTGTTTTGCAAAAATGCCTTAAAAAGCATTCCCCCTGCCCCCACCCTGCACACATATTTCTGAACAGGAAAAGCTGAGAGGACACCCAGAGTTGGGTACATTCACTTATTTGCCTGCTGTGTGTGATCACGTTCTGTCTCTGTGCCTTTGACCGTGTCCTTTCTGCCTCCCATCCCTGTCCCCATCGCTCTGTATTCACTTTGCCAAATCCTTCCATTCCCAGCCCGTTTGTCCTCTTCTGGGAAACCTTTGCTGATACTTCAGAATCTTTGTCATTTGAAATGCCTTGGTGCTTTATGTCTATGGGCCTTTTTGATTTTTTCACCCTCAAGAGTACCTGACACATAGTAACTGCTCACAAATACTTGTGAATGACGTTATTTATCCACATTTCCTCTCCCTTTGAAGGCTGTAGGCTGCTTCTTAGAAGAATCTAATTTTTTGTACCCCTCTCCTGAGTGCATATTTCCTGAGCTGGCTTATTGCTTTGAAAAACCCTCTTTGCTAGGGAGGGCAAAGTGAGGCCTGGGTAGAAACTCACTAAGCAGTTCCTTTCAGTGGCTTTTGAGATGTGGCTCAGAATGGCTCTCTGGAGGACATTAGGCTTGGGAAGTTGGTGATCGTCACTAAAAGGCAGTGCAGGTGGGAGTCAGGTAGTGCAAAGAGTTGCTCTTGGGTTGAAATGGTATTCCCCTGCTGAACCGCAGGATGGGGACTCCTGAGGACTGGGTGTTGGCTGCCTGCTCGGTACAGTCAAAACATGCAACATCTGTGCGTCTGTTTCCTCTTCTGTAGAATAGGTATAAAAATACCTGCTCTGGGGCATTGCTGCCGAGTTGTAGAACAGTAAATGCTTGCAAAAGATCTTCTCGATCAAAACCAAACCAAACCTATGTCCTAGAACTGTGGTTCTCAACCAGTGGGGTGATTTTGTCCCCCGGGGACACTAGGCAATGTCTGGAGGTGTTTCTATGTTGTCACAGCTGAATGGTGAGAAGGTGCTAATGGCATCCAGTGGGGAGGGCCAGGGACCCTGCTAAATACCCTATAATGCATTGGACAGGTTCCCCCAACAAAGAATTTTCTGCCCCCTAATGACAGTAGCCATGAGGCTGAGAAACTCTGTCCTAGGGTGTTTCTTCCAGACTTAGTGAGACTTTTCTCTCTCTCTCTGAGGATATTAACCTAGCTTTTTTTCCCCTTGCCGTGGTTCAGGCTGTGGGCAGAGGCATATCTTCTCAGACTGGGGCTGACTTTAACTTTTTAACAAAATAAACACCCTCCCCATCCACCCAAGCACTGGCCTTGGTTCCTGGAGCCCTGTGGTCTGCAGGCTTTGGCCACTAACTGCCTGTGTGACCTCTAAGAAATCACTCAGGGTGTTTGTTTCCACTTATAAAATGAGGAATTTAGGCTAAATGATCTCTTGTCACCAAACAAGAAGTTTTCTGACTGCTATCTTGAGCTTTGGATTGGCTTCTCTTATGTTGGTCTTGAGGAATAGGAGACATGGGAGCATATGTCAGTCTTGGCATCTTCTCTGAGAAATAACTCTGTAAATAAGGTACCTGTTTCAGGAGTAGCTTATTTAGCGGACATGTTTGTGAAAAGGCACGTAGGTTTATCTTTGTGTGTGAGATGTCCAGATGCGTGATGTTTAAACTGGAGGATTGCTCCAAACTTCAGATTCACAGCTGTGATTTCTGAGGTCATCATAGAGGGGGCCCTGCTTAAAGCTGAAACTTCTGAGTTGGTAACTTCCTTTGGGACTGGCTGAAAACGAAAGCAGAATATGATTTTCTATGCTCCAGAGAGAAGTGTTTTTTTTTGTGCAATAGAATAAATGATCTCTCAATGGGGACACAATGCGTTTCTGAGGATGATCTGATTAGCCGCTAACGGGATGAGTAGGCCAGGAGCAGGCTGCACGGAAGCGTGGAGGGTGGGGTGTGGGGTGGTGTCCAGCTGGGTGTCCGGCTCAGAAATGCCGTGCTGCCCATCCTCGGTTCACAGTAAAGATCATATCGTCAAGACTCTTGGCTCAAAGGAAGTTCCAGAATTAACCGTGAGAGTCTCCCGGAGCAGAAGCTGAGCCGGTTGTAAAGAGAACCTTTCTCCCTCTCTGGGAAGAGTCAACCGTGGATGTGATGGGCCTCCCCTCCCCCAAATTTGCAGCCATATTACCATATATGTGCCTGGGCCAGGGCATCTTAAGGAGGCTTGTGCTCCTCTGCAAGGAGTGTCCTTGGCCTCCCGCCAGGAGATTGATCACACACCCGGCAACTCTTCCTTTTTCTGGGCCTACTCCTGTTTTCCCTCCGAAAGGCATCGTGGTTTGCCTGACTTTGCCCCCCGGGGGCTGCTTGACCTGTGAGTGAAGTGGTGCCTTTGCATGTCGGCGGTGGCTGTGGCCCCCCAGGCCTGACCCACGTTTCAGAGAGGCCGGCTGCCTGTGGCCTTGTGGCTCTCCAGGCGCTTTTAAGTCTTTCTGCTTGAGCCCTTCTCTTTGCTGCCTTACTTTAAAGGAAGCTTTCTGATTTTCTTTTTAAAGAGTCATTTTTAAAGCGAGCAGCAATAAAACCAGCACTAAAAGACTTTGGCAAAGGCCCTTTGTTTTTGTGTGTGTGTGTGTGGTTTTTTTGGCTGTGGATGTGCCAAGAAAGCAGGAAAGGCTGATGGATTCCCATTGGCTACAGTTTTCAGCAGAAGAATAACTTTCCAAATGCATGGTGCTTTGGGGCCAAGTGGCAAACCTTGGTGGCTCTGTAGGTGTGATGTGGTCATCCGTTCCTCACCCGGTGGTGGTGGTTTGGGTCCCACTAGGAATAGTGGGGAGCACGTTCTGCTGGAGCTGGTTGTTGGCATGTTCAGGTAAATAAATACATGTCACAATGTGTCCCTTGTCTACATTCATTTGGACCTGCTGGTAGATAGGCTGATCTTCAGCTGATCATCAGAACCAAAAGTTTAATATGAGTGGTTTATGAGAGTAGAAAATAGAGCAGCTCACAAGGTAGAGTAATGGCAAATGGGAATGTTTCCTATATTTTGCTTCTTATGTGCTAAGTCCGTTTTTCCCTTTTTCTCGTTTAATCCTTAACACAACTTTATGAGGTAAGCCCTCATGGTCCCCATTCTGCAGATGAGGAGATCGAGGCCCGAAAGTGTGGATAACTTGGTCAAGGTTACAGACCTCCTGTCATAGTTAGAACAAAGGCATACATTTCACCCTTGCGCCTTTCCGCTGGCGCTGGCATCTCTCTTCTCTGGCCTTCCCCTGCCCTTTTCCTCCTTTCCCCGTTCATGCTCCCGACTTTGTGGCCGGCGTTCTGTTTCTCAAACTTGCCAAGATCTTTCCTGCTGTAGGGTCTTTGTACTAGCTGTTTGCTCTGCCTGAAATGCTCTTCTGCCTGATTTTTTTGCATTACTGCCTCTGTCTTGACTTTCAGGTGTTACTTACATGCCTCAGCTTGTCCTCTCTGACCAGCCAAAATTCATTTGTCACTCAATTGTATCAGGTACAATTGGGTGACAGTTTTAATTCTCTGAATAGTACCTATCACTTTCTGACTTGTCTTGATTCATTCATCTTGTTTTAAAATTTCTTTTTGGGGTTTTTTTTTTTTTGAGGGGGGAAGGTAATTAGGTTTCTTTATGTATTTTTTAATTAATTTTTAATTTTATTTTTTAGTGGAGGTACTGGGGATTGAACCCGGGACCTTGTGCATACTAAGCATGCACTCTACCACTGAGCTATACCCTCCCCCTTGATTCATCTTGTTGTTTGTTTATTGTCTGTCTTCACTAGAATATGTATATCATGAGAGCAGGGACCTTGTCTGTCTTCTTTGACCTACATCCCTCTCCACCCCTGCCCACTGCCCTGTGCCTGGAGTAGGGGTAGTGTATAATAGGGACGCCATAAATGTGTTGAATAAAAAGGATTTTGGTTTCAAATCAAGGGGTCCTCTCTAAAGCTCTGGCTATTCAGTTGTATGTTTTGCATTTTAATCCTGTTCCATCTAATTTTTCATATATATATGTATGAGTCCTAAGCACACAGTCAGCCAGTGTCAGAGCAGATCTTAAAGAAAATTTACAGCTGCATTTTTTTCAAACTTCTGGATCTCAGGAGCTCTTTATGTGCTTAAAAATTATTGAGGGCGCCAAGGAACTTCTGTTGGTAGGAGTTATACCAATCTGTATTTATGTTATTCAAAATTAACAGAGAAAATATAAAAAATAAACCTATTGCACATTAACACAGTAGTATATTGTTTTATGGACATTAACTATATTTTCCAGAACAAAAAAAGTTTATGGGAAGAGTGGCACTGTTTTACACTTTTTCAAAGATTGATTTGCGATCTGGCTTCATGGAAGATGACTAGAGTCCTGTATCTGCCTCTGCCTCCAGTTTTTTATGACATATGTCTTGCAGCCATTGGAAAACTCCACTGTACTTGTGTGAGAGGTTGAGTGAAAAGGCAAATGACACCTTGATGTTCTTATGAAAATAGTTGTGACTTTGAAGATCCCCTGAAACGGTCTTGGAAGTCCCCCAGGGATCCCCCAGGCAGCTTTAAGAGCCCGTGGCTTATAGGATAGATAGGTAATATGCCAGCTTGAGTGGTGGCATGGAACATTCGAGAGAGGGAGAGACTGAAGGCTTAAGTGGCAGGATGTGATTGAATGTCCCTAAGTCTGGATGGCTATTGTGTCAGAAGTTTCTGTTCAGAAATATTTGCATGGGAATGCATTTAAGCTGCTTTTGCAGAACAAAATTGCTTCCCAGCTAAGGCTCCTCCTGCATTGCAAAGGAACACTGAGAACCTGGAAGTCAGTGGTGCTTGTGTTCATCTCTTTCAGATAAGCAGGATTACACCAAGCAGGCCAGAAGTTCTGCAGTGGGAAGGGTCACTGAAAAAAAGTGATAAAGCACAGGTTTTTCTCCACATCTGAGAACAGTGACTCGAAATGCGACTTCCTTAATGGCTGTCAGTCTATCGCTCTTTGCTTGGTGGTTTTTGCAGCTTTTGGCCTCAGATAAAGTTGTGTCCTATAATAAAAATTAGATTGTCTTGAAGCTTTCTTGCCCTCAGTTTCTGTTAACTGGTGTTAGAAGCATCAAGGTAGAAACTGTTAAAACTAGATAAGATATTCCATGCTAACCAACTTACCTGTTTAGAATGGGTAAATGATTACAAATCCAGACCTCTGGGGAGTATTTTGTGTGTGTCTTGTCAAAGTTAAGGTCATCGGGTGGTGAAACACCTGGGGAACTTGGTCATGAGAAAATGGATGATGTGCGCGTGACAGGGACCTTCAGTGCCTGACAACAGGGCTTGGAAGGGCCTAATTTAAGGGCAGTATCAATGGGTATTTTTCCCCCCTGGTTAATGAAAGTCAAACTATTCAGCCCCAAGGGCCACGTGGCCTCATCTGTATTAAATACAAGAGGCTTGCTGCTACATGTTAATAAAAATGTGTGAGTCTGTGGTTTTGGGGTCTATTAACTGGCATGAAGTAATGCTTCTGGTTTCCTTCCTTGTCTGTCCACCCTTGAGGATTAAGTGATACCTTAGTTAACTTCTTGGTTAATGAGAGTGTTCTAATTTAGTCTGATTTCAGGAGTTGCTAACTTTTAAATTCTGAATTGTGTGTAGGTGAAAGTTGAGGGTTTTTTTTTTTCCAAAAAAATGAATATAATGCAATTAGTTAAGTGTGTGCAGAGGAATTGCCACAAAGCTTTTAGCCAAAAAAAAAAAAAAAGAAAGAAAAAAGAAAAAAGTTTGAGCTGCTTAAAATGAAATGAACATACTTTTTTTCGATGAGGCTTTGCTTTAGCCTGTCTTAACACCAAAGTGGCAGAGGTTCTAAATGTTGAATTATCATTCCTTTGAAGAGGCTTCCATCCCCCATCCCCGCCATCCAGCAGGGGCCTGGTTTGATGTTGGACGAAGGCGGAGTGGAGTTGAGGTCCGGCTGTCTGGGATGTTGTGACTTTGGGGGCTGAAAAGGAGTACCTTGGATGACCTCTCTGGGTGTCAGCCACCTCATAGGCCTGCAGAGGATTTAAACATTGCCGGGACCTTTGCTTATTTGGATGTGTTTCCAGCAGTGCTGACAAATTAAGAAGAGTCTCACGTGGAAGAGTCCCAAGTTATGGGCAGAAGTGCGTGAAGACTCTGAAGGAAGAAAAGTGAACGTTCCCCTTTCAGTCTCATTTGAAAATAAAAAAGTGAGCGCTTAGTGCGGGCCAAGTGTTGTGCCCAGCACGTTGTGTGGATTATTTGGTTTGCCCCTCGTGAGGCCCCTGGGAGGCAGGAACGTGCCTCCTTTCTTTTTTTATACGGGTGAGGGAGCTGAAGTGCAGAAGGTACATAAGTTGCTTAGGAACACACAGCGTGTAATTGGTGAAGCTGGGGTTTGAACCCAGGTGTTGTCTGTCTCCAGCCTCCTGGGACATACTGAGGGGTAGTCAGTGGGAGACGGGCACTTCTTTGCAGGGACAGAAGTTAGACGTTTTGTTTCTGGCTCCCGAATTTCTCATAGAAATCTACTGAGAAGGGCTCGCCGGCCTCTATTCTCTATTCTTGATCCAACAGTGTAAACTTGGCTTTAATTATTTTTAGGAGGACAGTCGCCTAAAAACAGTTTGAATTCTTTTAGGCAGCAGATAAGTTGACATTGTAGTTCGTTGAACACAAATTTGACTGGTTGCCACGTCCCAGGCACTGTGCTAGGGACTGGGGTGGAACAGAGAGAAGGAGGAGTCTGCTGTCCTAGCCCTCGTGGACTCACAGTCTAATGGGGACACAAACAAGTGAATAAGCAATTTTAGGACAGTGGAAGTGGGCCCAGAGAGGGTCATTGGGTGCTATATAGAGAAGTATGTTGGCAACATATCACCCAGATGTGGGGAGCAAGAGAGGGCTTCTCAGAGGCAGTGACATCAAACTGGGACTGTAAAGGTGCCTGGGAGTTAGCCAGAGGTGGTGGTGGTGGGGTGGATCTGGCAGGCAGAGGGAGGGGTATCAGGCAGCAGGGACAGCATTGCAAAGGCCCTGGGGGACAGAGAGGCATACAGCATGTTGGGGGATGGATCTGGGAAAGGTTTGTCATGACCAGAGTATAGAAAGCAGTGGAGAGAGTACAGAGAGATGAGGAGGGAGAGATAGGCAGGGACCAGATTGTGGAGAGCCCCAAAGAGTCTTGGGAAGGTTTTAAGCAGAAGAATGACGTGGTCTGATTTATGTTTTTATAAGATTGTTCTTGCTGTACGTGTAGAAAAGATTGAGATAGGAAGACAGACTCAGAGGAACAGGAAGGCTTTATGGAGCCCAGCTGAGAAATGGTGTTGCCTGAGATTTGGGTAGGGGTAAGAGGAGTTTAAAAGAATTGGAGGATTCAAGAAATATATTACATAAGCTTAAAATCAGTAAGATTTGATGCTCAATTGAACTTCATTCGTGTATTTGACAAATATTTACTAAGCATCTACCATGTGGTAGGCATTGGTGTTGGGAATGCAATGGTATGCAAAACAGATCACAAAACAGACCTGGGCTTTAACTAGAGCAAAGAATGGGATAGGAATGAGTGTGTTCTAGGCCCAAGAGAACAGCGTGGGCAAAGGCC
Organism: Camelus ferus; assembly: GCF_009834535.1. Taxonomy (NCBI): domain Eukaryota; kingdom Metazoa; phylum Chordata; class Mammalia; order Artiodactyla; family Camelidae; genus Camelus; species Camelus ferus. The sequence goes on along the minus strand of NC_045712.1, from coordinate 1,927,341 downwards.
CTGTGGCAGGGATAAGAAGAGAGGGAAGACTGGAGATGCCACTGGGCTTTGTGGAGGTAGATGAAGTGGGTATAGAGGAGGAGAAGCAGATTGACGGACAGGTGAGTTCTTCTTCATGCATTCAGATGCCGTGGGCATCCAGGAGCTGAACCTAGTAGCTGTGGGGCATGAGATACAGATTTGGGACTCCTCGTCACATGGAAGACACTGGAGCCAGCAGAGTGGACGAGATGACCAGGCAGGTGCATCAGAGGCAAGAAGCAACACAGATTCTGAAACCACAGATTAGGGGGACCACTATCCCTGGTTTCTGTTCTCTGAGAAGATCTCTGAATTTGCGTGTTTTTATTCTCACCTTTCGAACAAACAGAATCCAACATCCCCTTTCTTTCCATGTTGCTCGGGGAGCAGTTTCAGGGATGGAGAACTGAAGTTTGGCCAGCGGGCGGTTGAGGCTCAGTAAAGCCACTGTAGCTCCACCTACGTGAAGACCTCACAGAGGCAGGAATCCACGTTTCTCTGCCCCCGTCGAGCCACCTTGGAAGAATCCTGTTTTAGGAGGTGCATGGACTGGTTAGAGCGGTGGCAGAGGTAGAGGTGGTCTAGAAATAGCTTTTGTAGATTGCAGCCATACTTCCTATCAGGTGCTTTGCTGGGTGATTTATAAACACAGTCTCACTGAGTGAAACTCATGGCTACCTGCTGAGGGAGGTGCTCTGATTATCCCCCTTTTATCGACGTGAAAAGCAAGGTTTAGGGAGTTAGGGATCTGGCCTGAAGTCCTACAGCGATGGGGTGGCAGAGCTGGGTGTGGAACCCTGGGGCTTGGGGCAAGGCAGTGTCAGGAACTGGGGAGGCTGGTGGTACTTTGCAACCAGAAGCCGAGTCTTAAGGAGAAATCAGATAGAGAGCGTTTACGTCTTCAGAGGTCTTAGAGCATCAGAGGTCAGATCAGCAGCCAAAGTTCTCGGAGGCAGCTTTCCCTGTGTCGGGGAGGGGCAGGGACATGGGTGTTTTCTGACCATGCTTTTGGAACCTGGGACAAGCCCCGTTGCCAGGTGTTCAAGCAGAAGCCAAGATCATCCATAGGAGACATGGTAGGGATGGCGTCGGGGGTAGGGGGAGGAAGATTCTATTATTGGGCGAGACATGGAATTACAGGCTATACAGGTTCCTCCCGACCTTTATTCTGTGATTCTGTGTATTTGGAAAGGCCAGAATGCTTTGTGGTTGGGAGTTGAGTATAATTCCACATTGTTGAGCTTTTTCTCAAGGGGTAATTTAAGATAATTATCTTCCCTAAAGTAAAATGTCTCGTCATGGGTCATACAGGAGTTCATGTGTTAGGATACACAGCAGATTTTTTATGCAGGGGATCTTTTGCTTTACTGGGTTTAAATTTTTTAAAATGCATTACTTTTTCCAGTTTTATTGAGATGCTTGACATAGAACATTGTATAAGTTTAAGGTGCATAATGTAATGATTTAATATATGTATATATTGCAAAACGATCACCACAGTAAGTTTTGTTAACATCCGTCACCACACACAGTGGTGTGATGAGAACTTGTTAAGATTCACTCTCTTCGCAGCTTTCAAATATACCGTACAGAGTATGATTAATTACAGTTGTCATTTTGGACCTTACACCCCCAGAATTTATCGTATAATGAACAGGGAACATTTAATATAAAGAATTGTTTTGATTTTTTAAATTGAGGTATAGTTGATTTACAGTATTAGTTAAGCTTCAGTTGTACAACATAGTGATTCACAATTTTTAAAGAATTTTGAAGTCCTAGAACCATCCAAAATTCTTCATCTCTTTCAAAAAAAAAAAATGATAAAAAAAAAATAGCAAGCATTGCACAGTAGGGATGTGCCAGCCCCTGTACCAGGCAGCTTTCATGCACTGTTGCAGCTATTCCTCAACCCCTTTAAGTATTACCCCCATTTTACAGATGAGGAAAGGAAAGCAGAGGTTTAAGTGGGCTGGATGGCAGGGCTGAGCTGACAATAATAGCTAGCAGAGAGAGAGAAGGTTGGTGCGCGAGCTGACCACCTGGGCTTGTTCTCATAAATGTCGGGTGACCAACTCAGAGTATGTTAGCAGAGAGCCCTAGGTGTCTGGACAGTGTTTGATGGACTGGGGCCATGCAGCTCAGTGGCAGGTTGGCACCGGCTGTTTTTCCCTTGAGTCGTCCCAGCTAGTGTGTGTGACACAGGAGCCCTGGGGGCAGCTGCAAGGGCACAAATGGTCCAGGATCAGATCAAGAGGCAGGGTCCCCAACCCTGCATCTGAACAACAGGAAGTCTTCCAGAAGGTTGCTCCTGGGCGCATCCCTCATAGGCTGACTTTCCACCGCCTCCCCTCCAGGCCCCAGAGGCATGTTCTGTTGACTCTCCGGACCTTTGTTTTTCCTTCCAGGACCCCACTGATGACTGTACCAAAATCTCTCCTTCCTCTCCCCTCCTCCCATCTTGCCTGCCACCCTCTTCCCCATCCGTCTCTTCCTCCACTTAACTATTGGTAGGCGAGGGGGAACCTCCAAAGGTTTCCAGCCAGACCAGAGAGGCTTCTGCCTGGCCCTTGGTTAAGGTACTTATTGTTTGAGACCTTGGAGAAGAGTCTGTCCCCGCCCCCTTTTTTTGTTTGTTTGTTTTTAAATTAGGCCCCCTGGCAAGTTCTCATTTGAGGATCGTTGACAGTGGTGGATATATAGGTCTTTGTTTGCAGAGGGAAATGTAAAATATGCCTAGCGTTTACTTGTTCAACTGTCTTCTGAATAAGCATGTTGGTTGGGAAGAAGATACTTAAAATTTTTTTCTCCTAACTTACCAAAGTTAGTTTTTCTCCTTTGTGGCCATGGTGGAAAAATTAGGAGATACCAAAGTAGAAAAATTAGCAAGTAGAGTTGTGCATAAAAAAGCAAATTAGTTTTCCATAATCTTGTCACCTAGAGAATAAGAATGGTTAACATTTTAGTCCACATTCCAGGAGTCACCATTGATGAAAAGTTCTGTTTACCAGCCATGTAGACCAGGGTTGTAACCCCGGGCCTTCCTGCTTGCTACCTATATATGACTTGGGCATCGGAACCTCTGTTTGTCAACCATAAAATGGGAACAATGGTAGAGCTTGCCTCACGCTGTGATCGTGAGGATACAGTAAGGGAACATTTATAAAGCCCTCAGCATGCTCGATGGTGGGCATGAAAATGCTTGCCAGACGTCAGCCATTATTATCAGAAATGGTCATAATGCAGAGCCTCGCTGCGTAGGCATGGTGTCCAGATGTCTGCTGGCAATTATTAATGACAGGCAACACTGAATGTGTCATAGTTTGTCATTCCAGAACGCTGAATTGTGTCCACCTCTTCCCTTGAAGGGCCTGAAGACTTATAGTAAGGTAACCAGATAGTGAGGCAAGTTCAGAGAACAGCGGTCGTGCTATTTCCTGGCCCGGTCTTCACTGGGGCCAAATACTCACATTCAAAGGGCAAGCCCGGAAGGGGAGAGTCCGTCACAGTACACAAGGCCCCTTGCCCTCCTGCCCCAGAACGCACCTGCTCTCCTGCGCTCAGCAACTCCCCTCTGTTCTTCTGGGAGGCCGAAGTGTGCAGACACAAATGTGGTCTGACTCAGAATTCAAAAAGAACTTGTTTCTCAGTAATCAGTCCCAGCAGTACGCTGACTTCCTGACACTTTATGATAAGGCTTTTCAATACAAGCACATATGGGAAATATTAATGCCCCTTAGTGGTTTTCATTTGTGCTGCTTTTGGGGTTGTTGTTTGAAACACTGGTTTGCTTGTAGATATAAAACATCCAGTTAGGAAGAAATGACAGGATGATAGACTGAATTCTGGCGTGGACCTTGGAAAACTGTCCCTCTGCACATCATTGGTGTGTCTTTCCCCAAGGTCTAGAGATGCCGGCTCTTTTGTCTGAGAGCTGGTGTTCTCAATTGCTGTCTCTCTCTATGGATAAGTTCACATTCAGTATAGTGCTCTTTATCTCTCTTGCAACATCTTGCTTGTTGTAGGGGATAAATTAGTTTTCCCTAGCTGGTTCTCACATGCAGTGAACTGACGTTCTTTAGTGCTTTGTTTTCAGCACCTGGCACTCCTGCTAAGGTAGGAGAAATGGTTCCCGGGGTTTCCTGCTGATCACTGCTGCATAATTCTTCTGAAAAGAAAACTTGGCACCCCGAAAGCCATTTCAGGAGGGAACACGTTTCCACGCCATTGCAAGTCTTGTGGCTTTGCAGGGTGAATGCCTTCTGGTGAGGGAACGTGCGTAAAGTGATGATGGGAAAAGATGTTGAAGTGGGTCTGGGTTTGGAGGAGAGGTCTTGAGAAGACCTGGGTGACCCTGAATGTCTACATACAGGCGTCTGAGGAAACGATGGAGAGTCCACAGCTGTCCACACCAGCTCACACACATCCCAGAGAACAAAGCTCATTTTTAAAGTGTCAGTGTAGCTTTTTATTATTGGCTCCCACTCCTCAATATTTATGGCCCCGATGAAAGCTGCTTCTATGAGTCATGTCTATATTTTTGTTGATATTTATGTGTGTGTGTGTGTATCATGATTGCTGGGCTGCATGGAGATTTCCTGGAAGTTAAGAGCGTTTTCTAGGACTGCCCCTAACTAGCTATGTGTGTTGCTGACAGGGCTCTTCACTGACCTCAGCCTTACTCTTCCTACCTGCATCAGGAAGGTTTTGGACCAGGTGCTTAAGATTCCTTCTCCCTCTGCAAGTGTTTCCCGCTGAAGGATGAGAAGGAAAGCCATGGAAATAGCATTTGGGTGAAATGTGTAGAGTTGTTGAATTCTCAAAAGGCCCCTAGAGCTCTGGGGTATTTATTACCAGGCTTCCTCTGATTAATTTCATTTTGTTGCTCTGGTACCTCGGCCACAGCACGACAAGACCCAAGTTTTATACCAGGTGTTTCCTTCAGACTGAACATTCCCTGAGGCAGATTAAATGTGTTAATGTTTCATAAGTCAGACTTTCCAACTCCTTAATCAATGCAAAGTTCCTGGCCAACTTCCCTGCCGTCTTTATATTCACTATTTATTTTCGAGGGTCCTCAACTTGTAGAATTGGGTTCAGGTGTGGTTTTGTTAGAAACAGGCGTTATTGTGGTTGGAATGTTCTGAAATTGAAGACTATGTGGGAGAAAATGTTGCATACGTCTGCTTGGCTGAGTGAACTGCCTGCCTGTCACACTCTCATTTAAATTTGACTTTTAAGTAGGATGCTTTGGGAAATTGAGCTAAGCCAATTCTCAGTGACTCGTTTTCCCCCTCTGAGCATTTCTTTCCTTCTATTAATGTTGCATATTTTACTTTGCCTAGGATTCTCAAGAAAGACATGTCTGACAAGATGTCTAGTTTCCTACACATTGGAGACATTTGTTCTCTGTACGCCGAGGGATCGACAAATGGATTTATTAGCACCTTGGGGTAAGAGCACCTGATTTCTTGTGTGGCAGGATTTGTTGAAGACATCATAACATCAGCTTAAAAACTGTGATTTTTCTAGGACAAGAATGTTCCCATTTTACTTGGCTTTTCCCAGTATGGTTGGAATTGTGAATATGAAATCTCATGTTAGCCAAGTTTAACCTCTTCCACAAAAATACTGTTTTCCTGTCAGTTCTGGAAGAGTGAGATATCGTTAGTTAGGATTCTGTTTAATTCAGAATTTATTATAATTTCCTCTTCCTTCATCTGTAAGGGGGAAAGTGCTAAGTGTATTGGACACATTTTAGGATTAGTATTTACAGACTGCAAAGAACTGCTTGAGCTTCGTCAAAGCTTTTATTTTCAAATGGTGGCTTGTTTGTCATAGAAGCAAAGACCAGAACTTCGATGCTTATCTTTCTTTTTTGAAGCAGAACTTTTTCTACTTCAAATTGCTGTATGCATCTGAAAGTTACACACTGCACAAAGTTCCGTAAATCAGATTTTTGTTCTTTTGTGCCTTCTTCAATTTTTTTTATCCAGCTTTTAAGGGTATAAATCTATTTACTAATGTACTCATTTGATTATCTTATCCTTTCTCCTCCTACTCCTATTGTCTAGAAGAGGAGATAAGAAGTGAAATAGCCCCAAAGGCAGACAGAAGCAGGAGCGTGAAGATGGGGAGAGGACTCTTTGCAGGGAGAGGAGTAGGTAGACCCCAGGGTGGTGGTGTTGGATTTGGAAAGAGCTGGTCTCAAATGGGGGGAAGGCAGGCCAACAGCTTCTCCAAGAACCTCATTCTTCTAGCAGCTAGAAGCTTCCTATTAATCATAGCTCTTATTTAGAGCCTGCTCATTCTCTGGTATTTGTGCAAAGCGAGTATTCTCAGGCTCTCATTCAGTCACTCCAGCCTCAAGGAGCAAGTTATTTTAAATAAAGAATTATAGCTTACTTGGACCTCTCTGAATAAAGATGACATTTTCAAAAGTCATCTGATTAAAAAGAGGTCATCCACAAGTGCCTGATCACCAAATCCAGTGATTTTTCCCTCAGTCCTTACCTTTTTTTAAACTTCTTTAAAGACCCACCCTTCACAATTTACCTTCTGTGGCTTTTGGCAAAGGGTCCTGCTGCTTGTGCCTTTCTGATGGTCCTTTTTTCCTTCTTGGCTGACTCTTCCCTTGTCCATCCCTCATGAATTTTGCACCCTCTTCTTATGTTTTAGCACTAACAAGTAGCATTGGTATCTACTTACGTGAGTCCTCTGGATGTTGCCAGCACAGTGCTGACTACAGGACATACATCACCCCTTTAATCCCCAAACAACATTTTACAGTGAGCACTGTCATTATTGCTATCTGTGGAGGCGAAACCTCTGAGCATCAGAGATGTGAAGTCACTTGCCCAAGGTTTCACAGCTATAAAGACTCAGGACCCCGAGACCAGTGCTCGTAACAGTTGCCCTTGGCCCGGCAGGCTTTCCCTTCCCGGCTTCCCTGACCGCCCTTCTCTGGTTGAATTTGTTCGCCACCCTCCTCTCTGTGTGCCCACAGCTCTCATCTGGATGCTGTTAAACCTTAGCCACACCTTACGCCCCATCTCTCCTCGATGGCCCTGATCTCTTTTAACAGCACCACTGCCCTTCTGGGCCCCCAGGCTCACTTCCCGTCAGTTGCTGGGTCCACTGTGCCGGCGCCTGAAATCTTAGACCTCCCTTCCTTCCAGTGCGTCTGTTCTTAGATTGCTTTACAAGAGTTTTCCTCAAGTGTTACGAACAAATTAATAATAGAGTCTCCCCGTTTAACATGAGGATGGCTCTTTTTTGAATTTTGGGCCCTAGTCTTTCCTTCAGATGAATATTTATTCCCTTGGTTCCCTGCACATTTTTGAGGATAATTGGTGTAAAAAAGGGATTTGGCAAATAAAGCTTGACCTTTTTCCTTCCAGTATTTTTTACATTTAGGGAGAGCCCGTTGTGAATGATGGTGAGGGACTGCCAGATTTTGTGGATCTCGTATCCAGCTCCTTTTTTTGTAGCCCACTTCCATTTATGCAGGGGGCGTTCACCTCCACATGGCATTATTGACTCACTGAACTTTAGAACTCAAGTAGAACCTTGGACAGCCAGGCGTGTGACACGCAGTAGAAGTGCTTCTGAATCACCTGCAGAACTTGTTACAAATGAAAACATTCTTGGGTCCCATCCTGGAACATGGCTTTAGTTGGCCTGGGGATGATGGGGACCTGGTATCAATAGATTTAAGAAACAAAAAGTCATAGGAACATCTTCCTACTTGAGAATCCTTGAGCCCAGCTCTTTGATTTTACTGATGGAGAAACTGAGACCAGGTGGAGTGACATGATGTAGTTACCATCGTGCTACTAATAGGTGGCCGAGCGCTATCTGCAACTCATTCTCTTTTGCTAGACTGGGGCCTTTTCTTCTACCCTTTCCTCCTTGTTTGAGAGCTTGATGATTAATTAACCCATCCCTACACTGGATTCCAAGGCATCCCCCGCCCCTCTTGGCATACTAAATTAGATCTGGTGGCATTACTTTATGCTCATAGGGGTTCTTGGTGGGGGTTTTGTATTTACATATTCTGCTCTTGATTTTTGCATGAATATTTAGGCCATTGACCACACTGTCCCTCTCGCTGATGCAGAGAGCTCTTGTGTCTTGGAGCTAAAGGAGACAAATTGCTGGTGGGCCCTTGTGGACACTCTGATTCACCCACCACATAGATACTGAGCATCCAGCCTGGACAGGGAATGCAATGGCCCTGGGCACCTTCTGGGCCACAAAGCAGGCAGTTGTCTGCCCTCGGGGAGCTCGTAGCCTGGTGCACCTTATGTGCTTCAGCTTAGTGAGATTGGGCGGTTGAAGGGGAAGAGGCAGTGTCTAGGGCAGGAAAGACTTGGGGGGGCCTTCCTGGAGAAGATGGGGGCTCTGAATCAGGGCCTTGAAAGACATGCAGGACTTGAGGTGACAGGGAATTGTGGAGGAAGGAGCAGTAAGAGTTAGGCCCGAGAACTTAATGGTACCTTGCCCTGGGATAAGAGGCAGACAGACGAATGGGAGAGACCCTGGAAAACCATATTAGCTGGAAGCAAGTTCTGTGGTCACTTGGAAAATGAGCCAACCCTACCAATCCCAGTTTTAGGAACTTGGACAAGTCATTTTAGCTCCTCAGAGCTTCAGTTTCCTCATCTGTTCAAACAAAAATATTAAAAATCAGTTCTTCTAAAAGTTTCGTACAGGTTAGATTGGTCAGTCAGCACTTTAAATACAGGGTCTTTATATATAATTTTGGGCTGGTTATTTATTGGTAATTTTTTGCACTTTCCCCTCTAGTCGCTTTTGAAGCTCCGAAGTCCTTTCTTACTTCCATGCATTTGTACTTCCCTCCTCCTGAAAACGCTCCCCTCTTCCCATCCGCCTACCTCTGAGTTTTCAGTAGGAGCAGTAAGACCTCTTCTACCAGCAGCTGCTCAGATGGCCTCGGGCAAAGTTAGTTTCTGGCTGCATTTTGTTCTTTACTCTTACAGCCCTCAGGTGATATCCTTACCAGTTTGTCTTTGTGGCTCCTGCACCAAGGAGTCTTGAGCTCCCTGAAGGCAGGGGCCTGGCTCCTACTCATCCTCACATCCCAGGGCCTGGCCCAGTGCCTGGCAGCGAGCGGCCCCTCAGTGACCATTCACTGAATGCACTGACCCCTTGCTGTGCCCCTGACTTCAGCATCATTGCATGGTGGGCTCACATCGATCGTGGATGTGGTTAAGGGAAAAGAGCCATAGAAAACAGTAGCTTCATGTGTCCGTTGCAGAAGCAGAACCTTGGGCTTTTGGCTGAGGTTTAGCTCCCTGCATCGGAAACCTCTTGTGTAAACAGCCGCCTGCCAGGAGAATACGGGCAGCCTAAGTTTTGCCCAGGAGCAGCCCTGGGTATTTGGTTTTTGCATAGTGTTAGGGTTTTACTTTCTTAGACTTGCCTTGATACAGTGTTTATCTTTATTTTCTTTGCAGCCTGGTTGATGATCGTTGTGTTGTACAGCCAGAAACCGGGGACCTGAACAATCCACCCAAGAAATTCAGAGGTGAGTTGGCAACCTTCCTGGAGTAGGTCCCTTGCCTCACTTGAAAATTGCTGAAGTGTGTTGCTGTGTGTGGATTTATTTATTTTTTTAAGCAATCATAGGTTTATTTGCTTATGTACTTTTTAAAAGTTTGATGTCAATTTCAAGCTTTGTGCCCTCTTGAAAGTGTATCAGTAAGTTCAGTGTCAAGGTTGGGATGTCTTGTATTAGGTCCTTAATTTGTCTGTTGAGCGCATGTTGGTAAGTGCTGATTCAGTCTAAAGCCTTAAATTGGTGCAGATACGTCTCTGAACAAACAGATTTAGGGATCTAGTCACAGGAACATACATTATTTCTGCAGATTTTGTGTCCCTTTGGGGGCTTTGATATCCTTAGATAACCTCGCCTTGGAGTGAGCCTTTCTTGACTATCAAACTTAGCTTTTGAGTTAAAAGGCATGGGCGGGGCAGCCTTCCTGCTGGTCGCCTCCCAGTGTTGGCTTTCTATTTAGGTCTCTTGAATTTGATGTCTCCCTTGGAAGGTAGCTTAATTTATACCAGGAGGTGTTTAAAATATACTTGGTATCTGAAGATGAGAAACATTTTGTTTTTATTTTTTGCTGTTATTGTGGATAGTGGTTTTCAGCTCTGGCTGCATAGTAGAATTATCGAGGGGATGTTTTTAAATTAAACAGCTACCCAGGGCCCCACTCTAGATTGATCAAATGAATCTCTCAAGGTTGGGGCCTGGAAAATGGCGTTTTTTCAAGGCTTCCCAAGTGATTTTTTATGTATAGCCAGGGCTGAGACCCACTGGGTTAGTGTATTTGGCTGATGGCCTCGATCCCAAAGGGCTTAAACCTTGCCATTTGCAGATTATAGCATTTGAGTTATAAGCTCTTATTGCTAGCTGATTTAGAAAGTGTTTGACTTTTTTTGGATAAAAGCTAAAGAAATTAGAATAAAATAGGAGGCAGACGTTCAGATGGAGAGAAGCCATTTGGAAGACGTTCAGTGTTGAGCTGCATCCAGTTGGCATGAGGCTATCCAGAGAATGTTTTCACCTGGGAGGTGGTGGTTGGGGGAGGGGGGCTATTAAAAAAAAAAGTTTTTGGCGTAAGCCTGGTGTTACAGGAACCTGGGGAATCCTGTTGCCTCTGCTGCCTTTTTTTTTCTCAAGTCCTCCTCTGTGTCACCATCCAAAACAGAGCCCTGAATGCAGCAGAAGGATTTGATCCAACTATTGCAGTCACTTTTAGAATTCAGTCCTTACTTTGATATAATGTGTCTCAGTTTCTCTCTTAAAAGGGCCGAGAAGGACGGACTTGGTGTCAGATACTGTGTTTATTGTATTATTTTAATTATTTTTCTTCTGGTGGTGGGGGAGATAATTAGGTTTTATTGATTTTTAGAGGAGGTACTAGGGATTGAACCCAGGGCCTCATGCATGCTAAGCACGCTCTCTACCACTTGAGCTATGTCCTCCCCCCATCAGATACTGTGTTAAGGGCTCTGAAAGCATTTGCCGCTCATGGACTTGTCTGTCCACCCCGTGAGGATGGAGATAACCTTGTAGCTTGCCTGGGGTCGCATAGCTGGTGATGGATGGAGTAGAAGCCGGGGCTCTTGGCTTGGGCTGCATGGAGAAATCACCTGGGTGGTGTTCCAGCATACCCATGTCTGAATTCCTCCTCCAGGGAGTCTCATTTAATAACTGGGCCCTGAGATATTCTGAAAGGTCCCCAAATGATTCTCTTGTGCAGCCTAGGTTAACAACCACTGCTAACAGAGCCTGGGCTGTAAACTGCTGGCTTTATTAGGCAGCAGAGAGCTGGCCCATGTGTGGCTTTTGCAGTTGGGACCCAGTGGAGGAATGTGGAGGTTACTGCCTGGATTCAGTGTGAGCTCCTATCCCGTTCTACACACAGGCTCTGGAAGCTGGGAAAGGGACCTGGGAAAGATGTGAACGTCCTGCACAAACTTAACCCGTGGCTTTCTGAATACAGGTTTAGGACGTTAAAATAAACAGGACCATAGCCAGGAGAAGTCAGAGTGATATATATTTTCCTGGCACTAGGGTAGAAGTGCCTGGTTCTTAGATGTATATCTGGTGGCTGATTGAAAGGGGCTGTTTTGAGATAAAAGCAACAGTGTGAGAGAGGCCATTTGGAGAGAATCAAATTCTGTGTTTATGGTCGGGCCTGGGTCCACAGATGGCCATGTGACAGTGACCTGACTTGTTGGCTGTCTTTCCCCATAAATTAAAAATAAAGGTTTCTAGGTTCTAGGTGCTTTGTGCTTGTGGGAAATCTGGCTCAAAACAAGCTTTGCTGCAGGCTTCGTGAATATGGGTCAGGGCTGCCTAAATTCCTCGTGGTGAGCCAGAGGCCCTCTGCCCTCAGGTGAGGGGCCCAGGCAGGCCTCCCTTTGCAGCCACCGCAGTGCTGAGATCTCATTCACCTTGGAACCCAGGTGAGGAGGATTTAAACGTTTTCCCAAGCAGCCCTTCAATTTTGGCGTAGCATCCTTTGAGACTTTTTTTCCCTCTAAAATGAAGAGAAAGCTCTCTCATTTGAAAAGGATCACTGCCTTTCCAAATACAAGTATATTTTGAAGTTGAAGTCATTTTGATGTTTAGAAGTTGTGCATAGGGCAGTTGGGCAATTTGGAGGCATTTCTAGTGCATTTCCTTGCTATGCCATTGCACCCTGAAGGTTAAGAAACACCCATGGAAAAGCGAGATGCTGGCAAGTGGCCGGGATAGGATGATGGAGTCTTTAACCGAACAATCAACAGAGCTGCATTTCGTCATTTGGGTTTGCTGTTGCCTCCGTTGTTTCCTTGCCAAGTTATTTCCTATACTGAGAACCATCATAACCTGCTCTTGAGTAAATGGAAATCAAAGGCCTATTTATGGAATACCCTCCGTGGCTTCTGACGTTGGGTTTTCACTTTTTTGAGCTCCCCTCGAAGCCTGCCACCCTCGTGGTTAGTAACATAGGCTGTAGGACCAGGTTTCCTGGGTTCAAATGCAAGCTCCACTAATCCTTAGCTCTGTGACCCTGGACAAATTGCATGATTAACCTCTCTGAACTTCAGTTTTTTAATCTGTACAATGAGAGATGGTATCAGTCTCTCCCTCGTAAGGCTATTATGAAGATGAAATGTGTTCTGAATTTAGTCCTGAGGGAGCCTGGCCTTTAGTTAAGGGCTCAGTAAGCCTTAGTTATTCCTATTTTTTTCATTCTCAGTGCTTAGTACAGAGCCTGATACTCATAACTGGTGGCAGAAGGGAAAGGCACTATTTGTGAATTCTTGGATGATAGGAGAATAATTACATGTGACTTCTCTTTTTGTCTTTAAATGCTTTTGCAGGCAGGGGTGTGCACATGGACCCCATGGGCCTCGATGTGCGGCCCAGTGTTCCCTTGTACAAGCTGAGTGAGCTTGATAGATGACTTAAATTTCTTTTATCGGGGAGGGACAGGCCAGAGGGAGGTAATTAGGTTCATTTATTTAGTGGTGGCACTAGGGATTGAACCTAGGGCCTCATGCATGCTAAACACACACTCTACCACCAAGCTATACCCACCTGCCCCCTGATGACTTAAAGTTCTGAGCTGGTTTCCTTACTTAGGAAAAGGGGAAAAAGAATACCTTTCTCCTAAAGATAACAGGGTTGAAGATAACATAAAAGAGCCAAATAGAATACTCGGGTCCACGAGACTTGCTCAGCAACTGGTAGCTGTTATTCTTCACACTAGATGCAGAAGAGCTAAGCTATTGAACACACTTGCTTCTTTCTTGAGTAAAAGTACATTTCCAAGTGAATTGCTTTTTTGTGTGTGTTTCCTTTGAATGTATCTCCTGCCCCTGACATTGTCTGTAGGAAGAAAAGATTGACTGCACCTCTGTTTCACAGAAGCCAAGTCTTTTTCATTATCCAAATGAACTTCGGACAGTGGCCCTGTCCTCTAGGTGATGAGAAGAGCTGAGATATAGAATAATTCAGTTACTTTGGTCTTTTTGTTAATATGGTACCATTTTAAAGCCCCAGTGTCCATGGAAGTGAAGACGGAATCTCTTTTCTTTCTGATTTATGTTACTTTTTCCCATAATCTTAAACGAATAGGGAAGGCAAACATCAGATTGAAACTGGGAATAGAAACTTTGTGGTTAGTGATTTCCTTTCTCTGTAGTATCTTTTCCTTTTCACTCCCACTCATCCCTTCCCCCTACTAAATATGCTGGCATCTTCTACAAGGGAAAGGTGGAAACTAACAACCATTGTCCATTGCGATCCTAGAATCTCTGCTATTGTAAATAAAACCAGCCTTGTTGGAGTACACATAAGGACTGGGGCTTTGTGGAAATAAGACAGGCTTTGGTGTCGATGCTGCCATTTATTGTGTGATCTCTTTTCCAGATTGAGACAACAGTCAGGTTCTTGCCCTCAAAACTTGATCTTCTCCGTTTAGGTCATGAGGCCAATCTTGGCCCCAAATTCTTGATCTTATACAGATGCTACCATATCATTGTCACCAAGGCATGAGAGGTTTTTAACCTTGTACTGGAACCTTTAGTTTCAGAAGAAAAGGTGTTTGAAGGGAAACTCACAGTTGCAGATGGAGAAGGAGTTTGGGCAGGGAAAGGTGAGGAGAAAGCAAGCATGCTGATGCTGTTCAGTGGTTTACATGAACTGGGGAGAGCTCAGAGGTCAGGCTGAAAGTGTGGATGTTCTTGGTAAGTGTCCCCCTTGTCCCCTGTGTCTCCTCTTTCTCCCCGAGTCAGGCTGGTTTCAAGCACAATAATCCACTAAGTTAATGTGTTACAAAAATGAGTGTTCAGCTCAACCAGCGTGGAGGTCCTACTGTGTACCGGCTGCTGGCCTTGGTGCTGAGGGGAGACACGATGAATTGAATACACAGTCCCCCCCCCCCCCCGCTTTTGGGAGTCTTAAGGTGTCATGGAGAAACAGACTCAATTATAAATAACAGCAGCCAACGTTAACAGAGCATCTGCTTTGTGCAAAGTACTTCTTACGGATTGTCACTTTATTTTTATTCTTTTTGTTGTTGTTGCTGTCTGTTGTGGGTTTCCTCTATGTTGGATTGTCTCTTTTAATCGGTGTAGCCCCCCTGTGAGGTGTAGGTATCAGTGTTCTCAGTACACAGATGAGGAAATGGAGGCCCTGAGAAACTGAATAACTTGCCCATTGTCAGGTAAATGTCGCTTCTGAGAATGATTATCATTCCTTCCACAAACATTTATTGGATGCCTCGTCTGCACCAGCCATTCATACTCCAGGGAGGAAAGATAGACATTCCCAAGGCAGTCAATGCCAGTGCACAGGAAAAATCAGTAAGGAACCTGTTGAGAGTGATCTGTTGTCCGCACGGCAGCTGTTTATACGCAAGTGGATGCCCCACAGGTGAAGTGCCTTTTTGTAAATTATGAAAGTCGTCCCTGTAGTCCCGTGGTTTGTTGGGGCAGAGCCGAAGATGGCACCCGCACGTGCACTCTGTCCTCGGGCTCTGCACACCTCCTCGGCCCAGGGTGCAGCTGCGTTATGCCTGATGCCATTCTGGCTGGCGAGGGTTGGGGTTCTGGCCCAGAATCACGTGACTTGAATGTGGGTGTCTGAGTCCGCTCAGAACCCTCTTCCAAAGGCCTGGGGCCAGTGCTTTGTCCCCTGTCTGCCTTCAGGACCCTCCCCCACACAGAGCACAAGGGTTCCTGCAAGCTGTGGCCCCATCATCTGCAGTGTCTAAATGAGAATGGACCAGGTTGTTACTTTGCTGCTGTCTGCCCAAGCTCTTTCTAGCTTTAATTTAGGACCGTGTAAGTGAGGAAGAAAGCGCAGTGGGAAGACAGAAGCCTTGGATCCTTTGACTTAATACATTTTTTTTTTTTTTTTACTATCACCAGGACAAGCTGTGGGATACACAGTGCGTGGCCTGCAACGTGATTTGAATCCTGTTTGTAGTGCGAATGTGCATCTAGTCTGGGGCAGGGTAACCTTGTCTCTGGGCGACTCCAGCGTAAAATGTGGGCGGAGAACTCCTGATGGCTCAGCATGTGTTCCTTTTAAAAGAATGAAGCCTGAGAGTCGTGGTCTCAGGATGATCCTGGGATGAAGAAGAGTATGTGGGTTGGCAATGATGGGCCGCGTGTGGGTTAGCGGTGACAGACCATTCTTGGATCTAGAGCATGGCTGTGAATTTGAGGGTCAGACTTAGGGCCTTTTCATTTTCAGTGGACTCTTCCTTTCTTTGGTCCCAGAGTGCCTGCACCATGTCAGCTCACCTGTTAAGGGGCTTGTGGATTTAGTCAGTGGCTTGGTTGAGAGAGAGAAAGAAGAATTTCCCATCTCGTGCAGCTGTTTGTGAATCGGCCTGGAACTTCCCAGCAGCTTTGACAGGGGCCTCAGATAAGAAGGACGTTTTCGTGATCTAGTGATGAAAAGCACTGGAGCGTCGGAAACCCGCTTACCCGATCTCGGTCTTACCTGTGATTCAGGTTGAGGTGGGGAATGGTTCTGAGCTGGTGCAGGAAAGCTGCTACGGCTGAAGTAGAGAGCATTATTTGTCCTGAGAGCTAGCCTCCAGCCCAGTGTGTATCCCTAGCTGCTGTGATACCAGGGGGGAGTCATTTCATCTCTCAAGGCCTCCGTTTTCCCATCTGTTAAGTGGCGTTAAGGTGAAGTGACTTCCAAGATGCCTTCCGGCTTTGACCCACTGTGATCAGTGTCAGAAGCAGGCCAGTTAACATTTCATAAGAAAGCACTGAAGTCCAGGAGCCTCGTGTTGTCCAGAAGTAGGTTTCTATTTCTTTGGGATTACAGATCTTCTTTGGCAGAATAAGACGAATGGGTGGAAACAGCCAGGCCTTATTCTAAGGCCAAACTGGGGCACAGCCTGAGTCTTGGGTCACAAAGGTCATCTGGACTAGGGTGGCCATAACCAGCTCCCGGGCTTAGGTTTCTTTCCACTCTCCTTCGCTGCACACTGCCTTAATTGTTGCTAAGCAACATTATTCCTACTTTTTTTTTTCCTTTTGGCAAGGCCTCAAAGGAATGGACCCATATCTTATTTACTTTTAAATACCCACATGCAAAGAGGAGGGCCTCAGTTAAGATTTGTTTGTTCTTCTGATTCTAATCCACGATGGGCCTTTCGCAGTGGGACTGAGTTTCTGCCTGTCTTATTAAATAAGGCAGAAAAAAAAACTATTTAAGGTGCTTGTCAGGTATATGCCTTGAGGCATATTGGAGGGTTTTTGTGTGTGCGTGTGTGTGTTTGCAGCTGCTTTGTAAGAAAATCTCTTGCAACTTGCTCTGTATTCACAAAATCAATTCAAATTTAATAAAAAGATTAGTAGGTTTTTTTAAATAATCTTCATTTCAGATTTACCAGCTTATCTCAATCTTGCACCCACAAACTCCATCTAAAAGGACCAACACTGTAATTTAAATCAATTCCCCGGGCAACACAGAATGCTCACAGCGTGTTACACAACCACTGGGGCGATGCCTGCTGCTTGATTATACTGGAGTACCACACACTGCGCGTGGCCCTTGCTGGATTCCTGCCCACTTGCTCAAAGCTTTGAGATTCACGTCTGAAGGCTCCGGGCATCCTGTGCATGGGCACGAGAGAGCTTTTCACTCTGTTGCCTTGGATAGCTTCCTTTTTTGAGTAGCTGAGTCACCCATGGAAAGTAGACTCCATTACCCCTGTTTTATATTCATTTATTCATAATAATTCATTGGCTAATGGAGAACAAATTTCAACTCTATATGCTTAAAATGCTTCCAGTGTGACGGATAGGTTTTCTTTGTCATCTAATTGAATCTCAGTGTTGCTGTTGTGGCTTCCTCCATTGAGGACAAAATTGACTTGGACAGCAAGCAAGTATAATAGGGTCATATTGTCATACTGTTTTATGGTTCTCCTGAAAGCAGAACATAGTGGTTGACTAAGGACTGTGTCTTTTGGCGAAGGCGTTTACAGTCCTGTCTTCAGAGCACTGATGAAAATGTATAGTGAATCACTTGAGCTTATGATAACTCTGTCCCTTCCTTTTTCGACAGATGAGGAAATTAGATTTAGGAAGTTTCCTGAGTTCAAAGAGCCATTCTGTGTCAAAATTAAGATTGAGACATACCCTCAGTTTATGTTTGAACACTATCTTCTAGGCTGTTGTGTTTGGGCCATGGATTAAAAAAATTTTTATTTTGGTCCTATCGCCTTGTGTAATTAATGGTAGTCTGTTTTCCATAAGTGCAAATAATAGTGAAACCACATACAGTGCTTACATATGTTAATGAAATTTAATCTATTTAATTTGTGTATTTCCTTTACATACATTAGTTTATTTAACCCTCATAACAACCCTGTAAGGAAGCTACAGAGCTATAAAGTCTTGCCTTCCTTTTATGATGAGGAACTGATGCACATGAGGTTGAGTGTTTGGTCCAAGATTATAAAGCTCAAAATGGCAGAGCCAGGATTTGAACCCAAACAGTCTGACATCAGGAACCTTCCTTTTATTACCTCCTCTAAACTGCCTTTGGAAGGAGATGGGCCTTCAGATATCCCTTTGCTGAACCACTGCATTTCTTCAATTTTCCCGTCTACTCCCCTCAAATAGGACATTCTGCAATGCATTGACACAGGAGCAAATGTCTCTGTACTGGAGATAAATGCTAACTTTACAACCTGGAGTATAGTATGTATCACAGCTGTCTTCTATTTTTTGTCTCCCCAGCTAGGCTTTGGAGCACCTGGAGGGGCCAGAGCTTACCCTGACCTCCTGGCCCAGTGCCTGGAGTCCTGCTGGTCCTTGGTTAGAAGCTGGTTGAAAAGGCATTACTGTTTGTTCTAAAATGGTTTTTGCTGTTCCCAGTGCTTGCAGTGTTTTTCGCCAGTGACATTTTAGGTCCAGTGAAGGCTGATCTTTTTTACTCAGATGCCTGATGCTGTCCTATCATCTGTCTCCAAATTACCCGAGTCTGGAAAGATCTCTGAAAAGATTTCTTGGAGTTGACTCGTCTACTCCCGGGAATGTGGACTGCCTTCATCCAGTGTTTGATCTTTTGTCTCTCTCGTGCCTGTTGTTTTGAGATTCCTTGGCTTCATTCAGCGCATGATGATGAAATACAAACAGCGATTAGGTCCCTTCCTCCTTTGTACCTGGTCTTCCGGCAGGTCTTGGTATGCCTTTGCTCTTGACCACGGGGGCATCCCTGTGGTGTGGTGATGTGTTACCCCCATATTACGGTTGGGCACCCTGAACCCGGGGAGGGTCAGTAACCAAGCTGAACTGGGGATTTGAACCCACGTCTGGCGAGTTCTTAACAACGTGTCTACCAACCCCTCAAGTGAACTAATGGAGTTGTGCTTCTCAGGAAACATCTGGGGCCTCTTAAGAGAATATTGTTTGGGGGGAGGAAGGTAGAGGAGGGGTAACCAGGAGGATAGATCCAAAAACGGTTATGTTCATGCAAAACAGTGAGTCACTGAGAGAACGTCAGACATGTTAGACGAGTTTGACCAACAGCATTTCTCATCTTTGCTGCAGTGGCCTCGTTGGTTTCTGCCTCTGCCTCTCTGCCTCCTTTGTGCTTGAGTGTGGGGCCCTGCAGTCCGTTCACTGCGGAGAGAGGAGTCAGTGCGGGTCTCCTGCTGTTGCATGGAGTCCTCGTTGGTTCCCCAGTTGTGCTGAGGATAAAGGACGTACTTTCAGGGTTCGCAGGGTCCTGCCTGAGTCACCCGGCTGACTTCTCAGCCTCACCTGCAGCCTGCTCTCCACTGCTGTGCTCCGGCCAGACTGATGAGTTTCGTCCTGGGAGTCCGTGGTACTTGCTCTGTGCTCTGAGTCTTTGCAGGTCCTCTTTCTTCTCTCTGAAATGACCACGCCATCTCTGTTACTCCTCCTGGAAGCCCCCACCAGTCTTTCTAATGCTCACTCATCCTTCAGACTCAGGCATACCCTGTGGACTGTCTTTGCCAACCCCTTGTGTGCACAAATGCTGCTCCTCCTTTGCACAGACCCTGGGGCCAGACCACCTGGGTTTGACTCTCAGCTCTGCTTTTTGCTGGTCATGTCACCGTGGGCACATTATCGAACATCTCACTATCTCCTTTTCCTCATCCTGAAAATGGGAAGATAATTATATGCGCCTCACGGTGTTTTTGCGAGGATGAAAGGAGCCAGTCCCTGCTCAGCACTTGAAGGAGCACCTGGCCTGTGTTAAATGCCGTGAAATGGTTGGCTATCATTGTGGTTTATGACTTCACTCCTACCCACACCATGAATTGTGAGGTCTGAAAACTGTGCCTGTCTCCTCTGAGGCCCTGGCCTGAGGTAGGCTCTTCAATATTGGTAGAATGAATGAAGAGAAACATCTAAGGCTTTGCTTCTAAAACTTGAATGTGCACCTGGGATCTTGTTAAAATGCAGATTCAAATTCAGTAAGTGTGGGTGAGGCCTGCGACTCTGCGTTTCTGACAAACCACCACCATGCTGATTCAAACCCTAAGGGACCACTGACATTTGTCTTCTTTTCACGCTGGACGAGGGTGTTCTGAGCCCAGAACAAGGGAGAATTAAGTCCAGAGGAGGAAAGTGACCAGAGGCAGAGTTCTAGATTTTAGACAAGTGCTTATGACTATAATAAGTCCTGAGTAATTGCCCAGGGAAGAGGCCTGCTTCAAATTCCTGAGCTTCCCCTCATTCATAGGGGACTGACTATTTGTCAGGGATTTTGGAGACAGAATTTCTGCTCTAGGACAGAGGTTAGGTAAGTGATCCCATTTGACCATAAGTGTCTGTGTTTTCCCATCGAAGGACCCAGCTGTGTCTTCTGTTGTTGCTTCCTGTGGAAGCCCTGTGGGTGGGGGCACCGGGTCAGCAAACAGCTGGGGAGAGGACAGCCACTCTCCAAATGGGAAGCTCTCAGGGAGCTCAGTGTGTTCAGTTGAAATGGTAGAAAGCACTGCAAAGTAGTGGAAGAATGGGGAATGATTGACTATTTGAAAAGGTGAACAAATAGAAAACCCAGAAACCTTTCTGAGTCAAGATCCTGCTGAGTCTGGTTTAAATCAATAGGTCAGAGGTATCGGGGTGGGGGCTGTAGGCAGAGGGGTTAGGAGTGCAGGCTCAGGACTCAGACATCAGCTCCAGCCCCTGCCCCATGTCTGATTAGCTGTGTGACCATGGCAGGCTACCTGACCTCACGACACCCTGTTTCCCCACCTGGTCACTCTGGTTCATAGTCACATAGAATGAATGGGGATATTTTAGGATGAGATGATGTGTGTTTATAACACAGTTGGCAGCATGCCTCGCACAAACTCAGCACTCAGTACGTAGTAGCTGAATAGCTGTTGTGACTCAGTTTAGCAATTAGCACCTTGGACATTTCTTAGGAAGATCAGACACGGCCCTTCAGATATTGATCTGTCCATTTTAGAACTTCAGTATATGGAGCGTGCAGAGGTATCCATGACCAGACACTCTTCCTCCTTTCTGAATTTCTCCTATTTTCTTGGGTGTGTTCATGATCAGGAGGGAGCTCTGGAGCTGTAGCCAGCTGAAGACAAACCACCAGGCCTTTCTCTCCTTGGACAGGCCTTGATCGGAGCCTCAGTTACTGATGGGACGTTTGCTGGAGATGGCAATCCTGCCTTCTGTATAGAATTACAGGCCCAGCCGAGAGAGGAAGTTGTGTTTATCTTAACCCAAGCAGCAGGCTTTCCAACCACTCTTGACAGACAGGAGGCAGATACTGCCAGTCTGCTGTCTTCCTGAAACCCCCCCACCCTGCGGTGTGTTTGTTTTGTAAGTTCAGAGGGGGTGCTTGCCAGTCAGCCTGCAGAGTGACATTGTCTACCTGGTGGTAAGGACAGCCAAGCTCCCAGGAGAAGGGACGTCTAGTGGCTGCTTCCTCATTAGTACTGGCCAAGGTGGAGGCCAGCACGGCCTCTGGAGAAGACAGAAATTGTGCTGTGTCCACAGGCACTGGGCTGGGGAGAATAGTGGAGAGTGGCCACAGGTGTGGGGAGAAGATTCTGTTCCTTCAAAGCATCCACCATTTTCCCCTCACACAGCAATAGCTAGAGGTCAGTGCAGAACAAATCTAATTTGAGCAGTTGCAATAATTTAAGAAAATAAGTTGGGCAATTTATTTCTCTTATTGACGTTTAGAAGTTCCTTTTTTCGTCTGGTATTTTTCCGGGTACATTTGAGTTCCAATTTGGGTGCTTCTGAAATGTCTGGATGTTTTGTGCGGCTAAAATTGTATGTGTCTAAAAATGTTATCAGTAATGACACATATATAAGCTCACTTGGACTTAGACTAGCAAGTTTCTGGGACTGAGGTCGCCCCCTGCCCTCCCACATCCATTCTCAGAAACACGGCATTTCAGGTAAAGGTAGAAAATAGGATAATCCAGCCTAGGTTTAGCCATCAAGTAGAGGCCTGCTCTTGAGAACTTTGCTTCAGTCTTGTCGACAAAGAATACTGGGGTTTTGTTGCCATAGTTTCAGTGAAAAATTTGACCTTAGCTACAATAACATAGAGTTAGAAAGAACTAGCTAATCGGTTTTCTAAAATTAGTGTTCCCTAGTACATAAACCAGTAAGAACAGAGTATTTAATTAAATATTACACAAGGATGTAAAAGCCCAGGGGACTGCTGTCCCTTAATCTGGGCAGGGGGAGGAAGGAAACCCATCATCGTCCTTGACTGGTCTCTTGTCAGCTAGAAGAACTTTCTTTTCTTTTCTTTCTTTTTTTTTTTTTTTAATGTTATCATTGACTTTATTTTCAGATCAGTCAGGAATGAGTATAAAAGCTTGCTGAGAGAGCAAAACAGAACATTTTGCATTATTTCCAACCATCCCGTACAGGGTACAGACTCACAAGGCAAGAGGTGAAATTGAGGTTGGTCCACGATTCTGAGCAGGACACTTGGTGGTGGTCTCCTGGTTGGCTTGGTGAGAAGGAGCAGCATTTGAAAAGTTATTTCCTATGTGAAATCTGGCCGATTTGGAGCAACTAGTTTCAAGCCTTCGGTTCCTTTGAATGCTTAATCTGTGATTAGAGGGTCAACTCCTCCTTTGTGGCCCCTCCTCCAGAGTTCTGAGTACAGCTGTGTTCTCCGTCCACCGACTGCATGGACCATTAGTCATTGAGCACCGACTGACCCCAAGAAAATGATCTGTGTGTAGATTACGCAGAATTTGGCATCTCTTGTCACCTACGTAGTATGGTCCACCACAATATTTACCTCTTGGCAGTGGCTGAAAATGTTACCAGTATTGTGTCATTTCAGAAAGATCTGGTAACATTCCTGGAGCAAAGTGAGTTTCAGGATGTACTTTCAGTTCCCTAGTTGACATTCTTATCTCATTTTTCTGTTGCCTACCGTGGGTGCTGCATGGATGCAGTTGAGTTTATCTGTTCACCAGGTTTATAACTGATTGACTACGTGATTCAGGGTTTTCTGGAGCTTTCATTGCTGGATCATCATCTTCTTCTTCTTCTTCTTCTTTTTTTTTTTTTTTTTTTTTGGTTGGGGGAGGTAATTAGGTTAATTACTTATTCTTAGCGGAGGTACTGGGGATTGAACCCAGGACCTCATGCATGCTAAGCATCTGCTCTACCACTTGAGCTGTACCCTCCCCCTGCTGGATCTTCTTTTTTTTTTTTTAATTAATTAATTAATTAATTTTACTTTCTTTTTATGGGAGGAGGAAATTAGGTTGGTTTGTTTATTTTTAGAGGAGGTACTGGGGATTGAACCCAGGACCTTGGGCATGCCAAGCATGCTCCCTACTGCTTGAGCTACACACACCCCCCCCCCTTTTTTTTTTTTTTCGGTGGGGGAGGTAATCAGATTGATTTATTTATTCTTAGAGGAGGTACTGGGGATTGAACCCAGAACCCAGGACCTCATACATGCTATGCATGCACTCTACCACCTGAGCTATACTCTTCCCCTTGGATCTTCTTATCAATAACATTTTGATAAATTCTCCTTCTCAATTTCACTTTTATGGTTTCAGCTTTTTTACCTTAAAACAGTTCTTGAATAGAATTTGAAGTGTGGAGTACTCTTAAGGGGCTATCAAGTGTTTCCACTTGACTTTTTTCACCATTGTGCATGTTTCTCTATTGGCATCTTAACTGTTGCAATGGAAAATATGTCCTTGGCAAGACTCTTAGAAACAGTCTCTAAGGTCATTGGATTGTGCAAGCTTCTCAACTATTTACAAGGTCATCTACCTGAACGAATAGAAATGGTCTCTGCCCTTGAGCAATTTGCAATCTTATGAGGACAGAAGAGTGAGGACTACTTTGAGGACTGTTCTTGGAGAATGTTGAGTTCTAGACATGGTTTTGTTTCCCTGATATTCGTTGTTTCCATCTGTTCCATCAGGTCACTGTGCCCAAATCATTTGAATGCATCTTAATAATAGCTTAAGAAAAAAAAATGCAGTTAGAAAGCTTTGCTGAAAGTGACAGCATAAATGTTAAAGTCCTTCTGGTTGACTTGGCTTTCCCTACCCATGTGTCCTCAGGCCCTTGCATTAACGTGGGTGATTGAATTGATGATACTTAGCAAGTATCACTGAAGAGGTTGAATGTGTCAGGTTGGTTGGTGAAACGGTGAACTCTCAGTTCTGGGTGATGGCCAGCTTGAACTAGCTCAACAAAAAGGGGTTTTTTTTGGCTCAAACAACCCTTGCTGAACAACTGAATTGTATCCAGGGCAGAGATGCAGCAGATTGTCAGGAAAGACCTGTTCAGGCTCTGAGTATCTTCAGCAGCCTGTCTCCACCTTTAGTCTCTTCCTGTCTCTGCACATCAGTTACTTTGTCTTCTTGTCCTGTTCTCATCTCATTATGGCGTCAAGGTTATACTACACTCTAAACTGAGTTGTGCGGCGTTCCCTGTTCTCCTATTCTTTGGGAGAGTTTGTGTAGCATTGAAATGATCCATTCCTTGAAAGTATAAAAAGCTATATATTTTCTTTATGTCAAGATTAACTACTTACCAGTATTCTTATGTCTTTAAAGGGCTCTTTCTTCTTGGGTCAGTTTTGTGAGTTGTCTTTTTCTAGAAATTTACCCCTTGCCATCTAAGTTTTCAAACCTGTAGTATCTTTCTATTATCTTGTCAATCCCTGAAGTGTCTGGTTTGGTCCCTGTGGTGGGTTTAAGAGTCCTCCCTCATGGTGTCCACTTTGTAATCCCCAGAACCTGTGAATATATTACCTTACTTGACAAAAGGGACTTCACGGGTGTGATTAAGGATCTTGAGATGGAAAGAGTATCCTGAATTTTTCGGTGTGCCAAATGCAATCCTAGGACGCCTTACAGGAGGGAAGTAGGGGGATTAGGGTTAGGAGTAGGAGCTGAGAGGGTGGAAGCAGCAGCCTGCAGGGATGTGGCCGTGAGCCAGGGAGTGCGGGAAGCTGGAAGAGGCCAGGAGGTGGATTCTCCCCAAAGTCTCCAGAAGGAATGCAGCCCTGCTCACACTTTACTTTTAGATTTCCTGACAGTGAGGGCATAGATTTGTGTTAATTTAAGTTGCCAAATTTTGGTAATTTGTTACAGTATCAGCAGGATTACTGTACTAGTATTCTGAATATTATTTATTTATGCATTCTTTTTTTTTCCAGCTAAGTTCTGGGCTGTTTTTCTGCCTTGTGAGTCTTCAAAGAAACAAATTTTGGCTTTATTGATTCTATTGTAGGTTGGTTTTGCAATTCATTAATTTCTGCCTATTATTTTCTTTATTCTTTCTTTGAATTTTTTCCGTTCTTCCTTTACCACTCTTTAATTTTTTTTAAATTAATTTAAAAATTTTTTTTGGAAGAGTGATTTATTTATTTATTTATTTATTGGTAGGGGGAGGTAATTAGCTTTATTTATTTCTTTATTTTTAGAAGAGGTACTGGGCATTGAACCCAGGACCTCAGGCATGCTAAGCATGCGCTCTACCACATGAGCTGCACCTTCCCTCCCTTTGCTACTCTATTAGTCAGATGATTAACTACAAATTTTGAGCCCTTCTCACGTTGTAACTGAAGCATCTAAAGCTATAAATTTCCTTTAATATTGCTTTAGTTGCATCCTTCGTATTTTGACATGTAGTGTTTTTTATTCTTACTGAATTTTAAATACTTTTTTATATCTACTATCATTTCTTCTGAGCTGTTTATGTATTTCACATTTCCAACTGTATGGGGGATTTCCAGTTCTTTTTAAAAATCAATTTATGACTTAGTTGTATATTGGTTAGATAATACGATCTGTATCACATCAGTTCTTTAAACCTGGAGAGGCTCACTTTATGGCTAAACATGCGACCTATTTTTCTACCTGTTGCACTGTGCTGGAAACAATATACTTTTTCCAAGCCTGGGGTGCAATCTTCTATATATGAATTCATTCGTTTTTCTGTTTGTTTGTTTGTCTCTTGTCTGCTGGCTCTATCAAAGGATTTGTTAAAATTTTCCACTGTTAATTTTCTGGGGTTATGGAACTGTTGTTCTACCTCGTAATTGTGGTGGTTGATTATACAGTATATGTATATGTTAAAACGCATACCAAAGAAAAATACAGTGAAATTTACTGTATGCAAAAGTTTGAAAAAGGTTTAAAAATTTCCCACTGTGACAGTTGGTTTGTAATTTTGCCTTGCAGTTTTTAAGTTTTTCTGTCTGTCTGTCTTTCTTTCTTTCTTTTTTTAGTTTTTAGTTTACTCAAGTTATGTCAGTAAAGGCTAACGCTTAGAAAATTGTTATAACTTCCTGGTAAATTAAATGTTTTATCATTATGTGGGGAATATTTTTATCTCTTATAGGTCTTAAATTTTGTTGTATGTTATTAATAAACCTGCACCAGAATTGTTTTCGTTAATATTTATTTGGTGTAACTTCTGTGATTATGCTTTAGAGAGTCTCTCCTAAGCCTCTTATAACCAGATTTTTAAACTTTTGTGACCAATTTTTAAACTAAGTAGCCATCTTTGTCTCTTAATTGGAATGTTTAGTCTGTGTACCTTTGCTGTCATTACTGATGGTTTTGAATTTACAAACTTAGTTTGTGTTTTTCTTCTTTACTTCAGTTTTTTTTCCTGAATTTTTTTTTCCTTTCTTGCCTTCTTTAAGTTTCATTGAAGGCTTTTTATTGTTGTTCTCCGTTCCATTTTTTCCCTCTACTAGGTCAAGAGTTACACTTCACATGTTTGTTATAGCAGTTACTCAAGATACTTTAGTGTATCTAGTTAATTAAGCCTAATGTTAATAACTATTACTTTTTTCTGCTACGAAGTGAGGACCATAGAATGTTTTGATTCCTATCGCTCCCTCTGAGTATATGCTCTTGTTACTAGTTTACTTTTTATCTAAGCTCACATATTAGATACGATTTTATTCTCTTTCTGTATATATATTTTTAATAGAGGTACTGGAAATTGAACCCAGGACCTCGTGCATGCTAAGCACGCACTCTACCACTGAGCTATTGCCCTCCCCCCAGTACTGTCATTTTTAAATTAATTTACATTTTAGTATTTATCAGACCGTCTTTCTGGGATAATTATCTTTCTGCGTCAAGAACATCCTGTAGAATTTGGAGGGTCTGTGGTAAATTCTCTTATTGTTCAAATATACTCACTTTACTTTGTCTGAAAAATTTGACTTTGATTCTCAAGTGGTAGTTTTGCTTGGTACAGAATTGTGGGTAAATGGATACTTTTTTTCTAAGTGTCACCATTTTTGGGGTTCCACTTTTGCTGGTAAAAGCAATTGGCAGAAGCTTGGATCTTTTTTCTCTGGTTGGCTTTAGGATCTGCTCTCTGCTATTGCTCTTCTGCAGTTTTATTGGTAATGATTCCTGGTGTTGATTTTCATTTATCCTGAATGATATTTGTTAGATTCCTAGGTTGAAAGGTTTATTTATTTTTTGAGCCATTACCTCTTGGAATACTTCCTTGCCTAGACTGTCTGTTACCTTCCGGAACTTTGTTAGGCCCTATTTCTTAACTTCTTCATCTTTTCCATCTTTGCTCTCTAGCCTGTACTGTGGATAATTTCCTCTGCTCTTTGTTCATTCTGTTCTATTCTGCTCTACTCTTTCTTCTCTGGCAGTTGAATTTCAATTACATTTTTTATTTCTAAAATTTCTGTTTGTATCTTCTAAAAACGTTTGGTCATTCCTCCACAGTCCTCCATGTTTTCAAGCTGCTCTTTTACTTCTTATTACATGTTGCACGTGTGTTTTGTGATTTTTGAATGTTAGTTATGTTTCTTGGATTTTCACCTGTGGGAACTCTTTGAGGCCTGGGTTAAAGCTATGTTCCTTCAGAGAAAATTGTTCCCTTTTGCCAGTTGCTGGAGATGCCACAACTCAGGACTAGTTTAAATCAAATTCTCTGCCTAAGGGTTTCTTTAATCCTGTTTTGTTTTCTGCTTGGAGGGTAAGGATTTCCTACCTAGTGTAAATCTGGCTAACAAACCAGTATGACAGCCCACTTGGGGTTATGAATTAGTAAGAGAGTTTCCTCTCCTAAACCCAGTGCCAAAGTGAAGATAAAACTACCAGAGTAGCTTTGTTTGTTACTCACCATAGCTTTGGAAGTATAACTCCTTGGGAGCCCAAGCTTTATGAAAGAGTCTCCTAGAAGACTTCTGACCATGAGTAGGCTCAAAGCTTTGTCTCCTGTACCCAGCATAGTAATCAGGATGGAAGCCTACAGTCACCAGGTTTTCCAGGTAACCACAGGGTGAGTGCTGGCTTGAGGACTGGTGTACCTTCCGGGGGTCTTGCGTTCTCTTTGCTGTTGACCTCTCTGGATTCCCAACTAGTGCTCTTCTTCACTGTTTACATATTTTTGTGTGTTTAACTATTTCATCTAGCTTTTTTGTGTTTCAATTGAGAAGCTCATTCAGAGTATCTAGTCAGTCCCAGTGTAAAAATTGGACATGCACAACTGCTACTTTTTGTCTCACTGCAGATTGTTATTTTCTGCGTGATGGAAAACATGGCTATCAGTAGTTTCTGAAATTTACAATTTATAGCTTTAACCATTGGAGAGAAACTGATCTTTGTCATTTTAATAATCAAACAAATTCCAAGGATTCTGTACATGAGCTTGGGTCAGATGTATTCCTCTGGATCAAAAAAAAGCTTAGGGAAATTAGACTGGGGGATTAGGGTTACCTGTGTTAAAAGGAAAGCTCCCAAGAAAACCACCTGGGTTAGAATAGATTCCTAAAAATAAAAGTACTGGGCATATAATCCTGGTCTACTGTGGTAGTAAACAGGGAATAAAGAATGACATTTGATTTCATTAGGAATGATTTTGACTTTGAATAAGAGGAAAAAAATCCACGTAAATCCACCAGTAGCTTAAAACATAAGGACATTTGTTGTTTACTTAATCAGAAATCCAGAGATAGGCAGTCTCAACTATAACGAAGGGCTCTCATGTCCTTTTTGTTCCACATACTCAGGGTATGGACTTTTTCTTTTCATGGTCTTGTCACCCCATGGTTACAGAATGACTGCTGTGGCACCAGACTTCCTATTTGCATTCATTGCAAGAATAAAGGGGTGGGGGCAACACAGTGAGCTCTCTCCTCTCATTTCTGTCCTTTTTATAAGGCAACAAAAACTTATCTTCACGTTCCCCAGGATCCTACTTTCATTTCATTGGTCAATACTGGATTCCATGCTGTTCCTAGCTGGAATTTGTGGGGAGTGATGCTCTGTCTTCTCAGCCTCTTCATCAGGAAAAAGTCTTGGAGAGAGGTGTTGGAAACGGCTAGGGTAAGCAACAGAACTTCCATACTGTGGTGTGCTGATCGCATCAGTGAGCTCTACATGATTTTCTTTTGGTCTAGCTTTTAGTATTTTGATGATTAAAGGAACAGTAAATAATGTAATGTACTTATTCACAAGAACAAGCAGTTTTTTCTTCTCAATTGAAGTTAGCCGTGAAACAGCATCTTAAATGGATGCAAGAAACCATATGTTGTTCACTAGATGCCAGTACCCGCCGTTACTAGTATGACTATTAGTGAGAGCGGATAACTTAGTGAGTAACAGCTGCTTGATTTGTTTTACTGGCAGACATATGAGAAGTATGCGCCAAGCTAATAATTTCTGCATCTCGTTTGTAATTTCTTGGTTTGACTTGATAGTGGGACAAGGTGACGAAAAGCATTTCATACACATGACTGGGTTTCCGTTGATCAAGTCTGAGAGCCACCCATCGTAGTTATTTTGGAAAGCTGCTGCCAGTTTGGAAAGGGAAATAGACAGTCCTCGATTTTATCTTTAACCCTCTTATGTGATGGTGATGTCGGAGGGTCATTCTATGAGCTTGCCCTTTGGTTTGCTTTTATTGGAACAGCTTCTTAAGAACCCAAAACTTTGGTATCTAAAACAGTTTGGTTTTGGATCTTCAGAAAGATTAAGCTTGAGAGAAAAACCTAAAATAAATTAGATGATCTATTTCAAATGCAATGTTTTTTTTTCCCTTTTTATCTTAAAGAGGAAGTGATTTTTCTTGGAAAGTGGTAGGGAAATCTTTCCTTTCTTATCTCTAGTACTTGCGTATGGAAGCTGCATATGGTATAGAAAAGAATTTGGCTCTGGACACATCTTTACTGAGTTCAGATCCTGATGAGTGTTTGATCTTGGGCAAAGTATTTAATTTTTCTACCTGGATTTGCTCCTGAGTGAAATGGTAACAACAACTCAGGAGGGTCTGGGGGATTAAAGGATGTTAGAAATGCTCTGAGAGCAATGCCAAGTACACCGTCACGGTTAGTGTAGCTAATGCTCAGCGTTATTATCATGAGGGTGACAGGGATGTACATTTTCTTTAAGTCCTGCCTCTGAGTTAGAAAAGGAGTTCTCCTTTTCTTTAGGAAGATGGAATTAGAAAGCAGAGAGCACCTTTCTCCAAGCACCGCAAGAAGACATTAGGATTGCTGATGCCTGAGAGTGTGTCTCAGACCTTTCACTCACCTTTGTATCATCTGAGCCTCATCTCAACTTAGTGCTTTACAACCATTTTCTAGTGGAGGGAAGGTGACTGTATAGGTTATGAAACTTGCCCAGACTCAGAATTCTAGCAAGTGATAGAGCAAGGCTTACCACTGAGAGGTAGCTCCAGAACCTCTCCTCCTCTTGGAAGTTCTTGCCTCAAAGCTGTCTGCTGGCTGAGGCTCATGCTGTGGGTTCCTCTGTCCTCACAGTAACAAATGGGTGCTCTGCCTTCAGCCCACAAATCTGAAAGCTAAACTACACTCTGTTGTTTGCTTTTCAACTTCAACACAAGGGCTGTGTGTCTGTCTTAAGATGGGACAAATAATTTTGGTGGCACAGAGATAGGATGATGCTTAAAACTCAATGAACTACACCAAACATTAGGAGAACTTTGGCTTTTTCCCTTTGGAATTACAGCGTGCTGCCTTCTGCAGTAAATTTTTTTTTTTTTAATTCAAGTATCATCAGTGACACTGTGTCAATTTCTGGTACGGTTAATCTTGACAGACCCTCCTGGAGCTGGTGTCACGTGGAGAAGTGTGGGCACGTAAGCTCGAACATGGAGATGAGCGGGCTGACTTGGAGTGTCCAGAAAGCAGCCCAGGTTTAGGAGCTGAAGGACCCGGGATATAAGTCACTTACCCAGCCTTTGCTTTGTCCCTGACTAGCAGCATGACCTTGGACAGTGCTCTTCACCAATCTGGCCTTTGCTTCTTCATCTGTGTTGTGAGAATGCTGGTCTGGATCCTGGAACACAGCAAAATTTTATTGAATGTCAATCCTATGCAAGGCCTGAATGAGGCACAGTTGGTATTACAGCTGTAATTACAGTCTCTTAAATCACTCAGGTCCCCTCTGTGTCTCTGATTAACTTTAATCTCTAGTTTATGAAGATTAGGTCTCATGTTTTGTTCTTGCAGCTCGGTTGTAAGAAGCACATAACAATCCCTCTCATTTATCACCTACACCTGCTTAATATGGATAAACACCATATATGCATTTTTAAAAAACCATTTGGCTAAGATGTTATACAATGTCGAAACTTACACAAAATGGAATTAATATAATTCCCTAATTAATATAAGCAATGAAAAGACCTATCTGCAGCCATTCTTTGTATCTTCTGGGTTTCCTCCCTCCATGTCCCCACTGAAGGCATGCATTTGCCTCTCTTAGTTGTGCCCGGGTCCAGTATGGCTCAGAGGACGTGGGCACATTGGCACACGGTGGCATGGTTGTGTATGATGGTGATATCAAAGACTTCATAGTCCAACTTGGGTTCAAATATTAGTTTTGCCATTTACTGTGTGCTAGTTTCTTAGAAGCTCACTTACTGAAGCTGTAAAATACTATCCCTGTCAAAAAAGGCTGTTGTGCATGTCATAGGCACAAAGTAAGTATTAATTCCCAGCCCCCTCCCTATCCAGTCACATTTGGGATTTAAGTCACTTACCCAGCTCCTAGGAGCTGACCTTCAAACACACCAGAATCATTTTCTTCCTTCCTACCCTGCAAAGACTTAGACTTGTAGGGTGGTAGAGGGGTGTATGAAACAGGATACCAGTCCCATTTCTCTGCAAAAGGGCCTTAGATATCATTTCAATCATTTTATTTCACTCTATTAAATTCACATTTTCTTTTGTACTCAGTTCTGAAGCACAGTTACAAGACTGGCTCAGTCCGGGTACTGCCTGTGACTAAGCCATCCTGACTTACTTCCCGTGTTGATGAATGGCCAAAGCCTCTGAACTCCAAGCACTGGTCAGGGTTATGCAGGGTGATTGAGTGAGCACTGGCCAAGGGGTTGTTAGAAATGACCATCTTTTTATTCCTCTAAGTGCA
This sequence comes from Camelus ferus, assembly GCF_009834535.1. Lineage (NCBI taxonomy): Eukaryota > Metazoa > Chordata > Mammalia > Artiodactyla > Camelidae > Camelus > Camelus ferus. The sequence continues at coordinate 1,894,876 of NC_045712.1, read as the reverse complement.
GTCCTGCTTAGGTTTGTTTTCAGTAGTAGATAAAGTTAATAAGACCTTAATCTGACTGTAAATGGAAGGACACTGCCAAGATTAAATCGCACTTGAATTAAACCAGTGAAATCGTATTTGGTTTAATTAATTGAGAATTACGTCTCAGTCAGTGGTCATCTTCAGTTTTTCACCTCTGACTGTGCTGCTGTCAGAAACCAAGTTTGGATTTGTTACATGCTTGGATTTCCTCTCCTACGACATTTTCTAGCCATGTGATCCAAGAACTTGTGACGCAAAAGAGGGGTATGCTGTGTGTGAAATTAGGATATTCTTGTCTTTCCAGTAAACTCTCAGTCCTTTATTTCTCATTTCTGTTACGGCATCTAAGTTGAATATAGTTCATCAAGTTTAGCAGCTGTTTAACTTCCCTCATGCAGAAAATAAGCCTCAGCACCTTTTCCTAAAGCCCGTATGTCTCCTCTTGAAATGTACAGGTAGCAATGAAGGAACCCTTTGTCCTGTTGGTTGGACTTGTGCCAGTGACCTTTACACTGGTCCCTTCCGTTCTTCAAGGTGACACAAAAGACACTTTATTGGAGGGGAGGAGCAGAGCAGGAGTATCTCACTCCAGTCATGGGTTTCATTTTGGGGCTCGATTTTGGGACTAAAGGCTAAGAGATCTTTCATCTTAAAGAACTTCTTGGGATCTCGCATTCTCTGTAAGTCAGAGGGACAAGTTTCAATTGTTTGCATTTTGCACTTGGAGTAAAACAGTTCCAGTCCTCACCTAATCTGTAAACTCTATTAAGAAAATCTGGGCTGTTAACTCGCCTCTCTCAGCAAAAAATGCCTTGAAACGGAAGGCTGATGGGTGGTTCTCATGTTGCTAAGGAATCACTTTTCAGGAGAGCATAGCTTGCTTTCCTTCTTGGTCACAGAGGGCGAATAACACAGGGCACCCTTGATTGTCAAGTTAGCAGAAAAAAAATCTTAGGTCCTCTCAATTGTCTAATTTTTAGAAATTACTGGTTAATAAGAGAACTGTAATGGGAAAATATTTTTTAAAAACTTTCAAATACTAACTCTGTAGTAAATAGTTTAAATAAATATGATTTGCGTTTTCATTATAGACAAACTCACCGACAAGGCTATTAAGTAAGCCTCCTTTTCATCTTATCACAAGAATACTTAAAATTGAAGTCACAGATAACCTGAAGACTCACCAGGGCTGTTGAAAGCAGAGGGGCTTGAAATGATTTTTCTCTTGCAAAAGATGAAAGATAAAAAAGGACTTTCCAAGCTTCCAAAATCCTGATAGCTCTACCATGAATGAAGGATTCAAGTGCTCTGTTCATTTCTCACAAACGTATGTCTTGAAGTTTAATACATTTTTTTTAAACCTGGAACATTCTGACTCTTTTTTACCCCCAGACTATAACTTGGATCACTGAGAGGTGGTACATGGTCATGTTAACTATTGCTTGCTTTCTCTGGACCATTTTTCTGTGTTTCCTCCTCCAGGGTTGAATCTGGTTTAGTCAATGCCCCATATACCACGTGGGCACTCAGAGGAAGGAAATGGGAGACAAGAAAGGAGGTAGCTATTTCTACTAACTGAAAAGCCAACCGTGGTGGGTTTTTTTCCCTGCCCCCAAGAAAAAAAACCAAGATTTTCTTCTCGAGACAACCCCTCAGTGCCCCTGTTTTCTCTGCTAGACTGTAGTTGCTGATGAAATCAGTGTCTGCAGCATTTCCTGTACTTCCCATCTCCTCCCTTCTAGTTATAACATTCACCTGTCATTGAGTCGGCTAGCAACTTGTCACATGCCAGAAAGCAAGCAGTTCTGGCTGGGGCGGGGGTTGATTTCTGGCTGTTAAAAATTCCCCAAGACCCCGTAACTCTCTGTGCAGGGCCATACTGGAGATGGCCGGTACCTGTGCAATGTAGACCCTGCTCCGAGGGCCACAGCAAGCTCCTGCCATTCAGCAGGAACCCTACGGGTGCATGTGCCCTCAGCACAAGTGACAGCTAAAGGGCACTGACGTGCCTGCCATCCGAGTGCACACTAACCATCCGACCCACTGACACTGGCATCTACCTGATGGGGTTGTGGTTGATGATTTTACTGGCGGCTTCAGATAAATCATTTAGCTGCTGGTACATAAGAAATGATGGCAAACTATTGTTTTTCTTGTGCCTAGCACATAATAAATGTTCCTAAACTATTAAAAAGAAAAAAAAAATCCCTGAGCACATTATTAGACCAATTCTCTTTAAGTTAGATTTTATCCATGGTAAAGTGACGTGCCTTGTCAACACGGGCTTGAAGAAGTCAGTATGAACAGTGATTTGTGGAAGAATGCGATGATTCCACTAGGATCCAAAAGAGCTGGAGAAGAGGAGGAGGACTGGGACTAGCATAGGGCTGTCTGGCTTTGTGTTTACATCTTACATGGGGCTGTTTTCTCCGCTGCCTGGAGCAGACAGCACTGAAGTGCTTGTGCGTATGTATGTAAGGGGGTGGCGACTTGGAAGAGAAGATGCCAGCTGTGGCTTCTCACAGCAGAGGTTTGGAGGCCAAGGACGGGGCTTCAGGGAAGTACCTCTTCTACAGTATGTGTTTTGTTGGTTTCATTCTGCTCTTGGTCTGCATGTAACCAAAAAAAAAAAAAAAAAAAAGAGCGAAAGAAAAGAAAAGAGACAGAGACCAGCTGTTGGAGTCTAGAAGGGAAAAGTAATGGGACTGGGGAGAGTGTGTTAGAATCGCCCCAACATCATTGGGTTTATGACTTGAACTCTTTTACTTGCCTCTTACGGTTGGTACTGAGGTTGAGAGATGTGAAATCAGGGAACGATTCTGAAATGTTTCCTTAGAAAAATACTGTCTTCTCATAGCTTCAGGATACAGGGCTTTTTATGAGGACAGATCTTTCTAACCTATCAAGCATTGCCAAGAAATGCCTAGGCTTCTTATCTAGAGAGTTGGGCCATGTCTTAATTATAAAGGGTTGAGTAGATGTTTCAGGCTTGACATTGGTCCTTGCTCGTGGAACAAGGTCATAAGAGAGCTGGCCCCTGGCCTTGGCCAGTGATTTAGCACTCATTCAGTAAATACTTCCCAGATTCTTGGTATGTTAAATATGTGCTAATTGTAGTAGGGTAGATAAAAATATAATCCTCCATGTGCAGGACTTTTAATGGTTTCTAGAGACTTATTCCCTTACACCAGTGAGGAATTTGAAAAGTAGTGGTCAGGCTGAAGTTACATTGCTGGTAAGTCAAAGAACTAGAGCTGCAGCTCTCTTGTTGTTTTTCTCTTCTAAGACATGTTCCCTACTCTCAACCAACATAACTTTTAATAGGAAAGATAACTTGGTTGACTACAGTCAGCGTTTACTAAGTATTTCTGGAGGTACCATGATGAAACAGACTTGCCTTTAATCTGGATCTCAGTGTAGCAGAAATAATCCCATTTTTATCTGTTTTGTTCAGGGCGCTCTCCCCAATTTTAATGAAGAAATTATTTGGGCAGTGACTTATTCCATAAGTGCCTCCCCTGCCACACCAGGGGCAGGGACTGTATCTTTCTTGTTGAGCCCAGCATCCCCAACTTAAAATGAAGTACTTACCATGAAATATGTCCTCCACAAAATCTTATTGAGTCTATAAAAAAAGAGATTAGATGCTTCTCGATCGATGTATGAAGTGCCAGGGGAGCACAGATGAAATCTGCTGGGGAAGAATAGAGAAACTTCTAGAGAAGACGTATTAAGCTGGGCCATGAAGGATGGATGGGAGATGAATGGAATGAGAGGGACCTGGGGTACATCCAGGGGAGCGGCTTTCCCATGCAGTGACTGACAGGACCAAAGCTGTAAATGGGCAGGGTCCAGAGGTATCTGTTTTGACAAGAGACAGGGTGTGTGAAGTTGAGGCTGATGTGGTCAATTGGTGCCAGATTTTGAAGCTCTTGATAGACTAAATAAGACATTAAAATTTTGTTCATACTACTGTTTCTAATAAAAAAGAACATGTGTTAAGTCTCTTGCTGTGCTGAATATGTTCTACACATCCCCCCATTTAGCAGTTAGGTCAGTCCCATGTGTAGTGATGCTACCTCCATCTTACATATGAGTCAGCTGACCGTCGGGGACTTCAGTTACTTTCTCAAGATCACACAGTCGTTGTCTTTGTTCAGGCTACTATAACAAAAATACCGTAGACGGGGTAGCTCATAAGCAAAAGAAAGTTACTTTCATGGTTCTGGAGGCTGGGAAGTCCAGTACCAAGGTGCTGGCAGACCCAGTGTCTGTTGAGAGCCTGCTTTCTGATTCACAGAGGTACCTTCTAGCTACATCCTCACGTTAGGGAAGGGGGACCTCTCTCAACTCTTCCTCTGCCTCCTGACCTAATGCTCCCAAAGGCCCTGCCTCCTAATGCTGTCAACATTGGGCATCAGGTTTCTACATATAATTTTGAGGGGGACACAGATATTCAGACCACAGCAGTCAGTGAGCAGTGGTGCTGGTGATACATTCTCTTCTCTTTGGTAGGAACAGCGACCCTCTGAAATCTGTGAGCCTCGTGTTTCTCAGTGAGGGTCAGGGCGGTGTATCATTCATTGTATCGTCAGAAGTGAGCACGGTGCTTGGCACAGTGTGGGTGTTGTAGGGTTTGAGAGGATAAATGGTTGCCCAGTCACAGGTGTACCTGGTCCTTTCCCTCAGGAACGTTAGTCTGGTAATAGTATATGTCAGCTGAGTTAATAGATGTGTGTGTGGCATGAATCAGTTGAAGTAATATTTTGGACGCTTGCTGTGCGTTGAGCACTCTGCTAGGTGCTGGGACCCTTGAGCGGTGAGCTCTTTGGTGGGTTGCGCTGGAGGGATAAGGCCTGCAGGAGGGGCAGGAGGGCCAGATGGGAAGGAGTGAGGGTGAGGTTGCAGGTCAAATCAGTGAGAGAAGATGGGTAGTAAAGGAGACGGAGGACTGAGGTTCTGATCCACTCAACAATGACCAAGAGTCATGACTGGTGTCAGTGACAGAGAGCATCTCTTTCATTGGTCATTGGGCAGATGATGGAAACATGGCCCTGATTTTACAACAGCCATTTCTTGTCTTCCTGCTGGTGGGTAGATGAATTGGCTTACATATGTCTATGAAGGATGGTATAAATAGATTGCTGATGACAATCCACAGAAAAGGCAAAAATGGCCAAAAACTGTTGCTCCTCTATCACTTGATAAAGCAACTCTCTTCTGTAAGAACACATGGTCCCAGTGTGGGGGCTGGGAGTGAAGAAAGATTTTGTTACTGAGAGCATGATCTGGGGTAGAACTGAACCCACACGGAATGTGTTTCCAGCTGGCACAGGCTGTGCTTTTGAAACAATGCACCCTGTTCCGTAGGGTTTTTGATAAATACTGAGCAGAGCAGAGTGTTGGAGAAGTCAGTGTTATTATTTATAGAAAGCTCCAGAGTCCCCTGGTTAAAGTCAGGGTGTCTGGGGGATTGGGGTTGATAGGAGGGATAACTGAATCCAGTCATCCCTAACTCCGCCTGTCTTTTAAGATAAGGAAACTCTCCTTGGGTGTTTCCTGAATTAGGTGACAGAGCCAAGGTGCATAGCCAGTTACAACAGAGGCCAGACCAGAACCCAGGGCCTCAGAGGTCATAGATCACTTTTAGCAGTTTGGTATGTATCTTTCCAGAATGTTTCCTATTTGTCGGAAGGCATATAGAAGTATGTAGAAAAGTACATTTTATGAGTTTTCTTAAACTTGTAATTACTCTTCTAGAGTTGGCTTTTTCACCTGAGAGTACTTCTTTAACCCATTTTTTAAAAAAGTCAGTGCCTAGTTCTTTTCAACTATGGAGGATTTTCTGTAGTATGGGTACATCAGAGCGTGAGTAGCCATTTGCCAAATGATAACTATGTAAATTGTTTATTTTTAAAATCATGAACAATGCTGCAATTTATTTATAAAAAATTTAGCTGTGGTATATTTATACAATGGAATACTATTCAACCATAAAAAAGAATAAAATAATGCCATTTGCAGCAACATGGACCTGCAGATTGTCATTCTAGGTGAAGTAAGCCAGAAAGAGAAAGAAAAATACTATATGATATCGCTTAGATGTGGAATCTTTAAAAAAAAAAAAAAGGAAGAAAAAAGAAGGCACTAATGAACTTACCTATAAAACAGAAACAGACTCAAAGACATAGTAAACAAACTTATGGTTATCAGAGGGAAAGGAGGTGGGAAGGGGTAAATTGGGAGTTTGAAATGGGCAAATACTAACTACTATATATAAAGTAGACAAAACACAAGTTTCTTCTGTATAACACAGGGAACTATATTCAATATCTTATGGTAACCTATAATGAAAAAGAATATGAAAACAATTATATATGTATATGTATGACTAAAATATGCTGTACACCAGAAATTGACACATTATAACTGAGTATACTTCAATTAAACATTTTTTTAATTAAAAAAAATTCATGTAGACCCCGACTGTGTCAGATACTGTATTAAAATGAACTAATTTAAAATCCTTGTAGTAAGTGCCTAATGAAGCATATCTGTCTTATAGATAAAGAAACTGAGACAGGTAAGAAGTTAGATAATTTGCTTAGTGACTCATGGCTTGAAGCCAAGATTTGAATGCAGGCAGTCCAGCCCCAGAGCCTACATTCTTAACCACAGCCAGTATCCCTTATGTAGTTCTGTGCGTGTACACGCATGCACGTATTTCTGTGTGATGGAGAGCATGGAAATAGAATAAATGTTTTTATGGAGAAATTACCAAGCATTCAGACGAAAGATGGCTTTTGAGTTGGTAATAAAGTCAATGACTCGCCTTTACTTAACCCTGTGCTGAATGCTTTACCATGTTTAGTCCTCACAACACCTGGTCAGATGGGATTTCTTACTTTAAGGAAACTGCAGTGTGGTAAGATTTTTATGGCCCCAAGTCACTCACTCACTCACTCCTTTATTTTTTCAGCTTTTTGACTTATAGCTGACATATAACACTGTGTTAGTTTAAGGTGTACAGCACGTTGACTTGATAGGTTTATGTGTCACAAAATGATTTCCACCGTAGCATTAGCTAACACCTGCATCATGTTACCTAATTACCACTTCTTTTTTGTGGTGAGACCATTGAAGATCTATTTTCTTAGCAGCTTTCCAGTATGTAATAGAGTATTTTAAAGTATAATCTCCATGCTGTACATTAGATTCCCAGAACTTAACTTGTCCCTCTTCTAACTGGATCTTTGTATTCTCTGACCAACATCTCTCCTTTCGTCCATCCCCCAGCCCCTAGTAACCACCATTCCATTGTCTGTTTCTATGAGTTTGGCTTTTTTAGATTCCATATGTAAGCGACATCGTATGTGCCTTTCACTGTCTGACTTATTTCACTTGACATAATGCCCCCGGGGTTTTCCATGTTGTCCCAAATTGCAGGATGTCCTTCTTATGGCTGAATAATACTCCATTCTGTATGTATACCACATCATCTTTATCCATCTGAAGGTTGATGGGCATTTAGATTGTTTTCATATCTCAGCTTGGTGAACATGAGAGTAAAGAAACCCCTTAAAGATAGTGATTTTGGTTCCTTTGCATATGTATCCAGAAGTAAGATTGCTGGATCATATGGTAGTTCTGTTTTACTTTTTTGAAGCATCTCCATACTGTTTTCCATAGTGGCTACATCAATTTACATTCCAGCCAAGTGAGATCACAAGTTTGTCCAGCTTCAGAACTTCAACCCTTAATACTGTTTAATTTCTTTTGACTATGTTCAGCTGGGCCTCCATTTGATGAAATATTTTGGCTAAAGCTTTCATTGGACTTCTAAATAGTCTTCTGTGGCTTTTGGCTTAATTTTTTTCTTTCTTTCTTTAGTACTTGGAATTAAGCATACAAAGTAGAGTAGTTCTGTTTGAGGTTTCTTTTTTCTTCAGAAGATTTTTGCAGATTCAGTATTTTTCCCCCCTATCAAAGTTATAGTGTGTGACTATGACTCAGAAGCCCAGACTGAGGGTAGAGCTGTCCCCAGTTATTATAAATGTAAACATGAATCAGGGGTTCCGTAGGGATGCCTACCTTCTATAAAAATGTGGTGATTTCAGCATTCATTGTAAATTCACTGATGTTCATAAATTCGTGGTATGAATCCATCAAGTTTTAAAATAAGCTTTATTGGAACTGTGTAAGCTGTTCTCCCCCACCCCTTTCTTCTTTCCTACAAGAACATTCTCTGCCCACTCTGAATAAGTTTATAGAAGTGTTTGGACAGTCCTCAAATCAGTCAGCTTCTCAGTTGAGGAAGAATATGCTTTGAAATAGATTTCTGAGTGAGAATGTCTTCTCTCACAGGTTTAGTATGTGTAAAATGTAGGAGGAAAGAAATCTTAATTAGAATTAAAACAATCCAATAGAATGCTGGTTATGACAAAGAGTTTGAAGAAACTCGAGGATATGCTAAAGGCAAATAGTATGAGAAAAAAGAAAAGCAATTAGAAACTCTAGGAAAAACTGAAACTGAACTGTAAGGAAGTGTACTCATAGTACATTATTTGATATGCTTTGAACAGTATTTACATGATCATAATCATATAAACACAAAATAAATTTAAAGACAAAACAGAAAGCTCGTGGTTAGAAAACAATATTGCAGATCGAGCCTGATGATATAAAAGTAAAATTATGTAAGATAGATGATAAGAGATTAAAGGACATGGAAAAGTGAAGGAGGAGCACAGTTGGGCAGTTAAGAGCTACTGTAGGTGATGCAACAGGAATTAACAGGGGCTGCATTTTTAAAAATAGAAAGTGAAAAAATACATGGACAAGGAAATAGCAAAATAATCTTTTTCAAAGAGGAAAATAACGACTAAGAAATAACAAAGAAAAGGGTTAAGAATGCTTCATCTCTGGAGAGGCATTTATGGAAAGGGAGTTCTGATGCAGGACGAGGGAATTTGCTTTTCATTTTACGTTAATTTTATTTTTTTTAATATGGGGATTTCCAACCCCCTCCCCCCAAAAAATAGATACATGGACCTCCCACGGACCTCTCTACCAGATTCCACAACAGTCCATATTTTACCATTTTTGTTTCATTTATCTTTTTTCCTAAAATACTTTAAAAAAAATCATGCCATTTCACCTCTAAATACTTCCAAATGCATCTCAAAATTAAGGACATTCTTAGATAAGCGCAGCACACTCAGTGCAACCAGTAATTGCTATCATTACCGTATTGAATTTTCTCTGATTGTCTGAAAAAAATTTTTTAATAGTTAAAATGTTCAGATGGAGTTTCAAATAAGGCCCCCTCTTGTACATGGGCATATGTCTTTTTAATCTCTTTTAAGTCTTTTAATCTAGACAAGTGGGAGAGTGTAGCTCAGTGATAGAGCACAAGCTTAACATGCATTAGGTCCTGGGTTCAATCCCCGGTACCTCCACTAAAAAAAAAAAAAAAAAAAAAAAAAAAGAATCTAGATGAATCCCCTTTTGCTTCTTATCATCCATTGACTAACTGAACAATATTTGATACTAAAAAATACGTGCTTGCATTAATTTGATTAAATATTTTTAGCTTGATTAAAAGACTTAAAGGGTTAAAAAGTGCAGACAGTTTTATTTTTTTAAAAAGCGTTATTATGTTCTCCTTAACTTTAAATATGTTTTAATAAAAATTCCTTTTTAATGCTCAAATTTAAACATCTCTAATGCAGGAGCATTTATGAACTATTTTGGGCAAGATTCTTTGTTTACAAAGGTGAAGAAAAGTAAATGTTCTCCTCAAGGATTTTCAGTGTAGTCATAGAGGGCAGTATGTGGACTTCCCTGCTGAGGCATCTTGCCATACGGAATTGTAATGATTTTTAAGCTAACAGTTTAAGGGATTCCTTATTAAGTGCCAGCCACTAAGTGCTTTAAATGTATTATTTTATTTAATCTTTATCATACCCTCTGAGAGAATCCCCAGTATACAGACAAGGAACTGGAGACCCAAGGAGACTGAGTAACTGTGTAGGGCCATCAAGTTTGTGAGTGACTCAGCCTGAATAGGAACAAGGTCTTTTTTATGCTGGACCCTGAGCTCTTTCTTCATCACTAAAGCATAAAGCGCCTCTCAGTTTTGATGTGCTGGTCACCTCTCCTAACATCATATACTGGTTCAAAATATGGGCTCTGGACCCAGACTGCCTGGTTTCAATCCTGGCTCTGACACTTCATAGCTCTGTGACCTTGGCGAGTTACTTAATCTTTCTATATCTCAGTTTCCCCTTCTGTAAAATGAGGATAATAGTCCTGCTTCATGGGTCGTTATGAGATTTCATGACTTCTTGTTTGTAAAGACATTGGAATAGCTTGTGGCACATACATAAACAAAAAATTTCTTAAATAGCTACAGCTGGAAATAATTGGCCTGGCCTGTATGTGGATGGAAGGGTGGATGATGGATGGACGAAGAGCAAAACATAGAAGCAGGTTGTAGATTGAGTCTCCTGATAGTATTTCATCAGTGAAAGGAAACTCTTTATGTAATAAGATTCTCTGTCAGGTCCCATATTTTGTGGGTTGGTTTCTTGATGCTTAATGTTCGTAACGACTTCTCTAACCATTCCTTTTTGTTTCTGTCTTTCTTCCAATCATTTGAATTATCAAGATGCACAAAAGTCAGCTCTCCCATTAAGCTTTCTGTGGAAGGAGCAAGAACTGGGTTCTGGCTTTCCTCTCAGGGAGGAAGGAAAAAAAAAAATGTTAGGTTACAGAGTTTACAGAGTTGAAATCTTAAAAGGTTCTGGAAGATCAGGTTAGCTTTAGTGCCTGGATCGTAGATGTGGTAATTTAGTCTCTGCCACGTAATCTCTCCCCAGGGTCTCATGAAGGGAAGAGGAGGTGACAGCGGGTTATAATGTGACTGAGCAGTTAATGACGGCTCTGGAACTCCTTGCTTGGTTTTACAGATTTTTTCTTAACCTTTTGAACTTTGCTAAAGCATAATTGCTTATAATCTAGGAGGCTAGAGCAACTTGGAGACCAAGGAATTGCTTCTACAATGGCACTATACTGTTTTGAGGCTGTGGGCTGATGGGACTAGCGGTCACATCTTGATTCTGCTGGAGATACATATAAAATGAGGTGCAGCGTCTTGTACTACAGATATCTTGTAATGTACTATAACGCCCCCTGATCCATTTTCAGCAGATGACCTGGTTGGTTGTAATGTGCTGATTACTCTTGTGTAAAAGGTGTCACTAAATCTCAAGTAGTTTTGGTTAAGTATTGTCAGATGGAAAGAGATGATCTGGTGGGCCCAGTGGCCGATTCTTCCTGTAATTGGTAACGATGTGAGTGAAATTACATCCTAACAACGGCAGCAACTGACCTAACTGAGAAGGCCGATGTGGAAATTTCCCATTGTCTACCTTTGTTCTCCAGATAACAGATGACAAGTTTTCGTGACCATCATGATACCGTGACTCAGTGGTTAATGCGGCTCCAGAAATCCTAGATTGATTTGACTGCTTTTTTTAACCTTTGATCTTTCCTCATACATAATTGCTTAGAATCTATGTATTTATTAAAGTACATTTATAGTTTCACACTTGGTTTTTTAGGTCCAGTCTGATGAACTGACCAAAATGGGGGAAAAAAGAGAGAAAATAAGAATGTAGATTAACTTTGTCTGATTCTTGGATCTGGGATGAATTTTGTCTAGGGACTTCTTTGTTTTTTTATTCATAGCATTGGCTTGTAATATTTACAGTTTAGCCTAAATGACTTAAAGGTTTTTACTTTTTTTTGATACGGGAGGAAAGAACATGAGTAATAGACCTGCCAATTACTATTTTAAAATAAAAACGTAACTATTTTGCTATAAAGGTCACATTCAGGATTCAGAGCTTGTGACTCTCAGGAGAGCTATTTTTCTTAGGTGAATGATTTCAAAGAGTTGAAATGAATAGCTCCTAGGTCACTGACATTTATTCAACTTTGTCTTTAATGCCTGTTTTCTTTCTGAATGTATAAAAGATTGCAATTTAGATGCATCTCATCGATATATCTTGATATTCTAATTTTTTTTTTATAAGAAAAGCTGTTAGATTGAAATGTTAAGTTACAACAGGTAGCTTTGCATTTTGGGTTATAATAGTTCCTGGCTTTATGAAAAACTTGTGGTAATCATAGATTTTGTTTTTTAGCTGATAATGTGTGAAAAAAAAATAACTGAGTGGGTGAAGCATTTGGACTAATTGTTGCAGCTGAGATCACTTAGGAACGGCTATCTGACATGTTTATATTACACTGAGCCAATTGTTTATGGGAAGGATCATTTAAATACACATTACCAATATCTTAGGTTTTAGATTTGCCAACTCTATACGTGTTGAGACTTTCCAGAGTCTTATAATTGCACCAGCTAGTGGTTCTCCTTTGAATAGACTCCAGGACTTCGCACCTCGCTGGAAATGGCTCACCTTTGAAGGTGGTACTCATTTATTCCTAAAAAAACAAAAACAAAAACAAAAAACCGAGTGGCTGTAAAGCACCCCAGGCACTGTGTTAAGCGCTGGGGAGATGGTATTGAATGAGGCGAATGAGGTCTCTGCCCTCGTAGAGACGAACACAAAGCAGGTAGACAGTAGGTAGTAAACATGGTGAGTCTGAGAATGATAAATGCTGTGAAGAGTGTACATAAGATGATTGGACGCGGTGTGCCCGGGGTGGAGTGGTGTGGCCGGCACTCAACAGACCGGCGAGGGAATCTTCTGAGAGTCTCAGAGGAGTCAGACATGCGAGCCTCTGGGGGATGGTGGCATCAGGGATCCCAAGGGTGAATGCTGTGATGTGGATGCGAGGAGTGTGGGAGAAACAGGCAGAAAGCCGGACAGCAAGGAGCCCGTCCATGTGTCCTAACCCCTTCCTACATGTGGAGTGCCCAAGACCCGGCGGGAAGTGATTCGGTCTCTCCACACCGACATTGAGAAGTATTCTGTGAGTTGGGTTTTGATAAGCTGTGTGAAGTGCAGGTGACAGAAGCTTGATTTCCTACCAGATTGCAGGCACTCTTGTCCCCAGGCCCTGTAGTTGTGCAGATTTCCAGCACCCCCTTTCCTATTTCGCTTACTCCTTTCTTTGGCAAGTAGAAGAGGCTGCACTGGGTTTATTCATTCTAGGTGTTTTGGGGATCTGTGAATCGACAGGCGCGTATACTTGCTTTCGAAATTTGGTGGGCTCATGGTTGTTTACTGCATAACTGTGGCTTTATTTAGAGGTGTATTAATTTTCTAGAGCTGCTGTAACAAAGCACCACAAACTGTATGGATTGAATAGCAGAAATCTTTTGTCTTGCATAAGCTAAGGTGTTGGCAGCTTTTTGAAAGATGCGAGGAAGAAATCTGTCCCCGTTTTCCCTCTCTCCTCACTTCTGGTGATTTGCTGACACTCTTTGCTTTCCTTGGCTTCGGCTGCGTCACCCTGGGCTCTGCCTTCATCACATGGCATTCTCCCCGTGTGTCTGTGTGTGTGTCCAGATACCCCCGTTTTTATAAAGCACCAGTCATACTGAATTAAGAATTCGGCTTACCCTACTCCAGTGTGTCCTCACCTCTGCAGTGATCCTGTTTTCAGAAAAGGTCACGTTCGGAGGGACTGGGGGTTAGGTCTTCAACATTGGAATTTGGGGGCAGGCGGCAGGGTGGGGGAGACAAAATTCAGTCCATAACAGAGGTGTATATAATTTGGCTAAATTCATTGTTTTTCACAAATGGAAAGATGAACAGTGTCTGCAAATTCCCTGAAGCAGTTTATTCCATTTTTCAGTTCAGGCCCCTGGACGTCATGACTCTCTCTCAATGAATAATAGCTGGTGTTGACTGAGCACTAGGGTGCGCACGTGTTGCCTGGGTGAGTCCTTGTCAGCACCCTCTGGAGATGGTTCTGTTGTCAACCTCTCTTCCCCTGGAGGCAACTGAGGCTTAGTTCTGTGATGAGCCTTTGGCTGTGTCACCACAGTGGTTCTAGCTTCAACACTTTTTCATGTTGATCTTAAATGACTAGACTTGGTGGCGTACCATGAGTCTGCCACTACCGCTAACTACGCTCCAGGTGAAAGGAGTTTCTTACTGTTGTGGTAGATTCTTATCCACCTGACCCACCCCTCCCCGCCTGTTGAATGGCTGCCTTGGTCTTTATCCTTGAAAGATCTTATGTCATGATGCAGCAGTGCTGTGAAGATTAATTAGTTAATATTTGTGAAGCACTTAGAAGATGAAAAGCTCATGAACGCTAAGTAAAATTAAATTTTGTCTCCTGGTGCCCAGAAATAAACGGTGTTTTCTTTCCTGCTCGGGGTCAAAAGCTCCCCTCAGAGGCAGGAGCGCCTGTCTTCACGGGGAGCAGGCTGCTTTGATGGTCCCCTCCAAGGGGACCCCTCTCTTTTAACCTAGATTGGATTCTGCAAACTGTTGAGCAGTTGACACTCTGCTAAATAGAAATGTCATTGATATTGAAACAGGTTTTCCTTTTATTTTTATTTATTGAAGTATAGTCATTTAGAATGTGTCGATTTCTGGTGTACAGCATAATGTTTCAGTCATACATATACATACATATGTTCGTTTTTCATATTGTTTTTCCTTATAGGTTACTACAAGATATTGAATACAGTTGAGCCAGGTTTTAAATTGTAACTCCTAGAGAATTAAATTGAGTGGAACCCCGGAAATTCAGAGATGAATGTCAAAGTATGTTGAAGAGTGATTCTGAGTATGTTAACGCTGGATGTGATTTTGATGCTTCAGAACACAGTGTTGCTGTTGTTTTTTTTTCCCTTTTCATTTGTTCCCACTTTGGCCTTGGTTTGTACCAGGAAGTTCAGATGTCTCCCTCTTAATGATCTGAGTGGCACAATGTTGGCTCTACCTGGTCACCGCATCCCTATGCAAGGACCAGTCACATATCCTCAAATGAACTTCATCTAAGTGTGTTTGAAGATGGAGGCGACGATAAATTGACAGGACAAAAAACTATATAAAAAATCATGACTTGTAGGAGTTTATAAGCCACAGCAGGAGCCAAGTTGGAAACTGAATCTGGAGTTTTAAAAGACTGTCCTTTCCTGCTCCTCTTGGATGGATCTTCTGAACCCTGCCCTCTCTTATGGGTTTAACAGTTGCTTTTCAGGACTGTATATTTTGTTTTGTTTTGCTTTGTTTTTCAATGAATCCTGTCTGTATTGATTAGCAATACTTTGTCACCCAGGAGCTCTTTTCCCCGAATATATTGACCTTTCTCCCTGTCTTCCTGATGAGCAGGCCTCTGTTGCATTTCCGCTCCTAGGACGGGAGCGCTGAGTGAATAAATGGGTCAGGTAAGGAGTAGTGACTCACTGCTGTGAGTGAGGCCGGATACACTCAGAGTTCAGAGCCAGGTCAGAGCTGGGAGCAGAGAGAAGCAGACGGCAGTGTTTGGCCCCAGAGACAGACGGACAGACACACACACACACACACACTCACTCACTGCCAGAGTAGAGCTCCTCCCCAAGGTCTTAACCTCCTGAATGCAGGAAGGATGCCTCCACTTGCTTTCCCTGCCTCCCTCCACCCACCTGTCTAATCTGCACGCCTCCGACAGTAGCCACCCTGCCCCCCGCTAGACGCTGTCTGGGCACCAGGAGCAGTTAGACTTCTCCTCGGGAGGGTTAGTGTGTGTTAGGTGGCTTTCCTTTGTCACCCTTCCTCTGTTCCCAGCTGAGGTCATCCTCCAGTCGGTTCTCTTCCTCCTAGATGTGTACGTTGAGAGGTAATACAGGGTCGGTTAAGACTGCCTGGGTTTGAATCCTGGCTCTGCCGCTTTTTTACAACCTATCTATACGCCGTGGGGAAGTGATTTGGTATTTCTTTGCCTCTGTTTCCTCCTCGGTCAAATGGAGGTGTTAGTAATACCTATTTGATCACAATATTTTGAGGACTAGATGAGCTAATACATGTTAAACTCTTAGGGTGTGGCCTGTAATGTGTTCAGTTAGCGTTAACTGAAGAGGAAGTGAATTGTCCTCGCGAGCCCCTTCAACTCTTACCTCGATAACTTTGGACAGTCACTCTCTATTTTCCTTGAGTCCTTCCTCTTTCATATTCATTCTTACAGCACTAGTGATAAGGAGAAAAGACTTAATTGCTGATAGATGAGTTCCTTGTTAAATTCTTGTAATGCTCCAGGTTGAAAGTGAAGAGAGAAAACGTAACAAGATAAATTCTCTTTTTGTGGATCTTAGTGTACCAGGAAAGGAGATATGCCAACAAGGAATTGCAGTATAGTGTAGAAAGTTCTAGACCCCAAGTACAAATCAGGATTAAGGGAAGGACAAAGGAAGACAATGTTCAACTATCTAGAGTAGGCTTGGGGGCAAGGGTTGATCATGGAGGACTTCACAGAGGAGGTGACACTTGAGCTAGTTCTTAAAGAATGAAGAGGCATTTTCCAGGCATACAAGATAGGAAGAAATAAGCTCACGTGTAAAACAATAGAGATGCAAACAGCACTGGGAGGACTGTGCAAGAGGTTCACTATGGCTGGAGGGAGGGTTGCGAGGAGTCAAGCTGCTAGGAAAGTAAGGCTGGATGAACAGACACCAAAGTCATAGAGAGTCTTGTGGGCAGTGAAGCAGCTTGGACTTGACCTTTAGGCTGGGTGCTATTGAAGGGCTTTGGCAGAGGAATAAGTCTGGTATATTTGCGTTTTAGATGGACAGCCATGCTGGCATTGTGGATAAGATGTGTGTGGAAGGGGTGATTCAGAAAGCCAGAGACAAGTTCTTCTACAGTATTGGTGAGAGATGGTGAGGGACCTGGGCTGTGGGGGTGGGGAGGAGAGAAATCTGAGAAGTGCTTTGACACGACTTAGTATCTGATGGACATGCGTGCTGATGGAGAGCGAGGCTCTGGGAACGTTCCCCAAGTTTCTGCCTTAGTTGCTTGTGGGAATGGTGTGTGGTTAACCACGATAGGGAACATGGGAGGAGAAGATAAAGTTGTGCTGATTCGGTTTAGGAGATGTTTAGGGGAAAGGGTCCAGGAGTGAGATGTGGCTGAAGATTCATGTTTAGAAGTCAGTAACAGGTGGTAGTTAAAAACTGTGGGCATGGAAGAGATGGCATAGGAAAAAGAAGGGCAAAAGAGTAAAGCCTGGAAATTCAAGCAGTATCAGCATTTGGGGGCAAGTAAAAGGAAGGGAGAAAACCCAGGGGCAAGTGCAGTGGGGGGAAAATGCAGAACATCTGGGAAAGGATGCTGTCCTGGATGCTTAGTGGGACAAGAGAGTCAGTGGTGGAGAGTTCAACACCATTATCACCCCCAACAAACCAAATATTTTGAGGTGAGAGAGCCTCCCATTGGACTTAGCAGATGTGTGGTCACTGGGAGTCAATGCCAAAGTCATTGCAGGGCATGGGATTGGGGAGGCCAAATACAGAGACCCAAAGTGAGGTGGAGGTTAAAAAAAAAAAAAAAGGCTATTTTACCAAAGTTGGGCCATGAATGTAATGGTAATTACTGTAGAGTTTTGTCATAAAACTTTTTGGAGCTAGTGATGTTTTAGAGAAGATGAAAAACATAATAAGCCTTGATGTGAACTGGAACATAGTTAAAAAAAAAAAAAAACAAAAAACTAGTCATACTCTACTGCTACTGTCATCCTGACTGTCCTTCAGGACCTGCACACACTTTCATCTGTTTCTGTTTTCATTTCCACTCTCTCCCATTCCATAGATCTTTGCTGAATACCAGTATATGCCAAGCATTAGGGGCTACCAAGAGGGGTGAAGATTGTATCCCTGCCCTGGAGATAATCTCCCCAGGGGGAGAGGGGGAGATACTGGCATGAAGAACTGATGACAGCGTCACGTGTGGCTGGTGGGGTACAGAGAGCTGTGTGTGCTGGGGAGGGAGTTTGTCTTGGTCTAAGAAGGATGGAAATGGCTACAGGTTGAGGTGGGTCTTGCATCATGGGTAGATGTTGACCAGGTGGGAAAAGGCACCTGGCCAAAGCAAAGGATGTAGAGCCGGTGACATCAAGAAGATACAAAAGGCCAGAGCTTGAGTGAAGAATGGGCAGAGTTGTGTGGCTGGAGTGAAAGGGGCTTGGTGTCCCCAAGGGGAGGGTGATTCCAGATGAGGCTGGACATCCTGGTGAGGGCTGGGTGGGCCAAGTTCTTTTACATTCTCTTCAAGGCATGCGGACTTTAGTGGAATCCAGAGATTCCTTGGAAGTTCTTGGTCAGAAAGGGACTTAAAAATCATTAAAATTTGGCTTTTTTTGTTTGTTTGTTTTAAAGAAAGTTAATTCTGGTGATAGGGTGGAAGATATGTTTTCTTAATTCAGTCTTTCATATAAAATTTAAATTTTGACTTAAAAATACCCCGTTTCTAGCATTATAACAGTAGATATGTATGTAAAATATATTTCTAATAGTGCAAAAGTACATTATAGCAGTACTTTCATACTTTAGGTTTCTATAAATTGAAGTCATTTTTGTGACCTCCCTTTTTCTATAGAAAAATGAATATTGAGTGTCAAAGAACAAAACTTAGTGTGTGAGAACGATAAGCTAAAAGATCCTAAACTCAGATCTCTGATGCCTTTTAAAAATGGTTACCTTTCTTTTTGTGTATTATGAGAATCCCAGAACACATGATCCCCAAACTGAAACCCCGTGGCGCCGTGTGTTTGCTAGCATAGGTAACACCCCAGTTATATAGATGTCTTTAAAAGGGTGCATGGGTATTTTGGTATTTAATGAGTAGGTCTTTGAAGATTGTCATGGGAGTCGCATCGTTTTGGAAATGAGTTTTTAACCTTAAACTTTGCTCACATTGAACTCTAAAATAACTGTGGTTTTTGAAGAGCAGCTGTTGAATGCATTCGTGTATATTTCATTAAGTTTTTTTGAGTGGCTATTAAAGATGTTAAGACAGTTATACTCAGGTTCAAGAAAAGGACGTCCTGAGGGAACTTAAGATTTTTAAACTGTTGGCTGACCAAGGACTGGTATTTACTGATATTCTTGACTTCAGGAGTCTCACATGTGACAGCTTAGGGTGACATTGCTATTCGTTTCCTCTCTTCTCCCAACTCTACGACTGAGTGACCCTTCAGTTTGGAGCATTGCAGATTTTCACATGCCAACTTCGAGGCTTACTATTTCAGTGTGCAATCCAAATACAGTTGCTGAAGGAAAATGACGAAGTTTCAAACTTGATCAGAGGTAAATATGGGATTGTTCATTGGTCTTCTTTCCAACTCCATAAGTTCCTGAGCCTTATAACATTATCAAATAAAAGTATGGACTACTGAAATAATGAATTTCAGCTTATTGAGAACTTCTGTACTCCTGATAAAATAGCCAGCTCTGTGTTCACAGTTTCTTACAGTCTGTGAATATCATTTATGAGAGCTAGGCTAACTTGAGTTCAGCTAAAATCTTTCTCTAATGTTTTTGGAATCAGTGTATGGTTTGACCTAAAAGTGCGAGAAGACCACGTAACCACTCATTGAAGATGAATGATGTTTTTACGCCAAAAGAATAAAATACTCTTTCTTAAAAGAAAAGCAACTGCTTCTTGAGTGTTTAGCCACCTTAATAGCAAATCATGAATAGAAGAGAGAATACCTCAGTCTTTTATTTGCTTATTTTTCTGTTTCTGTGTTTGCTTATTTATTGTATCGTAGACCTTAAAATTATAGGTATTTCTACAGTACTTGGGGGTAGATCAGTCAGATCCTGTGTCACCTAGATATTTTTGAAACTCCTCTTTTGTTCTATCGATTACTTTTTGTCGATATTTGGCCATTTTGGGGCACCAAGTTTGTCATCACTGATCAGTGGTGGTAACTGTGAATAGGAAATAAATAATCAAATACAATCAGTGTTTTAATCTATGATGTATCAGTTATCTTTGCTACATAGTGACCTGCTACGTAACAATTACAAAACTTTAGGGGCACACAGTTAGTGTTTATTGCCCATGTGACTAGTGTCACTGACATTTTGCTGATCGTAGGTGAGCGCACCTAGGTGTCTAGGGGTTGGCTGGCTGTTGGATGGGGTGAGGTAACTGGGTGGCTTGGCTCTACATGTCATGTCTTTCATTCTCCAGTAGTCTTGGCAATGACAGTGGCGTTAGAGAGCCAGCCCCAGTGTACAAGCCCACAAAGCCTCTGCTTGCATCGTGTTTGCTGAACGAAGCATGTCACTCTGGGCTGCGCCCAAACTCAAGAGGCAGAGCAGGCCACGCCACCCATGGAAGATTGGCACTGCCAAGTTACACGGCAAGGACATGGATACAGTGAGGAGTGAAGAACTGGGGCCAAATGTTGCCGTCCACCACCTAAGACTTAGAATTTTTACTGAGAACAAATGATTTCACTTCTTACCCATCATATATATTGTCTCCTTCCTTTAGGATTTCATCAGGGTATTTTGGTGATAACGAACAGAAACCCACTCAGTTTGGCTTGAAGGTTACTGTAAACAGAACAGGCAAGCTCACAAGCATATAGAAGGAGAAAACCAAGAATAAGCAGGTCTCACCGGTACTGGGAGAGCTACGTAGAGTTTGAGGCTGTTCTCGTTTACCTGCGAGAGTCCAAGTGACGTCTCTCATCTCTGCTCCTCTATTTCTTCTCACTCTTGATCCACCATGGGCTCCCCAGTCCCAGTTCTATGCAGGCTTTCGGCACAAGCACCCACCGAATCTCACTGTCTGAGTCTGTCCGTCTTGGATTCCTGTCCCAGCATCCTGCTCATGGACGGGTCATCCCTGGGTCATCTACTCTTTGAGTCGCCCAGGGCTGAGTTCTGAGATCTCATCTCTTTCTTTGCTCCTTCACTTACTGATGCCATCCAGCCCCATGACTTTAAATGCTGTCATGATGCTGGTGACTCGTAAATTTCTGTCTCCAGCCTAGACTTTTCCCTTGAACTCCAGACTCACATATACTGTATCTTATTCCACATCTCCACTTGGATATATCTCTTAGGCATCTCCAACTTATACCAAAAATGGACCAGTTGCTTTCCCCCTCATAAACCTGCACTTCCCAGCCTTTTCTCAGTAAATGGTAATTCTAGTTTCCCATTTGTGTGAGTCTTGAAATTTTTTTTTTAAGTTTCATTATATGTCTATTTTAAAAATACATGCTTATACTAGGATTCTAATGCAGTATGTACATTAGAAAGAAAGCAGATTTTCAAATTTGATATAATACAGATAAAATCTGTAGGTCTTAAAAGTCTTACTATTTCGGATTCTTCATATTTTGACTTATAAATATCTTAAACACAATAGATACTTAAATGTACCTTAAATGTGAGTTTCTTTTTTTTTTTATTGTGGTAAAAAATGCTTAACATAAAATTTACCGTCTTCACCATTTTTAGGTATACAATTCAGCAATGTTAAGTATATTCACACTGTTGTGAAACTGATCTCCAGAACTTGTTCATTTTACAAATCTGAAACTCTACCCATGAAACAGCAGTTCTCCTTCTTGCCCTTCCTGAAGCCTCTGGTAACCACCACTCTGCTTTCTATTTCCATGGATTTGACTACTTTCGGTATCTGATAAAAGTTAGAATCCTGTGGTATTTTTATTTTTGTGACTGGTGTCTTTCCCTTAGCCTCATGTCCTCAAGATTCATTTATGTTGTAGCATGGCAGGAATTCCTTCCTTTTTAAGGTAGAATAATATTCCATTGTATGTGTAACCACATTTTGTTGGTCCATTTATCTATCCATGAGCATTTGGATTGATTCCACCTCTTACATATTATAAATAATGCTGCTGTGAACATGAGTGTGCAGATATCTCTTCTAATTATTTTCGGCTCCATATCTACCCAGAAGTGGGATTGTTGGATTGTATGGTAGTTCTTTTTTTAATTTTTTGAAGAACTACCGTACTGTTTTCCACAGCAGTTGAACCATTTTACAATCCTACCAACAGGGAACAAGGGTTCCCATTTCTCCACATCCAAGATTTGGAGTCTTTGTAATTGCCCCTTTCTTAACTTCTGTTAGATTGCTCATGGAATCCATCTTCCTGATTTATGTTCAAAATACATCCCCCACCTGACTGCTTATCTTGTCCATCACTGTCGTATTTTACCTAATCATGACTGGCTCTTGTCTGGACCACTGTGGTAGTTCTTCTAACGGGTCTTCCTATTTCCACACTTACCCTACAGTCTTTTCTCTGCAAAGCAGCCAGAATGACAGTTTTAAAAACATAAGCCAGGTCTTCTTCTCAGAACCTTTAGTGGCCCCCATCACATTGAGGATAAAATCCAAAGTCTCTTCCTCGGTGTAAAATATCCTAAAAATGCTTATCCCTTTCCTTAGGTGGCTTTGGACACACTGACCTCCTACTCTGCCTTAAACACATTAAGATTGCTCCTGCCTCAGAGCCTTTGCACTTGACGTACCCTCAGCGTGGGTGGCTTTGTTTATAGACATTTGCTTGATTTACTCCTTCCCTTAAGCAGATGTGTGCTCAATTGTGACCTATTCGGAGACGCCTTCCCTAACTGCCTTATCTAAATTGGCCCTCGCTGTCCACCTTCTCTGAGCACTTACCACTCTCTGACATCATACTGTACTTATTTGTGACATTATTACTGGCTTTCTCCTGCAAGAGAATTTAAGCACCATGAATTCTGTCTTAGCATCTGCAAGAGTATCTGGCACTTCAAAGATGTGCAATAAGTATTTGTTGAATGAATGAATGAAAGAGTACTTTGTGTTCTTGTATCCAGACAGCTTTGGTCATGGTGACAGAGATGCCTGTTGTACATGTGGTGTCCTAGGTGGGGGGTGACTTGCAGGGAGAAAGCCTGTAGTTCTCCTCCCTCCTCCAGCAGGTTTTATTCACTTGTGGGCTGTCACTCGAGAGATCTGAGTGGGAGAGTGTAGATAGATGCTTCATCCAGTCTCTTATGGGGGGAAAAAAAAAACAGTTCAAGAATTGATGGGGATTGTTTGCCTCTGTCCTCTTGGCCCCGAATCACCCTTCCTAAATGAGTTTTGGCTGCTCTTTATTACCTGCAATTACATTTTCTATTGTAATGTGGGGGCAATGCCTCATTTGCACAGGGAGTGCTGGAAGTGCGTTTTAAAGCATTAAGCAAAGCCAGAAATTCCTCCTGCAGGGGAGATGGTAGTTTGACAAGTCTGTGAATTACATAATGAATTTCCTCTTACTCTCCTTAAAGAAGATAGCAAAACATCAGGAACAATGGACTGTTCTTCTCTATTTGTTTGGGATAGTCCTGGCACTCCGACCTGCCGTCCTGTACTTCAGGGACTCTGGGATTAGAATTATGTGTAATAGCTTTGTTTTCCCCCAGCTGGGTTTGTGATGAAGTTATTCTGATGGAAACATTCGGTTAATTCTAAAGGATCTGCACATGCTTGCTGAGCAGAGCGCATCTACCTTAAATGGTCTTCCATGCTGTGGAGGAGAACTTCTGATGCATCAGTCAGTGGTAATGTCATACGGTTGGAACATCATCATTGCCTGTTCACGCCTCCTCGTGGCTTTGAGAAGTCTATTTCAGTCTTACTAGGCCATTAGAGACAATATTTAAAGTGATCTGTAGATTCCGGGGGTCTTTGGATAGGTAACTAGGGGTCTGTCAGTTGCAAGGGAGTGAAAAATGACAGCACACATAGCTGTTAGTTTTTCAATTTGGGTGCTGCTTACACAGCATGTTCACTTTGTGAAAATTCAAGTTCACTCCCTATGATCTGTGTACTTTTCTGTGTGTAATATCTTAATTAAAAAGCTTTCTTAAGAAAACAAACCAACCACAGTTCCTATCTGCAAGGTCTCCTGGTAGAGATATTCAAAGAGAAGATCACGTACTCAGATTAGTGCTAGGATTAAGGAAAGCCTATTACAGCAGCACAGATAGAAGGGATCAAACTCATCTTTTAATGGGATGGAGGAAAATCAGAGAGAAGATTTAAATGGAATTTATCTGTCACCTTTTCCTGGCTTCCTCCATAAACAATAGGATTTTTATAGAGGAAACCAGAATGTATGGGTTAGATCCTAGTTCTGTGATAGGATGCTTGGAAGATAAAATATCATTGCTTAAAAAAGCAAAAAAATGAATTAAAAATACCATTGCCCTCAGGGAACTTGTTGATAATTATCTCCCTAGACCTACCTCGCTTTTGGCATGGATGATGGCATGGATGACTTAGATGGTGGAATAAAAAGGGTTGAAACACGTGACTGTGGGTTGTCCATCAATGTCTTTTGTTACTGTGAGATACTTAATATTGTTAATGACTATTAATGACCCTGTTTTGGAGAGTGATATTGTGTGTGTTAGAAGTGGTGGGGTAGTGATGGCTAAAGAAATTGTATTTTTTAAAAATGTTGCTGACAGTGCAAGAGTCTAATGAGTCAGAATGGTTTTATTGTTCCTTTTCAGCATAATGATCGCAGAAAATTGCAATAGGCAATAATTAGCAAGCATCACAAGGTGGTATAAAGCTCACTTCCCTAGTGTCAGTACATTGAGCTCATAGCAGGAACTGATGGGCAGGAATTGGAATGGTCCGGCAGCTGAAGTCGTTAGAGTAGAGAGCACCCAAATCGGTCTTTGAATAGTGGGGGCCAGCCATGCGGGTACATAAGGAGTACCTTATTAACAAGTTTAAAATGTGGATTCCTAGGTCCTGTCCCCAGTTCCGTGGGCGAGGGGGAAGCCTAGCGTGATGCAGGTGTAGGTGGTTCCACAGTCTGTGCTGCGAGAAGTGATGAAGGGGAGTGATGGTTAGGGGGAGAGAGGAGGACTGGTGGGAGGCGAGTGCTTGGAAGAGAAGAAACGATGGCATTCAGTGAGGAGGCAGGCTGATGCCCAAGATAGAAACAAATTTTTTTCTAAGAAGGAGCAAACGTGGCAGGCAATCTCTAGCATTGGAGGGACTGACACCGGAACAGAGAACAGCGTAGCGATAGGATCTGTTAGCCATAGGCTGCTTTGATCTATATTTATTATTTTTATTTGAAGGTGGCTTAAGAATGTGGTTAATATTTAAAGAAAAATGTCACTATGGATGAACTTGTGTCTTAACCCATCAGAGCTGGAGCTAATCTCAGAGTAGCTTCTGGTTCTTAACCCATCATTTAAGAGAGGAGAAGAGTAGGATCCCAGAGCCAGGGGAGTAACTTGTGAGGGGTCGGCAGAGATTTGGCTGAAATTCAGAAATCTTCTGATGAGTAACCAGTTCACTTATTTGTTCACTGATCGAAACACTTACTAAGCACCTACTGTATGCTCAGTCCTGGACTAGACGCTGCGATTCTGCTATAATAACAAAATTAATATAGTCCTTTGCTCTCATGGCATTGACAGTCTAATGAAGGAGTCAGTTGCAGACCAAGTAGACCAAATACAGGAATTTCTCCTGCTGTGAGTTCTTTCCCCCATGATGCCGGTTAAATATAGCAGGCTTATTTCATTAGGAAACAAGCTTTGCATTATGCAACCCCCTACTGATTACAACATTACTGAAATGAGGATCTGGGTACGTGATTAGCCCTGCCACTCTCTACACAGCTGTGCTCTTTGAGTGGCAGTTTGCTACGGCCCTGAATTCTTCCATTCAGGGCAAGCTTCTGTGATCTATTTGGACACTGTACAGCTAGCTCTGCTGCTCAAAGTTTCCTGTGCAAGGCTATCACCTAGTTAAAAAGGCAGATTCTGTGGTTTCGGAGTGAGGGCTGAGGTCCTACGTTTTCAACAAACTCCCAGGGATGCTGATGCCTCCAGTAGCACTGAATAGCACGAGTCTACAAACTTGGAGATAGTAGAGGGTCTTCAGAGCCACTGACGATCTCCTCCATGATAAGTAGTTGGGTTTTTTGTTAGTTTGGATCAACCGATTTTTTTTTTCTAGCTTGTAGTAATAACAAGGTCCATTTTAACTACAAAAAATACCTTTGCTATTGACGTTCATCAAGAAAAACAACTCCGTTGACTGCACGTCCCTTCTAAGCCTTTTTCATTGAAAAAATTATAACATCAAGTCGGATGAAACAAGATTTTTTGAATCCACCAACCAGCACGTGATAGCAGAACAGACTGTAATTACAAGTGTGACAAATGTTACAGAGGAAATTGGAAGGACGCGAGGGATAGCTCTGTTGGGATGCTGTAGCTGCAGTATGTTTGTGTAGAAGCCACATTGGTTTATTTTTCTGCTCCCCCACCCAACTCTTACACTAGTGCATAAGGTAGCATGTCCTGGCACAGAAAATCTGGAAATGGGATCGTAGTGTTATTTCCTGAACTCTTCCAACAACCAAAGCCACTGAAACTGCACATGTACACATCTTGAAATATTAGCCCATTTACTTCCGGCTCATAGTTTGTTTATAGCAAACAGAAGGAGAAAAATTGTTGCTTTCATGCTTGACAGTATTGGGCTGTTTAAAGGTCGTGAGTGAATAAATGGAGCTTTTTGTAGGCATGTTTCTTTTTTAAATTGTTTGATATGAGGTTAAAACCTTAATTACACAAGGTCCGATAGAAAACAGATTCTCTGCCAATTTTTTTTTTTGAGTGATTTTCCCATCTTTTGAGTGACAATGTTAGAGAATACAGAAAATCATAGAAGA
Organism: Camelus ferus; assembly: GCF_009834535.1. Lineage (NCBI taxonomy): Eukaryota > Metazoa > Chordata > Mammalia > Artiodactyla > Camelidae > Camelus > Camelus ferus. Next base: position 1,868,158 of record NC_045712.1, on the reverse strand, counting down.
AAGAATTTCAGTTCCACCTTCTTGATTAATTTCCTTCCATTGTGTATTAGCTTCCATGTTCACATGAGAGATTTCTATGGCTGACGACAAGGGCGGTAATCCAGTTGTTGTTCCAGGTTCCTTTGTCACATAGGATTGTGGAACTTGTGATATCTCCGGAATGAGAAAGGGCCTTGGACTTAATCTAGCCCACAGAATCCTTACTACTGGTCTGTGCAGAGATGGACCACATGAAGTAGAGAACCATGAACTTGATAGTGTCATTGAGAGGGTGGGACTCGAGGGGTCAGGGCATCTTTGGTCTTGTCACTTTGAGGCTTCTACAGTTCTGAATATCCCCACAATTTGACCCACATGAAACTGCTAATTTTGACCTATTGAAATATTTCATTTGTTTCTACCCAACCAATTTTCTGTTGTTCCATGGCTGTTGTGACCTGAACATTCTGTCACAAAGAAGCTCTGTGCTTAGAGAGAGGAGATACTGGTCAGCCACTATGTCCCTCTTTGATGGCTTCCCTTGAATAGAAAACCTATTACTGATCTAGGTTCTTTTCTGTAGGAAAGTTCATTTAGACAGTGGCGCTGAGCTAGAGTTTTTATTTTAATGGTAGAGAATTGAAAAGTGGCATTCTCAGAAGGCATAGTGGGTTCTTTTTGGTGCTGTATGAAATGAGAGTGGACGTAGATTTTAAGTGGAATTACTGCCTTCATTGCTTTGTCTTTAAAGCACATCCCACTGTCTGCAAATTACAGGCATATTTTATCTGGATTGAATAATTAGAAGGTCCCTGAAGGAGAACCTTAACACTAATAAGCATTAAGTGAGGAGGAAGGTTAAGATTCAGGTTAGTTAAATGAGGAATTGTTTGGTTGATGGTTCAGAGAAGTGGTTTTTCGAACTTACTCATCCAGCCGTTCCTTATGACCCGCCCTTTCAGAGGGAAGTCAGAACAAGAGAGCCCCACAAATTCCCCACATTTTTCTTTGTAAAAGCTACCAAGCCACTCATTCAGATCAGCATGGTTATCTGTCTCCTGATGTTCATGGCAGCGAGAACGAGGGTTCCAGGGAGGTTACAGAGGAGCAGAGTGGAGAGCTTGCCGTGCCCGTTTTCTACAGCTCCCTGGTGCGAAGGATGCAGCGTTAGCCTTGCCATCCCACGGGCTTGTTAATTGTCCCCCATAACTGTCCTTGTCCCCAGCCCCTTGCAGAGACACAGTTTCCATGGCTGAACTGAGGAGAACAGATCCTCGCTGTGGGCAAGCCGCAGGGGCTGAGCTGAGCGTGCCCTCCAGTCACTGAATGGGACTTCCTCCCTCAACGAAGAGGGAAGGAGGGGGACTGGAGAGAGGCTGTGTCAACCTTGGGAAGATTCCTCTACCATCAGACAAGAAAAATGAAGGTTCCCACCTTGTCCAGCAAGTATTTATTGTTTCTATAAAAAAAAAAAAAAGCAGTATGTTAGGAGCAGTTAATTAAACTGTGTACCTCTGGGCTCCATAACCCTTAGGACTTAACTGTATTGATCCTGGGATATGAACCCTCCCCCACCTACCTCCCCCAAACCAAACAAACATTTCAGAAACGTCAAATACTACCTGTTTCAGGTACTGGTAAAATTTCAAAGTAATTCCCCTAAGAAACTCTTAGAAGCAACCCAGATTTATTCTGGTAGCCCAGCCATCTTGCAGAGCGTTTTAGCTGAGGCACCGTCAGTGAGGTGAAGGGAGTATCAAGCAGAGGTCGGTGAGATTCTTGTCCGAGGGAGCTGCCTACATGGATAAAACCTATCTACTGTGGTGGTGTGGGCTCATGTCCTGGGTTTAGCTCATGGTGGGAGGGTCCACCACTCCCAGGAAAGGCTTCTTTGTTGTTTTCAGACCAGTGTCGTATATGTCAGTCATTTTTACATAATTTTAGGTTGCTTGCCATATGCTATATAAACCTCTTTTAGGAAAATTTAGCTTGGCGTAGTGGTAATCTATATTGGGAACCATCCGTCCTCAGTATTAAGTGAGTCTGGGACAACAAACAACGCCCACTCCATTACAAGTTTTATACGAAGCAAACATCTATTTTTGCTTTGTGCAGACTCCACTGTATGAAGGGCTGAAAATAACCAAATGCTCAGAAACCATTTGTGATGCAAAAATGACTGTAGGGGGAACCGTGTTGTTCTCTGCCCTGGTTATGACTAACTAGTATGGGTCACAAATTGTGCCCTAGAACCAGTTTTGCTAGGTCATTCCGAGGTTGTTCTGGTGTTGGAAGGATCTGCAGTTTTCCCTGTGGACTTGAAATGTCATATTGCCCACACAAACTGTTAAGAAACTGAACGTGATTTAGACAGATAGGCTTTTTCATTTTATTTTATTTTATTTTGATTGCCTAAAAGAAATGATCTAGTATTTGAATCTTGAAGACTTTTTGAGGTTTTTTTTTTTGGTTTTTTTTTTTTTTTTTTTTAGGACTTAAAAAAAGAGAAATGGAAATAAACAGACCACAGTCTAGAGTAACCAAAAGATAGAGCTGTTATGTCTTTTAAAATCTTCAACCACATTTCATCATGCTGACGGCATTTCTTAAGCTATGCTCTGCGCCAGGCTTGAATACTCCTGTACTCCCATACTGGCCTGAGTTGTATGACCAGGGGGTATATTTGCCAGTGTTCTCAAACCAGCATCAGAAATCGATATCTGAACTCAAAGGTTAGACGCTTCTGGTTTTTATCAAGTAGGCAAGTTCTCTCTTCCCTTAGCAAATACGCAAGCTTTCAGATCCAGAAACGCTGCAGCGTGCCAAAGGAACAGCTGGTCATTTTAATGCCTAAAGACTGTTTCTGCTGCGTCTATAGGCAGATGCTCTCCCCCTAGTCTGAGTATGTCCAGGGTGAGCCCAGTTGACCCACTTGTCAGTGTGCTGTGAAGAACGGATAGTCACCAACTCCTTGTCCCACCTGCCAGCAGCGGTACATTCAGAGACGGGCGTAGACTTGTGCGCTGCTCTGTAGCATTGTGATTTGTGTTATCATCTCCAAACTTCAAAAAAAAAAAAAAATCCAAGATGGTAAGTGACGGGCCAGGTTGCTTTAAAAGCAAGTGGACACAGAGGACTCCCCTGCTGGATTTAAAGGGACTAGCCGGCAACTGGACGCTGCATTTTCTCTGAGCCTCTTAACCTTTTCGATGCACCCCTCCATGGCTGTGAAAGTTTCTTACCATCTGTTCGATTTTTCTGTGAGATGAGTAGCTTTCGGAAACCTAAATGACTCAAGGAAAGTAAAAGCAATACCAGGCTTTCTGGAAAAATGTATGGACTGTGTCGCTCTTCTCCCAGTGATCTGTGCTTGAGGGAAGCTGCCTTCTCTGCTGTAGGAAGTCCATACTCCGTGGGCTGGCGGCCCATCTGAAAAACTGCAGAAGACAAGTGGCAAAGTCCAAGCCACCACCCTAGAGAGAAATTTTTATTTTTACCCCCAGGCTTTATTTTAGCACCCTTTCTCTCCAGAACTTACTTAAAATTCATTTAAAAGACTCATGGCATAAGGGAGAGTGGGGGAGAAAAGATTTTTTTTTTAAATCAAGCCATTTCTCCTATACAGGAGATTTGCTAAAATAAGAAATTGAATTGGAGCGTCTTTGGAAGCAAAAAAAAAAAAAAAGTTAAATGTTTAAATGCAGGTAGTCTCCTAAATATTTTCACTGAATAAATGAACTTGGATAACTTCATCTACAGTAACGTCTGTGTTATATCTGAACTTCGTGTTGCTCATATGTGAGATTGGGGGAAAAGTTAGGATTTGAATCATAGCACGGACTCGTTCCAGTTTGAGTTATGTGTTTCGCAAGAGAACGTTGAGCAGCTCAGCGGGTTTAAAACTTCCTGAAAGTTGCAGGGGCTGGGATCAGTGCATTACAGGCCTCTCCTTGGCACAGTGCTCTTTGCTTTGTGGCTTCTTCCCATTTTCCCTCCCCATTTGCAGCCCATGCTGGTGGAATCGGGATGCTCACGTTTCTACCATCCAGCTGGCTAGCTTTAGGAAGGATGCAGCCTGAGCCTGTTCTCCTTGGGCTTTTAGCTTTCACTTGCCTTATTTGGTAAAGCTGTGGGCTTTGCTGTTCCTGGAAAGGGCTGTTTCGCCCGTTTCAAGGACGATTTCCCAGTTTGATCTAGTTCTGAGCGGGGAACCTGAGCTTGCTGGCCGCCCTGTGGTGTCTGTTCCAGGTTGGGGCAATTGCAGGGTTGGAGAAGCCTTAAAAATTCTCAGTGTATACAGGCTGATGGTGATACATCCCTCGCTAACGAGGTGTTTGCACGTAATATATATAGTGCAGGGTAAACTTCCTTTTGAAACTGGGACTCAGGAAAGACGCTGACTTTTTTTTGCTTTGTCCAGAGCCTGCAATGGACATACCTTGCTCGCTCTTCCCTGTATCTTGTTATCGAGATCACTTCCCCCAAGTATTATTTCCGGCTCTGCTTTCTCTCCACCGCTTTTGGAGCTTTTTCGTGTCCCTTGTAAGGAATAGATAATTTTGCTCACCCGAGAGCCCCACATCCCAGGTTTTAACAGAGCTCACAGTTTAATCATCCCTAAGTACCTCTTTTAATGTTTTTTTATGGGAAAACTTACTCTTATGTTCATGATAGAGGAATACATGTTCTTAGCACCCCCCTCACACCCTCACCCCTTCCTTCTGACAGCACATTTTTCTCTTATTTCTGAGTAGCATGGTTTTAAAAATAATTAGCATAAGTTGTAGAGAGATGAGAAGGTGAGGCTTATTTTCTGGAGCCTAAATTTGTTTTGTGTTTTAGCCTAAAAAGGAAGTTTGTGGACCCCTAGTCCTCAGGCAGATAGTTATATTCTTTTCGGTACAAGATGAGGATGGAGAAGAGGGGGAGGAGAGGAAGTACGTTGGTGTAAGCGAATTCTTCACTCTTTGCCAAAAGAACAGTCGATTCTTGTTGATTTTTTTTTTTTTAAGTAGAGGGAAGTTGAATTCATTAGGAGTTTGGAGGGAGGGGGCCAAGGGAAACGTTTTTACCTCCCAGAGTGCGGAGGCTGCCCCTCTGTGGGAGAAGCAGCAACTTCTGAATTCACTTTTCTGAACTGAATTCACTTTCATTTTCAAGGACTTGTTGATGGAGCGTTTTTTCATCTTTGCTGCATTTCTCTTTTCTAAGCTCTACTGTCACAGAAGGAAAGCCTTCCTGTCCTTACCCTGCAGTTCATTTTGAGGATGTGTGTGACATTAAGGGATGCTCGCATCACAGGGCATCCGAAAGGGCTAACCAAGAGACATACATGTCCCGTCCGGATGATCCTTGGGACGAAAAGCCGGGAGGAGGGGAACAGAAGGGCAGCCTGTGAGGGTTAAACATCGGAATTAAAACCGGCCCCACTTAACGTGTTACTTGCCTCCCCAAACCAGTGAGAGGCGCACTGGTGTGCCCCCCCCCCCTTGGGTGTGAATTCTGGGCTGTTTCCTGACCCCACGCCCGTTTTGGATGCTCAATTCAGTCCTTTCAGGTTTGGGTGTTTCTGTTTTCCCTTTAGAAAGTAACGAGCAAGTTTGAGAAGATTGAAAGCCATGAGCTGGGTGTGCTGTGAACACGCTTGCCTCATACTGGGGTGGGTGTGTAGACCCAGCCAGCCGTGTGCCCATACAGGGTACGCAGGAATGTTTTGCTGTCACTGCCAGTAGTCCTTCTGCACTAGGGACTGACGTTCTTTGATCCTCCTTATTCATTCTTAACTGTCCTGAGACACATAACTCTTTGTCATACTAACAATAATGGTTACTACTGACATATATCGAAAGCCTGTGGTACTGGCTTTGCACCGAAAGCCTTACCCCCATTTCCCCTTTCCTTCCTCATAGTGACACTGCGAGGCTGGTGCTGTTTCTCTCTTTGTTTGACTGTTGAGGAAACTGAGGCTTAGAGAATTAAGATGCCCAAAGCAGTAGTACCGTTAGCTAGAAAAGCACTTTCTTGCCAAATACTTTGCTCTACTGCCTCTGGACACTGTTTAAATCACTATCCAGCTGCCTGGAGCATTGAGTCCATTTTTCATTTAAGTCGTTTCTGGATATCATGGTGCAGGGATCGCCTAGACTAAATGCACATCAGTAAGCTGTCAAGATTGCTGTTTCTGTAACACGATCAGCCCTCTGCCCTGCTTTGTTGCCATGTTCTTTCTCAAACTTCAATTCCCTTGTTACCCTATTTTGTGTGTGTGTGTGTGTGTGTGTGTGTTTCCTGTCTCTGGTTCATTTGCTTCTCAGGTAGGTCTCAGACCTGTGGGTCCTCTAAAGGCATTGGTTCCTGGGCTTGACTGCCTTGGAATCTGGGAGAATCAAAAAATGAGATTGGCAGGCTCCATCCCTGCAGTTGGGCTAGGACTTGGCAAGAACATATTTTTTTCACATTTCCTTGGAGATTCTGATGATCAGCTAGCTTGGCTTTCAGACAGTATTTCTGAGAGTTCACTGTACTGGTCAGGTGTGTGGTCATCTTATTAAAATGCAGACTCTTAGTCAGTCCGCTCTCTGAGTGCTGTCTCTCTGTCTGAGATCCTGTATTTGTAACAAGTGCCCAGGGGACGCCAGGGTTCCTGGTTCCCGGTCTTTGTTTTGAGTATGTGGTGCTGAGACCGTGCATCTTGACTGTGCTTCCTCTTTTTTTCAAATCACTTTGGTGACTTGTGTCTCACAGTGGCCAGAATTTGTGTCTTCCAACACCCTACTGGAGGTAACTGCCTCTGGGATAAGTGAGATACAGGAGCAAAATGGAAGGGTATTGAGGGAGAAGCTGCCTCAGTTGGGCTCTTTATAAAGGCAGGCATTCTTAATTAGTAGCTTAGTATCTAATCTTTGTCACTGAAGGCTGCAAATCAAGCTGCCTGGAGTCTTCTTGAAGATAGCTTCTAGCTGCAGAGGTTTTTAACACCTCTCATATGACTCTGTTAAATAGCCTGCTAGAATCCAAAATAGAAGCTGTGTAGGGAGAGTCTCCCTAAGCATACCTCAGCTGCCAAGCATGCTCTGTATTGATTTTTTTTTCTTGATCTGAAATCGGTAATATAAAATCTCCAAGCCCTCCAAGGTGTTTGGTTCCACCTGATACTGAATGCTGGGGTGTGTTCCCCGAATGTCCCCACCCAGGAACCTCCAGCCCTGGCTGCCTGTCAGAATCACCTAAGAACTCTCCATTATACAAGATACATACAGTCTGCATAAAGATATAAGGTACTGATGCAAAGGCTTGTCTCCGTCTGTTCCCTTCCTGACCCTCGTGAGCCAATGGTATCAGATGGCTTGGCAACCTTGCAGGCTTTTTTTTTTTTTTTTTCTCTGCATTTACTCACCTATGTGTATACCTTTTTTAAAAAAAAGTCTATTCCTGAACATGTGTTTTAACATTATAGTGGATTTTAACCTGTATTCAAAGCAGCGATGAAGTCCTTTTCTCACCTGGCTGTGCAGACGCCCTACCCTGCTGGTTTTCCAGAACCTCCATGGCTGCGCCTTCTGGGTATTCCTGACTCTCCCTCTCTCTTTCTTACCATTTTGGTCTGGTCCAGGGCCTCGGTGTTGGCCCTCATCTCTTCTCTATCTGTGTTCACTCTTTAGTTGATGTCATCCAGTCCTGCGAGGTTAAATATGCTGATGACTAATAAGTATGTCTCCAGCCCCCATGTGCCTCCCAGGAGTTAAATGCGCATGTCCAACTTTCTCAGTGACTCTGCCACTTGAATGGATCTCAGAGGCATCTTAAACTTGAAATCTATCCCAAACAGACAGGTTCTCGCTGCCCTACACCTGCTGCATTCCCGCTCTTCTTCAGCTCAGTGTATCGGTGACTTCTTGTTCAGATGAAACCCTTAGACTGTGTGATTCCTCTCCATCCCTCTCACATCATATCTTAACCAGCGGAGGCCTTGCTCTGCTTTCGGTCACATTCCAAATCTGCATGCTTCCCACCACCTGGCCTGCAGCCCCTGTCATCTGTTTCTCAGACATCTTCGACTGGATATCACAACAAGACATTTATTTCATATTGCAAGCTAGGAAACATATTCATGTGTATCTGTGTATCTGACTGAAACAAAAGATTCACAAAATTGTGCTTACCGTTACTGTTTGTAGTGTACCCTGATACCACATTTTATTTCATGGGGAAAAAAAAAAGGCAGTTGATACCCACGAAATTGATTTCATGACCCAGTTTTAATTAAGATCCACAGTTTGAAAACAGCAAGGATCCACTGGTCCGGATCCTTGTCCTTTAAGGTAATCGCAGAGCCAGCAGCCTTGGCATTAACTGGAAGCTTTGTGGAAATGCAGATCTCCACCCCTCTCCTGGCCCACTGAGTCAGACTCTGCATTGAAGGAGATCCCAGGTGATGTGCCAGCACTTGAAGTTTGAGTGGCGTGAGTCTAGAATGACTCTTTTCCCCAGCCACGCCCCGCTGCCGTCCTCTGGACCCCGTGCAGGGCTGGAGTGGTCCTTAGAAAACCATTCCGGTCAAGCTGTTTCCGCTGCTTATGAGGTTGCCCACCTCACTTACAATAAAATCGTACAGGATGCTGTGTCAAGCCAGGTTCTCAACCTTGGCTGGCTGCACAATAAGATCACCTGGAGAAGTTAAAAAGTAACAACAGCAAAAAACAGTAGTGTCTGGAGTGCATCACAGAAGCTTTGGATCAGAATCCCCACACCTGCAACCAGGATGGAGCTGCCGTCTGACGTCATCTAGCTCCCTCTCACCGTATTGGCTCCTGCACTGTTCCTCGCACAGCGTGAGCTCACTTCTGCCCCCTAGCCTTTGTCCTGCCTGGAATTTCTGTCTGTGGTTTTTTCCTTTTTTCACAAGACCCTCACACCCTCACTTCCCTCATGTGTCTGCATAGATTCCCCACCTCAGAGAGACCTCTCCTGACCTTCCTGTCCTGTCACCTTGACCTCGTTACCTGCTTCATCTTTTTTTGTCCCTCCACCGTGCTTTCTTCTTCTTCACAGCAGTTATTATTCCTAATACTGTGTTTTTCATTCTTTTCTGACTTATTCACTCTTTTCTTCCCTCTCTAAAATGTAAGCCATGTGAGGATAAAGACTGTATCTGTCTTGGTCACTGCTGTAACCCTAGTACTTAGGACAGTGTCCGGCCCCAAGGAGGTGCTGAATCAGCATTTACGAATGAATGAGAGTCAGCAGAGTCAGTGGATGACCATATTGTGGTTTTTCTGGGTTTTTACTGTGGACTCTGCCCTTGCTGTTTCAAGACCATGAGGCAGGAAGAATGTTTTGTCCTTGTAACTGTGGTCCTCTCCGTGGGATTTGATTCAGGACAGTGTTTCTTTATTTCTTCTGAGGAGACGAATGTGAAGGGGAAAAAGAAAGAATGGCAGGATAACCTGTCAGGATGACCTGATGATTTACTTCAAGTGACTCAGCTGTGCTGAGATCACCAGATCTTTGCCTTGAACCAGTTCTGCCTTTTTGAGGGGAGTGTTTGGAAGAGTTTTTCATTTAACCTGGGTGTTTAAATTTTTTTTTAGAAGAGAAGCTTATGATCGAATAAGAGAAACCCTTGCAGCACTAAGGACTGGTGTCTGAGTATTAAATGTCAGGGATTCCTCTGGCCTGGATTAGGTGGCAAGGTGTTTCAGTGATGGCTTCCTTCGACTTGATTTTTCTAAGTTTTCATTTGGAGCAGTGTCAGTTCAACAGTCGGATCTGACATAGCTATTACATAATCAGACTTTTTAAGGATGCAAATTGAAAAGGCATTGCAGTCAGGTTTTAGAACTTCTTTTATGTGACATGCTTTGAGGATCGGCCTTCCTGCTTTGGATCTTTTACCCTTGATCCCTCCTTCCTCAGTAGGTTAATTCAGAGCTAGGGTTCTAAGGAGTTCTTCAACTAAAAACAGACCGCAGTGAGAATCATGTCCATGTGTAGTAACGACAAGATCTGAGTTGAGGGCAGGGGACTGTGTCAGTCTTGTTTAAGTGTGGCTGGTGGCTACCTGCCATACCTGGGGCTGCCGGGATAGTGCAGGGGTCAGTCTCTGTACTCCCATTGACTGTCCTGCCTCCTACTATGTGTTTAATCACCTAGTGGTGGTCTCTGTTATGCCCTTTGTCTTGTAGTTTCAACACATTGGTGATATTCATTGTATGTTAAGTGTTTGCATCAAATTTTGCTCATTTTTAAAAATCAAAGTACCATCGGTTACAATGTGTCAATTTCTGGTGTACAGCACAATGTCCCAGTCATACATATATATGTGTATATATTTGTTTTCATATAAATTTTGCTCATTGTAAAACATAGTCTTTTGTCTACTGTGAGATGGGTTGCTAGCTGTTTAAGTGAAGACGTTCATCTTGCTTTCCCTTCGTGGCCTTTATATTAGTTACGATCATTTAGGGCACAGATGCCTGACAGCCCCGCTCATGCAGGAATGTGTTGGCTGATGTCACCTGCTGGATCCCAGGGGCTGGAATGGTGTTGTGTCTTCCGGGGCCCCGTACTCGCCGCTTTCTCTGTGCTTTATCTCCACTGCCTTGTGGCTGGGTCCCAGTCCCAGGCGGGCTTCCCTCTGTGGTGTCCAGACTGGTGTGTGCCCCTCTGGATTCACAGGCTGTTCTACACCTTGCCAGGGGAAGGAAGGTGTCTCTCCACATTTTCTCCAGCTGGTTAAATCCCACCAACTCACAGCCACAGGTTCTCAGCACTGTGGCCCGGGGATGCAATCCCCTCTGACCTAGGTTAGGTCACAAGCTCACCTTCAGAGAAGGGAGGCTGGGTGAGCTCCACCCAAACGCTGGACCCTGGTTTGACTGGAGGCTGGCTCCCTGTGGGACGATGGGTCATCATGCTGGGAGAGTGGAGGATTGGGCGTAGCTGGGGATGCTAAGAACAGCTGGCTTCTTCAGTGTAATCGGTGGACAGTGACCCATGGTCCAGTAACTCAGGGCAGGCTCTGTGCTGGGACGAGAACTTGGTCAAAATCAGGGACCTCAGCTCTTGCCACCCTTGCTTTGGGACTTGTGCTGTGTCTGTCAGCATCTGTCCTCAGTGCTTCACCCGTAGCTTCCACGCGTGGAATTTGTGTGCACGTCTGTGAAGTTAGACCTACCCTCTCCCTTCTCTGAGTAACTGTTACCATTATTTGTAAGTGGGAGACTTGAACAAGGTCACTGTTAACTCTCGAACATTATCATGTCATTAAGCCACTTGTTCTGTTTTCAGAGAAGGAATGTGACACTCCGGGTGAGTGACCAGAGCCAGTGGCAGGGTCTGGGTTACATTTAATATTTTATCTCACAGCTGAGTACTGAGTAGAAAGAAGTGAACACAACAGTAAGCGGCTGTTGACAGATTTTTTTTTTCCCCACTATAGCCTCGAATTTGATTCTGCATTATAAGTTGATTAATTCTGTTGAAAGTTCTGATGCTCGTTGCTTGGGAGAATCCAAAAGTGAATAAGATGGCCATGCTTTCCTTCGGGCCTACAGGATAGTGTAGGAGAGAGAGGGCAGCTGTATTCTATCACAGTTCCTTTGTAAGGCATGAGAAAATAAATAGACATTTGTATTTATAGAAACAGACTTGTGTAACGTGCCAGGAGAGCCCAGAGCAACAGAAAGTGTAAGATGTGTTGCGAAAGATGTGCAGGGTGAGCCGGGAGGTGAACCTGGAAATGAGGACTGAGGCTCACACCTTAGGTGCTGGTTTAAGGTGTTCAGATCTCTATTCTTGGCCTCTGAAAATTGCTGGGTGGGGAAGGATATGGTCAACAAGTGTCTGAGAAAAAGCCAGGCCCAGTTGGGGGGTGGGGGCGGGAGCCAGAGGGCCACCGGGAGAGTCCCTGTGGGAGATGATTGTGATTGAAAACCAAGGCACTGAAGGTGGGGTGGCCGTAGGTAGAAGGTAGATTCACTAGGAGCAGTTGTGAGAATTGGTTAGGGTAGGTATTGTATGTGAATCTCCGAGAGAGGTGCCTGGTGTTTAGTAGTTATTTGGGGCCAGTATCTGCAAGCAGCAGGGGCACTGGCTCAGGGATGTTTTTAAGGGCAGTGAAGGGGGCGGTAGTGCAGAGGCCTAAAGGGGGACAGAGAGACGAAGAAGGGAAGCTCGGAAACTGCAGGGGGGGAATGCTCCAAGGGGAGGGTGATGGAGAGTGTCAGATGGCACTGAGATTGGGGAGGATGCGATCTGGAAAGTCAGTTGACTTTTAGCGTCCAGGTCATTGATGACCTTTGGGAGAATTTTAGAAACGAGACTGGGGCAGAATGTTCTTACGAAATCAGAAAGGCCAGGTATGACTGCCATTTCATGGAGGAAGAACTGTAGTCTGTGTGTGACTTTCTTTGGAATTTCCTTAAGCACACCTCACCCTGCCCCTTTGATTACGAGGAAACCAGGAATTAAATCCAGATGCCCTGCTTCTGAGGGCCTTGCTAGAATGCCAGCTTAATCACCTAAATTGACCTGGGTCTCTGTATCTTACTCGCAGGTAAGTCTCTGCAGTAAAATTTCCGCATGAGCCAAGAATTGAGGGAAAAAAGTTCCATAGGGTTTGTTGTGAAGAATCTTCCTTTACGGTTGAAAACCAAGTCCGTAAACAAGTACATAAACATATTCCATGAGTTTTCTTCCCTGCTTTTAAAGTATTGCTTTTAAATAACTTTTGTAACTGCCCTGTATTTCCTCGTCTTTGATTCCAAATCTCGGACTTAATAGTCAAGTGAAATGATAATCGGTTACTTGTGTTCAGTGTTGTTCGTGCTCTGCTGGCCCCTTGTTTATAGGCGGCAGAGGTGGAACGTGGGGTTTATTTACGGTCTGAAGGGTTTAGTAGCTGGTCACAGATGGGTTTTCAATGCTCCGAAGCAGGGTGTGACTGTGATGAAAGTGTGAAGTGTCACCTTTCCAGTGTGGGGTTGTGTGAGTTAAATGACTGCCTCTTTGCTAGAATCCTTTTTTAAAAACAAACAAACAAACAAACAACTTTTTTTATTGAGTTATAGTCATTTTACAATGTTGTGTCAAATTCCAGTGTAGAGCACAACTCTTCAGTCATACACGAACATACATATATTCATTGTCACATTTTTTTCACTGTGAGCTACCATAAGATCTTGTATGTATTTCCCTGTGCTATACAGTATAATTTTGTGTATTTATTCTACATTTTGAAATCCCAGTCTGTCCTTTCCCACCCAGAATCCTTTTAATTTTGATACATGGAAATCTCTCTCCTCTCCACCACCTCAGACAGCTTCTTATGATCCGAACTCCTCGTTAGCTCCTGGGTCTTTGCATAATCACCTTTCATTTGTGTTCCCTGTCAGTGTTTAAACCCAGCAACTACTCCGTGCTTATTATACAGACAAGACAGAAGTCACCCATGTCCCCATTGGTGGTGGTGGGGAAATGGGAATGCAGTTGTAATTCATGTTAAAGCGACTTGACTTTACAGTGTTTCTCTGGATCAGTAAAAGTATAACCTTTTAGAGGCCTCTGTTCTCAGTGTGTTGGTACTTCAACAGGGGTTTCACTGACTTACTATACTCAGCAAGTGTGAGTGAGGCCTTTAGGGCAGTCAGTGAGTACATAAGCTCAGGGTGGACGTGGCCAAGTGAGGGAGTGAGCGGGTGTCCTGTCTGGAGGGGTCCGCGTACTCGCCGCCAGCCGCTTGGTGCCATGCGGAAACACAAGCCGGGCGTTGCCAATTCCTGTTTCTGTTTGTCTTCTAATAAAAGCCAGAGAAGTGGATTTTAATGTGAAACTTGCCTACTGCTTAAGTGGTGGCAATTAATAGGAGTGTATGAAACACTGAGCAGGCCAGAGAGAACATGGTCTGTGAGCTGGATTTGGCCTGGAGTCCACCAGCTGCCAACTTTTGCTTCTCATAATTCTCTTAAGTGAAGGTACTGCTGGTTCAATCAGTGTGTCCCTGTGTCAGAGCAGTGAGCTGGCTTTTATGGGTCTCTATTTGTGGGAGGCAGAAGTGCCATGGATTTCCAGGTTCGAGGGATACCTTCTGGCTGGTGTCACCAAGGAAAGGGGGCATTTCAGTTCTGTTACAAAGGTGAGGGACAAGGGCCTGTTCTGGGTACCGAGGAGCACGAGGAAAGTTGCAGAAGCGAGAGCAAGTGGCTTTCAGGTCGGTCACCAGGTTTGGCCAGAGGTAAGTAAGCCCTGATGAATTTTATCTGAGGACCCTGACCTGGTGAGGTAGGTGATCTGTGCTCCCCGCAGGCCGCCTCTCCTCGCTTGGCAGGCCATTCCTGGCTGTCTGCTCAGACTCTAAAGCATGCAGAGTCCCAGTGGCCTCCCCCCTTGTGCTAATCCCTGTGCTTGGTTTTGCAAATATCTTCAGAGACCCGCGGATTACGAGGCTGATGGTGTTGGTTGACGCTCAGGTTCAGAGTTGCCCCCATAACCCACCCCGGAACTCACCTGCCCTGTGATTCTGTGACTCATTCCCACTGAATTGTCTTAGCACTGGGGCAAATGGCAAGAACTTTCAGCGCCTATCCTAGGTCCACACAGCCTTGCACGGCTCTGGATAGTGAGCACTGCTGAGTTTACATCCTCCCCCCGGTTAAGGTGTGTCCGCGTCCTCACAGCCCTGGTTGCAGGGAAGCAAGCCCTCCCATCTGTGACTGTCCTTGCACTTCTGTACCCTTCACGTGGCAGTCAGATCCTTTTAAAAGGGTCATATGGTTCTTCAGGGCAGCAAGGCGATCTCCCTACTTGCATCTCTCAGTCTGCTTCAGAAAACTCTAGTTTGACCAGAGGATTAAAAGAATAAAGGTGGGAAAGTTTTAGGAAATGTGGTTACGTTCCACCTTTGCAATGCTCATAGAGCTCGTGAATCACAGTAAAGAAATCTGTCAAGTCTTGCCATAAAGAAATCTTCCTAACTTTGTCCAGAGTTTTCCAAAAGTATGTTTAAAAGTGTGGCTCTGGACCTGGAGTGTGTCGGCTCAGGTGTGATCTCACGTAAGGTACGTAACTTCCCTGAGCCTCAGCTCTGAAAGCATCGTCAGGCCCACTGGGTGTCCTGGTACATCTCTGGCTATATCCAGTTCACTTGTGTCTCCTACAGCGTGGCTTCCAAAACTAAAGGTCATATTCAGGTGTGGTCTAGCTAGTGCACAGATGCATTACGAGTCAGTCCCTTCCCCACCCCCACTCCGCCCGGCCACCATGTTTTGTTGCCACAAACACTCACATCCATCAAACTTCTTCCCGAGGTGTGTTTTGCGTGTATCTTACTTAGGAAAATAGAGTTTGCTCCCCAAGATGCACAGCATTACACTTAAGCCTGTGTTTAGGTGTGGGGAGGTTTGTTTTGCCTCCTTCCTCTGGACTCTTGGAGCCTATTTGACCACTGCAAGCTTCCTGCCATCTGCAGCTTCAATACAAAAGAGAAATCTATTTTTGGAGAAATCTATGGAAGTGAGGCATGCTCTCATTTGGAGAATAATATGGTAACATGCATAGGGATTTTCTAGATGTAAAACATTTCATCTTGAATACAACCTTCACATGTGGATCCGTTATGGTTAGCCTGATTTTACTGGTGCAAATACGGGATCTTAGGTTGAGTGAGTTACCTACAGTCCCAGAGCAAGGAGGGACGGAGCTGGTCTTGAACCCAGAGCCAGTCTTCATAGCCTCTCTCTCCACGGTTGCAAATCAGCAACCCACTGGCTGACTCCTGCTCTCACTAGTTTCTTGTCTAACCTACATGATGTTTTGAGTTAGTTCATTCATCCTTAAAAAATCGCATACCTCAAGTAACGTACGTACCTTCCCTGAGCCTCGTTTTCCTCTGAAAGCATTG
The DNA here is from genome assembly GCF_009834535.1 of Camelus ferus. Classification (NCBI taxonomy): domain Eukaryota; kingdom Metazoa; phylum Chordata; class Mammalia; order Artiodactyla; family Camelidae; genus Camelus; species Camelus ferus. The sequence continues at coordinate 1,852,281 of NC_045712.1, read as the reverse complement.
TCAAGTCTGCTTGGTGGACAAAATTCTGGCTTTTGGGGAAAATTCAGAAGATCCAGCCACTTTGGATTAGTTTTCTCAGATGGCAGCAATTGTCAAAAACTGAGAAGCAGCTTTCCCCTTTTCAGGGGGCAAGGACTCTACAGTTTGCTAACATCCTTCCATTTCCTGTGATCCTCACCTTCTTAAACATCCCTGAGTGCCTGCTGCAGGCTGTTGGGTTTGTGATGCTGTACCTGATACATGAAAACTGGGGTCAAGAAGAGTAATGAATTCTAAAAATGAAAATTGTTGAATGAAAGTAATTGGCTGAAGCCCTCACACACCCAGACAGTGGTGCCATTTTTACAGTTGGAGTCCTTGAGGTCTTGGCTTTACCTCTCTGGCACTAATGTGAGTCAGATCTACTGAATCAGTCTTGGTCCAGACAGTGTCAGGCTGGCATGTTGGTATGCATTGCTGTAAGGAGATACGGTAGTTTTTGCACCTTTCAAAATATAGCTTACCTTTTAAAAAGCTTTATTGAGGATTAATTGGCATACAATAATCTCTACATTTTAGAAATGTGTAATTTGTTAGTTTTGACATATGTATACCCATAAGGCTATCACTGTAATTAAGATAATTAAGATATTCATCACTCCTAAAAATCTCATCCTGCCCCTTTTAATTCAATTCCTCCTTCCTTATGCTGACCTCCACCCCCACCCCCAGCCAAGGGAGCCCTGATCTGCTTCATCTCTGTAGAGTAGTGTGCATTTCCTAGAATTTTATTTTTAAATGGCATCAGACAGCATGTACTCTCTTTTTGTCTGACCTCTTTCCACGCCCCATACTTAGGTGAAGATGCATTCATGTTGTGGTTCTATCAATAGTCTGTTCCTTTTTTTTTTTTTTTTTTAACTGCTGAGCACAATTCATTACACCCCTCAGTTTGTTTATCCATTCACAACACATTTTTGAACATTATGGCCCCAGTTTCTGGCCACTCATCATACTCCCTCAAGCTCTCCCATGGGATGGGATTGGTGACTGGAATAGCTAAGGTTTTAAATGATTTTGTGATTCTAAGGAGAAGCCAACCTTGGGTCTTGTTGTGGGTGGCCTGGTGGGGAACATGCGGATGGGCTCTTTGAAGGTCCACAGGCTGGAGTCCAGAAAGAACGCCATCTCTGCCGACCTTCCTGTTCTGTGTTTTTTGAGAAGGGTTTAAATAGCTTTAATTTTTGGCTTCTAAATTGAGAATACTTTCCTGGCATTTGTCAAATGTATGTGGATGTTTATGTGTCTTCTATGTAAAATGATAGTCTGTGGGCTCTTTATAAATTGTAACGTGGAGATTATGGTGTGAAGATTGGTATTCTGGGAATTTAAAGTTAATGGTGGGAGACACACTTCTTGGAAGAAAGGCAAGATTGTGTCATACAAGCTAACTTCTATGACTGTCCCCTTAAGGCTGATAATCCTCTTCAGAGGTTATTTGTACAAAACCTCAGGAGACTTCACAACATAGGAATGGAGAAATAAAAACAAGTCCCACTTAATTTCTCCATTGGGTGGTACAGCTTCTGAAACCACATCATAATTTTGTGGCCTTTGGAGAAATTCATTCAGTATTCCAACTTGCATTTATTCCTGGAAGAGAACTTCATCAAAGCTACCTTTGCCGAATATGATGTCATATCCAATATTTAAAAAGCTATTGATGATAAAGAAGTTGTGGTATATTTATACAATGGAATACTACTCAGCCATAAAAAATAGTAAAATAATGCCATTTGCAGCCACATGGATGGGCCTGGAGACTGTCATTCTAAGAGAAGTAATACAGAAATAAAGAAAAATACCATATGTTATTACTTACATGTAGAATCTAAGACAAATGAACTTATTTACAAAACAGAAACAGACTCACAGACATAGAAAACAAACTTACGGTTACAGGGAGGGGAGGAGAGATGGGAAAGGATAAATTGGGAGTTTGAGATTTGCAGATACTAACTACTATATATAAAATAGATAAACAACAAGGTTCTACTGTATAGCACAGGGAACTATATTCAATAATATAGTTAATAATAATAAATTCAGTAACCAATAATGAAAAAGAATATGAAATTGAATATATGAATGTATATGTATGATTGAACTATTATACTGTACACCAGAAATTATTTTGGGGGGGCCAGGAGGGAGTAGTTAGATTTATTTAATTTATTTTAATGGAGGTACTGGGGATTAAACCCAGGACCTCATGCATGCTAAGCATGTGCTCTACCTCTGAGCTATACCCTCCCCACCCCGTACACCAGAAATTAACACAACTTTGTAAACTGACTATACCTCAGTTAAAAAAAAACCTATTGACACTAAAGAAAAGTAGCCTTGGAATGTAATCTCACACTGTCTTGTGTGTCAACAAGACCCATTTTGAAGACTTTTCTTCCTGAAGTTGGGTTTTCAGACCCAGTGGATCACCTTACATAAGTGTACAGTATAGATGGTGTTTCTTTGTTTTTGTATGATGTTACTTTTCCATTTTCAAATGTCTTTAATTATATTTGTAGGCTTTCTTGGTGAGTTTCTAGAACTTTTTTGTTGAGTAAATAATCAACAAGTTCTTTTTTCTCCCCTTTGTTGGTGGTGGTTAAGTGTGGGAAGGGTTGGGAGGAAATTAATGACCTATTAGAAGTAAAAGGGATGGAAACCCATAGTTTTTAATCAGTTGATTTTCAACATAGGTACCAAGACAATTAAAAGGGGAAAACAGTCTTTTCAGCAACTGAAGTCCTATGTGCAAAAGAATGACATTGGACCCCTACCTCACATCATACATAAAAGTTAAACACAAAATGGATCAAATACCTAAATAGAAGATCTAAAACTATAAACCTCCTAGAAGATAACATAGGTGTAAATCTTCATAAACTTGGATTAGGCAGTAGTTACTTGATATGACACCAAAAGCATAAACAACAAAGCAAAATAGATAAATTGGACTTCATCAAACTTAAAAACTTCAAAGGACAATATAAAGAAAAGTGAAAGACAACTCACAGAAAGGGAGAAAACATTTGCAAAATCATTTTTCTGGTAAGGACTAATATCTAGGAACTCCTAGAATTCCACAATTGGAAAAAAAAAAAACCTCTTAGAACTACACAACAACAAAAACTCCAATTTGAAAGTGGGCAAAGGATTAGAATAGACATTCATCTAAAGGAAATACACAAATGACCAATAAGCACATGAAAAGATGCTCAATATTATCAGTCATTAGAGAAATGCAAATGGAAAAACCATGATGAGAAACCACTACCATGTCTAGAGTCAAAAAGATGGATGATAATCAGTGTTGGTGAGAATATGGAGACATGGGAACTGTCATACTGCTGGGATTGTAAAATTAGGCAACCGTTTTGTAACACAGTTGGGCAGTTCCTCAAAAGGTTGGACACAGTTATCCTATTACCCAGCAATTCCACTCCTAAGTACACACCCAAGAGAATTTAAAACATGTCTGCATAACAACTTGTACACGAATGTTTATAGCAGCGTTATTCATCATAGCTAAAAAGTAGAAACAACTCAAATGTCCATCAACTGATGAATGGATGAACAAAATGTGGTGTATGCACACAATGGACTATTACTCAGCCATAAAAAGGAATGACATAGTGATCCACGCCCCAACTTGGATGAGCCTTCCAAACATTGTGGTAAGTCAAAGAAGCCAGTCACAACAGGCCCTGTACTTTTTGACTCAATTTATGTGAATGTTCAGAATCCATAGAGAAAGTAGGCTGGTGGTTGCTCGGTGCTGAGGGGAGAGGAGAACGGGCAGTGACTGCTAACAGGTACGGGGTTTCTTTTGGGGATGATGGAAATGTTCTAGAAATACATAGTAGTGATAGTTATACCAACTCTGAATTTTTAAAAAAACTGCTAAATTGTATATTTTTTAAATTGAAGTGTATACTTTTAAAGTGTGGGTTTTGTTGGCGGTGAATGAAATCTCTAAAAATGGGTACATATAAAAATTTCAAGCTTACTACTAGTGAAACATCTGAAAATAGATTAAAACAATGAAGCATCAACTTTGGACTAAAAAACAAACAAGTGAAGAAAGTAGTAAAGAAGGCAGAAATAAGGCAAGACCCATTTTTCAGGTGACAGTTTTCAAATGCATCTGAGGATGTGTTCTAGATGGGAGGTACATTATAATTTAACAAAGTTATTTAAGGCTTAGTGCCTGCTAGGCCGTTTGGAACACAGGGTTGAGCAAGACCCAGGACCTGTGTTTGCAGGCATTCACGGAGTTGGGGAGGTGGGAGGTGGGAAGGCAGATCAGGTGGATGGGATGAAGTCAGAAGTCTCTGCTGAGGCACCAAGTAGCACCTTCCTGCTACTGGGTCAGAGCATCTACTGAAGTGTTAGCTGAGAAAAGTTTCGGCTATGTTACTTGTGGAGCTGGGTATGTGTCTCCTCTGCATGGGGAGGAATGAAAGTGTCTGATTCCAATCAGGGACTCTCTGGGGATGAAAGGTGCTGTCCAGCTCTGTTGACAGCAGAGCTGCTACAATGGCATCAGTTTGTCAGAGCCAAGAATTTGTGATTTTTTTTCTGTCACACACGTATGCGCCATGTGCGCGGGAGCCGGTGTGGGGGTTGTCTTGGCTAGGAAGGGGCCTCCACGGAGGAGAGCCTAGGGTTGAAGGGCCAGATCCTCAGTGGCTGGGGAGGGATTGTGCCTGTGGGAGGAGATGCTTTTCCCCTTCAAGAGGGAATGCTGAGGAGGGACATCTAGCAATGGCAGGTTCATCTCCAAGGTGCCTGTGCAAGGGCCAACCGGAGCGATAGGTGCTGTGCCCCTCCAGACGTGATGCCCTGAGAAGCACACGGGATCCCTTACGCAGTATTCTCGCTGGAATTGACCCTTGGGAAAACCTCAGACAAACCTCAAATAAGGAATATTCTATTTTTTAAAGATGAGGGACTATGATCTTTAAAAATGGCATCATCTTAAGAAGAAGAATAGCTGTAGTCATATTACAACTAAATGCAATCCCTGATCCTCAGCTGGACCCTGGACTGGAGGAGGGCAGTGCTAGAAAGGATGTCACTGGGTCAAATGACAAAATGGGAATGTGGACCATAGACGAGATAAAAGTATAGGATCAATGTGAAATTTACTGACGTTGATAATCGTGCTGTAGTCATGGTAGAAAATATCCTTATTCTTAGGAAATGAACACTGAAATAAGTGTAAAGGACAGGAGTGTATGCAACTTAGTCTCAAATGGTTCAGGAGACTATCTCATATGTATATATCACAACATGAAATGTCATATTATATGTGTACGTATAGAGAGAACACGAACGGTAAAGCAAATGAGCAAAATGTTAACAGTAGGTGGCTTTGGGTAAAGTGTAATCTATGCATTATTTATCACTCTTGCCAGTTTTCTTTAAGTTTGCAATTATTTTACAAATAAAAACCTAAGAAAAAGTGCCCATGAATGAAGAAGTCAGCCTTAAGTATCTATCATGCAGGGGTGGAGCGTGAGACCAGCTTGATTCCTCCTGCCAGGTGAGAACGTTGCTTCATCTCTCCCCACACCTCCTGCTTCCATAGCGTTGGGATCTGAAAGTGAAGTAGGCAAGATGCGGATGGGTTGGGGAGGATGGAGGTGTAAGTCAGAAGGAAGTAGGGGAGTGGATTCTTGGCTTGAAATGTAATTGAGAGCTTTGATCATTATATGGATCTAGATACTTGAAGTTTCTGAATTGGCACTGTTGGCATCTCAGGGTAGTTGATATCTTGCTGTTATCAGAGTCTTGCCCATTTTTTTTATCCAGGGGCAGAGAAAATATTTTTTCCCCACCGAATCAACAAGCCCTTCCTTGTCCGCATACCCATTACATGGATCATAAGGCAGGACTGGGAGGAAGGACTGTTGACTCTGCGTGGTAGTGTGGAGTAGGATGGGGAAAAGGGCCGTCTTCTCTCCGGAGCGGAACTTTGAGATGAGCCCATAGCATGATGGATGAAGGGTGGCCTGGTCAGAAAATGACCACAGTGCTGGGCGGTGTCATGCCAGGGGAATACAGTTTCAGGCAGAGAGAACAACTTGGTAAAAATACAGGAGAGTGACATATGGCGCATGTTTGCGACAGCTGTCAGAGTTTTGGAACGGTGGGAGCAGGGTGTTGGTGGAGGAGCATTTTAAAGAAACGACACTGGAGAAATGCATGGACCACATGAAGGGCCATGCATCCCCAGCTGATGTTCTTTCCACCGCACCTAACATCTGAGGCATCGAGACGCTTTCCTTCCTAAGCTCTTTGAGTTATGTACCAACGGGGCTTGGAATCCAAGTGGCTGGCAGCGACTTCATTCTGTTAGAACCTTGCTATTCACACTGGTCCCCAGGCCAGCCACTGCCAAATCACCTGAGAGCTTGTTAGAAATGCAGCTTCTCAGACCCCTCTCCAGACCTGCTCAATCGGTGCCTGCATTTTAACAAGCTTCTCAGATACATGTGAACGTTTGAGAAGTGCTGTTTTTAGAATTCGTTCTGCAGGTTAGTGTTTGTCAGAGTGTGGTTGTGGAAAATTAACATTAGAATCACCTAAAGAACTTATTAAAAATGAGGATTCCTAGTTCCCCACCCTCCACGCCACCAGATGCATTGGTATTAACCCCTCAGGCAATTATGGTCCATGTACTCCTGAATTTGAGCAGAGCTGCTGTCCAGTGAAATCCTGAAGGAGTGGCTCTCAGTTGAAATCACCTGGGGAGTTTGGGTGGGGAGAATTGCTCCCTCCGCACCTGCAATGAATTAGACTCTCTGGAGGAGGGGCCAGAGCACAGTCGTATTTTAAAAGCTCCCCACATGACTGCAAGAAGTAGCCAGGGCTGAGGCTGAAAACCCTAGGGGTTTTGGGCATGGAAGTCAGTTTGAGGAAGAGAACTCTAGCCATCAAGTAGAATTTCAGATACAGCTAACAAAGAAGGTGGTTTTGAGACACAATACAGAAGGGTCTGGAATGCTCCACCCACCCCTGCGGCCCCCTCACTGCGATGCCTCCCCATCCCATACCACCATTGTCTTTATCAGTCCATCTTGTCAACTTTGGTAACTTAAGGACATTGACTGTTAAGAAGAACTGGAAGGAAGGCTTACTCCTGTGGTTCTCAGTGGGGAGCATTTTTTATTGTACGAAGTGGGAGATGCGGTGCTACTGACACCTGAAATGTAGAGGCCATGGATGCTGCTAGACTTCTGACAGTGCCCGGGACAGCCCCCCACAGCCAGGAATTGGAGATGATGCCCACAGTGTCAGCAGTGGTGCTGAGAAACGCTGGTGTAGTGATTTTGAGGAGAGGGGTTGTTCTTGAGGTGCCTTCCTGGAGAATCTTGACTATGATAAGCCACTGTTTTGGGTGGAAATGTGTTGTATCTTTCAAGTAGGTGTTGTGGAGGAGAGAAAAGGCTTGACAATCATTGTTCTTCAGAGATATTTTGACTTAAAAAGGCTGTTTAATGGTAGGCTGTGTTTGCGAGGATTAACAAGAAAATGTAAGTAAAAGAAACATGTCATGAAATACTTGAACAAAATGACATTTCTCTTCATTTAGGGTAAATACATCTTTGAGTAATGCCTGATTTGTTTATTTAGTTCCTTTCAGGAACTTGGGGTCAGTGAAAAGGTCCCTTTGGAAGCAATCTGTTCATTGAAGGAATGCTTAATATGTTTTAAAAAAAAATCAAAAATATGTGGAGGGAGTGGTCCAGTTCATGCATAGTAGGGGCTGGTTAGGGAAACCTGGGATGGGAGGAAGCACTGAGGGGCCCCAAAGTTGGGTCCCTAGGTCTTCCATGGAGACGGGAAAAAAAAAAAGAGCAAGACAAGTGGGGCTGCATCTTCCTTTGGTCATTGGTGTCCACTTGCCTTCTTGCTTCTCCATGGAGAAGTGAATACAAACCAGCAATGACAGCTTTGCTCAGTCATCGAACACCACGTGGAGAACATATGGGGTGAGAGCACTGTTGTGGTCAAAGGGTGATGCCCTCCTCCCTGCCCCTGTCCAGGTAGGGGAGGGATGGGGGCCAGCAGGTTGGCAGTATTAGCCTTTCTCTTACAGTCGGTGGACTGTATTGGGAGGTCTGGCCCACTTACTGAAAAGTCAAGTTTATTCTGGGGGTGATGTGGTAGGTATAATGCAGCAGATTTCTCCATCTTCTCGTTCTTTCTATATTGTCCATCCCTCTTCCTGCCCTGCCCTTTGCTTGAGTAGTAGATCTTGCAAAGCGCACTTGAGGAGACCTCACACCATCTCTCCTATCTCTTCTGCAGTTCAGTTAGGTGCCCTTCTCCAGACACCCTGGAGTTGCCTGTTTGCTCCTCTGTCTCCCCGGGGACACTCAGGGACCAGGTTTTACTGACTTTGTGCCTCTGGCACACAGGTGCTTAAGAAGTGTTTGTTAAAAGAAGGAGAAATCACATTCAAGAGGAACTGGGTGTGTCTCCTTTGTGTGATGGTAGTTTCTGATGGCAAAAGTATTTTTCCAGGAGGGTCTTGGACTATGACCAGCCCAGTAGCTCATTTAAATATCTTCAGAGAAGATGTTCCAGATCTTCTGGATGTCCTTTTGTAGAAGATGTGACATATCCCGAGAGGTTCACAAGTGCTGTAATTTTTGAAATTTTGAAAGGCTATGCACAGTGAGATTTCATTTTCTTGAGATTTCATGCCCTGAGAGGTAGTGACGATGTAGGCTTCTGCCCAGCAAGATTTGTAACCTGAAGTCCATAATACTGTTTACTGTTCACAGCTGTAACTTAGAGCTGGGCATCCTCTCTCAATGTTTTGTGCATTTCTGACAATTGTATTTCTTATTGGACAAGTCCGTCCATGTATTTCCTACTTCCCAGAATATATTGGTTTTCAGGTATTTTGGTGTATTGGATTGAATTGCATATATAACAGGTTTTCCTCTCTGCCTTCCTTCCTCCCTTTTTCTCCCTGCCTGCCTCTCTCTTTGTTTTCTTGTTTCTTTTTCTCTTCTTAAAGAAAAATAGCTTTGTTCTGAACTTGGTCAATACTTGATTGATTTTTTTCAATATTTCACACTTGGAAATAAATTTCATAGATGATTTTAAAGACTTCTACTATTCAAAAATTTAAGCCTATATACAAATCGAGAGAATAATGGTATATTGAACCTCTACATACCCAATATGCATCTTTAACCACTATCAACTGGTGGTCCATTTTATGTCATCTGTATCCCCCTCTCTTCTCTCCTCCATGATTTTGAAACAAATATCAGACATCGTGGCATTTCATTACAGATTATATTTTTAAACTGCTGCCTATGAATGGTTTAACACTATTTGGATAGGACCCGGAATCAGTGGGGAAAAGCCTCCCTCGGTCAGAGTCCCTCTGAGCATCGGGCTTTGGGCCAGGGAATGCTCCTTGCCCAGAGTGTCCTGCAGTGAACAAATAACAGAGGCCCTTTGGGGAGTCAGTGATGTCATCTCTCTTCCGCCCTTTCCTCCTCTCCTCTATAAGCCAGCAAACGCCCAACCCAAACCCTGACAAAACAAAGCATGTTTTCCCAGCGACCGAAGTCAGACACTACAGTTAACCTTTTACATGAAGGGAAAATTTGTTTTTCTATGATCAGCAAGATCATACTCCTTTTTGTAAAACAACTATTTCATTTTCTTCTTTCATTGAGGAATTACACACACATGTATGTATAAAGATGCACACAGCTTAAATTTCAACAGTGCTCAATGAAATACTAAATACGTTTATACCCACGTGACCCTTTCCACCCACAGTGAGATAGGAAACATTTCCAGCACCTCAGAAAGTGCCTCTTCCCAGGAAATAACCCCCCTCCAAAGGTAACCCCTACTCTGGTTCTGTAACTATGGGGAAGTTTTGTCTGTTCTTGAACAGCATGTGAATGGATTCACTTGGTGTGAATGGACTCCGTTTTTCCTTTGGTTTCTTTCACTCAGAATAGTGTTTGTGAAATGCGTCTGCATTGCCATGTGCAGCAGTAGTTTGTTTCCACTGCCGCGTGGCCTCCCAGCATTGCAGGGTAGCATGAATATGCAAGTTGTTTATCCTAATATTTGTTTACTCTGTGCCAGGATTTGTAGTGAGGGCTTTAAGTGAAGTAGTTAATCTTTGAGGTTTGTTTGTGAGTTACCCATTGTGGGAATTGCCCTTTTACAGGCAAGAAATGAAAACCTGCAGAGATGAGATAATTTTCCCCAAGATCGTACAACTAACATATGATAGAGCTGAGGTTTAAACCCAGTCACCAAGGTTACAGATCAGTGTACACCTCAGCACTTCCACATTTGGGTTTTCTACAACTTACCGCACATGAACTATGAGCTTCTCCCTGCTTCATTAGGTCTCTGGGCTCTGTGGCCCCTTGGGGATGATCTGTTGTCTAGAGGAAGACATGTGGACATGGAGAACTTCAGTAACCTGTCCGTGGCTGCTCGACTAGAGAGTGGTGGAGCCAGGGCGGAAACCCAGGTTTCCAGATTCCCTGTTTCTTGTTTATTTATTTTTGGCATTTGTTTATTACCATTGTCAGCAGTGTGCAATGTGTTTTATTACTCTACAGGTCAGCTCAAACTTTTGGTTGCAAACAACAGAAACTGACTGGAAGCCAAAGAGGAAACCTTTGGAAGATTATCAACCACTCACAGAGTCAGTAGGGTGGCGGGGTACGAGACTCAGGTGCTGAGGCAGGCAGACTCTCGACATCTCCCCTGGATATCTGGCCCTACTCCCGCAAGCAGTCTTTAACTGGCGCTGGGTCTTTGTATCCATCTGTCCGGGCGCAGAGGCTCCAACTGTCTAAGCATAGGCAGATACCTGTGTTCAGGCTGCCTCAAGAAGGAATTTCTGGTCCCTTTTGTCTTCCACAATAGGAAAAGACCTTGCCTCCCCAACTAATTTCTTCTCTTCTCTGGGTTAAAGTTGATCTAGGTTCAATAATGCTTGCAAATAGATTTAAAAAAATTAATTGGCCAAGCCTAAAGTAGGTCAAAAAAGGAAGTTTCTACCTACCTTTCTAGTTTTTTATTGTGTTTGTGAAAGATCATCCTGCAACCAGGAAAGATGATGAAGGTACAGGATAGCAACCTTCAGTGTCCTCAGCTTGAGTTTTCTACTCAGAAAAAGCATCTGGTCACCTAGGTGGGAAAATATTACCTTGTTGTCCTTTGTCTCTCAGTAACTGTGTTTTCGGCAGACAGGTAATGGAAGGTTTCTTTGGCAGTCCCTATTGGAAAATGTCACTTGACTTCAAAGGGCTTCTGTCCTGGCTTGGGAAATGCAATTAGCATGCAACAGACACAACAGTGTACTGTACTGGTTTCCTATTATAGTGAACTGGACTTAATTACTTGTTCATGGAAGGCTTTTATTGGAAAGATGAGGTTTTCCTTGTGAACAGCTATTGAAGAGTGTTCTTCCACCTTGAGTACCCACTGGTTCATTCCTTGATCCCATGTTTCCTGAATGCACTGGAGACTGGATGATAAGGAAGGCAGATAAGCCTTCCCTGTGAAACTGTCTAGTAAGTTTGAGTTGGAAGAATCCTTAAAATACAACAATTTTTGTATTCTCCTTTTATTGCTTCTTTTCAACCTTAGCTGCCTTGATGGGAAATTAACATTCCCCTTTCTTAATCATATTGTCGTCATCTTCTGAAATTTTTATTCTGTTGCCTCTTACCCTTTTCAAAAGAAGGCAAGATATGTACAATCCACCCTTAAATTTTTCATACTTGTAGCCCGTGTAAATCTACCCTTGATTTCTCCCTATATAGAAGGGCATTTATATATGCTGGCTGAATGATGAGTTTTCTAAAAATGAGAGCTTGTTGACTGTCTCTGGTGAGGAAGGTTGGAAGAGCTCAAATTCTCTTTGCCTCTTTAGCTGCTACCGCATCAACCAACGGATGGGGTTAGAGAGAGTGCAGTGAATCCTTGGCACCCTGAAGGACAGACGGCCGCTGATTTCACCTAGCTTGTTGGGAACACAAAGTTTCTTTTCAGTTGGAAACAGCACTACTAGCTCCAGAGCAAACTCATCCCTTCTTCCTGGGCACTCAACTGAATTACATTTCTTAGCTTCGTGATGGGGTCATGTGACTGGTTATCGCTGATGGCCTGTGACTGCAAGTGATGTTGCTTCCAGGCCAATGCAGTTAAAGAGCAGGTGTGCCTCCTCTCACTGTCTTCCCTAAAGCATCCTTCTGCAGGTGAAGGGTGGGATCTGGGGACCTGTGAGAGATTTCTTTGGAACGTGCACCCGGCAAACAATTGCTGAATTTTATGTTATAGGTTATACGTGCCAATTTATTTTGACTCTTTGCCATCGATAGCCACACCCCTCAAAAGTGCAGAAAGATAATGACACGCCCTCTGATCCTTGGTGTCCTCCAGCTCTTGTTGCCCTTTGTCACCCTGAAGTGTAAAGCGATCCCTCAGTACAGTATTGAACCGTGATTGAGTATGGCATGGCCATTTCTAAAAGTTAAAGGTTTTCATTGATACCTGGGTTGGAGGGGGAACTGCGTCATAGACCCAGGGTTTCTTTGTGGGAGTGAGGAAAATGTTTTGGAACTAGATAGAAGCAGTGGTTGTACAACATGGTGAATTTACGAAATGCCACGGAACTGTTCACTTGAAAATGCTTAGTTATATGTGATGTAAATTGAACTAAAAAAGTCAAATATTGATGAAATGCAGAATAAAAATAGCAGTCCTATGTCTGATACCTCGTGCCTTCCCACAGTTCAGAGGTAACAGTTTAAAATGTAACATTTTCTTCTGGTTGACGCTGTATTTCTAGATGATGCGTTTCTCTACGTGTTTGTAGATTAATCTCTTTTACGTATCATCTATTCACCTCCTCTTATCACTGCTCCCCTTCCATCCTCCCATTAAAGTTGTATCACTTTGGGGTGCCAAATTAATATTTGATCTTAGCTTTTTATGTCTATGTAGATATTCACTGTTGAGCTTAAGACATTCTAGATGTTAATATGCATCTTTCCCCTGGAGTTCACGCTAATCTCATTTTGCTTTATTTGTGTAGCTCTTTTGTGGCATTTGCTGGTCGACTCTCCCCTCTGAGAGCCCCAGTATGCTTCTGCGTGCCAGGCAGATGGGTGATCTGCCCCCCTCAGCCTCGGTCCCTGGAACGCTTTGTCCCTGCTCCAGGGTGGGCAGCAATGCTCTGCATGGTATTATCGTGGATTCCTGAGCTTTACCAGGTTCCACAGAGCAAATAAGCTTGCTTCTCACTGGTCACCTGACTGCAAATACTTACCTCCATCCATCAAGTTCCATGGCTCCAGCTTCTTTCCATCTTCGTTTATTGTATTTTGGGAAGATGGATTTGAGTTTCATGGAAGATAAGTTGCATTTTTTATTGTTTTTATTTTTCATTGTGTTTTTTTGGGGGGGGGAGTAAAATGGAGAGGAGAAAGAGAGAGGAAATGTCTTTATTCTGCTCTTCGAAAGCTTTGAATCAAGTTCGAGCTTTTGCAAGCTTCAATTAACATATTCTCTAGTTTTGGATAGATCTCCCTAGCCAAGGGCGGGTGGTGGTCTCTGCATTGCGTTTGTCGTTCTGATTTCCTCAGCTGTCCTCTCCTCTCTGGCACCCCCATCCTTCCTCTTCTTCTACCCCCACTCCCTTAAATGACTGACTCTTCTATGTTTTCAGCCTCTGGTTGATGGACGGCCCCCTCAGTATTTCAGCCCGGTTGTTTCATAGGCATTTCAAACCAAGCATAGCCAGAATAAGAGTCTTTTTTCAAAAAGAACAAAAACCAGAAAACATTGTCTGACTTTTTTTTTTAATTTGTTATTTTTTTTTTTGAAGAGGAGGTAATTAGGTATTTATTTGTTTATATGGAGGTACTGGGAATTGAACCCGGGGGGACCTCACGCATGCTAAGCACGGGTTCTACCACTGAGCTATATCCTCCCTTCAGAATAAGATTCTTGATGTCTCCTGTGCCCCTCCAAATCCACCCTCTCCAAGCCTGCCTGTTCTTAGTAGGCACCCTCACTAAGCAGAAAGCTCCTGTAGAAACGTAAGTCGGATTCTTCTTTGCTTTCAGCCCTTTGCTCACTTCCCACTGCCCAACAAGCAGTGGCTGACAGTGGCCCACGCCGTGCTGCGTGCTGTGGCCCTTGCTGGCTTCGCCAGCCACATCTGCACCTTTACCCGCTGCCCTCCAGCCCTTCTGTTTTCACTTTCTATCACACAAGACTTTCTTCCAACTCAGGGCCTTCGCACGCGGTCTTCCCTCTGCCTGGAATGCTTTGCCTCCATGTTTTTCTCAGGATGAGAAGGAACCTACAGCCCTCAGCTCAAAAACCATGTTCCTGGAGATGCCTTTTGCTGACAACCTTGTATGAAGTGCTGCTTTTCCGCACTGGTTGAATTGGGTTGGTAAATAATTCTTGCCCCCAGAGTACTTTTAACTTGCTGTAATTCATCTTGTGTATTTGACTGGTTTTTGCTGTCATGAGGATTATACTAAGACACTTGTGCGTCTGGTCCGCTGTTGGAGTTTCAGCCCTCGGTACTTTGCCCGTGCGCAGTAGGCACACGAATAAGTAGCCACTGAAATCATGAGTAGACTCCTGGGGCCTCAGGGCTGAAAGTGACGTGAGAGGACAAACCTGACATGGCTTCTGGGGCCCTAGGGGATTTCAGTACACTTAAATCATTAGTTCAGCAACCATCCTTGTGCCCTGGGTTACCAGAGTGTTCAAAAGAGACACAAGTCTCTGAAGTTGAGGACGTTACTTTCTAGAGTCCCAGGGATATGGAGGACAGCGAGGAGATGGGGGTTTCAGCTGCTCTCCTGGCAGGCTTCATTCTCTGACTGAGTCTCCAATGGGGGCTCCCTCTGAGGTCGGCTGCTTTGCTTTCTCACCCCCCACCCAGGACCCCTTTAAGGAGGACTCCAAGCACACCTGCGGCTCCTGTCTTCTCTTAACTGAGCATCACAAGTCTGAACGTCACGGTTAACACTCCTGCTAAGCAGTTGAGTGTTCTCCCTCCAACCATGTTCTGGAATGCTGTTTAAACCCTGGAAGGTCGCTTACAGCCTGTTCTGTCTGGTTTCCAACCCATGTGCCCTTGAACACTTAACCCAGCCCTTTCATTCAGCTAAGTTCTCCTTTGCTAGCCCAGTGTGGCATCGGCGGAAGCTGAGAAATATTCCAAAGTAACTTTTCGGAAGCCTAGTTTAGCTTATTCTTTAAAGACTTGAAAAAACACTTGTCACATAAGAGATCTTTGTGGCATTTCTTTGGGGCAAGATCAAAGCACAATGTGTGTGTATACACACACATGTCTGTACACATGTGTATACTTGGTTCAAATAGGTTCTGTATGTGTTCTTCTACTGGATGTCCTGTATTTGTGTATTGCTATATTTAGCGCAGTATTTGGATCCAGCAGAACTTTAATTTTGTCCTGCTGTGCCATCCAAATAGCAAAGGGCAATATAGAGCCGCCGAATTGCAGAATTTCAGAAGGTTCCTTTAACATCGCATTTGAATTGCTTAATTTAATTTTCACTTTGAATCAGTTGCTAAGCAACTGGGAAGACAGGACAAAATCAGCAAGGCTAATTTGGTTCTGTTACTAGTGTGTTAGCATCTCATATTTACGTGGACGGTTGGTTGTAAGAATGCTTAATCCAGTACGGTGCTCTGCTTTGCCCAAGGGAAATAGTTGGTGTGGGAGTTAGAGGAAGGCTTTGGTGGGATGGATGGTGCTTTAGTTCACACGCTCATCTTAGTGCCCGTGAAAGTCAAGTTACCTGAAATTGTGAGCCTGGGTTGTACTCCGTTGGCTTGTTACGTGGGGTGCTTGGCTGGGCTATACCGTGAACAGCTGTGAAATGGTATGTGCCATTGCATGTTCATCCCTTGGCGCTATACGTCCAGCTTGGTCCTCAAATCACCTGAAGTGTCAAATTATGGGGGTGGCGGTAATGCATACCATGTAGCTGTCATCCTATGAATTGTGTTGGAGGAAGAAAATAGACCATTTTTCTCCGTATCTTTTTATTGATGAAATTACTACCCTCATGTGATCCATAGAGTATATCCAATATACCATCGACTTAAATGTTTAAAAATTTTTTTTGTATCAAGTCATGTGATTATCAAGGAAGTCATCCTGGCCTAGGGCAAATGCCACCCTCTGTCCTGTGTCAGAGATAGGACATTGAACACGGGCCAAGAGTCTCATGGTTGTGTGTGATTGTTCACAGGGAGAATGGAGAGTCCACATGTATCAAACTGGTAGAAAAACTGTGTTTTTCAGTGATGTCATGAAGTTGATACTGATGCAGTAAATAACAATGAGCCATGACCTTCATTAGAGATGGAGAGAGAAGCCCCATCTTTTAAACTGGTTTCCTGCCATGTTCTTTGTTCTCTAAAGTCCTGGATATTGTCTTTCATATGCACTAATAATTACTTTCAGGAGACGGATTGTATTTTTGATGAAGATGGATGTCACTGATCTTATATTTACCCTGCAGCTGCTTGTGACTAGTTAGAAATACTTAGTGAAAAGATGATGATAGAAATGGGGAAGTATCTTTTATTTCCACAGTGAAATGATTTTAGATTATCTTTCTGAATGATGTCAAGTATTTGTGTGTGCTGTGCTTAGTAAAAGTCCATTGATTCCAGCAGAAGAAAGGGTGGTCTGAATTAGAGGAAAGTCTTAGTGTCTGTGTACTTAACAGCAAATGAAATTTTCTTTGAGATAGTATTTGGCTAAGACAGTTACTAGGTATTTACCTTTTCAACATCCTTTCAGAGAATGTTTCAGTGAACAGATAAGAATGAGTGTCCAGTTAGTAGATGAAATTTCCTTATAAGCTTGTTCTGATCTACTTTGAGGGTACAATTTTTCCAAATATGGGTGTTAATTCAAAATTCATTAATTTTACTCCACAAATACTTGCCATTTGAAAATCCTATATGTCAAAAGGTAACACTTTATGTTTTAGATTTAGAGCAGTTATTTCTGAACTTTTTTGATGGCATATCTGTATAAAAAAATGACAAATACACCCCTAAATTATGTGTATGTCTGTGTGTACATATTTAAAAGTTATATACATGTGTCATTGTCCTAATGTATTGCATGCATTATAAAAACAAACAGGAAAGTAGAAGTTGATAAAGAAGATTAAGATCAAACAATAATATAGTGTCCTGTTAATCAGCATATTATGAATACTTTCAGGCACATAGATACTTTAAGAGAAACATCTATCATTAGAGACAACATTTTAAATATTTTTAAAATGATTTTTAATATCTGGGTGACTTTTTTTCAGATCTGATCAGAGCATCATTTTCTTTTTTTCCTTCCTTTTGTTTGCTGGGTTTGCATTACTAGTATCTTCGATGTTGTGATTTCTTTGCAGAAATCTTTTGAAACTACTGGTCCATTTTGTGAGGGTTAGTTCTACTACACAAGACAATGTAAAAAGTCGTATGAGCCCCAGCACACCTAAACAGAGGCTCAGTCACGATGCCCTGAAAGACAGGGACAAGGGCACAGGATGTCTCAGTGCAAGTTCATGTGTTTTCCTTCTGCTCCCCAGAGGAGCATCTTGTACACGACACTCAAGAGACCATTGCCCTAGGAGGTGCCTCCGAATGAGCTTCTGTTTTTTAAAAAAATGTAGTTGAACTGAAAAGAGTTGAATTTATATCCAGAAGTGCTTTTGTGTACTGTTGTGTATAGTGAGGATGTTGTCCTTATATTTGTCCAGCATAAAGTAAAGGAGGCAACTATGGGGCAGCATTGAGAGCTGCAGGTTTGGGTCTGAGCCCCAATTCTGCCACTAACTGGCTCTGTGACATTGGACAATTCACTGACTTTCTAAAAGCCTCATTTTCCTCATCTGTAACCTCATGTAATGATGGTGAGAATTAAAGCTCAAAGGAGAGGTTTGTAAAAGGGCCTTATAACTTGTCATTTATACTTATGTATCATTTATAATGCCTTATAGAAGTACAGGGGGTAGTTTTTTTCATAGGTTGAGTGTGTATACTTCTGAATAACAATGTTTATTTCTTTGTTTCACTTCTAGATTGCCTCTTTAAGCTATGTCCCATGAACCGCTACTCGGCCCAGAAGCAGTTCTGGAAAGCTGCGAAGCCGGGAGCCAACAGCACAACAGACGCCGTACTGCTCAACAAGCTGCACGTATGTGTTGGGATGGGGTCCACGGCGAGGTCTAGTGAGCTGCCACCTGGGTTGTGTCCAAATGGAATGGGTTGGGAAGATGGGTTTGCAAACCTCCAGCTTTGGATACTAGCTTTCATATATTCTTTAATAAAGGGATAAAAGGGAGCTGACCCTAAGGAAAGATGGGTCACAGTCCTCCTGAGATGTCTTGAGAGTTACTTTTTTTCTCAGCCATTCCCCTTCCGGGGTGGCTGTGGGTGCAGAACTGGCTATACGCACAAGCTCAGGAAGACAGCTGCCTAGACTAGAACGCTGGCTCCACCACTCACTGACTGGCCGTCTGGGGCGAGTTGCTGAGCTATTTTGTGCCTCTGTTACCTCATCTGTAAAATGGGAATAATGATAATATCCACATTAGGTGGTTGTGAGGATTACATGAAAGGAAACAAAAGGCACATGAACAGTGCTTGACACATAATAAGTGCTTAATAAATTTCATCCATTATTGTATTTATCTCAGCTGTTAGTTGTCTTATAAGAGAGATGCTCATTCTGCTGCTGTTGTGCTGTGTGACCATAAGCAAATTTTTGAGCCTCTCTGAGCCTGTTTTTCCACCTGTCAAATGATGACATAATTCTTCTAGTGTCTAGAGGACCTAATTCTTCTGTGAAGCTAGTCTGTGTGAAAGTACTTTAAGATATTTAGAAGAAAGACATGACATAGATCCAATGTGGTATTATTGGAATTGCAATCCATTCCCCAACCCCCCTATTCTGCTGGATTTTTTTTCCATGTCACTTATCATGATCTTTCTAATTTGTGGGCTGTCTACCCCTCCTCAAATGTGAACTCCTCAAGGGCGCGAGGTAGTGTCAGGTTTGTTCGTTGCTGTATCTCTCTTGCCTACAACTTGTGGTAGGCACTCAAAGACATTTATTAACTGAATTTTAAAAACATGATCTTTCTTGGGACTTAGCAATGACAGTTGAGGACTTGGATTATCTGTGAGCACCGCGGAGTGCGCACTTGCTGTGTTTTTGACTCATAAATGGCAGAGGCACAATGTACTGCACTTAGTAAGGTAGAGCTCACATAAAGCAGCTTCTTTATCCAGCAGGTACTGTGTGAGACAGGGGTGAGGTGCTCCAGGCCTGACGCAGAGACCAGGTTGCTACCGTCAGTGAGCTTACCCTCCAGGGTGGAGACACCCGAGCCCACGCTGCGCGTTCAGTGAAGTGCAGACCTGGTGCCTGCCAGACCCCGCTTTCCCTCTGCGGCTTCTGAGCTGTACACACAGTGCTCCAGCCACACTCGCTTTATTTCATTTCCTTTTATTGTTTTGAGCCCCACAGACTCTTAACAGTCACACACCCTTGGAACTTTCAATCTGTTGTGTTTGAAACATTCTTCTGATTTTCCAAAGTGAAGACCTTTGCCTCTTTCACATGTCGGTTTGAATCATTTCAGCAAGGTCTTTCCCCACCTCCTTATTTAAGCCGTGTCTTGCTTGTTTTTCTCCATTAGAGCACCCTGCCTATATCATTTTCAGCCCTGGTCAGAGTCTGCAGTTCTAGTTAATAATAGTTCCCTTCATTATCTCTCACTCATTAGAATGACGGCTCCACAAGATGAGGAGCAGTGTCTGTCTTGTTCTCCACTGCCTCCCCATGCCTGGAATAGTGTCTGGCACATAATAGGTGCTCAGGAAATACCTACTGAATGCACGAATGAGCACTGTGCTAGGTGATGGTGATAACACTGACAGCATCTTAACCCTCTGGGAGCTTAACAGCTAATTAAGAATAAAAGAGTAGTGGTAAGATGGTCGCAAATACAGTCACAGGGCAAACCACTGAGGCTGTGGGAGCACCTGGAAGGGGCACACAGACCCACTTTTGTGAATAAGGATGTGTGATACAGTGGTCAGGGAGGGCTTCCTGGAGGAGGAGGAAATGACAAGTAAGCCTCAAAGTGAGGTATCTGTCGGAGTGGGAGGGTGGGAGAAGGAGAAACAACAGAAACAAAGAGATTGCTTTGAAGACTTCAGGAATTGCATCATTATTTTAAAGGTTTTTAGGCAGACATTCTCAACTTGAGCAGACCCATTGCTGTCTGTGAAGAGCAAATCTTATGTACCTAGAAATAAAATTCATAGATAATACAACCTCCCAAGATGCCAAATTTTAAAAAAATGAATAATATAGACAAAAGGAAAGTAATAAATTTTATAATTATATACTTTCTTAAATTAAAGCTCAGGCAGGATCACTCTAGAGGGCTTAAAGAAGGGAATGCTTGTACCTTTTTAGGTAAACCCTGTGCATGAGGCAGCCGAAGACTGACTGATGGAGGGGGATAGTCCCAGTGACCCAGAAAGCATGTTCTGTAATGTGATTTTCCAGAATAGTCAGCTGCTCTTGGTAATGTTATGAAGAATGCAAAGCACGCTCTTGCAAGTGCTCTTTAATAAAGTTTTGAAATTTTATTTTAAAAATATATTAATAATATTAGTTAAACCATGCAAAACCTTGCTTTGTGTTGATGTGTAAAGTGGACTTAATGGGCTGGGCTCAGAAGCTGCAGACAGCTTTTCAATCCATGTGAGTGTCCACCCCAGCGTCCAATTTTATGAGAGGAACACTACGTCTTCCTTGGCACCGTGGTGCAGGACGGTACCATGCATTTCAGGGCATCCGGCAGCCCTGGCTCTCATCCACTGCAGATAAGTAGCGATCCCCTCCTCCCACAGTCCTTGTGATGATCCAGAATCCCTCCGAAGTCTGTGCCGGGAGCATGGGAATCTAGTTGAATGAGTGGGAAAGGTTACTCAATTCTGCACGTCTCCGGGGAGAGCTATTTAGTGCATACGCCTGTGGGGATATCTTGGTGGAAGGAGTGCATGTCTTCATTAGTCCCGCCTCTCCTTTTCTGGGATGAAAATCATTCTGTCCAACAAGATCTTATTAGTACATGGCAGACCCTTTCTTCTCCTGTGCTTTTTACAGCAGGGGTTGTAAATTCATGTTGTTCGTGGCCGAGCAGGAAGTCAGTTTGAACACAGGGGCCTTGAGTGGGCCAGATTGCTAAGCAGAGTGTGTCTGTGTGTGCCTGTGAGTGTGTGTCCGGAGGGGCAGCTCCACTCCCCTGCTGTTGCTGTGCGGGAAGGTGGGCTGAGAGCTGCTGCCACGTCTTCTGCTTATTTACGAGAAGCTAAAAATTTATGCTTTTATCTCACTGTTTATGCGTCATATCTCATTTTTTTAAAAAATGTTGACACCTGATTCAAGGAAAGTATTAAACATATACTCAACACCAACACAATAATGGCTCAGGCAGGATGGGGTTCTTTTGCCACCCATTTGCAGCCTGTGGCACGTGTGTTGTTCCATCAGCAGTTCCTTCTGATGCTCCTTCCTTCAAATGAACCATGAAAAAAAATCCACACAGT
Source organism: Camelus ferus (assembly GCF_009834535.1). Lineage (NCBI taxonomy): Eukaryota > Metazoa > Chordata > Mammalia > Artiodactyla > Camelidae > Camelus > Camelus ferus. The sequence goes on along the minus strand of NC_045712.1, from coordinate 1,830,534 downwards.
TGAAAATACAGTCCTCATGGCGACCGAGAACTTTGAACTCCTTACTCAAATACACAAACAACGAATTTTTCTCTTTCACGCTGTTTGTGCTTTAAATAAATTTGAAAAAGAAACCAGCTCTATCCCCTGACTTAAGATTACTGATGGGACATTCACATCTTGAATATTAACTTGGTACAGTTCCTACTTTCCTGCTTAGTTGGACCTTTTCCCCCTCGTGTCTGAAAGTCATCTCCATGTTCTAGCACAGCCATTAAAATGTTGTATTTTGGGCAGCCACTTGCCTTTGGGGGCTGATGGCCAGTCTCCAGTGGGTTTTTATTTTTATTTCTGTCAACTACTGTGGAGCACCCCAATCAAAGGTCAGATTATTTTAAATGAATGCCATTTAAGGAATTAGTTGTCTAGACCACTTGACTTCCTTTTGACCAGGATATGCAGCATACAGCAGTCTGAAGAATGACATCTAGTGGCTAGTTCCTCTGTGTGTGTGTGTGTGTGTGTGTGTGTGTGTGTGTGTGTGTGTGCGTGCGCGCGCGCGCACGTGTGCGTGCGTGTGTGTGTGTTCCTTCCGCAGGAATCATTGGATTCTAACTCCCCTGGTCTCTTGGCAAAGTGAGCTTCCCCCACTTCTCCCACAAATCCCATAATTTGTTCTACAGGCCTTGACTTACCACTTCCTGACAGCATTTTTACCTGTTATCTTGAACTAGCACCTACATTGTTTTGGTTTGGAGGAAACTTTAAGCCTTAGCTTTGACAAGGTAGGAGGAACCGGAGGAGAGATGACACTCTTCTGTCTTCTGTTGCCAGGGTCCTGACTTGCTTGCTTTCAGAAGCCTTAATTCAATATCATGTTATGCCATTCAGAGCTTGTCGACCTTAAATAAATACCTGTTCCCTACTGTCCCAGTGACCTCGCTCTAGTAATTTAATATTGGTTTCTCTCTTTCTGAAATAAAATAACAGGTGACTGTGACGGGGTTGACCTTGGTGTTGCTTTGGGAGTATGGTAACGTCCGTGGTGAATCACGGTGCTAGAGACCAAAGCATAGAGTGTGATTTCTTCCTTAGAAATTCAGGACTGTCCTTAACCCATCCTGTAAGGGGAAAGAGCAGCAGGTACTTACATTATCGGAGTTGTTGAATGCTGAAAAGATAACACACTTAAGATAGCTTTTTAAAAATCCAGACTTATTGCCACAGAGATACGAAGATGTTTTGAAGAAGGGGCACGTGTGAGTATTGTAGGAGTTGTGTTCCAAAATACACATGAGTAAGGAAAGGGGGGGGGGGATGATGTGGTGCCTAAACCTCACTCCTCAAAGATAAGCTTGGTTTGTTTCTATTTGGTGTGTGCCATACTTTGCCACCCCCCAGTTTGATTCCTTTATCTCTATGTTTTAAAGTGTCACTGAGGGCATGCTGTCTCACCTGTCTTTCTTTCAGCTGCTTTTCCCCCCACTTAATATGTCATGAATACATAGGTATCTCTGTGGCTATTTTTAATGGTCCCTTGGTTACTCCATGGTATGGTGGTACTGTAATTTTAGATAGTCGGTCCCTATGAGAGTGGGAGGTATTCATGATCCTGACAGTTTTTGCTATTCTGAAAGAAAAAAATGGTGGTTATGACCTTGTGCACATGCCAGGTTATCTTCTTAGGAGAAACTCCTAGAAATGGAATTATTAAGTCACAGTTATGCCCATTGAAAAACTTTTCCAGCGTTATTGCCTGATTATTCTTCAGAAAGATGGTATGAGTTTGCTGTCTTACCCTGTGGGCTCATCCTTAGACTATACTTGAGAGATTTAACAGACCATTTTTTCCAAGGATGGAAGCAGCCTTGGTCAGCGGGCCCAGGTACCGTCCATACCTTACTTCCTTTTTATCAACCTTTTGCCTCACCTGTTGAACTAAAAATCATGATGGATGTTTCTTTCTAACTTGGACCAATTTGACAGTACCATGTGTCAATTATTAATAAAACAGGGGGAGAAAAATGTGGTTTTGTGGAGGGAGTTACCTCAGGACTGATGTGGGAACTTAAATGAACACCTAGATGGTTAGTATTCATGCACTTAGTAAAACGTGAAATGAATGGGAGCGTTTTCTCCTTAAACAGAGAGTGCTTACAGGAAACGTGAATTCTTAGAATGGTCCATCGCCTAATGCACAGAATGTTTATTCAATAATTGATCATCATTAAACCTTTAACAGAGCTTCAGATGCGATAGTTCATATTCTCAGATATTCGTTCTTCAGTTTTGCACTTTCTGTTCTCATTTAACCTTTTGTATGTTTTTAGACTAATGCCCTTTCATCTTTAGAGCTGCTGGTGTTTAGTCAGTCTTAAATATAGAATATGTGCCTTCTTGGTGACTAATCTGACATTGCCTTTTAGACATGCCAGTGACCATTGTATTACCATTTTTATACTTAATCTGATCGTAGATAGGAACATAATAGTTTAGATTAATATTTCTTACATTGAAGCCACTGGAAATTCTTGAGAGTAAGAGGGATGGCTATGAGAATTTTCCCTCTTAAACAGGAGTCTTGTATCACATAACTCCAAGCAGCACTACTTTATAACTCTGTCAAGGTGAATACTTTGAGTGTGATGTTTTGAGCAGAGAAAACGTGATTTGTTTGTTGGAAAAATGTTGTTCTATTTTACTGAATCCATTAATTTTTTCCCTCTAGCCTTTGACATTTTTTCTTTCTTGAATTTCCTGTCCTTATTAGCTGAGAACTGCTTAGCAGAAAGAATAAATGGCTCTCTCCAGTGTATAAACCTTCCTTCCAAGTGGTTGCAGTCCAGTGTTTAGCTTGAAGAAGAAACACTGCAGGAGAACTACCTGCAGAACCTGTGGGGACTGGAGAGCTGTCTGGAGAGGGTGCAGCTCAGGCATGAGCACAGGGAGAAGGGAGGTGGGAGGAGGCCGAGGGAGAGTGTTTACGGAGCGGGGAGAGAGAGGGTGGGGAACTGTGCCCAGGCAGTTTGGATGCCAAGGATTGCCATGGTGTCTGCACTGGTATTATTTCTGAATGTGTCTTGAACCCAGTGGGTATTGTCTTTCTGTAACTGAGGATAGCAGACTGGTAACTAATTCCAGAGAGAAAGAGGGGAGCCTCTGAATAGACCATTGTTTTCAAGGGTTGAGACAGATGCGGTAAACTCGGAGTCACCTACGCGAACACGAGCATCCTTCCCCTCCTGTAATGAGCTTTCTTTTTGGTTTACCGTGGCTTCCTGCAGCTTATTTTTCTCAAAAGATGTGCCTTCCTAAAAATACCTACACTCCGGGTAGAGGTGGGGCAGATGCTGAATCTGAAGGAAACGGAAAGATTCTTCACCCAGCCAACTTCGTTCGCCTTTTGAAATTCTCATCATTAGAATATTTCTTAGTTGTGAAAACTTACGTGTAATAATAATAGCATTTATCGAATGCCTGTTCTGTACCTGGTACATGCTTCCTCCAGTCTCTGAGACAGCCCTAAAAGACTTGTCCTCATTTTGTGGATGAGAATGCTGAGCGAGCCTTGGTGATGTTAAGTGGCCTGGCCAAGATGATAAAGCTGGTCTGTGGTGGGACCAGGACCAAGTCGAGAGGGTCCTATGGAAATGCAGACATGCTACCTGGAAAAGAAGCCCAGTAACCCACTGGCATCTGCTAGCATCTTGCCTCAAGGAAAAGGGAGACTCCAGGAAGAGAACTATGAAAACAGTTCCAAAGTCCACCGTTGGTCATCACGCTCTGATCCCCCAGCGGATTAGATACTGAATTTCTTCCTTGTTATTTTACTTCTGTTTTACCCAGTCTGGGTTTCGGGGACAGAGTTTGGAACAGCAATTTAATTGCCTAGGATGAAACTAGTCCCCTTTAGTGTTGTTGTAATATGCTGACAGCACTTGCAGAGTTACACAGGTAAACGAATAGAAAATAACTGTGCAGGTGGGAAGCCTTGGCAGACCCTCAGTTCATCGTTACCGAGCTCCCTACCCTGCCAAAGTTGGGCTAGTAATATCTCCAGCCTCATTTGTGACTGCATAAATCTGGAGTTAACCCAAATATGGGTTTGAGGGTTATCTTGGTTACTTAATAGATGTATGATTTTGTAAAAATAACATTATTAAGCAAAATTTAAAATACGTATAGTACTAGAAAAAATAGTGTAACAAACCTCTTTTGTATTTATCATTCAACTAGCAAATGCAATGTCAACTAAACTTTTTCATCTCTGAGTCTGTTTCTTCTTTATTAAATTGGGATAATGAGGCACTACGATGAAAATTAAGTAAATTATAATTAATATGTAACAATAGTAACTAACACTCACGCTGCAATGATGCAGCACTATGCCATGTGATTTTTATGTGGTGAAGGTATTATTTTTGTATCCATTTTACAAAAGGGGAAACTGAGGCTCACAGCTGCTAAATAGCAGATTCCAGGTCACAAAAGCAGCATTTTAATTCAGTTTTATTTTACTTAAAAACATTAAAAGAAGACCTTTACAAATAAAAAAAAAAGGAGTATTTAAATTTTCTTCCAACCTTGCTCTATTTTCTTTAAAAAATTTGTAAGATTTTAACTTAGTCTTACCATAAGCAGATGCCCAGCAATTCCTTAGAGAAAAAAACATTCTATAAAAGCCAGAAAGGCCAGCAAAGAAAGGCCTAGTGTGTTGGATTCTTGAACTCCTTGCTCATTTCGCTTTGCCTCAGGGCATACGTAGGTATTTGCTTAATTTCTGTGGTTCTTGTATGAACCGGCTATGTTGGTTTTTTGTCGCTGCAGAGAAATATGACCCATTGTTTCCTCTTTGTGACCAATCTTCCTTCTCCATGTACAGCACGCTGCAGACTTGGAGAAGAAGCAAAATGAGACAGAAAACCGGAAACTGCTGGGGACCGTCATCCAGTATGGCAATGTGATCCAGGTAGGTCAACGCCACTCTTCTGTGGTGCAGCTGGAGCGTTGCAATGAATGAAACGAAAAACAAACACATGAAACCTGGTTTGGACACACAAGACTCCATGGAGACAGCTGGTTTATTGCACAAGGTCTGGCATTTCTTATGTGGGCTGGACTCTCGGGCTTTTGTTGGTTCTCTCTGAGCCGGAGTCCACTTCTCTCCTCTGCGGCTGATAATTTAAAATCTGTCCCAATTTTTAAAATGGGAGGTTCCCTATCTGAAGAGGAGCCTGTTTATTGCAGTTTTGCTTAACTTGCTTTGCTTGAAAATTCTTCGTATTTGGTGAAAATTGTCTTCCCTGTAATTTGTATCTGCTGGTTGGAGACCTGGTCACCAGAGGTGGTAAGATCAATTCTGTACCTTCAGATAGAACATTTGATGGTAGGTCCCATTTCTTACCTTCAGGTTGTGAGATTTGCTTGTTTATCTCTGGTGCCTTTAAATTTGACAGGAGGATAAAACACAATGTAAGAAACAGCTACCACAGACTTTGTTCAAAAAATCCACCCGCATCTATTCTTAGAAAACAGTATGTGAGGAAGCCCAGTGCCAAATGTGGCCTTTCTTGTTGTGTCCATTTACCAGATTGTTTGACCCAGACACAAAAGGTAGGACCTGACCTATTGGGTTATCTTTGAGTACCTGACCTATTGGGTTATCTTGCTTCATTAGTTCCCATTTTGGAAAGATTTGGCTTCTTTACTAATATTAATATTAATTCTACAAATTACAAAGGAACTCCTTCCCATTTTGATTCCTGTTAGGTATCGGGCAAGAATTTTTGTCATGCCTCAGTTTGATCATCAGCAAAATGGGAATAATAATGGTATCTGCTTCCTAGGATGTTTGAGAGGTACCTGTCACAGAGTAAGCTCTGAATACATATTACCTAATATTTCTTATTCTCCCAAGCCCGGATCTTGGGATCTACCCGTAGGTAATGTTGGTTTATAAGCCAACTGTGTCCAGTACCTGGACAGGTGCATGGTGGATCAGGGGCCACTCATCAGGGTAACAACAAAGGCTTGTGTGTCATGGCCAAGAGATGTCGGGCTCACGGATCAGACAAGTTACACCAATGGAAGATCTGTGGACGTCCTAGGAAGTGTTTTAGAAATTGTATCTGTTAACATATGAAAAAGGGAATATTGACATTTAGCAATGACCTCCCATACTGCTCTTACCATTTCTCCAGGGATCGGGCAGTCTTCCATACTCCCTTCTGTCCTCTCTTACAGCCTGTTGGGTTGGCAAGCCTTGATCAGCTCTTCCTGGTCTAGACTTAACTATGAGACGTTTCCCATCTTAATCTTTGGTGTTTCCATCCCCTCCACTTACCATTACCCAAGAACTAAGAATAAAGTGTTTAGAAATTCAAGGTGGACGTTGCTAGCAGCCATGTTTTTCCAAATGAATTGACAGTGCCCTAATGGCATCACCCATTAAATTGAACTGTTTCTCGTGCTCACGGTGTCCTTCCTTAGCTCCACCTTTGTGTCAGGTGTACTCGGATGGCAGTTCCTTAGTCCCTTTTACATGCAGTGAGCCCCTTCCTGCTAACAGATGGTGGAGTGCTGTTCTTGGTTGATGGTGAGCTTGACCTGAGTGAATATCTTGCCCAGGGTGATGTTGGGGGAAAAAATGTCTTCTTCCGCTCTAGTCTCTCCTTCTACTCCTTTTGCTCTTCCTTCTTTTCTAATTATTCCCTGCCTTAGGCACTGTGGTGGCTCTCTAACTTCACAGGCGGCTCTGCGGTGGAAGGAGTGTTTGTTACATATTTTATATGACTGAGAGAGAAGTGGTAGCGATTCAGAGATGTGCCGACACTTACCTTACTCTCTTGGTGGTTTCAGCTCTTGCATTTGAAAAGTAATAAGTACCTAACTGTGAACAAGAGGCTTCCTGCCCTGCTGGAGAAGAATGCCATGCGGGTGACGTTGGACGAGGCTGGAAATGAAGGGTCCTGGTTCTACATTCAGCCGTTCTACAAGCTGCGGTCCATCGGAGACAGTGTAAGCGCAGGTTCCCGGCCTGGGGGGTGCTCCGGGCCGTGCCTCCACCCCTTGCTGTGTGCTCGAGGCAGCTAGGAGAATTGTGAAGTTGGAGCCAGAGGCTTACCATATATGAGCAGAAGGGAATCACTATGGAAACCAGTGTTTGGGAAACAGGGAAATTTGGAGAGAAGTGTGACCTAAATACAGTAGCTCTGTTTTTCCTACTGGGCTTCTGAAAAAATCATATGGGCAGCCCATTACCTCAGTAACCTCACCATGAAAACAGCTGTCATAAATTAATGTCTGGGGCAGTCTCCCTGGTCTTCTAGATCAGGAGTGAAATAGGAATGCTCCTCCATGTAGGAAATAAAGTTGGGAAAGAAGGGTGGAAAAGAAGTAGATAAAGCAAGGAACAAGAGTGGATTTTAGGATTATCCCCAGTTGTTGTCCGTAACCCTGCAGGCTCTCACTCTCATTTCAGTGACCACGGCTGGTCCTGAGCTGGCTCCCCTCCGCAGGGGTCATTAAGATATAAAGCCTCAGAAATCCTTTCCAGGGCGACCTAGAACAGTTCTGATACCTATTAGCTGCATGAGTAGGTCATTATGTGAGCATACACTTAACAATTTCAGTATGTTTAAATGCTCTCAGCAGTACTTCCAACCTTGTTAAGATTCTGAAATAGTTGTTTTCTACCAAAAAAGAAATAGGTGTTTAAATAGCCTGAAACTTTGTCAAAATGCTCAACTAGCCTTAACCTGAGACTGGATTTTGCCATTGTTCAATGTTAAGTACACAAGCTTTGGGCATTTTAAATAAGTGTTAGGTTCTATGTTTGTGTTTGTGTCATAGGATATGCAATATACCTGAACCATCCAGTACCAGAGCACCCCCCGCCCCAGCTGGGTACAGTAAATATTGATCATGAACTGAAAATAGAAGAACAAGTCCAGGAAAGCTTAGATTTCACCTTAAAGTGTCAGACTTTTTTTTTTTTTTTTGAGGCATTTAACTTACATTCATTTGGAGTTAGAGAAATTTAACTGTACACATTCCCCAAATGTGTCAAACTGAGAATAGATGGATTTTACATCTTAGGAAATTGTCATTTCTGTTCTTCCTTCTACTCCCATAATAAAAGACGGGGTTTTGAATTTTGTTTTCAAGAAGTCTTTTGCTTTCCTATCCTTTAAGCTGACTTGTTTAGCTATGTCTTGGTTGAGAAAGTAAGATGGACTTGAATAGTCATCCTTGGAGAACAGGGTGTTTCATGAGACAGGTGTTCATCCACTTGTGGGCCAAGAGATCCATTAGTGGCTTGTGATTATCATTTTAAAGTGGAATAGAATGGACAGTATCAAGCTGTGTTAATCATAATGGGGGTGAGATTGTTTTAGGGGGTAACTTTTATTTTGGATAAAGATAGGTGTCTTTATATATACATACATATACATATATACATACACATGCATTTACATATAGACCTATACTCATATGCACATAAGTATGGCTGTATGTATGACTGGGTCATAATAGAAATTGTATTAATGTGACTTGTCAAAGTGTCACAGTCATTGCTTTAGAAATAAAAACTTACAGCTTTATTCTTTCAAAGATGAAAACTTACTTCAGACGGTATTCTGTTTCTCCTCCTAAAATTTAGTTAGAGTTTACTTACGCAAGTGCCTTCACTGAATGCGAGATAGGATTTTTAATTCCTTCTCTGGACTGACTTTGAAGACATCTTTGGGTAATCAGTGACAGTTGTGGGCGAAAGATTACCCTTAGGCTGTAAACATCACCCCCTCCTGCTCAGGGTCAGGCTTTGGAAAACGTCCCGTATCCTTGTACCTGCCGGGGACTGGGCCTTCTGCCACACGGGCCCCTCTGGCTCCTGCCAGGACTAGCCCCTGGTCCGTCTGTCGTCCCAACCCATTTTGTGAAAAGCTCTATTTTTCCTTTCCTCTCCAGGTGGTCATAGGTGACAAGGTTGTTCTGAACCCCGTCAATGCCGGCCAGCCCCTCCATGCCAGCAGCCACCAGCTGGTGGATAACCCCGGCTGCAATGAGGTGAGGGAAATCAAGTTACGGTTTGTGGGTGGGCATGTGCTGCGGGACCAGGCCTTCCTGGGGCCAGAGCATGTGCATGTTAAAAGTGACTTCGGTAGTGACTTGGGGCAGTGTACCCATTCTGCAGGTGAGGAAACCAAGGCCCGGAGCCAGGCTTACCACATGAGGTTGTGCAGGCCTGTTCAGTGGCTGGGGGCTGACAGTCACCTCAGTGCTCAGTTTGCTAATCTTTGTATCACTGGGGGATTGTTTTGTAATTTGTTAAACAAGAGAAGGGTCCCTTTTACCAAATTTTACTAATTTGTCTCCCTAAGGACAGTGCCTTTTGCCAATTCATAAGGAGGGTGGGTACACCACCAGCCACCAGAAACCCTGTGAGGGTGATATCTTGCTTTTGGCAATATACCTACTTAACCTCGAAATTGGCAATTATGAGACCACAAGGACATTAACTTGATTGTGACATAGATATTTGCCTAATGGTTGAGGACACAAACTCTGGAGGCAGAGAAAGATGGATTCAAATCCCAAATCTCCCATCTCCTACCTCTTTGACTGTAGGTTCTTAGCCAGTTTCCCTGTGCATCAGTTTTCCTACCTCTGAAATGGGCATGATGGTCATTGCTGTTTTTTAGGGTGTTGCTGAGGATTAAATGTATTAGTGAGTGTTAGTACTTAGCGCGGTGCCTGGCATGTATGTAGTGTACAAACAGTGCCTTCTGCTGTTAGTGATCACCATTTTAAAACGTGTACATTGGCTTCTTTTTTTGCCTTTGTAGCTCATTCCGTTTGGCAAGTCCTTTTTTTTCATGGGGCCTTTACCTTCTGGCTATAGAAAAAAAGACTTGGGGGAATAAAAACAAGGTATCATTCCCGGAGGGCAGGAAGCTTGGTTCTTTTAGCCACAGGTGGAGTAGACATAGTGACTGTACCAAACATTTCTAACAGGCGTTGAATTTGTAGGTCCCAGGAGCTTAATGGTGTCAGTCTTGAGGCTTTGGGGGCTGAAACACACCCTTGCCTCTTGGGCAGAAATGAGGCACTTGGGGGCTGGAAGATGCTGTTGTTGTGAGGAGTATGTGAAAAAAAGTAACTCAAAATTTGTTTTCCAGGTCAATTCTGTCAACTGCAATACAAGCTGGAAAATAGTCCTTTTCATGAAATGGAGTGATAACAAAGATGACATATTAAAGGGGGTAAGTTTGGTACTTAACGGGCTGGGAGCACTTGGCTCTTCTTCAGTTCTCTCTTTCAACTCATTCTCCTTCGTTCCCCCGTGTGTTGACTCTCAGGGTGACGTGGTGAGGCTGTTCCATGCCGAGCAGGAGAAGTTTCTCACCTGTGATGAGCACAGGAAGAAGCAGCACGTCTTCCTGAGAACCACCGGCCGGCAGTCAGCCACATCTGCCACCAGTTCCAAAGCCCTGTGGGAGGTGGAGGTAAGGGGTGGGGTGGGGGCGGCAGGGGGAGAGGACTTGGGGCTTTATGGGAATAAGCCACATTCAGGTGCTTAAACCCACCTTGTTCCAGCAATGGGCTGGGATGACTCAGACACGAGTACATCACGCCATGTCCGAAGGATGCTAGGTGTTCTTGTGGAGGGAGATAATACCTCCTTTGGAAGCAAACGCCCGACTGAAATTGGAAATTCCTCTCTCTGGGCCATCTAAGCATCTCCTCCTTCTGGTTTTTCCTTTTTCCTTGCCCATTGATCTGCCATTGATCTGTCACAACAGTATGTCATCAGGTGCCTCACCCCACCTGATCCACCCCTGGTAACTGGATGGCGAAGGGGACGAGAGGCACGTTCCCTGTCCGCGAGTGGCTGAGATGAGAGAGGGGGAGCTTGAGGCTGGGCGAGGGGTTAAGGAAGACTTCCTGAAGGAGCTGACATCTGAGCTGGTACTGACAGGATGATCTATGTTTCAGAAGGAAGAGGTGAAGGGAGAAGGTCACCTCACATAAGACACTGGCCTGCATTTGGAAATGGGAGGCAACTTTGGGTTAGAACTCAGGAACCCAGTTTGGTGGGGACCAGAGGATAGTCATGGGGAATAAAACAGAAGCTGTTTAGGAGACCAGAGCCTGATGGGCAGTGTATCCAGACTGCAGGGAGCTGGGACTTAATTCATTAGCCAAAAAAGCATTACAGATGTCAGAATCCTACACAAGTCACTGTGACTGACTTGAGAACCTTAAAAGCAAATACCATTTCTTATTCACTCACAAGTTGACTGAAATGAATTAAACATGACAGCCTTTTGGGGAGAGTGTTTGAGGTACGGACTTCTAAAACTTTAGGTACTTAACTCAGAAGTTCCCTTCAGAACATATTTTTTTCTCCTGACAATAAGTAGCTGTATAATTTTTACTCCCTAAAAAATTCTTTCTGCCAGTTTTCCCTCTGAATATTCTAGGAAAACAGTGAATGTGGCCCTTTTTATTTTTTTCTTGAAGATTTTTTTTTTTTGAAACTTGTGCTCCTTCAAAATAAGGAAGACATGCTATGTGTTTCATACTTGTCGTCATGATTTACGTTTACGTTCTGCATCTTGAGCTTACTGCCAGTTTTACACAGTGTCGTGTCTTTTTACACGGGATGGAGGAACCTCACAATAGTATACAGGTGACCTGTGAACAACGCAGGGGTTGGGGGCACTGACCACCCCCCCCCCCGCCCCATATGTTTAACTCACAGTTGGCCCTTCATATGCGTGGTTCCTCTGTATCCGTGGATCCAATGAATCACGCAGCCCTGTAGTATTTAATACTGGAAAAACCCACTTGTAAGTGGACCCCCGCCTTTCAAACCCATGTGGCGCAAGGGTCACCTGGACTTGTTTCTCCCCTGCTGTCCTTTGTGGTGTCACCCTCTTGCATTTGACTTCCACATGTGTTATAAACCCCACAGTGCATTTTTATTTATTTTTGCCTTGTTTAAGGAGACACTTGTATTTAAAAAATATGGAAAAATGGGAGGACAGGAGTCCTGTATCCACCTAGTTATCATCTCCAGCTCTTCACTCCTTGGTGTAGATTTGGGTTTGCATCTGGACTCATTTTCCTTCAGCCTGAAGAACTTCCTTATCATTTCTTGTAGTGCACGTCTGCCCCCGACCAACTTTCTCAGCCGTCATTTGAAGACGAGAAAATATGTTCAAATTGACCTGTGAAAACATCTTTATTTCACTTGCATTAAAAAAAATCAGTTTATTTTCCTTTTTTAAAATAATGGCTTCATTGAGATACACTGCATACAGCACACAATTCACAAATTTAAAGTGTGCAATTCTCAATGGGTTTTTTACTAGATCCAAAGGAAACCATTGACCCAGAGCAGTCCCACCCCATTTCTTGCCCCCTTACCAGCTCTGGTAACCGCGAATTCATTTTCTGTCTCTGTAGCTTTGCCCATGTTGGACATTTCACATAAACGGCATCCTACAATAGGTGGCCCTTTGTCTCTGGCTTCCTTTACCTAGCATCCAGTTTTCAAAGTTCATCCTTATTGCCACACGTGTCTGTACTTCTTTTTATTGTCTGATAATATTCCATTGTATGGATACACCAGATTTTATTATTCGTTGGCATTTGGATTGTTTGTGCTTTTTGGCTGTTAGAAATAATGCTGGTATGAACATGCATGTACCAGTTTCTGTGAGGACGTAGGTTTTCAGTCCTCCTGGGACTAGAATTGTGGGGCACATGGTGACTCTGTGTTTAAGCTTTTGAGGAGATGCCAGACTGTCTTAAAGAACGGCTGCATTATTACATGTTTCCGCCTGCAATGTGTTAAAGGTACTGATTTCTCCATGTGGCCTTCATTTATGAAAGATACTCTTGTTGAATATAGAAGTTGGTAGATAGTTTTTTGTTTTCATACTCGGAAGATGTTCATCCATCGTCCTCTTGCAGGCATTGTTTTCGAATGTGAATTCAGTGGTTTTCTTTGTTCCTGTATGTTGTGCCTCTGTTTTTTCCTAACTGCTTATAAAGAGTTTTTTTTTTATTTCTGATTTACATTAACCTAACCCTGCTGTGTCTTGATGTGTTTGTGAGCATGTGTATGTGTGTTTATCCTACTTGGAATTTATTGAATTTCTTGAAATCTGTACGTAGTTATCAAAGTGGAAAAATTTAGGGTCACAATTTCTCCCATATTTTTCCAGCCCCCTCCTTACCCCAACCCACATAGGCATGCTGGATCATGTGATATTGTCTGACAGGTGGCTGAGTGCCTGGGTCACATTTTCCTGGTTCTTGCCTGCCCACCGCTTTATGATGATCTTCTGAAAATTGCAATACTACGTTGCTGAGTTTCTGGATTCTGTTGCCCTCCTTTAAAGAGTGTTGAGTTTTGTTTTTTTCAGACAAAGTTACCTGTGGATCATTTTGATCCATTGGAAGCTTGTTCTAAAGCTTCATTGGATCAAGTGTATTGAGCTTTTTGGGGGGGGGGGCTGGGGTAGACCTACTAGTAAGGCGTGACCCTTTTGACATGTATGCAGAAATGCCCCAGGGCTCCAACGTGTCTCTCCCTTGGCTTATTAGAATCCGAACACCTTCTAGCCCTGTGTGAACTCCTGAGTTGTTGAGAGGATAGCCTCCCTCTCACTTTTTATGTGGCCTTGTGGAGTCTCGCCTTACACATATGCTGCTGTGTATTCAGCCAAAGACTAAGGAAGGCCCCTGTGCAGATTTCTGGAGCTTTTTTCCCCAGGTAGCTTTGTGTTCTGCCCCAACAAATTCCAACCACCTCAGTCTCCTTAACTTCTGACCTGTCTCCTCAAGTCAATGAGACTGGTGTCCTCTGCTTGAACTCGCCTTCCTGACCCTACTGTCCAGAGAGGACCTCCCAGCAGAAAGCTGGAACAGTCCTGGAGCTCACCTTCTCTGTCTTTCCTCGGAGAATATCTCAGTTGTGCCCACCTGTTGTCCAGCATCTGAACACAGTTGTTTTGTATGATTTATTCAGTTTTCTTGTTGTCTATGCTAAGTTCATATATTTTGTGTAGTGTCTAATTATTCATGGCTGCCAACTACCAATACCAGTTACTCCGTCATGAGCAGAGGCGAAAGGTACATTTCTCTTTATGGTAAATTGGCCCCGGCTCTGCGAGTACCAAGGTTCAGAGCACAGGTTTGTGGTTGTGTCACAGTGCACGAGGACACATGAAGATGGCCTTGACAGTTCTCCAGGAGATTCTTGGTTATTAGTTGTGCCTTTTGTGGATGAATTCCAGAATCTTAACTTCTTCATTTTGATTAAGGCAAATAATCTGAAAACAACTGAGTTTTATAATGTATTACAGCCATTTCACATTGATTAGGGGACTCTGTTTCTTCTTTGGAGAAACATTACTTTGCGTTAGATATGACACTTGCAGTGGGTTTTATTGGAAGATAATGATTTTTTTTTCAGCTAGTAAATATCATTCCTGACCTACGATTTCTGTGTGGTATCTCAGATTCAGGGTCATACTTATATGGACTGACATTCCTTCCTCTCCTGTTGATCGTCCCTCTTCTTGCAGGTGGTCCAACACGACCCGTGTCGGGGTGGAGCAGGATATTGGAACAGCCTCTTCCGTTTCAAGCATCTTGCTACAGGGCACTACTTAGCAGCAGAGGTAAGTAGCAGCCCGGGTTTTTCTCTTACAAGGGTGATGCACTCCCCTTTCCTCACTTGGCTGTAGCCATTGGGTAGTCAGAGGCTCAGGGTAATGTTCAGTCACCTGGCTTTTCCTCCTGCTTGTCTGTTTCCTTCTGCCTCACTTCCCAGCTGATAGACACAAGAGTCAAAAATGATTTCACACATTTCAGTACTTGACGGGGGTTTTGATCAAGATGTGGGGAGAAAGTCAGTAGAAAATAATGCTGTCATGGGATGGGAATGTAATGTATAGCACGATGACTACAGTTAATAAGACTGTATTGTATACAGTTGGCCCTTGAACGACTTGGGTTTGAGTTGCACAGGTCCACTTGCACGTGTGTATTTTCCATTCATAGCTACAGCACCACTCAGTCAGGGGCTGGTTGAATCCGAGGATGGAGAGGAACTGAGGATGTGGTGGAACCACAGATTTACACATTAATTCCCCCGTTGTTCAAGGGTCAACTGTATTTGAAAGTTGCTAAGAGAATAGAGCTTTAAAAAAAAAAAAGAGAGAGAAAAGAATGCTAATCGGGGTTTCGGGATTATCTTTCCACTTTTCTGTGCGTACTACTCTCCCCGCATCTTATTTACCAACCCCGAGCCTAACATAAATGACCACAGCTCAGCTGTAGCGAAACGTGCTCTGGGAAGCTGGAAGTCTTAAGACACATGAAGAATTAGATGATTTTATAAAGCCTGATTTCTCAGAGCATTAGTGGAATAGACAGGGTATTTTACTTGCAGGAATGTCAAAAATCAAGGAAATGTACTCTATCGCTAAAGGGTTTTTGAGGAAAGCGAAGACTTGATGCTGAAGGATGGAAGGAAGTTCCCTTTTAATTTTTGCACTAAATTAAGGAGCCATCTTACTGTGTGACAGATGTTGAGTTTTACTCTGACCTGCTGGCAGATGTACGATGCATATTCATAGCAGATTCTACTTGTACATCAAAGGACAACTCCCGGCGTCTGGTGCCACTGCTGAGATTGCCCAGAGATTTTCAAGGTGCTGCGTGGGCGTCAGTTCTGCTTCTGCAGCTGACCCCGAGGAAATCTGAATCTCAATGTGCCAACACCCCTGGGATGCCTGACACTTGTATGAACATCATCAGATTTTGAAACACTGAAGAGCTGAAGACCAAGACTAAGTTGGGATTTTAAATGGAGCCATAGCAAATTTTGGACCCAGTTAACCAGCCATGAGAAATGTTGATTCCATGGTTTGCGGAAGATCAGTGGTGGTTGCGTTATCTGTTACGTTCTGGGGTGAACGTAGCTCTTGCTGGAAGTCAAACATTTTTTAAATTCTGAACTAGAAATAAGCAGGATTATCAATGACTGGCGACTGATGTTTTATTTATTTCAGGCTTTTAACTGTTGCTTTGCTAGTGGATTCTTTGTGTTCCTCTGTCTACACTTGAGAGCCGTCTATCAGTGACTTAGATTGTTCCGTGTATGTTGTACTCGGTGTGTGACGTGTTGTTGTTGTGGCATGCTGGTTTTGTGAACGGAGGGAAGGGACAAGTTCTTAGCTGTCCAAAGATGTTCGCAGGCCTTGAAGTCTCCTGCAACTGGGGCCGAGTCCTTGAGAAACCAATGGATGTTTTAATTTCCTTAATGATTCTTTTCCATCAGGTAGACCCTGACTTTGAGGAAGAATGCCTGGAGTTTCAGCCCTCAGTAAGTATGGGCAAGAGCCTTCTTGTCTTCATCTGGTAGGGTGAGGCCATATGATCTGGAACCCTATGTAGGAAATGGCCCCTGCGGTCACTCAAGGGGAAGGGAAAACCTTATGCTGCCTTAAAAGAGAGTCTTGTTCTGAGCTTCCCATGAGGCCGGTCATATCCCCTTGTATCCTGATTGTTCCAAGAGACTGTCAGTCCTGATGCTTTTCCTGTGTGCTTAGTCAAGAGGTCTCTCCATCGCTAAGTTGCAGAAGTTCAAGGTACCTCTTGGAATGCTGCTAAGCTGGCGACAGCGATGGCCCCTGCCGAAGTCAGTCTTTTACAAACCAGTGCCCTTTTGCTGTTGACCTGAATCTGTGACTCACTCAGGTTTTTCAAGGAATGAGTGTGTAACGTGGATACAGTCATGTAGACGGTGGAAGTACCGCACGAGGCGTGACCTCTGATTAGACCCTCAGTTGTCTAACCATCTGTCCTTGCTTTCTGCAGAGTCAGAAATAGGTTTTATAATGTGGTTTGGAATTTTCATGCCAACTGGATCTTTCTTTGGAGGCCAGATTGCCAATCAGTGCTGATATGGAGGCACTGGGGGGTTCTGGCATCCACGGTTATGGGTTGAAGAGGGCAGTGGTTGTGTTACAGGGAACTGATGGGTGTAAGCCAACCAGTTCTCTTGTGGAGAGCTTCGTTCTGCTCTCGGGCTAATGGAACAAACAAAAACCCAAAGCGCTGCTGCTCTAACTGACGTTGTGTGTCCATGTGATCATCTCAGTGGTGAATATGGTAGTCGTGTTGAGGTATTATTTTTAGTAAAATTTTGAAAAAATTGGACTTTAAAGTAGGCACATTAATGAAAGGAGTTGAAATGGGTAGAGATTATACAGAACGTAATTGTCTTTGAAAGTGTTGCGAGTTCTGCAGTAGCCATGACCCTGCTGGCTGCATCTGGGGAGGATGCTAGCTTTGGAAGAAACACAGAGGAGTTCGAGCCGAGGGCGTCCCGCTCTTAGCTCCTGGACTTGCTGGGGGAGCTCGTCTCCTCTTTGCGGCTCCTCTCACGAGGGAGCACCAGCGGGTCCTGTTCCTTCCTTTCATGCTCTTCACTCTCACTACTGGAGCTCAGTTCGAAAACTGACTTTCCGCAGTTACAGTGGCTTGGAAAACACTGACCTGGTCCCACTTTCCCGAGTGTGAGGAAAAGAATCTGTGCACATCATCCCTGCGAGTCTTCATTGGTGATTGTTTGAACACTTACACTGGAAGGGGCCCAAGTTCTCACAAGACAGTTCTTCCTTGCACATTTTCTGTTCTGAGAGGCAGGACTGTCGTTGTGGAACTCACATCCATTGGTCTTGGTGCTGCCCTCCGAGGTAGCAGAGTCAGTCTCCCCTCTGAGATGACTTTGAAGGAGGACCGTGGCTTCGTTCAGTAGGAGCTGATGTCCAAGCGAACCTTGGACTCTCTGGGGAACGGGACTGCTCTCCTGGCCTGGGGATGTGTGAGGGAAAGACGGGCATTTGTAATGTAGGAGGAAGAATGTAGTGAGAGAGAAGGGCGAGAGAGAGAGACAGACGTGAGTTTAAATAACAGACCCACCGCTTAGGCGCTGTGTGACTCTGGACAAGTCACCTTCCCTCTCCAAGCCTCAGTTCCCTCTTCCGTAGAGGTCAGCGATAAGCTCGTAACAACGAAGCGCGATGCCGTGCAGATGGAGTGCCTGGCCCTTGGCCAGCACTTACTAAATGGCGTATTTGTAAGCTGCAAAGGCTGATGAGCAGTTTCAGTGCCTTTATATCCACCAGCTGATCTGGGCGGCAGAGCAGGTGTACGAAGGAACTAGGGCAGGTCTTTTCATCTCTGTTGGACAGGTGAGGAAGCAGAGAGTGGCCCTAATTGGGCACATGCCTCAGGGTCTCTGAGAGTTGAGTCATCTTTCTACTCTTTCATGTTTCTCCCATCCAGGGCGGGGGGATGTGCCAGCCGGCTTGGCTGCAGATCTGGGCTGCACTGCTCTGGCTCCTCGGGACGTTGCCTGGGTGGTGGTCCTCGTGTGGAAGAGGGCTGTGTGCCGGGGCTCCCCCCACACCCACGACACCAGAAGCGCAGCTCCTGCCTCTGGGGGAAAGGTGTTAGCCTCGGCGGGTCCTGCACGCTTCACTCGTGGCTGGGAAAGTCGGAAGTTTGGGAGAGGAAGCCCCTCGCTCTGCTCTGCTCATTGGTCCTGTGTTTCCCTGAGACTGGCTCCCAGTGCTTGTGGTCTTGCCTGGGGCCCCACTCGCCTTTGTTGCTCTCGTCCTGCTAAATTCAGCAGCCCCTTTGAGCCACAGGCTCGACGCCAGAGGGAAAGAGAGGAAGGACACTCCGAGCCTGGCTCTGGGCTGACGGCCTTTTGCACGTGTGCCCTCCTCTCACTTGCGAGGATAGCACATGCCGACTGCACACGGAGGGAATGCCAGGACGCCTTTCTCAGTCACAGTCCGGGTGCAGTGGGCTCGGTGCACCTGTCATTTTTCTTTGGACATCTGGCAGGTCTGCAGTTCCACTGCCAGCCTGTAGCTGAGAACCAGGTCAGGGTTTATTTTGAAAGTGGTATGTGGAACACTTCACAGGTAACAGGAGTTAGAAGAGGACGAATTCTGTTCCCAGTGCTGTCTCCTGAGCTGAGTTCCTGGAGATGTTCTGGTGTTCTCGAGTGGATTCTTATGCTCCTGTAGGTAGAGTAACAACCTACCTACAGGAGCTGTGGTCGGGAAGGGGAACGAGGTGTTGGAGGAGGGAGTGTGAGGGCAGGAAGACAGAGGTTTTGGGTATTGAAAGAATTATTTGTATTTTCCTTTTCTTTCTTATCTTTCCTTTTCTTTTCTCTCTCTCTCTTTTTCCTTCCCTTCTCCTTCAACAGAAGTTGGGGCTGTTGATGAGCTGAAAAAGCAGACTATCGCCTGCCACCCTGGAACTCAGGCCCTGTGGAAGGAAATCCTCTCTCGCTCTCTCCTTTGCCTGTTAGATTTGGTTTCCTTTTCTCCATTCCATTTGGAAAGGAGGCAGGGCCTCAGCCTAAGCAAAGCAAGATGGAGACCAGGAAATTGTGGTTTTCCTAGTGCAGGCAGGTGGTTAATGTCATCTTGCAAGGATGTTAAACTTCAGAAATAATCCAGTGTGAAATCACAGAGCCGAGAGCAACTTTGCGAAGCTTATCAGGCGGGCGCGAGGCTGAGCGCGCTGCTTGCGTCTCCTCGGGCAGGTGGCCTTTGGAGACCAGAGTGTGTTGTTACAGTTTGTCAGGGAAGCTTTCGTCCTTGTCATCGGCCTTCGCTGTCAGATTCTCTTCAGTCTCAGTGAAATCCCTCACGTAGCAGGAGAGGCCCTTTCCCCCTGACCTGTGGGCAGCCCTCCTTGATTAATGATGAATATTTTTTTTTCAGGGCTAGTCTGACTTCTCAAACGTTTCTCTTGGCCACACGGGGGTAGCTGCTTACGAACACTTGGATTCAGGTCTATGTCACGTGATGCTTTCTCCTGGGAAGTAGCTGTGTCGCATTATCACGAGCCGTCTTGGCTGTAGGTTAACTCAGTGACACGTAACCAAGTCCACAGGATACGTTTTCTCGGAGGGCTCCTGCCCTCTGCCAGCCACTGCACGTGGACGTGTCACTCGCGCGCTCTTCCCGCGGACAGCTATCGCTGCAGCCCCGTGTCGTTTAAGTATCTTTATTCCAACACGAGGAGGTAGAGCGTAAATATTCTTGGCAACGGGGGGCCGACTATCCTCTTCCACGACTGCTCTGAAACGGTGGTGCTTTCCTGCCAACTGCTGCCGGTCACTGTTCTCCCCTGTTCCTGTGGAGCGTGCGGTGATGGTAGTGAGGGGAGGGCGCGGCGCGCAGAGCCCTTGACTTGATGGCTTTCCTCCCCAGGTGGACCCGGATCAGGACGCCTCCCGAAGCAGGTTGCGGAACCCCCAAGAGAAGATGGTGTACTCCCTGGTCTCGGTGCCCGAAGGCAATGACATCTCCTCCATTTTCGAGCTAGACCCCACCACCCTCCGTGGAGGTGACAGCCTTGTCCCCAGGTATGGTTCCAACATGGCTTAGCCCAGTGAGGCAGGGCTGAGATGTGCAGCCTGTCTGGGTTTCTTGGAATCTAAAACATCACTGCCTTTCTGAAAGCTTTTGTACAGGATTTGGTAAAGGATATGTTCCGGCTACCCATTGAAATGGCATCTGATTTTTTGTTTGTTTGTTTTTTAACGGCTCATCAGTTACAAGTTCTCAGTAGCTGGATAAGAAGTGCCGTGTTTAGGTAAACAAGCCAAATTGTAAGTTTAAGTAGCTCAATATTTCTTGTTTCCTTGACTCTCTTCCTCATTCCCAAACCTGAGAGATCTCCTGGTCAATTGAATAAACAATTGGAAGGAAATTCCAGAAGATGGAACATTGAAATCGCCTCAATGCACAGTAAATTTTATTAAATGTATTGAGAAATCAGACTAGTCTTCTTTGGCTATTTTATTAAATCTAACTCAGTTTCGTTGCATAAGAATGCATTTCTGGGCGAAATAACTGCACTGTAAATGGGACAAATCCTCAATCTTAACAAAATCAACAAAAACACTAATAGTGGCTGATGCTTGCTGAGTGCTGACTGCATGCCATTTATAATGCTAAATACTTGTGTTACATGCTTTCATCTTCATCAAAGCCCCTGTGAGAGAGGGCTTTCTTATAGATACGGAAACTGAGGCTCAGAGAATTGGAACAACTTGCCACGAGTCAGTGAGCCCCATTGCAGAGCCCCAAACCTTAAATGTTGAAGGCAGATGGGGTTGTTGCGGCGGCTCTGACTCTTCAGCACAGTGAGGGTTAGCGCAAGTCTCACCGGCATTGGCGGGTTCCATCCACAGCCCCTCTCTCTCAGGGTTACTTTGTGTGTGTCGTTACCACTGACCTGCTCCCCAGAGCCAGGCTGTGAAAGTGGTAATGCAGCTTGGGTGCTGTCAGAATTAGAGGAGAATGCTCTCCTGTGCTGGGTCCTCTTCCCGTCTCTCTCCAAGCAATCAGCACAGGCAGTGTCCACATTTACAGCTGTGCATTCCCACCAGCCGTATGGGAGGGTTCCAGTTTCCCTGCGTTCTCCCCGTGGCTGGTGGGTATCTGTCTGTTTTAACTTCAGCCATCCTAGGAAGTGTGCAGTGGTGTCTCATTGTGGCTCTGACTTGCCTTTCTCTGACGTCTAATGATGTTGATCATCTTTTCCTGGGCATGCTAGCCATTTGTAGAGTGAATTTGGAGACATAACTATTCAGACCATTTGCTCATTTTTTGCCCATTTGAAAAACTGAGTTATGTGTCTTTTTATTGTTGAGTTTTAAGTGTTCTTTTGTGCTAGATACAAACCCCTTATCAGATAGGATTTGCAAATACTTTCTCCCATTCTGTAGACTTCTTCACTTTCTTGATGGTGTCTTTTGATCCACAGAAGTTTTTAACTTTGTTAAGGTCCAGTTTGTCTTTTTTTTTCTTAGGTTGCTATGCTTTTGGTTTCCTAAGAAATGACTGCTGAATCCAAGGTCACAGAGATGGATGCCAATGCTTTCTTGTGAGAGTTTTATAGTTTGTGCCCTTTCCACTTAGGTCTTTGATCAGTTTTGAGGTCATTTTTAAAAATACGGTTTGAAGTAGGGTAGATGGCCTTTTTAAACTGTCCTTTCTCCTTGACCACCTGCTTCTTACCTAGACAGGGATAGGGTCTGTAGAGTCCAACTGCGTTTCAGTTTAAGTGCTTTTCCATACATTGTGTCCTCTCTTCTGGAAGTTCTTTGATGGATTTTTTTTTTAAGCTCCCAGAAGGCAAGGGAACGATGTTTATTTATATGTGAAGTGTTTTAGTTTGTAAGGGATAACAAAGAATGAAACAATGTGATGTGAAATATCCGTCAGAAGGAACCTCATGGCATTCCCTTCGCGAAGAGAGGAATGAGGGGCCAGTTGCCCTAATCCCCGAGGGGTTAGAAATCGCCGTGATCCAGTGGGGAGGGGAAGGTTGAGCTTCTAGGTCAGCTTGCCAAGCGACTTTGGTTGGTTATCAACCCCTGCTTCTGTATCCCCTTGATTTATGACTGTTTCTCTGTTGGAAAACTTTCTTTGTGGGCAGTTGCCCACAGACAGACTGATCATAAACTCATAAACAAGAGGAGCCTTGTGCGCACCCTGGGAAAGGTGGTCTGGCGTGGCCCACCAGTGGGTTCATTGCTAGTTATGATCTTGGACCTGGTCTCAGCTTTTTAAATTTTTATCTGTTCTTGCCCTTGGCCGCTTACCTCACAGCCAGAAAGGAACAGGGCCTCTTCCTTGTTAATTCAGTGGAGTCCATAGAAAAATCTTAGGAGGAGTACACTCATTTCCCTCCATCTTAAAGTTGTGCTAAATTTGGCTTCTTTGAAGATGAGGAAGTCAGGGGGTGGATAAATGGAAGTACTTAAAATGTTACCAATAAAGAACTTTTTGTGATAGTTACTCTTTGAAAGAACGCTTCCTAGCCAAAATGAAAGGAATAGTGGCAAATCCTTGTTATAACAAACAAGATAATAAAATTGCAGTCTATGTAAATTAGATGCATTAAATGAGCACTGGGAGAGCATGGCTCTTTTGCAGGTGTCCTTATCATGACTTCTGAGTTAAGGACTGGGGATGGGACTTAAGGAGAATAGACAGAATGCCCTGGGTGTTTTAAATGAACTTCGACATAGAGCTGTGTAGAACATAATCAATCATCCACTTAAAAAGTAAGCGCCAACTTTGGTTATACTTTGAAAATAGGGAAATGAATCCAAGTTGCTCAGAAGAAAAAAATGTAAATCTCTGTCAAATTTCAAGTTCACGTGGTTTAGTTTATATTCATGCTATTCAAGGTAAATATCACTTGTAATGTTCCAGACAGAGTGAAGGAAGGCAGAGGCTCTACTGAAGAGATGTTCCTGGTTTGCTGTGTCTCCCGTCTGCCTGTTTCCCATGAACTCGGGATGCTGTTGTTTTGAATTCCTCTTAATGCAAATGACTTCCATGCTCCCCTCTCTGCCCTGGTCCTACTGGTGTTTAAAGTTCCAACTCCAGTTTTCTGTAACAAAAATATTCCCTGACTCTCTGAAGCCTCCTGGGTCTCCTCCTCTAAAAGTCCCGCAGGACTTAACCTTGACTGTCTCCCATCTTAATGCTTTTTAATGTATGTCTCCTGTTACTTACCACTGCTTGGCATTCATTCATCTCTAACTAATGTGTTGGTAGACTCCTTAAGTGCATAAATTATGTCATTATTCCGACTACTTTTTTTTAAAAAAGGCAAATATGAGAAACATTGTAAAATGATCCGTGCTCACTGTAAAAAGAAACAACAACAAAAACGTTTTAAAATCTCATGAAGAACAAAGAAGCAAGTAAAAATCATGTAAAATATAACCATTCAGAGATAACTGCAGTTACCATTTTGGTTTTCTATAGTTTCAGGCACGTCTCTGGGCACACACTTGTGTATAATTTATCATAAATGAACCATAAGCTATTTTTAACATTTTTTCCCACTGAACAGTGTGTCCTGTTCATATTCCAGAGTAAGTGAATATTGATTGTAGTCATTTTAAAGAACTGTGTACCACTCTGGCATAGATTACTATAATTAACTAGTCCATTATTGAGTTACTGGGTTGTTTGCAATGCTCTACTATCATAAACAATGCTCTGTTGAACATCTTTATGCCTCATTTTGCATCTGTGCTGCCATCTCTTAAAGAAGAAATATAAAAATGGGATTGCTAGGTCAAAAGACGGATACACTTTTACATGCATGTTATACAAAGTGCCTGGCTTGCTTCCAGAGATGAACATGTTGATATTCTTACCATGAGTGCAGGAGACCGCATTTCTCTACGTGCTTGTCAGTGCTGGGCTGTATTTGTCTCTGAAGTCTTCGGAATATGCTACAATAAAATCATGTATTTTAATTTGTGTAAATTGAGGAGGTTGAATGTGTGCTTCCGTGTCATTGGTCATTTATATTTCTTTGTTAAATTACTGTTTTGTGTAACACCTGTTCGACTTTCATTTCCAATAGTCATGATGTTTTTCTTACTGATCTTTGAGATCTCTTTATATATGTGGATTCATAGCTTTTATTCTTTTCCTTCAGGTTGTCATTTTACTTTCAGTTTTGTTGATGAGTTTTTTCTGAATGGAGATGTAAAATTTAAACTATGTAATAAGATGCATCCATCTCTTACTTTTAAAATTTAGAAATCTTGTGTTTTGTTAAGTGCTTCGAAAGGCTTTCCCTACCACAAGATTATTAAATAGTGACTCACATTTTCTCCTGGGAATTTTATGATTTTATTTTTTGCTTTATTGATCCATATGAAAATTTCAATTAACTGCTTTTTCATCTCTCATGATACATACTAATAGATACTCAGTAAATACTTCTTGTTACTCTGTTTCATGCTTAGTTTGTTCTAAGATAGTCATTCATGGGATAAAATTTTCTACAAGTGTATCTTGGAGATATTTCGGGTTTGCTTCCAGACTACTGCAATATGGTGACTATCTCAGTAAAGTGAGTCACACACATTTTTTTGGTTTACCAGGGCATATAAAAGTCATGTTTGCACTACACTATTATCTATTAAGTGTGCAAATATTACATCTAAAAAACAATGTACATATCTTAATTAAAAAAATACTTTATTGATAAAATGGCCCTGATAAACCTGCTCAGCGAATTAACCTCCAATTTGCAAGAAACACAGTGTCCGTGAAGAGCAGTAAGGCAAAGTGCGATGGAATGAGGTCTGCCTGCATTTAGAAATTCACATCACGAGAGTTGTTATGAATGATTTGCTCTTGTAGGTGTATCAGGATGTATCTTGGACCAGAATCGTTTGCTCCTAAATTTGTGTTGTCCAGTGTATGCAGCAGAAAACCATTTGGTGTCCTTTTTTATTCTGATGGATGGATTCTAAGCCAGTGACTATAGAACACCTAAACATTCCTGTCCCTAAAATCCTTTTTTCCGTCCCTTTAGAAACTCCTATGTCCGGCTCAGACACCTGTGTACTAATACCTGGGTTCACAGCACAAACATCCCCATTGACAAGGAAGAGGAAAAACCCGTGATGCTGAAGGTAAGTCCCAGAACTTGGCTGCTTCCCCTCAGTCGTATGCTCCCTGATGAAAGGGCTCCTTTGAGGACAGAGCAGGGTGGGAGGGTAGGGGTAGGATGGGGTGGATGGACCTCTGAAGTTTTTGTTCCTTTGGCGAGAGTGTGGTCATGGACAAACTCGAATATGATGAAAGATTTCTTTCCAAGGGACCTGGCTAAGGCAAGCCCAGGGCTTTTGAAATAACTAGAACCTTTTATTTTATCCCATGGCTTCTACCCTAAAGGTTGAGCAATTGTCTGGATTTCATGTCTGTCTGAAGGATGATTTTGGCTGGGGGAATGTTTGCTTATGCCTTGAGGTATAATCACATACTTGTCAATTTTCCCCACTCTTTATTATTTTTTTTTATTTCTCTTTGCATTTAGATGTACACTTTTATTTCTTGAAAGTTCTTCCAGCCTCTCTAATTTCTCTCCCTGAAGCCCGCCTCTCCTTTCTCACCTTATCCAGGATAGTAGAGCATAAATACACGACCCAGGGTTTTTCTTCTTTAAGAATGGAATGATACTGTCACATAATTCTTTTTTTTTTTTTTTTTTTTGGTGATGAGGAAAATGATTGGAATTTTTTCTCCTTTTATGAACATTTTCAGGTATATGGAAAAGTTGAAAGATTGGTACAGCATCTACCCTTAGAATACTCTCAGAATCAGTAATTACCATTTTGTACATTTCTCCTCTGTGTTTATAAACATGTTTTTAAATGACAAGAGTCTTACGTGCTCCCGGTAACAAATGAAGCTATAACACCACAGAAGTGCCCCATTCCTGCCTCACTTTCCCCCACAATACCAACCTCTAGATGTAGCAACCGTGAACGGCACTTCCTTCCAGATGCTTTTCTATGTGCAGTTGACTTTAACTGCAAGATAGCTTCCAGCTTTTGGATTGCCCAGTGTCCCATAGATAACAGCATTTGATTAATGTCTTACCCTCTCAATCCAAGAGACTGTCTCACAAAGACTGTCTTGCATTTCAGATCGGCACGTCTCCTGTGAAGGAGGACAAGGAGGCGTTTGCCATAGTTCCAGTTTCTCCTGCTGAGGTTCGGGACCTGGACTTCGCCAACGATGCCAGCAAAGTGCTGGGCTCCATAGCGGGGAAGCTGGAGAAGGGCACCATCACCCAGAATGAAAGGAGGTGGGGCTCCCTGCGAGCTTTAAGCACACTCATCCTCACCCACGGTGGAGTTTTTAAATCCCTTGCGGGGAGAGAGAGACAGGGCTCTGAAGAGCTGTGTGTGAGCAGCAGGCCTTAGCGCTCCTGGCTTGCTTCATCTGTCGGTCTTGTGCTTTTCAAGAAGTGGTTTCCTTTGCTTTCACTGTTCTGCAAGTCTGTAAGGTTGTAAAGCTCTCCTTCTTTCTCTGTCTCCCTGCCTCCAACTTGGCCTCTGGAACCATCTTACTAAACATCAGGGGTTGAGGCTACTCTGAGATGAAATGTGATGTCTCATATTTTGTGAAGCTGATAATTTTTTTGTGGACAGTGAGGTCTTGTCTCTATCTCACTCTTACTGGTAATTGGCCTCAGTTGACAGTTTCAAGGAAATTGGGAAGAATAGATCTGCTTCTGTTTAACAGGTTTGTTAGGCCTGAAGGCTTCCAAGGTGAAGCTTTCAGCCTGTTGAACATCAAACACTTCCCATCTCTAATGGCTTCTTTCCTCCTAAGATCTGTAACCAAGCTGCTGGAAGACTTGGTCTACTTTGTCACCGGCGGAACTAATTCTGGCCAAGACGTTCTTGAAGTGGTCTTCTCCAAGCCCAACAGAGAACGGCAGAAACTGATGCGAGAACAGAATATTCTCAAGCAGGTCAGTAAGATGGGACATTCTGGTGTCACTGCTCTTACAGAGGGCTGTGGTGACTCCCACCTGGAAGGTTTGCTCAGTTGACTTTTTTTTTCAAAAAGCTGACTTAATTTTTTAAAGCAGTTTTAAGTTCACAGCAAAAGTGAGTAGAAAGTAGGGAGTTCCCCTACACCTCACACCTCCAGGCACACCTCGCTTCCCCATTATTAACACCCCCACCTGTGTGGTACCTATGTTAAAATTGACGAACCTATATGGATACATCATCATTGCCCAAAGTCTATAGTTTACGTTAGGGTTCACTCTTGGTGTTGAGCAGTCTACGAGTTCAAACAAATGCATAATGACATGTATCCACCATTATAATATACAGAGTACAGAGTTTCGTTGCCCTAAAAATCCTCCGTGTCTGCGTGTTTGTCCCTCCCTCCCCACTAACCCCTGATCTTTTTACTGTCTCCATAGTTTTAAGCCTTTTCCAGAAGGTCATACAGTTAGAATCATAGCTTTTTCAGACTGACTTCTTTCACTTAGTAAAATGCATTTATGTTTCCTTCATCTTTTCAAGGTCTGACAGTTGACTTGATTGTTAACACACTTGTTGAAAATCAGCCATGTGAGAATTTACCTGTTAGGAATTCCAACAAGAATTCAGCTGACAGCTTTTTTTTCCTGAAAAATAATATCAATAGCAATGTATTCTTAAGGCTGGGAGACGTGGGGTATCTGATAAACTCGGAAGGCCTTCAGAGGCTCTTATAGGAACTGTTACAAATCACCACCAAATCTTTCCATGAAGAGTGAGTGGAAAATAGAATGAGCTCACAGAATATACATAGATGATATTATTTTTTATAAATTTAAATAAACTGGTAGAAACAAATTGGAGGAAAGTGACAAATCCAGTTTAGGTGACGTGCACAGAAGTGTATACCATCTAGTTCTCTAAGCTGTTGGAACCTGGGCCACAAGCGTGGCTTGGAAATTCTAGGCCACCAGAGCCAACAGAAACACCTGTCAGTTACAGGCTCCATAGTTCTCCATCGGAACTTGGGATTTGAGAATCCTTTCTCCTTTTGGACCGTAATAGACAAAGTTTATTAATACTCCATCTTGTTTCAACAAAGATTTTAAGTCCCAGAAAAAGCAATGCCCTACCATTTCATGTGATGACACCCAAATTAGACCTGTGGCTTAATGTCATGCTTGTGACCACAACAGCAATTCCTAGAGGGGCAGAAACAGTGTGATTCAGTGGGGGAGCCTCCGTGGGGCACTTGGGTGAGCTCTTGACTTACAGACCTGACAGCTAGTTGTCTGCCTTTATCCTTACAGCGCCCTTGTGAACTAGGTACTATTCTTTCCCTGTTACTGATGAGAAGGATAAAGGTTGCCTTGTCCATGATCTGATACCTGTAGGAAAGTGATAAACATGTGTGATTTCGACCTAGAACCTGCTGACTCCAGATCTGCTCTGAAGCACTGCTTGAGACACTGCCGTTGCGCGTGTTTGAGAGCCAGCTAGGTCCAGGTGGACTGAACTCTGTGAGGAGCCAGTCCCAGCTGAGGGAATGAATGCAGTTTTCAGGTTAATGGTTTTTGGGAAGGAGAGACTTTTCTGTGGGGCTCAGCCACCCTTCAGGTTCTACTGCTGCACTACTTCCGAGGAGAGGGTTAGCCATGACAACACCAGATGATGGCGGTTTTTATCCTTTCTTCTCGCAAACAGATCTTCAAGTTGTTACAGGCCCCATTCACAGACTGCGGCGACGGCCCGATGCTGCGGCTGGAGGAGCTGGGGGACCAGCGGCACGCGCCCTTCAGACACATCTGCCGGCTCTGCTACAGGGTCCTGAGGCACTCTCAGCAAGACTACAGGAAGAACCAGGTAGGGGCTGGGGACTGATGGGAAGTGATGGCCAGTTTCCTCCCCGAGGTTCGTGTACTTTCCTGAGTGAGTTTTGAGTGTCCCACATATGTTTATTGAATGGCTAGAGAGCAGTCCATTGTTAAGTTTGCTCTTCAAAAGGAAGCACAGATTGTTTTGCAAGTGTGGGGAGAAGATGTGTTAGGAGTCCTCGAGACGGACACCTGGAAATCCTCCTCCTTTGGAGGGAGGCCTTTCAGTGAGGTGTGTGTGTGTGTGTGTGTGTGTGTGTGTGTGTGTGTGTGTGAGACACTGGTGTCAGATATATAGTATTTTTATTGCTCATTCTCTCAATGCTTAGGGGCAAAATGATTCCACGTGCTTTTAGTGAAGATGGGGTAAAGTCTTTCCCTCCTGGTCCTTCCGTTTCCTCCAGTCTCTGCTGGTGACTTTCTTTTTAGTTTGGTTCTGGCTCATGTTTTATGATATTGTAAGTCACCATCTATGTCATGACTGTAAATACACATACAAAGTATATATTCTGTCCATGAACTAAACGTTTTAACCTCTCTGAGGCTTCCATACAATTAGAGAGTCTAAGGAATTGCTGTGTCAGTGGTCCTCAACTGGGAGTAATTTTGTCCCTTAGGGGACGGGTAGCAATGCCTGGAGACCCTTCTGGTTGTCCCAACTTGTGGATCCTACTGGCCTCTAGTGGGTAGAGCCCAGACATGCTGGTAAAAATCCAACCAGGCACAGCACAGTGCCCCTGCAACAAGGAATTACCTGGCCTGAGAAGTCAGTACACAGTGCTCAGCTTGAGAACCACCCCCTCCCCATAAACTACTGTAGGTGCAGAGAACGATGCTTATTATAACCTGTTCTCCCACCCCTGTCTTGTGTTACAAGAAATTTTGTTTTTAAGCTTTGACTGCTACTATGTCTGACCTTTTAATTTAAACTCTTCTCTGTAAAGGTTTTTTGTGTGTGTCATCAAGATAGCATTGATCATAAGTAATGCTCTGAAGTATGAGGTGTAACCTTGCTCTCAAGTATTTCAAACCTTTCACTCTGCCTTTGCTGCTGCTGTTGAGATACAAGGCATCGTGTGCCTGTGATGCTATGTGAATTAGTTAGGACACGTTGCCTTTGGGCACTGTGGTTACTTTAAATCCACCCGCAGTGCATTAATACCACACTCACCTGGTGCCCGAGAGGTTTTATTCTGCTCCTGTCTTCCGTCTTCCATTGAGGATCTCTGAGAGCCTGTAGCGTGTCCATTGCTTCTCCACGAGGGGACCAACCCAGTCCCTCTTCCTGCTGCCACTTTCCGTGTGTCTCCTTGGTTGTTAATGGACCCTGATAAATTCCCAAATTTGTGTCCTTATCAAGTGTGGGCTTAAAAGTGGCCCCTGTCCACTGTCTTAGTCCTGAGTTACTTTCAGAATCTTGGAATTAATGGGAAAAAAAAAGTAAACGAAGTTTCAAGGGCCATTCGAACTTGGAGCAAGCAAATAGTCTATCTTGGACAGGGAAAAATAGCAACCAGCAAGTACTCCTAAGAGGCTTCCTTGAGTTTTCAAATAGTTCTGTGGAATGTCATGTCTTATCCCCAGAGAGAACCCAGAGATGTTTTCATATGTTCTAAGAATATGGTTGACTAGCTTAGGCATTCCCAACTTGCTTCTGCTACCTATTGGCTTTAAAAGTGTATTTTTACCCCAGATAAAGAAAACACAGTGGGGTAACATTGTTCTAAATATCTGGGTAGGATTAGCTGTGTTTACACAGCAGCACAGGGCAGTGAGGCACAGTTAAATCCTCTTGAATTAGTAATAAAATCAGAGCTGAAAAACAGCTTTTGACCTTTTAGAAAAAATAAGTCACTACATTAAAATTTATACTGTGCACTTAATAAAATGCCCATCTGCAAACACAGGATATTTTACTTAATTACATCTGTGTAGCAGGTTTAGTAAAATAAAGCACAGGAGGGAGTTTGCAGCTGTGGCCCTGGATTAGCAAGTTGTGGAGAGCGCTCCCCTGTGATTTCCCTCACGGACAGTCATTGTCGGGGGATGCTGCTGCGCTCCTTATTTTCAACCTAACTGTGCTGTCATTTGTCCTCCCTGCTGACTTCTCTTTGGTTTCTTCACAGGAGTACATAGCCAAGCAGTTTGGCTTCATGCAGAAGCAGATTGGCTATGACGTGTTGGCCGAAGACACCATCACCGCCCTGCTCCACAATAATCGGAAACTCCTGGAAAAACACATCACCGCCGCGGAGATCGACACGTTTGTCAGTCTGGTGCGAAAGAACAGGGAGCCCAGGTGAGGCGGAGGTGGGGCTGACCCGCCGAAGGTATCTGTGCGTCTGTGATGCAGGCACTGAGCCGGTCCTAGTGCTTTTTACTAGATTTCCTTTGTTTGGGGCCGCTAGTGACCGATTTGGGTTGAGCGGGTCTTGAGAGGCACTTGGATGAGCAGTGGAAAGAACGTTGTATTGGAATGAGACCGCGTAGAATCCTAGCTCCAACGTTTACCAGCTGGGTGACCTTGGCTTTCCCGCTGAGCTTTCATTTCTTCATCTGCTAGATAGGTAGTTACGAAAATTAAATGAGGATAAATACACGTGAAGTGCCTGGCACCTGGTAGATACGAAGTAAATGACACCGATTGTTGGTCACTCATTTGCTTCTTAGCGTCCCCGATGATCAGTTAGAACCGCCCCCGCCCCCATCCCCTGCCTCCAAACATCATCAGTAAGCCCCTGGCACGGAGTTGTTACGTGAGTATTTTTATTAGACGTTAGTGAATTCTGTCCATTCTATTGCGTGCGTACAGCTCCCCCCCTCCCCCACACTCGTCCCTCTTTTCTTCTCCCTCTTAAGTAATTAAGATCCACACCATTTCAGGTGAAGTGGGAAACAGTTTACACTGTGGATGTCATGAGCAGTGACACTGGAGAGCTGCAAGCGTTGTTATAAAAATGACTGCTCCCCGGGGGAGGGCATAGTTCAGGGGTATAGTGCGCGCCCAGCATGCGTGAGGTCCTGCGTTCAGTCCCCAGTACCGCCATTCAAATAAATAAGTCAATAAACCTAATTACCCACATCCCCCCCAAAAAATTTAAAAAAAAATGCTCCCGCCCATTAAAATAAATAACATTTTATGGACCATTCTCATGGGCCAGGGAGTCAACTAAGTAAGCGTTTTACATGAAGTAGCTCGTTTAGTCCTCAGAAGAGTCCTCTGAGGCTTTATGTTACCCTTCTCTGTAGCTGAGAAAACTGAAGCACAGTGAGGTTAAGCCATTTCCCCCAAATGGCAGTACATGTCCAAACGCAGCGGACAGGAACCAGAACCGAGATTCTGACTCGGGCCTCCAGCATCCGAGCCTTGTCCCTCGCCACCCCCAGTACCCTGCGTCCCCTACCATTTCTTCCTGACATGAACTCTTTTCTGGGTTGTTCCTTTTGTTCATTTTGCCCTCGTCAACTCTTCACCCACCACAGCCACTGCCATCCTTCCTCTATTTTTTTTTAAATCTTAGGAAGGTCTTTATTTTTTTTAATTATGGTATAGTTGATTTACAATATTAGTTTTAGGTATACAACATAGTGATTCAATATTTTTGTAGATGATACTCCATTTAAAGTTACTACAAAGCAGTGGCTCTGTTTCCCTGGGCTGTACAATGTATCCTTGGTGCACATTTATTTTATGCACAGTAGCTTGTATCTCTTAATCCCCTACCCCTAGCATGCCCCTCCTTCCCCTCTCTCCACTGGGAACTACTAGTTCTCTGTATCTGTGGTTTCTGTTTTGTTACATACATTCATTTATTTTTTAGATTCCATGTATGAGTGTTAGCAGAGTACCTGCTTTCTCTGACTTATTTCACTAAGCATAACACTCTCTGGGTCCATGCATGTTGTTGCAAATGGCTAATGTTCTTTTTAATGCCATCCTTCCTCTTTTGCTCTTCCCTCCCTCTTTCTTTCTTCTCTCTCTCTCTTTTCTTTGTTTCTTTTCTCTCTCTCCCTCCCTCCCTCCCTCTGGTGTCTGGGTTTCTGGTGCTGCATGGACATCAGCACTAACACCCAAAGCCTCACTGACTTTTGTTAAAGGTATGTTGGATCTGTCCTCTTGAGGGAGAGCCAGGCTCCCAGAACCCAACCTCTGCTCTGTCTCCAGAAAACATTTTGTTTGGTTTCTGTTTCTCGACAGATTCTTAGATTACCTCTCCGACCTCTGCGTGTCCATGAACAAATCAATTCCGGTGACCCAGGAACTGATATGTAAAGCTGTGCTGAATCCAACCAACGCTGACATCCTGATTGAGACCAAGTGAGTAGGGGTCAGAGAGTTAAGACCAAGAAAGAAGAGAACAGGATTTAGATGGAGCATGTGTGGTTCAGGGGATGTCTGGGCTTGTGAGTAATAAAACCTAACCCATCGGTTTCTGAGGTCGGGTCGGCTGGCATTTGATTGTCCTCTTGCAAAGGTCTCGATTAGGGGAATTACTTGGTTTGCTTTCGGTGTGGCGCCCTCTGCAGGGTGACGTCACTTTGCTTACTGGTTTAAAACTGCTGTGAACTCAGCAGGGAGTGTTTCACACACCCTGGGTTTAATTTTAAGAATTTAAAGTTCTCTAATTATGATCATCCATTTTAAATTTTAAAGGCGATAACTCACTTTTGATACTAAGTCAACACAAAGAGCTTGTTCAGTTACCGCTGTTCAACAAGTGTTCATTTGTCCACAGCAGCTTTGGTGGTAGTAGTGGTGATTCATTTTTAGCAAGGGAGAAATTTTCCTGAGAAATATAGTGCCAATAATGTGTAAATGTTAAAAAAAAGAAATATTTATTTAAAAACACTAAATTATGCCCTGAACTAGTGATAGTTTTGTTTTGTTTCTCTGATTAACTTAATTTGGAGCTTGGGCTAATGCAGATTTTCTCAACCTTGGCATTTCGACATTGGGGTCAAAGAATTGTCTGCTGTGGGGACTGTCCTGTGCATTGTAGGATGTTCAGCAGGATCCCTGCTTGTACCCACTAGATGCCAGCAGGACCCCTCCCATGTAGTTGGGACAAGCAGAAGTGTCTCCAGATGTTACCACACGTCCCCTGGGGAGGCACAGTCAGCCTGGTGGAGAACCACTGGGTTCAGGCATATGAGGAAGCTAATGTTGGGCGCTTTGCGGTCCTCCCAGCAGGAGGAACAGAATGCTCATCTGTGTATGTCCTTATGTGGAAAGTAAAGCTGGAGTTCCACGCATGAGTATAGTTGATCAGAGATTAGCGAGGACTTCAGACGTAACGAGTTTTTCCTCTTGCTTTGCAGGTTGGTGCTTTCTCGTTTTGAATTTGAAGGGGTTTCCACTGGGGAGAATGCCTTGGAGGCAGGAGAGGATGAAGAAGAGGTATGGCTATTCTGGAGGGACAGCAACAAAGAGATTCGCAGTAAGAGTGTCCGAGAGCTGGCACAGGACGCGAAGGAGGGGCAGAAGGAGGACCGAGACGTTCTCAGCTACTACAGGTGAGCTGGCGTCACAAGGTGTCCTCTGATGAGGTCGCCTAACAGGGAGGCAGGTGTGTATTTTAGGAGCTTGTAGACTGTAAGTTTCATCAATAATTAGATAGTAAATTGAGAGCTGGGTGGGGCTCGATCAGAGGAAGGGCGAGTGCTCGCATCTCCCCTTAGTTCCAGTTCACCCTCACATAGCGCGGCACTGGGATGTTTTGCAGGAGTTTAGAGCCAGGCTGTGGGGTCACTTCTCTTCATGCTCCCTTTCTGACATTGGTCAACTTACCCACCTCTTTATGGCCCAGTTTCTTTTTTTTTTAATCTACAAATTAGAGAAAGTTATACCAACCTCGTAGGACTTTTGCAGACAGAGGTGTGTATGTGTGTACACACATCTATTTGTCTGTCTCTCTTTTCCACATCCACACACACATCCTATTTCTCTATCAATCTATGTGCATGGAATGAAAAACCATGAATTCACATTCAACACATCCAATTCCATTCCAACACCATAGGGTTATTGTAGCCTTCACCCTTCCTGTGTTCATAACTAACTCCCCCCTCTGACCGTGAGAACCGGCTGGCATTGTCCCCGCTGTGTTTACATGTTGGCTCAGTCTCTCCCTCTGCCAGCCACCTCCTCCATCCCAGTGTCTCCCCTGTCCCAGCTCTAAGACCTGTTGGTTCTGCCTCCTCAAGGGAAGGGAACCAACAGATGCCTTGAAAAGGAAAGAAAAGGGAAGGAAAGATGGAGACGTGCTCGCAGCATTTCTTAGTAAAAATAAGTAAAACTTTGCAGTTACAATGTCCTTATTGCCTCCCGTATTCTGTTCTCTGCATTCATGCAGGTGGTGTGTGACCTTCCGCATTCTTTGTGTGTTAATGTTTTACTATATTTGTTTGCATTCATAAGTAATACATAGTATTTTATGAGTCTTAAAACTTTGTATTAATGGCTCCATTCTCTGAGTTCCATTCTGAAACCTGCCTTACTTATTCTGTGTTGTTTCTGAAATGTATTCATGCTAATGGTGGTGGGTCCATTTCTTTAATTTTGACGGCTGAATGCTATTCCGTTTTACTAATGTGCCACATTTTCCTCGCTCTTTGATAGTCAGTGTATACCATAATTTAGTTTTTCATGTCAGAAAACATCCTTGTTCAAATCTGGGTGTATGCATAGGAGTTTCCATTGCACAGCAGGAGGGGAATTTTGAGATTGGGGGGGTATGAATATTTTAAATTTGATTAAGGAGTCCTAAATTGGATATTTTGGTGTACATTCCCACCAGTTGTCAAAGTTGTCAATGAGAACTTTTGTTTGTCTGTGCTATCTCTGAATGCTGTGTTACTATCTCTAAATTAAATTGTTTTTAATTTCTATTAATCTTAGGAGAATGAAATAGGCCCTATTTTAATTTGCATTTCACTGATACCTCGTGGGGTTGAGAACAGTTCCAAGTCATGATTATCGGTAGGAAATAGGGCCTTAAAGTCGGAGGGTAGACTTTGCCCCTGTGGATGCTTACGGCTTTCTT
Organism: Camelus ferus; assembly: GCF_009834535.1. NCBI lineage: Eukaryota > Metazoa > Chordata > Mammalia > Artiodactyla > Camelidae > Camelus > Camelus ferus. The sequence continues at coordinate 1,794,187 of NC_045712.1, read as the reverse complement.
ACTTCACATTGCAAGTTTGGTTACCCTTTTAATGTTTGATATATCATTCTCCTGAGAATGGATGAGAAAGAATGCTTCACTGGTCACGTTTGGAAGCTAACAAGGATCACAGGTAATTGCGTGATGAAGAAACTAAGACATTTTGAGGAGTCCCCTACTTTTTACACCATTTTTCACATGTGGTAAAAGTCAAAGAGTAGAGCTGTTTGAGATAAGACCATAAAAGTATCATAAGATTTCTGAATAGACTCAGTAAAGGTGAAACCTTTACGATTTCCTATGGGATCTTTTTTTTTTTTTAAATTGAAGTATAGCCAGTGACAATGCATCAATTTCTGGTGTACAGCATAATGTTTCAGTCATACATAGACATATATATATCCGTTTTCATAGTCTTTTTCATTATAGGTTATTACAAGATATTGAATATAGTTCCCTGTGCTGTACAGAAGAAACTTGTTGTTTATCTATTTCACATATAGTAGTTAGTATTTGCAATTCTCGAACTCCTAATTTGTACCTTCCTACCCCGTTCCCCTCTATGTGGTCTTTAATGTACTGTGTAAAAACAGAGCTAGATGTCCATCCTCAGCCTAATTTTTCCCCCCATTTTATAAAATAAACAAGGGCCAAATGGAATCATCTAGCCACGTAATTACTCCCTCACAGCAGGGTAGACACGTGTGACTGTTGGCATGGCTTGAACTGTTCCCTTTTCCACTTGGTACAGAAGCCAGAGTTGGGCGTACAAAAGCAAGTCACGGGTGTTGATGTAAAAGTTCAGACGGCCAGATGTCACTTCTGTGAGAGTCGGGGCCCCGGGACCCTCCTGCCGTGCATTCCCATGGGAGTGAGCTCCTTGTGACTTGCCTCTTCTGCAGGTACCAGCTGAACCTCTTTGCGAGGATGTGCCTGGACCGCCAGTACCTCGCCATCAATGAAATATCAGGCCAGCTGGACGTGGACCTCATTCTCCGCTGCATGTCTGACGAGAACCTGCCCTACGACCTGAGGGCGTCCTTCTGCCGTCTCATGCTTCACATGCACGTGGACCGAGACCCCCAGGAGCAAGTCACGCCCGTGAAATACGCCCGCCTCTGGTCCGAGATCCCGTCCGAGATCGCCATTGACGAGTGAGCCTGGCCCCTTGTCCTTGGCAAGATCTCATGTTGCCTTGAAACTTCTGATTTACATGGTTCTCTGTAGCAGTAGGCACACTGCGTAGGTTCAGGTGAAGTGTAGTTCAGTCAGAGAAGAAGGATGGAGTCGTTTTCTCCTTAAAGTTAACATCGAATTAAGGGGTGCCAGGTATTTCTTTTCTCAAGAATAAAAGATGGCACGATTGTACTTTTATATCTTGTTTCTCTCTTTTATGCAACAAATATTTGAGTGTCTGCCACATGCCAGGCTCACGGCATCTGTGGACAAACAAGAAAACTGTCTCTACATTCGTGGGGAAAGAAAGGCAAGAAGCAATAAATGACTAAAGTACATGCCGAGGTGATAGGTGCTCGGGGGGACATGGAAGGAGGGGCAGGAGGGTGGGAAGTGTTGGGGATGGCGGGGTTGGCTTTTGAGGCTGAGCAGACAGGGGAGACCTCCCTGGGAAGAACTTGAAATGTGATTTCCTTTTTTTTTTCTTCTCTCCTTTCCGTTTAGCTATGACAGTAGTGGAACGTCCAAAGATGAAATTAAGGAGAGGTTTGCGCAGACCATGGAGTTCGTGGAGGAGTATTTAAGAGATGTGGTTTGTCAGAGGTTTCCCTTCTCTGACAAGGAGAAAAATAAACTTACATTTGAGGTAACTCCTGGCGAAGTGATCTGCTTGTTTTATCTGCGTTTTATCGATTATTTTTCTATGGGGTAAATAGAAAATGTGGGGCGATTTTTTTTTTTTTTGTCACGATACTGTGGCTTTGTAATGAAGAGGAATTCAGCTCAGTTTTGCTGCAGAATAAAACGGAAGTAATACCAGTCACTTGGCTTCTGGTAGTTATGCTCTTAGAAGAAATACATGTGGTGCATTGAATCACGCAAAATGGTAGAACATTGTGTATACTCTATACATGTATTGAGTGACAAGAAAAAAAAGACTGTATGTGGGACCTGTTAGAGATTAATCATTTGAGGGGCATAAGTCCTTATTACCTTTGAGTTGAATATTTCTCTTTGAAACCATTTTTCCTTTTAAGGACTTGTATTTCCAAGGATCGCAGTGTTATCTGCATCCTTGCTGGGATAACTTGGGTCGCCTTGTGTTATCTTTGGGAAGCTGTACAGACCCAGTGATTCGGTCTGTTTTTCATTAACCAGTAGCTTTGCAGGTTTTCACTTCATATTTTTTCTCATGATGAAACGAAATGAAAATTGATCAGAAATTGCAAGTAAAATGTATGCCTTCTCTTGCCGTAAGGAGGGTCAGAATCAGCCGTAGATAAATAAGTCAGTGTAAAATGGAACTGAAGGATACAGATGACTTAAAACCATTTTCCTCTCTCTCTTTTCCTGATACAATAGGTTGTAAATTTAGCTAGGAATCTCATTTACTTTGGCTTCTACAACTTCTCCGACCTTCTGCGATTAACCAAGATCCTCCTGGCCATCCTGGACTGTGTGCACGTGACGACGATCTTCCCCATTAGCAAGATGGCGAAAGGAGAGGAGAACAAAGGTGAGGGCGATGTGGAGAAGCTGCGGTGGGGGGGGGGGGGTCTGCTGATGCCCGCACGTCCCGGACATGCTCCCCCAGCCTCTCCTCTCACCGCCCGGGTCCTCCTTACCAAGTGACGTGCTGTCCTTGCTCTGTCCTGTCCCTCTTGACTTCTCCTTGTGAACGTTTTCAAACATAAATAAAAGCGGAAAGAATGGTAGATTCAGCACCCATAGACCCACGACCTAGAGGCAGCGATTCTTAACATCTTACTATGTTGTTTATATTTACCTATGAGTCTGTATGTTTTGCCAAACCGCTTGAAAATTCCCTGACAGTGTGAAGGCTTATGTCTCAAAAATACATGTCCCTTCACTGTTCTTGATGTGTCCTGAGGTCCTCCATGTTTACGTTAGTGTGTGAGTCAATGAAATCCAGGCTGTGTCTGGGTATCCTCTTTCTAATTTGGGAGTAGGAAAATCTGCTTTTAAATGTTTATTTTCCTCCTGCTTTGGGGTCAGAGTAGACACGTACTAGGGACTCACGTGTGGATGACTGTCTAGCTGGTCTCCACAGCTAGAATAGAAGAAGTATGGTGACTTACATGCCTCCAACTGCTAGGTCCTTTTTTGCTTACTCATTTCGTATGCACTTTACCACCTAATCCTGTCTTTGGGCTTCATTATGTTCACTTCATAGATGAAGAAACTGACCCTCAGAGGGAACACAATGTACTCAAGACCCAGTGGTTGCTGGTAGCAGCCCTAGATGTGTGACTTGTTAACTCCTGTATCCCTAGTTCTGTGCACAGCGACAAGTAAAATTTGGTGGGAGAATTAACGTACAAAAATGCTTCTTTGGGGATTTCAGAGCTCTCTCCCCTACTCCCTGAGCCCCACATTTTTGATAGGTATCAACCTTTGCAGGTTCCCAGGGTCTTAGGATGTTTTAGAAGAGTTGTGTCAAATAATTTGTCCCGAAGGGCCCGTGCCCCTGGCCCTGGCGCACTCCCTGGAGATCTGTCATGACCGGGCTTTGTCCTGGCCCTTCCCAGGCAGTAACGTGATGCGGTCCATCCACGGGGTGGGGGAGCTGATGACCCAGGTGGTGCTCCGCGGAGGCGGCTTTCTGCCCATGACTCCCACGGCTGCTGCCCCCGAAGGCAATGTGAAGCAAGCAGAGCCGGAGAAGGAGGACATCATGGTCATGGACACCAAGTTGAAGATCATCGAGATACTCCAGGTAGCCATCGTCCAGAGGTGGGGGTGGGGGTGGACATGTGCTTTGCAGGGGTACCCCCGGATCCAGTGTCTCTGCTTTAATGGAGCCCTAGGCTTTCTGGGAAGAGAGTGGAGGTAAATTCTTAGCTCAGCCTCCAGTGCCCTTTCTGATCTGGCCCTCTTAATCCCTGAGCTGTCATCTCCGGTCCCTCCCCAACATGCCCTTGTCCCTCCAGCCAAGCCGAAGCTCTCTGCAGGTACCTTAGCTTTCCATGACCATGGACCTCTGTGTCTTCACCCATACTGTTCCCTTTGCTTAGAATTCACGCACTTGTGCTTCTGTACATAACTGAATGCCCTGCTTTGGTTCATAACTCAGTTCAAGGTTCCGTTAACTTTGTAACTCCCTGCTCCATCCATCCCTTCTTCCTTCCCCTTTTCATTCTTTTATTCAGCAAATATTTATGAGAATGATTCTGTGCCAAGTGCTTTTAAGCACTGGAGATTACATGTTGACAGGAGGCATAGTTGTATATACTGAGTCAGATACTGAGAAGTACTGAACATGTTAAAACATGAACGAGGGTCGAGACGGTTTGGAGGCCACTGTGGGGAAAGGTCAGGGGTCCTTTGGTTCATAGGGTTGTCAGAGAAACCTCCTTGTTAAGGGTACATGATCAGAGGCCTGAATGAAGCGAGAGAGCCAGTATGTGGATACCTAGGGAAAGAGTCTCTGGGGCTCCGAGAAGGAACAGCAAATGCAAAGACCCTGAGGCAGGAGAGGTCTGGGAACAGGTCGAGTTCAAGAGGGAATGGGAGAAGATGAATCGGGGAATAAATACATGCAACTCTTTTGACTGTTAAGACACACAGAGAAAAGTGGGGAGGTGGCTGGAGGGTGGTTGTTGGTACCAGGGACGTTTTGTAATACTTAAGCTGGGAGATGATGGCACATTTGTATGCTGAAGGGAGTGATTGCGTAGAGAGCGAGAACCTTCTGACGTAGAGGGGAAAGGACAATTGTAGGAGCAAAGTCCTTGCCTGCGCAAGAGGGGGTGGGAGCCAGCCTCCTGGGGAGGGCTTGGTCTTTGGTAGGAGAACCCTCCCAGCCCCCCAGCGCCCTGTGTTTTCCTCTTTCTGCTCTTTGGTAATTTTTATTCATTAGTAAAATCACCTGCTCCTAAATGAAGAGAATCCTGTTACCACCATTCTCTTTTGTCCCATGCTGCCAAATCTAAGCTCCAGAACGTGGAGTAGAGAACTATAAATGTTGACAGACTGAAGGATTTTTTTTTTTTTTGATTCTGAAATCAAAGCTAATTAATGGTTTGAAAGCATCAGTGGGACTTCTCAAAATGATTACTTAAGGCGATAGTGATTGAAGCAAAGAAGAAAACTCACTGAATTTCTGCCCGACCAAAAGTAGAGAAGGATTTCAAGGATTTCTTAGGCTACGACTTACAGGTCCTAAGGATGTTAGCATCATGGATGGTTAGCGGGAATGACGTGCTGGGTTACATCTGGAGATGTATGCACTGTAGTAACCTGAGAACAGTTGGTTGATGGATTCATTCTTTCACCAAATACTTACAGATTCCCTACTATATACAAGACACTTTGCTGGGCTCCACGAGGAATGCCCAGATGATTTATTTGGACTGGGTCTATTTCTACGAAGGGTTTAGAGTCTACTAGGAAAATAAGGTGTGATGAAGCTACGTGTACATGGAAATAAAACCACGAAGAAGGGGTCTCCTAGGAAACCAGTGGGTCGTGTGGTCCCACTTAGTAAGGACCAGAGGAGGTTTTAAAGAGGAGGTGAGGTTCTATCTGAACCTTTAGGCATGGCCAGGATTTGTACAGATAGAAGGGGCCACTCTCAGGTGGATGGAGCAGGTGGAACCAGGGCATCGCGGCGCACGGGCCAGTAAGCGGCGCTCTTCGGGCAGGGACGTGGACTGGGCTGAAGGGAGGAGGCCAGCGATGAGGTTGAGAAAGGAGGACTTGGACCATGCCCTCAAGAGCTCTGGGTGCCTGAAGTGTTAGGGCTTTGTTCTCAGGAGAGTCTGAGCATTTTCAAGCAGGGGACTAACATAAGTACCTTTGGGAGGTGGGGCTGGTAACTGTGGTTCTGTAACAGCCGAGGCAGGAGATAGAGGGACGTGAGCAGGGGTAAGTGACGGCAGGGAGGGATCCGTGAGAATGGGGCAGACGTAGAACCAGCAGGACCTAGTCACTGATGAGATGTGTGCATCACGGAAGGAAGAGGTGATGACACTGAGGCTGACTGAGGGTGAGAGAACCCAGGGAGGATGGACACCATTAGTTTGGTACAATACTGAGTGAGAGACTGGGGAGACACCAAGTTGGGTATCCGTAGTCAGTAAGAAGTGTGCACCGAGAGCTTGGAAGCTAAGTTCTGTCTCGGTACAACAGAGGTGGCAGCCCTGGGACTAGGTGAGGTCACCAGGAGGGCAGGGCAGAGACAAGGAGAGGCTGGAAGGGAGAGTGTCAGTAAGGTCCTTACACAATGCCAGGTGGTTGGTCTTTGTTTTTGGCGTCGGCCCCAATCATGGAAGACGTGACCTTGTGTTGGGGTAGATCTGGGGAGGGGGAGGGGATACAGGAAGTGAAGTAAGAGTGAGCCCAAGGGTTTGTATCTAAATCAAAGAAAATGATCAGGAATAGAAAATAAGATCTGAGGGAACTGTCAGTACTAAAAACACGTTTTCCTCTGTCAGTTCTCTTAAATTAAAAGCACCCAGCTTCATCTTTCTTAAGGCCCGGAGTTGGCCTTCAGCACTGAAATTAAGTAATGTTTTATAGAGGAGGGAGCGGGGAGGGACTGATGGATTATTCCAGTCATTACATTAATCGCTGAGATGCTGAAATTCACACCAGAAGCTAAGGTGCTGGGGGCAGACGTGATGGACCCCATGGAAGTCTTCTGTTAAAGGGACTGGAGAAATCTAAGCCAAATATTTGGCTCACTCAGTGTTTAGGGGAATTGATGCAGCAGATACCAGGCCCAGCCAGAGTGCAGTGGCTTGGCACGATGTTGCAGGTGGCATGCTAATGTAACCCGTCTGTTTCCATTTCCACTTGAATCTGTAGTTTATTTTGAATGTGAGGCTGGATTATAGGATCTCCTGCCTCCTGTGTATATTTAAGCGGGAGTTTGATGAAAGCAATTCCCAGACTTCGGAAACATCGTCCGGAAGCAGCAGCCAAGAAGGGCCAAGTAACGTACCAGGTTAGTGATTCCAGAATGGGATTTCAGCCAGAGAATGAGACTCGGGTCTAATGAAAACTGCGAGTTCAGGCAGTACGTTCTAGAACAAGGGTAAAATGTGAATGTTTTTGAAGATTATTGTATTTGAGAATGAGATCCTTGGAGTTAGTGTTTCAGGGCTGGGGAATAATTGAACGAGCCCAGACCCCTGCTGGGATAGAGCTTGTTTCCTTCCATCTTGGAGGTTCTTAGTCATAAGGCAGCTGAGGCTTCTAGGGTTGTGGTTATATGAAAAGCCGAAAAACAAACAAGCAAACAAAAAACCCAAAATGAAACTCTCCAAGAAAACATACTCTCCACTAGCAACGTTTACTCCCATTGGGAGCTTTTCCCTGCCCAGGAGGCAGTGGTGATGGATAAGGAGAAGGGTGGTGGTGGAAAGGACCCCACCTCTCAAGGCCTGGGCCTCCTTGGAATGAGTCATCCCCCTCCTAGAACAAGGGGCCATGCAGTGAGGAGAAAACCAGCAGAAATGAGGAACCCTGCACACCAGGGCCAGTAGACAGTGTGACCTGGCTGCCGAGCTTCGCAGTATAAGACTGTGGAGGACTCGAGGTGAACCCGAGGGCAGGGGACGTTCACCAGCAGCGTGTTTTCCCCCCTTTTGCATCTGAAGTTCTGTTCTCTAACTTTGCAGGTGCTCTTGACTTCGAGCACATTGAAGAGCAAGCCGAGGGCATCTTTGGAGGAAGGAAAGTATATTTTCAGTTCCTATTTTGTAGGTGGTTCTCAGACTGGGGAATCTCCTCTTTCCTAGCTCTCAAAGGCTCCTCCTTGACTGGACTAGGAAAGGGTGAGGCTTTGGGTTTAGGTTGTGTGCCTGCTCCCTTTATAACTCTTACTGCTCGGGTCGGAGAGATCTTAGTTGGTTTGATGTGTATGTGCGTGTGTGCACATGCATATGTGTGTGTGTGTGTGTGTGTGTATTTTGCCTACAAGAGAAAGGATTTAGGGAGGTTTCCCACAGTACGCATATTGCAAGGCTTCTTTAAATGGTGAGGAAATAGGGCTGAAAGAAAGAAGGGGCTCAAAACAGTGGAATTCACAAGATTCTGTACTTTGCTGCTGTTGGGCTGCAATTACCCCTGAGGCTTTTAGAAGCCATTCAACACCAACAAGCACATGCACACGCACACGCACACACACAGGCACACACTCTGTTCTTTCATTGTCCCTAACATGAGATTAACGTTTGAGCTCCTTTCTAAGATGTGAGATTGCTCAGTGTTGACTCAAAACGTTGTTGTGAGACTCAAATACCTAAACGCCTCAAAACAGCCGCAGACTTGGGAGAAACACCCTCTGTGCGTAACTCTTGGAAGGTACACACTTGGTTCACTGTCTATTGTTGTGTAATATACTCACAAAACCTAATGGATTAAAATGACAGTCATTTGGTTGCCTCTCATGGTTCTGTGGGTTGACTGGGGCTCAGGTTCTTCTGCTGGTCACTGTGGAGTCTATCATGTGTGACTCGAGTGAGCCAGTGACTGGGGCTGACGCATCCAAGATGCTGTCCTCACATTTCTGGCTCCTTGGTGGGGATATCTGTAAGGCTGGAACCTCTCTCACTCTGCACACGAATATCTTGGCCGTCTGTATAGCATGGTGACTGGCTCTAAGGACAAAGGCCCTGAGAAGAGAGACCAGCCATGTGCAAACACAAATGAAGCCTTTGCTTGCATCATGTTGCTGATGTCCTGTTGGTCAAAGCAAATCGCCTGGCTGAGAGCCTAGACCAGACGGCCCATTTGACTGGGGGCTACTGATGTTAACAGTATACCTCGGTGCTTAATGGAAAAGCTGTGAAATTTGAACTAGCAGCATCACTTACTCTGATGGAAGAGGTGGTTGTTCTGAAGCTCAGGGTGTTCTGAGTTCAGCACGGTGATACTTCGTCCACCTAGTAGTGTCTCAGCTCTCCCACCGCCTTCCTAATGTAGGACAGCGGTGGAAGCAGCTTCACACAGCATGGAGCACAGAGGATGTGGGTGCTAAGTCCTGTCTGCGCTTTCCTTGCTAGTCTGCAGCCACAGGGGTCTCCCTTTGACCTTCATTCGAGCGTAAACACAATAGAGGCGCAGACACAGGAACTACGTGGCAGTGCTCAGGTGCATGGCGACCTGCCGTGTGATCCAGAGCCTGCTTATTAACTTTGTGGCTGTGTAAATCACACACAATCACGTTATGATAGATACTGAGAGAAGCCCTGGCAGTATACTGATTAACCCCAGTTCAAAGAGCACTGGGTTGTGATGGTTTGCGGCAACCGTCCTCAAAGCGGGGGTCTCTGGGGTCGAACTGCTTGCTACCAGTTGTGACAAGATAAGTACAGAAGACGACAGTGAGCATTCAGGCCCTTGGGTGGCCATTTGACACTGTCCCTTCCCCTCACAGTAGAGTTGACGATCAAGCAAGATTGCATTGTTGAGGGAGCTAGTTAAAAGCCAGGCCGTCGGAGGCCGGCGCAGGAGTCGGGAAGCTCACTGGGGAGGTGTGTGTGGGCCGAGGGCACGAGAGAGGTCGTCTGTGGCTCACCTGGCCCCTCCCCTCCACGCGCCCCCGCAGTGAGGAGAACACCCCTCTGGACCTGGACGATCACGGCGGCAGGACCTTCCTCCGGGTCCTGCTCCACTTGACGATGCACGACTACCCGCCCCTGGTGTCGGGGGCCCTGCAGCTGCTCTTCCGACACTTCAGCCAGAGGCAGGAGGTCCTGCAGGCCTTCAAACAGGTAGCTCGGGTGGTTGGGTGTGTGCTGATGGTGTCATCGTCTGTCCGAGAGGCTGCTGCCTGCCGCTAATGGACTGCGTTCATTCAGGTTCAACTGCTCGTTACCAGCCAAGACGTCGACAACTACAAACAGATCAAACAGGACCTGGATCAGCTGCGGTCCATCGTGGAGAAGTCAGAGCTTTGGGTGTACAAAGGCCAGGGCCCCGACGAGGCCATGGACGGTGCCTCTGGTGAAAACGAACATAAGAAAACAGAGGTGGGTGACACGCAGGTGACGCTGCTGGAGGAGGTGGATGGGCTCCCCAGACCAAGTCAGCGTCCTCCTCTGGTTTTAGGTAAAAGTGCAGACTGTGGGATGGGCTTTATTCTCAAGAGATCTGCTTGTTAACAGGGGTGACAGCCATTCTCGCAGGAAATGAGCTTCAAGCAGAAGCTCGGTGTCCCCCCCTCCCCCGCGCCCCCTTGGCCCACGTGGGACAGGCTTTGCGATGAGGGAATTAGCACCTGGTTTCCCTGCAGACCCACTTGGGAGAGCACTTGTCCTCCTGCCCTGTTGGCCCTCCATCCTCTCCCCCGTCAGTGAAATAGCGCCCGTCGGGAGCTGAGCGTGAGCAGGTGAATGACGCGGGCATACGCCCAGCCTGACTGTTGGAAAACACTGCAAAATGCCGGGTCTTTCCTGAAGTGTGATGCTAACCCCAGCTAACGGCCAGGGGCCCAAGTGTCGCCCAAGCCCCGCTCACGCTCGTTCTGCTTCCTAGGAGGGGAACAACAAGTCACAAAGGCACGAGAGCACCAGCAGCTACAACTACAGGGTGGTCAAGGAGGTAAGTCAGCCCCCAGCCGCCTCCTTCGCGGGAAGCTTCACAGACAGAAGGTCCACCTCTGGGGTTAAGTGCGTGGGTTTTAGCGTCAGATCTGGGTTCGAACCCAGCTCCGCCACTTAGTTGTGTGTTCTCAGTTTCCCCACCTTTTCTAGGTGCTCCTGGCACCTAGACTTCTCAAAGTTTACAGTCGAATGAAGGAGTAAATGATGAAACTCTAGGATTTACCTCCCACTAACGAGAGCTTATAATTCTGTAGGAATCGTTGCATACGCTGGCTCAAAATTGGGAGACTGGGGGGCTTCGTGGTTTTCACACTGGAGCAAACCCTTCCCGGGTCCTTGGCAATGACGCTGAGTCACCCCATTTTAAGAGATCGGAAGCCGTCATCCCACCGGCTGGTGGAGCCACAGTCCACTGGGTCTTCTGGAAGGCGTGTTCTTGGCTGTGTGTGGATTGGGTTTAATGCAATCTGTGGGGATACTGTTTGTTGGAGGAATTTCGCTTGTTTTATATTCTTAATGTATTGTGATCCCTTTTGTCTCCCTGCGCACACCACACCCCCTGCGATCTTTTTCCTGTTATGGTTCCTAGTCTTCTGAGGTTGGTTTCTCTTTTTCTTTAAAAAAGTTTTTTTGCCCGCCCCCCCCAGCTTTGAAGTTTAATTGATACAATGATAATGTACTAAAAGTGTACGATGTGGTGATTTGATAGACATATGCATTGTGAAATGATTACCACAGTCAAGTTAATAACACGTCCATCACTCACCTCGGGTTTTTTGGCGGGGGAGGAGGTGAAGATGCTTAAGATCCACCCTCAGCAAACTCCAGGCATACCGCGTAGCATCACGAGCTGTAATCACCAGGCTGTGAGCTAGCGCCACAGAACTGAGCCACTGGTCAAAGAAGAGGCTTTGATTCCTTCTTTCTTTCTACTAGATTTTGATTCGGCTCAGCAAGCTCTGCGTCCAGGAGAGTGCCTCCGTGAGGAAGAGCAGGAAGCAGCAGCAGCGGCTGCTCCGGAACATGGGCGCGCACGCCGTGGTGCTGGAGCTGCTGCAGATCCCCTATGAGAAGGTGGGTGCGCCCCGTGCCCCCCGCGCGCGTTCCTGGGTTTCCCCGGACCCTTCACCCTGGGGGGCTGCGGGGGAGGAAATGATGCCGATGTGACGATTGTGGCTATAAAGCCATCGGAGGTGATTTATGTGAACCCAACAGAGCATCATCAAAATCAAGTCAAACCCCCCAGCACCTCCCTCCACTTCTAAGATTCTGTGAAGAAGGAGGCGCGGGTCTGCGCTCGCCTGCTCCCACACCACGGCGGGTGGGGTCGGCTTGGTCTGAATACAAAGCTCAGGTGCACCGAGCTGTCTCTGCTGTCCGTGCACGTGGGCTTGTGCCATGCAGTTTCGGCCGTGCTGTTTGTCAGGCAGGCCGCGTAAACACTGCAAGTTATTAAATGTGTGTGGGGATGCGGGACATGGCCCACTTTGAGGTCCTCCCCAGCGTTCTGACAGCTGGTTGAGTTGGATCTGTCGGATGATGCTTGGCTATGAGGCTTCTCCTCTGTTGCTAGAAGTTAGATCGTGTGTCCCACTTCTCAGGTTTAATCTGTCATCTGTCATTGACAGTGATAGGATTTAGGGACGTGGGATAACGTTTACATCCGGGTGGCCCTTTCCAAAGCATTTGTTTAAGCTCCTAAAACCCAGTATGGTGGTCGTGGTGTTTCCACTTAATGGGTGAGGAGACTGAGGCTTGGGGAAGTTTAGCGTCCAGAGGCGCAGATGCTGGTCTCTTGAGTTTATCAGTGGCTCCCAGAGACTCACTAGGAAAGGGTCGCCTCAAGAGGGTTCACGGCTGAGCGCTTGCAGGGAGCCAGGCACTGTGCTGAGGCCTTTACGTTATTAGCTCATTTAATCCTCAAGACACGCAGATGACAGGTGGCACTATCAGTAGCCCCCATTTTAGATAAGAAAATAGGCCAGAGAGGTTCAGTGACTTGCCTGGATAGCCCAGCTTACACATGTGCATCCGTGGAGGCCGGGCCTGGGACATCGGCTCCTTCTGCCTTGCCTGCACCCCAGCTTGGTAGGTAACACCCCTTTGCCTGCTGCCCTCTTGCTGCAGGAAGTTCTCTGCAAAGCCCCCCCCCCCAAGTCACGGGGACTGAGTGAATCAGGTGGGTCCGGCCTTTCGCTGGCCACAAATACGGGACAAGCTTAAGCTGCGGTACTGAACTGACTTGAAGTTAATACAGTTGTGCATGTCGTCCAGACTTGGCCGACATTTGAACTAGAACCAGCAAGCTGATTTACCTGCCTCCGGGTAAAGCACGTGAGGAAAGGGTTTGTGGCCCTGGCTTTGCCTGATAGCGTCGTCAGCTTCCTGAGTGAGAGGCGTTCGTTCGCAAGCAGTGTACGTACCTATAGGGAGCCAGGTTCCGCTGGGATGTGTGGTGTGTGTGTGTGTGTGTGTGTGTGAGAGAGAGAGAGAGATTTATTTGGGTTTTGAATGGGTACAAACATCCCAGATTGTGAAAACAGTTGACAGATTCCTGTCAACAGGTGATGTCTTTTTTTGGGGGGGGGGTAATTAGGTTTATTTATTTGTTTACTTTTTAATGGCCATGCTGGGGATTGAACCCAGGATCTCATGCATGCCAAGCACTCGCTCTACCACTGAGCTATACCCTCCCCCAACAGGTAACCTCTTGTTACGTGATGTCTTTCGAGGTTGCTTTCCCTATAAAAATCTGCTTCAAAGGCCAAAAGCTTTTTAGTTAGTCTGTGCACCAGCAGGTCCCTTTCTTAGCTGAAGAAATGGAGGCGTGCAGAGAGGTTTAAGGTTGCTGCAGTGTCTGTCTGTCTCAGCCCTCTGATTTCTTAGCGCTAGAAGGTTTGCCAGTCTCTCTGTTAATGGGAGACAAGTGTTCAGTACCTCATAATAGCCTACAATGAAAAAGAATATGAAAAGGAATTTATATATATATATACATATATATATATATATGTGTATATATATATGTATGTATAACTGAATGCCTATGCTGTACACCAGAAATTAACACAGCGTTGCAAACTGGCAATACTTCAATACAAAAATAAATAAATGAGAGACACTTGTAACACCTGCACTGTGGTTCTAGGCCCCGCCGTTACCGTCCTCCTTAATTCTCCTGCTTTGTTCGATCATCACACTGGCAGCTTGGAGACCTTCCGTCAGTGTTCTCGACAGATGCGTTCTGTTTTCTCACAGGGCTGTTGCCTAGACCAGGGTGGGCTGGCTACAGACATGACCCCAGCCAGCCCACCACCTGTTTTTATGTAGCATATGAGCTCAGTGGTGGCTGCGTTTTTGAATAGTTAATTGTTAGCAGTTTTGTAAGTTCGTGCCTAATGTCCTCTGTTTTGCTTTTTGGCCCATAAAGCCTTCAAGTATGTATCTGGGTCATAAGAAAAAAGTCTGTTAACATTTAGTCTCTCTCTATCTCCCTCTCCCCCTCTCCCTCCCTCCCTCTCTCTCTCTCTCTCTCTCTGTATGTATATATATATATATGTTTTTTTTTTTTAGTTTGGCAGGGATAGGTAATGCTAGTACTTAGTCTAGACCAGTCCCAGTAGCTAACATTTATTGAATGATTACTGTCTACACACTTGACATGAATTTTCTCATTTAATCTTCGTAAAAACAATATAGAGTGTGCACTTTTATTAGCTCCGTTTTACAGATGAGGAAACTGAAATAATGTGCCCGAAGTGACGAGGTAAGGCAGATGTATTTGCGCTAACTTACACTCTAAGGAGATTTCCACTCTGTCATGTCACCACAAGCCAGTGTGTCTTAGGTTACATCGCTCAAAAAGGTGTGCCCGAGAGCTGGGGACGTGTGGGCTCACCACCGGTGATGAAGCCGGCCCCTGCTCTGCCGTCAGTCCTATTTTCGGAAGTTGGGGGTTCAGAAATGTCAGCTGTCACTAGACAGTGAAATCCCAGACTTTTTCTTAGTCTTTACTCTCTATTGCCTTTTCTCCAAATAAAATCTTTCCATTTTTGCACAAGGCTAGTGGGAGAGAATTCATTTTTATCTATGATGCATACACAAGTCGCTGGCTTCTTTTCAGGGTCAGCACGGCAGCCCCTCAATATTTCCACACAACGGGCCCCCAGCCAACCCCTCCCTCCAGAGCCCCCCGCTTTAGGAGGAGGGGGTGGGAGCGTCACAGAACCTGGTCTCCTGGCCTGGAGATCAGTGCTTTCTCCTGGGGACCCTCTCTCCTCTAAGGCGTAGCCCAGTTTTCAACCTGGGTTTCATCTGTCTCCTCCCACGCAGGCTGAAGATACCAAGATGCAGGAGATAATGAGGCTGGCTCATGAGTTTCTGCAGAATTTCTGCGCCGGCAACCAGCAGAATCAGGCTCTGCTCCACAAACACATCAACCTGTTCCTCAACCCAGGGGTGAGACTGGAGGACTGTCTGGGAGTCTGTGCAGGGAGGTGGGCGGGGAAGCAGAAAGGGGGAACACCTTGTTCTTTGGCCTTTGTGGCCACTGGGACTTGTTATAACACAGCGTTTATTCCATGATTAACTCTTAGGAGGATGTAAATACTCCCGTCTTTTTGGGGAAAAAGATGGGAGGAGGGAGCAAGAGGTGGTGGAGCAAAGTAAGAAAAAATTTGTATCTTTTCTGAATAACATTCCTCATTACATCAAACTCCAGCAACAGAGAGATACTAAGTCTCACTGTCCGGCTACAGCCTCTGAAGTTCGTGCATAAAGTTCTCTACGTTTATACAAAACACAGTGTATCTACGTAAAACGTAATTATGTTACACTTTTGTTTGTTAAATATGGTTTTAAAATACATTAAATAGGTATTATGCCTTTTTTAAAGAAAAATGGTGGCACATTCTACACACTGTTTTGCATTTTGCTTTTTTTCACTGAAGACATCTTGGCTATCTTTGCAAGTCAGAGAGACATAAACTTGTCTCATTCGTTTTGATGGCTTCGTGGCATTCCGTAGAATGGCTGAAACATTTTTTAAACTATTTCCATATTAATGGACAATTAGGCAATGTCTCATTTTTGGCTTTGTAAACAATACTGTAAAAGACATCCTTGTACACACACACACACACACACAGAGTCATCAGTTCTGCTGGAGCTTTCCAGGAAAAGGACTGGTGGATGGTAAGGTCATAGTCCCTCTTTGTCACGTTAAGAGAAAGAAAAGGCAAAAGATGAAAGGGTTAAAGCCCCCTGCCTCACAGCAATCATAAAACCCAATCAATCAGCAACTCTGGCTAAGAAGTAGAACATTAAGTTTCTGGAAGAGAACATGAAAATATCTTCATGACCTTGTGGAAAGCAAAGCTTTCTCACGCAGTGTGTGTAGAGCACTCGTCGTAAAGGAAAATATCAGTAATTGGAATTCTTTAAAAGTAAGAACTTCTGTTCATCAAATGACACCGTTACGAGTGAGCAAAGTGGGAGGAGACACTTGGAAGGTACGTGGCCCGCCAACCACAAGTTCACACCCAGAGTATGGCTCAAACTCAGGAAAGTCGGTACGGAAGTTAAATATGTTTTACAAATATGTTGAATATGTATCGTGCATTTTTTGAAGAAAAATGGTGGCATTGGTGGCGTACTCTACACATTGTATGAGGACAGCTGACTTTTTAAAATAGACAAAAACCTTTAAAATGGGACACTGCAGTAGAGGATATGAAAATGTCCAATAAATATGTCAAGGTCCTCAACATGCCTCATCGTCAGAGAAATGCAAATTAAGTAAGATGCACAGCAGAACAGGACTCAGAAGACCAGTAAGTACTAAGTACTGACAAGGATGTGGAGTAGCTGTGATGTAGACTATAAATTGTGCATACCTTTCAAAGCTGTTTGGAAGTATCTTCCAAAGCCAAACATATTTAAGCTCTGCAACCCAGCAATTCCACTCTTGGGTATAAAGCCAACAGAAATGCGTACATTACGTTTACCGAAAGATATGCACAAGGACATATCAGGCAGTGACGGTGAGCAAACAGTCATACATGCAGCAGTGTGGGTGACAACGTTGCAAGACTCTCATTGAACGAAGGAAGCCAGGTAGACGAGAAGGCTTGAGGTTCAAGAACAGGCAGGACTCATCTATGGTGATAGAAGTCAAAATAGCACTAAAATGGTGGGGAGGGCATAAAGGGGCCTGATTTATTTCTTGACCTGGGTGCTGGTGCTCCCTCTGCAGCTCATTTAGTAGAATAACCCATTGGCTTACTGTCCTGTGTGTTTATTACACGCTATTGAAAAAGTTCGGTAACAGGGAAGGCAGTACAGAAGCGAGAATGGAGACGGTTACTTTGATGGGTTTAATTGCTTCTCTCTCCGGGTGTGTGGTGGACTCTCCTTTTTCTCACTTGGTGCTCTGCTCTCGCCTTTCTCTGGCCATCTCCCTGTGCCCCTGCCCTCCTCGCTCCTGTGCCAGATCCTGGAGGCGGTTACCATGCAGCACATCTTCATGAACAATTTCCAGCTGTGCAGTGAGATCAACGAGAGGGTCGTCCAGCACTTCGTTCACTGCATTGAGACTCACGGTCGAAACGTCCAGTACATAAAGTTCTTGCAGACGATCGTCAAGGCAGAAGGGAAATTCATTAAAAAGTGCCAAGACATGGTCATGGCTGAGGTGACAACTGTGTATTTCTATATACCTTCATCTGGTGTTCTGTAGAAACTTAAAAATTGTTTAATCTTATCTGTCTGAGCTGGCACCCTCTCCAGGAGCCATAGGAAGGGACAAAAAGTAATTGTGAGTGTGTGTTCTTGTGTTTGTGAGTGTAAACTGTAGATACAGGCAAGAGTCTGATTTAGTTTGTCACAGCAATATATCTATTTATTTTAAGAATTATTGACTTGGATTCTTCTGAGAGGGAAAAACACCCCCAAAATACTGCACCAAAATGTAGTGAATGGAGATTGGATAGAATCCTGTGAACCAGAGCAGCCTCCCTTCTTTTGGATTCTGTGACTTTTTCTTTAATTATTCACCTAATTAATTAGCTAGAAAAATCGTTGCTTGATGGTTCACAAGGAGAAGCTGCCCAGTGGAGTTGGGGTAAAGTTCCCCTTGGTTCTCTGTGGGACATCAGATGGTGTCTGGTGGATGCTGTCGGACCAGGAAGGGTCCTCTGTCACACCCATGACGCTGGCTTCCATATATGCTTGGTTTCATCTTTCCACCTTAAAAAAAAAAAATGCAATCTCAAGTGAAGCCACCTAATACTTGGATTTATAATCCTATGTACATACATGATTCCAGTGGAAGGTGGTGGAGCGTCATTAACGCAGTTGGTTCGACCTGGAACATGAATGTTGGCTGTTCATGTCACTGGCCGTGGGATTTGGGACATGTTCCTCGACTTCAAACCCTCAGTGTGGGTTTCTGTAAGTGAAGGCATAGCAGGGCTCAGGTGGGCTGATAAGCAGATTAAGTGAGGTAATGATGACAGTAATAGCTAACATTTGCTCCACATCTGCTGTGCAACTCCAGGCACTGTTCTGAGCCATTTACATGTAGCCATTTGTTTATGTTTACAGCTCCATAGGTTAGGTATCATTTGTGTCTTCAGTTTTATAGAAAAACCTTGGCACAGTGAGGTTAAGTAATCCATCTGAAGTGTTTATCATGGTATCTGGCACATAATCAGACTTCATACAAGCTGGTGGTTTTTAAGTAATATTGACCATATTTATTCTCACTTCTGTGCCAGCCCTTTTTGGATCTTTTGTAGTTCATGCAGTGCTAAAATTGATTAGCTTTCTTAAGTAGATTTATGAGAAGCCCCCGTCCTGGGGGGGGGGGGCAAGTTACCAGTAGGAATGCCTTGCCTGTTTGAATGTTGAAGGAAAGTGTGTCTTAATCAGAACTGGATGATTTTGTGCTTGTGAAGACATAAGGCAGTGTGTGAAAGAGTTGTAAGAATACTTATAAAGTGTGAAAAGAAGATGGAAACATTTTTATAAAGAAAAATCATAGCTTAATTATTAGTTTGGAAATACAAGTACAAGCTTGCAATCTACATTTTCCCCTTGATACATAAATGATTGTTTGCAGACTTTCTCCTCCTTGCTGTGATATTTTTATATCTATGAGTTAAAACGATGCTGCTGAAGGTTTTTAGTTGTTCACTAATAGAAATAAATGAAATCTAGATGAGTTCAGTAATACAAGTGTTCCTGGTTTTGGAAGGTAGATGCTAACAAAACATCTCTCTCTCTGTGAATATATTTTTTTTTAAATGCTTCCCACATCTCTGGAAGCTTGTAATATAAACAAGTCTTGCTCTTTGATTTATTATAGCTGGTTAATTCAGGAGAGGACGTCCTCGTGTTCTACAATGACAGAGCCTCCTTCCAGACTCTGATCCAGATGATGCGGTCGGAGCGGGACCGCATGGATGAGAACAGCCCTCTCATGTACCACATCCACCTGGTCGAGCTCTTGGCCGTGTGCACAGAGGGCAAGAATGTCTACACGGAGATCAAGTGCAACTCCCTGCTCCCGCTGGATGACATTGTCCGCGTCGTGACCCACGAGGACTGCATCCCCGAGGTGAGCGACCGGATCCCCGGGATGGGTGGGCCCTGCTCGTGTGTCTCCACGTGGTGTGTGGGGCTGTGGCTGGATGGGAGGCTCCCTGGTGACTGACCCAGACGTGACCTGCAGCTCATTTGTAGTGAGAGTTCATGTGACTGAAACATCATCTTCTTGAGCATTGATTTTGTGCGAGATGAAGGTGGGAGGAAGTTAGTCTTTGCTTGTCTCCTAACAGTGCCATTTCGTGAACAGAAATTCTTAATTTTAATGTAGTCAAACATGTCCATCTTCTCTTCTGTGACCAGAGTTTTTTGTTTCACTCTTTACCTTAAAGTCATGAACATATTCTTTTCCAAAAGCTTTGTTTTTGAATTTTACAATTGTGACTTTTGAATATTAAAAAATCATAGCAATGGAAGTGGGCAGGGGAAAAGGGAATGACCATCTTGGTTTGTCCTCATCACTGTTGACATAAAGGATTAAAGGACTAAAGGATCCCACACACACTAAGGTGGTTTTTCAGAAAAGCTTGTTTCTCTCTTCCAGGTAAAAATTGCCTACATCAACTTCCTGAATCACTGCTACGTGGACACCGAGGTGGAAATGAAGGAGATTTATACCAGCAATCACATGTGGAAATTGTTTGAGAATTTCCTTGTCGACATCTGCAGGGTAAGGCTTTCTGGAACTCAGAGGCAGGGTTAAGGTGTGCATGTGTGTCTGGGTCTCCCTGTGCCGACGTCAGGTCAGCAGTCATGTGATTTCAACTCGCCAGTTTGTGGTGCCCGGGGGGTCCGAGGCTCTAACCTCTCCACACGCCTCCTTTTTCTCTACCTGAGAAAAGATTTGATTCATCAGGCTTCAGGGAAGGGAGGTTATTTCTGGTTTTCATTTCATCCTTTATGGATTGATTTGTGGATGATAACCTAGAACATGTTAATATCAAATTTATGAAGTTTTCTTTGTTTTGACAATACGTCTGTCCTCCAAGGACACCTTCCTTAGTCTGAGCGTTTATCTCCCGCCATTTGGTGTTGAAGATTCAGCTTTGCATCTGTTTCCTTCCTGACCCGGTTGTTGGGGTGGCCTTCTGTCCTCTTGATTTGGTTTTGCCCTGAACTTGATACTCATTCCAAAGCCATCAGACTGCTACCTACCAGGGCACATCGTGGATTTAATAGAGGTTTTGTGGTGGTAGAGTTGAGGGTCTTCAGGGGGAGAAGTAACATAGCTCTTCCCAGAGAATAACAGAATAATTGTGACATGAATCCCAATTTCAGAACTGTTGTGATGTTAAAAAGGAAAAAAAAGTGGGGTGCATTGTAGAATCCTAGAATGTAGTATCTTCTGCCTGATTATACAATTACCAGTGTGAGACAAAGAGCCTGCAAGAACTTCGACCCAAAGATTGTGTTTAATGATACTCATGTGTTAGTGTCATAGAGATCTATGTGTAATTTAAATATACATATATTTTAATCTCAGATTCTTCCTAGTCTTTTAATCCTGTAAATCTGAGGTTTGGGGCTTGGAATGGAAGGCCTACTTTGTTTCTTTAAAGCAGGACTCTGCAAAGCTTTTTGTAAAGGGGCCAGATGGTAAATGTTTGGCTTTGTGGGCCATCCGGTCTATGTCACAGCTACTCAGCTCTGCCCTGGTAGCATGAGAGCTGCCATGACAGCATGTAAACAAATGGGCATGGCTGGGTTCCAATAAAACTTTATTTATAAAAACAGCTGCCGGTGCTTAACTTTGCTGACTGCTGCCTGAAATTGTTCAAAAATGCTGTAAGATCAGTTACTAACTTCTTTTCTGGATGTATCTATAGACTGCTCAACCTTGAGCTCAGAACATGATAGTAAAATTTGACTGTTTTACCCTTTATGTCATAATTTTTTATTTGAAAAAACTTTATATCTCAAATTATAGGACTATAGAATTTGGTAATAAAATTTGACATTAAAAATGAATTTTTAAAACCTTTTCTTCTGTCTAATCTTATTCTCAGCAGCAAAGTTAAGTGTACAAGTGAAATCTGAAGTCTCTCTTCACCCCAGGACTTAACACAGTCGGTTATCCTGAGTCACAGCCCACCGTCTTCACTGCGCACCAGTGAAAGCTTCATTGAATGGAGGAGTCCTGTAGGGCTGGAGGCTGTCACACTCAGTGGATCTGAGTGATAGTATTTGATTCGAGATCTTGATTATATGCGTTAGGAAACCGTGGCCTAGAGCAGAGAGATGAATGGCTTCACCACCAGGACGGTTTCCTTTTAGGGAAAATAAGAACAACTGGAGTCATTGTGCCTGTTACTGCCTCTTGGGGTTTCAGATTTGCCACCAGTGGGAAGGGATTTGGAAGTGACGGCCTTGTAGGTCCCAGGCCAGGTTTAACATTTTGCGATTCTGGACCGTGATATCCAAGCTGGTCTGCTTCTCTTTTTCCACGATTTATTTTTCATCATTGCTGTCCCTTAAGGAGAGAATTACTGACCTGCAGGCGTTTACCTTTCCTTTGTTAAGGTTCACTAGCGGAAAGTGTCACAGATTTCTTAATTTAACAACTGACGTGCAGGTTGCGGTATAGTGTCTAAAGCGTCCAATTGTCCTCCAGGCCTGTAACAACACAAGTGACAGGAAACACGCAGACTCGATTTTGGAGAAGTACGTCACCGAAATTGTCATGAGTATCGTGACAACATTCTTCAGTTCTCCCTTCTCAGACCAGAGTACGACTTTGCAGGTAAGGAATACAAATATAGGCACAGGGTGTTCCCAAGAGATCTTGAGCAGTTGGTGTGGGTGCTGATTTGGGAGTTAGTGGTTGGAGGTGAGCCGTTCTGCAAAGCATTCATGCACGATGCTTTTCTCCTTGTGCGGAACAGTTTTTACAGGGTCCCTCGGATGATGAAGTACCTGAGGATATTTTTCTGTACCAAGTGGTTCCATTGGTTGTTGATTTTCTCCTTCAAATGCCGCTGTCTTTTTTTCTCCTCCTCAGTCTTCTTGATTCCTCACCTTCAATCTTAGAAAGAGAAGCAGCTTTCAAATAAATGCTAGCATGCTATTAATGCTTAAAATATATATATATCTGGAAATCTCCATTTTAACTCCAAGTGTGTGCCAAGAGTTCATCAGAAGGGGTACTTGTAGGAGTGAGAAGCCATTTAGCCTTGAGAGCAAGGCTGCTACCAGCCCCCGCAGGCGCTGATCACGTGGAATCCCACATTCATGGCGCCCCCTGGAGTTGTACAGTGTAGCAGCCCTGCGTGGTGATTCTCAGTGGACTGAGAGTTTCAGAGATTTGAATCCATGAATCTGGGATATGTTTTCCTTATTCTTTTACTTGGAAAAACCACTCTTCTTTTTATAACTTTGGTCCGGGTCACTTGCTGCAGGACCATGTGTACAGCCTGCAAAATGAAAGCGGGACTTGGTCTCCCATGGCCAGAAGAGAAGTAGTTGCCATCCTTATCATGGAAATAGATGGAGGCTGTCCTGGGATGGATGGGTGGCCCAATGTGGTTGGATTACAGACAAATAATCTTAATTAAGGTAAATTCTCCAAGAGACAAGTGATTCATTATGATTATAATATCACTGGTACATTTATTAGATACTGCTGTATTCCATTAGCTGTGCAAAGGAGTTCACATTAGCTTAGTATAGATGGTTTTATCCCCATTTTGCAGCTGAGTAAACTGAGGCTCAGAGGATTTCATAACCATGCTCAGCCATGGTCACAGCTATTAAGTGGCAAAACCATGATTTCAACCCAGTTCTGTCTGACTCTAAAATTTGAATTACAGAATTTTTAGTGAGATATGTTTTCCTAGAGACTGTTGGTAACCTTCTTCTTAGCTTAACTGCTAGCTTTTATAGTTAGAATGCCACCTTTAGAAGGTACATAGTTCTTGAGGAACTGGGGAAGAGGAACTTGTTGGATCCCAAGCCCATGAGTTGCTGGAGGCCAGAATGTGCTCCTTACCAAGTGCTGCTCTCCTCAGAGCCAGCTGCTTTGGTTAGTAAGGCTGGACCTGCTTCTCTTGTAATTGAAAGTGACCGTCACTATGGCAATGGCCACTCTCCTATAGGTTGTGAAACAGTCCGGCAAAACTACATGTCAAAGTAAATCAGTCAAGCTAATTGGAGACCCTTAAACAGGAAATTTGTGGGTTTGGCTCTCTCTTTCCACTTCCTTGCTCTGAAACCAATTTTGCCCCAAGTAATAAGCAGGAATTGTCAGAGAAATAAGGCTTCAAAGTAAATGTTGTAAGTCCCTAACAAGGCCCAGGTTGTCCAGGCATTATTTAATATACAAAGTCCAAGCTGGATTTTGAGAACATTTATTTTCAAGGCATACTGTTTTTCAAGGTGTCATAACCTGCCTTAATTTATCTGTTGAAAAGCCTATGTCTTATTTCCCCAGCTAGATTCGTCCGTTCGTCCGTCCGTCCGTCCGTCCTTCCTCCCTCCCTCCCTTCCTTCCTCCCTCCCTTCCTCCCTCTCTCCCTCCCTTCCTTCTTCCCTCCCTCCCTTCCTCCCTCACTCCCTACTTTCCTTCCTTCCTCCCTCCCTCCCTTCCTTCCTTCCCTCCTTGCTTCCTTCATGTGAAGTGTGTGGCACTTAATAAGTAAAATTATCTGAACAGTGTTTAGAGGGGAAGTTCTGGACTTTTATTAACCTGTTTCAATTTCTTACAGTAAACCTCCTTTTCCCCTGGCACTTTCAGTTGTTTTTCTTTCATCTCAGAAACTTCTCTAGTTTTTCAGTACTTTTTTTCTTTGCTGTATGGACTTCTGTTCTTTTGGAGGGGATTTGCAGGTACTTTCTCCTCAAAATTAGAGTGCGGTGGAGTAGCTCAGCACACACAGTGATCTTTGCCTCGCAGGCCTAAAGCTACCCTGATCCAGGCAGCTTGGGATGGAGACCAAAATTATAACTTTGAAATGCATTCCAAAAGTCATGGTCAAATTGATTAAGTGGACGTTGGAATTCTTTCATTTTAGAATGAGTACAAATTGATACCATCTTAGAAGGGAACAAACCCTTCTCTGCAGTTAACTGCCAAGTTCTCATCTGTAGTAAGTGAACAGTTAGAAAGAGTAACCGTCAGAGCCGTCTTCTCCTACCGTTGAAGACACTGCCAGAAATAAAGAAGTTAGGGACATTCTAGGTGAGATCCTTACCAGCTTGTTTATGCTGATGAAAAACATAAGACATAACATCTGGAAACAACTTTGGGGGTCAGTCGGCCTCAACCCACGTATTTTGTGTATAGCACGAAATTGAAGCTTGGAGAAATGAACTAATTTGCCTACAGCCGTAGAGCCAGGGGGTAACCAGACAAGAATACCGGTTTTCAGGCTGCGAAGCCACGGCTCCTTCTGGTGGTCAGACTGAGATAGCATCGAGTTTGTGTCTTGCCTTAAAATGCTTCTGACTTTTTCTCGCTTGGCTCTGCAGCTTCTGGAATGAAGTTCATCACCCTGTCGCCCCTCCCCACTCTTGCTGAAGGGTCCGTGAGCCCATGGTTCACGGTGATGTCTGTTTCTGACAAGCGTGTCGGTAACTCACGGCTAAAAGTCTTCACGTCGCCTCTCTCTGGGCCTCTCTTTCTTGCAGACTCGCCAGCCGGTCTTCGTGCAGCTGCTGCAAGGTGTGTTCAGGGTTTACCACTGCAACTGGCTGATGCCGAGCCAGAAGGCCTCAGTGGAGAGCTGCATCCGGGTGCTCTCTGACGTCGGTAAGGCACCAGCCCAGTAGGGATTTACCGCGATGAAAAAGCATTGCCCGGCGGTGGTAAAGGCCACCCTTGGTGGAGCCCTTGCTACAGCTCTCCTGAGGTTCCGCTCACAGGAGGCTGCAGAACCAGAGCTGGGGCTGAGATCTTGGCTCTTAAACCTCGCTTTCATCTGGCCAAGCCAACACCTCCCACAGTTCAGGGCCAGCAAGGCCCAGAGAAAGACAGGCTTTGAAAAATAAGATTCCATGGTGAGATGTTAGGCAACCCTTGGCAAGGCACGGTGCACGCAAGTTTATTCAAGGCCCTGGGAAACCCCTCCTTCAAGAAAAGAATTTGTTTAATCCGGGAAACATATTTGACCATCTGGAAACTTTTTTTTTCTCCCCCTGCAAAGCACATGTCCAACCCCGTGGACCGCACTTTCTCAGAAATGGTGCCCCTCTCCATTTCCCTCTCGGTGATGACCCTTTCTCCAGCCCCTCCTCCCCTCCCCTCACGAATCACCTCTCCGAGGCCCCTTTGGAAGGGAGTTAGGACGTTACTGCTCCCTGCACCCTGACTCCATCAGACTCTGTTACTTGGCCCTGTTCCGCCCCCTCCCGCCCCTGGTACCTACTACGCAAAGGATAATCTTCCTGCCTAAACTGAGAAGATTACCTGCCTCTGTTAGCTACATAGAGCCCTGCAGACACCAGAAGAGACAAAAGGGCTTCCTGGCGCTGTTGAGCAGCTGTCCAGCAGGTATAGAGGGTGTTTTTAGGGCTTATCGCCTGAGTCCCGTGTCCCTGCCTGATTTCCTTCCCACTCATATGATAGGTATTTGTGTCTTTTAATTATTTACATGGCACTACTTCACAATAAGAGATAAGGCTTTTGGAAGTGTGTCCATGACAGATTGTAGGGTCCTGACGTGGTCTCTCACAAATGGGGCTCCAGGACGGAATCCCCAGGTAAACCTCTGCCCTGTCCACAGATGACCATGCGTCTTGAGGTTGGCGATGCAAATTTGAGCATGTTGCTGCATTGACTAGCTCAGTAATCATCAGAGAGATGAGATGTTTTAATAGATTTGGCACTGATGAGAAGAGACAGGGAGAGCTGACATCTGTGAAGCAGCAGGGCATGAAAACCTCACCACCCATTAACCCAGCACTTTTCTGCTTCTACTGGTTGGAAGCTTTGAAGACGGGGAATAGTCGTCTTGCTTTTTGGATGGTGTTGGATTTCGCACATGGGCTAAAGAATTGTTAGTCTAGTTATCTTACTTTTTTTAAATCAACTCTTTAGTTTGGAATAATTTTAGATTTATAAGAAAGTTGCCAGGATAACAGAGTTCCCATATACCCCTCACCCAGTTCCCCCCGACTGTCACCTTCTTACATTTCCAGGTATGTTTGTCAAAACTAGAAACTGACATTGGTCTGTTGTTGTGAACTGAATGTCCAGACTTGATTTGGGTTTCAGCACTTTTCCCACTGATGCCCTTTTTTCTACTCCAGGATTCAGCGAAGGCATCCACATGGCTTTCAGTGTTTTTGCTTCCCCGGTCTCCTCCGGTCTGTGACAGTTTCTCAGACTTTGCTTATTTTCTGTGGCCTTGACAGTTTTGAGGAGTACTGGTCGGGTGTCCAGTAGAATGTCCCCCGTTGTGGATTTGACTGACATGTTTCACATAATGAGACTGGACTTATCCCTTTTTTAAGGGGGTTAAGCCTGTATAGAAAGAAGATCTTATGTCATTATAAACAGTATTTTTTGTGCTAGGTTTGGCTTAAGATAGCATTTTGTAGATTGTTGATAGAATACAAGCTTGAGAATTTTAGGAAAAACAGTGTTGACCCAACAAGTCCCCTGTCTTGACAATTTTTAAAATATGTAGTGGGTGGGTGTAGCTCATGTGCTTAGCATGCACGAGGTCCTGGGTTCAATCCCCAGTACCACCATTAAACATAGATAAACCTAATTACATTCCCCCCAACAAAACCCCACAGAAATATATGAGCACATCTGAGACCCTAAGAAGCCATTCACTGAGGAAACTCATTGGACTTGAACTTTGACTTGCCTAAACCGTATGATCTTGGAGCATTTTTACAGCCTTCAGCTCTGCTGCCCCTCAGAATTCGCAATGGAAAACCTGACCTAACGGATGATAAAGTTCAGTTGAGCTTCTCTGTATCCACATCCACATTTCGGTCATGGAAGAACCTGCCTGATGGATGATGGGTGGTGGTGGGGGTGGGGTTAAGTCTGTCTCTAGGGTGTCTCCCATCAAAGCTGTAGGCTCATGAGTCCCTTCTGTCCTCTGCAGCCAAGAGCCGGGCCATTGCCATCCCCGTGGACCTGGACAGCCAAGTCAACAACCTTTTCCTCAAGTCCCACAACATCGTGCAGAAAACTGCCATGAACTGGCGGCTGACGGCCCGCAATGCAGCTCGCAGAGACTCCGTCCTGGCAGCCTCCAGAGACTACCGGAATATCATTGAGAGGCTGCAGGTAATGCCTGGTGCTGAGAGAAGTGGTCTTTAGCCTGACCTAAGGTGGTCCCCCCACACAGAAGTGCCTCCTTGAGTCAGACAAAATCCCAGGTTGGGCGTAGGGAGATGTTGGTGTAAGTGAATGAACTGTCAAACACACTAATGTATGTGGGACCAGGAAAGCTTGTGACAAAGCCATGGTCTTTCAAGGTGGTTCACTGATACACAGATCTCTTTATGAAAAATCCCCTCTGCTCTTGTTGAAGGAATCCATACATGTTAAAGAGGATGCTTAGAATAAGGGCATAACAGCTCTGTCTTTTTTCATCACCTTGGAATTTTTAGCTTCTTGATTCAGCTGATAAACAAATGTGGTAAGGACTGAGAGGAGTTTTATATCAGAATGAGCCAAGTCAAAATACAAGTCGTTTTCAATTCTAGCTAGATTACACTCTTTTGTTCTTAGCATCTATGAAGAGATGTGCTCTCCCTGTGTTGAAAGGGAGAGTGGTGAGAACTAGACGATGTTAAACACTTAGACTTCTTAATACTAACGTCTTCTTGGAGCAAGCACCCCAAGGGATTTTTCTCACAGGTGGTACGTGGACCGTGGTTTGAGAATCACAGATCCTTCCTGAGCTCAGTGCAGTGGTGCAAGGATCAAGCACGTGATCTCAGGCCGGTGCCTGTGTTCAAATCATGACTCCGCTGCTTAGAAACACGTAACCTTGGGAAAGTTACTTAACTTCTCCAGTTTCCCAGTTTGTAAAGTAGTGTAATAATAGCATCTACCTCATGGGGTTGATGTGAGGATTAAGCCAGTTGAAATTGCTCCACTTAATCTATGCCCGCCTGACAACTAAAGCAGCCATCATTTTATTCTCCCTGGCTGTTCTGGAGGTTGACTGGGCTCAGCAAGGTGTTCCTTGCTCAAGTCCGTTCATGCAGTTGCAGTCAGATCGTGGTTCTGATTGGACTTATCTTAAAATCTTGCTCACTTACGTGTTGGGCACCTGATGCAGATGGACAGCTGGGACCTCAGTTGGACTTGTTGCCTGAAACATCTACACGTAGTCTCCCCCTGTGGTCTGGGCTTCCTCGCAACATGGCGGCTGGGTCCCAACGAGAGTCTGCCTAGACAGAGATGAGTGAAAGCTGTATTGCCTTAATGACCTTGCTTCAGAAGTCACATGGCATCCCTTCTGTCATGTCCTGTTGGTCAAGGCAGTGACAAATGTCCACTTAGGTTCAAGGAGAGAGGACGTGGACCACCATTTCATGAGGGGCATGTCAGGGACACACTGTAAGAAGAACATGCGAGGTAGTTGATACTGCGGTGGCCATCTTTGGAAAACACAACGTACATAAAGCACATAGAACAGAGCCTGGCATGTGGTGAGCACTGGACTGGTGAGAGCTGCTGTTACAATTATTATTACTGCTGTTACGGTCCTTACCGTTATGACTGTAATCATTATTACCATTAGATGGAGTAAACGAATCTCTGGGGGTCAGATGAGTTACCCAAAGACAAACGAGTCCCCTGATTGATTCCTCAGCCTCACCCCAGACACAGGGGATACAGTGGTGACCAAAACCAGAAATAGTCTTTACTTTTATAGAGTCTCAAGTGTTGGAAGGGAGACTGACTTTAATCAAGTCACCACACAGATGAAAGTAAAATGGTGAGAGGGGCCAACAGTGCAGAGGAGAGGAGAGTGGTGCTAAGAAAGGCACTGGTGAGGAGGTGCCGGGGCCTGGGGATGGTTGTCAAGGAAGGCGTTGCTGACGCAGTGACATTCAAACCAAGACCAGGGAACAATAGGACTTTTTAAAAGAACGGAATGGCAGGGAGAGAAAGTGCACATATAAAAACCATCCTATAGGAGAAACTATGATGCAAAGACCAAAGGAAAGTTAGCGAGGTTGGAGTCCATGGAATTGGGAAGGGGGCGCAGGGCTTTGCAGGTCAAGGAAGGGATTTCAGCCTCATCACGACAGAACCAGTTCTTTAACAAAGGTAGTTCGGTTCCTAACTAAGTGGGTCCTGACCCTGCTATGTTCTAGAAAGAGAAGGGGCATTGTAGACCCACAGCTATATGAACACACTGGATTTTCTCCTGCTCAAACTAAATAAATTATCTGTGGTTGCTGGAACACACCAGTGCTCTTCTTGGATTTATTCATCTTCTTGGGGAATGGAATAAAATAGATAAATTCAGGTAATGCTTGTTTTAAAGACTTGGACAATGGCTAAAAGGGTCCTCGTTATCTGTTCAGTTATTTTCTTGAGTCCCTGGAGTTAGGAGATTGCCCAGAACAGCACAAGTTGTCAGAACGTGAAAACATTAATTTGCAAACCAAGTGCTTATATAATTAACCCACATTCAGACATCTCCCTCACTTAACACTAGCATCTTCCCCTGCCCATCGCTTCACCATCCTTGTCTGTTGGTCTCTCCCTGATTGCCGAATGTTACGCATTTGACAATACAATGCAAATCGATTGCAATGTGAAGTTCAAACCTTGCAAAAGATGCAAGATTCCATGAACATGATGCCGAAGCACTACTTTGATTCCATGCAGGTGCTGCAGGCAAGTAAAGTTTTGCCAGAGTCAGGACCAGTAACTGGTGAAGAAAAAAGAATTGGGTGCTTTCAGAGAGGAACCTATTAGGGAAACTGACAAAATCCTCGGAGAATTGTGCCAGAGTTGACCCTCTTTTTTGACCGTGCTGTGAAAATCAATCTGAATTAAGGGGTGTTGCGATAGACACTTACAATCTTACTGGGAAAATTGCCCCCACGAAGAAATAGTTTTGATTCATTTATGCATTCTTTAGGCATCCTAAATATTGAGTGCTGATGAATTTTGTTAAATGTAAGATTGAGTAAAGTTACATTCACATGTTTCAGTTTTAGCTTCTGGATTAAAAAAAAAAAAAGATCATTTAATTCTTTATGATTTGGGAGCCTGTGAAATTTGAGTCCTGAGCTGAGGTGAATGCAATTCAAGTGGCCTTTTCCACACAAATCTCCCAGGTTAACCGAGCCTTTCCGCCTTACCCAGCGCTGAGTTCTGCCCGTCTCAGCCAGCGTGCCGACAGTTAGGGTCTGAGTTCCCAAGCCGGACAGCAGACTTTAGCATCTTTTGAAGATAATTTCTCATCTGTTTTCTGCCATTTGCCTTTATATGGTGTTTGTTGTGTTGGTTTTGCTGCTCCTTCAACTTCTCTCTGTTTTCCTTTCCTACAGCTATGTGTTTTGCATTTGAAGACCATCATGCTATCAGGGTACATGTATTTAGCATGTTGATACAGCATGTCCATTCATTGTGCTCTCATTTTTATATGACTTTTTATTATATGACTAATCCATGCTCATCAGAAATAATTTGACAATACTCACAAATACCAACCTATAGGAGAAAATGAGAACCACCTGTAACCCCGCCACCCAGAGAAAACCACTCGTGATGGTTTGATATTTGCTGCGTATCCTCGAGATACGAGTGTTGTTTATAAAATGCGGATCATGTAGTCCATGCTATCGTTTGACCATTTTTTACTGTCATATTGTAGACACCCTTCCATGTTGTCGAATGTACTTTTTGCATCATATTTTGAAATATATGGAATGATCCCTTGAATAGCACAAAGACCGTCTCAAAGGGTGGGTGGGAATGTTGACTTGTTCCTGCTTTGTTTTCTGCATCAGGGACTAATGCTTCCGGGAACCACTGGGCGGTGTCTAATCGTTTGAGGCAGATACCAGACGGTGCTAAGGTTACTCTAACCCAGCCTAGTGTGTGGTCGTGTGTTAGGTCAGAAATGAATGTTCTCCCCCTCCCGGGGTCAGCTTCGGCCCGAGCTGCTCACCAAGACCGTGCTTCCGTTCCAGGACATCGTCTCGGCCCTGGAGGACCGTCTCAGGCCCCTGGTGCAGGCCGAGTTATCCGTGCTCGTGGATGTCCTCCACAGGCCTGAGCTGCTTTTCCCCGAGAACACGGACGCCAGGCGGAAGTGTGAAAGTGGTGGCTTCATTTGCAAGTAAGCAGCCTCCCTGTCTGCGGCGCTCGGTGGCAGGGGCCCACTGACCAGACGCGGCACGGGGGTCTGAAAGGAGGCGCCGGCCTGGTTTTTGACTTGGGCGAGTGAAGGTCCGGTGCTGGGGACCGGGTCTGACCTCCCCACAGCGCGTTTGTCGGCGCAGCCCCACCACCGACACTGTTGTCTCGGCAAGCTTCTCTCCTTTGAACTGCATGCCCGTTCGTCCACCTTCCATTCAGCCAGGGTGGACCGGGTGCCCACCACGGGCTGCCGCACAGACTTTAAAAGTCGTGACCCCTGTGCCCTCAAAGAGCTCAGACCTCCCAGGGCCTCACAAGCTTTTCCTAACAACTTTGTAGTTTCTTAGTTTGTGCCTTGGGGCATAATGGAGAAGAAGCAACTGGCTCCAGGACCAGAAATGTCCCCCTGGTTTTCACCCTAAGGCCGGTTGGTGGTTTAACTTGAGTGTGGGCTCTGACTTGGAGTTTCTCATTTTGGGGGGCCCCTCAAAGAACAGGGCTATGGTTAAGGGGAACAGTGTGTGTTGCCCCAGCCTTTATATTCCTGCGGTTTTTCACACCTCTGGCATCTTCTAGTCACATTATTGGCCGTCCTCAGTGGATAAATAGCCACACGTCATAAACAAGCAGCTTTGAGTGGGCCTCTGGGTTCTCCGCTCCCTGTAATCACTGTGGGGCGGACCCGTAGCCAGGGAGCCCTTTGCTGTTACCACCAGCAGGTGTCGCTATTGAGACACCAACGGCCTGTTCTCAGTGCCGGGAATGCCCCGAAGCATGTTTAATCTGGGAGCCTTGATAAATATTTGTTCATTAATTGACTAGTGACAGTAAGTTTATTGTCAAGTTGTTTTTTTTTTTTTTTTAATTTAAAAAATGTCTCAGGGAAGTAACCCATGATTTTCCTCTCTATTCAGGTTAATAAAGCATACTAAACAGCTGCTAGAGGAAAATGAGGAGAAACTCTGCATTAAGGTCCTACAGACCCTCAGAGAAATGATGACCAAAGATAGAGGCTATGGAGAAAAGGTACTGCATGTTGTTTTCATGTTAAAACTAGGTTATGCTGTTAAATTGAAGTGGAGTGGAGGCAGTTAGAAATCCACCTTAGTTCAGGCCTGTGGACAAAGGGGTTAACTTTTTTTTTTTTCAAGCTCTTTCTCTTGCTCCTAAAGGCAGCTTAATCATATGACTGTCTCCTTTAAAAGTCATATAAATCTTGTTGTCTCTTACAGGCTGCTTGCCATATAATCTCTATTCAGAGAAATAATGCCGAGGTTTTCCCTCTATTTAAGTTCCCAAGGAGAATGCAAAGGCTTCTTGTGTATCAAGGTGTGTTCCTGAATTTTGGGTTCCAACTAAGCAGGCCTGTGGGTTTACTTACTTCTTTCTGGTGAGATGTTACAGAACCCCTCCAGTGTAAAAAGAAACTGCCTCCAGTTCTAACTGGAATTAAGGCGGGCAAATATATCACCTTTTCTGATTGAGATTGGGAAATGGACCATTCCTGGGACTTCTTAGCGCATGCACTGAGGAGTGATGTACACAGAACACTTCCTCTCACCCCCGATTTTGATCTAGGTGGGATTAAAAACATCCCCATTGTTCTTCCTTTCTGACCCCTCCCCCCCCCCCCCCCCCCCCCCCCCGCAAAAAAGCATGGGCCTGAGTTTAAATCTCTCCAGTTTTCATTTGAAGGTAATAATGTTCGCTAGTTGCCTCCAAGCAACTTTCATCAGCATTTTCTGAGTCGGTAAATACAGTGATATCACTGACTTGTCAGAATACACAGTAACTCATTTATTCATCTCTGTGAAGAAGCCTGGCTAATTAAATCCCAGCCTCCTTGTCAGAAGGGGTAGTGACAACCAGATCTTTTGCAAGTGTAAGTCTGTCGGAATCTTGCTTTCTAACCTAAGCAATATCTATCAGTAATAATAGAACAGCTTAACATGTGAGAGTCTTTGAATGAGAAAAAAATAAAATAGAAGAGTACACAGTCCTTTTTGCAGTGTAGTCTTCTCCACTGTCCCCAAACCACAGGGCTTTTAAACGTCATTCTAAACTTGTAAACCGTATAAATTAAAGCATGAATAAATGTTGCCTAATTAGAAAACAAGTGTTTATAACTCAATAGGAATTTTATGGAGGAAACCTGCCAGAAAAAGAGTTTATAAATTTAAGAGAGGAGGGTATAGCTCAGTGGTAGAGCACATGCCTAGCATGCACAAGGTTCTGGGTTCAATCCCCAGTACCTCCATCAAAAAAAAAAAAAAAAAATCTAATTATCTCCCCCCAAAATAGAAAAAAAAGTTCAAATAAAAGTAAAGAACCCTGGTACAACTGGGAAATGATGAGATGGCCAGTCCATACAACACCTGTGTTGGCGCCCAGGTAGTTCTTGCTTTAAAAAAGGGATGGGGTGGGGGGTAATAGCCAAAATTACACTTACCAGGCATATAAATAATAACCCTTTATTCCACAAGATCTTTATTTTTCTTAAAGTGAGCTTAAATTTATAAGCTTTAAGAAATGTTTAAAAAATATGATTATAGTTACAGAAATTCACTCTCAATAAGATAAAATCCAATCCACCAAAGGGGCCTTAATCAGCTGTGAATTTATTTTCACCTTTGAGGCATAAAACTTAATTTTAAAATGTGGAGACCACACTTAACTCTTCCTGAGAATATTTGTTTATTTCTAAAACCAAAGTGTTTAAGGTAAACTTGGTGTCTCTACCCCAGTGAATTTTGCAAATTGTGATTGTACTTTCATTTCTCTTAAGTTTTCCTTTTATAACATAGAAAGTAGAAGTACTAGGAGTTGGCTGACTCTGTTTCTGGGCAGACAAGTACACCGAGGTCTTTGGGGCCATGTAGAAGATGGGCTTCTGTCCCCGTCAGTGTCCACAGGGAGAACACGAGGAGATAGCGGGTCTGAGATGCTGCAACACTGTTCATGGGAAAGCTCACAGAGAGTGGCAGAGGCAGGACTTGGAGAGGGCGGTAGGTGGAGGTCACTATGAAAGAGTAAATGATCAGACTTTAGAAGAGGTTCTTAGGCTGTAGCTCAAATCCCCTTTCAGCTGGTGAAGAAATTAGTCACACTCTAGCAGATCCAGGCTGGATGCAAGATGACATTTCTTTCCAGTCTGTTTGAAGCTGTCATCCTCCTTCGTGAAAGTGAAAATACTGTAAGCATTTATGGGAAATGCCATGCAACCAAAGAAGACGTTCTAGAAACCCATGTTAGTCAGCAGCTCCAGCACCGAGAGCACAGGCGTGCAGGGCTTCTGGCCCCAACCTCTGACAGTGCGAAAATGCTGCTTAACCATTCACTTTAAAAGGGAGTTGGGGTGGGGGGTGGGGGCGCTAAACGATTTCTGTTTGTTCCAGTCTGGTTGTCGGTATAAATTTTGTTCTATGTCACAAAGGCTTTTAGAAAATGCTTTAGATGCTTTATTGGTTGCCCCTATTTGACGAAAGAAGCATGACATATGAGGCAGGGCTTTCAAGGATGTAAGGAACCCAGAACCAGAGAATTAACCTTTCTTAGGCAAACCAGTGAGCATTAGTCAATAAAATAAATGAGGTGTGCTTTGGACTGGGTGCTGAGGATGCAAGGGCAAGTGTTAATGCCATGGCCGTCTTCCAGGCCTGATTTTCCTGTTAGTTGCCTCTTAAGTGGAACTTGTCCCATGACTAACACCCCCCGGGGCATCCTGGATTGTTCCACTTCCCTGCCCTCTCCTGAATCTTCATGGTCGTCGGAGCTGGTCTGCTGGGCTCTGGCATCACCAGATTTGGGGATTTTGGTCAGTCCCTGTACAAAGGAGTCATATCCTTGAGAAGCCAGCGATCAGTCCAGTTGTCTTGGTCCACTGCCTAAGAAGTGCCCATCCCAGAACCTTAACCTATGATGATAAGGTGGGGGCTGGGTGAAGATGATCACAAAAATTTAATGGTCATCATTTAGGAATTAAAGAAATCATCTTTAACTTTAATGTCTCTAAAATACAAAGGGCCAGCAATATTTACTGAAGAGTGATAAATAAAAAATGAAAGGGCATTTAAAAGGATCACCAGAATAACAATGGAATACATTTTCGTATGATTCCTACATCTTTCTATCCTGTGAATTCAAAGTTAATAAACTTTAAATCCAGACTTTGCAACCATTCTGTGTGTGCAATGTCTGCTAAACTCTGCTTTTAATCTGCAGCTTAAACCATGTTTTAAAAAAATAGCCTCCCATAACTAAACATTTCTAAAACTTAACCTGAATTTCTCTGTAATTCATAGATCTTCAAGCCCCTAGACCCTGCTTTAAAAAAAAAAAAAAAGCATAGTCATTTTATATATTGGCTACTCTGTAGTCCACTGTAGGATTTTTATGAAGGATTTTTTTCTGCTTTCAACTTATTAGTCAGAGAGCTTTGGAAAGAAATTCAGATGCCACCAATTAATGCAAAATGATACCTCAATTTATTTAAAATCCTTTTTTTTTTTCCTTCTAAATAGTAGTAGCTATTTTATTGCTAGAGAGTTTTTGACCTCAAGAAATGTCAGGGTTTTCATTTCATACCAATTGTCAGTCCCTGTTCATGC
Source organism: Camelus ferus (assembly GCF_009834535.1). Taxonomy (NCBI): domain Eukaryota; kingdom Metazoa; phylum Chordata; class Mammalia; order Artiodactyla; family Camelidae; genus Camelus; species Camelus ferus. The sequence goes on along the minus strand of NC_045712.1, from coordinate 1,757,963 downwards.
CCAGTGCTGCTTCTCTCTAGGTGAATAAACTATTAACCTTTCCAGCTACCAGCGTCTCTAATAGGGATTGAAATTTGCTAGATGTACTAACTATTAACGAAACGTGATAAAAATCAGTTGAGGATCACCCATCTATCATTAAACAACCATAATTGGGATTACTGCTCTTGCTTTTTTTTTTTCTTGAACTTGATGCTAATAAATCATTTACTTGTTACTCATATCGTTTGGGGTTGGCACTAGTCACCTTAGGGGGGAAAGTATTTTCTTTAATCAGCAGTCTCAGGATTGGGAGCTTCTGGGCTTGGGATATTTTGGTCTTACTACCTGATGAAATTGAAGCTGGGTCTGATTCAGCCCAATGGCAATTTGGACCCCAGACCCTCCCCACCCCACCCCACCCCCACTGGATGGTAAAATGAGTCTAATGGAAAAATTTTCTCCCAAGCTGGGTTGATTCAAGTTTGGGCTTTTACCCTGCTCCTTGCCATCCTCTTCTGAAGGTCATGCTTCTTGACTGGGGAAGCTGCCCTCGCCCCCAGCTCAGTTCACGTGCTCCCCGTGCAGGGGAGCAGGAAGGTGCCATACTGGGCTCTTGGTTAAGTGACCTGGGAGGTGTAATACCTGGCATGTGAACAAAGCGTAACAGTGTCCTGCCGTTCTGTTCCGGAGCAGAATGGTGTACAGCAGGTGTCAGTGTGGGGGCGGTCATGTCCAGAATGCCTGTACCTCCTAAGAGCGTCCCATTCTGACCATGCTTCAGCCTGAGTCCGCGATAAGAGTACCCTGACACAGTTTCTAACACTTCACTCGCTTGTATTTCCTTTCCTAACAATTGCCTTCTTCTTCTCTCCCCTTTTTTTCTTTTCCAGCTAATTTCCATTGATGAATTGGATAATGCTGAGGTCCTAATTTCTTTTCTTTCTTAAATGTCCCATGGTGATGTTTTCCGTGAACCTCTTCCAGTGAATGCTGTGATCTGTCCCCTAGTCTCTGCAGCGTCCAGTATCTGACTTTGTGTAGCGTGCCTATGGGCGTGAGTCGAGTCCTTTGTGTCTGTGTCAGCATTTCCCGTGAGTTTGTTTGCCATTTGTCCTTGGAGTTCCTGTCTGGGTCTAGATAAAGATTTTCTCAACTGCAATAGAATTTCAATTGTTCACTGTCTAGAGTCTCAGCTGAATTTGTAGTTGATGCTGACCATTAACCTACCTCTGAAACTCAGCATTGATGTGACCATGAGGAGCATTTCAATGTATGGAGAGCATCAATGCAGAAAGAAATAGCTACATTGGTGTAGTTTCGAAGTAGGGGGAAAAAATTAAAAAGCACTGCTCTTTTGGTCTACATGTTGGAAAGTAGTCATAAAGTTTGGTCAAAGTGCAGTGCAAATTCCACAGTGCTAGTTGAGACTTTCCAGCTGCTGGCCTGCGGTGGGATTAGGAGTGTGCAATATCCATGGCTTCTCTTCTAGGAAAACCACCTAGAGATCAAGAAATTGAAATGTCATCTGGTGGTTTCTGTAGTTCTGTTCAGATCAGTTTCATTTACCAAGAATTACCTTGGAGACTGAGGAGTGGTCATTTTGTCAGAGATTTTAGGGTCTCTCAAATATTTTCTCTTCTGTGAATATTTCTTTTTAGCATTTCTTGCTATGTTTTTAGAATGTGATACATGTTTGCTAAATGATAATAGAAAGGGTTAATTTGGGGAATTAATGGATATAATTGAGGGAGTTTAATTTTTAGCAAATTGAGCACATGGGAAAAAATTTTATCTGACTTTTCAAAATTACTTTTTCTGGTCTACTTCTTTAGGTCTCTGCTCTTTCTTTTAGCAGACCATGCTTACCTTATTTTGGTGGGTTGGAGCTTCCAAACAGAATATGAGGTTGGCTCTACCACCACAATTTCAGGAATATTCAGAGATGGTTCAGATGTACCTAAGGAGAGTTTGATCATAGACTTAAAACTGAAAGTGACCTGAGTGGTTGTGAATTTGGTCCAGTTCCCTCAGCGAAGGAGCTCAGAGAGGTTCAGTGAGTGGCCTGAGCTCACACAGCTGGATAGCAGCTAAGCCAGAACCAGCATGCTGCCGGTTCAGCTGCCGGCCTGGAGCGCTTTACTGTTCAACCACGGTAAATTCTGTAAACACAGACTTTTCCTTGTATCAGTCAACACCTCAACAGGTGAGGGGCCCATGCTCTCCAGGATGACTAGAAGGCGAGAAAAACAAAAGGTTGTACAGAGGCTTGATAGCTTTAACTACAGGGGTTCTTGCAGCATCCTGTTTAGTCTTCTGTCTTCCGGGTTGTTTGTATGCCAGCAAAACATCTAATGCTGAATTTGCATGTTGGCTCCTTTGATACTCTTGTCTCTACCTAGAGTTGTTAATGCCTCTCTGATTTGAATTTTTCCTCTGAAATATTGAGGTTGAGTGTCTTATTTGCTTAGGTACAAAGTAAGTCAGGGGAGGAGAACCTCCCCTAATCGGAGTCTGCAGTGTTATTAATACACTGTTTTGCAGCGCAGTAATCAGTTGATGTGTTTGTGTGCTCAAGATAGAACTTGGGTCTCCTGGCTGGGAGTTTATTGCTCGCTTATGGAAAGATTCCACAGTTGGAGCAGGTGTGTTTATAATTATACGCTAGGAAATAGAATACTGTCTGTTTATAAAAGAAGAATGTTCTGGCAGCCACTTGGATTCTTTGAAAATTCCCTGAGGAAGCAACTGTGGATCCCCTCCTTGCTGTTAACCCTGGCAACCGTCGGAGCCCTGGGACACCAGCACGCCGTCCCCATTCCCTCAGGGTGTTGGGTCTGGCCCTCTAAGCAGAGATGCCTGATGGGCATTTATCATCCGTGGCTGTTCTGGAAAAGACTGCAGCTCCTGAGGTTTCTCTCCCAACCAAGACTGTTGTTCATGTGTGCGGGTGGAAACCAGCAGCCCACAGCTGGAGTTCTGCAGAACCTTCATTAAGAAACTTAATGAGTTCACCCTGGCCCGGGGGTACCACCAAAACCTTCCACCTAAATTGCAAACCGCTCGGAACTTCAGATGTGCTGGGGAATAGCCCCTGAGGCAGTGTGAGGCATGTCTCTGGACCCATGACCCCCTGCTGGGGAAGGGCCAGCGCCCTTGGATGATAAAGGCCAGTTGGGCCATGCAACAGAGGGGACAGGCAGTGAATGGCTTGGGAAAAAAGAACAGCGCCTTCCGAGTTGCAGATACAGAGTGAGGGTCTCCATCCTTACCCCCTGACTGTACCTGTTCCTTAGGGGGCAGGAAGGGGACAGATGAGGGGAGAAGAACTGGAGCTGCTTGCTTTAGTGTCCTTTCAGCTCATTCATAAGCTTGTCGCTTGATGAATTTTTACCTCTGGACGCACATGAATCAAGAGGGAGAGTGTTTGCATCATCCCAGAAAGTTCCCTCATCTACCCATTCTTGGCTCTAAACAGACACCAAGTCATGCTTGAAGCATTGACTTACGTGACTAACATCTGAGCGCCTGTTGCGTCCCAGGCTCGTAGCTAAGGGGGTTTGTTCCCCTAAACAGACGCAGCGTCTGCCCTTCTGGAGTTTATGCTTTGGTGGAAGAGACAGACAGTAGTACAAACTAATGTTAAATGACAGCCTTCAGTCATGAAAAATGTAGAAAAAGTGAGGTACATAGGGTCATGAGAACATGTAATTTAGGGGCTTGTCCCTGAGCAGGGAGGCCCGGTAACACCAGGTGGATGCCACTGGCAAGTGTCTCATCAGTCACTTTTTGGCAACTGGAAAGTCCTGTGCTAAACAAAGGGATGACTCTGATAAAACACTCAAGTGTCAGGCTGAGGTGGTGGGCAGAGCAGTAATTCACCTCATTTTCATATATGTGTCTTAGGAAAGAGATGGCGTGTTTATGCCGTAGCTCGGTGGACAGGATGCATTTCTGTGTATTTGAGGTATGATCCCCGTTTAACGACTGTCGCTTGGAATCGCGGACTCTCCAGAGCCCCTAGTGTCAGCAACTTCACTTTCTTGCATCGCAACAGAAAGGCAGAATTGGCATTCCCACTCAGTAGGGTGGCGACAGCCTGCCCGTATCTGCCGACATCACGTCCTCAACTTCTACCCCAGAGAGCTGCTTCTGCCAGCAAAGGAGGCCACCGCAGTGAAATTCAGAGGGGAGGGAAAAAAAAGGAAGAGAAACACAAGAATTATCGAATTTCACCTTCAGGGGGCGTTCTTATGACGTCCAACCCAGGATGGAGGTGTCCTACTTTTTTACTTTGCTGTGAACTGCTGGGTTGGGCACCTGCCAACATTCAGGCGGCAGTTACATAAGAGCTTCTTTTTTTCCTGGAATTTAGGCTCACTGCTGATGTGTGACCTTCAATAGTAATTGCCAATAAATGCAGCGGGGCTGTTTACTGTTAGACACTGGCAACCATAGAGCAAGCAAGCTCAGCTCGGAGCATACAGGAGCTGTTGCAGAATCTGGGAAAGTTTTTTTTTTCTTTTTCTTTCTGTTTTCTTTTTCTCAAATGCTGAGATGATTCCATAATGACTGAAGTTGTATAATTTAGTCAAGTCAGAATGCGTTTTTAAAAATGAATTTCACTTTTCAGAGCTGATGAACTTGTTCTCTGATATATAGGTGACCCTGCAGCACGGGAACAAAGTAATGTTTCTTTCTTTGTTTGTTTCTAAAAGCAAATGCTGTTAGTAAAGGGCATTGTGTTAGCAAACGTGAAGATTTTAAATTGTTTGGCGAAAAAATGCGAGGCAACTTCTATTTTAGCTCAGTTTTCTTTCAAGCGTTCTGTTCTCTTAATGTGGGTTTTCAAAAGCTCATGAAGGACAGGGCCCAGCAAACATGTTTGCAAGCCCGTTTGCTGTTTGTTTGTTTACTTTTGCCCTCCTCTGAGATTGAGTGAATGAAAAGGAACTCAATACTGATTCAGGGGGTTGGAGATTATGAATTCTCCTTGATGTGCTGACAGCTGGATCTATAATACAGTTGCCTTTCATGAACTGTATCCACCCTCTGCTCTGGGTGCCCCATGGAAGGAGACATCTTATTTCGAAGGAAAATTCTAGAAGCCCGGGAGTCGCAGGGTTCAGATTGATGGCAGCAGAAAACAGAGGGTATTTCCATGGCCGTGCTCTGGCTGGCTGTAATAGGCACACACACGGAACGGACGTTTGTACATACATACATTATACATGTGAGTGTGTGCTGTTTATGCATGCACCACGAAGAGTAACCCAAGGAAGTCTGTGGGTTTCTTTTTATTTAAGAATGACAAAGTATAATTTCCTTCACTCGTGGTAGAAATTCATCCCTGGATAAAATGTTAGGTACAGAAAGTGAGGGTTTCAGTGTTGTATCAGCACGTAGCTTGTTACTGCTCAAGTGCTGTACTTTTGATGGCCTGATTCGTGGCCTCTTCTGGGAAGGACACTTGGGATTCTGTGACTTGAGACTCATTCTGAATTTCTATTTCAAAAGCAGTCACTTGAAATCTTGTTTATATGAAGTTTGATTTTGCTGACCTTGTCTAAAAGCACCAGGAAGATGTAAGATCCAAGAAGAAATATGAAGAGGCACGTAGTGGGCACCAGTTCGTTTCCAAGTTCAATACCAAGCCACATCAGGTCACTGCCAGTCACCTGTTGGTCTGGGGAGGCTGCACCTTGACCGGAGGTGCCAGCATGGGAATATAGTGACTGATCCTGGGAGGAAGGTGGTAGAAGACAGGACTTGTGAAATTCAGACATACTGATTTTCTCAAAACATCTCCCTTAATGTGTGGTCATGGAAGATGACCTTTCATGTAAAATATATATATATGTATGTATTAACCTTGATAATAAAATAGTGCTGAGAAAATCAGTTCATTCATTTACCAAACATTATCTTTTGCTTTGGGTAGTATATATTGTATTTGTGTAGCTCTTATCTGATTTGAACATAAATCACTTATTAATATGATTACATTTTTCAAAATTGTGACTTACTGCCATAAAGCAACCATCCTCATGGAAATACAGCCAAAACCCTCACAGGAGAAAGCGCTCGCAAAAGCTGTTGGTTATTTTACCAAAAGACATGCCAGGTTTGGTGTGGCCTTGGCCATGCCTGAAATTATTGTATGTCCCATTGGGTAGTATTATTTAGGGAACTTGCCTATTAGATATTATGAAGTGAAGTTTACTGAAAATATACCAAGCATTACTTAATGTTTTAGCTGGAAGGAATCCTAAATACTTTCTGCTCCAGTCTCCTTGAACTACAGGTCAGGAGGTGGAAGCCCAGAGAGGTTCAGTGGCTGGTTGAGGGTCATACAGAGTGCCAGTGCATGTGTGAGTCAGTCATACAATACCTGTCGATTGCTCTTGAGTTTTCCATTCTGTTTCATGGATGGATAGCATTTTAAAAAATTGTCTTTCTGTTTAAATAGTGACTCCTGAAGCTGTTAAAAAAGAAAAAAAAGCCTCTGTTGTCTCCCAAGTCTTCCTGAAATGTTCCAAGGGAAAAGATCATTCATTTTAATTTAATTTTTGTTTAAAAAAATTAAACGAATTTTAAAACCAACATGACAGGGGGTTTAGGGAGGCAATAGAATGTCAGTTCAATTATAAAACATGTCAGAAACTACTGATCTTGGAGTGCTTAAGAAATAGCTGAAAACTGCCCGTAACCATTCTAAAAGAATTCAAGATGCTTCTTTTGACAGAGGTCTCAGACAAGATAGCTTTAAAAAGACACACCAAGGGGTAGGGTATAGCTCTAGTGGTAGAGTGCATGCTTAGCACGCACGAGGTCTTGGGTTCAATCCTCAGTATTTCCTCTAAAAATAAATACACTTAATTACCCCCCCCACCAAAAATAAAATAATTAAATAATGCAATAGTAAATAAATAAAATATTTTTTTTAAAAAAGACATACCAGCTCAAGTTCCATTTTCTTCATTTTTCTTTAACTTTTATTTTGATTGGCAAGGGAGTAAGAGGGTAGCTCTGTTGGTTCCTGTAGTAAATCCGGGCCTATCATCCTCTTGTTCTGATCATATAGGATCAGTGTAAAGGATAGGTTGGTGGAATGTGGCCAGTGCGAACGGTAAAAATAATCTGCTCTTCCACCTCTATCTCTGGTCTAAAGTATATGGGCAGTTGCCTTAATTCTGCCTTTTCTTGTGTGTCCTTTTGCACTAAGGGCAGGTGGCACAAATGTTTGCACAGTTGTAATTCATTACCTTAAAGCATACAGAATGTAAGGACAGGGTTAAAGTGCTTTCTTGGATCGTGGTTGTATTTATATCATGCGAGAAACACGCACACCTGAGCTCGGGTTTTATTTCCTTGCTGCATTCAAGTCCTTGCTCCCATGCTGTGCCTCCCCACCCCACCAGGAAGTGAAACGCTTCGCAAGAGAATTTTCTCCCTGAGGCTAGTGGACTTGCATTTGTGTCCAAAAGCTCTTCTGTCCGGAATTGAGTGAGCAACCCTCTGTATAGGCCTCCTTGACCTTGGTAAATTAATCTTTGTGCTTGAAGAGAATCCCCTATATCTTTACTTCATTCTACCTGTTGGGAAATGGAAAAAAAGACAGAAATCGTTAGCTTACATAATAACAGTCTTATATTCAGAGCATTTTTCCATCTTGGGGGTCAGACCATGAAAGGGGTATCAGGTGTTCCGCTGGATCGAGACCACACCGAATCTTGGAGCTTTGGGCCCCCCATGCTTTCAGCACCTGCTCTGGCTCGTCACCTGACAGCCACGCTCTGGCCTCCCGAGAGGTGTGCTGTGTCCCTGGAGCCCCACCAAAGGAGGCCAAGGTCACTCGGTTGCAGTGTGAGCCTTGGCTTCGTTCCACGGCCCCAGACTGCACCTTGAACCAGCCAGCCGTGCCTGGTGCGTGACTTCGGTCCAGGGCGGCCCAGTGTGGAGTCCGGCGGTTACATCTGACATCAGTGCCTGCTCCGAGCACGTGCCCTTTGGTGGACGGATTCGTGGTGCTACCTTCACATGGAGCCGTTGGCTTGTTAGCCACCAGGTGCACCCTCACAGTTGCCTTGTGTTTCCTGTGGGGCCACCATCTTGTCTCTCGTGTATGGGTTGGACCTAATGAAATCTAGCGGGAGGTGAAGGAGCAGGGTGTGCATGTACATGGTATGGCAGGAATGGGGCTGGGGAGCCCTGGGGTAAGTGTGTGGTGGGACAACGAACCGGCCAGGTAACCCTGCAGCCAGGAAGCCTTCCTTTCTCCTCCCAGAGATGCTGGAGGGGAGAGGCTTTTTCCGTCCCTAAGCCAGAGCCTCAGGTCTCACCCTCTGATGCACAGGCAGGATGTGGGGAAAGGAGTGACCCGGAAGGATGCACGTGCCCACGGGAGGCTGGTGGTGCAGACCTGTCAGCAGCTCCAGGCCCCTGGGCAGGGGGCTGCATCTAAGACCCTGCTGTCATCCTCCTCAGTCTTCTTTCCCCACTTCCCCTCCCCAAGCCTCCAGGGGCGTGTGCTGTATCACTTTTCCTCTCTGTGGATGAACAAAAACATAGATGTGCAGAAGTTCTTCCTTTGACGTCTTTTTTTATTTTTAAGACCTATTTCCTTCTTGGTCAGTGGTAGATTTCTTTCTTTCCTGAATTTAAATATGTTTCCCCATCTCAAGCCAACTGTCTCTTCCAGCACAACCACATTCAGTACCGTTTCAAAGAGAGAGAGGGTATCTCCTGCCCTCCAGGGCTGAAGCATCCTTCAGTGGGTGTGGCAGCCCGGTCACTTCGTTTCGCCCTCTGTGTTTTGTCCTTGAGTGTTGATCTCTGGGCTTCTTTGTCCAGAGGTGTACATACTGTAACTAACGTGCTTTATTTTACTCCCAACCAGCTGCCCCAAGCTCCGGACTCGGAGAATTCCACCGAGGTGTGTGCTGCTCACCTATATTTGTGGTGCCAGCAAATATGGTGCTTATCAGTGTTCCTGGCTGAGTGTCTGAGCTGTCGTAGTCAAGTGTCTGTCCCAGTGGCAGGTGAACGAGGGAGTCTCTAGCCTGCCTGGGACCTGATCATTGCTGTAATCGGGTGGCTGTTGGTGTAGAGAGAAAAGTTCTGAGCAGCTAGAGCTGAAACCAAAGTGTCCTCCAGGCGAGGGGATGTGACTCTTTGAAGGTTTTCACATAAAACCGTTTGTCTTAGTCCTGAGATGTTTAGTTGAGAAACGCTGGACTGTCTGGACCTTGCTGCTGATCCACACAAAATAGAGCTCTGGGTCCTGCGCAGAGATGAAGTGAATTTGAAGTTGTGGATATTCATGTATCGTTTTGATGGGAGCTACTAGTCAAGTAGTGGTTTCACGACGCAGTCTTCCTGTTCTTCCTGCCGCTAACTTGCTAAATGAAGGACTGGAATTAACTAAGGCATCTAAAGTCATAGAGAAGCTTTTGGAGGAGGCATATTTCCAAGTATCAAAATTTCCTTGCAGAAATTGTTCTAGAACCACAGGAGGCAAAGCTAAAATGAAATGTACTTTATTTGAAAGAAGAGCGTAGATATGAAACACGATGGAATAGCTGAATTCCAGCATGGATGTTTACAATGATCGGTCTCTAATATTCTCAGTCAGCGCTCTTCAGCATCAGTAGCCTGGATGAGAATGCCATGTACCGGTGGGCTGGGGGGAGCCGAGGTCCCATGTGTGTGTCTGCTCAGAAGTGTACGCATCCGTGTCCTCACGCATGTGCTGTGCGGTCATGCATGTCTGAATCACAGGGACCTGCCCGGTTGAGTCTTGCATTGGAACCCCTTTGGGTTCATGTAAATGTATGGAATATCGAACTTACTTTTCATAATCCTTGCAAAAAATAATCTTGGCCCAAAAAATCACATGTCTGCTCACTTTGAGCAGTGCAGTAGGGTTGGGGACGGGGCGGTTGTGAAGCAGGACCCGGAGGAATGGAGCATTCGTATTTGGGGGGAAACCCAAAACAGGTCTTTGCTCCTGCTGTGTAAGTCTTTGCTGTCCACGCTCTCTCTGTGCATCTTATTTGTGACTGACCCTGAAGTTGGACGTGTCTCCCTAGTGTCTTACTTAAATGGAATTTCTGCATGCTTAGCAGGAGGTCGAGCCGAGTCCACCCCTGAGGCAACTGGAAGACCATAAAAGGGTACGTAGCTCTGGGTGTTGGGACCATAACACCGCCCTTGGCCACGTGCTGTGACTTAAAGAGGGACAGTTTTTGTTGTTGTCATTGTCATTGTTAAAGCATTAATTGGCTCAGGACCAATCACAGCCATTTATATAAATGAAACTAGCTGGTGATTCCACCCACCCCGTCCACTTGCTCATGCACTGCGCCCGGCTGGCCTCCAGGTAATGACCAGGTCAGCTTTTTTGCATCCTGTCTCCTTTTTTGGAGGTGGCTTTCTCCTTAGGTGTAGTCTTTAAAAAATTGGGGTTTTTTCTCTTTTTGTTTCTGTGAGTAACTGATGATCACTATGGGATAATTTATAATAAAAAAGTATAATAAAAAAGTCCATAATGACACTACCTAGCTATAAAAGATAATTTAATATTTCCCTCTCCCACTTTTTTACACACCTGAGAGTGTGGCCAGCACGCACTTCCCTTGTCACTGGGATGATTCCATGTGCACAACTTTTGTTCCCTGCTTTTGTCATTTAATATTATATCAGCATTTCCACCAATTAACAAGTATTTTGTAATGTTTTCCTTTGACGAGGAAATGAACAAGTGTGTGCATCTGTGGATTGATTCCTAAAAGGGGAGATTCTAAACCACAGGGTAGATACTTTCTTCAGGGGCTGATTATGCATTGCTGAACCATTTCCTAGGAGGCTACATCCATCATTAGCGTGCTGACCACTGACTTCAAGTTACCCTCCTTTTTTGGAAAATACCAGATGCTCTGGTTTTCTGGGTGCTTATGATATGCTAAGACTTTGACAAATGTTAACAGGTCAATCCTTATTAATGCTGACTTTGACCCACTGACACAGCCGTCATCCCCATTGCACAGATTGGGAAACTGAAACTCAGAGAACTTGGGTACCTTCCCCAAGTCATGGGATTAGGAAGTGAGCAGTCACGGAGAAGCCTGTCAAGGAATTGGGGTCATCAGGGTTGCAGAGGATGTTCGCCTGAGACGAATGGGTGCCTGGTGCACCTTTGCTCTGCTCACACGCTTCAACCCCTGCCCAGTCGCACCACGTCCCAAATCCTTTCCTCTCTCTGGCGACTGATTTCTTGGATTGTGACCAAAGAAGCGCTTCTAGGAAGCTGGCATTGAGCCCTTTGCCTCCAGCATCCAGTGTCTCCTGCAGGTCACTGATCAGGGGCACCTTGCATTCCTGTTTTTTCCATCCTTGCCTGTCCTTCAAGGATTTCCCTGAGTCTTAGAGGTAGCTGTTCCAGGCACATCACTGTCCCTCGTGCCTAAGTTCTCAGGGGACATGGTGTTGGAGGTCACCCCAGTGCATGAGCTTTGGAATTAGAAACAGTTTCAAGCCTCCCTTTGTCAGGCCCTTGCTATGTGATTTGGGCACATTGTTTAACCTCCGTGGGCCTCAATTTCTCCTGCTGTGAAGTGGGGATAAGAGTCTCCATCCCTTAGGACTGTTTTACAGAGCTGTGCACTTGAAACACTCAGCACAGCGGCTGGACCCTGAGAAGGGGTATTAATGGTGGTGGTTGCCTTGCAGACTGAGATGCGTCAGAGATTTGACAGACACCAGGAGTAGAAAAAGAAGGTATTTTTAAATCGAGGTGCTACCTTAGTGCTGACTAAGGTGTGAGAGGCTTGCTGCTCATATGAGAGGGTGATCTGTCCTGAAGCACCTGATTTTTAAGTGGCTGGAACCAGGAAAGCCTAGAGATCACTTTTTCTCTCCTTTGCTTGTGGCACTGTTAACTCTGAGTGCCTTGTTCCATGCTGGGCTGCGTCCCCATGCAGTTAATTAGCCGTTAGCTTAACTGACAGAATGAAACTCGGCTGAACCGAGTTGCAGGGCAGGAGCTTGGTTTCTTGACTCCACATCACTGACCTGCCGTTTTCACCGTTCTCACCTGACACTGCAAATGAAACTCTTTGCCTTTGTCTTGTCTCAGTCTCAGGTAATAATGTGCACGGAATTTCTTACCAGAGACAAAACACCTGATATTTGTTTGCATCCTGTAGGTATAAACAGCTGGGGAAAACCTAGTGTTCTTGAAAAAAGGACTGCACGGGCCACATGTTACAGCCGAGAAGTGATGCTATTTGAGAAGTCACTTTTTTTTTTTTTTTTCCTACTCTGCCATCCGCTTTCTCAGCCTGGTACACCGTGAACAGCTCAGTGCTGTTGAGTAATTTTATATCAAGATGATTAGGAAGGCTTTTCTGTGCAGATTTTAATTTTTCCTAAATTAAACCACTAGCTCAGAAAAACAGCATTTTCCTTGAACCTAAGTTTTCACACTAGGGATTTGCATAACTTTCAATAATGCTTATCCATGTTCTCTTTCTGTCCCTTTTTTACCTAAAATTTTCAGTCTTTATTTTTTCAGAAAAGGAACGATTCTTACCTTGTTTTTTTACTTTTTTTAAAAAAGCAAATCCCACATGTTCTCTTTTTTCCCTTGCCTTAAAATTTTTATTTATTTATTTATTTATTTTGTGGCGAGAAAGTGAAGTGTATGTGTACCAAAAACCTTACAGTTAAGAGGGAAAAAAATTCGTTTGTAGGGTGGAGAGAGTGTGTGTGTGTGTGTGTTTCCCATAAAGAACACTGTTTTTGATATTCTCTTAAGGGGAAAAAATGTACCATTTGATGCATCAGTTGCTATGGTAACTGCTAGGGTTTTTCTGTGAAAGGAGAGGCAAAATGGTAATGTGAGATCCCTTTGTAACTTGAGTTTGGCATCCAGGCTGCATAAATGTGAAGTTCCTGTCCCTGGAGTCCACATGCTCCCGAGCGGCACGTGCTCCTTTCTCTCCCTCCTGCTTCCTCGATCACAAACTGACCAGGCTCTCGCTGATGACCCTCAAAACCACGAGGAGCGGAGAATCTGGCAGAGCCTCTCTGATCCTAGGTGTGAAGTCTCTGGTTGAGACTTCCTTAAAGGACACGTGTGTTGGTTGCCCGGTGACAGTCACCCTGCCTTTGACCATCCAGCCCTGTGACCTTCTAGAGTCTTGCCACCATGGCTCCATTGGTTGTCTTCTGAGGTGCAGTTTGCAGGTGTCAACCCAGCCATTTACCTCTCAATCATTTACCCGTTTCTGTGGTGCCCATGAGAATCCAGTAGAAAATTGGGATGGTTTCCCACCAGCCATCCCTATTGTGGGAACTCAAAGTCTGTGCCTTTTGAAAGAAAATCAAACAGATGCATCATTGTGTCAACAAAGGGAAATGGCAGTTAATATCCTGTTCTGTTCAATATGGGCATGACCTTGTCGCCCCCCTTTTTCTTTCTCAGTAGGCTTTCTTGAACATTCCTTTGAAATTTATGTTTGTCTTATGAAGTCAGCCTTTTACAGTCACCATGTTGTCAGTGACAGCTTTGGAAAGTTTTGGTTGATGTGTTTGTACTGGTGCAAAACTCAATCTTTACACCAAAATGTGATTTTCTAAGCCATTAAAGGATATTATACCACAAACAGTTTATTTTTAAAGTATTTTTAGAAATCACAAAGAGCTTCCCCTTTGGAAGTAGTCTCGAAATCTTGAATTTACCATCCGTCAAGGTCGGAAGAGTTTCACGTACTAATGGAAGCGCTCTCCTTTGCGGAACTATATTGAGACACGTATATGTGGATGGAATGAAGGGGGAAATAAAGATTGTTTTCTTTCCTGAACTTTCATTTTAAAATCAGAACTGCCTCCCCTCTCCTCCCTCTCATCCTATCCCCTTTTGTCCTCAGAGTCTTGAAATCACAGCTTGGCTGTAACCGAGAAGAACCAGGCTGTGTAGTCCTGGGCCTGTAGGTCATTTTGACAGTTGAACTAAGGCGTTTTCTGCCTTTATCCTGGTCCCACCTCCCTCAGGGTGCCCTGGCCTCCCCACCACCCTCAGGGCACTCCTCTCCCTCCGGTCTGCTCCTTCCCATCTTGTTTTGCAAATAACCTCCTTGAAGTCTCCAGACCTATTCTTGGAGCTTATTAGCAAATCACTTGAAATTCTCCTGAGTCATGTTAGAGTTGCAGGCCTCTTCAAAGGAACTCTAGAGCCTCTCTGTTTTAGAGACCTGCTATATTTCCACACACCCTCCCTCTGCTAGACTTCTCACTTAGCTCTCTCAGTGAGGTACCAGAGGAACTCCAGGACTTACTACATTGTCCCTGGGAAAGGGTCTGGTGGAAATCCGCACAGCCTTTGACTTTTAGAAACTTCCAGATTGAGAGGTGGTCTGGGAGGCCCTCAGCATGACCGCAGGTGGGACAGAGCTGAGAATCAGCCCTACGGCTTTGCGCTGCATTACCAGTACCCCTTAGTATTCAAGAACAAGTCAGAGTTTCGTTTGTTTTTTAATTGGATTTGTGGGGAAGAGTTGTTATATCTCCTGCCCAGGATTCCTTTGATATTTATGTTTTTTTAAAGTTTTTATCATGGAAATAATATATCTGAAATGCATACTTCGAAGAGCTTTGCGAACCCTCATTCGTGACGCAGCTTCAACAGCTGTCAGCTCTTGCTCGCTCTAGTCTGGTTTATACCCAGCTAGTCCTCTCCTCCCGTATTGTTTCAAAGCAAACCCCTCGTCATTTTATCCACGTTGCTTATTTCTTGTCTGACATACCTGATACCTGCCACTAATTTATTTTCTGTAGCACTTTTTTTTCTTTACCATTTAGTCCATTGACTCTTTCTGTAAGAAAGTCTTATTTCCGGCTTATTATTTTATTTACTCTATTACTCTGATATCTTAATATTTTCTTAGGACCTTGGGAATAAGTCCTGTGGCTGGAGTAACATTTTCATACTGCTGTGTGGAAGATGACCTGTAAATTTTTCATCTTGTCTGAATTTTCTTGGCTTATCCCAAAGGGACTTTTTGGGTTTTTTGTTGTTGTTGTTGTCGTTGTTGTTACTGTTAGCTGCCCTTCCAAATTAATGTTCTATCTTTAACACTGTGTGTGAGAGAGAGCACTTTCAGATACTTCGTATTCTAGATGGATGTCTTTTTATGATCTGGTTTCCTGAGCAAATATTGAAGTTAACTTCAGAGTTTCCAAATGCTTTTATTAATAATTTATTTTTTCACTGAGTGAGACTGAGCCAATTAGAACTGAGTACCCCTGTGGTTTTCTTTTTTTAATATTAGTTGCTCAGTTATGCATTAAATTCAGAACCTGATTTCATTATCCTGTTTGAATTAAGGGTGAGGCCCTCAGGCAGATTTTGGTCAACCGTTACTATGGAAACATCAGACCTTCGGGAAGAAGAGAGAGCCTTACCAGCTTTGGCAATGGCCCGCTGTCACCAGGAGGACCCAGCAAGCCTGGGGGAGGAGGTAGGCTGCGTGGTGTGCTAATCGGCTGCACGTGTGACCTGAGTGTGCCACATGAGAGCTGTGTGTTTCTGCTCAGCAGGTTGAAACTCTAACAGATGAATTTGGGTTGCAAGTGTATTTTTTTTTTTTTAGCAACTTATTTTGTCTTTGGTCTACCATCAAATTGAGGTCTGAAAACATTTCCCAGCAATCAGATACTGTCTAAGCCTTTGCCCCTCTTTCTCATGCAGCAACCCTCTGGTGATAGTTGAATGACTCAAGAAACTTGACTTTGTTGCACCGTTTCTTGCGGTCATCAGAACTCGTGTTTTCCCATAAGATGAGGATGACGTTGGGAGTGAGGAGGGTGAAAGCCACCATTTATTTTACGCTTACTAAGCTGATGGCTTTCCCAACTGTTTTGCATTCTTTATCCTTTCTCCTCCAAGTTACTGACTATCTATGATAGGGACTGCTGTTACCCTGCTGAACAGAGGAAAGGGGAACTTTAGTTAGTGACTGGTCTGTAATTTGAAGCAGTTATATCTGATCCTAATGCCCATGCCTTATGCCTCCCCAAAAGTCTCAGGGGAGTTGGCGCACGGGAAAAAACCTCTATATTGAATTGCTTAAAAACACATCCTGAGAGGTGTCCCAAAACATTGTAAACACAGGTACAGGTAAAAGCTGCAAACTGAACTGTGGGTACTGGTGTTGGCTTGAAGGGGGGCCAGTAACTCCATGCTCGAAGCACAAATGTGAGTTGCCTGATTCCCTGTCAACAGTGTTGACTCTGAGGCACTGCTGGTCCCTGGTAGGTTCCTCAGGTAGCAGAGAAACACTGGGTGTTTGATAAATGTATCCTGGCAACTTCTGGGGAGGGATCTTGGGTGTCTTGCCCGAGGAATACCTGGGGCATACCTGCTCAATTCACGGAGCTGCGGCAAAGATGCCGTTCACAGGTTACCCAGAAGCGGACCTTAGCATCTCATCCGAAAGTTCCCAGGGATTGTGAAGCAGAGGTTCCTCACACAACATCTCAAAATTATTTCTCTTGACTTTCCATGGTGGGGTCATTCAGCAAGTCTGTGAGGCCCTGGAGAGCATCATGGGGAGGGGGTTGGAATCAGAGACAGATTCTGATGTGGAACTAGTGTCTCCCTTGTGCTGTAGATGCAATAGATCTAGAAAGTCAAGGACAAGTAACGTACCTTTGAATTGAGCTCTGCAGGGAAGGACTGACAGATGGTTTTCTGTTTTTCTGAAATTGATTATCCCATTTCCCCATGTACATTAATATTTTGGTTATTGCCAAAAATCATGCAAGGTCTTAAATAGGCACCTTCTAAACACAGTTGGGATCTGTCCCACTGAATGGCACAGGCCATCTCCTCCTGATTGTATTTGTCTCATCTGAAGCTCAGTGGGGGTGGGAACTTTGTTCACTCCCCTACCCCCAGCTCTTGGCTCCATACCAAGTACTGAGTAAATGGGTTTTGAATGAATGAACGAACAGATGAAAATTAGTGGAAGGATGAGTTTGGGGCCAGGGTGGGCTTCTTAGAAAGAGGGCTAAAGTCATCATCATAGGCTACACTTTCTTAAGAATGTTCTAAGAAGTGTTCAAGTTCGGTTTGTCTTAAATCAGTTCTTAATAATTCTGCCCCAAATCACTGCATTTTAATGTAAGGAAGAGTCTGACTATACAGCTTTAGATCTCTTGCTCAAAATGTATTATTCTTCCTTCATCTTACCTGCCTGCCTTCAAGTGCCATCGCTGCTACTTACAAGCTAAGCTGAGTGTCCTTGGACAAGTGACTTCATCTCTCTGCTAACAATCATTACCTTTTCTGTGGGGTTGTTAAGAAGGTTCAAGGAGATAGTACTGTTAAAGTGTTCAGTGTATGAAGTGTTGGTACACAGAAGGAATGTAATAAATGTTAGCTGTGGTGATTGTAGTTAATAAGAGCACTGCTCCATCTTCTTAGGGGGAGGTTCCGGGTCCAGCTCCATGAGCAGGGGTGAGATGAGCCTGGCTGAGGTTCAGTGCCACCTCGACAAGGAGGGCGCCTCCAATCTGGTCATCGATCTCATCATGAACGCGTCCAGTGACCGAGTGTTTCACGAAAGCATCCTCCTGGCCATCGCCCTCCTGGAAGGAGGCAACACCACCATACAGGTAGGAGGGCGGCTTGGCTGCTGGTGGGCAGCCCTGCCGAGTAGGAGGAGGCTCTCCTCTAGGGGCCGGGTGCCTGGGTGGTGCACAGACTCTTGCATAGGGGATAGCTCATTCTTAGGGCACAAAATTCTGTTGTTCGGAAAAGCACATTCTATTGAAATCGTACTGTGGCCATTCAGTCATAATTCAGGCTTGATTCTAAAACATGGGTTACCTTTGAAAATTTGTAGAATGCTGAGGATGTGCAAAGCAAGTTGGCCCAGGATTTGGGGCATAATGAGTAATCCATAAAGGTTGGTTTGATGAATGATTGAATGAATTATATGTATAGTTTTTAATCCAAGATCCCAGAGGATCCCATCACAAGATGACCAGAAGGAGTTTGGACTTTGTGTGCTAATTGTATTTGTTACATCTATGGACCCTATAGTTCCTGCTGACTATAAATTTCTCTGCCTTTTAACTGAAAAGCTCAGTAAAACTGAACCAGTTTGAAATAATAGGAACTAACTGGGGAAAGCCAGGCTAGGTGAGTCAAAGATGAGTAATGCCTTTTTGTTGCCTGGGTATGATCCATTTTAGAATATAATAACTTTAAATTATTGTTTAAATTATCTTTAATTAAAAATTTAAAAATACTTAAATTAATATGTAATTAATTTAAAAGTAATAGTAGTAAGTAGAATTCTAAGTAGACATTCTTAAAAAGCAATTTTAATGAATTTTAATAGTATATACATTTTCATGTATAATTTTCATGTATAAATGGCCCTGAAAATGATTCCTTTAAATATTTTTAGTATCCCCTTCTTAATGCATTCTTCACTCTTTGCCTCTGCACAGGGTTAACTTTTTCACACACACACATTTTGATAATAGTTTTTGATTGAGATATAATTTACATGGCATAAAATTCACCTTTATGTATGTATTTGACTTGACCTTATACTCTTGGTCTTGAGTTTAAATTCAGAGTCTGGATTAGTGAAGTTTTGGTTCTTGGTACAAATTTTAAAAGGGCGTTTCTTCCTGTGGGCAGATGTGCCCCTAGCCAGGGCTCCTGGGTTTCAGCCCCCAGTCACCCTTCAGCCAGGTGCCCTGTGCCTGCCCAGCCTGCACAGTGACTGCGGGGTCCTGTCTCCTCGCCCTCCAGTCCCCACTTGCCCCAACACACACTCTCGAAGTTCATTATATACGTTGCCCGAAGTTGAATGTTGTGCCTGCGGGAGAGCCAGCTGCATAGCTGAGCTGTCACATGGGCAGACGTGACCTGCAACACGTGGGGTTGCTGTTTGATTTCGTCCCACGTGAATCCATCAGGATTTGCACGCCCACTGCCGTGGTCCTGGCATCTGGGTGCGCGTGTTGGAATGGAAGCAGGGCTGGAAAGCTCCTGTTCTCTGTGATTTCCAGTGACTCGAGCAGTCAAACTAAACATTTATCGAGCACTTTCTGTATACACGGTGCTCTACTGGGGATTTCAGGTTAGTGGTTTCCAGACCCTGGGGCCAATCGGTCTATGAGAATTTTCTCCAGGCACAGCCAAGTGTGGAAATGAGGGCAGTGTGGTCAGTTTTTCATAAACCAAATATGTCAGTTTGAGGGACCATCTGGCCATTTTATTCTGAGGTTATATCCTGATGAGTTTTTCTTAGCTCTGATGTCTTTTCGTTGATGAAACGGTGTTGATAGTGGATGAGAGTTGGGGTTTTTCCTCTACTGGCCAAATAAGAAGTTGGAGCCCTAGGTTATTCCCTCCCTTCCTCAAAAACAAGCAAAGAAAACAAAACTTTGCTAATTTGAGAAGTCACAAAGGCCCAGTCTTCAAGAAATTGATGATCTAGCAAAGATATAAGACTTGGTATGCATGCACGTAGGGAGCTGTGTCTCCAGAATGATGTGTCATGCCATCCAAGAGGCAGGAAAATTACTGTGGACCCTCCAAGGAAGAAGCAACGACACCTGTGTGAGGAGTTGGTAGGAGGTTTTTTGATGAGGTGGACTTTGCAGAAGGAGTGTGGGGTCTGAAGGGTGGGATTTGGGCACATGGCTGGGACATGGGGAGGCTCGCTCATGGTGCATGGGAGAGGAGGCCCAGAGGTGCAGGAGCAGACATGCTCCCACAGCGGGGACTGGGTCCTTTGGGGTGAGCAGAGCAGGCAGAGGAGGGTGGAAGGGGGACCGGGGATGTGGTGGCAGTTGTACACAGTAGCCCAGAAGCACCCCGAGGGGCCTCGGCGCTGTAATGTAGGACTGTAAATCTGACAGATAACTTAAGAAAAGCTGGTCCTAGAGGGAGGCAGTTCGATAATTAAAAAGTCAATTTGAAATCGTTTAGGAGAGCTAATGAAAGCCTGAATTCAAAATGAGTGTATGATAGGATTAGTCATCTGGTGGGGGAGGTTACTTTCTAGGAGGGGCAGAAGGGAGCCTTTTGGGGGTTTGGTGCTACATCTTGGTCTAGGTGGTGGTTACATGGGCATAAATCTGTTGCAAACTCTGTGAGCCATACAGTTAAAATTGGTGTGCTTTACTCTATCTGAGTTACACCTCAATAAAAAAAAAAAAAAAAGAAAAGAAAAGAAAAATGGGGAGTAAAGCTATCCTGAACCTGATTACAGCAGGATGTCATGAATGGAGTCTCTCCAACCTCCACCCCCCACTCAAGGCTGGTGCCTTAGACCCATTTATAGTTAATACACATTGGCCATAGTGTCACCTGATTGGATGCTGGAGCCCCAGTTGGCTCTCGAGGCTTTAAAGAGTCTGGATGACTAGACACAAGAAGACACCGTTAATTAAGGAAGCGTGAAGCGTAGAGAGGGCTCGAGGGGGCTGAGGGCCGCCGGCGCCGAGCCTGGCTGGCAAGATGAAGTCAGAGATTCTGGCAGGATGCCGTGTTTTTCACAGCGTACCCCTGATGGTGATGGCAAGGCACACAGAAGCTGTTTTTCCTTCAAGTTCTTTATCTTGTAAAGTAATGATGAATATTAGTTTCGTGTTTTCACACATTCATTACTCATATGCTCAGGCTGCAGAGGAAATGCCATGACGGAGTTTTAGCCATTGAGCCTCCCAGAGCAGGGCTGTTTTCTGTCGGAGGAGCCCATGTGCTCGTGGGTGGGTGGGTCTGGGTGTGGTGGCCTGTGGGCCCCCCGCCAGGATGGGACGCACCGCCCTGAGTGCTGGCTTGCTTCCCCCATCTCTCCCCTCTCTCCTCCTGTGATCTCAGGGACTGCTGGGAGCATCTCACCCGCTGCCTCATTAGAGATTTGTGGTTCCAGGAAGATTAATTGTAGCCTGGAGTTGACTTGTGAGATCCCCTTGGCCCTGAGCGTCTCTTTCTCTGGAGAAAATGATGAGGAATTCAGGTTGTTTCAGGCCAGTTAAGGACAGACACCCTGAAGCCCCAGAGGGAGTGACTCAGTTTCGTCTTGCCTTAGAGAAGCCGGTTCAGAGTAGTAAATGAGCAGCTGGGGGGTTAGTGCGAGATGGGTTCTGACCGCAGTGGTGGCGGTTACTGATGGCTGAAGTCCCGTCCCAGCCAGGGCTCACTGCCCACTCTTGCTTCCTGTTCATCGTCTTATGTCACCTGCCCAGGGAGGGAGGGCGGTCTAGGTGGGCGCCCCTGGATTCCTGTTTCCCAGTGACAGGTGGGAAGGGAGGTCGCTGGGGAGTGCAGGGCTGCGTGGTTCCAGAACTGGGCTGCCTGTCCGAGGAGAGGGCTGCAGAAGGGCCCTTGTGCTCACAAACACCTCCCCCAGGGTGTGGGGCCTGCTTCCTGCAGAGGAGAAGGGGACTGACACCCGCTTTCCAGCCCACTTTGGTGTGGGATTAGGAAAGTCACCGCTGGGTTTCTGTCCCTGTGTCGTCAGGCATAAGACACACATACACGTGGACTCCTGAGTTCTTTGACGCTTTGAATCAGGACTTTCTAGCAATATTCTTTGTTTTCCCAGAAAATCTTAGAATCTAATAGGTATGGCTAGCCGACTCCATTTCTGAGGTCTTTTCTCCCTGGCTTGTGACAATAATTTTAAATATGGTGATTGCCTACTGTACAGCACAGGGAACTATCTTCAGTACCTTGCAGTAGCCTATAATGACAAAGAATATGGAAAGGAAAAATATGTACATATAAATGAATTACTATGCTGTGCACCAGAGATTAACACATTGTAAATCAACTATACTTCAATTAGAAAAAAAAAGGTGATGGACAGACTGTGGTACATCCATACAGCATGAACACTACTCTGTGATAAAAAGGAATGAACTACTGATAAACATGATAACATGGGGCCCCTCAAAGCATTATGCTGAGTGAAAGAAGCCAGTCTCAGAGGGTGACACCCTGTATGGTTCTATTTGTATGACATTCTCCAAAGGACCAGGCTGTAGTGATGGAGAACAGAGCAGCGTTTGCCACCATGAGGGTGAGGGGAGAATCTGACTGTAAGAGAACAGCACAGAGGACTTTTTTGGGTGATGCCACTGTTGAGTGTCTTGCTTTGGGCATACAAATCTCTACGTGTGTGAGAATTTGTAGAACTGCACACCAAAAGAGTCAGTTCCACTGTATGCTCATTAAGTGAAAAGCCATGTGATGTTGATGATGACCAGCGTTTATTAAGTGCCTACTGTGGACCGGGAACTGCGTGTCAGTGCTCCCCTTGTATCATCTCATTTAGTCCTCACAGTCTCCCTAGCAGGCAGGTGCCACGCTTACCCCTCTATAGGTAAGGAAGCGAAAGCCCCAAATAGTTAAGGAACTTGCCCCACATCACACCAGCAGTAAGTAGCAGGGCCACGTGGCTTGGCTCCCCAGACTCCTCCTTGCCTGCAACAGCTTCATTGCTGAGGATGATGCTGAAGATCGGAGGAGGAAGGCAGGTGCTTGATAAAGGAAGACGACTTTCTCGTTTTTACAAGTGAAGTCCTTGTCATCTCCCAGGACAGAGGCATGCGTGGGCCAGGGATGGGCCCATGGCTGCAGCGCTCAGTGGAGAAGGCGAGTGGCACTCGCATCCGGTTGCTGTTGGCTTCTGGTTACGAAGCACTTTCCCTCCAGCTGTCCCGTCTGAGTCTCCAGGTGGGGCTGTGAGGTGTGCTGCGCGTGCGTTCTCCCCGTCACAGAGGTGAGGGAACAGGAGGCCAGCGAGCGGTGGGACAAAGCCCGAGCTGGGTATCACGTGCCTCCTGTCCCCTCCTCTCCTGCCCCCGGCCTTAGTTATCTTACTGTTGAGTTGATAATATCTTACTGTTGAGCTATTGTGTTGATAACCTCAAAACTTAATGGCTTGATTAAAGCCATGGCCATTCTGATCCCTGTCCTGTTTCTGTGGGCTTGGGCTCAGCTGGGCGGTTCTGCTCTGTGTGGTCCCGGCTGGGGCTGCAGTCATCAGGGGCTTGATGGGGCTGGGACGCCCAAGACGACCGCTTGCGTGGCCGTGGCACTGGTGCTGGCCCTCATCTGGGAGCTGAGCAGTGGCTATCACCTTGGTTCTCCTCCATGCGGCCTCTCTGTGCGGTGTGGGCTGCTTAGAGGACGGTGGCTGCATGCTCAAAAGTCGTGTTTGAGGAGTGGGACATGGAAGCCACCAGGTGTTTCAGGACCTGGGCTTGGAATCCTTAGTACAACACCGATGCCACATTCTGTCGGTCAGAGCCCGTTGTGAGCCCAGTTTCAGGGGGAGGGGAGAAGCGTCTACCTCTTGCTTTGAGGTGGGCATGTGCACAAAGGAGAGGGAGTTGTGGGGCCACCTGGGGGGACTGGCTCCCCCACGGGCGACTGTGACAGTGGATTGAGACCTACCATGGGTCAGCTGAGCCCCTGAGTTGGGTGTTACAGCTGCGCCCAACTGGTGGCACCACTGTCTCTGCCCTGGAAGCTCAGTCCCTTCTGGGCAGAAGTGTCGACTCATGTCCTTACCCTTTTGAGGGTGTGTGAAAACCCGCCCCCTGTCCAGAGGATAAGGTCACTGGGGACCATGGCTCTTCAGAAGTTCTAAACTTCATGGTCTAGACCTCAGAAGATTCAATTTATGGGAATCCTAAAGTAAGGACCTATGTGCTTGCTAGGAACCCTCATGCAGAGAATTTGCTCCTTTTTTCTGAAACTTTACAATCTGTCGTTTCATCACGTAAGCCTTGAAGCCCAATTTAGGATATTTCCTGGCCTGGCATAATGGACTCCTAGGGAACATGTCCCCACGTCTTCCAGTATCTTCTGTCCCTGCCCTGGCTTCTCTGATGCTGGTAACATCTGAGGATAGATACTGCCTCCCAAACTTCTACCCGGGTGCCATCGGAGCGGCTCAGGCTTCATGGCAAACCCTCTGCTTCCGGGAGCAACAAGACCACACCGGTGCCTTGGGGCCCCCCAGGGATGGGTGGCTTTGTCGAGCGGTGGGATCAGGCATCTCCTGAAGAGTAACCCTGCTTTCTTTCTGCACTCTCCAATGCCACCCACTTCCTGCCAGCCCCCAGAAGAAATCTTTCCATTCTGCTTGATGTTTTGTAGCCAGTGGGAAACTATAAAATAAGCATTTGCTTATGAATTAATTTTTGGCACACGCCAGGCTCAGCCAGTCTCATGGCACTTGCATATCCGTCCTCCGAGTCCTTGCCAACTTCTCTGTTCCTTCCTCCTGAGATGTTCCCACCAGCGCCCGGGGGAAGTTCCCTCGCTTCCTCTTCCCTGCGGGAGGCCACAGGCCCTTCTCACCTGGAGAAGAGGAGGAGGGTGTATCTCTGAACATACTTCGTGTTCGGGGTTTTTTTTAAGCACACACAGGTGTTTGGGGGTATATGTGCTGACATGATCCTAGGGAACCTCACAGCAAAGGAAGGAGACAGATACAAAAAAAAATTTTTGGATTAATTGCTTCCGGTTGCAGCAGCACAGTGAATTGTATGTATCGAAAGGCAGCCCACAGCTCTCCCTATGCCAAGTCAAGCCTACAGACACACCCAAAAAGGATTTTCTTTTCGGCACGTACACAGCGAGAGTTGGAAAATGTGAGAAGTGCTCTGTCAGGAAGCTGGCTTGCAGATTCAGCTGAGAGAGAGAGATCCCTCGTCCAAGGGCCTTTCCCTCACCACACACTTATTTTTTGAGGTTGGCTTAAGACATCAGCCCACGAGCCAACATTCGATATGAAGTCTCCCAGCCCTTCCAGAAGAAGTCACCAAGAAGGCCCTGAGGGGGAGCTTGCTGGAGGCCACCTCTGAGCTCAGCGAGCAGAGATGGGGGGCAGAAAGGGTAGTTGGCACGGACGGCCAGCTGGTGAGGAAGGTCAGCCTTGGTTTGACAGGGCAGCCGCCTGGAGGAGGAGGAGGAGATGGGTGTGAGAGCGAGTTACGTAAAAGGGTGTTGTGTTTGGCAGCAAGGTCAGAAATGAGTCACTTCTGAGCGGTGTTTTCTGACCTCGGGATTTATCCATGTGGGAGAAGAGCATGGCCAGCAGTGGAGAAGACTGCTTTCTCCCCTGCCTGGGGGTGTGGGAGCTGATGGCATGAAAATAAGAGGGAGGCAGGTGGCCCGGCCCAGAAGGGTCCGGACGGTGAAGCCACTGGCGTGGTTCCGGGAGGGCTGCCCGTCGGTCCTCCCTGGAGAGTGGGTGGCGCGGGGTCAGGGACTTGGGGGGACACTGCCCAGGAGGGAAGGTGGAGCCGGGGAAGGAACTTGGCCTCCAGAGTGGAAACACCTGGGCTGGATTCTAGCCCTGCCCCCACTAGCGGGGTGACCTTGGACTTACTCAGGATGCTCAGAAACTCAGTTGGCTCATCTTTGAAACGAGAGTTAGAAGGACTGAGTCCCTTCCTTACTCAGTTGTTGAGAGGACTGACCAGTAAGGTCAAGGTGGGGCGCACAGCCCAGCAGAGCTGCAGGGATGGGGCCGCGGCCGTGGGGCGGGTTTGGTTTGGGAGAGTGAGGGAGGCCCCTTCCCCCTGCCTCACAGCAGCCCATCTCAGGGCTCGGGGCAGGTTGTTGACCGCCTAGCCCGGCTCCAGCCCGGAGAGCGGCTCAGTGTCATACCCCCGGGGCTCCTGGGATGGGCGGACCGGGTGACTCACAGAAAGTGCCTCGCTCAGTGCTGGAGTGCGGATGTGAGATCTGCAAGATCTCAAAATGAGGTGGCAATTATGTGTATTAATACAATTTTTATTATTTAAAAACAGGCTTTGTTTTATTCAGTTTGTTTTCTGTCAAAAATCTTCCTTCTGATACTTTGCTTCTGTGTAGTGGTTTATGATCCAGTCTGCAGTTTTACGTTTTCACACACAGTTCACCTAAGTCCCTCTGACTGCTTGTGTATTTGAAGTGATTTTAGGGGTCCAGGAGGTTGGGAGACTTCATTGCTTTGGGTACCAGCTACTTAAACCGACAGGCGTTCTGGGTGAAGCAAAGAGCAGCAGGCAATCCAGTTCACTGCTCCCTGAGCCAGGACATTTTTTTCCTTCTCTTTATTATTATTATTATTATTATTATTATTATTATTATTATTATTATTATTATTATTATTATTATTATTATTATTATTTGGGGGCCCAAGTCATCCTTTGACAAATGCTCTTCCTCTCCACTCCCAGACAACTGGCATGTCACTGAACAGGAGTCTTTTAGGATTATTGGTGTAGATCCAGGTTTTGAAGTGAAAACTCAAGATCCAAAAGTAGTTCCCATGCTTGCGAACACAGGACTTGGATGAACTCCCACGGCTCTCTTTGTGGTGCGGGCACCGGATGGTGCGTGGACCCACTGGCACTGGGTTCTGCATTTCAGGGCAGGACGTTACTGCAAAGATGGTCAGCACGTTCCTTCTCACTTGGGTTCCAGAAGCACCAACCTGTCCACGTGGTCTTAGGGGAAGACGCGCATCCTGGCTTGTGCTTTTAGAGAAACGGGAGACCCAGTGTTACTTTTCTTCTTCCCCAAGTAGCAGAGCCAGCAGTTCAGGGAGGAGTGGGAATTCCGTATACCTGTTCTTCCGGCCTTCCCTAGGAGGGCAGCAGTTAGGGAGTTGAGGGGAGATCTTTGGCAGGAAAGTGTTAATCACCTTCCATCCTACAAAACCCACAGGCAGGAATTAGTTTCTAAGAGACGTCTTCAGCGGAAGCCTCGGGTTTTCCACAATCTCCAAAACTTGAGTTGGGGGCAGAAAAAAAGTCAGAGAAGACTTGGAAATAGCTGTCAATCGAGCCACCGTTTCATTGTATCCTATTAAATCCACAGCAGGTCTAAGTCTTCCTTCTTTCCTTCTCTTCCCTCAGCTCCAGCAAGAGGTCTCTGTTCTTCGTAACTTTCCTTAGTGGCTTGTGAGGATGGAGGGCCTCTTAACAAACTCCCCAGCTGACACCAAACCCTCCTCTGTTGGCTGATGGTACATTGGTCCAGAGGCTGGAGAACTATGGCCGGAGGGTTGAATCCTGCCGGCTGCCTGCTTTTGTAAATAAAGTTTTATTGGAACACAGCCATCCTGTTCCTGTGGCGCTGCCTCTGGCTGCTCTCGTGTTGCCCAGGCAGAGCTGAGAAGTTGCACACAGACTGAATGTACGGCAAATCCTAGAGTATTTTCCGCTTGGCCTGTGACAGAAAACCTTTGCCAGCCCGTGTTTGTTGAGTCTTTGCTGTCTAGATAGGAAAAGAACCCTGTCGTAACCCCCTTGCTCTGTGTTCTTTACCCCCTGGTAGGGTGATGTTAGATTTGAGGTAAATATCCACCAGATGACTAATATCCTAAGACGCAGGAGGTTTGGCCCCTTACTCAGCTGATGAACGGGAATTCAGGGAAGGAGAGGCCTCTGCGTTCTCTTTCCTTTTCTGGTCGGGGGCTGATCGCCCCTCTTCCTTCGCTGTCTGTTTCCCGCCTTTCAGCACAGGTTTGACGGGGAGTCTCGGGGGCGCGTCCCCACAGGGATCTGTGTGTGTGGCTCAGAGTCTGGAGTTCTCATCCGGAAGCCCTCTCTGACCGTCCTTCCCCAGAGCGCCACATTTTAGGTTAGTCACTTCGCTGTGGCCTAATGCCGTTCCCTTGTTGAGCTTCCCACAGAGGTTTTCCCTAGCGATGAACACGAGGTCTCTCTGGGGCACATACAGGTAACCTTCAAAGAGCTGAAGCTCTGACGCCAGGTCTCCAGCCCGGTTACCTTCTTTTTCTCCAAACTCCCTGGGTGATTTCACCCATTCCCCGAGGCTTCTAGCTATCATTTCTGCCAGCACTGCCCAAAGGTACAGCTCCTGGCCCCAGCTCTCTGCTGATTCCCAGATCTCTCTGCCAATCCCTGCTGGGCATCTCCACCTACTTCAGTGTTAACTGTAAGTTTACATGACCCCCAAGCATGCCTGCCGCCCCCTGTCCTCCACCCCATCTGCCTTTCTGAGGTCTGCGTCTTGGTCGGTGGACCCCCACCCCCACCCCTCCAGTCTCTGAGCTAGAAACCTTGAGGTCCTCGGTCTCCTCCATCTTGAGTTTTGTCAGGAACTCCTGCTGCGCCTGCTCCGCCTCCCAGCTCTTCATAGCTGGTACTTAGTTAGGACTTGTAATGAGCCAAACACTTGTTACCTCGAGGCTAAGTGACATGCCCAAAGTGGCCCCACTGGGGCTGGCGGCACTGGGATTGGAAACGAGGTGCTCTGGCTCCAGACCTCCTGCCCCTGACCAGCACCCTACACCTCCTGCCAGCCTGGGGCCGACTGAGTTCTGAGCCTGATCTTTCCTCCTGAGATGGGCTCTTCCAGGCCTCCCCGCCCTCCCATACTGCTGTCAGCGGCACCCCCCATGCAGAGGCCGGACCACCGTGGTCCCTGTCCTCACAGCCTTCCAAAGAAGGCAGAATCCATAGCCGCACTGATGAAATCCGCTGGCGCCGCCTGGTTCCACCCTCACACCCGCGCTCATTGTCCTGCGGCTGCACCTGCCGTGGGCCCGTCCCTGGCCGTGTACTCAGATGCCTCTGCTCCGTGTGGGACGTGCCCGCTTGCCCTTTTCCTGGCACGTTCCCTGAGCCCTGTTGGAAATGCTGCCTGCTCGAAACCTCCTCTGGATCCCCTGAGGCAGAGGCGATCTCTCTGGGTGGTTCATTGACTGTCACAATCACCCCGCTTTCAGTGGAGGCTCGCTGTAAGACCCGAGGGGGCAGAGATGAAGTCCGCCTTCCCCCCAGAGCCCTGCAGAGAGACCTCTGCCTGGGTCAGCTGATGGGAGGTTGGCCTGTGCGTAACGAGCAGGGCAGGGACTCCTGCTCTCGAGTGCGACAGTGCATGGAAAGCACTCAGCTTGGGATGGTGCCTGATACTCCGTGCCATCATGGCTCATGGTTACTTTCGTTGGTGTGTCTTCCTCTCCTCCCCCTCCACCCACCCGACAGTGTAGGCTCTTCCCAGGTCAGGGCTCTGTCTTACCCCAGCGCCTGGACCGCAGTGGGTGCTCAGTCAGTGTTCCCGGAATGCATGGAAGTCTGGACCCTGTGTGGCCACCACGTTATGTCAGCCTTCTTACCCTTTTGTGAACAGAAACCTGAGGATGTGAAACATGAAAATGTGTGGTTAACAGCCACCTCCTTTTTAAAGGGACACCTTCTTTAGGAGCAGGAAAGAGTTCCGTTTATCTGAGCACAAGGGAAATCTGTAATGTCAGTTGGGAGAAGTCTTTTGATGCCAGAGATACTTGGTGGCGACTTCCGTCTTCTTTTCTTCTTCACGGTCACTATAGCTGGTGGTAATAATAACCGAAATCAGAACGCTCGCCTGCGAGGAGCAAGGCTGTGTGCCTTCTCTGCGTGATCTCACTCACTCTTCGTGCTGGTCCTGGTGGGCAGGTAGTGCCTGCACCCCTTTTTGCTCAGTGGGAAGTAGAGGATCTGAGAGGTCAAGTTACTTGCTTAGGGTCACACAGCTAGCTGGCACTTGTGCCAGGGTTTGTTTCCTGCAGAGCCTGGGTTCTCAGCCTCTCTGCAGTGCTGCCTCCTGTGTAAGAAGCTGCCCCTAGTCCCCCTGGCACAGGCCCCTCCCTGGGGACCGAGGAAATGGGCAGTGCACCCTCTTCGAGGGCCTGGCTTCTGTTGGCTGGGCACTTGAGAATCTGTGGCTTCACTTTGTTCCTCTTCAGTCAGTGGGCTCATTGTGCAGGGCTGTCTGCCATCCAGAGAAATCCCAGGTGGCTTGTGCGCCTGGTGTCTTTGCTTTGGTTCTATCACCGGCTGATGAAGGACGGAGGATGGAACTGTGAAAGACTTTACCTTTCGGGCTGGGCATTTGTCAAGTAAAAATTATATGTGCTGTACATGTCGCTTCACCTCTAGCGGGTTCCAGGAGCTCAGGTCTATGAAAGTTCATGGCAAGGAAACTCTCTTGCATAACTTTCTCTCAATGGAGACAGAGAGCAAATCATTTAATTAGGGCTCTTAAGAAAAGTTGGATTATATTATTCACAATTTTTGGTTTTCACTTGCATCTAAAGAAGTATATGTACTTTGGTATATAATGCGAAGCTTGTTAGATCTCCGCTTTTGTCCGTTTTGCATGGAGAAGCTCAGTGCACCGGATTCTCCCCATATTTGAGTCTTTGGCAGGTTGCAGAGTATGTATGTTTTGTGGAAGGAAGAGGCCAGGACTTTGTGCCTTTATAAAGTGCCCGTTGTGGGGCAGACACAGGGCCTGGTGCTGCTGGGCACCTTATCTGGACTAGGGGAGACAGCCCCAATGACAGATAGGGAAACTGAGTCTCAAAAGATCAGGGAGGTCTTGCCTGAAGTCACTGGTTAGCAGAGATGAGATTTGAACCCAGATCTCTTTCCCCTAAAAGTCTCTCGACTTTGTCCCATGCTGGACAACCTTGAAGTCTCTTGGGTCCAGAGCAGGGAGCAGCTCGGGGCTCCACATCCACCGATGTGAGGTGCTGTACCTCCTCCAGAAGTATCTGTCTTGTTATTGTTGGGAGTGAGTGGGCAGCCCTGGTCATTTGATCTGAGAAGCAAGTACTCACTGCTTGGTTATGCAGTGAATTCTAAAAGTCGACTTAGGAACCACACAATGGAAGCATGCTCAGTTTTATAATAATGTATGAGTGCGTCTTTAGTTCTCACTGCTGTCCTTTGCATGAGAAGCTTTCTCTGGTCAGGGGTGAACTTGGCCCTGATGGATGGGAGGCTGTTGCTCAGCTCTGTTTCTCTGCGTTTTCTGTGATCCATGTTGGGGGAGCAGAGGGGTAGGGGAGGGAAAGCTAGGGTGCCGTGCAGATAGCTGTTGCAAACCCCTGTACGATTTCCAATTAG
This sequence comes from Camelus ferus, assembly GCF_009834535.1. NCBI lineage: Eukaryota > Metazoa > Chordata > Mammalia > Artiodactyla > Camelidae > Camelus > Camelus ferus. Next base: position 1,727,027 of record NC_045712.1, on the reverse strand, counting down.
TGGTTGCATGTGTGACGTGTATGCCTGTCTTATATTTACAAGAGGAAACATCCCGTTTAATTTTATGTTCACACCCAAAACCCAAGTGTTAAGAGAACATGGTGTTTTAACACTCCCTCGGTTATCAGCTGCAGAGCGGAGGTTCTATATTGTCACGTACAGTTTTCTGAGCGTGTTTCTACATTTGTCACCTGGCAACATCGCTACCTCGGGACACGAAGATGCATCGGTTCCTACCAGATCCACACTGTTTATACTGTCAAAGGTTGAGCCCGTTGTCCTCCTAGGAATTTAGAGGAGGAGCAGGCCCAGGCTGATGGGGCTCAGTTGAGAGACGGGTTGATGTGCTTCCATGGCTGACCCAGGACCAGGGGTTCCATGGGGGGTGATGACTGGTCCTGCCTGCATTGATGCATTACCGTGTGGTGGACCACTTGCCAGTTCTGATAAGGAAGGAAACCCCATGGTAGGGATGCCACAGTAACCCTTGCTGGGGTCACCCTCTGAGCTGCTGATAGCCCCGTGGGGTCTTCTATGTAGCTGATAAGATGCACTGAAAGCTCTGTACTATAGAATCTGTGTGCCTCGTGGGGCCTCGGGTGATCACACCCTCAGGCTGTCATAGCCTCCCCCACCCATCCCGTGTGATTAACCCCGTGCCTTGAGGATATTTGCCTCTGAAACCCTTGCATCATATGTTTGAAAATCCTCTCGGTTGAAGCTGCATGTTCAAAGACTCAGAAAAAACTTACTGAGACCAAGGGCGTGGAATTCTCCAGCACCTGTGACATTTCTTGAAAAATACTGGAGAGGGGAAAGTTCCCATGGTAACAGCTTTTAAAAGGCGTTTTGTGGCATCAGTAGATGAGACAGGATATCAGAGTAATGAGGCTTAGCAACGTGTCCTATAAGCAGACTCCTTTACAGCCACCTCCTGGAGACGACGCCAGAGCAAGGGCCTGTCCAGAAGGCCCGGGAGCGCTGAGGGGTCTGGCCAGGTCGCGCTGCATGACAGGGCGCTCCATCCGTGTTTCCCTCTGCAGTTCTCACTTCTGTCGGCCTCTCTAAGGAGGAGGTCTTGCCATCCACTGGACTCGTACTGTCTTGCCTGTTGAGAAAGAAATAGACAACTGAGTATGCCTGGGGGTGTTTAGAAACCACCAGTCAGCTTCAAAAGTATGTATTTCAAATGCTCCGACCTCCTTGAGAAAAACCCAAGCAGCCAGATTTGGTTCAAATGGTTCTTTGCTCTTGGGTGTTAATATTACTCTCAGCAGCATCAGATGTCCGGTGAGAAAACCACAAGATTCCTTAAGGTTTTATTTTATAGCAAGTGTGTGTGTGTGTGTACACATATACATATATATACACACATACACATACGCATATACATGTACACACCCATATACATATACATATACATATACATATAACTACTAGAGGAGGACTTGATCCTGAGGGTTTGGAACCTGGCCGATCCTCCTGAGTCCCCTTCACGAGGAACTCTATATCCTGCTCTTTAAACTTTAAGACGATCCCTAACTGGCTGAAAGTCCTCAACCCGCAGGCCCAGGAAAATGTTTCAGAAAAAAACAAGGTCATGCTGCATTTTTTGGTAAGCACAGGAATCAACAAAGAGATGTTATATAACTTCTATTTATATCCTCCTTGCTCACTATCTGCAGGCAGACAAGAGTCGCTGAGAAGGGATTTAATGAGCTCTCTGGGTTTGCTCACCTTCCTGAGCTGGTAGGAACCAGCTTGTTCTCAAGTGTGTCAGCAAAGAATCTGGCTGTGGGTGGGCGGCCGGGGTAGGTGGACAGACTGGTTGCCATGGTGTTCTTTAATTCCCCTGTCTCTCAGCGATCTCCCTCCCCTCTCCCCGACTCCTTCCTCTCCCCCCACTTTCTTTTCTTTTCTTTCTTTTTTTCCCAATCTCTAAGCTTCCTTGTTTCTCACACCTCACCCAGGATTCTTGGAGCTGTCTCCAGAGACAGAATCTTCTCCTTTCCCTCTAAGAGCTCCCCATTGTGTAGTTCTAGGACATCAGAAGGGTTTTGGCTAAAGTCTCTTTTCCCCCACCCTCCCTTATTTCTTGTCCTCGGACTTTTTTTTTTATTATTATTATTACCAGTCCCTCCATTATAGGAGCCTAACCTAGAGGTCTTGAAGTTCACTCTCTGTCCTCGGATTGCCTGCAGACCGGGTGGGTTCCGTTACCAGTCGGGCAGACAGTGGCTCTGCCCCTCAGGGGAAGGGCTATGTGCATTTCCCTAACCCTCCTGTGTGCCCTTGCTCTGGGTGGGATGACTTCTCCTGTCTCACCTAGGGCTTTATGAAGTATAGCCACATGAAAACAAGAGAACGTGTTTGTCCTGCAGTGACAACTCCTGGAGCTTCGGCTACATCTGTTACGTGAAGGTGGCAGGTTGAGATTACTCACCCTGCATTTAAAAAGAAAAAAAAGGGTCTGCTCCATCCTATTCTCAGCAGGAAAGCAAAACTGTCCTTCTGAGAAGCTCCCCTGTGGCAGCCCCAGGAGTGCCCACCTGCACCCTGGTGGTCTCGTGGCTTTGGGTTGTTGGCCACATCCCCACGAGAGCAGAGGCATTACCAGACGTGAGTATGGAGGTTATAATGCAATGTTCTTAGTAAAGAAAAAGTGGTTCCCATGAGGACAGGCTTAAAAAAACAAAAAAGCCGAAACCCACCCCTGCCTTGCCCAAGAGTTGTGCAATTCTTAACAGCAGTAGCCTGTTTGAATAATCAAAGGCGAGCTAACTTCCCCTTAGTAACTTCTGTTAGAGACATCTGCATAAAATATCCCCGGATTCCAGACCGAGAAGGTAACTTTTTTTTTCCCTCTGAGTAACTGGAGGGACTTTCCCTTTGGAACTCTTCCAGCCGAGCGAACCTCACGGTGGAGAATCTTCTCTCATTGGAAACTGCCAGCGGCTCGAGTCTGGGCGTGGGAGCATTAAAGACACCTCGCGCCCAAGCTTGGACCCTGAGCCTCTGAGAACCTACGTGACATTCGCAGCTGGCTTTGCCCCTCCTTTTCACAGAGGAATCTATGCCCACGTGCGCTTCCTGAGTCCTCTGAGTTCCTTTTTGAAAGTGTCAGAGCCTCTCTTGATGTTTCTAGCAGTTTTCCCTTGCCTGGGTTTTAAACTTGTCATCAAGATGTCCCAGACGCCAAAGGCGATCCCCCTAGAAACCATCTGATGTCGTCAAGCGGCTTGTTTCCCTTTGAATTCAGGACTTAAGAAAAATTATATTGTTCTTGGAAGAGGCTTTGTTTCAGTTGCCCTCACCATATGGTGTTTGAGAAATGTGTTTTTATTAATCTCCTTGCAACACAAGCCCACAAACTGTTCAGCCCAGAGCTTTTAGTTACCAAGTCAGGTTCTGAGATGGGAGGCCCAGCAATAACTGTCCTTCCTGCCCCATGGCTGATAATACAGATGTCAGCGGGGCCAGAGTAGTTGATGGTTAACTAGGTGGATTAGGAGCCCCAGCCAGCCTGAGCCCATCTCCGCGGCCTGTGCGCAGACCCGAGCAGCCTCTGAGAGGCGAGAACGCCACATCAGCCTCCTTCAGCTCGTGTTTGGCTTTTGGCACTGTCCCCGTTTGGCGAGACTTTGCGCTTTCACAGAGAGGGATCTTCTGGTTATTGAGTTAAACTTCAGCTGCCAGAGATGCAAACCTCGACTCGATTTCAGTTTTTCAGGGTTGCCCCTCCTTCGGGACTGTTGTGTATTCATTAGGAGAGCAGGTGTTTATGGAGGTGCCCGGCCCCTGGTGAGGGGGCCGCGATACTGTCAGGGATGAGGTGAGATCACGGGTCCTGCCTTCAAGGTTATATAGTCCAGCAGGGGAAATGAATCATAAGCCAGTTAACAATTAAATAAGTAAACTGGGGGAAGCGTGAAAAGGGAAGCTACCAGGGTCCAGAGTGTCGTGGAGAAGCCCCTGAGGGTGGTCAGGGGAGCCTTCTCTAGGGAGATGTCATTTAAGTCGAGACCTAGCAGGTGGGAAGAGAACCAGTCACGTGAAGAACAGAGGGCAGGAGTGTGCAGACAGGTTGGCATATTGCAGGAGCTGAAGGAGGCCACTGCGGTTGGAATGGAGCCCCGGGGAGGGGCGGGGGAAGGGAGCAGGGCGTGAGATGACCGCTCGGCCCAGGTAGTGCACTTGTCACCAGGTGAGAGGCTGGCCGGGGTGATCTCTGCGGCCCCTGCCAAGCCCTACTCAGTGCTTCTAAAGGGCACCAAGTTGGCTCGGGCTGTGACCTGCTTGGATACACGTGACCAGTGCCAAAGCCGTAGTATATTAAGCAGCACTTACACAGACGAGTGCTGTGTGATTTCATCCCGCCACCTCCATCCGTGTGGCCATCTGTACGTTTTACTGTCAGATCCCAAGGATGTTCTGTGCAGCCATATGGAAGCTACCTGATGGGCCAGTACCCAGAGACGTGGGCCCGTGGGGTGGGGAAAAGTGAAAGTCCTGCGACCTGCCCTCTGGGGTGCAGGCTGGGGCTGAGATCTGAGAGCTGGCCGACTGACCCGAGGACTGAGGGTGACGGTGGCCCTCCCTCAGGAAGACACTCCTTTGCCTGATGTTTTGCTATTTCCAGCCAGTGACCTTGCCCCCGGCAGGCCAGGGTATATTTATTTCCCCTTGGATGCTGTGGTCGAGTGGACCCATCAGAGCTAGGTTTGTTGAGAGTGGGGATGGGAGAGTGTCTGGTATAGAACAGCTACCAGCACCGGCCCTGTGCGGGCTTTCCCCGTTACCGCCTTTCCATCCCACAGCCCCGCGGGTGGCTGTTACCCTCCTCCTGCCTCCGTGACGGACGAGGAGACTGAGGCTGCAAGTTCGTCGATGCCCTGCCCACAGCCACCCCCTTCCTCAGCCACCCCGTCTGCCTGTGTGTTCCCTGCGGAGCGTGCTGAGGGCTGAGCCTGTTCTCTGGGCCCCTGCTGCTCTCTGTATAAACACGGCCTGTAGGTGTGCAAAGAATTCTAACTGATGTGGACAGAAAGCTCAAGTTGGAGGCCCTGAGGAACCTTGGTGCTTTGCGGGCAGGAAACATTGGTCAGTGTTGATGGATTGGCCCTCAGGTACCCAGAATGGAAATGAGACCAAAGATCAAAGGTCTTGCCCTCCGATGCCCATGTCAGGCCTTTCTTGGTAACACAAGGGAGCCCCCCCAGTGAAGTCGGAAGGCTCAGCAGCTGGGTCGCCGCCCGGTTCTATGCAGGGGACCCACCTGCACCCTCCCTGGCAGAGGCCCAGCGTGCATTTCTTGGTGACAAGTTTCCCAGCACCTCGTGTCTTGTTCTTTTCAGGTCTCATGATACAGGGTGGGGCCTCACTGAGAAGGCTTCTGCCCTCCCATCACAGATCCCACGGCGAGTCTGTGGGCGCAGTGACGCAGGACCTCAGAGTTTCCTGTGAACCCCCAGGAGGCACATTTTGCTGAATCATAGAATCAGCCCCGGAGGGCACCGTCGGAGGCCAGGTGCCTCACCAGCAGCCCCGGACACGCGCTGGAGAATGATTATCATCTTTTTCTTCTAGTCGAGTAGATCTTGGGGACCAAGACTCTAAACCCTCCCTGAATGCTTTCACACGAGTCCGTCCTGAGGTCTAAGCGCAGTCTTGTCTGCTACACGGTGCCTTTCTTTTTTTTTTTTTTTTATAAGCCCTGTGTTGACTTGAGCAACCAAAGCAGCCTTCTTGCACTTGAAGAAGATTCCAAGGAGGCCCCTGCCACATTCTATTTCCTGTTCCACTGGTCATGGTTGTTTTTTTCTGGGGCCTCCTTTGTTTCCCTGTCTTTTGCTGGAAGAGACAGATGGCTATGTCCATGCACCCCACAGAAGATGCTGGCCTTTGGCCTCTGTAAGGAGGTTTGAGAATTGAACCGAGAGAAAATTTGGAGTCCGCTTCTTGTCCCTGGGTCAGAGGTCTGACCTCCCTCCCTGAAATCTGTGTGATTTCACTGTTACATATTGCTAGAGATGTTACTGCAGACAGTTTACCTACACATATAGTTACTTTGTAAGATAATGCCTATAAACTTTGTTTTTAAAAAAAAAAAAAGGAAGTAGAATTTGTTGCTTGAGATGTCATTGATGAGTATGTGAGAAGCTGTTAGCATCCTGATCCACATGGGGTAGGCGCTTACCAGGTAGGGCAGACTTTCCCAGCAAGAGCTGCTTCTCTTGGGGCCTGGGAGACAGGAAAGGAGATGTGTGAGGCTCTCAGGTCTCAGAAGAAAAGTGATTCTTAGGGAACAGGTTGGACTTGGCTGCTTGCCAAAAAAAATGAAACAAATTCAACTCGAGAAACAGCTTGAAGATCCACTGCTTCGGTCTTGACTTCGCAGCTCAGGCCCTTCCCTAGAGCCCAAGGGCCAGATGAGTTTGAGTGAGGTTCCCTTGTCCTCCAGCTCGCTCTCAGGCCTTGGGCATCAGCACTGAGCAGAAGGCAGCCTGGCAGGGCAGAGGAGTTGAGACATGATGTTTATCTGTGGCTTGTCAAGAGATGGCTTTCCGGTTTGGACGAGGTGGGAGCTCTTTTCAGAGGCATGAAGTTGAAATGTGGATGCCTTTCCAGCCCCTCCTTGCTTCGCTTCATCATTTCCTTCTTTTCTGCTTTAAAGTTTCTATTATTTCTGACCTCGTTAAGGCTGGTGGCATCCTCAGAGAGATGGATGAGCTGATAACTTCCAGATGTGTACTGGTTGAAACCCACCAAACCTTGCTAAAACATGTCCTCCTTAGAGCGAGTGCTAACATACACCAGGGGAGTGGTTGGTACTTACTGCCCGCTTCCGTAATTATCATGCATTTCCTGATGTCATGAATAGTTGGAAATATTGAGAAAAAATCACTCACGTTGGAAGACTTGGGACTGTCCGAGAGGATGGTCTGACACCAAGCTTATGTTCTGCCGTGGGTAGCCTAAACTTTGAGAAGTGGAAGCCAAAGTATGGAAGCAAAAAGTTTTCTGTCTGTGTCTGAGGGCACCTGAATGGCTTCTGTAACAAGTGATATTCCAGCTGGACTTGTGTGCTAACTTCCTTCGTTGTTACGATTGCTGGGAATTGCTCTTCGTTGTGTTTTTGCCATCACTTGACGGGCAACCTTGACCTACCCGTACTGGCTGGAATTGTTTGTCTTTGGATGTTTGAGGCACGCTAGACTTGGGCCATCACACGACACCCAGCACATTAGTGGACCCACCTATCTTACCTGCTAACGCCTTTCCTTTGAGAGGGGCATTGACTGATTACACACCTTGCTTTTGAGTAGTTTCCTGTAGCAATCAAAGTGTTTTTCACATGGAGTGTTTCATAACTGCGATCTTGATGGACCCCAGCATCCATGTGATGCAGACAAGGCAGGTGATAAGAGACTTGTTTTTCACAGAAGGAGCCCGGGGCACAGATGCGGTTGATGCAGCTTGCCGAAGCTCACGTGCCTGGTTAGAGGCGAGCAGTGGCTAAAATTGAGGTTTCCAGACCTGCAGTTCTCCAGGCTCATGTGCCTCAGCCACGTGCATTTTACCACCCAGTTCATGGTTCATGATCTTTGGGTTTTGATTATTGTCATGGCTTTCTAAGGAAAGGACTCAAGACCTACAGTGGTTGTTGCATGGCAGTGGTTTGGTTAACAATCTGTAACTCCCAGCCCTGGCAAAGCTTTGAAGAGCAGAAGGGGCTGGTTTGGGAGCACATGTTAGCAAGTGCATCGGGCCCATTCACCTGTATTCCTGACACAGCCAGTCTGTACTGTGAGAAGAGTCTGTGTTTGTGCAGCTGAGAGACGCGGGGTGGTTGGTGGGGGAGTGTGTTATAAAAAGCCAAAAGGTGTTTGGAGTTTGACACACTCTGGCTCAGGTGAGAGGTGCTGAACACAGCAGGGTGGTTGAGGGCAAGGGCTGAAGCATCAGACAAATGGGGCTGAGTCCTGGGGCACTACCGCCACTTCCGAGCTGTCTGACTTGGCATGTCATGTGACCTCTCTGAGCCTCAGTGTCTTCATCCGTAAAGTGGGGATAGTAATAGCCCAGACCTCATAGGTAGTTATAAGGATTAAGTGAGATACCATGTACAAAGCACCTGGGCAGTGCCTGGCAAATTGGAAGTGTTCCGTTACCATTCACAGTAATATAATTTACAGAGCGGGACTCCCCAGGGAGGGGTGAAGTCTCAGGCAGTCACCAGTGTAGGAAGGAAACCCCACACCTCGTGGTTACCCTGTCACCAGCAGAGCATCTGTAGGAGCTGGGCAGGAATGGGTTTGTCCGGTTGGAGACAAGCCTTCAAGTCCTGGAGAAGGCAGGGCCAGGGCTGAGGTCCTCGTGTGCCAGAGGCAGGGTGAGAAGAGGAAAATCAGACTCCAGGGAAGAATTTCCATCAGCTCCTGGAAGCACAAGCATTCAGTACCACTCAGCAGTCACATTTTTCAAATTCTTGCACGTAGTCTGAGAACATAATTCATTCTGCAGCAGATAAGTAGGCACCCAGAGTGGGTGTCATGGGGTGTGTTGGTCAGAGTTGAGTTGTATGAGGCAGTCAGACAGAAAAGCTCACTCTCCAGATTCTCTCAAGGCCCACCATGGGGGTTTCTACAAGGTGGACCACCGCAGGGCATAGATGCTTTCCTCTGGGGAAGGGTCAGAGTCTCGTAGCTGTCCCAGGAGTGCTGGGGCCTGCCCTCCCCATACCGTCCCTGCTCCTTTCAGGCCCCATCCTGGATCAGAGCTGTTTCTGCTTCTTGCTCCTGTCCCTTTGTGTAGCCGAGATGCCCGGAAAGGGCTCCTCCCATCACAATGGCCTCATGTCCTTGGAGGTACAGGCTGCCTGGCTCTGGGTTCCAGGGTTCAAAGCCTGTCTTTCACCCCCTCCAACCCTCTAGCTCGGGGAAGATGGCTTTTCAGTAAGGTGCTCATTCACTCACCTTCCCCGGTGTGTGTCTAGTGCGTGGGAGGGCCAGCATCTCCCATTCTTCCTCCCGGACCCTTTCCTGCTCAGGGTGACTGGGGCCGTGACCTCTTCCTCCTAAAGAAAGGAGTCCACCCCCAGCTCCTGCGCACTTGCGGCCTGTTTTCTGCTGGTCCCTAACCTCGGGCCGCCTCTGGTTTCAGAACCTGGGCGGGCTTGTCATAAATCACGCTCTGTTCCTTTGCGAGGACTTGGCTGGGCGTGGTAGGTGCGTGGCTGCCAGGCCAATCAAGGGATATTTTCTCACTTTTAAGAGTGACCCGAAAGGGCGGTTTCCTTATTATTTTAAACTAAAACCTCAGTTCCTTAATCCCCGTTCAGCTCAAGCAGCCTGAGGGGGGTAAAGCTTGTCCACTTGACAGCTGTCTGAGAGCAAGAGTAAAACTCAGGCCATCCTGTCACCCAGCCACCCCTGAGCGTGGTCAGAAGGGACTGGCTTGGGATGTTCCATGGAGCCCTGGCGTTCCTCGGAGGAGCCTGTGTGTGTGTGTGTGTGTGTGTGTGTGTGTGTGTGTGTGTGTGTAGGGGTGCTGAAGTTCTGGTCCCCCAAGCTGTTGTCATTTTCTCTTCTCCTCGTGTACAAGATACAGCCACTTCCCTTCAGGAGACCAAGCCTCTTCCTTCCAGAGTATCTCTGTTGAGCTTCTTGATCAGGAGACTTGAAGCACCACTCCTGCCTCCCCTCGCTGCTGCACCACCTCCATGGCCTGAGCCTCCCCTGGACGTCCACACTAAGGTGTACCCCGAGTTCCTCGCCCCTGGTCAGCAGTCAGGAGGGGCTGGCCACTGTGAGCGTTACTGTGACTTATCTCCCTGGGGCTCCAGGACCACCCGTGAAGGATGCACCCTGCGATCATGCCCATCCAGCGGAGGAGGAAATTTGGGTTTGAGAGACGTTGTCTCTTTCTGAGGTGACACTGGCTAGAGTAGTGAGTGGTGTCGCTGAGGCCTGGTCTCTCTGACTCTGGAGACGGTTCTCACCATGTAGCTGCTCGGGCAGGCGATGACTTCACTGTGGGGATGGATATTTACGTGATGGTGGGACAGAAACAAAGCCAGCTCACTCAGTGGGCACCACGTCAAGAGCTTTGTGTCCACCTCGGCATCCTTCCACATGGGCTCAGAGATGCTGAGTTACTTGCCTGGGGTCACAGAGCCAGTGGGTAAGAGACCCGAGTCTTGAACCCAGGAGGTCCTACTGGAAAGCCTGCACTACTAACCCCTCCATTAAGAGACATTTTCCTTCCTTTGAGGCACCAGTGGTATCTCTCGTCTTGACTGTTAACCAAGAGGCATGATAGAGTTCACCTCTCTTTCCAGCATGATGGCCGGGTACCTCGGAGCCAAGTCCAAGACTACCCTGAATCACTTCTCGTGACTTCCAGTCCCCAACCTTGTTTGATTCCAGTTTTCTGTATTTACTCCTGTCTTGCTATACCCCGCTGTCCATTTGGTTATTTTACTGATCACATTTTGTTTATACAGTGGCTTCAAATCCTTGAGGGGCTGAGGATAGTTATAAATAATGCTAAATAAATACACGGCCTGTTGCAGAAGCATATATAGAAGCATGTAATCCTCAGGCCGTTGCCCTTCTCTCATTTCATGCGAGGTCTCCTTGCCTTGACCCTATCAGTTGACATCCGTTGGGTTTCCTGGCTACATGTTAAGCGGTGATCGGCGTGTCTGTTGCACTGTTACAGACGACAGATGGTTGGCTGTAGCTGTGTATTTATTGACTTATTTCCTTTAAGTGCATTCACTTTCTTGAATGACCGGACTGTCCACGGATGCTTTTTAAGTTGCCTCCATCCCATGATAAGACGAATGGGGCAGGAACTGAAGTTAATTGCCCCAAGCAGCTGCTTTCTCACACAGTCTCCCCGTGAACCCGTAGGGTGAGCTGTTGCATGACTTCTTTTAGTGGAGAATGCCATCACTGCGATGAGGTGGCCGTAGGTCCGTCTTAGTCCCACACTCGTCTCCTTTCGTCTGTCTGCAGACCCATCGGCTCTCAAAGCAGTGAACCATTGGAACTTGGTTTCTCATACTTGAACAATTTTCCAGAATTAATCTGTGTTAGGGGTTTATTTCTGCTGTGGCCACTGAATATAAGCAGAATCTGAGTGGGGTCTGAGGGAGCTGGGGAATCAAGTTCAGAGGAGCCGTAAAGGGTCGAGTTGTATTTGTTCTTTCATCAAATAACGATAGAGCACCTTCTGTGTGCTGAGCCTCTTCGGGGGGGCTCCAGAGATGGCTGTGAGCCACACAGGGGAGGCACCTGCCCTCTGAGAGCTTGCACTCTGGCTAAGACAGAGAGTAAGTAGGTGAACAGCAAATAGAAGGGTTGTTTCAGAGGCCAGTTGCTATGAAGAATAAAACAGAATGTGACTGAGGAGGTGACATGAGTGGTATGAGTGAAGAATGGGGTACCCTAGCCATGGGAAGAGCCAGGAAAAGCAAGGAAGAACAGGGCGGTGGCCCTGAGTGTCTGCCAGCACCGTTTGCCAGCACTCTGCTAAGTCAGTGGATAAAAGGCTACTTTAGCAGAAGTCTTGAGGGTGATTATTGAACAACTGTGTCTTTTCTTTACAAAGCTGCCAGTTCATGGGGGTGTCAGGGTCCAGGCCCCTTTTTGCTCATCATTGTTTCTCCTATGATGGGCATAGTGACCAAGTCGTGACAGAGGCATGGTAAATCGTGGATGGATTGATGGACGAAATAGAATCTAAAAGAAAATAAAAGGCAGTGAAGGGCAATGGAGCACCCTAAAGACTTGAGCTTGTTCCAGAGAGTGGGTGTCTTGGAGAACAGCGACACACAGAGTGATAAGTCCAAGCCGTCGGCAGGTGGGGACTTGTCACTGGTACTTGGGAGTGGTTGGAAGGGAAAAGATGGAACCAGGGAGCACGCGCAGGAAGGATGGATCCTGTGTTGTATGTAAGAGACACCCAGAGGTAAAGAAGAGCAGGGAGAGGGAGAAGGAAGGGCACAATCAAGAAGTGCTTTGTGGGCAAATGAGGCAGACACCTGTCAGTGTAGCATGCGGGCTAGTGGCTGGAAGGAGGGTCCCAGTGATGGAGGTGCACGTGGGCAGATGGAAACATGGCGGCTCTCTGGGGCGGGGGGCCTGCTACATCAGGCGCTAAGTGTGGGGAGAGGTTACAGACGGAGGAGTTAAGGGCTTGAGGAGGCTGGTAAGATTTTGTGTTTCTTCTGGGATTACAAGCCTAGGGTTACCTTCTGTAGGGAAATGCCATCTTTCCAAATGGGGGAGGATATGAAATTGGCAGAAAGATCCAACTGGGAGAAGCAAATACATTGTTTGGAGCTTTGTTTTCTTCCTCTGGAAATTGACCGTATTGTATTTTTATGTAAATAACTCACAACAGCGTGGTGTTTGCAAAGGGGTGAAAAGAGAATGCTCATAAATGAAGTTAAGACACCATATTGTGTTTTTACATCAACAATGTATACTATTGCTTGCAGTAGGTCCAAAAACAAAAAATGTGTATCCAAGAGGCGAGTTACCTGTTCATTGTGAGCTGCTTCATCTAACCATCCCTTTACCTGTCCTATAAAGATGCAATTTGAAAACCATCTTTTTTCATGAAGATTTTGGGATCACTCCAGCCCCGTGTCATCCTTGCCAGCTCTGAGCTTCTATAATATAATTGTCTGTGTAGCTTCTGGAGCACATTTTACTTATACACTTCAGCCTTACTTATGCGTGTGTCACCGTAACCCGGTGCAGAGCCCTACAGGGGCAGGGAGCGCGTCCTACACATCTGTACGTGTCCACAAGGCTGTGCAAGGGGGAGGGCTCACAGAAGTCCTGAAACACGTGAGTGGCCGTGGCACAATCACCAGAAATACATTCTGTTTCCATTGTGGGTGGGGTTGGTTTGTATGTGTGCAGACGGTCATGCTTAATTGGCTAAAGGTTGCCTGCCGTGCCTTAGCGTGCTTCCCAAGCCCGGGTGACTCCAGCTGCTCCAACTAAGACATCCCACAGCAGTGGCTTTAAAGGCTCCATGTAGGAAAACTCAGGCTGTAGACTCCAGAGAACAATAGTGCGTGGAACGGTGTTTACCCTTGGTCCGAGCTTAGACCACTGGTGAGGATTTGTGGCTGGCTCTGCTCTTGGTGAGGTTTCGGTGTCCCAAGTGGGGCGCAGTAACTGGTCTGTCAGTGTTGACCGTCTCTGGGTTCTCGTTGGCAGCACTCCTTCTTCTGCCGGTTGACAGAAGATAAGAAGTCAGAGAAATTCTTCAAGGTCTTCTACGACCGAATGAAGGTGGCCCAGCAAGAAATCAAGGCGACGGTGACGGTGAACACGAGTGACTTGGGAAATAAAAAGAAAGACGACGAGGCGGACAGGGACGCCCCATCCCGGAAGAAAGGTAAATCCCCCGCCCCGCGTGCAGCCCTTCATCCAGCTGGGCTGTGAACGTGCGCGGGATCCCTGGTTGTCCTTCAGTTTCCACGTGGCTTCTCGACTTCACACTGTTCTGATTGGGGCTTTCGGCAGAAGACGACCCGTCTGATGCAAGTCCTCCTCTGTGCCCTGAGCCGAATGCCTGCTGCTCGGGAGGCTCCTCTTGTTTCATAAACGAATATGCATTCTTGGTCCAGCTCAGGGTGTTATTGGCAGGAAATCCATCAATAATCTTTTCCTGTACAATTTTCCATTTAGTGTTAGAGAAACTTGAAGACAAACCCTTGAAAACTGGATGTTGTTTTTTTTTTTTCTCACCTAATTCTCCCTTACTTTCTAAAATATTTGAGAGTTCATAAAGCTTTTTTCCTATTATCTCCCTCAAAGGGAAGTAATCATGGGGAGCATGTAGACTCAAAAGTGTTGGAGTCCAATGGCCGTGAGCAGGTTTGACCTTGGTTTTTTAAGTTTAGAGCTGGGCTTCTCAGCCACAGCACACCTGACATCTGAAGAGGGCCGTGCTGTCAGGGCTGTCCTGTGCGTTGCAGGCTCTTCAGCGGCATGTGTGGGCTCCACCCAGCTGGTGCCAGCAGCCTGCCCCCTACTTAAAATATCTCCAGATGTTGCCTGTCATCCCCTGGGTAGAGATGGGGTCAAAATCATCCCTTGTTTATAACCACTGGTCTAGAATGGGGATAAAGAGAAGAAAAAGAAGAATGGCTGGCATTTACTGAGTTCCTTCTCTGAACCAGGCACTGTCCAAAGTCCTTTACACGTGCTGCTTCATTTAGAACAAGTCATCCCTGCAAAATAGATGAAATTGTTACGCCCACTTTATAGATGAGAAAACTGAGGCACAGGGGTGGTAGTGAACTTGTTAAGGGTGTGCAGCTAGTAGGCACTAGAGCCAGGGTTTGAACCCAGGAGGTCTGGCTACAGAGTCTCATGCTCCTGCGCCTCGTGCCCGGTTACCTTACAGAGTTACTCCAAGGATTCGGTAAGATGATACACAGAAAGTGCTTAATCACGGTGCCTTGGCACTTAGAAAAGGGATCCATCAATTGTCGCTACAGTAACAATTACAATTTGCTTGGCATTATGTTGACCCTCTCAGGAACATTCTGGAGGTGGACATCACTGATGCTTTCCCATTTTAGAGATGAGGAAGCTGAGACCCAGAGTCATAGATCTGTGAGGTTGACACAACCTGCACTCCTTTTCCTCTAAACCACAGGGCAAGCATAGGTGAAATGTTAGAGCCACGAGCGTGTTGGCAGGGCTGGACCCAGTTTTAATCCTGAGGACGGAGGGAAGATGGTGACTTCTTTGAGTATTTTGCTGACTTGGAGAGGCTGTCTGGTGAATACCAGAACTTAGGTTCTGAACGTCATCTTGGTGTGCTGAGTAAGGCTCCTGGGGGTGCAGCAGCGTTGACCATCCTATGTTTGCATTCCAGCCAAAGAGCCTGCGACACAAATAACAGAAGAGGTCCGGGATCAGCTCCTGGAGGCCTCTGCTGCCACCAGGAAAGCCTTCACCACCTTCAGGAGGGAGGCCGACCCCGACGACCACTACCAGTCTGGGGAGGGCGCCCAGGCTACAGCAGACAAGACCAAGGACGACCTGGAGATGAGTGCGGTCATCACCATCATGCAGCCCATCCTCCGCTTCCTGCAGCTCCTGTGCGAGAACCACAACCGGGACCTACAGGTGAGGGCCGGGGGGCTGGCAGGGCTGCAGCTCCTCCCAGCTGCCACCACTTCCTCTGATGTCCCAGCTCCGTACCCTTCAGCTGGTTTCTCTGAGTTGAGGACCCAGGATGATTCTCGTTATCTGGGCAACGGAAGTGTTTCTGTGTCTGTCTTCCCCATCATCTCCACAGGGACTGGGGCCAAGACTGTATCTCTTGCTCACTAGTGTAGGTACCACCTGCTCCATATGTATTTGTTCCGTGTGTGTGCGCGTGTGTGCGCTCTCGCGCACGTGTATGTGGTAGCCTGCCACTGCTGGGCATACAGATGCACAGGTAAAACTTGGATGGATGGGTGGATGATGAAATATACTAGACCTACAAAATCTGGTTGTTCATAGAAACTCAGAAAATTCTAATCAAGCATTTGTTGACTGAATGAAGTGACTTTCTCATGTTATACAAATAAATATTCAAAGATACTTAGCTGGTTATTCCAGAAATTCTTTTTTTGCTTTTTTGTTGTTGGATGATAACAGTGGCCAAGGTTTACTGAGCACCTAGAATATCCTGGATGCTGAGTGTTACCTGTATGATTACACTTGTTATGGATGAAGAAACCGAGATGCACAGGGCCAGGAAGGGAATGTAGAGCTGGGCCTGGAACCCAGGCGGTCTGATGGTAGAGTTTGTGCTGGCTCCAGAGATACCGTTGGTTCTGAGTGGGCATAGATCTGCAGGGCCGTCCCTGCCCAGGAGAGGCGCACTAGGGCACCGGGTCCTTGGCCATGACCTGGTTTTGCTGCTGACTGATGAAGAAAACACCCCTCTCTGCTTGAAAGGGATGAGGATGAACAAGAACTGTGTGTCTAAACTCCTCTAAGGTAGAATGTTCTCTCCTAAAATAAGTTGGTGGTGGTCGTTTTGCTTATATGAATAATGACAGTTTGAAAAGAAAATAATTCTAGTCCAAACATAGCAAGGGGAAGGTGCAGCCTTTAAGTATTTGCACTGCTGACTTTATGCACCAGGTGATTTGATGGCCTTTCACATGTAGCTGTGGCCAGACCATTCAGTGCCGCCACCATACGTCACTCGCACTGAAAACCTGCCACAGAATCTCTGGATAAGCTGAGTAAGAAATTATGTTGTTTAAATAGGAAGACAGAACAATGAACCTGAAGTGGGTGAATCCTGCAGTACGATACCTTCTGTGCTGATTTTTATTTTCTGTGCTGATTTTTATTTTCAGTCAAATTGGTCTAAGAGCCTGGACTTTGAAAAAGCGTCCAGATCCAAGGTCTTCCACTAGCTAAATCTGGCCCACCCTTCAAAATGAAGAGGTGTCTGTGAGCCCCGCTCCTGGCCAGGCTGGGGCCCGGGCTCTTTCTCCGCTTTGCCGCCCGCTCCCTTCCTCCGTTGACGTTCCTGGCTTGATCTCTGTGCACGCTGGAGTGTGCAGTCTTGGCTGTCAGGCTTTTCTTACCTGTTGCTCAAACATTCCTACCTGGGACGTGGAGCACATTGGCGTGGACTGTCCAGCTCCATCAGGTAGAACGGAGCCCTCACAACCCAGAGGTCCCGGATTTGGTGACTATCTCATTGGCTGCTATTTCTCTGTCTGATGGCTGACTGTGTCCCTTCCACTTTTTCTGTCTATACCGTTAATCACCAAGGAGACAGACCAAGGGAGTGTGACAACGTGGGAAGCCAGGCTGTCCCACCAGCAGGAAAACAAAGGCTGCAGCTCGATTGTGGCATCTTTGTGGGTGGGGCCCCCACCCTGCTGCAGAGGCGGTTTCTAGGCTGACTTTAGAGGTCAGTGGCCTGTATTGGTCCCCTGTGCCGATGTCACTGGTCTCTACCAACCTCGGGCTCCAAAGGAGAAGAGGATTGAGACGATGCCTGTGTAAGTTCATGTCGTCATCTCGGTGAGCACCTGCTCTGTGCCCGGCCCTGGGGCTGATGGAGATCCCACCCCTCCCCTCACAGAGCTGAGCGTCTAGGTGGGAGCCTTGGCAAGTGGGAGACGGCAGTGCAGCGGGTCAGTGCTGCAGCGGCGGCATCGTCGGGCTCTTGTGGGCTCCGAGCAGGAGAACCCACACAACGTGCCGGGTCCAGGAAGGCTTCTCAGAGAGGCCGATGGCTGCTGAGTTCTGAACTAACAAAACTCAAGGCTGCCTTGAGTAGAGTCCATCCATGAATGTCAGAGGGGCGGTCCTGATGGGCTTGTTTCCTGAGCCTGGTTCTGGGGTCACAGACCTGTTCAGCCTTCCGTCAGCCCCCTTGACCTCCCTCCTTCACTGCGCACCCAGTGTCCGCTGTGCAAGCAGGGTGCACGAGTTCACCACTTCTTATTGGAAGTCTTCACCATCTTTTCCTGGTACCTTAGCTCTTTGCAAAACTCTGCTTTGAATTAATTCCTTAAGAACCCCGTGGGCAGACGCACCTTTTAATGGATCCTTCTAAAACTCTGTTCTCCAATACACCGCTCTGTGGAAAACCATGGTATTGGGGGAAGAGGGCGTGTACCGTATATTTTAACAGATATTTTTTTAAAAACTTGGCAGCTTAACCTTTGAAGGTACCATAAAGCCAGTGATTTTAAACTTTTTTGTTTGGAGCTGCAGAATCGTTTAAACATCTGGGGCAGAAGTGTACTACATAAAGCAGATGAGGGCTGCTTTGTTCAGAGTAGAAACTACAGAGTAGAACTTTCCTTTCCTCCCTCACCTGCAAGAACCCTGGGAGGTGGGACATTCCAGGGGTCCTCCAGGGTTGTGCAGGGTCTCCCAGTTGGAAAACCAGTGATCTGGACAGCGGTTCACAACAGTGAAGGTCGCTTGCATCTTTAGATACCCACTAAAGCAGACACACTGAGGTAGTAATAAAATTGCTCTGAGAAGATGATGTTGGTAGGTATCTGGATCTCAAGATGCTGGTTTTAAGTGAGACTCAACTACTATGAACTCTGCGTGGTTGGCAGTTTTCTGGAACAGATGGTGGATCTCTGGGTCAGGGTTTCCTTGCAGATCTGAGGGAGAAGACTTTCTCACCAGGAGAGAATTATCGGCTCCCTGGAATAAGGAAGTGTGTAGATAAGGTCAGAGAGAGCAGGAATTCAGCCTTTTGAAGTTGCCCAAAGTTTCTTGTCATATTTACAACCTTAACTTTCCTGTTGGTGAGTGCCTAGTAGAGATAAAGCACCACGTTTGATTTGGCCCCCAGGCAGTTGCTGCCTTTAGTGAGCTTTGTTCGCAGCAGTGAGAAATGTGATGGGAAGGACTGTTTTTGAACCATTTTCCATGTGCTTTTGAACCCTCGCCTGGGAGGCTGTCTTGCCTTTCACCTTGGTTAAGGAATGCGGGTCCTGATCTCTCTCCACTGAAGTCTGTGTGAGCGCAGACTTGAAGTCTTTGATTTCCTTAATCGGCTCATCTTGACTTGATCACCAGGCCTCCAGGGAAGACCACAGGAAGAACTGGGTTTCTCTAGCCTGGACAAGCTGGGCCGGGCGGTGTGTGCTCAGGGTGAACTCTATGCCTTGAGCACAGGAGGAGTTCCTTTGGCCCTTTAGCGAGTGGCGTGCCTCTTTTTGTCGCGGACAAAAGAAAATGGATCTCACTCAGGAAGGAGATATTCTGGCTAGATACTCTGCAAAAACTGTGAGAAATGGGAGAGGCTTTCAAGACACGGCAGCCACGATCCTTCCTGGGGCGTTTGAAACATATCAGCCTTGATGGCTTCCCAAGTCCCCCTTCCTCCATTCGTTTGGTTTAGTTCAGACATTTCAGCCAGTGCGTATGAAGCACCTGGCCTGAGCCAGTCCCCGTGCTGGCTGCCTGCCGGTCACCTGTGCTGTCAGCACGGCCATGGGCAGAGTAGGCAGACGTCTCGAAGTGCAGTACTAAGGGTGAGGCGGGCTGCGAGAGGGGGTGTGGTGCTCCCATCTCACTGGAATCAGGATGGAGGAGCAGGGAGGGCTTCCTGAAAGAAGTGACCGAGACCCCATCCTGAAGGAAGAGTAAGTAATCAGGGTGGAGACAGGGAGAGAGTGACAGGCAGAAGGAGTAGTGGGGCTGAAGCCCTCGAGATGAGAGAATGAAGGGTGCCTAAAGAGCAGGGAGAAGTTTGTTCCTCCCAGACAGAGAGGGGCATGATGGGAGAGATGACGTCACTGGGCAGAGAGGGGCATGATGGGAGCGATGATGTCACTGAGCAGAGAGGACATGGTGAGAATGGTGACACAGGAGTTGAAGAGGCAAATGGACCTTGAGAGCCATGCTTCAGATTTGAGCTTTGGACAGCCAGGCCCTCTCCTGCCTCTTCCTGAGTACTCCTCCACCCCGCGGCTGCAAGGTGAGGGGCTCCACCAGGTCCGCAGTCAGGTAGCATCTTTGCGGAGCGACTGGAGCTGGAAATGCTGTGGAACTCTCCTCTGGCTTCCTGTGGCCCTTAGAAAAGTGGTCACCTTAGGAAAGCACACATGGTCCCAAATCACCTGTCCCCCTACCTCCCACCCAGACCTGAATGATGGTTCAGTTTTTAGACTAGTTAGGAAGGCTTGAGCATAAGGGACTGAGGTTAACTTGGGTGGGAGTAGTGGTGGGGGCTGGTTAGTTGGATGTTGAGTCAAGCATTAAATTGGATTACCAGCTCTTAATGTGTGCATTTATAAAGGTTTTAATTATCCAAGGAATGCATGGATATATTCTTTCTGTGAAGGTTTAAATGAAAATAAGTATTTAGTGGAAAAAAAAAAAACTGTCTCTCTCTCCATCCCTACTTCTCACCCAGAGAAAACTGTCGTTGGTTTGGACAGTATCCTTCCTGTCCTTGTTCCATATATTTGGATGGGAGCATTGGATACATACTGACCTACTATTTGCCTTTTTGATTTTTTAACTTAACAGTATATCCCAGAGATCTTTCCACATTGGCACATTTGGACCTACTTCAGTGTTTCCAATTTGTAGTATTAAACAATGTTGATACACTATAATTTGTTTATTCCCCAGCTGATGGGCATTTAGGTTGTCTTCAGTTCTTCACTCTCATGCACAGTGTGGTAGTGAACATCTAATACATAGCTTGTGAGTAGAAGTCACTGTTTCATAGAAGTGGAATTACCAGGTCAAAAGTTACACTGTTTTATCTTCTGATTACCTCTTTTTTATAGTACCAATTTTCTATAGTAAACGTGTAACTTTTGTAACTATACACAGAAGAATATTTGTAGTTTATTTTTGCTTTTTTAAGAGATGACTGGAGTCTGTGACCAAATATCTCATCTTCATCAGAACAGACTCTGTGTTATGAGGTGGCTGAATGTGACTTGCTGTATTTTATTGAGGAAGTTCCTGCTCTTTGGTCTCTTGTTAACATTACAAAATTACCCAAGTACCTACTTGGGCACACACACAAGCACACATATGCTTAATCACATTTATTTCTTCCTTTAATAATGGAAATGGCCTCACAAGATAATCCAGGTTCCTGCCACGGCAGTAGGCTCAGGCCAGCCTGCAGCCCTTTATTTTGTGATGAACCATCCTCAGTACGAGGATCTGAGGATCTGGGCGTTCAGTGGCCAGACCGCACCATCGTCTTTTAAACGTAACCACTGCCCTGGGAAGTGTCGAAGGACTCTGAACTAACATGTGGTAGGTGCAGAGGTGGTCTGGAGTGGGAAGGAGTGAAATGAGAATTTTGAAAGGTTATGGGGGTCTACAGTGCGTTGTCAAAGAGGAGCTCTCCCCAACTGCATCCCAGACAAAAGCTCCTTGGAGAACAAGCCGCAGCGTTGGTGGCCATTGCCGTAGACCGCGTCCCCAGGTGACCATCGTGGGGGCTGACCCTTCTGTTCAGCGATGCATTATCAAAATGGCGGAATAAATGACCTTTTCCCTCTTCTCCCTCCTCTGCTCCCCCACCCTGGGACCTGCCCAATTGCAGAACTTCCTTCGTTGCCAAAATAACAAGACCAACTACAATTTGGTATGTGAGACACTGCAGTTTTTGGACTGCATTTGTGGAAGCACAACCGGGGGCCTTGGTCTTCTGGGGCTCTACATAAACGAGAAGAACGTGGCCCTCATCAACCAAACCCTGGAAAGTCTGACCGAGTACTGCCAAGGACCTTGCCATGAGAACCAGGTAATTCCATGTTTATTTTGGGGTGGGGGAATGAAGATTTGTCACTTTGAAACGTTGACCGTTGCTTAGCACCTCCCTGTCGACCTAAGGACTCAGTTGAACCGGGGGCCCTTCTGCAGCATTGAGGAGGGAGTTCTCGGGTTTTATGAAGCTTCAGATGTGACCTAATCACGGGCATCGCAGGGCTTGCCCTGGGTGTCCATGCCCAGCTTTGTTGGCCTGAATGGTCCAGCTCTAACTGAACTAGGGATACACACTAAAGTTGGAGCTCATAAGACCTGAAGTCTGGACTCTGTTTTTAAATACTGGGAAGTGGCTAGTTCACGGAAGGAGTTTTCAACTTAGCTAGAGAGAAAAACCTCGCTACACGTGGGACAGCTTGAAAATAATCTGAGGAGAGGTAGGGCTGAGGCTTTGGCACCACAGACATTGAGAGAAGAAAACAGCCCGTCAGTCTTGACTTAGGCATCTCAAGAAGTATATTTTTGGAGCGGAACCCAGTGGTTTCTTGAGTAGAGTCATTGCTTATCCATGACGTCTTCAAGATTTTGTGAGTTTTTGCACAGATGCTAGAATGAGTATGATTTTTCACTCACATTATAGTTACATCCTGGCTGGAGAGGGCAGGCCAGTGCTTACATGGCCCATTATAAACTCTGGCCAGGGAAGGTATGATATGCTTTGTTTCTTGGGAAGCAAGGCCAAAACCTTCGCCAAGAGGAGAACAGCTTACAAGAGGGACAACTCGCTGTGTATTAACAACCTGACCTTAGTTGCCCACGAATATGACACTAGCAATTTGTTAGATCCACTTTTCCTCTCCCGGTTTCCAGGCAAGACAGATGGCGTAGTCTGAGTTAAAGTAAAGAGGAACAAAAAAATTGACAGCAGGTTTGTGGGGAAAGGCTTTATCTGACATCTAAGCGAGTTTCCTTATAACCTCAAGTTAGCTTTTCTGCCAAGTAGAGGTCTGTGGAAAGGAGCAGACTGGAGTGGCTTCTGCTGCACATGGGGATCTTACCTGGGGGAAGGTGATTGATTCTGATATCGTGTGAATTAAACAGGAAACTTGCTTTCCAAGCTTAAGCTTTAAGCCAGAGTATGCAATACGAAAACCAAGTGATGTAGAGAGAATGGAACACACCTTTAAAGGGGAAAAAGGCATTTAGAACCCAGAATCAGTCACACACTGTATTTTCCCTTAAGAACAAAAGCCCACTGCACTATTTGGATTAGACACAACCAATTTATCAGTTACAGTGCATGGGGACTTTCCTACTGTTTACTGTTAATTCTGAAACTAGAGATTTTCATCTGTCTTTTATTTTTACCACTTTCTCACGGAAAATTTGCAGCTCTCCCCTAGAGACATTGCTGGGAGCGGCAAGCCTTGTGTTGAAATAGCAGCTTAGCATGCTGGCCTTTGACGTCTGATTTATGACCAGTGTCCGTGTGTCTCTTTTCTCAGAACTGCATAGCCACCCATGAATCCAATGGCATTGACATCATCACAGCCCTGATCCTTAATGACATCAACCCTCTGGGGAAGAAGAGGATGGACCTTGTGCTGGAACTGAAGGCAAGTAGGAATTGAAAGCAAAAGACAGTAGTAGCCTTCGGAAGGAGTCACTTTTGTGTGTTGCCTCCACACGTGACACGGTCAGTGTTGTGCAACTAAATATAAAAGACTGTTCTTTGAAACTAAATGAATGAGACACATAGCAAGTTCTGACTAAAATGCAGAACTTCGGTGTTTCCCTTCCCACCCTTAGGACAGGCTACCAGCTCTTCAATCTCAGGTCACAGGAATGAGAGCTCATCACTCAAACTTCAGACGCGAGTTTGAACAGCAATCCAAGAACTCAGAGCCTTGATTCCGAAAGCCACAGCCAGAGAAACAATGGGAACTCCACTCCCTCTGTGGTCTCTGACTTTACTCCCATTGAGGAAAAAGGGCCGGGTTGAAGAATAGTAGCAGTAAACCTATCTAGGACCAAAAAAAATTGTATTTGTACCTTATCAGGGAACATCTTTTTTCTGTTCTGTTGTTGATTTAGCAGAAGGGAGGTTTCTAAACGTTGGGTTAAAATAGGGAAGGTTACACTGGCCAGTATCGTGCCTCCAGGCCTCTGATGAGTTTCTTTGCATCGTGTACAATCAGTGGATGACAGATGACTAATGTAGAAACACCGTCGACCTGCTGACTCTCTCGAGTACCAAAATAGTTTTATGGGGTGAAAGCAGTGACTTCAAGGTGCTTAAGCTGCTGGGTTTACAGGCCGGCCTCTTGTCTATTTGAGAAGCCGGTAAACCACCCCCAATGTTGACTTCTCGAGCATACCAAAATAAATGATTTAAAAAATAAAAATAAACAAACAAAAGACCCTCCCTCTTACTGAGGGGTTCCAAAGATTCTCTAAGGGTCCACAGATTCAATTCTGAGAATTGAACTGGGAGCCCATCCTGGTACCTTAAGTGTATTTTGAAACGTGTGAGCTTCCCTGAGCGCATTTCCTTCCTCGCTGTTCACATGTCGGGGCACGATGAGATCTGCCCTGCATCTTAGCCCAGATGCAGCACTGAGTCCTTTATCCCTGTTGCGGAAGACCCTGGAACTACAGGGTTCAGCCAAAAAGTCGATCTGTATTTATGGCATCTCTGATGTAGGAAAGGAAGGTCATTAGGGAAGGTGATACCACGGAAACCCACAGGAACGGCACATTTGTTTCTGTTTTTATTTTTGTGTGTCAAACTGAGAGTCCAAACTCATAGTTGGTTGGGGTGCATGGTTTAAATGGAATTTTTTAATTTTTTTTGTTGCTATTTTTAACTCCTGTTTTAACAAATCATGTTGTAGAAGCAACCCAAAGATCGTTTAAGCTCCTGTCCCTGGCTCCCATTTATCAGAATGTGTATGCTGAGAGCCTGAAAGAAACTGAGAATTTCTTGCACTCCTGGTCAGCATTTCAGTGGCTTTTTCACCTAATCCAGTAGGTTATTACAGAAATTTCTGCCTTGTGAAAAGCCACCATTTGATAGCACAGCCACACAACTGAACTGCTGTGATCTGTGCTTGAGGAGGAAAAAACACCCTTCTCACCCAAAAGAATAAGTGTGGAGTCTCAGACACAAAGAAGCATGCAGATGGCCATAGGTCTGGGACCTAAAGTGATCTCAAGCTAAGAAGGGCAGGGTGTGGGCCCATGAAAACTTTGAAACTGATGAGAAAGCATGGTTTGGCAAGGACACCGTCCTCCCTTGGGTCACTTTTGTTAACTGGTGTCGGCTGTATTCTCATAATAATATGAGGGGTTAGGAGAGCTGATAGCACTATTTCAAGACAGGGGGGAATTAGCCTCATTGCCTGCCTTCTCTGGCCTGC
Source organism: Camelus ferus (assembly GCF_009834535.1). Classification (NCBI taxonomy): domain Eukaryota; kingdom Metazoa; phylum Chordata; class Mammalia; order Artiodactyla; family Camelidae; genus Camelus; species Camelus ferus. The sequence goes on along the minus strand of NC_045712.1, from coordinate 1,702,342 downwards.
AAGACTGAATAATGGTGTTTATAATCACCCCCCCCCCCCGCCCCCTGAAAGGCGTCATGGGTCTAAACAGCAGGTGATTCCTGACCACTGTCGTCATGAGGGTCACAGCAGACCCATAAGCACCCACATTTCAATGTCCAGTTTCCACCAGGACACGTACCAAGTAACATTACGGAGCAACTATGCCCAAATAGGTGCCTCTTTGACCCTCTTTGATCAGATTCTGCAGAAGGATCTTGGGGGTCTGAGTGGCACGGGCTCTGTAGGGTGTGGCTGGTTTGGGACACCCATGACCCTCCTGTGGGGCAGACTGTCTGTCTGTTTAGCCGGGATGCAGCCCTCGGTGAGCAGGGCCGGTGACTCAGAGCAGCCGCCCCCAGCAGCGCCTCTCCATTTCCCCCTCCCTTTGTGTCTCCAATCAGAACAACGCTTCGAAGCTGCTCCTGGCCATCATGGAGAGCAGGCACGACAGCGAAAACGCCGAGCGGATACTCTACAACATGCGGCCGAAGGAGCTGGTGAGCGGGGTGGCGGGCCCCTGGCCGCGGCACCAAGCGCAGGCGGCCGGCTTCCTTGAGCTTCCTTAACGATGCCGACAATCAGAAGCGTAAAGAGAACGTCTGATCGCGGCCCCTGATTGGGGTAGAGAAGTCAGCCCTGCGTTGAATAAGTGTCCTCTGCCCTCGGCGTGGCCGCACCTGGAAGCCTGGCTCGCCCGTTTCCCTCCCGGGGGGCAGTGGGGACGAGGTCTGGGAGCCCGTGACTGGCACGCACATCCCTCGCTCCGCCCCTTTTCTGGGTCACCCTGGCACGCACGGGAACTCCCTGAGCCGCAAGCAGTGATAACGTCACCCAGGCCAGAGGGCTGCTGCGTAGACTGGCCAGGAGGATCCCACGGCACCCTTAGCCCGGTGCCCGCAGTGACCCGCCCGAGTGCAGTGCCGCCTCTTCTCACTGCCCACTCGCGGCTCTGTTTGCCGTGTCTTTGTCCAGGACTCAAGAATTCACGTCTCTTCTTGCTACCGATAGTCTGGGCAGCAGAAGAGTGTTTTGGGGGTGCCGATGTTTTAGGGTTGTTTTTTTTTTAAAGAAAACACAATCCTGTTTAATTTCTTCGGGGTGTAGTTCACAATTGCCAGTGACTTCCAGGCAGGGAGTCAGGGCTGCGAACCGTGAGATAGGAGCTATCAGAGACGGTGAACCGAGCTGAGGACCGAGCTCTGTTTGGACTCTTTCCCACGTAAATAAACCTTAACTGACAGACCTAAATGAGGGCACTAAAACTTTCCTGCTGCCTGGCGATCCGGGTGCACTCGAGGCCAGGCTCAAGCCCCTTTATGTGCTCCTTTAAATAAAGTTAGCAGCCAGCCAGTGCTTTGATCTCCCAGGTCAGGAGTGAGTTCTCAGCCTGGGATGGAAAGTCCTCTCTGAGTTTACGTAACAGCTTATGTAACTGCGGCTGGGGGACTGGGGAGCCCAGGATCAGTTGCACTTGAGGGGGCACGGAATGACTTTGCAGAGACCCCACTCCTGTTCCCAGGAGCACACTCCAGGCTTGGGTGAGGGAAACAGCAGCAACCAGGGCTCTGGGTGCCACCGGCCCCCAGGTCGCCCCCTTGTGGTTGAATAGTATCATTCCCAGCTCATGGGGAGGAGTCTAAGGCTTCTTGGACCAAACTCGGTTCTGAGAACCCACGTAGCAGAGATGTTCTTGTGTCCGGAACATGTGTGTACATATGTGTGTACATGTAACGTGTGTATTCTGGCCCCCACGTCTGTTCAGTCTGGTATTAGAAAACAAACTCAGCAAGGGTCTTGCCTTCAAAATTATTTCCAGGGCCTGACCTGGTGTGAGTACAGAAGCGTGTGGCCCTCTGCATGCTTGATCCGGGATAATGAGAAATAATTCAGGGTAATGGCCTCGTGGCAGTGCAGGAAGCAGAAACGCCTTCTGAATCATCGAAGAAAATAATTAATTTTTAGTACAACTTAGGGGTTGAAGGCACTGTGTTCTTATTCTTGGAATGATTAAATCTTGAATGGTATGTTTGTTTGATAAATACTGGCCGGGCCCTGCTTTGTCCGGGACGTTGTGCTGGGCATCATGGAGGGACTGAGAAATGGGCAGAGCCGCCCTGCTCCAGGGAGCAGAGATAGTGGGAGCAGGACGGCGGGCGCAGGAATGCTGGAGGAAACGTGCTCTCAGCATGAGACGGTGAGGTCAAAGCTCAGGTCAGCAGCCGTGTGAACGGAGGAACACCCTTTTACCTCCCCATGTCTGCTTCCTCATCCATAATCAGTGGGAGTCTTTGACACCTCATAAAATGTTTATGAGCCTCAAATATTCTGAAAGAATGACAAAATACTGAACACGGAGCTTGGCACAATGTTGGTCGACGTCACTGGTTATTGGTACTCTTTATGTAGAGTAGGCTGTTGGGGGACAGGAGAAAATCTGGAGTCAGAAAATAGTTTCACCAGCTCTTCTTAAAGGCTGATGGCTTTCTAAAGTGGCAAGGTAGCAGGTGGGAAAAGTCGGCGGGACCAAGTAGAGGGAGAGAAGTCTGGCTTCTGTCCTTCTTTTTATCATATTGTTGTTCGTGGGCACTTTACTAGCCATCGTCCCCTTCTAACATGGAAGGACATGAGCATCCAGGCAGTGTCTCTTGGTCTAAGGGGGAGCACCTGGGTTTCACTCCTCATGTCGGTGCATGTTCACTGGCAGCAACTGCCTGTGATCGTGTTGAGAAGGATTCTAAGGCTGTGTGCACTCCTGGTAGGAACGTGAACTGAGCGGTGTCTGCCGCGAAGGGGAGGCACATAGTGTCTGTGTTGTTGTTGCCAGTCCCGTGTGGGTCTTCCTTGAAACGGGAGCTTTGTTCTCTTGGCCCTTCTTGCAGGTGGAAGTGATCAAGAAAGCCTACATGCAGGGCGAAGTGGAGTTTGAGGATGGAGAGAACGGTGAGGATGGAGCCGCCTCCCCCAGGAACGTGGGGCACAACATCTACATCTTGGCGCACCAGGTACGACCTCTGCCCCGGGCGCCCTGCCAGGCGCGCAGTGCCAGAAGTCCACGCTGGGTGTGCCCTAGACTTGGTTTTCCTTTGAGGTTTTAACCAGGGGTGGTTTGGGCTTACGGGCACTACTGGCCGCCTGACCCAGTGTCCTGAGATCTCAGGCATTCCTTTTTTCCATGCCGGTGGGGTCATGTCCTTGGAAACCCCCACATCTGTTAAAAGCATTCACAGTGAGCAGTGACGCTTGCAGTTTATGATTGTGCCTCAAGACAGTTGAAAGCAGGCTTAGTCTGTTCGTAAATATTGAGGAGTCTATCTTAACAATCTAAAGAAATAAACCTCAGCTGCCTGGCCTATCGCACTTGGAAATCTTTGGGAACTTGTCGTGATGACTTCTTTTTGTTTGCCTTTTGAGCGATGTAGTAATACTTCTTACCCTGGCACCAAAATGCCCTGTTTCATAACTCTCTTCCCAAGTGGCTGGGCTTTTGAAGACACTTCCTCTTTCTAGGGGTTGACGTGCCTTGAGCGGGCTGTGTGTGTGGGCAGTGGTGACTGCTGCAGGCTGGTGCTTCCTGTCCCGGGCACCCCGCTTAGGTAGAGGCGTGAGATGTAAGCCATAATGGTACCAGGCCGGACGGTGGCGGTCCCTGGAGGCAGACTAGAAAACTGTCTCCTGCCCTTGATCTCGTCTGTTCCTGGCATGGAGCCACTGAGCAGTCTCGGGACATTCCAAACAGAGGCTCTGTGAGGCTGAACAGAAAACCCCACCCCCGTCCCGCCTGGCTAAAGACATCGGGGGAAGGTGGGACCTCTCGTGAGCAGGCATTGTCCATGCTGCTCTGCCAAGTGCCCAGAATCGCATCTGTGCAGCGCGCACCTTGATGGAAAGCAGTGGGCTCCTGCCCCGCCCGCCACCTCTGGCTTGGCCTTGGTTATTCTGCGTCTTTTATACCCAGACTGGGAAAGGGGCTTGTATGTTCCTGTTGCAAAGAGACATCGACTCCCCTGTTTTCTGTACTTGTGTTCTAGCTGGCTCGGCATAACAAGGAACTTCAGACCATGCTGAAGCCTGGTGGCCAGGTGGATGGAGACGAAGCTCTGGAGTTTTATGCCAAGCACACGGCCCAGATAGAGGTAAAAGCAGAGTAGACACCGGGCTTGGGCGTGTGGCACCCCAGGCTAGGGCTGGGCTGGGCTGGCCTTCAGTCATTCATCTCAGCTATAAAGATGCGGCGAGACAGTCTTGACGCCTACTTAAAGCCTCGTAAGGAGGCAGACACAGAGCAGGTCCACACGAGAAGATGCGGCCAGGCCACGAGGGCAAGCAGAGGTGTTGTGAGGACGTCCAGCAGGGGGCCTGCCAGGGACTGCGGTGGTCAGGTCTGAACAGAGAGACCTCAGCACAGACCTTAAGGAAAATAGGAATGAACGATCAGAGCCCGGAGGGAGGAACTTTGGGAGACAGGGAGTCATGGCAGGCTGAGGCCCCGGGGGGAGGCGAGGGTGGGGATCTGGAATTGAGTGAGCTTAAGGGAGAGCAGCACACAGTCAGAAAGGCAGGTAGGCAGCCCCCGAGCCTGCAGCATCCTGTCAGCCATCTGCGTCCCAAGTCTGGACTTCACCCTGGCAACACTGTCTAGAGTTTTACACAGACAAGCGATAGGACCAGATCTGCATTTGCAGGACACACACACAACAGACCGCCCTCATCTTCTGGGAACCTGGTGGGATCGTTTCCGTCTTGCAGATGGGAAAACTCCGAAGTAGGACTCAGGGAGGTTGTGTTGCTTGTCCAGTTATCAATGGCGGGGCTGCAATTTCCATCCAGGTCAGGGGAACCCAGAGCCCATGGGTGCTTTTTATGTGACCTATGTTGTCTTCTAGGGGCCGGGAGAACACAGACTTAGGTCTGCAGGCTCTGGGCAGTGAGGGATGGTATATCCTGTTTGGCTAATGAGGAAACGTACAAATTCACGATCGGGGTCAGAACAGAGATACTGAAGAACTCACAGACCCCTGTGGGCCCCATGAGATGTTCCGGCTGGAGACTTCTAAGAGTATATCCTTGCTCGATGTCTCGGGTCTTTGGGCTGTCCTAATGAAAATGCATCATTTCACTGATTATATTTGACCATAACAGTGTGTGTGAACACATATTCCATTTATTGTGAATGACTAGAAGGGCCATGGTCAGTGGTGACGGAAGGGCCAGCTGTCCTCTGGAGCGCTTGGAAGACAAGCTTCAGGGGTTCCCGGTGTGGAACGCCAGGGGAGAAGGAGCCTTGGTTCCCAGGGCGGCAGACTGAAGCAGGAGGCTGAGACACGTGAGCGAGGTCACCCAGCCCGTTAGAGGTCGGAGATTCTGGATTCTGATTTCCAATTGGAAGTTTACTGAAAAAGAGGCATGGGTCCATCTTCAAGGATGGAGAGAAGGGGCCAGGCATGGTGTCCCAAAATCCTGTTCCTTGCAGCCTGTAGCTTCCAGTTTCCCAGGGAATGACCTGTGCGGAGCCAGAGAGCGCTGTCGCTCCCTGGGGCTCCTGCAGACCCTGGTGTCTTCACTCTGGTGACTTGGGCTGGGCAGCCCTGGAGTCTGGTCATTAGTTCTTGGCAGGAGGCCTCCTGTCTTCTCCATTGCCTCCTGAGCCCAGCCACACTTCTCAGATCCCATTCCTTCCATGTCAGGAGGGACTGATCCAAAGCCCACGTGACTGTGAAGCAGGCCTCCTCTTGACAGCAGAAGGCTACAGGGTTGGTCCCTAAGCCTGTGTGTGCACCAGCGTTACCAACCCCAGCTCCACGGTTCCAGTTAAATGAGGTTGGCTTATGAACCATAGTTGGTATGATAAGGAAGCTTCCGTAACCTGAGCTCCACCTTGATTTGGAAACCACTGGTCCAGAGTCTCCCAGAATTTATGGAGGCAGAGCTGTGGGAACCTGTCTGACCTCTAAGAGAGTTTCCCATTACTTGACCTGAGTCACCTCTCTGGCTGCATTGGGAACAGTGTTGAGAGAATGTGGCCCAGGTCTTCTAGTAGAGGGCATTACCCTGGGCCTCCCCTGGCTTCTCTAGGCTCTGGGGAGGAAGACTAGAGAGAGGCCAAGCCCCTCCCCTACTGCAGCCTGGACCCCTTTTGAAATCTGTCCCCCCAGGACTGTGACTCAGTGCAGTGTCCTAAAATTTGAATGATCTCAACCAGACTCCTCTTTCTGGGGATTGAGGCAGTCTAGGAAGGGCACGGAGGAAACCTGTGAGGTGTCCACCCCGGGGCCCAGAAAAGCTCATTTAAAGAACAGTGAGTGCTGTTGCTACAGCATCCAGTGGGCGATGGGTTCGTGCATCGTATGTGTCTGATGCTACGACAAGTCAGAAATAGGAGGTCGTTGCAACCAAATAAACCACAGATCTCCTTTTAAAGTTCCTATCAAGTAAAAATAACCCAGTTTTGAGCTCTGAGACAGGGTGTTAGGTGAGATTTGTACCACAGCCTAGCGCTGCCCTGTCCCATAGGATAGCCACTAGCCACTTTTTGCTGTTTACATCCAAATGAAATACTCGGTTCCTCACTTGTACTAGCCGCACGTGCCCAGACTCAGTGGCCACAGGTGACCAGTGACTCTCCGTTTGGATGAGGCAGGCACACAGATAGAGAACCATTCCCTCATTACAGAAAGTTCTGTTGGACAGCCCAGAGCCTCTTCTGAATATGTACACAAAACACACTTTAAGTTGTTCCAGATAAAACATAGTCACAGTACAATGAATGGGTCTGAAGTTAGAGAAATAATCTTTCAGACTTAGCAAAACTGTGTTCTGTGGAGCTGTAAGAGACACAGCCCATTCTGGGGATTAGATAATCAGAGAAGACCTCAGTGCAGACCTGTTACTAGCCCTGGTCTTGAACACTGAGCCCATGGCTGCTGCAGAGAGCCTGAGTAAAGGGTTTCTGAAGATAACTATTTACCTCATCCATGTCTTCACCCTAGATTGTCAGATTAGACCGAACCATGGAGCAGATCGTGTTCCCCGTGCCCAGTATATGTGAATTCCTAACCAAGGAGTCAAAACTCCGAATATACTACACTACCGAGAGGGACGAGCAAGGCAGCAAGATCAACGACTTCTTCCTGCGGTCCGAGGACCTCTTCAACGAGATGAACTGGCAGAAGAAGCTGAGAGGTGGGTCCGCGACGCCTCCACGATGCTCCAGAGAGACATGGTTCTGGGGTTGCAAGTACCTGGGCTGGATGATGGGTGCGAGGACCTCCGAGTAGGAGCAGAGCTGGGGCAGTAGGGTTCTTGTCCCCTCTGAGCACCAGGAAGACCTGGGCACCTTCAAGGATGAACCTGAAAATGGGCTCCAGCCTCAGGCATCTGAAGGCTCCCTTCCAGCAGCCTTTGACCTGATCTGATTGGAGAGCCCCAGGGACGGCTCAGAATGCCTTTTTTGGTTATCTTGATGTAGAAAATAAAAGGAATGAAGAGCAGGCAGGCCTGGAGCTCACAGGATGATGCACTTGAGCAGGAAATTCAGCCCCCTTGAGTGCTCGTTTACGAGCACACCTGCTCGGAAGACGCCACTCTCCCCCTTTTTATAGGGTAGCTCAGATTTTAGACTCTGGTGTCATTTTATAGGCAGTGGAATCATTTGCCACATACGATGTGCTGTTGCTCACCAGTGAGTCCCCTTGCGAAGCCCAGCCAGGCAGGTCGAAATGACTCGTCTAAAACACTTTTATAGGGCTGTCCCGGAGGGCTTCTCCGCTCCTGGTTTTCATGAGGGTTTTAATGTGATCCTTCAGTGCCGACCGTATGCTCGGCACCAACTGTTGTGACCAGCTTAGGAAGGATGGTGCTTTGTTCCTGTCTGCTGGTCAGGAGACAGGGTTTTAACTGGAAGCCCTGGATTCCAGCTACAGTGGTGCTGACTGGGCTCTTGCGGCAGGGCGGGGCCGCGGGAGGGGACGCTGGGTTGGAGGTCAGTTTCTGGGAGCTTTTGTCCTCTGGTTCCCGCACCAGCCTGAGCCGGAGCAGACCAGCCTCCTTTACTGCCTGTTGCTCCCACTTCATTGCTCCCTCCCTGCACACCTAGATTCGGTCAGGTTCGTGGTGGAGGGGGTTGTGCAAGCAGGTTGGCCAGCAGGTGCTGTTCTTGCCCCTCCCCCACTCCATCCTCTCTCATCTCTAAGGGGCACCTCATCGCCCAGCACTTTAAACATTAAAAAATGTTTTGCTGAAGCAACCCATTCCTCACTCAGCCCCATGCTTGGTGTCTGGCAGACACTGTCCGCCTCTAGCACACTTGTCTTCCTTGGTATGGACCTCAGAAGACGTAGCAGGCAGGTTTCCCCACTATCAGTGTCCTTGGAGCCCACTGTGGACTCCCACCTGAGCTCCTCCAGCCCAGGCGTCATGAGTAATGTTGAACATCTACACAGCACCATGCTTGTGCAGTAAGAAAAAAGGTACCAAAAAAGGTAGACGCAGACCCCCATCCATTGTGTACTCTTGTATTTTCAGCCATTATGTTGAATAGAAGAGAACTTACTTCCTCTTATTTGTTGATTTTGATCTTCACTGAGATAGCCCATGATTCCAGCTTGAAGGGATAATCCTAAATTCATGTCTCCAAGCCTCCATAGTAATGAAAACTGTGATTTCACCCTTACCAGTGTAGGAGTCTACTGAGTCCTAAGACTGGTCAAATCTATTCTTTTTCTCAGACTTGTGTTCTCATGTATATATGAGATATATTTGATATATATATATATATATATATATAAATAAAATAGGTTCTTCAAGGGGCTTACGAATTGACAGAAAGCTTTTCACCTTCGGTTCTGAGGTGAGATACCTTGTCATCCCTCTTTCTGAGCTGTTGTCTTCAGTCTGGTGTAGTTAAGATCTCAGCCCCAAGAGGTAGGGGATCTGAGTTCCATTCTGCTTCTGCCCCTCCCTGCCGCTGGCTCTGTGGCCCCTTACAGATGACTTAGCCTCTCCTAGGCCCTCACCTATGAAGTGGGGAATTATGACAGCCTGATCGATTGATTGGTTGACTGCAGAATGGTCATCTCATCGTTCCAAGGTTGACGTTGCCTTGTGGCTAATACTTTCTCTTATTTGACCTGTCTCTGTTTCAAAATCAGTTTTTGTTTCAGAGAAACTTAAACACAGCTATAGTTGTCAACTGAAAGATTTTAATTGGCTTCAAAGCTTTCTGCTGGTAAGAGAAAAATTGAAAGTACTAACTGAATTAAACATGATTTGCATATTTAGAGAGGGGAGAAATGTACCCATTAGAAGTATAATTAAAATGAAACACATTTTCCCCTCTAAGTAGTCTCTTTCTCTTCTAATACAACTGCAGAAAAGATTTCTCTGGTTTATGCATGAAGGTGTGTTATTTCCTGCAAGTCTTGCAGAGAATCATCTATGCTTTAGTGAATCTGTAGCTTGGGCTCAGATACGCACTGAGGTCTGTCGGAGATTCACGCTGCTTAATATTTGCTTCTGCGAGTGTTAAGATATTCAGCTCCTATGCTCTCCAGAAGACCTCTTCCTTGCTCTATGCACACCTTATACACGTACACACATACACACACAACATGCACACACACCCTTCTGTGTGTCCAGATCCTCTCTCCACTGTGCCTCTCTGACATCTTCCCCTGAAGATCCTAGCCCAGCGAAGTGAAAACTCTGGGCTTAGAAAACTGGAAGGTGGTGAAGAGAAACTGAGTTAGAGTTGCATATGCAGACACTGCGTTACTGGGGGTTTACCCTCCTGGTTATCACACTCAGCAGAATACAGTGGGAAATTCTGTTGCTGGATGCATGTGGAGCCCAGGTACTCAAGCAAGCCCCAGGTCCGTTTAAAAAAAAAATTAGGGAAGAGGGTTACCAAGAGATGCCCTAGGTGCAGATATTTAAATTGCCCTGCCCATCTGGGCTCATGGTACCCTGTCTTCTTGCACCTGCGTAGATACCCAGTTGATTTGAAAGTCTGAATGTTGGTTCATATTCAGAATGACACTACAATTTCAGTGCAGCGTTAGCTTTACAAAAAGAAGATTTGTGAACTGTATGCTGTAGTTGAAGACCATTAATTACAGTTATATTAAAGCTTCATACAGTGGCTCCAGTCACACTTGATGTAGAGAGCTTCCCCCCCTGCCCCCGAAGAGAATTCTGACTTACCCAGACCATCGCTGAGCTTCGCCATTTCCTGCCTTTTTCCCTTTGAACTTCTTCTTATGAGCTCTTTGTACACACCTTACTGTGAGAGGATGTTGTCAGTTCCCGTGTACCCATCACTCAGCTGCAGCAGCTCTCAGCCCTTTGCCCTTTCTGCCGTCTGTCTCCTGTCCTCTCTGGAGTTTTCATACTCAGATCAGAAATGCGCTCCTGTCCCAGCAGAAACACCGATCGCTATTGTTGCCAGAATGGGTGGTTTCTCATCTTAAACTTACTCTGTAAGAAAGTCAGTCATTAACTATAGGTTGACTGATTCCTGTTCGGCTCCTCTATTAAATGGTGACATGAGCCACTTAACTTTGTCCCTGTCACTCCCCCAGAGGGTCTCTGACCCGGGTGATGAGCTCTCCACAGCTTCCATCCTCTGCAGGGCCTCGGTTTCCCTCACTGATAAAGTGATCATGTTTACAGCTCCAAAGCCTTACAGTTTGGAAACATGGCCTGTTGCCAAGTGCAAACATGAAATGAGCAATTATTCAGTCATCTGGGGCTTTGTTGAATTGTGCCATAACTTGACTTTGGATTGAAGCATCCAAAGGCTTGGCTACTTCTATAGGCATCGTTATAGACTCACTGGGTCTGTCATTGGCTGCTGTCCTGAAGTTAAATGATGACTTCATTGGGAAGGGGAAATACACACTGGAGACCCATTTTCACATACTCCACACTTCCCTTTGGAGGAGGATAATGCTGAGTGAGACTCTCTTTTGGAAACTTTGCCTCTGGCGTGGAGATGGAAGTTATTCCTGCCGTGTCTATTTCTGAGCATCATCCTAAGTGTAAGGCACCACTGAAGAATTCAGAGGAACAGGAAGGACCAGCGCACACAGTGTGGTCCCCGACTTACTGTCCTCATGCTGAGGATGCAGCCCGCGTGGCCTCACCAAAAGGGTCTCTGGCCCTTTGCGATGGCTTTGGTGCCACTTCTCCACTGTAGCTGCTGCTGTCCATCCAGGCTGCAGCTCTGGCTCCTAGATGCTCTGCCCCTCAAAAGTCCTGACCAGACTTCAGGAAAACGGCAGGTGACTCCATGTCAGGACAGGGATCATTGTCTTGCTTGTCAGCACCAGCGAGTTGGTGTAGAATTTTGCACAAGGGAGGTATATGGAAGTATAGCATTCCTAGTCTGGGGCCAGCTGCGCCAACTCTGAATGCTGTGTGTCACCCCCTGCCAGTGGCCCACACTTCTCAAAGGCTCATTGAGTTCTCGGGTCTGCTTGGGCATCTCCTCTGGTCCCAGGACTCTGGGGGGAACTGAGGACACAGCACATGAACTCTGGGTAACCCCCAGATTCCAGAGCTGATGGTGTTGACAGGGGCAGGCAGGGTTTTTAGATGCTCCAACTTTTCCCCTTTCTCCTCTTCCTTGTCCCCAAATACATCCTCTGTTCCAGTAAGGACTCCAAACAGAAATAAACCAATCTCATGTCGTTAAGAGCCTATGAGTCAGCTTCAAAACAAATGATCATTTTTCCTCTAGCAGTAAAAAAAAAAAAAAAAAAAAATGGGAACAAAAGTGGACTTTGAGGGGCAAAGCGGGAGGGAGGGTGGTGTGGAGTTCCCAGAGTCCTGACTTGCGGTCTGGAACCTCACACGGCTCCGACTTTGTCTCCGCAGCCCAGCCCGTCCTGTACTGGTGTGCCCGCAACATGTCTTTCTGGAGCAGCATCTCCTTTAACCTGGCCGTCCTGATGAACCTGCTGGTGGCCTTCTTCTACCCATTTAAAGGAGTCCGAGGAGGTACTGCCCTATCTTTCATTTCAAGGAAACTACCAGAAGCAGCAGGAAGGCTGTGACTTACATCCTAAGTGATCTCTGGAAATATTGGTGTAATTTATGGGGTCCCAGTTACCTGTTTTCAGACAAGATGAGCTTTTACCATGGGTTTCCTTTGAAATCTAACTTAATTAAATACGGATACACAATTTATATTATCTTACCAGGAAAGAAAGAGAAGAAGCTATAGACAGAGATCATCTTGGTCAGCCTCTGTGTTTTCTACATTGGGAAACTAGGTCTCAGAGAAGTTGAGAGACTGAGCCAAAGTCACACAGCCATTAGCGGCCGAGCTAACCCTAGAGCATGGATACTCTGATGCTCGGACCAGTAGATTTTTTTTCCCACGCCATACTTGAGGAATTGATTTCAGACTAAAGAAGTTGTAAGAAATCCCTGGAATTTAATTCTTTTTTTTTTTTTTTGGCAAGAGGTGCAAGGAGGCAGGGTTTGAATGACTGCAGACTAGATGTCCCTGGCTGTTTAGTTTATAAAGAGTTACATGCCATCATTCACATAGAAAAACATGCTGTCTGTGGTCTTTATGGACTTCCCCCCCGGCCCCCCACCAGCCCAGCACTCCTTCCAGGCATCTGTATGCATGTTCCACATATTTTGCTGGGAACAGGCAAACCATCCAGGAGAGGCATTTTTTGTTTGGAGCTCCTCGGTTTGCTTAACAGCTTTCTGGAGGCCTTCACACCTGTGGGGTTCTGGGGGCCACAACAGAAGCTCTTCTTCTATTAAACATCCACGGCCCAGTTTTTTGACACCTGCTGCAGCCTCCTGGGAGGTCTGCTTTTCAGCTAAATTTTCACCAGAGCTTTTTGGCAGATCACCTCCCACCTCCTATCTGCCGCAACCTGCCTGGAGCCACCTTGTGTGAAACACACAGAGACAAAGAGCCCAGAAGGAAGACACAAGAACAGTGCGGGAGGAAGTTCCGGGCTCAGCTCTCAAGTTTAATAATGCAGATGTGGAAGCACGATCGAAGTAAATGTGAGATCCGATTTGAGTGTGACGATGTGTCCTATGAGGTGTCTAACTTACTCACTTGAGGAGCTATTCTTTTCTGTTTAGCCTTCAGCTGTGTTGAAGGCTCCACTTGAATGGCTCCACCCTCCCCAAAGCACTACGTAAACACGAGCCCAAGGAGGTTTTCCTTTGAAATGCAGTGTCAGGAATCATGGGTGTCCCTGTCTACAAAGTTGGGCAGGTCCTCGGAGCTGCAGGGTGTCCTCGGGGAGGATGTCCGTCTGGGCCGGGCTGCCAGTCAGCAGAGTCGCGTGTGACGCGTTCGGCCAGGAGCTCAGGCAGAGGTTACCGAGCCCAGGCCTCCTTTCGCCTCTGGGAAGTCGTCACACCCATCATAGCAGATTCTCTTCAGTTATTACTTTGGATGTGTTTTCATTTACCCTCCACTTCTTTAAAAGACATTTAAAATGGATTTTTGTTATATACCTTGACCACTTTCTTCACTGGTCACTCGTGGCAGTTTGGAGGCCAATGTCTGGGAACAGTTTGTTGACAGCTCCGGTCACCTTCAGTGATGAGCCTCATCCAGTGGAAGAGCTAGACTTACTGAGTCTGGACTTGGTGTCCGGGCCCGGCTCAGCCACTCATCTGCTGTGTGACTTGGGGCAAGCCACTTCAATCAGTCCACCCTATCTTCTCCATTACAAGGTGCTTAAATCAAGCCAGGGGTTCTGATACCTAGGTGTGGCTTTGGAAATTTCTGTAGAGGTCAGGGGGAGATAGTCACTGACCCAATCAGGATCTCGGAGCATCCTCTTTCCCACCTGTCCATGTTCCTGCCCATACCTCCTGTGTGAGGTGGTTGTTAAAGGTCCTTCCAACTTGATAGTGATGGCACTCAAGGTGGCATCAACTCTGGCTGATCCGTGCAAGTCCAGGCTTCCTGTTTTGGCCTTGTGAGCTTTAGAACTTCATACTGATGGACTGAACAGAAAGCGTAATTACATGTCCTTGGAGAAAAGGAGGATGATCTGACCTAAGGAAGCCCTTTTCATTATATGGTGACTGTTACCAGCTCAGACATATCAACTCACTCAGAGGGATTTTTTTTTTCTTTTTCTTTTGAAGATGTATTGGTGGCATCTTCTATACTGTTCACCATCTTCACGAGGAAGGCTGGATTAGTCCTTCCTCGAAATGAGATCTGGTTGGCTACCTGAAAGTGTTAATTTGAGATCAATATTTGTTCTTGTTGGATCCTAAAACCAGGATACCCAGTGTCCCTCTTGCAGGTGTGTAATGACCTTGCAAGGGGTGCTGATGTGGCTCTTTGACTTAGAAGGCTGGCAGCTGCCAAGGACACTGTGGCCTTAAAAGCTCCTTTTCAGAAGTATGGTTCTCTCCCTTTATCTCAGAACTGATGAGTCACACAGTCTTTGAAAAGTATGAAAATTAGGCAGCTTCAGATTTCTTACTGAATTTGTAAACATGCCATGGTAATTAAGGCAAATGAAGTACTACTTTTAAAACTTTCTTACTGTTGAAATTTTCAAGTATACATGCCAGTAGAAAGAACAGTATAATACACTGCCATACATCCATCAGCCCAGCTTTAGCAATTACCAACGTTTTGCCAGTTTTGTTGCATTTGTATTTCTGTGGTATTTTCTGCAAAATTTTAAAGAAGCCTAGACAAGTTGTTTCGTCCATAAATATTTCACTGTGCAGTCTCTAACTTCTGAGAATATTTTAAAATATGTAAAATCACCATGCCATTATCATGTCTAACAAAAACTAACAGGAAATCCTGTAACAGCCTGTCCATATGCAGGTCTCTCCAGTTGTGTCTCAAAGAGGTCTTTCAATAGTTGTTTCTTTGGAACCTAGCATGAATTTTTAGCTCTGCTTTTACGGTGGGAAGGCAGCAGGTTTTTACATTGTCCCCTTCAGGACCCGGGCACATGCATTGTGCTGGCCACAGTTATTATTCTGAGATCTTAAAAGGCAGTTTAAGATGATGATTAAGCACTTAAGAAAGTGAAAAGCAAGCCACAGGCTAAAAGAAAATATTTACAAAACATGTATCAGACAAAAGGCTTAGAATATATGAAGAACTCTTGTAACTCAGTAACAAAAAGCTACCCAATTAAACAATGGGCAAAAGATTTGATTAGACACTTTCTACAAAAAAAAAAGATATATGAATGGCCAATAAGCACATAAAAAGATATTAAAAGATATTCAACATCAGTAGTTATCAGAGAAAGGCAAATGAAAACCACAGTGGCACCCCACTAGAAACCTGCTAGAATGGCTGAAATTGGAACAACTGATGAATACTGGTGATGATGTGGAGCAAATGGAACTCACATGTATTGCTGATGGGAAGGGAAAATGGTACCATCAGTTTGGAAAACTGTATGGTTAGGTCTTCTAAAGTTCACTTAACATCCAAAAATCTACTTCCATATATTTGTCCAAGAGAAATGAAAACATACACCCACTCCAAGATTTATGCTTGAACATTCCCAGTAGCATTATTCATAATAACTCCAAACTGGAAACGACCCAAATAACCATTACTTGTTGGGTGGATAAATAAATGGTGGTATTATCCACATGATCGAATCCTACTCAGCCAATAGAGAGAATAAAATATTAATAGATACAATACCCTGAATGAGTCTTAAACATTTTGCTGAGTGAAAGAATTAAGAAGACTACCTACTTAGAAATAAGATTAATTTTCTCCACTTTTTATGAAATTCTGGAAAATGCAAAGCTCCAGGGATAGAAAGCAGATCTGTTGTTGCGATGGGAGTGGAGATGGGGCCAGGCATCCAGTGCTAAGGGCCTGGGGAGACCTTTTGTATGATAAAAATGTTTATATCTTGATTGTGTTGGCAGTTACATGTGGTTATGTGACTGTATAAACTGCCAAAAGTCATCAAACACTTAAAATGAATGGATTTTTTAATAAATGATGGTTAAGGACTGTCAGCTTCAGGGGCATATATAAAAGCCATGTGCTGGGTCACCTTGGCAAGATGCATAACCCAAGAGTCCGTTTCCTCTGGAGTAGAAAGCAGATGATAATAGCAACCTCCTAGGGTAGCCAGAGGATTAAGTAAGTGATAATCAACGTAAAGGCCTTGACACAGTACTGCACAACTGTTAAATGCACAGGAAGGGCCACCTCTGCCTCTGTAGCTACTTCTTCCTGAATTTCAGAAAAGCTTGTGCCTCTTTGGGCCCGTTCTTAATCGAGTGTTCCCTCTGAAGGATATCAAAGGGGGAGGAGGTGAGTGGCTGGGGTTAGGGGGTCAGTTTTCAGAGAGAAAGTGAGTCTCGGCAGGTGTGGACGAAGCGAACCAGGGCAGCCCGCAGGCTCGTGGAAGAGCTGTAACCGGCAAGGGTGTCTCTTCCCTGGGCGACGCTGCGATGCCAGCCGTCCTGGAGAAGTGAAACTCCTTTATGTAAGTGGCCTTAATCGTGGAGTGCTGCTTGTTTACATCTGAAGGAAACTCAAAATGTGACAGCATTTGAAATAGGGGTGTTTTTTTTTTAATGAGTGTTTTACAGAACCTTATTTTTAGCCATGTTGGCTCATATTATATAACCAAGCCGTCTCGTGGGACACCCTAAATAGAACTTGCAATAGCAAGAGATGACAAAAACTGGTATAAGCTCTTTGACTACAAGGATAATCTAATTGTAGGATGATGCTAATGGTATGGAAGTCGCCTTCCTCCTTCCCTTGAAGAAATCTGATTCAGGCAGGGGACCTGCAATTTTCCTCTGTATCCTTTTAATAGAAAGGAGAAGTTTGGTCTTCCAGTATGCCTTCCTTGAGAGTGAAGTGTGACCCATGTATGAGTTTTGTTTATTGAACAAACTCATTTGATGGCTGCCTCCTGGGGGCAGGTGCTTCCCTCGGGGAGCTTGGAGTCTAGAGGGGGTGAGGCTTGGGGAGGGAGGCACTGACCACTAGAAAACAGTGTCTGATAAGGATGACCGGGGTACCAAGAATCAGAGAAGGAAGGAGCATCAGGCATGTTTTGGGAGGAGGAAGAGATGACTCTAAGCTAAGACCTGAGATGAACAGGAAAGGGAGAATTTGCTGGGTAGGAGGAGCAAATGTTGGAGGTAAGAAAACATGGATGTGACTGGTTACGTCTGGGGCAGAAAACTGGAGGTGAGGATTGGGACCACTCAGGCCAGAGAGGTGGTTACAGAAGGTATCATTTAACACAGGTTGGTCTGTACCTGTCCTCGGTCGAAGCCTTGTTCTGTGAGAGCCCCGCCTTGTCTTTCCAGGAACGCTGGAGCCACACTGGTCGGGACTGCTGTGGACAGCCATGCTGATATCTCTGGCCATCGTCATCGCCCTCCCCAAGCCCCATGGCATCCGGGCCCTAATCGCTTCCACAATTCTCCGCTTGATATTTTCGGTCGGGTTACAGCCCACGTTGTTTCTTCTGGGAGCTTTCAACGTAAGTGTGCATGCCTCCTCAGCCACTCTTCTGTAGACGTGCAAATAGGAATGCCTTCCATTCTCCCAACGATCCTGGCCTATGCTTTCAGTGCAGGAAAATGCTATTTGGGTCAACTGTTAAAGTAGCAGGAGCAGGAAAGCCGCAGCTGGCCGTCTCCCTCTTCACCTCCTCACCGTACCGTGACCCTCTTAACGCTTTATCCAGGTATCGACAGTCTCATTTTCAGGGAATATTCATAATTAGGCAGGGACAGGAAGGAAGTTAAGACTTGGGTCAGTTTTGCTCATCAGGTTCAAAGTGTGCTAGGACAGGATGTTTTAGCCAGTAAGTGGAATGAGCACGTGTTAACACGGCACCCACTTATGGTGAGGACCACAGAGAAGAGTGGGGAGAGGGAAGAGGAGCTGGTCACAGAGGGGGAGCAGGTGGAGAGGTGGGAGGAGAAGCGGGGAGAGTGGCCTGCACGAGTCGGCAGTGACGTGTGAACACGCGATTGCACTGCCGTCCAAGGGTGGGTGCCAGCTGCATCTGCAGACTCCACAGAAGTGGAGGCAGCTGATAGATGACCGTAAGTTGGAGAGGTTTCCTGGTGAAAGGAGGGAACAACTGTGGACACGGGAGGCGCTGTGGGGGTCTAAAACTGCCTTCCAGAAATTCTGCCCTGAGCATATCAGGAAGCTAAGATCACTGTACAAAAATGGAAGTGATGTTGCAAAGCAAGGTGACCATAGTGATTTCGTGCGATAATAAATGTCCCCAGATGGGTATTCAGATGACAAGGGCGTTAGGGGAGAGGAGACCATTTCAAGATGACAAGCTTAAGGGGAGGAGGCAGGGTTGAGGTTCTGTCTTAAAGAATGGAAAAAATCGAGCCAGGAAGCCCCCATGGGCCAGAGTAGTGAGCCACGCCAGGACGTGCGCAAGGGACAGTCACCAGCTGCGTTTCACCTCCTGTGTGGTTCGTGTAGTGACTTGTAGGGCCAGGTCCACGACAAGTCCCGGGGCCCCTGAATTTTAGGATTCCACACTGGGTTTCAGCCTCCAGGTCAGCTTCTCCAAAGCATTCCAAGTTGATAAATCTTAAGTGAAAAGGGAGTTCCTGGGTCAAATCAATGTGGGAAATGCTGGGTTAAACAAAACGAAAGGAATTTTTTTAACCCCAGGATTCCTGAGACATTAACATGCTGATGAATCTCCAAGAAAGGAAAACTAGGTATTCATATTTCCCCAAACTTAAGTTGCCTAGAGCTTTTGTAAAGTATCACTTGGAATCAGTGTTGCATAGAACACAGGCTGAGAAACTCTATTCCCAGTAATGGGAAATGACTCAAGATTTTTGAGCAAAGAAATGGTGTATACGAAGAAATATTCTTGAGGAAATTCACTTGGTAATGGCGTGTTACACGGATTCAGGTGGGAGGGATGGGGGCCCGGGGGACCAGTTAGGGCCCCTAGCAGACCTTTTGATGACATGTGACAAGCCTGCTTCTTGGTCATAGTGTAGAAGGATGGTACAGATACCAGAGCTTCAAAAGTGGTGACAGGTGACAGGTGTGGGGGCCGAGCCTTACACCTGAAAGCAATGGAGGACTTGGTCTGAGTCCCTTTCTCCGGGCAAGGAAGGTACTACTGTCTGGATTGGGCAGTGAAGGAGGCACGTGTGCCTCTGGAGAACAGCGCAGGAGACTGGGTGGGGAGGGGTGCAGCCAGCCACGACACAGTCATGCAAGACCTGGTTTTCAGGGTGAAAATACACCTCAGCTGTTGACTTACAGGGCTGGCGGTGACAAGTCGAGCTATTAATGTTAGGCCGTGTGTTTAGAAACGCATGACCCAAGTGACCGAGACACGTCCACTTTGAAGGAGGGAATGCAGGCACCACCTGCAGTGAGAGGAAACTGTTTAAGAAAGAAACACGGAAGGAACAAAGAAACAAAAGGGAACAAAAAAATGCCCACCGTTTCAGAGACTATCTCCTAGGGCTGTCTTATTCTTCTGTTTTCTCCGGCCTTTGGTCATTCCACGGTTCTCAATTCTTTAACATAAATCGGTTAGGGAAAGACTCCATTTGGATAATTAATTGCCATTTATAATAACATGAGGGGGATAAAAGCTGAAACAATAAATAATAAGTTATTATTTGGAGGGAATAAAAAAATGTTCCGCGCCCACATGAAGCATGTGGGAGGAAGAGCAGCTCTGGACCCACAGAAGAGGAGCCTTGGAAGAGCTGGTGAGGCCGCACACGGAGGGGTCCCGGCGGCCAAGCTCGGTGAGGGTGCTACGAAGGATGCTCAGGGCTGGGGTTTGGTGCCTAGGGCAGAGGAGAGCCAGGACCGAAAGCCCGACCTGAGGCCAGCCAAGCCAGGTCCCCGGGAAGTGGGCACAGCAGACTAAGACCGTGCGATGCAGTGGAGAGACGTCGGGCAGACGTTAAAGGGGAGAGTGCGGTCACATGAAGCGGACTGCTATGTTGTGAAGACCGCAGCTGCCTGGGCGCGTTGGAGATCCTAGAATGTCACCGAGAGCTTGGCCTTTTCTTTTTTTTTTTTTCCTCGCTCTGAAACCCCAGCAGCACAGTTCATTGAGAGTCGCTGATGCTTTCTCACCCTCTGAAAGGGCCAACGCTGGCAAAGGCTAGAATGTCAGGGGGAAGAAAAGAACGGGTGGATTGAAAGTAGAGCCCGTCTGACACGGCGAACCTTCCCCGTGGGTGCTGGCTCCCTCACTTATCTGATTGCCGAGAAGCTCGCTTACCCTGACCCACCAGATTAGCTGGCAGGTTTCCCTGGCACCTGTGGCCCGGTTTGCCAGGGTAGTGGGAGCTGGGGTTACCAAGTGCAGCTGAAGAGTCTCATCTCCCACTCTCTCCTGATTCAGGTTTGTTTTTTTTTTTTTTTCTTTCCTATCAGCACATTGCTAGAAACAGACTTCTCAGCATGGGGTTTCTATCAAAGGTGCGACTATGTTATACAGTAGATCAGCCTTCAGTTGCAGAGGGTTATAAAACCTAACCCAGTTTAAACAAAATGTGTTGGTTCACATGACTGAGAATGAAGGGCCCAGCTTCAGGTATAGCTGAATCCGGGGGTCCAGAGAGTGGCATCGGGGCTCCGTGTCTCTTTTGGCTCTGCACCAGTGGTACCCTCGGGCTCCATGTGACCACAGGATGGATGCTGGCAGCTTCACAGCTCACTTTCTCTCAGGTTCAAGGTCAGGGGAGAAAACAAAACTGTCTTATGCTGCAGCCCCAGGAAAGATCTCAATGGGTGTCATTGGCGCCATTTGGTGCCTATCCCTGAACCAGACATTGTTGCCAGGGAAATACAACATTCTGATTGGCCAGGATGGAGCCCCCAAGGACCAACACATGGGCAGGGATGGATCCCCCAAGGAAAGTGAGAAGTCATTCCCAGAAGGAAGGGGCAGGGGAGCAGAGCTCATCCTGAGGTCCCTTATTCCCCACCCCTAAGAAACTTATCATTTTCCCTGGGAAATTTGGAGCAAGGGAAGGCAAGAAATTCAGAAAATACTCTTAATCGTGCTGAGCACAGGGTTCAAGGATTGAGGTGACTTCTGTGTTTGACTAACTCGTGTAAGAATGTTAGAAATGATTCATCTCTCATCTTGAAAATGATCATTTCAGCATGTGTTAATTTTGTTTTAGTCATCTACAAACGCCACTTGATTACTGTTGCACACGAAGCTCTCTGGCTGTCACATTAACTGGTAACGTGCCTGAAAAGCAGAGGAACGAAATGACTTAGGTCCGCGGAACAGTTCTCGGCACGTTCAGTGGGCATTTGGTGCAACAGGAGGCTTTCACTGGGGCTCGGGCATGGAGAGACGTCTGAGTGTCCATCGCCCTGAGCTCCCACGGAGCGTCTGAAGTTTGGCAGTGTCCGTGCTTGTCTGACGGTGGCTGTCCTTGTCCTCAGGTCTGCAACAAGATCATCTTTCTGATGAGCTTTGTGGGCAACTGTGGAACGTTCACCAGAGGCTACCGGGCCATGGTCCTGGACGTGGAGTTCCTGTACCACTTGCTCTATCTGCTGATCTGCGCCTTGGGGCTCTTCGTCCACGAGTTCTTCTACAGTTTGCTGGTGAGTTGCTGGTGCTGAGAGACCTTGCAGGTGGAGAACCCGGCGAGCATCCGGTGTCCTCTCATCACAGACCCCTCCTTTTCACGGTCACTGGTGTGCCTGGTCTAACAAGATCATAGCCCTCCCTGGACGCAGCGTGTGGGCTATGTGAAGGGGAAAGCTGGCCAGGGAGCAGGCCAGCTTTTAGGAGCCCAGGGGGTGACGATCACACTGTGTGCGGGCGCCTTGTCACACCTCTGACGTCTCAGGAATAGCCGATGCCTGCAGTCTGGGTCAGATGTCTCCTCCACGTGCACCTTTGTTTTTCCTTTTTTTCTTGGACTTACCACTTACCAAAGAGAGTGTTTTTGCAACTGTCACCTCCTAAAAGTTCTCATGGGATCCCTGTCCCAGGGAAACGTGTAGTGACAAGAGCAGGAGCTGTTTTCAAAGTCCCCAGATCCATGACAATGAGCCTCAGATTTATTGATCTAGGAGACCTTTCCCATGGAGGTTGTTTTCCAGTCTGAGCTGAGTGGTTCAGTGTTGATAGTACAGTAAATCCGTCACCGTCCTCCCGAGCAGGCTTTTAAATTACAGGCCCCGATCTGCTGGTTCTCCTGTCGTTACAGGGAACCTAGACCTGGAGAGTTATAGACAGAAAACCGTTTCCGTGTGCCCACATCAGAGGACAAGAAGCGTCAAACTGACCTTTCTGCAGCAGAGCCATCCATAAAGGGACCAGAAGAAGTGCTAGGATGTTTGTGAGGATAAAAAAGGGGTCGAGGGCTCAGTGCTGACTTAAGACGAGGGACATAACTTGGAAAAGGCAAAGGAAGGAAAGGTCTTCCAGAAGGTGCCGTCCACGTGGTCCCTGTACTGTCGACTGAACTGCTGTGCCTCAGTTTCCCTGTATGCACAATGCGGGCAGTCCGCCCCCCTGCAGGCCCATCACAGGGATTATGTGCAGCTGTGCGTGCCGGAGTCTGAGAATAGAACTGTCTCCCGGCAAATGCTGAGCGGTGGCTGGCTCTTGTTACCGTCCTTGTCGCCCCGCTCCCTCTCAGTCCACGGCACCGTGGAGAGTGCTGCTGTTCAGGCCATCGGGATTAGCTCGTTCCATTAGTGCTGGGTGCTGGCAGGCTTGTCCCTCATTTTAAAATAGACCTGGCTCTTCCTCGAGCTTTCAGGCAGAGCGGTCTCGCGTACACTTGGGATTGCCACTCTGGGCCCTGCTGTGGGCACTGTTAGAAACCGTTAAGAGTTTGGTGTATATTTCTGAGCCTTTTGTCTTGTGCACGAACGCCCTGGATGGATTTCAGTTTGTGAGTCAGGGGACCCAAGTCTGGAACCCTCCCAATACAGGGAGGGCAGGGAGGCCGAGTTCAGGCAGAGGGTCTGTCTCATCCCTGCAGAGGGGTCTCTCCTGGGAGACAGGGGCTTTCCTACAGTCTCCATCCCATCAGCTTTGTTCCCTCTTCTGTTCATTCAAGTCCTCCTCTCTTGGTCATGGGCAGTGCCAGCCGGTGCCACAGCTAGACGCGGGGTGTCGTGGTGAGACTAGGCCGTGTGGTCCCCGCCCTCGCGGGCCTCACAGACTAGACCAGCACAGTTAGCATCACCCTGTGAATGTCTGCCGGGTGCCTTTCCGTGGCCTCCCACCACTGCCTCTGAGGGGGATGATCTGTCCACGTTTCCACCCTCGAGACCGAGGCTTGGTGAGTCAGGTCACTTGCCCCAAGTCACATCACGAGTGAGTGGCCAGGACAGGACAGGGACACAGCCCTGTGGATGCCCCACTCTGACTGCACGAGCACAGCCCCAAGCTGCCTGTTGTTGGAGACTGGAAAAGTCCCTGCTTCGGTGAAACGTCGCAGTTGGCATTCATGCTTTCACACCTCTCACCTATCACAGGAAGATAAGAGAGACTCAGAGCTGCCAGGGATGTTAGCTCAGCTCAGTGCATTTTCAGAAAAACTTACCAGAATCAGACGAGACTGCGGCTGGACACCTCTCAGATGTGCTTCTGGGACTTTTCTAAGCCACGTGGGCCTTGACTTTCTGTGACCTCAAGCGATATGTTCCTTTGGTGTCACAAGCAGTATTTAATGTGTCTGTTGAGAACCGCAGACGAGATCCTGAAACCATTCACATAATCCCACAAACGTGGAGAGCCGGTGACGGAAAGGAACTGGAGAGAGGCCTGTAGCAGGGAGAAACCACATCTCACTGGGTGTGATAGCTCAGCGCCAGCAAGCCACAGAGGCAGAGGGGGTGACTGTGGCCTGACTGAAGTGCTGGGGCCCCAAAGACTGGCCAGACCCAGTCCTGGGCCTGAATTCAAGTTGTGTCCTTAGAAAACTGGTCACATCCCGAGAAGAAAACATGCGAAGTTCGTTGGCAGGCGGGAAACAGAAGGAGAAATCCAGATGGTCAGTAAACATAGAGGAGTGTTTGTCCCTAATGTCAAGCAGTGACATACAAACTGAAACACCAGTGGCACCCATGTACCTGTGACACTGGGAGAGGTTCAGAAGCACGATCATGCCCAGCACTAGCATTATTTCCTAACCGTGGTAAGGGTGCACTAGAACCGCCTTTCTCGAAGGCAGGGGAACGGTATGTTTCTGTTACAGCAGTTGACCGAAACAATTCCATTTCTGGAAATTTGCCAAAAAGAAATGACTGGACGGGTATGTATAGAGGCACATACAGAGGTGGTGCTGACAGCATTACTTTTAATGACGTATCATTGAAAACATCTTCACTATTTAAAGAAGCAAAAGATACTGGTGAAGTAAACTGTGGCTTTTCCAGTGAAATACTAGGAGATCATTTCTGACCTCTGTCGACTCAGTGCTTCTTCCTTGCTTCCTTTTGAGTGTCCTCCTTTACCTGATGCCGTTCACACGGGTCTCAGAACATGGACTGGTGTTATGAAGGCAGAAGGGCTAATTGACCAGAGAATGAACTCAGATGTAAAATTCTAAATTGGAAAGGACTTGGGACTAGCTCGGTCAGTTCACTGATTTTACAGTTGAGGAAACTGAGGTCCAGAGAGGTTTCGTGGCCCGATCAACATCTGGCAACAAATGAACAGCAGGGTCCGGAGTCAGACCCTTGTCCCCTGCCTCACTTGGCTGTGCACAGCCGTTCCCCAGAGCCGCGCTGCAGAGGCAGAACCTCCTGGAGAGGATCAGATGTCTGCACAGAAGACATCTAGCCCCCCCAGATCCAGAACAACCCCGTAGAGCTCTTCTCTCAGGCCCCTCCACCATCCCTCCAGCCAGGTATCTGAGATTGTAGCTCTGGGAAAACCAGCCACTGGTCTCCTGGACCTCTGAGGACCTACAGGGGTTCTCCATTTCTCACGAAGCGACTCCTGCCAAGAGCAGGCCCCTGGGCAGAGGGCAGGCTGAGATTGTGAACATGGGAACTGCAGGGGTCTCTGTCCCCACCATGGGGAGAGAAATAAATAATTTTTTTTAATTGAAGTATTGTCAGTTACAACGTGTCAATTTCTAGTGTACGGCCTCATGTCCCAGTCATCCATAAATACACATACATTCGTTTTCATATTCTTTTTCATTAAAGGTTATTACGAGATATTGAATGTAGTTCCCTGTGCTGTGCAGGAGAAATTTGTTTTTTATCTATTTTTATGTATAGTGGTTATCACTTGCAAATCTCCAACTCCCACATTTATCCCTTCCCGCCTCCTTTCCCCCGGTAACCATAAGATTGTTTACTATGTCTGTGAGTCTGTTTCTGTTTTGTAGATCAGTTCATTAGTGTTTTTAATATTTAGGCTTCGTAAATATGTTACCACCACCACTCTCCCTGCCACGTACTGTCTGTGTGACCTTGGCCTAGTCTCTTCATCTGGAAATTAATGATGATTAGCATTTCTTGTGTTCTTACTCAGCACATAAGTATGACTACATGCTAAGCACTGTAGGTACATTGTCGTTTTATTCTTTGTAGCAACTTTCTCTCCGCCAGTCTGCCTATGATGAAACTGAGGCTCAGAGGGGGAGGGGGTGGGGCCAGGAATAGTAACTTGCGGTCCTGGTGGCAGCAAGCAGTTGTGCTGAGATCTGAGCCTCTGTCAAACTCCAGAGTCCCTGCTCCTGGCCTGGACCGTAGCTTGTTGGCCTTGCCCATGAGACGCCAAGCTCATGGCCCTGTCAAGGACCAGGACCTATCCAGTCCCGTGTCCAGAGTGGCTGGCCCTTAATAGAAGCTCAGTCAATACTCCCTAAATGAATGCACGCCAGGACCCTCATCTCTTTGCTTCCCTTGGTTCTCTGCAACTCACTGGTACAGCCTGTATTCTGTCTCCAGGACCTCCAGACTGTATGAATGCTACTTGAAATTGCTCGTTTCCTGCCTTTTCTATGTTTTCCCTCAGTTTTACCATCTCAGTTTTCACTGTTATGTGACATGTTAAGATAGTATTATAGTGCTTTTGACTTACCAAAAGGGTAAATTCTTTATAAATCACGTTGTCATTATGGGGATATTGGTGTCCATCTGATATAGAGGCTTCTCAAAACTGTCCTGTTGTCTTTTTTTTTTTTTTTTTAAATTTTGAAGTATTGTTGATTTACAATGTTGTGTTAGTTTCAGGTGTACAGCAAGGTGGTTCGTTTATTCATGTGTACAAATATATATACACACACATATACATATATTCTTGTTCACATTCTTTTTCT
The DNA here is from genome assembly GCF_009834535.1 of Camelus ferus. Taxonomy (NCBI): domain Eukaryota; kingdom Metazoa; phylum Chordata; class Mammalia; order Artiodactyla; family Camelidae; genus Camelus; species Camelus ferus. The sequence continues at coordinate 1,676,023 of NC_045712.1, read as the reverse complement.
TTGTTTAAAGCTTTTTGATTTAGTGTACAGAGAAGAGACTCTGCTTAACGTCATTAAAAGCGTCACTCGCAATGGACGGTCCATCATCTTGACGGCGGTTCTGGCTTTGATCCTGGTTTACCTGTTCTCAATAGTGGGCTACCTTTTCTTCAAGGATGACTTTATCCTGGAAGTGGATAGGCTGCCCAATGAAACTGCTCTTCCAGGTGGGTTTGGAACCTTCTGATCTTTTTTAATGTGAAAAGAGTATTTCCTGATGACGAGGGAACTGAAAATGATGACTTCAGCAGTGTAGGTATCTCCCCAACCCCGAGAGTGTGAACTGAATACAGAGCTTAGTTTTCACTTCATTCAAAGCCTACATTTAATTGACTCACTCAAGTCATATTTTAAACTAGCATAACATTTTCATAAAACAGTTTGACCTTGTATATGGAAAGCATAGGAACATGCATCCTTTTGGGTTGGTATATCTACTTCTAGAACTTTATCCTTTAAAAAAATTGTAGAAACAGATGTATATGGAAGAATGTTCACTGCAGTGTGAAATTGGAAGCAATCTAAACGTAAGGGAGTGTTTCATCAGAGTATGGTCCATCCATGGGGTGGAGGGCCCTGCAGATACAGGATGTGTTTATAAACCTTGTTGGAAGAATACCCACAAGATGGTGGGAAATCACAGGAGAGTAACTACAGTAGGATCTGGGTAGCTTTTTTTTTTAATTGAATAGCTCATATATGTCTTTTAAAATACAGAAGACTATACCCTCAAGAATATACTTGCCAGCAGCGGCTATCTCGGGCGTTTTTACGATGTGCAAGTTTTGCAGTGAGCTTATTTTTATTTACAGCAAGAATAGGAGAGATGTCCAATTCTGAGAATGAAATAAAATGATCATATACTTGAGTTATGCCCAAGTGTTCTTTTCCCGCAACTAAGACACTTGTCACTATTAAGTGAAATATTACTGGGTTTCTGCTGGGTAGCCAGGTGCCCAGAGTCCAAGGACAAACTACAACTGCGACTAAACCAGGCAGCCTTTTTCTCCCTCCCAAATGCTGCATTTTTGGCACATCACTCCAGCCTCCAAGTTGGCACTAACTGGCATTTACTGCCAACTATCCAAGGGTTCTGACCTAAAGCAATCTGGACCTCAGGTCTCCACTGATGCTTCTCGTGCAGACTTGGTATAAATCTTGCTGGAGTCTGTATGTTGAGTAGTATTTGCCGAAGAGTTTCAGCTGTTTATCTTTAAAGTTGGAGAGGTGCTATTTAAGTGCGATATTTCTAGTAAGCTTACAGGAATTGACATTCCTGGCTTTTTTCCCATCCAGATCACCAAAAGAAAGTGTAAATTGCATCTCCGCCTTGAATTTATATGCAGGATCGTAGGGTGTTATTTATGTAAAGAATTGTTTAATCAGCCGTGAATTGGGGACTTCAAACATTTTAACCGTATGCTGCCAGATTGTTCATCATGAGATTTCCTTCTCTCTCTCAGAAGCCAGCGAGAGCTTGGCAAGTGAGTTCCTGTACTCTGACGTGTGCAGGGTGGAGACTGGGGAGAACTGCTCCTCTCCTGCACCCAAAGAAGGTAGGACCTCGCAGCCTTAAGCCCTGTGTTAGTGCCAGGCTCCCCCAGAGGCTTAGATGCCGTACATGATGTTGGAAGCAGATGAAAACTCAGAAGTAAGGCCAGTAGCAAAGAGGAAAGAGAGGAGGGAGATGAAGGGCAAAGGAGGCTGTATGGGGAGAAAATAGCTGCTTAATTGATTCAGCCAGTACTTACTGAGTGCCCACTGTTTGCCTGGGACTGCGTTGTGCTCTGAGATACAATAATGTAGTTCAGTGGGGGAGGGGGTGGGCAGGCAGGCAAAGAGGTAGGTGATTACTAGAGAGGATGCTAATGCTGGGTATAAGGACAGAATTCCAAAGACAGGCACCCAGCCTAATGCCAGAGTAAGAGTATATCACCCAGGAAGTGATAGCTAAATGAAAACAGTAGAATGTTGGGTGAAGGAGGCGGGGTAGGTATTCCAGTTGGAAGGAACAGCATGCCTAAAGGCTTGGAGGTGGAATATAGTATGTTTAGGGAGGTACTGATCATAAGGAAAAAGAGTAGGAAGAAGTGAAGCCAGAGAGATCAATGAAGGGCCAGATCATGAAAGGTCTTACATGTCAGGCTAAGGGGGTTAAAGCAGACCCAAAGAATGGTCGAAATTGCTGAAAGGGTCGAAGTGCTATGATGAGATAGATGTTTTACCAAGACAATTGTCACTGCAGCTGGAGACAAAAAACAAGGCAGGCAGCAAGTTCTTCCTCCAAAAACCAGTAAGAATGGACAGCCTCCAATTTAAAGCGATTTCTTCAGAGGACCAACTATAAAACTTTGCTGGGTTTAGCCCTGACAACATCCCCAGTGAGGAACCTGGGTCCTGTGGCATCTTCCTCAGCTGAGAGAAGAGATGCTCGTGTCTCAGAGTATTAGGCAGCTTATCTAAAGTCAAACGCCTGCTCAGATCTGGGATGGAGTTTAAAATCTGAAAAGGATAGGAAATATTTTAGATTTAATAAGGGAAGGACAGTTCTGGGCTTGAGATGTCAGCAGGGTTTAATGATGAAAAAGAAAGCCTTCGATGCTTGATTCCTTAATTTGATTCTTTCTGGCTGCTGTCTGTCAGCTGGTGAGGTGGCATTCGGGAATCATCATCTCCAAAGCCCACTGCCTCTTTGCTCATGTTACAAACCTGCCTTTTCTTGCCGTGTTTGCAGAGCTGGTCCCTGCAGAAGAGACGGAGCAAGATAAAGAGCACACGTGCGAGACGCTGCTGATGTGCATCGTCACGGTGCTGAGTCACGGGCTGCGGAGCGGGGGCGGAGTAGGAGATGTGCTCAGGAAGCCATCCAAAGAGGTAGCGGCGCCCCGGGGGAAGGAGGCTCAGAGGCGGCGGGTGGGTGGTGAGAGCACAAGGCAGTGGGCCCGAGTGTAAACTGCAGACACACAGGCAGAACCAGCTGTTCAGGGCCCCTTCCCTTATTGGGTTTCATCGCGTTGCAGCGCTGGGAGGAAGCCAGCAGTGTAGACAGGGCCAGCTTCCTCCACCCCGCCCCCTCCTTTTACTGAAGTGATTCTTGCCTTCGGGGGCCGGGGCTGGCCTACCTAACACGTTTCCAAACCCCTTAGATCCCAGGAAGCTGCGCTCCTGCGCGTGCCACGTGACACTTGGAGAACTCACTGTGCACACAGAGGGCCTGGAAAGAAGGCGGTTGAGGCTTGTAAAGTTTGATGCCCAATCTGACTTGTTCCAGAGCACACCATCGGGTGCTGGTGGGGGTTAGGGAGGGCCGTGGGGTTGGGACCGCAGACTGGGATGCGTCGGGTCCGAGTCCTCCTGCCCTGAGCTCTGCAGTCCGCAGGGTGGGGGTTGGGGGCGGGGCCTGACTGACCGAGGCGCCTCTTTTGCAGGAGCCCCTCTTTGCCGCTCGAGTGATCTATGACCTCTTGTTCTTCTTCATGGTTATCATCATCGTCCTTAATCTGATTTTCGGGGTCATCATTGACACCTTTGCCGACCTGAGGAGTGAGAAGCAGAAGAAAGAGGAGATCTTAAAGACCACGTGCTTTATCTGCGGTGAGTGGCGCAGCCCAGCGAGACGCAGGCGGGAGGGGGCGCGTGCCCGGCTCCCCGTGGGAGGGGCCGCTGCCGCGTCCTCTGGCGCCTCTGCCCTTGGCGTCGAGTGGGCCTCTCCTCTGCTGGGAAGTGTCTGGAGTGCTGATGGGAGCTGCCGCTCCATTTTAAGGACCGAAGTTTTGGGTAGCAGAAACGTCATTGTACGTTATTTGAAATGAGTTACGTTGCGGTCTTTTGGTTGCTGGGCTGCCAGAGCATCTCTTGTTCCCATTCTAAGTAACGAGGATGGAGACCTTTCATCCGCCTGTAGCCTCTGGTGTCTTTACTGCAGGTGGTGTCAAGCTTTAAGTGGAAATATAATCCTCTCAGAGCAGGCGGTGAAGATGTTCAGAGCTGGGGGTCAGGAGTCAGACCTGGGTTTTGGGCTCTGCTGCCTGCTAGCCCTGTAGTTGTGGTCCAGTCCCTTCCCGTCTCTGAACCTTTATTCTCATCTGTACAATGGGGTACAGTGACATGTATTGTTGTGGGACTGAGAAGAGCTAGGTGATGCAGCCCGAGCACAGAGCCTGCACAGTGGAGGTTCTTGATGATAAGCAGTAAACTGCCACGTAAGAGGTGCATGGGGTACCAACCAAAGAAATCATTCTCTGTATAACTACCAGGAAACGCATGGAAATGCAGAGTAACCAGTCTGGGAGCTAAGTGATCATTTCAGGATTATTCATAATATAGTTACTAAATATATAAATTTCCTACTGGTCTGTATACTCAAAAATGATCATTTTTCCATTTAAAAATGTAAAATGTTTGCTTTTTGCCCCCTTAAAACCATTTAAAACTTTTTGTTTTGACAGCATTCCAGACCTACAGAAAAGTTATAAGAATAGTGCAAAGAATTGCCATGTACTCTTCACCCAGATTCCCCACACACTAATATTTTACTTCATTTGTTTATTCATACACACACATTATTTCTCTGAACAGTTTGAGAGTGGCTGGCATGATTCCTCCTTATCCCCAACTATTTCAGAACTATACCTTTCCTACTCTTATATATAGGCAGAACAATGATCAAAATGGGAAATTAGCAAGGATGCAGTACTATGGCCTAATCTATAGACCCTATTCAGATTTCACCTTTTATCCCAATAACGTCCTTCATAGCAAGTGGAAGTCCCAGCTCATGTGTTGACTTCAGTCCACTGATACTTTTAAAGAATTTAGGTCAGAAATCTTGTAGAATGTACCTTGGTTTGGGTTTGTCTGATGTTTCCTGAGCTTAGGCATTTTTTTACAGGAACATCAAAGAAGTGTTGTACTCTCCTGCCAATTCATCTTATAACTGGTTATATGAACTTTGATCACTTGGTTACAAGGTGGTAATTGCCCTGTTCTCCCCCCAAAAGTACTTTTTTTTTCCTCTTTGTAATTGAGAACCACTTCATGGGGAGGTACTTTGAGACAATGCAAATATCCCATCATTTCTCAGATTACACGTTAACTCACCAGCTTTTGCGTCCAGTGATGAATCCTGCCTGAGAGTATAATTGCGATGGTTGCCAAATGATGTTTTTCATACCTTATAATTCTTTATACCTTTCTTGTTTTTTTTTTAAGAAATAACTTTCTCTTCTCCCCGTATATATTTGTATTTTTATATTTGTTACAACGTAGATTCATGTATTTTTACTTGATCCAGTGGATTATCATCTTTCACTGTCGTAATTTATTTTGATGCTCCGACTGCCCCAGATTTGAGAGCCCTTCAGAACTGGCTTCCGTGTTCTGTCACGTCACCATCACTGACCGCGGGCTTCCTTACTCTTTCAGCACCAGAAGACAGTCTAGGCTCAAGCTCGTCTTGCACCCCCACCGACCCAGCCCTGGTACCAGCCATTTCTCCAAAGAGCCCTGGTTCCTTTTAGTGGAGAATGGCATTTAGGAGCCAAGATCTGATCACTGGGTGTGCATATTCCTGGGGGTGCACTGCTGCTCCCAGGGCTAATTAGGCGCAAATCTGGAGGATACGTGTCTCCACACAGTTCTGTATCTGTTTTTATAAACCTGTGAAAAAGGATGAGTTCATACCGATTTCTCTAATTCCAATTCAACATTACACAGTTGATTCTATCTTTCTGTCTTTCCCTCTTCGTGCTCCCTTATTTGACAGTGAGATATCTGGCTCCCAGTATCACCATATATTTATTTACTTGCTCAATCTAAGAATACACAGACACTAGTTTCAGAATTGCTCACCCAGACCTCTGCAAGATATAAACTTACCAGCTAGAGTCTAAAATGTATGTAAAGTTCTTTTGGTCCTTACTCTGTCTCCTCAAAAACCTTTTAACACGTCAACATTTTGGCATTTTCCTGGGAGAAGGGACCTCACACTCACGGGCCATCTGCCTTGCAGGAGTGTGTCACAGCCATGCTCGCTAAACCCCAAACACTCCTGGAGCCTGGATGGTAGGCTTCCCATCCCCCCACAAGGCGACTCAGGCATATGGAGACTAAACAAGGACTGGTAAGTGACAGGGGTGGAATTCAAACCCAAGCCCGTCTGACTCACAGCCTGTATCTTCCTGCTGTGATGCAAAAGTGAGTGCATTTATAAGGCCGACAGAATCCCTCTCTTTATAAAGACAGGAGTGAAACCACAGCCTCCTCTGGGCAGTTCTGTCGTGAGTTTCTCTGCACCGCGGCTGCTCACCTGGGGTCTGGGGCTTTCTGTCTCTCCTCAGGCTTGGAAAGGGACAAGTTTGACAACAAGACTGTCACCTTTGAAGAGCACATCAAGGAGGAGCACAACATGTGGCACTACCTCTGCTTCATCGTCCTGGTCAAAGTTAAGGACTCCACGGAGTACACGGGGCCCGAGAGCTACGTGGCGGAGATGATCAAGGTGAGCGGGCGGGGCTCCGGGCCAGGTGGCGGCTGGGGGCCTGGCTCCTCAGCTCAGAGCGCGGTCCTGGGAGCCCGTGGGGAAAAAGAGCCTCCGATACCTACCGATCCCTTGTCGCAGACGAGGCACTGGGCTCCAGGACTTCGTGTGTCCTCACCAGTGGTCTTCAGGGGGTGTCACCCCCACTTGACAGGAGGAAATGCAGAGGCTCAGAGAGATGGGCACACAGCCTCCTGACGGGGGCTGGGGTTTTAACCCACATCTGACTCCACAGCCTGCCTTCCCACCTCTACGTACTCGGCCTCTTTTTTGATAAGGGATCCTTGTTTTTTCTCCTTGTATAATGATCACTTGGTATAGTTCAGCCTGGTTGTTCTGTTTGGCCTCGGCCTAGCTTTTCTGGGAGACGCTTTGGTGATCAGCAGGAAGGGATCACATGATGGAGGAATCTGAGTCCCAGAGTAATCTTCTTGCTGATGGGGAGCATGATGGCCATGTCCCGGGAAGGCGGAAGCTGCCGCAGGTTTGCAGAGTGCTCCTCGCAGGCGGGGCTTTGTGGAGGCACCGAACCTGTGCTCTGGGGGTCCCGGGCCAGCTGTCCTTCATACCCACACCTCTGAACGTCATTAAAACGTTCCAGGGCGTCTGGTGAAGTGAGGAGGCGTGTACTGGGAAGCTGGGGGGGTCTGTGATTTATGCCAGCTCACTGAGGAGAGGGGGCTGTTAGCTTTGAAGAAAGACGACAGTCACTGACCCTCCTTCCTTTGGCCTGGGACTCTACTCGCTGCCTGGTTATGTAATCCTCAGCGAGCCCTTCTGTGTTTTGTATGCAGATGTGACTTTGAAGCTCTTGATGTAAGGAAATGCTAGGGGAGGGCTGCTGACTGGCAGTGGATGCAGGCCGGCCAGCACACACATGGCCCGCATTCTGGGGGGCTTTCTGGGGATACCGCGCCGTTTGTACTGCGGAGGCCCTTAGGTCTCACCTGCCCTGCTCAGAGTGTGAGTCGTCTGCAGAGCTGGTTAGAATTCAGGCTCTGATTCAGCCAGCACCAGCAGAACTGTAGATTCTGCATTTCCAACAAGCTTCCCGGGGAAGCCAAAGGTGCTGGTTCATGAATCACACTCTGAATAGTAAGAGTCTAACGGAAGAGACAAAACAGATACGACTTAAGAGACTGTCATCCGAACCGGGTACCCGACGACGGGGAAGTATTCCTTCTTCCGTCTGCAGCTCGTAAAGCTCTTCCACGTCCAGCGTTGTGTTTGATGGTGGCAGGTACCCAGAGTGGGGAGCCAGTGAGGGAGAACTTTGGGGGTGAGGAGAAACAGATGAGGTTTCACAGCAGAGATGACTTTTGAGAGGGTTTTGAAAGAGAGAAGAGGGGTGGTTAGAGGCGGAGGGGAAGGAGAGAAAATGAACACCGAGAAGGGGGAGAAAAAGACACGGGAGCCCCAACGAGGTGAGGGGTGTCCTCTTTCACAGGTGGAAGGCAGGCTCAGGGCTAAGTAAGTGGCCCAGGAAGAGCCCGAAAGCTGAGCCGGGATACAAGCCCAGGTGGAGTGACTCGGAATCCTCTCCATAACGTGGGCGATGGGAGGACCTGGACGGGGTGCTGGCTCGGGGCCAGGCGGGGGCAGGGTCTGTTCTCAAGGATTCTAGGAATCCGATGGTCGTCGGTGCAGATGTTCGCAGGGCAGGTTTCCGGGGTCAGGATACATGAACTGAAAAGTCTTCAGAGCTGGTCTTTCCCTCCAGGTGTTGCTAGTGCCCAGCTCAGCTTTGTCTGATCAGCATCCGTGCGGACACAGACGTGTCTGCACACGTGCACGGTGACCTGCACTTGCATCAGAGCCGTTCCTGTTTAGAAGAGACAGCCTGTAGATCTCACCATTGTCACACGTTCCTTTTCTCCCCTCACTTTGTTTTCTTCTCTCTAAAGTGTTTGAATGTGCTCTGTCTTTAAATCTTTCAGGGGCTGGTTTTGAAGTTTTCTGTTAATCACCTTACTTTACAGTCACAGAAAACTCTGATGCATTTTTGGGTTTCTGTCTCAGTCATGAAGACTTAACAGGAGCCTTGTGAGCCGTCACCCGACCAGGATTAAGAGCCAGAAGTTACCCCCCGCCTGCCCCCGAGCCTGCTCAGAGCACCCTGCATTCACTGGGTTTTCCCGTCCACATCGTTCTTTGGACGAGGGGTTCTTGTCAAACAGCCTAAAAATCTGTAGCATCAAAGAATTCTTAATTCTGAATGTCCAAGTTGCTGAGGAACCACATGTCTCGTGTGCTTGGTGAGGGCCCAGGAAGTGTTCAGTCCTTTTTGCCAACGCCGTTCCTGGCGGTGTCCAGTCCTGAAGCCACATGAATCCCTGCTGAGGACTTCCTGGAGAGCACTGGCCCCAGCAGACTAGGAACTGGGGGTGCCCGGCTGAGTCACTCCATGGGAGGCTGGCAGCTCATGGGAACTCGAGCTGCGGGGAACAGGTTCCCTGCCCACGTCATGGACCCACTTAGTCTGACCCCACACAGGCAGCCCGGTCGAGGTTGGGGGGGTGCGTAGCCTCCCTCCCGAGGAGGCGGGCTTCGGGGAGATGTCTTTAGAAGCTGATTCTAAGAGGCTGCAAATACTCCCAAGTTGAGGAGAGAAGGGCAGCTAATAAACAGGGTCAGAAATGGAAGAAGTCAGCTGGGAGTTCGTAATAGAAAATCTTCTCTCTCTCCTTCTGGCCACCCCTTCTCCCCTTTGACTGGAGATGGGAATATCCCTGGCAAAGCCAGGGCCAGGCTGCTGCCTACCGTGAAGTCCTCACCACCTAAGAATGGGATTTGGAGGCAGAAAATCCAAGGTGTGAGTCTTGGCTCTGCCCCTTCCTAGCTGGGTAACCCCAGGCAAGTCACAGGACTTCTCTGACCTGAGATCCCAACTGTGAATCTGGGTTAATACCACCTCACGTGTCCACTGGGTGGTGAAAAGGAGATAAACGCATGGGCCCCAAGGGTGGGGGTGGGAAGCACTCAGGGAGGAGGGAGTGGGTGACAGAAAGGCCAGAGGGGCTGACAGAGCTGACGCAGCCCTGGTCTCTGTGTAAGGCGTCTTGGCTGTTGGCACGCTGTTGCTAAGCGAAGTCAGAATGGGCATCTTGACTCCTAGGACTTCTTCCCATGGAAAATTCCTATGTCTTCTTCTCTTCTTAAATTTAAAATCATTAAGTGCCCTTAAATATTGAGGCAGGACAAGGCTGGCGTGATCACTCTTTCTCCGTTGAATCGGTCCCGGGTACTTGTGACTTCTCTCTGTGCGTTCCTGGGTGACGTCCTCTCAGGTTCCCTGCCCGGGCCCAGGGGGTCAGGCGGCTGGGGGGTGGCCCCTGAGTTCTGTGTGTTAGAGTCTATCACGGTTACACCTTGGCTCACTGGTAGATTTGGGTCTCGGCTCCACACGCGGCGAGAGGCGGCACTGGGAGCTTCAGGACTCACAGTGCTGCTCGGACTCAGATGCCATCTCAGATTCGTTGACTCAGGCCCCAGACAGGGCTGCACTTTCAGAGAAATGTGACTACGAGTGACCTCACTTAGCCCTGGCAGCTCAAGGCAGGAGAAAAAACCCTGAGTTCCCTCTCCCCCATAGGAAGCTGAATTTGGGTGCTACCATGTAGAGTTTTGGTGATAGCTTTTATAATAAGCAGATGTTTTTAACCCTGAACCACACTTAAAATTTCATGAAAATGTATGTGCCACACACCCTTTTTTGAATAATTTTAGCACTGTTTGGCTTTTCTCCAGGCCAACTGAAATGAGAATTTGTGTTCATCTATAGAGGATGATTTGATAAGCCACGCAATCTGATGTATTTAACCTGAATAAGTAGTAAATTAGTGGTGTGTATCTTTGCCTGAAGGCATCTGAAGACTGCACAGTGGGCAGGTTGTAGTTAAAAGATCAAATACACGATTCCCAGCAAAGACTCAGCAGCCTGATTTTTTTGTGACAGTCAAGCTCAGGAGAAAAGCCAGTCCCTGATACAGACCTGAGTTGTTCCTGAAAGTTAGAAACTCAAGAAACAGTAAGAAGGAAGGCGGGCAAAGGAGACCAAGCAATAACTTAAGTAGAAGGCATCTATCTTGTTAATAAAATAACAGATTTCCCTTCTGAATCTTAGAGTTCTTCCTCGTCAACATAAGGTGTATTTTCAGAGGCGTGGTTTTGAGTTAACTGCACTTAAAGACAGGGTGATCAGATGGAATATTGCTCACCCACACTGCAGTGTGCCCCGAGACCTTGGGCCGCTCTGGCCCATCCTCTTCGCCAGGATAGCAAGTGAACTGGCGACTGAACTGAAGGGTGAACTAGCCAGGGAGAACCCCCTCCCACGCCAGCCTGACCCTGCAACATGCAGGCTGCTGCTGGGGGACAGGCTGGGCTGCACTTTGCCCTGACCGGGGCCGACTGGATCATGACTCCCACAATAAGTCTTACTCAGTCAGCGTGTACTGACATTCAGGCTTTGCGTGCACGGTCCTGTTTGGTTTCTGTAACAGCACTGCAGGTGGCACTGTCACCATTTCAAGGACAGGAACCTAAGCCCGGGAAGGTTGAGCCAGGGTCGCACCGCTGGGAAGTGCTCACGCTGAGGTTCAGTCCAGATCTGCTGAATCAGAACTCACCCTGGACGTGGTTCCGTCCGGGCTCACACACAGCCTCGGTGTTGGGAACCCGCAGGGGCTGGTCTCGGGCGGCATCAGGTTTTCCTGACTCGGACTGGCTCGTCTCCCAGGCCCCTCCTCCCCTCAGTGGTGCTGAATTAGCCACCTACAAAAGAGGCGAGGCCCAGAAAAGGCCCCCCCGGGAGTGGGAAAGAGTGTCTCCTAGGGGACGCTGACCGGCTCGTGCATAAATAACACAATGGGGTTAATTCTCTGAGCTTCCGCCAGCACCACTAGTCAGGCAGCCACCTGGAGCCCCTGCTACCCAGGTCTTGTCTAAAAGACTGCAGTTCAGGGATGAGAGAGAACAGCTCTTAAAGAGGATGCATCTGGAATGTGTGTTAATTTGGACTTGCTAAAATCTGGTAAACTCCATGGCCCGCACCTAAGCTTGGACCAGCGAATGATATTTCCTTTGGTGGCCATATATGGGGAGAGAGAGAGAATTTTAAAGGGTTCACCAGAGCCACAGCCAGACTTGGGCTCCCACACCCTGATGACTCATCTGAATGGGTATAACTCCCTGATAATTAAACATTAGAGCGTCTGGTCCAACAGCCCTTAAGCTTGGTGCCGACTTTTTCTCACAGCTACAGTAGACAGCTCTGCGCAACCCCACCCCCTCCCTCTCTCGCACACGCACACGCACACGCACACACTCTTCCACTGGAGGTTTTTCCACTTTGTTCCATTTTGTGTTAGGTCACTTGACCTCTTCAGAAATGAACAGTATAGGGATATAAAAGCAAATAAGTGATTTTCCGAGTTAAAAGTCGTATCATCGTGGCGGCCAGTGGGGTACTCTCAGATGGTGGGGTGCTTTCTTCACATCAGAGGCGAGAGCGCATTCCCAGAAAATGCTTTGCTGAAAGTCCTTAGCAGTTTGCATCCCAAAGAGCCATGTAAGAGAGAGAGCCTTTTCTGCTTGAAAACACCTCCCGGGTAAATTGTCCAAGCAAGTAAATTCTGTTAGCAAAGCAAGCACCACCGAGCATCTACGCTGAGGAAGCATTCTAAGCTGACTCCCAAGCAGCGGGGCATCTGGCCTCACACGTGTGCTCGTCTCTGTCTGAGAAGACACAGGAAGCAAGCGCAGTCAGAAAGCCACGTGTTAACGAGGGCGAGAGATCAAGGTGGGAACTGAATTCCTGTCACTACCTTCTGTTTAAAAGGGGAACTGGCCACAGTCCTGCAACTTTCTTGACCCCAGACAGCCTGATGCAAAAAAAAAAAACTGCAGACAAGTGCTCTCCAGATTGAAGACAGCAGCTTTCGGGCCCACCTAGTCCAAGGAATGGGGCAAGGGGTTTGAGGGGGTAACTCAGGACGGAGATGGAGACCGACAGTTACTGGTGGCTCGTAATTGGGTAAAACTGAGGCCCTGGACGTCTGCAGGGGAGGCGTGGTGACAGTGGCGACAGGAGCAGAGGAGTGAACGTAAATGTGCACACAGCCATCTCGAGGGGCCTCAGTTCCAGGAAATAAGAAGTGGGGAGGCCCTGGTGGACGGGCCTGAGAGTGCAGGACGGAGGGGAGAGTTCAGCAGGGCACGCACCTGACTCCCTGACCTCTCCTTCCCTGGCCTCACTGCACTTTCTGTGCTTCACTCTGTGCCCGGCAGGCCCTGGCTCCTGATAAAGTGACACGGAGACCCTCTGCTTCCATGCAATGTACAGTAATGGGTTCGGGCTTTTGTTCTGGAATTACAGGGAGGGTGCTGGCAGGGGCGTGCCTCAGTTAGTTCCTGAGATGGATATGTTTCAGCAGTGGTCCTGCTGTATCTCCAGCTTTCCTGCCTAACTTGGGAGGCCGCAGCCTTGGTGAAGATGTCCCCTGGGCTCTGAGAGCCTTCAGTGGCAGGCAGGTGAGGATCCAGCCTGTGCTGCCCTCGGAGAGGGCCCAGAGTGCTTTCTGAAGTCAGCTGACACCACAGCAGGGCCTGAGGTCAGGCCCATCAGGGTGAGGGTGAAGTGAAGAGGGACTTGGCACTCGCCTCTTGGTGGCTGGAAACAGTGTGTCAGCATCACCGGCTGCGCAGCCCCACCCGCCAGCCAGGCGTGCTCTCGCCCCACCCTCTGCACTTGAGCTTGGGTTTGCGTCCGTCCGTCCGTGGCAGCTGTGCAGAGCAGCTGCCGGGCTGCAGGCTCCCCGCCCAGGCTCACACCGCGTTCTGCCCACTAGTCTGGAGGGTGCGGAGCCGCCCTGCCCGGCCACACTTCACGGGTGGCTTCCTCGTGTTGTGAAGCGCCGAGAGCCAGGTCTGCGCTGACATCCTGTCTCCTCTGAGTTTCGTGTGTCCCAACCTTCGTGGGGTTGTGCTGGGCACTGTGTGTCACAGTGAGTGGGGCAGAGGCCGTAAGCCATTCGAGAGGAACGTGGATGCTGTAAAAGGGCCCCGGGACTCAGGTGTACCGAAGAGTGGGGTCCCTGAGCCTGAGCAGGATGCAAAGGTGGCAGCAGGTGGGGTCACCACCCCGGACAGTCTCCCCACTGGTTAGCCTGCCCAAGGCTGCGTGCCAGACTTGACATGTCGGCACCTGCTTGTATATATAATACTTGCTTACACAAATACTTCCCCCAATTCAGCAGAGTCATAAACTCTAAAACTGCACTTCTCTCCCTTCCATACCCTGCTCCTTCCCCACTGCAGACCCCCACCCCTGGCTGCCCCCACCCACCCCGGCCCCCTTCAGTCTTAGAGCTCCCTGGCCTTAGCCCCTTCATTTCCTCTCTGCTCTAGACGCTGACCGTCTTGGACAGAGCTGGCCGGCAGTGTCCCAAGCCCCTGAGAGGTGTGTAGCCATCTGGCCTCCACAAAAATTCTCTGATCAGGAAAATGTTCTGAATTTGTTTTTATCATGTACACATATACAGGATTCTTTAAAATGGATCTCTTTAGGGTGAAGCCCACTAGCCTGTCTCTAGGGAACGGGAGAATGAGGAGAACACACTGGTACTGAGGCACAGGTGGCTGCATGTGGACGAGGCTTTCAGTTTCTCCTTTCACAAACCCACTTTTCTTCAGGCCCCAGTGTTACCACCTAGAAATTGAGAGAGTTGACCCAAAGTGTCTCTTATGCCATCTTTAGTTCTGCAAGTCCATGAAGCAGCTTGCACACTACTCCTGAGGGTCTGCACCAGGAGTGGATGCGGGCTCAGGAGGGAGAGGAGACTGTGGGGACAAGCGAGTGAGTCAAACGGAAAGGGCTGAGGAATTTGGAGCGTCTGCACACGGCAGGTGATCTGTTTCACCCGGAAGAGTTCCGGGAGGTGCTGTGTGGCACCCTTCCTTCCGAATCATTTTCCAGTCGAGACGTGCCAGGGGCTCGCCCTTGACCTCTCACTGCAGTTGTGTCGACAGCGACAAGGATGCTGTCTTCCCATCCCTTCTTTCTCACGGTGTCTAGGCAGGGTTGGCCTTAAGTAAAACCATTTCAGGAAAGAGGAGAGTCCCAGCATGCAAAGCAGTAGGTGACACACGCTGTCGGAAGGAACACTGTCGCGTGTGAAGCAGCCTCGTAGGGAGGCGTGTGGGTGTGCGTGTCATGTTCAAAGACAAACGCCAAGTGTTTCTCCCTGAAACAATAGCAAAGAACTTGGGAAAGCCTTTTCAGTAGGCTAAACACAAACCAACAGAAATAAATATATTGTTGTATAAAAGTGACAGATCAAAGTCTAAAACTCATGGAATCCAAAAAAGGATAGAGGAAAACCAATAAAAATTGCTGACAGCCCATATATAACCACAAGGGACGTTCTGGTAGATTGCTGGCTAGTTGAACGTGCAGGGGAGGTTGCCTGAGCCAGCCTGGGAGAAGGGCAAGTTCGCCTGATGGTTCTTTATTCAGAAGCTCTATCCGGCCTGCTCTGCCCTCCTTTCTACCACCCCAGCCCTGCCACCTCTGGCTTCCTCTGCCTGGCAGCCCCAGGGGCCCAGGACCCAGCGCCGAGAGGTGAGCACTGCCTCCTCATGGCCCAGTGGGGGGCCAGTGTCCCTTCACCTGAAGGCCCGGAATGACACCAAACAGTGATTCTCCAGCTGGCTTTTCCGACGGATTTCATCAGAAATGGGTGCGGTTCTCTCTCTGGCAAGGGCCCGTCTTTGTTACCCTGGATCATCCAAGAACAACCAGTGAGTGAGTCTGGGAGGGCGAGTGGTCACTCTGGCCCAGCTGAAGATTATGTAACAGGGCCTGTCTGGCTAAGGTCGTCTTGAGCCAGGAACAGACCACACCGACACCTGGGCTCGCGCGCGGCTTGGGCAACCTCCACGTGGCTCCACTGGGAAGAGAGAAACGTGTGCCTCTAAAATTGTACCCCAGAGAAAGGAAGAACCAGCTTGTGTGGGAGTCGCTATGTACACCTGGGGTCAGCATCCAGATGGCAGACGAGCTGTGTGACCTTGGGCTGATGACACTGGTCTGTAACACTCTGCTCAGTGCTTGCTTTCCATGGAATGTGGGATCCGGTTTTTCTTTTTTGGATTTTTTCTTTTTGTAATTAATAGACTTTATTTTTTTACGACAGTTTTAGGTTTACAGAAACACTGAGCAGCAAGTACTGAGTTCCCATGTGCCCCCTTCCTCCATCACCCCCGGTTCCCCTGTGTGTATGCGCCCCCGTTGATGAACCAATACGGAGACATTCTTATTAACTGGAAGCCATGGTTTACATTAGGGTTAACGCTGGGTGCATTCTGTAGGTTTTGACGGACGTATGACGCCACGTACCCACTGTTACAGCAGCAAACGGAATAGTTCACTGCCCTAAAAATCCTCTGTGCTCTCTGCCCATTTGTCCCTCTGATCAGCCACTGATCTTTTTACCATTGGGATCCATGTTTTTAGTTTAGTTTTTTTTCCCTCAAATGTGTAACAGATACTATAAATGACAATTTTGGAGTCATGGAGCAGAGTTAGAGATCACTGTCACTGTTTTTCACCATCAACAGCAGATTCTGGATTGTTTGTTTTCTTAGAAAAATGAGCTGTAGAGATGATTTTCTTCTTCTTCAATATAATCGCCCTAACTCACAAAAGGGACAAATATTTAAAGCTGAGAGTAATATACTCGTGCTTTAGGAAAGTGAGGGATTCTCTTCAGTCGCCCCCTGGCCCCACCTCCTCTTCCAGGCGTGTTCGGCGGAGGGGGGTGGTACCAGAGGAGGCCTCGCCCCGTCTCTAGTGGCTCCTGTCACCGGGGGGTCCGCAGGCATTCTGGGAAAATCCAGTTTGTCAGCTCACTTGGGAAGATGCATGGAAACACAGCTGACATCTGAGTGCAAAGGACAGTCTTGGCCTTCCTGAATCTTCCCGGGGGGAGTCTGAAGGGTAGAGGGTATTCTGTGGCTCACAGGTACCCAGCCCTCTCCTGTGGCCCCTTCTTTACCCTCATGCCGCCACCAAAAAGAAAAAAAACCCAATTATCTAGTCTGCCTACAAAGGAGCGTGGGCTTCAACAGTAAATGTTCCGTTGTTTACACGGTAAACAAGACTCTGTACCTAGATGGACTTTCTCTGAGGAGGCGACTCATTACCTCAGGAGTCTTTCTTAGAACAGCCTCTTCAGTTGAACTTGGGAAGAAGGAGGAAAAAAAAAACAAACACTTCTCAGAATCATCAGCATTTGCATCATACAATCCAACTTCCTCTCCTCCTCTCTGTCTTTCTCTCTCACACACACACCCTCCCTCTTTCCAGTCAAGAACATTTCGAGAGGTCAGTGCCGCCCCCGTGTCTAAAACTTCAGTGTTTGCCTTTGCAGGGACTTTTCCAACTTTACCTAGAAAAGAACTAACCAGAACCTTAGCGCTTGTGGTCAGCCTGCTTCCGGCTGTGGCTCGGGTCGGTTTGTCTGCTCTGACAGAGGAAGTGCTTGCTGTGACGGGAACCGCGCTGGCCGGATTGCAGGAGGACCGGCAGACGGTGCCTAATGACATCGGTATGCGAGGTGCCAGCGGCCAGGGGCGCGGACACGCAGTGTGGCGGCCCGGACCCCGGGCCGCCCCCGCCGCGCCCTCCTGACCGCACACCCACCCGCACGCACCCTGGCACGGAGTCGTGTATAAACGGCATGTCTTGGTTGAGGAGGACTTTCTCAAAAACGCGACAGGAGCCAAGATGCTGAGACATGCTTCTGAACTGGGACAGACATAAGGCAGATCCTGCCAACTTCGATAGGCCTTCAGACCCTGGCTGCCGGAGTCCCTGAGCGCTCAGACAAGCTCCACATTTTGTGCGGAAGCCTGAGCTAAATGGAAAATGACTGGACTCAGGTGTTCTCTCTCAGCTCCTGTGCTAGGAGCTGAGATATTTGAACCATTTTTTTTTCTTTTTTTGGGGGGGGGTGATTAGGTTTATTTATTTCTTAGTGGAAGCACTGGGGATTGAACCCGGGACCTCGTACATGCTAAGCAGGCACACTACCACTGAGCTATACCCTCCCCACTGCCCGAACCATTTTCATGTAAAGATTAGAAGATCTCTGTGCTTGCGAAGGGGTCCTGCTGGGAAGGAGCCTTAACACTGCATCAGAACTTAACCATGTTGCACGGGGCGCAAAACCAGGTGGAAACTGAGAGAACCGTTTGGCCAGGATGGCTAATTAATTTTAACTACTAGGTATACCTTGGTAACTTGAGATTTGACTTAACTGCCCAGGATGACAACTTAATTAAAATACTGGCAATACCTAGGATCTCAAATTTGGGGATCTGCTGACGTCCGTGCAGAAGAGCCAATGGTACACGCCATCCAGAGTGCTTGGATTTCCTTGTTTCCTGTGGTTTCGGGTTGTAGTGGAACCCCCATCTCTGCTTTTCATAGTCAGACGTTAAGAGTGGAGGAGGGCAGGGAGGGAGAACCTTTCAGGTGGTAAGTGATAAATAGCTAGACCGAGAAATCCTGCTTCTCCCCTTTGCACTGAAGGACTCTCATGAAATGGAGAGTGACGATTTCTCTCTAGGATGGGGACATGTGGCCCAAAGTGGCCTGCGGCAAGGACGACAGTCCTTTAAAATATTGGGTTTTAGCTTTAAAATTTGACTCAATTTCATGTTCTGCTCCAGGGCATATTTTGAGCTTAATATAAAAATATTTTCAGTCCTTACGCCTTATTTCTGTCTGTGGCTTTATGTACCCAGTCAGCAGGGCCTTCATGCCCCAGGACTACAGGTAGCCCGCGTACAGAAGCGCAAATAAAGCACAAGTGAAGGGATCCGAGTGCATCTCCTTGGCCATTGAGGCGAGGAGCACAGATGCCAGTAGCAGCCGTCCTAAGGCCCGTGGGCCCCGCTCGTTCCTGCAGCAGGTGCTCGGTGGGACTCAGGACCTGGAGTGAGGGCTGCGTGGGGCTCCACGGAGGCGAGGAGCCGGGCCCTGCGCCCTGCCCGGGGCCCCCGTCGGTGCACTACGGCACCTTGGGGCCGGGGACCTCGTCTTTCTCATCTCCGCAAAGTCAGTACTCAGCCCTGTGCTGGGCGCAGAGATTATAAATGTTCGGAAAACGGTTGTTGGATGAAATCTCTGCGTTTTGCATGTGTCAGAGACCTTTCTGAAATCGTTGCTTGGGAGTCCACAAATCAAATCACAAAAGCCACGGAAGAAGGTAGGGGTCTTCCACGAGAAAAGTCTTCTTAACCTACAGTTACTAGGTCGCTTGCTATTAGAATAAGGAAGCTACGTGCAGACTTTGCATGGGTTTTCTGTGTTCTTTTGAGGACCTCTTTCATGTGGACTCTGGAAATCTGTGTCTTCTATTTTTACAGAGGGTTTGCTAAGCAAATGAACATATGAGAGATTTGCAAGCCAGATTTTAGATGAATTCTCGAACCGTTTTGGGCAGCTCAGCATTCATGTGCGTGTCAGTAATAAGTTAGCTACAGGTGAGCTCTCACCGCTGGCTGCTGCAGCCTGTGCGCACCCCCTCTTCCCCTCCGGCACCTCCAGGTCACTTCAGCTCACTTCTTCCCTTCCCCACTGCCAGCCCCCCACCCCCACCCCGTCCAGGCCCTCCTGGAGCGGAGCCTCGCGTCACTGCTGCCTCTCTCCTGCGCCGGCCCATCCGGCATCTCCTTTGATGGTCGGTGCTGCCCCAACCTGTCTGCCCTCGGGTTTCCTCACTCCGCTCTGCTGAGAAGGCCTCTGGCTTGCCCCTTGTCTGGCCAAGTGCTAATGTGTCTTCGGGCCCAGGCCTTTCTTAAAGAGGATTCCAGCCAATTGCAACCACTGGGAGGCAGTTCTGACTTTGACCCTGCTCTGTCTGCCGCTTATTTGACGCAGCACAGCTCCAGTGTTCCATTCTTTCGTCTTTTTTAATTTACATTCTCCTTAACTAAATTGCAAGCACTTTGATGTCAGGAAGGCTGTTTCATGCTTAGGTTTCAAAGCCCTTTCACTTTAGCGAGGTCCAGGGGGCAGTGACCCAGGGCAGGTGGTTCACTGCTGTGTCCTCAGCACCAAGCCCATAAGGTAAGTGCTCCTTCTGTTTTGTTGAATATGTTTTATTTTTAATGATATTTTCTCCCAGAAGTGTTGATAGTTTTGACGTGACTCCAAAGAACTATCTAATACCCGCCCCCCACCCAATACTGAATAACAGAAGTTCACAATGTGTAAACAGCAGGTAATTCTCAGGCTCGCCTTTGAAATACATGGATTTGTCCCCTGTCGCCCACGCCCCAGGACGAGCTACCCTCCTGTTCAGGGCCGTCTGCTGCATTATCGTACAGCAGTGGGATCTAGCAGTGTCTAAACTCGTCCTCCTGGCGTGACATCCACTCACATCCCAAGTGATGGCATGTCCGTATGTTCCTCCGGGTCTGACAGTTCACGTGGGACTTCAGCCCCTTCCTGTGCACCCCGGTGTCCTCGGGGGTCCATCTGCAGACATTGGCAGTGTTCCCCATGGATACCTGGGCCTCTGGGAGCTGGGCTGGCCTCGCCGTTTGATCTCACTGCAGCTGTGGTGCTCACGGCTCCTCCGCCCACCCCGCCGTGTCCCCTCCTTTCCCGGGGCCGGGTTGCCTAGTGAGAGGGAGTGATCACCAGCTGCCTGTCCCCTCTGCGTGCCCCCTTCGGGACAGTCAGGTTCCTTCCTCCCTGAGAGGGACACAGGCCTTGAACGTGCGGCCCTCCCTCCGTGGGAGTGTGTGACCGTGCCTGAGGGACTGACCCAGGGCAGTGAATGTAACCAGTGACAGAGGACCTCAGCTGCTTCTCAGGGTTGCCTCCAGGCTTCAGTGCTGAGAGTCTGCCTCCTCCTCCTCCCCTCCTTGCTGCAGATATGCAGCAGAAAAACCAATTCAGATGTGGCAACACTGAGAACATTCAGGCTGGTCACCTCTAAAACAGGGCAGTTGGTGGGGTCTTTTGCCCGCTGCTCTGTCGGTGGCGGGAAGCTGCTGAGAACCCATGGGCTCGAGGGAAGGCACGTGTGGCCGGTGTGTCGATCACGGGGTTGTGGTGCAGGAAGACGGAGATCACCATTTCTCCCCTCCGCCATCATTCTAAGCAACTGAAGTTTAGCAGTGAGGCGTGGCATCAGGGCCCACCCAGGAAACGCTTACCAGGGGGCTGCTGAGTCACTCCACTGAGGTGGTTCCTGCTGTCATGCTGCCACGGGCTCGTGAGTCCCAGCTGCTGGCCTCCCCGAAGATGCCAAAGTCGATGGGACACCAGGTGCCAGGGAGGGGTGCCTTCTGTCTAGTATTTTCAGCTGGCTCTTGTTTGGTTTCTATATCGCTACACTACCTTCGGTCAAGATACGGTTTGATTGTCTCACTTTTTAAGTTTTAGACATGTCTGGTGGAATTTTGTTGGTTTTGAGTATGTTGATGCCTTCTGTTTATGACAGAGGTTGGCAAACTCCGGCCTGTGGGCCAAACCTGGCCCTCTGCCAGCATTGGTAGATAAAGTTTTATCAGAACACAGCTACACCCATTCTTTTATGTGTTATCTATGGCTGTTTGCAGGCTACAACTGCAGAGCTGTGACAGAGACCATATGGTCCAAAAAACCAAAGATATTTACTATCAGAAATATTTACTGTCCAGAAAAATTCTGCTGACCTCTGGTGTACACAAAAACAAGAGCAAATTCTGTGTGTGTGTGTGTGTATTGGTGGGGCATGGGACAGGCAAGATTGGTGTTAGAATGTTTATTAGAATTTATCCTGACAGCATCCAGACGGCCCAGGTGACAAGTGACAGCAGACGGATATGTAATGGGTCAGTTTTCCTCCATCTCCCGATGAAGCTTTTCTTACGGTTCACTCCTGCCTCTCTGTACAGAACGTGTCGGGGAAGCTGACTTTTTGGGAGAGAGGCGTATGTGGGCAAAAGGAAGTGAGGGGGAGGAGGAGCCTTGTCCCATTCTGTTTCCCAGTAGTGAGAAGTACTGTTTACAGGTACAAGCTATAGAATCAAAAGAGAGGGGTGGAGTTGGACAGGGGAGGGACTAAATGGGTCTTTACTATACCCACCGACAGCACCCATCACCCATTGCAGGCCGGAAGGGAAAGGAGACAAGAGTAGAGGGGTGATGTCCTTAAGTTTGCAAAGGAGGAGACTGAACGAGGAGCCCATTTTCCGCTTTCAGCCTCTTAACAATACCCCACCACGCAGACACACCCAGACACACACATATCTGGGAAATCCTAGAACAGCCGGGATCTTAAAATCCATTTGACTTCTGGAGCGTTGGCAGATGATTTTCCGAGTATAATGCTTTTAAAAATACACAGCCCAGTGTGAGGCGTCTAGAGCAGCTAAAGCCATAGAGACGGCAGAGAGAAGGCGGTTGCCAGGGGTGGGAGAGTTAGTGTTAAACAGCGATGGAGTTGAAGTCGGGGAGTGGAAAGAGTTCCCGAGGTGGGTGGTGGTCATGGTTGCATGACAGCCTGAGTACACTTAATGCCACTCACCTGTACGCCCAAAAATGACTGAAATGGTCAATTTTATTATGTATATATTTTACCACAATTTTAAAACTCCAATCTTACTAGCTGTGTAATTTGCAGAGACACATTGGCAGTATTCCTATTTGAAGATAGGAATCTTGTTTGGAAACCTTTTCCCTGCATTTAATTTTAACGTGACTTCTTGGAATTAAGAGAGCTTAATTATATTCAATTAGAAAGATACTTACTGAATGGCTTAAAAAAAATACACAGCACCGTACGTGAGGTCTGCAACACTCAGGGACAGCGTGACAGGATGGCACAGGGAAGAGATGCCCACGGAGACCGCCTCTCTTGTCTCTCCTCCTAGAAGTGACTCCCTCTTTTTCTTTTTTTTTCCCCCTAATGTGGACTCTAGGAAAGAAACCTTGACTGGTTCCCAAGGATGAGAGCCATGTCCCTGGTGAGCAGCGACTCTGAGGGAGAACAGAACGAGCTGAGGAACCTGCAGGAGAAGCTGGAGTCCACCATGAAGCTCGTCACCAACCTTTCTGGCCAGCTGTCAGAACTCAAGGACCAGGTAAGGGAGTCCTTACACGCACACACAGCACCACACACGCAAGGCTGGCCGGGAGGGACCGGCGGCGCTCACACCTGGAGGGGGCAGGAAATGGGCAAAGCGGGGCTGGCTCACCGCGCCCACCCGTTTCCCCTCCGTTCCCCCGGCGCTGCCCCGTCACGGGAGGAGCCCGTGACACTACTTTCAGGGCTGCTAAGGACGAGGTTTTAATATAAAAAGCAAAACCAGAAAATGAGAAAATGCAAACTACTTCAGTGAAGTGCTGCACACACACACAAAACACACACACACACACACACACGCAATGTGTAAAGCTATTCTGTTTTCTTTCTTCACTGACAGAAGGTTAAAGGCTGTTTCTAGTTTTGCACGTTAGCCCTTCAATCTATGAACTCCTCACCGCAGATAGTTCAGTTCAGCATCTTGAGATAAACCACAGTCAAGGAAAAGCTCCTTCTGGTTCATTCAGGGGCCAAACCCTTCCTGAGTGGCTCCCGTACCCCAGGCAGTAGGGCAGGTGCTGGGGACGAGACAGGGCACAACCTGGACACACCCCCGCACCACACAACTGACGCTAGAGACGGCCCGCCCACCCGGCTCCCTGTCCACAGATAAATGCTTCTCCCGGAACTACGCTGCAGGGAGGGGGCAAGTTTGTACCAAACCCTGTGCACTCCTTCCCCTTTCTGACCCCCTTACACATGAGCACCCCTGGTCACCGGGTGGTTCACCAGGACTGCAGCGCGGTGGCAGGGACTCGGGCTGCGCCTTGGCTGCCTGGGGTCACCCCACTCGGACCCTGTACGCGGTGCTGGATGCTTTTAACCAGCTCCACGGACAAGGCGCGACGTCCTGCGCGGCAGCGGTCACCGGGCACGGCGGGCCTGGCGGTGAGCCTCCGGTCCCCCGCGGGTGCCCGAGCACTCTGAGGGACGTAAGCACAGGGAAGGCCCTGGCTAGAATACACTCTTCTTGAAGACGGTTTACACCGCACTTTTCACAGTCCTACTTTAGGTTGTGTTTCTTTTCTAACTAAATTGTTCCCGGCTGTACCCAAGATACCATTTGGCCTCGGGTTCTTCCCTTTCACGTGCATTGAGAAGCAAATAAGAAAGACTAATGAGAACAGAAGGCCTTATTTATGAAGGCTGTCTACGGCACTGAGCTTGGTAACCACCTAAGACGAGTAATAACCTAAAGAGGTAAAACTAACGAAGATCTAACTGGATTACTTTGCTTATTATTTTATTAACTTCCCACCCCCGCTGTGACCCCCCCGACGGATGTGCCACAGGACCGCCCCGATGGAGCACGCTGTCTGCTGCCGCTGCTCCTGCCCACCCCCTGCCCACGACGAGCAAGACGAACTCAACACGGCCAACCGTGCTCGAGTTCCCTGCCTCTCCCTCTGAGCAAGCCGTGGCAACACAGATCTCAGTTAACCCAGACGTTTTACATTAGATGCCAAAAGGATCTTCCAAAAATTGATCTGGTACAGACTTAAACGATCAAGCACTCCAGAAAGTGCCATTTTTAAACATGTCTGAGACCAACTATTACTGGGTGTTCTGAGATGATAAATAACGCACAAGCCCTTCTCCACAGGCCCTAAGAATCTGGTGCGCTGAACTGCTCCCTGAGGTGGATTCTAAAGCTGCTTCGCTGATGCACACGTTGCAGACCCACCTGTCAGCGGAGGGAACTGAAGCCGAGGGCTTAGCATCAAGCATATCCCAGGTGTAGGAGGCACCCAGCAGCAGGTGCCATCTCACCTACATCCCCCCTTTTACTGGTGAGGACGCTGAGGTACACAGCAGGCGCTAGGAAAGCTGTCTAACTTCACATGACCTTGCCAGGCTGGAACTCCTGGTCCTGCAGGTCTGGGTTCGATTTTTTTTCTTTTTTTTTTTTTTTTTTTGGCATTATGTTTTTATTTTCCCTTGTTTTGTTTTGTCACTGTACCCTGTTTGCCCTTCGTGGCTGACTGTGTAAATTCTTACTCAATTTTTTAAAAAAAAAAAGCACTGAAATTTCAGAAGTTGCATCACGTACTTCAGACGTGACGGAGGACACAGTCACTGCCGTTTTTTTACACCACTGAGTGGAGACGAGGCTAGGCACTGCAGCTGATTCTGTGAAACCCAAATTTTGGCTTGAACGAAGTATGTAAAACTAGATTACATATGGACTGAGGTTCATTAAGTGACATCAACACCGGTATGGTTTAAACTGCTTCTTTTCAGCTCTTTTTGTATTTTGTTTGTTTAAAGTTAGCAGTTGTAACCATTCTTCAGAAAATCTTTCCCCTGAGAATGAATTTGAAATTGAACCACTTTTTCCTGGAAGATACCATAGACTAAGAAGTATGAGGAAACAGTAATATATTCTCCAGTGCCTTTACCAGGACTGATCTGCTTAGGTTTTAAGGTGCCCAGAAAGATGGGGAAAATTCATTGCTTTTACTGGGGAAAATCTGCTTTTTTCAAAAGGAATTAGTCAACATTTTCTTTTGATTTTGTAACAAAACTTTAAAGCATTTGAGAATCTACTTGCTGAAAACATTTGAATTTTATTAAATTTGGTATATTACAGTCATGAAGATTTCTTAAGTTGTTCTGCATGAAAAATCATGCAGATAGGTTAGAGAGGTGCTGGTCTGTAAATGGTAAGTGTGAGAATTCCTGCCCTTGGAAGGGAAAAAAATTTTGAATTAAAAAAATAAAAACCCCACGAGTGATTCATGAGCGAGAAGCTCTGTGATAGATATTTTTTACAACAGCTATGAAAGAATACCATTCACTGGTGAAAGGGCTGGAAAACACAAAAATTGCTTCATCACTTAGATATTTTCTCAGCTCTTCTGGTCCAAACCCAGCATAGTGGAGCAATGAGAGTTTGAATGCCTTTGGTTTTACTCTTTACCGTTACTGGCCTCTGTGGTGGCTGTCCTCT
The DNA here is from genome assembly GCF_009834535.1 of Camelus ferus. NCBI lineage: Eukaryota > Metazoa > Chordata > Mammalia > Artiodactyla > Camelidae > Camelus > Camelus ferus. The sequence goes on along the minus strand of NC_045712.1, from coordinate 1,650,351 downwards.
TCAAACGCCCATTTGAGGAGAGTTCTTACAAGGATACGAGTGAAAACCTGGTCAGTGGTTTTTCTATTATTGCCAAGAACCATTAATTAAAATCGCTCTTCTAAATGTTACTTAATGATGCATCTCGAAGGTCCCCCTCCCAAGAGGCTCTCAGTACTAAATGTGATTCTCTTACATTCTTATTCCGAGGAGAACTAATGTAAGGACTTACATTTTTTCTTCATAATGCGAAAGAACAAATATTGAGAGAAGGGTTCACTTTCTTGAACACGTTTCCCACCTGCATATAGGACGGTGACCCTTCTGTGTAGCTGTCAGGAATAGAAGTAGTGCTTGAGAATTCAGATCATGTTAGCACGTTCCAGTGTTTGGCATTTTTCACGCAACGGGTTTATCTTATTAACTGCGTAAGGAAGGAAGGAAGAACAAAAGGTTAGAATAACTGCCCACAGCTGGAAAATGGAATGTTAAACAAACGTTACTTGAATGTCTATGTTCCTTATGCTGTGTTGGAACCACAAAAGAGGCCAAAGGTAACGTCTGCCCTCTAGGACACGGTGATGTAGCCAGAAAGCAGGAGGCTGCTAACGGCATGATGGTACGAGACGTTCTGTGAGCCGAGGCGTGCATTAAGGCTCACGGGGCGCAGAGAAGTGGGTACTGCTGCGTGGGGCTCGGCGTGTGGGAGGAGTCTGGCTTCTCCAGTCCGACGAGCAGGTGACTTGGGAGCTAGCAGGGAAGCGCAGCAGGGCGCATCCCAGGAACGGGATCGGCAGGAGCAGAGGCACGAATGCGCATGGCGTGCTCAAGGAACGGCGCTGTGTTCTGGGTGATTCCGTTTGCTCTTTGAACCGCCATGGATGAAACGCCCGTCTGCCCGGTGCAGCCCTAGGTACTGGGGTTACAAAGTCGAATAGAACCTACTCTCCTTCCTCATGGAACTAATCGTCCAGAGTGGGAGACCAATAAGTAAACAAATGAATTCTAACTCGGCGTGGTCAGTGTGGAACAGAGGTTCGAACAGACTGCTCTGGGAATGAGGAAGAGGGAGCAATTCACTCAGCCTGGGCCTGGGGAGAGGATTTGAGTACCTGCCCCGGAAACCCTCTCAGAGGCGGTAATGCGGGAGCTGGGTGTCAGAGCTGGAGGAAGGGTCTGCCTGGTCAGAGAGAAAGGGTCAGGACAGCACCCTGGGGATCAGGAATGTGCACATCTGTACGTTTACAGTGAATCAGGAAAACCGCATTCAAGCAATCTTTCAGTTTTCCTTGCCAGTGTTCTGGGCTCCTGGTTAGGAGCAGGACTGCTTTTATAGGACTGTAAAAATCAGCTCTGGTGGCTAGAGTTTCCTGGCTCTGTAGAAGCCTGGTAGCCAAGACCTTGCTGACATGAAGGCAGACTGTGGTGTCCTCGTGCTCCTGTGCCAGCCTGTCAGTGCTGGCGGATGAAGTTGTGCCCATTTGCACTCAACTGTTAGTGTTTTCGTGAAAGATCTTTCAGATGTTTGGTTGCATCTGGCTTGTAAAGCTACAGTATCGTATGCTTCTTGTTTAGACCGGCTCAAAAGAAAGAATGCTGAAATTCAAGCTAGTTTCTGTGTTTATATAGATTATGAAGAAGAGCGTTGCTTCAAATGCTCATCCTCACCTAACTGTGAATTTCGAGGATATTAAAATGAATTTACTACAACTGGGACATTTCACACTATTCAAAATAGATTTTTCAGTATTAGAATTTTGAGTTAAGTTACTTACCGTAGATCTGAATCTGATGGATATTTTATCTAGTAGTTTTGTTTCAAATGTCCAGAGAGGATACTCTAGGACAGTATGCCAAGGATAGACCTCGGCCATTATTTTTATTTGTTCTGACATAGGTAACAGTAGTAGATAACAGTGATGCCATAAATAAGATATCCAGCGCATGTGAATGTATGCAGGTAGGTAGGTAGAACTGAGCTAGTAAAGCCAGGAATTATGTGAGAATATATCCCAAGGGGCCTGGGACACTGAACTGTCCAGCAGTGTTGAACTCGGTTTCTTACAGGCCAGATTTGGTTCTTAGCGGACTGTGTGTCCATTATTGTTCCCAGATGACTGTAACTGGATGGCGATCAAGCCCAAAGGGTCAAATACCGAAGCAGCTGGCCTAGTCCTTTTCACTTATCAGTCACTTAAATGACAGCCATTCTGTCTGTCTGAAAGGCTACGGTTGACCAAAGCAGAATTCAGGCAGTCAGATGTGTGTGCCTACTGTGTGCTTAACTGCAGAGGATCTTCTCTAAGATCTTGCGATCTGGCCTATGTCTGAGCTCATCAGCGAAAAGCTCTTCTAGAGCAACAGCATGGTCCCACCCAGATCGGCAACAGCAACATTACCTGGGAACTAGCTAGAGAGGCAAATTCAGCGGCCCTACCCTCGGCCTTCGGAATCGGAAACTGTTTGTGGGCCCTTGATCTGTGTTTTAACAAACCTTCTGGGTGATTCTGGTGTGTGCCAAAGTTTAAGAGCCATTATTCTAGGAAAACCGAAAACGAGATCGGTGTGTACTGGGTACTTGAACTTGCCAGGACTGTCCCTGCCTGAGCAAAGGGTCTGGCCGCTGAGTGAAAATAGGGAGGAGCTTTAGCTTTTATGAGGGAGGGAGGGCAATGCAGTCGTTATTTTAGGAAGACAAACCTAGAAAATTAGAACATGAGACCAGGACTACAGCTGCGTATCGGGTGGTGTCCGCAGAAGAGGGAAGGATGCTGTGCCACCAGCTGGAGGCCCCTCTGTTGGAAGGGACACAGTTTGAGGGAATGACTGAAGAGCCAACAGACTGAAAAGTCAGAAAAAGCTCATTTGACGAGCAGGCATGGAGATTCGCTTACATAAAAGGTCATCTCCAAAGGACGTAGTTTCTTACAGAAACAGTACGGAAGAAGCCTTCAGGGCCAGCCTTAACCACTGAAAACCTCAGCAGCTTTCAATGGAAGCTTGGAGTAAAGTATCCTTCAGTAGGGGCTGAGCCCACCACGATGCCTGAATCCACGAGAATGCCAAGATGATTCAGTCTAGCTGCGTGTATGGGATTCCCTCTAAGGCTGCCCGCCAAGGGACTGGTGAGGGAACCTGCGCTGAGTGTCTGAAGTAGCAGGCAGTGCGGTGCCTGAGTTACAGCCTGCGTTACAATCTAACCGTGAACTTACTCCACGGGTCACATGAGGTTCTCCTTCCTCGGCTGAGCCTGTCAAGTATGGTGTCACGTGTGACACCACGTTTAAAGACCTGTCACCTGTCTAAGGAAACTCCAGAGGCTGGCTGGAAGATCCTAACTCAGTTCTTTAGAAAGGGCTTTATTAAAAGCTACCTTTGGGGAATATTCACTGCTTATGAATCTTCCCTTCTAAACTATCACTGAAGGCATTTCACAGGAGCCTAAAAATAGTATTTTGATGTGAAAGGAAAACCGCTATGTTTTGAATAAGAAAAAGCAACCACTTTAAAATTGAACCTTACCTGATGTTCTCTCTGGATATTTTGTACCAAAAATTAGTCCAAGTGAAAAACCGAGATTTAAGCGCCAACTGTGTGACATACACTCTATTAAAAAGTTTACATACCGCCTCCTCGCCCTCCACCCAGGAGACAGGAACTCTCACCCTAACTGTATGAAGGAAGAAACTCTGAAAAGTTAAATAACATAAAACTGTCATGGAAACAGGTCTGTCTGATTCCAAAGCCCACTTTCTTTTTACTACTGCTCCCTAGTTCGTCTCTGATTTTAGGAAACCAGAAATCTAGGAGCAAGATCTTAGGCCACTTGTAGATAACCACATTATCTAATACATATTTCATAACCACCCTTTTATCTTAATTGACTTAAATGCCCGGCATCAAATCCGGAGCTAGGACTAACTGGGTAAGTGCAGGGAATTAATTATACCCAGAACAGAACTTAGATGCTCATCAGCATGAGAACTGATTTAGTTCAGCAGCCAAATCAACAGTACCAGCCTCTCGTTCTGAAAGTCCTTTTTCACTTGACCAGCCGTAGGACAGGTCTCTCCTGACCTTGGCGCCTGTGGGTGGCAAGGAAGAGTCACCACGGAGTGCCAGGGCATTATTTATGGTATTGAATCTCTCTGGACCTCACAGGTGAGGACATTCCTCATCTTCCTAGAAAGGCTGTGTGATATTTTTTTTTCTCTCAAATCAAAACTACCCAAGAGTCACTGGAAACAGGAATCAGGGCCTTCTGAAGACCAGGGGCTGAATCCCGGTCAAACCCAGGATTCTAAGCACACTGCTCTTCTTGACAGTTGAGTGTGCTGTTATTGTCACACAAAGCCATCATTTGAAAATAGAGTTGGGAAAGGCTCGAGAATCTTGTGCTTTTACTGGGTTTGGTTCCTTTATGAAACAAGTAGCAAGCAGCATTTCTGAATGTCACACTGCATGACTAGGGCACAGAATTTCCCATTCTGCCTAGGAAGAGGTCCTTTTTGAAGTTCTGTGTGTTTGATATACTGATGGTACGCTATTTGTAGAAAGTGGGTTTCAGTATAAACCGTAACCACAGAGGTAAATCTATGGTTCAGTATACGATCTGACGTACAGGAAGTGTCTGAGTCTAATGATGAAACTTTTTAACTTTCCAGATGACAGAACAAAGGAAGCAGAAACAAAGAATCGGCCTTCTAGGACATCCTCCTCACATGAATGTCAACCCACAGCAGCCAGCATAAGCAAATGAAATAAAGGAATCGCATTTACCTTTTTAAATTATTTTTAGTGTGGGTATGGCTAATTAGTTCTGATTCACCCACGAATGTTACCTTTCTGCTTAGTATATTTGTAAATACTCAGTTTTATACTGTATGTATATGATTGCTACTCTAAAGGTTGGGATATATGTATTGTAATTAGAATTGTTGGCAGGATGAAATTTCATCTGTGCCAAAAATATTAAAGATGCCTTTTTTGGAAGGACTAAAGAAAGCACCTGATTTGCACTTGAACCAGATTATAGATTTAAAAGTATATGACATTATTTTGTATTTAAAACTAGAATAGCCAGTATTTATGTTTTTTATAAAACTGTGCAATACCAATTATGCAATCACAATAAACTTGTAACTCCTGAGTATCCTAATGGGAGTGCACATCTTTGAAGCTGGTGTGTTAATAGTACGTAATAAACGGTTAAATATCCAATGATGCTGCTGCCAAAATCATATTAATAGTGAGTGAGTTTCAGGCCCCTGGGCATTGTGTACCGTGTGATTATCCTGTGGTGATGCTGCTTCTCGTTGCTAGTGGCATCAGTGCCTCTGTCTTACAGTGACAGTGCTCCAAGTCTGAACTGTCGAGTCAGCACTCATTTTAAGACAAGCAACTGTAGTCTCAAAGATTCTTTTAGGCTTCTGAATTGATCATTTAAACGAACTGTGTCTTTAAATAAGAGAGCTAAATTAGATGCTCAGACTTTAGCTTGCCAAGTTAATGAATTTTTTAAAGGGAACTTTTTATGCCACGTTTGGGATAAATGCTTACTAGCTAGCCAATCAGTGTCATCTCCTAGGTGAATTTTGGTGTCACGTTATAAAGAAATGAATAACTGATGGTCTCTAGATTATCTAGTCCAAATGGTAGAGCTGATTTTTTTTTTCTTCATCTGAACCAACGTGCTACAGTAGCTAAGAAGTATTAAACCACATAGAGCCATATAAAGATGAAATACGACCTACCCCATTAGAACTCATAGTTTGAACACTGACATGTTGTTCTTGTGAAAGGGCCACATTTTGGTTTTAGTTCTGTCACATAAGATTTCTTTTCTTGATGGATGAGAAGTATGAAAGGAAACTTTTATATCTGTTGCCTAGTTTTTGTACATGGCTCTCATTTTACAAGAGAACCTCTCTACAAAAAATAAGTTTTAAAATGTATTGGAAGCAGAGTTCTGAAATGAGTAAAGTTTGTAAATGCATATATAAAATAAATATTTAATAAATGATGCAGAATAATATACAGTGACTGACTGGTGACTTTCATTTTGACATCTCTGTGTTGTAACAGCCATTCCAATTATGTATGTTCTTAAGGACCAACGTAAACTACAACTGGTTTGCTTATCAGATTAATTCAGAAAGTGCTTACCTGACTGATGACTCTGAGAACCACCTGGACAGATATGGGGAGGGGTGGACCGCGGCCGTTCGTTCTTCTAGCTGAGCGAGCGGCAGCCAGGCTGTCACGAGCGCCCTGGCACACACCACGCGGGCAGGAGTGCCTTCTAGGGCTCACGCCTCCTTGAACTTGCTCTCTGCAATGCGGAGGAATCACAGACAGCGAGGTCAGTTCTCGTCCATGCCCAGGGGTCGGAGGCCTTCAGCACGACAGTTGAAAATGTCTTACAAAGCTAGCTCGTCTTCCCAAAGGTGGGGAAACTGGTTTCCTCCCAAGAGCAAGGCTCACCCTGGTTGCTCTTTTTACACTGATTTTTCTCTGTGCTTTGGTAAATCACAATAATGACCATCCAACGTTGGGAACTAGGTCAGGATTAAATTCCAGTTAAATGCCTAGTTTCAAAACCAATGCTGCTGCTTTATAAATTCAATAACTTGAAAAAGCAAGTGAATAATTTTCCACTCAGCACAGCAGATCTCCGCAGCCTTTTTCCATAGTAAGGCAAGCCCAAGATAGATGTATACTTGTATCTATAAACAACCCGTCACTCCCTGCTGAACCCCACCCCATGGGCCCCAGACGCAAGGACCTGCTCCCCTCAGGTCCCTCTTTGATCTCCCGAGCTGCCCAGCACGGCCAGGCGGTGTGTGTGCCTTGTCTCCCAAGCCCCGTCCCATCCTGTTCACTGGGAAGCTCTGCATTGACATGTTCAGGTTGTGGCTTTTACAGGTTTCTCATGTCTCGTTTGAATCCTGTCACCTAAGATATAAATCTTCACTCCAGTTTGCCAGCTTCAGCAGAAAATAAATGACGCTGGAATGCCACTCTGCCCTACGTGCGGCAGGTCCTACCCCTCGAGTTCAGGTGTGAACAAAGCTGGTACAACCGAAACACAAAGTCTCAAGTTCTAACTCCTGTGGCCTTTGATGTGCAATTGTGATTTCACCTCTCTCCAGACATCGCTTTTTCAACACCTCTATTTCAAGGACCAAGGTCCAAGTCACCTGCAGGGCTACTTCCCCGGGTGAAGAATCAGAGCCATCAGGCTGAGGAACCAATGTTGACAGCATAGCGCTAACAAGCAAGACAGTCTTTTTGTCTCTGATTAATTTTTAACGTTTGCTGTAGCACCAACTCAGGCGTCAAGATTCTGCCAATTTCCTTAACGGACCCATTTGTTATATCAAAGGCTCTGGGGAACTCCATTCTACTTTTCTAGCATTTATAATATCTTGCCCTTTTCTACTTCTGTCCCTAACATTGTGTAGCGATAAACCTTGTTTTCCCTACCAATAAAGCTTCCACTCTGGGTGCAGGGTCCCAGCGCTGTAACTGACATTCCGTCCTCCTCACGCGCACATACCAAATACAGCTCTTTTTATTTTGTTCTTTAAAAACTGGGTTCAACTTGCTTGGTTTGTTTCCACGTTCATGACTGGTTGCTCCTCAGTCAGTTTTATTTGGTTCTACTTTCTGAAAATGAATTGCTTGATTCTGCTCCTGTAATAACTGCTCTTCCACCCTGCTTAAACATTTCCTAACATAAATTATAAAGCAAGCATACTTTATGTGTGGAAGTGAACCAGCAACCCGGTCTTTGCAGTAGCAAACGAAACAAAGCTTTACTTACGTAGCAGTGGGAAATTACCAAGATCTTCTCAGTAAACTAAGGAATTAACCCATTAAAACCTCAATTATAGATTTCTGTATCCTCCTACTGTGGTTGGTTGGGGTAATGCATTAATGAGAAACAGCCTGAAAGTTTCTGACAGTTATTTTAAGGCTAATCATGAGACCATTAAACCGACTTCCGGGCTGCATAGATGGAAATTGATTCCTCCACTACTACTAGATACAAAAGGAGCATAACTACCTGCTTCCAGGAGTAGAGGTGGTGTTTGCTAAAATAATGTTTTCATAAATTTTGAAAAACAAAATGCGCTTGACAGAATGCTTAAGTTATATGACAATAAAAGTCAGCTTGACACAGGATATGATACAGTCACAAAGGACCCCCCCTCCTGAAGGCTCCTGAGACAATGTGTTCTGTAAACCAAACCACAGAGCGGGAGTGAAACTTTTATTAAAGATAAGAAATTGAGCCTTGGAGTGGTCGAGTAACTTGCTCAAGGACTCGGCTCCAGAATAATCAAAGGACTGCTGAGCCAGCCAAACGGGAGCGAGCTCTTAGCACCTGCTCCCCCCCTTCTAGAAAGGGCTGTGGCATCTCACCCGGAATCAGGTTGCCCAAAACAGCTCTCCCTTGACAGAACGTTCTTATGCAGAATTGTATCCTGTCCTACAGTGCAAACTGGTGTGCTCTTCTTTTCGAATCTCTTTCATAAGAGGAGCTACACATTAGAAAGTATTGAATATGATTAACCTGTCATGACTGAAAACTCTGTGGCAAAGATAAGAAGCCCCTACAAATCTCTCTTTTACAGCTACACATCTCCTATAAATACCACCTGTTTAACTGCACTTCTCAAAAGGAGAATCTGTTCTCTCGATCAGGGTGGCTTCTCCCAGTGAAAACACTGGGGCACAGACTGGCATCCTGTTCTACCACGCAGGTCAGCGTCTGTGAGCAAACCCTGCCTGCTCTCCGTTTCTCTGATCATTTGTGAACACTCAACCAGAATGCTGGAAAACCCCCTCGAAGATTTCGATTTTACAGAAAGTACCCAAAATTCCACCAGTTTTGCATCACAAAGTAGTGGTTAAAGTAGAGTTTTGAGCAAAATGCCATGTGTGTGGTTTTTGTGGGTGGCTGCAGCTCAGAACGACTCTTGGGCCCCGTGAGTTATCGACGGGACAGCTAGGGTGGCAATTAGCAACAAAGACAATTCTGATCACCGAGCAAACATTTTTCCGTCAACGCTATCGTACGCCGCCTTTGGCAACTCTTACAACCTAATGGCTGCCTTCAAGTCCAGACCCCCAAACCTACCAAAACGAAGAACGTAAAAAGGCAGACCACAGGCAGGTTTTCCGTTTGGTCAACTCAGACAGTGCTCACGGGCTGTGGACTCTCCAGCTACTGGTGGTTTAAACTCACCGGATAACACAAACCTCTAGCTTACTGGGGGACTACATTAAAAAATAAATGAATAAAAAGGAATTAACCTAAGGAGAAACTTAAAGTACTTTAAGGTCATGACAAGCCAGTGTGAAAGAGGCTCCCGGCACCTAGGGGTGCATCACCCACCCAGCCTGGAGAGGAAAAGGGAAGCGAAAACCCACGAGAGGATGAGAATGCCGAGTCTGAGAAAACCCCTAGGGTGAACTCTGAACAACAACAACAAAAAAAAGACGAGTCCCACAACATAAGAAGTGCATATCGTATGCAAGAACCACTAATGGAAAGAGTTTGCCAGCATTTCTGTAAAGACCTCACAAAAGAGGGCTGGTCCCGTGTCAAGAGTGACACCTGAGACAACCCAGGAATTCAACCTGTGCACTCCAGAACTTAATTAAGCTACTTAATTTTTTTTTCTCTCACGTATGTTCACCTATGGCATCTCATGCAGTCTTACCAGAAGCTTTGTGTAAATGTCCGCTAGAAGGAAAACTGTGAAGATGTGGGGTGAGGCTGGGACGCGGAGACCAGAGCCGCACCAGGCTTGCGTGCCGAGTGTCGGTTTACTTCAGAGCCCCGACGACGGCAGCGTGCTAGGGGGGAGAAGTGGGCTTCGAGGCGGGTGACAGTCTTCACACCAGCTCTACCAGTTCAGGGCTATGACTTTAAGCAAGTTCTTGAATCATTATAATTTGCACACACACACACACACACACCATCTAAAGAGTAGAGACACCAGCACTTCTTTGGGTCGCAGTGAGATTTAAGAGAGACCGTATACGTCGAGTGCCTGGGAAAGACCCACAAAGGTCACTTCCCATTCCTCCGTAACACGATCGCTTCCTTCTTCCCCACCCGCAACCTCAGCCAAACGCCGCGTGACCAAAAGCTACCTGTGTTCCTACTAAACAGGCCTGAAGTTACTACGCTGGGATCCCAGATCCCCAGGTCTTAACATGACGTGTTTGGGTCACATCAAATCATCTGTAAAAACTGTACTTTTAATATCCAAATTACGTTCTTACTATCAGTTTGAACTGAATTCATAAGAAAAGAAAACTACTCTACAGTGTGTAACTTCCAGATAATTAACCTCACGTTTCTGATTGGTGCTGAAGTTAAATCTGACTTCCTTTTTTCAACAACTTCATGGGAAGACATTTTCCCGTAGGGGTGATCTACTTCCTTAGTTCATCACGTACTTTTACCTACACTCTCGTGTAAGCCTCCCAACTCTGTTAAGCAGCTACTGTCCCTGACAAGTGCATGGCTCGAAACTGTACCATCTTCCACTTAACATTCAAAGGCAAATTCTAGACCGGATCTCACGTAATTCTAGGAAGCCCAGGACTCTCCTTAATAATTTCCAGGATCCTCAGGTGAGTGCTTACAACTTCCTAATGATCCCTTGTCATTTTCTTATCCTGATTCCTGACTGCAGCCAATTCCCCCCATCTCCCCTCTCTATTCCACTCCACCCGAGTGCAGACACGGCCCTCTGTACCCTCTGCCTCCAAAACATATAAACACCTGAGTGTTGTAAAGAGCAGCTCTTTAGTAGGAAATGACTATAACAAACAGATGAATAACAAATAAATAGTAGGAAACTATTTAAAATTGAGAATCAGATATCAAAGCTCTCTGTCCTTTTCCTTCTTTGTCGCTGGAGTAGCAATTTCTCTTCTCATCTTGAGCCTAATGCTAGGACCCACTTCCCTCACCACCCCTGCCCAAACAAAAGCAAAAGAAAAACAAGAAAACTTCCCTCTGGCTTCAAGTGAAAAACTAAAAATTCTTGTCTCTTGACAATGCAGAACAACGTTAGCCCCCTGGTCTCAACCACTCCCACCTGGGTTAGCCCCTTGCCTAGACCAAACAAACAAGACTGTAACTCATCTGTCTTCAGCTTTCAACCCAAAAAGCAAATTGCCTTTTTTTAAATTAAAGTATAGCTTTTTTTTTGCCCCCTTCCTGGTACCTCCCCATCTTAGAAAAGAAGAAATCAATTTAGAAAGGTGAAGCCATGTGGCCAAACGAGAACTTGAGTACTGATCCTACACAGTCGTCCTGCGGTCTCCACGGGGGATCAGTTCCAGGACCCCCGCGGACAGTAAAATCCGGACGCTCAAGTCCCTCACAGAAGCCGCACGTACAGTCCGCCTTCCGCAGCCGCGGGCCCCGCACGCGGGGGTTGGCTGACCGCAGCGCCCGCATCACTCTCTGCCGGTGCTTCACTGTGCCCGGTGCAATCCTGCCGAAAAGGTGCTGGGGCCTCCACCTGCGCACCTGGTTGGGGGCCGTCTGTAAACACCAGGCAAAAGTTCTAAGAGGCGCAAAGCAAGAGTTCTTAAGGGTAAGGGCTGAAACTGGTTCCTTCAGTGCCTCACACAACTCCTGCCAGACGGAAGGGTTCAAGACGTTTGGTGGCACGGGGGTGGGGGACTCTTTGCAAACCTTCACGTTATCTGCCCAAGGGTTTTGGAATCAAGACCCACCAGGATTCTTTCACTAAGGAAGGGATACTTAGTGGTGGCCCAAAAGGAGCTGCATTTACGACACTACTCTTTTAGGGGCTGACCATTTAATCTTCTAAATGACCTGTCATCATAATGCCTCTGGCTCCAAGACTCCTGCTTCACCACTCAAAAACCGTCCTCCGTGGCTCCCTCCCTCCAACGAGGCAACCCCAATCTCTCCCCCTCCTGTCCATTCTTACAGAGGACAAAGCTGGGCTTGTGTTGTCTCCACGAAGGTGGACACTCAAACCCACGTGTACCTCCTTACCCCTCTCACTGCCCCATTCCCTCTCTAACCACACCAGAAGACCATCCCTCCACAATCCATGGAGAATTAGGGCAGTTCTCAGATCACACCTGAAGAGACAAAAGACATTTTAGGTAGCATCAAGAAATTATGCATGAATGATAAATGCTGGAGTGGGTGTGGAGAAAAGGGAACCCTCCTACACTGCTGGTGGGAATGCAGTTCAGTGCAACCATTATGGAAAACAGTATGACAATTCCTCAAAAAACTAAATAGACTTACCATATGATCCAGCAATCCCACTCCTAGGCATGTATCTGGAGGGGATTCTAATGTGAAAAGATACATGCACCCCAATGTTCATAGCAGCACTTTTTACAATAGCTAAGACATGGAAGCAACCTAAATGTCCATCAACAGAGGACTGGATAAAGAAGTTGTGGTATATTTATACAATGGAGTACTACTCAGCCATAAAAAAAGAACAAAATAATGCCATTTGCAGCAACATGGATGAACGCAGAGATCATCATTCTAAATGAAGCCAGAAAGAGAAAGAAAAATATCATATGATATCACTTATACTTGGAATCTAAAAAAAAGAGAGAGAGAGAGACACTATGAGCTCATCTGCAAAACAGAAACAGACTCACAGACACAGTAAACAATCTTACAGTTACCAGGGAAAGGGGGTGGGAAGGGATACATTTGAGAGTTTGAGATTTACAAATGTTGGCCACTATATATATAAAAATGTATTTTAAAAAAATGTCTTCTGTATGGCACAGGGAACTATGTTCAATATCTTGTAATAACCTTTAATGAAAAAGAATATGAAAATTAATATATGTCTGTATATGCATGACTGGGGCATTGTGCTGTGCACAAGAAATTGACACATTGTAACTGACTGTACTTCAATTAAAAAAAAAGAAATGATGGCTGTTTGAGGCAACACAGTTATGGGTCACCTATATATGCACATATATACAACATGGGTGAATCTCAAAATCCCAAAAGCATTAGGTAAAGTACATGAAGTCAGAATCAAAAGGCTATGTAATGTATCATTCCTTGGCTATGACATTCTGGAAAAAGCAAGACTAAAGGAACAGTAATCAGGTCAGTGGCTGCCGGAGACAGGAAGTATCAGAAGTGGATTTATTACAAAAGGATCCTAGCGAAATATTTGGGGTGATCAAATACCTTCAGTGTGATGGTGGATAATGACTATGTAAGCATCTCAAAACTCACAGAACTGTATTCTAAAAAGGATCAATTTTACTACATATGGAAATTATACCTCAGTAAACTTGACTTAAAAAAGAAAAAAACACCACTGGGAGCAGCAAAAGGCCAGGCCCCAGGAGCTGCATGTTCAACCTGCTCCCCAGGTAACTCCGTGGCAGGCTGTCCACAGCCCACGCGCTAAGGGGCACTGCTAACACATGGGTTGTGTTCTAACACCTCTGTCCTTTTTAGAACGTGCAATGTGTGTACTTTCTGAACTGAGCATCATTTCACAGAGTTGAGGGGGACAGTAAGGTCAAGAAATCTGCCCACTGGGGAACCTGGTAGCGTGGCAGTGAGACTTAATTTAAAAAAAAAAAAAAGGACAAAGTATGCTCCTGCTTAAAAAAGTGTCTGTGTTTTAGAACTTACAAATGGAACGGTCCTGAAGGTATGCTGCATGAGGCTTCTATTGTTGCCATAACAAATTACCAAAAACTGAGTGGCCTAGAACCACAAAAATGTATCATCATAGACTTCTTGTTGTCAAAGTCTAACACGGGTTGGCAGGGTTGAATTCCTTCCGGAGGCCCTAGGGGAGAATCCATTTCCTTGCCTTTGTCAGCTTTAGAGGCTCCTGCACTCCCTGGCTGCTGCCTGCTCGCATCGGCAAAGCCAGAATCGGCCAGGTGAGTCCCTTCACTCCCTGCATCACGCTGACTGCGATGCCCTGCCTTCCTCTTTCACTTGTTAGGGCCCTTGTGAGTATCCCACTTGGAAAATCCCAGGAAATCTCCCCATCTCAAAAGCCCTAACATAATCACATCTGCAAAATCCCTTTTGCACTGTAAGGTAACAGTACATTCACAGGGTCCTGGCATTAGGACATGGACATCGCTCGGGGGGCCAGTACTCTGCCTTCCACATTTGCCCAAGCAGAAACCAGGCAGGTGCTTCGGGGTAAGACAAGGAGAACAACCCACCTGTCAAGTTTTCAGGCTTGGCTGATTTGCATACAGTTGGGAAGGTCACATGCTCTCATGGTCCAAACAGGCTGAGCAAGTCTGCTCACTAACAGGACCAGAGAGGCTGCTGAAGCCACGCAGGATCGCCCCAGACGGGCTGTGGCTTCCTTTTACTTTCACTATTGATGCTCTCGGAGAACTAGAAACAGCTATTTTAAAACGTGTTTGATTGTGCGCACGCACGCGCACACACACACACACCTTATTGGAGGTTTTTCTCTCAGGTTTTACTTGTGAGGATTAACACTTTAAGAATAAGTTAAGATCCAGAGAGGTACAGTGAAAACAAAAGTGGACCATAAACTTCCCAGCCAGACAACCCTTGCTGATTAAACAAACACCAAACCATGCCTGTGTGAGACCAGAAATTTTAAATAATATACCATTCATATTTCTTCTTTGGTGAAGTGTTTATTCAAAGTTTTTGCTTACTTTTTTATTTGTTATCATTGAATTTTGAAAGTTTTGGTTTTTATATTCACGTTTCCAATTTTTTATCAAATATATATTTTGAAAATATTTTTTCTTGGTGTCTGTGATTTTTGTCATTTCATTTTCCTAGTACAGCTTTTTAAAGACCAAAAGTTTTTAATTTTGATGAAAGTCAATTTATACTTTTTTTCTTTTATGGTTGTTTTTTGTATCCTAAGAAATGTTTGCCTAAATAAGATCCCAAAGATGTTTGCCCTACGTTTTCTTCCAAGACAGCTACGTACAATAGAACTTTCTGTGATGATGGAAATGCACTGTAATCTGAGCTAATTAATAGAACAGCTTTAGCTAGCCACACCCGGCTACCAAGGACTTGACATGTGGCTGGAACAACAAAGGAGTTCAATTGTTACACTGTATTTAGTTTTAATTATTTAAATTCAAGTAGCCACATGTAGCCAGCATATGGGACAGGATATTCTAGAGGTGCTAAATTTAAATTTTACATTTTGGCCTATGATACATTTTGAGTTAATTTTTGTATATGTACAAGGTATGGGTCAAGGTTCATTTTTTAAAATATGAACGTCAATTAATCCAGCACCATTTTTGAAAAGACTATCTTCACTCCAATGAGTTACCTTGGCACCTTTGTCCAAAATCAATGGACCGTGTTTGTGTGGTCTGTTTCTCTGCACTCTATTCCTTTGACCTCTGCGTCTTTCCTTTCACCAATATCACATGTCTTCCTATATGGTCAACTAATCTTCCACAAAGGTACCAAGAACACATAACTGGGAAAGAGTTGTCTTTTCAACAAACGGTGCTAGAGAAAATGGATATGCAGATGAAAAGAATGAAACCAAACCCTTATCTTACACCATACACTTACATTTTTAAAACATTTTGAATTGATGTTTGTTTAAGAACTGAAACGGAAAAACTTCAAGAAGAAAACACAGGGGGAAAGCTTCATGACACTGGTCCTAGAAGTGATATGAACACCAAAAGGACAGGAAACAAAGGCAAAAATAGACAAGTGAGGCTACATCAGAATAAAAAGCTTCTGTACAGCAAAGGAAACAATAGAGTGAAAAGGAAACTTGTGGAAAGGGAGAAAGTATTTGCAAACTGATAAGAGATTAATATCCAAGATATGTAAGGAACTCCTACAACTCAAGAGCAAAAAAAAAAAAAAAAAATCCAAACAACTTGATTAAAAATGGGCAAATGATCTGAGGAGACATTTCTCCAAAGAAGATACACAAATGGCTAACAGGTACACGAAAAGAGGCTCGTCATCAGGGAAACACGCATCAAAACCACAATGAGGTATGACCTCACATCTCTCAGGACAGCCATGATCAAGACAACAGAAAGTGATAAGTGTTGGTGAGGATGCAGAGAAACTGCAGCCCCTGGGCACCGCTGGTGGGAATGGAAGACAGCAGCCACTCCGGAGAACAGTACAGAGGCTCCTCAAAAATTAAAACCAGAACTACCACACGACCCTGCAATCTCACCGCCGGGCCCAAGAGAACTGAAATTGGGATCTCAAAGAGATATCTGCGCTCTCACGTTCACCGCAGCCTTGTTCACAATAGCCAAGGGGTTTGAACACCTGAAATAATTAAGTCAAGAGATGAATGGATAAAGAAAATGTGGCGTATACACATAGTGCAGTATTATTATTCAGCCATAAAAGGAGATCTTTTCGTACGCTACAACATGGATGAAACTTGAGGACATTATGCAAAGTGAGAGAAGCCAGTCAGGACAAATACGGCATGATTCCACTCCCATGAGATATCTGAAGTAGTCAGAGTCATCAGAACACAAGTAGATTGGCGGTGTCCAGAGGCTGAAGGAAAGGGGAAATGGGGAGTTGCTATTTAATGGCTATAAGGTTCTAGTAATGCAAGATCAAAAAGTTCTCGAGGTCTGCTTTACAGCACCGCGCTGGCAGTTTACGATTCTGTACTGTACACCTACTTATTAAGACGGCAGATCTCACATTATGTGTATGATCTTAGCATGCTTTAAAAAAAACCACACACTGTCCCAATTACTTTAACTTTCTACTAAGCCTTGAAATCAGGTAATACGAATCCTCAGTCTTTTTCTTTTTCAAAATTGTTTTGGCTACTTTAAGTTCTTTACTTCTCTATATAAATTTTAGAAATAGCCCATCAATTTCCACAAAGAAGATGGCTGAGACTGCGATTATAATTCCATACAATCTACACATGAGTTTGGGGAAAAAAAAACTACATTTTGACAATATTGAGTCTCCCAACTTAGGAACACACACCACCTCACCCCTAATTTAGGTCTTTGGTTACTCTCATCAATTTTGTAGTTTTTAGCAGAAAAATCTTGTACGTATTTTGTTACATTTATCCCTATTTGAATAGTTTGGATGCTACTGTACATAACACTTTAAAAAGTCTTCAAGTTCAAAATGTTTCCTGTTAGAGAAGTGTAATTCATTTTCATATACTGACCTTGTAACTTGTGACCTTGCTAAACTACAAGATTCAGTAGCATTTTTGTAGCTTCTTTGGAAATTTCTAACAGACAATAGTGGTATCTACAAACAAAGGCATTTTTATTTCTTCTTTCCAATCTGTATGCCTACTTCTTCTTCTTGCTTTACTACACTAGCTAGGAAAATAATAAATAAGAGTGGTGAGAGCCAACATCCTTGCTTCGTTCTGATTTTAGAGGGAAAACATTCAGTCTTTCACTATTAAGCATAATGTTAGCTGTAGGTTTTTCATGCATGCCCTTTATCAGGTGATGAAAGTTCACTTTTGTTCCTAGTTTTCTGAGACTTTCATCAGGAATGAGTAATAGATGTTTATACAATGCTTTTTCTATATCAACTGAGATGATCTTTTTTAGTCTGTTGATACAGTAAATTGCATTGATTGATTTATAAATAGTGAACCAATCTCACATCCTGGGATAAACCCCATGTGATCATGATGTATTTTCTATTCTTTTTATATACTGAATACTTTTCAACTTTCTTATTGTGATAAAACCAACAAACTTTACCATCCTAACCATTAACTGTACAGTTCAGTGGTATTAAACATATTCACAATATGTACAACCATAACCACGATTCATCTCCATAGCTCTTTTCATCCTAGAAAACTGAAACCCTGTACCCGTTAAATAACAACTCCCACTGTCCCTCCCCGTCAGCCCCTGCAAATCACCGTTCTACTTTCTGCCTCTATGATTTCTGACTACTCAAAGTACCTCATTTAAATGGAATCAGACAGTATTTGTCTTTTTGTGACCAGCTTATTTCACTTGGCATAAGTTTTATCCATGAAATAGCATGTACCAGAATTCCCTTCCTTTTTAAAGATGAATACTATTCTGTTGTATACATATGCCACATTTTGCTTATCCATTCAACTGCTGATGGACACTTGGGGTGCATTCATCTTTTAGCTATCATAAATAATGCTATGAATACAGGTGTACAAGTATCTCTTCAAACCCCTGCTTTTTCTTTTTAAATTGAGGTATAGTTGATGTACAATATTATGTTAGTTTCAGGTGTATACATAGTGACTTGACAATCAAACCCATTATGAAATGATCACCACAGTAAGTCTAGTAACCATCTGTTACCATACAAAATTACATTATTAACTACATTCCTTATACTGTGTATTACATTCCTGTGATATAAAAGTGGAATTGCTAGATCACACAGGAATTCTATTTTTAATTTTTTGAGGAACCACGATACTATTTTCCATAGCAGCTGTATCATTTTGCATTCCCATCAATAGGGCACAAAGGCTCCAATTTCCCCACATCCTCACGAAAACTTAATTATTTCCTGAGTCTTTTGATAGTAGCCACCCCAATGGGTGTGAAGTATAATGCTACCTTATAAAGTTATTTGGGAAGTCTTAATTGTCTGCACAGGAACACATCCTCTTTAAAAAAAAATAAAACCTAAAAACACAGCCTTCAAAACCACAGAACATAACTGATACTTATAAATCCAAAAAATCAGAGAGATAGAAGTAAAATGAAGAAGCAGAGGAACTACTCCCAATTAAAAGAACAAGAAAAGTCCCTTGAAAGAACAATCAATGAAATAGACCTCAATAGTCTACTATCTACTAGTTTTTGAAGATCATGACTTCAAAAAGAGGGTAATAAAAGCACTAAAGGAAATAAAATAACCCCATCCAAAAATGGGCAAAGGGCCTAACAAGCAATTCTCCAAGGAAGAAATACAAAAGCTCAACAGGCACATGAAAAAATGCTCAATATCACTAATTATCAGAGAAATGCAAATCAAAACTTCAATGAGGTATCACCTCACACCAGTCAGAATGGCCATCATTCAAAAGTCCACAAATGACAAATGCTGGAGAGGCTGTGGAGAAAGGGGAACCCTCCTACACTGCTGGTGGGAATGCAGTTTGGTGCAGCCACTGTGGAAAACAGTATGGAGATTCCTCAAAAGACTAGGAATAGACTTACCATATGACCCAGGAATCCCGCTCCTGGGCATATATCCAGAAGGAACCCTACTTCAAAATGACACCTGCACCCCAATGTTCATAGCAGCACTATGTACAATAGCCAAGACATGGAAACAGCCTAAATGTCCATCAAGAGATGACTGGATAAAGAAGATGTGGTATATTTATACAACGGAAAACTGTTCAGCTATAAAAACCGACAACATAACACCATTTGCAGCAACACTGATGTTCCTGGAGAATGCCATTCTAAGTGAAGTAAGCCAGAAAGAGAAAGAAAAATACCATATGAGATTGCTCATATGTGGACTCTAAAAAGAAACAAAACAAAAACACAAAATAGAAACAGGCTCATAGACATAAAATACAAACTTGTGGTTGCCAAGGGGGCAGGGGGCAGGAAGGGACAGACTGGGATTTCAAAACAGAATAGATAGTAGTAGAATAGATAAACCAGATTATATGGTATAGCACAGGGAAATATATACAAGATCTTATGGTAGTGCACAGAGAAAAAAATGTGACAATGAATATATATATGTTTATGTATAACTGAAAAATTGTGCTCTACACTGGAATTTGACAGAACATTGTAAAATGACTATAATTCAATAAAAAATTGTAAAAAAAGATAATAAAGGAATTAAGAGACTATGAATAAACATGTAGAATACTATAAAGGAAATAGAAACTATAAAGAGGAGCCAATTAAAAACAGAAAACTCAATGGCTGAGAAAAGAGCTGAGCTGAAGGCAATCAAAAGCAGACCAGACAGAGGAAAGAGTAAGTGACTTAGAAGACAGGATAAGAGAAATCACACAATCAGAGCAACAGACAGAGAAGCAAGTGATTCTAAAGGCAGAAAGAGAAAAACAAAGAGTTACAAAGGAGCCTCCATAAGGCTTTCAGCTGATTTCTCAACACAAACATTGCAGGCCAGAAGGGAGAGACAAGATATATTCAAAGTTCTGAATGAGAAAAAGCTGCAACCTAGGATGCTCTATCCAGCAAGACTATCCTTTAGAATAAAAGGAGAGAAAAAGAATTTCACAGACAAGGAAAAACTAAAAGAATTCAGCAATACTAAACCTATCCTAAGAAAAATATGGAAAAGTCTACTCTAAATAGAAAAGAAGGACACTATAGAAAGGAGAGAACCATTAATTGGAAATGAGATAACTACAATGAGTTGCAATAGAATAAACACGAAGATGTAAAACAGGACATCAAAATCATTTAAGGTGGGAGAGGGAGCAAGAAAATAAAGACTTTTTTTCTTTTTTTCATTCATTTTAGGATGTGTTTGGGCTTATATGACTTTATAGCAAACAGATATAGTAATGGGTCAATATACTTGAAAATCAGGGTAACCACAAATCAAAGAATACAATAGAGTCACAAAAAACAAAAAGAAACCAAGATAATATGAAAGAAGATATCACACCACAAAAAGAAAAAGAAATAAAGAGGAAATACCAAATCAACTGGAAAACTAAGTTCAAAGTGGCAATAAACACACATCTATCAATAATCACCATAAATGTCAATGGACTAAATGCTCCAATCAAAAGACACAGAGTGGCAGACTGGATAATAAAACAAGAACCTACAATATGCTGCATACAAGAGACCCACTCTAGGGAGAAGAACACACATAGATTGAAAGAGAGAGTACTGAAAAAGATACTCCATGCAAATAGAAATGACAAGAAAGCAGGAATAGCAATACTGATTTCAGACAAAATAGACTTTAAAACAAAGGCCATAAAGAAAGATAAAGAAGGACACTATATAATGATTAAAGGAGCAACACAAGATGAGAATATTACACTCGTAAACATACATGCACCCAATATAGGAGCACCTAAATACATAAAACAAATACTAACAAACATAAGGGGAAAATTGATTGGAACACAATCACAGTAAGAGACTTTAACACCCCCTTAACATCATTCAACAGATCTTCCAGACAGAAAATCAATAAAGCAACAGAGATACTAAATGACACAATAGAACAGCTGGACTTGGTTGATATTTTTAGGACGTTACATCCCCCCCAAAAACAGAATATACATTGTTTACAAGTGCACAAGGAACATTCTCTAGGATAGATCATATGCTAGGACACAAAAGAAGCCTCAGCAAATTTAAGAGGATAGAAATTATTTCAAACATCTCTGACCACAATGGCATGGAACTAGAAATCAATCACAGAAAAACAAAGAAGGAAAAAATGACAATATGAAGATTAAACAACATGCTATTAAAAAACCAATGGCTCAAGGATGAAATCAAAGAAGAAGTTAAAAAATAACTTGAGACAAATGACAATGAAAACACAACCACACAAATCCATGGGATGCAGAAAAAGCCATCCTATGAAGGAAGTTCATAGTGATACAGACCTTCCTCAAAAAACAAGAACAATCTCAAGTAAACAATGTAACTATCATCTAAAAGAATTAGAAAAAGAAGAACAAAGAAACCTAAAGTCAGCAGAAGGAAGGAAATAATAAAGGTCAGGGAGGAAATAAATAAGAGCTTTAAAAAACAATAGAAAAAAATCAATCAAACCTAGGGCTGTTTTTTTGAACGAGTAAACAAAACTGACAAACCTCTGGCCAGGCTCACCAAGAATGAAAGAAAGAGAACACAAATAAACAAAATTAAAAATGAAAATGGACGAATTACAACCAATACCACAGAAATATAAAAGACCATAAGAGATTACTATAAATAACTATTTCAAAACAAATTGGACAACCCAGAAGAAACAGACAAGTTTCTGGAAACATTCAGTCCACCAAGACTGAATCAAGAAGAAACAAACCACTTAAACAGTCTGATCACTAGAAATTAAATAGAATCAGCAATTTTAAAAAAAATCCCTGCAAACAAAATTTCAGGACCAAATGGCTTCAGTGGGGGAATTCTACCAAACATTCAAAGAAGAACTCATACCAATTCTTCTCAAACTCTTCCAAAAGATTGTAAAGGAGGGAATACTCCTAAACTCATTCTGTGAAGCCACCATCACTCTGATACCAAAACCAGACAGACACTACCAAAAAAGAAAATTATAGGCCAGTATCACTGATGAACATAGATGCAAAAATCCTCAACAAAATATTAGCAAACAGAATCCAACAGCACATTAAAAAGATCATACACTGTGATCATATTGGATTCATGCTAGGAACACAAGGATGGTTCAACATACGCAAATCACTCAGTGTGATACATCACATCAACCAGAAAAGGGACAAAAATCACATGATCATATCAATAGATGTAGAAAAAGCATCTGATAAAATTCAACACCCATTTAAGGTAACTCTTACCAAAGAGAGTATAGAGGGAGCATATCCCAACACAATAAAAGCTATTTATGGCAAACCCACAGCCAGCATCATACTCAACAGTGAAAAACTGAAAGCCTTTCTGCTAAAATCTGAAACAAGACGAGGATGCCCACTCTCACCACTTCTATTCAACATAGTTTTGGAAGTCCTAGCCTCAGCAATCAGGAGAAAAAGAAATAAAAGGAATTCAAATTGGAAGAGAAGAGGTAAAACTGTCACCATATGTGGATGACATGATACTATATATAGAAAACCCTAAAAGCTCGCCCAAAAAACTACTAGAGCTGATAAAAAGAACTTGGCAAAGTAGCAGGATACAAGATTAACATACAGAAATCAGTGGCATTTCTTTACACTAACAATGAAAGATCAGAAAAGGAAAGTAAAGAAACAATCCTTTTAATATTGCATACAAAAAAAATAAAATACTGAGGAATAAATCCGACCAAAGAAGTGAAAGACTTACATGCGGAGATCTACAAAACATTGATTAAGGAAATTAAAGATGACTTAAAGAAATGGAAATATATCCCATGCTCTTGGATTGGAAGAATCAGTATTACTAAAATGGCCATATTGTCCAAGGAAACCTACAGATTTAACGCAATCCCTATCAAATTACCCAGGACATTTTTCACAGAAAGAGAACAAATAATTCTAAAATTTATATGGAATCACAAAAGACCCAGAATTGCCAAAGCAATACCAAAGAAAAAGAATGAAGCTGGAGGAATAACCCTCCCAGACTTCAGACAATACTATAGAGCTACAGTCATCAAAACGTCATAGTATTGGTGCAAAAACAGACATATGGATCAACGGAACAGAACAGAGAGCCCAGAAATAAACCCACAGACCTACAGTCAATTAATCTTTGACAAAGGAGGCAAGAATATACAAAGGGGTAAAGACAGTCTCTTCAGCAAACGGTGTTGGGAAAACTGGACAGCTGCATGTAAATCAACGAAGTTAGAACACTCCCTCACACCATACATAAAAATAAACTCAAAATGGCTCAAAGACTTAAACAGAAGACAAGACACTATAAACCCCTTAGAAGAAAACATAAGTAAAACATTCTCTGACATAAATCTCAGCAATATTCTCCTAGGGCAGTCTACCCAGGCAATAGAAATAAGAGCAAAAATAAACAAATGGAACCTATTTAAACTTACAAGCTTTTGCACAGCAAAACAAACAATAAGCAAAGCAAAACAACAATCTACAGAATGGGAGAAAATATTTGCAAATTATACAACTGACATAGGCTTAATTTCCAGAATATATAAATAGCTCATACAACTTAATAACAACAACAACAAAAAATAAACAACTCAATCCAAAAATGGGGAGAAGTCCTAAACAAGCAATTCTCCAGTGAAGACATACAAATGGCCAACAGGCACATGAAAAAATTCTCAATATCACTAATGATCAGAGAAATGCAAATCAAAACTTCAATGAGGTATCACCTCACACCAGTCAGAATGGCCGCCATTCAAAAGTCCACAAACGATAAATGCTGGAGAGGCTATGGAGAAAAGGGAACTCTCCTACACTGCTGGTGGGAATGTAGTTTGGTGCAGCCATTATGGAAAACAGTATGGAGATTCCTTAAAATACTAAAAATAGATTTACCATATGATCTAGCAATCACACTCCTAGGTATATATCCAGAGGGAATCTTAATTCAAAAAGATCCATGCACTGCAATGTTCACAGCAGCACTATTTACAGTAGCCAAGACAGGGAAGTAACGTAAATGTCTATCAACAGGTGACTGGATAAAGAAGCTGTGGTATATTTATACAATGGAACACTACTCAGCCCATAAAAAAGAATAAAATAATGTCATTTGCAGCAACATGGATGGACTTGGAGATCATCATTCCAAATGAAGTAAGCCAGAAAGACAAAGAAAAATACCATACAATATCAGTTACATGTGAAATCTTAAAAAAAAATGAACTTATTTACAAAACAGAAACAGACACAGAAAATAAACTTAACTTACGGTTACCAGAGGGAAAAGGGGTGGGAAGGGATAAATTGGGAGTTCAAGATTTGAAGATACTAACTAATCTATATAAAATAAATGAACAACAAGTTTATACTGTATAGCACAGGGAACTATGTTCAATATCTTATAGTAACTTACAGTTAAAAAGAATATGAAAACAAATATATGTATGTTCACATATGACTGAAGCATTATGCTGTATATCAGAAGTTGACACAAAATTGTAAACTATTCTTGAATAAAATATATATTTAAAAAATTTTAAGTAAAACAAGGAGACATAGTTATAGGTCAACACATATGAATCCTATAGTAACCACAAATCAAAAACCTAAATAGATAAACAAAAACTAGAGAGAAAGGAACATAAGCATACCACTGAAGAAAGTCATCAAGCCACAAGGGAACAAACTAAAAGAAGAAAAGAATAAGAAGAACTGCAAAAATAATCACAAAACAAGTAACAAAACGGCAATAAGCACATACCTGTCAATGACCACTTTAAATGCCAATGGACTAAATGCTCTAATCAAAAGACACAGGCTGGCTGATTGGATGAAGAAACAAGACCCACCTATATGCTGCTTATAAGAGTCACTTCAGAGGTAAAGACACAGACAGAGTAAAAGCGAAGGGACAGAAAAAGATATTTCATGCTAGTGGAAACAATAAGAAAGCTGGGATAGCAATACTCACATCAGACAAAGTAAACTTTAAAACAAACTCTATAACAAAAGGCAAAAAAGTGCATAAGTTATACAGTGATAAAGGGATCAATACTAGAAGAGGATACAACATACATTAAAATGCATGCACCTAATGCAGGAGCACCTAAATATATAAACCAAGTATTAACAGACACAAAGGAAGAAACTGACCATAATACATAACAGTAGAGGACTTTAATGCCCAACTTACATCAACAGACAGATCATCCAGACAGAAAATCAATAAGGAAACAGTGGTCTTCAAGGATACATTAGGCCAACTGTACATAATAGGTATCTACAGGACATTCCATCCCAAAACAGAATCCACATTCTTTTCAAATATACATGGAATGGTCTCCGGGAAAGATCACATACTAGGCCACAAAACAAGTCTCAAAAAATTTAAGAGCACAGAAATATACCAAAATGAAAACACCAATTTGAAAAGATACACGCACCCCAAAGTTCATAGCAGCATTACCTACAACAGCCAAGATATGGAAGCAACTTAAGTGTCCATCAACAGATGACTGGATACATATGGCATACATACACACACACACACACACACTAGAATATTACTCAGCCATAAAAAAGAGTGAAATTTTGCTTTCTATAAAAACATACATAGACCTGGGGGTACTTAGCGAAGTAAGTCTAACAGAGAAAGATAAGTACTGTATGTTATCACTTATATATTGAGTCTAAAAAATAAAATAAATGAATGAATATAACAAAACAGAAACAGACTCAGAGAACAAACTAGCAGTTACCAGTGAGGAGACAGAAGGAGGGAGGGGCAAGATAGGGGCAGGGGATTAAGAGGGACAAACTACTGTGTATAAAATACATTAGCTGCAAGGACACATTGTGCAGCACAGGAAAGCAACCAATATTTTACAATAATTTTAAATGTATAATCTATAAAAATACTGAATCACTATGTGATACACCTGACACTAATATAATATTATAAATCAACTATAATTCAATTTTTAAAAAGATGTAAGTTCTGCAATATGCAACCTGAGCTTTTACCAACTGTGTTCTAGGACAATAAACAATTTTTTTAAGGAAAAAAATTCTACTCATATATATTTTTAAAATATCTTCCCTTTCCTTCTTCATTTTACCTACAATGCTACTACCCTTCTCCAGGCAGCCATCATTTTTTACCTGGACTTCAGCAATGGTCACTTAATGGTTGTTCCTTCTACTCATAGCCTCGAAGCTCCCAGCATTCTCCTACCCTACTTTCCAAAACCTTTTTTCACAGACTCAGAGACTCTGACTCCTTCTTCCTTATTTATCCTCATCTCTCACAACTTCCTCCTTTACCAAAGCCACCGCCCCGAATACACACATACACCTATAATAATTAACGTCGGACTTTCTAGGTCCCGGAACAACGGATGCTCTCTTCTGCATCGTGTCTTTCCACACGCTGTTCCTTGCTTAGAACGCCCATCTCCTCCTGCCTTCACTTGACTTCTACTTAACTTTCAGACGTCAGTTAAGGTATCCTTTTCCTGGAAATCTTTCAGTGACACCCTAAGCTGGGGCTATGTGTTCTTTATCCCTTCAGCACTTAATAAATTGAAGTTATTTTGCTGTTACTTCCCTCCAGATTGTAACTTCCACGAGAGCTGGGGCTGATTTACATCCTGTTCGCCACCCTAGTCCTGCTGTTGTTAAATTCAGAAATCCTTATTTTATGAATAGAAACACATACAAATCAGAACAGAGGAGCCAACGCTGAATCACAATTTAGGTATACTGACTGCACTGACCATGGGCTTAGTCAAAAATATTCAGTGCCCACCACATCCTTCTAGTATTGTGTGAGCATTGTAGGACTTGGATTCAGAAGACCTTGAGCAATTTCCTTTTACTTTCTCTGGAATTTTTTTTCCTTTTCTGAAATGTTTTCTTCATTTCTTAAATGGGGTAAGAAATGCCTATATCACAGTGATACAGGAGAACCGATGAGAGGAAACAGAGGGAAAGCATTTTATAAATCAAACAATACTACACATACATGTATATCATTATATACATATATGTATCATTAACTATTTCATGTTGCCCAAAATCTAATGGCTTATTTTTATCCATCAGTGCTTTCTACTACTACTACTTTCTAACATTTTCAAATTAATTTTTATTTTAATAAAGTACACAATAAACACAAATTTACCTTTCCTTTTCTGAAGTCTAAAACTCTCGTTTTAAAATCCTAGCCATCCAATATCAATTTTATGAGCAGATTCTTAAGTAGTTGCTATGTGTTACATTAAAATTCTTGACTCCTTTATTAAATTAAGAAATTATTGCTTTGGGCTAAGGGCCACACTAACATTGTAAGATTTCATTATTTCATTCAAAACAAAGAAAACACAACAAAAATGTTAAAGGAAACTGTTTCTCAATAAAACATTATAAATCTTCAGGATTTCATCACAATTATAAGGCATAACTTTTCAGGAAGATTCTTCTCTCTTAAAAAAAAAAAAAAAAAAAAAAACAGAGAAAACAAAGTCATAAGTTTCCTGAGGTGGAAGAACATATAATAAACACTGTCTTATTCTTCGGTGTCCAATATGGTAAAGAGAAAAAATGGGGACAAATGATTTACATAAGTATTAAACAGAAATAGTACATTCTCAATGAATGTTTATTATGCTTGTTGTGGTTATTCAACAGATCACACTCTGTGTTACATAATGTATGTTGAACTGAAGTAGTGAGACCAAGGACACCTAGCTCTTTCAAGCCAAATTCAAGAAACTGGAAGACTGGCAAGTAAACTCCACAACAACTTTTTAATATATTGAAATGAAAAGTTGAAAATAAATGGAAAACATCAACCAAATGCCGACTTTTTCCAACAAGGAGCTATGTAAGGGCAGACCGATGAGTTTTGCAAACACCCCTCAGTCACTTAAGGGGGTCAGGATCTATCAGCTATTTGGACATATTTTAGATGCAAGGCACCACACGCCAATCAGTGTGGAGTCATGGTAGGCTTACAAAAAGCTAGTTACATTCTGACAAAGCATGTTGTCTGATCAACAGACCATAAACAGAAACTATCACTGGCACTCAGGGGCAAAATCCAGCTGGGTTTCTTTATCCCTAATCCCAGTTTCAGCTGTGGGTTTTTTTTTTCTTCCCAGAAAGAACAGTAGTTTGATTTACTCAACACTCTGAAGAAGTCAGGGTGTGGTCATCCTTCTCTAAATAATATTACAAATGGATTTTCCCTGAACTCTTGCAGCAACAGGATTTTTCAAGTAGTTACTGGTAGGAAAAGGTGAGACAAAGGTCAAAATGCACGTCTGCAATGAAATAATAAACACTATCTTTTAAGGACCATCCTGGAGACAACGGAGGCAAAGGCATTATTGAGACCAAAAAGGTACAGCACAGAACACGAGTATCTTTCAAGCTTCCAACACGGAGCCACAGTAACACCTGAAAATACTTTTGCCAGCTCTCCTGTTAAGGGCTGACAATTTTAAACCAAATTACTCCAGTACACGTTAATAATCGCCCCAAATGCAGATCCATCACATTTCCTCCATCATCAGAACAGGACTCAATCTACCACTGAATTCAGAAAAATCAATGAAAAGTTTCCTCTAGCCTTTCTAAAACACTTACCAGCTACAGAGACGGGGAAAGTCAGATTGCGGAAACCTTTTCCAAGGCAAGGATATAAGTGGGAGTGTGCCTAATAAATCAATAACTGAATCCCTCCTCCCTGGCGAGCCAAGAGTGGAGCCGGCCCTCTGTTCTGCAGGGGAGCACCCTCGGCGCGCATAATCTGTGTCTGCATTCCCCCCAGACATCCTGGCTGCTCCGAAATGAACAACTCTACACAGACGCCCTTCGCACCGCCTGAAGCCTGGAACTGGTGTTCTGAGCCCTCCATGTGCGAGGGACAATGCATAGCCATACGACACGCTCTCCTCATTACCTTTGATGCAGGTTCTGTGCGCTGACGAGCAAACTGAGGCCCAAGCTCACACAGGCAGTGTGGCCCAGCCACGGGGGGACCCCCCCCCGGGGGGGCCCTGGCACTAAACTACCGTGGAGCTTTCATCTTGCTCAGTGCCCGCGCTAGGCACCCGGCTCCCTGAGGGCAAAAGGGGGTGACTTGGGTGCTCTAAATACTCACTAGTCAGGTAGTGAATGTGGCGTGAACTCTTCTTTGTGGCCACTCTCAAGCCGCAAGCCCTCCAGAAGAATGGGGACACTGAGGCCAGGTTAAGTGGCTTGCCAGAGGTCACAGAGCAGGTAGTGGGCAGAGGGGGGCCTCGAAGGCTGACCTCTGCCAATCTCAACGTCCGTTTGTACTACTGCCCAGAGCTTCTACCAGGCTTACTGGTCCCTAAGATCCTGCAGACTTTCAGGGGAAAAGGCCTGGGTCGGGGCTTCCCTCCGGGATCGTTTTCCCGTCAGCAGCCTCCGTCGACAGGGAAAAGCGGCGGCCCCACCCGCCGCCAGCGGCGAGGCTTCGCGCCAGGCACTCCCTCCTCCGCCTTCACCCCTTTGCCACCTCCGCCCTCGCGCCAGCCTCGCTGTGCGCCTGCGCGCCCCGGCCCGGCCGTGGGCCCTTGGGGCTCCACCTGGCCCAAGGCCGCCGCCAATGGCAAGGCGGGGCCTCGCGCTCGCCACGCCCCCTCACGGGAGCGCACGCTTGCACCTCCCGCTCTGCCGGCGGCCCCGGCTTAGCCGCGTGCTGCGAGCGGTGCGCGGGCGCCCGGTGGGGGTTTGGGCGGGGTCCGAACGCGGTTGAGCCGCTGAGGCCGCCAGCTCTCCTGGAAGCGGGGATGGCAGGGGTATCGGGGGTGTCGGGCAGGCCTGAATGGAGGAGGGGCGTTTCCCCGGAAAAGGAAGGAAGTGGGTGTCACGGGCTGCACACGCTGCCCTTCTGGTGTTGTCAGGGGGAGGTCAGAAAGAATGGCTCCAGATTTTCCCACTTTATGTCTAATTCAAATCACTTGCACCCTCATGAACCTCAGCAGTTCCTTGAGAGTGGCGCGTGCTACAGTAATGATCGTCTCTAGAGCAGTCTGGGCGAGGTTTCATCTTCCAGTAGGAGTCGTGGGCGCAGAGAGATGGTCTCATCCCAGGGCGTCCACCCGGCCAGGGGCCTGCTCTAGACGCTAGTCCAGGGCACCCTTAGAACTCCCGTGACACTTTGACTTCTTCCATTAATGTAACCCAATTACAGGTATTCTTGTGCAGCTTTCTCTTGTATC
This sequence comes from Camelus ferus, assembly GCF_009834535.1. Lineage (NCBI taxonomy): Eukaryota > Metazoa > Chordata > Mammalia > Artiodactyla > Camelidae > Camelus > Camelus ferus. The sequence goes on along the minus strand of NC_045712.1, from coordinate 1,619,762 downwards.
GTTTCATAACGAAAAAAAATAAGCTATCTAGACGGCGATGTTATATTCAAGTATGTGCCTTATGTCATGTTCTTATGCCAGGGGTCGCTCAGTTAGGCCACATATCCCTCGAGAACCAGACGCTTTCTGTTGTTTTTGACACTACTTAGAAGCTGTCGTGGTCTCTGGTAAGATGCCACATTCCTGATACAGGACTTAGGTGAACAGGTGTCCCCCATTTGTTGTATCTGGCAGCAGACAGCTGTGCTTGATTATGAGTTCCCGTGGACAGTTTTTTAGGTTGACACCTGGGTGCAAATACTATGGGGAAATAGCTCCAGATCTGCTACTGTACCCCCAAATTTCATTTTCTTGTTAATATTGAGTGGCACAAGGGTTGAGGAACAATGAGAATTGAACAAGTAACAAACAGCGTTACTGATTTGAGATCTTAAAGTTCTGGTTCCTCCTGGCCACCTTCTCCCGGAAAGATTTTAGAACTCGGTGACTGTTCACTGATTGATTTTAATCACATCTTTCTTCATAACATTTGAAAGTATCTTTCCTGCATTTGGATTCATAGGGCCTATGTTGAAATTTTGACCCAATGGAAGCACTAGAAATTGGATTGGGGGGGAGACACATGTGGGATATTAAGCATAAGAAGATCCTAGTTAGTGGAGAATACAGCAAGAGCTTAGCGAAAGAATGAAGACAAAAAAAATGCAGTGGATGGCAGATGTAGCAGGTTATTCTATGTTCTAATAGAAATGATAAGCTCCATTCTTGAGCGTGATGATTTGTATACTGCTTATGGTAACCAAAAAAAAAAAAAAAATACCGTTTCCTCACTGGAGGACTCCTGAGAATACTGGCAATAAAGGAGAAAAAACCATATGGAGGAGGTGAGAGTTTAGGGGCAGAAGGAGCATCTGGGATTCAGTAGATCTCAGTGCACATTGTTTTAGTGTCTCCACCCTACCCCCAAATTAAATATCAAGGACTATGGTGAAGGAGTAACCAGGTAAAGGAACACAGGAATCTGCCCGCAGCTGGACACTGTTGTGGAAATTTCTGGAGCAGATATAGCCAGTAAGGGCTCAACTGCTTTGTCTTACGTAGGTATGCAAATTGAAAGGCACCTAATAACTTACTGAATGATGAGCTCCTTAAAGTAGAGAACCTGTGCACCGACCATACATGTCATCCAGGCTGAACCTCCCAAATAATGAATAAAGATGTAGTGGCAACCTGTAGTTCTCCTAAAATGAAGTTTTTGAGAGTACTTGCTGAATGAATTGTGTATTTCAAAAGCATAAAGCCCATGGTTGAAGATTTTTAAAAACACAAAAAATCTGTTCACTTTAGGGGTCTCATCTTGCAACAGGTTCAGAGTGTTCAACACAATGTTTACAGAGGTATTCAAATGGCTACATTATTTTCTCAAATCCTATTTCCAGGATCCCTACTCCATCTCCCTTGGCAGCCTTAATGCTCCCCGTAAAAGACAGTAACTTAGCTGTAAAACAGGAAGAGTATTTTGATTTCCTACCCCGTGAGGCTGAAAGGTGGAAAGAAGGGGAAGGTAGGCTGTAACAGGAGTGAAGTCCTGAAGACAGAAGAATAAGCCTCAAAAGCTGAGATCTTACGATGACTGATTGGGGGATGTCCCAGGTATAGTGAGCTAAAGGTTAAACACAGGCTAACAACAGCCCAGAAGAGAACAATTGGATAATTCATTAATTGTGCTCTGTTTACATGCCCTCCCGCCCTCACCTTGTAGGCTAAGGTAGGTTCTACCTGGATTAGAGGCAAATTTGGGGAACCAGATAGGATCTTGGAGCTCACGGCTCACTCTCCTCACCTGGCATGTGAACAAACAGGTTAAGCATTAACAGGTGACTTGGCCAACACCACACAGCAAGTTAATGGCGGAGCTAGGATGAGAATCCCTCTCTCCCTTTACAGAGCCAATAACTCTTTCCATTTGTCTCCCAAGCAGCCATCGATTTCTTCCCACCCTGTAAGTGCATGACATGCCATCCAGCTGCAAGGAGAGTCTCTTTTTCCCTCCCCTTGACTTGGTTTATGGCTTCATTTGACCGGTAGGATGCTGTAGAAGTGACATTCTTAAACTTTCAAGCTCAAGCCCTAAGAAGTCTGTCAGCTTCTGGGAAGGCAGCCTCCAGGCATTAAAGGAGCCTGGGGTAGACTACTGAGTGGTGAGACACAGGACATGGGTGGAGAGGCCCCGTGGAAGAGCAGCAGATGCGTGAGGGAGGCCTTCCTGGACCTTCCAGCCCAGTCCAGCCACAAACTGATGGCAGCTGAGTGAGTGACCCCCACCAAATCACATGGGGCTGAAGACCTCCCCAGCTGAACTCTATCCCAATTCCTAGCCCAGAGAACCATGAGAAGCCCCACCCTTCTGACTTACTCTGTTCATTTGATTATCGTAATTAAGAAGTCAGGACATTAGACTATGGTTAGGTGTCAGAAAGCGCAGTCCCACCTCACCCAGCTTCTAAACTCTGCATCTGAATTTTACCCTAGGAATAAAATCTTGATAGAAAAATTTTGCTTTAAAAAAAAAAAGTTATTGCCATTTGCCATACCTCTGAAAATAAACACGATTTTCTTATAGATGCCTTCCTTTGGAAACTATAGTTCATTTTCTTCTCCCCTAGGTTTTGGACTGGAACAGGGGCGAGGGGAATATGAATATATCTACTGTTATTGCTGGTTTGTAAACTGCTCACCTCTTAAAAAAATCCATTCACTGCTTACAGTTGAAACAAGTATGGTATTCATGGCAAAGCTGAGACATTACGAATTTAATCTGGCTCTGGCAACCACATATTTTAAAGAAAATTAGTTTTGTATGCTCTGTAACAAGTTGTGGATGAATACTAATAACTTTTATTTCTACGTGCACATGCCTGCAGGCACAAACACCACACTCGTTCCGTATCTTTTATTCCTAAGGGATTTCTAGCTTCTCAGCTCAGCTTACCTGGTAGCATCTTTTTTTTTTTTTTTTTTTTTTACACCTGGCAATGCCACGCCAAAGATATGAGGTGCCTTTTTAACTGTTGCCTAGCAACACTCAAACACTCAAGACCAGAAGCAATGGGCACAGCATCTCACTGTAATTCTGGTAGGAATCATATTGTGCCTAAGACTTAATTAGCCAAATTGAGGTTTTTGTGTGAACAGCAAAACTAACATGTCTGCTATGGCAAAAACATGCCCTGGGACACATACCATACAGAGAAGAGCTGTTACATTTCTACCGCATCTTGTAGTTGTTGTGAAATTGTTACAAGTCAAGATAAATATCTAGGAGAAAGTATCCACATATTCTTTGCAGATTATTATACCTATATCAAATACTTCTCCATCTGTGGTCTGACCTCTAAACCTAGTTTTTCTAGCTTATTTTCCTAAACTATGTTTTCATCATAATCCAAGGATATAATTTTATGAATCTTCTGACATTGGCTTTCCAGACTATCTCTGTAGATTCTGCTTTGAAGTTTGTAGTTTCGCAAACAGCTCCATCACCAAAAACTGTGGTATGTATCATGTTTGCTATTTAAATTGTCTTCTCAACATGATTTCAGAGATTTTGCTGGTCAACTGACTCCTAATATTTCACTGCCATAAATTAAAGATATCACTAACCGAGTTCATCAGTGAACAAAAAAAAATCTTTAACCATATGAATTATTACTCTTTCATTGTTTATTGGGAATTTTTCACTTACAGTTTCTCTCTCGTAAAGCTGAACTGTCCAAGAATATTTTTTGCACGAAGCACAACAGAATGAGGGCTGAGATTGTTCCTAGCTGAAACATTTTAACATTTCACTTCATTTTGAAAGAGCTGAATTTGTTTTTAAAACTAATTCTTTAGGAAAAAGAAAATTCTTACTTGCCAAAGAGTGGCATAAGAGTGCTATGAGAAGGTAACTTTAATCTCGTAAAAGAAATGAAACTGGTAAGAAGAAATCACATGGTGCATTTCTGTCATTAGCTGATGAGATGCATTACTTTCCAAGTAGTTTAAAAAGAGGAGCCCTGTCTCATATAAAGCTGCTGGATGAACACATGTGCCCAAAAAAGGCAAGGGCCGGCCAGCATCTGGCGGTTCCAAGCTCCTGTGTGTGCCCTTTTTGCAAAGCCACATTAACCAAGGCAGCTGAATTTTGAAAGTAGCTACACAGTCACAGTGAAGAGCAGGGGGAGGGTATAGTGCAGTGGTAGAGTGCATGCCTAGCAAGCACAAGGTCCTCGGTTCAAACCCCAGCACCACCATTAAGAAGAAATAAATGAACAAATAAGCCTAATTGCCTCCCCCTCAACAATAAATAAATAAAAAGGTTTTTTAAAAAAGAATTTTAAAAAATTAAGACTGTTCGAACCTGCCTTGGTTATGTTCGGCTCAGATTGTACTTTGGGCATTAGCTCTGTGACCACGAAGGGTATCTGACAGGGTCAGACCCGTAGGGGTTCTCCTAACCCCACAAGAGCAGTTCAACGGGTGTTTCAGGTTCCCTGTGTGTCTGCTCCACCCCCAGGAAAGGTCCCAGCCAACTCATGTAATGGCCCTTTACAGTCCTGGTATGAAGGCTGCAATTGACAGTTTAAGAACTAAAGAATGGCTTGTCATTTTGTTTAATCTCTCTGAACACGATTTTCCTCTTTGGTAAAATGAAGATAATCCCTCATGCCCTACTTTTTCACAGGAGTGTTGGCGGGGTGGGGAATCAGACAGTAAGGAACGTGAACTAAACATTTCCCACGATCCAGACCCTCTCAGCACATTACAAGCCTTGTTCCAGCAAATCCTCGCAACAACTTTATGAGATCGATCCAGAGATCAGACTGAGGCTGAGAGAAGTTCAACACCCAGCCCAGGGAGGATCTGGTAAGGGGCAAAGGCAAGATCTGAAGCATCTGACTTGTAACTACTCAGCTGCCCCACCTCCAATACAAGATAGATGCAAACAGCTATGACATGGGAAAACAACAGGTCAATATCAAATATCACTATTATCAAAACTTCCTAGTGGGAAACCTTTATTTAAAAGTTGCATATGGGTGTGTGCATCGACATACATTATTTTTCAACATTCCTATTTTTTTTATTTGAGGGGGATTATGTTTCTATTCAGATGACTTTTTTAGATGGCAGTCATATATGAACAGTGTAGAAAATCTGGAAAACACAGAAAAGTCTTAAGAAAAACAAGTGTGATGGCAAGTCAAATATAGAAGCATGTTGGAACAGCAGCAACCGTCTCCTCTCGAGAAAAAGAAAGAAGTCCGATAGAGTGCTTTTCTGTCGGAGGAAGAAGAGAGCATTTCAGCACCAGCACGTAGTTAGAACACTGCCATTTGTTAAGTGAGGGTCAGGATGACATACTGACCACAGCAAGCTGTCAAAGCTTTTCAGCTATAATTAGATCAAACAAATCAAAAGAATAGCTCGTCAAGCAACAGAATGAGTCAACAGAGGTAGGATTTAGCAGACGCCCAGAGACTCTGGTTTTGTTAGTATCCCTGAAGAAATGTTTGTTTCTCAAAATTCCAGATCGAGAAGAAAGATTTCAGTAGTTTAGCAGTCTACACAGGGTGATTTAGGGATGTATTGATTTGTGAAGAACGACCTGAGGACTGATTCAGGCAAGTGTTCATTCTGGGACCGGAGCCAAGGGTCAGGGAATTCCTAGAATTCAGAGTTGCACCTTGGACTTTAGAGAGACTTGGAGACAGGCATGTGAGGTGAGAGCAGGAGACTGGACTCTGACCACCAGGGGCTCTTTCAAAGCAGGAGGTGATTACTAGAAACGCGCAGTCAGGAACGTGCTTTTAGGTAATTACTGGAAAGAAGAAATCTAAGACAAGAACCAGAGAATCCCAGAGGACTAGAAAGACTTCCAGGGAGCCTGCTGAGAATGAATTCAGAGGCAAAGGAATCTCACGATGACGTCAAACGGACCTGGCCCTATCTCCATTCCTATCAGAAACGGAGGCCCTTCCTGTCTTTCCCTGAGCTGTCTTACATTCCCCTCTAATGTCACCTTCACTCACACTGAGAGGAATGACATTTTGATATGGTTTCACTGGACAGCTTGTCACCCACAAGGCCTCTCCCCAGGTTCAGGGGCTGCAGCGAACCCTCTGAAATCACCACGTTTTCGTTCAAACCTAATCCTCGTCGGTACCAGCTCCACCCGTTCCATGGCATCTTCAGCTACTAACTTGGGAAAGGGAACTTTCCAGGAAAAAAGACTGATTGTGGTGGGGAACACACACAGGCACCCCACACCGGCAAAGTGCCCCCAGGGACGCGTGAAGCACTTTTCCCAAGATTATGTACAAAGTTCTTGAATTCCACCAGTCCTGCCCTTTGTTCTTCTGCAGGCATGAGCAATCCAGGGCTCTGATTCCAGGCCAGTTATAGGCAACCTGTGGGAGCAGAGAAAAAACTGACCTTGGTCTGTTTCAGGAAAACGTTCCTGAGCTGATAGTTCATGGAGCCTTCTTTCTGAAATGCTGTGACCTGCATCACCTGAGACACTTACTCTAGACTTAACTGTTACATATAAGGGAGGATAAACTGTGTCACGCCAATAAAATAATTTGCATAATGAATAGGCACCATGTCTTATCCCCTTAAGCAGAGAATGTGTTTCATACACCCATTGATTTAAGAAAACACAAACCCCAGAATGTCTGAAATATCAGGAAAGGAAGTTTTCAATTCATGTAATTGTTTCCTGCACTAACCAAACAATAATTTGACTTTATATCCGTCTTCCTTTGCTTTAAAAAAAAAAAAAAACCCTTTTCAATTTTAATTTCTCACAAGCAGTTTTCATGAAGAACCACTAAAAAGGAATCAAAGGAATTGAACAGGGAGACTCATTCTGCTCAGGCAACAAAATCAGCAAACAATGAAAGCCATTTCAGGAACTAAAGGTTATAAAAAGAAATACAAGCTGTAATCCTTGCCTTCAGTGCTTTATGACAAAGTAACCACCTTTATCCACGCCTTCCCTCTTATTCCAGTCATTTCTTCATTCATCAATAGTAACCATCTATTCGCTTCTCATCCGCTGCATAGTGACCATAGATTATCACAAATCACCTCTGGTAGGTTGTTGCACTATTGTGTAGGTAAGCCCAACAAAGTGTTATTTTTAGAGCATAGATGTACATATAATTACATGTAGCATTTAAGTCCTCCCAGTCTCCTAATTCTAATTTTTTTTTTTTTAATGGAGGCACTGGGGATTGAACCCAGGACCTCATGCATGCTAAGCACACGCTCTACCACTGAGCTGGCTACGCCTACCCACTCCTAATCCCAATTTTGATATGCCTGTTTCCTTACTCTGAGAAAAAAATTCACACATGGGTCAGTCATTTCCCACAAGAAAGCAGTTCACTGCTCGTATTCAATAAACTTTCTTTAAAGGAAATGTGGATAATTTCTCAGTAATGCTTTTTTCTCCCTTTAGATTATGGAAAATAGAGAGTTGAACATTGAATGAGCAAGTTTAAATTAATTGTGACTTCATGCTTTTATGTTTATGCATGTCGTTAATTATGGGCAAAAACTATTCAGCGTATAGTTAATGAGATTTTTCTCAAGCAATTATATGAAGTTTCCAACGAGGAGATTGGACTTGCATTTTTTATGTGTCCATTTAAATTTCAGGATCAATATTGTGAAGAGGAAAGATATTCTGATACAAACTTAGAAAGTAACTTGGATTTCTCTTTTTATTTCCATTTCGTAAATGAGATTCAGCTAAGACTAATTCTGCTCCGTGTCTGGTAGTAATGAAACTGCTTTCTTTTTTTCTAGCCTACTATGTCATTCTTCCCCAATTGTCAAACAGATGTTTTATTTTTTTAAATTTTTTTCATATTCTATTCATGGCTTTATTTCCTTCATTTAGTAGTTCGTATGCAACACATTTTTCTGAATTAAAACACCAGTAATGGAAATTACACCCACGGTTGACTGATGCTCCCCTCAAATTGGTAACCTTGGCCTAATACACCAATTTATTCTAAAACCCATAATTGCCTGCATGTATAATCTAGTTTTCAATTTTGCCCTGACACCATTTTTTTTTTTTATTGAAGTGTAGTCAGTTACAATGTGTCAATTTCTGGTGTACAGCAGAAGTTTTATTTTTATAAATAACCACATCTATATTACACACAACGTATGTTTTAAAATAACTCAGTAAACCCTGTAAAACACTCATGTTGACGTCTTCCCCAAGAAGAGTCAGAGGGCTGACCTAAGTTTGGGTCGTTTATGGTGACGACCTAGCAAAATGATCAAGGGAAAAAAAGTGTTCCAAGTTCCTGTTCTACTGATTTCACTTACGGAATGCCAGCTGGTTTCAGCATTTCCCTGTTTACATGAATACTAATTTCAAGCTTTTCAAACAGCCCTTGTTTGATTAAGGAAAGTTAGGAACAGGACATGAGCGAGTGGGCAAGTGTTTAATGCAGCCTGTGTGCCTCGGGTTTCAAATAAACGCGTGAGACTCTGGTGTCTGGAGAGTATCTACTGGATCTCTTATTCTCAGCTGCATAATCTTCCAGATTAAACTGCACCAGAAATCACCCATGTGCCCCCGCAGAGGGTAAATCATCAGATATGGCTCTGCCCCTCCCCCCTTTTCTACCTTCACCCCCGACTCTGCACATGATTATCTAAAACATGCAGGCCTGATATTTTCACTAAAATCCTGCAATTACAAGTATTACATAACCAGCCCGCTGTTGTTTCCAATTTAAAAATATTTTTTAAAAAGTGACAAAACCAGCCTGCCATAAATGTGATTTAAGGATAAGTCTGTAAGTAACCTCACTGAGGGATTCTGAGGTAGATCAAAAACACTTTCTTCCAATTCTTTGCCCCACGACTGATCCATCTTTAAGTACTTTAAAATACATGATGGAAAATAAAGAAATATTTCTGACCTGAGTATATGGACGTTCACTGGGACTAAGGGAATTTCACTTGAAACTGATTTTTCTTTTTCACACGATTTCAGCTTTTGCAGAATTAGCTCTGATGTGAATAATATTCTCACATAATTGCAAACACATTTTTCATTCCGTATAACTTTCACAAGATATTGCTCAAGGAAGCCCCTAATGCAAGCTTTGTTCAGAGGAAAAACCATATTTAAAATTAAAAAAAAAAAAAAAAGAGTAAACACTGCAGTTACCTAAAAGGAGCCTAAACAGAGAAACAGCATGGGAACGTTTTTAAGAGTGGAAATGTGTAAAAATATGTATTAAAAAAAAAAGGTTCAGATATTGATCCAAATAAACAGGAGATTAAAAAGACATCACAAAAACAGTGTGAAAATACGGACAATTCAATACTTGACCCTGATGTAACTGAGTAGCATTGTAGGGGGGAAATTCATATCTTACTCCAGGACAAATTCCAAATGGATAAAAAAATTTGAAGACAATGAAAACTACTCAAGCGCTTGAAGAAAAACAGGACGCTCTCTTAATGATCTTGGAGTACAGTTGCCCTTTCCAACCAGGAGTCAAATCCAAAAGCCATGAAAGAAAATACCGATAAATTCAACAACATGAAAATAAAACTTCTGTGGCAAAAGCCACCCCAAGCAAGTCAAAAAACAAATGAGAAAGTGGGAAAAAAATATTTGCAACTCATTGTACTAATAAAGATCTTACCTTCCTAATATAAAAGGGCTTTTTCAAATTGAGGGAGGGAAAAGGACTAGAAGTCCAATAGAAAGTCTTAAAAGAAATAAACAATGAAAACATGAAATACCATTTTTCTCTAATCACTCACCAAAAAAATCTAAAAGACTGAGAACACCAAATGGAAAATAAACATTCTCCTGTATGGCTGGTGGAAGCATAAATGAGTGCAATCTTTAAGTTAGTGCAAAGGCAGGGCATTTTTGGCAATAGCTGCTCTCATTACTAATGACTCTATCTTTCACTGGCAGATTCTGCATTTCTGAGTATACTTGTTAAGTATACTTAACCACACATAAGGTTGTTCCCTGCAGAACCGTTTATTAAAAACAACCCAAAAGTCAAATAAATTAGGGTACATCCATGCAGTGTAATACTCTACAGCTGTTTGAAAAAAACAAAAGTGAAAGGATTTGCATACTGATACAAAAAGATCTGCAGGAAATTAGCAGGAATAAAGTGAAGGCTCAACGGTGTGCTCAGAACTTCAGCTTTTGCACAAAAAGAGACAAGCTTGTATCGAGATCTGCTGGTATGTCCTAAAAAGCCTGCATACACACACATGACTGATAATAACTTCCAGGGTGTGGTCAACGATCATTGGGAACTAAGCAGATGTGGGAACAGGATGGAGAGACATTTCAATGTTTGGATTCCTTGATTTTTTCAATAACGTACATATGCCTATTCAAATATTAAATGTAAATTAACATGTTTACCTAATCTAAGCCTAGGAGATGATTACATTTCCTTCTGGTTCTCTCTCTCTCTAATGGCACATTTTCTGTAAGTGCACATTGTGCTAGGAATTTAAAATTAATTAGGTTTGGTTGAAATGTATCATTGAAAGAATAAATTGCAAAAATCATTTTAATGGCATACTTGACTTTTCTTCGTCAATGTAGGCTTTCTTTTTGTACAGCTCTGTCCTTTTGTCTCCACTTCAAATAAACTCATTCCATTTTGCTTAGAAACATGCGAGGATGTTCACTGATCAAGGAGCCCAACCTTGTCACTGAAGAGTTTTAATCAATTTGAAGCTTTCATAAACATATAAAAGCATGTTAAAGTTTTTTTTTTTTTAATGTTAAACTTTACATTTTTTATCACGCGCATGAAGTTTCACTGAGGAAGTTAATTGGCCATCTGCATTCCTTATCCACTTTTCCTCCTTCTTAAGTGAAATATAATATCTTAGTTTTACCCTAAGATTAAAAACCATTCCTTGAAGTGGTAAGAAATTGGCTTCAGCACGTGCAAGGGTATTTTCCTGCCTGTGTGAGATCATCACCAAACTGCACCATCCTCCTCTTAGAGGCCTTCTGCTCTTTAGCTTTAAATGCATGAATTCTTTTTTTTTTTTTTTAACTTGACACAATTAAGATTTTTATCCCAGTTCATTCCAAACCCAATTTAAACTTTAAGCACTCCCTTTAAAAAAGGCTTGTTCCTCCTCCCGACCCTGGTTAGTGGCCCTCAACCCACCTTGTAGGTATCTTTTGAAACGCTTCCCACAATTATTAAGTAATTAGTTGTATCGTTTGTTGTTTCACGTTTAGTCTCCCTGATCGAATACAAGGATCTGAACCAAATCTCCTGTATTGGCCACAGCTTATTCCCAAGGCCCCAGGAAAGTGTAACAAAGGGCCTTGTACAAAGTAGATTCTCAATTTCTACTTGTTGAGTAAGTGAACAAATGAAATGTCTTTGTTTCTTCCCAACATCCCTTCATCTTCCAGAAATCTAAGCTCCTAGAGGTTAGAGAGTGCTTCAGAGGAGTTGGTTAAGTGTAGTTACAGCACAGCACAAAACCAAATTCTATACCTGATTCATTTATTATGAATATAACAAAGCAGTCATTTATCTGTGGCAGCACTAATATTGACAGACCCAGGAACTCAACATCCTTGAAATAACAGAACGTGGCTGGCTTGGTTAGAAATAATGCTGAAAATTTCAAAATATATTTTGCACCAATAATCCTGACCACTAGCATTTCTTACATTTTACTAAGACTATCAACTACAGCCGTGAGGGGTTGGTTACCTATCCCCAGGGTGGGTTCTAGATAGAATCCTGTGGACCTCCAGCAGGCAGTTTTTTTCTGAAAGACCCACAAAACTGAGCCAGCACTGGATATTAAAAATATTTACAGGATGTACAAATGGAAAGTATATCTTCCATCCAAAAAGGTTTAATTTTCCTTGGGTTGTTATAATGACAATTTCTTTAACCTGATATGATAACAGATTTTTAAAATGTAATCATGTATTTATTTTATGGTTTGCACAAGATGTACCTTTAGTGCATCCAGATTTTCATAATCCATCAAACAGTTTTTCAGTATGTGTTATGGCAGGATATTCTAGAACTGCCAAGAAAAGTAAATTCACAGAGCTGCCTGCAACTCACTAACTATAACAAATTAGCATAAGCAGCCCCATTTTAGAAGGAATGGCTTTTACAAGTTACACAGAAAAATAATGTGATTTTGCATTTTTATCATTAAAAACTGTCCGTGTTGTATATGGTTTTATCATGAATATTAAACACAGCCCAGACCGTTTAACACAGCCAGTTAGGCTCTGTGAAGTGGAACTCCTTAATGAAACAGAACTGGTTATGATCTTAAGAATAACTAGGAAAACTAGCTTAAAAGTACCTATTTTTACGGATTTCTTTCTACTTTAAAAAAAGCATATTGAATAAAACCTCTCAACACTTGTCAGCTCTCCTGTGAACATACCATATAAATGGACTGGCACCGACTGCCAGGAAAAACGAAAGGCCAAATTACTCTCTTCCACCCATGCTGTGAAGTTCAGAAAGAAATCTGTCCTAGACCCGTACCATACAGATAGCAGACAATGAGCCATTTAGAAGGAACTGAAGGATGGATAAAATTCCTCAGATTTCTCTGCACAATAGCAGAGATCTTATTTTCTTAGTCACCCTCACAAGTTTAAATGCCTCTGGCTGGTTGCTCACAGCACAAAACAAAGGTGCATGTTTTCAAATGTCTAATTTGCTTAAGCTCTGTGAATTCCAGCAAAAAAAAAAAAATTAATAACTGCAGAAGGCAAAGGAAGGTAGGGTTGCAGGCTTACCTAATTACAAATGTATCCACAGTGCGATCGGTTGCCAGTGCTAATATGGAGGAGGGATCACTAGTACCCAGATAAATTCAGAACTGAAAAGAGTTGGAGTCCCTTTTGTACACTGTCCTGGTAAACATGGAACCATTAGGTCACGGTTGATAGCCACCCTAAGAGTATTTTCTTTATACAAAACTTAAGACGCCAGCTCCTGAATTTTGTAAATGCAGCAGTTCATAATGCAGGACCATCCTTTCAACCCCTCCATCCTGAAGTGGGAAAAGGGTTGAAAAGCCTGTTAGGACCAGCCTGCGTTAGAAGGGGTGGGAGCGTGTGGGGGACAGGGGAGTGATGCAAACTAAGTAAGGTTTAAAGAGAAATTAGGAGACGCCTGCCCTGCCGCTGACCACCGCCAAACGGCCCGCTTCCCAGCAGGACTCTCGACTTTAATTTGGCTGTTCGTTCTTTCTTCCTCAAACTCAAAACATCAAACTCACCCTTCACTCTCCTTTTTCCAAAGTGCTCTTCCACCTGTGGGTCCCTGTTGAAGTGAAAACACCTAACTGCCCGTCCTAGAAACCTGGGAGCGGCCTGGTTCCAGCCCCTCCCAGTCAGTCATCCAGTCCTGCGGAATCTACCTCTGAAATAGCTTCAGAGAGGTTCCCATTTCTTCCATCCCTCCAACGGCCAACAGCCTCCTAAATTATCTCCCCCCTCCACCCGTCCCCGGCTCCAAGTGATTTAAGACTGATTATACCTCCCCCAAATTCACACCTGACTTTCAGAGTCATCATACTTTTTCTCATCTTATTTCAACTCCAGTTTATCTCCGTGGCTTTATCTGGAGCCTCTCCCGCACACAAACACCAACACGCTTTGCTTTTTGGTTGCCAAGAGCACAGTGCTGGATCAAAACCGAAAACCTTTGCGTTTTTCCTTTTTCCCTTGCCAGGAATACTTTCCTTCTCTGTTGCCTGATGAGCACCACCTCATCATCCCTTTTGCCTCAGCGTGGAAAGCCCTTCCTTTGGGAAGACTTTCTCACCTCCAATGTCAGGGAGCTACTGTGGCCCCGAGCTCCTCTTCTTCCCAGCACTTGGGCTGAACGGGGCTGTTTCCTCGATGGAGCTCCTGTGAGCTGGGTTCATTGTTCACCACCCACTAGGCCCGGAACCTAGTAAGCCTTTGTAAGTAAGGGTTAAATGAACAGACCTAAGTCTAACATCCAGGACAGAATCCAACTGAATGCATTTCATACAACTCGTGCGTCACCAAGTGAAGTTTTCCAGGCGTTTTGACTTATTTTAATAGAACAGGATGTCCCAAACACACCAGGTTACAAGAATGACCTGAGTCACCTGTTAAAATGACAGAGTCCTATCTCTGAAAGAGACACAGAGGAAACTGGTAAAAGTGTCTCATATCATGAGACAGAACCAACAAGAACGAGATAAGACACTGCTCAGTTCCAGACCCAATGAAACCATGTGAAGGAATAAATGTTTCCTATTGTTTTAAACTGCTAAGCTTTGGGGGGACGTTGTGACATAGCCTTAGATAACTAATACAACCATATTTTCCCACACATTTAGATCTTACCAGTGGTCCCATGTCCACTTCATTTTCATCTCCCAACTGGCAAAAACGTTGTAGTTCTTTTTTCTTAAGCCTGCAGAGAAGGTCCTGTCATGTGACTCCTGCTTTCATAAGCTGAGTGCCAGGTTGGAGTGCCATCACAGACGGTCTGGCTTGGGCAAGGAACACCTCTTCAGTCCTGTCGGCCAGCCATGTAAAGACTGGAGTGTTCTGCTGCCTGTGGTTGCCTGAGGTTTGGCTTGAATGGATGGGGAAAAACCGAGAGATCTTTCTGGTAGTGATGCAGTGCTGTGCATTTGTCCACAGTAGGCCAATTCTGGTGTCCTCCGTGCCTTCTGAAGCCTAGAAACAGAGGGCAGAGGACTGTAAGTGACTTTAGCTTGGGATGCAGGATCCATTCACTGTGCTCTGCTAAACCCTAGAGTCTGAGCTGAAAATATTACTCTCTATGTTGACCGAGGAGATGCGCACCCAATTTTCATCTGGCGAATTGTATGTGTGTGGCATCACCAGTCTCCGGAAGAGTATTCCCTGCATAGTTACCCTCCAAGCCCCAGGAGTACTTTGAAAGGAAGCCAGCACCCTCTCCCTCCTGGATGTCACCTACAAGAACCACATTTGATTTCACTAATGAATTATCAGCCAAAGACTTAAAACAAATGTGTGCCTTCGCCTTAACGCCAGCTCTTCCCCTGTTCTGCCGATTTTTGATAGTTCTGGTCCTTTGGCTTACCTCTGAGTGGACACCTGATGACTTAAAAATCTAAAATCCTAAACCCACTGGTGTGATTCTGCTTGTCTAGAAAAGCAAAAGTCCATTTGTGAAACATCCAAAGGAATTAGGAGAATGTGGGCTGTATGTTGCTTGGTGTTGCCTAGCAATATGGTCAGGGCACAGGAATCAGAGAGGGTGAAATTCACACCCACAAGGAAATTATATTATTCATAAACACACACAACACACACACACACACACACAACACACACATCTCTGGAAGAATGTTATAAACTGTGAGTACAGCATTATAGCCACAAGCAGAATGATCTTCAGAGCACTGCAGAATAAACATGCTGGCTGATCTGTTATTTATGCTTCCAATGTCTTTGTGAGTATGGGTATCACTTAAAGGAAAAAACATTATATGCCTGTGAACGGAGTTTACAGATACCTACGTTGACATGAGCCCTGTCAATATAAGTAAAACCCACATTTTAAAATAAATATAATATGTAAAATTGTAGGAAGAAGAAGTCAATACATAGGAACAACTTTAATCTCTTTGCCCAGCCTTATTTCAAAATATTGAAGTTCGCTATTAATTTTCAGAAGAGTCAAGTGTGGTGGTACTGAGCACGCTCATCCAAGGCAGACACTTGACTTCAGACCCTGACTCTGTCTTCTGCCATCTTATTTCCCCGCGCCTCATCTGTGAGTTGAAATAATAGTCATATTTAACTGATGGGGCTGTTGTTAGGATTAAAGTAAGGGAATCCACAAAAAGGACAGAGATAAGGACCGGTGCTCCGGAACCTTGCTACTCCTTGCTACTGTTACTATGCAAAAGACCTCTTAATTGCCTTTCAAGAAACAGAGAGGCCATCAGTTAACCCAAGCAATGAGATCAGTAGGGGTTTTGCCTGTAAGAAGGCTGGTCAGGTGTCAGGAAGAGCAGGTTGTAAGCCTCCAGTCCCTCCCCTGCCTGAAAGGAGAGGTGAAAAGTCACCCCTACTCCTTCCTCTCGTAGCCCAGTCAGTGGTTCTTCCAAAGTCAGAGAGCCTGCCGGCTCAGTTCTGAGAGTGAGACCCCACTCGCTAAAGGGAGCTCCACCCTCAGGCAACACAGCCCAGCGTCCTGTCAGCCCCAGGCTCCCCTCCCAGAACAGCTTGCTCCTCCATGCCTCTTCCCAGGTTACCCGCCTGGAGGTCCCCTCACAGGACTTCCCCGTTTCTTCTTTCCAGCTGACTTTGGAACTGTTCTCAGTTTGGGGAGAGCTGTGACTTCTTGGGAACGTACTGCACTGCTTTCCCAGGCTACGCAGCGGGGAGCGGGCAGGTGGGGGAAGCACGAGGCATCCTCGTCTCTGCCTGAGTTGCCATCTCTAGTTCCCAGCAGTGTTTGTCTCTTAAGACCGAGGTGAAAAAAAAATCAGAATAGCTGAGCTGCCAGCCCACTCCTGGGGGGAGGTAAGTAACTAGGAGGGCTTCCTGAGCAGCACTGAGTAAAAACAATATGTGTGTCTTACTATGCAGAAGATGCACAGTGAGTGATTTGTGAGAACAAGAAGAGTATATGGATTCTATTTATTTGTTCTATACGTGAATCAAGAAACAATTTTTAAAAGATATTTTAATCTGTTCCTAATATCATTTTCCTTGTATGAATTTGGGGATTTTTTTTCCCTTTGAAATACTTTTGAACAGAATTAAATTGTAAGTCCTAGGGTTACTTATTATGGTTTAGAAAATTCCATTTATTAAGATAAAAATAAATCTTTTTCTTTGGTTTTTAAAAGTCCTTAAAAAAGCAATCAGTTATGTCATCAGAATGTATAATGGAAGGAAGAACCCCATTTGTTTTAGCAACAAAAAGCGTAAATTCCTAGGGTTAAACTTAAGCAGTGAAGAAGACATTTAAAGGTAGTGAGGTTCAAAAAGGAGACTTGGACAAATGGAACGATATCCATGATTTCAGATAATAAGGCATCATAAAAATGTTATTCTCCCTAAATTATCTATACATGTAAAAAAAAACTTCAACTTTTAAAAAGGGTTTTTTTAAAAGATACAAGTTGATTATAACATTAATACAGAAAAATAAACAAGCAACTGTACGCAGGAAAGTCCTGAAAAAGGAAAGCAAAGGTTGCCTAGCTGTGTTAGCTATTAAAAGGTAAAGCTATAATAATTGGAAAGGAATGGTACCTGAACAGGCAGGCAGCTCAGTAGGACAAAAACGGACTCAAATACAAAAAGACATTTAATATATGATAAAATGGCATCTCTTATCAGTGGAGAGAGGTGGTCTGTTCAATAAAAGATGTCTGAGCAACTGAGTAGCCCTCTGGGAGGGGGAGGGGAATTAAAGTTGGATGCAAACCTTTACATCCTTCACCATGATAAATTCCAGATGGCTTGACATATTTAGAAATAAAAGAGAAAGAAAATCTCAAGCATGACAGAGTAAATTGTTGGGTAATTTTTCACATAATCTTGGACTATGGTAGGCCCTTTGAAATATAGTATAAAATCCAGAATCCATAAAAGAAATTGATTTGTACATAAAGTCAAACAATTCTGTAGGCAAAACAGTAAGAACAACAAAAAAAATCAGCAAAGTCGAAAGACAAACAACAAACTTTAAAAAAATTGTTATTCTTATAAAAGATTAAGGATTCCTACAAGTAAATAAGAAAAAGATTAGCATTCCAAAAAAGAGACAGTTTGCAGAAAAAGAAATAAATGGAAAAAAGCTCCAGTTAACTCATAAGATACCATTTTCACCTATCAGACCAGGAAAGATCAAGCAAAATTCACTGTTGGAGAGAGTGTGGTCAAACAGGTACTCCAGTTTTACTGCTGAAGGTTTAAATTGGTACCACACCATCATGGGCAATTCAGCAATACATATCACAATTATAAAGAGACATATATTTTGATGCAGCAATTTTACTTGCAAGGATTTATCCTGCGTATATGCTCAAGCATATGTGAAATAATCTGGTGACTAAGTTATTTAATAGATAATTTTCCATAATAGCAAAAGATTAGAAACAATCTAAATGTATGTCAATAGGAAATTGTAAAATAAATTGTTACACCTATAAATGGAACATTATGTAGCTGTTAAAAAGGATGAGGAAGCTCTTTATGTAGTGATGTGAAATGATTTCCACGATCTACTGCAAAGACAAAGGAACCGCAGTCATCAGTTATCCCCATAAGAGAGACAACTGGGAAAGAGACTTTCACTGCAATGCCTTTATCTTTGGAAAGGTGAACGCTGTAAGTGACTTAGTTCAGAAATAAATAAAATTGAAAGAAAAAAGCCCTTGCCATTTTGATTGTTTTTATGTCAACAGTTTAGTATTTTATTTGCTATTTTGACAATCCCGCTATAGCATATAGCTAAAGATGTTTCAGGACTTTCACACTATCTTTGTTTTTGTGGAGTTAGGTTTTAAATATAAATCCTCCAAGCAAGAGGAATGCCAGAGAAAGCCCATTTTTTTTAAATGTGTTATTTTCTACTGGGATATTACCTGATTTCATTCTTCAGGTTAGAACTGGTGGTAGGCGGAATTCTGAGACAGCCCCAAGTTCACAGTAAGTTTTGTTGGATCACAGCCATGCTCATTTGTTTACATGTTGTGTGTGCCTGCTTTTGTGTTGTGAGAAGCCACATGGCCCGAAAAACCTGCAATCTTTGCTGTTTGTCCCTTTATTGGAAAAGTTTTGCCCACCCCTGGTTTAGACCATTTTGAGTTAGGTCTCTTATTATTTGCAGCCTAAAATCATTCACACAATTATAATCTCTTTCATTCTGATGAGAAGTGAAATAACACTAAACCAAGACTGATAATAATGTTGACGCAGATTTTTTAAGCAAACTTTTACTGAAGTATGGCATATATACCTAAAAGCTTATAAATCATTACCGTACAGCTCAGTGAATTTTCACAAAGCAAATACTCATCACCAAACCCCAGGAGCTCCCTTGTCCCCTCTTTAGTCACTATATCCCCTCCCCAAAGACACTCACTGTTCAGATGTTTTCAGAAGAGACCTCCATAGTCTTATTTTGACCATTCATGAACTTCATATAAACAGATCTGTAGTATGTCCTTTTGTGTCTGACTTCTTTGCTCAGTGCCTGTGGAATTCCTGTATGTTTTTGTAGCAGAAGTTCATTCATTCTCATTGCTATGTAATACTCCACTGTATAAGTATGTCCACTTATTTTATCCATTCTACAGGCAAGGGACATTTGAGTTGTTTCCAATTTTTGACTATTACAAATAGTGCTGCTGTGAATAATATAATTTTTGGTGCCTGTATAGACACACACACGTATATAAGTTACATACGTAAGTTATATATGTATATGTTATATATGTGTGTGTATATAACTTATATATACTGTTGGAGTGGAATTGTGGATCATTCATTCGGGATTTTTACCATGGATCTGCAAGGACCATTCAAAGTCAGAAAGTACACAGTTTCATTCACCAGAAATTGGTCTTGTTCCCATTTTACTTTAACATCAAGATTAATTTAGCAGAGTATCAGGCTCAAAAGATCACACACAACCAGATGAATAACTAAATTAATTGAAAAGTTAAAACAATCACCAACAAGCTGATTCTCCCTCCCAAATCTACACTGTTACTTTAAGGAACTTTCAAGCTGCCTGCTTAGAGACTAATTGTTTGAGCAGCTGAATTCAAATCATTGCTTCCTTTGGAACATCGTCGGTAAGGCTCAGATTGCCTTGGCATATTGCTAATTCACAGAGGTGCATTTTCTGGGACGTATTCCTCACTTTGAGGAAAAAGTGATGAAAAGTTATAGACGGATGGGGTGGCAGGGAGCCTCAGTAGACTGAGAGCTCCAGAAAAAAAGAAAAAGATAAAAAGAAAGAAAGGTAAAATTACTGCAGTCAAGTTCCAGCGACTTTCCTACTTAGCAACCCTGTTATGAAGCAAAGCCACAGAAAATCAAGCATTAAAGGGCACTTTCTCCTATTCCAGCCACTCCCAACTGGTACTTCTGCCTTGTTCCCTCTGTCACTCAGGCAACATTCTCCAGGGGTTTGAAAACAGTTTATCTTTTTTTTTTTTTTTTTTAAGCAGTGCCCAAGGACTGCATGCATAGCATATCGTCTTAGACATACCAGGACGATTAAGGGAACCGAGAAAGAGTCTATAAAGGCAGCAAAGAGAGCGACTATTAGGCATGCACAATTGATTGAAGTTCTCTTTCCACTCATCGGGGTTATCACACCACCAGAGAAGATTCAGCCTGATTATCATCAAGATGAGTCATCAGTAGCCACAGAGGGCTAGGGTCAAACTCAGGGCTCTGTGGTTTGGAGCTGCTATCCTCCTAACAAGACAGCAAATTGCAAGTTGAACTATTTTGGCCCCTCCTGTTGGGCCAATTCTAAGATAAGGATTTCTTTATGCAAGAAAGGAAGAGAGACAGAGAGAGAGGAAGAGACTGGGGGGATGGAGGGGTAGGGCAGGGAAGGAGGGAGGGAAGGGAAGGGAGAGGGAGCATTCTTGGCAGGATCCTAGAAATATTTCACCACGAACATTCCAGACCATGTCTTCTATTCCCAGGGGTCTGCTCCAGGTGTGGCGGTCGGGCATACCTCTGGTGGTGGTGGTGGGGGTCCTCATCTTCCCTTAGAAACCTCAGTATTTGCGAATGGACAGTATCTCCCTCGCCTCCAAGGGCCAGTGCCAGCCTGCCAGCTCTGGAGCCCACCACAGCCTCTCTCCAGGACAGTCCATGAAAGTCTGAAGAGAAGAGGAAGGGCAGAAAGATTTTTCCCTCTGTGCCATCCTCACCGAATAACGCACAGGAGACTTGGGCAGAATATTCCAAGCTTTGGACATAGATTCCCGCAGCCACACGTGGCGGTCCTGTATAGGGCAGTGCTGCCTGATTTTCAGTATTCTCTCCCACCTCAAACCAAAACAATTTCTCCCCTAATTTTCATTTAGAGAATACCACTCCAGAATTCTCCGGGCAGTTTATGGGCCCTTTAGCAATCGGTAGGCTCCATATCATCCATCAGTCTTTGCTTCTGTTTTGCAAAGCTCTTTGCTCTTAGAAGCTCTTAACAGCATCCTATTTTGATGTTTAAAATCTCTCTCTCTATCTTTTTTTTTTTTTTTTTTTGCTCCTAAACTTTGGAAGGAGAACTCTTTCCTCCTGGGTTTCCAGGAGCACTTATCTGGAAAGCTTTTGGCCGAAATTTATGACACTGCTATGAGGTGGCGAAGGTCTGCTGATCCCGTTTTATGGCCGAGGAAGCGGAGATAGGAGTGAACACTTTGCCGAAGGTCAGGCTCTGAGTCGGGGCGCCCTCGGAGGAAGGACTCCGTGTTCCCAGCGGCCTGGCCAAGCTCGGCTGCCTCGCCTCTGTTTGAACTGCCTTAAAAATAGGACTTTCAAGAATTCCGATGGGGAGATTGAGACTCTGTAGTGCTTTATTTGTTAATGGTGACTTGGTAACTGCATGTATTAATGTTATTCATTGACTTACAGCCAAAAGCCATTCATTTACTAGCTGTTCAGCCTAGAGGGACTGTTTCCCCGGTTTGTCACTTATTGTAACACTTCCCTGTAAGGATCTGAGAGTCCAGTTACATCAGACACCAGAGCCAAAGTGTGAGTTGTTGTCCTTCTGGCCTCTATGAGAACATATCACGATTCCATACACAGTCCTTACCGTGGCCTCAGTTTGCTGCCTGGTAGGCCACCCTCCAGCCACCCAGGGGCTTCTAAAAGTGAATCACCCACTGGTTCAAGAACACTCACTCCCCTGCCTTCCGGTCTCTCTGACCCCCCCTCTTCAGTCCACCCCTCTATCCTTCAAAATCTCTATATCTTCAAGGTTCATCTTAATCACCTCCCGAAGAAGGCACTTGTTTTCCCACCAACCCTGGGTCTCTTCCTTTGAAGCTCCTATCTGACGCCATCTTCTTTTACAATCAAATTTACTGGCCTTCTTCCCCTTATGTGTTGATTATAAACTACTTAGCTTTACTCATTCTTGCCTGCTCTGGGAGGGAAGACCCAGTTCTGCTCGGAGCGCAGGGAACTGCTTCCTGCAGGGGTGGGCAAACATCTTCAGCAACAGACCAGTTAGTCAATGGTGTCGGCTCTGCCCGCCATCCACAGTCGCTATTGGTTCTTTTTTGCTTTCTTTGTTACAACCCTTTAAAAATTAAAAAACAAAAAAACAAAAAAAAAACTGTCTGTAGCTCTCAGATCAGCTAGGGGCTGGACTGGACCCTCTGGCCATGGTCTGCCTGACCCCTGGCTCAGTAAGGATTTCATGAATTGCCATCGATGGTCTTGAATTATGTTGGAAATGACTTATTTTGTATTTCCAGAAATTTTAGCACAATCGATGACTTTTGCACTGGTTAAAAATAACAGTATTTGGTTTTTTGCTTGTTTGTTTTTTAAAATAGCAGTATTTGTAATGAGAATGTTTTCTTCCATTTTTCTAATATTGTGAAAGATTAAAGTGAAAGTTAAGTTGTGCCACAAAACCCAGATACACTTTTATACTCTTAACTTCTTGTACTTCTAAAAGAAACTTCATACGATAGTATCTGTATCTATTTTATTTTAGAAGTCCAAACAGTCAAAACATGGGTGGGACCCAGCACTCATGTACGTGGAAGTATAAATTTGCAAAAATCCATGCATGCAGCTTTTTTGCGTCATTAAAGGGCCAAATTCCATCCCCTTTACAAAGATTCTGCCAGAGCTACTGAGGCCTCTTGGCTCTTTTAGGAAGTGGGATAATAAAACTAGCTCGGCAGCGCTGATAGGATTGTTTTTTTACGGTGTTGCAAAATGTTTCATTTGTCCTGTCAATGATTGCTCTGAAGCAGGATCTTGGACAAGTTAATATTTATAATACCTGAAACTAGAAAGAGGGACAAAGAAATGGTCCCTTTCAAGTCTCACTGACCTGGGTTCCGGATTAGCGCCCTCACAATGCCATCCTCACCACCTCCCTGGCCCCAGGAAGACTGCAGAGTAACAAGCATTAAACGTTTAGTCATTTCCTGCATCACGTTTGTCAGACATCATGGCCTTCCCCTATTAACGTATCTAACCGAGTTAGAGTTCAAACAGCCGGTTTCCATATCAGCAGTTGTTTAGTTTAATATCTTTCCAACAAAGGTGCCATAGGGAGCTTCTCCGAAAACCTCCTGTTAATACCGCAGCCTGTCTTCCTGAGGAGATCCAGCTGAGAACAGCGCCGACTCCGTGCTGCTGATAATTTCCCGGTGTGTGATTTGTGAAAACTTTTGCAGATGAAATTGTCTTAAAGATGTCACATCGGAAAACCTCTGAACCTCACTGAAATTAAATTGGAGGCTGAAGGGCCTGTCTTGATTTTATTGGTCTGCTGAAGGTTAGTCTGTCTTGGGAGAGCACACATCCCCGATAATGGAAGGTTGCTCTGCTTATGGAAAAGAAAGATGGGCGGAAGTGTGATAATCCCAGCCTTGAAGACAGCATTAATTACAGCCTGTTGACCTCTCCCTTTTGACAGGGAAGCCGTAATGTTTTCAAAGAGACAGTTCCGTTAGCTACGTGACCAATTAAGGAAGCAGGAAATAGCAAGAAGGAAGGTATAAAATGGTCTTGTAAAAATACTTTTCAAAATTAGAGCTACTTAACACATAATAAGAATATTTGGTTTAAAGCAGTAGAGAATTTTGTTTCAAAAATAACCTCCTGTAAAAGTAAGGCTCATCTATGGTAAACTTTTAAGATATCTTTGTCTCATTAAAACAGCAGGCTTTCATGCTGGAAATAGCCATAATTTTTTATAAAATGTTCACTTATATTTTACATTTAGAAAATGCCATTTCCTACATCTGAAATGGCTTTTGAAGATGGAAAATGCAACAAAGTAAAATTGTGCTGAATTCATTGTACTCTCTAAACTCTGAACAACCCTGGTGAATCACTATTTCCTATTCTATTTTTTAACTTTTTGCCATGTATTTGTTTCCTATGTTTTGGAAGTAGGTCAGAAGAAACTATGGAAAATATATTGTCTCTTTGGGTTTTAATTCCTAGCCTGGATGTGTCTGGATTCAGGGTCTCCTAGGTTGAATTATCTTGTCATTTATTTAGGTCAAAAATCATCAAATATTGGTGATTTCATAAGTGGCTGCTGACGACCACTTGGCTATTTCTCCTTTTTTATTCCTGTGATACTGTTTCTGACCCCTGTTGATTGGCAGTGGGTAAATGAGAGGTGCAGGATGAAAACTTATTCTTGCATAATAGACAGGATAACAGATAGCAATCGATTAGAGATAACAGACAAAATAATAATAATAGATACATACAGCATTGCAAATCAACTATATATTTCAATGAAAGTGAGAAAAAATAATTAGAAAAATGTTTTAAAACAAAAAATAAAAAATAATATATAGATGTGACAGATAGTAAGAATAGATTACAGATAGAAAATGATACACGACAGACAGAATTTCTGGCTCCAAGCATTGTGTATCTACGGCAGAGTATTTTACCTCTTCCAATCATTTGGAAGAAACAATACAAACTCTCTCTTTTTCAGAGTAAACAAACCCCCTATCACAAGCATTCCTTTATCCTGCTCCAAGTCAGGGATTTCGAAGTCCTCCACTCCTTTCCTCTATTAGCTGATCATAGTGATCATCATAGTTAACATTTACTGAATACCTATTAAGTGCCAAGGTGTCTAATAAAGTCTGTACATTTTCTCATTTTCTCCTCAAAAGAACCCTATGGGGTATTAGTATTATAATCACCGTTTCACAGATGAAACTCTTGGGAGAGCATGACAGCTCTGGTTGCTGAGCCTACGTTGTATTTGATTAAGCGGAGAGAGGACCTGAGAGATGGAGAAAAAAGCTAAGCAGTCAGCCTGCATATCCTTAGGTCACATACACATGGCCTTGGTGTCAAAATCTGGGAATCTCTATTGATGTGGTTTGGTACCATTCCTGTGATCCCTGAATTTGAGCTTTAAAATCTTACTCTGTGGCACGGTGATCTGACACCGGGACTTAACCTCTCAGTGCGTCATTATCCTTATCTGTAAAATAACATAAAATTATCTGCCTCAGAGAGGCACTGAGATGTCCACTGATACTTGAAGTTCAGAGGAAGATGAATACATAGTACAACCTATTCCATATCTAGAGAGAGTCACTCTTTGCTTATTTTGCTTTCCTAATAATTGCTATTTCTTATCTGTAAGTCTGTGACAACAGATGGACAAGGAAAAAACTTAGATTCCATAGAAAACATTCCGATAGATTTCAGTTTTACAGATTTATAGTTTCTTTTTCCAAACTGTACTGTTCATCAAAAATAACAAAAATCTTTTGAATCTGAGATGCATCTTGAAAGGATGGAGAATTTCAGTAATTTACAGCCCCGTACGTCCTCCACACTCTGTTACAAAGACTAGGAGAGAAAAACAGACGGAATTACTGCGACTCTCCAAAGAGCATATGTCCATGGAAACCTTGCTACAAAAGCTAATCAGCCACATGAAAATGATTGACTTTTCTGAAGATTGCACATGAGTCAACAGCACAATGAGACAATGTTGTTTTAATTCTCCAGGTTGCAGAATTGTCCAAAGAAAAGAGAGCTGATTTTTTTTAATGATCCCTAAAGACATCTTTGAAGACAGTTGAATCTGGGTTGGCAAGGCAAAAAGTCAAACAGCAGATCAAAACAAGAGAAGAAAACTGTGACTAAAATAAAAGTGATGATATGTTCGTGCAATTGAAACAGTCAAGTCTGTGTAAATGAATTCAAGAATTTGGTCTGAAAGGTGCTGGTAATTTCTCACCAGTTGTTGGGTAGACCAAATAGTTTAAAACAAACATTCTGTAGGGGCTGAATTAAGACCCTGGTTTTAGAAACACTATTAGTCAGGCAGATGGTGATAATAATGATCACAAAGTAATGATTCCAGACACGGCTAAATCAAGCTGCCCTAACGGTCCTCCCATTCTCTGCCTACTTCCTGTGTCTCAGTCTCACCTCCAGGCACACCCATGGTCCTGTCATTTCACAGAGATTTCTTTCAACTAGGAACGAGGTGCTTTAAGGAACACAGCTGTCAAAAAGGCACACACGAAGAGAGAAGAAACTCTGGGGAGACAGGACACAAGGATAAACCTCTGTTCCTAAAATTCCACGACCACTTGCCTCGTTCACCTATACACCTCAGCTCTAATTCAGAGAAGCACTTTCCATGAAGACATTTTATTACAATGATTTAAACACTTTTTTTTCCCCCAAATCAGCTAACTCACTTTTCTTCAGATTAGCTAATTTCCACAAAAATATAATTGATTAGTGAAAAAAAACAGACCTGACTAATGAGCAAGCTCTGGGAATAGGCTTCTGGGTATCTGAGAAGCATCAACTCATACAAATAAGTTGGAACAATGACTCCGGCTGGGAAAAGAACAGAGACGAAACAAGCAGTTGCCCAGGGCAGCGAATTACCAAGGGCAGCAGACTCTTAAGTGGCTTCCGTGGGAGCCAACACAGCCTTTGAATCTGGATACTACCCGCTTTGCTAGGGGAAGGAGAATCTGTAGATCGGGTCCTCGCTGAAGTTAAGCAGCCACTCCACTGGGCCCGTGGGCGGATGACAGATGGATGTTTTAAAAGTGAGTATTTAGAGTTCAGGGTGCAATTTAATGCTTTCACTAGTATGGCTCTGTACGAGGATGCTGCATTGGCGAGAAGCCAAGCTCGCCTTCTGCCTCTTCCCTCCAGCCCAGCACAGGCTGTTGAGTAGAAACCAAATGGCAATCACCAGGTAGCAAAGATTTGTCTTTGTTCTGGCTTCTAGAAAGCTCAGAGTCTTCTTTTCTTTTTTTTTTTTTCCCCCATGGCTGGCAACTGAGTTGGGCTATTGGATATATACATCTAGCAAGCAGTTCATCACATTTTCTTAACCATATTTTATTTTCTTTCCCCAAACTCACTCCACTTTATTTTATTCTTGGACAGAGCATGAATTTGTATAAATTGCTTCAAATCCCTCTGTGGAAAGCGGCAAAGAGACAAACACATAAAATAGAGTATAGAAAGAATGTCAATATGGTAGATTGTAAGATCTCAGAGTCCCTTTGGCTGAGGAAAGACATCGCTCGTTTAAATTTGTTAACCCAGGAGACTCTAGCTAAGTGTGAGCAGATATCTCAAGCATTCATGTTGCAGGGCTCACAAACTCAGGGAAAAGGAGAATTTAGGAAGGTCTGAAGAAGACAATGGATTGCTGGATGTCTGTAATATTAATGCAAGTCTGCAAGAAATAATTTTCATCTCCTTCATTGAACTTCCTAGTCATCCTTTGAGCATTTTTCTTTTCTTTAGCTAAGAAGCAAAACAGTACTGGAAACTGATTTTAAATGGGGCTTCATTCAGCTAGGTTGATCTCTTGGCATTTTACATAATGTTGTATTACATTTGGGGGCATCATTTTAAGAGAAATGGTAGAATCCAATATTCATATGTAGTTTCATTAGGCGGCTGTTGAATAAATCTAGCAAATCGCGTGGATGCTTTGAATGTAATTATGAATCTCTATCCTGGAGGTCGACTCAGCGTTCTCAGGAAGGGGTTGGTCTAACTGTCACCAACAGACCTGGGGCAGTCACTCAGCTGCTCCCAGCTCCTTAATCTTTAAATTGAGGGGTATGAAGGGCTATAGAATTTACCCTCTGCTTTTCACGATCATTAGCAATTTTGATCTTCCTAGCAACCCCGAAAGGTAGGCGGGGAAGCTGTTGATTTAATAGACGAGGAAATGGACACTCAGAGATTAAGCCACGTGTTTAAGATCTTAGAGCAACTGAAATAGAACACCTGAGACCAGAACACAGTTCTAACTCCAGAGGTCAATTTGATTGCGGTTTTAGTATAATATTGTTCTACTGGAATCTCCTACCTCACTTCACATGTGGGAAGAATAGAGAGAGAAAAACATCCCTCGGGGCAAATGTTGGGATGGACGCCAGGCTGAACACACTATTGGTCTGATCCCTTATGGACTGGTTTTTGATCCTGTAGAAGAATGTATAGTCTAGCTCTAGGGAGAGCCAGCTGATTGACAGCTCTGGGGGCTCACGGGTTTGGGGTAAGGATGGGTTGAACCAGCACTGCCTTGCGTTAGGTGGGGCGCTTAGCAACAGTGCTACTATCCCAGGTGGTTCCACACTGTAGCATATGCTCAACCTTTTAGTAAAGGCCACGGTCTTATTTAAAAACAAAATATCCAAAATTTCTATTATGAGCTTCCTAAATCCCCGTTAAATGAAAATGCAGTATTTTCCTCACTCTTCTTCCAATGGTGACATTTTAAAATACCATTTTCCTATTTCATTTCCTATCTTTAGGGAGGAAACTATGTGCAGTGTGGCAGAAAGGACCCCGTTCAGAATTCAAGAAAACTGGGTTCTCGGCCTTGTTCAACTCAGTTCTGTGACTTGGGGCAAGTTACGTAGCCTCTCGGGGCCCGTGTGTGCACAGGAAATCTAGGGGTTTTCCTATCTAAGCTTTGAGATCTCTTTTAACTCTCAAATCCTATGATTCATTTCTAACGTAAGTTTCTCTTATTTGATGTTTGCTATTTGTTCTGTGGGGTGTTAATTCATTCTTGTAAGCCTCATTTAATTTCTATTGGATAATATTTCTATTATTGCACTCTGTGATTACTAGTAACAAGACCCCCTCCCTGATGGACTCTGCTTGGTTCTTCAGCGTAAACATTATATCATTTATCATATTCCGGCAAGTGTTACAAGTATCCGTATGCTTATCACCTGCATCAGCTAGAACAAAAAAAGCCAACTCAAATTGCCCTAAACAATTAAAACAAAAAAATCTATTGACTCATAATTAAAATGAGATTAAGTGTTAGTGCAAATTCGGGCGAGACCTAATCAGGGTTCTCAACCCGTTTCTCTGTGATTTTACTGACTCTACTGAACTTTGTTCACAACTTTTATTCTACAAATAAGAGCAAGAGGCTGCAGTGGTTATGGGTGTCCTCTTCAGACCCAGCTGGGGCTCTGGGAAGAATACCCTACTGTCTAGTTTCTGTTTTAGGAACCAGGAAACTTTCCTTGGAGCCCTCAGAAGACTCCCTTTTGTGTTTCATTGGACTAAACTGGGTCACTCAATCATTCCTGAACCAACCACTGTGGCCAGAGGAATGCTATTTCAGGCTTAGGCCTGGGTGTCTGAACCATTTGAGGGGGGGGGCACTACCATGACAGGCTTAGATCAATCAGAGCCCACCCCCAGAGTTGAGTCCAAACCCTCAGCTACATCACGTCTTCACAACGTGGAGGAGAGAACGTTGGGGAGTCGGTCATTCCATCCCGTCTTTTCAACTCAGAGACCACGGAAGCGGATATTGCATTTTCTGACCCTCTGCATGCTGGGTACCCAGTTAATATTTGTCGAATAGAAGTGAATTTTAGGTGGTGGTGTAGGCATACACCAAAACAGAAAATAACGCCCAGCTCTCTCTGCCTCTTCTTCTCTACTCGATTCTTGTAATGGCTGAGTTCATCCTCCCTAACTTTGCCCACTATTTATATTTTACCCTTCTTATTTTTAGCGCTAAGTTTTCCTAAGTCTGAAGATAACCAAATATTTCCTGAATAATATGTCTCTGAATATGCATATTCTCTAAATATGACTATAAGCCTATTTGCAAATCTAGCACTTACATTTAGAGTGTTGTTGGCAGGACTCTGAAAATCAGTTTTTCTTTTCTTTTTTTTTTTTTTTAATAGAAAAATGTACTACAGCAGAAGGATTTGTTTTCCACAGAGCAGAGCCAACTTTTTTCATTTCAATGATTTTGATACTTCCATAGATAATTAGATATTCATCAAATATTACATGAATCAATAACAAATCAGATCTTACTGATTATAGAATCCTCCGCCACAATAAATCGAATTTACAACTGACAGGTCTGCTGCAGGAGAGAGAAGGGGCGTGGGAGGGGGTGGAGATGCTTTTTTAAAAACCATGAAGCACCTGGGTTTATTCAGCCCCTCTCTCCCATTCCAGCCCCTCAGGCAGCCTTGCTTCCTCAGGAGGTACACAAGGTACTGTGGCCTGGCAGGAGGTAACACACATAAATGACAAGGAATAAGAAGACCCCAGATGGGTTTAGTCACATCCCTCTTCCAAAACAAGACTACGGCCGCTGCCTGATCAGATCGGGGCGTCGGGGAGTAGAGGATCCAGGCCACACAATTCAACAACACAATTCAGCCTTTACTGAGCACATGCTCTGCCAGGTTCAACCTTGTAAGATGCAGTCCCTGCTCTTGAGGCGGGGAGGTGGACAAGGAAACAGTTATAATTCAGCAGGGTAAAGTCAGAGGAAGAGGTAGCATGTAAGAGGCACATGGGGAGGACTGCCTCATTGCCTTAATTCCAGGAAGCACCATCCACTTAAAGCACAACGTGAACGATACCCCTGCGGTTGTGCAATATGGCGGCCCTGACCCATGCCCCATCCTAGGCTGATCAAGAAAGGCTTCCCAGCAGAAGGGATACTCAAGCTGAGGTCTGAAGGAAGGAAGGGGAGATTATTTGGATAATTCACACTCGGTTCAGGAGGGTGCATTCACACACATACTTTAAACATCACCCAGCCCATAAAGAGAAGCGTGGACACACATCCTCAGGGGAGGAGACAGAAAAGGAGCACTCCCGTCTTTGCCCTCTCCTGTTGTTGGGTGAGAAGGATGAGGTTAAAGGATGGTGGGATGCATATGAGCCTCGGGTCTTTGGGAAGCTTGCTGGTCCTTAATCAACAGTCATCTTCCTGAGTCCTTGCACATCTGCTAACACTGGAGAGTTTAGGAGAAAAAAAGTCTAAACTCAGGGCATGTCTTGGGGTATCTTGAGACAGACTGTCACTGTGAACAAAACAGGAATGTTTATGAAGTTCTCCTTGTTTATGAAGTTTTACTGAGCTTGTGCTTGGCAACCCACACAACCCATAAAATAATAAAAAGAAATGGATTAGTAAATATTAAAATAATCCTACTTGCCAGATATGTGAACTTTGAGAAACTCACTACATAATTCAAGAACCCAATTCAGCGTCAGTTTTCACAGAAGCAGTCAGATTTAAGCAAAATCAAGTAAGTGGAACAGCGTTCAGTGTGCACTGATGGACGTCTTGCATAAACTCAACTTGACAGATGTGAAAAGAGATCGTAAAAACATTGGCATTTTAAAAATGTGTTATTGACGTCATTTTTGAAGCCAAACATTGCAATGCCGTATTGTTATTAGGAAATCTGGAATCAGATGAAATTTGATCACTGGTTGTTATCACGTTGGTGACATCATTCACAATCCTGCTCATATCTCTTCGGATTTTGAAAATGGAACTGCCAGAGCAGGGCTCTCAGGAGGCACACTTAAAAAGATAAATTATGAACTATGGAGTCATTTTGGGAACCATTTGTGAGATAAGTACTGATCGTTCCAGAAGCACCCCTAGAGAAAGGACAATTTTTATGGAATAAATTATGCCCCTGGATGAGAGCCTTCCCCAGTATTCATTAGAACTTCCATGAGACTGGGCAAAGGTAGTATTTTAGGTTGAGAGTGTCAGAGTTATGTCCTTTGGGCTCTCAGAAGTTCATTTTGGTTTCCACTTGTCTGTCTTTGTAACAGTGTGATTCTGAAGGGGAGATTCTGGGTTCTCCACTCTTCGCACACCACTGTAGATGTTGCAACTTGTGTATAACGTCTGGGTAATATTCTTCACTCCAAACTTTGTGCCTAAGCAAACCATTCGAATTCCAGCTACAAGCTTACGTGAGCTTGGTTGTGATCCCGCGGCATCTAGGCTAGTCGTGAACCACAGGAGACTTTAGGATGAACACGAGTTTCTCATTTATCCCTGGTCATTTTACCTTTTACAAGACAGGACTACTTCCAAATCTTTACTTTTGCAGGACGAGCTTCTTTTTGAGGGAGATAAATGCCTTTTGCTTACATTTACACAGGGCATTCACTGCAGATGTGCAGATGTACTTGAACTTCTAGCCATCGGTAAGTATAAAAATCCCATCACTGCCCCTTTTTAATTCATATCCATCAACTCTCTGGTTAGGCACTCTGTTCTTATATAACCGAAGACATGGACAGTTAAACTTTTTATAACAAAAGCCAGACTTGCTTGTTAGGTTTGCAAGATGACTTTGTCGTTAAGTAACAATCACTGGTGAAGTTTATGCCAGAATATCAACCTTGAAAGGTCATTATTTGAGACATTCACGCTAGCACTGACTACCTCTGCTATTACTTACATTAGACTGACAGCGTTTTATAAATGGAGGGGGCCGTAGTGATCATCAGGGCATCGGAGGGGAAATTCCTTCAAAGCAGAATGAAAACAATAGCCTGAAGAGAAGGTGCTCACAAAAGCACTAGGTCTGTATGGTTTTCTGCAGCCACTCATCTGAATCAGACAAAAGCATTTTTTTTGTTTTGCATTTGTGTGCCTTTTAAACTACCTTTTGAAGTAAAACATGTACTGAAAGCTCCACATTCTAAGATTACGGCAAAGCTTAGAAATGAATGGAAAATTTTAGCAGATCATCTGTATTCCCAAGGGGTCTTTTCTCCTTAACTGGGTCCCTTTATCTCTCTCCACGGCTGGGCTCTTGCTGGACATCCATAGAGGAAACGTGAGCAATTACCAAGATTTTCACTCAAAAGTCTGATGGCAATTTTTTTGTATTGTAGATGTGACCATATGTCTGCTGAAACAACTAAGATATTTAAATTCGGTTAGAGAATCATGAGTTCCAGTCTGTCTCCTTGGTATCAAGAGTCAAAATCTATTGGAGAGACAAGGCTGGCACTTACACGTGCATGCCTGAGGGTGCCCACACGTGCACGCGTACAAATGCACAGAACCTGCTGGAGGCCCAGTAGCACCGCCGTGAAAGGTTCAGACAATGTGTCTGGTCTGAGACAGAATTTGCAAATAAATAAATAAACAGTGATGAAATAACAACAACAACAACAACAACAACAACAACAATAATAATAATTAGACCTTTCGACCTGGTCAGGATTCTGACATCAACTCAAGAGAAAATCTTTATTTGATCCTTTACTTTCTTTACTTTCCCTACAGGTTCTTATAATTCCTTAAGGAATTGATTACCAGATCAGGGATACCAAATGCTTTAGTTTGCTTAAACTACAGAAATTTATTCTCTTACAGTTCTGGAGGCTGTAAGTCCCAGATCAAGGTGTTGGCCAGGATGGTTCCTTCTAAAAGGTAATGGGGAAAATTTGTTCCAGGTCTCTCTCCTAGCTTCTGGAGGTTTGCTGGCAATCTTTGGTGTTCCTTGGCTGACAGATTTATCGCCCCCATCTCTGCCTTCCTCTTCACATGGTATTCTCCCTGCATGTGCATCTCAGTGTCCACATTTTCCCTTTTTATGAAGACATCAGTCATAGTGAATTAAGGCCCACCCTACCGACCTCATTTTAACTTGTCTAATTATATCTGCAACAACTCTATTTCCAAATAATTCCAACAACTTTATTTATAAGGTACTGGGGGTTAGGACTTCAATATGTGAATTTGAGAGGAGGGAAGATGATTCAACTCACAGGCCAGAGAAAAAGTAACTTAGCTGCCCAACAATTTTCTTGGGTCATGGAGAACAAAAGGAAACAAAAATAGAATTAAACATAATAATAAAATCAAAAGTGCACTCATCAAAACTAGTATCCTGATTCACAAGAAGACACTGAGGGGTGGTGGGAAGGGACAGACTGGGATTTCAAAATGTAGAATAGATAAACAAGATTATACTGTATAGCACAGGGAAATATATACAAGGTCTTATGGTAGCCCACAGAGAAAAAAAATGTGACAATGAATATATATATATGTTCACGTATAACCGAAAAATTGTGCTCTACACTGGAATTTGACACAACATAATAAAATGATTATAACTCAATAAAAAATGTTTAAAAAAAAAGAAGAAGATGACGACATTAAGTATCTATGGAGTAGGTATTCCCTAATCATGGGATTAATTGAAATTTCCAAGTGTTTCCATTTTTGAGAGAAATGAAAGCTCCCACACTGTGCATCTATAAAGGTGACCTAATCTTTTTCACTAAGTGAAATGGAGTTAAGACTATAGAATCATGAATTATAAGAGCCGTAGGGAACCCTAAAGACCATTTGGAGTCACGGAAGAAGAAACTGGAGCCCAGAGACGTTCAATGAGCTCAGGTCACACGGCTAGTTAGTGGCAGATTAGAGACTGAAACTTTGATCCCTGATTTTGCTTTCCAACGCAACGACCTTTCCATCGATCCCAGAGTAAGGAGCCGATCATGTCCTACTCCACCAAGTTATATAGAATGTCACATGATCTATTGCATGCTTGCTACTAAAATTTCTATTTGTAACTAAAAGTTGTCTGAATCACTAGTTGGAATTGAGACATATAAGGAAGAAAAGAAGCAAATGGATTTCCACCCCCTCTCCTCCACATCCAAGTCTTTGACACTCTCTCATGGTTAAAGGAGTAACTAATTCAGAGCTTAAAGGGGAAAATGTACCTTATTCAAAGGAGGGTTCTAATGCACATCACTTAAAACAAGTAATCAAATTTAATATCACTAAGAGGGGAACAACTTGATGTCATATTTCTTCTGATAGGAAGCAATACATATATAAATCACTCACTAAATGCTGTCCCAAAGATAAGCCGGATCTAATCAAAACTTTAGGATCAACCTCTAAATTTACAGAAAATACCAGGAATAAAAGAACAGAGTAAACAATACCATGAGGAGACAATCAGACAAGGCTAGAACATGGGTCCTTTTAAAAGTCAACTAGCTTAGTCTCTTCAAAAAGTCAGTATTACGTAAATAAAAAAAGATATGGGAACTATTTTAGATAAAAGAGACTTACGAGCAATAACCAAAATGCAATGTGTAGACTTGGATTAGTTAAGGGAAAAAAGACCCTAAAAAGAACATTGTGGGAGTGATAAATTGGGAATTTAGGATTAACAGATACACTACTATATATAAAATAGATAAACAACAAGTCCTATTGCACAGCACAGGGAACTATATTCAATATCTCATAATAACCTATAATGGAAAAGAATCTGAAAAATAATATATACATATATAACTGAATCACTTTGCTGTACACCTGAAACACTGTAAATCAACCATACGTCAATAAAAATTAATCAATTAATCAAAAATAAAATATAAAAGACATTTGAGGGACAAATTTTAAAAACTGAATATGGATCAAATAGTTGGTGACATTTAGGAATAAACTGTTAAGTTTCTGTGTGACAGTAATGTGGTTAAGTGAAATGTCCAGAAATCAGCAACTTACTTCCACATGATCCAGCAAACAAATAAATTTATCATCAGAGATAAAGCTAGCAAAATGTTAACAACTGATTAATCTAGGTAATTATTATTTGAGTTACCTTGTACAATTCTTTCAACTCTTCTGTGTGTTTGAAATTTAGAAAGTTAGAAGAAATAAGGTTAGGTTAACTTTTTTTTTTTTTTTTTTTTTTGCTTTAAGTATTTCTATAACAAAAGTAAGAAAATCAGGTGAATGAAAATTAGACCCTATATTCTTCAATCGTTTTTATTGTACCCTACACAATAGTAGGGGTTAAATGAATAATAAAGATTAAATAAATGTTTGCTGATTATGACCAATACTGCTGACAGAGAGGACTGATTAAGTGAATGATGGTACAACCATACAATGAAAAACTAAGCAACCATTTTTTTAAATAAAAAAATTATTTAAGTACTAATTTACAAAGCTCTCCAAGATATATCGTCAGGTGAAAAATACAGGGTGAAGAACAATGGCTAACAGTTATGTTAATATATTTTCTAATACATGAATAAACCATCCTTGGAGGACCACACAAAAACCTTCATGCTGCGTCTATGAAAAACCCACAGCTAACACCAGACTAAACGGTGAGAGAAAACTTTCCTCTGAAGATCAGGAAAAAGACAAGGATGTACAGTTTTCAATGCTTCTGTTCAACATTGTCCTGGAAACTCTAACTAGTGCAATTAGGCATGGAAAAGAAAGAGAAGATTCAGATTGGAAAAGAGGAAGTAAAATTATCTCTCTTTGCAGACAACATGATCTTAAATATTGAAACAGCAACCAAAAACAAAACAAAACAAAACAAAAAAACCCACCAAATACATCTAGAAGAGCTAATATTAAAATTCAGCAAAGTTGCAGAATGCAAGGTCAATATACAAAAATCAGTTGCATTTCCATACACTAGCAATGAACATCCACTAGGAAGGCAATAAGAAAAACAAGACTAGAAACAGAAAGGAAGGAGCATTAGTGAGGATACAGAGAAACTGGAACCTTCGTACATCACTGGTGGGAACGTGATGGAAAATATCTTAGCAGTTCCTCAGAAAGTTAAGTTACCACCAGTGAAGAGTTACCATTGAGCCAGCAATTCCACTCCTAGGAATATTTGTCCACACTTGCATGTGTGCACTCACAGCAGCATTATTTGTAATAGACAAAAGAAGGAAACAACCCAAATGTTCATCAATAGATGAATGGATAAACAAAATGTGGTATATTCATATAATGGAATATTACTGAGTCATAAAGAGGAATGAAGTTGTGCTAAGTGAGAGAAGCCAAAAACACAGGTTGCCACATATTGTATGATCCCATTGATATGAAATATCCAGTGCTGGTGAATCCCAAAGACAGAAAGTAGATGGTGGTTTCCAGAGACTGGGTTACGGGGAATTGGGAGGTGTAAAAAGTTTCACTTTGACGTGACGGGGTATTCTGGCATTAGACTGGGTGGATGTTTGCAAGACAATGTGACTATACTAGAAACCATTGAATTAATATACTTAAAGATGGTTAAAACGATGAATTTTACGTTTTATATGAATATGTTTTACTTCAATTAAAAGTTTAAAAAAATACATTGGGCTCCAGAGAAGGGACCTGAATGAAGGGGCATTAGTGAGACACTTTCACTATGTATACCCCTGCCCCTT
This sequence comes from Camelus ferus, assembly GCF_009834535.1. Taxonomy (NCBI): domain Eukaryota; kingdom Metazoa; phylum Chordata; class Mammalia; order Artiodactyla; family Camelidae; genus Camelus; species Camelus ferus. The sequence continues at coordinate 1,582,393 of NC_045712.1, read as the reverse complement.
CTGAATTTTGTATGACATCCATCTGTAAAACACACACACACAAAATTCAAAGATTAAAAAAAAAATAAATAAACTTCTAGGTTTCAACTTTTACTGATAAAAAGTAATAAATTCCAGATCTGGGGATGAATGGATCATTAGACCAGATTTTAAAACTGCCAACTCTGAGAGCCTTTTAAAAGTAGGCTATCTTCTCCTATGTCTAATCAGGCAAGGCTGTCCCTGACTATGGATCAAGTCACCTCTCAAAGCCCCAAAGTAAAGAAGATCAATACTTCTGAGCGATGAGACTGGTGGTATCGTTTCCTTCCTCAGTCAATAACAGAAAGTAACACATTACAAAGTTAACCCTATTCACCTCTGCCGTGTACCAGGCTGCCTCCGTGGGCTCCCATTCATTCCTCAGCTGAACCGGACTGGATTCTGTGTGTGTGTGTATGTGTGTGATTTTCAGAGTCGCTAAGAAACTGGATGAAAATATAGACAACTGGACCACACCGAGACCCACCGAATCAGAATCTCAGCAGTCCCAGTGGGCAGGACCCAAGAATGGATATTTTAAACCACTGTCCTAGTAAAAGAGAAGTTCAGTATGAGGAGCAGGTGACAGGAGGTCAGAGGTGGGAGGCACCTTAATTGGTTTCCAAATACCTAAAGCTTCTACTTCTAGGTCAAGGAGCCAGCCATTTACAAGGCGGCTGCTTCCCAGAACCTTGCCTGCCTTGGGGCTTAAATTCCTTCATTGGAAGGTGCCATTCCTTCCGGTTAGGGCAAGGGAAAAACATTATGCAAATATCAGTGACTAAGGTCTTAGTATGAATTAAAGTATGAGTTTGTTTTCAAACCTGTTAACTGACTGTAAGGCTCATAAAGGCCAGACCAAAGCAGGTCACAAGTTTCAGTGTTGGGTAAGACGGGGATGGGGTCAGCAAGCGTCACTGATTTAGACTGGCAAGCCAGAGGGACACTCCTGAGTGTGTGTGGGGTGTGAGGGAGGGGTGGCAGAGGGGACGTCAGAGAGAGTTGGAAGGAATATTAGTTATACATTCTCTGTGTAACAAACCACCCTAAAACTTGGTGGCTTAAAACAACGGTTTACTATCTCTCACGACTCTGTGGGTCACACTGGTCTCACCCAAGCTCACTCATGTGGCTGCGGTCAGCAGGCGGGTCAGCTGGGGCATGACTGGGCCTCTCTCCTCTCGCGGTCTCTCATTCTGGGATTCTTCACTGTGTGGTGGTCACAGGGCAGTGTTCCAGGAGGCAAAGGCAGAACCCAGCAGGAAGAACTCTGGTACGTTCTCTTGGTCAGTGAATGTGCCGAGACCAGCCCAGACTCAAGGTGTGAGAAACAGACCCTACCTTTTGATGCAAGGAGCTATAAAATATCTTTGCCATGTTTTTCAATCTACCACAGGAGGCATCGTGAGGACCCTAGACGTCCAGAGAAGAGGCTTCAAAGTTGAGGAGGGGAAGCAAGGGAAGATTGCTAAGAGGAGGTTCAAAGATGTGAAGGTGGCAGGGTGGGGACAGCTCAGTGGTAGAGCCCGTGCTTAGCACGCACTGAGGTCCTGGGTTCAATCCCCAGTGCCCCCATTAAAAACAAACAAACAAACCTAATGGCATCCCCCCCCCCAAAAATAGAATAAAATTAGAGTATAAAAAAAAGACATGAAGGCGAACATTGCCTAATTCAAATCTTTCCCTTGGACTTGCCAACTACATCCCTCCTTAAATTCAAAGGCAGGAAGTCAGACAATACATGTCTCTGCCTTTCCTTAAATATATAAAAGTAGTTTCCATCTACCAGTAAGGAAATTTGAGCTTTTCTCAACTCCAAACTGATTAAAGTCATATAAAGTTTAGAACTCAAGCACAAGCAGAGACTGCTAGCTGGTCAGGAATGGGGCGGCCTCCTACAGAGCCGAAGCATATGCACCTACTCACGTTCATGATTTTGGCTCCACGTTCACAGCATCGTACTTTTCACATATTCTCTCCTGTGACAAAGGTACCAGTCTGAGTCCCAGTTCATTGAAAACAGGGCTGAGAGAAGCTAAGAGAGTTGTTCAAGGTCACCTGAGCTAGCGACGGCAGAGCCGGCATTCAAACCCAGGTGGGCTGACCCAGCTCCCACCCTTCTAACCGCTACACCGTCCAGCATTTTATAACTGTTTGCTGTCAGTGATGATCATGTGGATGGTGGATGGTGACAATGGCTTTGTTCCTTCAAAAACCAAGATTTACAGTGGTTCTCATTCTGCTTCTTGAAAAGAAATGATGTTGTAAAGAGGAAAAAAAAAAAAAACCAAAGAAATCAACACTATACAAACTACTACCAATGGGCATTTTCCACGGAGATAAAGAAAGCACCTGTGGAGGGCTTCCTAGCTGGCGTGACGGTTCTAGGGGCTTTCATATGTCACTCTCCTTAAGGCAGATACTGTCCTCAGGGTATCGACGAGAAAAGAGGGAAAACAGAGGTAATTAGACTTACCTAGGGTCACACCCTAGGTTTTCATTCTTGGATTCTTCCTAAAGTGCTACTTTCCAAAAGGACTTTTGGAACATAGCTTTCTTTTCCTAACCAAACTCTGTAAACAAAAACTGATTTGAAGATTTTTTTCGGAAATGGCCAAGCACAGGATTTCGGCAAACACAGGCCAAGTTATCTTGGGGAAGACTTTCCCCTCCCATCACATCTGTCAGAAACTTTGCACCATTTGAGGAACAAAAGCTTCTCTGAAAGCTGAAAAATTCAATTTCCCAAATCCTCCCATGGCACCGAAAGTGAAATGGTCAGTGGTAATCTTTGAGACAACCAGTTTACTTGGGGACAGACAGAACAGTTCAGGGAACAGAAATTATTTCCGATCCTAAGTCCTAGTAGGAAAGGCTGAAGCAAGTAAGAATTGCACAGTTATTAGGAAAAGCTTAGATAATTCTGGTTTTTTAAAAAAAAAATGGCTTTGGAGACTTTAACTCCCTTTAAAACAGAGAGACTGGGAGCCTTTCAAAATATAATTGTCACGGATAAAACAAGGCATATCAGCAATATTAGCACAGATTTTCCTTCCCACGCTTCTCAATTAAAAGGTTTCAATATCAATATCTTTTATCTCTCAGCACGCATTAAGTATCAGACCCTGCCCAAGCTGCTGGTCACGTATGTTCTACATAGCCTACAACTCACCCATATCAAGTGTATAGTTCAGTGATTTTTAGTTAGTTTACCAAGTGGTGCAACCATCAGTGTAAGTCAATTTAAGATTACTTTCATCCCCTCTAAGAAGATCCCTTACGCCCTCTTATAGTTGACCTCTGTTCCCGGTCCTCATCTCAGGCAACCACTCATCTAGTTTCTGTCTATAAGTTTGCCTTTCCTGGCTATTTCATGTACATACCACACGTGCATGCATGTATGTGGCTTGACTTAGCCTCATGTTTCTGAGGGTGAGCCATGATGTAGCATGTATCCGTAGTGTGTCCCTTTACGGTGCTGGAGCGTGTGCCCCTGCCACACTGTCTGTCGGTTCATCACTTGATGGGCAGTTAGGTTGTTTCCAGCTGGGGGCTATTACCAATAAAGCTTCTATGAATGTTCACATGGGAGTCTTTGTGTGAACACGTTTCCCTTTCTCGTGGGTGGATACCTAGGAGTAAAATTGCTGGTCACACGGTAGTTTCATGTTTAACTTTTTGAAACATTGCCAAACTATTTTCCAAAGTGGTGCGGCTGATTTCTGAGATGAGGAAGATCACTTGCACGGAACTGGTCTGAAACCCAACTGCTGCTCCCAACACACCCCCAACCAGAAGCCCTGGCCTGCACTTCCGCGGGCTCCCGTCTGGATTACAGTTGTGAGGAGAGGTTTAGGGACAGAACTGCTAAACGGAACCCTAAACAGTCACCATTGCTGCTTCCCCTGGGTGGAAAGGCTTCTCTCCAGGGAGACTTTCTGAGCAAAGTCATAATGGGCATGCAAAGTCGAAAGGAACAGAAAACAATTCCCAAATAAGGCAGCCTGCAGCAACTGTCTACTGTTTAATGAAACAAAATTTCACTTGAGATGATGAAAAAGTTCTGGAAATGGAGAGCGATGATGGTTGCAAAACATCATGAATATACTTAATGCCACTGAATTGCACGCACACACCAAAAAATGGTTAAAATGGTAAATTTTATGAGATGTATATTTTGCCACAATTGTTTAAAAAGCAAAGAACAGCAGCTGGTTACATCATCCCTCTGCGTAAGCCCCTAACCGTCTTCGCATCACACTCAGAATAAAATCCAAATTTCTTACCAAGGCCAAGAAAACCCTGCATGATCTGGCTCCCGCCCCTCCTTCCACCAGCCTTGGGCCTCTGCCAGCCTTGGTCACTTTGGCCTGCTTTCTGCTTCTTGAACGTTGAGCCTGTCTTGCCTCTAGGCCTTGGCTCCTGCTGGTCCTTCTGTCCAGGAGGCTTTCCCCAGTTCTCCGGGTGGACTCAACCTCATCCCTTTAGCCTCAACTCAAACTCATCTTCCCAGAGACCCTCCTTCAAATAGCCTCCCCAATCCTGTCTCTCTTTCCTCCGTGCTGTTTATTTCCTTCCCAGCACTTGTACAAGCAGCAATTTTTTTTTTTTTTTTTTTTTTTTTTTTACTGTTTTATCGTCTGCCTTCCCCCTTCTCTGTTTCACATACCTTCAACCCCTAGCACAAGCAGACTGCCTGGTACGGAGCAAAACTTTGATAAAAATTGGTTGAATATGATAAATAAATAAAAGGATCTCTCCAGTGTCAAGGAATGAGGCTTAATTATATTTTTAACTACATTAAGCTTGCCTTTAAACATTCATTTTGAAGTTAATTTTCTAATAAAAAATAATAGCCCTCATTGGCCTAGTTTCACACTAATGATTTTTACAAGACTCTTTCCCACAAATAAGTGTAATATGGAAAAAAATAATCTGGGAAGACTTATTTCCCTTGTATCAACTATTTTTTTAAAACCACTTATATCACAGGGAAAAAGAATATGACAATGAATATAGGTATGTTCATGTATAACTGAAAAACTGTGCTCTACCCTGGAATTTGACACAACATTGTAAAATGACTAGAACTCAATTTAAAAAATGTTAAAAAAAATAAAATAAAAAAGTAAAACTACTTCTATGAGACCCAAAAAGATTAAGATATTTCTTAAGCTCCTTTACACACAAATTATTAAAAAAAAAACAAACCAACAAAAAACACCAAAGATCATAGAAAAAGAATCGCATACACTTCTAACTAAATATTTTCCAGAGCAAAACTAATTCTTTTGCTTAAATTCAAAAGAATGAATGCTAAATGCTAAAATTATAATGAGGAGTGGACAAAAAAATTTCTGAGACTATAACTCAATAAAAAGTGTTTAAACAAATTTCTGAGGGAGAGGGAAGAAAATTGAATTCACATATTAAAATTCTGTGATATCTATGGCACCTTAACTCTTGAATACTGGCTACATGAAAAGTTTACTATTTGTAACAAAAGTGACAAATTCAGAATTATTTACCCAAAATAGCAGTGCCCCTATTGGGCAAGACTGCAAAATCTAAGGAATCACTCTGCAACTCTGATTCTCTGTCCTGAGGATATTCAGCACCCTGCCCTGAACTGTCTTCCAAGGCAGTGTTCCATCATCCTGTCCCCATTAAAACCCACCAATTCTATGTCCAATCCTGCAAGCCACATTATAGGCAGAAAGCCTGATAAACTCTACCATTAACGATGTGTTAATGGAAACCAAAGCATTTATGGGCCAGCACAGATTGTCCCCTGACAAATGTGTTAGCAGCAGCCTCTTAAAGACAAAGCCTTAAAAGACAGGTGTGTGTGGGGAGGAAGGGTATAGCTCAGTGGCAGAGCACATGCCTAGCACTCACAAGATCCTGGGTTCAATCCCCAGAACTTCTGTTAAAAAATAAACTAAATTACCTACCCCCCAAACAAAATTCAAAAAATAAGTTAAATTTTAAAATAAATAAAAATTTTAAAATAATAAAATAAGAAGGTGTAGCTGCATGGCTTCAGGAGTGAGATCCACGAAGCACAGGAGGAGACGAAGGTTTTAGAAGAAAAAGCAGAGCCTGAGGTGCCCATGAAACACTGGCAGAAGAGGTGACCAGTGATGTGAGTCTGAAATTCAGGAGAGAGATTTGGGCTAAAAAAATCAGCACATGAATGATCATAAGAACCATGGCCGCATGAGTACTCAGATTATCCAAGAAAATTTGTGCAGTGAGAAGCGACTCCTCTTGGTCTGCCTCTGTCCCCGAGCGTGCTGCCTCACTCTTTCTCAGTTCAGCATTTAGAGTGGTCCTTTTGATGACTTGATTCTTTTTTTCAAAACTCCCCAAAGACCACCGCCATCTGCCTGAGAAAAGACTAAGTCCGGACAACAGCTTACAAGGACTAGGGGATCCAGAGCCCATTATTTCTCTGACCTCATCTCCTATGGTTCCGGGCATCCTGCCACCGGGGGCATCCGTTCTGTTCTCAGACATTCCCAGCGTGCTCCTTGCCTTGAGGTCTTTGCACTTCCGCTCCCTCTACCCGGGATGCTTTTCTCCTCAATACCCATGTGTCAGTTCCTTTACCTTTTTTTAAGGCTCTGCTCAAACACCATCATCTCAGAAAGGTCTATTCTGATCAATTCTTTCTTTTAATTCCCACCTCCCCCTACCCCATATTCCCTGTCCCCTGGCTCTGTTTACTTTTTTTTCTAAAGCACTTACTAACATCTAGATTTCGTAATAATGTATTTTATTTTGGGTACACTTACAAATGTCTCCAAGGGCAACGATTTTTGTTTGTTTTGTATCCCTAGTACCCAGAATAGTGGCTGGCATATGGTAGGCTCGATATACATTAGTTGAATGTCAAATGAAATCTAAGACAGATTTCTGGGAACTCTAATATTAAGTAATAGGCAGAAGTCATCCCCCCTATAGAAACTGATAAAAAGCTTCCTAAAAGACAAAAGAAAGTTAGGAGATTATGGTTTAAACGACTAAAAGGGAGATGTTTCAAGAAAAAGAAGTGATCAGGAGTGTCAGAGACCCCTGTGCTGACCAAGAGTCAAATGAGATGAAGACTTAAAGACATCTAGTGAGGTCTGGTAACAAAGAATGTGCTGACCTTGGAGAGAGAAGTTTCAGTGACGTGTGGCTAAGACACATCAGAAACATTTCAACAGAGCTTACTAAAAGTTAGGAGAAAAGAAAAGAAGAGAAAATTTTAAACCATGAAATCATCAAACTTATAAAATACAGATATCAGGTTTTACAGTTTGTTTCAGTTGTTGCTGTGTAACAAACCATCCCAAAACTTAATGATTTAAGACAGCGACCATTAGATTATCACTCACGATATGGATTGATTAGGTTCAGCTGAGCAGTTCTTCTGCTTCACGTGATGTCAGCTGGGGCTGCAGACATCTAGGGCAGGGGTCAGCAAACTTCCCTGCAAAGGTCCAGATAGTAGATATTTTAGGCTATGCAGGTCAGAAGGTCTCTGACATGGCTATTCAACTCTGCCATTGTAGTGAGAAAGCAACCACAGATATTATGCTGAACAAATGGGCATGGCTGTGTTCCAAAAAACTTTATTTACAGAGTCAGGTGGCAGGCCACATTTGGCTGAAAGCCATAGTTTGCTCACCCTTGCTTTAGGGCCTGAGCTAGGGTGGCACATCCAAGATGGCTCCTTCCTGGAGTGCCCTGTTACTTCTCAGTGTGGCTTCTTCACGTGGCTTGGGTGGTTTACAGCATGGTGTCTGGTTCCAAGAGTGAGAAGTGGAAGTTGACAAGGCTTCTAAGGTTTAGGCCTAGACCTTTCACACCAGGAGGCGCTACCAAATGGAACAGATTACCACCCAGTTCTCAGAGTTTTGCTTATGAAAGTTGTGCTCCATTCCACATTCTGTCCAGAGATCCTCACCTTAGGAAGAAATTCAGTGACTTGTAAAGCCATCCTTTTCCCCCAACATTGATCCTTTCAAGACTTCTTTTTTCTTGTATCATCAATTGGAAGAGGGTATGATTTATTATTTTAAGACAGCCTGAGAAATTAGCTAATTTCCATTAGCCTGGGGAAGCTCTAGGCCTTCTGATACCCAGCCTTGATAATGCAATTTTCAGTGCACTGGATGTAAGCTATAAGGCACCATACCCATTAAACTTAGATGATAAATGTGATATAAAGTCTTAGTAGTAACATGAAAGCATCCATACTTAACTGCTTGAAGATCTATCAGAGTGATGTTATTTTGTAAAAAGTAAGTGAATCATAATCTATAGGTTCTCTATATTATATTCATTTATACGAACATGTTCATATGTAATGTAACTTACATGTTCACAAATAAACATATAATCTACATGTTCTATGTGTAGTTATAATTTATGTTATAATCTATATGAATAAATATTACTTTACTCTCTCATCAATTTTAAATTTATTGAATACTTATTAACCATTAGGTCTGTACTAGGTCATGGTGGATACAGCCATCACCTTGTTCTTAATGCAGGATGATAACCAATTAGGTGACCCTGAGCATACAGTAAAACAAAGATTGCATGAGATCAAGTAATTTTCAGGGGACTGAAAAGAAAGGAGGGGGGGCATTTAATTCTCATAAAAATATTGAACCACAAGGAAGTTGAGGGTATACACACAATTTTACTTTGATGTTCTAGTGAACCAAAATGGTTTGCTCTATCCAGACTACTTTATCAAATACTATCATCATATTGATAAGAAAGTAATACCAGAATAGTTATGAAAAGAATTGATTCTACCCTTTAAAAAGTATGACCAAAAAAGACTAAACATGCTGTCCAGAATATGTGGTTGTATGCCAGGAGCTATAAGACATTCCCAGATGAACATACCTACATCTTCCCCATCTCAATTTTACTTTAATATTTGGGAGAAAAAAATTTTTAACTAATAAGGACTTTATAATTCTTATCATAATACAGTAAAACTACAAAATATCTTTAAAGCATTTACAGGTGGACATTTTAAAATCCCCATTAAACAACACTTAGATGAAAGGGGAAATAAAAACCACAATATCAGTATTTCTTAAAAACAATAATGAAAGCACTATATATGAGAAATTATGGGGGATACTAGAGCGGTGATCAGAGAGAAATTCATAGCCTTTAATACTTATATTCATAAAAATAAAAGAAATAAAACAAGTGAATGATACTCCAACTCAACAATTAAGTTAACCAAAAAGACTTAAGGAAAGAAGTAATACATATTAAAGCAGAAATTAAGGGAGTAAAAACCCCAGAAAAATAAGATAACTAATTAATAAATAAAAATGGTGGTTCCTTGGGTAACACTAGGTAACCTAATGAAAAATGTACACAATTTTTTTATAAAAGGAAAAGTGAGAAATGTTTTAACATGGAGGAAATTTTTAAAATCATGAGCAACTTCATTCTACAATCCTGCACAAACAAAGTTGAAAACTTAGATAACTTCCTAGGAATACAATTTTACAAAATTTATCCGGGTAGAGAGAAAATGCTTAAGCAGACAAGTTTCCATAAAAGTATTTAAAAGAACATTTCAAAGAATACCCCATAAAAGATTATCACACTCAGAAAGTTTCACAGGGAAATTCTACCAAGTCTTCAAAATTTGAATAATCGCAATGCTATGTGAATTATTCCACAGCACAGAAAATAGGAATGTCTAACTTTTGTGTAAAGCAAGATTAACATTCATTCTTAAACTTGATACAGTATAGCACACACACACAAAAAGACCCAATGATCAGTCTCACTTATGAAAATTGATGAAAAAAACCCTAAATAAAACATTAGCAAACATGATCCAATATTATGATCAAGTGGAATTTGTATCAGGAAGGCAAGAATGGCTTGATATTAGGAACTCCTTTAATATAATTCACCATATCAATGTAAGAAAAACATTTATGTGATTGTTTCAATAAAGGTTGAAAAGACTTTTGATAAAATCCAACATTCATTTCAATACTAAATAAAATAGGAAGATGGGTATTTCCTTAACATGATAAAAAATACTTAAGTCCAAAACCTAGTTTTCTATTTAACTGGAAAACACTAGAGACATTCTCACTGAAGTCAGGAATGTAGCACGGATGAAATTTATCTCCACTACTCCATATTTAACACTGTATTGGAGGTATCAGCCAATGCAATTAGACAGGATAAAATAATCTGAGTCATTAGAACTGAAAAATGAGGACTGAAACTATCTATTTTTGCAGACAATATGATAGTACACCTTCAGAAGCCAAGTGGTTCAATGATAAAACTAACTCAAACAATAAAATAATTCAATAATAGAGCAGGATATAAAGTTAACCTACAGAAATCAATAGGTTCGTATACACAAACAGTAACCAGTTAGAAGGGATAATAAAAACAAAAACCCTGTTTACAATAGCAACAATAACAACAAAGATAAAAATATTTAGGTATTAACAAGAAATGTGTAAAAGTTATATGAGGAAATCTCATATAAGAATTCCTGACATATATGGAAGTATACTTCATGGAAAGACACATCTTGTTTTTGGAAAGTATGACCCATCATAAAGATGTTTTCTATCCATAAATTATTAACGTAACACAATTCCAATAAAAAGTACCAGTACGTTTTTGTTTCTGGAGCTAGACAAGCTGATTACAAACTTCACATATATTTTTAAAAGTAAAATACACAAGACGAAGTAGAAAAATGGAAAAAGAAAGGCAAGACTAACCCTGATAGACATTAAAATAAACAGTAAGACCTCTATAATTAAGACTGTGGTATTGGAGCATAAAATAGACAGACTAGTAGAAGAAAAAAAAAAAAGCAAGTCCAGAAATAGACCCAAGTATATATGGAAATTTAGTGTTAGACTATATATTTGGGATAAAAACCCAGAAGTGAGATTGATGGGACAAAGGGTAAATATAGCTATTTTTGGATATGTAGACATTTTTAGATATTTATTGCCTATTTCCTCAAGGGCTCACCAACAGTGTGTCTTGTCAAGCTTTTGAATTTTGGCCATTTAGATAAGTGAAGTGGTATCTCACTGCAGCTTTAATTTGCATGTTCTTATTGTGGGTGAAGATTAATATCTTTTCATTTGTTTAAGAGCATTTTGTATATTTTTATATCTTCCTTGTTTGTGAAGGTATAATTTATATACAACAAAATGTATAGATCTAAAGTGTTCAGTTCAATGAATTTTGACAATGGAATACACCTGTGTAACCACCACTCAGAACAAGATCTAGAACATTCCCTTCACCCCAGGAAGTCCCTTTGTGTTCCTTTCCAGCCCTCCAGAAGTAACCACTTTCTGATTTCTATCACTTATAGATTAGTTTTGCCTGTTCTTGGACTTTGTATAAATGGAACATACAGTATGTGTATCTATTTTGTGTACGTGTCTGATTATTTTGCTCAACCTAATTTTTTTTTGATTCATCCATTAACCCATGTTGAGCACTAGTTCATTCATCTCCATGTATTACTGAGGAGAGTTCCATTCTATGGATTTAATACAATGTTTGCAAAATTAAACTTTATCTTCTATACGGTTTCTCACTCTTGAAGAATATGGAAAGGGAGAAGAATAGAATGAATCCTATGGTGTTTGATTGAAACTGGAGCTATCAGTATGAACTCACAGTTTTTAATATGTGTAGACAAATACAGAAATAACTACAGATGTGTGTGTGTGTGTGTGTGTGTGTGTGTGTGTGTGTGTGTGTGTATACATACACGTATTCCCTGGCTCTGACAGCCCAGGAGCAGTGTCATTCCAATAGTAAAGCGTACACTCACCACCTATACCTTCGTTTCTAAATGCCATCCTCCATGAAAAAGAATCAGGGCTCTTTGGAGAAATGACCAATTCCAAGGCTGAGGCAGAGGAAGTACAAGGTCAGTTTGGAACACCTTCTACCAGACAGGAAGAACACTTTGAAAACCTGATGTAGCTATCTCAAAAGGACAGAGGAGGTGGTGTAAAGGAACTTTCACTGGCCAAATTTCAGACGACACGAGCATCAAAAGGAATGAAAACAGGAATGGATTATAACACGTTAAATTTTCTAAAATCCACAAGTCCCTGTTGTTACTAAAAATAAAAAAAATTAATGTGGGATACAGGAAAAGTGGTTTTTTTTAAATGGAATAATACCAACTAATATATGTAAAAAGAAATGATAGAAATACAAAAATCACCACTTTATCATCATCATAGGAATGACTGATTCAGACAAAAATCACCATAGTGTGGAAGGTTGTTGGAAAACAGGATAGTCACATGATCTCATGTGAATTCCTTATTAATTATACAGGGAAAACGTACTGTTGTAATGGTGGACGCAGCAGGCACCATACCAACGAAGTGATCGAAGTAAACACTGCCAATACTGATATGATGTGTCCCTGAGGGGACACACTGGGAAGTACACTGTATTCCATCCAAAAATGCTGAATCTCATCATAAGGAAAGAATTACAGAGTTCCAAATTAAGGGACATTTGGCAACTGGAGCTTGGGTTCCAAAAATATCAATGGCATGAAAGACAAGAAGAGGAGACTCAAGAAATAAGACAAGCAAATGCAATTGGATCTCAGAGCAGTGGGGGAAAAATACACTTTAAAGAACATTATCAAGATACTTGGAGAAATGTGAATATAGGCATTATGTTAGATAATATTATTGCATCAATGTCAAATTTCTTGAGTATAATAATTAAATTGTGGTTATATAGAAGCATGATTTTGTACTTTGGAGATACAAGCTTAAGTCCTTAAGGGTGAAGTATCACCATACCTACAACTAGCTCTTAACTGGTTTAGGGTGGTGGGGAGGAAATATTTACAGGGCTTTTTGTGTGTGAGTACCTTTCCATATGTATGTGTGAAGAGAGTGAAATATACTGGATGTGGCAAAAATCTAACAATTATTGAATCTGAAGGAAAATGGGTGTTGATTGTACCTTATCTTGTTTCAACTTTTTTGTAGGTTCAAAATTAAAATTCGGGAAAAAAACATTATTTTTACGTTAAGTGGATACAATACAATTCACAGATTTTTTTTCATTTGAAACAGAAGACTTCCAAAAGATGTTTAGATTGACTATGCTTGCTTTGAGCTATGACTCAAGACTCCACACCCCCCCACCTCCTCCACCAGGAAATAAAAACTATCTTCAAGGTTACTTCAAGGTGAAAGGTTCCTCAATGGGAGGGTTTAAGGAGGTTTCTGAGGGGGATGGGATGTAGCCCTTTGGGGCTGGCTGGCTGCCTCAGTTCATTAGAGCAGGTCAAGGTCACGGCTGGGAATGGTCATACATCCCTTCCCGCTCTTCTGTCAGTAGCCACCATCCCTTTGGGGAACCGCTGATTCCCGCTCCATGTGCTTCTGTTTGGGTTGCCACTTGTGGGACCCTGTCCCCTGGCCAAAGGATGAATGAGCAATCCAGGACTGGCTATTACATACCCCAGCCTCGTGGCCGCAGAGATTAGCCCAGGGAAGGGTATGGGACCTAGGCTGGGCCAATCAGGCTCCTATCCTGATAGTTTATTAATGGAGGCGTACCTTCCTCTGGGTTCCTTTGGAAAGTCTAATGTAACTCTGGAGCTTTCTGCAGCCAGCAACCCAAATAGTCCAGACTATTGGGCTTAGGAGCTGTGCTGTCCTACAGGGTGAGCTGCCGGCAAAATGGAAAGGGTCAGCTTTGCTTGAGGTCTTCCAAGTTTCTGCAGCAATATGACTACAGTTCCCTCATGGTGACCTTGTGGCTCCTGGGTCACCTGGTCCTGAATTATAGTCTCACCTTATCCTCAACTTCACTTTCTGCTGTTTCAGTTACCTGGGGTCAACCCCAGTCTGAAAACAAGTGGAAAATTCCAGAACTAAACAATTCGTAGGTTTTACGTCACACACGGGTCTGAGTAACACGATGAAATATCGCGCCACCTCGTTCCTTCCCACCCAGGATGTGAACCATCCCTTTGTCCAGCACATTCCGCCCTCTCGGTTATCAGATCCACAGTCGAGGTGTCACAGTGCTTGTGTTCAAGTGACTCTTATCTTACTAATGGCCCCAAAGTGCAGGAGTAATGATGCTGGCAATTCGGATAATGCCAGAGAGAAGCCACAAAGTTCTTCCTCTACATGAAAAGGTGAAAGTTCTCCACTTAATAAGGAAAGGAAAAGAAATCATCTGCTGAGGTTAGCTAAGATCCTATGTTAAGGATGACTCTTCCAGGCAGTGAAAACTGTGAAGAAGGAAGAAGAAATTTGTGCTACTTTTGCTGTCAAACCTCAAACTGCAAAAGTTACGGCCACAGTGCGTGATAAGTGCTTAGTTAAGATGGAAAAGGTCTTAAATTTGTACCATAGGATACTTTGAGAGAGAAAGAAACCGCATTCAGGCATTCTTTATTACAGTATATTGTTACAATTGTTCTGTCTTATTTTTATTGTTGTTGTCAATCTCTTACTATGCCTAATTTATAAATGAAACTTTATCATAGGTATGTATGTATAGGAAAAAAACCCAGTTTATTTAGGGCTTGGTACCTATATATCTGCAGTTTCAGGTACCCTCTGGGAGTCTCGGGCTGTATCCCCTGGGGATAAGGGGGGAACTACTGTACAGGCAGCATCTTAGGCCACAGACTTAGCGCTGTTTTGTGGATCACATTACATGTAAGGATGCGCGCGCGCACACACACACACACACACACGCGCGCGCGCGCGCGCACACTCTACAAAATGCCTTCTTATTTACCTCCTTCCTACCCTCTCATAGGTCATTCATTCTTTCAATAAACATGGAAGACCAACCATGAGCAAGACCTGGAGCGCAGCGCCAGTCCCAAACTCCCCACTGATTGCCTACAGTCCTCCCCACCACCACCACCACCACAAAAAAGCTTATAAACCCAGCCCTCTAGGTCCCACACCTAGAGGTTTCGAAGAGACTCCGTATATTTAACAAGCCACCCAGGTGATGGAAATGCCTCTTCCAGATTTGAAAACTCTGCAGGGGTAGGCAGGGAAATCGATGTGAACGTGGCTCGGCGCTTTTTCTCAGGGAGCATTCAGATTAGTGGGGACTAAGGCAATTCAGCGAATTACCCGTTGCAGCAGAGATGAGGGAGGCGTGCAAGGCGAACACTGCAGAGTCAGCCGAGGAGTCTAAAGCTAACCGGAACCACGGAGCCAGCGGGGTCTCGCGGTGGGTGCTCCCGGGGTTTCTCTTCTAGGTGTCGCGCCTGCTTTGTGTCTCAGAACAGTGCCTTCAAATGAAGGACTCAGCTTGACCATTTCACAGCAAGTTCACATTGGAGATGGGGAAAATCAGGCCATTTAGGGAGCTGCTGCTGGTGTCTGGTGGAGGGAGATTGGCGGGGGCGGCGAGGGAGGCAGTGTGGGTTTGTGGTGTGTGTGTGTGTGTGTGTGTGTGTGTGTGTGTGTGTGTGTGTACACGTATAGCCTCACTTAGGGCCCTTGACCTGCAAGTGTTTACACCAACCTTTCAAAACTGTGTTCTCAGTGAGGGGAGGATGCTGACGGAGCCCGTGAGCTTTTTGCTGAATCAGAGTGTGCCATGTATGGTAACTTTCTGGATAAAAATCTCAGTATATTGTAGCCATAATAACTGCAGTTTATTGGCTACTTGTTCCACGCCAGGCAACAAAATAACTGTTTTTTTGTAATTCCCATTTAATCCTCTCAAGAACTCCCTGAAATTAGTACTATTATCCTTATCTGACAGATGGGGAAATGAAGCTCAGAGGGATCAGTTCAACCTTTTGTTTGAGTTTTTTTCAAAAGTGTGTCTGCAAGTGATCCTTAATAGATAATATACTCTAATGTATGTCAATTAAGCTGTGAGATTTTTTCCCTCAATTATTATTTGACAAATATTTACCTGTGTGTGCATAGTCCCTGCTAGGTGTTACAGGAAAGATTGAAAAATGTTATAAATAGCTCTTCTCTCTAGGAAGCAGTTCATTTGGTCTGGAGGTATAATCATAAAGGATATTTTTGTGAGCTGCTTTCCTTTTTTAAAAAAATTGGAGGAGGGTAATTAGGTTTTCTTTTTGTATTGATTTACTAATGGAGGGATTGGGAATTGAACGCAGGACCTCATGCGTGCTCGGCATGTGCTCTACCACTGAGCTATATCCTCCCCCACAATGAGCTGACTTTCTTATTTGCATTGCTTTTTTACAGCAACTGTATGTGGACTCAGAGTTGTGTGAGTCGCCACGCCTCCTTTGCCCCCTAGGGGTTAGGATCTCGTTTCACTCACCTTTGTATTCCGAGCACATCGTAGGTACCTGATCAATGTTGGTTGAATCAACGAATTGTTAATCTGAGAGCTGGAAGATATGAATAAACATTCTAACCCTTCCCTTATCCCATTGCTAGAGGATTTCATGCAACTTGCAAATGAACCCAAACCCAGAATAGAACATAGCTATTATTCAGCAAAAACAAAGTTTTCAAAATAATGAGTATGTTCCATATGCATCCATTCTGAGGTAGTTCTTAACCAACTCCCTTGAATGTCCCATGAGATGCTAATAAGTTTTTCTTAAAAAAGAAAAAATAATTCCATAGAATCAAATACATCTGGGAAATACAGAGCTAAATGGGACTACAAGATTTCTTTGCTGCAGGAATACTCAGAGCCCATAACAGACTACCATGTACGTGTATAAACCAAAAGGCGCAGATGGGGAACTGAAGGATATACCATCTACGGTAAGCTATATTTTCCTAATTTCTTTGACAGTAGGTTCCTTGGGGGAAGGAGTGGAGGGAGTAAAAAGAAGAATTAAATGCAGGGCTGGAACTCGGGGGAGGCGAGCAAGTCACCTAAGGCAGAACATTCAAGAAAGAACCCCCCCTCCCCTTGCACAAAAGCACTTGCACAGCCCAAAAGTGAGTGCCTCCTTCAATTTTACATCCTGAGTGCCTCACCTAGGCGGTGTTCTGAGCTGGTTCAGGGAAAGGAAGTCCACATGGAACTGGTCTGTTCCACACACCGGAAATTTCTTTCTGTTTCTTTCATTCGTGAAAACAGCAGAGACAAAGAGGAAGTCAATAAAGGATTCCCTGATGGCCAGGACAATACCTGGCACTCAGTAAATGGGATGAATGAATGAGTGAGTGAATGAATGAATAACAGACATGAATCAGACAGAGGCCTGTGACTTCTTGTTAGAGTCTCTCTTCTGAGCCGGATATTCTGCTTAGGCCTTTGCTGTTTTCCATTGTGCAGTCTCCTCAGTCAGGTCCCTCCCGATGTAAAGTCCTGTTTGATCTTAGGGCTAATGACTAAAGCTGGGTGGGGTGAAGAGCCTGAGAACAAACTGTTTGTTCAAGAAAGTGTGTACATTCTATAAACTCTCTTTCTTTCTCTCTCCCGTTTTCTTTCTTCCTGCTTCTTTAAATCCATGAAAATCATCTTGAAAGGTTCACAAGGACATATGCTCAGATGCACTTAATATCTTCCTGAGTTCAATGTCACTTTAACTCTTACCCCTTTTTTCGGTTTGTTTTAAGTAAAAAAAAAAATTGGGGGGTAAACCCAATCGAGATGAATGTAGTAAAATACATGGTTTTGAAACACCACATTGGCATGGTAAGCATGCCCATTCAGATGGCATGCTGAAATATTAGATAATAAACAAAGCTTTGTTTGGTAATTAATCTAATTAGACTCTAATACAAACACATGATATTAAATAGTTCTACATTATACTCCAGTTCATGGAAGAATTAAAAAGCAGAAAGGGCCTGTTTGCAGAATTAAAATGGTTACTGTATTCACTAAATGTCTATATATCTCTCTGGCAAGAATTCGGGTTTCCCGAGACGGGGCATCAGGAAATGAACGAACCATCGTGTTTCTCAGGACCTGATCCAGCTCACTGGTGTCCATGGGGGCTACACCTGCCTTGCCGCGTGGAATGATGAATTTGTCTTGCCCCTCATAAATTTTTAAATATTCCTTCTCTTTTCAGTATTTGCACTTTATGAGATCACACACTTTGAAGTAACAATATGCATTTTCCCTCGATAACAAAGCAATTCAACTAGCACTTAAGATGACAGTAACACATGCAATACTTTCTATGATCACGTGGTTGAATCTCTGAGGAAACAATGCAGAGTATCCAGCCCTTAAAAGTCACTAACCTTACCCTCCAAACTGCAAACACTGGAGATCAAAGGTCGTCAATTTTATAAGCTGCTCTTGCATTTTATCTTTATATATTTTTCAGGAACACTTTCACTACAACACACAGATGCAGAGAGAAAGGAAACACATTTCTGGGTGAGAAGAACTTTGGCTTCTACTCCTAAACAATGCATGATTTTAGAAGAAGGTATGAACTCACCAAAAGACCCATGAAGTAAATATTTTCTACCTCTCAGGGATGTCACTGGCTGTGTACAAGGGCCTCCTTGAGCTTTTGCGCCAGAACAAAAGATCTCTGGTGCTAAATAAGGATGGAAATATGCCCACTGGGTTTGAGTTGACTTGGTTATAGAAGGAGTCAAACAGCATGGGTTTTAACCCCACGTGGGCTACTTTGCTGCCTCAGTTCTGGCGAATCAAACTGCACCTTAACTCATAAGGGTTAGTTTCCTGTCCAAGAGGGTCAGTTTTTAATTGGTCACATCATTTTGCATGGCTGTTTATCCTTAGATGATTTCAGTGTGGTATCAGACATTCAAAGAACTTGGTTCTAAAGAATTAATTCTTAGACGTTCTAAGAATAATACAATAACGAACACCTGCCTCAGGTCATTGACTTGGCTTAAATTATGCCATGCTGGTGACGGCACTGCACACCTTGAGCCTTCCTAAACTACCATAGGTGTTTTGTTGTCTTGGTTGCTAAGGGTATCCCTCTAGGCAGAGTGAATTAAGGAAGCTAAATTATCAACAAACTTTCTATAGTATTGTAGATGATTGAGTTTTTAACTTATAACAAGTACCAAGGTACCCAAAACACCTAATTATTACTATTAACTAAACTGCAGATAATCCAGTTATCTGGATTACCAGTTCAATTATCTTAACTACCAGTTCAATCTCTTCTTGGGCCACTCACTCTTCAGTCATGACCCTCAAATCACAATGGTCTTGTAACTGGTTCTAGAACATGGCATGCCCCTTCCCATCTCACGGCCTCTGCCCTTGAGGTCCCTTCTGTTGAATGCCCTTCTCTGGCTAGTCTCTGATGCCTAGCACCCCCTCATTGCTTGGGTCTCAGCCTAAACATTCCATCATCAGAAAGGCCAGTGGCCTCCTCATCTCTTGCCCCATTATTTCTCTAAGTACATTATTTCCTTTGTGGCAATCATCATGTTCAAAAACTGGTTGACTTTATTTGTTGACTCATTTATAGACTGTTTCCTCTTTCCAGGAGGATAGAGATCATACTTGTATTTCCAGTACCAAATGCAGGAAAGCACTTGCTATGGACTAAAATGTGGTCGCTCCCAAATTCATATGTTGCTGTTCTAACCCCGAATGCGATGGCATTTGGAGGTGAGACTTTGGAAGGTAATTAGTGTTAGATGAGGTCATGAGGGTGGGAACCTCATGATGGGATTAGTGCCCTTATAAAAAGAGACACCAGAGCTCTCTCTCTCTCTCTCTTTCTTCCTCTCTGCCATGTAAAGACCCAATGAGAAGGTACCTGTCTAAAAGCCAGGAAGAGAGCTCTTGCCAGGAAGCAACCATGCTGGCTCCCAGGTCTCAGACTTCCAGCCTCCAGAACTGTGAGAAAATAAATTTCTTTTGTTTCAGTCACCCAGTCTATGGTATTTCATTATGGCAGCCCAAGCAGACTAATACAGCATTCAACAAACCTTTGTTGAATGAATGAATATATGATCTCCCGTATGTAATCAAGAGTTAACTACACTATATAATCTGGATGGCCCTGGGATTTTTTTCGAATCAACTGGCCAGGGTTTCACACTCTCTTTCTTAGGCCTTTGTGATATGAAGCTTTATCAAACACATCTGTCTACTTTTCTCTGCTACTCTTATCACAAATACCTATTATTGCTAAATGTTATTGAAAGATACATCCAGACAAAGTCCATATGCACAGCTGGCCGCCAGATCAGATGTCTTAACTAACCAGGCTTATGTGTCAAACAACTTTTATTATAGATTTTTTAAAAATACTGGACAACTGTTTGAATTGTTCAAAAGTTTCAGCACCATATAGACAAAAACCACAGAGCTCTGAACACCTCCATGGAACTGCATGATCCCTTGTGGAATGAATTTATACCGGTTAATTCTAAAAATTTCCATGAGTTTTCTTAGATTCTAAGGAAAGATACTAATTCTTTTTTCTAGTCATCACAATTCTTATAAACATTAATTTATATTCTTCAGAATCATCTATTTATCATTTTATATACTTTAAAAGCTAATATGTAAGATTTTATCTATTAATTTTTTTTAAAGTCTATTGGGTTATTCTGGACAACATCACAATACTGGGGAAGGGTGACATACATCAGTGTTACCTTTTTTCTAGCCAAAGAGCTCAGGACTCTGAAATTGTTTCCATGCTTGCTGGTCTCAAAGAACTATGGACAGTTTGTATATAACACACATCCAGTCTTTGAAGCCAAGGTCACCTTCAGTACATTTTGCAGAGAAAATGATTGTACTATGAATGTCCAAATTACATCTCTGTGACTAGGTGCTTAGACATGCCAAGCAATTACTGGCATTCTACTAATAAAAACACAGAACATTAGCAAATATTAATAGTCATTACTATGTGCCAGACAATGTCATCATATTTTAAACATGTTATCTGATTTTGATCCTCACAAAGACCCCATGAGATAGCTACTATCATTATCCCATTTTACAGATGAACAAACTGAGGCTTTAAGTAACTCAGACAAGGCTCTCATCCATATCAGTCTTATTGCATGAAAGCACTGGCTCTAACCTTTCACAATATAATCCAACTTTCTTGGACCTCAAAACCTCATTTATCAATTCCCACTGAATGAAAGCTTACCCTTTGAGAACACTATAATAATTAGGTACTGGTCAACCTCAAATTTGTCCTTGCCATGGGAGAAAAGAAACGGTGCTACTCAGGAAAACAAAGAGTGTGGGTGATGTCTGAAGAAACATGGTTTAAGTACTTAAGAAAAAAGTATGATAATTTTGAATAATTCTTGTCTACTCATTCAACAGTTGCCCTAGGGAAATGCATGCAATATTCACCTAGCTTAGTTCAACTTACTTATACGCTTCAAAGCAATGCAACTATCGTCCATGAAACTTGCAAGCTTCCTGAGAGTCCAGTCATGAAAATGTTCACACAGCACGTGTCCTGGTACATAGAAAACTCTCAGGACGATCCTCCTTCAGAATCTGTCAGGGATTGGTTCCAGGACACACACCCCCCCCCACCCCTACAGATATCAAAATCCAAGGATGCTCAAGTCCCTCACATAAAATGCTGTCTTATTTGCATATAACCTATGCACACATTCTTGTATGCTTTAAACCATCTCTAGATTACTTGCAACACCTAATACAATGTAAATGCTATGTAAACAGTTGTCAGTGAGGGGCAAATTCAAGTTCTGCTTTTTGGAACTTGCTGAAATTTTCGTTGTTGTTGTTGAATCTGCCGATGTGGAACCCACAGATATGGAGGGCTGACTGCAATATTTTTGATTAAATAAATACCACAGTCCCTTAAATTTAGAATACCTCCCTCTGTATGTCTGAGTAGTAAATCTCTATTGAATTGAATCTCTATCTTCTGCTTTTAATTTTTTTTAAAACATTTCTTATTGAGTTACAGTCATTTTACAATGTTGTGTCAAATTCCAGTGTAGAGCACAATTTTTCAGTTCAGCTTATAATTGTTTTCCAGATTTCTCCATGCTTTCTTCCTAACCAGGTGGTCTGGACCCGAATCATCTTTGTTTGGGGTTAGTGCTCCAATGTTAAGCCCAGAAAATGAGGGAAATTTTATTCTCTCTTCTCTTGGTACATGAACTGTTTCTGTATACAGTGTAGGACCAATAGCTAATCTCAGAGCTATACAGTTCCAACTGTTAAGTGTCTTCTGGTGAGAGCAACCAAACCTGGTCATTGGAAGGGGTGGAGGGACTCAGGTGCTAATTTATAAACCATGCAATGAATAGTCTCTGCAGTTGTCAGCGCTGCCACCACTCTGATAGCGAAACTCTTGGCTGGGCTCCCTAAGGCAATCCAAACTCTCTCCCCACATCCTCCCTTCCCCATGGAGCGGGGGCACCATGGCCTCAGGCAGGTTTGAGAGCTGAGCTATAAGAAGCCTGATTCTTTATGCCAATGAACGGCCTCTGACCTCAGCTCCCAGAATGGCAGCTGCCCACTTCAAGAAAAACTTAAACCCCGACCAAAGAAGCCACTTTGAAGAATTACAGGCCTGCCTCTCATGAGACGTCCTCAATACTGAAGCATCACTTTTCTCTACACCTTGCTATGACTGTAAGTTCCATTTTCAACACCACCCAAAAAATAAAAGTATACATTCTCTAGGACCTTGCCATGCATATACCATCAGCATGATCTCGGAGCTTTGTTAGGAATGCAAAATCTCAAGCTCAACCCCAGACCTAGTAAGAGAGAATTTGAATTTTAACAAGATGCCCTGGAGGTTTGCATGCAGAGTAAAATGTAAGAATCACTGGGGGACGTCATCCAAAGAAGAAAACAACACACTTTGGGGCATGTCCTTTCTCTGAAATAAATGTCACTTTTGGGTGCCCAAAGCATCCCTTCTTTCCCTCTCTCTCTCTCTCTTTCTCTCTGTATCTGTGTCTGTGTCTGTGATGAGTACTGGAGCACCTGTTTAACAGACTAGGGTACAAACCTTTACTATCCTCTATTTTGTCAGCTCCCTGCACTGGCTTCACCTTTCAAATGTTCCACTACTACCAACTGGTTTCTTCCTTCTGATCCCAACACAACTTCTCCTCTCTAGTAAGAGGCAGTTATCTGGGGGATTTCTGCTTCCACGTCAGGTGTATAGGGTTACAAGAGGCTGTCCTTCTCACCCTAACAACCCAAACTAGCCAGGTAAGCCCAAAAGAATCATCAATTTTTTAAAATCCACCAGAGGACTGAGATCGTCAAGAAACCTAAATGGACTAAATTCAAAGTGACAAGCTCTACAGGTGAGAGGAAAAAACCCCAGAGCCATGTTCACCTCTGCTGGAATGGCAGAAGGAGGAAGAGGGTGTGATGGGTGGGGACAAGGAGAACTCAGCTGAAGTTTTAGCAAACTTGCACTGGCTGCCTGTGGGCTGAGGAGTCGCAGCCACAAAGCAAGTCTGCACCCACCTACCTAACCTTCCCCAGGAGCCCTCACGCAGGGCTGGCCGTAGTTCACCAAAGTTGGAGGCAGGGGAGAAAGGCTGAGGAGAACTCCTTGAAGCATTTTGGGCTTTCACAGAGTCTAGGGAGCAGATAAGGCCTCCAAGGACCAAAAGGTCTAGAAGAGATCTCCAGGGGTACAGAAAGCAGGGGGCAAAGGTCAAAGAGAAGTCAAAAAGCTATTAGCTGGGCAGTAAGGCAGGGAGAGACCTCCCACAGGTCCTGAAACCTGTTAGCTTGGTTGTGAAGAACAGGCAAATCTCAAGAATCTCACAAGCACTCTGATCTCAGGCCCTGCTGAAGGAAAAGTCCTAATCTTACCTTCAAAACATTTGAAAGCAGTAGTGAGCTGAATCACATTAAAGCTACAATTAAGCCCAGATCTAGAACATCTATAGGGCAGATGGACTCAGCCTCCCATGGAAGAAGAGGCTTGCTCTTTTGGACGGTAAATCTCATCTACCTTGTCTTCTTCTTCTCTTGCCTACAAAATACCCAGCATGCAATAAAAAAAAAAAAAATTCAAGACTTATGGAAAAGGAAGAAAATCTGACTCATGGCTAACATAGAAAAGAAACAAGAGAACCAGATCCAGAGATAGCTTGGAAATTGAAATTATTAAACTGGGGTATTAAAACACAAAACTCCTGTGATATAAAACTGTTAAAAATCTCATGGAAAGGAAGGCAATATACATGAAGAGATGGGGAATTCCAACAAAGTAGTGGAAACTAGAAAAAAGAACCACATGGAACTGCTAGAAATGAAAAGCACAGTATCACAAATAAATTCATTTTATGAGCTTAATAGCTGACTCAACAGCAGAGGAAACTGAGCATCTGACAACGTTTGAGCTAATTTCAAACAACCCAACACATATGTAAATGGTGTCCCAGAAAAAAGGAGAAAAGTGACAACCTGGCAGAAGAAACTGTTGAAGTTTTACTGGCTACGATTTACCCAAACTGATGAAAAACATCAACTCACAAAACCAAGAAGCTCAGCATACCCCGAGTAGAATAAACACGGAGAAAACCACACCTAAACAAATCTAGCCAGACTGCTGAAAAGCAACAGTAAGTGGTAAATCTGAAAAGCAGCCAGAAGAGGAAAGAAGACATAACTTTAAGACTAACGATTAAAAAAAAAAAAAGAAAGATGACTTTTCAACTTTTCAGGAGAATCAATGGAGGCCAAAAGAAAATAGAACATCTTTAAAATGCTAAAAGAAAAACACTGTCAAATTCTATACCCAGTGAAAATATACTTCAAATATACTTCAAAAATGAAGATAGAATAAAGTCAGTTTCACCCAGAAAATTCAGGAGAATTCATCTCCAGCCGACCAACACTACAAGAAAAGCTAACAGAGGCTTTTCAGAATGAATAGAAAGGAAGCCAGAAGGAAACTCAGAGCTGCAGGAAGAAGTGAAGAGCCTAAGAAAGGATAAATATATGGGTAAATGTTAGAGGCCTTTTCAAAGTAGTATGCATGCTATTTTAAAAGGCTATTGACTGTTAAATCAGACAACAACAAGAACAAAACAAACCCCAAATACTGTGAGGTTTGTAGCATAGGTAGAGGTAAAATGAAAGATAACACGAACACGAAGGTTGAGAGGAGGAATAAATAGAATTATATCGTTGTAAGGTTTTTATACATCTATGAAGTTGTACAGTGGTTGTATAGAAGTGAATATAGTAGCATATTATTTGAGGATAAATTGTGATAACTTAAATATGCAGAGCACAATCTCTAGAGCAGAGGTCTCCAGAGTACAGTTTCCAGACATACATCACCAGCACACGAGAATTTACCAGCCATGCAAGTTTTTGAGCTCTATCACAGACCTACAGAATCAGAAACTCTGGGAGTAGGGCTTGGAAATCTGTGTTTTAAGAAGACCTCCAGCTGTTTCTAATGCATGTAAAGTTTCAGAACCACTGCTCTACAACAGTCAGTAGAATATACCATAAAGAATTAAATTTTAACACAGGAGATAAAATGGAAGGATTAAAAAAATCCAATACACCCAAAAGGAGGTAGGAATGTAGGAGCAAAAATAAAGAATAAATGGGCTAAGCAGAAAATAAATACCAAGACGGGGGACTTAAATCCAACCATATTAATAATGACCTGAAATACAAATATATTAAACACTCCAATAAGATCTACCAATATGCTGTCTACAAATAATTCAATTACAAAGACACAGGTTGAAAGCATAGGGTAGAAAAAATATATGTCATGCAAACACTAAGTATAAAAAAGTGAATGTAGTTAAATTAACATTAGACAAAGTAGACTTCAGAACAAGAATATTATTAAGGAGAAAGAGGAAAAACTTTAATGATAAGAGAATAAAATCACCAAGAAGACTTACCAATCCTAAACGTGTATGCAACTAAGAATACAGTTCCAAAATGTATAAAGCAGAAGTCAACAGAAATGGACAAATCTACAATCATAGTTGGAGAGATTTTAACTCTCCTATCTCAGTTATTATAGGACAATGGACAAGAAAATCAGTAGAGAGATATCTGAACAGCATTGTCAACCAACTTGACTCAGCTGATTTGATAAAATATTGCACCCAGCAACGACAGAATACATATTCTTTTCAAATCCACAGAGAACAGTCCTTAAGATAGACTTCATGCTGGGCAATGAAAGATATCTTAATAAATGTCAAAGAATTAAAATAGAACAGGGTATATCTTTTGACTGAATACTAATAAATTAGAAACCAATATATGGCAGTTTGGGATTAATAGATACACATTACTCCATATGAAGTAGATAAACAACAGGGACCTACTGTATAGCACAGGGAACTATACATGGGCTCAAATAGGAAAGAATCTGAAAAATATACATATGTATGTATATGTATAACCAAATTGCTTTTCTATACACTTGAAACTAACACTGTAAATCGACACTTCAATAAAAAATAAGAATTATTAAAAAAAAATTTTAAAAGATACCTGGCATTGAACACCTATTAGAACAAGCTAAAATTAAAAATTGTGACAATACCAAATGCTGATAGGGATACAGAAAAACTAGATCTCTCACACATTGCAACTGGAATGTAAAATGGTACAGCTACTCTGGCAAATAGTTTGTCATTTTCTTAAAAAAACAAATGAACATTACTGCATGACCCAGGAATTATACTCCTGGGCACTTATTCCAGAGAAGAAAGCTTATCTCTACACAAAAACATGTAGAAAAAATGTTCACAGTAGATTTATTTCTAATAGCAAAAAAATTGGAACAACTCAAAGTCCTTCAACAGACAACTGGTTAAACAAATCGTGGCACCTCTACGCCATGGAATACTATTCACCAGTAAAAAAGAAACTTACAGTTGATACACATAACCACTTGGATGGATCTCAAGAGAATTACACTGAATGGAAAAAAAAATTCAACCTCAAAAGGTTATACACTATAGGATTCCATTTATATAACATGCTTAACATGACAATATTATTGAGATGGATAGCCTATTAGTGGTTGCTGGACATTAGGGATGGGAGAGAGGAAGGGAATGGTATGACAGTAAAGGAACAATAGGAGACTTTGTAGTGACAGGGCAGTTTTGCATCTTGATTGAGGTAGTAGTTACGCTAATCTACATAGGATAAAATTGCATAGAATTCTAAACATACACACACACGTGGGTGCATGTAAAACTGGTGAAATCTGAAAGCTGTCTGTAGATTGTGTCTATGTTAATTTCCTTGATTTAATATTACGTTACAGTCATGTAAGATGTTACCATTGGGAGAAACTGGATGAAGGATACCTGAAACTTCTCTATTATTTTTGTAACTTCCCATGACTCTATAATTATTTTAAAAGGAAAAGGAAAAACTTACCTGGAAAAATCACAGATGTTTGGGAATTAAACAATACCCTCCTTCTAAATAACCCATGAATCAAAGAAAAATCACAAAGACTCTTACAACATATTTTGACCTGCATGATAAGGGAAACAAATGCCAACTATTGTGGGATACTGTGAAAGCAGTGCTTAGAGAAAAAAATATTAGCTTTAAATACTTAGAATAAGAAGAAAGGTTTAAAATCAATATTATTCTGCATCAAAAGAAACTAGAAAAAGTAGAACAGATTAAATATAAAATAACTAGAAGAACGGGAATAAGAAAAACAGAGAGAAAATTGATGAAATATAAGATGAACAAACAGTGGAAAAAACCAAAGAAGCCAAAATTTGGATATTTGTAATGCTTCATATAATTGATAGCCTCCTGGCAAGATGATCAAGAAGAAAAAAAAAGAATTAACAAGAAATTCAAAAAGAAACAAAAATGATTATATAGATTACATAGCATTAAGGGGATAAAACTATACCAATATAGCAACAAATTGAAATGAAATAGATACATTTCTTGAAAAACAAAAATTACCAAAACTGATAAAGAAGAAATAAAAAATTTAAATAGTCTGAAATCCATTAAAATGTATCCATAGCAAAAACATTTTCCCAAAGAAAACCCCAGGCCAAGGTAGCTATTTAAGAAAGAAATGGTACCAACTCCACATACGGTCTTTCAGAAAAGAGATGGAGTATTTCCCAATTTTTTTTTATAAAGCCAGCATTACTTTGATACTAAAACCTGACAAAGATTACAAGAAAAGAAAAACTACAGCTATAAACCCTTCACAACCGTAGACATGAAAACCCTTAACGTGTATTACTAGCTAATCAAATCTAGCAATAAAAATAAGGATAATACATTGATCAAAATAGGCTTACCTCAGGGATTCAAGGTTGATTGGACACTGAAAAAACTATAATTCATGACATTAACAAAATGAACGAAAAAAGCCACGTGATCATCTCACTGGATGCAGAAAAAATATCAGACAAATTCAGTATCCAAAGGATATTCAAAATATTCTTCACAATAAACTCTCTCAGCAAACTAGCAACAGCAGAAAACTTAACTGGATGACACAACTACATCTCACCAACACAAAACACCATACATATTGACAAAACTCTGAATATTTTAATTCTGCCACTGAGCATAAAGCAGGGATATCTTGAATGAAGACATCTATACCATCAAATTCAACCAGGACCGGCAGTACTACTCAATATTTTTATAAGTGATTTGGAAGATCTGCAAGTGTGCAGATGCTGTTGACTTCTTTCTGGTGGGATCAAGCCAAAATTATAGCACAATCTCTAGTGGAGAGCATGTTTTCAAATTGTAGGTCGGGATTTATTGGTGGGTTATAAAACCAATTTAGTAAGTAAAGATCAAAATATTTTTAAAGAACAAAATTGGCTAGATGAGACTAAAAAATATCAGAATGAATGTTTCAAGGGGATATTATTTTGTAAACTTTTTGTTTAAAATACATTGGGCTGTCTTCTTCCAAAATGGCTTAAAATTTTCTTTAAGTGAGCAATGGTTACTCAGAGAGAGAGAATAGTGGTTGCTTATTACTATAGTCCAACCAAGCCTTGGCTGCCCTATGTTTAAATTTACTTAAGAGGTGTGTGTGTGTGTGTGTGTGTGTGTGTGTGTGTGTGTTGAGTCATGATGTAAAATGAATTTCTTACTGTGAGCTGTGATAAAAAAAAAACAAAACTGTGAGTCTTCTTCAACAGGCAAAAAGTGATGATATCTGAGCAAGAAAGGTGTGGGTAGCTGTAGGGGGCTGTGGGCTCCAACTTCCTGCTAGGAAGGGCTTGCCTCACTCTTCCCAACACACAGCATCAGACCACCAAAATACTGAACCTCATTAATAAAGAAAAGAAAGATCTTGTCCTTCTTTGTACAAAATTATGTTCTTTCTTCACTTAGAAAAGACAAAACAGAGGAAAGGGCTACAAAATACCAGGAGTACCCAGTGTAGCTGCTCAGGGCTATATGCACAACTCAAGAGGATGTTTTCACACAGACTGCAATGTGAATGGCTCCCCCTGGAGTTGAGCAGTGCACAACCCAGACAACCCTACATGGCAGCCATAAGTATGGTGATTAGGAGAACAAGCTTTGGAGTCCAACAAACCTGAGGTCTAGTTCCAGATCTAATCTCAGGCTATATAACCTGGGGCAGATTATTGAACCTCCCTGAGCCTCAGTTTCCTCAAGAGGACATATTATATATTCCTAGGACTTAGCTGAGCACCTGACACATAGTAGTTCTCAAAAAATATGTGTTAAGTATATGTAAAAATGCATTATGCCGGCCTTATAAGGTGGTGATAAGGAGTAAATTAACATATACAATGTTTTTACATAGAATCTAAAAACTAGCACACAGTAAACACCAAATAAGTATCTACTAAAGATGACAGACTGAAATATTAAGATTCTTCAGGATGGAAAGATGCAAGCTGGGAAGGAATTATTTTGTTTAAATAAAAAAAAAAAAACCCATAAGCTATTGAGAGAAGAAAACACTAAAAATAATATATACCACCCAGGTACGGTAGAACTTTGGTAGGGTGGAGATAATTCTTGACACTTGAGAGTGGTTTGGAACAAATAAAAAGTAAGAAATGATACATTTAGTTATTTCCCATTGTAGGTCAGGTAGAGGCTTTCGCCCTTTGATACTTTTTAGTATCCATAACTTCAAAGCATTCTAAAAATGATACTGAGCAGTGAGCCATGGAATCTGAACAGTTTTGATTCACTCCTGACATGGGGGGCAGGAGGATGGCCGTGACAGCTGAGAGGACATGTGTTCCTTCCTTCCCCAGTGCTTATTTCCTGATGGAACTGTGGTTTGGACGCAGTCATGACAACTCTTCACCCTTATTCAAGTCTCACAATGGAGCAGGTCGCCCTAGATTTAAATCACAAACCCAGGACGGACTCCAGTCCCCTCCCTCCCTGTGGTTCTGCTACCCACCTCCCGGAAGGAAGCTGCGGTGCAGTCACTGCCTCCAGGGAGATGGCTGATAACAAAAGCCAGCAAAAGTACATTCCAGGAGGGAGGGATGCTGAGCCCCCCAGTGAGGTCACGCCAGTTAGCAGTTAGGAAAGGAGGCATTTCTCACACTTGCTAATGAGTTTGACGCTGGTGAAACATAAACAGGAAGTGGGAGCTCTCCAAAGCAACCTGAAGGAAATCCACTCCCAGTCTGGTCAACGTGTGAATCCCAGTTCTCTAGGTTGTCAAGGACACTGCCAATTAAGACCCACCACCACCGCCCACCCCCCTACGCCCCCACTGCACCCGAGGCTAATCTTCACGTGGTCCCGGGGTTGACCCTGTTTTTTTGTTGTGTGTTTTTTTTTTTTTTTTTTCAGTCCTTCCCACAGCCAGGTCACTCAGCAGCGGGGTGACTGACCCGAGGCGCGGTGGGAAAGGCTTACAGTCATCTCTCAACTCCCCGAACTTGCAGGGCAGGGCAGCGCAGAGGTCAGTGAAATCCCCAGCCAGGCCTTATTTTAGTCATGAATTTCCACTGGCTCCCTCCTCTGACTGCATCAGCGCTGCTCATACCGCGGGTTTGGAGTTTCAGC
Source organism: Camelus ferus (assembly GCF_009834535.1). Classification (NCBI taxonomy): domain Eukaryota; kingdom Metazoa; phylum Chordata; class Mammalia; order Artiodactyla; family Camelidae; genus Camelus; species Camelus ferus. Next base: position 1,551,358 of record NC_045712.1, on the reverse strand, counting down.
TGTTTTCCCTGCTCCAGGCTGAGTTAGAAGGTCACAGAGGCCGGACTTTTCCGGGGGAGGTAGGTGGGGACCTCCGGCGGCCTGAGTGAGATTGCGGAGATCGCGGGCCTCTCGGAGGAGGCCTTTCTGCCCCAGGCTCCAGGCAGTGGGTTAACTTCTCTCTCCTCCTCTACCCAGGCATCTTGGTTGGTTTTAAATAAAATTATTAAAAAAAAAAAAAAAAAACAACAACAACCAAAAAACCCCCACTTCCTATCTTTTTTTTCTCTGTCCGCCAGTGGCACCGATACAATTTTTCCCAGGGCTGCCTTCCCCTCCTTGCCCACCGTATCCTCTTCCCAGAGGTTCCTGTAAATTCAAGGGCAGAATCTGTGTTTCATTCCCCTACAGCGTACCTAGCAACGGGCACAACGCCTGGCATAGGGTAGGGGGCTCAACAAACGTGAGTCGACTCAGTGAAGGCTAAGATCTCACTGCGCTGGGCAGATCAGTCTCTCTCTCCCCTCCTGCTCGGGGTGCAGACCGCACACAGTGCCGCCAAAGTTCCCAGCAGGAGGGAGATGGCCGATCCCGGAGGGCACGCCAAGGCCGAGGTTGGGGAGCGAGGGTCTTGGTCCCCTCGCCAGGGCAGAGGGGCTCGCAGTCGGCGGCGCTGAGGCCTGAGCCCTGGCCACGTGAAGTGTCACGCCCCGCGCTGCTGCAGGGCAGGCGCCGCCGCCGCGGTTGTGTAACGTTGCAGCCCGAGGGGAGGCGACCCGGGCGCCTCTGCTCCGGTTGGGGCAGAGGAGGGAGGGAACGCAGGGCACCGCGCCCGGTATCTTTCTGTGCTTGACTAGCTGAAGTGGGGGGTACTGGGGCACCCTGGGGGTGAGCAAGTGGGTGCCCGCCGGCGCGCGGGCTGTGCCCGGGAGCGGAGCTCCAGGGGAGCCAGGGGCCCGCGGCGCACAGCCTCGCGGGTCAGGTGCGCGCAGCGTGCTCGGCGGCGGCCTCGGCTGCCCCTGCGCTTGGCTGCCAGCCCGCTTCCCATGGGGTGACATCCGCCCCGCCCCTCGGCCCCTCCCCACGGCGGGCGATTCCTGGACGCGGGGCTGCGGAGTGGGGGCAGGGAAGCCGGCACGGAAAGAAACCCCAGCCTCTGGGGAAGGCAGGGGGGCCGGGCGACTCCCTCCGCTGCGCGCCGGTTCCTCCGAGCCGGCCGCGCGGGGGGAGGAGGAAGAGGGTTGGGCTGGAGCGAGCGAGGGGATATTCCTCTCCCGGCTTGAGTCAGACGCGGGCGTATCCGTCCTCCCCCGTTCCCTCCCAGGAGACGGGAACTTACTTCATTTCCCTGGGGCAGGTTCGCCCACGTTACCAACCTCCCCCCTCCACCGCCCGGCTCCCCGGCCCCTTCCAACTTCCGCGCCCCCCACCCGGCTGGGCAGGACCCAGGCCGAGCTGCCACCCCCTCTTCGGGGAAAGGCAGCCGCAGACACCTGGGGGCCGGGGCTGGGGGTGGGGGCTCCCTCGCAGCCGCGGGAGCGTTGTCCAACACGTGAGACTCATGTGATGAAGCCGGGGGAGGGCGGGCAGGTCGCTCCTTCCCTCCCCGGCAGCGGCCAGACGTGCCTGGAGTCACAGGGTAGAACACGTAGCTCCAACCCACCCACTCGCTCCCATTTAACCCAGCCCGCAGCCTCTCCATTACTCCTCGGCTCGTCCCCCCCCCCCCCCCCACTCTGCCCTAACCGCCCCCCCCCCCGCCGCCGCGCTCCCTCCCGCCTCCCCGCCCGCCCCACTTCTCATTCACTTGGCTCGCACGGCGCAGACGGCGCAGGGAGCACACACCGCCAGTCTGTGCGCAGAGCCGGAGCCAGAGGCCGCGGGGACACCATGCACGCCCCCAACTGAAGCCGCATCCTCAAAGCCGCAACTCCTCGCAGCCCAGCGGATTTCAGGGAGCTCTGCCTCAGAGGAACCCTTGAGGAGGGACCCTCCAGAAGCCCCTTCCAGGACAGTCCTCACAAGACGCTCTGCCACTGCAGACAGGAGCGCACAGTGGCCCCGGCTCGCCGCGCCATGGAGCGAATCCCCAGCGCGCAACCGCCCCCTGCTTGCCTCCCCAAAGCGCCAGGACTGGAGCCCGGAGACCTACCAGGGTAAGCTGGCACCCCCGGCCCCTTCAAGCCTTAACGCCAGTCCTGCGTTCTGCGCGGCTTTCAACTCGGAGTAGCTCTAAGCGCATCCGGGGGCTCTTGCCCCCAGGGCTCCTACAGCCGGTGCGCACTCAGAGTCACGACCCTTCCTCGTTCCTCTTCCTGCAGGATGGATTTTGCCCACATGTACCAAGTGTACAAGTCGAGGCGGGGAATAAAGCGGAGCGAAGACAGCAAGGTAAGAGCACCGCGCCCCAGGGGACCCCAGCCCCTAGCACGCACTGAGTTTCCAAGAAAAGTTTTCTCACTTTGAGGTTGCAGGGGGTATGCAACGTGTGGGCTCCGTGACTCTCTACTGAGTGGCTTCGAGAAAGAGGGGCAGAAGGTGGTTCTGGGTGTGACTCTGCTCGGCTGCCCCGACCCTTATCGCGCCTCGGGGTGGGAGAGGAGAAGGACTTTTCATCCCCTTCCTCCGGCGCCCACCGTCTCCCCGTGCGCCTTGCAGGAGACCTACAAACTGCCGCACCGGCTCATCGAGAAAAAGAGACGTGACCGGATTAACGAGTGCATCGCCCAGCTGAAGGATCTCCTCCCCGAACATCTCAAACTTACAGTAAGTGAGAAGCTGGCCCCTCTCCAAACCGGCTCCTCTGCCCAGAGGGCGGGCGGGGGGGGGGGGGGTCACTCGCCGCCTGCAGGCCCAACCGGGAACTGCAGACCAAATGGCTGGATCCTGAGTTGGTGGGTGGCTCAGTTTGGAGGTACCCTTCCTTAGTCCCAGAATTTTCTGGCAGCCTCAGGCAAATGAGGTGAGAATCGCCTGTACTTCTCCAGGCTGACTCCAACACCACTCACTGGCTGGCCTTCCTGAGCAAGAGTTTAAGACTTTCCCTTCTGGTGATTTTCAGTGTTCCCTAGTTTTCCTGACTCGAGCAAACCAAGCAACCCACAATTTTATGTACCCCCTCCCCTCAACCCCTTTTTAAAATAAGAGGACTTGTTTTGGTGTGTGATTTTCACGTCCTGTCCTTTCTTGGCAATAACCAACAGTTTACTAGCTTGGCAGACTTTGCTTGGGGAAAGGGAAAAAAGAATAGTATTTAGGGAGGAAGAAAAAAGCCTAGATGAGCTGGAAGTTATGACAGAGTGTCAGGAAAGAAACTAGGGAAAGCCTCTTGGCTGCCAGACACAGTAGAAGTCCCTCCTCGGTTGACACCACTGCAGAGAAATGTTATCTCCGGATTCCCCTGAGTTAAGGTCAACATTGGCTGCTGGAGAAATTTATCTGTCAAAGCTTTCTCCTAAGGTAGCTGCTGCTTCCAAAATGCCTCCAAAGATGAGTGACACTCGTTTGTTGGTCTTTAATCAGAACTGTATACATATGTACATATTTTTAAACATCATCTCTAAATGTAAAACTAAATTTAGCCAACCAGGAAAGGCCATTTCTTTTTCTTTCTCTTTTTCTTTTTCTTTCTTTTTTTTTTTTTTTTCCTTTAGAGACATAGCTCATTGCTAATAAATGTCCCAGAGGTGAGACTTCTCTGAGCTCACTGCTGACTGAGGCTCTTTTTATTCCAGACTCTGGGTCACTTGGAAAAAGCAGTGGTTCTTGAACTTACCTTGAAGCATGTGAAAGCGCTAACAAACCTAATTGATCAACAGCAGCAGAAAATCATTGCCCTGCAGAGCGGTCTGCAAGCTGGTGAGTACCCCAGTCTGGCTGTCATCTCTTAAGAGTTCTAACGCAAACAGAGAGCCTGTGGGCTCAACATCTGGTATAACAAACATCCCTGCAACAAATTGCTTATGCACATTCACTGCGGGAGATGCTGTTTTATCTTTCCGAAAAGGTCAGACTTTTCATTTGGAATGCTGCTGTTTGCCACCTGGTATGAATACATATTAGTCAAATGGTAAAATATTTCTGTGGCATTTTGGCTTAAGAGTTTCTGGGTTCCGGGAGTTTTCCCCCTTCCCTTTTAAAATGCCAAGGCACTTATAATTTGCACTGTGGGTGTTTTACAGTTGGTCCTCTTAGCCCTGTTTCATTGGAGAATAAATCACGGGTATGCCCCCAGTGTTTTCCTATTTCTCTACTTCCTTATCACTCAGTGTGTGGTATGATCCTGGCAGGATGACAGCAGTTTTTCCTGCATTTCATGTGGTTCCCTGAATAGCCACTAGGTATCCTGGCGAATTACACAATCTAACGAAACTGATGTTTCATCATCTGTTTCTCCTGACTTCCAGAGAATCATAGTCACCTTGTAACCATCTCATCTCACCCCTTCCAAATAATACTGTACAAACTAGGGCAAAATTCTTCTCCCCACTGCCTCATTCCATTCTTCTCTGCCCTCCTTTCCAAACTAGTATGAGGAGGATCGCAGAAATACAGCAGGTGCTTTTGTCAGTTTCCTCATTGAAAATGGGAAGATGATCATACCTAATTTCCTGGGGATCACAGATAGAAAACACACATAACACTTAGAAACAGCCTTTAAAGATTACAGCATGACTGCAACTTGTGTAAGTCATTGAAAGCAAGCTTACTTTTGGTGACGTTGTTCCTTCATCCTCATTTTACGACTCTCTGGTCTCTGTCCTTCTTGCTCTGGTAAGACTGATGTTCTATAAATTGACTTTAGTTATTAACATACTAGGATGTTCATTGCTGTATCACTTATAATGAAAACTCAGGAACAACTTATAAATTCAACAAGAGGAAATAGTGTGTCTTTATTAAAGGTGGTTTATTTCTATGATGGGATATTATTCAGCCACTACAAATCATATTTTGTCTCTGAATGGTAGGATGACGGACGATGTTTCTTTTATTCTTTATGCTTTTCAGTGTAATCCAGATTTTCTCTGATCATGTTACTATTGAAGTTAGGAACATAAACCGGCGAATGCTATAAACAAAAAGGAAAGCTCCCGGTCTTTGGAATAAAGGTATATCCAGATGAACCACAGGGCTTTCTGACATGTCTTCCTTTGGATCTGTGTTGATCCAGGTGATTTGTCGGGGAGAAGTGTCGAAGCCGGTCAAGAGATGTTCTGCTCAGGCTTCGAGACGTGTGCCCGGGAGGTGCTTCAGTACCTGGCCAAGCACGAGAACACCCGGGACCTGAAGTCTTCGCAGCTGGTCACCCACCTCCACCGTGTGGTCTCCGAGCTCCTGCAGGGCGGTGCCTCCAGGAAGCCGTCAGACCCAGCTCCCAAAGTGATGGACTTCAAGGAGAATCCCGGCTCCCTGGCCAAAGGCTCTGAAGGCCCAGGCAAAAACTGTGTGCCCGTCATCCAGCGGACTTTCGCTCACTCGAGCGGGGAGCAGAGTGGCAGCGACACGGACACAGACAGCGGCTACGGAGGAGAATCCGAGAAGAGTGAGCTGCGAGTCGAGCAGCCGTACTTCAAAAGCGATCATGGACGCAGGTTCATGGGAGACAGGATCGGTGCTATTAAGCAAGAATCAGAAGAACCCCCCACCAAGAAGAGCAGAATGCAGCTCTCAGATGATGAAGGCCATTTCCCGAGCAGTGACCTGATCAGCTCCCCGTTCCTGGGCCCACACCCTCACCAGCCTCCCTTCTGCCTGCCCTTCTATCTGATCCCGCCCTCGGCCACCGCCTACTTGCCCATGCTGGAGAAGTGCTGGTACCCCACCTCCGTGCCCGTGCTGTACCCGGGCCTCAACGCTTCCGCTGCAGCCCTCACCAGCTTCATGAACCCCGACAAGATCTCAGCCCCCTTGCTCATGCCGCAGAGACTCCCTTCACCCTTGCCACCCCATCCGGCCATCGACTCTTCCGCCCTGCTCCAAGCTCTGAAGCAGATTCCCCCTTTAAACTTAGAAACCAAAGACTAAACTCTTCAGGGGATCCTGCTGCTTTGCTTTCCTTCCTCCTTACTTCCAAAAAAAAAAAAAAAATGTGTTTGTGAGTGTAGCAAGATTGTTCTGGTGTGTATGCCAAGATCATCTGAGGCGGGGAGAGAAGATTCAGGTGTGTGTGTGTGTATGTGTGTGTATGTGTTGGTATGGGACATTAAAGCTCCTTTTGGCATAGGGAAGATGTGAAGGATTGCCTGACATCAGGAGATTTGGGGGGGATTGTAGCAGACCTCTGGGCTTTTCCCCACCCAGAGAATAGCCCCCGCTGATACAAATCAGCTGGATTTTCAAAAGCTTCAAAGTCTTGGTCTGTGAGTCAGTCTTCACTTTGGGAGCCGGGTCTGTGGCTTTGAGAAAAAGGTACTTTCAAAGGAGGGCTTTCCAGAGTGCCTGTTCCCAGCCAGCTCTTGTGACCCCACCCTTCTCCCTTTTATTGTCGCTGTGACTCACCCTACGGGGAGAGGGCAGCCAGACGGAGCTTTCTGCAAAGTGGTGAGGTAGCAGACACTGGCACAGCACGGTAGTGGTTTGGGGAGATTTCCGCAGGTCTGCTCCCCACCCCTGCCTCGGACGAATAAAGAGAATGTAGTTCCCTACTCAGGCTTTCGTAGTGATGAGCTTACTAAGGAACTGAAAAGGGCCCCCGGGCACAAGCCCAGCTGCCAGGGAAGGGGGGAGGAGTCCCCCGGGCCTCTGGCACCTGTTTCTGGTCTCACCTAGAAACTGCTTCGCCGTCCAGGGAAACACACCAGGGTCTGAGAGATGCAGGCGCCTAAAGTTCCAAGCACCCCGAAGTGCAGAAAAACCAAGTCACACGTTGCTTCTTTTGACAAGCAAAGCTCGACTCTCGGTTGTCAGCTCGGTCCTAAAACTCCTTTTAACCAAGCTTAGCTTCTTAAAGGCCTAACCAACCCTTGGCACAGCAAGATCCTTTCTGCAGGCTATTTCCCCTTGCCCGACGGCACTTGGAGTGTCCTTATGGCTAAAAAGGATTCTGTCTCCTTCAAAGAAGTTTTATTTTTGGTCCAGAGTACTTTTCTGACTTGTCCAGCTAGCCCTGCACCAGCTTTTCGAAATGCACTGTGCTTGATCGCTGATCGTGTTTAACTTTTTCTTTCCTTGTTTTTATTTTGGTATCAAGTCGTTGCCTTTATTTGTAAAACTGTTATAAATATATATTATATAAATATATTAAAAAGGAAAATGTTTCAGATGTTTATTTGTATAATTACTTGATCTACAAAAGTGAGAAAAAAATGAATGTATTCCTGTTTTTGAAGAGAAGAATAATTTTTTTTTCTCTAGGGAGAGGTACAGTGTTTATATTTTGGAGCCTTCCTGAAGGTGTGAAATTGTAAATATTTTTATCTATGAGTCAATGTTAAGTAGTTGTTTAAAAATACTTAATAAAATAATCCTTTTCCTGTGGAAGAGAAAGATGGTCTCCTGCATTTTTTAAATAACTCTCAAGGGTGTGATGGGGCCGGCTCCTTCTGCCTTCCCGTCTTGGCTGAAGGTAGCAATTAGTTAATCTTGGTGTAATTTCATTCAGCTTTTTGTGTGCATCGTACTCAGTCAGTCAGACAGAATAAGCTTAGTCGATTTAGTAGGTAAATATTTGTTTAATTGTTTTCTGAAACCAGCTCTTGCCAGAAGTTCACGATCGTCCTGTGCCTCTTTGCAGAATTAAGCAAAAAGTGTATTTTTCCCCAGTCTGCTTTTGTCACAGTCCTTAGAAACTGACAGAAAATCAAAGCGTGAAATCGTGGGCCTTAGGGTCTGGGGAGCTTGATGGAGGGAGGAGTAGGCACATTGAGAAAAGATTTAATGGATTATTTTGCAATAATAATCGCTCCTGGGGCTTGCTCTCTGCCAAGGCAGACGCAGTGTAACTTCTTGAATCTCCAGCAAGGTCTAATGGATTTGCCATATCCTGTCCTACTGCTGCTGAAGGCAACATTCCGTGATTATTTTCTACATCCTTCCTGGACTTCCTCTCATTGGGTGTGTTTGTGCGTGAATGAATATTGGTGTTCCTTAGTCAAGGGCTCTTATGAAAAAAAGAAAAATTTCGTGGGAAATTACCCGGTGGAGCATTTTTGCTTCTCTCCTTCTCCCTCTCAGAGATGTCCTGATGCTTCCTGACGGCCAGTGCCTGGCTCACCACACTCCAGATCCCAAAGCATCCCTCTGGCCGTCTGGAGCCCATGCAGGAAATCTGCCCACAGGGAGTTCTCAGCCAGGCAGAGACACCACCTGCACTTGGAGTCTATTTGCTTCAAATGTCACCTTCCCTGCCTCCTGATGAGCAGGCAGGCAGGAGTGAGCATCGCCTGGCTGGTGCAAGACGCAGAAGGCATTATCTGAAAGGCACAATGGTCCCCAGGCAGCTTGGTGACGTGGGAGGAGCCTGAATCAGGAGTCCGGAGATGAACTAGTGGTCTCGGCCATGAACGGGTGGTCTGGCATCACCCCCCACACCTGTTTTTGGTTTGGTTAAATAAGGACTCTGAGCCCTTTTCACATGTTCTATTGCAGGCAGATGGCAAACTCTGTAAGGGCCTCTTTCCTGAGAGCCTGGGTCTCCAGGTCTTCTGCCTTTGAAGCCCCTGAATTCCTCCATGAATTGCTAAGCATTTCTGGCTAGATTTTTTGAGGGAAAACCTAAACAAATCAAGTGTATCCTGGGGATGGAGCAGAGGCTTGAAATCAACACCAAATTCTTTTTGCCTGCCCCTCTCTTCTCCTGGGGCCATGACTGAAGGAGTAGCTGCGGGGAGAGAAGGAAGTGGTTGGAGCACCCTGGGCTAAAAAAAAAGTTAGAGGGTTCAATACAGTCAACCCAGAATCCCCCTACTGGAGTCTGCCACTAGCAAACACCCCCTGGAAAGTGGCAGCCGGCCCTCTGCCTCCTTGTCTGCTGCTGGTTTGCCCTTGACCTTCCTTCTAGGCCAGCTCCAGCAGGTTCCAAGTGGCTGGGAGGGAGATGCGGAGGAGGGGTTCGCACCCCAGCCTTTCACCCAATCGGGACAAAGAGGACCTCTGTTTAAAAAGGGGTGTGTGAGAGTGTGAGGGGGTGAAGCACTGGCTTGGGGGCCAAGGAGAGGTGGCAGGAGGCAGGGGAGCAGACGCTTGGGATCTGGCCGCAGGCAGACAGGGCGTGATCCTCCAGGCCTGCCGGGATGGTCTCACCCAGCGCTGACCTGCCTCGCCTGTTGACACAACGTCACGTTTCCGACTGCAGCCCTTTCATGTGCGGCCCGCGGCTAAATGCGGCTGCCGGTTCCTGGAAGCAGACGTGCCTGGCACCGCGTCAGCAGAAACCTGATCCCCGGGGAAGCTTGGCACGGCCGCGGGCGCGCTCGGCCCCCAGAATAGGGCCTGGCAGCGGGCGCCGGGCACCCCCCTCCTCGCGCCCCGCGGGAGGGAATCCGAGCTCAGAGCGCTCCCCCGCGGGGTGGGAGGGAGGGCGGGGCAGGGAATGGAGCTGGATTTAGGCAGGGCACCGAGACGAGAACCTAATTAACTGGAAGCTAGAAGCTTCCCACGGGTCATCGCTCATTAACGAAGTCTAACAACCTAGAAGCTACCATTTACTAGCATAAATCACATTTTGTAGATAAATAAAAGCGGACTCAGAGAGGGGTGTTAACCTGCCCAAGGTCACGCAGCTTCCAAGTCACTCAACCATTAGCGGAATGGTGAAGATGTTGGTTTGTGGCTCTTATCAATTGGACCCAGGGGGAAGGCTTTCAGAATCCGCTTGTTAATAATAATACCTGTACTACTCTGACTAACAGCAAGCTGTTTGTAGGATTTATTATTTGCCCGGCACTCTTCAAAGCACTCTACATACAAAAATGTAATTTTCACGGCAACTCCGTGAGGTAGCTGTAATTACTATTATTCTTATATGGTTAGCAAAATGTAGGCACAGAGAAGTTAAGTAACTTGCACAAGGTCACACAGCTCCAATAGTGAACTGGAATTTAAACCTAGTCCGTTTGGCTCCAGAATCTATGTGCTTAACTAGCAAACCACACTGCCCTTCTCGTTAAATAATAGCAATAGTGATCATCATCATCATAATAATAAAAGTAGTTATAACTGCCGCTGTTAACACCATATTTTGAGTACTTCCCCTATGCCAGGCACTATATTACGCACTTTATGTGAATTATCTCTACTTCCTCTAGCTACTGTGGTATAATAAAACTGTAGATATTAATATGAGGTGAAAAGCCTGGAACTCAGAGAGAGGAGATCTGAGCCTCAAGAGAGGTGACACGTCATGTGAAGGACAGAGCACGCCCTTTCTCTGGTCCAGAACTGCTTCTAAAACTGAGCTGTCGTGATGTTGGGCTTGGCCATGTATTATCTTATTTAATCCTCAAAATAGCTCCATGGAGGAGGTACCATGATCCCCAGTGTGCAGATGAGACAACTGAAGCTCAGGGTAAAGTTATTCTCCCCACTCTGTATTTGCTTCCTTACAAATGCCCCCACATATCATCCCACAGCCAAAAATGTGTCCATTCTCTAAGTAAGGAACTAACACTGTAGGACTATTGGGGCCTGGGGGGTAGGGGGTGCTTACAGGTTAACCGTGCTGAGAACCAGAATCAGGGTTGGAGGAAATCCTATGTCACATTTTCTGGAGTGGGAGGAGGGGGCATCCCTTTTCTCATATTTCTCTTAAGGTTGGGAGAGGTGCAGGTGGAGGGGCCTGGCACAGATGGGGCAAAAGGCAGTTCGGCTGGAGTAACAGAGACTGAGATCCAGGCTCTCTTGCTGGGAGGGGACAGGGCAGGCTCGGGGACTGCAGCTCCTGTCCCTCTCTGTTTCCTGCAGCCCAGCCCCACCTGGCCCACCCCTCCAGCCCTTGGTCAGTCCCTAGAAGGGCAGGTGAGGGGTAAGAAGGAGGCTGCTTCTACCTGTGGAAGGGGGTCAGAATTTCAGGCTGGCACTTGACAGGCTGCCAGGTTTCTCCTCAGGCCTATGGGGCCCACAGACAGGCTCAAAGACACAGACTGTGTTGAGTACCCTGTGGTTTCATATAAAGACTATGTGTTAACAGGATCAGCGTGTTCCCCAGAGGCCCAGAATCCCCTAAAGGGCCACGTGGCCTCGAGGGAGGGAAGGCTCTGGGTTCCTCACCCCCTCATCAGCTGCAGCAGCTTCCTCCTCCTCCATCTTAAGTATCGTAATGGTTTATTTGAACAAGAGTGCCACTGCTAAAACACATCATAAAATGTTTAGAAGGCACCACAAGACAGCCCCTTCCTCAGGCTTGGCCTTCACCTCACCAGCTTCTTTCTCTAGGATCCAGAAGGAGGTTGCAGCCACTCAAAGCCAAACCGCACCCCCCCTTGGGCAACACCCCCCCCCCACCCCCCTGTTTATCCCAAGCCATCTGTTTGGCCCGACTACCACAGCAGAACATGAGCTGGGTGAAGCCTCTCCCATTGGCCATGGGAGCCACTGACATGCTTGTCTCTCCGCTGGGCCATCCAGTCTTGTGATGTGGTTGGACTCGGGCCCGGAAGGTTTCTTCTGCTATAGACGGGGCCCTCCCTTCCCGGACGAATCTTAGCGAAGACACGGAGGTGGGACATCAGGGAAGGAATCACCAGGCTTCTGGGTAGGTGGGGGATCAGCCTTAGGCTGTGGCCAAAGTGATGGGGACAGCCAGCTTCTGCTACTCCTAACTCCCAGCCCTGCTGGCCCACCCCCCACCCACCTGAGGCTGAAAGGGGAGAAACTTGTACTTCTTTATTTGTTTGAAGAGCTAATACTTTGGGGGGGGGGGACCACATTATGGATGGTATATGGAGAAAGAGATTATGCAAGAATTTCTGTGGAATTCAAGTCAGGGGTAAAAGGAGGGCATATGACTACCTTTTCAGGAAAAAAAAATGTGTGTTTCTTAAAGTTTTTAATAAAATATCTATTATTTTTATACCTTTTTTTTTTTACTATGGAGAATTTAATACATATACAAAAGCAGAAACAAGAAAAAGAAAAATGACCCCATTTCAAAATGGGCAGAGGACTTGAATCGACATTTCTCTGAAAAAGATGTACAAATGGCCAAGAAGCACATGAAAAGATGCTCAACGTCATTAGTCATCGGGGAGATGCAAATCAAAACCACAATGAGATACCACTTCACGCCCACTAGGATGGCTTACAATAAAGAAAACACAAAAGAGAAAATAACAAGTGTTGTCGAGGATGTGGAGAAACTGGAACCTTCCCACACTGCTGGTGGGAATGTAAAATGGTTTGGGTGCTATGGAAGACAGTTCAGTGGTTCCTCAAAAAGTTAAAGAGAGATTTACCATATAACTCTGCAATTACACTCCTAGGTAAATACTCAAAAAAACTGAAAAGGTACTCCAGCAAGTGCATGTATGTGCAAGTTCAGAACACTATTCACAGTAGCCAAAAGGTGGAAACAGCCCAAATGTTCATTAATGGGTGACTGGATAAACATAATGTGGTACATAAATACAATGGATTAAAAAGAAACGCAGTCTGCGTGCTATGTGCTACAAGGTATATATGCAGCATGATGTATCTACTACAACCTGGATGAACCTCAAAATCATTACACTCAGTAAGAGAAGCCAGACATGGAAAGTCACAGATAGCATGGTTCCATTTATGTGAACTATCAAGAATAGATAAATCCCTAGTGACAGAACGCAGATGGATGGTTGCCAGGGTCTGGAGGGAAGAGGAGAGGGGGAAAAATTGCTTACTGGACACAGGTTTTCGTTTGAAGTGATGGAAATGTTTTGGAACTAGATAGAGGTGGTCAGTGCACAACGCTGTGAGGGTGCTAAAGGCCACTGAATGGTTCGGTTTAGAGTGGTTGATTTTATGTCAATTTTACCTCAATAATTAGTTTTTTAAAGTAGACGGAAGAGCATAATGAATCCTCAGGTAAGAGTTTGTCAGCTTTAACAGTCATCAATTCACACCCAGTTTCACCTGCAATGTATATACCATTCTGCTTCCCCCACTCATAGACCATTTTGAAGCAAACCTGGACATTATATAATCTCATTTGTAAGTATGTGACGACAGATCTCTAAAAGATAAGCAGTCTATAAAAAAATAACTACAATAGCATTATCACACCCAGGAAAGGTTGACAATACTGGAAGGCAATTTTTAAAGACATTTTCTGAATTGAAGTACAGCCTGGTTTCAAAAATCTAAAAACATTAAAAAGTGATCAATGAAAAACAATTGCTCTTTTGTCCTGATTCATCCTCTTTGGTCCTGATTCCTCTGGCCATGCCAAAATCACCCACAAGTAGGCAGGCAGGCACTGTTTTAATTTATCTTAGAACTTATCTATGTTTATACATGTAAATATGAATGAAGGCCATCATTTGCCACATTTTTTCATACAAAAATAGCATACTCCTTACATCAGTCTGCATATGTTTTTTATTGAGGAATAGTTGATTTACAATATTATATTAGTTTCAGGTATATAGCATGGTGATTCAGTATTTTTGCAGATTATACTCGAAGTTATTATAAGACGGTGGCTATAATTCCCTGTGCTATAAAATATATCCTTGCTGCTTGTCTATTTTGTACAGAGTAGTTTGTCTCTGATAATCCCATACCTTGAATTTGTCCCTCCCTGCACTTATTTTTAACTTACTATATCTTGGGGAGCTGTCCCCATGAAGATAGAGAAAGGCTTTTAATTCGTTTTACACCCGTATAGTATTTCATTGTATAGATATGCTGTCATGTATTTGATCGGTTCCTTATTATGGACATCTGGGTTATTTCTGATCTTTCACTATTACCAACAGGGCTGCAATGACTAATTGTATTTGCATGTCATTTTGTACGTGTAGAACAATTTTTATGGCATAAACTCCCAGAAGTGGGCTTGCTGGGTCATAGCATGAGCATCTGTCCTTCTGATGGGTATCACCAAAACTGTGTTCCATGGGACTGTGTTAGTTCACATTCCTTTAGCATCCCAGGAGAGTTACCTCTCTGGGAGGCAATTTGTAAGGGATGGCAGAAGCCTTGGAATATGGACATCTTGAGACTGAGTGATTCTACTTCTAGGAGTTATTGTAAGAGAGTAATTACTCAGGTTGTCAAAGATTAAACTACAAGGATGAACATCTCTTATGTCATTCATAGTGCTTAGAACAGTATCTGGTACAGAGGTATCCCAGGTCAGGGTTAGTTAAAATTAGTGTTATCATCATCGCTATTGTCATTATTAATTGTATTCTATTTGCATTAGAGAAAGGTCTGACAACACAGCAAAATTTTAACCATCTTAGCAGGACTTGAAGTTATTGTTACTTTAAAATGTTTGCTTATGGATTACTACTCAGTCATAAAAAAGAACGAAAGAATGCCATTTGCAGCAACATGGATGGACCTAGAGATTATCATACTAAGTGAAGTCAGACAGAGAAAGGCAAATACCATACAATATCACTTTGACGTGGAATCTTAAAAAAGGACACAAATGAACTTATTTACAAAACAGAGACAGACTCACAGACATAAAAGGCAAACTTCTGGTTACCATGGGGGAAAAAGCAGAGGAGAGGGATAAATTGGGAGTTTGGGATTTGTAGATACTAACTACTACAAATAAAACAGATAAACAACAAGGTCCTACTGTACAGCACAGGGAATTACATTCAATATCTCATAGCAACCTATAATGAAAAGGAATATATATGTATAACTGAATCACTATGCTGTCCACCAGAGGCCAACACAGTGTTGTAAATCAACTATACTTCAATTAGAAAAATAACGAAGTCATAGTATAGAAAAAAAAAAGAAAATACTTGCTTTTCTATATTTTCTTTTTCTTTTTTTACAATGAATATGTGTTGTTTTTGTAATATATATCACTAAGTGCAAAAGAAGTGACAAGAATGGAATTCTGAGATAGTCTTGGAAATCTGTACTCAGCAGAGCCCCAGGAGATGAGGTGGAAAGAAAAGGCAGGAGGCTTTTATGATCTGGCAGCTCAGCCTTGGGCAGGGCTGGTCCTAAACACTAGGAAGAAGGCAACTGTCTCTGACGAGCAATTGGAGGGAAGGCTCTCCCTGCCTGCATGCACAAGGTTTCACCCGGACTTTAGCAATTAAAGCAATGACAAAAACGTGCACATACACCTGGTAGCCCATAAGGGCCTTAAGGTGGGGGCCTGACTCACTCTCTGCTGTGTCCCTAAGTCCCCATCCTGAGACAGGGCGAAATGCAGTCCATGTTTCCTGAATAAGCAGGACTCTGCTGTGTGGCCTCAGGATTGCTCCTTCATCTCCGAGTTGCAGTTTCTTCCACCACCAAATGGGGATATGAGTGATCTTGCAGAGACTGTGGTGAGGATAAAAAGAAAAATCTATACATAGAGTATGTATCACCTAGCTCAAATCAGTTACCTGGTAGGCACACAGACATTTGTTGAACAAGTAAATGAAAAGAAGGAATGACACTTATTTATGCTAAAGTGTAAATGACTTTACACTTTATTCTTTCCTAAAAAGCAGCTTGGTAGGACATAAAAGGAGAAGCCAGAAGAAATCTACCATACAGTCCAGACTCTGCTAAGTACTGTACTAGGCATGGTGCGTGCCTTTATCTTGTGTATTTTCCATTTGACAGAAATGGAAATTTAGTCTCAGTGAGATCAAGTGACTTACCCAAAGTCACACAGCAAGCAGATGACATAGCCAGGATGTAAACCAACAAATGACTCAAAAGTCCTTGCCAAAAAGCCTGGGATGTCAACAGGGGCAGTGATATGAGGAGGGAAGAAAGTCTGGGGGTGTCCATCATAGTCTAAGTCCACATTCTGTGCGATGCTAATTACCCCTTGGGGGAAGACTGAACAGGGCACTAGGGAAGCAGCCCCAGTTCCCCTCCATCTCCCCCACCATATTGGAAAATAATCTCACTTTGATATTTCAAAGGAGAGCATTGAGATAACCTCATGAAGAAAATCAAGACCTGCTTGGTTTTCTCTATATTTGTTTTGAGTGTTGTTTTCTGTTTGCATGTCCTGCGGAGAGGAAGCACCACAACGTGTATGTCTGGGGGTCTTAGGGAGCCTCCAGACCCTACCCAGCTACGCCTCCAAGAGTTTGACGGGGAGGGAAGATAGGGCCCCTCCCCCCAGCCTCCCTTAGGGCTCCCAGGCTACGTGCGGGTGTTGCCCAGGGCTGTAGCCTCAGCTCCCCTGACCCGTGGCTTCTCACGGACCAGTCTTGCAGACAAGGCACTCACTGTCCAGGCATGTTCCAAGCCACCGGCTCAAGTCTCAGCCAGCCCAGGCCTGTTGCAATGAGTCAGCCTTTCACTGGGGAAAAACGTGGTGACTGGCCTGCAAGTCACTTTTTCCAGCTCGGCCCTCGTCCTGGGCTGGGTTTTGGGAAGCCTTCATTTTTCCTTTTGGGATTCCACTGCCCATGAGGTGTTCCCGAGGGGTCCTGGGAAGCACCAGGGCTGGAATTCCTTTGAGGAGGGGGACGTTGAGTGGCTTCAGCTAAACCAGAGGAAGGTCTCTCAATGTAGCCACCAGGTCTCCCCCCACACACAAGGGAGAATTGAGGACACAAAGGTTCAAGCTGCATCTGCTACACAAGTGAGCCCAGGACCGCCCCTGTGGGAGGGTTGGTGAACCTGAGAAAGTACACACTTCGCCAGCCATGGTGGGACAGCAGTCCCAGGTACCTGGAGCTCAGGACACACTTGGCCCCTTACCAACTAGAGTGCTTTTCTGAAAGATGATGCTGCCTGAGGCCCCTGGGAATTTTCAAGCAAGTACCTTATCCTCTGTGACCCCACCACTCCCAGCACCATGCCAGGGCTCAGGTTTCAGAGCTGGTCACTTTACCGTCCCTCTGACTCACCTCCAGATTCCCTGAGGTTCCTGAGGCCTTCCCTGCACAGCTATGCTGAGCCGGATTCTCCCAGTGTGACTGGGTGGGAGGGAGAGGCCATGACCATCAGTCAAAGAGCTGTGAGAATGTGAAGGCGGGGGTTTGGCCCTTGGTGGATTCTGGAGCAAATTCTTTTTCTCTTGGGGAAACACTAACTTCTCTGCCTCTGAGGCCCTTGTTTAGAAACGTCTTTCCGTTTTGGGGATTAGTGAAGACTCATCTCTACATTATGCATTCATTCAGCCCATGGGCATTTACTGACCCCCTTTATTGACAGTTCAGGTTCTGAGCTTTGGGGCCACAGGGGTGCACAGAACAGTCACGCTCCTGTCCTTGGGAATGGGACAGCCTGAGGGGGACACAGCTACTGACCAGATCATTATGCAAGCAGATACCAACCATCCATGACAAACATGAGGGAAGAGTATGTGAGGACAGGCAGCAGGGCCAGGCGCAGTCTGCGGTGTTCAGAGAAGGCTTGCCTGAGACGTGACAGATAAGGAGGAGTTGTCCGCTTGGGGAGGGGAAAGGGGTGAGAAATGGTGTTTGTGATGGCTTGAATTGGGTCCCCTACGAAGAGATGATGGAGTTCTAACACCCTAACACCTCAGAACGTGACCTTGTTTGGAAATGGGGTCTTCACAGAGGTAATCAAGTTCACATGAGGTCATGAGCGTGGGTCCTCACCCAGTGGGACTGGTGTCCTTATAAAAAGGGGACATTTGGACATGGAGACAGGCATGACCCAGGGAGGATGCCATGTGAAGATAAAGGCAGAGGCCAAGGACTCAAAGATCACCAGCAAATCAACAGAAGCTGGGGGGACGCCTGAAGCAGATACTCCCTCACTGTCCTCAGAGGGGACCAACCCTGCTGACACCTCAGTTGTGGACTGCCAGCCCCCAGAACTTGAGACCATAAATGTCTGCGGTTTAAGTCACCCAGTTTGTGGTCCTTGGCTCCAGCAGTCCTGGCAAACTGATAGGATGTTCTAGGCAGAGGAAGTTCCAAATGCAGAAGGCCTAAAGCTGAGCTGGGTGAGGTAGATTTGATTTGACAAAGAAGTCCACCTTGGCTGGAATGCAGAGTCAAAAATTCCTTTATCGCTAATGAGAGGGAAGTGGACCAATGTGGGTGCCTCAGGCGTCTATGAGAACAGCAATAAAAATAATAACCTCCTTGAAGACATATAGAGTGGACGAGATAAGCCTGGGCTGGGGGCAGGAAGTGACTGAGCTATTCAGAGGTTTCCTTATAAGAATGAGGACTGGAGACTTTAACCCTGAGAGAGAGAGAGAGAGAGAGAGAGAAAGCTATCTGAGATCTGAAGGCAGGTGAACTGGCACCTAGTTTGAGCTGTGTGACCTTGGGCATGCGGCTTTCAGTCTCTGAGCCTTAGTCCTGTGGTTTCTTATCTGGGACATTCCATGACCATGTGACTAGCAGCATGCCTGATGGTGCCATCCTGTGTGTGACAGGCAGGGTGAGGGGGAAGGGGGAAGAATGAACACAGTATCCAGTATCCTGTTTGTTCTTATGGAGCTTACAGTATACTTGAGGAAGTGACAGTCATTCAGGCCAGAGCAGAATAAAAGTGCTAAGCGTGGTGAGAGGATGGCCAGACAGTCTCAGCAGGAGAAGCGGAGGCTCCTCCCCAGGGGTCCTGATAGCTGGGTAAGCCCCCTAGTGGCTGTGTCTGTGCAGTCCCACGCCAGCTCCCCCTGCTGCCTGCCACCCTCCTTAGCGGATTCAGCCTGGGAAGAAACATGTGACCCAAGCTAAGCCAATCAGAATCTTTCCCTGAGTTTTTTTTTTTTTTTTTTAAGCTTGGATCTAGAGAAGAAAATTCAGTTTTTCTCTAAGGAAACAGGATGTTCTTGGTGGCCATGTTTCCTGCCACATAGACTGAGCCAGTTGGAGGCAGTGGGGCTGACAGACAGAGAGAGATAAGATGGGAGACAGAGAAAGAGAGCACGTGACTGAGCCCCTGAGCTGTCCTGAGGCCTTGGCTGTCCTGCTTTTCCTGTGTGCACACGAGTTACCCCCAGACCCCTCACTCCACATTTCTCTTTTTGCCGAGGCAGCTGGAGAGGAGTTTCGGTGGCCCACAATCGTTAGAGTTCTGACTCTCACAGGGTCCATCCACCATGGAAACTGTTTGTGAAGGAAGTGACAGAGACCCTGCACTTGGCCCTGGTGTGTGCTGTGGTGTCTGGGACCAAGATGCTGTCCCTGGCCTCCTGGGAAGCTCCCAGCGGGGCTGAAGCAGCCGTCCTCACTTTTATCCTATGCCAGGGATCTGAGGCTCCACGATGCCTCCGTGAGCCTTGTGCATTTGTTTTGCTCTGCAAACCCTAAAAGCCAGCAGTGACCTCCCACCTCCCATATTACAGCTGAGGAAACTAAGGCTCAGGGGAGGAGAAATAACTTTGTATGTAAGCGGGAGGGTCCTTTGTAGGCCCTCTGGTCCTTAAGACCATGCACCCAAAAGTAACCCTGGGCAATGCAAGCTCTGATTAGGGAAGGAATAACTGTCCTTCTGTCCCAAATTCCTCAATGAAGATTTTCCTGCAGATAGAAAAGGGAAATTACCAAAGTTGGTGTGGAGACTAAAGTGTGAGTTCAGGAAGGCAGGCATTATCTTTCATCTCTACATGCCTAATAAACATTTGCTGAGAAAGAATAAGAATGGTTCTTATTTACTGAGCACCCACTATGTGCCAGGCATTGTTCTAAGTGCTTTGTGGGTGCTCATTTAAGTAACCACCCAGCCTTATGAAGCTGGAACTATTATGCCCATTTCAGAGATGAGAGGGCTGAGGCAGAGAGAGGAACTCAACTGAACTCACACAACTAGTAATTGTCAGAGCGACCTCCAGCAACCTGGTTCCCATGTGCACTCATAACCATTGGACTATACTGCCTATTTCTGAATGAACAAACGAAAGCACCCAAGCTAGTAACAGATGCACACGCACACGTGGGTTTAGGGAGAGCTCGCAGTGGTGCTGAGCAGAGGGGGAGGGGAGCCATGCGGTAGTGAGGCGGGGAGAAATTGATGCTTCAGAAAATTCTCCAGATAGTGGGATGTGAACGAGCCTTAGACTTGAGCAGGTCCTTTGAATGTCAAAAGAAAGATATGGAGACACTTAGACCTGGAATCTCCTTATTCTCAAATCCACATAATAATTGCATCCTGAATTGAGAGCGTTCTCTGTGCCCTGCACCCTACCTGCTGAATCTTCTAAATCTTCCCCCTCCCCAGTGTCACAGGCCTCTCCTCACCCCTGCAGTTCCACAGAAGGTCAACCTCACTGGCCATTCTTTTCAAAGAATCTTCCCTTGATAGTGATCAAATTTGCTAAGGCTGAAATTGACACACACACTTCCGGCGTCCACAGGCCCAAAGAGTTAAGGCCGGAAAGACGCAGAACTCTGACTTGTGAGTTGGCTGAGACCCAGACTTGGACCAGATCCATCAATGAGGGTGGACAGGCCTCAGGGAGGGGGATGGCTGAGCCTGGGGTGGTCACTTTATCGGCAGCTGCCTTTGCTGGAGGACTAGCTTTCACCCCCTATCTCCGCGGGAGATCTCTCAGGCACCCACTGTGCCCTGGTGCGGAACGGCCTTCTTGTTAGCTTTGAGGCCGGGCCAACCACGAGACGAGGAAAGGAGCAGCCCGGCTTCAAAGGGCTGCAGAGGACCAGGGCGGCGGCGGAGAGCCTGACGACCCGGTGATTTTCCAGCTGCATCAGGATCAAGCCGGCGCAAAGCAGGATGGGATGCTGCCCTGCAGGCCGGAGGGGTACCTAAGTTGCCAACAGGAGATGCGATAGGAATTTATTTTCCATGTAGCCTCTTCCTGCAGGAGAACCACCTCTGAGGCTTTTGGGGGGTTGTCCCAGGGATAAAAGCCCTTTTGGAGAAAAAGGGCCCTTGAAAAAATGCACCCTGAAAACCAGACTCAGGGATTCAGAGGACAAACAGGTGGTTGCCAGAAGGGAGGGGTTAGGGGTGGGGATTTAGAGGTATAAACGTCCAGTTATATAAGTCATGGGGATGGAATATACAGCGTGAGAAATTTGGTCGATAATATTGTAATAATTTTGTGTGAGGACAGATGGTTACTAGACTTATGATCATTTCATAAAGTATGTAAATGTCAAGTCATTATGTAAAACACCTGTAACTAACTTAACATTGTACGTCAGCTATATTGCAATTTTTTAAATTATTTAAGTTTTGTTGTTTTTTTTTTAAATGCACTCTCGCTCTTAGACACATGAGAACTTTAATAACTTTGGAGCATTTTCTTTGTTCCTGGAGCCATGCTAGGAACTTATTTGCACAATCTCACTTAACCCTCAGGACACCCTGATGCTGAGACAATGACACTCCTTTCTCAACGCACGGAGTGGTGGAAACTGAGGCTCCGAGACTTCTTCCAGGTCAAGTGGCTAGTGAGTAGCAGAGCAAGGAGTCAAACTCAGGTCTGACTTTAAATTCCTTGCTCTTAACCTCAATCAGTGCTGGACACTCACAGATACCTAGATGTTTTACTCTCACCTGCTTACCTAGGAAATATTTCTTCAGCACCTACTATATGACAGGCACTGTTTTGGATGCTGGGGACACAGCTGTGCAGAAATAAGACAGACAGAAACTCCTGCCCCCAGGGAGCGTGCAAGACATCAACAAAATCAAAACCATATTCCAAGGCAGAGATTCGTGTCTCCCTTCCACAGACGAGGCAACCAAGACAGGTGTTCCTTCTCGTCTGTTTGCACGCCAGATCCATTCCTCCATGCTTTGTTTTTTGACAACTATTCCTTGAAAACCTACTAGGGGTCAGGTGCTGTTCTAGGCACTGGGGCCCCAGGAGTAACCCAAACGGATGTGGTCCCTGCCCTCGTGGAACTGACGTTCCTGTCCAATGGCTCTTTCTGTCTTTCTCAGCTGTGCTGTCATGTGCCACTGGGAAGCTGAAGCAGAAGTGGTGAGAAATAATCAAATCAGTCCAAGTGTTGGGGATCGTGGATGCCCGTTGTCCTCCCCCCACCCCCAACTTGATGGTGACCTTGACCCACGCAGCATTAGAAGGAGCTCGAGGGTAGAATTCAGTAGCTCTGAGTCTGGACTGGCTTGCGTGACCGAGCTAGTCTAAGCTCGCCCAGCTTCACTGTCTTCATTGTAAAATGGAAACAGAAGCCCCTGACTTGCTGGCATGACTTTGCAAGATTGTCATGAATTCAAATGAAGTAATGGCTTTCTGAACATTTTTGGATTTGTCTCCAAAGTCCTATATCCTGTTTTATTGTCTTCCAGCTCTTTGCTTCCTATAACCACAAGGCTTCAGAAAGATGCTCCTAAACCCATTCACAGGAAGGTATAAATAACGGACGAGCTTCCCTCCTTTTCGAGTCTTGCTCCTTTATTAGAAGCTTTCTCATAAGGAAAAACTTCTGATTCTGACCGAAATGGAGTAACAGGGGTCAGATTCACGCTCTCCCACCTGAAACAAAGTACCTTCACTGTATCCTAGACAAAACTTGGCAATATTTACAGGAATGAAAAAATCTCCCCAAAAGGGAAAACTCCTAATGTCTGCCTTCCAATCCAAAGAATTCCCAGTTGGAAATATCCTGGACCAGGATATAAGCTCCCTGGGGGCAGGGACTTTTGTCTGCTTTAGTCTCTGCTACACCCGCAGTTCCTGGAAGAGAAGCTGACACACAACAGGTACTCAATAACCACTTGGTGAGGGACGAATGAATGACAGGGCGTCCCACACTTCAGCGAGGGGAATGGGAAGCCGGGCAGGGGTCTTCTCCAGAGCCCCAGAAGTCACCCAGTGCTTCAGACCTGCCAGAGTGATCAACTCCTCAGTACAGCCCCAGCAGGGGAGATGAGACCCTCCAATCAGTGACAGCCTTGAGGGGAGGGAACCTCTAGGACCAGCCCTGTCATCACGCAGGGAGGAAAAGGAAAGCTTGATAACCATCGCTGTGAACCACTCCTCCCCTCGGCACCCCCTCCCTTCAGCCCGGCCTGTTTACTGGAAGGCACGACCCTGCTTTCCACATCCTGAGCGCTGAGAGGTTTCTTCACTGGCTGAAGGCAAGACAGCGAAGGCTGAACGTCAAGGTCCTGGTGATAAAGTCATGTCAGATTTGGGGCGTGGGGGGAAGGCGGGCAGCTGGAGATGTTACCCTGTAGGTTGACTGAATCTGCTCATTCATTTGTTAATCCTTTCACTCCCCACAAAGTGATGGGGGTCATGCCTCGAGCGTGCATGGGGTCTCCAGAGACAAAAATGACAAGGGTGGCGATTAAAATAATTATAAAAGCCACCATTTCCTGAATGATGACTTCGGAAGCCATGTGCTGGAGCTGCTCGGAACACGCCTCTGAGCCAGGCTACCTGGGCTCATAGACTCAGCTCTGCTCCTTACCAGCAGTGTGACTTTGGACCAGTTACCTAACCTCGCTGACCTCCATTTCCTTGTCTCTAAAATGGGCTGTTGTACTGAGTTAACAAGTTTAAACCACTGAGATCAATGTGGCTCTTTCTTTGCCTGGAGTCCTGTGAAACACTTCCCAGCCTTTTGCTGAAGGCGAGGTGGTACTGTGGTTAAGAGCCCTACGTTGGAACTTGGGCATCTCCTTACTGTGTGACCTTGGGCAAATAACTTACCTTCTCTGAACCTCAATTCCCTCACTGGCAAGTGATGCAAAAGTAAACTCCATAGAGGTGGAGAATTCTCTTTGGTTTACTCCTATCTCTCCAGGGCCTGAAGCCATGACTGGCTCAATACATATCTCTTGAATATATGCATGAATATATAATAATCAGGACCAGCTGCATGATTCGTGGGGCCCAGTGCAAAACAGAAATGCAGAGCCCCTTGTTGAAAATTATTATGAATTTTGAGACAGCAATGGCTGAGTACAAAACTAAGTGTGGAGCCCTTGGAAGTGCAGGGTGGCCCTGTGTGACTGCCCGGGGTCCGTGCCCATGAAGCTGGCTCTGATAACCATCTCTGCCTCCTGTTGTTCAGATGATGAGGGAGGGGTTAGTGCACGCAAAGCAATGAGCACATGCCCGGCCCAGAGCAGGCACGGAGTGTTTGCTGATCTTACTCCTATCGTGTTTAATATTCACACACAGCCCCAGGAGAGCAGACAGCGTTTCGCCCATTTCACAGGTGAGAAAAGTGAGGCTCAGAGACAGATTCCCGAGTGGGGAAACAGGAGTGGCTCTGCCCATCCAATGACACACAATAAGTGGAGGGGGCCCTGGCCAGTGGGCACCCAGGGAAGTCACCTCACTTCTCCTTCTGCCCCGCGAAGCCCAGTTCAGAGTTAAGACTGGAGGCCTGGGCCGAAAGGTCAGAGCCCAGGCTGGCCATGGAGGCCTGAATTTACAGATTAAAATCCAACCTCTGCCACTGCCAGCCTCTGAGGAACCTGTCCCCTCCCAGGGGTCTGGAAGGCAGCTGTGACCCAGGCCCACCTGCTTTCTGACCTCTCTTCCTCCCATGCTCCTTCCTGCTCACCTCAGTCCCTCCTCGGACCTCCTGTTAATCCACCAGTTCTTTCCCGCCCCAGGGCCTTTGCTCTTGCTGTTGGTCCTGCTGAGAACAACCTTCCCCAGGCTCCTTCTCACCCATCCAATTCTAGCTCAAATGCCACCTGTGAAGAAAAGCCTCCCCTTATCATCCTTCCCAAACTACCACGATACCCACACTCTACTTCCTTGGCCTGCTTTCTTCCTATCCCAATCGGCAGTTACCTTCCTTACTGATTTGCTTATTCCTTCATGGCTGGACTCCTTTGCTAGAACAGTCACACACAACCTTGAGGCATGGGCTGTGTTCTGGGCTGTCTCCCTCTCATCCAGGACAGTGGCGACTGCACGGCAGAAACTTGATAAAAATTGGCTGAGTCCGTGGACGCATGAGTAGCTGTATGACATCGGGAGAAGGATCCATGCTCTTGAGCCTCAGTTTCCCCATCTGTAAAATGGGATCAGTACCTACTTCTTAAGGTGGATGTGTGGGTTCAAATAAGGTTGCTATTTATTGAGGGCTTACTCTGTGCAGGGAATGTACCACATACACAAAACTAGCATCTACAAAGTGCTCAATTAACAAGTATTACTTACAGTATTACAATTGCTACTACTACTCAGTCACATAGGTTGGGGTCCCTGAATTGAGGGGCTGGACCCTGGTTCCTGAGATGTCCCCCAAGAGGCTCCAGGGACACCCAAGGCAGGAAGACAGTCCTGGGGGCTTGAAGCAAAGGCAACTCTGGGAAAACTAGTCTGAAATTCCCTGAGGGGTTCCCTCTTTTGGGATTTCTCTGTTGTCTCCTGACCATCCCGTCCCATGGCACCCCCATTCCACCCCCATGCCGCCCCGCCCTTCCCAACCACACACCAAGAATAAACCTCATGCCCTGTAAGGCTCGGTGTCACAGCTTCCTGCCGCTGCAGTCACGGGCTGCGCAGCGGGCTCTGAGGGATTTTCCAGCTCAGAGCAATGCTGAGTGGGACCTGAGGCAACGTGACATAAGAGGAGCTGTGATGCAGACCCAGAAGCAGGAAAACCCCAGGCAGGCACCGACTGGAACTGCGGGCACCTGGCGTGGAGGCCCCTGGGAAGAGGAACCGGGCCTTCTCCCTGACTTCACCCGGGGCCCTACGAGCGGCTGTCCGAGGCTTGCTGACAGCCTAGGCTGCCCTGGCTCTCGGCCCAGAACAAGAAATTCAGCTTTGTGTCTGACAAGTCTGCGGCCAGGCTGGGTCCGACTGGGGTCCGGTGTAGAGACCTGCCCGCTCCTTGGAAGCCCTGTTTTCTCTGCCTGCTGTTCCCCTTCAAAAAGTCACACAGGACTCCCTGCGGTCCTGCGCTCACCCTGGGCAGCCTCACTGATACCTGTCTGAGTCAGATACCATCCCCAGAGAGCAGTTCCTCCCCTCCGTCTCTCTCTTCTAATCTCCACTCTTGGTATTTATTTCTTCAAAGCCTGTCAAGGGACCTGGTTCCCAGTCCTGCTGTGGCTCTGACTTTACTCGGTGACATTGAGCCATTCCCAGCCCTCCTCTGGGCCTCGGTGGTCCATCTGTAAGATGAAGCCCCAAACAGTCCCTTTCAACTCTGACATCATAGGATTCTAAGTTCAGAGATTCAACTGCAAGAATCCTTATCAAAAGGTATGCCCCTGCCCCCTCCCCTGCCAACCCCCAGGACTTCACAGATTCACACACAGCAAGACCTGCCTGCTAAGGATTTAGAAAAGACCCTGTCCACTTTCCTAGCGGTGTGATACTGGCCTTGTCTCTGTCAAGTGGACAGAGGATACAATGTTTGAAAGTCTAAAAAGGCAAAGTGTCTAACACATGTCTTCCTAAGAAGAATCCATTCAGCAAACACTTGGAGCCTCTCCTTTGTGCTCTGGAGTTGTAAACATGAATACGGAGCTCAGGAACTCAGAACTCAAGATGCTTAAAGTGGAGGAGGCAGACTTGTCAATAAATATTCTACAGTTCTCTGCTCCCCAGAATCCAGGGCCATTGTGTACAATTGTACATGTTGTTCAGTGAACAAGTGTATTGGCTCAGAGTTAGCAGGTGCTGAAATTCAGGCCAGGCTCCATTCCCTAAGTACATGTCTACGGAGCTGTCTCTTCCTGGAGGGGTGCTTTCTCCTAATTGTCACAAACATGCCATATGAACTAGCCCAGGCCTGTAGCATCCGCATGCGCCCTGCTCTGATCCACTCAGTCCCCCAGGAACCAGACTGATCATTTCAGGTTCAAAAGCATAACATCTGTGATCTGCCACCATCTCCTTCCACCTTGTACTCCTCACACTACACAGTCCACACTGAATTCCTCCACTTCCTTCAACAAGCCATGCTCCTTCTGGCCTCTGTACATGCTATTCCTTCTGTCTGGAATGACCCCATTTCCCTGTTTGGACATCGAATACCTCAGATCTCCAAATCTCAGTTTAGACGTTATTGTCTCCAAGAAGCCTTCTTTGAATCCTCCCATGGCCCTGCCCCATCGGATCACACTTTTCCTTATATGCCCTTCCAGCTCCCATGTGTCTCTAAAGCACTTGTCAGAATCATAATTAAATGATTAGAAGTATTAATAGTTGATTATTGCATTTCTTCCATAGGAAATTAGAAGCTCCTGGAGCATGGGAACCACATGTGTTATATGTTGTCTATACCATCTATCTACCTACTTGCTATATGCTGTAACCCCAGTGCATAGAGTTGGTGTTCAATCAATAATTATTGAGTAAATGAAGGACTGTTGCTCAATATAATGAAAGCTAATGGAGAAGTGATTCCTGTTGTTGAGGAAGGCAGTCACAGGCAGGAAAGGTTGTTAACGGGGGGATTTCCTCATTTCAGGGGAGTCTGGAAGGACGAGTGGAACTCCCGGGGCACACCGGCCAAAGGCAGGAGCAGTGGGCACTGGGCCCCTGGGGGGCCACTTCTGGACACTTGGCCCTCATGTGGAAGTCAGAGGTGCCATCTTGTCTAATTTTCTGAGTGTCCCAGGACGTGGGCAGCCACTGTGCCTTGGCTGGTAACACTGATAAGAGATTCCCCAAATCGCCTGACCGGCTGAACATGAGCCACAGATGGTTCCAAATTCCATAGTAAAACCAGTGTGGCTTCGGGAACCCTGACATGCTGTCTTCACTTGGCAGTTAATTTGGGGGCAGGCTGTTCTCTTGGATGCAGAGAGAGCCCTTGTGGTCCAGGGAGAGCTGAACCAGGCAGCTGTAATGAAGGCCTTCTTGAGGTGATCTTAAAATGCTTTCAGCTGTGGGGTGGGCAACACGCCCCCCTGCCCCCACAGCACAGATTCCTCCGGCCAGTTCATTTATCCCAAGTGCATTACTTTTCAAATGTTCAATTTAAATTACATATTTACATGATCATAGACATTTTCAAACACAATCACAATGGAGAGACAGCATAGAGAAACTCAACGCAATACCCAGCTTCCAGAACAATCAATCCGTGGACAGTTTTGCTTTATATGTATATACATATATCCCTTGCCAAACTGGATTAGTTTAAATCAAATTCTAGATGACACAGCATGTTATCTATAAATGCTTCCATTAGTTACTCCCTTTCAAAACGCAAGTAATCCATATGCATTACAGGGGGGAAATGCTTTTAATTAAAAAAGAAACAAAATGACACATAATCCAGTCGCATGGGATTGACTTAAATGGGGTGGCTCTGTCCAAAGGAGTCACCCAGATGGGGTTTGAGTCTCTGCTTCCGCATGACCCTGGACAAGGTGCCTCTCTGAGCCTCAGCTTCCATGGGTATAAAGTGGGTATCATAAGTGTGTTTGCCTCATCAAGGTTTGTTGCAAGGAGGAGAGAGGGGGTTGCTGTTGGCTGGTGTCTGGCCCATGGAAAGTGCTCATTACAGGCTGTGACAGTTATCACTGATGGAGGACCCCGCCTGGTCTGTGACCTAACACGTGCTGGGCACCGGAGCTCTGCAGGAGGCACAGCTGCTTCACCCACAGGATCAGAGCTGAATTGCTCCGGAAGGGAGGCGGCCCTGTGTGGGAGGGAACACTTCTGCTTGTCTGTTGGGGGTTTGGAATCTCAGATCCCTGGGCCATCTTCAGTTGCTTCCAGAGGCTGACCTCAGTGCTGGGTGGCTGGCTAAGGCACACCCTTTGCTCTGGAGGGAGGGGTTGAGGAAGGACAGAAAGGAGGATGTGGCCTAAGCACCCCTATTGGATGACTGGGAAAACTGAGACCCGGCTGGTGAACTGCTAAGACCCAAGAGTGAGTAATGGCAGAGCTAGGACTGGAGGCAAGGTTTCAACCTCAATTTTCTCATCTGTAAAATGGACAGGATAAAAAGTATAGGGCATGCCAACTCTCACTAGAGGCTGAAGGCACACCAGACAGAAAGCCAACCTGGGATGCTGGTCAAAAAGTCAAAAAGCCTCTGAGTTCTTTATTCTGTTGGGATGAGGGCAGTTTCTAAGAATTGGGGCCATGACTTTTCTCCCCAGAGAGTTTTGAAAGCAAAGCTTGCAGGGACCCTCTCCTTAGTGACACAGGAGGTCACAGCTGAGGTATCTGGCCAGATGCAAACAACTTCCCTCTCTATTCTAGTTAGTGCTGATAAAAGGGCTTCCTTCCGCATTCTCAGGACCAGCTCCTCACCCCTTGCCGTTGGCCGGCGCAGCCGCCAATCCCCTCCTGTCACACTATCATCCCACCACCTCCACCCGCTCAGCGACCTGGGCTTGACCTTGCCCTAGACTGTCCTTTGGACAGGACTCGGAGCCACTCGCCTCTCCTCCCGTCAGCGGGTTCCATCTCCTCTTTCTTCCCCGGGTGGGTTCGTGTTTCACTTCTCCCCCAGGGCCGAGGGCGGAGGCAGGGATGGCAGCTGTGGTGGGCGCAGGGCAGGGGCGTCTAGTTCTGGTTCTGCTGGTGGGCGCGCCTCTCCACCTGGCTGCCTCTGGTTTCCTCTTTTGCACCCTGGGGGGAGTCACGTCTGCTTCACGGGGTTGGGAAGTGGAAACCAGTGATTGTGAACACACACTGAGCATCTAGTACATGCCAGGGTCAGCCGGGGATGGATCTCAGGGAAAGCTCACGACAACTGCTTCACGTGTAGGAAGACTAGCTCTGAGAGACAACGCGGTGTGCCCAGGATCCCACAGGAAGCGAGCAGGGAGGCAGGGTTTGGACCCAGGTCTTGGGTCTCCCCAACATGAGCCCTTAACCACATCACCACACCACCTTCCTAAAAAGTAACATCTGTGCGACACCTGGAACTACCAGCAGCAGAAGCTGCACTTTCCGAACGGGGGAAGCATCTTTTCCATTCACAACCCCCAACTCCCCGCAGTATTTGAGGGACAACTACAGACTGCGTGCCCCCACCCCCACCTATGTTATTTCCCAGCAGGAGCGGGGCAAGGATGACCCACAGAATCCGTACTTTCACTGGCGCTTTCCCATTGTACTGCTGATGGAAGTGGCAGCTCAGAGAGGTTAACGGACTTGGGCAGGGTCACACAGCTAGTCAGGGGCAGCAGGGAGATTTGAATGCACGCTAACTCCTTAGGTTACTGAGCACTTGCTGTATACCAGCCTTCGTGTCAAGTGCTGGGTACAACAGCGGGGTCCACAGCAGGGCCCCTGGCCTCCCAGGGCTTACAACTCAAGGGAGGTGGCTAACGAGCTGCCTGGGGACAGGCCTTTACAGCTAGGCTGATCCCCCTCTCAAGGCTGTCGCCCTTGTGCTGCTGATACTGAAACTGCCAACACTCGCAGCCGCTCACCACTCACTGCCAGGCTGAAGGGATTCCCCAGAGCAAGCGGGTCTCGGAGCTCGACCCCGTGGCCACAGGTTTTCTGGAGGGAATTCGAACGGCCTACCAGGCCCCTGCCGCCTTGTCGCTCCCGCTGACACCCAGCAGCTGCTGCCAGGCCTGCGGCCCAGAGGCCCCCTGGGGCTGGCAGGGCCTGGGTGGGGCCCTGACTCACCACCACCAACAGAGCTCTGTCTGAACATTTCCCTCCAGCGGCCGGAGCAGCCACTTGGAAACCAAGGTGAAAAGAGGGTGGGGCCCAGGCTAGGATTTGGGCTGGGATTTGAGCCAGGCTGTTGCATCTCTGTGGTCTTTCTCTCTCTCTTCTCCTCCTCCACTCCCCAGTAAGTGCACGTTCTTTCGAACAGAGCCAACCAGGTGGCTGCCGTGAATCTGTAAAAAACCTGTCACCCTTGCTTTTCTTCCCCTCTCTCGGAGACTCCTCCTCCAGGCAGGCCACCAGGGGCTCCTCCTGTTGAGTGTCCCTTCTTCCCCCTCTTCCCCTCTGCCGTGCTTTCCCCTGCAATCTTCGCCCGCTCACTTGGCCAGGGAGGAGAACCTCCTTCTCCCACCCTCTTACTTTTCTGCCCTTTAATTTTTAGGAAACAGCTGCCCTTCCTTGGCTTCCAAAGAATATTCCCAGACTTTCTTTTCCCTTCAGAAGACCTTCGTTTCACGCGCCATGATCACATACACTGGAGGGATCACTTCTGTGACAACTGTGCTCTAGTTACCCTCCTCTCGCTGAACAGAAAACTGCACCATGAATCCTACCTCCTCGTCCAGAGAGGAAGGCTGAGCCCACACCAGCTCCCCTTCCACAGGCGTGTCGGCTGAAAGCCATTGACACTGTCCAGCCAGCTGTTCGCACCAGGACAGAGGCAGGGGCTGGAGTGTGGAGGGAGTAGCCTGTCCACCGGATTCTGAATCTCACAGCTGGGGGCCTCTGTGCCTCTGTCCACAGTGAGAGAGAGTCTAGCAGGAGACTAAGAGAAAGACAGAAACAGAGACATCCCGACAGCAAGCACAGGGGACAGAAAGACTAAGAGGTAGCATAACAGAAACAGTGACAGCGGGGAGAGGGAGACAGGACTCTGAGTCAGAGAAGGAAGGACAGGAGGAAAGAAGGGAGAGCCTGGGGACAGAAAGGAGACGATAAAGGCAAGAAAATGAAAAGAACCGCAGGTTTTTAGAGCTTGGCAGGCTCTTAAGAGGTGATTATTGATTTAGCCAACACAAAGGCTTCTAGACACAGGCTGCCGGGGTTCCCGCTTCGGAGCTGTGCGGTTGAGACAGGTTACTAATAGATGGTGCCTCGGTGTCCTCATCTGCAAAATGAAGGTCACAGGCCCCACGTCACAGGGTTCTCGGGAGGACTGCATGAGTTTACCATCACTTACTGAGCATTTTCATGGCAGGAGATGTGGGACGTGAGATAAAAGATGCCCAGGACCCCTACCCTATATTTAGGGGGAGTGCATGTTTCCTCCGGGCTGTCCGGTTCATTTGTGCTTATAAATAGCACCCCCTTTCACTCTCGCAAGTACCCTGATTTAGATGATAGATGTTGTAACTTTACCTCATTCTAGGGCAGAGGGTGGGAGCTAATCTGGGTGGGTTGGGCCTGCAGCAAACTTAGAGCAGGTGCCTGCCTGCAGGTGCAGGGGATGCCAGTGGCTGTATCAGCAGCATTTCGGATTGTCCGAGAAAAGCTGGAAATCTAGGTTTTAATGTGAAATTATCTTATTTTTAAAAGACTTTACTTTTTAGATTCTTTTCATAGCCTTAATTTTTTTTTAAGAGACTCATCCTATGTCCAAAGTTCAGCATCCTGTGAAAATGTTTCCAAATTCCCTTCCAGTCCAGCTAAAACACACCTGTGTTTTGGGCCAGCAGGTGATCCGTTTTTAACTTCTTGGCTAGAGGAAGTGGCATTCTATTGAGGCGAGCAAGCCAAGTAAACAGGAGTTACCACACAGGCGATAAGGGTGGTGACAGAGGTGAGTCCAGGGTGAGTCACAACACCGAAGAGGGGCAGCTACCTCAGCTGGCAGGTGGGAATCATGGAAGGCTTCCTGGAGAGGGTGACCACTGAGCAGATTCTGGAGACATGAGTAAGAACAGATTCCAGACATGACAAAAATGATGGCAGGGATTTTTTTTCCTTGTCATTGTCTAAGTCTGGGGCACTGTTGTTGTTAATAACTCAACAAGCACCAGCTCATTTAATGGGCACAATAAGCCTATAAATCAGGGACCACTATTACCCTCATATTCCAGAAGAGGAGACTGAGGTACAGAGAGGGTAAGTAATTTGTCCAAGGGCACCCAGTCAACCTGTGCCCTGGGATCCACCATGCATGATTTAAACCCTACTCTAGAACCCTCCGTGGAAGGGTAGGATGGCGTGTCCCAAGACCGGAAGGCGAGAGAGAGCAGGCGCACTGACCAAACTGAGGGCAGACCATCGAGACTGAAACTTGGGGTGCATTTACTATGACATGAGGTACGAAACTGGATTGCAGGCGGCGAGGCAGCAAGGTGACAGGAATAACACTAGGCAAACTAAGGAGCTTGCTCTTTTTCTTGAAGACTAGAGAGGATCATGGAAAGATTTAAAGTCCAACACACTTAGTAGGCCTCTCTCCCTTCTCCCCATTTTATAGAAGAGGAAACTGAGGCCCAGAGTGCTTCACTCACTTACTCAGGGTCACACAGGACAGCTCTGTGGCCAAGCCCAGCCTCCTAACTTCCACCAGGCCCCACCCAAGGGAGTGACGAGTGGGAAGGGGAGAAGGCCCAAAAGCGGCTTTCAAGACTTTACACTGAAGATTAAAGGGTTATCTGAACAAGAGAAATTAACCAGCCCCGATTCCGTTCCCTTGCACGCCCTGGGTGGATCTGAGTTTTTCTTTTGGCCTCGCCCTCCCCACCCACCAGCCTCTTGCAAAGGGAGAGGGCTAAGAGATGACTCTTCCTTAGAAATCCTGGGCCTGGGCTTCCAGGGGCCTAGCATCACAGGAAAGGTGACCAGTTGGAGCCAAGCCTCTGAAACCACCACTGGCTGATAAATAAATTCACTGGAAACCGAAGCAGCCTGGTCTGTGAAAGGCTGGTCAGGGCAGGGCCGGGCAGCCCTTCAGAGACAATTCCTATCTCTGCTCCCTGGGTTAGTGCCTGCCACTGATGGACTGATGACTGTGCGGTCGCCAGGGCAAACCAGCCCAGACATTAGACTCAGCCTTGTCCCAGCTTGATTCCAGGGTGGGGTGGTCTCACAGCCTTCTGAGGCCCGTGGCTGGTGGGCCTGCGCACATGTGCACAGATGAATTCAAACCACTTGTTTGGCTCAGGTGGTTAGAAACACTGAATGTGTATTTCAGAATGCCATGCCTACCTCATACCAGGCACTGTTCCAGAAGCCACGGGCAGGTGACGTCCTTGATCTCATGAGATGTATATCCTAGTAGGGGAACAAAAACAATGAGCGAGGAATAAATCATTTCAGAGACAGTGGGGATGATTCTAGACGAGAGTTTCTCAATCTTGGTACTGCTGACATCTTGTGTTGGATAAATCTTGGTCGTGGGAGCTGACCTGTGCACTGTAGGATGTTTGGCAGCTTCCCTGACCTCTCCCTGATAGACGCCAGCAGCAACCCCCTGCCCCCGGGGTATGACAACCAAAAATGTCTCCAGACACTGCCAAATAGCCCTTGGGGGGGGGGGGGCAAAATCACTCCTGCCCGGTTGAGAACCACTGCTCTAGACCAGAGCTCTTTGCTGAAAATGTAACACAGTCCACGTGCATAATGTAAAATTTTCTAGCACTCACATGAGAAAAGTAAAAAGATGCAGGTGAAATAAAATTTCAAATACACTTCATTTTACCCAGGCTACCTAAAACACTATCATTTCAACATGTAATACATACAAAAAGTTGTTAAAGAGATGTTGTACGTCATTTTATGCTAAGCCTGCAAAACTGGTGTGTATTTTATACTTACAGCCCATCTCAATTTGGAGAGCCCAACGCTAGCCTTCCCATTCCTGCTACCTGAGCAGTGAGTTTAAGCACATCCTGCTCTAAGCCTGAAACTGAAGGCTCCGCCCTGCAGAGCGTGGTGGCAGGCCTGCAGAAGTGGCACCATCTGTGAGCAGGTCAGACACGAGGCTCTCAGGTGCTGAATCAGAATCTGCAGCTTAACAAGCTCCCCAGGTGGGCTGCGAGCACGCTGACTTTTAAGAAGCGCAGGGCGAGGAGATCATGGTGCCCACGTGCCAGGCACCTCACCTTGGGGCTGACTGAAGCCAGTGAAATGAAGCAGCTTAGTTGGTAGATGTTGCATCTTTCCTGTTAACTAACCCGGGAGTCCCGGTTTCCCCATCTACACGATGAGGGTGATGAGTGCTCTGTCGCCGGGGGCCGGGTGGTATTTAATGAGTGTGAGCTTAGCCAGGTGCACCCCTCTCTGCCCACGGCGCCCTTCTACTCACAATAGCCTTCCTTCTGGGTTACATAGGGTGCAATTTCTGCCACTGGGATGTTGCCCTAAGAGGGGGAAACTGAATCCAACTGCAGGGTTCCCCTGGGGGGGTAGCCCACATGGCATGGTCTGAAGGGCTCCGGCAGGGTGTGAAGCCCTCACACCCAACAGGGCACGTGAGTGCGTGCAGAGTGACTCACCCTCGGTGAGTTGTCAGGAGGGATGTGTGTGGTGGGACTGCGGAGGGGGCAGGGGACCGGAGGGTGGGGGGACAAAGCTCTCTGTCTTATCACTATGTGGACTTCCTGTCCCCAAGGGCAGAACATTATATGACATGGTCATTAAGGAGCTAGAAGTTCACTATTTTCCAAGTCCCTCCCCCCGCCCGCCCCAGGAAGGCTGCATTCCAGGACTCACCTCCACGTCTTCCCAGGGGGCGCTGCACCCACCCCAACCCCCCCACCCCCATCAGAGCCCAGGATCTGGGCAAAGCCCAGTCTCACTTGCCCCACCCCCCAAATGTCACCTCCTCCTGATTTCTAGTTACGACATGTCCAAATTAAAGGAGCTTATCTGAAAACCCCAAGGCTGTCTTGCCTCTGTTCATTTCCTTTCCCTTTCATCAGGCCTCTGGCTGGGCTCCCCAGGCAGGCAGGAGGGGGTGACAGGAAGGTCAGGCGAGGGCCCTGGTGAGAGAGGATGCCCTGCACCTGTCCCACCTCAGTCAGGTTGGGGTGGGGTTCAGATTAAACAAATTAGTAAGCAGGACTTTCAAGCAGAGGTCAGTGAGCCTGGAGGCTTGAGGTGGGGCTGGAAGGAATCCCATTCCCCTTGCTTTCCCTCTGCCTGGTGAACTAGAACCTGATCTTGGGTGGGTAGGCAGGCTGCTGTATGGGGGCTCATGGCTGTGGGTTCCTCTAGGGATGACACATTTAGGAGGGTGAGTGCTGCAAAAATGAATAAAGCCCCACTGTTTATCCTGCCCCCCTTTAAGACTTTAAAAAGT
Organism: Camelus ferus; assembly: GCF_009834535.1. Lineage (NCBI taxonomy): Eukaryota > Metazoa > Chordata > Mammalia > Artiodactyla > Camelidae > Camelus > Camelus ferus. Next base: position 1,515,494 of record NC_045712.1, on the reverse strand, counting down.
GGCAAAAAGAAAAAAGAAAAGGAAAAAGAGGGGAAAAGAAGGAAGTGAGAGGGAGGGAGGAAGGGAAAATTCAGGACCCATATGAAGTGACCAAAAAAAAGAAAAAGACAGAGAAAGGAAATAAGGAAAAAAGAGAGGCGGAGAACAGATGCAGAGAACTAGACTGATTGCATACTGAGTATGTTATGAGTATTTAAGTGTTATTCCTCCTTTTCCTCTTCTTCCTCTACCTCCTTCTCCTCCATCTCATACCCATTTTGCAGGCAAGGAGAGTGAGGCCCAGAGAAGCCACTTGGAGCCAGAGTGCCCTGGGCTGGAGTGTCCATTATCAGCTTAGTGACCACAGGTAGGACACTGAATTCCTCTGGTCCTCAGCTTCCTCGTTTATAAGATGGGGTAAATATGAACTACTTTGCAGAGCTGTCGAGTAGATGAGCGAATATACCTACTGCCCAGCACACGTCTCACCTTCCAAACATGGTAGTTACTAGCATGATTAATTTTAAGCAAGTTGCTGGAGACCACCCAGCGAGTGAAGAGCCAGTTTCGACTCCGGTCTGCTGAGTCCAGAGCACACACATTTCACCACACAAGACTGACTCACTGACAAACCAGGAAAAGTGGCACCTAACCTGTAAACCCTCTCTCCCACAGACAGACATTTACACACAGGGAGTGGACACCTATTGTTTTTGCCTGCCCAGCAACAATTCCCTTTCATTCTGGAAATAGCTCGCCCCTCTTTCTCAGCCTGTGAGGTTCTCAATCTGTGAGATATTTACAATAGGGGAGAAGATTTCTTTCTAATGAAGTTGTTATGCCGGTAGAATGTAAGCCCAGAGCTACTGGAAGATTCTTTGCCACCTCTTGGGCCTATGAAGACAGAGTTGAGAGACAGAGAACAGATCCCGAACACTGTCATTTTTGCAACTGGATACAGCTATGCCTGAAGCCATCCCCTGAATTCCTCTCCCTCTAGATGATATGAACCCAATTTCTGTTCCTTGCAACCAAGAGTCCCTGACTAATACAACACTTGTCTGATGCTACAGCCCATGTACCTTAAACCATACTGGATTGACTCAACAGTGCAAAGACGAAAGAGGAAAAAGGCAAAACAAATAAAAAAACTTTCTCTTTCTCACTCTCTTTCATCACATATATCTGGCACCTCTGCTAATGGTTGCTAGATGAGTGTACAAACACGTCCAAGAAAGTCCCTTCCTATTATCACTTATTAATAATCTAGTTACCTGCATAAACATATATCAAGCCCCCATTCTGGTCCCCCTTTGAGAAAACCAGGGTTGGCGGAAGGTAAGTAAGAATTTATATCTTCCTACTCGTAGTTTGGGATCGTCCTTGCAGTTGAACTCCTCCAAAGTGAGAATCATTCGTCAAATATTTACTGTCCCCTTCCGTGTGCCACTCTGCTAAGTTGTCTTAACCAGGATAATCAAGATAAATAGAACCCTTCCACCATGTCTTAGATAGTTAGCGTTCCAACAGACAGAAAACAAGCTCCCTTCTCTCCCTACCCCTTCCCAAGGATGTAGGGCTTCCCTCTTTTACTTATAGACCATGACTTGGCAGTCCAGGGTCTTGACCTCGGAGTTGGCTTTGGTTACTGGAGGCTTTATGAGCCCATCTGTTGGGGTGTTGAGTCACTGAGTCATAAGGAGGAATGTCTCCCACTGAACATCACACCGGAGCAGCTAGAGTTCCAGCTAAACTGGCTGGTGACCTGGCCGCCCCGGAGGCGAGAAGATGGGAGATGTGGGAGGTGAGGAGCCTGCTTGACGCAGAACGGTCACCCCATGATGACCTCACCTGCCAAACCAGTGACTCACCCCTGCTTCTGCCCCCTCCCGGCCACATCTTGCTCATTTGGAATACCTGAGGGGAATACCAGTGTCCTGTATTAAGCGAAAACACACGATCGTGAGCTATTTTTAAAAGCGTGACGTTTTCTTACTTTCAAGTGGAGGCAGCAACCCCTGCAAAGCTAAGAAATGGGTCTCGGGCTTAAGCTGCTGCTGCCCTAATAAACATGTGAGAATTCCCTTTTGAAAAGAAAAAGTCATCAGAAGGAGAGTGCTAAGGCAGTTTCCATCTTTTAAGCAATTTTGTCCACGGTGGTATAATATACACAACATAAAATTTATATTTTAATCACTTTTAAGGGTATAATTCAGTGGTATTAAGTACGTTCACAATGTTGTGCAACTACCACCATCATTGATTTCTAGAACTTGTTCACCATCCCAGACAAAAAGCTCTATAGCCATGAAATAATAACTCCCCACTCCCTCCTCCCCTCAGCGCCCCAAATAACCTCCATTCTGCTCTCTGTCTCTATAAATTTGTCTAGTCTAGGTCCCTCCTATATGTAGAATCATGCGAAATTCGTCCTTCTGTGATTGCCTTATTTCACTTAGCATCACGTCCTCAGGGTTCACTCATGCTGTAGCCTGTGTTGAACGTTCATTCCTGTTTAAGGTTGAGCAATAGTCTATTGCATGTATATACATTTTATTTACCCATTCATCTGTTAATGCACATTTGGATTGTTTCCACTTTTTGCACCCTTCAAGACTTCTTGTTTTCTCTAGTAGTTAAAATCCTCTCGGGTTCACCTGTAAATTGGGACTAAGATGATGGGTTCTGACTTCTTCTCAGGGGTGTTGTGAAGTTGAAGTTAGATCCTGGCTGGGAAAGTGCCTTCTACACTCTAAGATGTTCTACAAAAATGTACCCATTTTGTTTATATATTTGCTTAGCAGTGTTTTCCCCCCACACACACATACCATGAGGATAAAAGGAACCCTAGTACAGCCTGCTTTCAAATGACAAATTTTAGATGGAAATGGTATGAATGAGGGAGGTTTCCTTGAGGTGTTTGTAAATACTGCCCTCTCTCCATTCTCTCCAAAACAGAGTCTAATTGTACTGAATACCTACTCTTACTTACTAAATAATTACTATTAATTACTAAGTATTAATCTGCCAGCTGTGGGACATGGAGAAGTTACTTCATCTCTTTGTGCCTCAGTTTCCTCATCTGCAAAATGGGGACTAAAATAATAGACCTGACTTTACTGAGTTGTATCAAATATGGTAATCGTTGTAGAGGGTGCCTGGCATATAGTAGGTATTCAATCAATGTTAGCTGCATTTATGTTATTATTATACAGATCTTATTCCTTCTTTAGGATTATTTTTGTCCTGACTTTCTCCGTTATTATTTACACATAAAGATTAAATGCATGGTCTCAGTGTAGTAAAAAAAAAAAAAATGCATCAATTCCAGAGACACCATAATTGGTATTAGGAGGCTGCTTGGTAATGGTTAAAATTTCTGGCTTAGGATTCAGATCTGATTTTACTTCCTAGCTGGTCTGAAATTTGCTGCATAGTCTGAGTTCTCTTTTCTAGAATGGGACAAGACCTACCTCCCAACGTTGTAGGGAAGATTAAATGAGTTCACCTGCGTGCACGGTTGATCTAGTTAAACCCAGCCTGGCTAGTACTATTATCACCCTCCACTCTCTTTGCCTGGCACATACTAAGTGCTCGATATAAGCCAGCCAAAGAGAATGAAAACAAACTTTGCTTCACTGAAAGTGGCCGTAGCCAGAGAATCTTCTGAAGAGAATCATAAGAAACTCCTCCATGGAAGGAAACATTTAAAAAAGCAAACCCTTGGGGGACTGAAAAGTCAGTTCTGCCTGGTACATGCTATCTTAGGACTCTTCGTTGGCTTCGATTTTTCTCCCCTCGGATTGTTTCTAAGACCCTTGGGGAGAGCGCTTTGAGATCTTGATAATCCTTGTAGGAAGAGGAAGGTGGCCCAGAGGGCGCCCCCAGGGGAGAATCCAGGACGCGCAGCCGCGTCTCCTTGGGCGAGCATCCCAGACCCAGCGGTTTCCTGAGTGGGCCGTGCTCCGGGTCACTTCTCGAGGGCGGTTTGGCCTCGCCAAGGCGGCCAGGATGCTGTCGTCTCCATGACAACAGAGTGCGGGTGAGGAGATGCAGCAAGCGAGTGGTGTCATCCTCCGAAACCAAAAGCCCCCGCCCCCACACGGGCCGGGCCCCTGGCCGCAGGCGGTGGAATTCTTCTGGGAAGGCGGCTGACGTCGCGGGCGGCCCCTGCCCCGGCCCTGGCAGCGCTGATGCAAGCGCAGCCTCGCGCCTGCAGGCAGGCAGCCCCAGGGGAGAGCTGGCGCAGAGCTCCGTCTTGCTCCCTTCCGGCCACCCCGCCCGGTTTTCCCAGTGAGGAGTCAACAGCTCCTGGGTGGTTCCTCACCATCAAGCTCGGGGGGCGGGGGGAATGTGTCTTTGCCCAAACCAGTTCTTCCCCTCCGCTCTCCCCAGACTTCTTGGGAGAATCCTAGCATCCCAACCTGGCCACGTTTGGATCAATGTGATGGGCTCTCGCGGCTCTCAGCCGCTCCCTGGGGACGGCCCGCGTTGCCTAAGATACCTGGTGCCAGCTGGTGTCAAGGAAACCGCCCCGATCACGAGGGAACCTTCTGTGTGTGGTGGGGGGAGGCGGTGAAGGGCCTCCGGGGTGGAAGTGGTCCAGCCAGGGCTGGTCTCCATCGCCCTCTGCTGGGCAAACAAGAGGGTTGCTCTGAAGTTCGCGCTGGGACCTTCCAGATACTTGGGGGAGGGGGGCGGGGGGGGGACTGTAATGTTAGAGATCACCCTCTTCATAGAATAGGCCAGAAAACTGAAGCTCAGAGAGGACGAGGGACCTGCCATTAGTTTTTAAGCTACTCTAGGACCAAGTCGGGACGAGTCGCATGGGCACCCTCTCCCATGCTGTTTAAATTGAGAAACCTTCCCATAACCGGCTCCTTATCACCGAGATCAGGCTTTACACGCCACACCACTGTGAGGCCTTTCTCCATCACTGCATCATCACATCACCAGTTTTAAGTCCCGGACCCACCCTTTGTGTGTGTTTCTGTTGGGGGGTGGGCAGGGGAGGGACGCAAAGTCAAATCTATTTTCATAACAACACTGAGAGGATACTTGCCCTTTTCACTATTTCTCTCCCATGTGTACAGTGAAGTTTTCCAAAGTCCACATGACATGTGATGCTGCAAAAGACTGACTGCAGAAGTAGATATGAGAATCCAGATGTCTACTATTAAGGCAGACATTTAAAGAGATTTGCAAAAATGTGAAACTGTCACTTTTCTTACGAATTCTTCCGGTTTTAGAAAATACAGCTATTCTCATAATATGTATGTTAATCGGTAATGTTTCAAATAATAATTTGAAAGTGAAACTTAACAATATTTTAAAAATGTGTTAGTTTTCATTTCTAATATGGCAAATACTGGTACACATAACCCACAAAAACAAAGCTCATTAGGGTCCTCAACAATCTTCAAGAGTCTAATTGGGTCCCCAAAACTTTGAGAACTGCAGCTCCGTGTAAAGTAGCTTGTTCCCAGCTGCTGTCATGTCACTCGCTTGTACTTACTTCTGTCCTTTTCACTAAAGAAATTTCCTTGTTTTATTTATGAATCCACTGGAGATCAGTTTTGGATTCACAGGCCTGGGGCGGGCATGTCTAACAAGCTCCCAAGTGTTGCTGATGCTACTGGTCCAGGGACCACACTTTGAGAAGCACTACTCTATGGTCTGCTCTGTCCTTTCAGATGGTGCTTGCCGGAGACTCAGGAGAAAATAAATCAGATGGCTGTTCCGTGACAGCAGTGGGAGAGAAAGTTTACACGGTTAGGACCAGCTCCTCTCTGCTCGGTGCTAAGGACCCTTGGGAGAAATTGAGGGTCAGCTAATTTGCAAATTGAAAGAGGTAGAAAAAAATGATGTCAGAGCATAAGAGGAATTGGAACTGCCTTTGAAAATCTGCTATGAGTTTCAGACAGTAAACTAAAGAGCAATTCAGTTAATGAGCATTAAATCAGATTGTGCTAGGGGTGACATTGCCGAAAGCAATTCATAAGATAGAAATTATAGTTCTTCAGCTAGAGTTCTGGAATCAGCTAGCATTATCTCCAAATCTCAAAGCACGTGGTAGATAGTTGAATAATGGGAATTTCAGTTGTCATGAAAAAACCTTTACTGTGAGAGGGGGAAAGATTCTAAATATGCCATATAAGATTTTTGCATTGGGGTGGAAAATATGTTTAAAACCAAACTGCATGTCACTGCTTCTGCTATCTAATTTGGGGTGGCAGTGTAATTTACATCAGTGGAAAAAAGAATCTCTAGAACTGGGTCTTTCCACTTGCAGAAGGGAAGAAAGAAGACTGACGTAAAACCTCTGCCAGACCAGGGATTACAAACTCAAATGCCTCCAGAAGACAGACGAGTCACGCAAACCTGGGGGCCTGGTGGCTTCTGGCTCAGAGAATCTTCCCATTTTTTTAGAAAGAAGCCTGAAACCAAGGTTTTATGTGAAATGCATCTTTTTTTTATAATGTCAGGAAGAAAATAAAATGAAGCACACAATCGAACCAATTTTTTTTTGCTGGGCAAACAAAGCAAATCTAGCATGCTCTGAGATAATGAGGCAGGAGCCAGGTTGGGTGGGCCTTATCCGTGGTTGAGTGCTGATCTCTAGGTTTACCTGGCGGGGAGAGGGGGATGATAAAGTGCTTTGCTGAGTCAAGTGAGATTTCAGTATTTTTGTGGGAGAGAAGCAGCTCAGCGGGAGGGAAACAGGAGCAGAAAGTATGAGGGAGAGAAAAGAGAAATTGTGTGTGAGGGGCAGGGACAAGTCGGGGGGATTGACCTTCTGTTAGGGGAGGGAGTTTGGGGAGGGTCTTGGGTGAGGAGCCGAGGAAAAGAGGCTGGGTCCCACCTGGCAGGGGCTTTCAGTCACTTTCATGCCTAAGGAGCAGGTAAGACCCCAGCAGGTACCCTCAGTAGGGTGCTGGACCAGTTCAGGATTGGCCCCGGGTGCCACTGTTGGTGTTATCTGCAATTTGGGTGAAGTCATTTAGCTTCTCTGGGCCTCAGCTTCCTTTTAAAATGAGTAATAATTACATCAGTGCCACCTCCCACAAGGTTCCTCCAAGGGGCAACTAAGGAACTGTAGGAGAGGTGCTTGGTAAAGAGAACCAGGTAAATGTGAGGTATTGGCAGACAGTTGGTATTCAATTGGTTTAAATGATAATGTCAGCCTAATAATAATAATAATAATAATAATAATAATAATAATAATAATTATAGTAATAATAATAGTAATAATAATAATGGCGTGTGCTTGTTTTGTACTGATCACTCCTCATGCATTATCTGACTGAAACTTCAAACAATGACTGAATATTACCCTCTCCCTTATACAGAGATGAAAACAAAGGTTCAGAGAGATAAAGAAACTGGCCCAAGGTTACTGAGCTGGCCAACTGGTAGACCTAGGTCTCAATGACTCCAAATTTTTATTCTTAACTGCTATGTGACGTGCTATTTTAATAGTCATTCTTAACATTGTGCTAGCCTGAATATTCGACAATATTAATCATGTGTGCTTTTTTTCCCCCTGAATAATACATTAGTGTCTAGAAATAGTGCTTGTTCAGTAGGTTTTTAAAATATCGTTTTGTTCATTCATTCAAACACTAGTGAGTACCTACTGTGTGCCAGGCTTGATGCTACACATTAGGACCTGTAGGAATACCACCAGGAACAGAAGACAGAGTCACTTCATGAAACTTGCAAGGTAGGAGCAGAGACAAGAGTGTAAAACAATTGCAGTGCCAGGGGCCCAAGGGCAGTGCTTTGGTCCGAGGGAGGAGGAGCTGAGGCCTAAAGAATCAAGAGGAGTTAGTCAAGGCAAGATGGTGGTGGGAGAGGCCGTGCTCCACCAAGCAGAAGGAGTCCAGAGCTGGTGAGACAGCCGGCAAGTGAGAGACTGCGTGAAGCTAGAGAGGAAATGAAAGTGATACTCTGTGCCCAACGTGGAGGGTTAAGGGGCAGTGGTGAGAAATGATACCGGGGCGGGGGTTATGGACCAGATCACACAGAGCCTTGAGAGTCATGTTAAGTCATACTTAATTATATCTATATATATGTATGTATATATAGAGATATATTTAATTTTTTTCCTTAAAAACCAAACCAAAATCATGCCTAATACTGCTTTTTAAGCTTTATTGAGGTACAATTGATAAACAATACAGTACATGCATTTACAGCATACAGCTTGATGAGTTTTGACATTGGTGTACACCTAGAAAACCATCACCACAATCTAGAGAATCAATTCCATCACCCTCCAAGGTTACTCATGCCTTTTAAATCCCTCCCTCTTCCCCACTCCCCACTCCAGCCCTGCCACTGGCAACCACTCCCTGGTTTCTGTTACTGTCAGTTTTTATTGTCTAGAATTTTGTCAACTGGATATATTATGTCAAGGAAATCACACAGTGTGGACACTTTAATCTGGCTTCACTTACTAGGCATAATTATTCTGAGATTTGTCCGCGTTGTTGCCTGTAATTATGCTTTGTTCCTTTTCCTTGCTGAGTAGTATTCCATACTGGTTTGAAATCTGCTTTTATTGCTTAAAATATCAAGATACCTGGGCTCTAGGTCGGATTGCCAACATTCAAGTATCAACCATGCCGTTTATAAATGGGTGACCTTGTGCACGAAACCTCAATTTGTTACCCAGTTTCCTCAGATCCCAATCAACACGTCTAGTGACCCGACATCCAAGTAGTGCCTGCTTGGTAGGTATGTTGCAGCTGTTGAGTGAGAGGCTAGTGTGCCTGCACCTAACAGCTGCTCAGTGAAAGTCATCAGGAACATTTTAAGAGAACATGGCCATGGAACACCTTGTGACCCTAAAGCTAGAAAGCAGGAAACAGAGTCCAAGTTCCCTTTCTGTTGACACCACAGGCTCCAAGGTGGACAGAGCTGGTTCTGTCACCTCTTTACTCCCCAGATCCTCTTCCTCCAGGACAGCGATGCCCAGAGGTGGGGTTCTGCTGAGAAAGAGCTTAAAGCAACTCTATGGGCAAGAGAAAAGGGAAGCTGGGTTAACGAAGCAATTTGGTCACACAGACAGTCATTCTTCATCATTCCAGCCCCAGAGACTCACGTCTTCCTTGACTGCTTGCTCAAAACAGATGAAATCATCTCTAGCATGCAATGACTGTGTTGTTTCAAAGGAAGTTTCTCCAAGGCTCGCCTGCAAAGAAGTGTCTGCCTCGTGTCCAGCCACAGTGATCGAAATTCTGCAAAAACTTATCGGCATCGATGCTCTCCTCCCAGCGCTCCGTCTTAGCCTCTTCCAGGGCTGGATGGTCAATAGCAAAGAGAGCCAGGCCTTCTAACAGAAATACACCTAAAGCCCCAGCTTTGGAGTCAGGTGAGATTTGAGTTCAAATCCCAGAGCCAACAAATATTAGCTCTTGACCCTGATTGAGCCAGTTCCTGTAATGTCACTGGGCCTTATCTTTTAAATGGGGATAAAAATCATTCCTAAATTCGTGGGTGGGTTGTGAGGGCTAAAGGAGGAAGGAGAAGAGGTATGTACAGCCCTGAGCACAATGCCTCGGCTCAGGGAAAATGTCACACAAAGGAAGTAATGGGGTGGCCAGAAATTGCTGTGAAGTTTTTTCTTCCCTTCCTTCCTTCCTTCCTACCTTCCTTCCTTCCTTCCTTTCGTTCTTTCTTTCATTCTTTCTTTCGTTCTTTCTCCTTCTCTCTTTCTCTTCTTTCTTTCTTTCCTTCTTTCTTTCTTTCTCATAGACACTTTGACTAACTGTAAGCCTTGTGTCTCTCTGCGCCTCCCTAAATCACACCTTGTACAGCAGTCTGCCTATTTTAAGCATCTCACCAGCTGGACATGAGGTCCCACGAGGAAGGAACTGAGGATGCAGAAGCTGGGAACTAAGTGGGACATAGAAATTGTTTTCAGGAAGGGCTGTCAGAGGGAAGGGGTATTTATTTAGCTCTCTTTCACCCCAGAGGCCTCGGACCCGTGGGTGAGTGCTACCAAGAGGCAGATGAGGAACCATGTTGCTCTCAGAGAAGTCTGCCAAAGGAAGTGGACTGCCTCGTGGCTTCGTCAGCTGCCCCCGTGAATGTGTCTAGGTGACGCTCGATGACCAAGTGTCAAAGAAGTGGTGAAGGTGATGCCTGGTGTAGGAGCTGGACCAGACATTAGCTTTGCCGTGGATGCTGGGGAGGTGGAGAGACCCTGGAGGAGGGGGGAGGGCTGAGGGTCGCCCACCCTCTCGCAGTGGCAAGAGCACTTCCTCTTTTCTCTGTGTCATATATTTGGGTTTCTGAAGATTTGCAAAGAAGATTTTGCTACTTAAAACCAAAGTTTGTTTATTTGTTTTTTTTTTAAGCCACTGTCCTGGATGACCTTTGAGACATCTTTGAACTTTGGGGCTCTGAGACAATGATTCAGAATTGCCTGTGACCCCGACAATGATACAGTTTGTCAGAACTCTTGGTTACAAGTGTCAAAACTCCTCTCAACACGGCTAAAGTAAGACCAGGCATTAGTGACTTGAGAAACTTGCGGGGCTGTGGAGGTAGTTCACAGAATTGTAAAAAGAGCTGTGACAGCCGTGGCCTCAGGGACATGCGGCCCACTGCAGCCCGAGAGCTTGCTCTGTCCCCTGACTCCCAGCTCTGCCCTCCTCACCCTGCCCTGCGAGCTGGCCTCGGACGCACACAGCTGGCAGCAGCCTTGGCCGCGGGAAAGAGAGAGCTCTTGGCTCACAGCATGTGTATTGATCTCAGGCAAGGATTCTAATCGGCCCCTTTAAATCAGTCGCCCACCACTTGGTGAGGATAGCGCCCTAGGACTGCCCAGGCCCAGGTTACCTATAGCCAGGGCAGGGAGCGGTCTTACCAGGCTAAAAGTAACAAAGGCAGTGGCTATTTTCAGCTTGGAAGACTTTGGGAAACGAGGTACAGGAAAGAAAAAAGAAGAAAAGAAAACGTGTACAGAAAACTTCAGCCAAAGTCTTTGGCTCCTGCTTGGAGAAGGGAGGTCCACTGAAAAGAGTTCCTATTTATTGGGCATTGATTATAGGTCACAGGTCATACACAGAGCAATTACATGTATTATGTAATGTGTCACATGTAATATCTTTAAAAATTGTCACAACAGTGATCCGAGGTGGACTTTTATTATTTTGTAGATGAGAAATCGAGGCCCAAAGATGTTCATTAACTTTCTCGACAGCACATAGCTGGGACTGGCTCAGGCATCCTGCCTTGTGAGCTCTCCTTCCCCCCTGGTGATGCAGAAGATGAGGAAGTGGATAACGGCGTTTGGACTCAAAGAGAACAGGATTCCTCAAGCACAGATGCTAAGAGCAGGGCTCAGGTTCTAAGGCTGGTGAAAAAGGACACGGGACAGGGACACCAGAGACCCGAATTCGAGGCCCAGCTCTGCCTCTGCTACTGACTAGCCGAAGCCAGAAGAGTCTTTTAAAAATGCAGATCTGACTGTCGCTCTGCGGCTTGAAACATCTTCCTCACTAAAGCCAACAAGTTCTGGCATGTCTGCCATCCCCTGGAGTGGCTCTGTGTCTCTGGCCCCTCCTGACACTCTGACAGTTTCTTATAGGTTTGGGGCTTTTTTTTTTTTTTTTTGCAAATGCAGCCCTTTGTGCTTATAATACCTGTTCTCTGCCCCCGTTTTGAAGCGACACCTACAGCTTTTACCCATCACCTCTTGCATGAAGGCCTCCTGGATTGCCAATGCGTCAGCGTCCTCTGATAAACACCCTCGATTTCCTGTCAAGATGGCGGAGTGGTAGGACCGCGAGCTCGCCTCTCCTCGCAACTACAACAAAACCACAACCAGCTGCTGAATAGCCATCGAGAAAAGAGACTGGAGCCTATCGAAAAGGGTCTTTTTCAACTGGGAACATAGAGAGGGAACCACAGCGGGAAGGTAGGAGGGGTGCACTTGCGATATAATCCGGCCCCATGCCCCCAGGGAGGGCGACCCACAAGTTGAAGAATAATGAAGTCGCAGAGGCCCACCCCCCACCCCCAGCCATAGGAGTGAGAGTTCTGAGCCCCAGGTCAGGCTCCCCAGCCCAGGATTCGGGCATCGGGAGGAGGAGACCCCAGGGCATCTGGCTTTGAAGGCTAGTGAGGCCTAACTTCAGGAGCCCCGTGGGGCTGGGGGGGACAGGCTTCATTCTCTTGGGAAGTGTCCATGGGATCTTGTATGCACCGGGTTCAGGGGCAGAGACAGTGATTTCATAGGAACACGGGCCAGACCTGCCTGCTGGTCTTGGAAGGTCTCTGATAAACACCCTCAGGTCACGCTTCCTGCTCTGTCAGGGCACCTCTGTCAGGGACAACAAATGATCCCGCTTTGGCTGGCTGCTGGGCTGTGAGCGCCATGAGTGGGGGCAGCCATTGCCAACTCCTTCATCTGTATCCGCAAGCCCAGAGCAGTGCTTGGTACACAGGGAGAGCCCACTCAGGACTTGCTGAAAGGCGCAGTGAGAGACTGAGTGCCCACTCCCGGCCTCCTCTTCCTGGTTGTAAATGTCATATTGTGTAGGTGTCAAATTGTAAGACTTGGAGAGCACCTGGGTAGAGGGGGAGCCAGTGGCAGTGGGTGGAACGCGGTGCCATCTCAGAGGGTGCTGCATTTTATTTGAAGCCTGGGAAAGAAAAGGCTAGCTGGGGCCATCTGGTCTGGTAACAGGTGGACTCAGAAACGAAGAGGAGAAGTTCACTGAAAAAGCAGCCCTGCCTGTTAAAAAAACTCACACTCCATCCCGGAAGAAGGCTGTCACTGGGTTCCTCTCTCTGCCTCTGACATATGCTTCCATTCCTCGCTCCTAAATGTGGTGGATGTTCAGAGTTTGCTGCCATGTGACAAGAGCTCCTGTGAGAACTGAAAACAGCTTCTCGAGGAGCAATTAGCGGAAGGAAGGGTGCAGGGTTGCCTCTGGGCGTTGGAGCCTTTGCACGTGTGTCCGTGGTTCAACTCTGGACACTGAGGGCTCAGAGCAAGACAGTGGCACCAGTTGTGTGCAGAGGAACTGAGTGTCCTGAAGTCTTGACTGCAACAAAGAGCCGGGTCCTGTCTTTGCTTGTTAGCATCGGACAGACTCTAGAGCCAAGCAGCGCTCAGATCCAGCCTCTGCCCCTCACTAGCTCTGCAATCTTAGGCAAGTTGCTCAGCCTCTCTGGGCCTCAGTCTCCTCATCTGTAAAATGGAGATACTGGTAGCATCTACTTCTTACTATGGCAGTGAGAATTAAATGAGTTAATTGATGTCAAGTTCTCATGGTTTCTGGCCCATAAGTGTTTCTAATATTGTGTTTTGAAAAATCATCTCAGTGCTTAATCTGGTATCAGGCAACTGGACTAGTATTTCTCAAAAAGTGGTCTGTGGGCTGCCTGCATCAGAATCACCTGGGCCAGAGATGATGTTCAAAACATTTAACATCAGAAAAGGCCAGGACCTCCGCTAGTCAGAACCGACAACTGTCTCCATCAAAGAGGGCCATCCTAAGCTGGGCTCAGCCCATCGACCCTGTGGCTTCTGCACCACGCGGATTTGGGAAAGGTCGGGGTCACTCAGATGTGGTGAACCACCACCCTGCTTTTCCTAGGATGTGGGGTTTTCATTGTTGAAACTGGGACATTCCCAGGCAAACCTAGGACAGCTGGTTACCTGCACTCAGGTGTTTTGGGGGTGATGTCTATTTATCAACTGGTTCAGAACTATGTCAGCATTTTAGCAACCAGTGGGGCCACACTAGTGCCTGCTGGCTGAGAATGTCAGCCAATCTGGGGCCTTATGACAATACCAGTTCCTGGACTCAACCCCAGACAGGCAAAATCAGAATCTCCGGAACCAGGAAACTTGCATTTTCCACATGCCCTCCAGGTGATTCTGATGCTTGTATGTGCCGTGCTTTGTATCTGGGGCCAACACAAGTAGGTGCTCAGTAAATATTTGTTGGAAAAATGGATACAGGTCCTAGTGCTGTGGGGGGACTCAAGTGTGGTGATTAGGGCCTGGGCTTTGTACCTGGGCTAAACTCAAATCCTCCTCCTTTTCTTCATCAGTTGGGTGATTTGGGGTGAATTAATTGACCTCTCAGAGATCCGGTTTCCTTACCCAGAAAAAGAGACAATAATAGTACTGCCTTCTACAGATGCGGGTTAACTAAAATAACACACATAAGGCAGGTAGCCACAGTGCCTGGAATAGAGGAAATGCTCAACAGAAAGTAGCTATCACCATTGCTGTTGTTATTATAAACAATTTGGTTTTCTTTAATTCAGCAAACAATTGCCACACTACGTACCAGGCACAGTGCTGGGCGCTGGGGTTTCCAAGATGCATGAGAAATGCTTTGCCCCCTAGAAGCACAAAGAAGCAAATGCGCTAGGCGCAGTGATGTGGCCTCTCTTCATACGTACTGTTGGTGCCCGACATGGCTAGCCCAGAGGATGAAGCCCCTAGCCCGGAATCAGGACTTGGGACAGATGACATTTGAGGATTGGGTATCCCTGGAAGATGAATAATGGAAGAAGTTGGAGTGAAGCCATGTGGAAGGGCACATCTTAGCAGGAGAGGGCCAGCAGTCCAGGGTGCCTGGAAACTACAGCTCATGGTGTAGGGACAGGCGAGTGGCACGATGTTCATGGACACCACCAGGCCAATCCTGGATGGTTGTGGGAAAATTAGAACTAGCCTAAATGTCCCCACGAGCATTTGGTTGAGTGACTTGGAGTCTATTCATGTCTTAGGATGCACTGCAGTGCTTAACAATGACAGGATGGATTTACTGCACGGAAAGGTCTTCAAGATACATTTTTGAGCAGAGAAAGCAAGATACAAAAGAGTATGAGCCTATATTTTTTGTATTAAAGTAAAAGATGACCTTCATCCTGTGCCAGGACCCCCATTTGCTAGCTTCGTACTCTGGTACAAGTTTCTTCACTTTGCTGTATCTTAGTTCCCCAAACTGTAAAATCAGGATAATGAAAGCCACTGGTCCATTGAGTTATTGTTGAGGATAAAAGAAATAATGACCCACAAAAAGCACGGAGCCTAATTCTTAGCATGGATGAGGCTGTCAATAAATAGTAGCTATTATTAATATATGTGCCGAGAAAACGGTCTGGGTCCATATATATCAAAATAGTAATAATAGCTCTGTCTGGGAGATTGAATTATAAATGATTTTAGTTTACTTTCTGCCTGCCATATCTTCTAAATTGCCATGGTGAACATAAATTACTTACATAAAAGGAAGAAAGAAAATGGGCCTCAATGGTTGCCCTGTGCATAAGGTAAATACACAGTAAATATTTTTAGAATAACTGAGTGGCCATTCATATGCCCAAGTCATCTAAGTTAGGAGAATCTATTCACATCGAAACATAGTTTTTTAATTTACCAAGGATGACCACACTTCAGGTTTTAAAAATAAATGGTTCCCTAAATTCTTTTGGTATTGTTTCATAAATTACTTACTAAGAACTGAAACTTTCAAATCTATAAGCCATTTTCTGTTAACAATTCAATGAAAAAGATAAGGCTCTACATTGAGCCTAGTTGTACCAATAAGGACTCTTTTAAGTACAAGTTGCAGATATGGAAATGAAACTGGCTTAAGAAAAAAAATGTTTATTGAACTCCTATAAATAAGAGTCTTTTGGCTTTTTGAGGGGCTCAGACAATTCCACCATGCCTGTCTCTTTCTGTGTAATAAATGAGATGGCTGCTGGTGGCCCCAAGGTGGTAATCTGAAAGAAAGAGATCTTTTTCAGTGGATAAGAATCCCGGGGAAGCTTCTGATTGGTCAAGCCTGGGTCATGGGGCTGCCCTTGGGAGGAGGTTGGAGGCAATGGAGTGAGTATGTTTACCCTGGGGAGAGAAGAAGAGTGGAACACAAAGGGAAAATAGCCAATCAGACCAAAGAACAAATCATCACCATCCATGAGCAGCCAGGCCCCTTATTCATAGGGGAACGTTCTGTGTAAGTTCTTTGACTTCACTGGGCGAACAATGCTACATAAGTACCAGAAATCACGATTTTCCTGACAAATCTGGACAGCCATCTAGATTCCAGTCTGCCTGGATTTTGAGGAGAAAAGAAGCAGAAGATAACTATTGAAATATTGCCTCGTGGTTAGACATTAAATCTGCAGGCCATACATAAAATCCAGCAATTAGTCCTTGTTCTGCCACTAGTAATCTTCAGACCTCAGTTAACTCTCTGGTAAAATCAGAGAGCTGACTTTGATGATTTATAGCATCTCTTTCTGCTCAGAGGTGCTATGGTCCTGGATACCTCTACAGCTAAGCAAATTCTGCCACTTTCAAAGTAACTCTCATTTGCCTAGGCCCATGGTTTTCCTTCAATGAATAATTTCATAGAATGAGTTCTTAGGAAGCAAAGAACATTGTTTATTGATTACCCACTGTGCCAAACACTGTCCTAAATCCTTTACGTAGATTATTTCATTGGACTTTCATGACAGTTCTGAGAGGTAGGGAAAATAAGGACCCCTCCAATGATGTCCATGTCCTGGAACCTGTAACTAGGCTAGGTTATATGGCAAAGAGGTATTGAGGTTGCAGATGGAATTAAGGTTGCCAATCAGCTGATCTTGTGAGGGGAGTCCCTCTTGGATTATTCCCACGGTAATCACAAAGGTCTGTATACATCAAAGAGTGAGACAGGAGAGTCAGGATCACAGAAGAAGATGTGGATAACAGAAGCAGAGGTCAGAGTGAAGAAATCGCTGAATTTAACAGAAAAGGATCATAAAGCAAGGAATGTAGGTGGCCTCTGGAACTGGATTCTCCCCCAAAGCCCCAGAAAGAACACAGCCCTGCAGACACCCCAACTTTAGCCCAGGGAGATGAATTTTGGACTTCCGTCCTCCACCAGTGTAAGGTAATACATTTGCGTTACTTAAAGCCACTAACTTGTGCTAAGTTACTGCAGCAGCCGTAGGGAACTGATAACAAGTAGGCATGCTAAACCTAATATATTAGGGAGGACACCGTCAAAGGACGTTTCTGCTCAAGATCATACAGTCACTGAGTGGCAAAGGCAGAAGCAGAGCGTGAGTGTATTTGGCTTTAAAGCCCACGCCCTTCACCACCATCCTGGGGTTTTTGATTCCATGTATGTGGTGCAGTGTTGAGCTGTGCAGGCATCAGAGAAGCACAAGAACACAGTGTTTAACCTCAGGGAGTGTGTGCGGCTGTACAGGGTCAAACAACCCAACAGAACTGCTGGTTCCTTTTTTTTTTTTTTTTGGAACAACTGAGCAGTGAGCTCTTCACAAATATACTCTTTGCACTGTTACCCTTATTGTGAAAAGGAGGGGTGTTACCATATCTTATTGGCTGAATGGTGTCCCCCCTTCCTACCCCTCAAAATTCGTATGATGAAATCTCAACCCCCAGGACCTCAGAATGTGTCTGCATTTGGACAAGGGCCTTTAAAGGGGGGATTACGGTAAAATTAGGTCATACAGTTGGGCCCTAATCCAAAATGATTGACATCCTTCCAAAAAGAGATTAGGGCACAGACTCACACACAGAGGGAAGACCATGTCACCCACAGAGAGAAGGTAGCTGCCTATAGGCCAAGAAGAAAGGCTTCAGAAGAAACCAAGACTGCTGGCATGTTGATCTTGGACTTCCAGCCTCCAGGACACTAAGAAAAATTTGTTTTTAAGCCAGCAGCCCTAGCAAACTAATGTACCATTCATAACTAAATAGACTTACTATTAGCCAAACGGTACACTAGAAGGCTGGTTCACTTCAGATTTGAGTGGTTATTTCTCTGTTTCTAAACCAGGACAGAGGCATCCAGGAGTGACTGTGACCCTCTAGAGAATGAAGTTCCAGCTGCTTGAGCAGGTGCAAGGCCTGAGTCTCAACACTTCAGAAGTGCGATATGACTTCCCTCCCTGTCACCTGAACTTCTCTTTACATCTTTCCATCTTCCAGGCTCCCTGAGTCCATTCAGTTTCATTACTGCCTTCCTTCCACACAGGGTCTGGCCTTCTCTTTCACTGACTCTCTGGTGTGGCTTCTCTGACCACTTCTCTGTGGTGTGACCATCAGTTCTGCTGATGGGTGGGGTATGAATCTTAAAGGCAATGTAGGGAGGGGGTAAGAATTCTGTGCAGGAATCAGACTTTTCACACATGCATTGGCAAATCTCTTATACTTCCCCTCACCTTCCTTGCCAGAGTCTCTATCCATTATTTGAATGTACCAGTTGAATGTGTATCAGTCAGGAAAGTCTAGGTCATGCTGCAGTAACAAACATCTCCTCCATCTCTTTGGCTTAGCACACCAAGTTTATTTCTTATTCATGCTACTGTATAATGTTGGCCGTAGGAGCCTCTGTTTATCACAGTCACTGGGGAACTGAAGTAGATGGAGGCTCCAGCTATTTTCTTCATGGCTCAGGCAGAGAAAGAAGATATGGAAAATCATACTGGCACATACAAGGCTTAGCCTGGAGGCAACACATGCCCTTCTACTCACTTTTCATTGGCTAAAGCCAGCCAAATATTTGCACTTTATATCAAAGGAGGTAGAGAAATGTGATCTTATATGCCCAGAACAAGAGAATACAAATAATTGCAAACAACCCTGATAACCACCTTGGGTTATCAAGGGGTCTGCCCCAGGGTACCTTTGACTGCAGGTAATAAAACATCTGCCAGAAGTGGCTAAAACAAGGAGATTTATTATCTTATTAACAAGGGGCCCAAGTATCAGGGAGTTGCTGATTTGGTTTGTTTGCTGCCCCGACACCATCACCCACTGCCAGGGTCCTTCTGTTTTCTGCCCTGCCACTCTCAGTGTGCAGTCCTCACCTCATAGGATGGCTCTCCTCATAGTCCAGAGATGGCTGCCTGCTCTCAGCTATTGCAGACAGATGACAACACTCAGAGTTAGAAAAGCAAACACATCTGTCTTGTATCCTTTTTTGAAAACAATGCAAACCTTTCCAGGGGCTCTCCAGCAGATTTTCCCCATCTCATCAGCCAGAACTGTATCGTACGCTCTTGTCTAAACCACCCAGTTGGCAGGAGGACCAAGACCGCCCGCACTGGCTGAAATGAAACAAGATTTATTTCCCAGGACTGCCTAGGGGGCAGTACTCCTGCTCCTCCAAATAAAAGACATGGCCACTCAAAGGAGTATGAATCCAACTGGGATCCTGTTTTGAAGCCAGAAGGGTGTGGAATCACAGTTGGGTAGAAAACTAACAGCGTCTGCTGCCCAGGCTCCAGGAAGGGAGAGGGGAGTGTTTTGCAGTGAGAGGGAAAGCCATTCCGCCTTACGTGTCTGATCTCCTTGAATCTCTCCATTAAATGTGTAAGGGAGATTTTCTCATTCTGTCTCACAGATAAGAAATGTGGCATTAGATACACAGAGGTCTGTATGAATGCAAAGTCCTACTTACTCCGCTTGGCCTGGCTGTTTATCCATCCAGTATAATTACAGAGTGGAACGTCAGAATTAATTTTTTTTTAAGTCGTTTGGGAAAAAGCAGAGGAGGATGAGGTGAGGCCCCACTTCCACTTAATCAAAGATGAGACTCCATGATCAAACTGACTAATTCCCGAACTCCCTTACTGACGTCAACCAAAGATACCTTTTTAGCTAGGGACAGTGCTGACTTTGTGGCAAGGAAAAAAGAGCAGGTGTGTTAATCTGCAACTTTATCCAGGACTAAATTTACCTCAAAAAGGAATGTGGCCAAGTTGTCTTTGAAGGTACTCTCCATTACTCCGGGGTTGAGTGAAACCATCCACCCCCCTCCCCCCAAGGCAAATTTTTGTTAGCTTCCTCTCCATTAAAAAAACTGACATCCATTTAAAATTCAGTTCTACCTTCAGCCTTGGCTGATGGACACACTGATGGAATGTTCTAAGAGCCCAAACCTAAGAACCCAGGAGGCAGGGTGGCGACACAGGGCCTGCAGCTCTTAGGAGGGCCCTGGGACAGCTGATCCCTGCTCCCTGCTGTGCTGTGCTGGCCTCCACGCTGGATCACAGCCTGCCCTGAGTGGCTTGCTGCCCGACTTCAGGCTGGGCCCTTGACTTCAAACGTCTGGCCAGATCATAAAAGAGCCCAGGGTCTGGTCCTGCCCAGACCTCCTAGGTGGCACTACCCTTTCTGGAAACTCTCTTAAGTGCTAGTCACTGAGTTAAGCACACTGCTTAGACCATCGCACCTAATTCTTACTCCAAAGCCTCAGAGGTAGCTGGCTTTCCCTTGGATGAGTAAACGGAAGCTCAAGGGAGCTTAGCGACCTGTCCAAAGTCACAAGGAAGTAGCCGAGCTGCGCTTTTATCTCAGCTCTGGCTGCAAACTTCATGCTCTTAACTGCTGTTCCTGACTTCCTCTGCTCACCCGAGGAGCTCGATTTTATTTGAAAATCCCCATGAAAAAAATCTCCAGGGTGGATTTGGATAAAACTTTTCCATATTGGTTCAGAGAAGTTATAGAAAACCTGCCCCCAGTTGCACATCTGATTCGGTGGGGGAGCCAGGGTTTGAACCCAGTTCTGAATGGCTCCACACTCAGAGCTTCTTCCCTCTGTGAATTGCCTCCCCTGGCACATGAGCTGCTGATCCCAGCAACCCCCACCCCATGCGTGAGTGATCTTCCACCTGCTTCTTTATAACAGAGAATTGACATGTTTTAAAAATCATGAGAGAGAGGATTATGTTTGATATCATCAGCTGTTTTTGAGACAGACACATGTATACCTTTCCCCCTCTTTGAAATGGCTCCAGGTTTCCTAAAGGAGCCTTCTGCTTTTAAAAATGCCCCGTCCATTTTCCCAGGATCTCTTCAGGTCGGCGTATTTAAAGAAAGAAAGACTTGAACTTGTCACTCAGCTCTCACTTTGCATTAATCATAACAGGACTCCGTGTGGGGAAACAGCTTAGTTCTAGGAACTGGTAATAGAAGCTGGGGTTTGTCACCCTCGTGGGTGCATCTCAAATTTCATTTGGGTGCTTGTCTGGGGCCCTTGTGATGGCGCACCCTTGACCCAGGGGGAACTGGGCAATTGGGCAAAGGCCACCTCAGCTGACAGATGCCCTGAGTCACACACACAGCTGCCTCTGTGACCAGACCCTGCACAGAGGCCAAAGAGTAGAGAGGAATCTTGAGAGGAATGGCCTCGCCCTTCCTTCGAGACAATATTTCTAAATCGGGAATCATAACATGACAGTCATAACCATAGCAGCTAACATGCCTTGAGCGTTTAGCTACGATTCTCATTGGTGGTGTTGCTACTGTTACTCCATCAATTAGCTGATTAACAACAAAGTACCTTATAAGTCACAATTGTCCTTGCAACAGAGTGCAGCACTTCAGAGGCCAGGCTGTGGGGGCAAAGAGACCTGGATGTGACACTCCGGTCACCTCTTTCTGGTCATGTGAGTCTGGGAGGTCACTTCAACTTTCTAGGCCTCAGTTTTCCTCATCTGTAAAATGGAGATGCTAATAGTAGGTGTTCCAAGAGGTTGGGAGGATTAAATAGGATCATGGATGTAAAACACTTAACGGTACTTGTTAGCTCAGAATGAGGGTTCAGTGAATGGAGGAGGTAATTAGCAATTAGAGGTAAAATACTGGGAAATTTTCATTTCTGTGAGTTCAGAACGAGCTGGCCTTCTAGGGCCAACTGTGCTCTGACTGGACTGCAAGCACCTACCAGGGTCTGCAATTTCCATTAGTGACACCACAGAAGGAAAAACAAACGAAGTGATCTCTGGACACACACTGTGATTTCTTGCCCAGGTGCTCAGGTGTCTCGCTTGGCAGATTTCAGCTTGGCGGACGTTTGCACGGTGGTGGTGGGATGGAGGAAGCCGCAGGAAAGAATCTATTTTTCCACTTTCATTTCTGCCTGGGATTTAGTACTGAACATATTTTCTCACCGGTGAGATCAAAGGGATGGTACACCTGGTACCACTCTCGGCATCCCGCTGAACAGCAGGGAGGCGGGGCGCAGAAATCAAAGTATTTGCTCCCACAGTCATTTGTGTTTGAGAGGAGAGGACGCATTCATCTTTGCTGTGAGCTTGGCCTTGAAATAGTGAGAAATTACTGCAAAATGAATATTCGATCAGAAACATCTGAGGCCTGGTTTTCCTTAGAATTTGTCTAGGGATCTGATCATCTTTTAGGACAAACCCAGGGACCCCCACTCTGAGTTGTGGGGCTCACGTCCTCTTTCTACCCACTCATTACACTGACATCTACTGAGCACTAACCAGCCCCCAGGCACTAGGCTACATACAGCAGGATATGAGGCAATGGGCCTGACACGGAATCTGCTCTCAGGAGCGTCACGTCCAGTGGGAGAGAGGGACACTAAGCTGTAATTGTCATTGCAATAGATACCAGGAAGGACAAGAATGGGTTAAAGGGGCCGCTGCACGTAGTCTGGGGGTTCAGGGACAGCATCTCCCAGGAAGTGATGTTTGCACCGAAACCTGAAGGGTGGGCAGAAATTAACCAAGCAAAGAGTGACTGGTGGGGAAGTGGGTGGGGAAGCTGAGCGTTTTCGAGAAACAAGGAAATGGCCAGTGTGGCTGGAGCTCAAAACACAGAGAGGAGAGTGACGCGATCGGGAGCCAGTGCAGGGTACAGAGCTGGGGTGGCCTATTTCCCTCTCACATGGGGAAGGGCTCATAGTTCTGATGTGCACAGTTCCTACAGGGAGGAGGCAGGCCTGCCCAACCTGGCGGGGCTCACAGGTCTACAGGCCCCAGGGCTGGCCTTACTCAAGAGATTTCGGGAGCCTCGGTTCACTGCCCTGGGTGGTCTGGTTTCCTCTGCCTGTCCTGCCTGTGATCAGGTGTCCCAATAAAGACCCAAGTCCCCACTTCCCACCCCAGCCCCCGTATCTGGATCTGTCAGAACAGGGAGAAAGGTGGCCCCCACACTGCCTTCCAAGTCGGCTCACTCAGCTGGGACCGTACTGTGGCTCCTCCAGGCCGAGTGCTCCAGGTACAGAGGGGACAGAACTAGACAGAGACCTGCTCTAGGGGAGCTCACAGACCACCAGGCCGCCTGCTACGCATATCACCTCTGACCCTTCTTGTCCCTAGAACAACCCCGTGCTGGGAGGCCTACCGTTAGGGCCCCTTTGATGGATGAGGAGACCGGGGCCAAGAGAAGTTAAGCAACTGGCCCAAAGGCACACTTCTCAGCAGTGGCAAGGCTGGGATTTGAGCCCGAGTTCTGAACCAATGCCCTCTGTTCCCTCCACTCGTCTCTCTCTTTCTCTGTGAGTTTCTGGAAGTGTCCCCAGACTGTGATTCCTCTGCAGTGGGGCCCTTGTCTTGTGGGTGGACTTGGGGGCGCTCTGGGCCTGTGCTTCCCTGTGGTACAGCTCACCTTCCTGTGCTCACGTGCCCCGTGGTGAGCACACTGCAGGCCTCGCCCTGTCATCTGCTGGCCGAATTTCCTCCTGTCACCAGCCCCGTCTGCTCCTCAGAGCGGGTGGTCATGTCCTGCCTGAAGTTCAGCGTGTCACCCACAGGAACTGGTCTGATCTCTCTAGAGCGATCATCAGTTCATCTCAGGCCCCTCCACTTGCTTGCTGGTGACCCTCTAACTCTCAGCTGGGTGATCAGGGACAGAGTAGGTGCTGCAGTGACCAACGAGTGACCAAAAGACTCGAAGTTCTCCTAAGAGTTGTGGCTTCGAGGACATGTTTCTCAAAGGGGCTGGCACCATCCTTAGGGGGTGTTTCCTTGTGATAGTGCTTTTGGTTTTCACAAGGATCCTGTGAGGCAAAGAGTTGTGTCTCCTCAAAATTTCCTCTTACTGTAGGTGAAAGCTTTTTTTCATTATCTGAGCATATATCTTCTTCTTTTTTTTTTTTTTTTTTTTTTTTTTGCATATACACACAGATACCAGCATGTTTTTAATAGTTACCAAGCTTCCCAGAAATGCTACTATTGTTTAAATGGAAGGAGGACTGTAGCACCGTACAAAGAGTTGTTTGCCAGTTTGGACAACGACATCATTAACAGCAGTACCACGTTTGGTGTCTGAGTCACCAGGGCAACACAGCTGCATCACTCTTCACTTACAACTATTTCATGCACAGAGTCTCTGATGCCTATCTAGCCCTTATTTGGAAATAGCAAACATAAAGCAAAAAGGTTCCACAACATTCAGTTGAATATTGCCTAACTCCTCTGAAATCCAGATGTAGTCATTAAAAGTAAGTGCAAACAGTTGACTACTCACTGTCTTCTTGAGTCATCTGAGCACTTTCATACTGAAATCCATATTGTACTGTAAACTACAGCTTTTCTTTCTTTCTTATATAACAGATAATATGTAATAGAAAAGAACATATTAGATCTGTTCCTTTGACTTTAACCCTGTGCTCTGTTTCCTAGGCTTAGTCTTGCTGGTTCTGCACCTTTTGTAAAAGAATGTTGCCTGTAGCCTGAAATATACAAGATAGCCTATTCTCAAGGCTCTGACATTTAAGGATAGCAACACTTTTCCAATCATATAAAGATAACAAGTTGCAGAATAGAAAATAACATTTGTTTTGTTGGAGGTTTACAGGGACACCATGATCTGACCCATGTGGATGGCTACAACAACAAAGAATTCCAAGAACAAAGATTTCCTACGCCAAGAAGTTTACAACAACCAAGCATAACCTCTGCCCTTTTTAGTATAAAAGGAGCCTGAATTCTGACTTGGGGAAAATGGTTCTTCAGGACGTTAGTCAGCCATCTTCTCAGTCTGCCGGCTTTCCGAATAAAGTCGCTATTCCTTGCCCCAATGCCTTGTCTCCAGATTTATTGGCCTGTCACGCAGCCAGCAGAATAAGTTTGGACTCAGTTATAAATAAATAAATCAGTTATTAGAAATTTTTTGTAGGTAGATTATACCAGCTGTGAATTTTAATTAAGGATAGTAAAGTCAATGTTACAAAAATATTTATTTTAAGAAAATGGGGTTGCAATGGAATTAAGAACTACAGTTTCAAGAAAATAAGATTGACTTTTAAATTTTAGTGTCAGACTTTATATAGCAATTAATTGATAGTCTGATCCAAGCCTCCTTGACAACCAAGGACTTATTTTTATTGGCCATTTTTGCTCCAAAGACATCCCTATGAATCAATGCGTGTGTATACAGAATTTAAATAATATAGCAGTGTGTACTAGAGCAGAAAACGAAACTCCCTGCTCTGGGTATCAATGAAAACATTTAAAAGATGATATGCCATGGGCACAGTCCATTAAGAGCGGATGGGGGCTATGACCTATGACCAGCAGGGGCAGGTAAGTCCCCACTGGTGCATTTCTGTTGAAAATTAGCCCTGCCGCTCCCATCCATTCCCTTGGGAATCCCACTTTCAGAAGAGTAGAGGCAGGTTTTGAAAGTTCTCCTCTCCCTACAGTAAGCACTGTTAACAATTTAGCGAGTCTCCTCCCAGATTTCAATTACACCGGGCTCCCGGTATCCGCGGGGTCAGCGTCTGCGCGCTCAGCCAATCAGAGGGCGAATTGAATCGCGCATGCGGAACCCGCGGGTACGGAGGCCTGGCGGACGGCTCGCGGCCATTTTACCCGAGGGAGTTGAGCCTCCGCGGGGTTTGCGCTCCGCGTGGGGTTCTGGAGTCTGTCCCCCGCGGAGACCCAGGGACAACTGTATATCCGTGGAAGGTGTGCCTGTGGGAGGGAGGTACGTTCACAGAGAGTGAGAGGTTTTCATGTGTTTCTTCAATTAAAAAAATGAGATTGTCACAACACTGTTCTAAAACGCGCTCTTCCCCCCTGCCCGCAAGCACAGCGAATTTAGAACCATGTTGCGATCAAGTGTTTTCAGTAGGTAGCTTGGCCCTGAAGGAGATTCCAAAGCAAGAATGCCAGAGGTGTTCTGAAGAAAGGAAGACAGACCAGAGGATGATTTTAATGGAAAATATGAAAGAATTCATATGAAAATATGAATTCTTGTGAATGCATTTTTTTCCCTTCCCTTTGGAAACGTACTAGAGCTTTGGAGTTGGTAGCTTTGAATTCAAAATACAGTGGGAACAAAAGCTTATATTCTAGGGCCAACAAATAAGGAAACAGCATCAACCTCAATTACATTTGGGATAAATGTTCTGAAGGATAGAAATAATCAGGGAAGGCCTCTCTGAGGAGGTGACCTCTGAAAGGAGAGCAGAGATCATGCAGAGGCCCTGAGGTAAGAGAGTGCTGGATGTGCTTGACAAGCCACAGGAGACAGGAGAGATTAGTGACCAACCAGGAAGGCCCTGGGGATGAGATCAGTGGGTCAGTCAGGAGCCTGACCTTGGAGGGTCTTGTAGGTCTTCGTGAACTTCCTGAAAAGACTTTGGATTTTATTTTAAAGGAAGTGACTTGTTCTGATTTGGTTTTAAACAATCTCATTGGAGAATGAATTGGAGAAAGGGAAGGGTCAAAGCATGGAGACCAGTTAGGTGCTACTGTAGTTGTCCAGGCAAGAGAGGATGGCGGCTTGGATGAGGGAGATGCGGACAGGGAGAGGAGTGAGTGGATTCAAGGTCTCCTTCTGAGGTGGAACCGCTAGGATTTGCTGATGCAGTGATGTCATGTGTGTGTGCGTGTGTCTGCCTTTGTGTGTGCGTGCAAGCTAGGATTTGGACTTGAGGAACTTTGTGGATGGTGGTAGTATTTATAGAAATAGGGAAGATGGGGGAAGAACAAGTTTGGGAGGCAGAGAGGTCAGGGAAGTGAGAGTTCCTTTTTGGTCAAAGTCATTTTGAAATGTCTTTTTGACACCCATGTGAGATACCAAGTAAGCAGCTGGATCAATACATTAAGAGTTTTAGGGATGGGTCTGTCTGGAGGGGATTAATTTCAGAGTAATCTACACTGAGATATGTTTAAAACCAAGGGAACTGGTATTTTGCAGTTTTTTAAACATCTTTGTTGCAAAGGTTCTGAGTGGTAAGAAAAAGAACTTGAAGTGAGGGAGGAGGGTAGGAAAAGAGAGGGAGAGAGGAAGAAGAGTTCCAATTTTATCTATAGCCTGTGTCTTAGGACAAAACAAGTGTTTGGCTTTTGCAAGTACCTCTTCTAGCAAGGCCTTGAGACATGGGACACGCACGCCACCTCCTGGTCATTTCTTGGCATTTTCCAACATGCCCTTCAGGGCAGAAAGACATTTTCAGTTCATGGATAAACTGCCATGGAAATACCAAAAAAGTCAGGATCAGAGTGGCTGTCCTCTGTAGCTAACAGGCTCTCCCAGGGAGATCCCAGATGCCATGGGGGTGGTGGAATCGTGGGAATAACCTGAGTGGGGAGCAGAGATAGCTGGAGTTGAATTTCACCTTTGCTTTAGCAAATGCAAGTCTCTGTCTCTGTGTCTCTCACTTTTTAAACACCTTTGTTACGGTATGATTCCTGTACAGTAAACGACATACATTTCAGACGCACAGCTTGATGAATTTTGTTAGCTGTGTACACCAGTGAAACCACTGCCACAATCAAGTTAGCTAACATTTCCATCCCTCCCCAAGTGGTACAAATTTCAAATTCCCAATTTAGTCCCTTCTCACCCCCCCCCCACCTTACCCGCTGGTAACCCTCTTGCCTCTAGTCTCTAGAACAGCATGTCCAGCCAAACTTTCTGTGATGTTGGAGATGTTCTGTATCTGTGCTGTTCTGTGTGGTGGCCACTAGCCACCCTTGGCTGTTGAGCACTGGAAATGTGGCTGGTGTAACCGACATTTATATTTCAGTTACTTTAAGTTTATATAGCCACTGTAACTAGTGACTACCATATTGAACAACACAGTTTTAAAGACTCAATTTCTTCTGTACGATGGGGATGATGACATCTGTCCGTGAGGTTTTACGCAAGCTAAATGAGATGATTCTGGAGAACCTGTAGCACGATGCAGGGCTTATCACAGGCAGCTATCATGTGTGTTTGGATGTGCACCCAGTGGAATCAGTAGTCGAACATTCCACCTGCACACCCATCGTGAAATTCCTCATTAATCTCCTGCTGTGAATTCCAAAGGAAAAGCAGGGAATACTCATTAGCACCACAGGTCTATCTCTCTTAAAAAAAAAAAATTCTGTTTGGAATGAATCAGTCAACGTGGTGTTTTGTATTTTCTTCGCCTCCATTTCTGAGATGGGAGACTTATCAGCTTGTGGTAAGAAAGTCATCCCAGTCAATGAATAATCAAAAGCAAAGCCAAGCAGATGATAAATCTTGGCCTCCATCCCGTGAAGCCACCCACTAAGCAACGTTGAATAAATCTGTTCAGGCTTAGCATATTTTTTCAGGGTAATTGGTTGCAGTTTTCTCAGACTCTTCAGTTGGTTAACCTTATTTTGGGTTGGTTCCAAGCTAATGAAACAGAGTGAAGTAAGTTCTGATTTGGGTTTAAGTTTCAGTGGGGGAACGATAGCATTGAACTTGACAATGCCAGGAGCACAAAGAAATGCTTGTTCACGTGTCTCTGTCCTGAATGCGGGCAGCATCTGGGTTTCTGTTATTTTCCCAGAAGGTCCCTTTCTCCTTGGAGAGGGCTACAGGTGACTGAGCAAGAACATCACAAAACACCACGCAATTAAACTAATTATGGCTCCGTGGATCCATGATGTTAGCATTTTAAATTGTGGGCTTAGGAAGCTGAAGAGATAAACAAGAGGCACTCTCCAGACATGATTAACTGTGCGGGCTTAGAGTCTGGAGATCTGGGTTCAAGTTCTAGCTTCTCCATCTGTCCTCTGTGTGACCTTGAGCAGGTACTTAAGATCTCAGGGCCTCTGTCTTCTTGTCAGTAAAATGGGCCTAATGTTACCCACCTCCACAGATGGCGGTGAGGAGAAATAGGACAATACCTGTGTGGCACCAGCGCAGGGCTGGGTATGTTGTAAATTTTTTAAAAAGTGCTGGCTAGTGTTTTGGCACCTCTTCTTCAGTGTGACACACTAAGCAACACTTCTGAGAGAAAAACCCCATGATACAGTTTTTTAAGTCCCCCGTTTTTAATGGTTGCTTTTTTCACCCCCAAGTTTCTGTGTTTGAAGTCCTAACCCCCAGTACTTCAGAATGTGACTCTGTTTGGACATAGGGTCTTTAAAGAGGCAATTAACGTAAAGTCAGGTCATTACAATGGGCCCTAATCCAATATGGCCTCTGTCCTAAAATGAAGAAATTTGGACACACATGCACCCAGGAAAGACCGTGTGAAGATGGAGGGAGAAGATAGCTGCCCAGTCCAAGGAGAGAGGCCTCGGAGGAAACCAGCTCTGTGGATGCACGGACTTGCTGCCTCCCGAACTGTGAGAAAATACACTTCTGGGTTTAAGCCGCCCGGTCTGCGGTGCTTAGTTACAGCAGGCCTCGCAAAGCAGCACCTCCCTCTGCCTGGTACCCCGCTCTTCATTTTTTTTTTTTTTTTTTTTATTTTTCACCAAGTGTTTTTATGCCTACTGGGTTCCAGGCTCTGAAGATACAGAGAGGAATGACATAGTCGCAGCCCTCATGGAACTTGTGTTCTAGTCCAGCACACAAATGAGATAATTCCTATCGACAATGCAAAGACCCCAGGGAAGAAATGAGCTTGGAGGGCTGAGAGACGAGCGCGGGGACCTGCACTGATGGCGTGGGTTCATGAGGGAGGAAGGGTATGAGGTAAGGTTAGGGAGACAGGCGGGGTGTGTCCAGCTCATCAGCTGCAAGTTTTTATGTGTGTTTGATTCATGAAAAGCCAGCACTCGAAGTCAGTCCCATTGAGTCCCTGGCCACCGCTGTCCTCATAAATGCCGCTTTTGATTGATCCTTGTTGAGTGTGGTGGGCTCTGTGATGCACCACTCAGATCCTCCTTCAAGAAAGAAGGATGGCCCCTAGGAGTTGGGCATGATGCTGGAAGACGGCCACCTGTTTTCCGCCCCCATGGGAGGGGGGTTGCTTTAACTGAAGACAACTACCTTACCCGGTGGTGCTTCATTCCAGGGTCATGTTTCCTTCCAGAGGCAAAGCATGCACAGTGACTGGGAGATGTGGGCGTTTAGAGCTGACCCTCTTGCTGCAACTGGGGACAGTTCAGGAGGGCCAGTGCCACATCAGAGCTGCGCCTGAGATTAGCCGAGACTGTTGCTGAGATTGCCTTGCAGGTCAACTTCTTTCTCTGTCCAGTCCCGCTTCTGTCCCTCCCCTTTCATACATGTTGTCTCCAAGAGCTCAGAATCCCCTGCTGCTCATCTCCATCTCAGAATCTGCCTCTCAGGAGCCCCTCCTGGGACACTGTCCTTATTGAAAATCAAGCGTGAATGAAGCAGCAAACGCAGAAGATCTTCACGGCTTCCAAATCGGAGGGGGCCGTGCACTTGGCACCTGTGAAGCCATGAGAGATGGAATGTGATTTTTCAAGGAGGTCACGACTCCTCCAGGAGTGCTTGCCATACTCCCACAGTCCCTTCTGCGTTGTCCCTTGTGCATGGGCCGCTGCATGACTGCATCCTGGC
This sequence comes from Camelus ferus, assembly GCF_009834535.1. Lineage (NCBI taxonomy): Eukaryota > Metazoa > Chordata > Mammalia > Artiodactyla > Camelidae > Camelus > Camelus ferus. Next base: position 1,484,974 of record NC_045712.1, on the reverse strand, counting down.
TCCAGCTGCCCGGACCAGGCACAGGTGCCCGACTCAAAGGCAATCCTCTCTAGGTGGGCCAGCAGCCAATGAGATGGCGTCTGGCAGGCACTCTCTCTAACAGATGGCACCTGTCTACCTGTCTAGACGCTTCCACGGTGTTTTCCCAGCCTGCGCGTTCCAGAGATGCTGGCTTCCTGCACCTTCTCCTTCCCTAAGACATCTCCCAGGCCGCTGCCTCTGCTTAGAACAAGAGGCATTCCCTCCTCCCAACACGGCTACTCTGCCTTCCTGGAAAGACGACTTATCCTTCTTAACCTCCTAAAAGTTGCTTCATTGAGGAACCAGTTCCTCACCACTCCCTGACTGGATGCTTTCTGTAGTTTCCTTCACATAACTTAGCTCAGTTTGTGAACCCATGTCAGGACCTATGTCCGGGCGGCACACTCGGCTGCCGGCAGCTGGGGGGCAGGGTCCAGTTCTGTTCTGCCCACGCCTGTGCTCCCAGCTCCTGCTGTGGTGCCTGGAGCACGGGGCGGGGGGCGGGGGGCACCCCGCACTGTTTGTTGAATAACTAATAGGGATCTTCTTGTGGAAGGGTGATGGAATGAGCCAGACCAGTTCCCTTTTCTTCAGAAGTTCCAATTAGAAAAATACACACAGAGAGTCAGAGTTGATGAGGAATTGGGTGGAGCAGTAGTTCTCAAAGTGTGGTCCAGGGAACCCCTGGAGGTCCCGGAAACTAGTTTCCGGTTAATTCTAAGATACAGTTTTGCTTTTTATCAGTCTCATCCTCTCATGAGTATATGGTGTACAAAAAGCTCCTTTTTATAGTTGCAGGTTCCACACTAAGGAATCTTTAAGGAACTACGACTTGTTACATTTGGGGAAAGATCAAAAAAGAATATCCACAGTTCTCTGAAAAGTCTGTGAAAATCTCTCTGTCTTTTTTAATGATACGTATCTCAGTGAGGCCAGGTTTTCTTTGTATACTTTGACCAAAACAGTGTTTATCACTATAATGATGCAGAAACATATGTGAGAATTCAGCTCTCTTCTATTAAGCCAGGCGTTGCAAGAGAACTGAAAAAATATAAAACAGTGGCACCCTTCTCACTGTGGTTATTTTTCATAAAAATAATGTTTTATATCTTAACATGTAATGGGTTTGTCATTAGTTTTATTGAGCAACAATTTAAAAATTTCTCTTTCAGTCCTCAGTACCTGCATTAAAATAAATGAGTAAATAAATAAACCTAATTACCTTCCCCCCAAAGCAAACAAACAAAACCAATAATAAATTTTTAAATTTCTCAATTTGAATTGCTACTATGATAAATAATTCACACAAGCGAAAGCTCTTTGGGATCACTTTAAACTTTTAAAGTGCGCAGAATTTCTGAGACCAAAGAGCTTGAGACCCACAGGGGCCGAGTATTACTCAGAATTCTGAGTAACTCTGGTTGCAGGAGGCAGACTCCACTCCAGCAGGTGTAAGCCACCACCTATCTCTCTTCCTCTTTCCCTGCTAGTGTTGTCTTCATGGTTGACAGGCTTTCCTCAAGGGCGGTGATCATGACCATCAGCAGCTCCAGATTTAAGTCCTATTTGCTTAGCAACCTCAGCACATCCTTCCCAGTAGTTCTAGGAAAATCCACGGTGCAGACTACCGCCCATCTTGCTTTGGCCCCCAGCCAATCACCATGACTCTGCTTGCTCAGGTGTTGGTCTTCCTTTCTTCCTTCAGGTGGTGAGTCGTGTGCGGTCAGTCTTGAATGACCACGGGGACTGAGAAGGGCGGCTCATCAGAGGAAACTCAGAAAGCTTTTACCTTGAGGAAGAAAAAGGGGTGTTCGATGGACAAACAGTATTTGTCATCTTGGGAAGATTTGAGAAGAAGGCTGAGAATATCAGAAAAGTTAAGTTCTCTCTGAGGAGAGTTAGAAATTAAGCAGACTTTAAATTCTTGAATAAATAGCCCAGGCCCTCTATTTTCTTTCAGATCTTTCCTCTTATGTCTGCCAACATCTGGAAGGAGCATTTTAGGAAAGAAGACAGTAGACAGAGGTGCGGGGAATAGGGAAGGTCGGGCTGGGTGTTGCGTGTCAGGACTGGATTGGAGGGAGGTGATTCTGACTTCCTGTTCCTGTCCTGGCCATGTGGCCGTGGTGATGTGGGAAGTTTGCTGGGGCTGGTCCTCTTTGCACATGGGCATCTCCAGGGTGCCGGGGTCTCTCTCTCTGCTCACAGCACAATCTGGTTCATCTCTCATGCTCTGACCTCCAAACTCATCTATCATGAGTCCTGTTTCCTGCAGCCTGTGCTTCACATTAGGGGACACTGAGGAAGGATAGGTGACAGTAGAAGAGTTAGGCTGATACTGGAGTTTGGAAGGAAGACTTGGGGTTCAGAGTCCTTTAACATCCCTCAAAAAAAAAATGATAAAAGGAGTTGCCCATTATTGCTCCAAAGGAGAAGGCAACCCAAGGAGAACTAACCCTCGGTGGAGATTATGCTTTCCCTCTGCTATTTCATGGACAGGCCATCCTTGTGGACTTTCACACGTGAAAGAAAGAGTCGACCTGTTCCACGTGGACCCAGGCCAGGAGAGAGGACCAGGGATGGGAAATAGAGGCAGATGGGTTCTGTCTCAGCATACAGGAAAAAGGTCAGTTGTGTCATCCAGAGCTGGAATGGGATGCTTCAGGTGTGTTTTGGGGAAACGGGACACTTATGCACTCCGGTCCGACCTCATTTTCTTTAAGGTCATCGGTTTTGGAAGTGCTGGAAACTGGAGTACCAGGTAGGCACAAGATAAATCATCCTTTCCTCTGAAGGGCTCCTTCTCTTTCCTCTCTCCCCTCCTCCCTCCTGCCCTCCCTCCTGCCCTGTCTCCTTCCTTTCTTGCTTGCTTTCATGGGTGTCCATGATTTATCTGGGTGTAAAGACAAGAATCTGGAAAATGTACTGTGTATGAAATTTTCTTGGTTCTTCCTCATGTGGTAGAAACCCTTCCCTCACCTGTTCGAATCCAAATACTTGAATGTAGCAGCAGCAAGACAAAAACGTGACTGAAGGAAAACCAGCTGGAGAGGGTAGCCGGAGCCGGCGGCATCTCTCGGTGTGGATGCCTGAGATGCTGGGAGGGCGCTTGTGTTTCTGCTCCGGCTTTTCTGTCCTCCTGTCTCTTCAGGGAGGCGTCTGAAGTCGCTGGTGGGTCCAGTTTCGTGAAGGCTTTTCAGTAGCTCAGCTGGAGGGATCTTGGAAGTGGGTGCAGGACAGGGTCTGAGTTCTCACTCTCCCCATCACTGCCCCAGTGGCGGCAGGAACCAGGCTGTTCTCATCTTTCTTTGGAGCAGTTTTGGGCCAAACATCTACTTTTGTTGTTCCAACCCTCAGCATCTGGGCAAAGGAAGGAAAGGGAACATCTTCTTCCAGACTCCTGATGCCAAAGGAGGACTGCCCCGGGGCAGCGGGTGACAGAGAGGTCAGCAGGAAGTCTGCCCAGGGCTTTGGACTCTGCTCAGAGGATGGAGGGGAAGAGGATCCTATGGCCCAGAGTGGAGCTGGAGGAGCAGGTACAGGAATCAAGGGCAGAAAACTACTGATTCTCTTGGGGAGTGTGGGTGTCTGGCTACCTGCCCTGAGCCGTGTTCTCCTCCATCTCACTCCTGTGTTCCTGGCAGCGTCTCTCCCACGCCTCCTTTTCTCACTGTCACCTGAGACCATCTCTGGGGTTTCCTTAGAGACCATGGGAGAGGATCTGTTTCCTGAGGCCCAGTCAGAGAATTGACCCTCCATCCACATGTCTCATGTGACCTCACCCGTGTATCTTGGAAACAACAGCTACCATCTCCTCTCCACTGAAGGACCCTGGGTGTTTGCAAGATGTGTTAGTGCCCAGATTTTTTTGTTTTGTCTTATTCTCATTTTTTATTGAAGTGTAGTTGATTTACAATGTTAGTTTCAGGTATACAGCAAAGCAATTTAGTTATACATATACATACACACATAAATATATTTTTAGTTTCTTTTCCATTACGGCTCATTACAAGAAATTGAATATAGTTCCCTGTGCTATACTGTAGGTCCTTGTTGTTTATCTGTTTTGTATATAGTAATATGTATCTGTTAATCCCAAACTCCTAATTTAGCCCTCCCCTCCTCTTCTCCCAACCACCCCCAGTAACCAGTTTGTTCTCTGTGTCCATGAGTCTGTTTCTGGTTTGTAAAGAAAATTTGCATTTTATTTTTAGATTCCACATATAAGTGACATCGTATGTTATTTGTCTTTCTCTGACTTACTTCACTTAATATGATAATCTCTAGGTCCATTCATGTTGCTGCAAATGGCATTATTTCATTCTTTTTTATGGCAGAGTAATATTCCACTGTCTGTATATACCACATTTTCTTTATCCATTCATCTGTTGATGAACATTTAGATTGTTTCCATGTCTTGGCTATTGTAAATAGTGCTGCTGTGAACATTGGTGTGCATGTGTCTTTTCGAATTAGAGTTCCCTCTGGATATATGCCCAGAAGTGGGATGGCTGGATCATATGGTGACTCTGTTTTTAGTTTTTTAAGGAACCTCCATACTGTCCTCCATAGTGGCTAGTGCCTAGATATTTTGATGCTTATTATTTCTGGGTTCCTGGTGCCCAAGTCTCCTTGGACCTATGTTTCTAATTCCACCACCCCACTAATTTTTCTAAGGTCCTGGTATCTAATAAAGGAAGCTGCCTATATACCTAAGTTCCTTTGGCCCCCTGGAAAGTGACCATACAACAAACCCTGTATGTTGATCTCTTTAATACTTTCACCAGCATAGGTTGGATGATCACCTACTGTAGGATAATGCCACTAAGAACAAAAGCCTTCATATCTTGAATATTAGTGCCTTACAAGATGAGTTCCTTTATTTCTCTCAACAATTTTATGGCATATTTTACAGATGAGGAAACCAAGGTTCAGAGAAGTTAATTAGCTTGCCCAAGAACACACAGCTGGCTCCATATTAAAAATGAAATTCAAGCCCTAGTCTGCCTGACACCAGTGACCATAATCTTGGTCATCATATAAAGTGCTTCTGGTTTCTCCTGCTAATATCCCAATGAGAGGTTGTAAAGAGAATGAAGACAAGAGATTGAGAGAGGGTGATGGAAGTTGGCATCTGTATTAATTAAGGAGATGCTAGTGACTGTAATGATTAAACCCCCAATTTCAGTGGCTTAATGCAATAACAATGTATGACTCACGTAACCATCTGATGAAGATACTCCTGGTGGCTTTCATCCATGTGGTGATTCAGGGACCCAGGCTTATCATATCTCATGGTTCTTCCATCTGTCAGAGTCTCGGAGACCTCTGGATCCGGGAGGGAGGGGAGAGAGAAGGAATGACACACTCTCTTCTTAACTACTTTGACCAGGAGTGACACCTGTCACGTTTGCTCACTTTCTATTAGCCAATACTAGTCACATGCCTTCTGCACAAATCAAAGGGCATTGGGAAAAGTACTGCCTCCCTGGGCAGCCGTGTTTCACCGTCAACTTTGTATCTTGGGAGAGGGAGCGTGAAATGTTTGGTAAAAAGTTAGTTGTTTCTGCCCCAGCCTCAGTGACCTTCTGTCCCATAGGTTCTATGGTTTCATGATTTATTTTGTTCGGAATACATGGGTATTTGATGAAGGTGAAGGTCTTTTCATAGGGTGGTATTCATCTGAGAAATGATCAAGACAGAAAATGTCTGGGGTAGCTGTACTCTGTGGCCTGATGTTTTCAGCATCTGAAAAATGAGAGGGTCTGGGTGCTTTTTCCATAGTCCAGTCAGTGTGATCCATTTTCAGATTCCAGCAGGAGGGCAAAATGCACTCCAGAGACAGCAGCCTTGTGTAGGCTCCGTGAGTCACTGCAGAGAGAGGTACCCAAAGACTTGGTTTTTACATAATGTTTAGAAATAAGCATCTGAGAAGTGTGGAAACATGCCGTCCTGATTTACTCAGCCCCATCGTTAAGCGCTGGCATTATCACCATCTGCCGAATGTGGAAGTTGTTTAAAAATGAGTCACCTGGCACCAAAAATCATTTCTGCACAGAACTTCCCCATCATCTCCTGGTATCAACAGAAAGTCTCTGCTGCTTTTAAGTTCCAAGAAGGCTGAGGGAGCATGAGTCCTCCCAAGTGGCATTTGGTTGTTTATCCTCCAGTGCAAAGGCATCAATTTCCTTGAACCTTTGTTGGCATACTTGCTTTGCAAGGATGCTGAGTTATGTTGCATGGGCAAATGCAGTGTTATTTCTGAGTTCACACGAGTACTGGCTGAATTAGACTCCTTTGCATCTCTTTTCCATCTCATACTCAGTATTTCATTGATGGGAACAACTTAACTGATGAGAGACATTTGTGACACTCATCCAAAAATAAGCCAAACCTCGCCAAAGTCCCTTTATCCACTCTGGGGTGACTTCTTTTCTAGTTGAGTCCATGTCCCTTTCATATCCTGTAACTGAAACACTGAAATACGAGGTTGACTACTATTAATACACCTTATATTAGATGGTAGGGCAGTGGAAGAGGGGGATAACTGGTCTGTGTATAAGCAGATACAATCATGTCACATAAGGAAGAGTGCTCACAACTGTTGCAGTCCTGCGACTGGTCATGTGGTTCTAGCTGATATTTATAAATGCCTCTTTCCACTGCCCACTCCGTGTTCCGTTTGCCCTCAGCCAGCACGTGGGTCAGGGCTCCCTGCCAGAGCCCACAACTTCCTTCCTAACCCCCTTACTGTGTAACCCAAAAAGCTGCCAGTTATGTGCAGGGCCCAGAACAGGAGAAGACGGTGCCCCAGGGTCCGGCTGTTGACCGACTGCTTGAAGTGCCTGCAGCAGAGAGATGCTGTTTAGAGCCACGGGTAGGCCCGCTGCAGGTGCGGCACCGCAGAGAACCTCAGGACTTGGAGGCAAAGCAGTGCCATCCTCTGCAGATGGCTATTCTCCTTTTAAGAAGCCCACCAAGTTCCCAGGCGACCTGGGGTGACTGTAGGAACTGGACTGGTCTGCCGTTTGTCAGGTGTGAAATAGCAGAACACGTGTCTACCTTTAAGAGCTCAGCCAATTTTTTTTTTTAGCCAATTTTTTTTAAATTAAAGTATAGTCAGTTACAAGGTGTCAATTTCTTGTGTACAGAATAATATCCCAGTGAGCTCAGCCTATTTGATCACAAGGATTTCTATAGAAGTTATCAGGCGACCTGAGTGACAACCCTCACCGGTGCTGCCAGCCAGCTGGGTGACTTGCATGTCTGCATTCCTCATCTGTAAAGTAAGGGTGCCACAGTCACTGAGAAAGGACCAAGCAAATCTGAATGCAGCGGGTTCAATCCACTGGGTCTGTAGAGCGGTGGATTTGCTCCATCGAGGTTTTTACAGAAGGGTTTTTCTAGGATTGAATCAGCTTGCTAAGCCCAATGATGTCAGATCCTCTCTTGCATAACTTGTCATCTTTAATTTTCTAATATGCATGTGGTGGGCAGTTGCGGAGGGACATTGTGAGAAGAGCATATGTATTGTTTCCCAAATTTATCATGTATATATATTTTTACATGTAATATAAATACAAAAACTGGTAAAAAAAAAAAACACCCCAATTTATTGCAGACACCTATTAATATCACTAGGAGCCAGGCTTCCATGGAAGATGGGGTGGGAAGTTCTGGGATTCTTCTCTAAAAATGATAAACAGCTGTTAAAATTGGTAAGTCTAAGGTCTGGATTTATATAGGAGAATTTTTATAGAAAATAGATTTAGGGTAAAAAAAGCCGAAGATGAAATTACATGTGCATACTGATGACAGGGGAAATTATATCCAAGTAGTTTGGAGGCGGGAGAAAAGAGCTAGGTCGGTTTTCTATCTATTGGGGTCAAGGACAGTCAATTTAATAAATTAAGCTGTCAAGTGCTAGACTTGGTTGGGTGTTTTTAAATAGTGCCCCAGGTGGCCAAGGATAGGGCCAGTGTTAAGGGGAGAAACAGCAGAGCTCTGAGCCTCCAACCCTCTGCTTTAACTCAAGCATCTCTGGTTTTATCTGAAAGTAGAGACACAGGCTGTGGCATCAGGAATCCTGAGTTGGAATCGCACCTCCCACGGCCACTGGCAATATGACCTTGGTCATCTCTCTGACCCTCGGTATCTTCCTCTGTCAGTTGGAGAAAAGGAAAGAAACCTCCCCCGTGAAACTGTAGTCAAAATGAAATGAGATTATCCTTGTGACGCTGCAAAGCACAGTAGCAGGTCCTGTGAACTATTAAAATCCTTTCACGTAATGGGTTTCCATGTGAATGTGTAAGCAAGAGGCATCCCAACTAAAAGGGCTCGAAAACACAGGACTAGATGGTTCTTAAGGTCTTTTTCACTGGTAAGATCTTGGCATCCTACAATATGACATGTCTGCCCGGTGACAGCAAATTTCCCCCTTCCTGCTCCTCAGTTGTCACTTCTGGTCAAAAAAGGAGAGGGGAGCATTTGGTGTATAGTTCCTCAATCCTTGCTTTTTGTGAATTTCACTGGGTTCCTCTTCTAAATACGAGGCCTGGCAGAAAAGTCCAAAGGCCCGCAGTTTGTCTTTATTCAGAGGCACACTGAACACTTGATTAACTGACAGGGAGAACAGGTTCACTGGCTTGTGTTTTCAAGGTAAAAACTGTCCACTTAAAAAATGAAATTTACTCTCAAATGTAAACATACTAGGAAATATCTAAAAACGGGCACAATTTATGTGTAGGGATGTGCTTCCTGGAGGTGTAGTCATAAAGTGAACTCAGGTTTTAATGGTGAACAGACTGGGGGTTGACTGATGGTGAACTGGGGATGTTCGTTGGGTGGGTGGTCCTCCATTTGCCCCCATGTCTCTCCTCCTCCCTTCTAGATCCTGCTCTGCACCCTGGGAGGCTGATCCCTTCGGACTGCATTTGTCACTCGAGTCCCCTTGCCCTCTGGCTTCTGACTGGTCAATAGGGAGGCAGCCCCTGGAGAAAGGTGTGGATATCTATTCCTCCTGTTTCTCCATGGCTTGACCTGATTTTGGTGGTAGCTGCATCCCTCTGTGACTTCAGCCTGCCTCAGACAGCCCCTGTCCATGGTGCTAACCCCAGCCGGGCTCTGGTAACGTCTTCAGGCCTGCAGGTAGTGATGGCTTCTCAAGTCGCTAGTCCCTGAGGGCTTCTGTATCCCCAGTATCCCCTGAGCTCTGGCCTCCTCTGTAAGTAGTTACTCAGAGCCTGTTTAAAAATCCCAGCTGGTGATTCCAACTATATGGCCTTTTGGAAAGGGCAAAACTATGGAGACAGTAAAAAGACCAGTGATGGCCAGGACTTGGGGAGCAGGAGGACTTTTAGGGCAGTGGGAATACCATGTATGGTATTATAGTAGTGGGTATGTGTCCTTATACATTTGTAAGTGAATCTATTGATGTGTTTATTTAATATTTTAACAAGTTAAAATGTATCCAATTTTACCCTTTATGTTTCATTTTCCAAATATTTAAAAATGATCCTTCCCTACTTTCTTTTTAGGCAGTAAAGAATTATTTAAGGTTAATTGGACATCTAAAGAACTTTGGTACATGACTTACATGAGCAAAATAGTCTAATTTTTAAGATTTGTAATGGCTCCAGTGTGCTGTTGATGGGGTCAGACTCAGGCAAGACAGACTCAATTCATTTTCCTGTGGAAACCACACAGAGATAAATGATTATTTCAATAAAAGGTGGAAGTTTGACTGTTTCACATTACTGAGAAGACATTCTATGCTCTACTTCTCTGTGGCAACCTAAAATGATTTTTAAATGTCTGTTGTCGATTTTAAACAACAAAAGCCTTCAGCTCCTGCCAAGCGAAAACCTGCCTGCCTGTTCCAGTGTGATGATAACATATGCAGTGGATGGCTGGGGCCTGGGGCTGGGGGATCAGTGTCAGTTTAAGGGGTGACATTGCCAGGCCCTTCTGAATGGAATTCTGATGGAACAAGGGCCCCTGGATGGCGGCACGCACTGACCACTTCCTCAGTGTGCAACCTGAACCACCTCCCCATCTGGGAAGCAGAAACAATGAAAGGACTGAGCTGAAACCTGAAATGACTGAGAAAACCAGGAAGTGAGATTTCGCTTTCTGCCACATGGTAGAACAAGGGTTCAACTGAGATCAAGTGGATCAACAAAGAAAGGTCCACTTGCGGCATGTGGGCTGCTGTGGCTGTGAGAATTTACACTCACCGTATTGCGAGAGTTTTTGGGAATGATTATAGCACAAGCTGAAACTTGCTGAACTCCACTGAGAGCCAGGCCCTCAGCTAACGGCCTTCCATAGGGATTTCATCTAATCCTCTCTACAACCCTGGCTGGGAAGTACTGTGCCTCACATTGTATACAGCAGGGAAACTCTGATGGGCTCGCAGGGGTGAACTCACCGAATCAGAGTGACGGGCCCAGGTTCATGAAGCTGGCAAATCAGGAGCTGGTTTCAAATCCAAGACCTCCTGATGTAGAGGCCTTTGGCCCAACTGCTTAGCTGTGCTGTCCCCTAAATCTGTCACTGTTAATGCATCTTGCCTTCTACTGTAGTTAGTTCCAACATGCCTTACATTTTCAACCAGATCGCAATATTCTTTAAGGCAGGAGCTTGTCAGATTTATCCTTTTACACTTCTTACTGAGGTATAGCTCACTACTGCAAACACAAATAGTCAAGTATGTGGAATCATCCAAATCAAGATTAAAAAAAAAAAAAAAGATATTTAGACCATTCTAGCATGAAAGAATTTCCCCTTGAGCTTCATCCCAGTCAAAATAGTGCCGAAGATAACCACTATTCTTATTTCTATAAAATAGGTTTTTGCCTGTTCTTGAATGTCATAGAAATGGAATCATACTAATGTATTAATATTTTATTTCCTTACATGACTTAGTGCATAGTTATTTGGGTTTGGTTAATGTGCTCAGGAAATGTTGAATAAAAGTTTAAGGAAGGCGTGAAAGGCCCTTATCCTTAGTGCTATACATAAATCTGCTTAAATATAAATCTGTATTTAAATCTGTGAATATATAATATATATTAGTAATATATTATATATTGCATTATTGTTATATATTACTAATATATAATATACCCGTATATACGTATAGATGTGTATATAGGTGTGTACATATGCATACATGAAAATCTATACCATCGTTTAACTCTATAATAGCACTCACTACACTGTATTTTATGAGTCTGTTTAATTGCCTTCCCTGGCAGTAGTGAGGCCCTCGGGAGCACAATCGTTGTTTTATTCACATAGCACATATTTAATGTTCAGTGAATGTTTGTAGAATCAGTGAATAAACCCTTCACTGCTTCCGTATTCTTATTGTCCATTCTTATACCTTCTTTTATGAAGCGTTGCTTTTGTCTTTTTAAATTGGGTCAGTTATCTCCTGTTACTGAATTGGAGGAATTCTTTGCATATCCTAGATGGAAGTCCTTTGTCAGGTAGATGTTTTGCAGGCATTTTCTCCCAGCCTGTAGCTTGCTTATGTATCTTCTTCTTCTTCTTTCTTTCTTTTTTTTTTTTTTGTTCATTTTGTTCGTTGTTTTCTTTTTTTTCTTTTAACATTTATTTATTGAGTTATCGTCACTTTACAGTGTTGTGGCTTATATATTTTCTTGATTGTGTCCTGTTGAGCAGAAGTTTGAAATGCTCAGGAAAGCTGAATTAGCAAATTTTCTTCTGTGATTTTGCTTTCTGTGACGTAAGAAACTTTTGCATACCCTCAAGTTCTGAAGACATCCTTCTATATTTTCCTCTAAAAGCTTTATGATTTTAGCTTTCACCTACCAAAGATAATGTTAAAGATACATGGACAGATACTTTTAAAATTTAGTTGTAATACTTTTTTGAAAAAAGCTTATGGTTTTCAACTTATGACAACTTATACTAGTTTTCCACTTATAGAATCAACATACATGTTTCTTTTTCAAATAAACTGATTAAAATCAAAAAAAGTGAGAATGAAAGTCTTAACAGGATGCATGGTAGTTGACAAAAATCATGGAGAATGATACTTGAATGAATGAAATTTGCAAAATATTGAGCTAATATGTGAATGAAGAAGCTTTAGCTTTTGTTGAGTCCAGGTAACTATCAGTTTACTTATTTGTTGATAGCTGAAAATAACTTCTCTGTTGATCTTAGCATCAAGATTTGGCATGATTCCCTGTATAATTATTTTTGGCTCAGACCTAGTCCAAGCTAAGACTGTTGCCAAGGGTTAACAACTTCCAATTATCCAGAATGCTGGGGAAAAAGCAGAAGCAGAGGTCATGCAAAACTGGTGACACCATGTTTTAGAATTAACATTGGATGCCAGCAGTCTTCATTTGGAGCATATTATTTATTCTGAATAAAATTAATGAAGAAATTTCCAGGACAGTACATTTTTCTGCTTTTTTAAAAACAGGGTTAGGATAGAGGAGTGTTGCATGTGTTTGAGTTTAAGTTTAATAACTCAAGTTTTAAAAAATCTTTTCTTTGCCAGGGTATGAAAAAATAAGAGAAAATCAGAGCACAGAAGGTTTTTAGAGTGGTGACTACTCTGTAAGATGCTGTCATGATAGATACTTATCCTTGTACATTTGTCCCGATGTACGAGGTGGCTGGTGGCTTCAGAGCTGTGTCCCAAAGGGCTTGCTAACACCACTGGAATTGAGAGATCTCTCCCATCCAGGCCTTGTTGTGGATAGGTGCCAGGTTTTCCCACGAGGACAGAGCCTGCTGGGCAGCCTACTACCCAGTGAAGAGCAGGCCCCAGTTCACCGTCTTTTCAGGCTGGCAGATCCCAAGAAAACAGATCCCAGCAGGGCCTGATCTACCCTTCTCATTCCTTCTGCCAAAGCCACCAACTAGGGAAGTCACTCCTTCTGTGGGGCGGGGAAGGAGGGGGACAGAGAGGCTGGAAGTGTCACCCAGGTGGAGTGGTACTTACTGGTTGCCATTGGTTGGGCAGGACAGTTTTTGGTTGAACTGTCCTCCACATTGTAAGATCTTTAGCATCCTTGATTTGTGGGTCAGTTATTTAATAACCAAAATACTTAATGACCAACATATTTCCAGATGCACTTCCTTACCCACCAAGGTTGAGAGCCTTGCTTGAGAGGACCTTCCTCTACGGAAACAGGAGTCCTGTGTGATTGTGTGTGTGTGTGTGTGTGTGTGTGTGTGTGTGTGTGTGTGTAGGGGAGGGGGTTGGGAAAGGGCAGAGATTAAAGTTCTTGCTAACGTTAATGCCTTTATTATTATTAACTTTCTATTAGCTGTATTTTAACTAATTCCTTAGAATGAGAGGCAAGTTAATCTCATCCTGGCCCTACCTGGCTTCCCCAACAAGGGATATCAGGCGTAGCAAAGCAAAGCAACCAGCCAGCCTTCGAATTTGCTTCCGTGGCTTCTAACCTCTCCAGTGGTAGTTCTCATATGGGATCCCAGGGATCGTCATATGGGAACCTTGGTGGCTTGAATCCTGACAAAAAAAATCCAGCAAAGCTAAAGTAAAAGAGAAGGGCAGACATGGAAGGGACCAAGGGAAAGGGTGGAGGGAAAGTGGGGCTGCTTTTGTGTCTCCCATCAGCCACTGTAGACAAACAAAAAATCGAGGTAATATCTGCCCCATCCTGTTCCCAATTTTAGCCATCCAAAAGGAAATAAAAAGTTAACATCTCCCACTTCCATTCTCATCCTGAATCCATCACTCACTCTGAGATGACCATATTTAATGACTTTTAAGTTCTACAAGAAATGAACGTTCATTTTGAACAGTGTGCACATCCATGTTCTGTTTTATCACATGTAGGTGGTAGCTGCTGCCTCCATGCCATGAGTGATGAGGGACTCAGTGCGGCTTCTCTACTACCTATATGCCAACCACTCTGCCCTTTAAGTATTTTTAATTCTTATAATGGTGATTTTTATGACCTAAAATTATATAACCAAGCCCTGGTTTATTTTTGAAATTTAGACAGTTATCCATTGACACCACCCCCCCCCAGTGAAAAAAACGGAAATTGTCATATTAACATTTCCATCCAGTTCTTGTCTCCACCATGCCTTCCAGTTTTTTAATTATTTTTATTTTTTCACTGTCAAGATTATAGGTACGATTCTTTCCTTATTCATCTAAAGACTGAGTCTAAATTTTAAATTTAATACAACTCATAATATTTTCATTATGTAGTAACCATTTACCACTGAGCTAATTAGTCTGATTGGATCCAAAGAGAAAGTGTAATCTTGTGCCCTTAAACTTCAGCCACTTGGCAGGTGATGTCTTGAGCACCAGTGTTCCAGAGACCCTTCCTTCATTGCTTTCAGCTTTCTTCTCTTCTCCAGGTCATACTTAACCACTCTGCTGCTTTTTATCTTACCCTGTGTTCTTTCTTGAATTTTGTTTCTCATTTTGTTTGAATGGCCTCCTTTTAATTATTTTATCATTCTGTACTTTGGTTTATTTTATTGCATAGTGACCATAAAGGTGTCCTGTAAGCATGTGAATGATTTCTCCAGTAGGCCATAGGTAATGACGTAGGTGAACTGCAGGTGATGCACATTCCTGGTTTGCAGTCTGAACTTTACCCTCTGATTTCCCATCGGAGACTGTACATTGGAATGTAAGTATGTTAGAATGCCCTCATTGCAGGGACAACCTAACATCCGCTCTTGCTGATTTAAAAATATTAAGACAAACCACTTGCAACTTTGGTAGCTATAGATGGTAAGGAATTACCTGCAACAAAGCACGCACTGCCGTTCTTTGCTAATGACTGGAAACTTCAGCTCTGAGACTCTTGCTCCTGGACCTTTATTCTCGGGCTGAGCCAATAGCACTGAAGATTCCTGGGAATCATCCTTGCCTGTCAAACTCAGCTCTCCCACGTCTCCCCCTTTTCATACCCAATTATAAAAACTGGTGAATGTTATCTCCTTATTTGTTTTTTCCTTTTAACCATCCTTTTTGGAGTATATTTTATATACAGGAAAATGCACAAATCTTAAGGTCTTAAGGCACACAACATTCCTTTCACTCTGGGAAGTTCCCTCGTGCTCCTCTCTAGTCAGTTGTCCCCCCTCCCTCGAGGGAACCCCTATTCTGACTTGAGTTTTATCCACGTATTGGTGGGCATCAGTAGTTTGTTCTTTTCTACCAATGAAGTTCATTTCATAAATGTACGAACATTTATTTTTCCATTCTTCTGTTGATGGGCACTTGGATTTTTTTCTAGATTTTGGCCATTATGGAGAAAGCTACTACAAGTGTTATATACAAGTTTTTTTCTGTGCACATACGCCTTTATTTCTTTTGTGTATATACCTAGGAGTGCCATTTGCTAGGTAATAGAGTAGATACATGTTGAACATTATAAAAAGCTGCCATACAGTTTTTCCGTAGTGATGGTAGCATTTTGTACTCCCACCAACAATGTATGAGGGTTCCAGTTGCTCCACATCTCCACCAACATTTGACGGATTTAGTCTTTTTAAATTTTAGCCACTCTGGTGTGTGTGCAGTAGCATCTCATTGTAGTTGAATACTTCTTTTAGAATTTTGTTTTTAAATTGAGAGCACGTGCATCCTAACAAGTACAAATTTATCTTCATGGTGCCTGATTCCTATTGCCTGTGTATAGTAATTCGGATCAAAACATTTTATTCATAATTAGAAACCATTACATCACTGATTTCTAGAATCCATGTTTGTTGAGGTGAAGTCCAGTGACAGTGTGGTTCTCTGCTTTGTAGGTAAACAGTTTTAACTGTCTGGTACAAAGAATATGGATATTTCTTGAAGAATTTTTTTCTTTTTATTTGATCTTAGAATTCCTAAAGTTCAAAAGTATGTTTCTGTTCACGAGCGTCTTTTTATTCATCCCATTTAGTGCTCAGGGACCTGTTGGACTCCCAGAGGGTCACACCTTTCTTTATCTTGAGGACCTTTCCTTCTCTTTGAGGAGGTCATTTCCTCCTCTCTGCTGTGGCTGCCTTTGTTTATGATAGTCCTAGGACACCAAAGTTGCAGCCCAGTGGACCTATCTTCCATGTTCTTTAATTTTTAATTTTTTGCACAGCCTCTCCCATTATCAACATCATCACCAGAATGCTACTTTTTTTTTAAATTAAGGTGACCCTGCACCAACACAGCATAATCACCCACAGTCCACATTATGGTTCACCCCTGGTGTTGCATATTCTATGGGTTTGGACTAATGTATGTTTCCATCTTCATAATATCATGCAGAGTAGTTTCATTGCTCTAAAAATCCTCTGCGTGCTACCTAGTCATCCTTCCCTCCCCTCAGTACCTGGCGACCACTGATCTTTTTATTGTCTCCATAGTTTTGCCTTTTTGCAGAATGTTGTATAGTTGGAATCACACAGTATGTAACCTTTTCAGATTGCCTTTTCTCTCTTAGGTAACGTACGTTTATGTTTCCTGCATGTCTTTTCATGGCTTGGTAGCTCATTTCTTTTTAGCACTGAATAATAATCTGTGTCTGGATGGACCACAGTCTATTTACCCATTCACTTACTGAAGGACATCCTTGCTTCCAAGTTTTGACAATTGTGAATTGTGAGTAAGGTGCTATAAACATCTGTATGCAAGTTTTTGTGTGGACGTAAGTTTTCAACTCCTTGGGGTAAAGACCAGCGTCAGCTTTAAAACAGTAGATTTTTTCCCCTCTTTGCTTTTGCTCTGCATCATAGAGGATTTATTCAAGATTATCTTCTAGGTTGCTGCCTTGGTCCTCATCTTGTCTGTTGTGGTATTCAGTCAGTCCATTCAATGATTAATTTTGCTTGCATTTTTTGTTGTTGTTGTTAATAGAGGTACTGTGGATTAAATCCAGGACCTCAAGCACGCTAAGCTGGCGCTCTACCACTGATCTGTGCCCCCACCCCCTCAATGATTAATTTTGGTCAGGTTGTTTTATTCTGCCTTTTTCTTACTCATATCAGCCTATATTATTTTGTGGATGTAAAGTATTCTCAAATAATTTTGATGGTCCTTATTAGTTCTTACTAAAAAATTAAATCTGTGTTCCCTGAATTGATTAATTCCCTCTTGGGTCAACTGTTGTGTTTGTTCATCCTGGTCGTCCTCGTCACTGTTTTTGGTATGCCTGAGTTATGTGGTCCAGCTTGTCTGAGTGCAATTTGTGGCAGTTTGTATTTGCCGAACATGGCCACACATATGTATCCCATCTCAACGTACTCTTCTTAAAACGTGGTGCTGACACCGTTGCATCAGGAAGTGGGGTCCATGGTCTTTCCCCTTGAACTGGGGAGGGTCTGTCTACAATGGAAGTGATGCTGTATGACTCCCAAAGCTAAGTCACAAAGGCAATTCAGTTTCTGCCTGGCTCTTTCTTCGGACCTGTTGCTTTGGAGCCCTGAGCTGCCACGTAAGCCTGCCTCACTGGAGAGACCATCTGTAGAAACCACACAGAGGTAGAGACACCAAGCAGCCCCTGGTGGTCCAGTCCCCATGTTTGAACTGCTCCAGGGCTGAGAGGAGCCGACACAGCTGTCCCCACTGAATTCTTCATCAGTTGCAGATTTGTAAGCAAAATAAATATTGTCATTATTTTACATTTTTGGTAGTCCTTGGCCAGCAGTAGATAACCAGAACGCTGCTTTTAATCCCAGTGACAGCCTCCAAACTGCCCTTCCCTGTGGACTCCCACCCTCAAGCTTCTCTGTCCCCCTTGGGAAGGATTGCTCTTTATTTGGATGCTTTCTCTCCACAGATGGTATACAGATGGTTCAATATTTTGGGTCACAGCTTGTAGTGCTGACTAGTTTCTGACAATGATATCGAATAGCAGCTTTGGAACATTAGCAGATCTGGTAAACTCTGGACTCAGAAATCAGGATGCTTCCTGGTGGAAGTTGAGCAGACCCCCTTCTTGGATTCTAAGGCCCCCTCTAGAAGCCTGCGTGCCCTAGTAGAGAGAACACCCCAACAGACAGATACCAGACTCCTCTCTAATCTTGATATATAGGGCTATGAGCTGGTCCTAATTCCATTTCAAACATAAAGACAAAATCATTGCTCACCCGGGGATCATGAGGCAATTCATACTGGTTAAATAAGCATGAGGAATTATTATTTTTATTAAATTACCGTGTATGCCACAGAAGGGTTGCTGAAAATAGATCATCAGAAACAGTGGTTTTCCTGGCCCATTCGAGGTTGAGACCAATAGAATGAACACTCCAAGAGGATCTTCTTTCTTCCTGTTTTCTTCATCGATACCCTAATGCCTAGGGCCTAGGACAGTGCTGGCACACAGTAGGTGCTCAGCAAATGTTTGTTGAACAAAAGCACAATTTCAAAGGATTCTCAGTGTGTTGTTTTATTTAGCAGAGGCAAGAAGAAGTTTACAGGAGATATCAAATCTGTATTTTCTACATGGAAATATCAGTGTTTAGAGTCCCTACCTCCTGTAACTGTGGGAACCTTCCTTGGAACTTACAAATCAGTGATGTCAGCTTGCAACCTCTACTCTTGAAGCCAACTGCAATTTACTACTTCATGAAGAAGTAGTTACTCTAAAGACAGGACAGAAAGAAAAAAAAAAAAGATGTCCACATGATTCTGGGACGGTACTGGAGCTCTGTGAGACAGGCTCTCCATAAAGGCTCACTAGGTGTCTGGCTCTGGGCAGACCTCATTTAGACCCAGGAACTGATCTCAAGAGGCCAGAGGGATTTATAGATGATATGAAAGACATTAGACTTGATCTCTTGTTGTCAGATTTTTTCTCGGGATTTTGCTTGTTTTGCATTTTCTGTTTGCTTCTCTGAGCTTCATTAGACAGTTTCTTAAACATTCATTCCCAGTTGTCTATTCCCCCTCCCCACCTTCTTTCTGAGCCCACAAACCCAAACCCTCAGGGATGGGGTGTATAGTTGAGTGGTAGAGTGTGTGCTTGGCATGCATAAGATCCTGGATTCAATCCGCATTGCCTCTGTTAAGAGTTGGGGGGAAAAAAAAAACCTTGAAGCAAAATACCCAGAAAGAACTGGCAAGGCTATTTATATTCAGTAGATTTTACTTGCATAAGGATGATTGCATTAAATTAAAACAACCAAAACTCCTCCTTTAATGACAGTTCACCTGACCATTAACTAGTAATGCTCATCATGATATTAATAGTTATAATTTCCTGGGTGCCTACTATATACCTGCCAGGTACTTTACTTACATAAGTTAACTTTCATGTTGGTGAAAACAGGGAAACAGGTTTGAAGAGATTGTCTTGCTCAGTGGAACAAAGGGGAATTACAAATCCTGATATGAAGGTGCCTATAATGTGTTCCGTGAAAAAAAGGCAAGTTTCACAAAAACATGTTATCCTTCATCAATAGAAACTGTACATAAACACATACACATGCACTCATATATCTGTGTGTACTCCTGAGAAAAATAGGCAGAAAGCTGCACAAACATAGGCAAGTTTCCTACCTTCCCCAAGCCTTGGTTTTTTATGTCTGTAAAGAGGGAGTAGTCAAAGTATCCATCACATAGGAAGGATGTAAGGACTAAAGGAAACAGTCTACATAGAGTATTTAGCACAGTGCCTGACACATGAGTGAGTCCTAGATTCATTTTTGTTATTATTATTATTACCACTACTACTGTTACTAAAGGAAATTCACCAAGCTGTCAACAGTGATTACTGCTGTTGAGAGGGAGTGAAGCTAGAGGGGCCAGGAAGCGGGTGGTGATTTATATTTTCTACCTGATACACATCTGGGTTGTTCGAAGTATTTACACCAATCAGAGGCTACTTCTATTATCTATATTATGTAAATTATTTGATAGAAAATAGCTCTCATGTCAAAAGTGATTTCCCCAAGTGCCTCTATCTTTTGCTAGGAGCAACCGGTAAAATAATAATGAACTTTAAAAAAAAAAAAAAAAAAGTCTGAAAGCTCTATTCAAGTGTTTCTGTTCCATAGCTTATTTTTGGCACCAGAGCAGTGTGTAGAACCCGAGGTTATTAAAGTTTTCTTTGGATGCCCTGAATCAGTGTTCCGCAGGGCACACCACCTGCCTGGGTCTGGTCAACGCCGGGGGCGTTTTGGACGGACGTGTCTCTTCTGAAAGCTTCTAGGCCGCCTTTGAACCCGGCTTGGCGGCGGATAAACATCTGGAGCATCCCAGACGATCCCGCTGCGCGTCGGAAGCGCGTTCCCGCCCCTCGCTGCCCGGAGGAGCCCTGCAGTGCTCCCGGCAGCCGCCAGCTGGAGCGCACCGGCGGCGGCGCGGCCCCGAGCCCGCGGCACCCGCCCGCATCCTTTCCGAAGCTGGGCAGAGGTTCACCTGCGTCTCCCTTTCTGCACCTGTCTCTTTATTCCATTATCAAAGGTTGCTGTAGGGGTTTAATAAAACCAAACCGAAACGTTGTCAAAGGACAGGGAGCCGAATGTAGAGACGACTGGAAACTTGCTGTTACATCATTCATCGGGAGTATTTGCATATCCCCCTACCGGGTGTCAGAGGGAAAGCCAGGAGGCTGGGGACACCCAGCAGAGTAAGGCAATCCCTGCCTTCAGAGGGCCTCAGTCTGGTTAGTAATTATCAGGTAAAAGTTTGTTGCAGTGAAACCATTTGGCTCTGCTTTTGTCTGAATCACCAAAATTGTAGATGTCCCATATCAATGAGATGTGTGAGTTCGCCATGCAGGACTTGCAAAAAGAGATAGCTTGGAGGTGCTGAACCCTTCACCCCCACTGAGGGCAGGAAAGGGATCCAGAGGGGGAATTAAAGGAAAAGGTGCTTGGAGGGAGCTGTTGATGAGTTCCCCAATCCTCATCCCAAGTGAAGGACAATGTTAACTTAAACCTAGGGACAGGGGCTTTAAAGGGACCCCTTAGAGAGGCTGCCTGGGTGATCTAAAACATGCAGCTCTGGGGTTGGCTAGCTGTTCTGACTGAAGAGAAAAAGACATTACTACAATGGGGCCAGTCTGATCCTCACAGTTTGTGAAGGCAAAGTACAGTGTTTCCAGGGAACCGGATGTGGATCACGTGTGGAGAGAACTGAAGTGGGGCTGCCTTAGGTCTTGTCCATGGAGACTGCAGTCCTGGTGGAGTGAGGATATCTCAGCAGGAAAAAGATAGACTCTTGGATACTCTGGTTCTAAAGGAAGGACTCCCTAATCTGCCTGCTGAAACAGAGATGCATTCACCTGGATGGAGTGAACTGCAGGTGTGATGTTCCCAGTATTTTTAGCTCCAGGAGGGAGACGGCCAGTGTGAAACATCTGCCGTGCCTGGAGAGTGCCAGCATCCATCGTGGTGGTGTTGGTCAAGTCAACTCTTTCTGGCCCCCACACCCCGCTCCCTACCTCCACTAGGTCTATGCTTCATGGGTAAGGTGACCATATGCCCCAGTGTGACCAGGATGGTTCTGATTTACATCTGAAGTTCTGGCATAATTATGAACAGCACCCCCTTTCTCTCTTAAAAGGGTCCCATTTTAGATGATAATTCCATGTCCATCCTACTGATGGAAGAACAGGGGTAACTACTTAGGCAGGTGTTATGAATTGAATTGTGTCCCCCCCTACCCCTCCAGTTCAAGTGCTAACCGCCAGTGCCCCAGAATGTAACCTTATTTGCAGATGAGGTAACCAACTTAAGGTGAGGTCATTAGGGTGGCCCTCATCCAGTAAGACTGGTGTCCTTAGAAAAAGAGAATTTGGACACAGGACACAGAGGGAGACACGCACACAGGGAGAAGGCCATATGAAGTTGAAGGCAGAGATGAATGATGCCGGTACAATCCAAGGAACCAAAGATTGCCAGCAAGCTACCAGAAGCTGGGGTGGAGGCCTGGTACAGATTCTCCCTCTCAGCCCTCGGAAAGAACCAGCCCCGCTGACACCTTGATCTCAGACGCCTAGCCTCCAGACTATGGAACGAAACATTGCTGCTGTTCAAGCCTCCTAGTCTGTGGTCCGTTTTCACAACAGCCCTGGGAAGTGAATACACCCAGAAACAGAAGCAGCCAGTCTTGTCCTCTGTCCCTTCCCAAAGGTCCACTCTGCAGCTGGCTCAAACTGGGCACCAGGAGACTTCTTACCTGAAATACATTTTTTGTTTTTTTCAATTTCTTAAGACTACATATATTTGTAATGGAACCAGAAGTGTGTGCACTAATTTAAAGTGACAGGAGGATGTTTTTATGATGTAGGAATGACGGGTGCCAGGGAATAACCACTGCACAGAGTGATGGCAGAGCAAAGGGGGCACTGGATGCTGCAGTCTAGGGCGCATTGTCTGTAGAAGATAAATCCAGTAACAAACCAACAACAATTCACCAACTTTTTATGACGGCTGTGCTGCAGTACTGAGCAATCTCAGTGATAAAATCCTCCTCCCTGGCTTGGACACTGAAGCCACCGGCTGTATCCTAAGTGCTCATTATAAAGCACCCGTGAGGACAGCACAGACAGGACTCCCAGGGCATGCTGCTGTAGACCGGGAACGCTTAGGAGGGGCTGTGCCGATAGAGTTCTGGGTAGGGCGCCTGTGGCAGGAAGACACAAAAGGGAATTTCCACATCAGGCATTGGAATCTCGGATGTGAGAAGTAATAACAATGGCATTTAAGGAGAACGTGCTGTGAACAGGGCACGGTGCTAAGTGATGCTGTTGTACTTTTCATTCGACTCTCGTGACAGCCCTGAGAGGTAGACACTATTTCCATTTGGGTTCAGAGAGGTGAAGCAATTTACCAAAGGTCAGAAGGGAGAAAAGTGGGGTGCAGACCAGCTCCTGATTGACTCCAAAATGCATGCTTTTTTACCCCCAAACTGGGTTCGCCTCGATGTGTGTTGAGCCAAAAGATACAACCCAGCCAAAGAGCAAGAGAAGGAAGGACTTTCTCACTTGCAGCAAGTAAGGAGAACACCAGGGGTCTTCCCCAAAGCAGTATCTCCCCAAAGAGCAAAACTGGGGAAATTTAAAGCTAAGAGTACATGCATATTCATGAAGGGGCTTGAGCAGAGAAGAGTTCAGCACAGAACTGGGGCAAAGGCTGCCAGAGTCCAAGCTTTACTTGATTAAAGTCACGAGGGCCAGAAAAGGTCCACATCATCATCCCTTAGGTTCTGACCAGTCTGGGGTCTCAGCACGTGGTTACCATCCTCCACCACGGTGGGGACTTAGTTCCTGCAGGACTCAGAGATACGCATCAGATTGTTACGAGTATCCCTCGAGGAAGAGCCAGGACTCTTACCGATAAACTGTTGTTTCTTGATAACTTTTCCTTCTCTCCTGTGTTCCCTTAAAATCATTAATTACTGAGACCTGTTCACTGACAAGCATTGGGGCCAGGCTTAGATCACAAAACGGCTTAGGCCAAAAATGGCTTCTCTTACGTCAAGAAAACCATCCTTGGTCCTCTTTCTCTGGGGAACCCCCTCACCCTGTCTGCTTATACTTTTACCCCTGAAACAATAACACTGACTCATCATCAAATCCACCAAACGGCAGTGATGACCTGGATGAAGCAGAGACCCACTTGAAAAAAGTTACTGCATCTATCCTGTACAGCGTATTATTTTGATTTTCTATTGTTTCTTTGACTTTGTTGGTTTTTATTTCGTTTCCTTACCTTACTTTATTCCTTTCATAGATAGTCTTTGGTTTTGTTTTTATTCTTAAATCTATTTTAGGCAGGATTCTTACCAGAGCATTTGACAGAAACTCAGATCCAAACAGCCTAAGGAGAAAGAGAGTGGTTATCGAACATAATTGAAAAACTCAAAAGAACAGCTTCAGGCCTGGCTGAACCTCGCTGCTCCAACAAACAGAAATCCTTTGGGTCCCTTTCTCCTCTATCCCATGGTCATGTAGATGTTTCTGAGTTCCACTGATGATTCTTTTCTTTGTTGTTGTTGTGGGGTTTTTTTTGGGTGACATTCCATGTTTCTTTGTTTCTTTTAAATATTCAAAGTCATAGACTGTCAAATTTAAGAGAGTTATTTCAGAGGTTTTTTAGGGAATTCTGTATGTCCTATTCTGTATAATATAGTAACAGTGAATACATGACACTGTACATTTGTCAAAACCCGTAGAACTATGTAACACAAAGAGTGAACCCAAATGTACCCTATGGACTTTAGTTGATAATAATGTAGTAACATTGGTTCATCTTTTATAACAAATGTAACAAATACAAGTGGAGAAGCTGTAGCGGGTGGGAAGCAGGTTATGGGAACTCTATACCGCCTGCTCCATTTTCTGTAAACTTAAAAATCCCCTAAAAAAAAGCTATTAAAAAATTATTCCCTTCCCCATGTAGAAATCCCTTCCCGAACATTTCAGTCAGACTCCTATGAAATCACAAGATTTTAGAGAGAGGGAATTCCTAAATTTTATCTTACCCAAACTTTCACTTCATAGATAGGGAAACTAAAGCCCAGGGAGGAGAGGTGACTTGCCCAAGGTCACTGTTTAGTTTTTCAAGCCAGAATAAGAACTTTTTTTTTCGAGATAAGGCTTTTCCTTCCTAGCAGAGGGTGCTTTGCATCACGCCGAGCTGTGTGGAGTATCTATTTTCTACCTTTGGAATTCTCAAGTGATTGACTGTTCTTACAGTGGGGTTGGCCAGCTCAGTTTTGGACTAACGAGGAATGTTTCTTCTCTAGACTACTCCCTACCTGGTTCTTGCTTCTCTTTTCCTGAAGCTGGCACTGTCCTTTTAAAAGACAGAGCTGACATTCTGCCCCTTATAGATTTTGAAAGGCTGCCTCTACGACCTGGGCTGACATCCATGGCTAATGAAAGATTATGGCTTCTTGACTGACTTGGCCAAAATGCAGACGTGTCCTGCCGAGAAGGCCCAGGTGCCGTCATTTGAAGATGCTATGAAGCTGATAATCAGGCCGGTGGAAACATATGGAATACGTCACGCTCATTTTATTCTTTGTCTAAAACTATTATCCCGTTAGACAAACGTGAAGCTGAGGAAACAGCGAAGTGGTGAGACATTAACCGACTCATTTTCTCAGAATGGGTTTATTGGTTTAAGTAGAAATGATCCCTCTTCTTAAGGAGATGACAGCTCAAAATCATGTCCCTAGGTGCGATATTTCCTCCTCTGTCCCTCAGTTTTCTCAGAGCTAAAACTAAAGTGGTCTTCAAGGATGCATTTGGCTCTGATCATGGAATTTTTCATGTCTTATACAACAGCCAGGTAGCAAACCCATGGGTTAGGCTTATCACTTGTCCTCATCATCCACGTTCCCAGCACACCAGGACTCCTGACCTTTACATGTGACTTATGAATGTGTCTGAGCACGTGATCCTGCTCTCCCATGTTTTTAAACTTAATTCTAGATGAAGTTCAGAGGGAAGAGTTCACCGCCAGACTACGTCAGGGACTGAGTCCAGCAGAAAATGCCCTTTCAGTTAAAATCTCAAATAAGAGTGATATCTTTACCCCTGTTTTACAGATGAGAAACAGAGCCCCTGAATTAGTGACCAAATGTCCTGAGTCACTGTGTTCCAGAAATAATGCCTAGTATTTAGTGAATGCTCATGCTGCGCCAGGTGCTACATAGTAAGAGCTTCCTGTGGACTCATTCATTTAGTCCTCACAGTTATCCTTTGAGGCAAAGAACACCATTATCTCCCTTTATAGAGGCACAGAGAGGTTAAGCAACTCGCACAGTTCACACAGAGATAGGTAGAGAAGCTGGTATCAGAATCAGGCATTCAAACTATGAACTCTGTACACAGTAAGCATATCTTGCCTTTCATTACCTTGCTTTATCTAATTTACTACGGAAAGGGAGCAGGACCCTTTGAGGCACCTCCCCCCCACCTCTGACTCTTATATATAGAAAAGCTGAAGTCTCCCAGGCCTCCCTGAGTCACAGAAGAGCAGGCTCAAGCAATAGATTAGGACACGCCTGCAGGCACTGGGGGGTGGCAACCGCTCTGACCACCTCTCTCAATGATTAACTGAGATTATTCCTTCAATTCCTTTAAAAACGTTCATGGCTGAACAGAATCTTCGGAGTTTTTTTTATTCTTTTTTTTTTGTCAGGGAAGATGCTGGGCCCACCAGATGGCTGGCATTCTGGTTAAAAGCAACTTTCCTTTTTGTTGCCAGGGCTGTTGCCCCCAGTATCATATCCGTGCCCCTCCCCCAACTAGAAACCAGTTACTCTTTCTAAGTCTCAGAAGGCAACTGCAGAGAAGAAACAAGAACTGGTTAGAATCCAGTCCAAGATGGTGGAGGATTTGACTTCATTATACACTCATTGTAATGTAGTAGCATGCTAAATGACACACCCACCAGCACCGTGACAGTTGGCGATTGCCATGACAACAAAGTCCATACGAGGACTAAAAAGCCCATGCAAGGACTGATTGGCTCCATCACAGCCAGGAGGAGGACGTGATGGCAGAAGCCTCCCAGAAAAGTCCACATGGCCTAACCTGGGCCCGAGCTGTCCCTGCCACCCATCTTGGCTGAAGGCTCCCCATTCCAGCACCTCTTCCTCACTTGAGCGCTTTTCTTCCTTTTCCTCTTTTGAGAAATAAAAGCAGTTTTCGCTCTGTCCCTCTGCATCAGCTGGGAATTTTTTCCAGCCATGAGGCAAGGACCCACACTTTGGTGGGCCTCCTAATTTAGGGGTCTCACTGTCGGCTAACACTATTATTTAATTCTCATTTTAATCCTATGAATGAGGTACTATCTGTAGTGTGCTGGTAAATATCTAACAACTGGCTCTCCTGGGAAGGGAGGAACCTAATTTGTAGTGTCTGCCAGTTTCTATGGTGCAGGTATTCCCACAGTGGTTGATTTCAAGCTACCAGTGTGACATCGATGAACCCAGAGCTGGGAAGAAATGTTCATTGACTCCCTATAATAAGGTATTTGCATCATATGGATAAAATACAGGTAGAGAGCTTCAAGGACATAGATTATAGTAAACTGTATTAAAATAATTAGGAAATGATGAGTTTTGAAAATATTTTTGAATATTTCTGCCTTTATTTTTAATAAAATAATTTTAACTGTAAGTTAAACAAAGGAAGCTACAGAATAATGGCTACAACATGTTTCCATTTTTGTGCATAAGAGAAAACTCTCTACCCCATATATGTGTATAAATGTTTATTTGATCAGAAAACAGTAAACTCTTTTTTTCTTTCTTTTTTTAAATTGAGGTACAGTCATTTACAATGTGTCAATTTCTGGTGTACAGCACAATGGCCCAGTCATGCATATACATACATATATTCTGTCTCATATATATATTTTTCATTAAAGGTTATTACAAGATATTAAACATAGTTCCCTGTGCTATACAGGAGAAACTTTTTTAAAATCTATTTTTATGTATAGTGGCCAACATTTGTAAATCTCAAACTCCCAAATTTATCCCTTCCCACCCCCTTTTCCCAGTAACCATAAGATTGTTACCATGTCTGTGAGTCTGTTTCTGTTTTGTAGATGAGTTCATAGTGTCCTTTTTTAAAGAGTAAACTCTTAAAATGAGTTACTTCGGAGATGGGGAATTGAGGATGCCAAGAGACAGATTACCTTTTTCTTATTATACCTCTGTACTATTTGATTTTTTTTTTACAACTATCATAGTGTGCTTTTATGATAAAAATTTTTATGAAGTTTTTTTTTTTAATGGGAGACTAGAACCAGGAGGTAAGAAATGACTTTTCTGTTAAATGATTTTAGAGGTGAAGAGAATTATGATCATTGTAAAGGTTGAGGAATGTTCAACTTCCCGTTTTGAAATTAGTTTGTTTGCTTGTTCATTGTCTTTGCCACCAGAATGGAAGCTTCGTAGTGGCCGACCCCCAAGTGTGTACAAAGTCGTGTACAAAGCCAGCACCATGGCTCTCTTATGCTGGTATGATAGTTTCCTAACTCATCTCACTGCTTCTGCCCTTTCTTTCTGGGTTAGTTTGCTAGGGCCACTGTATCAAAGGACCACAAACTCTGTGGCTTAAAACCACAGAAATTTATTGTCTCACAGTTCTGGAGGCCAGAAGTCCAAGATCAAGATGTTAGTAAGGCTGGTTCCTTCTGATGCTGGGACAGAGCATCTGTTCATGCCTTTCCTCCAGCTCCGGGGGGTTTGCTGGCTATTCCTTGGTGTTCCCTGGCTTGCAGCTGCAGCACTTCATTCTCTGCCTCTGTTGTTGCATGGCTCTCTCCCCTCCTGTGTGTACGTCTCTTATCTTCTTAGAAGGACAGCAGTCATTTTGGATTAAGGGCTCACCATACTCCACTAAGACCGTCTTAACCGATTACAACGGCAATGGCCCTATTTCCAAAGAAGGTCACACTCTGAGGTACTGGGGGTTAGGACTCCAACACATCCTTTCAGGAGGACACAGTTCAACCCATCACGCCTTCCTACAGTCAGTTCTGCCTGGAGCTGCCACAGCAAACTTCTAAAAATATATATTGGTTCAATCTCCCATTCCCCATATTCTTGTTTTCTTGTCTTGTACCAAACTATCATTTAATACATAGCTGGCATTTTGCCTTTATGTTCCTTGAAAATATTTCCTGGACATCATTCTGTATCAGTTAATAGAGAACGTTCTCATTCTTTTTTAAACAGCTGTAAAGTATTCCCTTTTGGGGACATACTAGAATTTATTTAATCACTTCCCTACTGATTTACACTTGGGGCTTCCATCTTTTGCTATGTAGGAAAGCAATTTTCATGCTGACTCCGCCAGTCTTGAAGTCTTTCTGCCCAGAGGAGACTGCCAATAAACAATTGTTGAGAGAATGAATGAATTCACCAACATCAATGAGCCATGGAGGGTGGTAGAAAGGGAGCCCGAGGTCGGAGCGCTGGTACGCGGCGCTGCGCGCCGAGTCCACAGCAGGTGGCGCTGCAGGCGGCGGGCGCACCTAGCCGGGCGGGCCCCGCCGCTCTTGCTGTGGACGCCGACGGCGGCGCGGGGACGAGCGTGGGGGGTAGGGCGAGTCATATGACCTGCTCGGCTTCCTGGCTCCGGCCGCCGCCGCCCGCCCGTGTCCGCCAGCGTAGCACCGGGGCCCCGAGGAACCGTTGGGGGGATCCGGGCAGAGGCCCGCTCGTGTGGAAGTCGCCGCCGCCACTGCGCGCCCGCTCGCCGGTCCGTCCTCCCTGCCGGCCGCCATCATGCTGGCGCTCATCTCCCGCCTGCTGGACTGGTTCCGCTCGCTCTTCTGGAAGGAGGAGATGGAGCTGACGCTCGTGGGGCTGCAGTACTCGGGCAAGACCACCTTCGTCAATGTCATCGCGGTGAGTGCCCTCCCGCTCACCCGCCCAGGGCGCCGCAGCCCGCGGGTCAGGCCCGGCGTTCGCCGAAGGCCTGGCTTGGGGCTCCCCTCAGCGCGGCGGGGCTCTTGGGATTGTGTGTGTTTGGGTGGGGGACGCGGGGAGACAAGACGTGACCGTCACCTCCCCGAGGGCCAGGACTTGGAGTTTCCCGCGTGTTGGTGGCTGAAGTGTAGCGCTGAGATCGGCAGCTGAAGGGTTAGTTCCATGTAGTCATCTTCTTCCAAGGTGTGTGTCCTCGTCGCGGCCGGGGCTTGGAAAGGGTGGAATTGGGCTTGTCAGATTTTTAAAGCTCTTGGAGGACTGGAGTTTCTTTCGGGTTTGCTCTCTGGGGGCAGCGGAAGGGTTAACTCCAGCTTGTCACTTTCCTGAAGGGTGGGATTTGGCGAGTCCGTCTGTCTTGGGAGAAAGCATAAAAATTTAGATCCTCTCACTCGCCACTCGGGACGAAAAGTCCCATTGTGAGAAAAGCAGGGGACCATTGTGGACTCCTTTCTGAATTCTTTGGGCAGCTTGTCCCCTGTAATTCAGTTACTGGTTTTCATCCGTTTCCCTCGGGGCCAAGATCCAGTT
Organism: Camelus ferus; assembly: GCF_009834535.1. Taxonomy (NCBI): domain Eukaryota; kingdom Metazoa; phylum Chordata; class Mammalia; order Artiodactyla; family Camelidae; genus Camelus; species Camelus ferus. The sequence continues at coordinate 1,455,000 of NC_045712.1, read as the reverse complement.
GATTGTGCTGCATTCGTGGGTAGAAGCTGGGGAGAGACATTTCCAGCCAGTTCACAGTAGTGCTCAGCTTTTATTAAGCCGAGCAGTTGTAGGGGTTGGGGGTGGGGTCTCCGCTTTTCTAGAACTAATTGCCCTCGTCGACGTGGTAAGATGGATCTTATCAGTCAGCCAGCTACGTTGAAAGAAAGGGGTTGGTCTCTTGGGATGGCGCTTTCCTACATGAATAGAGAGGAAGGGATTCAGCAGGAATATAGCTCATTCCACGTACAGGGCAGGGGTGTCTGGGAGGGAAATTGCCCTGGGAACCTATACACAGTGTGCTGTTTATCCCACAGTGATTGAGGGGAAGGAGGATGATGACATTTTGCTTGTTTGGTTGGCTGGGGAAGGAATAAGAACGAGAGATTCTCTCAATCTTTATTTAGAGCCTGGGAGTTGCTGTGACTCACTCAGTCTTAGCTGGTAGGGGCTTGTGCTTGTCGGGGGTGAACTTTAGAGCCGTTCCAAAGAGAGATGGCAGCAGCTCCTCCACGTTTTAGATAATGGGTGAAATCCCTATTTAATAGGAGACTAGCTGTCCAACTGGTTTGGTTATGGGAGTGATTCAAACACATCTCCCTTGTTGTAGAACACGAGAGCTTGTGTAACTTGTGACTCTTAGTCCTTGCAGTTACAGAGCCACAGGAATGAGTAAGACTTGGAGAAAGAGATTAGCAGAACCCAGAGTTCCTTTGAGGAATGTTGCTTATAAGCATAAAGAAAATTTGCCTACTTGTTTGGCTCTTTTTGTAATATGGTTTTGGGGGGTAGTGCTTGAAATGACTACCTTTTCAATATGTGTAGATGAGTGGAATGTGTATCTAATACCCCTAAAATTAATAAGGAAAAACTTTGAGCTAAGTATCCATATTTGAGCTTTTATATGATGTGGAAAAGATCAGCCTGAGTGCAGTTGAGCTCACTGAACTGTAAATTTTCTGATATTCCCTTTAAGTAAGAATTGGAATCTCCTTGTAAATCCTACCCTTTGACAAGACTGAAGTAATTTATAATGTCGATAGGTGTATTACTGCAGTCAGTTGTTGAGTTTTTTGCAGACAACTAGTTAAGCTCGGGAAACCTAAAAAAGTTTAGTAAATCTTTGAGGAACTTTTAAAAACATAAGCATGAAAGTCATGCTTATGTTTTTAGTTGACAGTGTAGTTTAATATAACGAGTGTGAACTTTGAAGTCAGGCAGCCTGGGTTTGCAGTCTGGCTCTGCCACTTAGCAGCCTGTATCCTCTCTCAGTCAGTCCTTGCTTTCTTGTCTATTAAAAGGAGATAATAATAGGTTTCTTACAGATTTGCTGCAAGTACATGATGTTAAATGACTCTCATCATGCCTGCCATAGAAGGGGCTAGGTAAATGGTAACTGCTGTTATTGTATGTAATGGGTACACTCATTTAATGCAGAAACAGTATTTTGAAAAATGTTCAGAAGAAAGCTGGCTGGTGTCATTTCCTCCTTTGAATTTGTGTGTATATCCAAACGTGGCCTGCTGTACTGGATTTATAGATAGTGGCAAGTAATCACATCATGTCCTCCCCCCCATCTTTTTTGCATTAGATTATTTTAACAACATAGCTTCTGGAAAACTGTTGAACTAAAAGTGAATTATTATTTTAATGTTAGAGTATTCTTTTTGAATGATATGTTGTGGGTAGGCTCTGTTAAGAAAAAAATTGTGACTGTAATTGCTTGTGACCTTTAAGAAACTGAAAAGAAAAAATGTCAGTAAATTTCATACTTCAAAAAAAAAAAACCTCAGGCTTTAACCTAATCTGTAATTCTTACAAGAATATATTGACAATGAGGAAAAAGTACTTAAAAGTGAAATTTACAGACTTTTAGATAGAAACAATATGTCCAGAATAGTAAATTTATCTTGATCTTTTTTTTAAAAAACGCACTATTTTTTTGTAGAAAGTGTTTTGATTTATAGACTCAGGAATTCAGACGTGTTGAACACTATGTGTCACTTTAGAAAGTTGGCCATTTCTCAAGTTCAACTAGTAACTTCCCAGGTATGAAAAGCTTCAGGTGAAGCCAGTTTACTTAGATAAAAGTCAATTTTTTGTAAACATCAAAGTAAAATGTGGCTATCTTTTCTACTTTAAAAGTTAAGAAAATTTTAATAGAAGTCATTTAACTTACTCAAAAGGTTTATGAAGCTGAATTACTTATTGTAGGATTTGGTCTCTGAATTCTGAAAATTCTGAAATTTGGCAGTTTGCTTACAGAGAGTTTCAATCCTAAAATTCATATTCTTAGGGTTTAAAACCCAAAATGAAGGTGGAGGGTATAGCTCAGTGGTAGAGTGCGTGCTTAGCACGCACGAGGTCCTGGGTTCAATCCCCAGTACCTCCATTAAAACAAACAAACAAACAGACAAACCCAGTTACCCCCCCCAAAAAAACCCAAAATAAATAAAACCCCAAATAATACCACATGTTACCTAATACTTTATGTCGAAACACTTAATTTACATAGTATTCTCTTTGTTTTGAACATTAAAAAAAGAAACACCTCTAGTCCTTAATTTTTGATGAGTGTCAGGGAATGAAATACTGCCCATTGCCAGGTGTTGTAACAGTCATTGCATAATAAATCATGTGTCCCATATGTGTAATGTATATTCAGTAACTTTCTTTTTATCTGAGACTCTTAGATTGGTGATAGGATAGTTACTGAGAAATGTTTAATAGAATTTACCAAAATGTGATAGGATGAGTTTTAAACACCTTCTGTATTTTTGAAATAAGTAGTGTTACAAAAATTTGTCTACATTTTTATGAAGTGTTGCTACCTCAAAGGTTAATCCTAGGAAAAGTTTATTACTGCTGAGAATTAGGAAAAGAAGATATTTGGAAAGATTGTAGAAATCTGGACCTAGAATAATTTTTTTTTAAAGAATTGTAGAAACCTTAACTAAGTGGTCTAATTTTACCCTAATTTTATAGATGTAGCTAGGAGATCCAGAAAGGTTAAGTGAAATTCCTGAGGCAACAAAGCTAATTAGTAGCAGAAATAAAATTAGAACCCAGGGCCAATGCACTTTCTACTTTTCTTGTCTTCCTCTGTGGATCCACCTGAGGGTAGAACCATAGAGCTGTGGATTGGGAGATCTTAATCCTTTAAACATCTTTTTTTTAATGTAAATGTACTACTATTATGAATCCGGGTAGCACTTTAAATCCAAGCATCTTAAGCATTTTGACTAAAATTTGAAGACTATACACACACACACACACACACACACACACACACACACACGATTGTGTGCATATGTGTATATATGTGTCTATATTAGGGGAAAGAATGATAATCTATGGAAAGTAGGAATAGTGGAATATTATAATACTATGTTTGGACATTTAAATAACTGGCTATTGGGCATTGGATTATTGAACTAAATTTAGTATCTTTAAAAAGCAGAAATAATTCTGTGATCAAAGTACTTGTTATTTAATTACTTTGGGGTAAGAATGGCGAAAACAGTTTTTAAAGAAAATGTACTGTAGCTCAACTCTAAACTTGAACAAATCTGAAACTTTACTGTAGCCTTCCAGTGAACTCGGCTTCAAATGTAAATTCCGAGTCGTGGAACCTGAAGCATCCTGCTAGAGAACTCTTCACAGTTCTTTATCCCCCATCCCTCTTGCCATCATTTTTTCTGTGCAGGCCTAGAATCTCAAAGTGAAATGTTCTCGTTAAGAAGCTGTTAAGAGTGCAATAAGGCATTTTAAATGACTAACATAGAAGATATTTCACAACTTGAAGCACTTATTAGGTTTCTCAAAGATAAAATGAAATGTCACTGAACATGGATACAGAATGTGTTGCAACTGTAAAAAATAGTTATATATTCTTTTTAGATGATCTTTTTTCTGATTAGCAAAGTAGCACAAGGTTACGAGTAGAAATTTTAAAAGAATACTGTAAAATATAAGAAACCACTATTCTCCACCATCCAGGGTTAACTACTGTCAGCATTTCAGAGTATTTCCTTTTCATCTTTCTTTTTAAAAAATATATGTGTCCAAATGCCATTTAAAAATGCTGTCTATAATGTTCATATCCTGGTTTGTTTTCTTTTAATTGTGATGTATGCATTTTTCTGTGCCTAAAACCGTCTTTAATGCCTTCATAATTTATTCTGTTATGGCATAACTTGTGGACATACTGTAATATATTTGATCATTTCCTCATTATTGGACATTTGAGTGGTTTCCAGGGTTTTGCTGTTGTACATCAATTTGATCTGCATTTCCTGAGGATGGGTTCCAGAGTTGGCATCGCTGGGTCAAGGGTACGAACGTGTTTCATGTCAGATGGCCAAGTTGCTTTCCAGAAAGTATGCACTCCTGCTGAGAGGCTCTTCTGAACAAATTTTATGAACGGTAGAAAGTTGGGCTTCAGTTAAGCACGTTCTCCTTTGGTATTTTTAGGCATACTTAGTTTTATTGGTAAGGTGAAGTTAACCAGCAGTGTTTTTAAACTGTCCTAACAGGTAATTGCTCTGCTCTGTCTTTAACTTTTTTAAAGTACCTATTTATGTGTCAGCAGGTGCTAAGATGGAGGCTATAGAGAACACAATTCCTTTTTCTTTTTTTAAATTTTTTAAAGTATTTTTAAAATTTAAAAAGTTTTTCTTTTGGGAGGAGGTAATTAGGTTTGTTTGTTTGTTTTTTTGTTTATTTACTTACTTACGTAATGGAGATTCTGAGGATTGAACCTAGGACCTCATGCATGCCAAGCAGGCACATTACCACTTATACCATATTACCAGCTATGGCCTCCACCCATAATTCCTTTTTCAATTTTCTTTTTTATTGAACTTTCCAGGCAAGCCATATAAATACAGCTCATCCCCTTTAGCAATCACAGTCTAATTTGTTTTCAGCTTATTGGCGGATTGCATTAGGAGTTTGTATTCCAGAATTTTGGCAGTATTTCCACGTAGCCCTTACCTAACCTTACACTATTATAGTGTGATGCTGCTTTTTGTGTGTGTGTGGTGGGGTGGTGGTTAAAAACAATGTTTTCTAAACCAGAGTCTAAGAAAGTTTGCCAAGTAGGCCACTTTTTGAAGCTGTGGCTTATGAAATTTTAAAAATTTATATCTTGAATATCATTTATAGTTGTATAAGTTGATTCATGTCTTTTGAGCTCGTGTATGAAAAAAATAAAGCAAAAAAATGTTAACCTTGTTATTTGCTGAATAGGTCAAAATTAATGATAATTTAAGGCATTTAGTTTTTCTAAGATGTGACAAACCAAAATTGAAATTTCTAATGGAGTAATTTGAGTTAATTTCTTTATTCAAAGTCAAAATCACATTCTATTGTACTGGTTTTTGTTTTTTTTTTTTAATGTTACACTGTTTCTTAAATTAGATATTGGATTCTGTATTTGGATCTGATTCCAGTTTCCTCAGTTTTATATAATAGAATAATGTTCTTGTTTCATTTCCAAAGGAACTTTTTTTAAATTAAAAAATTAACAAAGCTTTAGGGTTCATTTAAAAATTATCCTTAAGGATACTATGTTTTTAATAAATCATAATATTGGCAAAATAATTTTAGGATTCAGGTATCGAAATAGTGACATTTCTCTGAAAATTGAGGTCTTTCCTCCTAAACTGGGTTGGAAAAGTAATCATTTGTAGTTAAAAAAAAACAAAAACAAAACCTTGAATGATGATTGGCAAAATGATTCTTAAAATGTCTTTTGTACCAGTTTACTTGATAACAATTCCATATGCAACTACTAAAGTGGTTATTACTGTTAGAATATATTTTGAGCCTAAATTTGTTGACATTTGAATGTGGTATGGTTGGGTTTATTTGGAATATATTTAAATTAAGTGGCTTGTTACATAAGTTACAATGGCATGGAGGTTAGGAGTTGAGAGCCAGACTATTTAGGTTCAGATCCTGACTCTTCCACCTGTGTTATTTTTGGCAAGTTATTTAACCCCTCAGTATCTGTTTACTTACTTGTAAAGTGGGAATAATAGTAGTTTCTACCTCATAGTTGTTATGGGTTAATGCTTGTAAAACACTCTGAGCAGTGATCAAAACGAGGTGCATGTTAGCTGCTCGATTACCATTATGTGATCTTCCTGAGGGCCAGGATTTCTCTCTTTTGTTCACTGATGTATTCCAAATGCCTTAAACCAGTGCCTGGCACATACATGGTGCTCAAATGTATTTTCCAATGGACAAATATTATTTTATTTAAAATATAAAATTAAGAACAAATATCTTTCTGAACCCATATTCACATTTCAGTATGCAAAGTGTAGCATAATATTAGGAATGAGAGTTCTGGAGTCTGACAGATTTGGATTTGAATATCGATTTAGCCGTATATAACTTGTGTTAGCATCTGTGTGTTTCATTTTTTCCTCCTCAGTAAAATGTAGATGATCAAAGTACTGCCTCATAGAGTAGTTGTCAGAATGAAATGAATGTGTGCAGACTACCCAGCACCTTGCCTGGCACCTAGAGAGCACTCAGTGAGTGGAACTGCTACGTTTCAGGAATAATATTAGATGTAATCATCAGCCTTCATTAGATTGCTCTCGATTATATTTAGATATTAGTAGCCTTTGTTTAAGAAGTAAGCCTTCGTTTTGTTTAATTCACATTTTGAATCCTATTGACTTTTTTTTGATAGCTGAGATGGGCTGGTGGAAAAAATGTTTTAACCTCCTGGATAGGCTAGTCATTTTTGATGGACCAACTCGTACAATTCTTCCTTTTAGAAGATGAAGAGAGATCTGTATACTTCTCCTTGGACAGTGTGTATTTAATTGTGGAGTTGGTTGTGGGAGCATTTCTGAGCAGGGAATTGGAAATAGGAGTTGTCCTTTTGCTTGTCCCACCACTGACTAAATGGCAGGACTGTAGACAAGTCATTTAACTTCCCTGTTCTTCAGTTTTTGTGAAGAGTCAGTAAGCACTGAGAACCTTGATGTTTGAGAGTGAGCGGTGCTTTCTTGTACCTGGAATTAGAACTCTTACTCGTAGACTGGAGAATAAAATAAAAGGATAAGGATGCCTGGTTATAAAATCCCAGCCTTTTGCCAGAAGAAAAACTGAGATGGTTTGCAGCTTTATGGTTAAGAGGTAGAAAGGTAGACGTTCCCAACAGGAAGAAAAAGGTGGCTCTATTGAGTAGTACCTGCCCTCTAGAACTTTGGTGCCCTGTACAAGTACATGCTTAGATTAAAATTTTAAATTTGGATATTGCCATTTGTGTTTGCTGTAACTTTTTAACTAAGATTTAAGATGCAAGTGGATTTTAGTCACTGTTGACAGCTCTAAATTTGCAAGCCCCGACAGGCAGTTTGCTGCCTGTGTTGCTCTGTTCTCCTGGATGAGAATTGGGCTCTGTGGACTGCATATTGGCTGGGCCAGAAAGGGCTTTTGGCAGAAAGCTCTTCCTTTCTTAAGGTGGCTTAGGGTCTGGTTTAGGCCTACTGGGCCTGTTTTTCCTTTACTTCTTGAAAGCTCATTTTGTCTCGAAAATGTTTTAAGGTGGATTTTTAGGTTTTATCATTTCTGAATAGTTCTTATCACATGAATAACTAGGAAATGGAGGAAAGTAACATTTTTTCCTCCAAAATCTAGCCGTTTTGCTCCACTAGCTTTTAGTTTCCCTATTTTGATTTATTATTTCTTCATTCAGTGGCTGAATTATAAAACTAAAAACACTTGTTTTTTAAAAAGAATATACAAAATCTGTATTGTTTGAAAAATAGTGTGGATATACAAACAGGAAAGAATTTTTAATACCATTAAGCTTTAGTCATTATTAGTATCAGCTGAATATCCTTTGCATTTTTTCACCTGTCCCTTTATATATACAAATATATGCATTTTAAAAATTGATAAAATTGACATATAACATTGTGTTCATTTTTTGTATAACATAATGATTCTGTATTTGTATATATTGTGGAATGATCACTACAGTAAGTCCAGTTAACATCGTCACTATACATAGCTACACATTTTTTCCCTTTTGATTACTCTCTCAGCAACTTCAAGTATACAATACAGTATTATTAACTATAATCACCATTCTGTATGTTACATCCCATGACTTATGTATTTTATAACTGGAAGCTTGTAGCCTGCTATCCCATCCTTTCACCTATTCCTCCCCCACCCCAACCACCAATTTTTTCACTGTCTGTGAGTTTGGAATTTTTAAAATTTTAGATTCCATACATAACTATCTTTCTCTGACTTATTTCACTTAGAATAATGCCCAATATATGCTTGCTTTTTTGTATTATTCTGATAACCTTTTTTTTTTTATTATTAAAGACTCAAAAAATTTCAATGTCTTCTTAGCTGTTATCAGTATGGTTTTCTTTTTAAAATAATATTGAAATGTGTACCATAAAAAACAAATATTTTTACCCACCCACCCTAGAAGCTCCAGAATGTTTACTGTGAACTAACATTTAGTCACAGCTTTGTCTTGCCTATTCCTATTCTGCAGGTCAGATTCTAAAGGGAAATAAGTGATGTGTGTACAATTTGTTGGTATAGTCTAATTTGGTAATGTAAGAAATTTTATTCTAACACTGAGTTTGATCCTGATTTTCCCTTTTCACTTTCATGCAGGATTATTCCCTCACAATATGTTTTCTTGACAACAGTGACGTGATCGTGCTGTCCGTACTAAGTAGTCCCATGTAGTCTACTTGATTTATCTACTTTGGTGGCTAATGGGCAGCTCGGTTTCATTCAGTTCAGAATGGAACTCTTGATTTCTCCCTCTGTCAATTCAAAGAACCAACATCTATCCTTATCTTAAAAATATTAAAACAAATAGATGTTGTAGGCTTTAATTAACCCTTATATGTATATTTTGGGCATTATTTTCCACTGTTGAGTGATTGAAATATTGGTGCCTAAAACTTTCATTTTGTGATTTTCTTTGGAGAACCAGAAAGTGGGCCAGATGGTTTGACCAGTTTTAACCTTTATGCTGTCCTGTCATCCTTTCTGTGGTAGGTATCTTCCTTCCAGATTGATCATATCACCTCCATCGTAATTTTCGCCACAGTTAACCACCATCAGAAATTGTCTTGCTTACTGTCTTCATCTCTTTTGTGATTATAAGTTCCATAGGGGCAGGACTTTCTCCTTTTTTCAATGCTGCATCCCAATGAAAAGAACAGGGCCTGGCACATAATAAGCTCTATAAATATTGAGTAAGTGAATGAATGAATATAACAGCAAAGTAGTGTATCTATTTTGTGTGTACTCAAACTATGTGCAAAGCATTGTGGTAGGAGATGATTCATAAATGTACCAGACGAGGTTATTTATGGTGGAGTATGTGCCTTAGAGTAGCCATGTATGGGATAGAAATAGTAAGTGCCTTAGAACTGGCACATGATGCTGTGGGAATCTCCCCACCTTCACCGAAGACATTGGGGAAGTTTTAGAAAGACATTTTGCTGACTTTTGGTAGGACCGTGGTGGGAATACCTGTTAAGCTGAGCTTTGAGTAGAGTGGTTTTCATTCATTCAATGAGTATTTGAAGCACTGTTGTAGGCAGCACACATACAATAAAGAATGAAACAGACATGGTTCCTTGCCCTGTGGAGCTTCCAGTTATCATGGAGGGAGGAAAAGATGTTCAGGAAGGAACAGTGGGAGAAGCAAAGATAAAATCGAGGGCAAGAATTTTTGTCAGATTAAGTATAACCTGCATGAAGGAAAAAAACCAAAAGGCTGGAAAAACAGATTGAATCAGTCCACCCAAAGCCTTGACTAAATTTGAATATGTAGCCATCGGGAGCCATTGAAGATTTTTGTTCAGGGGAATGAAGAGCTCTGTTTCCAACGGATTAATTTAGTAGTAATATAGAGACCATCGAAAAGGAAATTGGTTACAAGATTATTACAAAGGTCTAGTTAAGAGATAATGAAGGGGAAGCTAGAGAGTAAGGGAGAGTAAGCAAGATTACGGAAGTGCAGTTTAGCAGTTGAATCGGATGTGCCCGGCAAAGGGGAATTTGTAGTCAAAGACCTTTTTAAGGATTTAAGTGATTGGTGGGGAATGAGATTGTGGAATCAACAAGTAGCAGATATGGGGTGGAGAAGGGGGGATGGATTTAGAAGGGAAGGGGATGAGTAGAGTATAAAATGTATTATACAATTAATGATATAAAGGTACTGTTGTTTGGGAAGGGAATTAATGCTGTATTTAAGTGCAGTGGAACTAAAACTGAGAATTGAAATTTCATCCAATTCGTATCTTTATCTTCAGGAGTAGTAAGAGACTTAGAAAGTAGTCGAACATTCACTCCTGGCTTCTCAGAAGAATGCTGTATTTTCTTTCTAGTGATTCATGTTAATCATCCTACTCTGCTGACTTTTTGTTTTGCCATTGTTTTGTTCACAAGAACCAAGCAGAATATCTCCACTCCTTTGGAATTGCGGTTGGGCTGTCTTGATTTATTTGTGGCACTTAGGTGCATTAATCTGTGCCCAGAATGCAGGCTGCCAGTACAGGTCATTTAGGCAACTGAATGAAGGCCGTGTATTCAGAGTGGTTCAGACTCTTTTATATCCTTGGAAGCCTTTGCTGTTGAATTTGAAGAGGAATGTTTCTGTGCCTGGAAAATGTCTGGTTTAGGTTTGTATAGTGTCTTTCTACTGAAGATGAAAGTTGGTAAGGGTAATTTGTGTGCTTTAAATGTAAAGGATAGTGGATAGTTTGGGATTTAAGTTGGGATTTTTCTTAGGTGCTGTGTAGTCTTGTAGACAGTATTAGGTTCAGAATATCAGTTTTCTCTCCTATCAGGTTACATTACTGATTATTTTACCATGTGGTTGAAAAGACAAAGTGTGATCCTCAGTCCTCATATCTGATAGGCTGTTTGATACGTGCTTAGAGACTCACTCATTGCAGTCTGTTGTGGGTTTTTAGTGCTCAAAGTGCTCTCAGACAGCAGTTCATCTTGGACCTTGTAGACATTACGATAAAACAAGACAGGAAATGTACCACCTACACTATGTCCGTTCTTAAGTGTAGTTAGCACAAAGAATGTTCCTAAACATCCTATTACTTCTTAATCATCCTTTCCTCTATGTCCATCACACAGGGGGCATTCAGTAAAAATCTATTCATTTATTTAGTTATTTGAACATTTGACTGTTCTATGAAGTGCTTTCACACACAAAGCATTGTATGATTTTTTTAACTCCCTTGTTAAGTAGATATTCATAAGCTTATACAAGGTAAAGAAAGGCTTAAGTGACAGTTTTTAGATACGCCTGGAATTCAGCTCCATTCCATAAAAAAGGTGAGCTTTGATGAATACATGTTTACAGACAAATCCTTAAGGATCTTGTTTTTCCACCTAATAAGTACAGCTCTTTCGAAGTCCTGTAACTGAGACTAATTTGGAAATTGGACATGACATTGTGCAGTTCCATATGCAATTTTACCTTTCTTTGGCTCTTTTTTGCCATATGCTTTTAAATCTGCTTTACTAATTGTATAAGTATGTCCTTGCTTTATCCTTCCTAGGAACATTTGTAAATATTAGTTTTTTTGTCTTGTTTGTTTTTGTTTTTGTGAGACTTTTGGGGGGGGTCCTTATATTTGCCAGTGAAAATTAGCAAGGTAGGTTTGAGGAAGGATGGAGGAAGCAAGTCTTTGAAATACATGTTAGATTGGGTAATGGAGGAGTATGAGACTTTCAAGCTATCAAGACTTAAAAAAAATTTTTTTTTTGGCCTACAATACATTTTTATCCCCTGGTGTCCCTTTTCCCTTTGATGACACTGTCTTACACGTTGCTGAGGTCTCAGATTGTAAAACCTTGCCCCAGCTCTTCTCTCAGGCAAAGTTAATTACCCCTTGCTCCATTTTCATAGTACTTTGTCCAGAACTATATTTAATTGTGCCAATTATCTCTTCATCTGTCTCTACTTCAAGACTATAAACTTTCTTATTATTTATGCCCTCTTAAGTGTAGCTCTGGGCCTGACTCAGTAGGAGCTCCATAATTAGACTTCAGAGAGTGAAGCATTGTAGGGTGATGTTTAAATATGCTGGGTCAGAGAGGCCTAAATTTGAATTTCAGATATGCCAGAGCTCTGATCCCTCAAAGCTTCAGTTTCCTCATTGGTGATTTGGAAGTGAGACTAGGTACCTAGTAGACTCACAGTCTGAGGTCAGGTAATCAACACAGTGTCTGTCATACAGTGAATGCTCCATAGTTGGTAATTATCGTTGTGGGTGATGTGATATTTGGGAGTTAGGGCAGGAGCATGTACTCCCGTTAGATGGTGGATGGAAGGGAACCCCTTCACTCCTGTGAGTACCGACTAGGGATTCCATTTCAGGAGGGATGAAAGGTTCCTGAGTTTCAGGGTGGAGGTGTATTGGGCACTAGGGACCAGTTTCCGATTCCTGATGAAGGTTTTCTGTCATTGTGAGAGAGAAACTAAAATAACTGACCGTCCTTTATCATAATCCACTGTAGATGTGCTAGGATGTTTGGAGCAACCTGTTGAAAAATCTGCTGGTCTATTTGGTTTGTCTTTCTGTTTGTAATTTGGTGGTTGTTACTAGATTTAGCTCGGTGGAAGAGACTCTGATCGCTCTAAGTTGGTATTTTACTACATATGCTAATAGAATACCAGCATAGTATCTATTTACAACCTCTCAGTTGACCGCTGAGTTTGTATTTTGTTGTTGCTGCTGTTGCACGACTTAACATTGTCTTCAGGTTCTGTACAAATAATGACCATTCCTTATTTACCCACAGATAACCCTCAAATGCCTGAAGCATTATGTTCGAGTAGAAAGTAACATTACGGCTTTGAAGTTCGGACCCTGCCGATACTTAGCTGAGTGTGTGACCTTGTGACCTTGACCTCAAACTTCCTTTTCTGTAAGATGAGGCCAGTAAAGTGAATGAATGGTGGTGTGCTGCTGTTGTTATTTTTACTGTTATTAAGAGGGTAAGCCAGCGACATGTATCCTAACTAATAACAATGATGTGTGAGGCAGTAATCACACGTAACTGGAAGACGTTCTTGTTATTCCACACTCTTCCTGCACTTTCAGTTCCCTGCCAGGCTCCCCACCCGGATGGTTATAAGTGGGGTTGTAGACAGCTACTGAATAAATAATGACGTTAGCATCTTAGGAGGCACTGCAATTTGGAATCTGAGCAGTGTGCAGTGACTCAGTATTTCATGACTGTCCATCACTTAAGAGCTGAATTTCAGTGTGAAGCAATCCTGATAATACTGACTGGGCTGATGGAGTAACTTTATAGTGTTTAGTGTTTCTTTGGGGACATCCAGAGAGCCACAGCATGGAAAATAACTATTGAAAGAAAATGTATTCAGGCCATGGCATTTTTTGGAGCTGTGCCATTGTGCTGCCAAACTGATAAAAATGGGAGCAAAGATGCCTCTACTGATGTATGAATGAACAGATAGGTAAAAGGTTTGTACTCCGGTTTACAGTGTTTTTAGGGAATTAGTAACTTTGATATTTAAAAAAGTAACAGTGTTACTAAACATTTTACAGTGGCAAAAGACAAGACAATCCATGTGATGTTATTAATAGAGGAGATAAGGTTATGAATCCACTAGGCAGGAAAATGTTATAAGTATGCAATCAAGGATGAATAAATTAAAATCCACGTTTTAATTTATCCTAATGATAGGTGCCACTGTTTGCTTTCTCCAGAGTCTGGCATCAGAGTTGTGTTTATAAACATTTTTTTGCCTCCACTGTTGCAATGAATGCCCAGATTAGTCTTTAAAAGAAAAGGGAGGATTGCCTATTTGTTTTATGACATAACTGTGAAGCAGGATTTTAGTAGCTTCATTTATCTTCTAGATGGAAAAGAGAACTGTTAAGAGGTCATGCATATGCTGTCTGGCATGATACGCTATAATCCTTGGTTACATTTAGAGGATTTTTCATTCTAATGTTTAGGGATTCCAAGTATCAGTAGGAGTCATGGGTTAAATTCTAAATTAGGAGACGGTTTCTGGATAACTTCTCAGTAATGTCTTTGACATTTGTTTAATTGCAGATCTAAATAACCACTAATGGATATCATGGTTCCAGTGAGCAGTGGAATTTATTTCCCTGGAAGTAAAATGAGGCAGACTCAGAAAATTGTGTGGAATGTGTCACCAGTTAGATTTCTTCATGGCCCAGAAAAACTCCTATATAACTTCTCTTAAAGAAATGGAGCTGAACAGGAAGCAGAAGTAGTTAATGGATGATGTTGGACCAGGGAGTTACGAATGAGTCAGTGCAATTCCTGCAGGGAGTCTTGTCTGAAAGAAATCAGGGCAATATGCAATACCAAGCTTGCAGGGAGGTCTCCCAGTGGCCTTCCTCATCATCTTCTTTCAGAGGTAGCAGTGGTCATGGCATCGTCTTCCTATACAAGATGTGATTAGCTTATTTTCTTCACTTTGGGAGCCATGTAGGGCATTTTTTTAAAATAATGCTCTCCTGTTGGTGCATCAGGAACTTAAGCCTCATAGATAAATTCCAGCACAGATTAATCTTGTGTTTAATTCTCTATTTATTGAATGTTGGAGGTTTTCATACTGCTTAAAACAGAAACATGGGTACAATCAGAAGAGGAAAGACACCCTCAGGGAAGTAGCTGTATGTGTGGAACTGGGACTTGTATTCTGAAAATTTAGAATAAATGGTTCCTGGGGCACCAGGAGACATCGAGGAGTTAACCACTAGCAACCAGGTGATGGCTTGGTATGTTCCCACTCTCTTACCCTCCTACCAGCATTTGGTTGAACAAAATTGACAATTTGGACAATCTAGATCATTCAGCAAGTTATAGCCAATGATCCATCCCTCTTGCTTCTGGTTACTGTCTTATATTGTTAAATTTATTTTAGGACAGTGTGTCAACTTTTTTGAATATTGTAAACTATTTTTTGGCATCAGGGTAATGCTAGGCTCACAAAATGAGATGGGTAATGTTCCTGCCTCTTCTCTTTTTATGCAAAGTTGGTGTTACTTCTTTTTTGTGTGTGTATGTATTTCTTATTTAAATATTTGGTAGAATTCACAAATGAAACTGGGCCTAGGGATTTCTTTTTAAGAAGATTTAAAATTACTAATTCTATTTGTTTAATACAACAGAGGACTGCTTAAGTTTTTCTTCCTGGGTAAGTTTTGGTAGATTGTAGCTTTTAAGAATTGGTCCATTTCATTGGTGGTGTTGAATTTATGTGCATAAAGTTCATCGTATTTCCTTATCTCTTAATAACTGTAAAGTTTAGTGATATCTCTTCTTTTATTATTGATAATGGTCATTTTTGTCTTCTTTTTTCCTTTAACAGTTTATCAATTTTATTTATCTTTAGAAAATCATCTCTTGGTTCCATTGATTTACTTCTGTGGATTTTCTGTTCAGTATTATTAATTACTCCTCTTACTATTTCCTTCTGCTTGTTTTGGATTTATTTTGCTCTTTTTCTCTGCAGTTTTTTTGAGATATAATTGTCATAAGCACTGTATAAGTTTAAGGTACACAACATAATGACTTGACTTTCGTATATTGTGAAATGATTTATCACAACAAGTTTAGTTACTATCCATCATCTCAGATAGATTCAAAAAAAGAGAGAACAATTCTTCCTTAGGATGAGAACTCTTAGGATTTACTCTCTTAACAACTTTCAAATATACCATAGAGCAGTGTTAACTATAGTTATCATGTGATACATGTTCTTTTTCTAGTTTCCTAAGTTGTTACTTTGAAACCTTTCTTCTTTTCTAATATAAACATTTGAGTCTCTAAATTTCCTTCTAAGCATTGCTTTAACTGCATCCCACAAATTTTTATGTATTTTTTATTTAGTTTAAAATATTTTCTAGTTTTCCTTGAGACTTCCTCTTTGCCCCATAGATTATATATAACCCAATATTTGGTTATTTCCAGATTCTTTTATGTTAATTATTTCTAGTTTAATTCCATTGTACTTAGAGAACACACTTTTTATGACTTGAATATTTTAAAATTTCTGAAGTTCTGTTTTATGGCCAGCGTATGGTTTATCTTGAATGATTGTTCCGTGTTTACTTGAAAAGAACATGTATTTGAGTAGAGTGTTCTCTAATTGTCAGTTAGACCTAGTTAATTGTTGGTGATGTTAAATGCTGTACTCTTGCTGGTTTTCTTGCTATTTGTTTATCAATTAACATGAGAGGGGTGCTGAAGTCTATTATTGTGGGTTTATTTCTCCTTTTAGTTTAATTTTATGTTTTTTGAAGCTTTGTTGTTGGTGCATACACATTTAGGCTGTTATATGTTCTTGGTGAATTGATTCTTTAATCTTTGTGTAGTGTCCCTCTTTATCCGTGGTAATTTTCCTTGCTCTTTTGTTTGATACTAATATAGCTACTCCTGCTTTCTTTTGGTTAGTGTCTGCATGGTGATAGACTTTATATCCTTTTGCTTGTTACCTACCTCTCTCATTATATTTAAAGTAGGTTTCTTGAAGATAGCATATAATTGGGTTTTTAAAAAAATACAGACTTACAATCTGTCCTTTAGTTTGTGTGTTTAGACTGCTTACTTTTACTCTAATTATTGATATGTTTGAATTTAGTTCTACTATTTTATTTATTTTCTGTTTGTCTCCTTTGTTTTTTGTTCCTCTTGTCCCTCTTTCCTGCTTTCTGTTCATTTAGACTTTTTTCAGTATTTTAATTTATTGAGGTTTTAATTATTCTCTTTGTATGGCTTCTTTAGTGGTTGTTCCAGGAATTACAATATATGTATTTTACCTAATTTTCTTAGAATTAATACATTATCACTTTGTGTGGAATGTAGAAACCTTACCACCATATAGGTCCTTTTACCTTCTTCCCTTTATGTTGTTTTTGTCATATTATATCTACATACATTGAAAACCATAGCAGACAATGTTACAGTTTTTGCTCTCAATTATTGAACATTTTATAGTATTCAAGAGGAAGAGAATGGTTTATTACATTTACCCAAATATTATTATTTCTGTTGCCCTCCCTTAATTACAAAGCTCTAGGTTTCCCTCTGTTAGTTTCTTTTATGGATGAAGAACTTCCTGTAGCATTTCTTTTAGAACATATCTGCTAGCTACAAATTCTTCTGGTTTTCCTTCATTTGAGAATGTCATATATTATCTTCATTCCTAAAGGGTGTTTTGCTGAATATAGAATTCTAGGTTGAGAGTCGTTTCTTCCCCCTAGTACTTTTGAATAGGCATTTATTATTTGTGATGAGAAATTCATAATCATTCAAATTGTTATTCTCATATATAATTTCTCTCTGGCCACTTCCAAGTGTTTTTTTTGTTGCTTTTTTTTGTTTTTTTGTTTTTGTCTTTGGTTTCACCAGTTCAGTTATGATGTATCTGGGTGTGGATTTCTTTGCGTTTATCCTGCTTTGGGTTTGTTGCACTTCCTGAATCTGTAAGTTCGTCTTTTACCAAATTTTGAATATTTTCAGCCATTCTGTCTCTCTTTTTTCTTTATTGTGGTATAATTGACATCCAACGTGATGCTTCAAGTGTGCAACATGATTGAATATTCATATTTGTTGCAAAATGATTACCACAGTAAGTGTAGTTAACATCTGTCACCTTAACATAGTTACGAAGAGTTTTTTTCTTGTGATGAGAACTTTGAAGATTTACTCTTTTAGCAACTTTCAAATACGGTATTTTAATACAGTGTTATTAACTTTTGTCACTATGCTATACATTATATCCTGTGACTTACATATTTCATAACTGGAAGTTTATACCTTTTGACCCTTTACCCCAATTACCCCCATTTCCCATCTCTGGCAACCACCTGTCTTGTTTTCTGTATGTAGAAGCTTATTTTCTTGTTTTGTTTTTAGATTCCACATAAAAGTGATATCATTTGGCATTTGTCTTTGTCTGACTTTTTAAACTTAGCTTAATACCTTTGAGGTCCATCTGTGTTTCCAAATGGCAAGGTCTCATTCTTTTTTAAGGCTGAATAATGTTCCATTGTGTGTGCACATGTGAGCATGTGCACATGCTCGTGTTCGTGTGTGTGTACATCTATCTCTTTGTCTCTCACATTTTAAAAATCTACTCATTCATCACTGGACAGTTAGGTTGTTTCACTATCTTGGCTGTTGTAAATAATGCTGCACTGAATGTGGGGATACATATATCTTCTCAAGTTAGAGTTTTCATTTGCTTTGGATAAATACTCAGAAGTGGAATTGCTGGACCATATGGTAGTTTTGTTTTTAATTTTTTGAGAAGCCTCCACGCTGGCCGATAGTGCCAATTTACATTCCTACCAAAAGTGCAGAAGAGTTTCCTTTTCTCCACATCCTTACCAACACTTGTTATTTGTTGTCTTTTTAATAATTACCATTCTAACAGGTGTGAGGTGATAACTTATTGTGGTTTTGAATTGCATTTCCTTGATGATTAGTGATGTTGGGCACTTTTTCAAGTGCCCATTGGCCATCTATATGTCTTCTTTGGGAAAATGTCTGTTCACGTCTTCTGCTCATTTTTTATCCAACTGCTTGTTTTGCTAGCAGTTGAGTTGTATAAATTCTTATATATTTTGGATATCAGTCCCTTATCAGATACATGATTTGCAAATGTTTTCTCATATGCGGTAAGTTGCCTTGTTATTTTGTTGATGGTTTCCTTTGCTGTGCAGAAGCTTTTTAGTTTGATGTGGTTCCACTTGTTTATTTTTGCTCTTACTGCTTTTACTTTTGATGTTGTATTCAAACATCATTGCCAAGATTTATGTCAAAGAACTTACTGCCTATGTCTTCTTCTAGGAGTTTTATGGTTTCAGGTCTTATCAAGTTCTTAATCCACTTTGAGTTACTTTTTTTTTTCCTGTGGTGTAAGATAGTGGTCTAGTTTTCCCATGGCCATTTACTGGAGTGACTGTCCTTTCCTTACTGTATATTCTTGGCTCATTTGTCATAAATTAATTGACCATATGCATGTGGATTTATTTCTGAGTTCTGTATTCTGTTCCATTGATCTGTGTGGCTATTTATGCTAATACCGTACTGTTTTGATTACTACAGCTTTGTGATAGAGTTTAAAATCAGGGAGTGTGATGCCTCCAGCTTTGTTCTTTTTTCTCAGGATTGCTTTGACTATCTGAGGTCTTGCATGGTCCTATTCTTTTTCTCTTACTCTAGAATTTCAATGATGTAAATGTTAGACCTTTTTATATTGTCCTATAGATCCTTGAGGATCTGTTAAGTTTTTTCCCCCAGTCTTTTTTTCTCTTTTGTTCAGCCTGGAATAATTTCTCTTGATCTGTCTTCAAGTTGGTTGAGTTTTTTCCTGTCATCTCCATTCTTCTATTGAGCCCATCTGTTGAGGTGTTTTGTTTTTGTTTTTGTTTTTTTAATTTTGGTTATTGTATTTTTCAGTTTAATATTTCCATTTGGTTCTGTTTTATGGCTGTTATTTACCTGCTGAAGCTTTCTATTACATTCATTTCAAGAGTGTTTGCCCTACCTGGAGTATGGTTATGGTAACCAGTCTTCGTCTGCTATTTCCAATTATTTGGGTCATCTTGATGTTGGCATCTATTCAGTGTTTTTTTCTTTGCTAATTGAAATTGTCTTGATTCTTCATTTATTGTTATTTTGGATACTTTGAATATTATGAGATTCTGAGTTTTGTTTAAATTCTTTGGAGAATGTTGATTTGTTGTTTTGTTTTAGCAGGAAGTTGACCCAATTAGGTTCAGGCCACAAGCTCCAACCTGCTTTCTTCTGTGGGCTTTGGTTCTAGTATCAGTCCAGGTTGCAGTAGTACTATTTGGATCATTTCTACCTATATACTACCTAGGGGGTTAACTAGAAACCTGGCTAGTGGTCTGCATCATAGTTTAGTTCTCAAGGCCTTTGATAGGTTATTTCAGGTCAGATCCACATATCACAGTTTGGGGATGAGCCCAGGAGTTCATATACAACTTTATGGGGTCTATTTCCCTAGTCCATTCATTTATGAATTTCCCCAATACTGTCTGACTCACAGGGCTTTCCCCCTCCCACTTTCCTGATCCTCTGATTAGAAAGCTGGGGCTTCAGTCTCCCTGCTTTGCTATGCCCTTCCCTCAACCGTATCTGTCTCAGGGGCCAAGTGGTAGGGGAGAGAATAAAGTCCCCCCCACAAATCAACAGGGATTTATTTCTCAGTTGCCCCCACCGTCTTCCCTGCCCACCACACACACACACACACACACACAGTCCTCAGACCAAAAAGAGAAGGCTCCTCTTTGAGCTTTTTCTGTTCATGCTTGGTATCCATTTCCGGCAGTTGACCTGCCTTTGATCCAGGGGAGATTGAAAGGGAAGAAAAAAACAACTAGGACATAGTATCAGGTTGCCTGTACTCTGAGTTCTGATTTTCTTCTCTAACTTATCAGCTACCACTTACTTTCAGAGTCCTCAATTTGCTGCATGCTGTTCTGTCCAGTTTTTAGTTACATTCATTGAAGGGGCAGAGTGGAGTGTGCTGACCTAATCTTAACCAGAACCCTGTGAACTACTTTTTAACATCTCATTTCATGGATAGTGTTGGTAGCAAATGTACAATGCTTTCCCTGTGCCTGAAGCAGGCATTGTTCTAAATGCTGTATGTGTTTTAATTTATTTAATTTTTTAAACAACTCTATAAGGTAGACACTTATTATATTCATTTTTCATTTGGGAAAAATGAGGCATTGCAAAGTTAAGGAACATGCAAGAAGGACATATAGCTAGCAAGTGGTAAGACCAGAGTAATAACCTAGTATGACTGTCTGCAGAGTCCCAGTCATAACCACTAGACTAACATTAACATCCATCACCTGAGAAAATGAGCTGGGTTTATAGTAACTCCACATCCACTGGGCTTCTTGTTTAAAGAATGATTCTTGTCAGATGATTATTTATCAGCTATATGATTTTACTGTTTTATGATGGGCCTTATTAATTATATTCAAAATTTTGTTTTGTTGTTTTTCTGATTCTGGCTTAATAGATCTTCAGTAGAGCAGTACAGACTAGGCTTTCTTATTTTGTTTTAAAGAGTACAGAATTTATTTTACCATTTGTAGATAACAAATTTGTTATATTTCCATCACAGTGTTTTTCCTAAGACTAAAGGATTTACGTTACATATATATATATATCTATCTCATTGGTTTGTAGCATTTGGTTGGTTCTAGGAATTCCCCTTTTTAAGTTTAGTAGTAGAAACCTATTTCAGGATTATAGGAAGGAAACTTTTTCTTTTTATAATTTTTTTTTGAACAAGCTGTACATGCATACGCAGAAGGGCATACAGTGAAAAATAAGTCTCTTTCTCATTTTAGTTTCCTGAATACCCAGTTCTTCCCAGAAAGAGGGAAAGAAACTTTTAAATATAGAAAATACTTGTTTTCTTCTTCCAGTTTTATTTATAGATATAGCTGACATACAGCACTGTATGTTTAAGGTATACAGTATAATGATTTGACTTACATACATCATGAAGTGATCACAGTAAGTTTAGTGACATCCATCATCTCATACAAAATAAAAGGGGAAAAATTTTTCCCTTAGTACTCTTAGGATTTACTGTCCTAATTGCTTTCATATCTAGCATACAGCAGTGTTAACTGCATTAATCACTTTGTATATTACATTCCTAGTACTTTTATAACTGGAAGTTTGTACCTTTGACCACCTTCATCTAATTCCCCTTCCCCTACCCCTCACCTCTGGTAACCACAAATCTGATCTCTTTTTCTGAGGTTGTTTTTGAAGTATAATTGACCTACAACACACTGTGGTAGTCCCTGATGCATAATATAGTGATTTGATGTTTCAGGACATTACAAAATGATCACTGTGATAAGTTTAGTTACCATCTGTCACCATACTTAAATGTTATGTTATTATTGACTGTGTACCATACTCTATTCATTTCATCCCTAAGACTCATTATTTATTAACTAGAAGTTTGTATCTTTTAATTTCCCTCACCTATTTCACTCATCCCCTCCACTCCCCGCCCCTCTAGTAACCACCTGTTTGTTCTCTGTATCTGTGGCTGTTTCTATTTTGCTATGTTTGTTCATTTATTTTGTTTTATAGGTCCACATATAAGTGAAATCATACTGTATTGTTCTCTGATTTATTTCACTTAGCGTAACACTCCAGGTTCATCCATGTTGTTGCAAATGGCAAGATTTCATTCTTTTTTATGACTCGTATTCCACTGTTTATATGTGTATATGTATGCTGTCCCCCCACCCTCCACTCCACACACACCCCGTAGATCTGTATCCATTCATATATTGATGGGCACTTAGGTTGCCTCCTTGTATTAGCTATTGTGAATAGTGCTACAGTGAACATGGGGTGCCTATATCTTTTCGAATTAGTGTCTTTGTTTTCTTTGGAAAAATACCCAGAAGTGAAGTTACTGGATCATATGGTAGTTGAAGTTTTAATTTTTTTAGGAACCTCCTCACTGTTTCATAGTGGTTGTACCAATTTACATTCCCACAAGTAGTGCACAATGAGGGTTCCATTTTCTCCACATCCTTGCTAACCCTTGTTATTTGATGTTTTTTTTGACAACAGCAACTGTGACAGGTGTGAAGTGATAACTTATTGTGGTTTTGATTTGTATTTCCCTGATGATTAGTAATGTTGAGCATCTTTTCATGTGTCTGTTGGCCACCTCTGTGTCTTTGGAAAAATGTCTATTCAGGTCGTCTGCCTACTTTTTAATTGAGTTGCTTAATTCTTTTTGATGTTGCCATTGTATGAGTTCTTTTTGTATTTTGGATATTAAGCCCTTACCAGATATTGTTTGCAAATATCTTCTCCCATTTAGTAGGCAGCCTGTTTGTTTTGTTGATAGTTTCTTTTGCTGTGCAAAAGCTTTTTAGTTTGATGTAGTTGCATTTGTTTAGTTTTGCTTTTGTTTCCTTTGCCTGAGGAGACATATTTTTAAAAAATACTGCTAAGACTGATGTCAGAGCACGTATTGCCTATGTTTCCTTCTAGGTGTTTTATGATTTTAGATCTTACGTTTAATGTAGCTAGATGTCCGGTTTTCCCAACACCATTTATTGAATAGGCTGCCTTTTTCCCATTGTATCTTCTTGCCTCCTTTGTCAGAGATTATTTGTCCATGTAAGTGTGAAACCCAGCAAAGGGTACATATGCCTGTGGCACAGAAAGCCAAACTCTTGACAGTGGGAGTTTGCAGCAGAGTAAGGAAATACTGCAGGGCACCAAGCAAGAGAGTGGAAGACAAGCATCAGATCCACTCCAGCTTGGTCTTTGAATTAGGTTTTATTTTGTTTTAAAGGGGAAGAACAAAGAAGCTGGGATTACTCATTGTGTTGTGACATTTCTTAATTGTGGTTGTGGGAGTCTGGTTCATAATTCTGTGGCCAGGTGGTCAATGGCTCAGGGGTCTGTTAGCTCCTCTTGCCCTGAAGAAACAACCTGAGTTTGCATGTTAATGATGGTATCTATAATAGCAATTTTAGTACATTAGTGGTTATCGACAGTTGCAATTGTAGTCATCTGACTCTGGTGGATTAGTGTTTAGTTAGCACAGGATTGAGGTCAGAGGGGACAAAAAAAGGAATAAAGTTTTGGATAGAGAAACTGATTTTAGTCTTGGTAAGGGAACTTGGTTTTAGGGGGACTTGGTTTCAAGTGTGGGTTCATTTTGGGGTGCTCTCTTCTGTTCATTGGTCTATGTGTCTGTTTCTGTGCCGGCACCATACTGCTTTGATTATCAGAGCCTTGTAGAATAGCTTGAAACCAGGGCACGTGGTACCTCCAGCTTTGTTCTTCAAGACTATTTTGGCTACTCAAGGTCTTTTGTGTTTTCATATAAATTTTAGAATTGTTTGTTCTAGTTCTGTGGAAAATGCCATTAGTATTTTGATAGAGATTGCGTTGAATCTTTAGATTATCTTAAGTAGTATGGTTATTTTAACAATATTTATTTTTCCAGTTCATGAGCATGGTATATCATTTCATTTGTGTCATCTTCCACTTCTTTAATCAATGTCTTAAATTTTCTGAATACATATCTTTTACCTCCTTAGGTAGGTTTTTTTCTTAGGGGTTTTGTTCTTTTTGATGCCATTGTAAAGGGGATTTTTTTTCTTGCTTTCTCTTTCTGGTAGTTCATTATTAGTGTATACAAACAGCAGATTCTGTATATTAACTGTATCCTGCAACTTTACTGAATTCATTAATAAGTTTTTTTGGTCATATGTTTTAGGATTTTTTATGTATAGTATTATGTCATCTGCAAACAGTGACCATAAAGATTTATAGTAGACTCTTGATGTTCATGGGAAATACATCCAGACATATTAATGACTTGACAAGTAAGCAAATGCTGTGTTTGCTGAAGCTCTCCAGCACTGATTTCTTTTGGGGTCCTTTTTTACATTGTTATTACATCATCAGAATTCCTGATTATCTGAGTGAAAATACTGCACTGTGATCTGGTTGCCAAGTGGTTGACTAGGGAGGCTCACCAGCGAATTGTTACATGGACAAAACGAGTTGAATTTTCTTCAGCAGTTCTCTGAATATAAATTTAGTAAAACCATTACTAAAGTGCTGTTAGTGAAAGGTATAGTGAACACAGGAAACAGTCATTAGAGACCTTTTGAAGTGCATTTTCTTCAGGAGTAAAGGTTAGCAGGAATGAGAGTATGCAGGCTCCAAATTGAAATTGTGGGTTTGGGAATATTTAATCCTCAGGAGTTGTCTTTGTAAAGGAGATTGCTGCAGAGTAGCTCTGCTGGTATTAGCAGGCATTAGGGATTAATTGTTTGAAATGACTTGAATTAGAATGACAGTCATTTAATTAGTAGTTAGAGTTCCCTATGTCATTAATGCTTTATAAAAAGTTCTTATCTAGAGAAGTCTTATCTGTCATGTTTTTGTAACTTAATGTCAAAGAAAACCCCTGGCCTTTCACCTAGTTTTAATATTGCTACCTAAAAACAACTATTTTAAAGTCCATATTGCTACTGTTTGGGGTGTATTAAAAAACCTACCAGTAGTTAACTTGAAAAATAAACTACCCACCCTAAGCCCCTCCCAAGGCAAAACTGTTTACTTGCAAAATTACTAACTTTAACGTCAAAAAAGAACAAAACAAATGAACAAAAAATCCTGGCAATTTCAGCGCTAAAATCTAGAGCCTTGCCTTACTGGACCCTTAAAAGTTCAGGACTGGTCCTTAGTCCACAAGTAGTCTATCAAGAGTGCCTCTGATGGCAAAGAGGTAATTTTTGAGTGGCTTGTGAAGACCAGTGCAGCAGTTAAGAGTTAAATATTACATCTTAAGGGTTGGAGTGGGTCTGGAGGCTTAAATGTCACTACTTCAGAGAGTCCTTCTTTGGATACCCAGTCACCCTGTATTATGTCCTCTGTAGCATGTTATTTGTTGTGAGATATTTTTATATTTGTTTCCTAGTTTCTTTTCTTTTCCTTCTCTCTGTTGTTGAATGAGTGAGTAAATAAATGAATGAATAAAGGCAGAGACAAAGTAGCTTTGTAGGTTGATAAGGCTATATAGGAAAGGATTAATAGGAATAGGTGTTTGTGAATCAGTACAACACAGATTTATTATTGGTTGATGATTGGATCATCTATAAAGCAGGCTTTTGTAATTGTCCTGCCTACATTAAACCATCTAGGCCAGAATTCATAAATGCCTAGCAGGAGAGCTACAGCCACTACTTCCTCATCTGTGTAGACAACGCAGATGAAAGAGCACGTCACTCACTGTGCCCAGGTGGATGCAGTTGCCAGTCAATTTGCGTGGGTAGACCAGATGAAAAACATTGGTATCTAGACCGCTGTCTACACAGGAGGCCTATCCATACAAGGATCTAAGGATGCCTTTATCTTTTTGGCTAGGGTTTTTTGAAAAGTTAGTTTTTTTGAGTGAATGTTATTGCAGATTGTGCTTTTTTTTTTTTTTTTTTTTTGAAGGATAATTGTGGGAATTTCTGATTTTGCAGAATGTTTTTATTACTTGATTTTGCTTTAGAAAAATAATTTTTGAGTTTAGTTTATTTGGAATGATGGCCCATTTTGAGAATTTGGACCATTTGAAAATGAGAGGCCTTCGTTGATTATGCCCTTAAGGAACCTGAAATGAAATTTAAAAATTTTATGCACTATTTAATTCTATACACTAAGAACTGAAGAGATTCCCTCCCTCTCACAACAAACAGAAAACACAAACCCACCCACTGGGGATTTTGAGAGATGTTATTCTTTGGTTACTAAGATTTAACTCTCAATTGAGTCTTTTAACATTTTAACTTTTAAACTGACGTCCTGTGGGAAAGAATTATGTCTGTAATTGGGAGTAACTTTGGATTTGCACGTATTATTCTCTTTTGGGAAATTAGTTAAAGGAAAGATTGTCAGAATGTTCTAAAATTGAGAGAAAATGAACATTATATGATCCTTGAAATACTGCTGTCATGAATAATTGTATCTTTTCTAACCCCTTCAAAAGAGAGGTTGCAAGGGAGATGGTCTTAGATACTGTGTATGTCTTCACAGTGGTAATGATTGTATGAAATGCTTAGAAAGAAAAGAGGAGTATATGTTAAAATGGGATAGTTTTCCCCGAAACTAAGAGGAACTGAGATTGGAAGAGCACACTGTTTAACTCATTTCCTAGTGTATACAGAAATACTAAAATATTGGAATAGATTTAAAAATGCCAGTTTTAAAGCCAAGAGGCTTTTCCCTTATACTGAAACTATAAACATGGATTTTTCTGTTCGGAGACATTTGTAAGTTAGTGTCCTTTTAGAATATTAAAGGACAAAACAAGATTAGCAATGACTTGTTCCTGAACTATTGTCATAATGCTTTATGATCAAATTTTTCATGAATTTCATAATTATTATAGTAGGTAATTTATCTTTTAATTCCAACTGTGTCTCAGACATATACAAGAAGATGATATTTGATTATGCCCATTTTAAAAATGTTTTATTTGGAAACAGTTTCAAATTTACAGAAGACTTGCAGGAATAAAAGCATTGCAAAACACACACACACACACACACACACACACACACACCTTTATCAGAGTTGAACATTTTACTTCATTTGCTTTCTTTCTTGTACCCTATGTGTCACCTTATATAAGTAAGATGTGTGCACCATGGCCCTTATTCCTGACTTAAGTAGGGGATTTTACGCTTAGAGATATTCTCTTATGTAACTAATTTAGTTACCAACTTTATTATATTAAAAAATGATACGTCACAGATTTTGTCTATTCCTAGCTTGTCAGTTGACCCAGAAATGTTGTTTATAGCATTTTTGCCTCCAGTGCAGGATCCAGTCTAGGGTCAGACACTGCATTCAGTTGTCATGTCTCTTTAGACCCATCCGAATCTGGTCTAAAACATTTTTACAGCCTTTATCTTTTATAACGTTGATTTTTGACCCCCCCCCCCCTTAATAGAATGTTCCTCTGTTTTGGGTTTGTGTGATGTTTCTTCATGATTATATTTAGTTTGTGCATTCTCAGCCGAAATGCTACATAGGGGATACTGTGTCCTTGTGGTGACACTTCTGCAGGCACATGATGTCTGTCTGAGCCTCAGTGTGACGTTAGTTTTGATCACTCGGTCAAGGAATTGTCTGATTTCTCCATTGTATAATTACTAGTTTTTCCTCCTGCAGCTGAGTGGTGCAAGGTGAGTGGTTTGTTGGGGTACACTTTAAGACCGTTGAAATATCCTACTCCTCATCAAAATTTCCCCCTTGATCTACCTTTCATTTCAAATAACTGCAGCAAAAAATAGGTTGCCTTTCTTGTTTTTAAAATACTGTAAATTGAAATGAGTGATATTGTCAGTAGTGCACCTTATTACTGAAATTTAAGAAGCATAATAATGCTCTACACTAGAAAACTGAATGCTGATAATAACAATTTCACATTTGAATTAAAAGTTCTTGAAAAGAAAAATGACTAACTTGTGTATTTATTGGCCATATCCTCTCCCTTGTCAAATGTGGGAATTTTGGCAGTTAAACAATTAAGTCACAGTCTGTGTGTTGTTTTAAAAGAAGAAGGCCACTCTGCTTGGCATGTGAAAGTAGTTTCTTTGGCTGAGAGGAGAAATTTAGTTTGAGGCTTTTGTTATGCTCCTTATTTCATTCTGTCTTTACAAAGTAGCTTGATAGCTAAAGCCTTGAAAGAAAGACTTTAAGAGAAAAAACCGTGAGACATTTGTCAAAGCAGGTATTTTTCCACTTGTCTTTAAAATGTACTGAATTGGGTTGGCCTGCTGCTGTATTGGGACAGATCAAGCAAAGAGAACTTCTTTTCCTATGTTGTTAATAGCTTGATTTCTGCATTTTTCATTTAAAAGAGCAATTGTAAGATCTAATCTAATGCATTTGGAATCTCTCTACTTTAAAACACTGAAATGTATGAGTATTTCACTGTGTTCTCACTAGGGTCAGGTATGGTTTATAAGCAGCCAGTGCACACACAGTACCTCTCTGGACAAGAACCTGTTTACAAAGCACAGATCCCTCCCCCATTCTTACTGTCGTAGAGTATGGTCAGTGAGGTGTCCTTTCACTCATACGGGTCCACTGCCATATGTTTTCTGCCTTCCTGGTGTTAACTTTTACCTGGTTTCTTCTCTTTCCTTCCCCTGTCTTATGTGCCTGTGATCTGCAGTAGTAAATTTAGGTAAGCTCTGTGTGCTGGAGTAGCCACTAGCAGAACTTTATGAGACAAGGTCTGCTTTTAGCCTTTGGTATACTAATGAGTTTGCGGAAAAAAGAGCCACATTTTTCCTACTGATGTAGGCGTTCATCTCTTGCTTAACTATATTTTAAGTGAGAAGTCTGTGAATAAAACATGAAACCAAAATGTTAGAACTAGAAGTGACTTTGGAGATACTCTTCCAATTCCCTTTTCTTCTAGAGAAGACAGCTTCAACCCAAAGGTAGAATGACTTGCACGTGGTTATTAGTAAGTAATGTAACTGGTAATAAGACTCCTGGACCTCAACAATAGTCTTCTTTTTACCTTCTCGTTTTGCTTCAGATTTATTTTGCGCCAACCAAACAAATTCCAAAGATACCGCCTTGTGACTTTGGGTGTGCATTGATAGCTGCAGTTCCATCCACTGTCACAAAATCACCATGAATGCCAATGATCATGAATTTGTTACTAAGTGAAGATCAGTTTATGTTTTATATGCTTTTTAAGATGATGGATATGAAAACATATTTTTATTTCTCTATACAGATTTTAAAAATAATGTGACTTTGGGCAAATAACTTAACCTGTCTTTGTCTTGGTTTTCTCATCTGAGAAATGAGGATAATGCTGCTTACTTCATAGGGTTGTTATAAGAATTAAGGAAGTTAATACTGATTAATATTTACTAAGTGCTTAGAAAGTGCTTCATGTTATTCAAGTGTTTGTTAAATTTGTTAAAATAAATAGCATGATACACAATTGAGTAGTATTTTTAAAGCATCTGCTTGTTTCCTAAATTGCTGCTCTCAGTTTAGAGGCATTTTGACAGCATAGAAATAAATTCTGTTATTTAGAGCACACAACTGCCAACTGAGTGGTTTAGTCATTCAACACAAGCTTTGAAAAGTGATGATTCAGATTTGACACTAAGAAAGAAGTAGAAAATGCTTCCAAGTCTATAAAGTAGATATGCCACACAATCCATTCATCAGAGCTAACAAATGTTCATTGAACATTATGCTGTACTCAAGACTTTTTAGGATTAAAAACCTGAGGATTTGATTACCTAATTTTCAGCCATTGCAGATTAGCAGTGGCAGCTGAATTAGGGAAAGGATTGTTCATATCTGCCAGCAGTGAGAAGTACTGGTGAAGAGAAAGATGAGCATCTAAGAGAGTTCAGGGGCAGCTGAGTATACTGCCCCCTCCCTTCATTTTATCATGTGGTAGTGCTATAACTGATGATCATCATCTTAAAGTTTTACTGCCAGAAGGGCCCTTAAAGGTTATCTAATTTTACAAATGATAAAAAAAAAAAAAACCTGAAACACTACGAACACCTTAAAATCATATCCCATAGATTGTGAGAAGTTAGCCGAGTTTGTATTGCATTTTAGAAAGCTTTCTGTGCAAGCTGTATTAAACGTTTTGGTACCTAAAAGCTTTAGCCACAATTTCTGGCTGCTTCATTAGATATAGCACCTTTTCCTAGTGATACCAAGCAAATGAGGCATTATCTCATACAGACCTCTCCTCAGATATTAATTAAAGCCTGTATTACAATGCACAGTGGCAATCTTTAAGAAAAATATAATCAAGCACTGTTGAGCTATGTGACCTTGCTTAGGACTTTATACCTTGTCCTATAAAATGGCAGTGATATGCCTCCCTTTATGTCATTCTAGGTTTTTTAATTGTAAATAAATTGTAAATACACAAAACATAAAATTTGCCATCTTAACTTTTTAAATGTGCAGTTCAGTAGTATTAAGTATATTCACATTATTGTGTAACCATCACCACCAACCATCTATAAAACTTCCTAAGCTGGAATTCCATACTCACTAAGCAATAATGCCCTGTTTCCTCCTCTCTCCCTAGCCTGTGGTGACACCGTTTTACTTCCCATCTTTATGAATGTAACAGTAGGTTCCTTATATAAGTCGAATCATGGAGTATTTATCTTTTTGTGTGTGTTTGTGTGTGACTGGCGTATTTCACTTAGCGTAATGTCCTTTAGGTTCATCCACATTGTAGCATGAATAAGGTCTTTAAGGCTGAATAATATTATATTGTAGGAATAGACCACACTTTATCTATCTGTTCATCTGCCGATAGACACTTGGGTTGCTTCCACCTTTTGGCTCTCATGAATAGTACTGCTATGGGCATGGATGTGCAAGTGTCTCTTCAAGTTCCTACTTTCAGTTCTTTTGGGTATCTACCCAGAACTGGCATTGCTGGATCATGTGGTAATTCTGTTTCAAAATTTTTGAGGAACTGCCTTACGGTTTTTCTGTAGCAATAGTACAATTTTACATTCCCACCAGCAGCACACCAAGTTTCCAGTTTCTTCAGATCCTCACAAACACTCTTTGGTTTTTGGGTTTTTGTTTGTTTGTTGTTAGTAGCCATCCTTATGGATGTGAGGGGGTATCTCTTATAGTTTTTGATTTGCATTTCCCTAATGATTAGTGATGTTGAGTATCTTTTCATGTGCTTATTAGCTATTTCTTTGCTAAGGAGATATTCTTCCCCTTTAGAGAAAAGTTTATTCACGTCCTTTGCCCATTTTGTTTTTCATTTTGCTATGACTTTTAAGAGCTGCTTTAGGTTCACAGCATAATTGAGGGTAAGGTACTGAGATTTCCCATATACCTTCTATTCCTGCACTCTCAGCCTCACCCGTTAGCAACATCCCACACCAGAGTGCTACATTAGCTACAACTGATACCCTTACACTGACACATCATAATTACCCTAAGTCTGGTGGTTTATATTATGGTTCACTCTTTGTGTTGTACATTCTCTGGGTTTGGACAAATGTATAATGACATGCATGCATCATTATGGTATCATGCAGAGTACTTGTACTGCCTAAAAATCCTCTGTCCTCTGCTTATTCATCCCTCTCCACCTCTCCAACTTCTGACAACCACTGATCTTCTTACTGTTTTCATAGTTTTGACCTTTTCATAATGTCGTATTGTCGGAATGATACAGTATGTAGTCTTTCCAGATTGGGTCTTTCACTTAAATATGCATTTAAAGTTCCTCCATGTCTTTTTGTAGTTGGTAGCTCATTTCTTTTTAGTGCTGAATAATATTATATTGTACTACATACAGGTCTATCCGTTCACTTACTGAAGAGCATCTTGGTTGCTTTGAAGTTTTAGCAATTATAAATAAAGATGCTATTAGCATTTAATGTGTGAGTTTTTGTGTGGACTTAAGTTTTCAAGTCTTTTGGGTAAAAACCAAGGAATATGATTTCTGGATTGTATGATAAGAACATGTTTGGGTTTGTAGGAAAGTGCCAAACTGTCTTCCACAGTGGCATTTTGCATTCACACCAGCAATGGGCGAGAGTTCCTCTTGCTCCAGATCCTCACCAGCATTTGGTGTCATCAGAATATACCAGATTTGGGCCACTGTAATTGGTGTGCAGTGATATCTCACTGTTTTAATTTGCATTTCCCCGATGACATATGATGTGGAACATCTTTTCAAATGCTTTTTTGCCATTCGTGTATCTTCTTTGGAGAGGTATCTGTTAAGTTCTTCGACTCATGTTTTAATTGGATTGTTTGTTTTCATATTTTTGAGTTTTAACAGTTCTTTGTGTATTTTGGATAACAGTCCTTTATTCAGTGTGTCTTTTACAAATACTTTCTCCTGCTTTGTGGCTTGTCTTTTAACTCTCTTGACATTGTCTTTTGCAGAGCTGAAGTTTTTAATGAAATTATGTTATTATTTCTGTCATTCTTGCCTTTGGTGTTACCTTTGCCCATTTTTTAACCAGGTTATATGTATATATTTTTTGTTGTATCATGACTAGTTTTGATATGTGTAGTTTTGATATCATGATTTGATTTTCATGTATAAATCATACATGTGAAATTCTGAGAATTATAATGTCTGATATATATAAATAATGATTATGGTTGTGTTACCATTTTTTCTGAGGTCAGCCCAATCTGCACTGAACAGGAGGGGAAAAGTAGAACACTTCCGGAGTTATGTAGAGGAAATTAACTTGTAAAGTTTGAATTCATTGTGCTCTGGACTTGTAGACAATTTTGGAATTCTTGTGTGGCTAGCTCAACAGCTGGCCAATATTAGGGCCTTGAAAACAGTCCTGTTTAACCAGTCCCTTGTTGAAACATTTTATAATCCTGGGCTGTTTACCTAATAAGTAAGAGTCAGGTCAGCTGAGAAATTAGTATTTGTCCAATAAAATGTATAAGTATATAAACATATAAAATCAGCATTAATTGTGACTCAAATACACCTATATTTCACAATTGCAGTCGAAATAAAGAATATGACAAGATAGGTGGAAGACCCGTTAGGAGAGAATTATGATACTTCACTGAAGGATTTGGATGTTTGAGTAGCCAGATCTTGTGCCTGGGTGGAGAGACTTGGTTAAATACCAAGAGTTGATAAAGGACAGTCAGTATTTTAACAGAATTACTAATTTCTAGAGTTTATTTCAAATGTGAGAGATGAATCTCATTTCAAAACATTCCAAATTCTTGATCTGCTATAAAGAATAATACATAGGATAAGGTACAGTAATTCATGTAGGCTAACTAGAAATAAACAGGATAGTGGAGAAGAATGAAGGACTCAGATGTAAAACTGTCCCTGTGTGGAATTCGGCAGATCACTTCTAACTAGTTAGGAAAATGTGGATTTTTAAATGAGGAGTAAGATGATTCTCAGTTCTCCAGTTGTAAAAAGGAACTTTCTTGCACTATATAATCAAATTCCAAATGGATGTACATTTTAAATTTTAAAATACAGATATATTAGAAGACATTTGATTTTAGTCTTATGACAGGAAGTTCATAAACCAAAAAGAGAACAGAATTCGTTACATAAAAGGAAGACCATTTATATGACAAACCATTTTATAAGCCTTGTTAAAAGACTGATTCAGAACAGCAACAGTGAATTTTAACAGTTATTGGCAAAATAATTTAAATACTAGAAATGAAAAACTTTGAACTTTTACTTCTAATTTACTTCTACTTTGTAAAAATGTATGTATAGATGGGGAAATTAATAAATTTTTATATGTGGTTGTACATTATTTCTTAAATTTAAGGAAACATGTAAAAAATTACCTTAGTTTCAAAAAGATGGTTAATGGAAGAATATGTCTGAATGAACAAAATCACACACCTCTTCAAGATTTATGTCTGTCAGGAATGTTTTCATAAGGCAGATTGTTATCATCACTAAAAAGTTAGTTGTTTGCTAAGATGAGTACAGCAGCAATGTTGATATCAAAGGTTATGCAGTGTTATATGTTTTAATAAAAATCAATTAGTCTAACTTCAGATGTTTTCCTTCATTCAGTCAGGTCAGTTCAGTGAAGATATGATACCCACAGTGGGCTTCAACATGAGGAAAGTAACTAAAGGTAACGTCACAATAAAGGTACGTCAGCTTCTTGCCATACTCAATTTAAACTTTTAGCATATACAGCTAGGAATTTTTCTGTTTGTTTCTTTGCTTTTTACATGAGTATGTGCAGTTCTTAACTAATGAATGGGCATGTTCCAAAAGAATGTAAATCAATTGTTCTTCTTTCTTTCTTTCTCTAGTAGATCAAAATATGTAAGTGTTGAAATGTTGTTAAGTGCCCATAGAAAACAGATGGGTTGGCAGAAGTAATATTTGGGATTTAAGTATTCCTAGAAAATAAAAATCCCATCTTCAGGGTATTTGGAATGTGATACTACATTACTTCACAAATAATATTTTGTATTGAAAGATAATAGTTTATTATTTATAATGAATATTGATAATTTAGTATTATGTTTGTGGTAGAAAATATGGTAACCCAGTTTTCCCTTTCATTACTACTAAGCCCTAAAATTAAGGCTATAAAATAGGAAAAAGTTAACTAGTTTAACATACTTTTGTTTTTAGAATAAGTTTGATAGGTTTGAATCAGGGTCTGTTTATTAGGGGCCTTATTTTATTTTATTTTAATTTATTTTACTTTTTGTTCGGTAGTCGATAGGAGTTTACTTCTGTAGCCTGAAACTTTATGGCCATTTCACCCAATTCTAGTGGCTCACTGGAGCTGTGTACTGAATTCTGTCTGTAGCTTTGTCTAATGAAGCTTCAGATTTTTCATGTGTGTCTCTTCATATATGTTTCCCAGGTCTCTAGCAAAATTGGACGCCTCTTGGAGATAAATACCATGACTTAAGACTTTTACGTAGCTGTACAGAGTATCCATAATAATGAAATCATTGTGGGTAGTGGCTTTCATATGAATAAAATAATTTTATATAAGAAAAGCACTTAGGTAGGAATGTTTTCTATGTTGTTTACAGAATAATTAAACACGATTAGGCATTAATACATACCCAATCCGATAATTAAACTTAAATAGATTCTGAATGAACAGTTGTTTTCTGTCTTGGGATTCAAATCTGGATGATGCATGATTCTTCAGATTCTAAAAGTATTCTCTTAAAAAATATTTTTTCATCACTGGAAATTTACTGGTTAACAGGCAAAAGTATTGCACAAAAACTAAATCTTCACTCAGGCAGCACTTGTTAGATCTAGTATAAATATATTAAATATGAACTTCAAGTTTATAAGTGGTCCCAAGAACTTGCAGATTAAGAACTGTTTGAGCTCAAGTTTTCAGGAGCAGTTTGTCTCTAACATTGTGGAAATGAGCACATCTGCCTGATGTCTCCCCTTCTCCTGCTACTTCTTTTTTCAATGTATTATTAGAAATATCTTTATTAAGAATTATGTGTCTTGATTTGAAGATTTGGGACATAGGAGGACAGCCCCGCTTCCGGAGCATGTGGGAACGGTACTGCAGAGGAGTCAACGCCATCGTGTAAGCTGTGCTCCCCCACCGCTCGTCAGTTTAGGTTTCAAGGGAAAAAGTTGTTTTTCATATTTTTTAAAGATCAATTTTTACTTGATAACAGTCTTTCTTAGATATTTTCTTAGTGTAATCACTTTGAAGAATGAGAGTTTTATTTCTGTTTTTCGTTTGTTCATGCAGCTAAGAGCTAAGGGATATGTTTTACTATCATGTATTAGCCCCCTAAGGACAGTCTGTGTATCTGTACTGATTTTATTGAATATAGTTGATTTACAGGTTTGTATTAGTTTAGGGGTGCAGCATAGGGATTCAGTATTTTGCAGATACATTCCATTATAGGTTATTAGAAGATAATGGGTGTAATTCCCTGTGCTAGACAGTGTATCCTTGTTGCTTATCTCCTTTATACATAGTAGTCTGTAGAACAGTCTATTGAAAAGCATTTTTGGGTGCTGACCTTTTTTTAATCTAGGGCTTTATTTTGATTAAGAGTTTTAACAGTGTAAATTAAGAAAATTTAAAAATCTATTGTGGTCATCAAAGAATATGGAGGAGTCATACTGAGATCCCTTTATTATTTTTTTAAAGTTACATGATAGATGCTGCAGATCGTGAAAAGATAGAAGCCTCTCGAAATGAACTACATAATCTTCTAGATAAACCACAGTTACAAGGAATTCCAGTAAGTATGGAGTGCTGGTTAATTTTTTATTATATGACTATAATACTTATATTATTAAAATTATATAATTATATTAGTTATGTTTGAAATCAGTAAAATATTTCCTATTTTTAAAGCCTAGAAGGCTTGTTTTACTCAGTATCTGCCACATGTTGGGCAGTGTGCTATTTATTTATTTCTTAACCAGCTATTAAACTGTATATAGTAGGAGCAGTGGTCAGTCCTGGAGAAATAGTCGTGAACAGAGACGAATAGAAACATGCTCCCTGCTGTTGTGGAGCTCTCAGGGTTAAGTAGGAAACTAGGTGGGTGATACGGAATCACTTGACCAGTACAGCTGTGGTAAGCGCTGCGAAGGAGAGGCTGGGGCTACTGGATCGTAAGGGGGAGGTGTGATCTACTTCGAGGGAAGAAAGAAGGGTGCCCTGAGGAAGTGCTGCTTGAGCTGAGATATGAGGGACGTGTAGGCATATGAGAGGAGTGACAGTTGGAGGAAAAGAGAGTTGCAGGCAAAGCTGTTTGGTAGGAGGAAGTAGGGCGCGGAGAGGAGGCGGTCTGTGGGGCGCAGGGCAGAGGGGGAGGCTGGGTGGAGGTGGTGAGCCCTGCGGCAGCCGGGACGCTTCAGGAGGCTGGGCTGGGCTGGGCTGTGGGCAGTCGCTGTGGGGTTTCACGTGGTCAGATTTATTATTTAAATCACTCTGATTTCAGTGTAAGAACAGATTGAAGGGGGATTATAAGGAGGACAGTTTTAGGAAACTGTTGAAGTTGTCCTGGCAAAATAGAGTACCATGGATTGGGGTAGCCATAGACAAGACTGTGAAAAGGAAACAGATTTGAAGGGTATTTAGGAAGACAGTCCACTAGACTTGGTAATGTATTAGAAGAGAAGATGTAAAGAATGATTCCTTGTTCCTGGCTCATGTAGTCTTATATAGTTAGGTGCCATTTGTTGAGCTAGAGAGTGCTGGAAAAGGACCAGGCTTTATCCTCACGGCACGTTCACAAGTGTCAGGTACTTGAGGTGTGTTATCTCAGTTAACCTTCACAATGTACTAGGGTTGTCATCCCTCCTCCGTAACGGTTGTTACTCACTCAGGATAGCATGGCTGTTAGTCTGTTGCACTAGAACTATCCGTGTCTTTCTGACTTCAAAGCCTACTCTTTTTCTTCTATATTAAAAACTAGTTTTATATACCATAAGTTAAAAAAAGTCAGTCTTGGTCACCACAGGAGTTCTTGGTTGCAAGCGATAGAAAGCTGATTTAAATAGAAAAGAATTCTTTGAAAGGATATTGGGTAGCTCACAGAGTCTCTGAGAAGGCTGCCAATAACCATGTTCAGAAAATCGGCTGGAACAAGGGAAGCTAAACAGCTGCTAGGACCGCATCCAGACTTAAACACTGTAGAGTGAGTCTGGTGACCCCATGTGATTTCCGAACACCAGACACAGTTGCTCTGATGGGGAGTATGTCCCTTCCTTATCAGAACAGGTTCTCTGTCCCTGCTTTCTAGCAATACTGGCTCTGCATTGAGTTTTCGTTGATCCTTGGACATTATTTGTCCATTTTCTAGCAGAAAGGAAAGCTGGAAAAGAAATTATCTACAGAAGCAAGTAGCTTTATTGGGAGGCAGGTTCATAAGGTGGGAGATTTCATAAATGTAGGAAGAGGCTAAGATACTAAGCAACCCTAAAACTGACAGCTGATCACATATCACCATGATGTATTTTTTAATGCTCAGACAGGTCCAGCTTGAGAACCTGGGGTGACTTAAATAAGAGTGTGGAGAAGGGAGAGTTGGGGAAGGGAGGATGGCTGACCAAATGTACTGAGATTTGGCTTTTGGCTTTCTGACTCCCTGTGGTTTAGCATTCCCCTGTGAGCTCCCAGTGCCCCTTGCTCTCTGTGCCTCTGTTCTTGGGCTCTTCATCCTTTGTGTGAAATGAGAGTCTAGGGCCTATGAGTAGAATCAGTCACAGTGTCTAGAGTCGGGTGGGGGCGGGGGGTGTATTGTGTGAAAGAAGTAGGTGTGACAAGTGTTTGACCAGATGTTGAGGTAGACTTGGTGTGTACTTCGCTGGGATTGGTCAAAGATAGAAGTCCTTAGAAAACATTGACTTAGAGTAAGGATGTTATCAGATGCGTTATATGGACTCACATTTTTTGCTTTTTGTAAGGCAGAAAGGATCTACCTGGGAAAGACAGAGTGGTAATTGGGAAGCCCATCTCTGCTTTCCTCTCTTTTCAATGCACATCTAGTGATCAGATGACTTTTATTCTGAGTTTATGGCTACTCTGTTTTTCCTGATCCCCAGACTTATCCATTGTTTTAGATTATTTATACATGATATTTTATAGGATGGATGTAGAATTTTAAAGGCTATTTCAGTGTTCACTGTTAGATGAATGACTAACAGATAAAAATGGTTGAAAATCATTCCTCCATCCTTGGCTATTCAGATCACATTCACATTTTGGTAAAGATTTATTAGGAAATAGCAGAATGTATACCATACACTTAGAATATTTTAAATAGAACTTGGCAGCTACATGTTGAATTAAGGACGTCCGCCTGGTAGAAGTTAAAGTAAATGCTAATTTGAATGACTGAATGAATGAGGCCACCAGTCACATAAATACGCCTTAATATTATGGCTTGAGGTAACATCCTTAT
Organism: Camelus ferus; assembly: GCF_009834535.1. Taxonomy (NCBI): domain Eukaryota; kingdom Metazoa; phylum Chordata; class Mammalia; order Artiodactyla; family Camelidae; genus Camelus; species Camelus ferus. The sequence continues at coordinate 1,415,895 of NC_045712.1, read as the reverse complement.
TTTAATGTCTCCAGGTATGAATATGATATGCTTCTGTGACATTGTCTTACATAAAAGTTTATTGTCAATATCTTTTCTTTTTACAGGTACTAGTACTTGGAAACAAGAGAGATCTTCCTAATGCCTTGGATGAGAAACAGCTAATTGAAAAAATGTATGTCTTCAGAATGAATGATGGTTTTTTAAAAAAAATTTAGTTCTTATTGCTACATTATTCAGTAATGATTATGGCCATGTTTTGGGGTAGATAAACTTGACATACTAGACAAGTGAGCCTGTAAAATTTAGTAGTAGTAAATTTCTTTAGTGTAGTAATTAAAAAAAGTAAAATTGAGCAAAGAGTGATAAAATGATAGTTGTTTTAAGCACAGACTTATTTTCTTCTGCTTTTCATAGGAATCTGTCTGCTATTCAGGATAGAGAAATTTGCTGCTATTCAATTTCTTGCAAAGAAAAGGATAATATAGGTAAGAAATGACTGGTGTTTGTGGAAGAAGTGGGTACCATTAGAAGGGGTGTCTCATGCTTTTTACTACTTACTATCTCCATTTCTGTTTAAGTGATTTCCCTTATAAAGTACTGTTGCTTTTGCCTCAGGAAAAAGAGTAGACATTATACCTTTTATAACAAATACAACATCCTGAATCTGCTCTGTGCTATTTAAAGAAGTAAATGCAATAAAGACATGAAGTTAATAAGCACTGTGATCTATTTATTGTATTAATTTTTGCAGAGCTAGTATCCAGCTGTGCTTTATAACAGAATGATGTTTTTGAAATAAGACTTTACAAAAATTATTCTATAGGCACTGTAAAAAATTTTCATTTATCAAACCAGTGTATTACTGCAATATGTTAGTACTCTCTTGGAAGTATAAGCCAAAAATACCCTTTATCTACTTAATGTCTGTATTAATTTCCTAGGACTGCCATAAGTCCTACAAACTGAGTGTCTTAAAATCAGCAGAAATTTCTTCTCTCAAGTTCAGGAGGCTAGAAGTTTGAGATCAGAGTGTCAGCAGGGCCCTGGTCTCTCTGAAGGCTCTAGGGGAGGACCCTCCCTGCCTGTTCCTAGCTTGTGGCCAGCCGTCCGTGGCCTCCCTGGGTTGTAGATGCTTCACTGCATTCTCTGCCCCTGGCTTTACATGGCCTTCTCCTCTTGTGCACGTCTGTGTGTCTGTCTTCTCTTGTAAAGACACATGTTATTGGGTTAGGGCCGACCCTAATCCAGTATAACCTCATCTTAAATCTGCAAAGACCTTATTTCTAAATAAATTCTGAGGTTCCAGGTGGATGTGAATTTTTAGGGGACACCATTCAGTCCAGTACAGTATCCTTGAAGAGTAAGTATGTCTGACTCAACTTTAGTCTCTTAGATAATTTGGTGAAGGATTATTTAGTAAAAGTGGATTAGTGTGAAGAGGGTCAAAAGGTTAAAAAAAAAAAAAAGATAAACAGAAGTGTTTGACAAGGTAAAAGGCTATCCAACATGTTAGCTGCTTGAGTGGAAAGACCCGTAACAGTGCAGTAAATTATACTCACTGGTAAAAGATTCCTTCATGACAAAAGCTTCTCAAGCTAAGTCTTGTCTGGCATGCCAGGCTCAGCCAAAGTCTGAAAGGAGAGTTAATGCTATGCCTTGAAACAGTTGGGTAGGAACCTAGGGATTTTCATGGCTCCTTCACTTCTCCCAGTTGGGTGGTCACTGGTGAAAAAAAATCTCTCTCAGGTCATTATAGAAAAAGAGGCTATCCATCAGTGCTGCTTAGTGGCTGGAGGTAGCCTGGGCTTTGGCGTAAGGCAGCCTCAGGCTGGAACACTTGGTTCTGAGTGACTTTCTGACTGGCCTTCGACAAAGAGCTTCAACTCCCTGATCTCCGGTTTTTGCTCATCTATTAAGCGGGGATAATGGCGACAGCCTCAGAGCTCCCTTATGAGAGGGAGTGAGAAATGAACTGCACAGTGTCTGACATGGTGGATATCACACGGGTGTATTCATTTTCTACTGCTGCTGTCAGAAGCCTGTCACTGATCTTACTGAGCTAAAATCAAGGACTAAAATTACAGTTGTGCTCCTTCAGGAAGCACTTTTTTTTTTTTTTTTTTTTGCTGGGAGGAAGCAGTTGGGTTTACTTACTAATTTTTCTCATTGAGGTCCTGAGGATTGAACCCAGGAGCTTGTGCATGCTGGGCGTGTGCTCTGCCACTGAGCTGTGCCCTCGTCCTACAGTCACTCTCCTTCTGGGTACTCTAGGGGAGAATCCATTCCCTTGCCTTTTTCAGCTCCTAGAGACTGCCTGCATTCTTGGCTCATGGCTCCTTCCCTCTCTTCAAATTCTCTGACTGTTCTTTGATAGTCATAACTTCAATTAAAAAATATTTTGGGATACAATGTAATAAATCAGTAGTGCCCAAACTACTGTGTTTAGAAGGTATTCTGACATTTTTTCTTTAGCCTTCATGCAGTATGGGTCTTCATCATACTTAACTTTTCTCCCAAGTCAGTTCCAGTCTGTATCTCAGCTCCTTCCCCAGTCCCCTCAAACGTGCTCCAGTGAGCTTACAGTAGGCTGATACTGGGCTTTCTTTAAAGACCACCCAGAAGAATCTGAGCCCAGTACTTTGCTGATGGACACAAACTTCCTCTATTAAATGGAGAGAATAAGTGGCTTGCTACATTGGGAGCATCCAGTTAATCTGAGAACAGACCATTCAACACTTAGGGTTGCTTAGAGTTCATTTTAAATGTTTTTCTTATGTTGCGGGGAACTCTTGTTAAATTTTAAGTGTGTCCCCAAGAGAACATTTACTTATACACCACTAGTTCTCACTGAGGGATTTTTTTCCCCCAGGAGACATTTGACAGTGTCTGGAGACATTTTTGGTTGTCATAATGAGAGTGATGCTGGTCTCTAGTGAGTAGAGACCAGGGGTGTTCTACACATTCCATAGCCTCCACAGCTAAGAATTCTTCAGCCTAAAATGTCAGTAGCAGTGAGGCTGGGGAACCCTGTTCTACACTAGTTATAATTTTTAGTACATTGTACTGTTCTGTAAATCTGTTACTCCTTTCTGTTTTCTCTGGTATTTTCTAAAATATGGGGCAGGGAGTGTTGGAAAGGAGGAAAAAAATCCTTTGTTTTACCACTATGACAAACTAGCCTTGATAGTTTCCTGAAAAAATCTTGTGAGCTCATTTATACAGCATGTACGGGAGAGCTGGTGAGAACTTCTTTTGCTGTTTGAGGCTGATCTTCATAGTTTGCAGTGGAGCCCCGCGGTCACCAGGCTGTGATTGTAGAACTCCTGGTTCACTTAATATTATCAAGCCCAGGGAAACGAATCCACCCTTAACTAGACTCAAAATGAGTTTGTAAAGCCTATTTATTTGGAGAAGAAATACAACTAACAGCCAAGTCAATTAAACTTCTTGGGTGATGAAGTATCAGAATACCCTCCTTAATTTCAGCCTTTATAACATATTTTAGTACCAAATTTATGAATTTACTAAATTGCTCCAAGATGTATTTCATTGCACGTGGGTTGTGTGTTACACATGAGGTACCTTAGTTTCATTAGTAATTTGTCCTCAGACTACACTTAGAACAGATTGCTTCAGGGAAGATGATCATTGCAAAGATGGCTCATACTTATGGCCCTTTTTGTCATGGAAGATGACTCTTCATTCATCTGAATATCTTATTTCTTTTTTGCCTTTTAATCTAGTCTTAAGAATTCATCTGTGTTTAGGTTGACTTATGTCAAGTGCCCACAAGTTTTTGTTTGTTTGTTTTTTTAAGTGAATTTCTTAAATATTTAAACTTAGTCATTTCAGTTTCAGATTTACCTTTTCCTCCATTCAGTTCAAATGAGTGTGGCTTTGCTGGTAAACTACACACTGCTGCCCTCCTTCTTAAGTGTAAATGATGCTGCTTTAGCAGTCAGGTTAAATCTTTGTTTCCACAACTCTGAACAGGACATGTCTGTTCAGATCTCAGCTCTAGGCTATTCTTTACGTAATGTTTGGCTTACAGTTAGCATGTTAGCTGGGGAACTGGGAGATTGAATGGAGAATAGAGTGCCACTTGTACTAGGCGCTCCCCTGCCCATTATGTGGATAACACGTGAACGAATTCAGGGACAGTTGTTGAGTGTTTTGACTTAGCTGCCTTCTCCTGTCCATCTCAGTGTTTTTCTGGGTTAGTCTCGGCCATGGTAGCTTCAGCTGCCCCCTCTCCAATGGTATCTTCCAGTCTCCACCTTGTCCTCAGCTCCGCACAGCTGAAACCACCTGCTGGGTATCTCCTTGTGTTGCCTTCTGCCCTCACACTTGATGTGCTTACTGCTAAATTCTTAGCTTCTTACCTTTGTTTATTCTTTTGCTTTTGCTGTTTGTTTTGCCTGAAATTCTGTGGGGCCATCCTCCAGACCCAAATGGTTACTTGTATGTTTTCCATCTCTTACACTAAAAGTTCCTTGAGGGCAGAGACAGTTTCTCCCACCTTTTTGCATTCCTGGAACTGCACATACAATACTTACAGGCCATCAGAAAATTTTTGAATGACTAAAAGAAGGCACAAGCTGTTCTGTCCACAGTCTAACTTTTAAATCAGAGACTCTTCAGTCCCTGGTGTTCCCAGATTGACCTCTGGAAGCTGAGATAGTGAAGGACAGTGGTACAGATGCAGTTATCTATTTAAGGAGAGTAGCACAGGGGCAGAAAAGACGAGGACAGGCGGAGCACAGCACGTGCTTTGAAGTTAGCTACCTTTTAAACATTGTGTCTGGTATTTAGTTCCTTAACTTTGGAATCTTAACACCTTCACTTTTTTTCCCCTCCATCTTTAGATATCACACTTCAGTGGCTTATTCAACATTCAAAATCTAGAAGAAGCTGAAGCATCTCCTGAAGTCTTCCAGTCCTTTCCTGGCTATAATCCTAGAATTACTGTCCGTTCCTCTGAAGTACTTCCCAGAATACGGTCCTTCCTAAACCCCAGAAATTGCCTTTTTCAGAGTTTATTTCTCATGTGCACTGCTGAAGATGTGTATTCCTAATCCTTCATAAAGAATCAACTAGAGTTGTCATGATAAAGTCAGCACACACAAAAAGGCTTCTTATACGTACTTGTCTTAAACAGTGTGTAGAGCTTTTTTTAAAAAACACACTTTTGACCATCTTAACTCAAGAAAATTGCATATTTCTGTTCTGGTCTTTCTGGGCCAGGTTTTTATATTGGTTTTCAGTAATGTCTATCTATGATATTTCATTATAGATTCCAGTAGCTTAATACTGATACTGACTTGATACAGCATGAAGTTTCTAGTGCCGCACACAGTATTTAGAAAACTTTTAGCTTGACTCATGTGGGATATGAACATAAATATTACATATCTCACAAATGCATGTGAAATGTTTAATTACACCTTAGGAATTTAAAATATGGTCAGCAAAGAGTGAGCAGAGGCACCAGATCAATGTTGTTATTGGTTCTTTACTCTGGTGAGATCTTACACAATGAATTTTAAAAACATTCTGCTTTCTGAAAATTCATTATCACCAGACAGCAGCTGGGGATATGGGAGGAACTGAGGCATGCTGTTTTGTATCTGTCCAGATCATTACTTCTATATATTTTTTTCTTTTTTTTCTTCTTTCCTGGTTCAACACACTTTTTTAAGGGGTTGGGAATTGAAGATTTTTCTCAAAAGCTTTCATGAATTTAGAGCATTCCAGCCAATATAATAAAACGTGTTAAGAATGTCATACTATTCAAACACCTGTTTGTTCTTTCTCCCTCCAGTCATTAAACCAGTGCTGCTGCATGACACTGTAACTCTTGACTTTTTATATCCAGTCATAAAGTTGACTTTCAGCACAATAGATACTTACAAACAAATAAAAATTCTTATTTTTCTCTCTTACTGATGTACAGTTTGGCACTCTTTTGTCCGGTGCCATTAGACATCTCGATTATTGTGACAACTCTAGACCTGCCTGCTTTATCTGATGTAATCATGCACACCACCTACAGGTTGTTTAATAATCACACAGAGAACTGAGGAACTGATGCTGTCTGTTGTTTGCTTCTGTGATACAGAGATGTGTAAAAACTTACATGAACATGTTTTATAGTTTAGTGATCTCCATATACATAAAGGGACATATTAATACTGGTTCACTTGTAAATTGTAATTCACACAGACCATGTAGTAGCTATAACTGTGGTACACCTGCTTCTGTGTTGCCTCACACCGTGTGTGATCTTTGTTTCTTCTGTTAAGCAGCACTCATGTAGACAAGTGCATTTCCAAGTGCATTGAGCACTCAGAGTGCAAGTCAACAGTTAGTTATTTTAATGAATACCAGTTTTAATTTATAGACTGCCATGGCCTTAACAATATTCTGTACAAAAGACTGTGCCATGTTGCACAGACACTACTTGCTTTTCTCCATTCACATTTTTATGAATAGAATCTCAGCTTTTAAAATTCTGTTGTTATTCTTTGAAGCATGTTGCATACTTCCCTGATGGGATGGATGGTTCTGTAAATGAAGGGGTATTAAACTTGCTACTGTACTTTCAGCACCATTAATGGTCACTGTGAACCATTACAAAGAATGTGGCGATTTGCTTGTGCCTAAAAGGAGGAATCAGAACTAGAATGTGTGACTATGTGGGGACCGCATAGTTTTGTTAATTGACCTACAGCGAAATGTGTTTGTGTGTCTTTTCATTGCTTCTAGCATTTCAAGACATCCAAACACCACTACCAACATTTTCCTGTGCATTAACCTCTGCATGTGAAACAACAGTTACTGAACTTTGTAAATACGTGAATTTTTTATTTAGGTGGATGCATTTTTTTTTTGTCTGTTTACTGCTCTTCTCAGCTTTATTCAATAAACTTGCATTTTGAGGGTTGTATTGACAGTTTTAACTTAAAATGTGCATCATGATGGAAGGTGCTGACTTTTTTAGAAGGGGATTTAAAGAAAATTACCATGAGCAGGGTCCGTAGACCATGTGCTGGAATCAGCTCAGCTCTCAAAGAATTGGGTCTGTGGGCTAGTTATAAAATAGAATAAACTTTTAAATATCCACAGAATTGATACTGCGATTTTTGGGGGGAGGTGGTGGTGGTGGAAGAAATGCTACTACTTGTAAACTGTCATAATACACCAAACTTAGGACTTTTTTTAATAAGTGACAAGAGCTAGTTAAAGCATTTTGTAATCTAGCTGTTTTAAAAATCATAACAAAGCTATTAATAAACTGAAATTACAAGACATGTCTATTTTCTGGCTTCATTTCCAGGATGACAAGATTTAAAATATTAAACATGTGGTGGTTTTCCCTCAGAGGCACACTTTTAAAGTAAAGCATTTGGCCTGTTTTGTTTAGTATGTTCTTTTTTGTACAATGAAAGTGAGCATTTCTCCCATCACAGCTGCTGGGGACATGATTTTATGTCATTTTACTCAGAGAAGTTCAGCTTGGCTTTTCCTCCACATCCACACTGTCATTCTGTGCAGCCAAGCCTTGTTGGCCAATTGGACGTGTGATTGAGCATTTCTGGGACAGAAGTACCTGGGATATCAAGTTTAAATTCATTGAATTGGTGGAGCCATTTAATCAAGTAGTCAGTTTGGTCCTCTTCTCACCCCAATTCCTGCTGAGGTAATTTTTGAAGGAGGCGTGTGTGTGTGCTGGGGACGGGGCTGGGGAGAGCATATAAATCTAGCTTACCTCAGTCTCAATATTCTAAGTCTATATTTGCTTCCAAAAATTGACACTTTTAAAATTAGTCCCTTAGATTCTATCAAGTAAATTAGACGTATTGGACCGTGTCTGCTTTTGTGTTTATTGCTTTTGACTGAATTGCCAGATGTATTCTATTCATTTAGGATCCAGTTACACTGAGATCTTGTTGCTTTGGTAATTCCAGCCTCTTCAGGGTCTGGCGGATTGAGAACTGGAGCAGAAGTTTAAATTTATGGTAACCAACATGGCACCATGACTGTAGCATCCAGCTGGCTGAATGCTTTACACCAAAAATGTGCCATTGGGGGGAGTCACCTGTTTAGTATGTGAAATATTTTCACTTTGGTACCACCTTTAAAGGTTATATCCTTAGCGACGTGTTTCAGCGAAGATAACTTGAAGACAGCAAAGCAAGCCCTAGGCATGCCCGACTTCCCTTAGGTTTGCAGTTGCACACACGTGCAGCCCATGCCAGGCGCTTCCTGTTGATGAGTAAGTCGCCTCCACAATTTCTGTTTAAAATTCAGCTGTTAGTAAAAATGGGTGCTTTTGTCATTGCTGCCTCTTGAATGTTCTTAGGGAAACAGAAGCAAGTCATTGACATGCTAGATGGACTCGAAGGAAAGTTCCTTAATAAGAGCAACAGCAGTAGTTGTTCATTACTGCATTTCATTAACAAGCCCTCTCTTCAGTAAGGTAATTGTATTTTATTTTAAAATCCCAAGGTAACTGGTGACTTAGGTAATGAAGATTTCCTGGCAGGAACCAGAAGGGGGTTAGATATCTTAGCCTCATTTTACTGGGGCTTGGAGGTTTTGGAATCATAAAAGGATTGTGGTCGGAAAAGAATTGTCAGCTTAAAATGCCAATGTCGCTTGGTTCTGTCGAGTGCTGGGTCGGCGCTGGCAAGAATGAGCTCTTTTCTTTGCTATTAACTGATCATGTGACCTTGGTGAGCTGCTGAACACACCCCCTCTCCCCCCGCCCCACAGTTTGTCCACCTGTAAAATGGAGAGTAGGGGATTTCTAACATACTTTTTCCCACTAACAGGCTCTGGTTCTAGCAGCTTAGGGATTTGGATGGTGGTAAAACAAAACGCGGGGAAGAAGGATGAAAATGCCCACTAGTCCTAGTGTCCCAGTGGTTATGTTAATGTTGGGTGTTCCTTCTGCTTGAAAATAATACAAACTACAATATATTTACACTTTGTAACTAACATAGTAAAAGGCTGACAATCACAGACATTTTAGAGAATGATGCAATAACTTAAGACTTTGTCTGAAGGAAATGCTGTAACCACGCAGGCTTATACTTTGAAATCCATTTAAAATTTTTAAAGCATTTCTCCCACCCAGACTGCAGAAAAATGTGTATTCTGGTATATAATGTGGAAAAATATAAACCACATATATACTACCAATTTGGGGGCAAATGTTTAGGGCAAATGTTGAATACTTTACAACTGCTGGTTGCTAGGTTGTGCTAGAATTTACCTGGAGTTTGGAGAAACCTGGGGCAGTTAGAAAATACTTCCTTTAAAATAATGAGGGGTGGGGAAAAACCCCAACAAAACCAGTGTGTTGCCTTTGGAACACGGAAAGTGGAACATGAGCAGATCACTAATTATAGTATCTCTCCAACCATCTCTTACATAGTCTATAGCTTTGGCCTACCCTCAGTTTCGCACGGTCTGCATCCCATAATGTGCTACCTTATTTCTGCATTTTAAGAGAGTCCATCATTTCTATCTCCTGTTACCCAGCACGTGAATTAGATGACTCCTTTTTCTATTTGTATCATCCTCTTAGGAAAAAAATTGTCATACCACTAGCCAATTTAGGAAAGTGCTAGCTCTCCTTAACCTTCAGAGAAAGGTTAAGAATTTATATCCTTCCTTCTTTGGCAACATCGGTAACTTCAGGGCTGGGGCTGGGCTCATGGGTGGTGAATACTGGATCTTGATGGATCGTTGGTGCATCTGATTTAGTGTTTCGTAGTTAGGACATGTGGGAAAGGCAGCTCACCTCTTTTTCTCTAAGTTCCATTTATCTTTGATTAAGTTGATCTTTCATGCATAAGTCACATGATTCAAAAACTGAAAATAGATAAAAAGACAGGAATTCTTGATCCCACCCATGACTGAGTAAACACCCTTCTACTTCCATCCTGGTCTTACAGGTAACCCTTATATCAGTTTCTTATTTATCTTTCTAGTATTTTCTTATATAAAATACAAAAAGGAAATAGAAATATATACACCTTTAAAAAAAACCTCTCGTATAGAAGGTAGCATGCTGATATGAACATGCCTTTTTCCTACTTACTGTGACCTGGTATTATTTCCACAGCAATATGTAGAGAATTTCTCATTCTCTTTCGCAGCAGTATGGTTCCCATTTCATCGTGGTTTGTGTTGTATGGGAATTCCATGCTTTATTTACCTGGCCCTTGGTGATAGACAGTTGAGTTGTTTCTATAATCTTTCACTTTTATAAACGGTACTGCAGTGGATCATTATGTACCTGTGCAGCAAGTCACAGAAACATGTCTGGGTCAAGGGCAAGTGCACTTGCACTTAGGCTAGGAGTTGCCAAAGTGCCCCTCACGGGGGATGTACTGGTTTTTATTTCTACCAGTCTCTGTCCCTGTGGCCAACAGTGTGTTGACAAACTTCTGGACTTCTGCCCATCAAAGACGTGTGAATGAGCATTATATACTGTTCAATTTTAAAACAAATGTGAAATTTTGCTTTTTTTTTTTTTTTTTTTTTACCTAGCTGAGGAAACATCTGAATTCTGGAATTGGATCTTCATCAAATTAATCATGGGGTTATGGGTAATCCCATACCCCCACCTTTTAACTTTTAAAAGTAGAAAAATCTTTTTTTAATAGACTGTTTTAGCCTTGATATTCCAAATCGGAAGTTTTGGAACTACCCTTTAGGGTCTTCATAAGGCCAGAGCTTTTTTCTGGCTGTGCGCTTTTAGGAACCTAGCGCATTGCTTCACCCACGCAGCCTCACAAGACTGACCTGGAAAACGGTAATGTCTATCTGTTTACTTAGTTGAGCCACTGAAATAGATGTTAGCAGTCGTCTACTTCAACAATCAAAGTAAGAGGGAGACTGAATTTGGATCATCTTGTGGGATATAACCCAAATCACAGAGATTTAGGACTGTGATGTGTGGAAGCTGGAACAGGTTGAATTAAATAGAACTGGAATTAGACTTGAGGATTCAAAGCTTTTTCAACTCTTCATGCACGGGGGTGAGTTTTAGCCCTTGTCCTATTTTATACTTGGTTTCTTCAGACAAAATTTTTTCCCCCTAAAATAATGCTTTGAAAACAGGAGGGACTTGGTTATTTAATTCATCCAACAGGCCTCAGGTGTGTATGTTCCAGGTACTTTTACCAGATGCTGGTTTTTACACAGAGTTGATGAATAGTAACAGTAGTGTTTACCAGGGATGTAGCACTGTGGAAAGTACACTATATACACTAAATAATTGAATTCTTACAGCCATATGCATTAAGTACTTTTCTTATCACCCTCATTTTACAGATGAGAAAAGAGGTCCTGAAAAGTAACTTTCTAAGTTCACTCAGAAGGCAGTGCTAAGATTTGAGCACCTTGTATTTGGACTGCGGAGTTCTTAGGGGTCATCTCTTTGGCGCCACCCAGAGCAAAGCCATTTTTACCATGGTGCATTTCAGGGCTCTTTTTAATCAATCTCCTAATGCTTTTGTGAGATGTACAGAAAAACCTCTCAAAACAATTAAGTTGATTTTTAAGCCTGGTTTTCCTGATTACCTCTGGGTGTTGTTCCATTCTTATCAGCCACATTTACCTCGAGGGGTGTCTAGTCTAAAGGGCTAGTGCAAGATTTTTATATATATAAAAATTTAAGTTTAATTTAAGAAGTTTAATTTAAGAAGGAAACGTTTTCTGAACCTGGCACTTAAATTCTAGTGCGCCTTTCAGGACACTAATGTTAACATTGTTGGTTTGGGAAGAATAGATGGAGCAGTCTTTCTTTGCTTTGAGAACCAGCTGATTTCTGAAAATTTCTGGAACTAAAGTGCGAGAGACCAGGGCAGTAGCTCTTTTTCTGCCTAGAGCCAACTAGCTTGGAGAACTTGAGCGCCCCCAACCTGACCTCTTCCCTTATGGCTTGTGGAATAGACCTTACAAGGTTTTTCTGTGAAGATTAGATGAGAACATGCGTGAAAGTATTTTGAAACTCGCCAGACATACATGACTTGCAGCTATTGTCAGCTTTACCATAGAAAGCATCTTTCAGAAGTTAGACAGTTTTCTCTGGTTATGAAAAGAGATTTGTTTTTATTCGAGCTTGTCTCTAATGTGAAATAGGAGATACTATCAATGTGGTCTGCAGTTGACTGTGGTGAGTTAAAATTTGTAATAAAATAACTTAGGAAGGAAACATACAACACATACGTTATATTCACATCCAGTTTGCAAATTCTGGGAATGCAGACATGAAAGTTTGGGATCAAGCACTGGTACTGGACTTCCAGCAGGGTCCCTACTTGCCTTTCACAGACGAAGAAAAGAAACTGTAGGCAAAAGACCCTGGCTCAGAGTCTTTTTATGCTCTTTTCAATTCCTGAGGCGGCCTCTTAGAATTTTGGACAGGAAGAAGGCTCAGCCAACAAAAAGGGCCTTACTATGTGCCAGCTACCTTGGTTTATAATCAAATGTTTCTTTGGGCGCCTTCTCAGTCCCAATTATACCTCCTCTCTATTGCAAAAAGTCCTCTGACCCTGACTCATCTCATGATGAATGTGCCACATGACGACCTTACCATCCTATTAATCACTCCCTTGGTCACTCAGCCAGTCTCGGATTTGAGCCACCCATCAGGCCTTGCTTCCCAAGCTTTTCAGGAACCTGGGTATAACAGGTACATGGTCTCAACTTACAGAGAGCAAACCTTAGCGGGCATTTCCAAATGCAGCAAACAAAAAGAAAACATCTAAACCGTTGAGGCATTACATGAAAGCAATAGCCCTTCACAGCTAGCGTTTGCAACTTATTAATTATTGGAAGTAGATACCGAGGGGTAAAGTGATTTGACCAGGAATCTATTCTACAGATCAAAGGTTAGGTCAGTGCACAGGAGAGGTGATGGAAGTGGGAGGGACAAGAGGTGACATGGTTAATAGATTTGGTAAAAATAATTTGGTGTTGGCAGCGGCAGCCTTGACTCACCCCCCCCCCCTTTTCTTTTTAAAGATCCTGTTTCTGAGACAAAGGCAGTATAACGTAGCTCAGTATTTCCTGAAATTACCAGATGCTAAGTATTGCCCAAGACCACTTATACGCACATTCTCTGAACCCTCCAATGGAGTTCGATAGGTCTAAGACAGGACCTGGGAATGTGTGTTTTACAATCACCGTGAGCGACTGTTAAAAATTGGGATGTTTTAATAGAGAGTTCAAATAAAAAGTTAAAAAGAGTACAAGTTAGGGTGTTTTAATACAAAAAACTCAGGATACCGTTTGGTGCAGTCTTAAGCTAAAAGGTAGTACCCTACCCCACCATATAACAAATTAAAAACCCTGCCAAAGTAGCTTATTTTATACAGAAATGTCCCCTTTCCTCCCCGTTCCTTACGTGTTTTAACTGCCTAACATAGGGCTGGAGTGGCCTGCCCCAGCTCGGCCAGAGACACGCTCTACCTGGGGCCGGGCGGGTTCGGGGCCACGTCCCTGTCCGGGGCCACGTCGCTGTCCGGGGTCCGGCGGCTGCTCCCGTGCCGCGCTCCGATTGGCTGGAAGTTCCCGGTCCGGAGCCCGAGCGGCCCCTACCCGCCACGCCAGCCCGTCCGACTCGGGACCGCCCAAGGGGCGGGACCGGACTCCGGGGCGGGGCCCGGAGGGCGGGGCGTGAGAACGGGGCGGGGCCTCGCGGCGCGGAGGACGTCCGGGCGGCCTATGGCGCGGGAGGGCGTCCCGGGCCGCGCCCCGCGATGCCGGGCCGGGGCCGGGCCAATCCCGGCGACTTGGGCGGGCGAACGTGGGGCCTGGCTGGCCGGGCCCGAGGTGCCGTGGGTGGGGGACAATGGGCCAGTTCCTGGTGCGTCACGAGGGAGTTCCTTAAAGGGAAAGTGAGCGGGGCTACGGGGCGGACGTGGGTGCGGTGGTCGGCGGGGAAGGCCCCCCGCGCTTTAAAATAATGCCCGCGGCGCCCGCGCGACCATGCAATGGCGAGCGCTCGTCCTGGGGCTGGTGCTCCTCCGGCTTGGCCTCCACGGGGTGCTGTGGCTCGTCTTCGGGCTGGGGCCCAGCATGGGCTTCTACCAGCGCTTCCCGCTCAGCTTCGGCTTCCAGCGCCTGAGGGGCCTCGACGGCTCGGCGTCTCCCGCCTCGGGCCCTGCGGGCCGGTCCGGGGGGCCGTCGGGGCCGTCGTGGATGCAGCCGCCCGTCCCCGGGGCGGCGGCGGGGCGGCGACGGGCTCCGCGGCGGCCCGGGCCGGGCGTATGCGGCCCGGCCCACTGGGGCTACGTGCTGGGCGGCCGGGGCCGCGGCCCGGACGAGTACGAGAAGCGCTACAGCGGCGCCTTCCCGCCGAAGCTACGCGCCCAGATGCGCGACCTGGCGCGGGGCATGTTCGTCTTCGGCTACGACAACTACATGGCGCACGCCTTCCCCGAGGACGAGCTCAACCCCATCCACTGCCGCGGCCGAGGGCCCGACCGCGGGGACCCGTGAGTAGCCCGCGCGCCCCGCGCGCTTCCTTCTGTCCTCTGCGCCCCCCAGCCCCAGGGCTGCCAGGGCGCTTGGGGTCCTGGGGGCCTCTGCCGGCCCTTTGAGGTCCGCTGGGCCTGGGGGTGCGTGGAGGGGCCGGTGGCTGTCCTCTGTTTGGATTCTCCCGGAATCTCAGAATAACTGAACAGCTGTCAGCGCATCTCTTTCACAGATGAGGGAACTGAGACCCAGAGACCAGAGGGGACAGTGGCAGTACCGAGGGTGGCTTAGGGGGCCTTCGACTCCTATCTGCAGCCCCTTCTCCAGATAAACATAAAATCAAAATGATATCCCTTGTAAACGCAGCTCAAAGCAAGCCCGTATCTCCCCTTAGCTAGCCAACTTCCAACTTTTCTATATACAGGTAAAAAAATTCAGGAGTTGATCCCGGGACGGGACTTCTCGAGCCGTCCAGTGAGTCTGAGGCAGAGCTAGGGCTACACCTTTATCCTTCTTAACAGAGGCTGCTTCCTAGGCTGAGGGTGGTTAGGTTTGAGGAAGGCTGTCTGGCCCAGACGTGGGGCCCTGAGAACCCGGATGAGACTCCTTGCCCTGAAGGGCCTGTCCCATTAAATTCCTCGACTCTGGCGGCAGGGCTGTCAGAGAAGATCAGCCAGTCCCCTTCCACCAGCCTTGTTTGCAGAAGGTGAGCTTCAAGGGTCACTGTTGTTGACATCAGAGTCCAAGAGGACAGCATACCCAGCTAAGGACCTCCTAGCTGGAGGGAGCCGGTCGGTGTGCTTTGACAGGGACCCTGTTAGGCTGGATAGGTGACTCCCTTCCTCTGGGTCTCTCCTCTCAGGTGGGAGTGGAGGAACTGAGCTGCCACGATGCCTGCATTTTCCTCCACCTGGTGAAGAGCAGCAAAGTCCAGTCCCTAGGTTCTAAAAAGGAAGCCCGTACACCAAAGGGGCTGAAGAGTTTTAAAAATGGTCCGATAATCCACCAGTTCACGTCTTAAATTGCAGTTGGGAAGCATGATTTTTAGTGAAGCAACAGGCACATCCCAGGTTAACTTAAAAGGACTGGGCCTTCCTAAAATCGTAGGAAACCGATGAGTTATTTTTCTTGTTTCTCTGTATCAGGCTTTATACATATTAATGTATTTTCTGTCTCAAATTTTTTCGGGGGAGAATTTTTATTAAATTTTGAAAAGAATTACTGGGCCTTTCCAGATTGTAGGAAATTGAATTGTTTCACTTAACTAGTTTAACTATACCAGACTTTATACCCATATGTTTTCTTTTGAACTCAATCTTTTGAGGAAAAAAACATTAAAATTTTTTTTAAAAAAGCCTGAAATCCCACCAGTTATTTTTATTTTATCTTTCTTGCCAGCTCCTGCCCATATGCCTCCACATTCTTAACATAGTTGAAATCAAAATGTGTGTACATATTTTGGATCTTAATTGTGTTTCCTCACCCATGGTCATGGTATTTCAAGAAGGGAGGGAACACTTTGAGTAAGTGCCCTTCCTTCTCCCTCACCAACTTTTTCTCAGATTTCCTTTGATGGTGTAGACCTAAGAAAAACAGCTTAATAAGACTTGTGGTAACACTCACAATGGTCTGGAGAGTGAGTTGGCATTTTAAGGCTTTCCCTAATGAACCTTAAGAACCCTCTGGAAAATTGGAGCCCCTCTCCAGAAGGGTGAGGTGGCCTTGGTTAGCTTGCTAGTCCCCATAGTCGTTCCTGGCGGCACAGGCCTTTGCTTCAGAATGACGTCTGCTGGTGAGTGGTTTGGTTTGACTGTTCACTGACAGTCTGGGTAAGCTGAGGTCAGGTTGCTTTGGGACAGATCTGTTGCTGTTGGAAAGATGGCGTTAGAAACATTGAGGGGATGCCATGTGGGAAGGGCTGTGCCCAGAGGGTAAGAGTAAACCTTCTGGTGGGTAAACCTTGGTGTCTTTGAGGAGGTGAAGGAGCTCTGAGATTTTGGTGGCCCTGAGCATACCCTCACACTGGCCACTTAAAAAGCGTGGAAAGGTTTATTTTTCTTCAGCCTTTTCCTTTAACATAACTCCTCTCAGACTTTAGTATTTTCAAGGAAAGTTTAGAACCAGAGCTTTGTTACTGTGGCTCTGAAACAATAGGGCACATTTACATCCCCGAAATAATAACTGGTAATAAAAATCTTGCAGGTATTTATTTTAACCAAATGTATCCTCAAAATTGCTGTCAAGTGTATTCTAATGATTTATTTTAAAAAGTAGGGTAGCTGTTAGAATATTATGTAGAAAGTACAGGAACA
The DNA here is from genome assembly GCF_009834535.1 of Camelus ferus. Taxonomy (NCBI): domain Eukaryota; kingdom Metazoa; phylum Chordata; class Mammalia; order Artiodactyla; family Camelidae; genus Camelus; species Camelus ferus. The sequence goes on along the minus strand of NC_045712.1, from coordinate 1,399,105 downwards.
AAATAGGAATGCTAAACATATGTGTCTTTCTTTTTAGTCACATTTACTTGAGGCTTACCTTGCCTGCTTTGTTTGACTGGAGGTAGAGTGAGGAGTATTTACATGAAGTAAATAAAACCTGAACCCTTTTTAAAAATAGTAGGTCTTTCTGTCCAGCTACGGGTCACTGTGCAAAGTCAGTTCCTCTCACATCCCCAGTTTGGGCTGGAGGATCCAAATTCAAAAGTTTCTCCAAGTCAATTTGGTTATTAAAATTTTGCAATCTCGTGAATAATAATGTTCGTTCAGGCCTTGGGCACATGACCCTTCTTTGCTTTCTCCTTAGCCACGCTGCTATTCAAACAAAAAAAGCAAATCTCAAATTAACAGATCAAACAGGTACTGGCCCCTAAATGGACTCATTCCTAGGCACGCCTAGTTGAAGGTGGCCTCCTCCGTCCTCCCCTTTCTTTCTGAAACCCTGGCCTCCTTCAGAGTCAGGCGCAGGTCTTTTTCCATGACGCCATTGAACTGTTTGAAGATGATTGTCTTTGATTTCCTCGGTTCTCCTTTTGGTTCCTTTCCTTGGAGCTGCTGTTCCACATTTTAACATCGTGTGCGAATTGGGTACTGCTGTGTGTTCACCTTCCTTTGCTTTGTCTTGTCTCCCCAGATTATCAATCCCTTGAACACAAGGACTGTTTCTTATGTTACCTCTGTGCCTATACAGTACCAGGTAGATTTCTGAGCAGCTGTTACAGGTTAAGTATATGTGGGATTTTTTTTTTCACACATACATTTAATTTTGAACATGTCTTATTAGCATTATGTTTGCTGCATAATCAAAAATTTTCCATCAAGACTGTAGATGTCTCCACCTTCTCTGTTTTGGAGTGATAAGAATCCTCAGGTCAGTCTGGCCATGGATCAAGGAGATCTACGCGGGCAAATCCAGTCTCACCTGCATAATTTGGGGCCATCAGGCCAAGAGGGTTTTATGGAGTCTACTTTTTCCTTCCTTCCCCTCCCCATTTTTCTTTTTTCTATTTTGGCATATTTTTGAAAGAGTATATAACAATTATCTGGTAGCAAAGAATTAAAAGTGTTTTCACAAACACCTTAAATCTTGAGTGGCTCTGTCTGACCGAGTGAAGAGAAGGAACCACGACAGTTATTACAGATACGCTTTTTCCTGCGGCATCTCTTGTAATTGTTCATTGTTAGTAACTGCTTGGACATTCTGTTGAGAAGTATTTTAAAACCGGATCCATTTTAATTGTAGCCCCAAAGGAAAAGCACAATAAAACATAGGAAGGAGGGCAGTGACCCACATTAGTCACCCCTTCCAGGGGCCAGTGCAGGTGGAGGTAAATACGTAAGCCCAGCAGAAGGTTCCTGAGTTGGCTGAATTGCGCATGAGGATCTCCCGGTCTGCTTTGACGCTCTCCTGCAACTCTCAACACTCCTCCTCTCCTCTCTGGCTGGCACTACCCTTGAAGTGCTTATTTTAACCCACAGCTCTTACCTTTAGAGGACCTTCTGCAATCGTATAAATGTGTTTAGGGAGAGTCGATGCCAAGAAGAAGCAGGTACAGGCTTGCAGCTGTGTGCTGCGCTGGCTTCCTGGCTTGTGGGAGACCAGATAGCCCTGGTTCCTATACAGCCCTTCTGCACAGCTTGTTCCAAACAATGAATCTAAAGTTTTGCTATACATTCTTTGTCCTCGTTTAAGTGGCATAACCAGCATACAGCAAAGGCTCAGGTAAAGTCAGGAGTGAAACGTTGGAGCTGTTTATGCCTGCTTCACGTAGGGCCCATTTCCCCCGCCTGAGCGCCTAGGAGGCCTTTCAGAGAGCAGAGCAAGACGTGAAGAACACGGGAGAGGCCGCCCACAGGGAAGGGTGGCAGGGCCCAGCAGAGAGACCCAGGGAGTATGTGAAGTGGTCCTGGGGTTTGAGGGAAGACATCATAATATTGGCAAGTCCATTGCTGAAGATTAAACTAGGGCTCTGTCACTGTGGTCTTTCATTAAACGTAATCTCTAAACGGTTATCCTCTTTCTTTCCTTACTTGCATCTTTTTCATTTCTCATCTTTGAAATCTTTTCAAGCCCCTGCAGTTGCTTTCTGGATCTATGGGAATGGGATGGGATAGAACCGAGCTGCCTAGAACCTGTCACACTGTACTGTATTTCTGTCACGGCTTCTCCCATCCCTGCCTTTCCCAGCCGTGTTAGTGTCATCTTTGTCGTTCCTAATGTTATAAAGAACTGTCATTGGCCCTCATTGCAGTCCTGAGGTTCGTGTCTTGGGATTGTTTCAAAATGGGAAATTGGTGTTGATTATGGGTAGGGGGTGTGTGGCAGAAACATTAATGCAGTTCCTGTTAGAAGCAGTCCTGCTTTGGTGCGTGGTACAAGCCATCTCCTCCTGAGAATTGATGAAGGTAGTGGGAGTTCTCTGGGGGAGAGATTAGTGAAGAAATGTTATAAAGAAGTTGATCTGTTCCCCCAGACAATGGACAGATGAGTGATACTGAGACTGAAAGTGAGGTCTTTATTTGCTTCTTTTTGTGTGTAATCTGCTGGAGTCTCTGATTTCTGTATTAAAGTCTTATTTGCAGGTCATATGACAAGACCTCTCCTTTTTCATTCCTGATGATTTCCAAATCAGAGCTTTTTGAAGCTGGACTGAGAGATCATTTGCAATGATAAAACTGTATCTCAGAGAGGGCAACAACTCTTGTTCCCCGTCTTCTGACGCTCTGTTCCGTGCTCTTTCCACCACGGTGTAAGTGTGTGTGTCTCTGCTGTTCTGTGACACTATAGAAACTGTCACCTGTGCAGTAGAAGGACCATTGCTGTCCTGATCCACCCACAGCAGTCCCTGAGTAAATAACAGTTTCCAGCAATTTTAGTTTCTGATGAGTGTTTAGTTTTATTGTCTTCTTTCTCTTTTAAAGTACCTTTGTTTAATTCAGATTTTATTTCTTTTTCAGTTCAAATCTGAACATCAATGATGTCCTAGGGAATTACTCATTGACTCTTGTTGATGCGTTGGATACACTTGCAGTAAGTGTTCAGCCTTATTATTAATTTTTTTTAACTAATTAAGATAAGATATTTTGGAGTTAATTACCCTTCATTTCCCTCAGGGATGAGAATTCCAGGAAACCTGGTACTCAAACTGTATTCATAGCTCTGATTGCTGTTGTTTATTTTAATGAGCTTAATGCTGAGAGCCAGAAAAGCACTGAAGGTTAGATGAGGGGGAGGTGATTACCCTTAAAAAAAATGGAGAAGAAAGTAGGATTGTTTTGGGGAAAACTTTTTCTCCCAGTTTCCCACTCTTTTGTTCCTTGAAGGAACCAGTTTACAATTACTGGAGTTACGATTTCAGAAGTCAAAGACGAGATCTCGGGATCTCAAGATCTTCAGGGGACAGGATCCCCTGAAATGCTACCCAGCTCCTGGCTCCCCAAGAGTGAGTCTCAGCCCTGGCCCCAGCCCCTGTGCAGAGCCTTTCTCTCTAAACACGCCACTTTAGTTTGCTTTCCCTGTTTTGAGGACACTATACCCTGTGGGCTTGGGCTCCCAGCTCGGGGGCTGCCTGCACCTCCTCATCCCTTGGTTTCCCTTGAGGGAACTGGAGGCCTTTGCACAGCCTTGCAGACGGCACCGCGGCCCGGTACTTACTATCTTTGTGCGCTGCGCCTGCATCACCACCTTCTGCTGCAGAACACAGCAGGGGACTGTATTTCATCCTAGCGTTCACAAATTTCCCATGTAAACATGATTTTACTACCTCTTTGCTCCACTTAGTTGTCCAGCAAGCCTTTACCATTGGAAAATTCTTACTGTGGTCGATTCTGGATCCTGCATTTGAACTTAGAAAGAGTTTAAAGCTGTCAGGAGTTGGGTAATGCTCGCTAAGTTTGCATTACAGCTGGCCAGAATCTTGCTACTTGTAGAATTACGGGAACTGGGGCAGAGCTTGAGAGGTCGTGCTCCATCCTCCTAGGCTCACGGTCTGTTGGGAAACCCGGGGTTTCACTCTGCCAGGCTGAAGCTGCGGAGCCATTGAGTCGCCCAATATCTCCTTCTGAAGTTGTTGCCGCTCCATCTCAGCCCCCTGCCATCACTCATCTAACTGTGCCCGGACAAGTATGTTCATCCTCATTAGAGTTAACTTGTTGAATTATCCCAGAGGCAGACTCAGCCTGCAAGTCCTGCTTCAAAAAAAGTCCCAAGACTCATATATGGCTTACGAAAGCCCACCTTTTCTCCCCGAGCTCTCGCTTTTTGCCTCATTGTGTCTTTCTATCCCCCTGCCATGCGCATTAAGTACAGAGACATCATCTCTATTACTCAGCTCACTCTCTCCACACCTACTGGTGTCTGAAACATAGTAGGAGTGCAAATATGTGTTAAGAAAATGCATTTCTACCAACCTGGCATCCCCCAGTCCAGATTCTTAGGGTATGCTCCCTGAAAGAATTCCGTCCTCAAATGAACTTGAAAAATTCTCTAAGTCTGTCCCTCTGTTGGAGAGCTGCAGTGCCCACCAGCATTTTAAAGACTCTGAGAAGGCCTCTAGTGAAGAAACCTATTTAACCCCAATGTCCAGTCCAGCTTTTCTTGATGCCGAATGAATGAATTCATAGCCTTGTTACTCTGTTACTCTGTTCTGTGGCTCAAATGGTAAGTTACAACACGTAATCGAGAGTCGTCGGCTTCCTTCGCCACCCTCTGCGTGATCTGAGATCATGTCAGCATCTGCAGCTGCTCACAGATATTGCTGCTGCTGAACATCTGTAAGGAAACAAGCCAGCCTCTGTGGTTTTCATTGTAGAATATCCGGTCTTTAACGCACACTTCAGGCTTATTTTTCAGGTGTTACTTCTGTTGAGGTTTTCCTTTCCTTTTGCTAACATTTTAAACGAACTGTAACAGATGTACTTTGGAAACCATCCGTCTCTAGCAATCCCTCCACCATTTGATGCAACTTGCAGCATGATTGCATAATCCTTTAAAAAGAAAGAACTGAAAGCCAGAAAAGAAATGTCTGTACTTGCCCTGCATGTTACAGCAGAATAACAGTGAGGGGCGGGGCAGGGAAGGAAAACAGATGCGCTAGACCAATACATACTAGGAAATAAGACATACTGGAAGTAGTGTCTGAATGAAGTTACTTGTTCTTCCTTGTTTTTCTGCGTATGTCCTTATGATGTCATTTTGGTCTCAGGATTGTTCTAAAATTTTGAACAGCATGAAAGCATTTCAATTCAAGTTCATCTGTAAAATTGTATGCCCCTTTGGCACTTCATGTAAGAGAGGGAAGCTTGGAATAATGCCATATCCACACACCCAGAACAGGAATCCTAATTCTCAATCACTTTTTAAAAAGGATGGAGAGCTGGTTATGTGTATGTTTTGTTTGAATTGCATGTCACTGGCTTTACGCTCTGCTCCAAAAGATAATACCACTCTTTCTCAGAGCGTTCAGACGTCTGGATAACAAGCAACAAGTCAGTGACCCAGATGTTGCAGTTTCCCGGGAGCCAAGCACCCCAGCTGTCGAATTATTTGAGGAGCAGAGGGAAAGTTATGTTTTCTGTTTCTTCAGTTTTTGGATTTATTTTTTCCCCATTTCAGGAACTGCAGGCACCATATGTCCTGCATGCTAAATGTCAGTCTGAAGTTTGGGGGAGAGAGGAGTGGGTCACCGAGGGTGCTCATTGCTCGTGATTTTATGAGGAGTGACTGTCACAGTTTTGCCATTCAGAGGTAGGATTCTTGAGTTGGTGGAAATGGGCTTGCCGTCTGTCCCAGAAAATATCCTGGGACAACTGCTTTTGTACCTTGAGTGGTTCTGCTCCCACGAGTAGGAAACCAGACGCACAGACGTTTAAATGAAGTGGCCCGTCTCCTGACATCATCTCCTTCAGTTTCATTTCAGGCTGTTGTAATGGTTTCTGTTCCTCTTTTTAAAGATAATGGGAAATTCGTCCGAGTTCCAGAAAGCTGTCAAGTTAGTGATTGACACAGTTTCATTTGACAAAGATTCCACCGTCCAAGTGTTTGAGGCCACAATAAGGTAAAATAGTCCATAGAACGGATTGAAGGCTGCTTCTGTGTGTGCGTAAGGGGGAAAATTCTTGCGAGGGGCCACCAGCCACAAGGTGCAGACCTGCTGGCCTGGTGTCCCCTTTTCATCTGCTTTTGGATTTGTGAAAACTGAAACAATTGACATTTCAAAGCAATTACATTTGGGACTGAATAGAAAGACACACTTAGGCTTTAATGAAGGTTTAAGACTGAGTCCCTTTAAAGGAATTTTTCATGATTTCTCTTTGTGTCTAGTCTCATTTCCTTCACTCTGTCCTGGGAAAACCCCTGCGTGTTTCTGATGACATTGGTTTCCCATCTCACCCCCGCACCCCACCCCCACCCCCCGACATGAGACCCCTGCGGACCATTTGGGTCTGTCTGCGCCATGTGTGTCTTTCTTGCTCTCCCCTGCCCCAGTGTACTGGGCCCGTGTTTTATATCTTGCCTTCTTAGTTTAATATATTGTGACTATTTTCCTATTCCATTTAAACTTTCTGAAAACTGTATTACTGCATAACATTCCAGATGGAACATTTATTTGAAATTGAAGTTAGGAAAGCATTTGTTCTGAAAAATGTCACAGTCCACTCCACATCACCGGAGTGGGACGTGGATTCATGACTGCTGGGGAAGGGAGGTCTAAGCTGGCGGCCCCTCCCTCTGAGTGGGCCATTTTCTCCCCGTCTCCTCCTCTTCCTCACCTCGACTCTTGACCAGAAGTTGGAGAGCTTCACGTTGCTCGGCCACCAGAATTACAGAAGTTGGTCAATATTTGCTGTCTTGCCCCTTTCTGTTTCTCATATGGCTACGTTTTTTCCCCAAGCGAGAGAAATCAAGAGTAGTTTGTTAATGCTGAAGGGTGACACTTATTCTGAGAGTGATCAGGGTCCTCCCCTGTGATGAGATGATGCAGATCACCAGGCATAGTTATATTGAAGTGGGATTATTCCCAGGAGCCTCGGATGAGTGGTTTGCTGTCTCCCTTTCAGTAATGTGGTTAGTTAAGAATTGATCATTTACCATTAGGGCTGGAAAGGACTTCAGGGGGTCATGAAGTCCAGTTCCTCTGATTTCAGGCAGTTCCAAGTCCATAAGGAACTGAAGCCTTTTTCCGCTCTGTTCAGAATGGTTCTGTCATTCTGAGCTGGATTGTGCACATTTCCAACTGGCATGATTTTATTACTTTTTTGTTCTTCCTGTCATTAGGGTCCTGGGAAGCCTTCTTTCTGCCCACAGAATAATTACTGACTCCAAGCAGCCCTTTGGTGACATGACGATTAAGGATTATGATAATGAGCTGTTGCACATGGCTCATGACCTGGCCGTGCGGCTCCTCCCTGCCTTTGAAAACACCAAGACCGGGATCCCCTACCCTCGGGTAGGTAGACCGCGCTGATGGCTCGCCACCTTGCTGAGTTAAAACTCTTTGCTGATGAATTTATTTGCAGGGAGGAGTGGGGCTGATGTGGAAGAGGAAAGCCATGTCCTTGTGAGAATTTGGCCCTAAATAGGATGTAAAGAGTTTTTAATGCATTCAGCGTTTACTGAGCACCTACTGTGTGCCAGGCATCCAGTGACATATGTGACGTATTCCCTCCCCTTGAGAAGGTTGTGTTCCTGTGCTCAGTGTTCTTAAGTCCACTGGCGTGTGGGATTTGTATCCCCTGCTACGAAACAGTGGGGAACTTGTCTTTGTTTCTGACCTGGGTCCATCTCCCCAGGGACTCCACCTGTGCCCTGTGGGGGCTCAGCGACTCCTTTGAACGTTTCACGTAGATCTTTCATGTAAAGCCTGCACAGGCCAGCAAGTTAGCTGCTGGTTCACATGTAGGGTCCGGTATGAGAGCCTATCTTTGTGGCATCTGATGTGCTGAGGCCAGAACTCCTCTGGGAACTGAGTCAGGCTCTAGGTAACCAGTGGAACCAGACCACACAGCCTCCAGGATGAAGGAGGCGGTCATGTTCTCGCCGTGTGCCCTTTGCCTCCCAGTCTGAGTCCTGTGTGTGTTCGCTGAGAGCAGGAATGCGTTCACAGTGGCTCACTTAGCATGTCCAGCTGATTCCGCAGCTTACCTGTGTCCTGGTGCCCAGCCTGGTGCTGGGTAACCACGAAGAAAACCTGCTGGGAAGAGGTGGATTAGCACATAGCATTGCCATGATTCCCCCAGGACTCGCTCGTATTAATAACACTGGGCTCTGGTGTTGCTGTTGTCTTGTTTGTGTCTTTTAAACTTAACCCGCATTCCTCTCAGATGTAAAGGGAGGGAGGCGGTGACTCAGGCCACAGCGAGCTTGGCTCATTAGTGGAGTGCGGTGGCTGCGGCCCACCCTTCCAGCCCTGCGGGGGCCTTGAGTTTTGCCACAGAGCCTTTGTCTCTTCCTGTCCCCAGGTGAATCTAAAGACAGGCGTTCCTCCCGACAGCAATAATGAGACGTGCACGGCCGGAGCTGGCTCCCTCCTGGTGGAATTTGGGATTCTGAGCCGACTGCTGGGGGATTCTACGTTTGAGTGGGTGGCCAGGCGAGCAGTGAAAGCTCTTTGGAACCTGCGGAGCAACGACACAGGACTGTTAGGTGTGGGGCACCTGTCAGGCCCTTGGGACTGCATCCATCGCCCCCTTCCTCTTCTCTGGGGCCCTCCCTCCTCTCCACCCCTCTTTCTTGTACCGTTGACTCTGAAAATTAACAACTCAGAGAGAAAGGCCCTCAGCATCTGCTGTGTCTAATTTCTTTGTGCCTTTTTGCTTAGAGTGAGGCTGTAAGGTTCGATGGGGCAGCATGATGTTTTTGCTGTTTGCAGCTCCCTTCTGATTTGAATCCCTTGGCATTTTCCACTTGAAAATCATTGTTAATGAGAATGCTATGAAAAGCTGCCTAAGAGGCAGGCTGTACTGCTTCAGTGTGAGGTTCACATCATAGGAATTTAGAGTTACTGGTAGAGTGGCTTTCTCCTAAAAAATTTTGGCCCGTGGTGGTAGGTTCAAAGCTCTGGTTATACCTGTATTAGGTGGGTTTTTTTCTCGTTTTTCCTTGAGATTTTTGGCCAAGATGTTATTAAAAAATTATTACGGAAAATTTCAAACACATAGAAGTAGGAGAAAGTGTAACGAATAATGAACCCCTGTGCATTCATCATTTATCTTCAGTAATTATCAGTATTTTGCTAACTCAAGATACAATTTGTGATAGGTTGTTGCCTCCTGTAACTGTTTGTCTTATGTTGAGAAGTATTTTCTTCTTGTCATTGAGAAGGAACCGGATTGATGGTCCTGGAGCTATAGTGTCATTGCAAGAAGTAATTTTTGATTATTCCTGAAGTTCTTAAATTTATTTGTGAATTTCATGTATTTAACAACTGTGCAGATAAAAAAGTTGTCCAGATTGTCAGCCCATCATCAAATGATTGACCAGTGTCACCCCAAATTGTCAACTCAAAAATTTCCCATGAGCCCTTTCAGCCTGGCATGGGCCGCTGTTATGCACTGACATGATAATATAAATATTTTTATTTTGCCTTACATTTGGCAAGTCATTCAGGTGTTTTCAAGTTGGTAGCTTGTTTTCATTGTTACTGTTTTTAAAATCTACGTGATAGTCTGTTAACTCTTCTAATATTGGACATTTGGATTATTGGGGTTTTTTTTACTCTTTTACAAATAATGTAAATTATATAATTTATAATTCTCTAATGAACAACTCTCTTTTAGGCTTTTGAAAAATGCATTTTCAATCTGGAAAAGCAAAATAACAAACCTGTTTTCCTTTACACGAAGTGTTTTCCCCATTTTTGTGTCAGTGGTTAAACACTGTATATGCAGAGAGCTCTCCTGGCCATCCCTGCTCCTGGTAGGGCTGATAAAGGAGTGAGGGCCACGCATTCATCCCCTGTTTCCTGCAAGGGGCTGAGGGGCAGTGGGGCTGAGGTGGGAGCCTCCCCTACCTGGGTACCCTGACGGTCTCTGCTTATTTCACAGGTAACGTCGTGAACATTCAGACGGGCCGGTGGGTTGGAAAGCAGAGCGGCTTGGGTGCCGGGCTGGACTCTTTCTACGAATACCTCCTGAAATCTTATATTCTCTTCGGAGAAAAAGAAGACCTAGAAATGTTTAATGCTGCATATCAAAGTATTCAGAACTACTTAAGAAGAGGGTATGTCTCCCCAGCATCGCTTTTACTGCCCTGTGAAGCAGAGAGAATGCATTCTGAGATGATCATGCTTTTCTCAGCCTAAATTCACAGGGTCTCTTCCTGCCTCCGAGTTGCCTGTCGTTTGGGGGTGAAGAGGTGTGTTAGCTATCTGCTGCTGCAAAATCAATTACCCTGAAGCCCAGTGGCTTGAAACAACAGATGTTATCGCATCCGGTTTCTGAGGGTCAGGAAGCTTGGAGCAGCTGGGCTGGTCCTGGGGACCCCTTCCAGGTTTCAGTCCCTCACTGGCTGTGGCTGGAGGTCTCAGTTCCTTGCCCCATGGGCCTCCTTGTAGGAAAGCTCCTGGCAGCCGGCTTCCCCAGAATGAGTGATCTGAGAGAAAGAGAAAGTGCAGAATGGAAGCCACGTGCTTTCGTGCGCTCGTCTCAGCACGATGCCCCCCCCCCCACTTCTGCGGACAGCTGCTGGTTGCACAGACCGAGCCTGACGTGATGTGGGAGGGGACCCACCAGGGTGCGGCAGTCAGGAGGCAGGGATCATGGGGGGCCACCTGGAGACTGGCTGCCACAGGTGACAAGCAGCAAGTGACGGCAAGAAGAGAGGTGCCTTCCGAAGCTGCAGCGGCTTCCCCCCCTGATGTCGCCTCTCTCTCCCCGGGCCTTCCCTGTGTACTTGGGTATATTACACGGCCCTTGCAGGTGACAGCTACTGAGTTGGCTACAGGGTGGGATTTTCTTGGACTCATTTCCCCCCGACTATTGTAGGAACCACTCGTGCAAGTGCTGCGTTTTAGTAGGAGGCAGACAAGCTGGAGTTCAGCCCTTTTGGCTTTTTAAAGCCCTGAACCAAATTGAGTAGTGATCCCTGAGCGTCTTGCTCTGATGTGTTCCTCCAGGCCCATGGTGTAGGGCTTTATTAGAGAAGAGACTCTTTTGCAGAAATAACCAGGCTTCCCCACTCAGGTCACACCCCACCCAAGCTAAATGCCAGATTACATGGAAGTATTCTCAAACCTGAATGTCAAAGTGCTTTCTGCAAAGTGCAATGAAATCCTGATGCGTTACCACTGCTGAGTTTAGAACTTTTATTCTGTGGTGGGTGTCATCTGATGCCAGAGTCTCATATCAACAAGTAGAGGCAGTCCCTCTCCAAAGGTTTAAAGAACGTGTTAGGAGAAAAGGTTAATGTTGATTCCATTTAAGTGAAACCACCCGGGGCTGCTGCAGGGGCACGGCTGGAGCTGTTTCTGTTTCTCCTGCTTTGGCCCCTTTGCCTGGACCCGCAGCCGGGAAGCCTGTAACGAGGGAGAGGGGGACCCGCCGCTCTACGTCAATGTGAACATGTTCAGTGGGCAGCTCATGAACACGTGGATCGACTCTCTCCAGGCCTTCTTCCCCGGACTGCAGGTACTTCACACAGTAGTGTTTGCTAAGAAAATGCCATTATTGGAAAGCTTTTTTTTTCTCTTTCTTTCCTTTTTATGATATCAGAACATTCTCTGACTCCTTCAGATTTGGGATGTTAATAGCACAATGTGTCTCCATTGTTTGGAAATTACTCCATAGTACATAAGTGCAAAGCCATGCTTGGAAAGTAACGGTGTGTGGTTTTCCGATGACCCGTCTCTCAGTTCTCTGTCTGTTCATGAGTACAATTAACCTCTCGTCCCATGCAGTTCATGTGAATTTGGCATTGATGGCCAGATTGGGGGGAGGGGGCATCTGCCCGGGTTGCTGCTTTTGGGTGGGTTTTGTCTCCACGCGCATAGGTCAGGTAACCAGTGGGTAGAGGTGGGGCGTCCGGGGCCTTGCTACCACCTCCGGCCACTCTGAGACGTGCCTTAGTCTGGTGGCCTGCGTCTGCTCCTCAGGTTCTGATAGGAGACGTGGAGGATGCCATCTGCCTGCATGCCTTCTACTATGCCATCTGGAAGCGCTATGGGGCCCTCCCTGAGAGGTTCAACTGGCAGCTGCAGGCCCCCGACGTGCTCTTCTACCCGCTAAGACCAGAGCTGGTGGAGTCTACGTATCTCCTCTACCAGGTACTGGAGGTTGTTAAACAGTGGTTCGGATTGAAATGCCGGAAAGTCCTGTAGCAGCTGGCTCATCGCGATCACTTGCTGACTGGTGTAGAATTGTGTTGTTTCTCAGTAACTCTGTTGGACTTACATTCGGTCCATGGTCTTGTTAGTGTTTAGTGCGAGCGCTCGTTCCACAGGGCAGAGAAGGTGTCAGCGGTCACGTGCGTGTTTAGCCTGCACTCTGCAAGGTTGAAACACCCTGTTTTTCCGGCTTGTTTTTCACATTTTAAACCATTTAGGAGGATGGTTTGGTACTCACTGTTTTCCGAATTTATTTGACCGAAGAACTCTTTTCTGGGATGCGTTTCAGTGCTCCTGTACTATGGAACCCTGGTGTATGTAAATTATTCAGACAAAAAAAATTCTTTTTCTTAATTGCAAAGGGAATCATCTGGGATTCATCCGAATGTCTATTTTTGTTTAATCTTAAAAAAAAAAATACAGTGTTCATCTTTGGTGAAATTACTTGAGTGCCAGAGGAAATGTCACTTTGACTGTGGAAAGTCTTCTCCTCCATGGGTTAAGGCAGATATGCGTACTTGTGTGCACACCATACGTGTACATGCACCGAGAGCTGTCCGCCGTTCGCAGACACAGCAGCCTGAGCTGCTCACTGCCCGCGGGGCCGGCCGGCCGTGCCGTTCAGTAGACCTGGAACGAACACGTGTAGTGGGCAAGCTCTCACCAGGAGGTCTCGTTGTTATGAGCTCCAGTAGTAGGATCAGTACTTTGGTTTATTCAGTATTTTTTTTTATACCAAATCCTTGCCATTTGCTTCTGATAAGGGAGAAATCCTATGAAACTGGTCACTGACCTCATGTGTGAAGAGAGACCCTCTCGGGAGCGGGAAGAGAGCCCCTGGGTTTGCCTCTGAACTCAGCGCAGAGCCAGGCCACTCACACCCCGAGGGCGGCATGCCGGTGCTGTCTGAGTTCTTTCTTTGGGTTTATGCCCCTTTATTTCTGTCACTGCTTCTTTGCTATTTGAGCTTCCACCTCACGCTGACTATTTTCTTAGAATCTGGAGAAATCCTTGGCTTTCCAGCCTTGCCTTCTGAAGCCGCTCCCTGCGCTCTCTTAGTGCAGAGACAGCTAACCTCATGGTCGTTTTTCTTTCGCTGCTGCAGGTTGGCCCTGAGCATGAATTACAGCTCATCCCCAACTTTCAAACTATTTTGGGGGTAAAAGTCTCATCATCCCAGAGTTTTTCTTCCCCTAATGAAACCATCTGATTTGTGAGCATGTGCAGAAGAGGAGGCAGCCCAGGGACTGAGCTCGTGGGCGATGGGGTGATGAGAGCGAGTGCATGGAGGCGGCTTCCTGTACCCGGGGAGGCAGCTTGCTACCGAGCCCGCCCTCACCGTGCTCCAGGCCGGGTGGGGCCAAGCCCTGTCCCTGTGCCTGCAGCTCATATTCTAGAGAGCTCTGAGGCAAGAGGGAGACTGGGTTTGGGACTGTCCATGAGGCATCGTTTCATTTCTGACCCTGATGGGGCTCAGGAGAGACAAAGGCAGCAGCTCGCTCTTCCCTGGAGCAGATCTTCTCAGCCCCGTTAAAGTCCACCAGACTGGGGTGCGCTTTGACGTGGCCCAACAGAACACCCGAGTCCTAACACTCGTGACCCCTTCAAGGCGAAGGCAGCTGGCGATGTGTCTTCCTTTGGCCAGTGACTCCCTCGTTGGGAAATGCCTGCGGTCACCCGGCACGCCTCCCAGGCCCTCGCTGGGTCACTTCCTCTTGTGTTCTCTCTAGGCAACCAAGAATCCCTTCTACCTCCACGTGGGAATGGACATTCTGCAGAGTCTGGAAAAGTACACAAAAGTCAAGTTAGTTTTCTAAATTCCTTACTTTTTCTGTTGGCCACTTTTGATTTGTTTTGTGTTGTTCTGGGAAAATGTTATCTATTTTGCATTTTAATTTCTAGAATAGGTCATTAATGTTAATTCTGTAGGGAAATTGCTTACTTTTTGTGTAGTGGAACCTGTCCATTATAGTGGGAATTTAAAAAAAAAACTTTATTCCTGTAAGGTTCCAGCAGACTGTATGAGTTCTTTTAAAGCTAATGGTTTTCCTTATTATACAGATGAGAAGTTACACACTGAAAAGTGTAGGGAGTATAGGAAATGCAGAGGTAGAATGTTACCATCATAATCTCCACGTGCAGAGATAACCATAAGCAGCATTTAAGTATACAGTCTTACACTCCTTTTTTACATATATATATAAAATGTATGTGTGTATATATATATGAAAAAAACTCAGTATTTTGATTTTGTGACCTGCTTTTTTCACCTAGCAGTAATACCATAAGTATTTTCTTACAAAATACTGTTTTAGACTGTCTGTATGATAAGTCAGTCTACAAGTGTTGGGACATAAGATTTAAATCAGTCCCTTTGATGTTACCAGTCATCTTCTTGGTGTCCTGTTAAGCTTTTAGCAAACACTCTCTCCCGCTCCCAAGCCCCCACCCACTTCCCCTACAAATAACCTGATGATTAGGCAGCCAAGCCACTTTCTTAATGAACTTGCAGACAGCATAGGCTACAAAGGATTGCGCTTAAACCGTACACAGTTTGTTTTTCATGGGGTGTTTGGTAACTTGATTATTCTGTTAACAGACGACTTCTGCTTCTTCAGTCAGTGAGCAGGTGGGAGGGAGCAGAGGTGGGACTAACTGGAAGATTGTTTTGTAGGTGTGGGTACGCTACGCTGCATCACGTCATCGACAAATCCAAAGAGGACCGGATGGAGAGCTTCTTTCTCAGTGAGACCTGTAAATACTTGTATCTGGTATGTGTGCTGTAAGGGAAACCCAAGAAGTGTTTGGTCCCGCTGAAAGCAGACACCCCTTCTGCCTCCCACGTACCACCCGTCACTGGGCGCTGCTCCGCGCTGGGCGTTGTGCTGGCCCGGGGACGCAGCACTGTCAGAGCAAAAGCACGTCGCTGTCTCCCGCTGTGGTTTCTAGCCTCGTGGAGGAGGTGTTGTCAAGTAAACAAACAGACACATTTAGGATTACCAGTCCTGTGGAGTTACCAGAGGCCCCGCCTCAGGGTGGCGGCTGGAAGGCTTCTCTGAGGCAGAGAGCAGTGTCTGCGGCTCTCACTTCCCTTGACGTGTGTGCCCTTGGCTGAGACCTGCCGCCCAGTGGCTCTCTGTCCATACACACGTCCTAACGTGTCTGGAGAGAGACTGACTTTTTGGACCTGGAAGAAACTGTAGGGATCATCCAGCCAGTGTTCATTCTTCCCTTCGTGAGAACTGGCATCTCCGAGCGAGGTGACTTGCCTGGGTTCTCGGGGTGACTCCAGGCAGAGCCGAGGCCAAAGACCCGGTCCCGACTCCTTGTCCAGTGCTATTTCCACTTCAGTGCTCTGCCACGGGCACGTGTGGTGTCTGTCCCAGTGCCATGTCCTCCCCTCTCTTACTGTCCAGTGTGGCGACACAAAAACAGATACTTTCTCAAGGTACAAAGGGTCAGGATATGGGCTGAGAGCCAAAGATAGCCATCAGCAGTGATAGAAGAGGGAAGATATAGCTCAGTGGAAGAGTGTGTGCTAAGCAGTCCCCAGGACCTCCACTAAAAGAAAAAAAAAACCTACCTAATTACCTATTACCACCCCCACCTTCCACCGCCAAAAAAAAAAGAAATCTTAAGAGCAATAGTGATAGGTTGTTTTATCTAGTTCATTGGTTCCCAAGCCCGGGGGCAGCTGGTTCAGAATCACCCTGTCAAGATTATAGCCACGTTGAATCAGGATCTTTAGAAGCAGGCTCAGGAATCTGTAGTTTTGATTAGTGGTTCAAATGATTCTGTACGAAGGTAGGTTTTGGAAGCACCGGTCCAGTCCTTTACGATGATGCGGCTGGTGGCGTCACTCCTGACAGCAGGCAGCAGAGGTGGCGTGCCCGCCAGCTGTCCCGGGGCCTCGCCAGTGAGGGGCCGCAGACCTGCTGCCGGATCCCATGCTGTGCCGAGGGCTCCCCCACCGCGTGCCGGTCAGGGCGGCTGGGGCCGGCCACCGAGAGCCTGCGGGCATCCCGTCCACAGCTGTTGTCTGGGATGTTCCCGGGGCAAGTTCTGGAGTGAAAGAATGAGACCCCAGGTGTTCCGGGGGAAGAACTCAGGGTCCGGGGCGGAGTCGGGGGTGTCTGGGGAGGGGGTAGTGGCGGGGAACCTGGGCCAACACTCTTCTCCCGATAGCTGTGTAAACACAGACAAGCTGCTCTGAGTTTTTCCCCATCTGTAACATACTTGCGGTGGTTGTGAAGTCTCTTCCACCCCTAAGGGTTCTGTTTCTGAGTTCTGCCTCTTTCGTCGTTGACTGAACCCCTGCCTTCTCCCCACACTGGCTTGTCCCTATGGGTTAGGTGTTCTTTCCCGGTGTCCCCTCCCCTCCTTCACCCCCTGCACAGTCCTCTGTCGAAGAAAAGGGCTGCCTTGGGTGCCCTCGGCCCCTTTCCTTCCAGCATTTCACAGCTTAGGGCCTGGTGTGTGCGAGGTGGTGGGTAGCTCTGGAACTCCAGCACTGGAACTCTCGGGAGCGCGTGGGGCGTCTACCCAGGGCTATTACTGACTGGTGGCGCTTGGGTCTTGGCCCCCGGCTTTCTGCAACTCTAGGTCAGGGTGGGGTCAGGGAAGTTCAGTCATCAATTTAAGCAACAGGTTTATCCTGCCCCACAGCCTGGGGGGGGGGCCTGAGAGCCGAGCTGACTCTTCTCCTTGAGTGGTCTGGGAGGACGCACCCCTGTGAGTTAGTTCCAATTGTATGTTTTTTTCTTTTTCTTTTCCACTAGCTCTTCGATGAGGAGAATCCGGTACACAAATCTGGAACCAGATACATGTTTACAACTGAGGGGCACATTGTATCCGTAGATGAGCATCTCCGGGAATCACCCTGGAAGGAGTTCTTTTCAGAAGAGGGAGGGCAGGACCAAGTGGGAAAGTCAGAGCACCGGCCTAAACCTCACGAGCTCAGAGTCATCAACTCCAGCTCCAACGTAAGTCGCTTTCTCCAGGGGTGGTTTGCCTGTGGGGAAAAGACTGCCAATCACGTTGTCACCCGGGTTCCTGACGGAAAAGTCACGGCACACTCAGGCTGGGCAGTTTGAGACGGTTTTCAGTGAGAGGCTGTGTCTGTAGGCGCCGTCAGGGTGTAAGGAAACCGTGGGGGCAGTGGCCCATTGTCACTCCTGGCTGAAGTGGCCAGCGGAGAGAGTGGTCACGGGAACACAGCCTCTGGGGCCAGGGCGGCGTGGAGGAAGATGGAGAGTGGACCCGGAAGAGCCACAGGATCACCCACCAGCTGGAGAGGGAAGAAGGACGGTCATCACTCATGATGACCTTTAGTGAGATGCAGGAAGCACCGGCTTCCTTCAGAGCGGGGCTCCACGCGCATGCCTACGTTATCCCCGTAAGCAGTGGGGAAGGTTAGGGAACAGAAATCCAGGAGCCTCTCGTAGCAGCCCCAGGTAGCTGTATTGATTTGCATCAAACAGGGTGGTTTGGACGTGCGGAGGGGGACGTGGGCACTGCGTCAGGTGACGAGTCAGGCCGCAGTATCTCACAGTGGATGCCATCGCTCTGCTCGGAAGAAGCCTCAGTTTCCGAGTCCTGCCACCTACCCCCAGATGAGGTCATCCAGTCCCATCTCCTGAGGAATTAACACATGGGTTTTTAATTCAAAATTCAAATTGTCCCTCCTTTTTCCTAAGTGCAATCGCGTTCCTGACGAGAGGAGATACTCTCTGCCCTTAAAGAGCATCTACATGCGCCAGATCGACCAGATGGTCGGCTTGATCTGATCTGCGCTCTCCTGTGTGGCCTCATCTGAAGTGGACCTGATCCAGCGGAACCCAGGCCTGGCGGAGACCCGGGCCAAAGCAGGAGAGGATGGGAGTCTGGGTGTCCATGACGGCGTAGGGAATTCTCTCCAGCTCCTCACCCACAGCTAGTGGGTTCTTGCACACTTAAGTGTTTCTCTTCTGTTCAATAAAGTGCCCAGGTTGTCTTAAGGATATAGCTTGAAGTGAGAAGGTAGATGGAAGTTGGCTTCTTACGCTGTGCTGATGTCACGAAGCCCTGCGGCTGGGCTGTCTCTGGCGGGATCTTCAGAGCTTCCGTCTGTGGATCCATCGGGTGTTGCGTGTGCGGGCCCTCGCCGCAAAAGCAGCGTGGCTGCCTCTCCGTCAGAGGCTCACAGAAGGGCCTAGGTCCACCTGACCTCCCTGTTCATTGCGTTTCATCATCCTCTCTCTCTGTCTCTGTCTCTCTCTCTCTCTGGATAGCTAGGCTCTCCCAGTCACCGCCCATGATTGTCGATCCAGTGGGGGAACAGTCAGCCACTTACTCATTTTCGCTACAGGTAATCGTCACAGTGTTACAAACGATTTGCTTACGAGTAACAGCCGTATCGGAACTGTAACAGTCACTCTCTTCAGTTGTCAGGCCATGATTCAGGAACTTAACAGGTGGATCTTCTGGATGCCGCTTTATGGTTCTGGTGGACCTCCCTGAGGAACGCCCATAGTTCCAGAACCAGGTGCCTTTTAGGGAGAGAAAAGTACCTACGACTGTCTGAGCTTCCAGCTGTCTTACATTTACTAACCAAGGGTTCTCGATTCTGACCATGTTCGGGTTAGAATTCTGTTTTGTTTGTTTCCTCTGTCTAGTGCCAACTAGCTAAGTCAGGGAGAAAGAAATGTCAGGTGACTTTCTGGTCTCCTTGAGCCGTTGCTCTGTGTAACATAGGCTTCAGATTAGTGCCTTCTACTATTTTGGTTTGGGCCACTGGATGTCACAGCTGCTGCTATGATTTTAACAGGCTTGTTTTTTATTACTACCTAGTGGGACCACAGTGAAAGGGGGGTGGGAATGGGTATCAATTAGGAAGATTCTGGAAATTTCTTGGCCAGTCCTTGTCTTTCAACCTGATATTTTAAGCAAGTATATATATAAGGAAGAAGTTGTGCCAAAACTCCTTTCTTTCTTGTTATTATTTCCTTAGCCAGAACAGAACTTTGTCTCCTTGAACTTGACTGAGTGCTCATAGAAGGCAGGGCTGGGTTTGAGCCCCTCTCCCGGCTTCCCTGTGACATCAGAGGTTGAGCTGAATCTCAGTAGAAAGGGCAGGCGGTCTAATAAAAACCCCCACCTTCACCTGTAGCGTTGCCGTCGCTACTGGCAGATTTCAGATGATTTTGTTATAGTCTTTTGAAAGGAGGAAGGGAGTGCTGCGTAAGCCATTGTGTTTTCAATCAAAGAGGAGTTTTATTTCTTCTTGAAAATTTGTGTTATTGATTTTTAAATATAGTCTACTTCTTTGAGGTTTTTAGGAAAAGGATTTTCAGTAATAAATGTCACCTCTGTCTTAAATATTTACTATGCAAATTGCTTTAAAGTTAAAAAAAAATCAAATGCTTCCATTTTATGTTTTTCATTTCAGAAACATTCTGTTTATCAACCTTGTCTAGTCTACTGAAGAGAGAATTTTGAGAATATTATATATGTTTTAAGTGTTTTCATTGACTCACTAAAGCCAAAAGGTCCCATTTTAAACACACACACACACACACACACACACACACACACACACACACACACGTGCGAGTGCCCTGTATCTTTTCTCTGAGGTGGGACTGTATGGAAGTGAGCCATTTGGGAGAGTGGGGCACCTCAGGGAAGAAAGCGGGCCCTCCGTGCATCTGTTTTTCTTTCTTCGTTCCCTGCCTCAGTTTCCCGCTCACACTCCAACATCCCCTCCCCTCTGGGCTCGGGCGCCCCATCCCCCACACACTCTGGAACAGGGATCCGGGCCTGAGTGCTGCAGAGGCCCCTCGGGCACAGGCTGAGGTGAGACGTGTTCTGTATCAAGTCCCAGAGCCTCAACTTCCAGGCACTGGACTTGTACCAGTTGTGAGTCCCAAGGTGAGCGGCTCACTTAATCCTGGTGGTTGAGCTTCCAGACCACCCGGTCTAGAGTTGGATGCTTTGTAATCAGTGATTTGTGCAACTAGGTGCCAGAATGCTATCTTGTGCTAGTCAAAGAGAAGGTTCTTTGAGCCACATTAAAAACTGGCTTCCTTTTTGAAGATCAGAAAGTCAACAACTATAATGTATTCTGCAGAGTGTTGTCTGTTCCTTCTGTTCTTTGTTGTGAGATATCAGGGAGGGGAGGGCAGAGGAGAGGAGTGTTGGGGCGGTGCCCTTGCTCAGTGATTTGCCCTGGGAACACCCTGGTTCTGAACAGTGTCGTCCTTTGGAACAGCTGTGAGCCTGCACCATCCTCGCATCCCCACGTGTATCTAGTGTCTAGCCTCTGCTTTGGTTGACACAATGAAAATGGTTTTGCAAAACCTTCGTGGAAAGCTAGTTTATAGTTAGGCTTGGTAGAGTCTAAATCTCCCGCCACAAGGTTCTAAACCATTACAGGGCAGGCTTCGCTAGCTGAGATGGTGTGACTGAGGAACTCCATTTCCCAGAGGTGTAGGTGGCAGAGGACGTGTTGGCGAGCTCTCTGGTTGTGCTGGCCTTTGTGAAAAACCAGCTTCCATTTTTCACATCTTTCCTTCAGAACTTTCAAATCTGCCACAACTTGCTCTGGGCACCTGAACCGCTGGGTTCTGAGGCTGTCCTGGGTCACGGGGCGTGCACACGGTCTTCTGTGTATTTTGTGCCAGGTCGGTGCCTTTGCAGGTGAAAATAGCCCGTAGCTCCCTGGCAGGTAAGCGTGGTTGTGCAGTCTGGGGGTCTCAGCTTGATAAGCCCCTTTCCTTCCCCTCTGCCCCCCACCAAAGAAAAAGACCCCACTTAGCTATTTTCTTAGCTCAGTTTACTGAATGATTGCAAACTGTAATCCTTCGCTTCGGATTTTATAGACATTCCTTTTTTCCAGAGGTCATTCTCTTTGGCTGTTTTCAAATTCAGTGCTGTGTAACAGGTCGGGCTGGATGATTGCCCTAGCCCCAGAGCAGCTGAGCAGGGACCTTAGGGAAAAAAAAATCTTGATCTCTCTTTCCTTTTCCATTCCCAGACATCCAGCTCCTCCTTTAGTGCCTCTTCCCTGCAGGGCAGGGACCTTGTGAGAGTGAGGAGGTGGGGCTGCTGGGCTGTGTGTCCCCAGGTGTTACAGGGCTCAGGGTTATGTTTCCACTTGAATTTGGTTGTGAATCTGGCGAAAATGTAAAGTACCTGTGGACCTTCCTGATCTAATACCCCCCCTTCCCTCTTCCTGAAAGGCAGAGAAATAATATTTTTAAAGGTATTTTGTTTTAGTTTTAAATAGCAAAACACAGGCTACATTTTTATTTATTATGCACAAGAAAGATAAATCTGTTTTTACAAAGAAAAAAAATCTAGAGTTGAAAACTCTGGGAAAACCTATTGAAATTTACAAGTGCTTCTCTCTGTCATGTGCAATATGCTTTGCAAGTATAGATGATATTTTATGTTTAATCTGTAAATAAGAAATGTATTTAAATTAAAAGGGAGCTTTTTGTAAAAGGACCAAATGTTCTTTTATAAATGTACTAAGAAGTATCTTGCTTTTTGAAATTTATTCTGATTTTTATGAGTAATTTTTATTAAAAGATTCTTTTTTTTTTGAGTTGTCACTTTGTTTCTCCTTTCTGTGCTCACATATACACACTATGTACAAGACAGACAAGGGAAACTATAAAACTGGATGAATGAAGTCTTTATTTTGCTTTCTTACAGCTAAGCCCACTCCATTTTTGCCTGACACACTTTCACTTCACCCTCCTTCCTGTACGAGTCAGAGCCACTTTTAATGACCTTTGTCCCATCTCTACCCTCCTCTCCACATCCAGTGCTCCCAGGCACTAACTCGTTCTGCATACTCGTTGCCATTTATCCGAATCTTTAGAGTCTGGAAGCAGTTCTCCGTGTTTCCTTAAGCAAGGCAATTCCTTTCTCCTAACCTCTCATGTGTTAAGATGGGTAAAGGCACCATGTGGTCGATAAGAGATGCTCTGGTCCAACGGAAGCACGAGCCAGGACGGTTTTAGAGGGACAGCTCTGCGCCTACCCCCACCTGAGTCATGATGGGATCTTGAAGGAGACTGCTGATTCTGCCCCTGTGGCATCCTGGCTTCCCAGCTCTGTGTCATCGCAATTTTGATGGGCCTTATAAAAACTGTGAATTGCAACAGAGCAAAGGGCAGTCTCGAGATTGGAAGCACCTGCTGATCTCAGAACACGCGCCCTCGTTAGGCAGGGTGCGTGTGTGTGTGTGAAGTCCCGTGGGTTTTTCGTCCTCCTGATGAGTCCGAGCAGGCCCAGTGCGGCAGGGGGAAGAGCTGCGGAGCCCAGAGCCGTCGGTGAGCTGCGGACGGAGTGGACTGGAGCATGCCGTGTGGACGCTGGTGGGGAGCGTCGGAGTGAGGTAGGGGCTCTGGATCCACCCTGCTGGGGGTTCGTCCCGGCTCTACCGCTGATGAGCTTTGTGCCAAGGTACACGACTTACACCCTCTCCTTGGGCTCGGTTTTCCCACCCACTACAGGGGATGCTGCCAGTCTGTGTGGGGAGGGTGGGTTGAGCGGATTGACGTGTGTAAAGTGCTTAGAACGGCGCCTGGCACTTGGCAGGCTCTGCATGTGTTTCTCACGATCAGGGCCACGTCGGATTTGATACTCGGAACAAGCCGTACGGTCTTTAAACGGGCTCCGATGGGGGGTAAGAACTGGGACTGGCCCGGAGAGACCTGGGCCAGAACCTTTCACCCCAGCTCAGAATAATCTGTGTGCCTGTGTGGCAGGGGATGTGGGAGGAAGGCAGTCAGGCCACTCTGGGGGTCGGCACTGCCTCCACCCAACTTTGAAGAGCTTGGTCCTCAAACAGCCACCTTTCCAGGGCAGGGATTTCTTGCCTCATGGGGGACATTGAGGAAGCTCTGTTCTGAGAGGAGCAGGGCTGGGGTGGGGGGCAGCTTCAGTACCAGCTAATCAAAGCCTTGGAGACAACTGCCTGCTTATCTGAAAAGCTTCACACCTGCTTAGCGAGAGGACCATTGCTGGAAAACCCATCTGGGCCACCCTAAATTGATTTTTTTCATAAATAGGGACATTTTAAAACAACACTGAACGTTACTCTTAAATGTATCAAAATCTAAAAACCATTGCAATTTGTTGCCTACCGTCATCTACTTAAAAGTACATTCAAATAAGTTCTTTATTCCTTTTCCATCACAAAATAGTATCCTGATTTAATATATTTCAGCCCTTTAAAGTCTTGCTGTCCACCCAAACTGCCACAGAAATAGATGTATATAGTTTGACAGATAGAAGGTTTAACAAGTTTTCCATGATCGTAAAGCTCTACGTATTAAAAACTTCCTTCAGGATTGGGCTAACATTACAGTTAGTATATAAACAGTAGAAATGTGTATGCTGATATTTAAAAGGCAAAATTTTGTTGGAAAGCTTTCATTTTATTAAATAACAGTTTTTTTCTCTCTCTAATTGAATTGTATATACTTGGTTGAACTCTTATTGCCAGAATGAGATGGATTTCAGTATCAATTATCATCATGTTTTTCATTTTTATAGATGTAACCTCATTCACGTAAATAAGTGGATAGGAATACAAAGTCTTTATAGATATTACATATAAATATCTGTAGATGTACCTTAATTCTTTGACCTTCTGAGAAATATGCCTAAAATTACCCAATAATTTATGATCAGAACTTATTTTTACGAATCCATTTGCTGACAAATTAATTGGGCTCTCTATTTTGTTGCAAGCAAAGAATTAGAGACCACTGATTTGCAAAAGGATTTGTTGTTCAGTTATTAGAGTCTTTCACTTTTGCAATTTCTGGTATATATTCCAGAAAGGCCTTTCAAGATTTATCAAATGATTGTTCATTGTACCTGTTATTTTTCAATTTAGAAGTACCTTGTGTAACCCGAAATATTCAGAAAGTGCTGGGAAATTTAAAAAATGTAATTAATTGAAATATCTCTGATAATACATTTTAAAAAATACTTACCTTTCTCTTATGACCTCCCTTAAATATGTTTGCATCAAAACCTTGGAGCTGTAGACTTAACTCATTCAATTTAGAAAACATATTCATCATTTAACCTAATTGGCAAAGCTGGCCCTTGTTTTCAAGCCAATTGGTCCTATCAGGCTTATTTGCTAAGCAGAAAAGTCTGACTTCATTGTTCAGTCCTAATAAATGTGGTAATGCATGTCCCATGATAGCCATCTCCCTTCTGAGTTCTGGGACAGAGAGAAGTTGGCAGGAAGTTGGAGGCAAACTCTGGTGAGAGGCATTGTTTGCCAATAAGAGAGGAAGGGAAAAGGCAGGCTGATACATGAAAAATATTCCACATGGGCCCTTGGGTGCCCCAGAATAAAAACACACCGCGGCTGTGCACCCAGAGTGGTGAGATTCTGGGTTTGTGAGGGGCGCGCCGTCTGGTTAAGTAGAAGAGGAGATTGTAGGGGATGAGAACTGGCAGATCAGAGGTCCGGTCTCAAGCCGATTCATTTTAGGTAAAAGGACAAATGTGTATTTTTACCTTGAGGATCAGGAAGTTGCTTCTGTTAAAGCCAGTGGTTCTCAGACTTCAGAGTGCCTCTGATTTACTTGGAGTATCTATGAAAACACAGATCACTGGGCTGCACCCCACAATTTATGACACAGTAGGTCTGGGGTGAGTCCTGGGACTCGGCGTTGCTAACAATTTCCAGGTGAAGCTGATGCTGCCAATCTGGGGACCGCAGTTTGAGAGCCCTGCTTAAAGCTTTCCCTGCAGTCGGGCCCCTTGGAAGATCTTCCAGTATGAAGGACCTTCCACTTTTCCATGTCTGGCGGGGGTTGACTCGAATTTTAGAGGGACCTCTTAAAGAAAAATAATGTAAAGTGATGACAGTGAATGTAAAAGTGAGTATGTGTTTAGGATGAGAAAAGAAATCATAGCAAATCACAAGTGTTAGAAAAAGGTAACAAATACCACAATAACAAAATCCATAAAATACAATATTTTAGCTAAAATGACCTGATTCACCTCTGTTGTGCCTACATTTTTTGGCGACATACCCTTTGATTACTCTATTTATATTAATATGTACACACTTTGTGGCTCACATTTGTATGCCCCTTTCTAACACATACCCTCAACCCTCTGGTTACAGAACCTCAGCTTCCTGGCAGCTAGAGCAAAGAGGGAAAGTACTTGAGTTCTTGGCCTTCCCTTACCTAGCCAAGCCAAGCTTACTTCTGTAATGGCAAACAAGTGGTTCTGCTGTGGATTTATGTAAGGGATATGTTGCTAGATTCCTGACTGCATTTTAAAAAAACTACCAAGATGGCAATCGCCGGGATCTATTGCTTACATTTTTTTTTATTGGCATAACAACGTTTATTAGATTACAAATAGGTTTTTAAATTATTTTTTATTTTTTATTTTTATTGAAGTATAGTTGGTTTACAATGTTGTCTTAGTTTCAGGTGTATAGCAAAGTGAGTCTATTATATATATATTCTTTTTTAGATTCTTTTCCATTATAGCTTACTACATGATATTGAATATATTTCCCTGTGCTGTGCAGTAGGTCCTTGTGGCTTATCTCAGTTGCATATAGTGGTGTGTATCTGTTAATCCCAAACTCCTGATTTATCCCTCCCCCATCCCCGCTTTCCTCTTTGGTAACCATAAATTTGTTTTCTGTGTCTGTGAGTCTGCTTCTGTTTTATTTTTTTTCCCTCATGCATTATCTCATTTAACACTTAGACTAAGCCAGTGAGAGAGGTTCAGTCATTGCTCCCTTTCTGCACTTGAGGAAACAGGTTCGGAGAAGTGGGGCAGCAGCCTGAGGGCACCCAGTCTGTACGGTGGCGTCAGTGCTCAGGCCGTAAACACTGGTTGTCTCAGACCAGTCACCTTCCTGGATCCACGGATGTGGAACCCACGGCTACAGAGGAACGGCTGCACCACGGTGTTTCATATAAAGGACTTGAGCATCTGTAGATTTTGGTATCCATGGGGTCCTGTAACCAGTACCCCCCCAGATACTGAGGGACAACTGTATATCCATGGGGGCAGTATCTTGGATTGGCTTTCTGTAAGTTGATTAATACTGAACAGTGGTTTATAGTCTTTTTAATAAGCTTATAAAAGTCTTCAAATAACACATTACATATGATTGAATTCGTAAAACCGATGACCCCACAAACACAGAACTCATAGCTCTGGGGAAGTAGAGGTGGGAACAGGGAGTCTGTCCTTGGCACCTCCACCCTAATGTCCCACCTCCCAGGCCAGTCTTACAAGACCCAGGGGTCCCCTGGAAACCAACATAGCTGCTCCCTCTGCCCTCTTCACTAGTAGGGTGGTTTTATTTCTCAGGGTTTTAATATATTCCGTGGTCTGTATCCCAGCCCTCCCACCCACCCAGGAATGGCCTCAGCCTCAACCACTAGTCTTGGTTGCCTGTCTTTCCTCAGTAGGAGGGTTTGAATTACCATGATTTGAATTACCAACATAATTGCCTCGGCAACTTGTAAGCATGGTTTTGGGGGCAGGGACAAGAGGGAGACACGGAAGCACGTGCTTCTGCCACTCAGGTGCCCCCGGGAAAGTGACGTCTCCGTTTACCCAGGAGCAGCAGTAGCACTGCTGTCAGAAATACATGCCGTCAGGACTCAGCTACTCAATAGTGAAATGCAGAGCCAACTACTGCACACCCGTGAGGTGGGCAAACATCAGTGATTCCAAGTGTGGGAAGGATGTGAGTGTGGGAACAGCTCTGTACCGCCGGTGGGAATGCAAACCTGCAAAACCACTCTGGGGAAGAGTTTGGCCCCACCCAGCAGAGCTGGACATGCTTGCACACTCTGGCTGCCATGGAGTTGTTCAAGGGGGTGGCCCCGGCATTTCCACTCCCAAGCAGGCCATTTTCAGCAGGAGTCAGCAAACTGCGGGACCATGGTCTGAATCCCGCCTGCCTTCTGTTTTTGTTTTGTTTTATTAAAATTTCAGTGCAGCGCAGTCGTGTTATTTGTCTACATCTGGTCGTGGTTGCTTTCCTGATACAGTGGCAGCTGGGAGAGACAGAGACCGTCTGGTTCACAAGGTCCCAAATATTTACTAGCAGGCCATTTATGGAAAACGTTTGCCAACCTCCGGTCTAGGGCACGTGGGAATCAGGCGACATATGAGACTGTTCATAGCAGTGTCGTTTGCCAAAGCAAAAAACTGGAAAACTACCCAAACGTTCATCAAAAGTAGTCGATTTGTACAATGGGATGGTCCATTTATATGCAGTTCAAAAGCAATCCAAACTAAGTGTATTGCTTAGAGATAGAAACAGATGTGGAAAACCTTAAAGGAAAAGAGAGGTTAGCACAGTCATGCCTGGAGAGGATGTGCTTGGAGAGGACACAGGTGGTCCTGGCAGTGTTCATTCTGAGCTTGGTTCGTTCTTAGTTGCATGAATGCTCGCTTTATTTTTATTCTTTATATGGTCCACTTATTTTAGACGTTCTTCAGACTTCATGCCAAATTTCATAGTATATGATTCATTTTGTGTGAAATCGGTTCCCCAAATCCAGAAATACAAGTCATAATTCAGTGTCTTCTGGGACAGCATAAAAAATGGCAAAATGTTCATCAAATATAAGGGGAAATAAAACAATGTGCCTCATCCTGTGGAGAAACCTACCAAGTATTTTGGGCCCCCTGCAAGCCTTTGAGATGGGTTACCCCCATGCCAGCCTTAGTCTTTCCTTGCCTTTCCTGGGCAAGGGGTGACTGGATTGCAGTCCATTTTGGAGTCGACATGCAGGAGGGAAAGTTTTTCAAGTAGCGTGGTCCCACCGTGACAGTGATATTTACAATGAAATACCACAATGCCAGTGAAACTCGCTGGAACGCTGAATTTCAGACAATGTCTTCCGAACACCTGCTTCAGACTTTCCTGGGTGACAGAGGAGTGCGGAGTGGGAAGGTGGGTGCCCAGTGGAAGGAGTGAGTTTTCCTGTCCCCAAGAAAAGGCTCTCCGGTTTTAGGCATGCCCCTTCAAAAACCATCCACTCTGAATCAGGCCATCTTTCCACCAATGGGCTTCAGAAGCTCCTGTGTGATTCAGTGTCTATCAAGTGTTGTACATACTGCTAACTTCCACAAGAGACCACTATTGCTTCACTGTTTCCCATGGTGCCTTTAAAAATTATAGTTTTAACCACCAGGGGTATAGAAAAAATAGCCTTTTCATGTTTGAAACACGGCGTGCAAAAATGTAATTTCATGGTCCTTTGGAATCTTGTATCGAATTCTCGGCATGTGCTGCTCATTGAAACATGAGCAATAGAGACAATGATGATGAGGACTTTGGGCATCTCTTTAGGGTCTTCCTCCCAAGATGAAGCTCTGTCATAGTTATCAGTTGACTTAAGACTCACAGTCTTGACTGTGTCTTGGGGCTGCGGTTTTCCAGAGGGTAACACTGGGAAGACAGCACAAATTGCAGAGTGAGGGGGGTAGATTTCATAACAAGGGGAGAGTGAAAAAGGGGAAATGCAGACCTGTTTTTTGTGGAGGTGCACCAGGCCTTCCTCAGTCGGCTGGTGGGTGGTTTAATATTCATCTCGTGAAGATGCTTTCAGCCGGATCCGATACTGGGCAGGGACATTGTTCTAGAGAAGGCTTGGGAAGGGGTCTCTCAGTGCTCACAGAGCACAGCACACTTGAGGGGTTCCCAGATAACTGCTTCCGTGAGCTGTCCTTTCTCACAGCCTCTCACCAAGAGCCTCACTCTGGATGTTAGAAGCTTTTGGAACTTGACCTCCCACAGCCTTCTGCTCGTTACTGCCCTGCTGTGTTTCCATGATCCGCTCTGACTGACAGAAAGCAATACTGGGAGTCAACATTGTGGGCTGGAATCTGGCTCATTATTAGCCAGGCAAGTTAGTAAACCTCTCTGAGGCTGTTTACTCCTCTGTGAAATGGGGCTAATTATACCCATGCCGCTGGGTTTTGCAGGGATTTATGTAACTGTGTGCAAAGAGCCTGGCACATGGTGGGTGCGTCTGCTCAGCAGATCTTCCCCTTTTCCCTCCCTTTTCCTCGATCAGCTGCCTCTGTGGTTGGGGACCCTGGTTCCGAGAGAACTCAGAGAATGCTTGTGATCGACCTAATTACATTCAGGTGCAGCCCAGCGGTCCTTGGAGCAGCGGGTCTCACAATTAAATAATCTTCTGTTCATCAGCCATTAAAAAAAATATGTAAGATAAGGCCATTTGCATCAACATGGATGGACCTGGAGATCATCGTTCTAAGTGAAATAAGCCAGAAAGAGAAAGAAAAATACCATATGAGATCGCTCATATGTGGAATCTTAAAAAAAAAAGAGAGAGACACAAATGAACTTACTTACAAAACAGAAGCAGACTCACAGACATAGAAAAGAAACATGAGGGGAGGGTACAGCTTGAGTGGTAGAGAGCAGGCTTAGCGTACACAAGGTCCTGGGTTCAATCCCCAGTACCTCCTCTAAAATTAAGTAAGTAAACCTAGCTACCTCCCTCCCCACAAAAATAAAAAAATTAAAAAAAAAAAAAAAAAGAAAACAAACTTATGGTTACCAGGGGTGGGGAAGAGGATTGGAAAGGATAAATTGGGAGCTGAAGATTTGCAGATACTAACTACTATGTAT
This sequence comes from Camelus ferus, assembly GCF_009834535.1. Lineage (NCBI taxonomy): Eukaryota > Metazoa > Chordata > Mammalia > Artiodactyla > Camelidae > Camelus > Camelus ferus. Next base: position 1,369,099 of record NC_045712.1, on the reverse strand, counting down.
AAAATAGATAAACAGTAAGTTTCTACCGTATAACACAAGGAACTATATTCAATATCTTGTAGTAACTTACAATGAAAAAGAATGCACTTAATACGAAAATGAATACATGTATGTATATGTATGACTGAAACATTATGCTGCACACCAGAAATTGACACAACATTGTAAAGCGACTAGACTTCAATTTAAAAAAAAATCTGTGCAATTCGGAGGTGTCCGGCCAGGTCCGATCTCTGTGGGCATCGCCCTCAGGAGAGCACGGCTGGCCACTGGCCCTCCCGCCCCCTCCACACCTGGGGTGTGGCTGAGTCATCAAGACCGTCCTCACCCATGGGGGTGGGCGTCCTCCAATCAGGTGCAGGCCTGATTAAGATCAAAAGGCAGAGAAAGGGCAAATTTGTTCTCTGCTGAGTAAAGTCGTCCATCCTCCCCTGCCCTCGGACGGAAGGACTCCTGGCTCTCAGGCCTTCAGACGTGGACTGGAACCACACCGTCAGCTTTCCTGGGCCTCCAGCTTGCAGCTGGCAGATCTTGGGACATCTCGGCCGCCACATCCAGGTGATGCCAATCCCTCACGATACATCTCTTTTTATATCTTAAAAAACATATGAACAAACAAACAAAGAAACCTGATGATTACTCAACAATTTCTGGGTGGCCCTGAGTCAGAATCTGCTTTCTAACAGTCTCTCCAGGGGGTTTTGAGGCTGGTGATCAGACGATCCCAGGTTCAGAACCACAACTCTGGGAGTTTGCTGCCAGGGTGGGTCGTGGGGGGCACCATGTCCCGTACCTCAAGGCTGACCTTCACGGACTTATATGTTCAAATTCACAACCCTGGCTTTTTTTGGCCGCTCCCTGCTGTTCCATCCGGTGGACCCAGGCACTCAGTGGCTGCCGGCCACTGTTACAAATAATATTAGAAGATGCTGTCTTTGGTGGCAGGAAAGCTTAGTTCTCAAAATGTGGTTCGTGAAGTAGCAGCAGCAGTGCAAACTTACTCAAAGTGCGAATTCGTGGGTCCTACGGAGCATTTGTGGAAAAGGACCCCTGGGGTGGGCTGTAAGGAGCCTTGGGGTTCTGCAGTCGAGGGACAGGCAGTCCATCCTCCTGGGAGGGCCAGTGGGACATCTTCCCAATCTGCTGGGACAGGTCCCTGCACCTGTTCTGTTCCTGCTGGAGGCGTGGGAGCTGGGGCTTGTTCTCAGCTCTCCTGAGTGTGCAGGAGCTGAGCATTTATTAGGCACCCGCTGGGTGTGCTGATCATTTATTCTCCATTCTCACATGCCCCATCACCTAAACCCTACATTATTTCTAGCTGAGAGGCCAGTTTGGTGTTTCTGATTCATTCATTCTTTTATTGAACAAATATTTGACAGCTATTATGGGCCACACACTCTTCTGAGTACTCAGGATAGACTCATAAGATTGTGCCTTTGCAGAAAGAAATGAACTTACGCACTAATGTCAAAACATGGTAGGAGTGAGGAGGGCGACGTATGGAGAAAATGGAGGAGAGGAGGAGGGGCTGTTTGTTTGCTCTTAGTTGGTATACAGGCCAATATTTTGCACTTTAATCCTTCTTCAGGGAAGAGCATCTTGATACTCCAAAAGTTTCCAGGCTCCTTACCCACAGTTTTTGGGGTTGGCACGTGACCCAGGTCTGGCTAATCGGAATGTTCACCTGCCCTGCCCCCAACAGTGAATGCTTCAGCAGTGGGCTCTGAGCCACGCTAACAAGACTCAGTCCTGGGGCTTTTCCTAGAAACTAGTAGGGAGAGAAATAAATAACAAACCTCTTTTAAGAACCACTGAAGTCACTGAGCTGTGAGGATTTTAGGCTTGGGGTTTGGGGGAGCTGCCAGGCAGGATGAGCTTTCCTGAGAAATGAAGCCCACCCAGAGGAAGTGGAGCTGAGAGGAGGCAAGGGTTCTGATCACATTGTTTGAACCACTAGATCCAGCCATGTCTGAAGCTGTACTCCTACACTTTTCAGTTCTGTGGGCTAGTATTTTACTTTTTTGGCTAGAACCTCTTTCAGTCCCTTGAGTCTCAAAGGGCCATAATCTCAAAGTCAGAAAACAAGGTTCAATTCCTGGTTCTGCCACTTTTTTTTTTTAATTGAAGTACAGTCACAATGTGTGAATTTCTGGTGTACACCACAATTTCCCAGTCATGCATATACATACAGATATTTGTTTTCATATTTTTTTCCATTAAAGGTTATTACAAGATATTGGACATAGTTCCCTGTGCTATACAAAAGAAACTTCTTTAAAAATCTATTTTTATATATAGTGGCTAACATTTGTAAATTTCAAACTCCCAAATTTATCCCCTCCCACCCCTTTCCCCGGTAACCATAAGATTGTCTACTAGGTCTGTGAGTATTTTTCTGTTTTGTAGATGAGTTCGTAGTGTCCTTTTTTTTTTTTTTAATATTCTACATATGAGTGATATTATATGGTATTTTTCTTTCTCTTTCTGGCTTACTTCACTTAGAATGACAATCTCTAGGTCCATCTGTGTTGCTTCAAATGGTGTTATTTTATTCTTTTTTTTGGCAGAGTAGTATTTCACTTTATAAATATACCACAACTTTATCCAGTCATTTGTCAATGGACATTTAGGTTGTTTCCATGTCTTGAACATGTGCTGCTATGAACACTGGGGTGCATATATCTTTTTGCATTAGAGATCCCTCTGGATATATGCCCAGGACTGGAATTGCTAGATCATATGGTAAGTCTATTTTTAGTTTTTTGAGGAATCTCCATACTGTTTTCTATAATGGCTGCACCAAACTACATTCCCACCAACAGTGTAGGAGGGTTCCCCTTTCTCCACACCCTCTCCAGCGTTTATCGTTTGTGGACTTTTGAATGATGGGCATCTGACTGGTGTGAGGTGATACCTCATTGTAGTTTTGATTTGCATTTCTCTGATAATTAGTGATACTGAGCATTTTTTTTCATATGTCTATTGGCCGTTCATATGTCTCCACTGGAGAAATGCTTGTTTAGGTCTTCTGCCCATTTTTGGATTGGGTTGTTTGTTTTTGTGTTATTAAGTTGTATGAGCCGTTTGTATATTCTGGAAATTAAGCCTCTGTCAGTTGCATCATTTTGGTCTGCTACTTTCAGACTAGTTGAGTCTTGACCTGTTTTGTTACAAGGGCTGGTGGGGTGGATTCAGCCAGGACAGAGAATTTGCCAGGTGGCTGCCACAGCATTTGGCCCATAGTAGCAGTTCAGTAAGGGGCAACTGGATTGCAGGGAATAATTAGCTGTCAAGCTGATTTCTCTTTACCTTAGCTTAATTGTGTTCATATTTTGCGTTTCAGAAACATATGACTGAGTTCCCAATGACGGGATGAGCGGCTGTTCTATTTTTCATCTCTATTCTGACAGTCCAGATGGTACAGTGCGATCCCTCCCACTCCTCCCCCTCCCGCTGCCCAAAGAAGCACAAGCATGGTGAGGAGAGACATTTTTCTTTTTCTCAGTGAAATACAATTACATGGAATTCATGGCATTGATGACACTCATTCTCCCAAATTACACTGATTCCTGGTGCTGGGTTGAGAGCTCTGTAATAAAGTGCTGATACGGATGTTCTCTTTCTAACCCAAATTGTATGCAGATCGATGATACCTTCTGAGGGCAGTAATTTCTCTTTTTCTCAGAATTATGTAAAATCATTCATCCTGAGGCTAATTTACATTGCATGTGTTTTTCACACATCTATCAATTTCAAAATAGATTTCAATGAGGGAAAAAGTAAAATTCTCTCAGCCCGGACATCGAGATGATTTGATTTGCATAATATGCAAAAGAGGGCTGAGAGAGTTGACGGGGGAGCAGCAGGCTTGGCCAGGTGTACAGGAGCTGCAAGCTGGTGGAGGTAGGACGGCACTTCCTCCCGTTGAGAACAGTAGCGCTGGATCAGCCCTGACAGCCTGGGGAGGGGGTCGCAAGGGGTGGGGGTGCTGGAAAAGCAGTCTGGACTGACCAGTCCTTAGACTGGGAGTCTGCCCAGGGAACAGAAAGGGCGCATTTCTGTATTTCAGCCTTTTGGAAGTTGGGGCTCTGCCCGCACCATCACCATGGTTACCATGCATCTCGGGTGTGATGAAATTTTAATACCATGGATAGACTATACACCTGTTTAGGTACTATATGTATATCTGTGCCTTATGCATGCAAATAATCCGATTTTTTTTGTTGCCAAGAACCTTTTTGCCCTCTCGGTGATATTGTCCCCATTAAGTCTTCATGATCTAGTGCTTATTTTGTGTGTACCAGGCGCTCTTCTGAGTGCTTATATCAGAGAATCTAATCCTCACAATAACCCTATCAGCTCTCCTCATTTCACAGAGAAAGGACTTGTCCAAGGTCACAGAGCTGGTCTCAAGTTAACCAAAACTGAAAGGATTAAGGAAAAAGTTTCCACTCAAGATTCCCTGCACTCTGACACCAAAGACAAGGAGTTTGGTCAATAAAAAGTTAGTGACCTGTGGAAGCCACCTCTAATTTTGATAATTTGCTAGAAGGACTCGTAGAATTCACTGCCGGCCAGTAGACTCATGGTCACAGTTTACTGCAGGGAGAGGATGCAGATGAATGAGCAAAGGATTTGACGCACAGGACAGAGTTTAGAAGAGTTTGAAACATGAAACTTTTACTATCCTGGGGGTGCCTTCCCCTCCTGGCACCAAGGTGTGATGATAATGCAGAGAGTATTGCCAACCAGGGAATGCTTACCCAGCTTTGGGGTCTGGAGCTTTTCCTGGGGCGTGACTGATTGATTGCCCATGTGGTTGCGCTCAGTCTCCAGGTCAGCTGATCCAACTTGACCAAGGCCTCCCCCGAACCCAGAATCACAGGATTGGTCTTTTGTGCAGACCCAGCCTCCATCCCATGACTGTTAGGTGTGGCCAGCCCCACTCAGATCTGATGTGGCCAGTCCCTGCCTTAAAGAAAGACACTTCCGTCAGGGAGGACATCAGTTACCTGCAGAAGCTGAGGACGAATCGCAGAGCCCTCTGTGGGCAAAGGCAAATTCTTTACTGCACGGTGTAGGGCTGGGATTTGAAGACAGAGAGTTTGGCCTCTTGTGGAAGAGGAAGAGCCTACCATTTGAGCATTATAATCATTACAGTCACACCAAGGGGACAGGCATGTTCTGACTGCACATATGAGGAAACTGAGGGTGGTTTGTGGGCCCCCAAAATCCTGACCCCTGGATCCTGGGCATGTTACCTTCAATGGCAAAACGGACTTTGGGGATGTGATGAAGTTGGGGAGCTTGTGACGGGGATAGTTTCCTGGATTGTCTGGGTGGTCCCTGGATGTGACCCCAGGTGTCCTTGTAAGAGGGAGGCAGAGGGAGAGTTGACCTCAGAGAGGTGACGTGAGCAGAGATGACAGTGATGAGCCTTGCAGATGGAGGAAGGGCTCACGAGCCAAGAACTAGGAGCAGATACTGGGGTCTGAAAAAGGCTCCTCTCAAAGCCGCCGGAGGAACCAGCCCAGCTTTGGCCGCATGTGACTGATTCTGGACTTCAGGCTCCAGAACCGTAAGAGCGCATGTGTGTGCTGTTGTAAGTTTCCAAGGCGCTGGTGTCTGTCACAGCAGCCGTGGGGAAGGAATACGGAGGCACTGCCCGCGTGCCTGGGGTCCTGGGCTAGTCAGCAGCTGCTCTGCATTTTCAACACAGGCGTCCCTGGCTCCAGGCCTCATTCTCACTTCTGTAGTCCGGACATGGCCTGTTCAAGGCTCGCAGGGTTGGCACAAAACTCTTGCGTTCAGGTCACTTATTGCTAATTGGTCATGCCTCTCTTATACTGATCTGAGTGTGAGGATTGGCACCCTGGTCAACGCAGTGCTCCCGGTGGCCACGAGCCACAGCCGGCCGAGAATGGTCTGGGGTCAATCCCTTAACCTCCCTCCTGGAGGAGAGCAGCCCCGTTCTTGAGCAAATCTCTTCCTTTAAAAAAAACAAAGCTGAGTGTATGATGCCAATTCACTTAAAAACAACAAATTCTCCTTAGCGAATCCCTTCTTACTTCCCCCACCGTAACCCCTCTTGCTAGGATATTTGGCTTTGACCACATGCAATCTGTCCTTGGCATACATCCCGGAGGACCAGCCCTTTCAACTCTGCCAGGCACCTTGTACCTTTTGTCACTCTCCGAGGTCAGTACTCCTAGAAGCAGAATTTGAGACATATTCTTGGGTATGTGTGATTTCTTGAGAGAGAGATGATGTAAGGGAGTGAAAGAAGAGGACAATGAAAGGGAAGGACCAGAGCAAGTTTGGAGACTCTTTCCTGGTGTCTTTCCCAAAGTTTAAAAAAGTCACTTCTGGCCTTGGCTGAAGACTGGTTCTGGGGATGTTCTCAAGGTAGAGACCCGAGTCTCCCCTGGCTGCTTTGTGCTTCCCTAGTATGTGTGACCTGCAGTCTTTGTGGTTATACAGGCAATCTTTCCAAATGTTTAATTCTTTCTTCTCTGTTTGCATTTGCTTCTCCCTTGTTCCCATTGGTGTCTGGCTCCGTGGAAACCCTTGGGTTGTTCAAATCTGCTCTGTTCCCTTGGCATCCTTGCTGAGGGTGAAGGGAAAGTCCAGGTGAGCTGCTGGCTATCAGAGGTGAAGCAGGCTGCTTCTCCAGGGGCCCTAGGGGTCTCTGTCTCCTGGTATTCACGGCTCCATGTAGTTCCCTCCCCTTGTGCGTGGGCTGGACCTAGGCGTCTCTCTGTCTAAGCTCCCAGGGATCCTGGATGTAATCTTGGTAAAGCTGAGGGCTGGAGAAATTAAATCACTTGACCAAACTCACATAGTGGCTATTTTATATTCATGAAAATGACATAAAATTAAACATCCCACCTTCTTTGTAGCACCATCCACATTACGCATGCCTCGAAGGCACACAGGGTACCTTACTGGATGGCAGATTATAGAACATTTCCACTGTCAAGGAAAGTGCTGCTGGACTGCACTCATGTAGAATCCAGGTCTCCTGAAGTTCATTGCTTAAAGCACGACTGGATTCCTTCTCAGTTTGGAGACTGACTGTTTAGGGGCTGAGGTCAGCAGCTCTAGACTGTGCTTGACCGGCAGGTGCTCCCCAGCTCTTGAAACAGAGCAGAGTCCAGAACAGCACTGTTACTCCTGCCCTCTTCACTGAAAGGTAGTGCCTCAGATGTAGGAAGCAGCCATGACGAAGATGCTCATGTGAATTTAATCACAGAGCCGCGGGGGCTGCGTGGAGACCCGGAGGGACCAAGCATGGACCCTTCTTCATGCACAACCAGCACTCAAGGGTTTTCCCAGCCTCTGAATATATTGGCATGCCGCGTACACATTTCACAGCTGGAACTGCCCATTTCTGAATTAGATAAAAGATGTCAGAAGAATAATAAAGTTACTCTGGGCATGTACATATTATCTGTAACGAAATAAAGTGGGGATTGCAGCAACTACAACTCAATCTTCCATCTCAGAGGTTTATTAACTCTGATCCCACTAGAATCAGTAGCAAGATCTGAGAGTGTAATAAAATGGACTCATTTTTTTTCACATTTTTTTTTCCCTCAAGTGCTGGAGGTATAAAAAAGAATGATATTAAAAACACAAGCATTTGTTTACATTTCCCCTGCTAATTTATGACTGATTTTGTGGTGAATTTTATAACAGTCCTGTTGTTTTGGAATAGCAGCTTCCAACTTAGTTTAGTTTAGAGCCAGGGTAGCAAATCCATGGCCTATGTCTTTGCTCCCCCGTCCCTTGCAGACATCATTAATCAATCACGGAACTCTTTCCCTGCGATTTCAGACATGGCCTTCAGAGCCCTTTTCTCCCCAGCAGTCCTAGCAGGGGAGAGAGAATAGGTTAGAAGCCTAGTTGCTATCCTTGGATTAGGGACAGGCATCGTATCTGAAGCGGGGCAAGGAAAATATTCAGTTCTCAGAATATCAGTAGAAAATCAGTCAGAGCTGTTTACTTCTGTGAAACAGGGGAGCATTCTTGCTATTTGGGGGGCTGCTAAGGAGGAATAGTTTATCCCAGTCTACCTGGAAGTGGCTAAATGGAGTAGCATCATGAAGAATAATAGGAACCCTCAACACAGTGGAGAAAATATTTCTCAGCACGTACAAAGGCTTTTGTTGTTGTTGTTCCTGGAGAACTCATTTATTCAATATTTTTACAGTCAGAGTCGTACTGATGAGACCTAGAGCTGTCTCAGCCAAATTTGGCAGAAAGCATGTTGGGTCTCAGATCTGGCTCTGACTCCACTGGCTTTCTTGTCTACCATTTGGCAGGTGTCCCACTCAACCAGGCAAACTAACTGAGGTGGAATGAATGATTTCTGGAATCATTGGGGAAACTGATGAATGAATGAAGACATGAATATAGCCTGCTATTTCCCAAAATGGGTTCCATGGAACCCTTCTCCAAGTGTCAGGAGGAGTTATAGGCTAGAATAGTTTTATGGTCCACCATGTTTTGAAAGTGCTGGGTTAACTGTAGTGAAACAAGCTTCTTTAATGTAGGGCTTCTCTGAACTCTGATGTGTCACTGCGTCTTGTGACTCGTCAACAGCATGATTCGATATGCAGCATCTTCCAAACTTACTTGATCACAGGATCCTTCTTTTTTTTTTTTTTTTTTTTTTTCTAAGTCTATGAAATGTCTCAAAAGACTAGTGTTCTAAGAAACACATTCTGGGAAGGACCACACTGGTTCCAACTCCTCATTTTATAGATTATGAGAAATGAGTCCCAAAGAGGTTGGCATGACTTTCTCGAGGTTCTGCAGGGTGGTGGTTAGGCTGGGATTCAAACTTGTCTGAGGCCAGCGATTGGGCCACTACCTCACGTCACCTCTTGGAGAGTTGGAAGTATTTGACCTCATCCTTCTACAAGACACCTTGGGTTAATGCCATCCCTTCCAAGCAGACTATTAGTTCATATTACAAGCAGGGCTGGCTAAAGTCTAAGGCATGTACTACCAGGTCCATCGGGTGCATGGTTTGTGCCAGCAGAGGCTCTGCGTGGGAGGTTCTGCTGTCCTTGCTGATGTCACTATGAAAAATGAGCACCATTACTCTTGTCTCTAAGTAGCACTGCACAACCTCTCCAAGTGATCCAAAGCTTTTTCATGGATCCTGGCTGCTCTACTTCTTGGCAACAATGAGTGCCTTAATTTATGAGTCCCATGAAGGTACAGAGGTAATTTGGGACATCATCTTGGGCCTTATTAAGTCATTGCAGATGCTTGATTAAACTGTATACATATGTCATGGGAGCCCCTCAGAAAAATCCCTGACCTAGACCTTGAGACCCCTGACGACACTGTGTAATCAACGGAATTCATGTGTGATCAATGGAATGAATGGACTGTAGCTGGTTTCCAACAGTCTTTTCGTGGCGTCTCCTAAGCTTCCTGTGTCTTTGCCCAGAGATGGGCTGCATATCTATCTGCACAAAGCAAGAGAATTCTTAATGTTTGCAAACCTCTGCTGGACACAGCTTCATTTAAAAACCGTGGTTGCTTGCTATGTCTACTCTTAGGCATGTTCTTAGACATATTAGGGAGACACTCGTGCTTTATATTACAAAAAATGCCCAGGAGAGTTGTGATTGGATAGCACCACAGCCTCAGAATTTCTTTCCAGGGAAAAACACTAAAAGGCATCAGGCTACCCTCTCCTTGGGGAAGAATAGCCCAATTGTACCTGCAAGCTTTTCTGTCTTGCCCCATTGCCAAGTGGACTCTGCAAGCCCTGGGGTCCAGTGATGTTCAGACTGTTGAGGAAACCAAACTATCCCAGAGGATAGGAACACTGGGAAAATCTGGTTAAAGCTTAGCATGGCTTCTGACAGGCAATGATGAGAGAGTGAAGCCCTTTTTTTGCTGCTTGCTGATTCTTAATGTCTTGCAATTTCTGCCTCATTGTGATCAAATGGGCTTGAAGTATTATCTGGGACAGAGAGGGAAGCAGCCCAGGGCTGGCGATTTCAGGACAATGCACTTGGCCTCGCTTGCACTGCTCTGTTCGCCAGGCTTTGATAGAATTTGTTGGCTCTCACCAGGTTCACAGGTCAGGTGGTATTTTGTTCTCTGGTTCCAGGTACTCTGACTGTGGAACAAGTTACTGCCACACATGGTGGCTTATGCTCATGGATTCTACTGATCAGGTATAGTCCCCTCCCCCGCCACCATGGCACGTCGGGGGTCTAGGATGTCGGGGTCTCAGATAGGGAGACTCAAAGGCTGGCGATGATGCAACTGTAAGGGGCTGGACTCTCCTGAGGTTCCCTTCCTGCGCACGTGTGGTCCCTGGATTCGGATGACTCAGAGAGTCTGCCTGGCGTGGCTTCCTCACAGCATGGCGGCCTCATGGTACCTAGATTTGAGGCGGAAGCTGCCCCACCAGTTATGCCCCTACCACCAAGGCCATCGGTATCAATTCTGCTCTACTGTGTTGGTTGAAGCAGCTGCAGCCCTGCCCGGTTGCCAGGTTAGGGAGTCACATTGCAGGCCATCTTCGGCAAATGCAGTCCCCCACCTCTCTTAGCAGTCTAGTGGGAGAGAGGCCAGGCTCAAGAAGGGCTCACCCCTTCCAATGCATGAACTAGACAAGTACCCATGGTACCTGCTGGTGCTCGGAATTTCCTGGAGTGATGTTCCTTCTGTAACAGGGAGATCTCCTCAGGGAGTTGTGAATCTTGAGCCGATTAGCATATTCGCTAGCATGTAATACTCTTTCCTAAATGATGAGTCACTGAGGCGGTTGTTAACCTCTATGTGGCCTTTATATAAATTAGAAAAAAATGTCCTCTGGTCATATGGAGGGGCAAGCAGAGCACAGTCCTGCTCTCTTTAAAAGAGCCCCTTTGCGGTGCACAAGCACTGTTATTGGTGTGGTCCTGGTGATGTCATGGATGTAGCTGGTTTTACCCTTAGGAAACAATCAAAGCATTTGGCCATCTCCATGCCCGGGGTCCTCCTGGTTGCCTTCTCCAGGGTCCGTTCTGAGCTGCCCTTTTCACTGGCCCTGTGTTCCTGCCCTTTCCTGTGTTCCTGTCACCTTTCCCCAGAAAGAGGGTGCTCTCTCTAGGAGTTCATCCATTTGCAGAGGAGCAGGGTGAGTTCCCAGGGATGCTGATGATTTCATGAGACAAAATATGTGTTTTAAATATTTCTGAACAATTTTTAGATCTCTAATTTCAAATGCAATGGATATGTCTTCTAAGAATTCAAGCAAACAATACAGAAATGTACAAAAGGTAGTGACTCAGAACTCTTTTTACTTGTGGGCCTTTCCAGCAATGTAGTAGACCTGTGTGGAAGTAGGGTGGACAAGTGTGTGTGTGTGTGTGTGTGTGTGTGTGTGTGTGAGAAAGAGAGAGAGAGAGAGACGTGTGAAGAATTGCCAAGTAAAATATAGCCCCTCAGTTAAATTAGAATTTTGAGTAAACAATGAATTTCTTTTTAGTATAAGTATGTTCCAAATACGTTTATCTGAAGTTGAAATTTAACTGGCATCCTGTATTGATTTGCTAAATCTGGCAACCTTATCTGTGTGATGTGTGAGTGGGGAGTGTAGGGGGGATGTGTGGCATGTGCACGTGCTCTGTGTGTGTGTGTGTGTGTATTATAGGTGGGGTATGTGTTTGGGTGGGACAATGGGAGGAGGGTTGGTCAGAAGAAAGAGGAGATAGAGGGAAACCTGAAGGTGGTTTTATCAAGTGTTCCCCCAATCAGCCTTGTAACCTACAAATTTTTGTTTTTGTCCTTTCAATACTTTATTGTAAGGTATTGGTTTACATGTCCGGATCCCCACTAGACAGAGTCAAGAGCTGAGTCTCGGTTATCTGCAGCCCCTGCGTGAGGCACAGCGTAGACACTTAGTAGCGCATACACAGATGTGGGTTCTCTCAGACTTCAGAACAGTCCATATCTTCCTCTGTTGGAGCTGCTGTAACAAAACACCACAGCTGGGTGGCATATAAACAAGAGAAACCTATTTCTCACAGTTCTGGAGGCTAGAAGTTCAAGATCAAGGCATCAGCATGGTCGGGGTCTGGTGGGAGCCGTCTTCCAGGTTCATAGCTGTGCCTTCTCACTGGGTCCTCACATGGCAGAAGAGGTGGGAGAGCTGCCTGAGGTCTCTTTTCTAAGGGCACTAATCCCATTCGTGAGGGCTCCACCCTCATGTCCTAATCAACAGCCAAAAACCCCGCAATACCATCACCTTGGGGGTTAGGATTTCAACATATGAATTTTGGGAGGATGCAAAATTGGGTTCCCAGTGTTGGGTCACCAGAGTCACCTGGAAAGTTTATTTGAAATAGAGGTTCCTGAGCCCCACCCCTCCACGAGGTTCAGGAAAGCTGGGGTAAGAGGGAATAAGGTAAAGGAATTGAATGGACAGTAAGTGTTAATGTTTAATTACCTCTTCTTATAAAAGGAAAAAGTGTAACAGAATCAGACCTGTGAGCCATGCTATGAATGATGGAGTGTGTGTGTGCGTACGCAAATAACAGACACACACACACACACACACAGAGGCAGCACAAAGCGTGAAAAGTGAACCTTGGTTAATAAAGATTTTTTCCTCTATGAATTTATGCTGGTGCTGCTGCTGATAAATCATGTGCCTTGAGCAAATGTGAAATCTCAAAGATGAGCCTGCAGTGAGCTGGGATCAAAAATGTCTGTAGGGAAAATGGAGGGAAACAAAGATATTATTTTCCAGTAGCCAAACCTCAACTATGCTTTCTAGAGCGAAGTTGTAGCTTCAACCTAATGAAAACACTTCTGCACTGACATTAGGCAGAGAGGGCTTCAACCGGTGAAATGAATTCTGCCCAAAGAAATGATAGATATTTACAAAGAAAGAAGCCATGATGTGGGGGAAAAGTAGCATTTGCTTCATTGAGTTCAAAGTTCATGAGGTTAAAAATTCTTTCAGATTTTTCTTGAGGATTTTCTCTCCAAAAAAGACCAATTCACAAACAAGAGAATTACTTAAAACAGGTTACTGAAAAAATAAAAAAGAACCCCCAACTCTTTGAATACAGTAAAAGCCATTAAATTGTGTACTTTAAATGGAGGAGTTGTATGGTATATGAATTAAATCTTGAAAAAGCTTTTACAAATACATTTTAAAAAATCAAGAGAACCAAATTCCATTAGCACTGAGCTTACTGTAAGAACTGAGTCATTTTCACTGGAAATTGATGGTCTAATGATAAATCTTCTGGCAATTTATCTTCTAAGTATGACCTTGTTGAAGAATTTATAATGGAAATAGTGATACAATTTTAAAAAATGCAACAAGATGGATGGTACTGTTTGAAATATTATAATAGTAGATTTTTAGAAAACATTAATGGCAGAGATGAGATGTCAGATTGTTCCTTATCATTTTTCTTTTGTTATTTACATTTAATTTATTACCTGCTGCCCACGTGGGCTTGGTGGAGGTGGGGAAGGGTGGCTAGGAATGAGAAATACTGGCCAATTGGCTGCTGTTAGTTTTTCGTAGGTCTCTTTTACTGAAGTCTGTAATTTGAACACAACTGTTCTATGAAATGCTCCGGTCTCTTGGAGTTCGATCAATTTCTTAATCATGTAACAACAGCAGAAGCTATTGGAAAAGAAACAGGGGCTCCGGGAAACTACGTGTGTTCCTTTTCATATGGTACAAAATAGGGAATTCGATATCTCCTTCACAAAACCTCATCTGATAACACTGCACATCTGAGTAGCTTGGGGGAGGGAAATGAATATATTTTTAACATAGGAAAAAAGAGAGAAACGATCGTCGTTAGATGAACAACAAAATAGAAATCAGGATCTCAACAGCACCTGATGAGAGGTAAAGTCTACTGTTCGCATTGATTGCTCTTCCTCCCTTTTTACAAGTGATTTATTACCCTTTGATATTACAGTCCGTTAGCTAGCTCACTGCAGCATAAATATTTGATCTTGGTGTGATGCTTCTCACAGCTGCTTTTTGCTACAGCCGGACAGCTTTGCTTTTTCCTCCATCGTTCCTTGATTAAAGCGAGGAGGCGAACATGAGGTGTGCAAAGAGAATGGAAATCATTGACCTGTGAACTATCCAAGTGAAGGAAAGCCCCAGGGATTAAAAAAAAAATACCAGCAGGAGAAACTCCAAACCCGTATTTCCCAGGTGCTATAGTCGGTGCGTCCTTTTTTGGTTCTTGTGTCTGGTTGCTGGAGAGAATCAGGATATTAATGGGATTTATTTTGTCTCCAAATCACAGTCTTTTTGCACTTCAGTTCTTATGAAAGCAAACGGTGCAAAGTGGGAGGCGGGATTTTCAGACAGGTGGTTGTACATTTCAAAATCCAGGTCCAGTAGGGAGACTGGGGCACAGCAAACATTCAGTTGCTCCATGGCACCATCTCCAGTGCAAGTTCTCTGGAAAAGGGCGCCACCATGAGAACTTGGCAGCCCGCACTCCCCGCAACCTGGGTTGGAGAGGATGGGTCGGGTCCGGGGGAGCTGGGTGGGGCACCGGCAGCCTCCGCTAAACCCAGTGTCTTGAGTTTTGTGTTCTGAAGTCTACAAATCTAGTCCAGCTTCTGTAAGAGATAACCTTCTAGATACCCTCAGACAGTGTCTTACCTCTCTAGTGCATTCTCCTTTCCTCTGGGTTAACTTGCTTTTAACCAGGGCTCATGTGACATGGTTTAAAGTCTCACAGTCTCCCTCATCACCCACCTTTGCAGTCAATATTCCAGACTGAAATCTTGGCTTCTGCTTGGATCTGTGTGGGACGTGGCTGGGGGTGGGGAGAAAGGGGTGCAGGGAAGGGGGCGGTATATCCCTTTGTTCATCCACAAAACAGGGAGTGTAGTGCTGCTTCCCTTGTGGGATGTTGGGAAGAGGACAAGAATGATGCTTGTGGAGGGCTCAGCACAGTGCCCCACAGATGGCGTGAGACCGTCACTCAGAGCACGGTGGCCATGACCATGATTCTCTCTTTTAAAAACTTTTTATTTTTAATTTTTTGGGGAGAAGATAATTAAGTTTATTTATTTTAATAATTATTCTTTTTAACGGAGTTACTGGGGATTGAACTCAGGACCTTGTGCATGCTAAGCACACACTCTGCCACTGATTCTCTTTAAGAGAGTCATTTGACATCCATCATGGTGGCTGCTGGCCTTCCCCTGCACCCGGAAGCCTTGTCTCTCTGTTCCTACTGGTCTGGTCCACTGCTGTGCGCTGACCTTGGGTTTCCAAAACAAGGCTGCACCACAGCTGCAGACTCGGTGTTAGCGTTGCCACTTGCCCGGGTGGTTTACCTGAGCTCTCCGAGCCTCGGTTATTTCCCAGAAACGCTTCCTTCCTTGCAGAGTTGTAGGGTCAGATGAGATGACGTGACAGGGGCTGGCCTGGGGCAGCTTCGCCCGTGGTCAATGGTGATTGACATTTTCCCCACCTTGGGTCCTCCTTCTGCCTTTCTCCCATCCTTTTCTTGCTTTATATATTCTCATTCGCCTTGTGTCTCAGCTCAAATGTCGCCTTCTCAAGAAGGCTTTCTTTGCTCACCCTATCCACAGAGATACCTTCCTGTTACTCACACCACCATTTTGACCGTAATGACTTCTTTATGGTGGGTACATTTTTTTTTTTTAATCTCTCTTCCCTGACATGGAATGCTCAACCTTGTACAGCTTTAAGTAAACTCCCAGGTGCCAGGGTCTGTGTTTCGGTGACTGCAGGGCTGAATCCATGCTCATGAAATGGGACCCCCGGCACAGAGCCTTCTGCGTGTAGGCAGGATTCTGAAATTCTATCCCCACAGCCGAAGTCCGCTCTCCTACCAGGACGCTGCCTCCGAGTTTCATCCTTATCCCTTTCTCACCCATCCACCCGCTTTCCTGCTGAAAATGGCTAATGTTTGTTTAGCACGTATCATGTGCCAACCACCTGCGCAAGGCTTTACATGTGTTCTCGTCTAAATCATCACAATCGCCCTTTGTGTGCGAACCATGAATTCCTGGTTTACAGAATTCCTCCTTACAGTTCATTCTAACAGCGTGAGGCTCTAACTGGATCTTGAAGAGCGAGAGCAGGAAGCCGGGAGAAAGCGAACGTGGGAGAGAATGGAAATGCAAGACGGGCGTCTCCAAAAACTGGCAGCGGGGGTAAAACTCATCAGACACCGGTCAAGAAAGCACAAGTCACCAATTCCAAATCCAAGAAGGTCACCCTGTTTCAGGAGCCACAGTTCCCAGGAAGCAGAATCAAGGACAAGTCGCCAGTCCCGACAGCGGACGCAGGTGGGTGTCCTCCCTGTGCACCACGTGACATGAGATCCCAGTCATTTCCTGCTGGGGCACCTACAGTCAGGTCCCCGTGGTGTGCACCAGCCAAGGATCGTGGTGAAAATGGGTTGGAATGGAGAAGGCAGGTAGCAGGCATGAACGATTCTGCCTGGAGGAGGGGTGGCATTCAGCCACAAAGGCAACCACAGATACAACACATATTTTCAAAGGTATCTTCACCAGGGGCTGTTCTTTGAAAACGGGACAGAAACCTCTCAAATGTCAAGAGAGGGGTTTTTGCCAAGGCAACAGAATGCTGAGGACTGCAAGTAAAGATTCTTATTACCAAAAGATGCTAAATTCTGGAGTGGGGTTTAATTACACCTGAGGTATTTCTGACTTGGGGTGTGTGTGTGAAGTTCTGCCTGTCTCTAAGGGGCTCTTATCATCTCATGGGTCTATGGTTTCATTCTTCGCACCCTGGGGCTCCGTGGGCATCTCTCCAATCCCCCAGTGCCCTCGGGGAGGCAGTTACTGGCACTCAACCGCTAATAAAAGTTGCCCCCTGGGTCTCTGATTTGCAATCAAATTCCTGGCTGTGGCTAATAGTCAGGTTGAATCAGACATTAATCATTTGCCAGGGTGGGGTGGGGGCCGACTTCAGATATCCTTGAGGCCAAGTCTGTACAACACAGATATGTTTGTTAGAGAAACATGACCATTGAAAGCGTTTTCCCCTGTGCACGTAGGAGCTGAGGACAGCGGGGAGCATGGCTGCATTTCAGGCTGCAACGTGTGGTCTCTCTTGATGGATTTGTTCTTCTCAGCTGCTGGCAATATATTTAAGCTGCATTTGATATGCTCCGTCTCCTAACCTCTCTGGCTGTTCTCCATTTGTTTTTGCTAGCTTTTTCTGAATATTTTATAACCACGTATTTACCAGTGCCCCTGGAGCTCATCGGGAACTCCATCCGTGGAGTTCTTTCTCTGGATAGCAGTTCATCAAGCCACGCTGTGCTCAGTAGCAGGTCAAAGCCATGTTTCCTCGGCTCAAACCCTCCAGGGCTGTCCCACCTCATTCTTTGGAAATCCAATGGCCTGACCAAGGCACACCACGCCTTGTATTTTCTGGCCTCTGGCTAGCTCTCAGATTTTATCTTCTCGAGATGGCATTTGCTTAGTTCACTCCAGCTCTCCTGACCTCCTTGCTATTTCTATGGGTTTCCTGTGTCTGCATAGTGAATTATTGCAATTGTAGCAACTCAAAACATACCCCCCTCCCTTGTGTGTTATTAGGTTACAGTTCGGAAGATCAGAAGTATGGTCAGTTTCAGCATGTTTTCTGCTTAGGCTAAAATCAGCTTGTCTGCTGGGTTCTTATCTGGGAGCTCTGGGAAAAAGTTATTCCCAGATTCATTCGAGTTATTGGCAGAATTCAATTCCTTGTGATTGTAGGACTGAGGTCCCCACTTCCTTGCTGGCTGTCAGCTAAGAGGCACTCTTAGCCCCTGCAGGCCACCCAAATTCCTTGCCACGTGGTCCCCTCCATCTCCCAGCCAGCAAGGGTGCTTTGGATCCCTCTCATGCTTTGAATCTCTTTGACTTCCCCTTCTGCATCCAGCCAGAGAAAACTCTCTGCTTTCAGGAGATTACTGTGATTAGGTTAGGCCCACCTGGGTAATCTTCCTAAAGAAAGGTCGACAGATGAGTAATCTTAATTACAGCAAATTTCTTTTAACATACATAGTCATGGGAGTAATGCAGGGGAGGGAGGAGATCATAAGGCCCCTCTTAGAATTCTGCCTCCCATACTATTCCTCATACTGCCATCGGCCTCACCTCAGGACCTTTGCACCTGTTGTCGCCTCTGTCTGGTATTCCTCCCCAGAGAGTCACATGGCTTGCACAAATGACATGTTATGTATTTACATGTTTACTTGTTATCTCTCTTCCCTCACTGGCACAGAGGCTCCCTAAAGATGGGGACTTCGCTTGCTTTATTCTGGGCTGCATCCTCAGCTCCTAAAATAACTCCTGGCACTCAGCACATGCTCCACATGCATAAATAAATAAATGCATAAATAAGTCTTCAGCTTTCTCAACCCCTTTTCTCCTCTTCCTTCTCTTTCCCACTAAGATGTCTCTAAATTTTAGAATTCCCATAAAATGATGATTAGAAATGATTTTTTTCCCTCTCTGAATATGAACATGGGCAGTGAAAGCAATCAGGAGCCTCTGCTTTTCCACTTGTTCTATGTAAGCACAGAGATGAAAGAGGAAGGCCCTTTTATCTCTGTTTACCAGTGTATCTTACTTTTTACTCATATGTCACCTCTTTGTCTGGCATGTTCCTTATACATTTCCATCTTTATGCCCCAGCTGGGGGTTGGAAAGGTCTCGAAGATGTGTGTGGGTCTGGACTCTTACCTCCGTTGGAAAATTCTAACACCCTTGGGCCAGGCTCTGCCTTTTAACTTGAGGGTCTATGACAGCCCAGGGTCTGGGTCACTTGAGGGCACATGGGGCCACTCAGATCTCTTCTTTTAGCAGGGGCTCTGGGAGGTAGAGGATGACCAGTAGCTCGGTCATAAAAAATGTCTATGACTAGAGACCTTTGCCATTTGAAGAAGTGAGTTGCTTGAACTTCTTTTAGATATTGCAGATAAGTTGTTTACATGCCTGGCTGTGCCGCAGAAGAACTGAGTGAGATGAGTTAAAATATAGATGTCCCTTCCCACTTCGATGTCCAAGTTAAACCAAGAGCTGTTTGGTTCCACTCACAGCAGGCATGTCACCATATGCTCCAACCTTTGTTTAATGAACGAAACATCATTGGTTCCCAGGTCTCTGCTGGTATCAGTCAATAAGATTGTTTCTCTTCCCAAGGCGCTACAAGGTGATAAACAGAGATGTACAGTAAGTGCTAACAAGAAGGAACAACTATTATTTTTGTACTTTAATGAGGTACCAGACAAGAAAGGCCGTTAATTTCTACCTAATGATCTGATGCAGTCCTTGGAGACAGGCGACTGGGTTGCATGGCTTTTATTGAGCAAGGCTCTCAGTGTTATCTGACCACGTGTCTAGCAAAAAGCCACTGACTGGATTCTGGGGCTGCAGAAAAACATGGTCACACAGTTATTTTGTACCATTCAATTTCTAAACTATGGGGAGAGAATAGGAAAGAACAACTCTTTATTTTTAAAGAGAAATCCAAGGGTGAAGCCAACTTTATGGAGCTTGGACATGAGCAATAAAGATGCAAGTATGTGATAGGTTTCTTGCACAGTTGTCTAGGGAAAGCCCTCCATCACTTTTCTGAGTAGTTGTGCATTGTGGAAAAATGTGGATAAGTACTGTAATTTCCTTAGTGCCATCAGTTGTGCCAGGCATTAAAAGATACTTATTGATTATCCATATGTAATAAGAACATAGTGGATAACTCTGGATGAATGAACTTTTAAGCAGTTGTGGTCACATTGCCTCCCCTCATTACATGTGCAGACATTACTAATTGATCACTGCACCTTTCTCATCACGCCCAGACATGTCTTCAAAATTCTTCTCAACCCAGCACTTCAGGCAGAACTGCAACTTGATTGGAGCTGTCATGGAAGGTGAAGCCTTTTGCTATTCTTGATGTCGATCATAAGAAAA
Organism: Camelus ferus; assembly: GCF_009834535.1. Lineage (NCBI taxonomy): Eukaryota > Metazoa > Chordata > Mammalia > Artiodactyla > Camelidae > Camelus > Camelus ferus. The sequence continues at coordinate 1,349,125 of NC_045712.1, read as the reverse complement.
AGTTATCTTTTTCTTCTCTCCTTGCTGGTTTTTTGTTTGTTTTTTACCTTATGGAACTACTTAAGGATGAACAGCCTGGGCCTTGTGTTTCCAGCTGAATCACTAAATGGCTCATTGCTTATTATGCTGCTTTGAAAAGGGGGCCATTTTAGAAGTTCCACTGGGGAATTTGACAGGATTGCCGAGGCAAGTCTTCATTTGATTTTTTTTTTTTTTTTTGAGCCTTTTACTCCACTCCAGACATTGATGAGAGCCAATTCTTGGAACAGATGGAAAATTGTATATTTCAGGAGAGGAAGTAAATGGGTTGTACCAAGTAAGAATACAGTCCTTTAGAGGCAAGGATTTCTCTGATGGCAAGTCAACAGCAAGCAACTCTGAATGCTCTGGTCTGTGTACTTGGTTTCTTCCTTCCCTGTATCTTGAAGCTGCCAGCAAAGACAGACAAAGGACCACCTAGAACAGATTAAGTGGTCGGAAAGGATATGTAGGTGATAGTTTGCAAATTTGAGATGTGACATGTTTTCCTAAAGATGCATTCTTCATAGAATGAGAAGATACACCAAAGGGGTGACACATGATTATTGGCATCCTCAGGACTACTTGAATTCGTTTTGCAACTGACACAACACAAAAGGCATCGGAGCTTTTTGAACCAAAGAAGCAATTTCAAAATTCAATAATGCAGGGAAAGGAAAACAAATAGACTTTGTCTGTTAGTACACAATGGCGTTAGAAATATACAACTGCAATTTCATGGCTGATCTGTGCTGTAATTTACCCCTGATGGTTCCCTCACTGAAATTTTAATTCTTGAGACTCTACATTTGGCCCCAAATGATCTACATGTGAAAACCATGACACAGCCCCTCTCAGTAAGGAAAAGAAAGACAAGGTGGTGGGCGTACTCTTCATAATCGCCTCTGTGGTGTAGCTGAGGAGAGCAAAGCCTCTAGAGGGCTTGAATCCTGGCTTGAGTTTCGGCTGTGCAGCCTTGAGCAAGTTATGGGACTTCTCTGAACCTTAGTTTTGTTACTGAGTCCAAACTCGTTCTGCTCGCCGTAAGACAGGTCAATAAATTGGAAGACAAGGTGTTGGGGTAAGGAATAATAACCTTATTCAGAAAGCCAGCTGACTGAGAAGATGACAGACTAATGTCTTGGAGAACCATCTTCTCCAAGTCAGAATTCAGGCTCCTTTTATACTAAAAAGGGGAGGGGGCGTGGCTGGGTGTTGCAAGCTTCTTGGTGTTGGAATCCATTGTTCTTGCAGCTGTCCACGTAGGTCAGGTCATGGTGTCTCTGTAAACCTTCAACAAAACAAATGTTATTTTCTATTCTGCAACTTTTTAGCCTTTATATGAATGGGAAAGTGCTATACCTTTAGATGTCAGAGCCTTGAGAATGGGCTATGCTGTGTATTTCAGGCTATAGGCAACATTCTTTTGCAAAAGGTGCAGAACAAGCATGACTAAGCACTGGAAACAGAGCACAGGGTTAGGGCCAAAGGAACAGGTCTAATATGGAGTCAGATTTGTTCTTCCCTATTCTTCTTCTATAAATGGAGTAATCATATGTGTCTTAGAGTTGTTGAGAGAAGGAAAAGTACATGAGTGCATGTGGATTGCCCAGCACAGAGCCTGATACTTTGAAAGAGCTCAGTAAGTTTTATTTGCTATTTTTTTATGGTTTTGAATGGCAGTGTTCTTTCTGGTTTATATATTATTTAGAAAAAATTATCTGGGATTGTAGAATAGAAAAGCTTCCAAAAATCATTTTCTTGTGTTTAGATTTTAAGCTCCTTTTTTCATACTTCTTTGGTTGATAACAAAAATGGCCCAATCGTGCCTGCCTCTTTCTATCCACACCCTTTGCCATGTGACTTTGAAGCTCTTCACAAAGAGCTTCACAAAGGGGTTCTATTTGCCTGCCCCTTGTTTCTGAATTTATCACATGACTTTCTTTGGCCAATGAGATGTTAGCAGACGTGATACAAAGGAAGACTCAACAAAGCCATTGAGTGCTTCTGCTGGCATCAAGTCATTTCACAACAAAATTGCAAGTAGTCACCACAGTCCTACTAGGATTCCTTTGAAGGTCAGTTCTAGTTAGTGCAAGTCTCATGAAGTTCAGCACAGCAGTGAGTCATTTCTTTCAAATCATCTCATGCCATCTTTGCAGCCTGTTCTAGGGTTCAAAGCCAAGAGCATCATCAAGAAGTGTTACCAGGTGAAGAGACAGGAATGGCAGTTCATATATTGTAAAACAAACCTAAATCACAAGTCAAATGGAGTTCCTTTGGTCTTTGCACAAAATTGTACTATTTTCTTGGGAAAGTGGTTTTACCTTATCAGAAGAAAATTTATACATTCTATAGTTTAAAAAGAAGTATACATTTGCCATCACCATGAAAATGCCCAGATCTGGAGGATGAGAGACACTTGAAGGTGAGCCAGTCATTCCAGCCAAGAGCATCCGACTTCCTGTCAGCTCCCAGGGCTGTAATCAAGTCCAGCCAGGAACAGCAAAGTCACTTAGCTGACCACTCTGAATTCATGAAGAATAAGTAATAATTGTCACATGCCCCTGAGGTCCTGTGGTTGGTTGTGGTGTAGCATTATGAAACAATAGATATTGGTTACACTTCTGTTGTAGCTCAGTTTCCCTTGGGTTGCAATTATGGCTCATCTCTCAGGCTCTCCAGATGTACTGGGAACTCACTGAGACTAGGGATGGCATCTTATTTACCCTGTATCCCCGGGGCCCGGCATCGTACCTACTGAGTAATTAATATTTGCCACCTGAAGTTCTGGCTTTAATAGGACATTCTTCCACCAATTGGTGCTTTTGTCCCTACATTTGAATGTCTACTATTCCAAGCGCTGCTGGGTGCTAGGGGTAGCCATGTGTGCAAAACCAACGTTAAAAGAATGTCATGAATTAGGAATGAGAACTCTGTCTATGTACCTGCTCTCAAACGTAATACACAAAGGGATGAATAAAACAATCACTTATCAAGTTCCTGCTATGTGTCAGGCCTGGTACCCTCAAAGGAGGGCAGTTGAGATGAAAGAAATGATGGGGAGGAGGGTAGTAATGGGAGAAAAGACGTATTAGGAAGTGAGTTGAATGGGAGGGTTTGGGCTCGGAGTAGTGAGAGAATGTATTGAAATGTAATTCTGGATGGTTTTGATGGATAGGCTGAGGGAATTGGATTAGGGATGAAAGCTGGAATATTTACCCGGGCCAGGCAGGTAATGTACATAAGTGAAGCAGACCTGATATGAAGGGGGTTAGAGTGGTGGGGACCCACCATACCAGTAGGAGAGCAGGTGTCTGGCTACAGACCTTGTCCAGGTCTAGCTAAGTGGGTCTTACAATTTCACGTGCATGAGGATGACCTGAACGCCTTGTCTCTGGGGCTGTAGTTTTGGGATGGCGAGCGGTGGGCTGAGATTATGTATTTCTAACAAGCCCCCAGGGGATGCCACACTGCTGGTCCCCCCATCCACCCTCTGAGAAGGAAGCATCTAGTTGATTATTGCCACGTGACTGTGTAGGTCCAGGTTTGCCAGCTCATTGAAACTTTTCAAAAAAAAAAAACCCCAAATGTTTTATCTGAAATACCCTGATTTGTCATGGTAGTAACTAGTGTTTGTAGAGATCCTTACAAAATGGGAAACCTCTTTTTGACTCCTTCATGGAATTATGCAGATGAATTCTGATTCCAAACACAAGGACCTCACCCCGTTGATTTCACCACACTTTGGATTTTGCATTTCATGGGTTTGCGCCTGTGGCTCTATGTTTTGCATTTCTCTAGGCAGATTTTAAGCTTCTTAGGGACATGGTATTTTTCCATCTGCTAGAATATGTGGCAGAATGTTTCATGCCCTGTAGGAGGTCAGTAGATACTAGTAAACTAACTAATGGAGATAAATGATGTATTTCATAAAGCTGGAATGGATTTTCATATATTATCAGTTGGAGTTTTATTTTGGAGCGGGCAAGCAGAGAGAGTTGCTTAATTTTATTAATCACCCTCATTTTTTAGAAAGCGTATTAATAGCTTCGGAAAGTCTTGGTCTGCATGGGAAAAGCTGAATATACCGAGATGGTTATGATGGCATTGTAATTGGGGCTGTTGGGGAGGGAGGACAGTGCTGTCATGCTAAGCAGTTTAAAAAAAAATACCCAAAAAGTCAAAACTCAGTAAAAAGCTCAATATTCTTAATGATTTATGAGCCAATCCTGAAGGACAAAAGTGCAGTTTTTCTTACAAAATCTGATGGGATTGAAGATGACACAGTGGAGCCGAATTCATGGAGGCGAACACATCTCACTTCTGGATTCTGAATGTCTTTGGAGAGTCCAACTTGGGCAGATGCCGTTGTGAATTCGTCAGACCCTGAAGGATTACTTCTGAGAACCATCCACCCTCCATGGCAGGCACAGCACCCCTCTACCCAAGCATGGCACGCTGGCATTTACTAACTGCTTTGTTAGCTAAATCGACCCTCATAGCCGGTCTGGTAGGTCAGCATGGGAGATAATGTCGAGAAAACTGTCCAAAACTTGGAAACAGGCAAAAGGAGGATGGTTTTCTTTTACTACAGCCCAAGCATTGTCTAGCAAATCCTCCAAGTATTATCCAGGTCTGACAAGGGTGTAGGCTGTCTATTGACTACGCCAGAGGTCAGAAAACTTCCGTAAACACCGTATAGTCAGTATTTTAGGCTTTGCAGAAAATACAGCTCTTCTCCTTTTCTTCTTTCTTCCTCCCTCCTTCTCTCTTTTCCTTTTTCTTCTTGTCTCTTTTCTTATTTCGTTTCTTTCCTTTTCTTTCCTTCCTTCCTTCTTTTTCTTCCTTCCTTCCTTCCTTCCTTCCTTCCTTCCTTCCTTTCTTCCTTTCTTTTCTTTCTTTCTTTCTTTCTTTCTTTCTTCTTCTTTCTTTCTTTCTTTCTTTTTCTTTCTTTCTTTCTTTCTTTCTTCTTTTCTTTCTTTCTTTCTTTCTTTCTTCTTTCTTTCTTCTTTCTTTCTTTCTTCGTTCTTTCTTTCTTTCTTCTTTCTTTCTTTCTTTCTCTTCCTTCCCCTCCCTCCCTCCTTCCTTCCTTCCTTCCTTCCTTCCTCTCTTTAAGAGATCTTTTTAAAAAAAAAAAAGCTTACCTTGTGGGCTGTCCAAAACCAGTCTGTGGGTTGGACTTCACCCATGGGCAATATGGTTTGTCTTGCCAGCTCCTGAAATAGGCTATTTCACAAGTCTGTAAGAATAGAAGTTAACTTGTTGAAAAAAAAAAACAAAAAAACTAGCATTGGAAGTGATTCTTGTCTGAGAAGAATGTAAATAATCGCTCTCCACAGGGATGCAAATCAATTTTGCCCAGGAGAGATGCAGTTGATTTCTGTGTGGTAGAAGATAGCCCCCAATATTACCGTTTATTGCCTTGTGGGGTATTAACCAGTTTTGCGTGTATGAACAAGTTTACTGTGGCATTCTTTTGGCCGACTAAATATATCTCTGTTTCTCCTGCTTTCCTTTGAACCAGTCATAGTATCTTACTGGCTCTCTCATTTAATGAGTAATTGAATAAAATTTTTAACACATGTTCATTTTATATTTGCTTGAGGGTCTAATTTTCAGCTGTTTGAAAGTTATCCTGTAGCAGTAATATTATTCTTTTAACAGATCAGAAAACTGATTTTACAAGGGGTTAAAGGATTTGCTAAAGTTAAACCCGTACCTGGCTCAAATGGGACTTGCACTTGTCTTTGGATTCTTAGGAAAGAAGAGGCTGGCTCTGACTTACCTGGAGAAATTAATTTTCCTCATCCTGGGAAAAGAAAACATTTCTAATTAAGTTTTAAAGGGCTTTTATTTCTAGAAGAGAAAGGTTTGCATTTTTAAAAGGCTTTGCTTCTCAAGATCGGTCATGAAGAAGGAACTTTCCAATAGCGGCCATGAATGATCAGGGCATCCGTAAACGGCAGGACTCGTGGGATGGCAGCCAGTTCCTCAAAAGCCTGTTTCCTACATAAACCATGAGAAACAAGGAGGTCCTAGACTTTGTTACTCAAGACAAAATCCTTCAGTATCTGTCAAAGTTGATCTGTATACTATCTAAGCTGAATTCTGACTACCGTGTCGTAAGCTAAGCAATTTGGATCACTTAATTTCTGTATTCTCTGAGGTCTTTTAAAAATACCTGGCTCCATATATGCCAGTAAAAACTCTCCCTTCACATAATTACCTATGATTTCTTTGAAATATTCATCTGGTTGGCTCTTTATTGTACTGCTCTAGCCATTAACAAACTTGTGATTTCAATTTACAGCAAATGACAATGCTCCAAAGTCAGGTACATTGAGAATCAGAGATGGCTGGCTCTGCCTGGAACAAGTAAATTCAATGCAGGAAATGATTCAGTCTGTCCCTTCTGTGCAGATGCTAGGATGCTGATTGGTTTAAGGCTATCAATGATGTGCCTATCTTCAATTTTCTTTTATTCTAACCTCCGATGTAGCATGAGAGTACTGTCTATGACCTTCAAAGGCAAAGTGGGTATGGGCCAACAGTGCTTGGACATCAGGAAACCAAAGCTGATAGGACTGTGTATGTGTTAGGGGCCCATTCATGTTGGCTACTGCACATGTCAGCTTTAAGATGTTTTAAAGTCAAACTTTGGGCACATCTGACGTTTGAGTTGGCAGGTATTGATAGACATGGAAACTATGATGGATTTATTGGTCTAGACCAACTTCTGAGGCATCTTGCTGGGACCAGATGTCACTTATCTGGGAGTGTTGGGTTCTCCTCTCTGGCGACCGCCACACAGCCAGACCCCTTCAATTTTCAAGCTCCTCTTTCTACTTCTGAGGTGGAAGGAAACATCCACCACAGAGTGTGCGAGCTCTATCTTCTTGAGGTATATTGACGGAGCCAGATGATCCAGTCCAGAGGAGTAGAGGGTTAATTACTTAAGGAGAGAAAACTGGTTATCCAAGGGGCAACATAGTTAATTTTCTCTCCCTATTTCTTCCTATGAACTGCTTAAAGCATGGTTTATCCACAGAGCCTGTCTGAAGATGCCCTTCATGGCTGAGTGTCAAGCAACCTGCTAAATCTTTTGATGGCTCATTGTGAGGCAGGGACCCGGTGTGGTAACGCGTTAATTTGCATTGTTTTCATCCTTCCCTGTGTGACCCTTTGGCCTCAATCTCAGGGTCCTGGGCTTGTACCTGCAAATAAGCATCAGCACTTAATCCTTGCCTCAGGCTCTGCTTCCTAGTGAACTCAGGTGAAGACAAGAGTTCCCTCTTACACATGCCTGCTGTTCTTTCTCAGGACTTGAGGCTTTCTTGGCCATTTTGATTTAAAGCAACAAAAAAGAGAAAATAAATGCAACACTACAAATATGATACTCCTTTGTATTGATTAGGACTGAACTCAGTTACGAGTAATGACAACAACAGTAACAACAAAATACACATGAAAAATAAAGTGGCTTAAACAAGATAGAAACTTCTTTCTTTCCCATATAAGACTCTGGAGTTATGCAGGGCAGGCTAGCAGAGTGGTTCTCCTCTGTGAAGTTCTTACGGATGCAGCCTGCTCCCAGCTCACTGTGCGCCCTCCTTTAGGGCATGGCTTTCAGCCTTATTCTCCAGGGCAACATTTGCTTCCTAGGTAGCAGTTTGAAACAAAAAAGAAAAATGGCCAACATTGTGCACAACTGTTTTTTGAGAAAATTTCTGGAAGCTGCCACGGGACGTTTCTGTTTAGATTCCACTGGCCAGAATCTAGTTTTACGACCTGGAATCTAGCAGCCACAACTTGTTGCAAGAAAGGCTGGGAAATGTTATCTTTATTCTGGGTGGCCAGGTGCTAAGAATTCTTTACTACTTGCCTTTTCCTCCTCCCCTCCTTCATACCTTTTTAAGTTGCATACAGATATACAAACAATGCCACGCATAAGTCAATGGCTATTTTTATTTTAAAAAGAAAAGAAAGAGAAAAGCATATTAAGGCTTAATTCTTGTTAGTGTGTATATTTGATTAGCTGTTGCCACAATGGTATTGCATGACAAATCACTCCACACTCCATGGCTTAATAAATAATAATATCACACAACGATATTATGCATAATGATATTACCACAAATTTGTCAGCTTAAACAGTACACATTTATTATCTCACAGTTTCTTGGCTCAGGAATCTGGACCCAGCTTAGATGAGTCCTCCGCTTCAGGGTTTCTCATGAGGCTGCAATCAAAGTGTTGGCCAGGGCTGAGGTCTCATCTGAAGGATTGACTGGGGAAAGATCCACGTCAGGCTCTCATGATTATTGACTGGATTCTGTTCCTTGTGGCCTTTTGAACTGAGGGCCTCACTTCCTGGTTGTTGACCAGAGGCTGCCCTCATTTCTTTGTCCAGCACGCAGCCTGCTTCCCCAAAGCATGCAAGCGGAGAAGGCAGTAGGAAGAGTCTCCCAGCAAGACGGAAGTTACAGTCATATGTAATGTAATCACAGTAGTGACCTCCCATCACCCGTGCTGTATTCCATTGGTTAGAAGCAAGTCACAGGCGTCCCCACACTCAAGGGGAGGGACTTACATGGGGGTATGAACACCAGGGTGTGGGGATCATTTGGGCTCATTTTAAAGTCAGTCCACCACAAGTAATTTATTTTCACGGATCTGTGGTTGGGTAGTTTTGGAGGCCCTGCTTCACATGGAAGCCTGTAAAATTTGATCTGCATACGTGTGTCTCATCTTCTTTGGGGACTGTGGGCCAGCTAGGAATTTTCTTCTTATGCCGATGGTAGATTCCCAAGAGAACAAGCTGAACTACGTGTGTGCATTTCAAATCTCTGCTTGCATTGCATTTGCTCATATCTCATTGTCAAAAGTAAGACACGTGGCTGAGCCCAAAGTCAAGGGGTAGAAAAATGCAGCCTGACCTTAGGGATATGTATACAAAGTCTGAGTCGACAAGGAGGGTAAAGAACTGGGTCCAAGAATTCAATTTACAACAGAGTGAAAACACAAAGAGGCAGTATGCCTTTTGTGGAAGCGGCCTTGTAAATCATTCTACACATCGCTAGTGACATTGTTTTGACTGCGTGAATTATTTGAGACAGAGTTATTTACTTGTGTTCATGCTTGGTTGGAAAGTGGTGGTTGGGGATAGGTACTGGCACACTGCTTACCCTGCTGGCATACAGAGGTCCACAGAATAGGGATCAAATCTAACCTACCGTGTGCTTCTGTGGAGCTTGCAAACTAAGAGTGGTTTGTACACTTTTAAATGGTGGAAAAATAATCAAAAGAATATTTCATGATACCTGACAGTTATGTGAAATTCAAATTTCTATGTCCATAAATAAAGTTTTCTTTGAACAAAGCCAAGCTCATTTATTTGCATATTGTCTTTGGCTGCTTCCACGCTACAGTGACTCTGTTCCATAGTTGCAACAGAGATTATATGACCTGACAAGCCTCAAATATTTACTAGCTGGTCCTTTACAGAAAAAAGTTTTCTGGCTCCTGTGCAAATCTACAAAAGTACCACATATATATGTAAAAATGCATTTGCATATGTATATATATTTCCATATATATCTATACAACATGAGCTAGTTAGTGCTTACTTAGAATTTAGAGGCATGAGAGAAATTGGAGCTCATCTTTCAAGTACGACTCATTTTAGAGATGTAGAAACAGGCTCAGATAGCTAACGTAATTTGCTGAAGTCATACATTATGTTAGTGGCAAAACTGAGGGAAAAAACCGTATGTTTCCTAATTCAAAAAATGTTTCTTCTGCAATCTACTATCACCCCAAGTTTTTTCCTAATGCCATTTATAAAAATTAATTTAAAATAAGATGGGCCACAGGGTCGAATCATCTCATTTACATTTGCTACTCCATTTATTTTCATTAATATTGTGATCTTTTTTGATGAATGTGACTAACGTTCCTCACATGACTGGGAAATGTATTAATTATGGGGTTAATTAATGTTGATGTTTAAACTCAGAATGGGATTCTATTAATCAAATGCATCTATTTGATGGGGGTTTAATTAATAAGGTTCTGAAAACTTCTGATAAATTCCACTCCATGCTAATGAACCCCATGCATCAGCTTATTAAGCCTTAACTGTCGCTACCTTTTCCCCCTGCATTACTAAGCCATGTCTAATTTGTTCACATAGTTCCCATAGCCAATAATAAGGCCTTTCATTTTTACACCATGTAATCAGACTCAGGAATATCCACTTCCTCTAATTCAGTGCAGCACCTGCATAATGCATGTTATGGAAGAAGCTGCTTAGCTAGACACTTGTTAAGAACCAGAAGGGAAAAAAAAAATCAAATTGGCATTAATAAAGTGTGGGAGTAACATAAAGCTAAAAGGGTGTTTACGAAAAGAGTCATTAAACTTTACATTTAAAAATGCTTGCTGTAAAGTAGCATGGGGAGAGAAATTACAACTTTTAAACAGCACAGATTCCTTCTTCTGCATTCTTTAAAGATAAATATCTATTTCTTTATTGGGACTTAAGTTACATACAGTAAAATTTAAAGATCTTAAACATACAGTTTGAAGAGTTTTGAGAAATGGTGTGCCTGGATAACCATGGCTCCCATCAAGATACTGCAGAATATTTGCTCTTGTTTTCTTCCAAACAATCTCCCCACGAGAGGCAACCACTTGCTGATTTTTATCACCAGAGATCAGTTTTTCCTGTTCTTAAACTTCATATAAATGACATCTACAGAACGTAAATTATTTATTCTGACTTCCTGGATTCAACATGTTTTTGAGACTCATCTCTATTTTATTAGTATTTCTCTTTCTTTCTTTCTTTCTCTCTCTCTCTTTTTTTCTTCCTGACTAGTAATTCATCAGTGCCTATGTTGAAAATCAATTAACTGTATAAGTGTAGCTCTGTTTATGAATTCTATGTTCTGTTCCATTAATCCATTGGAACATTTTAAAATTATTATGTAAGTTTCAGGTGCCCAGCATTATAGTTCAATACCTGTGTGCACGACAGAGCAATCACCACAAGTCTAGTTCCCATCCATCACGATACTTTGATTTATCTTTAAGTCAGTACCATATGATTTTTATGACTGCAGATTAAGTTTTTCTTGAAGTTGGGAAACACAGGTCTTCCAACATTTTTTCATCTTTTTCAAGGTTGTTTTGGATTTTCTAGTTCCTTCTATATACATTTTAGACTTAGCTTATCACTTTATACAAAGACTTGGAATTTTTGTAAAACGTCAGTGAATCTTAGATTTGGAAAGAATTGAAATCTTATAGAGTTTTCCAATCCATGAATATGGTATGTTTCCCCATTAATTTGGGTCTTTTTAAATTTTTTTCCAGCAAGTTTTTGTAGTTTTCAGTATGGAGATCTTGAATATTTTTTGTTAAATTTACTTTATGTATGTGCTACTTCTTGCATCCGTTTTGGCAATATAGTATGTTAGGTAGCAGAAGTAATCTTTGGGTTACTCTACTCATGAATCAGATTCCATGCAGGATTTCTGATTCCTGGCGTAGTAATACACCCACTCATTTTTTTTAGCAGTAGGTTGGGGATCTTGACTGACAATCTTTATAAGACTGTGTCCAGAAAGGGGAGGGATGGTGCAAGATTCACAGGGTACAATAGGATCTCTGTTACCCAGAGAATGGGAAGTATATTGTTGGGAGGCAAACACAACAAATATCTACCACCAGTTATTGTGTTAAGAATTTTACATTATTTCATTTAGCCTTTCCAATATCCATATGAGGCATATGATACTTCCATTTTACTGTAACAGGCACATATTTGAGGATTTATAAACTTTTGCCTGAGACTTCTTAAAGCTGTTCTACTAAGAATCATTTGCACATAAGCATTTAATGCACCCAATGTAAATTGTTCTTTTCTGTTCATTAAAGTTGATCTCACAGTGGTGGTACCTGGCAACACAACATAGTTTGTTTTCCCTTTATATAAGTAAAGTAAACTAATATTATCTTTCTTTTCTTTTTTTTTTTTTTCTTAAACAAATTCAAATGAGCTCTCTGAATGACAGATCTAGATTTTGGAAATCAGGTGCTTCACTGGTGTTCTGGTTCTGCCATGCCCACCCATGCTCCTTTGAGTCTGATGCTTCACCTCCTTGGGTCTTAGCTTCTTCATCTAAAATGAAAGAGTTGGACTAGATCAGGTATGGTAGGTAGAATTCTAAAGAAGTTCCCCCGGGATTTCTGTCCCCTGGCTATCAAATCAACTATAAATCTAGGAATTGCTGTAAATGGACTTTGCAGATTAAAGTTACTCATCAGCTGCCTTTAAAATAGGAAGAGTTTCCTGGATTATCTGAGTGGACCCAATGTAATCACAGGAGCCCTTAAAAACAGAAGAGGAAGGCAGAAGAGAGATGAAGCAGAAAGGGGGGTCAGGGAGATTTGAAGCATGAGAAGGACTGGACTTGTCATTGCTGGCTTTCCGGGTGGAGGAAGAGGGTCTTCCCAGTAAGAAAACAAGGATCTCAGTCCTAAATCCATGTGGAACTGAGTTTTGCCGACGAATGGCTGCAGCTCTATCTCCAGAGCCTCTGAAAAGTCATGCAGTTCTGCTCTGCACTGATTTTGGTCACGAGCAGAGAACCAGCTGAGTTGTGCTGTATCCAGATTTCTAGCTGCGAGATAATTAATGGGTATTGTTTTAAGCCATTAAAATTGTGGTAATCTGTTATGGCAGCAATAAAAAACTAGTCCCTCAGGGTTACAAATTCATAGTCGCCAATGGCCAAGAAAAACTATAAATGGGTACATGTGTATTAGTTGATCTGGTCATAAAATGATGCATAGTAATTGACACTTTGCCACAGTGTTTGGGGAGGCAAGGGGGAATGGTGGGGACTGTGGTGTACTTGAGGGTTCTATCTAAAAGGGACCATTACTATTTAGAACCAGCATATTTTAGGAAGGTGAGCTCTGGGTTGCAAGATGTGATTATTCATTATCGGCCAGAAATTCAGATTTTAAAGTGGAATTTTCCTAATTTTAGACAATTGACAGCTAGCACTATTTATAAATAAAAACAAAACATGTTTGGGAAACATGTGTAAAACTGACAGATACCAGTTTGTGAGTTTTTGACAAGATACTCTAAGCTCCTTTCATCTTGCCAATAGGGAGAAGCATAATGTGAGGTTTATAATTAAAAACGAGAGAGTCAGTTCTGAATTACTGCTGGACGGTTACTTAAGTATTAAATTCCATCTCTAAAATGGGGCTAATCATTCCAATTTCATAATGATGTGAGAGGGTTAATGGAGAAAACACACATAAAACCTTGCACGTAAATCGTCTGTCTATAACAATTATTTTTATCTCACCGGCACAGCGGTGAGTGCAGGTTAGAAATGGCTACCACATTCACCAGATGCAGTAGGCCTTGATTAAATACTATTTCGACTCAGCTGCACAGAAAGACACAGGACAGGAAATGCAGACTCCACATCATCTTTATCTCATCAGGAGGTCCAGCAGCTCCCCAAGGACAAAGCATCCTTTGGCCCCTCATCCACAAGGGCGTTCAGGCTTATGCAGGATAAGAACCTTGTATGTGGGGGGCACTGACAGAGAGCAGCTCAGGCCTCAGTTTGCCACTAGGCTTCTATATACTCCTTGCCATGTAAACCCTTGGTCTTTGTGCCAACTCGCAGCTCTACACACCAGGCTTTCAGAGCAAAGAAAGCCAACGCACATTTATTCCACATTTATCTCAACTCTAGTTTCCAAAGATCTCAGACTCAGACCTTCGTTGTCCCAGGCAGGCCTACGTCAGTGCAGAATGGATATAAACGACTTACTCATAGCTTGGCAATCCTATTAAGACAGTGTGTTAGCTTCCTGTGGTCTCCCTAACAAATGACCACAAACTTGGTGGTTTAAAGGCAACAAAAATTCATGCTCTCACAGTCCTGGAGGACAGAAGTCCAAAATCGAGGTGTCGGCTGGGTCAGGCTCCCTCTGAAGTCTCTGCGGGAGAATCCTTCCTTGCTTCCAGCTTCTGGCAACTCTGGGCATTCCTGGGTTTGTGGCTGCATAACTCCAGTCTCTGCTCCGTCTTTACCTGACCTTCTCTGTGTGTCTGCCTTTCCTTCTTCTGACTACTGTTAGGACATTTGTTGTTGGGTTTAGGGTTCATTCACCTAATCTAGGATGACTGCATCTTGAGACCCTTAATTTAATTACATCTGCAAAGATTCTTTTGCCAAGATAAAGTCACAGTCACAGGTTTCAGGGCTTAAGTTGTAGACGTTTTTGGGGGGAGGAGTCTCCATTCAACCTACAGGTAGGTGGTGACTATATTATTATCCCCATTTTACAGACACGTGCTCTTTGTAGTCAAGGACACAGGTGCATAGGCAGACAATTCATGCCATTGAATCAGGAGGAAGTGAAATGGCTCAGACGCAGATTGAATCATGATGTTGGCTCTTCAGCATTGTCTTTTGCTCTCAGGAGAAAACTGGACTCTATAAGGAAGACTTCCTTTGAAAAAAGAAGTGTGGCATTAAATTTTCCCTTAGAATGTACCATGACAGCAATTCATCTGGGTTTAATATGTGAGGGATTGAGTGCCTATCCAGTTGGCCTCTCTGGGAAAGCTGGTTTGATTTTGGCTTGAGAGCCAGGCTCCAGGAAGCATGACTTTGAACTTCTCAATTGTCGGTAGGGCGGTCAGTTTATAATTGCTATCATCATTGACTATCGTTTTTCCCAGGAGCTGAAAAGGACTGTAAACATGCTGGCTTGCTCAGATGATTGGTGGGTCCGTCCCTGCTGGAGCAAGAAATCTCTCAAATCCATCTTCTCTAGCCTACATCTAGGGAAATCAGATTATAGACTCCTGTATCCACCAATGTCAGTGGGCTGGGAATTACATGATGGCCCCTCACACAGCCTCAGAGTTGGGAGAAAGCAACAGAATGTTGGTTTATTACCTTCTTCCTTAAAAAACAAATGATTAGCATCTCACACGAAAACTCAATTGACAGCTAATCACCAGGTGTGCCTTTGTCCCGTGCTAATGTGCTAGTCTGGTGTGCATCTATGATTTTAATTCCTTTTCAGTATGTGGTGTAATGTAATTCTCTCTCAGCCTCAATTTTATGAAATAATGGGGCAGAAGGAGATGTAGTGAGTTCATTAAGTCCTTCCTCCACCTTAAGGTACACTTAATTTTCACTCTTTTTAACTCTCAAAGTGATTTCGCTCTGATTGCCTAGGTAATTCAGGCAAAATACTTTGTTGCTTTCACTATTTAGATCTGCCGGTGACTGCCTGTTTAAGGAAAGGCAGTAAGTTTAACAATTCCATTAAATGTAACACCTTATAAAACACATAAGACATTGGAGGCATCAATTTAATAACAGGAACTAATGTTTTATGGCACTTCACAGTTTATAAAGCACTTTTTACTTATTATCTTATTTTAGCTTTGGGAGATTGGTGATGTCATATCCGTTTTAAAGATGGAGTGAGTGAACGTCAGAGTAGTTGGATATTTAATAGATATTAATATCTGTAGTGGCAGAGCCAGTGAAGACGAGGGCTGGGACTTGAACCTAATCCCTCCTCCTTTCTTTCTACAAAGAATTGTTAATTCCTCTTGATCCATGTGTTACTCAGAAGGGTATTTTTAAATCTCCAAGTGTTTGGAGATTTTTCAGCTATCTTTCCATTACTGCTTTTTAGTTTAATTTCATATGGTCTAGGAACATACTTTATATGATTTCTATTCTCATAAGTATGGTAAGATGTGTATTATGGCTTAGAATGTGGTCTGTTTTCATGTATGTTTTATGCAACCTTGAGGAAAATGTGTATTCTGTTCAAAAGAGTATTCTATAAATATTACTTAGATCAAGTTGAATAATAATGCTGTTTAGGTCAACTATATATTTTTTTTAACCGATTTTACTGTCTGCCTACCAAAAGAGGGGTGTTGAAATCTTTAAGAATAATAGTGAATTTGTCTGTTTCTTCCTTCAGTTCTAAGAGTTTTTCCTCATGTATTTTGCTCCTCTGTGGCTGGGTGCATACACATTTAAAATTTTTATGTCTTCTTGGAGAATTGACCTTTGAATCATTATATAATGCTCTTTTTTATCCCTTGTAATTTTTTTGTTCTAAAGTCTGCTTTGCTTAAAGTTAATATAGTTTTCTTTTGATTTTTTGGAACGTGGCATGTGTTTCTCCATCCTTTTATTTTTTAAGTTTTAATGTTAATGGTGGGTTTCTTGTGGATAACAGATAGTGGGTCTTGTTTTCTTTTTTAAAATTTACTGTGAAAATCTATGTCTTTTAATTGACATATTTAGACCACTTACATACATGTGCTTACTGATTTTGTAACTGTTTTTCATTTATTCTTTATTTTTCCTCCTCTTTTTTGCCTACTTTGGTTTTAATAAAGCATTTTATTTAATTTTATTTCATCTCCTTTTTTAGAACATCAACTATATACTTCCTTTAAAGTTATTTAGTGGCTGCCCTAAAGTTGACAATATCCATTTGTAACTTACCCAAGTTCAGTTAACACTATGCCACTTTATATATAGTGCAGGACCTTATAAGAGGGTGTCCCCAGTTCCTTCCTCTTACTTCTTGAGATTTTGCTGTCATCTATTTCATTTATCCATATGTTTCATTTATCCATATGTTATAATATCCAGTACATTTTTGCTATTATTATTTGAAACAAAAGTTATATTTTACAGCAATAAAGAATAAGAAAAAGAGAGTATTTTATTTACATTCATTTATTTCTTCTCTGATATTCTTTGTTTCTTTATTTAAAAATAATCTGGTCTGCTTAGCAATAAATTCCCTCAGTTTCTTTTGGCCTCCGAAAGTCTTTGTTTTTTATTTGCTTTTGAAGGATAATTTTACTGAACATGGAATTTTACTGAATGTGGAATTCTCGGCTGGTGCTTTCTCTTTTTACTCTTTTTTTTTTTGTTTTGTTTTGCTTGCATGCTTTCTGATAACGAGTCTGCTATAATTCTTATCTTTGTTCTTTTCTAGGTAAGATTTTTCCTCTGATTTTTTCCAAGATTTTCTCCCTTGTCTTTGTTTTTTCTTCAGTTTCAATGTGGTCTGTCTAGGGTTTTTGTTTTTGTTTTTGTTTTTAGTAATTATTCTGCTTGGTGGAATCTGAGCTTTCTGAAAATGTAGTTTGATGTGCTTTATTAATTTTGGTAAGTTCTCAGATATTATTGCTTTAAATATTTCTTCTGTTCTCTCTTTTTTCCTCCTTCTGGTACTCCAATTATCATTAAGTTACGCCTTTTGAAATTGTCCCATAGTTTTTGTATTTTCTGTTCTGCTTTTTTTTTTTCTTTTTAATCTTTGAATTTCAGATTGGGACGTTTCTGTTGACCAATATTCCAGCTCACTGAGTCTTTCCTCACCTTTGCTGAGTTTACTGATGAGCCTACCAGAAGCATTCTTTATTACCATTTTTGATATCTAGCGTTTCCTTTAGATTGTTTCTTAGTATTTCTATCTCCCTGCTAACATTACCCATCTGTTCTTGCACATTGCCTACTTTTTCCACGAGAGCCCTTAATATATTCATTACAATTATTTTAAATTAATTGTCTGGAATTTCCAGCATCTGTGTCATATCTGAGTCTGATTTTGGTGACTGCTTTGTTTCTTTCTTTGCATATTCCTGTCTTTTGACATGCCTTGTATTTTCCTGTTGCCAGTCAGACATCACGTACATGGTGATAGGAACTGAGGTAAGTAGGCCCTTAGTGTGAGGGTTTATGTTACTATGGCTAGGAGTTGGGCTGTGCTTAAAGTTTGTTGTAGCTTTAGGTATCAGAGGCTTAGATTCCTCTAGGGTCCTTGTTCTTGTCTTTCCCTCTTGACTTTGGGCTTTCCCAAGTGCATCACTTCAGGGACAGTCTGTGTCTTGCATTGCTCTAAGCTGTCATCCACTGTAAGTATGCTGGGGCCCCGTCAGTGTGGAGGTGCCAGGTAAAGAATGTCACCCGCCATCTGGCTCTACAAGGATTGTGAGTCATTAGGTGCTGCAGTCACTGACATTTATCACACCCTGAAAGGAGTTCAGGGTGGAGATCAGGAGTGAGGTACTCTGTGCTCTGGGAATACTGGCAGAATAGGCTTTCAGATCGTTATTTTTAGAAGAAGTTTTTTATGACCCTAAATTCTTGCATCTTCCCTTAGAAAAAGACTAAACCCACTCTTAGATATCTTTTCCTCATGACTAGCAGCAACTTTCTAAGGAGATGTGTGCCTGGTTGCATGCATCCCCTTTGCTAAAATTACATGCATGCTGACCTCCTCCCTCACATCTTTGGAACAGTTTCTCAGAGCTAGCTGAAAGGCTGTCCCTGGGCTGTAGTCCTCAGTAAAACACTGAATAAACCTGACTCACAGCTTTATCTCAGACGTGAGACCAGATGCCTGCTCTTATCTCTGCCTTTGAACATTTTTCTGACAGTGCTAGTTGATGTGGTTACACCAGAGATGTAAATAAAAGGAACTGGCTTTGGAAAAAAAGAGAGGAAATTATACTCTCATATGATCTTATAATGTAAAACAACAAAACAATGAAAATCAACTAACAACTCCAGAAACAATCAATTTAGCAAGGTGTACAATAACCAAAATTAACTTTCTTTTAAACATCAACAGAAACCAGATAAAAATGTATTAGATAAAAGATTTTTCCCCCAGTTATGTTGAAAATGTAAGTTATTTAGGTATAAACGTCTGAAGAAATACTCTGAATACTAATAAAAATTAGAATAAAACTTTGCTGAGTGATCACAAAGGGCACCTTGATATGTTAGGAGATAATTATGTGGGTGGAGGTAGGAAGATTTAATTTTGTAAGGAACTAAATTATCCTTAACGTAATCTATAAACACAAATACTTAAATTACCGTGGAATTCTACCCACTTACTTTGACAAATGATTCCAAAGTCCCTTTGAAAGAGTAAACATGTAAGATCACCATTAATTGCTGAAAATGAGAGGAATAAGGAGAAAACACATTCTATGAGTCATTAAAATAAATTGTAAAGCCACAGTAATTGAACTATTATGCTAATGGCATAGAAATGGGCAGAGTAAACAATGAGATATAATAGAATACAGTATTAGATACAAAAGGCAGTTCAAATTAATAGAGGAAAATATTCAATAATTTATGCAGAAATGATTTTTCACATGGGAAAAAATAAAGCTGGTTCCCAATTTCACTTTTTACACCAAGACAAATTCCAAGCTGATCTGCAACTTAAGTATAAAAATAAACCTCAAATTACTACTTAAAATTATGGATGTAAGTTTCTATAATATTGGAATAGGATAATTTTTGTGATAAAAATAAATATGCCAGAAGCAATAAAGAAAAATTGATAGAGTTGATTACGTAACAAAACTATAAACACACACACACACTTTTGCACAGAGAAAAAGGCGTAGGCAACGTTGAAAAGCAAGTTATCAACACCAAAAGGAGTATTTACAGAAATTATTTTAATGTCTACAATGTGAGGGACTGTGAGGGGAACTCATGGTGCTCCGTGAATCATGTCTTAAGTATGGCAAATGTGTGGTGGTGCCTGGGTGTCCCAGGGCAGACATCAATAATCAATCACAGCTTCTTCCCTGTTGAGCCAGATGCGGTCTCAGAATTGCTGTGGTTTTCCAGAGGGCTGTTCTCAACTGATTGGAGGTGACACACATAAGGAAGCCCATGCTGCCTCCTTATAGAGCCCAGCTATGATCCACTGGGTGGAGTTCTGGAACGAAGAGTTCCATCCTATTGGTGGAACCAGCATAGGATTTCTCAGCAGTGAGACACAGAGACCAGCAACAGCAGACATGCAATGCTCATAGGAACCCCAGGCAAATATTTGAACCGAGGCTTCGGAGTTACGTTTAAGGAGGATTAGCATCTTAGTGACTTGATGCGTGCGTTGGAGCAGGGACGTTCTGGATGAATGGACTAAGAGAGGAAGGGAAGTTTCAGTGGAAGGTAACATCAGCTGGATACACATCAGTGTGTATATGGCTTGGTGCTAGGCATCCTAAGAGATACATAGTGAATATACAATAGTGTTCAATTTCCAGGAGCCCACGGGCACAGCTTAGACATCAGTGAGACTGCAAAGTGTCTCATTTAGAGAGAGGTTCTCGCAAGATGTGAGGACTCCAGAGAGTTTATCACGTCCCAGGGATCAGTCCTAAGATTTGCCTGCCCCCAAACTCTATACTATTTTCTTCTAATGCTCTGGCCGACCTAGGGGGCCTGCACAGGCTCACCAACTCAGTGACTTGGCTTTGGTTTGTCAAGGAGATAGGTGTGGGGAGGGGGTGCTGTAAGTCCTTTTTTTTTTTTTTTTTTTTTTTTTAAGCTTCAGTTGAGTCAGTACTTGGCTCTAATGTTAAAGACAAAGCCTTCCTATTTTGGAAAGAGAAGAACATTGTTGTTCAAGAGATGTTTTAAAATGAGAGCCAGTGTTTTGGATGCATTGAAATCAGATGCTTGTGTACAATTCAATACTACAGGTTTCATGAATGAGATCACCTTCCAAAGTGAGAACAAAAGATTTATTTTGCTACTGTGACAGCGTGGGCTCTGCTCCACATGTTAGTAGAGGAAGGTACCTTGTGGATGATGGGACGTGGTATCTGAAGATGGTTTGCAAGGGACATTGCTTACCGAGCCATGGAAGTGGCAGATCGAAATAGAAGTAGAAAAAGCTGAGATGAGGCATTTCCTAAGAAAGGCTTTCCTTTTGACAGTCTAGGTCTAGAATGATCAAATTGAGAAGGGAAATTCTTCAGGATGTATTTCTCCTGCTGTGGCATTACCCACAGCTGCACTGATCACGGAGCAGTGTGCTTTATTTATTTATTCAGCAAATGTTTACTGAATATAAACACTGCGGTAGTCACTGGAGACAGAGCAGAGAGTGTGTTTGACACTGTAAATGTGAATTTGTTAGTATTCTAAATACTATGGATAAGAGTTTCATGGTACAGTAAAAGCTTCTAATAGGGGAATGTGATCTACTCAGGTAGGTCAAAAGGGCTTTCTTGAGCCAGGTGATGCTTAAGCTGAGATTTGAGTAGGAGCCAAGTAGTTGACAGAGGAAAGGGAAAGGTATTCATGGCAGAGGAAACAGCAAGTTCAAAGGCCCTGTGGTGTGAGGGAGCTGGGGGAAACAGGGGATGGAGAGAAACCCAGTGTGGTTGGAATGAAAAGAGTGGAGGAATAAGAAGTATGAGATGAGGTTTTGGGAAGAGGTAGACAATTCATACATTGTTGGCTGGAGAAAGGATTTTTAAATTCTACCTTTTGATCAATGAGAAAATCATGGAGAGTTGACATTATCAGATCCATTTGTGAGATCTGATCGGAAGGAGTTAGGAGCAGATGTGGGCCAACTAGTTAGAAAGGCTGCTTTACACCTGAAGGCATCAGGATCCCAAATGTCCTTTGGGTGTGCAGAACCAGATTGCTACCTTCATTGCTACTTTGGATTACGATGGTAGATCAGACCTTTAAAAATTACCATTATTACGTTTATGTAGCAAAATCCATCTTTTAAACAAAATCTGACACTTCATAAGAAAACAATGACTATTGAGCTGCTCTTGCTCAGGTGGGGATGAGGTGGTGATGGACAGAATCTGACTGCGATGATTAATTTTATGTGTCAGCTTGGCTGGGCTACAGTACCCAGATATTCAGTTAGACATTATTCTGGATATTTCTAGGAGAGTGCTTTTGAATGAGATTAACTTTTAATTTGGTGGATTTTAAGTAAAGTAGAATGCCCTTCATGATGTGGGTGGGCCTCATCTGATCAGTTGGATGTGGGTGGGCCTCATCTGATCAGTTGAAGACCCCAGTAGAAGAAAGACTGGCCTCCCTCAAACAAGAAGGAGTTCTGTAGCAGATAGCCTTCAGAGAAGAGCTGATGCTTCAGTTCAAGTTACAATCTCTATTTCTCATTTTATTGACTAATCTACTGATTCATTGGATGTCTCCATCACAGAATGCCAGCTTAAGGAGGGCAAGGGTTTTGTCTGTCTTCTTTACCTCTAATATCACAATGCCTAGCACAGTCCAAATGTATAAATATGTCCACTGAATAATCCTGTGTGTGTGCTGTGCGCATCAGGGAAACCTCTGGCTTATCCAGACTTTCATGGGATGGGGAGCGGGGCTGGGGGGCTGGAACAAAATTTTAAAATTCATGGCACTGACCCACATCGATCAGTCACCTCTCTGTGACCGTTCTCCCCTGAGATGGTGATTTTATTAGCAGGACTCTTCACCTCCTTCAAGCTCTATGATTAATTATTCCTACACACCTTACACTCTATACCTAGCAGCTTCCAGCTTCCAACCTCCCCATGTCATGATCTGCATGGAAGCTTTCCTTCTCTACCGCACAGGTGGGTCATTTCTGCCTGTATTTTTCTGGTGGATGAACAGTGCCGATGCTGAAGGTTCCAGATGGATCTAGTGGTGGCTGCCTCATCCTCCTTTTCAAATTCCATTTGTAAACACCAGCACTTTCTACACCTTCTAATTATTAACTGATTAAGGTGGAGCACACACACATGACAGAGGGCACCGCAGATCACCGCCACATGACCTCGTTTGCCCAGAGAGAGATTACCCTGGCTTTTATATTACAAAAGGAGCAGGCGCAGGAAATTACAGAGCTACCTTGAAATGGAGAGTTTTATTCAGAAAGCAGTGGCGCTGAGGAGCAGCCACCCGAGAAGCAATTACAAGGTGATAAAATGTGAGGATGTTTAATCTACATTCGTGATGGTTCAGGTTGCCATTTGAATTCTGAGTTTGGGGCTCTCCAAAGGCATCATGTGCATCTGAGGCTTTGCTGGGAGACTTCTTGCAGGTGCTGGCTGGCCACAGGTTGCTGATCTTCACTTTTGGGGGCTACTGCAGAAGGTTTGCTTGGCTAAATGCAACTCCCTCTGCTTCAGATCACAAACCATCCACCAAAGCTAGAAATGATTATTCTGCCTGGGACTTCAATAGGAATATCCAGTGTAGCTGCAGGTTGTTATACAACTTTAAGAAAAGTATTTAGGTTGGGCTCGAGCCCGAGGAGGGGTGAGGCGGTAGTGAAAATGGGTCCAGGAGACCTGGGGTTCAGTCTAGACTGTTTCTTACCAAGTTTTCTAAGGGGACTATAATGCACCTTTTAAAAAACCCAGTGTAGATGCAAGTGTGATCTGGGAACAAATACTCTGAAGCAAAACAGCCAACCAGTCAGTTTCTTGCCTGTCTTAAATTCACAAATTATAAGTTACCTGTGACCTCTGCTGTTTGGGTAGTCTGCCCCTTGGGTTTGTGAGACCACAAAGACATGTATGTATCTTTCAACTCGTTCCTAATTACTTACTGAAAAGGCTTCATTTCTTAGGCAAATGCCTTGATACTTCTCTTCTGCTGATGGGGGACCTGCCTTACAGCCAGTGCTGTGGATTTCTTGCCCTTCCTCAGATACGCTAGAAAATTATTTGATGGTTTGCGTAACTAAACCATCACAAAAAGGTGTATCTTCCATACCTCTTGCTTCCTCGTAAATATGAAATTCAACACGCATTGAGTTCCAGCTGTATGCCCAGTACTAGTGTAGACGCTGAGAATATAGTAAAGTACACACACACACACACACACACACACACACACACACACTCTCTCTCTTCTTCCTGGAGCTTACATTCTATTTGGAGGAAACTTACTGTAAGTAATAAGCATAATAGATAATTCAATGGTAAAGAATGGTAGAAGGTGATTAGGGCTATAGGAAAACACAGGCAATGGAGGGGGTTGGAAGTGTGCGTAGTGCGGGGAGTGGGTTGCCATTTTACCTAAAGCGGTTAGGAGGGGCCTGGGTGACAAGGAGCCATGTGAGCAATGACTTGAAGGAGGCAAGGGAGTGAGCCACACAGATTATGTGGGGGAGAGCATTCTGGACAGAGGGAACAGCCAGTGCAAAGGCCCCGAGGTGGGAGTGTGCTGGGTGTGTGCTAGGAAGCTCCCGAGGAGGCCAGTGTGGCCAGAGTAGGGAGCAGGAGGAGATGACATCGCAGAAGATTCTGTAGAGCCTCATAGGCCACGGTGAATACCTTCGTTATAAATAAGGAAAGGAGACTCTTATTTGTTTTATTACCATATCTTTTTAGATACTAAAACTCTTAGTAGACTATCTGCCTCAAAATGTAATTTTATCTGCTTAGATTTCATCTGCAAGAACATCTATTTTAAGGCAAGTCACCTGTCACTATGGTGTAATGAAAATCACCAGCCTGGGTACAATGCTCAGATTCACCCCCAGCTGGGTTATTTCTCTCTCAGTGTCCCAGTGTCCTTGACCTGAAAATGAAGGCGTTGAGGTAAATCAGGAGGGAAAACATTTGCTTTATGCACCAACTCTAGTTCATTGACAATGGTTCCTTAAAGTGCCCAGAGGAGTCTGCATTCAGCCTTGAGCTGTGCAGTAAAATCTGTGATTGATTTGCAACGTCTTCCTTCAGCACAGACAGGAGGTGGTGGTGAGTGTGCTGTGAGCTTAGAGAGTGGAAAACTCTGTCATTCTTCATAGCTGGTTTTCAAGAGAATGACTGCAGGATTTTGATTTTGGTTGATTTTGGCTTTCAGCTGTGTTCATCACAAAATGTGTGAAGACTGTGGCTAGGAGGAGGAGAAATTTATACAAAAGAAACTGGAAAATAAGGATCTTATATTCTTTTATGCAACAGTGCAAATCCTTATTCATTATTAAAAACATGAATTTTCCTTGATAGCCTTTGTGATAAAAATAAAACTTTTTTTTAATACCCCATAAACCACTGAGATGCACTGGATAGATATTTTCCCAGTTTTACAGGAAATTGAAGCACAAAGCCATACATGATTGCCTAATTAACAAATTAAATATATTTAACTACTGTACCTGTAAAGTTTACTCTCCAAAACTGGACCTGTTGAACGTGCAAGATGGTACTATTAATGGTTACTCCCAGACAACAGGTATCCAGCCAGGCTGTTCCTAGCAAATGAAGATGTGTGATCACGCTAGCTTTATTTGAAGATATGTGGTTGTTGCTTTGGTTAGGCAGAACTGGGACCCAGATGTTATGTTACTGAGTCAAAGTTCATACTGCTCGAGTGTGACAGGCCAATAAATCGAGAGATGAGTTGTTGGGGCAAAGAATAATGACTTTATTTGGAGAGCCAGTAGACTGAGATGATGGTGGACTAGTGTCCTGAAGAACCATCTTCCCTGAGTTAGAATTCAGGTTTCTCTTATACTAAAGGAGGGGGAGGGTGTGGCCGGTTGCTGCAAACTTCTTGGTACTGGAATCCTTTGTTCTTGCAGCTGTCCACATAGATCCAGTCACAATGTTCCTTCAACAAGACAAATGTTATTCTCTGTTCTGCAACTTTTTATCTCTCTATGAATGGACAAGTGTTATACCTTCGAAGGTGAGAGCCTTGAGAGCAGGCTATTCTGTATGTTTCATTCTTAACTTACAGCAAAAGCAATAGAATACAAAGGTTAAAAATAATAGAAAGAGATCCAATATGGAGTCAGATTTGTTCTTCCTTATTACACTTACACAAAGCCATTTCCTTTGCCCCCAATTCAGATCATGTAGTGATAATTGCAGCTACCAGTTTTTCTGGGCTCACCATGTGCTCAGTCATGCACTAAACACTTGTTGCATGTCGTCTTAATTCAGTTCCCATAACACTTTAAGATCAATATTGTCCTTCCTATTTTATAGATAATGAAACGAAAGCTGAGAGAAGTGAAATTAATTTTATGGCCAAGGTCACAGAGCTAGTGAGGAACATCCATATTCAAGTCTAGTTGTGTGTAATCTAAAGTTCAAGTTCAACCACAATCTTATTCATTAAAAATATGTGCTAAAACTATCTAATTCTTTGAAAAGGAATTCTTCGTCACTCATTGAACCACTTTATATTTAAAACAAGTTTTACGTAAAACCAAAGGTTCTGAACTAATGCATCACCTCACAGTTATGTTCAGATTTAAGCATTTTAAAGAAGATACTGGGATTAAAATTAGAGAGAGCTCTGTACAAATAACAAAATAGGGAAATACCACCTTCTGGTATAAAGAAAGTCTCACCTAAAGAGAGAGATGTTTTGTTTCTTTTTCTGCTCCAAAGGGAAAATCTGGGTAGAGTATATTCTAGAAGGGAGCTGGAGGGAGTGAAAAGCCTTTCTGAGTGCTGATCAAATGTGTGCTGGAACTACAGAGAAAGGATGTTCATTTGATTACATCTAACTGCTTAGAAAGGTGAAGAGTTCACCGCATATGGACCTGGTGGTGCTAGCCAGCAGCAAAGAGAAGGCGCTCTGGAGTTCTAGATGCTAAGTTACCCTTCATCCCTAAGTGATGTGTGGGGTTTGGGTTAGGACCTTAGGCTGCAGATCAGGGCAAGTTACAAAGGAATGTTTTAGTCAAAAAGTAAGTGCATAAAGGAAAGTTACTAACTTACAGAGTCTACTAACTTTAGAGTTGCTTTTGAACTACTGATTTAATAAGTGTTTTATCAAGATTCGATGTATGTATGAAATATATATTTGAACATTATATTTGAATATACATTGATATATGTGTATTGCATTTTATTTGGTTTTTTTATTGAGTTATAGTCATTTTACAATATTGTGTCAAATTCCAGCATAGAGCACAATTTTTCAGTTGTACATGAACACACACACATTCATTGTCACATTCTCTTTTGCTGTGAGCCACCACAAGATTCTGCATATATTTCCCTGTGCTACACAGTACAATCTTGCTTATCTATTCTACATTTTGAAGTCCCAGTCTGTTATTTTATATTTAATTTTATCCCAATTTTTTTTTGCAGGGGGAGGTAATTAGGTTTACTTAATTTTTTTCATGGAGCTACTGGGGATTGAACCCAGAACCTTATGCATGCTAGGCATGCGCTCCACCACTTGAGCTGTAGCCTCCTCCTCATATTTAATTTTAATTATTTAAATTTAACATTTAATTTTATCTATGTATGTACTCAAATACTATACTATTTTACCATATTAGTATTTTACTATACTATTTTACTATTTTAGTATTATACTATACTATATTTGAGTACAGACAGACATATTTAATTTCATTGTGAAAATAAGTGTATTTAACAGAGTTATCATTGTAATCCCATGTCCCAAAAAAACAGTGGAGATTTGATGCCTGTCTCTGATAGATTACTGGCAGAATATTTCAATTTTAGGATTACTTAGAAGAAACAAAGAATCTAGCTTAATGACCAACCCTGAACAATCAAAGTAAGGAAGTATAAGTCCAGGTACTGAGGATCCATAAAGGAAAAGAAATGATCTCTGTTCTCTTGCTATTTAGACTCCATTGCTGTCACTCAGGATTTTTCAGTGCACACGTATACTGAGTGCTGGTCACGATTTTCCAATGTCAAAACCTCTGTACCTTTTTTTTCCTCTTTGCTTATTCCTTCTCCTCTTTTATTCACTACCATATTTAGCACAGTGCATAAAGGAAATAGAATTTTTCTCATTTTTTGGTTAGATCCTAGGTAAATAATCTAGTTCTTATGTTCGTGGATGATTGACAATTCTGATGTTATACATAATAAAAGGGATACAGAAGACCAGAGACTATGACCTTCACGGCATCTCCCACCCTGACAATTCAATATTGCATGCTAACCTCTAAGCAGTCGTTTTAGAAACTCAAGTATTGTAGAACAGGGTGCTTTAATTTCAAGTATATTTTCTGTTCCATAAAGGGCAGCAACAATTTCTAAACCATCCAAACTAAGACGTGTGAGTAATCAACCAACCAAATCAATAATTTAAGGTCAGTGTGGATGTAGCTGTGTGTGCTCCTCACTCATTAGTTGGTTTCGGTGTATTTCTATTGGTTTTGCTGTTTTCGTTTTTCTGCCTCCAGGTCTATGGGAATGCTTACCCAATGCAGAGCTGTCAGGGCACAGTTAGAGTGGACTGCTGGTGCTGGTTAGTCGACCGATCAAAGAAGGGCCCTAAGGGGACTATGGATACCGTCCAGACAGGTTCAGTGACAAGTCGAGGTGGCAGGGTAGAGCTTTGGTCTTTGGGATGAGAGTGGCACATAAAGTCAGAGTATGATGAGCGGCGGGAAGAGCTTTGTGCTGAGTCTTGCGACTGGTTGAACCATAGATTTAAAAATTCCCCTTGTCAGGAAAAGAACTGGTTTTAGATCTTGGGAGTAGCCTGAGCCTTCTGGTGATGGACAAGTTGCCCTAACCATGGAAAGGTGTGTGATACAGGAAACCAGACCAATCCTGACTATGTCAACCAAGAGAGAAGAGAGTGTTTGTGTGTGTAGGTGCAGTGAGCCACTCTCTTCAGTTCGGGAATAGCAGGAACCCTCCTGAAATCCATGTTCCCAGATGCCAGCTAAAAGCCAGCTTTGTAAGCAGATCTTTCTGACAACAGAAGTCCCAGGCCTGCTACTTTAAACCCTCTTCTGCACAGTCACCTAAGGCATAATTCTGTCAAACACTGGGATGACTGCCCACCGTGTTAGGGAGAGTCTTGCAGAGGTGGGGGATTCCCATTTTGGGTGTCTGCCAAGGATGCCTTGAGATTATTTCTGCATCAAGCTTTCTGTGGGGTGAGAACCACACACCTCCTGGAGTGGCAGGCCATGGTTTTCTGTTTAATGTCACTGATTATCCTCCAGGAAGACTGTCTCTCACTAACCACATCCTTGTAGGCTGTAGAGGGGAGGTTTCCATCTTCGTGGGAGTGAGGCCTCTGAGTTCCTTCATTGTTCCTCCCACCCTCCCATCTTTGCTCTTAAGTCTTTAAATGCAGGATCCACATCAGATTCATTCTTGCAATCTCAAGGGTTCCAGAACAGGGACTTGCACAGAGTAAATATTAGGTGCCTAATGAATGTTTAATGAGTCACATAGTGGCGTTGTCATGGCTCAACTGCAAAGATCTCACCCAGAGGGACTGGCAGGCTTAAAACCTTGTGCCCAAAGCCCAGATCTTCTTACCAATTTAAGACTGCGAAGGAGGGAAAGCTCCCAGCTGAATCCGAAATGAAAACGTAAGCAAAGGAGGCTAAAAATAAACCGCAACGTGGGATTCCTCAACTCAGACGGGCTGTGACAGCGCCAAGTGCCATGCAGCTCTGAACGGTGAAGAAGAGGAGTAAATTTAGAAGGTTTAATGAGAGGGGATTCTGTAACTGCTTGAAAAGCCCCAGAGAGCACACGGAATGTAATTTTCCTAGACAGGAGCGCGATGTTCCCTTCCTCACCCCTCAAGTCCCCGGGCGACGTGACACGCTTTCTTACTCTCCACATACATGCATGTCACCCACCCCTGAGAGCATGCAGCCAGTGGCTGGGGGGCACAGTCTGTGACCCTGAACCCAGAGCGACTCCTGGGAATGATCCCACTTGCTGAAACTCCTGGTGTCAGGACACAGAGTGCTAACAGTGGAATCATCCTTTGAATCATTAGTGGGTTTTTGAGGCTTTTTAAGCTGTTAGAAACCTCACAGAATTTATGCAGGAATGGAATATATGAGGCAGATAAAGCAGAACTGCTGACCGCAGGTGAGATAGCTAACTGGCTCCGCTCCTCTGCTGGCCCTAAGTTATTCACAAGGAACCCCGGGGAGTCCTGCAGGGCAGGGCTGCTGTGCGTAGTTGTGCAGATGCTGCACACCTGCTTCAGAACACAGCTTGAACAAAACTGATACGCTCTAACCCTCTCATTTATAGATGAGGAAATTGAGGCCCAAGGTCAAGTGTCTTACATAGTGTGAAGGGATCAGTTAACAGAGATGAGATTCAAATGCTGGAGCAGTGACTCCCAAGTTATTGCAATTTTAGAGTCTTCTGGGCCGGTATAGGGTCTCACTAGCCCACATGTACAGAAAAGATGTTAGAGCAGGAATCCAGGGTCAGGGTGTCATGTACATAAGCTTTAGGGGAGGCACCTTCTGGTCAAGGTGAGCTTCCAGAGATGCTAACTTGGTTGGGCAATTAGCTAATCATCAATCTTTGCTTTAAGCATTGATGGTGGAAGCAGAGCCGAGAAGGTCTCCCACTGCTGGAGCATTGGCCTTCCGTTAAGGATGCTACTAGTAAAAGACTATGAGCATGACTTCAACTGCGGCTTTGACTTCTACTATAACTTTGTTTATAAGTATGATAACCAGAGGCCAAATACTAAGTTAGGTATTATTTTTGGATTATCCGCTAAGCTATAGTCTCCAAGAAGACAGGATCTTTGCCTCTCCTGCTCTGCAATTTATCTCCAGTCCCTCATATATAGTGGTGCTGAATAAATATTGGGGATCGTTATGAGCTAAATTGTGTCCCCCCCAACCAAGTTCTTATGTCGAAGTCCCAATACCCAGTACCTTAGAATGTGACTGTATTTGGAGACAGGATCTTTAAAGAGGTAACTAAGGTACAATGAAGCCATACGTGTCAGCCCTAATCCAGGATGACTGGTGTCCTCGGAAGAAGAGATTAGGACATGGACAAGTACAGAGGGAGACCATGTGAAGACAGATAAGAAGGCCGTCTGCAAGCCAAGGAGAGAACGTCTGAAGAAATCACCCTTGCTGGTACCTGGATCTTGGACATCTAGCCTCCAGAACTAAGAGGAAATAAACTTCTGCTGTTTGAGCCACCCGGTCTGTGGGATTCTGTCATGGCAGCCCTGGCAGACTAATTCTGGTATTAAATCAAGAATTCATAGCTAGGTGTGGTGTTTCTGAGTTTGTGACTCTAACTACTGTTTGAAATAACACATTTGATATTTCTATAAAAGAAAAGATGGGTGATAAAGGTGTACTCATTCAAATTATCTTGGATGGTTACTGATTTGAGGTTCCCTTTAAAAAGTCATGAGAATGTGTTCTGTTTTGTAGCACACATTCTGAATTGGCTGTAACCTTTTATCGCTTCCTTCTGCCTGGCTTCTAAACTTTGGCTGTTAAGATGTTTGCAAGAGTTTTGGTCTCCTTATTTTACTTTTTACAAAGCAGATGAAGATGTGAGGAGCACAGGTAACAACAAAACAATAAAACTAATTAACACCTCAGACTGTTATTAGAAGGGGTCGGCAGAATGACCCTTTTAACAAATGCTATGAATAGTAAGGGTTTTGCTGCTGTCACTGTTTTCCTGGAAGAAGCAGGTGCTTCATTTTGTAGTCAGCCCCCCAAAAGGATCTTTAACTTGTTCACTGTAAATTATACACACACACACACACACACACAGAGTTCTATGGGAGACCTCACTCTTTGCAAACAATTTTGGGATAGATAATTAGAGACATCGGCATTGCTCGTTTCTGGCAGGTATTTTGCTGGAACTAATGAGCCTGGTTTTAAGGCTGGAGGAGGGGAGGGGTGAAGGGAAGGGGATGTAGGCAGTGAAAACCTGTCATACGATGTAGACTCTTGGAGAGCGTCACCACCTCAGATGCCACCAATCCCCTTTCAATATTTAGAGCTTCCTTGAAAGAGGGCAAATGCTTAGACATGAAGCTCTGGAGTAAAGTAAATCTGACTGTATGACCTAGGGTGGGTCACTTAACTCTTTCTTTCTTTCTTCTTTTCTTCTTCTTTTTCTTTCTTCCTTTTAGGGGAATAGGGGGGGCGGCCGGGCGGGAGGGGGGCGGGCGGTTTCGGGCGGGGGGGATGGAGGGAGGAGGGACGAAGGAAGGAGGCGGAGGAAGGCTTTGGCTGGAGGGAGGGAGCTTTCTTTCTTCTTTCATTTCTTCCTTCCTTCCTTCCCTTCTCTTCCTTCTTTCCTCTTTTCTCTTTCTTTCTTCTCTTTTCTTTCTTTCTTCTTCTTTCTTTCTTTCTTTCTTTCTTTCTTTCTTGTTTCTTCTTCTTCCTTTCTCTCTCTCTCTTTCTTTCTTCCTTCCTTCCTTCCTTCCTTCCTTTCTTTCATCGAAGTATAGTCAGTTACAATGTTGTGTCAATTTCTGGTGTACAGTGTAATAGTTCAGTTATACATATACATACATATATTCGTTTTCACATCCTTTTTCATTATAGGTTACTACAAGATATTGAATATAGCTTCCTGTGCTGTACAGTATAAACTTGTTTATCTAATCACTTAACCTTTCTACGCCTCAGTTTCCTCATCTGGAAAATGGGTATGATGATTGTTTACACCTCATAGGATTTTTGTGAGATGAATGAGAGGAGCTTAGCACAGGAAGTTGATAACTTAAGAAAAGCTAGCGGTTAGGACCATTGAGTAGACTTCAGATGCAAGTATTTGCAGGGATGGAGAATTTGCTAGCTTCACCCTTCCTTTGGTTCAGAAAAAAAGAAAAAGCTGTAAAATGGGAGTGAGGTGACTTTTAGGCTCAGATCTGTTAATTTCTAACAAGAGCGTTGCTGGTTGGCACACTTTACAGGACTGCTGTGAGGATTAAATAAGAGTGAAAAGGCTGTGCTCGGTAAACTGTAAAGTGCTCTAACAACTTATTTTATTTTTGTTGTCTTATGGGGCTATATAGAACAAATCTTAGCCCTCGAGCACAGTTATCCTCAAGTTGTCCAAATCTGCACACAGGAAAACCAGTATCCTGTAAATGTCTGTGAATCCTAATGTGCATTCTAGGTAAACACAGTAACCTGTGAAAAGCTGAAAGGTATTCTCAGGGGAAAAAAGCTTCTCGCTAAATAAGTTTGACAAACACACTGTACTATTGTCCCCTCAGAGATTCACAAAGCCTGTAATATAGTAAAGGTTCTGAGAAGTCCTGCGTTAAAGAAATCTGTTAGATTTTGTTTTACCGAGCTCCTCGAATGTATTTGCTTTCAGAACCCTTCTTCAGAGACTATCCTTTTTTATCTTGCAAGGCACTGTTTAGGAAATGCTGCCAGCCTCTGAAAACTTGAAGAGGTTTCGTGGTGTCTTGAGTGTTTTCTCATCAAAATATCATCCCTTTAACTATGTTGTATGGTTTTGAGTCTCCTACATCATAATGATTACTTTTCCCCACTGTCTCGTGCATTTATTTTTGCTTTTGTCTGCTCTGGACTTGAGCACACAGTTCTAGGTGTAGGACAATCAGACACTCTAAGACCCTAGGCTTTTTGTGGAAAGAGGAAGGTGGAAGTGAGGAAGGTCACAGAGGTCGTTATCAGTCACTCTTTCCGTGTTCTCAACATACACATCTCTCCAAATCCCACTATGATCTTTGGGGTCGTCTGGTGTTCGGACCTCAAATGCATTTATCCTGGCAGAGAAGCCACGACGTTGTCCCTCTGTCTGGAAACCAGTAGCCCCTAGAGGGCAGTGTGGTCACAGAAAAAAGATTTTGGAAGCCTGGTGTCTCAGGACTTGTAGGGCTCTGAGCTTACCCAGATCCTGCTCTGAGGAAGTGCGGTCCTCTTTCAGTTTATTTTTATTTTTCACCTAATGCCAGAGGAAATAGTCAAAATGTCAACTGGAGCACAGAGGCAAGCACTGAGGAAAGGTGGAGGTCCCAGAGGAAGGACTCAGCAGGACCTCAGAGAAGAAAGGGGTCTTCTGTCAACTGCCCTGGGTGGTCTCAGTCATTGCTGTTGGGAACCCCTTGCTGTTATTATAAAATGCTTCTGATCGAGGGCCTTGGTTATTAGGAAAGAGTCATCCTTATCTTGAGCTGGAGCCAACTTCCTTAAACAACAAATACTCTAATGTTCCTGGACTCTGGGTTTTGGAATTTCATCAAAATTTTAATGCAAAGGGAAAGTGGACCTTTTATTTCAACAAGTAATGGACTGTCGCCTATCACAATACAGTCAGTAGCCACGATTATTCAGGCAGTGGAGAGAAAAGGCTAAGCTGGTGATGAGGCACTTTTCTTGCACCTGCTGCTTGCCAGTAGGGTAAACTTGGGAAGTGATTTCAGCCCTGTGAGCCTCAGTGTCATCCGCGATAAGTATGAGGAAGCAGGATCTACTTTCAAGGATTGTTGTGAGGATTAAATACAATGACAGATGTAAACTATCTCTTACCATCTGGTCCCTGCGCCAGCAGCATCAGCGTCACCTGGTAACCTGTTAGAAAGACAGATTCGCAGGCTCAATCCCCGATCTACTTACTGAATCAGAGGCTCTGGGGGTGGGACCCAGTGATCTGAGTTCTAAAAACCCCTCCAGGGGGCGCTGAGGCACGCAGAAGTTGGAGAAGTGCTGTCGTACAATAACTGGCTTAGCGATGCTCAGAAGAATAGTATTTTATTATTGTTATGAATTATTGCTGGGGATACAAAATACGCAGTCCCTACTGATGACATGGACAGTCTTGTTGGAAAATCAACGTGTTGAATGTGAAACAGCCGAATAGGGTGTATACTGATGATAAGAGAAGTAAAAATTTTGAGGAAAGAGAAATGGATGCACACAGGACTGGATTGACAGGATGAAACCTAGTGGTGAAGGTGGGTGTAGAGGATGGACAGTGTTAGAAAGGCAGGTGGACCTGAGCTGGGCGTTCTTACTGAGGAAACAGCCATCATGACAAATCATTGAAAAGGGGAGAATAATCAAAAAGTGTTGAGATGGCAGCTACGTCAACATTTATTTAAAATTTCTGGCCGTCCAGCATAGATCGGACACTATACTAGCGCTGGGGCTATGGAGATGAGAAGGACCGGGGGCAGTGAATTCTGAAAGGCACCTTAGGAATGTGGAGTTATCAGCCTCGTCGTCGTCATAAATACCAGGTGTTGAGGACTTACGTGTTAGACGCTGTTCTGAATACTTGACATGAATCTGCTCACTTAATTCTAACAAAAACCCGGTGACCTATGTATTCTTTCTCTTCCCATTTTATACGTGAACTGTGCCTTAGAGAGGTAAACTAGATCACTACAAGTCACGCCACAAATGAAGTAGAGGAACTGGGAACTGAAATTAACCCAGGTCTGTCCGATTCTAAGTGGCTTTGAAGTAAGTGGCCCGCACTTCCTGAGGGCAGGAGGGCTTGGGTGGCAGAGCCCGGAACGCTCACTTGGCACTGCATTCGCTCCTCTGTATTCCCTCGCCCTCCAGGCAGTTAAGTGAGGCAACATGATTAATTCAGACCAAAGAAACATGAGAAGAAGGGACATGTGTCACTTTTGGACTCGGGCATTGAAAAATTTACATGTAATTCTCCAACATCTCCTCCCCTGCAGTGGGGACACTCTGGAGGGCAGATCTGTGTTCTAGACATACTGTTACAAGGTCATGAAGCCTTCGTTGGCCTGTGTCTCTGGGCAACTTTGTGGAGTAGGGTCTCCTGGAGATCTCTGATGGCTGTGGAGCATAAGCAAGAAATACACCTCTGCCAAGTTAAGAGGCTGTGATTTGGGGCTTATTTGTTACCTCAGCATAAGCCTAGCCTGTGCTGACTGTTACAGTTTATAAAAGGGGATAAAGGTACAAGAGAGAATTCTGAATTTTGGCCTAAGGATTTTCTAGTGTAGTTTGCAGGCAAGGTGAATCACTGAAAGTTGTTTTTGTTTTTGTTTTTGCAAGAAATGTAAACTTTTTCATTTGTCTCCTTTAGGGACTGAGTTAAAGGTAGACACAACAGTGTATATATAGGATTTTTTGAGATTATCCTGTTTTAAAATGTTTTTTCCCCCCAGTTATCACCCTGAAACTAATCCATCCCAGGATCCTGGAAAAATCCAGTATTTGGGGGCTAATTCTAAATTTTACTGGCTTCTTCATATATGTATGTATATATATACAGAGAGAGAGAGAGAGAGAGAGAGAGAGAGAGAGACAGAGAGTCAACACACGCGTACACACATACCTACACATAAATGTACTCACCAAAACAGGCAAGGCAGCAACATCAAAAAAAGAAAGATTCTTTCCTATGCTTGTGTGTCCTGATTTTCAGTCTGGGGAAATATGATTACCTTAGACATTGTCCCCTAGTTGCCCTGAGGAGCATCTTCAGAGTCAGTTCCACAAGCCGCCCTTGATCTTGAAGTCCACATTCAGCCCTTTCTCTCTGCCTCTGGCAGATGAAATGCGACAGCCCTGTTCCCTGTGTCAGCCTGGCCGCCAGCACGAGGATGGTGTCCCTCTTCTAGTTTCTCCCCCTCCCTGAAGAGTAGGCCGGGATCTCTTTCAGACCCTCTGCATTCTTGATGTGAGCTTGGAGGAGCTCAGCTCAGGTGGGTAGGATCCCTGAGTGATTCTTTTTAAAAAATTTCTCTTTAATGTCAAATTATAACAAGAACCTCTGGGGCCTCGAGGGAAATGTCTTTGAACTGAACACAGTACTGGGGTGACTGAGCCAGGTGAAAGTTCCAGAGCCAGTTGCCAAGGGCGCGTGAAAGAGAGTGGGAGAGGAGGTATTATTTAAACCTTTATAGGTAGATACAAATCTGTGCTCATATACGTGAGGGTCTATAACCGGGGAAAAAGTGCATTTCGGCAAGTGGATCTCTCTTCATAAAGAAAATCAGCATGGAATGAGTAGTGGTCGTTTACTTGGTTTTTGTAAGGCCAAAGCTCAATGCTAAGAGGCAGCTGTGTTATTAAACAAGGATGCCAAAGGAGAGCCCAAGGATGGGGTAATCTCTTGGCCGATCTGTAAATTCTTGGGGTGGTCTGGGTTAGAAGGGGGGTGTGTTTCGACCAGCATGGCAGAAGGGCCGAGAAGGTCTGGCATCAGATCTTGTGCTGGGAGATCCTACACGTGTCACTTCACGTTAGCAGCTTCGGTCCCCTCATCTGAGACACGAAGATTTGGTCATTTGTTCAACAAATACTATGTGCCTTGAATTTTCTAAATGCTCGGGATACAGCGGGGAAAGAAGATAGTGTGGTTGTGCCCTCACATAAGCAGACAAATGAATGAACCAGCTAATTTTTGTTAACTGATAGTGCTGTGGAATTGGAAAAAAAAAAAA
Organism: Camelus ferus; assembly: GCF_009834535.1. Lineage (NCBI taxonomy): Eukaryota > Metazoa > Chordata > Mammalia > Artiodactyla > Camelidae > Camelus > Camelus ferus. The sequence continues at coordinate 1,312,031 of NC_045712.1, read as the reverse complement.
AAAGTTGAAAAGATAAAAAGTGACCGAAGAGTAAGGACATCATTTAGGTTGGATTTGAATGACAGGAAGAGAGAGCCAAGCTAGATTCTTGAGAGCAGAGGTAACGAATGAGCACGAATAAGGCAGGAATTCAATGAGCCGAAAGAAGCAACGTGACCCAAGCAGAATGGGCCAGGGCGGGATGGATGTAGGAGGTCTGGATGGAGAGACAGTCAAGCAGTCGGTGACATCAGGCCACTCAGCCTGTGCTGAGATATTTGGGTTTTACTCCAAGCGCAGCGGGAAGCCGTTAGCCAGCTTAAGCAGGGAGTGACCTGATCAGATTTGCATTTTAAAAGGCTCTATTCACGCTGCTTGTCAAAAATAGAAAATTGAGGAGCCAAAAGTAGGGGCAGCGAGACAAGAGGCTCTTAAAAGTGTCTCAAGATTACGTTTGGATTGGGAGAGGCAAAGGGATTTTAAAATGATGCATCCCAATGTCTGCCTAAATTAAAGCAAAAAATACACTCCCAACCCCCACCTGAAAGTCATCGGGGACCAGCGTGTTCACTGTTTGAGAGGCATATTCCATTTACTGACTCAGAGATGAAATAAAAAATTACCAAACTGATTAGAAAAGGTCTCATTAACTATGATGTGAAGAGTGACGATTTCTTTTCTTACATATTGATTGAACCAGGACATAGAAATCAGTTGAATAATTAATACAGAAGGTTTTGTGTGGAGACAGCTGGATACACAGGTGATGGGAGCACTGAGCTGGGAGGCAGGGAGCAGTGAGGCCTCCAAGACTAGAGCAGTAGGAAGCCGCCAGCAAGGCTGAGGGGAGCAAGGGAGAAGGTTCAGCTGGAGCCCACGGATGAGGTCCCCTGAGGAAGCTGGAACCGTGGTGGCCTGTCTGGACTGAACAGGAGGCGTGAAGGACAGGCGGGCACTGCCAGAGATGCTCCAGGGGAATACCCTGCTGGTCTCCCTTCCTGTCTTTCAGCCTCTTGCCAATGCGTCCCATAGGCCAAAGCTGTAACAGCCACACAGAAGTGGGAGCCTGGAAAGCACAGTGCGTGGCTTCATCGTGATGGAGAACAGAGTGAGGGGGATGGGATGAGGGCGGACCTAGGGGCAAACAGGCCCAGGACCGAACCTAGCCCTGCCTTCTCCCTCTGAATTCAAAAAAACAGGTAGTGCCATTTAGAGTTGGGGAAGAATGGACAGTGGAGGCCAGCAACCCCTACCTACAATTAATTGTCTTGGTTTAATAAGAGCTTATTTCAGTCCGATGCAGGCATTCCTGATTGCCGAGTGGTTTTCTCCAGGGAGTAGTTCAGAGCCACACCACCTCTTAGGGCTCAGAGTCCTTGTCCACCAGCCAGCTAGTGGGGAAAGAAAGTGTGGAGAACTGCCCCCCACCCCTGTTTCTTTATTTAATCCTCATAACACCTCTATGAAGTGGGCACTATTATGCAAATGAGGAAAGTAGGGTACAGAGAGGTTAATGAACCAGTCCAAGGTCACACAGCTAGTAAGTGACAGAATGGAGATCTCTGACCCAAAGAATCAGGAACTATATAAGAGTGGTGAACAACGGCAAATTGGCAAATGATCTGTTGCCGGGAGTGGCTTAGTGCTCATACAAGAAAAAGATGCGGAGAAACAGCACCAAGAATCCTAAATCAATAGGATGAAATTAAGTAGATGTACACAGTGGACCCTTGAGCAACACAGGTTTGAACTACTTGAATACACTTTATGTGGATTCTTTTCAATACTAAATTCTATGGTCATACACAATCTGTGGTTGGTTGAATTTGCAGAAGCTTAACCTCGGATAAGGAGGGACAAGTGTAAGTGATATGTGCAGTTTTGACCACCAGGGGGGCCAATTGTAAATAGCTCTCTGCACTTAAACTCAGAAAAGCTACTGTGAAAATGTAGTGTTTCTACTTTGCCTTAGATCTTTCTTTTGACTGTGGAGATGTATACTTGTGTTCTGCTTCTAGGCTGAGTCATTTTTAGAAATAAACAAGGTATAAATTAAAAATAAATGCCTACATACATATTGGATGAGAAACAGCTGGTTTAATAGCATCTTACAAGAAATGGATCTAAAGGTTTTAGTTGACTGCAGGCTTATTACGAGTCAGCAGGGTGCGGTGGATTTCAAAAAAGGACTTCAGTTTTGAAGTCACATCAACAGACGCTAAGCATCCTGAGGAAGGGAGGTCAAAGTCCTTCTCTGCCACCCTCAAGGGTTTGGTTCTGGGTACCGCATTTGAGGAAGGATGCTGACAAACTAATGTGTGTCCTAAAGAAGGCACAGTGATGGAAAATGATCTTCAAGCCTTGTCCTGTGAGGATGGGCTAAACGAGGAGCAGGAGAGTTAGAGAGAACGTGATTTGGAGACACAGTAGGCTTCCTCTGTAAGGCTGTAGGGGGACGGAGTCTAGAGCTGGAAGCTGAAGGAAAGTGATTCCAACACACTGTGAAGTAGAATTTTCTAACAAAAATGGAATGGGCTATGTGTAAATGACCAGCCACTGGAAACCAAGACAATAGGGCTCATGAAAGCTTCTTAACCTGGCTTGCAAGGCCCTGTGTCTGGTCCCTACTTCACTCTCCAGAATCCATGTCTGCAAAGCTCTTCCTTGTCTCTGCATTCCAGCCCCACCAGCTCTTTTCAGTCCTTCGTCCATAAACTGTCTTGTCCTACCACAGGCCATTTGCATATGATTTCTCTCTCCCTCAAATACTTTCCCATTTCTTTTTGATAATAGACATCCTAAGAGGTGTGAGGTGATATCTCATTGGGGTTTTGATTTGCATTTCACTGATGATGAATGATTTGATATTAAATAAAGCAATGATGTAAAAAGCTTCTTGAACAGTGCCTGGCACATGGTAGGCTCTCTATAAGTCTTTATTTTTTATTGTTATAAATATAAACATTTATGGATTATGATTATACTCTAGGCAAGGTACTAGATACTTCAGTAAAATATTGTATTTAATCCTAACACTAACCCAGCCAAGCAGTTACAATAACACTTTCATCAGAGGTTAAATGACTTGCTCAGGTTCCCACAGCCAATAGTTTGGAGTTTGCAAGGAGAGAGAATGGAAAGGCATCGCAGGCAGTGGAACGGACTGGCCTGGCCTGCCGCACGCACAGTCACTTCAGCCTAGGATGCGAGGGGCAGCATTAGGGGAGTGGGCGATGTGGACAACATCTCTTATTTCCCCCGTTTCTAAAATGTGGTTCATCTCCTAGAGTCCCTGGCTGTATGTTGGCCCCAGCCCTCTCCTGGGTGGCTCTCCTTTCTCTGCAGTGAGCCTGGCTTACATATTTGTTTCTGACAAGTGACACGAGAATTTTTATTGTTATTCATTTGGAATAACTCTTCGGAAGTTATTCCAAACATCCAAATGCTCTTTGGAAGCAACCAGGTACTTTAGAAGCATCTCAGTAAAAGAATGAAGGGTACTGAGAGTCCCCCTCCTGTAGCCCTTACCTCGGTACCTTAAGAGAGAAGCCATCCCGGTGACAAGACCACAGCCACCTGCACGATGTATTCTATTGTGCTTGGGGTGGGGAGCGTCCATCACTTTGGAAATGTCTCTTGAAGAGAACCAGGGTATCATCTACTCCTTTTAACTACAGCTGTATTTCGGTATCGGCTTGGCATAACACTACATAAATGGGCACATTTGCATAATGTATTGAATTTCCAGTTAAACCTTAATGATCATTAGTTGAACCGGATGATCCCATAGGAAATGAAGGTAGAAGGAGCACTGGTTCCCTTCAGTCCAATTGCTGGGGGGAAAAGTTTTTGCCTTTACTCAGTCCCTTCATCTATTCTGCTTTCACCATCTTTCCCGTTAACTCACGTGCGCCAAGATCTCCCAGGGAATAAGAGCTCACGCTTGTGTCTAGAGCCTTACAGACACAAACAGGTCCTATGAAGAGCTCCTTAGCATAATTGTGATTTTTTCCCTCCCTGCTGAAGAAGGTAGCTGGCTTCCAAAGGAACGTGCCACTAGAATAGAAATCTGTGTTTATTAAGATTCCTGAACATCCACTAAGTAACCAGTTACTTCAAGCAATTTTTATGATGATAAAATAATTTGGACTGTCTCTGATTAAAAGAGGACTCTCTCCCCCCTCCTCTCTGCTGAGTTAGGTCTTTAAGACCTTTGAAGTTCTTAAGCTCTGAAAAAACATTATGCTTATCCCTAATTTAATTGTTCTGTTTGAGCCAAAGTAAAAACAGCACTAAACTTTTTTTAGTTTTTTAAAATGAGTTATAGTTGACGTACAATATTATATAAGTTATAGGTGAACAACACAGTGATTCACAATTTTAAAGGTTATGCTCCTGTTATGGTTACTACAGAATAGTGGCTGATTCTCTGTGTTGTACAATGCATCCTTGTAGCTCATTTATTTTATATGTAACAGTTTGTACCTTTTAATCCCCTGCCTCTATCATGTCCCTCCCCTTCTCTCTCCCCAGTGGTAACCATTAGTTTATTCTCTATATCTGTGAATCTGTTTCTTTTCTGTTATAGTCACTAGTTTGTTATATTTTTTTACATTCCACATATAAGTAGTACCACACAGAAAGTCTTTCTCTGTCTGACTTACTTCACTTAGCATAATGCCCTCCAAGTCCATCCATGTTGCTACAAATGGCAAAATTTTGTTCTTTTTTATGGCTAAGTGGTATTCCATTGTAAATATATACACCACATCTTCTTTATCCATCCATCTGTTGATGGCACTTAGGTTGCTTCCATAACTTGGCGAATGTAAATAATCCAGCTTGGAACATTGGGGTGCATGTATCTTTTCAAATTAATGTTTTCATTTTTATTTTTTGGATATACTCCCAGGAGTGGAATTGCTGGGTTTTATGATAATATGATAATTCTATTTTTATAAACTTTAAAGTGAGTAGGAAGAAGTCCAACAAAGTCTGACTATTCCCTCCCATATGGGAACTCATGTACACAGCTGTCCAGCTTCTGGGTGGGCTTGGGAACAGGAGTGGGCCACTGACAGTGTCCGGCACACTCTGTTATATGTGCCATGGTTTCCTGTTGTAATTTAGTAGTTTTCTGCATAATTATTTTCTTGCCCCTTTCCTTCATTACAATATAACTTCCATGAAGGCAAGGAACACATGTGGTCACTGTTGAATCACCAGCATATAACATAGAACCAGAGTCTGGAACATAGTGTGTACTCAATCAGTATTTGTTAGAAAAAAACAGGTAATGTTATTGATCAATTATTAGGTAAAAGGGGCATTTCTAAGTGCTTTATGTGCAACATACCATAAACTCTTTCCAACACCCTTTTTAATATATTCATTTCATTGACACACATTCATTGAAGCACAGAGAGGTTTAGAAACATAACTAACGTCACACAGTAGAAAGCTTCCTTCAAATGGGATGCTTTAAATTCCTAAAGTGAGTCAGGGCAGAAGTTATAGGATTGGCTAATTTGAATAATTTAAGTGGGCTCTGGGGCACAGGGCTGTCCTCAGTTGTCTGGTACTTGGCCCTAGGGGAAATAGGGTGGGTCTGTGATGGCCTGGAGTGTGACAGCCTGATAAAGGAAGTGGTTGGGGGTTTGGACTTAGGCTGTTCAAGACGGGGAGCTAACTGGCCTCTCTCTAGGGCCTGGGTCAAGGGAGCATTAAAACAAACATACAAACAGTATATTATACTCAGGGACTCAGGCTGACAGAAACTCTACCATCTCAACAGGAGGCCTCAAGACTGGTTACGGTAAAGAGAATGGAAAATTGTGTATAGGCTCTTAAAAGCTTTACCAAAAGAGACTTAGGGCACTTCCTATGACAGTTAACTGGCCAAAGCTAGTTGTATGTGTGTCTGGAGGGAGAGGAAAACCAGAAATCTTGTTGAGCCCCAGTAAAGTCCATCACAGGACCCAACCCAACAGATATCTGCCATGTACTCCATGCTTTCCAAAATTGTAGTGCATGTTCTTTGCTTACACGTCCATCGTCCATCTTCTGTAATCTCATCATCCTCTGAGGCCTTGCACTAAAGACCTTTCCTCTGTGCTGGAGTCCTCTCTAATTGCTCTTTCTCGTCACCCCAGCAAATATTTATTTTTCCTTCCTCTGTGTTCCAACAGCAGGTGAGTTATACCATCTTGAAAATGTATTTCTGGTTATAACGTTGGCACAACTCCAGCTATCCATTGCTATCTAACAAACCACCCCCAAACCTAGTGCCCATGGAAACAATGATCATTTATATTACTCGCATATTTGTGCCGTGGGCAGGGGCCCGTGGGGCAGCCCATCTCTCCTCCATGTGGCATCACCTGTGGTGGGTCAGTAGGGCTGGAGGATCTAAATGGATCTAGAAGATGGCTCACATGGCTGGCAGCTGGGCTTCTGGCCTGAGAAATTTCAGCTTCCTCCCAGCGGGGTGGCTGGGTTCCAAAAGGAAGCATCCAAAAAGAGCCGGGTGGCAGTTGTGTTGACTTTGGGGATTTGGCTTTAGAAGTCCTGTGGTGTCACTTCAGCTACAGTCACCAGCCCACCCTGATTCAGACGGAGGGACTGCAGACCCCACCTCATGAAGGATGAATGTTCAGTCACATTGTAAGAAGAGAAAGTGGGATGGGAGAGATGCTGTTGTAGAAATTTCTAGAAAATAAAATCCGATACAGCTAATCACCCCTTCACATCCATTTCAGAATCAAGCAGAGCAATAAGTAATAATAATTGTTGAGTAGCTTCTTATACCATTGCGGGCTCCTTGAGAAGAGGAGCTGTGATTCATTCACCTTTTCATGCCCAGGGCAGAGCACAAAGGTAGACGCTTGGGTGCAGACTCTGTTGGTTGTCTGCTTACTGGCCACTGTTCCACCCTTTCCTCCTTACCAGCAAATCCTTCCGTTTGTTTTGGGAGGCCAGCTGCTCCAGAAAGGTGAGCCCAGAACTAAGAAATGAATCATTGGTCCAAGCATTAATGGCCATCACATTCCTTTTTCCTGGCTTACTGGGTTAGGAATGGTCATGTGACCCGATTCTCCCCAGAGAGATGTAAGAAAAGTCTGTCGAGAGGGACGGTGGAAAAGATTTTCCATTCCAGAAAAAGAGAAATAGATGCTCACGGAGGAACCTCACCTTCCTTCCTATCTCTGGATGTTGTGTGAGGATATTGTGTTTGAAGCTGAGGTAGCCATCTTGAAAGCATGGCTGTATTTCCACGGGAATCTCAAAAAGGCCAACCAGTCTTTCCGGTGGTGTTTAACTGCTAGATTAACCAGCTTCTGGACCTGCCTCTCTCCAACTTCTTGTTATGTGAGGTGATGAATTCGTATTATTTAAAGCCAATTTCAATTGGCTTTTTCAGCTGTTATTTGCAGCTGAAAGCATCCTCACTGAAACAGAGCTCAATTAATGTTCCTAGAATTGAACTGAACTCCCCTAACTGATCTGGCCCGCTTACTTGGTAGTCTGTGCCATGCACAGGAGCAAGGGCTAAAGATGATAAAATCTCATTTCTCTGTATGCTGCTACTGTAAGTCTCTTCTGTGAACCCCAGGGATTTCAAAGTTGGATTGCCTGGAAATGCTTCCAAACTGGAGCTCTTTTAGCCCACGTAAGTCTAAGTGGTAACTTTCCTTAGGAAATGTCTTTTTTGGTCCAAACATGAAAAACACAAAAGGCCTCTGGGTGAGCTGGCTTCTTGGCATTCCCAAATCTTGCAGCTGAGACATAATGACTAACTACAGGCAATTAGAGACTGAAGTTGCTACCGAGGGCTCTGAATAAATGGAGAATACAGCTGGGTGGAGGCAGGTCTTTCTGGCATCAACCAGGGAAAGCTTTGCCAAACCACCTGTAAACTTCCCTGGGTGGCTCCAGCAAAACCTCCCACTTTTAGGGAAGACTTTGCCCCTGTTTGGGGCATGGTACATAAATTGTTGTGCTTATTTGTCTTCTAAAATTCTTCCCAGTTATTACTATTTTTCATAGCACATTTTTACCCCTTCCCCTAGGGGACTGTAAGGCCCCAGGACCTTAGCCAGAGTGTTTTATGATGGAATAAGGATGGCAATGAGGCAAAACCCTACTGGTGGGTGAGGTGTGGAGCCAGATGGGTGTGGTTTTCACAGCTTTCATTTTTGTCAGCCCCGCACCTAATCCTTCCCTTCATCACACCTGGAGAGGCAAGGGACCCTGACCTGATCAGTCAGAGGACTCTGCCCTCTTCAGCTAGAATGATTGGTTCAGGACAAGCACCTCCCCAGTGGAGACACCCCGAGTCCTTGTGAGACATTTAGTGTATGGGTTCTGGAAGGGAGGGGTCTTTCTTGTGCCTGTGTAGGCAGCAAGGATGATGACAGCCTAACCTGACAGCGGTGTGTTTCCGCTTTCATGCAGAGAGTTTGTCAGGAACCAAAAGACAGCAAAGCAGATGAGAGCAGAATTTGCGGACACCAAACCAGTCCTGCTTCTGGGGTTACGTGATGTAATAATCCTCATCTCATCATCGTGTCAACTCGTTCATTCCTTAACATTGTTCAAACTGTGTTAATAGTTAATAGCTAACACACACCCAGGGTCCCTGCTGGTCGAGCAGTTTCAGGGTCTAACGGGGGGCAAAAAGCTGCCCCAGTGCTTACACTTCTACTGTTTTAACTGGGTTAATCATCATGCTATTTTGAGGACCAGATCATTACTGTCTCCCCAGAGCAGTGTGACACAGGACAGGAAAATCTGGGGTTAGAAGAGTTCTGGGGATTAAAAGGAACAACTCAAGAGTGATAATAAGAGAATGATGATCTCAGCCATGGCCACAGAAGGAGGGAGAGGAGAGTATAAAATTTCTAGAGTGACAAGCATTTGGCTTTCTAACACCTCTAAATATCATCCCCCGCCCCCATTGGCATAATGGCAATATTAACTATTAGATGTTAACCAGCCCCTAGGGTTCTTGGATGGAATCAAGGTGATAAAGCACACTGACTGTTAGTGTAGACCCTGACCTGCAAGTGCTCAGTAGGGGGCAGCTATTACGAACTGCTCGGAGAGAAGCATCCTTATAAACAAGCGGGGTCCCAAGCAGAGCTGTGTGGGAGACACTCCCAGGAGCTGACAGTTTGATTTTTAGAAAATCTGCGAGCCTGTTGTTAAACACAGCCATCTCTGAAGTCAGCTGTGGAGGAGGTATTTACACCATGACAACTGGCAGAGGCTGCAAATCAGGGCTGCCGCCTCCTCCAAGAGCCGGCTGTGAAGCACTTGCCAGCACAGCGAGGGGCCCGAGTTTGCTCAGAGCTGCGATGGTGGTGGTCTCGGTGGGTCATGCTCTCCTGGGGTCGGAGTGCTTCGGGCTCGCGGTTTCCTCTTGCCCTGCCTGCTGCCGGCTTCACCCCTTCACCCCTTCACTCCCTCTCCTTCCTTCTGTTGCCGATAGATGCAACCGGTGTTCCAGGTTCTTGTCCCGTCCCAGAAAGAATTCAGAGACAAGACTTAGAGGTTAAAAAGGTAAAGTGAGGATTTATTAAAGGATGGATAGTACACTTTCAGGGGAGAGCGGGCAGGCTCAGGTGAGCGGCTGCCCTGGGTTTCTTTGGCAAGTTAGTTACATAGGGTGTAAAAATGAATGGGCGGAATATTCATTGGGGAGGGAAGGGTTTGGGGTCGTATTCCCTGATTATCATCCCAACCCCGCCTTCCCAAAGGGAGGAGGGATTTTTGTCCTTATTTAGTCTGGATCAGAAGTGTCATGGCGTCGGTGCATGATGGGTACTTCTGATCTGCAAGGCTAATTTTATTGAAATACGGGCATAATGAGCAAAAGGTTACATTCAGACACTAGAAATTCTTGCCTTTTCTCACCTTTCTTTGTTCTTCTCCAGGCCACTTGTCATCCCAAAAGGCATGATCCCTTATCAGCCCCAAGATTCCTGCTTTTCTTTCTCTGCCCAAGGATCCCTGCTGCTTATATGATGTGTGGTTTACTGCATTTGGCCCGTGCCCCTCCTTTCTGCCCAATTCCTGCCGTTTGGTTTGTGTCCCCCTTTCTCTGCGCATATCTATCTGCCTGCTCTAACACTTCAAGGCCAAGGCCAGGACCAAGCATTATCTGCTCCAAGGGGTCCTCTCTTACTATTCTTGCCCTCTCCCTGTGTCCTCTTCTCTACCCTCTCCATTCATCACCCGCATCGCTCATTTCTTGTGGTAACACTCCCATGTGTCTGTCCAGTCTCTTGGAAAGGTCTTTAAGTCAGTGAAGGCAGGGGCCTTTGTTTCATCCAACCCCTCCTTCTCTAGTTTGCAACTCAGTGACAACCAGGGCTCAAGGATCCTGGCCCTGCAAGTCAGTTTCCTTAACCTAACCTCAGCCAGTCCGTGTCCTAATCTGCAAAAGGAATAGATGGGATTGGTTTTTAAATTCTTTTCCAACACCATGCTAATAAATCCCAGCAGAATAGAGCTAAATTTTCCCCACTGAACTGTGAATTCCTCAAGAACTTGGAACTCAGATGTAGAGTTATCTCAGCCAACTGCCTCACAGGACCAGCCACACACAGTAAGTTTTCCATCCAGGCTTCTTATGAACCCTGGCAGGAACAATACCTCCAGGTAGATATTACACATCAGGCCAGTGATGACAGGGCACTGTCTGAGTCAATGAGTAAGTCCAATTGACATCAGTAAATCCCACGCCCCACCCACTTCTGTTTGTATAAATTTGCTGTGCAATTTCAATCACTTTAAAACAATCTCCTCACGGCTCGTGAACGAGTCAGGGCTCCCGGAGGGCTGATGCACAAAAATCACGATCAGAGCTGGTTGTGAGTCACGTCCCTTGTGAATGAGGGCGGAAAGAGAAATAAGCACCCCCCAACCCACATGCTGTTGATCAGCATGGCATCTACTGGGGTCACAGGGACCTTGGTTCCCGGGGCCAGAGCAGAGATCAGAACAGTATGGAGCATATATAAAATAGATAAACAAGGTCCTATTGTAGAGCACAGGGAACTATATTCAATACCTTGTAATAGCCTATAATGAAGAATATGAAAAGGAATATATATATATAGGTATATCTATTATAACTGAATCGCTATGCTGTACACCAGAGATTAACACAACATTGTAAATCAACGATGCTTCTATTAAAAAAAATGGTATTGAGCAGATGCCAGCTCCATGGAGCAAGCTCTCCTTTCCTTTCTTCTTGGGAAGGAAAGGTCAGGGACTCAGCATATCTGGCAGATGGACCTTTTGCCTCCCTCCTCTTTTTGAGAAGATTCATTATGATGAGGCTTCCGCCCTGAAAATGTTAACATTTGCCTCCAGTTCTTGCTAAAGTTTTGAAAATCAAGTATTGGCCAGAGAGGTGACACTTGGACATACCGCCTCACCTTGACATTCGCCAGGAGTCCAGGGACATTTTCCTTATCCACAGCTGGCATCGTGACATTTCCTGGTCAAGAACCGGAGGCGCACAGGACCACATTTCCTACATCTCTCATGATCTAACTCCCTAATTCCTCAGCCCCTTCTTTGCAAGGCTCTCAAATGCATGCTCTCTGCAGAAATTCCAGTGCTTTCTCCTCCTTTCTGCCTGCATTCCTATCTGCCTGCCTCCTCCCGGTCTCTCTCCTTTCTTTCCTCGTTTCCCTGCTGGGACCTGGCCCTGCTGATGCAACTTAGAAACTGCCCAGGCCTCTGGGAGCTCTGCTTTCCATGGGTACCTGGAACTTGAACTTGTCTCTCTTCTTTTCATCTCCAAAGCCTTCGGAGAGCCCAGCTTAAGGTTGAGCCTGACCTCGAAGGCAGTTGTTCATGCCTTTGTTCCTTCACTAATTAAACTTTGTGGAGCACCTGCTCTGTGTTGGCCTGTGCTCGGTGTTTGCCATCCAGTGAGGGAAAGGACGAGGTTCCTGTTTTCATGGAACTTACACTGTGGTGGGGGAGAGCCAGAAGAACACATAGAAAGTAGATCAGAAAACATCAGCTCTCAAAGGTCGTCCCAGAATCTCTACATCCAAGGGGCTCAGTGGTGGAAATTTGGTGGTAAAATTGTTCAGAAGGCGTTGAGGTTTCCTTAACCTGATGGTACCTGGTAAAGTTTAACCTTAAAAATTGATAAGATGTTGCCAGGACCTGAGGGGAGGGAGGTATGAGGAGTTGTTTAATGGGAACAGAGTTTCAGTTTTGCAAGATGAAAAGCATTCTGGATGGTGGTGATGGTTGTACAAATGTGAATATACTTCATGCCACTGAAATGCATACTTTAAAGTGGCTAAGATAGTAAATTTTATGTTATGTGAATTTTGCCACAATTAAAAATAATTAAAACAACAAATAAATGGAGAAGATAAAAAGTTAGTTAACCTTTCCATATAAGATTGTGAAAATATCGGTAGACTGTGTCCATAACGACTGTGGGAACTGACGTCTTTGTACCACTTATCAGAGTGATTGACTGGTAGTCATGGAAACCTCTCCAAGTTGATGAAGATAAAGGGACAGATGGATATGAAGAGGGGACCAGGCATGTGCTGATGAGGGAGCAATAATGACCACAATAAGGAACAGCTGGTGCAAAGGCCCAAGGCAAGAAAGAATAAGCTTGGGATGTTCCAGAAAGTGAAAGAAGGGGCCTGTGTGGCTGCAGCCTGATGGGGGAGGGGCAGATTAGTAGGCGATGAGGCTGGAGAGGAGATCAGTCCTACTGGAACACAGTCACGCCCATGTGTCTCTGTATCTTCTGTGGCTACGTTGATGTGAACAGGACTGAGTTGAGTAGTTGAGGCAAAGAACGTATATCCTGCAAAATCAAAAATATTTACTGTATGGTCCTTTACAGAAAGTTTGCTGACCTCTGCTTTAGAGGGTTAAAAGCAGGGGAGTGGAAGTTCAGGAAAGTCACTGTGGCACCTGACGGGGTATTTGTGGCTGACCCTCCAGCTGTCTTCTGTGTCGGTCTGTGTGTCCAGTGAGACTGAAGGCCTGGACTCTGCTGTGTTCCCTGCGCAGGGCTGGGCATAAGAAACTTGAGGCAAACGGGCTATGGGACCTGTTTCAGGTTGTAGAACTTGAAGTAAGTAGTGGAACAAAGCTTGGGGTCCCCATCCAAATAACTTTGATCAGAGAAATGAAATGCCCCAGTACTCTATCATTCTGGGGCAAAACGAAGTAAATCAATGAAATGCTGGTGGTGTCAAGAAAGTATACATAAAAAGGAGTTTTTCAGTTTTTCAGTTATTCATGGACATATACACATTGTCACATTTTTTTCTCTGAGTTATCATAACATTTTGTATATATTTCCCTGTGCTATACAGTGTAGTCTATTCTACAATTTTGAAATCCCAGTCTATCCCTGAAAAACCGTGCTGAACACTGGAATTTGACACAACATTGTAAAATGATTATAAATCAATAACAAATGTTAAAAAAAAAGGAGTTTTTAAAAATGACTATTTTTGGTAAAAAATGACCAGGAGTAGAGGTGACCTCCAAAAATCATTATCCTATCCCCCAACCTCTGGGAAAGTAATGTGTACACCAACAAGATAGATGACGATGAGTGACACTTGATTGATGTGGAACAATATTCAGAAATCCTCATTTGTTTTCTTTAAGTCGGCGGTCGATGGTGTTGATTAACTTACATCACGAAAAGAACTGTTTTCAAATAGTCTCCCTGCCAAGTGAGACATTCTCGAAATGTTCCAAGGAGGGAAGCTGTGATTACCGAAGTGAAGAAGAAAGAGAGAAGCTAGATATTTGAATGAGGAGAAAAATTTTTGCCAGGCCTAATCCAGTGGGTTCCATTTAGGATAGGATTTTTCAAAAAAGGGAGTTTTGGCTAGCTGCGGTGAAATCATGAATCACAAAATAACGACACTGTGAGCTGTAAACAGTTTTAATTTATACAGGTGACATTTAAAATGCTAATCAGACCTTAAGATAATCGCTGGAAGTTTGGAAGCCTCTGCTGGAAATTCGTCCAGTTTCCATGGAAATGATTCAGAACACAACCAGATTGGTGAAGGTGTTTCTAGCTTGGCCGACTTGGGTTTCGACTTCTCCAGAGCCAAGGAATTTGAGTGATTGTCACTTGTGGTGACACTTTGGGTACTTGAAATCAAAGTGTGAGAACTCATGCCAGCAGGGGAAGATTTCAATAGAGATTTTGTGGTTCGGTTATTTTGCAAAAGGGGATGCATCATTACTAAGAAGATTAGCTCTTTTACCAAGTCTGATTTTGCGTGTTGATGGCAGACCATTAAAAAAAAAGTCGCATAGAAATTTCCCCCGCTGCTGGCAATATAATCCACAATTGTTCAGGTATTGTGTTTGCTCAACAAACAACAAAAGTTTGAGGGCTTGCCATGTACTAGACTCTACTATAGGCCCCAGGACAAGGCTGATGAGGTCCGAGCCCCATGGAGCTTATACGGGGAGGGAGAAATTAACACACAGAGCCGATACATATCGACATAAGGTAACAGCAGAACCCTGATGAGTACTACACCCAAAATAAAACCGGGTAATGGGATAGGGTGACATGTGAGTGAGATGTGGGGTGAATGTTTAGGTAACTTAGTAAGGGGGAGCCCTCCCAGAGGAAGCTGCCTTTGAGCTGAGACCTGGGTGACGGAGAACTCCGTCCACCTGAAGATCAGGTGCCAGAGTCTTTCAGGCAGAGGGAAGAGCAACTGCTCCTACTAAGAGCTGGGAGTAGAGAGATGAATGGGACTCACAAGTTTCCTTAAATCCTCTCTTGAAACCTATTGGAAGACAATATTGTATACTCTTGTCTCAAATGCCCCTGAACTTTTTTTTTTTTTTTTTTTTGGCAAGGTCCTCACATTTAGAGCATTTTCCTTTCAGTGTGGAGATTACTATTTACAGATCTTCCCACTCAGGTCTTTCTCTTCTGCTTTACTGTCTTCGTGAACTTTGGAGTCAGAGCCCTAGGGTCAAGTCACACCTCTGAGACTTAATGAGCTGTGTGAGTGTAGGCAAGTTACTTAACCTCTCTGAGCTTTAGTTGTCTCTTATGTGTGATGACAATAATGGTACCTACCTACCTCCCTGGGGTTGTTGTAAATCCCATAATGAATTTAAAGCTCTAGTTCAAGGCTTGGCATCTAATACTCGCTCAGTAAGTATTAATAGGAGACACATTTTCATAATTCCCCCCAGTGTTCAAAGTATTTTCACATTCTTACAATGCCCAGGAAACCCAGTGAGATAATCGAGGCTCAGAGTCCACATCAGAATCTGGGCAGATGGGAATGGAGAAAGACGGCGCTAATTATCAGGGCCCCAGAGGCTTCACAGCTTGTATGCAGATGATTAGCTCTTAACAGGGGGCTGAACTTGGCAGCTCCCCATCCACGGGAAAAGGCCCTTTAGGTTCAAGGCGTGACTTGCGCGGGAACAGACCTACACAGGTGACGAACATTCCTGGTTTACTTGAACTGAGGCGCTTTCTGGGATATAGTTCTTTCAAGTGTTAAAGGTGAGGGCAGTCCCAGGCAAATTGAGATGTTTGCTCACGCTAGACTTCCCTGGAAGCCACCGAAAAGCTATAAGCAAAAAAAGAAAAAGAAAACGTGTTCAGGGATGCTGGAGAACTTTTTCTCTCTTTGGCTGCAGGTGCTGCCTCCTAATGCTGGGTTTGGCTTAGGACTGTGCAATACTTGAAAAGAAACACCAGGGATTGATAGAAAAAGAGCTTCCAGATTGGGATGGAAGCCAGAGTCTAAGAGGACAGTAGGTTATTCAGTACAGCGGCCACCAGCCACACGTGGCTCTTATTTGGAACGTGAGAGGTCGTAATTATACAGCGCACACTGGATTTCTCAGACTCAGCCCTGAAAAAGAAAGAGTAAAATAGCTCACTAATTAACTTTTATATTGATTAAAATGATAAATGCTAAAATGGTAACATTTTGGATATGTTAGGTTAAACAGAATATGTTACTTCATTTCCAAAAAGGCTAGCAGCATAGCAAGAGTTTTTGTTTACCTGCAACCAAAAAGTCACTGGTAGCCACATGCTTCGAGAGACCAGGGAAAAACAGGACCCAGAAGAGCTGCTCCTGCAGATTCTCTGTGAAGCCACCTTGAGGCCAGTAAGTTCTGCAATGTACTTCCTGGCTCCTCAAAGTTGGCCTGCGGACCAGCTGTACTGGCATCACCTGCGAGCCCAGCAGAGCTGTAGACTCCCAGGCCCCTCAGCGGACCTGCTGAATCAATCTGGAGTGGAACAAGATCCCCAGGTGAGTCCCACACACAGGAAAATTTGAGGCCCTGTGGTCCAGGCTTGAATCAGTGTTTTTCAGGTTTTTTTTTTTTTTTTTAAATGGAGGTACTGGGGATTCCACTGAGCTATACCCTCCCCCTAAATCAGCGGTCCTTAAACTTAGGGCAGCAGAATCTCCTGACTGTAGGGGAACTGCTCAAGACTCTCAGGCCCTTTCCTGCTTCAACGAGCAGAGTGCCCTAGGCGCTTTCTTGGCACTCCAGGTGATTCTTATCCACACCATGGGCTGAAGGCTATTGGCTTAAGTACTAGGTGTTTGCAGCTGGTGAAGGCGGAGTCTCTTCCCAGTCTGAAGCCTGCGGCGCGGCAGGCAGGAAGCTGGGGCTTGGATGTAGGTTTGTTTGCTATGGCTCTGAGCCGCTTCCTCTTGACAGAAGCCCGCCCTGCCTGCAGCAAAGGGGTCACTGTGGCGTAAGCTGGGACTCGTACGCCTGTCCCACCTGAACTGCCCAGTCACTGTGGGTCATCCTTCAGCGAGGTGAGCTTGCACTCAGGAAGGGGTTATTGGGCGGGGGAGGGTTCTGCAGATGGAGGAGGCCTGGCTTTGCCCTACTTCCCTCACCCCACTCTGAGTTCTGGTTTGACGGGCCTCAGTGTGGCATCCCCGACTCCTCCTTGACTGGGTAAACGCCTGGGGACCAGGGTGGGAGGTTGTAGGTAACTGAAGTGTTCTATGCAACACCGTAGGGTTAACACTGGTGGGACCCAGGGTGAAGGGGAGTATTTAATAGGAGAAGGGAAACAAGGTGCCAAGGTTAAAGTCATTTAATTTACAATTTGCCTCGGGAGCTGCAGTAAACGCCTGGGCCGCCCTTGCCCTTCAAGTCTGGGCCCACCTCTGGTTTCGCTGCAGCTGCAACGGGCCGTTTCATGCACTCTCGGCTTGCTTGCTATAGGTACTGTCTTACCTTAAGTGTTGGCTTTCTGTCAAGGCTTTCCCCAGTCCAGGTACCTTCCCAGCCGGGAAGACTGGGGGAGTAACTCCCCAAGGGACAGCTTTCAAGCAGTGGGAGGGGAGTCCGATAAATGCTCCAGACTCTGGTCCTTCAGGGGCGTTTCTGGGAAATACTCAGGTTCTGGAGGGAATGGAGCGTCCATCGCCTCTCATGACCTCAGTAGTTAGTCTCTGCTTCTGAAAGACCCAAATCAAGATTGGAGCATACCCTAGTCCCTTTGCCTCTTTCCCCAACCTTCTCTAGTGTCGCTGAACCTCCCCTGACCATTCCTTTCGGAACCAGCATCATAGGTTTCTACCTTCACTTATAAGCTTTTTTTCTCAGTTAATGGAAATGAGCCCCTATGAGATGTAGGAGGTGTTATTCCCATTTTATAGACAGGAAGCCTGGCACCTCACAGCCTTTGGTAACTCACCCAAGCCCGTGAATCCAGTGACAGTGTTCCAGCTGAGCAGCACAAAGTACTTGGTAGATAGTTCTTAGGAGAATGTGTTCTATGGCTCCTGAGCCCTTCTGGGAACATAACATCCCTGTGACTAAATGGGGAAACTGAGGAAGGGGCAGCTGACACATCCAGGGTGGGGAGGGGCTAGTGCTGAGTAGGTGCACCAAAAAGAACTGGCGTCAGAGCACACATTGAGTTTTGGTTGTGTTCCTGCCTGGTTTTCAAATACAAAATCCCCAAGGAGAGTTGAAAGATGAGAGTTTCATCCAGTTACAAAAAAAAAAAAAAAAAAAAAAAAAAGTTCTATGGGTCTGGCTGATTGGAGCGGATTCTCTGTTCTCTGCACCCTGGAGTTTTAAAAATGTACGATGAACCCTCTTTGCCCAGTGCTGATGTTTTATTCGGTTTCATGTGGTCCTTCAGAGGCTCGCTGTAGCATTAGGGGCCGTTCCCAGAGGCGCTGTGTGAGAGATGACGCCATCCCCAGAAAGAGGGCACGGTGTTGCTTTTTTAATCTGCCATAAGCATCCTCATTTGTATAGATTTGATTTCTAATGATCGTGTGTTCACTTTCTCTGCTTCCTGAGCTTGGGTCAGACATGCAGTTAGGATGAAATCACATGGGAGACGATTTGTTATGAGCTTCCTCCTTTCTTGGTTTGGTCAGGCTTGGCAGGTGGAATCCATGGCTGGTTCTGGGAACTTCTAAGTCACACGCTCAGGATTTCTCCTGGAAACTGGTCCAGGAAAGAATCAGAAGAAAGGGCTGCAGGTGAGGTGGGAGGTTCCTTGTAGCTTAGCGTGCCTTGGGAGCCTGCAGGTATGTGTTGTGTGGTGGGAGTGGTGGTGAACTGGGAAATGGGGAACCACCAAATTTATGATCTTGAGTTGGGTGAAGTATGGGGATGTATCTGGGAGAGGAAGAGGTCTGTTTTTAGTGAAGAGAAATTCCCAGGTGTCTTAAATGATCAGTAATCATTCATCTATCCAATCATTTGTTCATTTATTCATTTCTTCACTCAGATATTTAATAAGCACCCACTGTGTACCAGGCACTGGGCTGTGTGCTGGAGATACAGCAGTGAACCAGACAGACACACAGCCCAGTCTTGTGGACCTTAAAGTCCAGTAGATACATGGTTTCATGAACACTGCTTAGTTCTGTGCAAGACACGTAGATATGGGTAAATAAACTCCATCTGGAGGTTGTCCTTTATAAAATAGCCTTGAAATGTAATAATGCCAAATCTTAACATTATTTGTATTTAATCTGAACATATTTTAAAATTGAAATGGGGTACATGGGATCTCACATCTCCAGCCCCAGGACATTGGTCTAAAGAAAGGGACTTAGGTTTAAGCTGAACCTAATTCTTCCCTAGGATTTTTTCTACCGATTTGGGAAAGGGAGACTCTTTGCTCTCTGGTGAAGGAGATGTAAAAATGACTGCAGAGCTATGTTCCTTACTATATACGAAGAATGACTTCGGAGAGACCAAAGCTAACAGATGGAGAAGAGGGGGTTCACAGAGCGCTGGAGGGGGCAACGTGGGGTGGCAGGACATGGGGGGACCTGGACAGGAGGGGAAGAGGGGACTAGGAGAGGGAGAGAGGAAGGGGGCATGGGAGAAGGAGGTGAGCTGGGGGGACAGACAGGAGAGAGGGAGAGACACAGATGGAGGGGATGGTGCGGAAGAGGGGTGGGGGATGGGGTTAGGGAGGGGGGACAGACATGAGAGAGACATATACATGCAGGAAGACAGAGCCGGGGAGATAAGAACTGACGGGGGGTACACAGAGGGAAGGAGAGACACAGGGACAGAAGGAGGGAGGAGGAGAGACAGAAGAGCAGAAAGAGAATTGAGAGACCATGTGGGAGGGGGACCCGGAGAGGGAGGGGCAGACACAGCGATGGAGGTGCGCACGCGCACAGACGTACTCCCTCAGCGCCAAACACGTACCCGGAGAGAGCGGTGGGCGGACTTGAGGTGCTGGGGATTCAGAACCAAAAGCCTCAAGGTGCTGCGAGTCCGGCAGGCAGGCTGACAGGTGAGCATGGGTTGTGGTCGGTACCGGTAGCGGTACCGTTACCGGGAGAAAGACACGCGCTGGGCCGGTGCGAGGGTTAGAGAAGCCTTTGGAAGGAGAGCTGGGCCTTGAGGAGGGAGGAGGAGTTCGCCACGTTCTGGTTCTGCAGGTAGAGCCCAGGGCCTCGCAAGCTGTGAAGGTCGGGACTCCTGAGGCACCCCTGTAGCTGCCGGAAGTGCACCCCGGCTTCCGCGCAGGGTGTGTCCGGAAGGAACGAGGCGGAGCAGGGCAGGGCCGGGCGCCAAACGGGGGAAAGCCGTGTAGACTTGCTCCTGAGGGGCCTGGCCGGCCGGGCGTGAGCGTCTGCTGTTCTGTGTGCTAAGCCTGCCCCGTGCCCTCCAGACACCGGGGCCTGAGGAGAGGGCTGCTGGCCTGCACAGGTCTCCTGGGCCCCCATTGCCCTCTTCCCAAGTGATACCTGAAGGTCACATTTCCAACCCAACCACCTTCCCTGAGTGAACCCGCTCTGCACACAGCTCCTAAAAAATATAAGACACAAACCACTCGTCTGCCCCCAAGTCCCGAATCCAAGCAGGTTTGCTGTCATTGTCTGGGCAACAAAATAATTTTCTAGTTTTTTTTTAATTTGTGTGTTGTTTTTTTTTTTTTCTTCTTCGTGGAATAACTCACAGCTCTTAAAGGCTGCAGTGGAGACTGCATGTCTTATACACCTCCATCAGAGACACTTGAGATAATTACAGTGGGAAATTCCATTTTCTGAGACCCTAGAGGCCAAGAGGGTTATTTTGCCAGGTTCTCTGTGGGACTCTGTGCCCTCTGGGGGAAAAAAGAGCATTTCTTGTACCTGCTGGGGTGATTCTGAGGCTCGAAAGCCTGAACTTTCTGTGTTTCCAGAGATGCAAGACAGATGCTATAGCATGTTTTCCAAAATTCAGTTTAGGAAACATCAAACACATTGTTACATAGGGTAATTTCAAGTTTAACATTTATCTTCTATGTTGCTGAGTTTCCAATAGATAAATGCCCACTATGTCTTGGAGATGGGCTGGCAGATTAGAATAATGTTAAAAAAATCATTTTATTTTTCTGTCTTTGTAACCTTTATTGAAGGTCACATGTCATCAATATACAGCTCAATAAACTTGTCACTAAGGGGTTCATATGTGTAACCAACCCACAGATCAAGAAACAACATTGGAGGGAGCACTCCAAAAGCACCCTTGGGTCCCCAGCTCTTCCTTTTGCTCATCCTGCAGTAACCGTGTCCTGATTTCTGGCACCACAGATTAGTTTTGCCTTGGTCAATAATGTATGTGCAAGATGTCTAATTTTTTTTCTACTTATTCACATTGAGTATAGCTGTAGTTCATTTTTCTCTATTGTTCGGTATTCCATGTGGTGGGCGCACCATTTTTAATTTATCCAAACCACCATGAATGACCGTTTGGGTTGTTTTTGCCTATGATGAGTGCTGCTGTGAGCAGTCCTGTTCACAGCACAGGTGATTTTGTACATTTAATCTCACAATTACTGTATGAGGGTTCTCCTGAGAAACAATCAAAAGGGTATGTGTGTGTTTGTTTGTTTTAAGGAATTGGCTTATGTGATTGTGGAAGCTGGCAAGTCGAAAACCTGCAGGGTAGTCTAGCAGGCTGGAGAACCAGGGAAGGATATGGTTTGAGTCTGAAGATGGTCTGATGGTGGAATTTCCTCTTCCTTTGGGGAGGTCAGTCTTTGTTTTCCTAAGGCTTTCAACTGATTGGAGGAGGCCCACCATATTATGGAGGGCAGTCTGCTTTGACTCCAAGCCCATTGATTTTTTTTTTGTATATGTATATTTATTGAAGTATAGTCAGTTTATAATGTGTCAATTTCTGGTGTACAGCATAATGCTTCAGTCACACATGAACATACATATATTTGTTTTCACATTCTTTTTCACCATAACTTACTACAAGATACTGAATATAGTTCCCTGTGCTATACAGTATAAACTTATTGTTTGTCTATTCTATATATGTTAGTTATCTGAAAAACCTTAAACTCCCAATTTATCCCTTCCCACCTCCTTCCCCCAACCCCTGTAACCATAAATTTCTGTGTCTGTGAGTCTGTTTTGTAAATAGTTCGTTTGTCTTTTTTTTTTTTTTTTTTAGATTCCACATTCAAGTGCTATCATATGGTATTTTATTTCTCTTTCTGGCTTACTTAACTTAGAATGCAAAGTCCATTGATTTAAATGATAATCTTTCAGAAACATCTTCACAGAAACATCTGGAATAGCATTTGATTAAGTTTCTGGGCTTTGTGGTCCAGTCAAGTTGACAGAATATTTACTATGACAGCCACTACTGAGCATCTGCTGTGTGACCTCACCTGTGCTGGTGCTGGGGTGGGTAAAAGGTGCTGAGGGTGCCCTAAATTAAAGCACAGTAACAGAGAATCTGAGGTACAGGGGCCCAACAGACCAAGAGATGATTGTCACTGAAAAAAGTTTATTATTGACAGTTTCCAAAAGGAGGAGACATGCCATGCCATGCCACGCCATGGTGGCCGGGGAGGGGCACACAGGGAAGCACCAGAGTAGGGGGCAGAAGGAAAGGAAGGGACTATAGGAAGATCTTTCATTGTAGTTTTTGAGAAAAAGAATGTAACTGAGCAGGACCCTATGGTGCCTGCCTTCCAGCGTCAGACCCCCTCCCCCATATCCTCTGCTCTAGTGCCTCTCTGAAGTACCCAGACAATAGTATCTCATGCACATTTCCTGAGTTTTCAGATGCTAAAAACCACCACCAAAGGGAAGAAATTAACTACTTAATCATCATAAGCACATGGTCCCCAGGCCTTCTGGCACCTAGGGGTTGGTAATGTTGACGTTACCTCAACATTAACCAATCAGAGAATTGTGCACGAGCTGGTCACGTACCTGTAATCACACCTACCCCCCTTATTTGACCTTTAATGTGCTTTGCTGAAACCCTTTGGAGAGTTGAGGGTTTTCTTGGGCATGAGCCCCTTGTTCTCCCTCCTCGGCCCTGCAGTAAACTTTTCTCTGCTCCAAACTGACATTTCTGTTTGGCTTCACTGTACGTAGGGCACGTGAACTTGCGTTTGTAACGGGAACTGGTGGGGCAGGTTAAACAGACACAGGGTTGGTTGGCCAATTTGAGTAACTGCAAAGGGCTCCGAGGCATCTGGGCTGCCCCTAGTTTCCTGCTGCCCGAGGCTGGGGTGTTAAGAGCAGGTGGCTAGTGGGCTGAGTGTGGGAGTCCCGCTTAGGAGGTGGTTGGGGGTATGGGTTCTGAATGGGCTAGTTTGCATTTGAAAAGTACACCTTTGGCTGAGTTATTACCTCTAGGAATTGGCTATCCCTGGGGGAGGAGGGGAGCAGCGCCTCCAGGGTCAACAAGCTTCAGAGGTCACTGCGTCTGGATACAGAAAATAAAAGCCATGGTTAATACAGGGTGGTATGTAGGGGAAGACAAAATAGAGGTAGGGTGGTGAGACAGGAAAGCGCCCTGGAATAGGACTCACGGCACCTAGAGTGCTTCGTTAAAGAATGATTATCATGTCTTGCTGTAATAATACCTACTTTACTGGTGAAGAAAATCAGGCTCGGGGAAGTCTAGCAGGTCCTGGTAGTGAGGAGCAGAGCTGAGGCTTGGATCCGAGCTTAATATTTTTCTCAGTTGCAGGATTGTTCAAAATATATTTTTCTTGCCTTTGTAACCTCAGAGGGTTATTAGAAGATAATGAGTTTTATGTAAGTGAACACACTTTGTAACCAGTGAAGAGCTGGAGAGATGGAAGGTAAGATTTTTATGAGGTTCTATTACAGAGATGCTACTATGATTCAACCTTGAAATATATAAATCCAATTTATAGAATCTTTGAACCAGGAGAGATGTTGGAGATCATTTGGATCCCGTCTCTGTTTTCAAACAGATGAAATCCAGAACTACTTGTTTGCTCCTGGAGGGCAGCCAGAGTCTCCCTGAGTAGCCTATGGTATTACCACTGTGATGAGATAAAGATCAATGGATGTTTATTTCACAGTGACTTTGCTTAAGTAGGTTACTTCTTTAGTGTTCCCAAGAGCACCCTGGGGATCTGAGTGTTACTAACAAAGCTGGATGTACCTAATTTACTCAAAAGACACGGTTTGAGATCTGGCTGATTTATTATTACAGATGACCCAGACTGGTGTGGTTAACAATAGTCTCCCCAAATTCAGAGCTCTTTGCCGTAGAAAGTGGTGGGAAGAACCCTAAGTTAAAGTGGGGTCCCTGAGTCCTAGTTCTAATTCACTACAAGCTAGCCTGTTGATGTCGGATAGTGAGTTGATCATTTTGAGCATCACTTTTCCCATTTGGAAGCTCAAAAGAAGAGGCGTTAGATGATTTTCGAGTCAGTTTTCAGCAAGGACAGGAGACTTGATCATTTAGGATTTGGATGGCTATATCATTTTGATAGAGGGGCGAAGTCCTAGTAAGTAGCTGGGGAGCCGGTTGTCTTTGATGTTTGGTAGTTAATAAAATGGAGGAAGATTTACATGCATAGCTGAGCTCATCTTTCACTCTCATGCCAGATATCTGCTGACTCCACTTCCTTGGTTAGCCCTGGGTTACAATAAATTAAACTTAACTGCTTTTTCCTGGGGATGGTGCTCCATAAATCAGCCCTGGAAGAGATCGTCTCTGTCAAAAGGGCTTTTCACGGGATACTCGAACCACTGGAAAGTCAACATGTTATCTGGCAACTGCTTCTGAATATTAGTTTATGTCTTGGCAGTTGTTTTCTTAATAACCCAAAGCTGTCAAGGAAGCATAGCTCATAGCTCATGTGGTTTGGATTCTTGCCTGTCTTCTCTGCCAGGTAGGTACTTAATAGGTTTCCATTTCCCCCTACTGAACCCTCCATTCTGTGTGTGGCACAGTTAAAGTAGCTGACCTATTTCGAGATAATAAGGTCGTTAAACAACCCCCCTCCCATCTTTTTTAAAACAAGGAATCAATTTCATCTAAAATTAAACTGTGTATTAATGCTTGTTTTAGTAATGTCACCCATATGGCTCTCCAGTATGGGCTGGCCCAGTGTCAGTGAATTGATGATAATTCTCAGTGTTACTGAGATGGTACTTAAGCAGACATGTCCCTACACTTGCAAATAATCAGGTTTTTTTTGTTTGTTTTAATTATCTAGTTACAAATATGGAAGCCATCTCAATGTCACCTTGAATACTCACATTAGGGGAAAAAAATGACACTTCTCACCCTCCGTAGCTGGGTTGCTGAGCTTGAGGAGTTACAGGAGATCCAACAGGTGGCTGATTCAAACTCAAGTTGGTGCTGATAGTTCCACATGAATGTCACCTCCTCCCCCACCCAATCCAGCATACCAGTGCTAAGCCCGACAGAGACCAGTGCACTTCTCCAGAAACTTCCTAAATTGATTCACAAGTAGGAAAGAAAGGTGGAGTTACCTCCACTTGCTTTTTTAACCCACAGAAACGCAGCCAGTAACTGCCCTGGCTGGTGAGTGAACGGCAGCAATGAGGTCGTTGTTGTGGGAAAGAGATGCCCCCCCCCCATAATAATAGGGGTGACAGACTTAATCACATCTCTGTGGGGAGAATGTCCAGGATTAGGCAGTTCATTACAGAAGGGGAGACTTGTGGATAGAGACACTCCAGAGAATGAAGTGCTGTTAATTATGTACACGATGCTTCCAAGGAATCCCTTCTCCTCTGGAGGACCCTGCTCGCTGAAGGCCACACGATGCCAAGAAATCTGCACTCAGAGGATTGAGTTATAAGGCATTTGCTGAGCAGCCAGGACGCTGGGGTTTCCAACCCACCAAGAATACTTGAGGCTGAGAAGGGACGTGAACAGTACTAAATGGATGTGTAGATGCTGGATGGGGATTTGTTATCTTTCCCCAACTTTCTCTGTTTGTCATATTGAATTCTGGTTGTTGAGATCTTTTTAAATAGAGGGATGCAGTATGTCCTACCTAGAAGGAAAAAAAAAAGTCACTGGTTGGAAAGAGCCTTCATAGCTTGTTAGCATAGGTGTTTGGTGGTGGCGTCACGGGGATTGAGAGGGTGTAGCTGACAGTCTGTGCTTCACAGGAGTACTCTCGGTGCAACGCCTACGTATGGAATACCTATGACTCCCTGTGCACTCTTGTGACTCTGCGGGGTTGGGGGTTGTTGAGAGTGTCTGTTTTGTGTGTGTGTGTGGGTGCAAGATGGCAGTGCTGGAGGGGTGGCCCAGAGCAGTCTTCAACTAATGGCAGATGGTAATTTGGTGGATAAGTGCTCTAGTGCCCTTGTTTCTTGATCGGGAAAGTCTGAGGCATGTTTTCCCCTGAACTCCAGTGAACTTGAGCTCTGGCTGCCCGCAGCAGTAACTTGCTTCATAATGCACCTTTAATTGCCTTCCTCCCCAACCCTGTTTCACTTCTCTACTCCATCACCAGTGTTTCCCAAATGAACTAATTCATTTGAGTCCTTGCCTTAGGTCTGCTTCTGGGGAAACTCAACATAATTTAAGGGGTGAGACTGCTATGTACAAGACGGGTTACATATTACCAGGACATAATGTACCAGTTCCCACTCACCACCCTGAAATCTCCTAGGACGGTCACCTGGTGTGGTACAGCAGATTCCAGTTCATTTCAGGGGGATAATTGAGGTCAGAGAGATTCTTTTTCTTTGTCGCTTGGAAAGGAAAGTGAAGTGATCACAGATGTTGTCAGGCAAATGCTAGGTTATGCTGCAAAAACAAGTTAACTACATCACAGTTTCATGCTAGGAAGGTGGTTCTCCTTGGTGGCTTTCTTGTAAGGGTGACTCAAGATCTGTTTGTTTCCATCTGGGAGAAGCTGAAATGCTAGGCAAGTGAGGATGTGAGGTGGCGCCAGGCAGTGGTGCATCGAGCAGGGGGCTGAGCTCTGAGGGGTAGGTGGGGATGAGCAAATCTGCAAAGAAACATCCAGCAGCCCAGTCTATCTGCAGGCAAGACTTGTGTTAAACATATGTGCAAAAGAGTAAGAGACCTCATATTAATTATCAGAATAAATGCCCAATTTGATTTCTAAAATGTCAGATATTCACACTGTTGGTTGCCCCAACTCTAACTATTAAAAATAGTCTATACACCAGTAGGCCAACTAGTGCAGCTAGTTAGTCAGTCCAATAACTGGTACCTGACCCGTGGCAGAAGTTGTCAAAACAGGCATTTGTCACTTTGCATTTTGAGTTCTGAAAAGACGACTGGTGATGAGACTGTATGTTATACTTGGCGACTTGGAAGGTTGGCAGAGTGTGGGCCCAGTTAAAACCTGGAGCTTTGAGGTAAACTAGACAGATTTTTAAGGGACTGTTGATCCTAGGTTCTTTTATCAGGGACATGAGTAAAAGGATTGCAAAATGCAGTTTTGTTTGCTTGTTTTTTTGGTATATATGTATTTATTGAAGTATAGTCAGTTTACAGTGTGTGTCAGTTTCTGGTGTACAGCATAATGCTTTAGTCATACATGAACATACGTATGTGTCTTCATATTCTTTTTCACCATAAGTTACTACAAGATACTGAATATAGTTCCCTATGTTATATAGTATAAACTTGCTTATTTTATGTATAGTAGTTAGTATCTGCAAATTTCAAACTCTCGATTTATCCCTTCCCATCCCCCTTTCCCCCTGGTAACCATAAGTTTGTTTTCTATGTCTGAGAGTCTGTTTCTGTTTTGTAAGTATTTTGGTTTGACTTTTTTTAGATTCCACATATGAGTGATATCATGTGGTAATTTTCTTTTTCTTTCTGGCTTACTTCACTTAGAATGACCATCTCCAGGGCCACCCATGTTGCTGCAAATGGCATTCTTTTATTATTTTTTATGGCTGAGTAATATTCCAGTGTATATATGTAGCACATCTTCTTTATCCAATCATCTGTCAGTGGACATTTAGGTTGTTACTGTGTCTTGGCAATTGTAAATAGTGCTGCTGTGAACACTGGGGTGCATGTATCTTTCTAAATTAAGGTTCCCTCTGAATACATGCCCAGGAGTGGGATTGCTAGATCATACGTTAAGTCTGTTTTTAGTCTTTTGAGGAATCTCCGTGCTGTTTTCCATAACGGCTGCACCAAGCTACAATCCCACCAGCTTTAAGAAGGTTTCCTTCTCTCTACAGCTTCTCCAGCATTTTAAAATGCAGTTTGAAGCGTATAACCATAGGCGAACTTAGGAACTATTGTTTTCTTCAAAATGTTACATTCCTGGATAAGAAGTAAGGTGTGCACAGAGGATTTTGAGTAAGAAAATGAAGGGCTGAACTGACGTTCAGCATTATGACATGTCAGTTGTATCACTGTGCAGTTTTCTGACTTCTCAACTTCAGTCTCCTCTTATCCAAACTTGGGATGATAATGGTCCCTGGGCCTGAGATTTGAGGTCAAGACTAATGACTTAACAAGACGAAGCACTTGGCGTGGTGTCTGACACGTGGCAAGGGCTTAATGACGGTAGCAGTTGTGGCTTAGGTCCTGACATGTAAAATAGGGCTTCAGATACTTATGCATTATTTTAACAGATATTTATAGAGCATCTGCTGGGTGCTAGGCCTTGTGCTAGCTGCTGGGAGTGAATGATGAGTGAGTGAAACAAGCTCAATCCTTGTCTTAAAAGAGCTCAGAGTCTGTGGACTTCCTTGACCAGACCAGAAGTTGGCAAGCATTTTCTTAATGGACCAGATGGTAAAATGCTTGAGGCTTCTCAGGCCATGGGGTATTTGTTGCACGCACCTAACTCTGTCCCTGTAACAGGAAAGTAGCCTCCGATGATATGTAAATGAATGGACAATAAAACTTTTATTTACATAAAAAGGTAGGAGGCCAGATCTGTTCTGTGGGCCAGAGTTTGCTGACCATTGAGATAGCCAGTAATATACAGACATTAAAAGCTAATATTTATCGAGAGATTACCATGTATTTGTTTATTTAACAAATACGTAACAACAGCTACTATGAGCCAGGCAATGATCAAATCACTCTACATATATTAGCTCGTTTAGTCCTTGTGCTGACTCCAGGAGGTTGGTACGATCTCCATTTTATATGATGGAGTTGGTGCTAGGATTGCTTGCTTGTTATGGATGAGGAAGCCAAGTCACCAGGAGGTTAAACAATCATGAGATGAGGCTGGGATTCAAATCCAAACAGTCAAGTCCAGAGTCTGGGCTTGCAGCCATGCCCTAGACGGCCTCCCTCTCGTAGACACACGTAACTGAACTCTGATGTGTGTTTGAAGAGTGACAATAACGTCTGCTTCTCAGGTGGTTGTGACCTTCCAAAGACATGAAAGAGCTTGTAAGTTGCAGTAGATTTTAGAAAGTACTTTTTTTTTTTTTTTCTTCTCTCTGGAGCGGCAGTCCCCCGACACCTGGAGGTGAGGAGTTTGCTTTTGTTTCTCGGCTGCAGAGAAGTGGGTGGGCTGGGGATGGCTTGTCTGTGAGTCTTGGAAAGGAGAAATGAGTCAGCTCTCTGAGGCCACATCTCATTTCTCCCTTTAAGTGTCTTTAAACTTGAGGAATAACATGTTAGCATTGGTCCTTATTGCCACGTCATCTATAGACAAACCCCAGGAGATAGTTACCGTTGTCACCTCCATGGGACAGATGAGGGACCAGAAGCTCAGGGAGAGGGGAACAACGTGCTGAAAGTGATGAAGCCAGGATGGGAACCTGGAGGTCTCTAATGCTGAGGCCTGTGTTCTTGGTCAGCGGCGCCAGGACACACTGTCCTGGGTGTGCACATATTGTTCCAGAACCTGCTCTTGATTTCATCAACCGATGAGGGAAGAGGGAAAATGAGAGCAATCAATTCAACTGAGCATAGCAGGGAAAGGAAATAGAATTCATCTTACTCAGACACTGTCGATGGGATACAGAGGATTTAATAATGGTGTGCCCATCCTGATAATTAAAGCTCCTGGAAAATAATGAGTTGGCCCAGAGGTATCATTACTTGGAACAGCAGCTTAGTGTCTCTTTCAAAACAGTGATAATTTTTATGTCCTGCCATAAATGATCACTTAAGCAGCCTGAAACGACAACGGGGCCCAGTGCTCCCTGTGCTTGTGGCTTTTGTGCGAGGAAGCTGTACTTGCTCTTGAAGAGAAGTGACCCATCTGTGCTGAAGATTACCATGAACTGTCCCCACGTTTTAGTAAACAGTGGACTGCTTGTCTTGAACAGAGGAGGAACGCAGAAGGTTCCAGTGCTGGGTGGAAGAGAGGGCAGATGGGGTTTGAGATGGCTTTGAAAACGATCTTGGAGGCTCTTGTGGGTTGAATTGTGCTCTCACCCCGCCTTAAAATATATATATATAATTTAAGTCCTAACTCCTGGTACCTGTGAATGTGATTGTGTTTGGAAATACGGTCTTTACAGATGTAATGTAGATGGAGCTTAGGATAAGTTCATACTAGAGTAAGGTGGAGCCTTAATCCAATCTGGCTAGCACCCTTATAAGAAAAGGAGAAGAGACACAGAGGAAGATGGCCATGGAAGGTGGCAGAGGCAGAGATGGGTGAGATGCAGCTATAAGCCAAGGAAGGCCAGTGGTTGATGGCTACCACCAGAAGCTACATGAAGCAAGGAAGGATGCTCCCCTACAGGTCTGGGAGCGAGGAATGGCCCAGCCAACACCTTGATTTCAGAATTCCAGCCTGAGAGAGAATAAACTTCTATTGTTTTAAGCCACTGAGCTTGTGGTACTTCTAGGGTATGACAACCCTAGAAACTAATAAGAGGTATTTCTGACCCACGGAGGGCAAACAGGTTTGTGTGTATGGGGAAGAGGGGTTGAAACATGAGATAACCATATTCATTCATTCATTTCTTCATTTGCCATCTGAACAGGAACAATATTAAATGGTAATTAAGAACCAGTCTTAGGTATCAGACCTACATTTGAACTTGAGCTCTGCCACGTCTCTGCAGGTGACTTTTAAAAGTAATAACCTCCAACATTTATTGATGAATTTTGATACCCATGGCCCTGTACCTTGAGTTCAATATGTGCTATCTCCATTTTATAGACGAGGAAACTGAGGCACAGAAGGACTAAGTCACTTACCCGAAGTTAAGTAACTCGTAAGGGATTGTGGAACTAGAGTCCAGGGATGTTGGTTCCAGAGACTCTTCTATTAACCACTGTAAAATACTTCTCAGCTTCCTTAGGTGTTAAATGAGTAGGCTGAAAATACCTGTCACGCAATTTGTAGGAGGATTCCAGTTAAAATAATTCAGACAACATATGTAGAGAATGAAATTGAGTTATTCTTTAAAACTCTTCACTAAATAGTTATAGACCCACTGGAAGTGGAAAAAAATAGTACTTTGGGGACCTGGATACCCTCACTTCTCTTTCCCCAATGATAAATATTACAGAACTGTAGTTCAACATCATTTACTCGTATTTCATCAGCTTTTACATGCACTTGTGTGTGTGCATGCATAGTCCTGTGCAGTTTTACCATATGTCAAGATTTATGTAACCACCACAATTACGATGCAGAACTCTCCCCTCAAAGCGTGGGAGCTCCCTTGGGCTGTATTTTCTCATTGCATCCCACCCCACCCCCCCAATCCCTAAGCCCTAGCTACTACTAATCTCTTCTCCATCTCTATCATTTTCTCATTTTCAGAATGTTTTATAAATGGATCCATACTGTGTGTAACCTTTTGGGACTGGCTTTTTTTTACCCAGCAGAATGACAAATGCTTTTTGAGTTCTTCTGTATGCCAGGTGCCATGCCAGAAACAGTAGTTTCAAAGAGTCAAACCCCTCCCTTTAGCTTCAGCTAGTGAGGTTGCTGGTTTGCTTTGTTACTGGGGGGAAATATCCCCAAATTCAAAACAATCAAGAAACCATTTTTTTGCTGGTGGCCAACTTTGCCCTTTTTCATATAGGCTTATATTTCCAGCTCATATTCTTTCTTAAGCCAAACATTCTCAGCATTGTTATTAAGGACTATGTGGAGAGATCAGGGAAAAATCCACAGTGGCAGTATTTTCATCTAGACAGCTGCACAAACATCCAATTACCCTTTATTGCAATGGTCGCCTGGGAGCTTTAATTGAGATCTTCTGCAGGTTGCTTTCTTCCGTGTCTGCCTTCGCCCATCACAGCTGCATAGTTTGGTGCATTTATGTACAAAGGTTAATTCCCTGTGACTTGATCTATGGCAAGGAAGTGGGGGGAAAATTGAGGAATATCAGTTGGTATGTTTCCTATTTGAAATGCACTGAGAGAACTTTTCAGCTCTGAAAATACAAGGCATAGAGTAGAACAGCTTGTTGCTTTACAAAAAGAATAAGATCCTGATAAACTGGTTTCTTGTTTTATCACTATTACTGAGAATCTTTGTGCCTTTGAACCTTTTCTGTGAAAGGATGGCTTTGGGCTATTTAACCTTTAATGTCTTTTATAGAAGGAAATAATTGTGTTTTGTGATCCTAGAGTTTACATAGTCTCTCATCACATCTCTGGACACCAAAACTTAAAACTATTTAAAAAAGGTTATTGGAGGCCTTGATTGTCCTATTCATTACCCAACCCTCAACCTACCTGCATCACTAGCCACCTACTTTGTCTTACAGTGCTCCTCTGGGAGGAGTGTCCTTGCTGTTATCAAAGGACACTGCTTCTCTCTGAATGCTTTAGGGTCCAGGTCTTCACTCCTGCATTTCTCCTCTTTCGCTCATTTCTCTCTTCATTACTGGCTTGCTAACTGCAGCATATGAATGAGCTGTAGCTATTGCTCATCATAAAAATAATCAGCCCTCCTCTGATGCCAAGTCCTCCTCCAGCCACCATCCATTCCCTTGTCTTCTCTTCACTGAAAACATTTTGAGAGTCATGCACACTTGATGTTTCTGGCTCCTTACCTCCCATTCTCCCTTTTACGCCTTCTGCTGAGCTTCTGTGCTAATCAAGCCAATGAAACTGGGCTTTTCTTCAACAACCTCCACATGGCCAAGTCTAGCGGGCCCTTGTCTTAGTGTGGGTATCTTAATATTGGTGACTTCTCTGCATCCTTGATCTCCTTTCTTGAATTCTTTGTCATGGCCTCTGCCATTCCACATTTTTTTAAGCCATTCCTCCTCATGCTCTTTTGCTGGTTTCCTCTGAACAGGGACAGGGATAGAGTAGCAAAGAAAAGAACGTGGTGTACGGTGATCGCCCCAGGTCTAGACTCCAGCTCTGCCTCTTACCTAACATGGGAACTTGGCCAAACCGCTTTGTTAAGCTTTAGTTTCTCAGCTCTAGAAGGGAGACACTAACAGCTACCTCATAGTGTCTGCACAGTGATAAGTGTGTGGATGTGTTGATACAGTGCTTAGCATGACCTCTGGCACTTTGTGCTCAGGTTTGTTAATACTTCTGAGCTTCGGCTTCTGTCTGAGTTGACGGCAAGTGCTGTGTTCTGAATGTCTTATGTCCACCCTAAGTTCCTATGTTGAAACCTAATCCCCAAGGTGGTGATGTTTGAAGGTGGGGCCTTTTGGGGTGATGAGGTCATGAGGGTGGAGCCCTCATGAGTGGGATTAGTGCCTTTATGAAAGAGGGGTCCAGGGAGCTCCCTTGCCCTGTCTTCAGTGGAGAGACACAGAGGAGATCTGTGAACTGGGAAGCAGGCCCTCCTGAGACAGAGAACCTGACCATGCTGGCAGCCTGATCTCAGACTGTCAGCCTCCAGAACCGTGAAAAACCAATTTCTATTATGAGCCACCCAGTCTCCGGTATTTTGTGACAGCAGTCTGAACAGGACTAAGATAGCAAGGATCATATCTTTTCTGCATAGGAGATCCACTGAAAATTTGTAGTGCGTCCCAGGGCTGGCTAACAAGTGTTCATCCTGTAGCTGTTTCCTCCCTTCTGGGACCTTCTGCAGGCCTTTCCTCTAGGAACCCAGGTCCCATGTGTGTCCCCTGCCCTGAGGTTCCATATCCAGGTGCCTCCTGCAATCCTCCTTTGTAAACACAGCTTCCTCAAGGCTCCTAAGGCTGGCTGTCGTACTAGGAAGTAGTCTGATAAGTGAATTACATCTGGGGCCCATGGTGGATCATGCTTGGACGTGCTACCACCCTCGCATTTTCATGGTGGTCTTGTGGGGTGGCAAGCCTGGAAAGCTGAGGATTCTTTCCTTCCTGGTAGAAGTCCCAGCCACATGGCAGTTTGGGGAGCAGATATTTGGAAGTCAAGTGCCTTCTGAGAGCCTATAAATCATCCAGCAGGTGGTTGCTGTCTCAAGCTTTCGCATTTGACAGGCCCTGCATGCTCACAGAGGGCACTGGGGAAGTAATTTGCTGGTGATTAGGACACCTGCATTGAGTAATAGAAAACGTCATCCAAGTGCATACCTGTTACTCATTTGGTCCCGGGGAGTTGAAGTCGGAGGAGTCTGCCACAATTACAGGTAAAGGACTGCTGCAGCGCTTTACCAAAAGCCAGTCAACCCTGAATGCTTAATTACGCAGCACTCGACTGCAGGCTGTTTTCTCCAGCAAGTGGAGAAGCCCAGGAAAGGTTATCAGTTTCTGATCAATTTCTGTTGGAAACTAAATAAAAAAGGAAATATCCAGCATATATCTTAGGGTCATGCCTGATTCACCCTAGGATTTTTGTTGTTACTGATCCTTGACCGACGTGTGTGTGTGTGTGTGTGTGTGTGTGTGTGTACGTGTGTACACATTTTATTTTGGAATAATTATAGACTTAAAAACTGCAGATACTACAGAGTTCCTGTATTCTCTTGACCAAGCTTCCCCTAATGCTGTTTTCTAGACTTTTGAGCCATAACTTTTTGTCCCAAAAAAGAAAATCATTCATTTTTCAAATCTTTTTTTTTTTTTTTGAGAACCTACTATGTGGCAGGCACTGTGCTAGGCACTAGGGATGGAAAGAACAGTGAATAAGACAGACCTGGCCACTGCCTCCATGGAGTCTTAAAGTCTAGCTTGGTGGTTTTTAAAGGGTGGTCTCTGGACTAACAGCATCACGTGGGAACTTGTTGGAAATGCACATTCTCAGGCCCCATCCCATATTGGATTCAGACACTCTAAGGGTGGGGCCTAGCAATCTGCATTTTAACAAGCTCTCTAGGGGATCCTGATGCATGGTCAGATTTGAGAACCAGTGTCCAGCAGAGAAAAACAAATACTAAATGAATAATTATAAATGTGACATGATTTCATCATGGGAGTCAGAGAGAGCTACAGGAAGTCGGGTGCGGCTTGCTTGGCTTGGAGTATAGGAAAAGCCTGGCTGAGGAAGGCGTGTTTAAATTACCATCAGAAGGATGAAGAGAAGAGAGCCGAGTGCGGTTGGTGGCAGTGTGTTCTATCTAGGCTGATGTGTTGCCTAGAACCAGAGTGAGAGAGACTGGTCAGGGTGCCTCTGGACTCTCCTGCTGCTGTAAAATTGCAAGGCCAAAAAACTAGTTTTGGGTCCAAATCCAGTTTAATTAGAACATCTAATTAATCAGTTCTCTGCATTTCCTGAATATTCCAGTTAATCAAGTTTTAAAAAATCAAGTCTGTTGCATTGAGAAGGTTGAGGAGTGGAAAGGAAGAGCCTTGTGATAAGGAATGAGAAACAAATTGCAGTGCTGACATTACTCACCTTAATTATCTCTGTTGCCCTGTAGTGCTCACGGGACTGCTGGCCTCGTCCTTCCCTGGAAAAGGACGGGGTCACACCAGATCTTTCCAGCCCTTGCCTTGCAGATTGTCATGGTCCACAATTAGTTACAGATGTCAATGCACTGATGTTTATCTTTAAAAAGTACATTTATATTCCTTTCCTTAAGCAGCTAATTCTACACATTGCCTACTGGTAACTTTCAAAGAGCTTTCCTATTCTTTTCTCTGAAATTACTGCCATAAGTTTATCCCACAAGGAAATATTATTTGCTCTAATGATCTGGTAATTATCAGGTAATAAAATGGCCAACCGTAAGCGTATTATTAAGAGCAGTTGGTGTGTGGAATATTTTTGTCATGCCATTAGAAATGTTTCTTATATTTTAGTCATGCCTAAGAACTCACATGCTGAGGAGAATGAAAACAGAGCAAGTATCCTTCTATCTTCTGCAGAAATAAGCCTTAAACCCACATATAAAAAGCTAAAGGAGACCACCTCTGTGGCCGAACGTTTAAAGCCACACTGTGTACCTGGCTGTCATGCTTCAGAGCTCTTCCCTCCAGGAGAGTCGAGAATGTCACTCCAAAACTGGATTAGGCAGCTGCGTTTCTCAGCTGACTGTCCTGACTTGTCTGGTCCCACTCAGTCCTCCACTGGGGAAAAGTTCCCTTAGGAGAGTACTGATTCTGGCGGGCAGAGAGTTTTACACACGAAGTCAGGCACGTGATAGGTCCTTAAGAAGAATAAATGCAGTTTTGATCCAGCTGTGTTCAGCCCACCGTTGCTGCGTACGTGGCTGCTGTGTGGACATCAGAATGTGACCTAGCACTTGGGCATCAGCGTTCATGAGGAACTTTGTACTGAGAATTGAGATTATTCACAATGATCGATGTCTTCTGGTTAGGTTTTAACCTCTGATTTTGGCAGCCCCCAAACTGGCCTTGAGCTTGTTTTAATGTCTCATGGCTCAGAAATGATTCAGTGGAAGATGAGAAGTTGCCGTGTGGTGTTCTAAACTGGCTCGGTACCCTTTGTCTGCACTGACAGTTGTCACGTGTACTTTACTCTGTGTACCCACATACCATTTCCCATTCTCGACTGTAAGCTCCTGGGGGCAGGTCCTCAGCTGATTCATCTTGGCATGATCGTATCAGTTAACGCTTGAGAGTGCCAACTTTGAGTTGGACACTTGGAGTTTCTTTTGTTTCTTCCTCTACCTCTATGAAGAGGGCTGTGTGGTATGCCTAACAGTATTGTGGAGTGTTCATGAGGTAGGTGTTTTTTAGTCCCATTCTATAGATGGGAAGACTGAGGTACAAAAAGGTTCAACAAGCGCCTTAGGGGCACTGAGCTAGTTACTGTTGGAACCAGAATTCAAATCCATTTCTCTGCAACTCGAGTCTGCTCTGAATAGTTGTCTCCCACAATAGCAAGGGACCTCTAACATTCTACAAACTCAATATGTAATTGTAAAATGCATGAATGATTCTCCATCTAGATTGTTTGACAGGCTGATGTACTTTGGGGAAGATGAAAATGCACGAGGAAGCTCAGTGGTGTATACCAGTGGTGTGTAGACTGTAAGAGGGTCCATGTAAATTGCTTTTGCTGTAAAGGAATGGAATGTCTAATTACCTGAGGAAACCAAAGGAACTACTGTATGGATTGCTGTTCTTATTCCCACAGCCTACCGTCTCTGGAAGGAGCAATATTGTTCCTGAACTTGTTTGTTTTCCATGTTTCTTTTTTTGATCACATCATTTCTTCGGGTCTAATGTAATCAGACTTGTTTTGTTAGCTAATTTTTTTTTAACCTTTACTGTGGTATGGTTCCTGAACAGTAAACTACACATATTTCAGATGTACAATTTGATGAATTTTGATAGCTGTATGCATCAATGAAACCACTACCACAGTCAAGATGGCTAACATTTCCATCACTCCCCAAGAGGTGCAATTTTTGAATTTCCCAAATTATCCATTCCCACCCCCTTTACCCTCTGGTAACCATAAGTTTGTTCTATGTCTGTGAGTCTGTTTTGTGGATAAGTTCATTTGTTTCTTTTTTTTTTTTTTTTTAAAGATTCCACATGTAAGTGATATCATATGGTATTTTTCTTTCTCTTTCTGGCTTCACTTAGAATGACATTCTCCATGTCCATCCATGTCACTGCAAATGGCATTCTTTTATTTTTTATATATATGTACATACACCACATCTTAGTTTAAGAAGCAGGATTCTAATTCCCGTTAAGGTGTGATTATTTATCCAGGAGTATTATCTGTATTTAGAAAGAAATTTAAATGTTGAATTGTTAGAGACCGAACTGTGCTGCCTTACAAAATTTGTTGATGTTTAACGTTAATTTTCAGTTTCACTGACTTTAGTTCAAACAATTGTGATAGTTTTGGTGTTGATGATGTTAGCTCTAGGACAGGGGAGAATCCCGTTTGATTTTCTAAGCCCTTTGGGTATCTCATATTTTTGAACATTACACTCAGAACTAGTTTAGTAAAGTACAGCTCTTGAGAAACCTTTAAAAAAAAAACTGATTTTAAGAAGGTAAGGAGAATAAAGGACTTCTCAAAGTTTTCACCTGCTTTTAAACTAATAAAATATTCTCTGTATTTAGTGGAAGATGCAGGTTAAAAGAGCAACACTCAACTCTGGTGGATAAAAGAGGTAGCATTTTTAATATAACTGTCTACTTGGCAATTCTGAAAGACATATACTTTTATGACTGAAGACTTGGGCAATTTAAATTGTTACTGAAATTTTATGAACAAAAAAAGGGTGGCAATTAAGAAAAAAGTAGCTCATCCCTGTGATTCAACAAAAGTGAGACTTGGCTGCTTCTACCTTTAAATCAAGTCTATTATAGTTGTGGCTCTCACTTGGCCGGTTGGAAGTGATCAAACGTAGCCTTTTTCAGTACAATCTTTCAACCTTACTTTTTGGATTTATTACGTTGTGGCCAAGTAGGTCCCAATGGCTAGGATTATGACCAGTTTTCTTTGAGTAAATGAAACCCCTCCAAGCCAGCAGGTCTGAGCCGTTCCACGTTAGAAAGCATGACTGACCCAGGCCAGCATAATGGGGGAAGAGCTTATCTTGCTGGGTCCACCCTCCTCCTTGGGAAAACCTGCTAGTTTTCAGGGCTCTCACTCTCCCCTCCAAGAATTCCCTCTGCTTGTTCCTTTTGTTCCAGTTTCTTTTGTCAGGAGGCATTTGGAATATTTACTCACGTTAAGCCATCAGTGGGGGTAGTGTTATTATTCCCTGTGAATAAAATTTTAGAAGAGGATCTAGCCAAAGGACACAGCGTAGCCCCAAAGAATTAATTTAGGTATTAAAATGGGGAGGCTTTTGGTATTTGTGTGTTGGAAACCTTTGTGTATGCATTCTGTGAACATTAGTGGGTGGTATGTGCCCATAAATAAAGCCAATCCTAGTTGGTGAGAAAAAAAAATGGTTAGAGTCTCTGAAATTCTAGAACATGAGCTGCTGCAGGTTAAGGCTGTAATTCTTAAAGTCCTCCTGGATACCACAATTTTTCTGCCTATCAGTGACTACATTTTTAAAACCATAAGTCAGAATATGCTTTTTTAAAAATTATGTGCAGGTTTGTGTATGTTTTATATGAACAGTCTCCCAAGGATATTAAAGTTAAATCGCTTCTATGTACATGGACTTAGTTCTTGGTGCTGTAATCAAAATATCATAACCTGGGTGCTTCAATGGCAAACACTTACTTGACAGTTTTGGAGGCTGGGAAGGTGAGGATCCAGGTGCTGACTGATGAGCTTCCTGGTGGGAGCCCTCTTCCTGGCTGGCAGGTGGCTGTCTTCTAACTGTGCCCTCACCTGGTGGAGAGGAGAGAGGGAGGACGCAGGCACTGTCCTGTCCCTTCTTAGAAGGGCACTAACCCCATCCCAAGGGCCCCACCTCATGACTTAATTACTCCAGAGGGCTCATCTCCAAATACCATCCCCTTGAAGGTTAGGGTTTCAATATAGGAATTTTGGGGAAACACAAACACGCATTCTGTAACGTATATGCTTGATGAAATGCTTTTGCTGCAAAGGGAAAAAGCAGAAACAAAAAACCCCCCAAAATGTTGGGTCTGTGGTTGCTATGGACAATGTGATACTGGTTAAGAGCTCTGCTCTTGGGGGTCAGACAAATGGTGGGAAAGTGATTGTTCTGAGCTTCTGTTTTCTCTTGTGTCAAATGGAGACAGTTGTGGGACTCTCCTTATGTGATGTGGAAGATTAAACAGTGTAAGGAAGGCTTATAAACCATGCAGCATTGTGCCAGGCACAGAGGGGGTGCTCAGTACAGTGCAGTTTTTCTAATAATATACTAATTTTAGTATTTTTATGATTTAATAAAAAATACTGCTTGGAAGGGGGATCTTTTATGTAGGAGGGAGGGAGTCAAAGTGAGATGGCAGAAATAAGAATTGAGCATGAATTAGTAAATTCAAGTGCTACTCTATGGGTCACACCAGAGTAGAGAAGCAGGGACAAGGCAGGGAGCGTCACAGGGGGGGACCAGGGAACCAACTGCAAGCGTGGGGTAAGGGAGGGACAGGGTGTACTAGGAATGTGATAAAGCAGAGTCAAAGGTTTTCGTCACGGCTTCACTGGGTACAGTGTCGTGCTGCTGGCTGCCCTCTTGGCGGGAACCTCATCTTATAATGAAGGTGATATAATAAGAAAAATGGTAACTGAATGAAGAAATTGAAATTACGAAAGGAGCCAAGCGTGGTTTAATTGGCCCCACCTTGTGGAGAAGGACCTGGGAGTGGAGTAAGTACGCTTGTTCCTTGGTGTTCCCAGGGGATGGTCACCAAAAATCCACAGATGCTCAAGTCCCTCATGCACTGTGGTGTTGCACATGGGCCCTCGGTATTTGCGGGTTCCACACCGTGGTTATGCAGGGCTGACCGTGATGCAAAACCAAGGATGGGCTCTCCCAGAAAGTCACTTAGTTATAAACAAAAGGATTGTGCTTTAAACCACTTGATAGTACCAACTTCTCCCTTGACCTGCTGACTCCACTGGCGCTAGCGCAGGGGATAAATCATGCAGGTGTCTGTCTTCCTGTTCTGCTTATTGACTTTGTTGCTGTTAAGGAAACATAGGGTGAGAAAAGGTGAAACTGCTTCTTCTGGTGCTTCTGGGAGGTTAGTGGGGTTCAGGGCAATCTCAGAAGATTGCTCCTTAGTGTTTTTCCCCCTGTTCCTTCCCTTTGCCCAGGAACGATGGGGCTCCTGAGAGTAAGGAAGAATTGGGAGCCAGCACCCATGATTTTTTGCATATTCATGTATATGTTCCTGAATGCAAGTTCATATGCCCAGTGCACAGTGAGACCAAATAAACCAAAACCTCAGAGTCTGGAGCAGAGAAAGGTTTGTTGCAGGGTCAAGCAAGGAGAATGGGTGGCTTGTGCCCCCCCAAAGACCCTAAAGGGTTTCAGCAAAGCATTTTTAAAGGCCAAGTGAGGGAGGGGCAACCCAAGGTCCGTGATCAGCTTGTGGGCAATTCTCTGGTGGTTGATGTTGAGGTACCAGGGAGGTTAACATTATCAATCCTTAGGCGCCAGAAAGTCTGGTGTCCACGTGCTCATGATTGTCAAATAGTTTCTTCCATTTCGTGATGGTTTTAGCAAATGAAAAACCCAGGAAGTATGCATCAGATACTATTGTCTGGGCACTTCAGAGAGGAGCTACAACAAAGGATATGGGGGAGGGGGTCTGTCCTAGGAAGGTCCCACAGTGTCCTGCGCTGTTACAGAGATAAAAATGCAGATATAGATGCACTGTGAGCCAAGGTCTTTGGTAGGTGCTTTGTAGCGAAACAGGACCCCTGGGCTCAGAGTTCTGGATTTGGAGAAAGCCAGTACAGAGGAGAAACTTCTGTGTGGTCAGTTCAGGTCAGTTCACTGCAGGGTAAAATCAGCCCCTGAGTCTTAACTGGTGAAGGGAGGGTCTCAGGCAGGAGGAGGAGTCCCATCCCTCATCTTTATATTCACGAGCTCTGCTGACCTGAGTGCATAGCATCATCAGAGGAAGGTTTTATCTGGGGCTTTGGGTCTCCCCTCCCACCAGGAGCAAGCTGGTAAAGTTGCCGTAAACTCATCTATCTCTGCCCCTTTCAGGCTCTTTACTTTCCTTGTGTTTTCAATTTACACCGTCTTGCCTTTCAGACAGGA
The DNA here is from genome assembly GCF_009834535.1 of Camelus ferus. Taxonomy (NCBI): domain Eukaryota; kingdom Metazoa; phylum Chordata; class Mammalia; order Artiodactyla; family Camelidae; genus Camelus; species Camelus ferus. Next base: position 1,270,297 of record NC_045712.1, on the reverse strand, counting down.
AAACCTCAGCATCGTTCCCTGCCTGTCTCCCTTGTCTATCCCTGTAGCATGGAGTCATGTTTTATATTTGTAATCCTGCCTTTTATTTTTGATTTCCCCGGAGACTTGCCATATTGTTGAAATACAGCTATGGTGTGGAAGGCAAAAGGGACAAGGTACCAGCTGTCCCAGCCTTAACTCTTGATTTTCTTACCTTTTAACAAAAAACTCCGGACAGTCAGGAGGCAGTTTATGCTCAGCCTGGTTGCAGTCTATTTCAGGGTATGATTTCGAAATGGTTCAGTAGTGGTTGGGAGTTTTATAAAGCTCTGGTGAACTTAGATTGGGAGAAGCGACCTTTTGATATTCAACGAATAAATCCATACTGTGGGGTAGTCATTTTGCTACCTGCATTCTCTGATGTTTTTATATTTCTAACCATATATCAGCTTTCTTTTTCTGGTGTGCCTCTTCTGTGCTATCTGGGAGCCACAGAGTAAGATGACCTGTGATCAGAGAAAGAGGTTCATTGAAAGGAGGCTTGTGTGAGCTGAGTATAGCCAGCCTTCGGAGAGCAGTGCTCTCAAGTGGGAGGATGACCAAGAAATGTTCTCTTGCTTTGCCCTGTATCAGCGCTCTCCTAGGACAATCCCCACGACCCTGCTGACGTTAATTAAACTCAGAGCAAGCCAGGCAGGTCTGCATGTTATTCTGCCCAGATGGTAAAGGGGAACTTTCATGGTAAAGAAGCAACAACAGAGATGCATGTTCAATCTGAGGAACTGAGAACCTCTTACTCTGATTATAAAATGTGGTATTTGATAACCTTCCTGTATACAGTCACGTCATCTGCCTCTTTTCTATGTAATGGGCTGAGCAGTGCTGGGAAACTTGTGTCTGCTTTTCTTGTGATTCTAACTTTAAAGGAAGAGAAAGAGCTGGGATGAGTCATCCTTCAGTTCTGTTAATATGTTCATTTCAGTGTTGTTTACATGCAAAAATAACTCTTAAATATATCCTCTGTAGAATCAAGTTAAGAAAGACCTAAATCTATGGAGTGAAATATGTCAGTATCTATTTACCACTCTGATTCCTTCCTCACTTAACCATCTTCTGTGAACACCTCCTTGTATTACTTTCCTCTGGATTTAGGCTTCTTCTGAACCATATATACTTCCTTGTCAGTCTTCTTGCACAATGCACTGTTATCTGTTGTTTGTTTTCTGGGTTTGGATCTCTTTAGATTGGATCCCGTATGCTTTCTATGTTTAGGGAGTCCTGAGATTCCTGACCCACCAAGACGTTAAATGCAGAAATGTTTATCTGGCAAATAGTACCCAAACAACCTAGAATGATGCAGATTTATTTTGTTTTCCGGTAACTTTTATGTTACTTTATGGAATTTCGAGTGGGCAGAATGATGGTTGTACGTGCTTGTTTTATATTTAACCTAATCTTTCTGTCTAAATTTAGAGACGAGGTTTAGATTGCTTAAATGATTTGACTGTCACTGCACAATGTGCCTAGAGTAGTGTCTGTTAAAGGTATTCAGTGAAAGATTGCTGATGAGTGATTAAGGAGTAAGCCAAGACTAGAATTAGGTCTTCTGAAATAAGGCTGTGTATTCTGTCCATGACAACGTACTGAATCTAAGTTTTCTATAAATGGCAAACATTCTAGGCTGGATACAGTGTTACTTGGGAGGCAGATATTTAAAACAAAAGATCATGGTTTAAACAGCTATTTGAATTAGCTTAGACTTATAGTTACATAGTCTGAAAAAAATTAGCCCAGGCCCAGGAGAAATTAGCCTCCACACAAGTAAGGTTGTTAATAGAAATCAATAATGCAGTTGAAAGCTCACATACAGCTCTGTGCTTCCTATATTTTTTCTGACACTTTGAACATGGAGATAATGCTAATCACGTCTATTTTCCATTACTGAGTTGTTTGAACCTGTAACACTGACTTAGCACAAATAAAGCTAATGAGCCAGAGGCAAGATTTTGCAGTTGCTCATAGAAGATATGTAAATAAACTGCTGGGGGAAGTGCATGGATGTGAAGTTATTTGGGGTTATCTGTATACTTGAGCTAAACTCTGCTTACATATGATTGTTGAATGAATAAAAGGATTTATCAAACATTTCTTGAGTAGCTCCTATTTACCAGGACTTGGGTCCATAGACTCCTAGGTATATAGCAGTGAACAAAGCAGAAGTGGTTCTCACAAGGCTTTTAGTTTAATATGTGAGATGGATATTCCATGAATGAGGTCACAACCATTTTGTGACAATTTTATTAAGTGGTGGAAAAGATAAGAGTGTGCTACGAGAATGTAGCCTATTCAAGCAGGAGAGAGAAACTGTGTGGTTGGGCTGGGAGACATGGTTAGGAGCTGGGTCGCATGTTTCCTTAGTACGTCGTATTCCACTTGCCAGCCATCTACAGAACAATCTGGAGACATTCTAGAGCTGAGAAGATGGGAAGGTATGTAGGTTTGAAGCTGGATGTATTCTTTCCTACAGAATTTTTCCTTACTGAGAAGGAGGATGCATTTTCAAAGAACAGTGAGTGATATGAGCACTATTTGTCTTCATCCAGAAGTTAAGCAAGGTCAACGTGGTTGTTCATGCTGTTGATGACCGAGTTATGTCTTCTAAGATTTCATTACGCAGTGTTTTATCAGAGTAACTTGGTAATCTATACCAGGTTTAATTGACTCCATTTTGGCATTAATCACAAACGGAATTATTTATTTGGGAATAATTTTTAAATCTGTCTTTTGCACCTTTCAGACAAAATTAGAATTACAGTATGTAAAACCACACAGGGAAGGGAAATCTCTCCCAAATTACATCCTCCTGTGAGTTTAAATGTGGAAAAGTAGGTGCTATTTTTTATCCTTAATTCTTCTCTTTTTAAAATAAACTTAACTGTAGCATAGTTTTAGGTTTACGGAAAAACTACACAGGATGCAGAGAGAGTTCCATTTACCTCACACCAGTTTTAACCTCTTAAATTAGTATGGTACATTTGCCACGATTAATCAACAAATTTTGATGAGTGCTATTAACTAGAGTCCATACTTTATTCATATTTCCTTAGTTTTCACCTAATGTCCTTTTTCGGTTGCAGGATCCCACATTGTACTTAGTGATCATGTCTCTGTAGGCTTCTCTTGGCTGTGACAGTTTCTTAGACCTTCCTTGACTTGGACGACCTTTGGACGTTTTGAGGAGTACTGGTGAGGTATTTTGTAGGATGGGGTTTACACCTGTTGTCCCAGCATAATTGTGAATATCACCCCCTCCCCTTCCCAAGAGTCCTGGTTTAGTAGTAAATGACATAATCACCATTTGGGATTTATCTGATGTTTGTCTTACGATTAGATTAGGCTTCTGGGTCTTGGGGAGGAAGAGCCAGAGGCGAAGCACAATTCTTGGCACATTCTATCAAGTGTACATAGTATTCACCTGGTTGAGGTCGTGTTTCAGGTAACTTCGTTGTAAAGATAATCTCCCCCCACACCTTTGACGGTTAGTCTTTGGGAAGAAGGGCCCGACGTGTGGCCCACACTTAAGGAGTGGGAAGTAGCCTTTGGCGTGGAGTATCTCCACTAATTATTTGAAATTCTTCTGGACACGAGTTTTCTCTTCTCGCCTTAAACAGGTTTAAGGTGTAAGGTAAGATGAATAATTTAATGAATCATCAATATCACTGGACTCCTAGGGACTTATTTTACACTTGGGGTTATAATCCAGTATTACTTTATTTTATTGCTCAAATTGTTCAAGCTTTGGCCATTGAGAGCTCTTATAGTTGGTTCCTGTGTCCCTTTGATGTGCCTCCATTATTGTAGGCTTTTTGGAATACTTTTTACTTTCTGGCTATTTTTCCATTACACAAAAGTTCTGTTTATTGCAACCATCGATAGCTCAGTGTATTATAAGCCTTAAGAAGGAAAAAAAAACCCAAAACAAAACTTGCTGCCCGTAAATCTGAAATGTTCAAATCAGAAAAATTATTGTACGATCTTATCATGTTTTCTTTGACCTTGGGCTGTCGTTGGTGGAAGATTCAAGTTTGTGAATTTGTGCTCTGAGTGCTTTCCCTGGGTGTCAGGAAAAACCAAGATAAGCAAATGTTTTCTGTAAATGGCCAGATAGTAAATATTTCCAGCTTTGTGATCCAGAAGGTTTCTGTTGCAGCTGTTCAACTCTGTGTTTGTAGTGTGAAAGCAGCTATAAGCAAATGAATGGCGTGGTGGTTTTCCAGGACAGTTCTATTTATAAAAGCAAATAGTGGTCTAGGGTTGGTCTGAGGGCTGTAGTTTACTAATCCCAGGTTAAAAAAACTGCTTCTGCTGATGTGCGTTCAAGTCTTGTCATAGACTGACTGGTCGTAGGCAAAAAATTTAACTTCTAGTAACTTCCAGCATTTCTCAGCTCAGTGATGGATATAATAATAATATTACTGTTGGTCCCTTTTGGTGTTTAGGTTTAAGTGATAGAATATAAATAGAGCACTTAGCACAATGCCTAGTACATGCCTATTAGCTGTTACTAGAGTAGTTATGTCATTTACTGCTAAGCCAGGACTCTTGGGAAGGGGAGGGCCTGATATTACGATGGGACAACAGGTATAAACAAGGACTGTCCAGGGTCTGTCCACGAATTTGTGGCCACTCTTGTTATTAGGAGTCTATCTTTCCGGGACTAATGCTTCTAATTTTCTACAAATGTTCTGTCCCTTGGTGTCCTGTGGTGGGACCCAGCCTAGGCTGGAGAAATCACCCTTTCTCCTTTCTTTGATCTCAGGAAATGACCTCGTTTGGTGAGTCTTGGGCCACATGGCTTGTCTGGCTCAGCTCAGATGCTTCATGTTAAAATGTGGGTGTCCTGTCTAAGAACTGACACGTGCTGCTCCATGCACACCAGGACTTGGTAATAGCTCAAACAGTGTTTCCCCTTCTGCCTGGACACACTTGCCCAGCTTTTCCCTTGGGACTTGTGATTTGCTGTTTGACCTCTGGTTACCGCGAGCCTTTTACTCTTTGCCTTGTGTGCCTGGTGACCTTGTTCTGCCCCAGCTGGTCCCCCTCGTTACCCTCCTTGGGAAGAGTCTTAGTTCTAGGAGACAGAAGTCCTTTTTGCTGTGGTGAATTTTTCCTGTCCTCTGGGTGTACAGGGAGGGGACAGAAGACTGACTTGGAGAGGAAGAGGAGGCATTTGTAGAGTTTATCAGTGTGGTCTTGACCTTGTGAGAGGAGTTGGATAATCATTAAAATGCGGGTTTCTAGGGAGCCCCGGTCACATGAACTTTGCTTCCTTAGCAGCAATGCCCAGGAACCAGCATTTCACCAGGTGCCCCTGATGCATGCCAGACTTTGAGAACCACAACATTAGAGTGTCTGCAGAGAGAGTACAAATTGCGAAAAGCTATCTGGCCTGTTATTTTGGAGAGCACTTTCCTGGAGATCAAAGATCTGTCTTCTATGCTAGGAACCAGGACTAAAGCTCTGGCCCAGGTGAGCTTTCAAGACATTTTCTCTCTGATTACCTTCATCTTCTCCTTTTTCAATCATCTGTTCATGAAGGGGAGTGTGAAAGGGTCTTCTCATTCAACAGGGAGAAAATGGATGGGGGTGGGGTTTTATAGAGGCTTTGAAGAGTGGGAGATGAGATGGCTGAAAAAGTCTGAAAAAGTTCTCCAATAGTAGAGGTGACTGTGGCGATGGTGGGGGAGTCCAGGATAGGGAGGTCAGGTCTAGGAAAGTCAAGAGTGTCAGGGAAGGTGGTATTCGGGGACAGATGGAAATGTAGTGTCATCTATAAAGCACATGCTGAAAGAGATGGAAGGACAAGTTTAAATCATCCTGGGGAAATTTCTCTAGCAGGATTCAGAAGGATAGCAGGAAATAATTGAGGGATTTATTTAAGGCATACATTGGTTTAGTAATCAATCAACACTTGCCCCAATTTTCTGTCCATGGTGTTGATTCAAAATGAAATTATTTTGAGATAGAAATTTCAAATACTTTTAGTAATTTAAATGGCAGAGATTTCCATAGACCCTAATGATCAAGTTGATCAAGCATCTGTGTTCATAAATTTTAACAGTTTTTCTTTACCGTATAGGTAATAAGACCCTAACTGATGCACATACCATGGTACACACTAACTCCTTATCTTCAAAGAGCTTTTGTTCTCAGAGGGCTATCGAGATAGGTACAGACGAAAAATAAAGTACTGGTAGACGATACAGGTTTGTTTCATCTCTCATCCTTCTGGAAAGGAGCACACAGGATTTGGCTTCTTGAACGAGATATCTTGGGATTGATCAGCCTCAAAGGATGAAGGTGGTGAAATAAAGGAAAAGGAAATGAGCATTTTCGGTGGCATATTGTCAACAGGTGGGGGGTAAAAATGTTGATGGTTGGTCTGAGGAAGGATGTCTGGTTGACACTGTAGGTTGTCTCTGAGGAGCCGTGGGAGACTGTGTGACATATCAGCTGTGGGGCATGTTATAAAGAGCCTTGAAGCCAGCCCGTACATTCTGTTGAAGGTCATGGGGATCCCCAAGAGATTTTGATGTTAGAGGAGTAATAAGCTAAGAATTGTATTTTAGAAACATTGATTTTATTTTATGGGGAGGGTTGGGGAGGGAATTCACTAGAAGGAGTGAGGTGAGTTCAGAGGTTTTTGGGATAATGTGATCACAGGAAGAGTCTGACAAAGACATTGCAGAGGAATACCCTGGGTCCCTGGTGCTGAGTCAAGACCCTTTCATGGTCTACCTCATTCTGTCCCCTCAACAACTCTGTGAGGTAGTGCTTTTATCTGCATTTGAGGGATGGTGAAACTAAGGCATGTCCGAAGACCCGTAACTAGTGAGTAAAGGGTATAGGACAGTGCTGTCCAACATGGTAGCCACCAGCCACATGAAGCTATGTAAATTGGAATTAAAATTAAATATTTAAAAATCATATCCTCAGATGCCTGCACCACCTTTCACATGCCCAGTAGCTACCTTGGGCTAGTGGCTACCATATTGGACAACATAGATATATAAGCATTTGTTATTTCAGAAAGTTCTATTGAGCAGGTTTGAACCTAGGCATTCTAACTTCCAAGCCCATGTTCTTAAACCATCCACTCTACCACTTACCATTAAGGAAAAAAAACTCTGTGGCTTCTGACTGCAATGCCTAGCTTCAGGGGGAGAGGTCAGATAGGACTAATACCACATTTTAGTGGTTTCTTTTTCAATACCTTTATTAATGAAATTTATTATGAGCCTAGTATTGTAAGTTCTTTTCTATGGGTCAGGTTTGCCTCAGTGATATCAGGGGGAAAATAAGCCAGTATTAATTCAGGACAACGTACCTCTGTATGGTAACAATATCCCTTCATCTCCTGAGAGGTACAGATTGACAGTGTGTGTATGACTGGGGCCTTAGTTCTCCTTTGAAGATTCCATTTGGCAGGTTTGCAGTTTGGAAAGACAGCATAATCATGGCTGCAAGGCCTGTCCCCTTCTCGGGTTTCTCCTGAAGTGGTTCGTCAGCTCAGTTCTGCACTTTTAAATCGGCTACAAAAGTATCCTGAGAAGATAGACGGCTTCCTTCCCCGAGCACAGTATTGCTGAAGCAGGGATGCCAGTTACGCCGCTGGGTGATGCAGGATCTGGGATGACGTTCAACTGGAAAGACATTGGTTTCCTTATTTCAAAGGAAAATGGAGAATCTCACTGCTGTTAGGGGAGCAGGCGTATAATTCTTGAGCTGTTGGGAGAGTGATCTTGCGTTTCCTGTAAACAGGCACATAGCCAAAAAGTTTTATCAACTCATAGCATTAGGTCTCAGGGAGGCAGAACGTGTTTCTGGAAGAGAGTGGCTGGGAGGGCCTTTCAAAATGCTGTTTGTGTGTTTTGCTGGGGGATACTGTGCTGCCCCCTCTGGTTTGCATGCACAAGAGTATTAAGCCTATAATAATTGGCGGGGTGCCTCTCCACTGTGCTGCCCCCTAAAGACCACAAGGCCATTACGCAGAGTATTGGACTCAATGAACATGCACAGTGCATGACTGGCGACTCTGTTTCTGTTGCTTCCCCTTTCCCAGACTCTTCAGAGGACACTTATGGGGGTATGATTTTTTTGTGTTGCTTTGTAGCAGGATTATAACGCGTCCAATTTATGGGTGTAGAGTGCTGGCTTTCAACCCTTCGTACCCAAAATACTTCCAGAGAAATGACCTTTTCCTGTCTTTCTTTATCCAGGGTTCAGATTACAGTCCAGTTTAAAGGCCACTTTGCAAGTGTAGCTTCTTGCTCGCATCCTGGGCCGTCCCTTAATAGTTACCAAGCATTATCTTATAGACAGAAGTGAATTGTGCTCATGTAAGACGGGCTGTTGTTTTTTCTCTGGATTTGTCTGCCTTCTGCATCTCTCTGCCAAACCTGGGAGATCTATCTGAATAAATCTTCCACCTCGTGCTGAAAGGAGAGGCCTAGACTCGGGAAGAAGTTGCTGTCAAGAGTTGCCGTTTTGTTCAATGCCTGAAACTAGTTTTTACTAGCAAGCTGTTGTTCGGAAATCTTGCAATGGATGCTATGTTTTTTGTAAAATTGACTTATATGAATGCATGAGGTTTTTCAATGTGAGTCACTGTAAGGGTTTCCATAGTTCTGTACTGGGGAATTTCAAGGAACAAACTTCCTTACTTGACTAGGGATTTTGCTTTGCTTTTGATAGCTGGTGGATCCAGGTGAAGAATGATGTTCTCTCTTTGTTGCTGATCCAAAGGGGAGACACAAAAAAGAGTCTGCTGTTCTGAGGAGTGCTGAGTGTGCAGCATCCTTGGGAATGTCCAAGTCAACTCTCTCACCAGCCAAGATGCCACACAGAGGGTGCTATTCCCAAACCTAGTACTGCCATTTGGAAAGGAAAAGAGGTCATGATGATGTGGGACCTCAAACTTGAGGAGAATAAGAAAATGAGGAAACATAAGAGCTACTTTATTCTTACCAAGAACCGCACAACCCCCCTCCCTTTTTTTTATTTTATTTTATTTCTTCAGTGAGACTTACAAGAGTTTACTGCACATTGGAATCTACTTAAAAGTTTATCTGTTTCTCTTTGCTTCTGACACCCATTGTCTAACCACGAACCTTCTAGAAAACCAGAGACCAGCAATGATAACATTAGTGAAGTTACTTAACTTTGTGTTGTTTACCTTAAAAATGGAAAGACAATTATATTGATTTGGAGTACGTCTGAGTTAGGGCTGCCATGAGAGAATGACACAGATGGGTGGCTTAAGCAGTAGAATTTATTTTCTCGTAGTTCTGGAGGCTAGAAATCCAAGATCAAGGTGTTGGCCAGCTTGGTTTTTCCTGAGGCCTCTTTCCTCAGATTGTAGACGGCGGCCTTCTTGCTGTGCACGCACATGACTTTGCTCCTGTGTGTGCCTCCCTGTTTCCTCTCCCTTTAGGGACACCAGTCCTGTTAGATTTGGGATCTACCCTTAAAGCCTCATTTAACCTTAATTATCTTCTTAAAGGTCCTATCTCAACATATAGGAGCACTGGGGGTTAGAACATCACCATATGAATTTTGGGGGACACAATTCAGTCCATTGGAGTGTATTTTCAGAGTTCAGTGAAGAAATAGGTGGGAGGTGTCTAACACATAGTATGCAATACAAAAACCTCAATTTGATGAGTACCTGCTCTGTGCCAGTTACTGTTATGGTGTAGGGGATATCACAGTGAACAGAGCAGATGTGCATATATGCTTTTTATGTTGAGTTGCAATTGGTTATCATTAGCAAACACAGTAAATAACAACTCACAGAAACCTGATTTTATGGTTGCCTAGAAATTTGCAGGGCACTCTTATTGGTAGAGTGTGGATAGTATGTCAGAGTGGAAGATGGTCTGGACTAACAGGGAAGATTGGAGTGTCTTCTGGCTGTGGCTCACTGTGGCCCTTGACCATTTCTTAACTTCTCTGAGCCATTTTTCTTGAGTGCCTTCCTTTGCAGAAGGAGACTGGCCAATGGTCATTCTCATTCTGCAGAAGCCTGAGACATTCATAGAGGCTTTCACATTCAAGAGGACACCGCGCTTGGGCTTCATATTTCAGAATGCATTTACAGAAAATGTTGTAAGGGTCCCCAGAGTGTTTTTCTTGTATAGAATGGCTTCAGTTATTTTGATTTTAAAATCCATACTTGGTATAGGAAAAATAAACCTCCTCTGAAAGTCAGGTGGTCAAGATGAGGAAAAGAATCAGGCTGACACTTTGAATATCCAAGCACATTAACTTTATTTTAAAATTCAGAGCTTTGTTATTGAATTGATTGTATGTCATAACTATACAGAGCAGAAAACTAATTTCTCAAAAAGAGATTTCGTGGAAATCGGAAAACAATAAGCATGAGATGGATGGTTACAGGATGTAACTTGGGAAGACATGGATGTTTCCTGTATCAGAGACAACATCCTGCAAATGAATTTCCATTTCAAGTAAGTCGCTATTCCATTCAGCTGTTCTACAGCCACATCCTGAGCCATCTGTGTGGTCTTTTATAAAAATGATACCTGCCATTTATAAAAGTCTTTTATAAAAATGATACCTGCCATTTATAAAAGCCTTTGGTGTCTACTCAATTTTAAAACAAATTACAAAGCCAAAAATCGCTAAGGATTTATGATTTTAGACTAAGACAGCAGCAAGTTTATGGGTTAACTTAACAATTTCTAAGCCAGACCCTATATTTTCTGGATATGGGTATTACTTCTTACTCTAGACCTTTGTTAATAGATCTTTTATGATTCTCAGCATCACAAGAGCCATGTTGTGCCTCAGCAGTGGGACTCGGGGTGAGACTAACCGTGCCTGCTTTCTCTGGCTCTAGGGCAGCTGCTTGCTTTCCCAGATACCTTCCATCCCCCTTTCCACCTCTCAGTCAGAATAAAAGGGTAGATTCTCATAAATTCAAGAACCTAAAGATTTCCTCTACTTAAAAATCGAGTACCGGATACTTTTCCACTAGGAGTTTCCTCATTCTCGGTTTTGAATATAATTAGTTGGTTTTTTGTTTTATTCAGTCCCTTTGTATACGTAACACTGATGCCTTCAGTGAGCAAGCTGTGCAGCCAGGTCTCAGGCGGGTCAGACACTGTCGCTGATGACACGGAGTCATGCTTATTTTCAAATTGGGGTGTGAGTCTTGTTAGCAGGCGGTCCCAGGAAAGGCCACCAGCATGGGCTGTGCTTGGCTCTCTGCCTTTCCACCCCCTCCTCTGTTTTAGCTCTGTCAGGAGGAGTGAGTTCCACACTACCATACAAGGAGGATTTGTATACATGTCATGGGAGACCAGGAAGATTGCGCCTTCCTCTTCTGCCCACTGGGGTCTCTCCACCTTCATACTACCAGGGTCCTTGACTCCAGGGGTCCAGGTGCAGCTTGGGAGAAAAAGGAAACTGGGCACTTATTCCTGAGTGGATGACAGCTCTGTGGCCCTCTTGACTGCCACCCCTCCTGTGTTCTCAGCAGACGGCACTGAATTGATCACAGTACCCTTCCTTGCTGGACTTAGATGGGGCCTGCCTCGCTATCCATCTCAACACAATGCTTTGAGCAGCCACTAAAAATTGATCGTGAATTGGCATGTGTCTTGAAATAATTTGACTTTTCTTGTCCTAGAATTTTGAAAAAAAGGTTGAACGTGTACTCAACTCATGGAATCCTAAACTCCAAGACTTCCGCTGACTACCTCCCCATTTGGTGAAGGTGGCAGAGCAAGAGAGGCTTAGGAGAAAAGCCTCCCCGAGGAATAAGTACATTGGGTGGTGTGTCCCCGGGGGTTTTTCTCTGGGGAACCCACACAGACAGAGGCTACACAACAAATCACTCATGTTGATTTAAGGGAAGAGGCACCGTTATTGGGGACAGTCAGCCAAGTCAGATGTCTTGCATATAGGAAACATTTTTCTCTTGTGTTTTGGGGCAAAAATATGTGTTGAAAAGCCTTACATGCAGTCCTAAAGATTGCTTTCTTTCTCTTCCCCATGTATCTTTCTCAAGTTCCCCAAGTCCTACCATACCCCAAGACTTACCAAGTCTCATGTTCCGCAGGACACTTTCTCTGGATGTTTCACCCTCCTGGGATCATTCTTGCTTCCAAACCCTTGTAGCCTTGTTCTCAGAAACACTTACATGCCTCTAATCACATACTGCCTTGGGTCTCAGGAGTGTTTATTATTTCCAGGAAGACTCCTCTCACTTCTTGAGGCAAAGGAGCATTTCCTCTCTTGAGTGGTCTCATGGTTGGTTTAAGACTAATGAGGGTAAGGATTTATAAAGTGAAGAAAGGAGAAATGACGAACTTACTATTTTAGTTACCTAAGATGGCCCTTCCCAACGCTGTGCTGGGAGGAACTATGTTCACATGTAACAAAGGAAAATGAGGTTCCATGGTGAAAACCTATGGGAAAAGCTGAGTTAGGCAAAACGTAATATTAACAAGGCAGAACAACTCAGTGCTACCATCTGTTGGAACTCGCCAGGTGCAGGCATTCTACTACGTGCTTCATACACATCACATTATCAGATTTCCTCAGTCGTTTTATGAGGGTAGAATTACTTCATTTCCATTTTTGTAGGTGAGAAAATGAAGGCTCAGAGAGGTTAAGCAACTTACTCAGAATTTGCAGCCAATAAGTAAGGGAGCTAAGAGCCAAACTGAATTCTGTCTTGGCCTAGTGCTAAACTGTACCCACAGGATTTTTTTATGCTTTAGAACCTCCCAAAGCTTTGAATATTTTTCCTAGGCAGTTGGAATCTCCAAGAGAAAGGTAGATGACACAGCATTTTCCAAGCATGTTTTCAGAAACCATTTTTTCTCCCCACAAAGTATCTTTTCAGACTAGTGTTCTGAAGAATATGTCTTGGAATAAGTAGAAGTTAAATTTTTACTGTATGTGGAGTTTTATCTTAATTAACAAGCTTTTATAGCCAGGGTGTCATTTAATTCCCATAACCTTGGCACCAGGTATATTCAGTATTAATGTAGCCATTATACAAGGGGAAATTTAGATACATCAGATTGAAGTAACTTCCTCCCATTTCACATTAAATCATGGAACAGCAGAGGATGGAATACAGCCATTTAAGGAAACTCAAGAGCATATGAAGGAAATTCTTGCCATTTTTACTGTTAGTTTTCAGGATATGGTGAAAATGAATTGTATTTTGATAAGAAAAATCAGCCTTCACTAACTTGGAAATGAACTTGGGGACATGTTAAGTATTTCCTCTTTCTAGAGTTCTGCCATGCTTGAGAAGCTTACTTACGTTAGAGAAGGGAAGAGAACCATTAATGGGGGTGGAAGTACATAGGAGAGCTTGCCAATTAGGAAAGGGTAGAAGAAAGGAAGGAACAGACCATTGAGAAATATGAACTGTATTTGAAAGATAACTTTTCCTTACACTTCAAACGTGTAGGTTCAAACAAAGTGAAATATCTGTACTTATATGCTGGGTAAGTTGTTTGAGGACGATACATCTTACCTTTGTTGGACACTTGATGACAAACCAAAAATAGGATTCTTAAGTGATAAATTGTCACTGTAATTAATGGCCTTAAAACAGTCTTTTTCCAGTATCATCGGTTTCATCATAAGCTTGTGTCCAGGTGGGAGCTTGTTCATTGAGTGAACTGCCTTGCTGTCTTGCTCGCTGACAGATTGTTCAAATGACACATGGTTCAAGGCCAGCTGTTAGATCATGATGCTTGTTCATCATACTCACCTCTATGGATTTTTTCACCTGAATCACCATCACAGGAGCATCCTCATCATTATTTCTAATGTCCTTGTAGTTCCCTGTATTGAACACTACCATTTCCCCACGATCCAAGGAAAGCGGAACTGGTGCATTATGGTTAAAGCTCAGCGTTTCTTCCATGACGGCTCCTTTTCATTTTCTTTTCTTTTTTTCTTTTTTTTTTTCTTTGTTAAGCAGGGTTTTGTTTATCTCCTTTTCATTCTCTGCCTTGCGTCCTTCAGATCTTCACATGCAAGCTCACTTTCAAACCTTCATTTTCAAAACCTGTGCCAAGCATCTGTTAATCTTTTGATGGATAAACGATGCTCTGACATGAATAACTGTGTAAATTGCATCCTTATGAGTGAAATCTTTAAGGAAATCTTGAATTCCATAGTTTTTTATTCCATATAGCAAGTGTAGAATTTTTTAAACAGTATTTGTATCTCTTCTTTACAGGTCGTAAAATTCCTTGGTCATGGGGCTGTATTATAGATGTCACACTGTGGGAAAGTAAGCACCAACAGCTTTTATTTTTCACAAGAAGTTTGGAAGAGAGACATACAGATGTAAAGTTTTCTTCAAATCTAACCTATGCCTCTGGTACAAGTACTGTTAAGTCTGTCAGAAAAAGACTTTTTGGATTACCTATGTTTTAATTTTTTCATTTAACAGCTTTTTGAGAGATAAGCCATATACCATACAAAACCAATTGAAATTGTTCATTTTTTTAAAAAACTGAAGTTGAGTTAATTTACAATGTTGTGTTAGTTTCTGGTGCACAGCATAGTGATTCAGTTATACGTGTATGTTCTTTTTCATTGTAGGTTATTATAAGATATTGAATGTCTTTCCCCATGCTATCCAGTAGGACTGTGTTGTTTATGTAGTTTATATGTAGTAGTTTGTGTCTGCTAATCCCAAACTCCTAATTTATACCTTCCCCCATTCAGTGGGTTTTTTTTTTATATATTCAAAGAATTGTGTGACCATCAGTGGCATCTAATTTCAGAACATTTTCATTATCTCTGAAGGAAACCATGTACCCATTAGGAGTTAGTCCTGACTCCCTCTCCCCCAGCTCCTACCAACCCCAATTCTACTTTCTCTCTCAATTTGCCTCTTCCAAATACATCATATAAATGCAATCATGCTGTGTGGCGTTTTATGATTGGCTTCTTTCACTTAGAGTCATGTTTTCAGATCACACGCATATTGTAGCTTCTCGGATGCTGGATTTTTTCCCATTATTGCCATTTTTTTTTTCATACAGCTGTCTGAGGCATTGATGTGTGCAAGCTGAATCAATGTCTCTGGTATTCTTAAGACCTCTTCACGCTCTCCATTGTTAGTGTTTTTCTGAGAACACACTGCCAGTTCAGAGCTGTCCTACAAGTACTGAAAATTTGCTCAAGGCTTAGGATTTCTTCAGATATTCTCTTTGCAAATTTGTCAATGTAACTCTCACAATCGGTAGAACATGTGTCCCCTTTGATTACAGATATCTTAGGCGATTGAACACGTTATTTTTCTGTAGCTGATATTTCAGAGTATTCACAGTACTGTAACATTCAGTTCTTCAAAGTACATTCTAGCATGCTTCAAAGCCAGATGTCACAGATAATGGCATGTGTCTGCTCTTTCATAAACAAAAATCCATTCAACATGTCCAGATCTTCATTTTTTCGAGCTATGCAGTGTTTTCCCATTTTATTATTAGTACTTGATCATCATTGTCACTGTAATAAGTGGTCTTTCTTTTTCTTTTAGTCATAGAGAGTCTTCACTGTATTCATCAGTAGATGTCTTACAGATCGACCTTGATAAAACTTTTGCGATGACTACTTTGTGTGCTATTGGTCATGCTGTTTCGTGTTCTTTTCACTGTTGTCCACTGACATACATTTAGTTCTTTCTGACATTTTTGTAGTGTAGTTAAACCAAAAGTTACAGAACAGCAGAGACAGCAGAGGTGCTTAGGACTGGCAGGGTCACTGATATGCAGCTGACACCCCACTTCAGTTCAAGTTGGGTTTTGCTGCAAATGATTTTGGTGCTAACTTTAAAGGGAAAAAAACCTGAGTTTTAAACACTTACCATTCCAGTTTTTTTTCTTCTAGCTTTATTGAGATATAATTGACAAACAAAAGCTGTATTATATTTAAGGTATACAATGTAACAATTTGATATACCTGTGTATTACTACAGTGTGTATACGTTGTATGATTATCAAGTCAAGTAAATTAACATATCCTTTACCTCACGTAATTACTGATTTTGTCTATGCCTGTGGTGAGAACACCTAACATCTACTCTTAGCAAATTTCAAGTACACATGATGATATTGGATAGTCACCATGCTGTACATTAGATCCCCAGAACTTACTCATAACTGAACGTTTGTACCCTTTGACCGACATCTCCCCATTTTTCCAACCTGCAGCCCCTGGCAGCCACTAGTACACTCTCTTGTTCCTTGAGTTCAACTGTTTTAGATTCCATATATGAGATCATTCTGCAGTATTTGTCTTTCTGTGTCTGGCTTATTTCATCCATGTTGTTGGAATTGGCAGGAACTCCTTTTTATGGCTGAATAATATTCTATGTATATATGATCTATAGCATGTATATGATACAATAGTATATCTCTAGCTACACATCACATCACATTTTAAAAATGTATCTGTTGACAGACACTCAGGCTGTTTCCCTATCTTGGTTCTTGATGCTGCAATGAATATGGGCATTCAGATATCTCTTTGAGATACTGACTTTATTTCCTTTGGTTAGATACCCAGAAATGGAATTACTGGCTCCTATGGTAGTTCTATTTTAAATTTTTTGAGGAACCTGCATACTCTTTTTCATAGTGGCTGCACCAATTTACATTCCGATCAATAGTACACAAGGGATCCGCTTTTCTTCACACTCTCACCAATACTTATCTCTTGTCTTTTTGATAACAGACATTTGAGCAAATGTGAGTTGATATCTCATTGTGGTTTTGGTTGGCATTTTTGTGATGGAATCATGATGTGGAGCAACTTTTCATATACCTGTTGTCTGTTTGTCTTCTTTGGGAAAATGTCTATTCAGGTTCTTCTGCTTTTTAAATAAGATTATTTTTTGCTGTTGAGGTGTGTGAGTTCTTTTGTATTTTGGATATTAACCTTTTATTGGATGAATAGTTTGCAAATATTTTCTCCCTTTGCATTTTATTGATGGTTTGCTTTGCTATGCAGAAGTCACTTCAGGTTTTGAAACTTTAGTTTTCAAAATTGAGAATTAGGCATTTTGGCCATGTATTTCCAGAGTTAAATGCTTCTTGTTTGTACTCCATAGACTTTTTTTAATTGAAGTATAGTCAGTTACCTTGTGTTAATTTTTGGTGTACAGCATGTTTTAGTGATACATAGATATCCATACTTTTGTTTTCATGTTCTTTTTCATTAAAAGTTACTACAAGATACTCAGTATAGTTATGTACTCCCATAGCCTTTTGCACACATCTTTCTCATGGCACTGGACCCACTGACATGATTCTGTTTGCCCACATACCTCTTATCTCTTTCTGTAATAGACTGCAAGCAACCATGTCTTAATCTTTTTTTCTCTCAGTGCCTCCTAATTAGGCTCTCAATAAAATGTTTGTTGCATTAATGAATACATAAATACTTGAGGTGACTTAGGTATCTGGGGGAGAGGGACTGGCATGGGTTAGATGGGGGGAAATTAGGTATTAGAATCAGGTTGTGTGTTTATAACAAGGATTCTCGACCTCTGCACTATGGACGTTTTGGGCCCGGCAGGTCTTTGACTTGGGGGCCTGTCCTGTGCATTGCAGGATGTTTATTTTTTTAGCAGCATTCTTTGCCTCTACTCACTGGATGCCACTGGCATCCTTCCCTCACCTTCCATGTGATAATCAAAAACATCTCCAAACATTGCCCTGTGTTTCTGGGGGAGGAAAACCATCACCAGTTGAGAGCTGCTGGTGTCCACAGTCTTGCCCTTGAGAGTTGTATCCACCTGGGTTAAAATATTGTCATTTACGCTGGGCAAGTCAACCTGTCAGAACTTCTAGTGTCCCATTTATAAAATGAGGGAAATAATAGTACATATCTCCTAAAATGATGATGAAGATTATACTGAGAACGTGGAAGCCTCTTCGCAGATGGTGAGAGCTCAGTGATCCCCGGCACGCAGGTGGAGGGTGAGTGGGGCTGCATCTAATGTTTTATCTGTTTCGCGCTCTCCATCTGTACGTGTGTCTGTGTGTGTCTCTGTGTTTCTATATCTATGTCTGTTTCTCTGTCTCTATCCTGCTTATCTATCTTGCTGTGTCTCTTGTCTGTCTCTGTCTCTTTTTCTTGAGGAGAGAACATATTTACACAACTTGTATTACAGTATATTCTATTTTATTATTGTTGTCAACCTCTTACTGTGCCTAATTTATAAGTTAAACTGTATCATAGGTATGTATGTATAGAAAAAACATAGTATATATGCCTGTGGTTTCAGGAATCTACTGCGTGTCTTGGAATATATTCCCTGCTGATCAGGGGAGACTCCTGTATTAGGAAGCTCACAGATTCTGGAGTATAGCTTGCTTCAAGTTTCAGTCCCTCTGTGTCTCTTTGTATCCATGTTTCTATGTCTGTGTAACTCAAAGTCCCTCTTTCTCTCTATGGCTTTATGTCCCTCTGCCTCTCTATCTCTTTGTCTCTGTTTCTCTCCCCCTCACTGTCTGTGTCTCTCTGGCTCTGTCTGGAGGATACGGGAGAGGACTCCAGAATGGTAGAGATAGCCCGGAGTGCCCTCTGACTAATGTGGGTGGGGCCAGATCACAGAGACCTGTGCCTGCCTCACAGTATAAGAGGGGCAGAAGTCCTTGTTAAAATAGCAGACTTTAACAGAAATGTTTATGCTTGATCTGACAAGAATCGGGGAAATATTTACATTTCCTGATAGGAGGATAATACTATGTCAGGAGGTTTGGGAGTTGGAAGAGATTGGGGTTGTGGTGGTGAATCAGGATGTGATTGTAGTGATCTCAACCCATGGAGATGAGGGTTGAACTCAGAATAGGGCAGTTAGAATGGTCAATCCAAGAAATACTGGAAGAAAGTAATGTCAGAACTTCATAGCTGGTGGTGGAGGGCACATGGTAGGATTGAGAAGAGTGCAGGCTTTTGAATGAGAGAGATCAGAGTTGAATTATGGATTCTGCCACATACTAGTTGTGGGGTGCTGGGCAAGGGACTCAACAGCACTGAGTCACGATTTGTCTCTAAAATGGAGATAACGTCTGTCTTGAAGGGACCATCATGACGGTTTGAGGCATTGTATGAAGTTTAGCAAGAAATATTAGGCACTCAATAAAAGGTAGCCACAATTTACAGAGATCAAAGAAGGAGGGAGATCAGAGCTGAGTTGTCTTGGAGCGTGAAGGAACAGCGTGGATGGTGGGGAGAAGCAATTTGATTTTATGTGGAGCCGCCTAATTTAAATCTGATTGTAAGGAGAAGTAAATTTTCTAAAGCAACGGAGGCTTCCAGCCAACCAGCCTTACATTTTATAGCTCCGTTGGGCATCTGTGTGCTGCATACCAGATCATTAATAGTTTTTACGAGCCAAGATAGATTTGGAACACTTTGGTTGGCCCTTGAATACAAAATCCACCCCCTCCAAGAGGTGCCATGAAATACGATGGAAGAGATCCCTGATACTGTTGATGCTACGGCGCAGGTGTAGAACATGATGAATGGGAGTAATAGCTGGTAACCAATATTAGATCATGACGGCAGGGAAATTCATTGTTGGGAACTTTCCTATAAAGAACGGATAGTACTGTCAATCCATTCTCAGTCAGAAAGTTACTTTTTGAGAAATTATCCTTTCCACCTCTACTTTGCCTTTTCGCGGTCCCGTGGTTTGATTTAATGCCTCTCTCTCGATGCCTGCTTTTGTGCAAAATGCCTTTCACTTTTCTAATGCCGGGCCGCTCATTGATGACCATTAATTCAGAGTGCCGGGGCTTGCTGGAGTTTTTATTAAGCATTGTGATAAATTTCATACTTGTGTATTTCTTGGTTCTGTGTGTTTGTCTATGAAATTGGCATGAACTTCACAGTGGCTTTTGGCTGTGTGCCTTGGATGGTAATACATAACCGCTTTAAAATCTGCTCTGTCTGTCTCTGACCTCCCCTTTCACATTTATTTGCAGTCTTTCTCGTGGGATGGGAATAAACTTAATCTGGTGGATAGTGATGGCCTCTGCCTGCCCTGCATTCCTGCCCTTTGCTTCTGACGTGTTGGACCCTGCTTCTCTTTCGGGGAGGGTCACTGCCAATTCCATGTTGTCCCGGTGTACTATTAATCTGGATTCCTCCTGGAAAGGGCATGCCTTTCATTTTGGTCAGAATGCTTCATTCTCCAGTCACAGTGATTGGTCTGCAGACTAGCACTTTGATTCATTCATGGAAGAATATTTACTGAACATCTACTCTGTGTTAGGTGCTGGGTTTTGTTGGGGATCAACTGTAAGCAAAGTGCTTACTTATGCTGTGCTTATAGACTTGACGTTCTAGTTGAAGAAGACATAAACTTGTAAACAGAAATACAATAAAGTGTCAGATAACGTGTTATTTAAAAACTTAAGCATGTGAGAGGATTGAAGATGGGGTGGCGATTTTAGAAAGGGGGTTCTTGGAGGACTTCCAAGATCATGACATTTGGTCTGAATGAGGTGAGGGGATAAGCTATATCAATATCTTAGAGAAAAGCATTTTTGGGCAGGGGGAGCTGCAGGTGCAAAGGCCCTGAGGACATTGTGACTAGAATAGCATGAGTGAGGGCAGAGTGATAGGGAATGAGGACAGAGAGGTAAGCAGGGACCAGGCTGTACAGGGGCTTATAGTCTGTAGAGAAGACTTTGATTGGAATTGTGAAGGGAAGACTTGGAGGATTTCGAATATGGCAGTGATGAAGAAGGGCTAATTAGAATGTTTCCTGAGATGTGATATGTGGATACTAGGAGAGAAAGGGTCTTCTCTACATTTAGGATAATAGGCTTGGAGGATGTTATAAGATCGAGTAGTTTGTAATCCTCTTCCTGGTCACGTGGAGAAAGGCAGTTATTGCACTGAAATCAAGAAACCAATACAAAAAGGGAAAAAGAAAAAAAAAAACTGAGGTCAAAGAGGGACAGAAAGAAAAAGAGCTCTGCCAGCCTAAGACCCTGGGTCCAGCTATTCCTGAAGTACCTCGGCTTAGGTATACCAATACAGTCAATGTTTTGTGTGACTCCTGTTGAGTGTGATTCACATGAGGTCATTTTTCACCTAAAGAATCCTGAGTTACAATCATTGTTTTAATGGCATCCATTATTAATATCTGATTTTAATTTATAACTCCTGAAAACCCCCACCATTTTATATTACTTTATTTGAGTATCATAATAATAAGGTGAGACAGGCAGGCAATAAACAATACCTGGCATAGCGATGAAGAAAGAGGTCCAGGGCACTGCACCAAGTGATTTGCTCAATGTTAAATAGATGATAATTGTCAGAGCCAGAATCTGAAAGATGTGACTATGAAATCTATACTTGGCCCATTATTCTGTGCTAGTTTAGCCGTTACTGTTGTAGCTTTAAAATATGTCCTCAAATTCTTCTATACTCCGTCTTTCAAGAGACAGAGCCTGATTCTCTCCTCCAGTGTGGGCTGGACTTAGTGATGTGCTTCTAGTGAACAGGAGGAAAAAGAAAGCACAAGGACAGAGAGCAGCTTTGGAGTTTCGGTCACAAAAGGTAGTGTGATTCCCTTGCTCTCTGGATCCCTCCCTCTGAGGGATGCCCACTGCCATGTCATCAGGACACTCAAGTAGTCCTGCTACGGAGGCCCATGTAGTGAGGAACTGAGACCTCCAGCCAACAGCCATGTGAGTAAGCTGCTTGGGAAGCTGATCCTCCAGCCCTGGTCAGGCCTTCACCCTTTGGTGACCAATGGATGTGATTTCTGATGGAAGATAATGTTATAGGTTCAAGTATATGTGATACTACTCTAAATTCCACTTCAGCATTGGTTTTTGCTTCTCTGAAGAGGAATGCTTTGTCCACATGGGTACAGTTGAGTGCCAGGAAAAGAGAACTAATGGTTTATCTTTTGTGAATCAGAGTGCTAAGGCAAGGCCAAATAGCATGTCTTAGGCATGAAAGTCTGCATTATGGATAATGTTATTAGGTTGGTAGATTGGAAAAAAACCCTAGGTCTCAGTTTCATTTAATGTGTAACAAAAAGTTAAGCAATTAACTGAAGCATTATAAATAATTTGGAGAAATGGGACTAATTTAAATATTTAACATAGGGAACATAGATATATCAAAGAATACCTTGATTGGTTATTAAGTAAATGTTAAAATTTATAATGTGGAAAAAATGTGGCAAACGTGGGAAAATGTGTGAAAATCAGACCAAATGAACATGCTGAAAATAAAATTATAATGATATTAAAATTAATGTAACTATTAAATATAACCAAGAATATAAAAGTAAAATTGAAAGAGATGATTTATTAGAATAGCAGAGTTCTTAGTGTTTGGGCCTCTGTACTTAGAATATCATTTGTGTGCTTTTAAAATGTTCCAGCTTAGCTGGACTTAATTTTCCAGACATGTCCTCATTATTGGGACCATTGCCTATGGTAATATTGGGTCCATAGTTTTATTAATACAGTGTGAGTTTTGGATTCCTTCCCTAGCTATAATCTGTATCTTTACTGGAAAGCATCTCTTTGGGCATTATCCTTGGGTTAATTTTCTGAGATGTAACACCTAGTCTTGAGGTCTGAGTATTCTCATGTATATGAAATCTACTGCCTTAGCAGAAGGATTGGGTCCAGTATTTGATGAGTTCTGCTTTAGATTTTTCCAAATTTTACTTACCCTCATGGTTATGGCCACAACTGTGAAACACCTATATGATTATTTTTGTAATGATTTTTTTCTTTAAATTGAGTGATACATTCATGTATCGCTGTGGACCCTCATGACCTCAGACATGAACTCATTGTGGAAACTCAGATGGTGGACCCAGATCCCAGATGTAGATGCAGCCTTGGATCCTCATGGTTACAGCCCCAGGGAACCACATTTTCCAAGCTCCCTTCTCAACACAGCTGTGTGACTGAATGTCATCAATGAAATGGGAGTGGGTAGAGATAAATGAGCTTTTCTGTCACCTTTAGTTCCAAGATCTGATATCAACAGCTCCATGAAATACAAATGAAGGTATTTGATGAAAATTTAAATATATCTGGTTTGTTTCCAAGTGAGGCTTTATGGCAAATTCTGAAAGATCTTTATTTCTTCTCATTGCCCGTTAAGTTAAGATGGCTGCCTGTGTGCAGGGTTTTCTCAGGGCACTTTGGAAATAAGAATTTATCTGATGGGTAGATTGGGTTATCTTTTTTTAACTTTTTACTGGCTCCTAGTAAGAGAAGGGGGTACCTTTCCACATCATTGGCCATGTGACTTTGGTGCCCCCTGTTTCATTAATGTTTTGAGTTTGGCCATATTTCTTGGTTTGGTCAACAGAATGTGAGAGAAAGTGACAGGAAGCAGAGCCTTCCATGTGCTTGTGTGGTTTGGTTTGGCCTCTTGTGTTAGAAGAACATGTTCCAGGCAGCTGGTTTGAGGAGACTGAAGGGTTGTGTGGAACTGATCAGGATGCCGTCTGCAGCCTGCAGCCAAGCCCAGCCAAGCGCAGTCCAGTCACAGCCTACCTGCAGATCCACGAGTGAGGAATAAATGCTTATTTTTGTGAGCTGGTGAATTTAGGGTCTTTATTACACAGCTCCACTGCAGCAAAAGCTGACAAATACACCCAGTACATACTGTTGTCTGGAAAATGCAATTTCTGTGCAAGGCTTTGAGGGTAGAAGCAAAAAAAAATAGCCTTCAAAGAAACTGCCAATTTTCAGAGGAAAAGAGGGAAGAGAGTCAGAAATGAAAGCATGTTAAGATGACATACAGTTATACTTGATAAAGAGGAAACCAATAATAAGTTCATACTGGATAAATGTTTGCTGAAAATTGCAGCTACCTTGTAAGACCTCTCTAATGTGTGCCTCTGGGTCTGGACTTGACATGTTAGGAGATCATCTGTGTCCACTGTTTTCTTTTCACCAGCCTGAATGCCAAGGAAATACTGTACTTAAGAGGGAATACAATCTCTACCTGTTGCTGGCAGGGTCCAGTAACTAATAGCTCCTCCATTAACATAATAAAATGCTGTTCTCAAATATTTAATTAGAAAACACAGTTGTTTTAAAGAAGGTCTAAGACTTGACGGGAAAACCTGCCACCTCTTTGAACAACAGGAATGGTTCACATTTGTCATTATTTTGTGTATTGTTTTCTAAATTTCGTTTCATCCAAAATTGTGGTCAGTCCCATCCTATCTGTAGTGTCTTTTATGCAACTTTTCCCTTTACACTGATTGATTACTTACGTTTCATCCAAAAGTAAATTTGTTTTACATTTATAGCAGAGGAAATCCAGGCCCACTGTGTGTCGTGGAGATGGCTAGCTGTCCGCTGATGCTTCGGTCTTTCCATGGTACAGAATTGTTCCTGGGGGGTTCCTCAGTCAGGGAGCACATTTCCCAGCCTCCCTTCTTTTCAGATCTGGTCCAAAGGCTAGATGTTACCAATGAACTGTGAGTGGACATGAGGTGTCACTTCTGAGCCAGAGTTATAACAACCTTCTGTGTGTTATACACACTTTTAAGCTCATTTTGCTAGCTGGGCTGGAGGCAGAGCACGAGAACTCATGGGATGGCAGGGCTGCAGATGGAAGTAGCCTCGTTTCCTAATTCCCCAGGTGTATGCAAGCAGGCCACCGACCAGGAATGTGCTCTATAGACTGTTACCTGAGCAAGCTGTGAACTTCAGTTGTATTCAGGCTGCTGGCACCTCCAGCCCATTTGTTACAGCAGCTAGCATCACCACTGTGATAGGCTTACAATAAAGCAGCTACAAAAATAAATACTAAAGAAAAAAAATCACTCCTACACGCACTTCCAACCTTGGGTGCCACCCCTGATGAGTGTATCGTGCATTGGGAAGTACTGTGGTGCTGCTTGGATAGACTGATAAAATGTCGTGTGAGCAATTCTTTCTCGTTCCTAGGCTCTCGCTGCCGGTCACCTGGAGTACCCTTTTTTTCAGTTTTAACGTTTGTCACCTGCTGTTGAGATGTCGCTGACCTTGAAGTGCTACCAAATCATGTCAGCGTTGCCTCTGATTCTCGGGAGGACAGCAGTCAAAGCATGAACACTCTATTATTAATAAAAGGGAGTGACTGACAGGTCAAGCGAGGCATGTTTCTCCTGGCGTGCTTTCAGAGTGGCTGGCTATTTAATTGAAAGTGTCCAGCTCTCTCTCACTGCAAAGCATGTGCATGTTCTGTTGCCAAGCTGTGATCACCAGTTACGACCCAACATGCTCGCCCGGGGGAACCTCCGAAGGAGTCTCCTGCACTCGTCCTGCTGTTTCTCTCATGTTCTTTTTGTGACTTTTAGAATAGGATTAAGGGTTGGGAATTTCTGCGTGGACTATGTGACATAGTAGTTAGGGTTCATCGTGTTAACTCTGTAACATAAAAGTCCTTTTCAGGGTTCCTGGTCAGGTGCCGTCTTTCTCTCTCTTGCACTCAGAGGCTGGGCTGCTTCTCTCTCGTTGTCGGGTCCTTTTGTGGGGCCTTGAAGTCCTCCCCACTGGTGGCTGAGCAAAGAGGGGTCATGGGTAGGAAACTTATTTCACAGTGAGCATTTTGTAAAACCATCCCTTCCAGCAAATGCAGGCAAACAAAGACTTTTCTTCTGAATCCTCCCACCACTTCCCATGTTTACTGTGCCAGGATTTCTGGCACAGCCAAGTTCAGGGGAACCTTTTCCCAGCTGCTCTATTATTCCAAAGGCCTCTCCAACTTGGCATTCTCATTACGAAGCTGCTAATGGGTCACATTGACCTGAACCTTGGCTGAGTCCATTATGACATGGGAGGTGCTTACTTGTTTTATTAGCAGTGATCAGTGATTGTCTTTAGTTGTAGCTGGGAGTGTGTGTATCTAATATGCTTGCCCTGAGCCCAGTGATTGACATGCTTTGTCATACAGATGGTGCAAGGTTGCACTTCTCTCCTTGCATAGAACCCAGCACTTGCTTTGATTGCTAGAGTTGGCCATAGGGGGTCTGCGTGGAACTGGCTATTGAGTGCCTGGTGGGGAAAGTCTCATGGGAGCCAATTTTCTGGTGGGCTTTCTTATGTTAAAATTTTCAAAGTTCAAGAGTCTAAGAGGACCCTAAGGAATGGAGGTCTTTTGTATCGATAACAGGTAAGCTGTTTGATATTTGCTGAGACATCTCTGCTGCCTGGCCTCATAGGACGTCTTCACACCAAGGTCTCTGTCCTGAGATGTACAAAAAAGAGATGTCCAAAGTATGTTCTGTGTGGCTACTTTTTTTCCCCGGATAATGCTTCCATACATACCTTTCTGCTTTATTCTCTGATCTCTCTTGGCTTGTGATCTTATCACTCCTTCTCCCAGGCAGCTTAAGAGCACATGTTCTAGAACTACCCAGTCAGACGAGCACCAGGGCTCAGCCACATTGCTCATTGGTGTGATCTGAGGCAAGGATTTTTTTTTTTTTAAACTGAAGTATAGTCAGTTTACAGTGTTATGTCAATTTCTGATGTGCAGCATAATGTTTCAGTCATACATACTCAAACTTCCCACAGTAATTAGCTCTATTGTGCAGTTTTTCCTTTTAGCCACAAGTCATCCTGGTAAAAGTGCAGGAAACTCCATGGCTGACCCGACACCGCGTATCATTTCCTGGGAGACTTTCCTTTGCTTTGAATTACCCATTTAGTCTTGAGAGAAAATGCTTTAGAGGGCAGGAAGAGCCTGGCATTGAAGAGGGAAGACGAGAGAGCCTGCAATTTGAAATGGTGAGTGGCAATTTCACCTTAGCTGGGCTTGTCACAGGGCTGATGAATGGTTCCCTGTAGCCTGCCTGCTGGTGATGTTAAAAATCTCCCTCAGGTCCAAGCCAAGTGTGCCTCACCTCACTGCATCCAGAGACAGTAGGTGGTGCTGTGGTGTTAAAGGATGATTAAAGAAGTGTGAGAAAAAAATGTTACGGAGGAAAAAAATGGATGGAGAAGCCGGTGGGGGGTGTGGGGGAGGGGATGAAAGAAGGGCAAGATGAATATGCATCCTCAGTCGATGTCTCTCCAGTGCAGGTGGGCATTTTCCCTTTCAGAGCTGGAGGTTGCCTAGGAAAAAGCAATTACAGATGGATGCTACGTTGGGCTCTTAAAGATCAAACTGCAGACATGTCCGAGGCGTCCTACATACTGGGCGTGCTGCGCTGGGTGTACCTCGAACAATAGAAGTCTGGCTGATTCATTCCTTTTCTCCTGTTTTTTTTTTTTTTTCTCCCACTAATTTTTTTTCCCCCCTCCTCAGCACTCTTCCTGCTCTCATTTCCATTTTTTAGTCTTCCTTCTTGTCATCCTTCTGCAGTTCAATTGAGTAAATTCGTACCTAGCACTGTTTTCCGAGGCATGGTGGAGTATCTGGGGGAACAGGCTATAAAAATAACAATTCTTTTCATGGACAGGAAATGACCATTTCTTGTGTACACATGGTCTAGGAACTGAGCGAGGCACTTTTTCACTCACATTATCTTGCTTAACCATTTAATGTATTCACTTACGTAACCAGTGTTTCTTAAGTGCTGGCTGTGTCCTGGTGGGGGCAGGGAGGGCATGGACTGTGCTATTGGTAATGGGGAGACTAGAGCATTGAAAAACCACTGCCTTTGTGCATCTTGGCTGCTTCCCAGTCTGAATCCTGATGCTTCCGTCACGTAGTGTGCATGGCTTCCTCCAACATCCTTGCAGCCCCGGGGTCTGACCACCTGGGTTTAATCCTGACTCTCCTACTTCCTAACTCTCGGAAGTTGGGCAAGTTATTTAATTTCTCCATGTTTCAGTTTTTTCATGGGAGAAAGTGAGATAGTAGGTCTTACTTCAAAGAATAGTTTTGAAAACTAACAGAAACACAAGTTGAGGACAATTACTGGCATGTAGTAAGTACGTGATTAAACTTGAGCTTTTAAGTGTCCTCATCACCGCCTTCAGAATTATTAAACAGTGACCACCTTTGGAAGAGGTAAGATAGCATGTTGTCCCCTTCCCAGGCCCCTAGCTATGCCTCTGAAGTATGCACAAGATGAAAGGGAGGAGTTTGGGAAAGCTTCACGGAAAAGGCTGAATTACACCTGCCCTTTGCTCTGAGGAAGTTCAGAGGTGAACTTCCGAATCCAAGAGGGTCATATACTCTACAGAGAATCAGATGAGACCTATGTTGTTTTTTCCCCATCAGTTACATATATGCCCATTTTGCCAGCAATTCCGGTGGGATCACATAATCCCTGAGGTCAAGCATGGGTATTTTATTTTTTTATTTTAATTTTTTATTGAAGTATAGTCAGTTACAATGTGTCAGTTTCTGGTGTACAGCATGATGTTTCAGTCATACATATACATACATAGTTTTGTTTTCATTTTCTTTTTCATTATAGGTTATTACAAGATGTTGAGTATAGTTCCCTTTGCTAAACAGAAGAAATTTGTTTATCTAGTTTTATATACAGTAGTTAATATTTGCAAATCTCGAACTCCCAATTTATCCCTTCCCACCCCCTTTCCTCCCAGTAACCGTAAGTTTGTTTACTGTGTCTGTGAGTCTGTTTCTGTTTTGTAGATAAGTTCATTAGTGTTTCTTCTTTTTTTCTTTTTTAGATTCCACATATGAATGACATCATACAGTATTTTTCTTTCTCATTCTGGCTTACTTCACTTAGAATGACGATCTCCAGGTCCATCCATGTTGCTGCAAATGGCATTATTGTGTTATCTTTTTATGGCTGAGCCGTATTCCATTGTAGAACTGTACCACGGCTTCTTCATCCAGTCCTCTGTTGATGGACACTTAGGTCGTTTCCATGTCTTGGCTGTTGTATGTAGTGCAAGCCTGGGCATTTTGGAGGCCGTGGACCTCAGGTTCAGGAACCCCAGCTGGAGATCAGTTCCAGGTTGGACAGTCTCTGTCCAGACACCATAAAACATTACACAGGAGTTTAGCAGGTGCTGTTACGACCCCACCTGGGTCTTCTTTCACCTCACTGGGTCAGCCCACCCCTTCCCAGCTGCTGGGCGGACCGGCTGCTAGTGGCTTATACGTGTGCTTCTTTCCTGAGACTGTGCTCGGCTGATGGGAGTGCCAACGAGATGAACCCCCCAGCCTCCTGTCACTCCCACAGAGGGGGGGCCCTCAGCAGTGACTGACTGATACAGGCGTAGAACAGCCCTGTCGCCTTGCCTCTGGGTGGTTCAGCCTCCTTCTCGTGGGATCAGACTGAGATCTTTCTTGAAAGCGATTTTTTCCCCCCCAGCTTTCCCCTGCCCTTCCCACCTCCCTCATGCCTGTACAGGTTTCTCCTAAGGAATTTTGTCTCAATAAAGCACATCTTTGTCCATGTGCATCTGTCTCAGCTGGAGTCCCTGACCTGAGAAGAGCTAGGGGTCGCCATACAGAAGGTACAGAGCGACTGCAGTGGATGAGGGGCGGGGCATCTGTCCTGCGGTCCAGCTCCTCCTTTCCCTCCCTCTCTGCTGCTTCCTTCCTCTTTCCACACTGCTCCTGTTGTCCTGGAGGTTGGGGACAGCTTACTGGGGAGCTCACAAACAGAAAGTGGCATAAGTGGTCACCTTGGAGCCCTCTCAGTGCAGACCCGAGTTTTTCTCTTGAGCTGTAGGAAGTCTCTCAGGCGGAGTTGGTCCTTTAATAAGACTGCTGAACAGCGGTGATTAATGTATTAGGGCCGGGGAGCCACCAGCCTACCAAGCAGTTTCTTTTGACAGACAGAGACCGAACTAGGCAGATAAGAGAGAAAGTGCAGAATCACGTTTTGGTGTTTAATTTGGCAGCCCGTAGCTCATTTTAATTACTTTGAAATAATTATCTCTGGCGCACAGCTGGGCTTGTCTTCGTGTAACTTCTGAGTCATTCTAGCGCATTTGAATACATCCGGCAGGTTGAAAGGAAAGGCTGAAGCCAAAATGACATGTTCAGTGGGAAAGGTTCAGAAAGGGGCAGCTTGAGGCTTGAAAGAGGACTTGGGACATTGTGTCTTTGTGTCCCAGGCAAAGGGCACTAGCAATTGAAATCCGAAGCAGATGAGTCTTGAGGCTATTTTAGGAGAAGAGCTTTCAGAGCTGAGGGAGGGTGGCACTGGGGGATAATGGAAAAGGGAGAGTCACCAAGGAGGACCCTGTAGCATAGTGGTCAACAGCCTAGGTTTTGGATTTGGGCAGACTTGAGTTTCAATCCGTATTCTATCACTTCCCATTTTAGTTACATTGAAGGATTAAATAACTTTTTCAATCATTTTATATTATAATATTAGAAAACTTGTCTTTGGTGACCTATCATCTTCCTACCATGTATGGCTTCTATCATAAATGCTGGACTATCCTGCTCCTGCTAAGGGCTAAGGACAGAATGGCACGTGGGCCACCTCTTCCCTATCTGCTTCCATGCAGACATTACTAATCAATCACAAATTTCTCTGTAGTTGAACCTGACTGTGGCATCAGAGTCTTCAAATAGCTCTTCTAGCAGCTACCCCTAATTTGAGTTGGCATGTTCAGTGAAATAACCTCTGGTTTAAAATGTTCCTCTTTGTTGTTCGTGATATTCCCATCTGTAAAATGTGGAGTTTGAAGGAGATGATCACTTTCAAGTCTAATTTGATAATCCGGTATTTAAAGAGACAGAAATGGATCATCAGAGGTTGGATTATTTTGGCTCCCATGCCTTGTTGGTTGCCTTGCAGATAACCCAGTTGGTAAAGCTGAGGCTGCTTCCAAGAGGGGAGAGAAGTGGTCCAGGAAGTAGTGAGGATACATGCTCTCCTCTCCAGTCCTTCTGCCCAGTCTGGCCTGTTGTCTCACTACATCCTTAACCTAATATGCCAGACCCCATACAGTCCCAGATGGTCTCACCCTGAGAACCACACATGGGGGAAAATTTCCCATCAGAGGGAGGAGCTGCCTCAAAGTCTTCCTCTGCCTGGATCCCACCTGTTTAGTTACTCACTGGCCTCCCTGACTGGCCTTGAAATCTGTGAGCTATAACTGGCTTGACCCTAACGTTCCACCAGTAAGCCTTGTGTGGTTCTTAAAGGTTGGTTTAACTTTTAAAATGCTATAGTTACTAAGCTTTCATGGCAGTAAAATCAGAAAACATGGATAAATCAAAGACACAGTATACTGTTAAAATGTGGTATATATTATCTGCCCAGACCTTTTCTGTGTATATTTAAGATAATGTTTTAGGAGCATATTTCCATGTTTCTAAGTACGTTCTACCATGTTCACAATGTTCATCCAAATTTGGTTTCTTCTTCTGCTTGCATTTTCCTTTTGTTCAATGAAATGTTTACGGAGTGTCTCTTCTGTGCTGGTGCTTAAAATTTCTGTGACCCCCATGGGCCCAGAGCCTGGTAGGAGCAGACAGTCCTGAAAGAACGGATGATGAATGCATCTTGACAAACTCTAGTAGAGACTTGGACGAAATTTTACAGATGCCAAGGTTGCTGAGTACCGAGCTGAGACTTGAGGAAAGGGGATCCTTCAGGGGAAAAGTCATCAGCAGAACCTGTGAGGCTGAGCGGGTCCATGAAGGAGTGTAGCTTGCTGAGGTCATGGGGTAGGAAGGATCCTTGGTCTTGCAGTAGGCTGTCACTTGACATTTGATGAGTGATGAGTCAGTATTCCTAGTCCTGGCATTGTCCCCATCTCCTTTCTGCGTCTTGGCCTCAGGATTAAATTGGAATAGGGTTGCATGTACCCAACCAGGTCTGGGGCTCAGATTGCCTACATGGCAGATGCTGTCATGGTTCTTCCTGCAGCTCCTTGGGCCTCTGTTATGGTTCATGTGGGCCACCTGGCAGTTTCTGCTTCTGTTTGCCTGCGGGCTTTGATGGTTTGAGCCCACTTTGTCCTGAATGTCAGAGAATTAATGCCCCCGAGGACAGCCTTCATCGAGTGACTTACTGGAGTTAGTTTGTAAATTTTCCAGCTTCTTTGCCCCTCGGAGGGATAACCTGGAGGTACTCTGGCTCCACAGTTTCCCTGTGACATTAAAGTCCAGTCACTCCCCATAGTAATATGTGCTTTATTGGCTGTTTTAGTTTACCTGTCTTGTCCTACTCGCACACAGGTGTTTTGTAGGATAATGTCCCAAATAAACTCCTTGAACTCGAATCCTGTCTCGGGGTCTGCTTCCTACAAAGTGATGGCACTCTGTGATTTAGTGGCGTAAGCCAGAGGTGCCTGATTGGTCTTTGTGTGATCCTGTCTTAACCTGAACCAGAATCAAGTTCCTTCTAGACTCCTTTTCTTGACTAATGGCTCAGGATGAGCTAAACTAATATGCATCCCTACGTGGGGTGTTGCAAGAATAATCCTGTTTCATGCATCATAAGCTTACACAGATCTCATCAGAAGGCATTTGCTTGGATCTGAAGCAATTGTAAAGCCTCTGTTGCCTTCACTACTGTGTCTGCCAAGCTGTCTTTTATTAAAAAAAAAAAAAAAAAAAGATTCCAACAGTGAAAACATGAACATGTGACCACATCTTGGCTGGTTCACAAAGAGGTTTGTATTTGATTTCCTTAAAGGATGTAAGTTCCAGAAGAGGAAAATGGTTCACTTAGTTAAAAAAAGAGAAAAAAAAATTGAAATTTACATCTGAGACATTAAGAAATTTAAATGTAGTTTTTCTGTATTTTTAGTTCTTTCTGCAGCTCGTGGAATTTAATATCCAGGATCCACAAGAGGACAGGTTAAAAAGTGAAGGATGGTCTCTTTGATCTGGGAAAGGATATGATCAAAGTTGGTAAAATCAATGTGTTTACCTAAATCATCTCTTTCAATCCCCTCTTGGACTCTGTGAGATAAATAGCATTATTCCACTTTGGGAGATGAGAAATGCAATCCAGTGAGAGCACGTGTCGAAGCTGGGAATGAAAGTCTGGTCTCTGTCATCCTGATGCCTGTGGTATGTCTGCCTCATCTAAGTGATTTTCCTAAAACCTGAATGATGAGTTTTTAGACATGCATTCCTCACTGTTTGAATGTGGCGGCCTTGGCATAGAAAAGAGACCAAAGTGGATGAACTGGTGTGACTTACTCCCATTTAGTTAATAGGTTCATATCATACGCATTTTAGGGCTTGTAGGCTAAAAACATCTGGATTTTCTTCCAAGTGTGAAGAGGAACTATTGAGCTTTTTTGGAAGGGAGGTGGCCTGACCCGATTTATATTTTAAAAGAGGGGTTACTTAACTATTAAGTATTGGGTAGTAAGTGTTTTAGGCTCTGTCGGCGGTACTGCCTCGGTTGCAAAGACTCGGATCTGATATGTCATGAGAAGACACGTAGACAATACTTAACAAATGGTTGTGCTGCCAAAAAACTTTCCAAAACCATATGGCTGACTCAGGTGTTAAAAGGTTGCTTTGACTACTATGTGGAGATTATAGGGGGGAAAGGATGGACATCTGAGACCAGTAAGGAAGCTAATGTAGTAAATCTGGTAAAAGGTATAGTAGCTGGTGCCATGATGGTGATAGGTGAGGAGAGGAGGACAGGTTTGGGTTCTTGTTTAGAGGGGAGAGCTGACAGCTCGCTGAAGGATTGGACGTGAGAGTTGAAGAGAAAAAGGACACAAGGATGACTCTTGTTTTTGGAGGTTGGACAACTAGGTGATGGGTACCGTTTCTTGAGATGGTAAACACATTGAGGGAGAGGCAGGTCCCATACTTCCAAAGTCAAGCCCGGATCTGCTTTTAGCAGGTCTGATTGGGGTTTGGGTACTGTTTGTTTTGTCTAAAATGGAAATCCAAACTTTCATATGAATGGACTTGCAACAGGATCAGATGAGAATGTTTTTGAATTGCTTTTATGGGAGCTTCAAATATGAGAGCATGTCACATTATGCTTCGAATCAGATGTACTTAGGCAGGAGGACCTACACTCTTCTGCCTTCCCCAGCCTGCCACATGGGGCCACTGGAGTGAGGAGAACCTGATAATTGAGTGTTTGCCCCACAGCAGGTGGCACCCTGCTATATTTAAAACAGATGCTCAGAATATGTTAGCAAAAATTGAACTGTTGAATATGCTTTTGTACCTTATTAGAGATCATGGGATTCTGGTTTATATATAATGGGTCTGGGGCTTACATTGTACTGAACAAAGGAAGTCAGACATTCAAGGTAAACAATTACAACACTTGAAAGTAAAATAGAAGCAAATGGCTTCCTTTACTTTTCTCTCTCCTTGACGTGAATTTGTATGTGGATGTGTATGTGTGTACACACACACTCATCTGAGCTGACAAAAAACGTCTCCAGTGGTGTGGAAAAATTCTCAGGGAAAACATAGCTCCTAAGTTCTGGGACCCCAGGCTAGGTATAGGGTGGCTGGCATAATTTTTCCTCATATTTGAGAAACAAAAAATTGGGGCCAAATATACATGCTTTAATAATTCCTGGAGTATCAAGACCTGTATGACTAAAGTTAGGAAAAGGGATTTTTTTAGTATCACAATAATTCTGTGAATATATGGTAAGAGCACCTTAAGTAGCAAATATTATTCGTCCAACTCATGATACCACTGGTAGTTATGGCACCAGGTGTGATATGTCTTCATACTCAGACCATTACCATAGCAGAGATGACTTTTGGAGGAATTTGGGTTCTGGAAGTAGCTTAAAATATGACAGAGATTGTACTGGGCAGAATCTGATAGGATTTATTGGCAGCATGACAACCTAAATGCCATAGGAATCAAGGATTGAATGCTCTGGTCTATACTTGATTCTGAAAGAGAAACATTCACAAGGATTTTCTAAGAGAACTTTCTCTCCAGTGGTTAATTCCTCTGCCA
Organism: Camelus ferus; assembly: GCF_009834535.1. Lineage (NCBI taxonomy): Eukaryota > Metazoa > Chordata > Mammalia > Artiodactyla > Camelidae > Camelus > Camelus ferus. Next base: position 1,235,391 of record NC_045712.1, on the reverse strand, counting down.
TCATGGTAATTGATGAAAACAAAAGGGACAGGAGAAAAGGTTTCTGGACATCCTTTGCAGAGAACTTGGTCACACAGTTTTGCTCTTCATTATTGCAAGTGGTCCAAGACAGCTTCCTCAGCACCCTATGCTGCATGCTGCAAACTCTGAAATAGCTAGATTTTATATGCCATAGTATATGGGAGATATACACGTTCCCCTCAACACTTAATTTGCTGGCATACACCTTAACACATCATACCCTAAAATTCCTGCTTCCTAGGACTGGAAATGAACCTAAAGTCTAGAAGTATGTTTACTTAATTAGATCTATTCTAATACGATTAACTGGAAATGAAAAGAACGGAGTATAGACTTTCTGCAGCAAGGCAGAGCAAGATGAGAACAGCAGAAAGCAGGTGAAAATTGTTTTGAGTTACAAAACCTTCATGTAATTAACATGGGACCATTCCATGATTAATGATGCTATTTTTCTACCTACCAATAATGAAGTTTGTTGAGTTGCTTATTCATAATCATTAGATACTTTTAACACTGCCAGCTGATACGAGTAGATTTAATGTTTCATGCATGTTGTAACACTTAAAATGATTAAATTATTCACATAGTATTTTGTTTTTAAGGTTTGGACTAATTTTTAGCATATTTTGGGCTTGGTCACTTCTGTTAATCGGCATGGTCATGTTATGAACTCATTTTACTCTCCAACAGAAGAATTCCTTGGGATTTAACTACTAACTTTTTTCTTCTTGGTTCATAAAAATAAGCGTAGAACTGATCAGGTTGGTTATCTATCTACCTACCTAAGTTAAAATTGTGTGTGTGTGTGTGTTTGTGGTGAGAACACTTAACCTGAGATCTATCTATCTTAACCAACGGGCATGCCTGTTCTTCTTTTTTTGAAGGATAGTTTTGCTAAATGCAGGATTCTTGGTTGACAGTCTTTTTCTTTTGGCATTTTGAAGATGTTGTTCCATTATCCTCTGGCTTTCATGGTTTCTGTTTAGAAGTCAGCTCTTAACTGTGTATTTAAGATCCCTTGTATATGATGAGTTGCTTCTCTATTTTTCAAGATTCTCTGTCTGTCTTTCCGTCATTTGATTATGTTGCTTCTTGATGTGGATCTAATGTATGTATATTCTGTGGTGACCTCTGTGTTTATCCTAGTTGGAATTCTTTTTAAAGTTTCTGGAATATGTAGATGGTTTTTTCACAAATCTGGGAAAATTTCAGCTAATATTTCTTCAAATGTTTTTTCCTGCTCCTTTGTCTCTCACTCTTTCTAGTACTCCCATTATGCATGTATTGTTATGCTTGATGGTGTCCCACAGGTCTCTGAGGCCCCATTAATTTTTCTTCATCCTTTTTTTTTTTGTTCCTCAGGACATATAATCTCAATTTTATAATTTATTTTATACTATATTTATTCTGCCATCTCACATCTGCTACTGACCCCTCTTACTGCACTTATTAATTCCAGGATTTCTATTTTTTTAAAAATTGCTCTCTCTTATTGTTCTTCTATATTTGGTGAGACACCATTCTTGTACTTTGACTTAGTTCTTTGAAAGTATATAATATGGCTGACTTAAAGTCTTTATCCAGTAAGCCAAAAATCTGAACTCCCTCAGAGGCATTTTCTATGGACTGCCTTTTCTCCCTGTATATAGGCTCTGCTATCCTGTTACTTTGCGTGTCTTGTAAATTGGTCATTTTAAATAATAATAATGTGGCAACTCTGGAAATCAGATTCCTTCTCTCCCTAGGGTTTGTTATTGCTGTTTGTTTAGTGGCTTTCCTGAAAATATTATGTGAAGTCTGTATTTTTTATCATGTGTGGCCACTGAAGTCTCTGCTTGGTTAACTTAATGGCAGACTGATGATTGGACAGAGAAAGATGAGGCCTTCTAAAGCTTGTCCTGGGCATGTGCACAGCCTTACACATGCATGTAGGCTTTCACATTCCCAGGTATCTAGTAAAGCTTTCCCAAGCCTCTCATGGGTGGGGGAGGGTATAGCTCATCAGGAGAGCATGTACTTAGCATGCACAAGGCCCTGGGTTCAATCCCAGGTTCCTCCGTTAAAAAAAAAAAAATAGAATTACCTCCCTCTGCCCCCAAATACAACAAACGAAGAAACAAAGCCTCTCATGCCATCCCATTACTCACTTTTTCTTTTAAACATTTTAGTCAATCTCTTAATTTTTCCCCAGCTCTTATTACTATATTAGGCAGATGCTATGTTAAATAAAACTGCCAGTGATTTTTTTTTTTTTTTGACAAATAACCCTAGAGAAATGATTGTTTGTACCGAGCAGGCTCTGAATTTTAGGTCAATTATAGACAAATGCTGGGAGTGAGGGTTTGCAAGGAGCTTCCAGATAGTCAAATAATGACAGTTCTCCAGGAAACAGGCTTTTAAGAAAACCTCAAACCTGTTTTTCCTTCCCTAGTAGCTGCTAGGCTGCTGGTTTTCATGGCTACCATAATTGTGAGGCTGTTAGTTTTCAGTGCTGCGAGGGGACACTGTAGAGAGGGGCATAGGGATAAGGCAAATTTTGACACCTCCAATTTCACATTTAAAAAAATTGAAATTCAGCTACTTTTTGGGGAATGAATTTATCTTGGATTGTTAACAGCTCCTGGTTAATTTCTAAAATTCTGAAAATGCTGATTTTGATCATTTCCCCTAGTGTTCTCATTGACTTTATCGAGGGGTGGAGTTTTTGAGGTCCTTCCTCAGCCATTCCAGAAGTGCCTTCTTAAAAAGTTAAAGTTTGAGGATGAGGTGGGGGAGAGCATTCTAGCAAAAAAAACCAAGTGCATTTGGAAAGGCCTGGTGATAGTGCACTGGAAATTCTTTTTTATACTCAGCTTTGTACCCAATCTTCTTGGTGTTCTCTTGAAAAGCAAAGACCAGGAGCCTGCAAACTTCTTTCCTCTGACTTTCTTGCCAGTAGGATTCCCATATAGAGTTCAACAATGAGAGATGCTGTGTGAGATCTGAAATGCTCAAAAGGAGAGGGAATAGAGCAAATTGGAGAACAAGAGTCCCATCTAAAGACAATTCACAATTTTTCAAATAAAATGAGAAAATTTTTGTGTCAAATCAGCTTTGTGTAAATATTGGGTATGTATTTAATTTTTAAAACAGAATGTACCAGCCCAAATCATATTTCTGTCTGTTTGGTACGTTGCCAGTTTTAGAACACTGGCTTCTCAGGCAAGATCTTTTAGGATTTTTTTCTTATTTAAAAATTTTTTACCATTAACTCTTTCCTAGTCCTTTCAGTTTCCCCATTTCCTTTATCTACCACGTCAGGCTCCAAAACCAACCTAAAGTAACAGAAGTTGAGAGGAGAGGTTGAGTGTCTAGCATAGTGTGATTGGGAGGTAAATACCCCCATTTATTTCTACCTGTAAGCCTTGCTTTGAGGCATATTTAGAAACTTTTTAATATCTCCTTAACTATTCCTGCGTTAAAACAGGAATTTAAAATATACTCCAAAATGACCTGTACAACAAAGGTGGTTTGTAATGTGTAATTCTTGCTCTATATCTTTAGGCAATAACATGATGGAATTTTATTTTGGAGGTGAAAATAAATGTGAATATTTTACAATGCTGCTTTTATTGACAAAAATACTATGTTAATATCCTTAAGATGGCTACTGCAGTATTATAGCCGTTGACAAAGGGGGGTTTTATGTGATAAAAAGAAAAACACACGGACATTTCTGTGAGCACAGTGAAAGTGCAGTGGAAAAATAATGCACTTGAGAGTCAGGAAGAGCTGGGCGTCTACATCCTTTCGCTACGTATTAGTTATGTGAGCCCTTGTAGATTTCTTACCCTTTCTGAGCTCCGATAAATGGGGATAAAGGAGAAAGAGGATTACTTAATTGATGAAAAATTTCCTGAGAACCTGCTCTATGCCAGCTATTGCTTGAGACAAACGTAGTCTACCCACGTGGAATTAACAGTCTAGCAGGGTAGACAGATGAGAAATAAATGCAGTGTGCACAATTGTTTTATTATAGTTGTGACGGGTGCTGCAGAGGAAGACTACAACATGCAGTGAAAGTAAAACTAGTGAAGAATGGTTGTGCGTGGCAAGGACTAAACAATATTTGTGTGCATGTGAGAGTTGAGAGCTCTTTTTTTGGTGTTAGATTTTGGAAAAGGGGGTTTAAACAGCATAGTGCCTTGCATATCAGATTTCAAGGGGTTATTGTTACTTAACAGTACTGTGCTGGTGCAGAGTTCATGCTGAGTTATGACTTGGATGGGAGAGATACTGTGACAAAGTACACCTGGTACCATACTTGTTGCTTCTGACCTGTCTGGTCCTTACTTCTCTGCTGTCAGTGCTGGTGACTGGTGGGATGTGTTAGGGCTCCTGATTAAGGCATTCCCATTAAATCCTCAGATGAATTCAAGTCAACCCTAATGAATGTGCTGACGTGGAAGCAGTAGAATCCTCCCCTGATAGCTGAAGCCACCATGAGGAATGTGTTATTCAGCATACAGATCGTGAGCCCAGGGGTGGTGGTGGTCTCAGGAGAGAATGGAAACAGGTCCTGGAAAGGCATCAGTAACCAAAGCAATGTCTCTCTCCTCTCTCCACACTCATTCCTATCTCTCCTTCATTCTGTTCTAGCAGAGAGCACTCCTCTGCTTCTCTGTCTCCAGGTTATAGGAGGTCCAGTCAACTGCAGACACTAATGAACTCCTCCCTCCCAGGAGGGACAGTCTGATCAGTCTTGCTCTGATCAGGTACTTACCCAAGTTTAATCCATAATGGCCAAGAGAGTGGGAACACTTATTACCATGTGACTCCCACCACCCAGAGAGTAACTTCTGAGGTTGATGTATCTGTCTAGTGGGAATAATAGCAACAGATACTTGATCAGGAATGTTGCGAAGATTAGAAGAAATAATTTTCAGTGCCTGGCACACAGTAAGCATCAGTAAATGGGAGCTTATTATTAATGTTGTTGCGGTTTCATGTATCATTTCAATCTTTGTAAGAGATGTCTTTGCTCAGAATTATTGGAACCATTTCAGGAAGTTGAGAATAAAGGAAGAGGCTTATTCTATAACCAACTCTTAAGCAAGTTTGGGAGTATGAGCCTAAATGTGTCCTCATTAGTATAGTATTTATCTTAGGAACATGGCTCGTGTAATTAAATTTGTTACACTCTTTTCTTTATCATTCTGTTGAAGCAAACCAGATGGGAAGGAGGCAAATAAGAAAGCTTATCATTACCATGGGTAGAACAAAATATTCAAGCTAGCTGCTTAGCCGTTTCTCGACTTCTAATGAATAAAATAGGCATTAATAGTAATATAATTGTTGGTACCCATTGAAGTTTGCAGTTAATAAAGCAGTAATAAAAAGAAACTCATCATAGCCATTACATGATTTTCCCACATTTTAGCAGACATTTACCTCTTGGAATAATTAAGGCATACTGATTAAATTCTCAGATGAATAAAGTGAATGCAAATCAACATTGTAAAGTCAATACACAGTGGCTGAAAATGTTTTTGTGTTTTTTTTTCCTTTTCCTTTTTTCTCAAATTTGGAAAAAGCTCTTGAGTTATAAAGTCGGACTACTAGGGTAAAATGTTCCAGCGTATCTGCAGTATTTCCAAATTAAATAATTAAAAATAGGTTAAAAATGATCTCTGGGCAGTTAGATGAAAGTAGTTTTTGTTCTTCTTGGTAATAAGGTGGTTGTGATTTGGGTCAGTTAGCAAGCCTGTACTGAGCGAGAAGAGCTTGGACTGCCGGGCCCTTGCACTGGCTGTTCCTCTGCCAGGGTGGGGGCGGGGGGGGCACTCTTCCTAGATATTTGCATGGCTCTGCCCTTCCCTCCCTCATCCTTTTGCTCAGATGTTACCTTTTCAATGACATTTACTCTGCCTACCCTGTTTATATTTTAAAAAAAAATGTATTCTGCCAACCCAGCATTCCTCAACCCCCTTATCTTGATGGATTTTTTCCTAAAGAACTTACTACATTCTAATGTGTTATACTTTCCTTATATGATGTTCATTATCTGTCTTTACACTGTTTTTAGCTGTTTTCCCTGATGCATCTCTAGTGCCTCAAACCATGCCAGGCACAGAGCTTACCTTCATTAAGTATCTAACACATGAAATACATAATTTATATATAAATGTTACACATGCGTGTGTATCTATAGCTTTGTGGGGCTAAAATATTTTCATTTATATTTTCATAGTACTATTTTTGTAGCTTTCATCCTTCCATCCATCTATCCATCCATTCATCCACCCACCCATAAATGAATGTTTTTTGAGCAACTAATACTTTTCCCTGGAGCTTTGTTTTCCTTTGGAGGGGAAATAAAAAGGAAAAAGGATACCATTCCTGTCTGTATTAAGCTTATAATACAGTTGTGGCAAGAGACAATTAAATGTTCTCTATAAAATGGGATCAGAGCTGTTAAAGGTGAAGCACTGGAGGCTGTGAGAGAAGACGCAGAGGTGGACGTAGACGTAGGCATCCTGAGGGGGAGATGTGAGTGATGGCTAAGCGTTATCCCAGCAAAGGGGTGGGGGTGTGAGGGATTTGGAGCAGACAGAATGGATGGCAGATGTGAGTCTGGCTGAAAACGAGCATGTGTCCAAGCCTATTGATAGGAGAGATCTGGGTGCTTTCAAGGAAAAGAAGTTTAGTGTTGTAGACTGTGGAGTAGGAATGTGGAGAATGATGAGAGAAACGGAGGCCATGTCTCAAAACTTGGAAGACCCATTGACATGTTTAGGTTTGTCCTGGCCATTCATGAATTTTAAGCAGCAGGGAATGATGCACGTAATTTCCATGGAGGGTGACTGCACCATATGTACGTCTCATCCTCTTGCTGCGAATGCCAAATATAATGCCATGGGGTAATTGGTGGTGTCAGATGTGGCCTGTAAAAGCTGTTGCCTGAATCCCATTTTAGTATATGTTTGCTCTCTTTGCCTGCCCAGAGTCCATCTCCTCCTCCTCTGATCATGAAACTTCAAGTTTCCTTTAGGAAACTCTGCATTCCTGCTTTTAGTCCTTGAGTTTTAGGTGGGGCTCCACTCCGGATGCCAGAGGTGGACCCTGTGAGCCTGGCCTGTGAGAGCATTCAGTCTCCATGGCAACAGTGCTTTTTCTAGGTCTGAACACATGACCCAGGTCCAGCCAATCAGAGTAATTTCACCTAACTAGCCTAAGATCTTAGTTCAAGATGGACACAGTGGTGTAATTAAAGTGAATTCAGGAGTTACTGGGAAGAAAAGCTCCTTCCATACTGGGTTTGAATCTTGGAGGTTTTGGTGGTTTGAGGCTGCTGGCAGCTGTCTTGTCACTCCATGGTGCCTGAGAGTTCAGTCCAGATGGAGAGGAGAAGTCGGGCAGGACCGGGATATGAGGCTTGATGATGTTGTCTGGAGCTTAAATTAAGCTTTGCATAAAGCCAAAAAAAAACCCAAAAAAACCCCACAATGTTCAGAAATGTGTGTTACTTTTCTAGTTTCATTTTCATTTCTACTTAAGCAGTTTGAGTTGGATTTTTCTTGTCTTTGCAGAGGTAAGCATCCCAATGTAGAGATTTCTCTTACAGTCTCTCACGCTACCTTTTGCTTAAATGGGGTGCTGATCCTGCCTAGTGACCATTATTGACCCTTGAAGTGAGCTGTTTCAATTCAGTGACTTGAATTTCCTCTTGTTCTATGAGATTCATCACTGCTAATGTGAAGAAATGCTTTCCCTTCATCTATCCGTTATTCTAACACATAACCAAATTCTTTGAATTTTCACCTGCTCCAGATTTGTTATTTTCTGAGATGATTATTTGAGAAAACTCCAGATAATGTCAACAATTCTTTTCTTTTTCTTTTCGCAGTATAGAGTGGCATTTCGATGAACTCTGATAGTCCTACACGGAGCCCTGACTCCAAACCTGCTTAAAGTGTCATTCAGATGCACACCATACTTTACAGAGGAATTCCCGATGTCCCCCAAGCTCCAGGTCAAATGACTGTTCACTATAACCAGGACAGTATTTTCTCATCCACAGTTGAAAGGTCCCATGTTGTGAGAAGTCTTTATTGGTTGGATATTGATAAATTTCAAGTCAGTTTTTCAAGAGAAGTTACTTGTAGGTGATTTTGAGTTTTACGCTTCCCGAAAATGAATACAGCTAATTTCATTACTTTTAGTAGAAAAATGCAGCTGTAACTTACATGCATTGTTTACTTTGGTTCCCTCTGGAATCATCTACTTAGTCAGTTGGTCATTCGTACATTTATCCATTTGGCAAAACATTGTTGAGCACCCAGTCACTGCTCTTGGTATTAGGGATACAGAGAAAATTGATAATGATCTTTGTTTTTAAAGAATGCATATGTATTGAATTCCTAGTGCTCGTTTGATAATTAGAGGATGGAATTCTAAAGATACTTCTTTCTTTCTTTTCTTTTCTTTTCTTTCTTTCTTTTCTTTCTTTCTTTCTTTCTTTCTTTCTTTCTTTCTTTCTTTCTTTCTTTCTTTCTTTCTTTCTTTCTTTTCTTTCTTTCTTTCTTTCTTTTTCTTTCTTTCTTTCTTTTCTTTCTTTCCTTTCTTTTCTTTCTTTTCTTTCTTTTCCTTTGTTTCTTTCTTTATTTCTTTCTTTTTTCACTGTGGCTATTACATAAAGTGTATTCTTATGATAGACACAGGATAATGATAGTGATTCTCAAACTTTTAGTTATAGGTCTCCACCCTTAGAGAGGGCTGGGTTGGGAGCCAGGGATGTATATTTCCAGCCAGCTTACCAGGGTTTCCATTCCAGTTGGTCAGGTGCTCACACTTTAAAATTTCATACTTTTATAGGATTGCAGCTATATTGAAAAAAGGAACTTAGGAGAGAAAGGTGTAAGGGCATTAAACCAGAGGAGAGAGAAGGGCAAAAGCTCTTTGCCTAGAATCCAAGGCCATGGATGTACAATCTGGGTTTATAAACCTAAGTTCATCTGTCTCTTTACCCCCAAACAACCCTTTGCTTTAAGCAGAGTCCCTGCTAAGAACATTTCAGTATTTGGCTTATGACGGTCCTTTTCTCTCCTCTCCCCAACCAGGGAATGCCCTTTGCCGCCATCTTCTCCCAGAGTGTCTGGTATTTGCCATCACCAAGAACTTGTCTAGCTCAGTGCTCCTCAAACTTTAATTGGCATACATGTCACCCAGGAATATGGTGAAAATAAAGACTCTGACTCAGGTCTGCTGCAGGGCTTGAAGTTCTGCGTTTCTAACAAGCTCCCAGGTGATGGTGATGCGTCTGGTCCCTGCACCAGGCGGGGAGTAGCCAGCTTCCACCTTACAGTAAATTTTCTTCTCACATTCCCTCCTCTCCTGGTACATGTCCAGTTTTATGTCTGTTGTCTAGTATTACTCATTTTTCCATATGTGTGCCTCTCTAAGGGAACTAATATTTACTTTTTAACCTACTGAAGGCTAAGCATTTCACAGGTGGTGTCTCAGTTCTGTCAACCACTGTGATAAGAGAGTATTACTGCCCCTATTTTATAGATTAGGAAATAGGTTCTGAGAGTAAGGGATGGTTTACCCGAGATCACACAGTCTTCTTAAGGGTTCTGGAGGGTACGGTCTGGGTTTCAGACATCTTTGACTCTGAAGCAGTGCACAGAGCAGGGTTAACATGGGATGGGAATTCAGTAGACTCTGTGTCGGTTGATAATGAACCCTCCAAATGAAAATCTTAAGTATTTGTGATAATTTGGAAAATACGTTCTAATACCGAGTAAAAAAGAAACCAGATATCGCATGATCGTTAAGAGTATCGTAATTGTGTCAAAAGTGCATTTGTACACACAGGAGAGAAGAATTTGAAAGAAACTACACTAATACCACCTATCTGGTCATTTTGGGAAGGGAGCGCTGTTACTGTAGGGTTCCAGCTTTTATGCTTTGCTGTAGTTTCTGATTTTTTTCAGTGAACAGGTTTTGCTGTTATAACCAGAAAACCCGATCAGTATAGTGAGGTGTAGTGAAGCTGTTGCTCGGATGAGGGTGAGACCTGTCCAGGAAAGAACACAGGCAGTTCTCTTAGGAAGATGCATGTCTGGCATATTCTGGGCTATTGGTTCTGGCACAATGGTGGGGTCAGGCTTCAAGGAGGGAGTCAAACCCGGTTTTTGTTTTAAACTTATTTCTAGCTTTTGTTTTAAAACTTAAGAATGGGATTTATTAGATTTTAAACTTATTTTCATTGAAGTATATGTAATACACATGCAGAGATGTTCACATAGTATAATTGTGCTTCTACATGGATTTCTCCAAGCTGAACACACCCATATAAGTAGCACCCAGATGGAGAAACAGAGCACTGCCAGCATGCTCAGACCGCCTCGTGTCCCTTTTGACCATCTGGTACCCGACATGCCCACAGCCACTGGGGTAGCCACCTGCCTGACTTCCAACAGCATGGGTTCGTTTTGCCTGTGTTTACTATACAAACCTGACTCATAGCATATGCACAACTTTGTGTCTAGTTTGTTTCATGCGGTGTTACGTTGGTGAGATTGATCACTATTGCAAGTCATTGATGAGCTTTCATTTTCATTGCTGTGTGGTATTCCACTATGTGACTTTCACCGTGTTTATTCTCAGTGGGCATTTGGGTAGGTTTCAGATTATGGGTATTATGTATAATGCTGTTATGCGTATTCTAGTATGGACTTTGGGCAACAGTATTTATTTTTACTATGTTCTGACAATTATTTGAAACAGATTCTTCTGATGGATTTTGGTGAATAGCAGTGTCCTAAAACTTCAAGCATGCCCAAAGGATTATTTAGAGAACTCTGAAGCTTTTGAGGTGACAGCTCTGGGGCAAGACTGTGGCATGTATATTTTAACTAATTGTTCTGTGGATCACATTCTGAGGAACACCTTTATAAAAAGAAAATATGGGGCTGAGAGAAGCCATGGTTCTAATCTTGTGTTTTCACTAACAGGGTCTTAGGGGAAATTATATGACCTTGTTAAATTTGTTTCCCAATCTGTAATAATGCCTCTCCACATTGACTGTCTGGTTCAGATGAAAGATAATACTCTAAAAATACTACATAAAGCATTCTGTAAATAAGACGTTAATTATTATCATCATTATTTTTTTATCACCCAGAGGGTAAAAAGAGAAAATATAGAATTAATAATCATACCATATACTTAGGTGACATGCATCAGGTTTTTTGTTTTTATGAAATCATACTGCTTCTGTAAAAACTGTGACTGCACAGAGAGATGTGATTTCTATAGAGAATTGGCTCATTTTATTCCAGGATGTCACAGCTTTTTGGAAAAGGAACAGTGTTCACAGATAGGCCCACAATACACTTAATTAGCAGGTGTGGTGAGTGGTAGGTTGGTCAGGGAGGTAAGGAAGAAAGCCCAAAGCCAGATGGAATTAATACACCGTTTCAGATTTCTCTAACTCCATGCTGAGATTCAGTACAGGAATTTATCCATTACAGATGCTCAGTGCATTCAGATCAGCTGATCAGTAATGAACCTTCCTTGATTCCTAATTCCCTGCCTCTCTTTCACTTTCTCTGTGCTCTGGCCTCCCTGAACTTCTTTCAGAGTCCTCAATAATCGGCGTTTATTCCAGCTTCAGCAGTTTTGCCCACCCTGTGGCCTTTCCCTGGAATACTGTTGTTTTCCGCTCTCTGCCCAGTGAGTACCTGTTTATCCTTAACTTTAGGGTGGCTTCCCCAGTGAGGGACTTCGCTGGCCTTTCTGGGGGATCCCTGGTTACATAAGATTACGTCATCCATGTATCACCCTGAATGTCTTCACTAGGGCACCCAGCACGCTCTGACTTTTCATAGCTGATTTCTCCTGTGACTCCTCCACACTCTCTTAAGAGCAGGGACTGTGCTTACCTCATTGACTGCAGTAGCCTCGAAGTCCAGAACACAGCAGATACTAGAAACTCAACAATTATTTTTTGTGTGTGTGCTGCTTCCTCTCTTTCAAATGCCAAGAAAGAATGGATCCTTGGAAGCTATCGATCAGGACACCCAAGAGCACTAGTACCTCAAAATTGCTCCTGGCTCCATGCAGGTGCGCCGCACCTAAAGGGCATATGGTATCCATTGCTATTTGCTTTTGATATTTCACAATCTCTCTTTTTCAATCAGAAAAGAGGAGGCTTGTGTTTGTTGATTGCAAATGTTAGGGTAAGCTTCAGAGAGTTGCTGGATAGGTATGCTTGCAAGTAAATCTTGCCTTTCATCATAATTTCAGAATCTTTCCAAAGCAAAGGATCATGATTAGCATTTCACTTGAGGCAGAGTGACTCACATCAGGTCATGAACTCAATGACTCACCCACGGAAGTCTACTCAGTTTTTTGTTTTGAAATCAAAGTGGCCATTGAGATCACAGCCAGAATGAAAATAATGTTTAGAGAGGTTGTTGCTGTTTGGATCTGGGAATCAAAGCCAACCTTTGTTCTTTTATTTCTGTGTCATTTGCTGTTTTTACACCAAACTTTGGCCTTTTATTTTGAGAAATGGCGGAGATAAGATCTGTAGATTATCCATCAATCATCCATCCATCCACCTACTCACCCATCCATCCACTCACTCATCTATCCATACATCCACCCATCCACCCATCTATTTGTCCTTTGGCTAAAAAGATGCAGTCCCCTAGTGTTACACATTCAAGCTCTTGAGTTGGGAAGACGCATTATGTTTATTTCAGAATTTCTTAAGGCATCAAACTTGTGTAAGGCACAGTGTGATAAAAGGGTAGCTAGACAGGAAGAGAAAGGGCAGAAGTGCTTTAAGATTCAAAAGGAAAATTTCAACCTTATGCTGGACTTACATATCTTTTAAACTCAAAGATTCTGAAATTGACCAGCCTTGCCCTGTCATTCATTTGCTTTCTTGCTTGTAATTCACTCAGCTTTGGTGGTTAATTGCTCAGACCTTGGAGTTTGACTGCTTAGATCTGAGTCTTATCATCACCTGCTGAATCCATAGAATTGGTCAAGACATTTAATAATTCTGTCGTTTAGTTAGCACATCTGTAAAGTGGCAATAAGAAGAAATATCCGGTGAGGATAAAAAGAGATAATGGATGTAAAGTACGTAAGCTCAGTGCCTGGTACGTAATGAACCCTCAGTAGATGTTGGTTTTTCTTTTTCTTCAGGAGTTTTAAGGGCCCCTGTATGCCAGACATCATGCTGGTACCAAGAACAAAGTGAATCTCCATATTTGTAGGATTTCCTATCTAGTGAGAGAGGAAAAAATCCCAAATGATGATCCAGTATTATGACAAGCCATAGGGTAGAGACAGGTGGGACAAAGTGTGCTGTCACCTCTGAGGTTGGAGCAGCTACATTTAAAAGAGGTGGGGAAATAGTTTCAGGCAGAGAATTGCTCACCGAGACTGAGGGCTCTTAGAAGGTCAGGAAGGTTGGATGGGGCTGGCTCAGGGGTATATGGGCAACTGGGCTGAGCAGGTAGGTGGGGACCTTCAGACCTGCCACCCCGTGGAGATGATGGTGAAGGACCCTGAGTGCCTGGCTCAGTGTCACCGGTGCCTCTGTGTGTGGTGCTTCTGTTGAAGGGCTCATCGTTTCAACATTTGCTCCTGAATGTATCCGGGGGTATCTTTGAGTCGTTGTTTAGAAGGCCCTTCCTTGGAGTTGGAGTTTGGAAGGGGCATTGCATTTATTGCAGAGGGTTTTAATGAGGGTTGAAGACCGAGATGTACATGAAATGTGGCTCTCTCCCACCATTGCTCTAAGCTGTAAGTTGTCTGATGCAATGCCATCATCTGATACCATTTTTCACGGACCTCAGAAAGCATTTTCTGTTCTAACAGAGCAATTTAAAAAGCACCTACTATGTGCATGGAATTGAGAGAGTTGACATTAAAACACAGTGACCTTTCTTTCTTTTTAATAATTCTAAATTCTCTCTCTCTCTCGTCTTTACTTACTGTTTTCTTTTCCACTTAAATTTCCCTTCTATTTCAAGGACTCTCTCTGGAATCTCTTTCCTCCTCTGCCACCATTCCCACCCTCAAACTCACCCATCTCTGTCTTCTATTAGGCCTGTGGCTTCAAGCTGTGTTCCTCATACCTTTTGGGATTCTGTGGAGTTAACTCAGGGCCAGTGCTGGTGAAATTCCAAAATTCATACACTGGCTCTCACCCTGCCTCTCTGACTTCCTTTGTATATTGAGTGTCTAAGTTAGATTCTATTTGGAGAAATGGTTCTGGGGTTACAGAAAGTTTAATATTATGGCCTTAGGGTACTGAGTCATACTTCATTTCTCATTTTCTTTAACCACTTCATAAATAGTAAAAGAGATTTGAGTAGGGACCTTTTCAAATACATTTGTGTCTGTGTACTTTTTTATTTTTCCATGGTTGGTCTCTTGATCTCTTTCCTTCCTTCATTATTTTGTTTACAGACGGTGCTGTTTGTCATGCCTTCTGTGGGGAAACATGTTGGGTGGCTGTTGTGTGATCTCTGTCTGAATTACCCAAGTCGAATGGCATTGTCGAGTCTCACTTTGTAAAAGTTGTCACTGACTAGTGTCATGAAGATCTAGATACCGATTACATAGAAATTTCAAATGGAGTGAGTGATAATAAGTATGTTGACGTGCTTTTCAGACATGGTATAAAAGACACATTCTGTGAGGCAGGCACGTTCACGTTGTCTCCTGTGCCGGTCCCACCGTCTGCATCAGAGGCAGTAAGGAGAATGAGAAAGAGGAAGAAACAGTAACTCCATGTTTGTTAGATTGTGCAACTCTGTAGTGAAATAACTGCCTGTCATTCTCTCACCTGCTCCATGTTTCTGTGATCGTTTTGCCGGGAGGAAGGGATCAGGGCATAAAAAGGAGATAAGATTATTCACGGAGGAGAAAATGACTCCTGTTCCTTCTCCTTTCTTATTTAGGCCAAATAATTAATTTTCATGTTAATGGAACGAGCTGGAGGGAGGAGAGAGAAGTGTGTTCTAGAACCTTTCTTTTAAAATTTTGATAAAATGCAAAACAGGGTAAATGTCTCTGTCCTTCTGTTGTTTACTTCAAGCTTAGAGGCTGTTTGAGTTTCCTTCTTTCTTTGTAATGGAATCAAGCTATATATATAATATATGTATATATGTATATATTATATATATATATTCCTTTTAGATCTTTGCCTGTAAATCCAATCCTCAGGATTTTTTTCCTTCTTTTGAGCTGTGTTGCATTTGTCTGCACCATTCTTTCCTGTAATGCAAAGTTATGAAGTTCTTTATAGGTCTTGTTCTTCCCTTGTGCTTAAATATGCCTCTGAAAATAGTTTTGATCCAAATGGTATTCTGTTTTGTCTAGAAGAGGTTTGTGTTTTCTTTCTTTTTGAGCACATATGTCTTTTGTTTTTTTGTAGAAGAATTCTGAATCTGATAAACCCAGCTCTGTGTATATGACTGTGGTGGCTTAAGTATTTCTTACAGTAAAATATAATTTCAGAGAGTTCTTGGTATTCAAAAACCCAAAATGGTTACTTTGGGGAATTTAGCCAGAGGAACTGACTCAAAATGTGGACAAATCCAAGTGCATAAAAAACATTTGTTGCCGATAAATCTCTAAAGGCAAAAAACGGGGGGCAGCCTCACAATAGGGTAATGGTGCTTGTAGGTCGGGTGTTAGCCACTCAGTGACAGAATAAACCATTTGGATGAGGGGTATGAAGACCGCCCAGCACCATGAATATACTAACACGCAATAGTACCTGTAAACTGTGATTACAAGTGAATAAAATTAGGCCAGAGGAAAGCTGCCAGCAGGTAATATGCTAAGATATTAATAGCGTTGTGGTAGAAAAATGCAGTAATAATAAAACTCGCTCCCTCTCCCCTGTTTGCCTGAAAGCCCCTTAGGTGCCAGGAATTCCATGAAATTGTTCCTGTACTAACTCTCACGCTGCTCTAATAGAGCTGTAATGATCTCCATTTGCATATGAGGATCTCTGAGGCTGAGATCAGTTAGGTGACTTTCCTACAGTCATAACTTCTGTAACTGGCAGAACTGGGCTTCAGAGAGAAGGACACGTACCCTTTAAGAAGAGGAGGGTGAAAGGAGAGCCAGATTACCCGTTACTAGTCAGGCAACCTGGATTCAAACATCGGTCCTTCCACCAATAGATGGCTTGACCTTGACCCCCCCACATTCTTCATTTGTAAACTGATGGGGATTGAAATTGAGCATCTACAGGGGACCTCCACGTATGGCCGTTCTACGTACCTAGACTTCTAGCTTCCTGGTGTGCTTCTCTTACTAGAAAATTGAGGTCATTCCCTGAGATTTGGATTAATAGTGTTTACTACCCTTTCTCATTTCAGATAATACACAGGTCAACTGGAAATTGTGTATCACATAGGGAGAGAAGTATTATTAAGAGGTAGGGTGGCTGGTATGCAAATTGGAGGGGAAAGGACTTGGAGAGGTTCAGACCTCTCTGCATTTATTTGCCTAACTCCAGGAAAGGGAAGGTGTGAAAGGACGTGATTGACGGGGAGCCTCAGAGCTCTGGCTGCTGCTTGAGGATGGCTCATCAATTCCAGAAAAGATTCCCCATTTAGCTGGGCATATAGCCTCCTGGCAGACAGCTGCCTGCGCAGCTGGGGCACCAACCCTCACCCATCATGTGGGACGCGATAGGAATTGTTCCTAGCTGGTGATATTCATGCCCATCTGTTGAGATAACACAGTGCCCTCTTGGACACCAGTCAGTTCCATCCTCCTATACCTCCCTCCAGCCTCTTGCCTCCCCCTCTCCCATCCAGCCCCAGCCATGCTTGTTTCCTTCTTTTCAGAGGTCCTCTCTATTTGGATAGCACCATGCTGTCTCTTCACAGTCTTAGGAAATTGCCAGATGTGCTTCACCGTTAAAATCATATAATCCTGAAGCCAGGAAAAAGCTGCAGACAACACATGACCCATTCTGCTCATTTCATGGACTAGAAGGCTGATTCCAAGAGGTCACCTCCCTCTCCAGTGTTTACACACTGAGTCTGGAATAGAGAAAACAGCTGGTGTTTCAGGCTGAACGTTCTTCTCCTATTAGATGTCTGGAATTTTCTTCCAGTGACCCCTGGTGCTTTTCCCAATATACTTTTAGAATTTTCTGCCAGTGGACTTGGAACTAGTGTTGATGATAAAATATTGACCATTATCGTCCTGGACATTTTCCAAAATGTTCTTGTGAATGGACAGTGCTGAAGACATCCTTGGACAAAATTGATAAGGACAGTGTATCTGCTGGAAATTTCTGTGGGTATGACTATTACAAGGGAGAAATGTTCTAAAGATAATGTTAGGGGCCACTAAATCCTCTAAACACCTGCAGAAAATTAGTTCCCTCACTGAGCCAAAAGGCAGTGCTGGAGAGAGTGAGTAAATACATTCCTGGGAACCAGGGGACCAGGTGCTATTTTTTCCCTTCATCCTTCAACTACTTTCGTATTTTCTCTTCTCCCCAGTCTTGTCTTTATGCCCCCTCTCCTTTCTTCTCTTTACCTTGTTTTTTCCACTTCTCATTTGTGTTCCTTTTCATTTCAGACTCTTTGGGGCAGGAAGAGTCACTTCCTGATGGGAGGCTGGACTGAAAATGGACCTCAGGTTGCAGGTTGCCATGACACTTCTGTGTGATACCGTTAATATCCCTTGAAGGCCACAGAGGCCCAGAGCATCGTTACTGTTTAATAATTTCATACCCATTATCATGTAGACTACATTTTCATGTTTGACATGTCATTTAATTGCCACAACACTACTGAGGCAGGGGTAATTATCCCCCTTTGACAGGCGAGAAGAATGAGTCCTTCAGTTGCGAAGTTGTGGACTATAATTGTGAAATTTGTAAATACGAGATGGCTGTTAGACTCCACGTTTGAGGCTCTGTTTCCAACCTGAACATACACACACATCACTTAGGATCTTGTTAAAATGTAGCTCATGATTCACTAGACTGCAGCAAGGCTGGATATTCTAACAAATTTCGAGATAATGCTGCTGCTACAACCATTGAGTAAATGGCTTTATACCACATCATGCGATTTTCTTACCTTGGAATCTTACATCCTTGGGAGCTAACTGGATTTCCCATGCAGTCCCCAGATGTTGACTATTGCCTTTATCTTGATTAACTTGATCAAGATCTGTACTTAGACTTGGGGGCCTGTAGGAAGATTACAGGATATAACCAGATCATGACTGGATTTGCCATTTCACGGTCATTGAAGGAAGCAGCTGATTCTTAGGGACTGAGGAGTCCTTAAAGGGTATGTGGGGTCGGGGGGAGAAAGGATATATGGAGCTAGGTGTGTTTAGTTCTTACTTGTCCCTAGTGAGGCACTGGATCTCAAGTACGAAGTTCCCCAAACTCATTATTTTAGGTTCAGTCCCATCCACAGAGAAAGAGCTGCAGTCGAAGTGTCTGCATGATAAATGTGAAGGCTCCAAAATTATCTGGCACCCCTGCCTGTAAGACCAAGTACGGAGAGGAAAGTCTGGAGGGAATGGCAGTGACTCAGCATGTGGTGCTCATATTTATAAAAGAGAAGAGGGGAGAATAGATGATGTCCTGCCTGAGTCAGCACAGTGTCAGTGATGCTCAACAAAAGAAAGGAATGAGAAAAGGGATTAACATATATCACGATGAGGCCAGCCTACCAAATAGCTTGGAGACTAGTATTTCCCTTGTCACCATAGGACATTGTGATTTTCCAGAGGCTAAGCCTGTGTGTGTGTGTGTGTGTGTGTGTGTGTAAATATAACATACAGAGCCTGAGAAGCCCTGAGAAATGCTTCTTGAGGAAGAAAAAGGATTTTGAATTTCTTCTGTTTTTAAACCATATTCACAGAGGCAAGGCTGATAAGCTGAAAACTGCTCTCTATTCTTGCTTATCAGAAGTTGAGTCACATGGGTTCCTGCTCTTCTTAGCTGGACCTTTGAGGGTAGAAGACTCATTATAAATAATTTTCATGTTTGTGCTCCCTAATTCTAGCTGAGCAACAAAAGATCAGGGTGGGTGTGTGGTTAGAACCCTTGCCTGACTCTTGGAGAACTGGTGTTTCCCCGTTTAATTTATGTGATTAAGATGGAAATAAGCAACCTGATGATCTTTGTAATGCACAAACCTGAGAATGTAAACTCATGGTAATGTGGAGTTGAAAGCAGTTCAGAGATGTCTACACAATGTGCTTCTGCAGCCTTTCCTCCACTGCCACCTTATACTCTTTCCCTCCTGAAATCTTTCTTGGTCCTTGAACCCGTCATGTTCTTTCACATCTCAGTATCATTGTTCAGCTAATGAAAGCCTCATCATTAAAAACAATCCTCCTTCATCAACTGCAATTCTTCTAGAGCTAATTTGGAAGTCTTTGGCAATTTCTTTAAACATTTTTTTATGTAACTTTCAGGTATACAGCATTATAATTTGATCTCTGTATATACTCCAGAGTGCTCACCACCACCAGCCAAGTTACCATCCATCACCGTACAGTTGACCCCCTTCACCCATTTTGCTCATCTCCCAATCCTCTGGTAACCAGTGATCTGATCTCTTTATCCATGAGTTATTGCTTGATTTTGTTTGTTCATTTGTTTTTTTTTAGATGACACATATGAGTGAAATCATATGGTACTTTTCTTTCTCCATCTGACTTATTTCTCTTAGCATAATACTTTCAGGGTCTCTTCATGTTGTTAAAAATGGCAGGATTTCATTCTTTTTTGTGGCCCAGTAGTATTCCATTCTATATATGTATACCACATCTTCTTTATCCATTCATCCATCAGTAGACACTTAGGTTGTTTCCATATCTTGGTTATTATAAATAATGCTGCAGTGAACACAGGGTTGCATATATCTTTTCAAATTCATGTTTTAGTGTTCTTTGGATAAATACCCAGAAGTGGGATAGCTAGGTCATATGGTAGTTCTAGTCTTAAGTTTTAGAGGAATTCATTTACTAGTTGTAACTAATTTTTGGTGGAGTCTTTAGAGTTCTCTGTATGTAGTATCCTGTTATCTGCCGTAGTTTTATTTCTTCTTTTCCACTTTGGATGCCTTCTTTTTTTTTTTTTTTTTTTTTGCCACCTTGTAGCTAGAATTTCAAAATGCTTTTTCTGCCTCTATTGAGATGATTCTGTGATTTTTATCCTTCCTTTGGTTAACGTGGTATATCATGTTGCTTTATGAATCGTAAAGCATTCTTGCATCCCTGGAATAAATCCCACTTAATCATTTTAATGTATTGGTGGATTCAGTTGGCTAATATAGTTGACCCTTGAATAATGCAGGGGTTAGAGGTGTGCAGCCCTCAGCACAGCTGAAAGTCCATGTATAAGTTATAGTTAGCCCTCCATGTCTGTGGTTCCATATTTGCGTATTCAACCAACTGGGTTTTGTAGTCCTGTAATATTTACTATTGACAAAAATTCACGTAAAAGTGACCTCGTGCAGTTCAAACCCATATTGTTCAAGGTTCAACTGTGTTTATTGAGGATTTTTATCTGTGTTCATCAGAAAGATTGGCCTATAATTTTCTTTTTTTCTTTTTGTGGTGTCCTTGTCTGGTTCTGTTGTTGGAGGTAACACTGGCTTCCTAAAATGTATTTGAAGATTTCCCTCCTGATCAATTTTTGGAGAGAATTTGTGAAGGATAGGTACTAAGTCTACTTTGAATGTTTTACAGATTTGCCAGTGAAGCCCTCTGGTCTTGGGCTTTTGTTTGTTGGGAGATTTTTTTTGATGAATGTTTTAAGCTCCTTTTTAGTAATGAGTCTATTTGCATTTTCTATTTATTCCACATTCATTTGGAAGTTGTATATTTCTAGGAATTTATCCATTTCCTCTGGTTTGTCCACAGTATTGGTATATAATTGTTCATGGTAGTCTCTTAAGATTCTTTGTATTTCTGTGGTATTAGTTGTAATTTCTCTTTTATTTCTGATTTTGAGTCCTCTTTTTCTTGGTTAAGCTAAAAGTTTGTCAGTTTTGTTTATTTTTTCAAAGGACCAGTTTTTAGTTTCATTTTTATATTGTCTCTTTATGTCTGTTTATTTATATCTACTCTGATCTTTATTAGTTTCTTCCTTCTACCAATTTTGAGTTTTCTTTGTCCTTTTTCTAGTTTCCTTGGTGGACAGTTAGATTGTTGGGGATTTTGTTTGTTTGTTTCTTTAGGTAGGCCTGTACTGCTGTGAATTTCCCTTTTAGAACCACTTTTGCTGCATCTCATGGATTTTGGTATGTCCAATTTCTGTTTCCCTTCATCACTAGGTATTTTTAAGAATTTCTTCTTTGACCTCTTCAATGACCCATTGGTTGTTCAGTATCATGTTGTTTAATCTCCATACTTTTTCTTTTTTCTTGTGATTGATTTCTAAGTTTCATACCATTGTGGCTAGGGAACAATCTTGATACAACTTCAAACCTCTTCTGTTTATTGAGAACTTATTCTGTGACCTAATGTGATCTGTTTTGGAGACTGTTCCATGTGCACTTGAGAAATCTGTATTCCTCTGCTTTTGGATGGAATGGTCTGTGTGTATCTATGAAGTCTGTATGGTCAAATGTGTATTTTAAATCTCTTGTTTCTATTGATTTTCTGTCTGTATGATCTGTCCATTGATAGATAATTGTATTATTTTCAATTTCTCCCTTAAGTCCACTAATATTTGCTTTATGTATCTTGGTGCTCCTCTGTTGAGAGCATACACATTTATAAATAATGTTTTCTTGCTGGATAGACCTCTTTTAGCATTATGTAATTGCCTTATTTGTTTATTATTATAGTCTCTATTTCAAAGTCTGTTTTGTCTGATATGAGGACACTGCTTCAGCTTTCTTTTCATTTCCATTTTCGTAGAGTATCTTTTATCATTGCCTCACTTTTCAGTCTTTGTGCCCTTTCTTATAAAGGGAGTTTTTTTGTAGGCAGCATATAGATGAGTTTTGCTTTTTTATCCTTCATGCCCCTCTATATCTTTTAATTGGAGAATTTAGTCCACTTATTTTTAAAGTAACTATTGATAGGTATACACTTACTGCTATTTTGTCAGTTGTTTTCTGGCTGTTTTTGTGGTTACCGTCTGTTTCTCTCTTTTTCTTCCCTTGTGTTTTTTGGGTTTCTTGAGTGTTACTTTCAGATTCTTTCCTCATTTTCTTTTACGTGTTAACTATAAGGGATTTTTTTTTTTTTTCACTTACTGTGAGGTTCACATATAACATACTATGTGAATAGTAGCTTACTTCAGCTGGTAGCAACTTAAATGTGGACTTATTTGAAAGGTGAATCTTTTAACTCTGCTCCCCTCATATTTGATACTTTTGAGAACACATTTTACCCTTTTGATGACAGGATTCTGCATCTTTTAATTTTATGCATCTCTTTAATTACTGCAATTTTGGTTTGTAAGTAATCGACCCACTACCTTTGTTATATATTTACCTTTGCAGTGAGATTTTACTTTCATTTTTTTTCTTGTTACTACTTAGTGTCCATTTTTTTTTCAGCTTGCAGGACTGGCTTAATGGTGATAAACTCCTTTATTTAGCTGTTGCTGTTCTGGGAAACTACTCATGTCTCTTTTTTTAAAAAAACATTTTTTTATTGAGTTATAGTCATTTTACAATGTTGTGTCAAATTCCAGTGTAGAGCACAATTTTTCAGTTGTACATGAACATACATATATTTATTGTCACTTTTTTTTTTGCTATGAGCTGCCACACGATATTGTATGTATTTCCCAATGCTATACAGTATAATCTTGTTTATCTGTTCTACATAAGCCTATCAATATCTACAAATTTTGAACTCCCAGTCTATCCTTTCCCACCCCTCTCCCCCTTGGCAACCACAAGCTTGTTTTCTATGTCTATGAGTCTGTTTCTGTTTTGTATTTATGTTCTTCTTCTTCTTCTTTTTTTTTTTTAGATTCCACATATGAGCAATTTCTTATGGTATTTTTTTTTCTCTTTCTGGCTTACTTCACTTAGAATGACATTCTCCAGGAACATCCATGTTGCTGCAAATGGTGTTACGTTGTTTTTTTATGACTGAATAGTATTCCATTACTACTCATGTCTCTTTTAATTCTGAATGATTATCTTGCTGGGTAGAAAAATTCTTCTTGGCAGTTTTTCCCTTTCGATGCTTTGAACATGTCATGCCACTCCCTTTTGCCCTGTAAAATTTCTGCTGAAAATCTGATTTTCCCTAGTACATAACAAGTTGTTTTTCTCTTGCTGCTTTTAAGATTCTCTCTTTATCCTTAAATTTTTACCATTTTAATTACATTTAATTACATTTGGGTTTATCTTATTTGGAACTTTCTGGGCTTCCTGGACCTGGATGTCTATTTCCTTCTTCTTTTTAGGGAAGTTTTCAGTTACTAATTATTGAAATAATATTTCTGGCTCTTTGTCTTTCTCCCCTCATCTGGGACCCCTGTGATATGACTGTTAGTTCACTTGATGTTGTCCTGAAGGTCCCTTAAGGAACCTTTACTTTCTTACATTGTTCTTTCATTTTACTCCTTTATCTAGGTGAGTTTCATTGTTTGTCCTCCAGCTCACTGATACATTCTTCTACCTCATCTGGTCTGCTGTAGAGCCTCTCCAGTATATTCTTCCATTCAGTTATAATTTCTGTTTGATACTTTCTTATGTTTCCTATCTCTTTGACATTGTTACTGTGTTCGTCTATTTTCTCCTGCGTTTGAGCATCTCTCTGACCATTACTTGGAACTCTTTATCAGGTAGGTAGCTTACTTCCATTTCATTTAGTCCCTTTTCTAAAGTTCTGTCTTGATCTTTCAGTTGGAACATATTTCTCTGTCCCCTCATTTTGCATAAATCGCTGTTTGGTTCCACATATCATTGAATCAGCTGTATCTCCCAGTCTTGAGGGAATGGCTTCAATTAGGACATGTCTTGTGGGGCACGGAGGCCCAGTCCTGCCCGTCCACCAGAGTCAGGGCTAAACGGGTGTCCTCTGTGTGCACTGTGTTGCTTTTCTGGTACAGCAGGGCTGCAGCTACTGCTGTGGTGTGCTGGTGGCTGGGCTGGCCCTCTGACTGCCTATGGCACTCAGCTGCAGCTGCCACATGGCACTGGTGGCCAGAACTGGGTCCCAGACCAGCTGCAGCTTCTGTGGTGTGCTGGTGACTGGGACTGGCCCTTGGAACACCTTTGAGGCCAGCCCAAAATTGCTACATGTGCTGGGGGGTGGGGCTCTTGTTTGGTCAGCCGTGCGGCCCTCCTGAGGGACAGGAGTGGCTGGAGCTCTCTGTGGGGTGTTCTCACTGTGCCAACACTTTAGAGGGAGAATGTCAAAATGGCACCCACCAGTTCTGGTATTAGCAAGGTAGCCTGAGATCGCAAATAGTGTCTCAGTCCCCGGGGAACGTCCCCACTGGTTTATGCCTCTCCAACAGCTGCTTCAAGGTTAATAGCGGGGCCCCTTCACCTATGGTACAGATGCTTTTAAATCTGGTGTTTTTAAACTGGTTGTCAGGCCAGGTGAGTCTGTATGCAGGCTCCTTAAGAGGAGGTGTTTTTGTTCGCTGCAGTTCTGTAGTTTTCCTGGGCATATTCCCTGCTGGTTTTGAAGCCAAAATGGTACGGGGAGGGGTCTCATCTCTCCTGTGCAGGTCAGGGTTCCTGATGTGGAGCTGAAATTCCTCACGCCTCAGGGAGAAGATTCATGACCTTGTGGTCCCTCCTGATGGTGAGCCACTGCTGCTGGGGCGTGGTTTTTCCTTTGATGAGACCATCTTTCTGTTTCTCCTACCCATCCCAATGCTGTCCTTTTACACTTTATGTGGAGGCTGCATTCATCTGGTTTTGAGGTCCCTTTCGGAAGGAATTATTACATAGGTGGCTGTAGATTTGTTGTGTCCACGGGAGGAGGTGAGTTTAGGATCTTCCTCCACTGCCTTCTTGGACTCTCTTGGCAATTTCTTGTAAAGTTAAACATATACTTACCAAATGACCCAGGAATGCCACTCCTAGTTATTTACCCAAGAGGAAGGAAAATATAGATCCACACAAAGACTTGTACTGTTTTATTCATAATAGCCCTCAACTGGAAACATTCCAAATGTTCATCATCTGATGAAAGGCTAAATAAATAGTTGTACGTCCATACAGTTGAAGACTGAAGAATGGTAATAACATTCAACAAAACTGACAAATTTCAAAAGCATTGGGTATGTAACAGAAGCTAGACACAAAAGGCTGCATGCTGTAATCCATTTACATGGATTCTGAAGAAGGCAAAACTTCTAGGGACAGAAAACAGATTAGTCATTTCCAGGGGCTGGGATTAGGGGGAGGATATAGACAGAAAAAAATGTACAAAGGCACATTGTGGGTTGACAACTGCTTTATATTTTGATGGTGCTGGTGGTTACATGACTATGTATGTTTATCAAAACTGTCACCCTGTACAGTTGAAAAGGATGAATTTTACTGCATGAAAATTCCTCAATATCTACTAACACAACTTAAAGTCTTGGCCCACAGATAACCTCTTAGATACAGTCAATTGCAGCCCTGTTGCTCTAGTATAGCCTTTCAATATAGCATTCACCACATCAAACTTGAAGATACACGCACATCACTTGGGGGTCGTGTTAAAATGCAGATCACGATTCACTAGATCTAGAGCTGGGCTGGGGACCCTGCACTTGTAATGAGCTCTGAGATAATGCGTTTGCTGCTGGGCTGCAGACCACACTTTCCAAGTGGATAGCTTTATAAACCACACGTTTTTCTGTCTTGGAATCTTAAACCCTTGGTAGATGAGTAGATTGAGCATGTGGACCTGGAAGTTGAACACTGCCGTTCATTTGAGCAACTTGGTCACTGTCTGTTACTTCTGCTTAAGGGAACTAAGGAAAATCCGGGAGTGTGATGGCATTTTTCTGTACCTCTTTCCCCCAACTCGCTGGGAGCCTCTCAGAAGCAAAGTGTATGTGTGTTGTTTGTCATTTGCTTTTTAACACCTGGCCATTGACTTCTAATAGGCACTCAGAAAAGCTCTGTGGAATGAATGGTTGAATACAGGAACACCACAAATTATAAACAGTAGTAACTGGAACGATACAAGGCCTTAGAGCAGAATCAGAGTCCATTTAGTGCAGGGACAGTTAGACCAGACACTCTAATCAGTGCACATCAGAAATTAACTGACACTTGCCGTCTTGATGTCTGTGTGTTCCCTAAAGCCCTGTCTTTTCTCCGCCAGAAGCTGCCCCATAGTCTGCTCTTCCACCTTTTGGCCCATCGCCTGAAACCTTGTCACTATTCTCATCTGTATGTCTCATGGTTGTAATCAGGACCCATTTTCAAGCTGGGTCTCTGAGAATTTTAGGAATAGCTGATGTTGCTGTCCGTGGAGCTTTTTGCCAGAGAGGTCTGAGGTCGAGGCTAATAAGTAGGATGTTGTTTTACTGGATGGTCCTTGGTCAGTCAACCTAGGTTCCAGATTGGTTTTACTGTTAACTATTTTTGTGATTTGGCCAAGTCACATACTGTCTCTAAGCCTCCATTCCTCATGTGAAAAGTAGGAAATGGGGTGAACCATGCAAAGCTGTTCTTATCCTTATCTTTATCCCTGAAAGTCTGAGATTTGTGACTCAGGAAACTTTACCTAGTTTTGCCTTAAGTAGTATGAGGGTTTAAAAATAGCTTAAATCCTCCTTAACTGTATCAAACCCTAGGCCGGATGGTTGGTGTCCCCAGAATGATATACTCTTTATATATGAGAACATGATTTGCTCAGGTACCCTGCTATTTTCATCTTTCATTCATGACCAGCAGATTTATTCAAGACGGAAAGGCTTCTATGAAAATAATCTCAAAATAAGGCCACTTGCTGGAATTTTTCTGGCCATGCTAATTAATGACTTCAACCATGCATGGTTTCAAATGGACAGCTGTGTATAAATATTAATTTTTCTTTGAGGACTTTTAAAAAAGATTTTCTTCAGTCATTTTGTTTTTACAACACAATCAAGAGAACTGGTGCTTCTGACAAAACAGCAATTAAACCTGTGCCACATCTCAGCTCGTGAAGTGGCACACAGTTTCTGGAAACAGGATGTTGCTTTAAGTGGAATGGGTTTCCCTTGTCACGTTATTGATTGAAACAGTGATGATCTCAGCTCGTCCCTCTTTGCAAACAATTTCACTTCAGAATCTTTTTCTCACTTTATTTTGATGTTACCTTTCCGAATGGCCCAGATGTTCTTTCTTGCCCATTCCTCTGACTTATATTACTCACAGATCCTAATTTTTCCAGCCTTTATTCTGATGGCTGCTCTTTACTTCTCTCTCACGTGTTGGATTGTTTGTAGATCTTTCCACTGTAATTTTCCATACCATCTGGTTAGGATGTGTGGCCAACATGTTACCTGACCTCCAAAGATTCTTGGTCCCCTTCCAGCTGGTAAGTGGTTTCCTAGCCAGGACTACATTTCCCAGCAACCTGTGCGTCAGGCGGGACTATAAGACTAGTTTTGGCCAATGGAATGTGAGTGGAAGTGGTGTGTCACTTCCTGAAGAGGTGAAGATACAGGCTTACTGTCTCCATGGTCTTTATTTGCCATCTCAATGAGGGAGGCTTTAAGAAATAGCGGAGGATGGGGCCACAGATGAATTGGTCTTGATGCATAAAGGACCACATTGAAGGCCATCAGATAAACCAACATTGGGTTATCCATGATAAGTAAATAAATTTCTATTAGGTTCCATCACTGAGGTTTCAGAGTTCATCCGCTGTGGCAGCTATTACCTTAACACAAAATGTTACTGGATCCGCACCTTTAATCCCAGGATAATGCTATCATCCTGTTTTCAGCATGAAGATTTATCTGAAGACAGAGAAAATATGATCCTTACCTGTAACTTAAAATACTAGTGAGGGACACCCAAGTGAGTCCTACATCACTGGGGCTTTGGATTGGGAAATTGGTGGGCAGAAGAGGAGCACAGTGTAAGGAATTAAATTAACAAGACAGGATTTTGAGTAGGTGCTAGAGTTTACTGGGATGATTTGTTCAAGTTTTATCGAAGAAAAGCCTTGAGGATTCACCAGTGACGGAAATTTAGGAGTCAGGCTTGAATCTTGCTGTTCTCAGATGTGTTCCAGATTTGCTTGGGTGGAAAGGGCTGCTGGATGATTCTGAATTTGTGAGGAGTGAGTGCAGGAGATTGTACTTGATATAGGGGAACAGAGTGTCATGTGGGTACAATAGAGTAAAACACAGTCATGTAAGAAGGAAAAGACCTAGATTCCAGGCCTAGCTCTACCCCTGTGCCTCCATTATGTTGATCTGGTTACTTAATGGATTTGTGCCTCAGTTTCCTTATCTGTAAAACTGGTATAGTAGCACTTTCCTTGTAGTGTTGTAACAGAGACCAAATGATAAGTTACTTAAGTGCTTATTAATGTCAAGCCTGGAATACTGTGTCAAATGCAAACAATTTATCAATCTCTTTGTTTTTGAAGCAAAACTGGTACATTACTAAAAACTCGTTCACTGCTGGCTCCCTCAGCATCCAGAATAGTGCCTGGCCCATAGGGGCTCAGTAAATAATGGTTATCTGAAGGAACAAATACAGTTTTTATTGTGTTTTTCTTTTAATGTACTATTCTGTTGTAAGCATTTTCCTATAAGTTACTTGCAAAAACATGATGTTAGAATGGTTGCTGTGATCAATATTTAATAAACACATTTAGAGCTCATATATCCAGTTGTGAGCTTCTCTTCAGTGTTGTCAGCAGGTAATCACTTTTTCTAAAGATGCTGATGTCAAGCAATATATTTTTGCAATTTCCCTTGGGGCAGTATATCTAGAGCCTGCAGCAGATTCCTCTGAACACCGACAAGGGTGGCAAATTGTCATCCTTTGCAGGTGAATTAGATTATTGGACATAGTCACAAGTAACTCCTGACCAAGTTGTTGAAAATGAAGAATTATTTGGCTTGATGAAAAAGTAAAGAGCCTAGTGTTGCATAACTTTTAAAATAACTCTGATTTCAGAAAGAAAAACTCCAAAATTGTACCAAGCAGAAGAATTCATATTAGAACAATCACATCACCCCACAAGGTGGTTGCTTTGAAAAAAGACTCATTTGAATGTGTATCTTCTACAATTTTAAATCATACATCAGGTACATGGTAAAATACTCAGTTTTAAAGAGATATTTCTTGGTTCCTCTTTCACAAATGGAAACTCTTATCTGAAGAGCCTGGAAGGAACTTTGCTGAGAGTTGGACAGAGAAAGTCTTCATCAATAATTTCTGATTTCCAGAAGGTTAAAGGATTGAGAAAATGAGAATACTGCCCAGTGAAAGACTGTGAAGAATAGATATTTGGGTTCCTACTATTTGATGTTTGATCCTGCAGTGCTATTAAGAAAAGAAGACCTTTACTTTCTGGGGATTAAAAACTTAAAGAGTGAATGACTATATCATTCTCAGTGTATGATTTCTTGTAATAAAGTTGAAGAGTTTGGGGATTGCTGGGAACGGTTCTCCAAATGCCTGATACTCACTGCCATCTTTAGAAGGTAGTAAAATTACTTATATTCCTATTACATAGGAATTTACTTTGCAGTTTACAAAGAAATTGTATGTACTGTACAGTACTTGATCCTCTCAACATGCTAGGTAAGCATAATTATCTCTAATTTTCAGATAAAATCACTTGAAGCTGAAAGAGGCTATGACTTCGCAAAGTTCACTCGGTTAAATAGTGATTAATCTGGGACACTAAATAGTGACTGACCAAGGCCACTAAAAGCAGGTGACAGCATATTTCTCTTTAATCTGTTCTGGAAACATCCAAATATTTTGATTCATTGGTTTGATAAAACTGGCTTCACAATGTACAAAATGGTATACAGTATCGCCTGAACCATGTTTAGAAGAATAAATCAGTAAAAACAATGGATGTTTTGCCTCCCTTGGGTGCTAAAAGCACTTAGGTTTGGTACCCCAAGAAGGGGACTCAATTCACCTTTCTCATTTTATGACTGATGGCACGTTAACCGTCTTGTTGAACTGCTTCTAAAATTCACTTCCTCTCTCTGTTAGATGTATTTTATTGTGTCACCAGATGAGAGTAATTTATTTTGTCACTGAAATTTTTGATGGACCTGTTTGGAGAATGGGATACTTTAAAATGACATTGATTTGTCCTACAGTTTTGCCCAAACAAAAAGAAACTCCCACCCTCCCCCCCCCCAACACAAATCTTACGTTTCAGTTGGTGGGACTGTCGATCAACACATCTGATGATGAAGTAGGAAGTCTTTTCAGCCTCACCCCCAACTTTGTTTTTGTTAATCTCTCCTCTTTCTTCTAAGAAAATAGACACAACTGAGTCATTTTTGTGGGTAGGCGGCGCATTTTAAAATATGAGAAATACAATAGCATATAAGCTTTCTCATTTTGTTCTGGGAACCAATAGCTTTTCTCTTTGAGAAATAACCTCACCTGTGGTGGAAGCTTCTGCTCTGTTTCATAAAGCAGATGACAGTGTATTCATTTCACAAAGCCTTGTTGCTTTAAGCATATTATGAGAAATCTTTCTTTGCCTTGCAATGCTTGGTTTGAAAACATCATCTTTCCATGGGGAGCTTCAGTGATATCTATAATACTTTATTTCTTGGAAAATAAATCTGAAGCACGTATAACAAGATGCTGGGATAAGGTAGATCTTGTAGTCGATACATGATTGTTACATTTAAATACTGCAGAACAAATTTTTTGAAGTGCCACTTTTTTTCCTGGAAAATATTGAAAAGTATTTTCATTGTAGAAAGTAATACTAACACAACATTGTAAACTGACTATACTTCAATAAAATATATATACACAAAAAAGTAATATTAACCCAAATATCCATAAATTAGAGAAGAGTATAAAGCCCATGATCTGAACAATTTTACAACCACAGTGATTTTATCTGATGGCAAGTCTGATAGTTGAACAGTCTGATAGGTATGTGTGCATTAGCATTATTTAATCAAAATATATAAAATGTATCCTGCTTTTAATTTAACATATCATAAGCGTTTTCTCATTTTTCTGCATCATTTTCACACACATCGATTTAGGTGACTGCAGGCTTAGGGGTGCGGTCGCCTGGCTGTTGCTCGTGTGAGTTTCTGCTTCATGATTACAAGGACTGCGGTCGCAGGGACCTGTGAACGCAGCTTTCCCCGTGTTCACGGTTATTTTCTTATCACTTCGATTTCTTCCTTCAAATGGATTATGCCATCATCAAATGTAGTCCTCATTCTTGAGAACTTGTCTGAGTCACTGGCTCCAGGTGGGGGCACGTACGCTTCCTGTGCTCTGTCCAGAAGGCTCTTCACCTAAACGGTAGCCAGACTGCTGCCTGTTGCCGTGGAGCTTGGCTCACATGTCACTTAGAGTCCTTTCTTGACCGCTTCTTATTAGTTGAATTGTGATCCCCATGAAGGAGTGTTGAAGTTCTAATCTCCAGTACCTTTGTATGTAAGTTTATTTGGAAATACAGGCATAGTGCAGCCATACGGCAGGTTTGGTTCCAGACCACTGCAATACAGTGAGTATCGAAAGCAAGCAAGCAAGCAAGATGAAGTTTTTGGTTTTCCAGTGTGTATAAAAGTGATGTTTACAGCATACTGTATTCTTTTAAGTGTGCAATAGCATTATGGCTGAAGAAAAAGTGCATACTTGAATTAAAAAAAATGCTTTATTGTTGAAAAGTGCTAACAAAGCAGTGTTGACACAAATTTTCAATTTGTTTAAAAAAATCTGCAAAGCACAGTAAGGAGAAGCATAGTAAAACAAGGTGTGCAGTGTGCCTATGTAGTCTTTGCAGATGCAGTCAGGTGAAGATGAGCTCATGAGAGTTGGCCCTAATCCTCCTAAGATGGCCATGGGAAGATGGAGGCAGATCCTGGAGTTACTCTGTCACAGAAAGCCCACTCCAGGGAACTCCTGAGGCTGCCAGACACTGGAACAAACAAGGAAAGACCCTCCCCTAGGGGCTGTAGAGGGAGCGTAACCTCCCATTCCCTTGATCTCTCTCCTCTGGCCTCCAAAACTGGGAGAGAATATATGTCTGCTGGTTTACAACAAGGTCCTGCTGTATAGCACAAAGAACTCTGTTCAATAGCTTGTAATAACCTCTAGCGAAAAAGGATATATATATGTACCATTGAATCACTATGCTGTACCAGCAAGGAACACAACATTGTCAGTCAACTATACTTCACTAAAAATAAGTAAATAAATTGCTGTTGTGTAGACCACCCAGTTTTGGGTAGTGTGTTACAGCTGCCCTAGGAAATTGACACCCCTCTTCCTGGAGTAGCATCCATAGCCCCCAGCCCCGCTGTGCTGGGGGCCTCCTATTAACCCTGTTTTATTGTAGTTTATGAAGTCCTCCTGTTCCTTCATAGGTTCTTTTTTTTAGTTGAAGTATAGTCAGTTACAGTGTGTACAGCGCTGTAAAGCAGTAGCGTTTGTCATACATAGACATATACATGTTCATTCTCATGTCCCTTTTCATAAGTTACTACAAGATATTGAATATAGTTCTCTGTGCTATACAGTAGAAAGCTATTGTTCACCTATTTTATAAATACTAGTTAATATTTTGCAGGTTCTTGTGTTTATTTTTCATTTCAAGTTTAGTCATTGGTCTCTCTTTAATTTTTGTTAATTTTGCCCGCTGGAATGGAAGTTCCTGAGAGCAGGTACCTTGTCTGTCTGTCTGTATTGTGCCTGCAAAGCACATTTGTAGTAATGGATGGTGAGTGAGAGGTATCAAGACAGTGTGACTCAGGCTCATTTGGTATTACTGCACACCCTGGCCCTCCGACCTGGTGGCTAGACACCTGCCTTTGAACTGAGAGCAATGTTATTTTGAAAGTGGTAACTGAGGATATCTGAAAGGTGGATTCTGAAAACTTTGTTTTGGCACAGGGGCACAGTAGAGACTGGTGCCTTAGATCAAGGAGCCAAAGGCGTCGAGGACAGGGATTAAATTACATCCAGTGAAGGCTCTGGAGGAGTTCTTTCTCGTCTCTTATCTAGTGGATCTTATGTGATAGAAAAACACAGATGATGGAGACAGACAGGGGTCCCTGTCCCTTTATCACTGTACTTGATCTTGATTTTACTGTGGTAGCATAAATAGTAAGGGAGTTTCCCCAGTAACCTCATTCCCACTCAATTCCTAAGTTTCTACCCAGAGAACCTCCTTGCCCTCTGTGCCCTCACAGGTATCACTGAATCACTCTGTAGAAACAGGAACAGACATGGACAGAGCTGTGACCATCAGACTTCAGAGAAGGTGCTGCCCTAAGAATAAGACAGAAATACTTTGGTGTGTTCTTTAAAGCAAAGTTTTATTTTCCTGAAGAAGTGATCTATGGCAGGAGGCGGTAACGACAGGGTGGGGCTATTGTGGAGAGCTCACCTCCTCCCCACCAAGAGTCTGGATGTTCCAAAATGAATGCCAGGAAGCTGCACGTTCGCTCACACAGAGTCATCCTGCTTCTTGAGAACCCCGGAGCCCTAGTGGTTGGGCTGCATCTGTCCAGTAGGAAGTGATACCGTTTTCTGTCCAGACTCTTCCCAGTTTTCTATCTGACTCTGCATAATCCCACTTCTGAAGCTTGCCAAGTAGAGGAGGGCATGAAGAGAAAGGCTTGCTGCTGACCAAGGTGAGAGGATACAGTATCTCTTTGATAACACCCATTGAGCTAGGACATCAGTAGAAGCCACTATTGACTTTTATTTTCGCTTCAACACATGTTATTTCCTTAATAATTTCTATGAAACATACTATACCAACATACACAAGTGTTAATTATCTAAATAATCATACCTGGCTCATAGCAGGTGCTTTATGAGTAGTTTTTGAATGCCTAAATGGTGAAGTTGCAATCATTGTGTTCTTTGGGTTTGCTTTATTCTTGGATGCTCTAAAATGGGCATTGATTTTGTGCTGATGTAGTCCCACTTTGGAACTCATGCATTTGCTGATGAATGGTGAACGTTTACAAGATAGCTTCCCCAGGGCAAAGAGGGGCAGAGTTACCTGGGAAGGTAGGAGTGAGTCTGTGGTCTTTCAGTACTGTGGTCTATCGAGTTAGCCAAGTGTCAGAAACAAGGCACATTCTTAGAAGCCATTCTCTACAGGGAAGTGAAAGTCAGACTTTAAAAATATGTCAGATCATGTCCCTCATGGGACTAAAACCACTTGAGATAAAACCAATGTCCTTACCACAGTCTACATCCTGTATCATCTGGCTTCTGCCTCATTCTCCATTCTCATCTCCAACCCTTTCCTTTTCTCTGCGTCAGCAACACTGGTCTCCCTGCTATTTCGTGAACCGAAAGCTTATTTGATGAGTGGGTGAATGCATTTGCCGTGACTAGTGGTGGCTGGGAGCGGTAGAGGGGCATATAGTTCTTGCAGCCCTCGTGTGCTGGTACCATTTCACTTAAAATACACAGAAATCACTGTCTGTTATATCAGTCTCTTCAAAGGTGCTTGAGTCTTATGTTCAGAGAAATCTTCCCAGGAATATTGTATTTTAAAAAAAAGTACCAATCAAGGGCTTTCTGGTGGCTATTTGAGTAGTCTTGACTCCTTGTCATTTTGAATGGAACTTCAAAAACCATGACTCGGAAAACATGCCAGTGATCAGATAGTTCTTGTCAGGGACTGTTGTCCTTTCAACACCTGCGCTGTGTGAGGTACCCCTTCAGGTAGACACACTAACATTTAAAGACTTGACAAGAAGAGAGATTTGACGGTCCTCAAGGAGTCACGTGTGGAGGGAGCGCATATGAATGTGCATTTAGGGTCATTGCTGTCCAGCAGCTCATTCTGTGTTATGAAGCACAGGATTTGACTGGAAGAGTCCAAACAGGCTGTGCCTCAGGAAACTGAGAGGTGTCACCATTTACCTGGGGTATCAAGTTGCTGTGACATTGACATTGACGGTGCATCAGAAACAGCTATTCATAATGAAGACTGCAGAAGGCTTTGTAGTTAGTGTGTGATTCCTCAGCTGTCACCGGTAGCTTGGTGTGGAGTCAGATCTGGTAACTAAGCCTAAACCATGACTCCAGATAGTGGTAAGGACTTCCTCTTCCTGACCCAGCAAAATACCTCATCTGTTGGTTTTTGGTTGCTCAGTGGTTTAGAAAATTACTTTAAATAAGAGAAGACAGATTAATGATAGACTCATACAATGAAATTCTAAAGATTGAGAATGATCTGGATTAATATTTAATGGCATAAAAATGTACCCAAGATGTATTTACCAAAAGACAAAACTGAAAGCTTTACATATGTTTGATATATGTAGTTTTTATAAATTTTTATAAAAATTTTATAGATAAGCATCTGTTTTTCAGCTTTATTGAGGTATAATTGACAGAAAACATTGTATACATTTAAGGTGCAAAGTGTGGTTTTGACATATGTGTATATTAAGGTCAGTTAACATATCCTTCACCTCTCATAATTTTGTTGTTTTGGTGAAAGCATTAAAGTTCTGCACTTATAGCAAAAATGTTTAAGTGTTCAGTACAGTATTGTTAACTATAGTCACCACGCTGCACATCAGATCCCTGGAACTTACTCATCTTACATCTAAAAGTTTGTACCCTTTGATCGATATCTCCCAGTTTCCCCACTCCCTGCCCCCCTGGCATCCACCATTCTATTCTCTGCTTTTGAGTTCGATGCTGTAAGATTCCATGTAAATATGAGATCATACAGTATTTGTCTTTCTCTGTCTGGCTTATTTCACTTAATATAATGCCCTAATGCCCTCAAGATCTATTTACATATTTTTAAAAGGATACAAAGGAAATAATCTTGACTCTTATACACCCAAATATTAGCAGAGTTCATTGCTGGGGTGTAGGATTATCTGTATTTCTCTCCAAGGGACAAGTCCTGGTGAGTAGTAAATGCATAGAGGTGGACATGTCTCAAGGTAGTGATTTTCAAATTCTAAATTTTATCAGTAGTGCTCTTTTTTCAAATCAGATATGATGTGGAACGCCAATATGTAAGACAGATAAGAGTGGAGTTGTTCTCACTGAAATGGAGGAGAGCAGGCTTTCTTTTTTCTTTTTTTAATGGAGGTACTGGGGATTGAACCCAGGACCTCGGCTAAGCATGCACTCCACCACTGAGCTATACCTACCCACCAGCAGACCTTCTTATTCTTCCCCCACCCCAGCTCCCAATTCCACGGCGGTTGTTCCCAGGCACCTCCTGGGAATAGTGGGTTCTAGGGAACACAGTGTGGCTACCACTGCCCTGCAGTGGAGGCGAGCAAGCCTTGGAGTTGAGTCTTAAAACAACTAACTTAAAACCAGCCGTCTGTGTAATGAAAATTCAACTGGTCTGGACTGTATTCCCTTATATATGCTGTGGTGACTACAGTCGAGGTATTAAATCAAAATAGTAAATGCCAAAGAATCCTTTATGGAATAAGAGTAACTTTGTGTTCCTTAGGTGCCATGAAACTTTAATGTTAGGGTGGACAGATTTGAAGAGGCCTATGATCACAAACCCTGCAGGACATTGTGTAGCTGTTACGCACAAGCACAAAACCTGTCACTTGGAAAGAGCTGGTGCATAATTCATTGCCAGTGAGTGGGAGAGGACCCTAGTTTGAGCTTTTCAGAATCTACATGGAAAGATCTTTATTTGCAGAGCTTCCAAGAATGGTGACTGCTGAGCGGTTTTCCAAGAGCTCAGAGGTCCCCGAGGAAGTACTTGGAGGGACAGGGAAGGTTGGTGGCTTCAACACCCTGGGTGCCACCCCCAATTTTGAATAGATCAGTTATGTTTCCTTTTTACGTATTGTTATTCCATTTAAGGCTTCATTTGAAAGAAAATCTCTTGTAGAAAAGTACAACTTTGAAATTACTGCTTGACATATCCATCGTTGTGCCAAAATTGGAAGAGTTTAGCCATAGGGTCAAGTGCTTATTTCTGTGAACTCAAAGTTAATGAACTTGAAATGGAAATATTTTCGTCTATGAGAAGGGCAGGGAAAATGTTATGAATTAATTCGCCTTTTGCCTTACTTGTGATCATTTTTTTTTGCTGCCCATGAACTAAAATAAAATTATATCTACTTTTTACTTCTTTTAAAAATTAATGTTTTAAAGTGAATTCTAGAAAGCTTGAAAAATGTAATTACGCATAAAGGCAAAAAGGTATTGTTGACGTTCTCACAACCAGGGAAGACTACCGTGAACACCATGGTATATTTCCTTCTAGTCTCATTTCTCTACACTTGTGTCTGTGATGACGTATTTATCATCGTACTGTAGATGAAGTTTTGTTTTCTGTTCTTCTTGTTGTGCATTATATTGTGAGCCTTTCCCCCATTATTGAAAGTTCAATTGTGCGGATGTACCATAATTTATTTTACTATTACGTTCTTTTGGGATATTTGGGTTGTTTTAAATTTTTTACCCTTGTAAATAATGCAGGGTACCTCTTTGTAAAAGAATGTTTAATAGCGACTCGTATTTTCTATCAGATGGAGTCCTTGGAAGTATGACTGCTGGGTAAAGGGTAGGGAGGAACATCTCTAAAGCTCCTCTCACACAGTGTCCAACTTGATGCCAACATACCCACCCACCTGCAGTGTGAGTGGTCAGGATTCCTGCTCCCTCCTCAGCAGCGCATGTTAGCGCCACTTTAAAAATTTTTTTTTGCAATTTGATTCACTTATTTAAGAGATATTAAGGGCCCATTATGTTCCAGGCCTTGTTCTAAAAAAGGGGGGTATGGTAGGAGGAAGACAAAGTTCTTGCTCTCATGGAATTTATATTCTAGCAAGGAGACTGACAATGAACAAATGTATTATTTACATTGATAATTTAATAGGTTGAAAGGACTATGCAGGAAGCTGCTGCTGGAGTAAGCACTGGCGGGGGTGGGGCGGGGGTTGGGTGGGGGCGGGGGTGGCAGGGGCCTCTGGCAAAAGCTTCTGCCTCTCATCCCGGAGGCCCCTTCATGCTCTTGGGCGGGATGTGCTACTCATTTGGGCCGCTTTATTCTGTTTTGTAACTATACATGTTTGTTTACTAGTTTATTGTTTTCTTTTCCTTAATCCCTTTAGGATTTGTCGTCCTTTATCATAGGCGCCCACATTAGTGAGGCATTTAAGTTCTTTTGTCATTTCAGTGATTGTAATCATTTATATGCCACAAATGCTTGTTTGCAGGAATGCAGAAAGATGGAGCATGGGAAAGTCAAAATGACTTGAGATTTTTGCTTGCCTTTTTTTTCCTTCTGTTTTCGCTGTTTCTTTTCAGCAGAGTTAAGAAATAGGAAAGGAGCAGGAGAACCTTCATGCCATTTTAGTGTCTGTCATTGTGTGGTTAGAAAAGGAAGAAGATTTCTGAAGATATTAGGGGCTTCACATATTCAAAGTATGTATTTTACACGACAGATGAAATGAAAGATCTTTCTCTCAAACTTAAGAGTCAGTAAAGAAAGATACCCCTGCCGACGCTGGGGCTGTGTAAGTCGTTTCTGCAGGTGCGCTTGAGCAGGGCAGAGGCAGGCAGGGAGTGCTGGTGAGTGCAGGAGTGTGCGTTGTGAAGCCTGGCTGCTGGGTATAAGTCATGGCCCCACCCTGAACAGCTCTGTGACCTTGGGCAAGTCACTGCATCGCTCTGGACCTCAGACTATCCCCATTCTATAAGACTGTGAGCATTAAGTGACTTAATATATGTATAATGTGTGTAGAACTTTATGCCTGGCCCATAAAAAAGGCTCCAATAAGTTTTAATACTATAATAATAATAATAATATTGTTTTATCACTGTTCTCTGAGAACTGCTTCCAGGCCCTTAGGCCAGATAAACTGTGTATTAGGGTCACTTTCTTACTCAGTACTGCAGCTAAGCATGCTCTTTAATTTATCTAATGGTTCTGCCCTCAGACTTGCCAAGAGATCTGACTTTTCGTCTTCTTCCTTTCTTAGGATCATCACTTAATGTCTCTCGACGTTCAGCCACACAAGTCTCCTGGTTTCCTTTCCTGAAACAGGTAAGTGTTCCACTCACTCAACCTTTGCTCTGTCCAGCTCTCCTGGCTCAGTCCCCACCACACTGACCTCCACTGTGTGACACCCATGGTGTCACTCAGTATGCAAGTGAGACCTGCTGAGATGATGTCCTCTCATGACTGGTGTGTCTCACAGGTTGGTATAACGTTGGGTGCGCCTCACCAACATTACCGTCCTTCGCCAGTTCTCCCGTTTCCAGTGGTTGGAAACATTTCTAAACACGCATTATTATTTAAGTCAATGAACTCGGGACATTTTAGGAAACTCTTCGCTCATCTCATGCTTAGGAATACATTTTCTTGATGTTTCTATTAATTTCCCCTTCCTCTTTTCTCCCACGCATTCTGTGCTGGAGAATTGTCCTTGGACATGTGGGCAGGTTGAGTTGGCCCCAGGGATTGGTGATTTTCACCTTGGTCACACATTGCAATTACCTTCAGAGGCTTAGAAAATACTGTTGTTGGGTTCCCAGCCCTAAAGGTGGTGATTTAACTGGGCTGGGGCAGTGGTTATAAAGGTGTGTTTTTTTGTGTGTTGTAACAAGCCTTCTGGTTGAAATGCATGCTAAAATGTAAGGACCGCTAGTCTTGGGTGTGTGACCTGATCCTGGAGCCTTTTTAACAATTCCTGAGATGGTTCTCTGGTGCAGACTATGTTGAGAGCCATTGCAGTGGCTTCCTCTGGATGACATATAATCTTAAGAGTGGAGCATTTGATGACAAGGGTCTGTATAAGCAGAAGTAGAATTTTCATCCATTTGTAAGTGCCTGCGTGTGGACCCATGGTGGGTTGAGTTACCGATTTGTCTCTGAATGAATCTCAGCTTTCAGTTTTCTAAGGCAAGACACCTTTACTATTGATCTCTTGTGTCTTCTGGAAAATTGTATATTATTGGTAAAGCTTTGACATGGGATATTGATATTAGGCCTCTTCTTGCATTTCACTGAGCTCCTAATTAAGCCGTTTTATATGAAAGACTTGACACACGGGACTCGGCATTAAATGTATTGATTTGCATATTGATTTTCTCCGAATCTCGAGGTTGCCACTGTATATCACAGCCAACCAGAATCTGCTCTGTTTTGATAAAAAAGATAATTCAGGCGGTTGGGTTTATTGCTGAAGCTGTTAAATTGCAAAATAAAAGTTGTCAACCATTTTCTTTTATGGCAGTTGGAAGAGAGGTTCAGATTAAAGTTAAAGTGAACAGGCTGAATGTTGACAGGATATATTTATTGACCCTGGATTGAATGGTTCTGTTCATCTCTGAAATATCCTTGTGTAATTTTGTAGCAGTGGTTCTCTATTGAACACATTTAGAATCTTCCAGAGGGTTTGTCAAAACACAGAATGCCAGGCCCCACCCCAGAGTTTCTGATGGAGTAGATAGACGGTGGGACCTGAGAGTTTGCTTCTAGCAAGTTCCTAGGTGACACGGCTGCTCATGGTGGCAATGGTGGAGGGGGGCGCACTTTGAGAAGCCCTGTTTTAAAGCATTTTGTATTATATTTCCCAGTCCATTATTCTGTAGGGTATATCCGAGGGAAAAATGGGAAAAATGATCTTTATAAAGATTACCCAGAAATGTGTTTCATCAGCAGGAGCCGAAGTATGCTAGAATAATTTTTAAGTGTTTGCTCTAAATGCAAATTTCATACTACCCTAATTCCATTTGAAGCTCTGGGTCTTCATAGTGATACACAGAAATCAGAGTTTTATCTGTCTCAGGTTTCTAAAGCTTTGATGACCTCACCATGTCCACTCACGTAATGGGAGTATTCTCGGAAGTGCCTGATCAAAGGATACATATTTCTGGAAAATGATGTTAGTGCAGCAGTGGAGCTGCATGATAGGACCTTTCTCAATCTCCTCCTGTTTCATATCCCACAAGGATTTATATTCCTTTGTGAAGAGCTAAGTGTATTTTCTGGGTCCTCCGCATCTACAGCTAGAGCACCAAAAATTTCCATTGCAGCCGAATGCTTTCAGCTTGTGGATGTCCAGGTATACCACTGTGGGCTCACCCATCACCTGACATGCAGCGTTGGCCATAAAAAGTCTAACTTCAGCAAGTCCTTTAGGATAGAAAAAAGGAGACCCCTGTCCACTACATCCTAACTCCAAAGAGCCTATCAAACAATATGCCCCCTGAAGGAAACACACAATGCCTCCAGGACCGCTAAGATCCTGTTTTACAGAAGGCAAGGATCCATCACAAACTTTCCTCTAATCTTTAATGAAAGAAATATAGAGCTTAGAGAGAAGGCATCTAACAAAGAGGCAGACTGATGTACCCCACTTGCTAGGAGACAGTTCTCTACAGATCTGTCTTGTTTCTGCGTGTTTCTACCTATGTCTTGAACTTAACTATTGAAGGCTGACTTTTCAAGGGTATGTTTTGGGTGAGCAGCTTTGGAAGATATAGTTCCCTCCTCTGGAACAAAGGACATATAGCTCCATTGCCTGTGATAAATGATCTGGGTTCCCTAAGCTCCACACTCTTCTCCTAAAGGACAAGCCACCTCTCAGGCAGGTGTCCCCTCCCCCTCTTCACGCCTCCTTGTGGGAATTGGGGCTTAGGGAGATAGCGCAGAGGTGCTGGCGCTCTGGCTCTTGCTCTTGCCGTGTAAAATAATAATCCACTGTCCTCTGTCTGTGACCTGGGGGTCCTGTGTCTTCTACCAGCATCCACAGAACCGCGGTAGGCTACGTCGTTAACTTATGCCTAGGGACAGTATCGGACCCATCATGATTCTTGACTCTGCTTTCTGTCAGTTGAGTACCTGGCACACTTCGGTCCTTTATTCCATGCTCTCTTGAAATACTGTCTTTTCCTCCTGAGCAGTTATTTTTGTAATTGTACCCTCTGTACATTCGTTAGTGTGTGTATTTGTTTTATGTTTATCTTCTTCAGTAAACTTCATGAAACAAGGGTTGTATATTTTGTTCTCTTTTGAAACTGTAGTGCCCTATATGGAGCCTGGCCTATGGCCAGAACTTAGAAAAATCTAGTGGACGAATGAGGGAATTGAGCTGCCTTTGGTTAGCTCTTGTTGCAAGTTGGCTTTCCTGGGAAAGACACTGAGATGTAGATAAACATGCGGGGTGTTTATTGGGATCACCCCCTGGGGAAGGGAAGAAAAGAAAGCAGGACTGGGTAAGAGGATGCATTCTCGACAAATTCCTACCCCTTCCCACAGGCAGCCCCCTTCACAGCGGTCCTGAGTTGAGGCACAGGGCTGGGACCTCTGTAGTCCCTTGTTGGCCATCCCTGGGTGGAGGCAGGGTGACCATGACAAGGCCATGTTGTTCAGTGGA
This sequence comes from Camelus ferus, assembly GCF_009834535.1. Lineage (NCBI taxonomy): Eukaryota > Metazoa > Chordata > Mammalia > Artiodactyla > Camelidae > Camelus > Camelus ferus. The sequence goes on along the minus strand of NC_045712.1, from coordinate 1,192,850 downwards.
GGCCGTATTCATAGAGGGCTGACCGTGGAGGGCTGGCCGTCGCCTGGTGGTAAGTATTGCAGCATCTGGGCTAATATCCCCTTGTTGCTGACGGGAGACTTGGGAGGCATATTACAGTCCAGCACAGCCGCTTCAGTATGTTTCCGTTTTTGGTACAAGAGTGAATAAGGGATGGTCTTTCTCTTCCTATTGCTTTCTCTGTGTCCCTTGAGCTCTTCAAGGGTGGGTATCGTATCTCATTTTTGCAGTCTTTGGCTGATTTTCAGAAGCTCCCTCTGTCTGCCATGGAATGCTAAATGACACATACACACTACAGTGCTTGGTGGATGCTGATATAATAATCTGCTAATTAAGAACCATGTGCTGGGCCTTCCTTCAGACCACTCTTATACGGAGGAAAGCTTTTGACATCAAGGGAGAAGAATCTGAGCGTTCATTTCTTATTGCTCCTTTATGTAAGCTCTGTGTTCCAAATGCCTTGAAACCCCTAGAGAATATCTGGCTTTTTCATGCGTTAAATTCTTGCATGTGCTATTTCCTTGGACCAGAATGGCAATGTCTCTATCTTGCTGCCTGCACTCTCTTTTCTTTCTACTTCTAAGCATGCTTCAGGACTCAACTCAAATGTTGCAACTTTGGCAAAACATTTTCTGAATTTCTCCCCTGACTTTCCCCTCAGGCTTGTTTGTGCTCTTGGTGCTTTGCAGAGGCTTGCCCTTAGCAATTTTCACTTCGCTGTGATTTCTTTATATGTCTCTCTCTATTGCAGGGCTGAGAGTTTCTTAAGGGCAGGGACTATGTTTTATTCATGTATCCCCGAACCTTATCCCCAGGCCTGGCATCAGTGCTGTGTGGGAGCTGGCTCCTAATGACTCTTGAGTGCCAAACATTAAATTTTAAGGAAGAGTGTGAGTGGGTTTTAAAAAATTTACTGAAATTACTAAAAATTAAATTACCTAAAACTGTAATTAAATAAATTCTATCAGAAAGACAAAGGAAGTAAATACTGCAAACACACCACCTCCTAATTGGTTTCCTGCCTTTTGCTGTTTTCCGTGTGCTTGAAGTTGTTGACATCTCTGTTACCTGTAGCAGGGACATACTGTCCAGTGATGGGCACTGAGCATCTCTTGCCAGCTCGGTGTTTAGTGACATAACACTGGTTGCTTGGAATTGGCCATGATGGAGGAATTTTCTATGGAGACTGGCAAATGCTGCAAGCCAGGGCTCCACGTCAACCAGAAATGGTTGCCAAACATTTACAGGCACATCATTTTGTGCCTGACACAAAGAGAGTGCTTGATAATGGTCAGCTGAACTTAGGGGAGAGAGATTTTGGAAAACTTCGTTTAGGGTGGGCGTGAGATGGGCAGCTGTGGAGATGGAGGCTGGATCTAGGGCAGGTGAGGATTACTCCTGGGGGACGAGGTCATGGTCAGCCCCTTGGATAATTGTTCTTGTCCCACCTGCGGTATTTTTTTGCACTGAGCAGTGTGTGGGACCCTGGCATGTTTTCAAACCCTCTCTTCAGGGTTTGCTCCTTTATATTCAGTTTCTTAGTTACCCAAGAAGCTGGTGATACCTGCAATGGAATGTTCACTGAGGGACAGAGACACTGACATTTTTTTTGTATTTATTTTTAGCTAAAAACTCAAGACACAGGCCCTGAGCAACTGCATGAAATTTTAATTGCAGATATGGTTCATTTTGATTGCCGTATGGCTGGATCCTGATGTATATTGACTTTCTAAACCACTGAGTGCGAATATCCTAAGATGACAGATACGGTTAGCGGTGCTTTAGTTGAAGTCACTGGAGTTGGGGTGGGAGGGACATTTTCCTAAATTAGGGATCAAGGCTGGCATCTGCAGAGCCAAGTGAGCTGGGAATTGAGAGCAGTGATTCGTGATTCTGCCCCAGACCTCAGGGTCTGGGGAGGAGTGATTGGTGCATGAGGCTGACAGGGCAACTGAGTCTCTGTTTCATTTAAAGATATGGAGCCTCTCTATCCTCTCATATTGGGCCAAGGAAGACATTTTACTATATTTTTAATGTGAAAGGGAGCTTTAAAATTTTCTTACTGTAATGTAAATTCATACTTCTTGTAAAATAACCTAAGGATAACACAGAAGGGAATAAAGAAGAAAGTTAAAAAATCAAGTCACCCGATACCCTAGCACTTCGAGGTAACTCTTGAAACATTTTGGTATTTATCTTTCCAAGTTTTAAATGTATTCTTGGCCCTCCCAGTCAAAAAGATCGAATTGGATTGGATTTTACTTTCCACAGTTAAAAAATAGTAGATTTACTTGCAGTTCCTACATATAGTAAACAGCATTTTAATGCTATGTTTCTTAGCACAGTAGCCCCACAGTAACTCCACTGAGATGTGTGGTTCATGATTTGAGAAACTTACACACTAGTATGGAGCCATCACTACCTTTGTTTTCATTGAAAATTATGGAAGCAAACAAGAGGTAGGAAAATGTGGGGCCCTTTGGCCCTTGAGTGATGCAGAGGTATTCTAGAGGGGGAGGAAATTGGGAACATGTGACTGGTTTTAGGTTTTTGGCTTATTCATTCAACAAACGTCTGTACTCATTCTGTGTCAGGCTCTGGGTGTCCCAGAGATGAACAAAATGCAGCCACTGCTCACGTTTTAGTAGTGAACAAATTATGATAGGACGTGGTAAGTGCTGTTACAGGGGTTTTAAACCGAGATCTGTGGGACCAGAGGATGCCATTATTAATTCTTCCTGGAGGAACTAGGGGAATATTATTAGTTAGGTCCTTTACTCTTACAAATGAAAATTCAACATAACCTTAAGAAAAAAAGATCCAGGGTCTCAAATACTGTCATTAAGAATATACCTCATGTTCTCCTGGTCTTGACTGTTTCTTCGTTGGTGAAGGCTTTATTCCTCTGTCTGCTTTCCCTGAAAGATGGCAAAAATGGTCTGCCGTAGCTGAAGGAGGACTTAATTTCATCGGAGTTTTCATGCATGCCTCTATTCCGGCAGTGTGGAGGAGTCCTGGGGAGAGGGTTCTCTGGCCCAGCTGCTGTCACGTGTTCACATTTGTGTCAGTCCCTGGGTCCAAGGCGATGCTATTCTCATTGGCCAGGCTGTGGTCATGTGACCTCTGCTGTAGCTTCCCTTGAACCACATGTGCTGGGAGTGGAGAATGGCGCATCCTGAGCCAGAAGGAGCTGATGCTGGCAAATGTCTACTATAGGAAAGGCTCACATAGGAGGTGACACTTGGCTTACACTTGGCGGGACGAGTAGTCCTTTACCAGGTAAAAGCTTTGCACATCAGGGGAATGATGTAGGTGGCTGAATTGGGTGATGCGAAAGGGAAGGGAGTTGGGGTGAGGCCAGAAACAGAGGGGATGTGAGTCCAGATTGTGAAAGGCCTTTTAGACTACGTCACAGAATTTGTACTTACCCTTCTAGGTTAATCCTTCTAGGTTAGCTTTGACTTTTAGGGAGACATCTCTAGTGAGAGAATGGAAGGTGGGTTGAATGGGAACATCTGGTTCTGTCAGAAGGTAGGTTGGCTGGGAGTGGCAGCATCTGGTTGCCAGTTCAAAGGAACAGCCCAGGCACCTGGCTGGGGGCTGTGGAGGAAAAAATGCCAATGGATAAGTCTGTCATTTGAGTAGGATGGAAGGTAGTGGTGTCCAGGCCATGTACTCAGTGATGCTGATCAAGCTCTGGCCAGTGAGGAATTTAAAAATGTACCCCCAATTCCTTTTATTTCCAAAAATGAGACATTTTTAGAATGTCTGAAAAGAAGTTATGTCTGAAAACAGACATAAGTTGCCTGTTCCTTATTATTTTATTTATTCATTTATTTATTATCACCAGTATCTTATTATTTATTGACAATAGACTAGAATAAATCGTATTTCAATATGGCTTCCTTTATATACCAATAAAATTGCTATTTGAGCCAACATAAATCTAATGTAATTTTTTTTTATAAGTAGGAAATCCCTGTTTAAAAATGTCTTCCCAGGAGTTCTGTAAACCAAACACTGCATGGAATTCCCTGTGGTCACAGCCATCTCATGCCCCCTACTCTTTGGTCTTAGCTTATGAATTTTCATCTCATTCCTCTGGGCTTGCATTTTAAGGCTTAATAATAATTGGCATTACAGTGAACTGCCTCTTTTTAGGTTTTCTATTCTTAGTATATGGGTGAATAGATTAATTTATAGTGCTATTAATCTGTGTCACCCTTCAGCAGCCATAAATTCAATTTCGTACATTAACGTTTGACTCTAGAGGGGATAGGAAAAGACCGGATCTCAGGTCACAAATAACAAGTTACTCAAGTTGGAGGTGAGTGACTGAGAGGAACAAAATTAACTAATGGAATTTTTAAATGATTGTTTTAAAATGGACAGCCATTAGCACCCTCTTCACATGTGTAAAAATTTGAAAAATAGTACGAGCAGATTCTTCAAAACTGGACCCCTACCTAACCTTAGAACTTTTTCTCTTGACATCAGCCCACTTCTACTTTACACTCCGGAGATCCCCAGTTCTGTTTACAGCTCCTTTGAAGGTGCCCTGCTGTCTCCGAATGATGCTTCCATTCCTGCTGTTGCCTCTCTCTGGCAAGATCTTTCCCACCCCCTTTGCCCACTTAGCATTTTCCAAAGCCCAGTTCAATTGCCCTTTCTGGGAAGCATTCCTCAATGCCCCTCTTCCTTCTTTCCTTCCTATACCTTAAACATTCTTCCAGTATTGCACTCATCTTGCTTCACTGCCGGTTTTTTGTTCACACAGCATCTTCCACACTTGACAGTGAGCCTACTTGTGGTACACATCGTGTTCTGTCGTGGTATCCTGGCACATAGAGGGGGATGAATAAATACCCGTGGGGTCGATTTGAAAGCCAGCGTCACACGTAGTTGAGTCTGAGTATCCAGTGAAAAATAATTGAGATTAGCCCGACTTTCCCAGCCTGCTGATGCCAGGTGTGAAACACCGCATTGTGAAGAGGTTTCTAATTTGAGATGTTCCGGTGGAGTCCATCTTCCTCTTACTTTTGGGTCGTTTGAAGAAAGCCCAGTTCCTTCTGAGGTGGAGTAGGAGATCAAGGCTGTGTTATTCATGTGTGGCATCGTCCTTCTCTTCCCGAGGACCCAGGGACACGCGCGCTCGTGGCCTCCTGTGGCATGGCCGCCCAGCGTCAGGGCCTTTCCTCTCTGATGCTCTGTGTGTCGCCTCCCGCGGATCACATTCTGCTTGCTCTTCCAGGCCATGTTTTATTCATTAAAGCATTGCCGAGTGGAAATTATCTTTTGACTGTTAACTAGCTGCACTAACGTGAGCCTCTCTAGGAAAAATAAGAGTCAGCCCAGACCAGGGTGCGGGGATAGAGCTGCTTGTTTCTTCCCTCCTGGCTTCACAGTGGGACTGGGGCAAAGCTTCTCTTTACGGGCCCTTCCCAGTCATGAGAGGTGCTCCCCCGATCACCCTGTGTGAAGTAGCACCTCATCCCCCTCCTTCCCTTTACCTGGCTTGATTTTTCTTTATAGGACTTAATCTCCATGTGACATGTTTATTTGTTTATTGTCAGTCATCTTTTTTCACTAGAATGTAAAAAAAACACACAAAAAACAAAAACAAAACCTCGAGAGCGAGGGATTTATTCCCTACTGTCTCTGAGCTCCTGGAACCACGTGTGGCACAGAGCAGGTGCTTAATATATACGTGCCGTTTGAGTGGAGAGTGGTACTTGCCCACTCCACATGCCGGGCAATATGGTGCACACTTGCGATTCATTATTTCATGCCTGTCCCACACTGTCCAACCGGTAAGGTATTCTGCCATTTCTACTTACCGTGAAGGAAATGAAGCTTGGAGAGATCTTGTAAGTGACCCAGGGTTTCACAACTGGTAACTGGTGAAGGTGAGCAGTGCCAGAGCCTGGGTGTTTAACCAGAATGCTGTTTGTAATGGGTGGGTTCAGGTTCGTGATCCAGTCACTGAGTTAAATGATGTTTCTTGTGTGATGTCCTGGCATTTAGGGTCCTGTGATTCCCTATACCATCCAATTTAGACTTTCACCCATAAAAATAATAATTGCTAAGATGGAAACATTTTCAGGTTTTAGAAACTTTATCAAGCCTTGTACCTAGGTGATCTAGTTTGACCCTCAAAGTAACCTCCCAAAGAGGTTTTATTTTTGCCCTTGACAGAGGAAGAGAGGAGATCGGATAGGTTAAGTGACTTACCCAGAGCTACGTTGCTGATAAATAGCAGAGCTGGGGCTTGAACACTTGACTTCCTGGTTCTGGTGCCTGTTTGCTGACCTGTAACCCTGTGCTGTCTCTCCAGAAATTCCTTATGGGATATTTTATACACAAGCAGGGGGAAATACTGGTGCACTCTTAAGCTGTATGTTAAGAAATTACTGTCGGCACACTGGAAAGGATTAACCTCAGGGAACTTTATGATGGTTGGACCAGGTGTAGAGAACAGTGTTGGTACATCGAAGCCACATTTTGAGGAGAAACCAAACTGGAAGCATCCTATTGGGGAGAGGGGGATGAGGAGTTTAGGAGCCCTTCATTTGAATGGCTGTGCGAAGTACAGATAGTTGCCTAGTACAAGGAAAAGCATAGACGGGGAGCTCATGGTGGTTCAGAGACAGGATTTGAAGCAGTCAGACAGGAGGAGGAGCGTGCTTGCTCTTTATTTGGAGGCAGTGTATCAAGTGGTTATAAGCTCAAGTCCTGCACGTATATTGTCTGCGTTTATATCCTAGTTTGTCCTCTTCCTACCTGCTGTCCTTGGGCAACTTTTTCATGTCTGTTTTATTTGTCTCATCTGTGAAATGGGGACAGTCCTACTTCCTTCACCGTATTGAATGAGAAGAGAGGCAACCCGTGAAAAGCCCTCAGCACGGTGCCTGGGGCATAGGAAGTGTAAATAAACCAGCACCATCCGCATTGTTACTGAGAGCTGTGGCTTCCAGGTATGAAAGGAGAGATGACTGCGGTGGCTCAGGGCTCCTGCTGTGCCCATGCTGTTGGGGGAACCTACTGGTTACCTGATTAAATGGCTTCAATTTCTGAAAGAGATACCTGCGCTTCAGAGAGGGAGAGGGCTGTGTCTTAAGATGGTATGGGGAGTTCTCTGCTGTCCTGAGGATCTCCTAGCCCTTGGAACGAACACCCACAAAGGCTTTAAAATAGGCTGGTGGTGGTACTGACCACCAGCTCCTGCTCAGCCCTGGAGAACACTGAACAGCAGCCAGCTCCCGGGAGGGTGCCCTCGGCTAGACCCAGATCACCCCTCTGTCAACACGTAAAAGGGTTCTTGGATGGAGGCAGGTACAACTGAGTGGTATGAATCCTGCCGCCAGCTGTCTTGCTGATTCTACCATCAAATGTATCCAGACTCTACCACTTTTCCCGGCTGTGTTGCTGCCCCCTTAGTTCTTGCCGCCAACGTTTCTCACTTGTCCAACTGCAAGTGAGAGTCTCAAGAGTCTCAAGACTGGACTTCCCTGCAGCTGCTGTTGCTCCTGCAGCCTGTTCCTCATGCAGCATCCAGAGGGGTCTTGTGACGAGTAAATCCAGTCGTGCTCCCCACCCCTATCCTGCTCAGCATCCTCCAGCTGGCTTCCTGTTGCACTTAGAATAGAATCAGAATTCCTCACCATGGGCCGCTGACCCGAGAAGGTCTGCCCTCTCCTCTTCTCTGATGTCACCCCACTTCACACTCCCGCTTGCTCATAGGAGTCGCACTGGCATTCTTCCTGTTCTTACAAATGCCTCGCTAGTTCCTACTGCCCCCGGACATTTGCATATGTTCTTCCACTGGGTATTTAATGGATGGCTTCTCCTCACCACTCACATCTCTGCCTAACTGCCCCTTTTCATGGAGAGGCTGTTTCTACCTATGGTGTCCCTGATTTCTCTCTCATTTTATTTTATTTTCCCTGTGGCATGGACCCACTTTCTGAAATTATCCTGAAGTTATTTGCTTCTCTAAGTAAACCCCTTTCCACTGGGGAATTTTCACTTGTTTCCTGCTAAAGCCTCACTCTCAAAATGATGTCTGAGTTTCGGTAGGTGCACTTTAAATACATGTTGGATGAATGAACAAAGGAACCCCTTGTGAACAGGGTTTACTTTGCCACAAGGAGTTTGTGTTCATAATATGCACACAGAAGGCCACATCGGGAGAAGGAACTCCTGGCCCAAAGTCGGTCTTTCTGGAGATTTCGTTTCTCACTGTATCAGGGAGGTTAACGCTGTAGGTTCTTTTAAGCTCAAGATGCATGAAGGGTCAGTTATTACTGACCTAGGAGGATGTTATAGCTAAATGAAAGGAGGTCCACAGATGAGCAGCTCAGAGTTTGAGGTGAGTGGGAGAGAATGGTAAGTGATCAAGAAGGCAGTTACCACCCCCACCAATATTTGAAGATTCTCTATGAGCCTCTTGCCCCTCCTTTTCATCTATACGTTCCTTCCTTTTTCTCCCTTTCTGGGATCTTAAAGTGGCAAAAAGTACAATGAGATTGGCCACCTAGACCTCATTTTGCATACTTCATCTCTAAGGCAGGGTCACCTCTCAGATGCCTTTGGGACAAAAGAAGTAGCAGAAATATCCATTCAGGGGCAGGTGGAGAAGTGGAGATCATGTGCCCACTGCAGAGTGTACGTGTCAGAAGTAGAACAAATCAGTAGCCGGATCTGGTCCTTGGGCAGCTGGCTGGAGTCTCCTGGTCTAAGAACGTGTCTCTTTCTGATTTTACAATTAGGTTTTTTTTTTTTTTAAATCAATCAGTACTTTTTGGGTGTGTATGTTTCCTTTATATAAACACATGTTCAGTGTCTGTTAACTTAGAATTTTGGTGCATGACAAACTAAATTGATACACATGTATAAAGAAGGAGGCTGGGAATTTTTGTTCTAAGTGGAGAACATCCTAAGTCCTGTTTTGTTTCCTTCCTTCACCTAAGGACTTGTACGTAAAACAGTGGTTAATTAATCAGCATTAAAGGTAAATTGCTTGCTCTTTTGTTACCTTCTCATTACAATGTGAATGACAGGTGCAATCCCAAGGTCTCTGTTTTCCTAGTGCTATTTATGGATCCTCTACAGGTGTTCACGTAGAAGTATATTTGAATAGAATATTTGGAAGTATTACCTAGTGCTGTTCAAAAGAGGCTGTGATGTGATGTACTTAATTATTTCTAAAAATGAAATTATTTTAGGGGAATGTCTATTGAAAAGAAGGTTAAATTACCCATTATCCAATGATAAATTATAAGGGAGAAAGTATGTCATAGAAATAATGGTAAATTTGTTCTCTAAGGGAATTTTTGGGAATATATTTATTTTTATGCTTCATGAGTACCCAATGTAGAAATTTTAAAGATTGGCTGGAACTGTAGTTTGTTATGATAGATTCATATCAGGCAGGATTTATAGCAGATTCACCTGACTAGGAATCCAGATGATTTGAAAGTGAAATACGGTAGTTCTTATTGGCATGAATTCATCTCTGTTGGGATCACGATGCCAACGAAAGAGTCTTTGGTGCCAGGACTCAGCAGCGGCCTTAGGCAAGGCATTGGCTCTCTGGTAAACCGCCCCCAGCCCTGTGCAGAAAGCTGCTTCTAGCAAGAGACTTGTGAGGTCCAGTGTGAGTCATTGACCTCATGTAGACTTGTCCCTCAGGTACTATTTTAAATTCAGTTCAGTCTGACAGTAACTGGATTCTGATATCTAATGGCTGTTGAATAGCCAGTGTGAAATGGCATGTGGGGTCAGACCACCAGCACGCTGACAGGCTGTGTATCACCCAGCCCTTTCTTACTACCTCTCTTCTCCCTCAAGTTTTAGGGAATGGGACTGCAGAGGCGAAATGAAACTGGCCTTTCATTCCATGAGTTCTCTTTGCAGTCGAGTTGCAGGTCAGGTAAACCTTTTGGAGTGTGACTCTCTTCTCCTGACACAAGTCTTCGGTTTTAAGATAACATTCCTTTTAGCATCTTTCATTATGGTAGTAAACCATTTGGAACATTCTGGGCATCTAGATGTAGCACCCACGGCTAGAAGGGTTGACATCTACATCTGAATCTCTACCTGTGTCTTGCTGTGTCTGTGTCTACGTGTGGGTATCTGTATCTCTACCCATATCCTTACCTCTGTCTACGTATCTGTATCTACGTCTATAAATTTTTGAATATGCTAATTCATCACCCAGGAGTGCTCTTTCTGATGAGCTACTCCTCTTCTGAGCCTTGGCTTAATTGTCAGTCCTTTGGCATCTGCATTAGCATCAACTTAGGAGCAGATTCTGGAGCCCTGTCTCAGACCCGCTCCGTTGGCATCTCCGTAGGAGAAGGCTCGGGAGTCTGCACACGGGGAACCAGTGTACATGCTGGAGTTTCTCTTCCCTCCACTGAGTTCTCATCCCCCCTTTGAGAGTGGCCACACTGGGATGAGGCTTTCTTCCTCTTGAGGTTTCCAGTGAGTCACACAGAGCCGAGGCTAATGGTGTTGGCTGAGTGAATACGTGAATGCCTTTCTAGCTCATTTGGTTCTATCACTGACCATGGAACGTGATATATTGAGATGATGCTTCTTTGGTTTTAAACAGCAATCTGACATAGGGAGGAGAGTGAAACCAAGACTTTTAAGGAAAGACGGTTCAGATTTGATAACGTGATGCGTGAAATGGGCTGGCCATTTTTTTCTCTAAGTACAGTTAGGTGAAATAACACGATATCTGGCACATAGTATATATTTAATAAATATTTGTTGAATAAGTAAACATGTGAATTATTAAAGGACTTCTGTTACTAAGGGGGAGTTCGTTGGGGTTTGTAAGAGGATGTTAAGCTGTTCGCACTTTTTTAGGGAGTATGGTGCTATGGGATGATTGTATCCTCCTCAAATTCTTATATTGAAGCCTTAAACCCCAGTGTAGGGGTGTTTGGAGATGGGCTCTTTGAGAGGTAATTAGGTTTAAATGAGGTCATGAGGGTGGGGACCCACTCGGCTTAGTGCCATTATAGGAAGAGCTGCGAGAGAGTTGTTCTCTCTCTGCCATGTGAGGACATAGCAAGGAGAAATCTACTTGCAGACCAGGGAGAGGGCCCCCACAAGCAGCCTGATCTGCAGGCCCCTGGGTCTTGGACTTCAAGCCTGCAGAACCGTGAGAAATGCATACCTGTCGCTGAAGTCACACAGTCTCTGATGTTTTATTGCTGCTAGCCTGAGATGACAGGCGTGGGTCTGTCTTCTTCCTTACCAAATCTTCAGAGCCCAGGATATAACCCTTGTCCTATCCCAGGGGCCAAATAAATATTTATTCAGTAATTGAATGCTCTGAGTCTTGAGCCCAAAGGAGCGCCTGCTGTTGGGAAGATTTCTAGATCAGGAGACAGACAGGAGCGCACTGTGAGCAGGAGGGCCAGCTCTGCCACTTCAAAGCTGTCCTGTTTGCTCAGAGCGCCGAACCTGCCCTGTGCCGAGCATGCAGCCTCCTGGACAGGTGTCTCTGGGTTCCCCCTGCGGTGGGAAAGGGGACTTGAGGGTGAGAGGAGCCGTGGTGGGAAAGAAGACAGGCCGGGCGGGCTTCACAACCCCTCTTAATAGATGTGAGCTTCAGGGTCCTGCGGCCCCAGCAATCCCAGATGGCACTTTGTAACCTCCCTTCTGGGGACTCGTTAGTGAGGGGAAGCTGTTGTCTCTGCCAGCGCAGGGCCAGCCTCTCCAAGAAGCAGGTTAGTTAAGGTGGGTGTTCAGCCACGGGGGCACAAATGAGGAAATACGTTGGAGTGAAATGTTAGCAGATCTGTTTGTGAGACATATCAGTGGGAAGTTCTCAGGTTACCCCAGAGATGGTGGGGTGAGGATCTCTTCATTTACAAAATGGGGATAATAATGTTGCTGACATCTGTCACATGGGGTTGTAAGGATTACTTGAGATAATGTACGTACGGGAAAGCATTCTGTATCTTAACATTCTATGTGAGCACTGACTTACCCTGTTTACTTCCTGGCGGCAGTTCACTTCAGTTCAAGCAAGGACCTGCTGTATCATAGGCACTGCATGTGGGGAAAAGTTGCATGTCCTGGTATCTAATTACTCTCTACAGTGTAAAGTAGAGAAATGAGTGTTTTAAGAAGTAGTTGTATGTCCCAGGGGATCAAAGGAGGGTGAGGTCCTCTTGGGGAGGAGTTAAATTGCTTCATTGAGGAAGCTGCAATGGAGCTGGATCTTGAGACTGCGTACGATTTTCATGGGCTGAGATGTGGAGGAAGAAGACATCTCAGGGGGAGGTACCACCAATGAACAAGGCCAGGGAGTTGAGAGATGAGGGTCATGCCTTTAGAGTGGTGAGAAGGCCATGTAGGGTACTGATGTGGTTGCACTAGAGGTGAGACTGGGAAGGGAACCTGGAGCCAGATTGTGGAAGCCCTTGGGGCAGGTGGAGACCTGATTTGCAGGCAAGGGTGACATTAAAGGCAGTTGAGGAAGGACATCACATCATCTGACGGCGGCAGGGCTCTAAAACTGAGACTGATTTCAGTAGGGGAAGACAGGATGCTAAAAATGCACGTTATGGGTTTCATCAGGTTCACAGGTTATCTTAAGCCATGGAAAAATAAGCCACAGGAAAGTGAACAGGCAAGAATGCTTAGGGATTCCAGAGCCACTTCTGTAAAGGGACGGGGAGCAGACTGCTTCTGATAATGATGCAGGAGTGGTTCCTGCGACAGAACAGCCTCTCTCGAGGGCTGGGCCAGCTCAACTATAGTAGAATCCCAGGGCGGAGCTCGTCACTGTATTCCTACTTCAGTGATTTTTCTTCCCCTGAAAGATTGCAGTGTTTTTGGTAATTCCTTGGATACCTGAGAAAGTAATTAGCCCAGTAATGAACATGAAAGCCCCTTTGTTGAAAATGAGGGTTTCTGTGGCTTCAGTATGACCTCTAAGCTCTGATGTAAGAATAGGTCATTTCACAGAGAAGACTTCACATTTAGCCGCATGCATTATATATTAAAAATGAACATGTTCTGGTTTTGTTTCTGATTGGAAAGCAGCATCTTTTCAATGCAGGAGGTTTGGGAAACTGAAAGGCACTATTGGAAGATAATTATTAATTTTCCTTATACTCTTCCAGTCTTACAGGGGTAGGTGTGGTAGGTACATGTTTATGTACATAAACACACACACGTTAGCGTGCATATACATCTGGATGTGTGTATGTTTATAAGATATAACTTCTATGAAATTTTATAGTGTAATTTTTGTGTCTGTACATACTATTGTGTATGTATTTTCAAGATACCCCTAATTTTTTTTGTGCTCTGCTTTGTTCTTTTTGAAGTAGACGATGTACTTTTTCTCATGTCACGAAATACTCCTTGTAGCATGTGCTTTGATGTTCAGAATAGCAAACCCTCCCACCCAAATTCTGTGAAGTCTTTACACTAATGGCGCTGTGACACAGTACTTAATAGTTTCTTAAATTTCTGTAGAGTTTTTATGTGTATTGTCTCTGGAGGTAAGGATTATCATTCCCACTGTATAGATTAAGAGGCTGAAATTTCAAAAATTCAAGACTTCCTCCAGGTTAAACAGCCGGTAACCTTGCTATTGACAAGATCCACTAGGAATAAGCCTTGAGTGTCTGAGATGGTGGCTCAGATCGTAAAGCACTTTACATCCCTGGTTAAGCCCAGGGACTTCAGAACGTACTTCTCGGTTCATATCCCAGTTCTGCCACTTTCTAGGCCAAGTTCCTCAGCCTGTCTGACCCTCTGTTTCTTGTGAAATGAGGACCCTTCTGTGACCTGGGTGAGGTGATGATTAATGGCATTAATTTATGAGCTGCTCTTGGAATATGCCCGATTCCTGACAAATCACATCTCTCCAAAGGCTGGCTGTTGTGAAAACAGAGCTTTCCTTCCATTGTCTTTTTATATGACTGACCCTTAATCTCTGGAGTTGATTTATTTATTTTTCTCCAGCGAAGGTGATTTTATTTAAGACTCTTTCTAAATGTAACCAAAGAAAGTTCATTCAAGGAAGAAATATGCACAGATGTTATACCTCCCTTCTGAGAGGACTGATTTTTTTTCCCCCCAGAGGTACATGAGGGTATGACTAGCATATATTGCAGTACTTTCTTTAGGATATTTGCTGAAACTGGAAGCAACACTGCTTACAGTTTTGCACGGTGAAGGATCAAACTGCTGGGGGGGGGGGCAGTGTTGGGCTTGTTTGACTTCTGCTGTTGCCCCGACTCCTGGCTAAGTTGCTGAGACTCCCAGCTACAATTTCACAGTGGAGGCAGCCTCCCTCCCTTGTTAATCGGGGTGTTTAATGCAGGGGCTAATGATGTAATATGTAACCACATTGCAACTGTTACTCCATATGGCACTTGCTTACTGTTATTTATAGGTGAAGGCATTTATGCTTTGAGTTCCCTGAAGCGCCGAGCTGCATCTCAAATGATGCTCTAAAGCACTTTTGGAGGCAGTGGATGCCAGCTTCGTGCCCTAACCTAGCATTTTTAGGTCCAGTACAGTGTAGGGGGAATCAGCCCCCATGACTGAGTTTGAATCAAAATGCAGAGTGTATTTGTGACCGCACAGAGCAGAAAAGAAATGTAAGTACTCACCTAGAAACAAAGCATTGTCACCCTTTTTTCAAGATACTGTGATGGTATCAACCAGAACTCTTAAACGTTAAAAAGAGAGATAAAGTGATATTTTCTTAGCTTCTTATGTGGGTGGATTTAGCTTAAAAAAAAAAAAAACAAACCCTGAGGATAGTACCAGGTTAAAAAAACATAGCTAGAGGGCAAATTTTTATATTAATAGTAATGAGAATGGTCGTGTATCAAGCTTGCTCTATGCTGGGGACAGCAGCTTTAAGGATGGGCTGGCCATGTGGTTCCCAGGTGCCAGTCCATGAGGGGCATGGGAACATCCCTCTAAGGGGGTTAGAGGAGACTGTGTTTACCAGATATCCTGAGTGTTGTATGTCCTGCATCTCTTGGATCACAGACATACACATGTTGTATTGTATGCATCACCTGCCCATGATGGGAGGTGATACCCCCACAGGGTTGGTTCAACTGCAAAGAGCTGATATTAGAAATACTGAACAGATGGCATGGCATGGCTGCAGACCCAACAGTTCAGCTGTCAGTGAACATCAGGATGATCCCTTTAGTGCTTATTAGGTAAATACCTTCCTAGAGTGGTGATTCTCAACTGGGAGGGTGATTTTGCAACCCCCACGTCCCCCACCTATCTAGGGGACTAGTGAAACATCGACATTGTTGGTTGTTCCACCTGGTGGGGGAATGCTGCTGGCCTCGAGTGGGTACAGGGACATCACTGTACCTTCTGCAGTAGACAGGACAGCCCCTCCCCTCCCCTGCAGCAAATATCCTGCCCCCGATGTCAAGAGTGCTGATGTTGATAAACTCAGCTCTAGAGTGAGTCTGAGGCTGAAGTTGAATTCCTTGCAGGGGAGGGATTGGCCAGTAGGGTCTTCTCTGTGCTTCTCTCAATGCAGCATCTCTTCTAAATAAATGTTACACAAATATTTAAAGAAGTTATTTGAAAGAAAACTGAGTGAGTAGCCAGTACGGGATGCCACTGTGCCTTGGTCCAGCACTGGCTAGGCACTATGCTATGTGCTTTAAATATGTCATTTTATTAGGTTTGCTCAATAACCTTATCAGACTGAAGGCAGTGCTACTAAACTTCAGAAAGCAGGGGAATAAATGTAAACCTCTGCTTTCAAGTGAATTCCTCTTAGTATTATTTAGAACCAAATTACATGGCAGTCAACATATTTTATCCCATGGTTGATTTTCCAGAAGATGGACATAAACCTTGCTCTGTACCTAGGAAGGGACTAGGACATGGATATCTTCTTAGTGACATAACAAAGCCATGGATCTAAAAGACTTGGCAAATAGCATTATTTCTACCCTGGTTATTATGGACATTATGGAGAGAATGAGCTTGTTAATCCACGCACGGAGTGCTTCCTGCCATACTGCCTCCTGAGAGATGATGCATTGCTCTGTGCAGGGAACTATACATCTTCCATTGTGGTGTCCATCTGTGTGGGGACACAATAACCAGGGAATGTAAATCTTCTGCTCTTCAGGGGCTGATTTGTTAGCTGGGCTGGTATTTCCTTACCTACTTGGTTGATTTCCTCAGGTCTGACTGTAGGGTCTGATCTTGATCCTATGATCTTATAGTTTTGAAATTTACTTAGGCTATGCTCTAAGTGTATTACACATATCAACTCATTCATGCGTTGTGAATATTTCCACTTTATGGAGAAGGAAGCTCAAATGCAGAGAGAGAATGCCCGGTGTCAAGGCAGGGCTGAGCACATATTTGAAACCAGAGTCTATCTGTTTACATGTATGTTGTCTCTGTGCTAGTGTGTGGTGGGATGGAAGAGGTGAATGTGGGCTTTGAAGTTGGAATATAGAATCTGCTATGTCCTTGCTGTGTGCTCTAACCTCTTTAAGCTGTAATCTCATTATTGTGAAATGGAAATCAAAAAACATACCTCCATTGTGGTTACCAGTACAGTCCCTCCTTGCTGTTCACGGTGGTTACTGTAAAGTTGCTGTAGACACCGAATTAGCGAACCCTGAACACATGGCTCCCGGGGAAGTGCCACGTTAGGTTCCTTTGTGCTTCTGGTCACAATGTTGTCAGCCAATCAGTACGTAATCTTATGTCTGTTTCTGTTTAAAGACAACTCAGTTAATATATTTTGTTGACTCATTAGCATCAAACTCATGGCCAGCAGCACCATAACTCATGCCTGAATAAAGCTTGTTCACATATGTATGTTTTCCATGTGCATCACAGCTTTCCTGCACTTGGGAACACTAGACAGCATGTCAGCACTATACTTGGGCCATTTTAAGCCGTGAAATCACTAACGAAATGTGAGATATACGGTCCTGAATAGACTGTGAAAAGGATACTTGTTGACATGTGCGAACTGAAAGAAGGCAGGGATTCACCTGGTTTAACTTCAGCTGGGAACGTGTACATTGGGCAACTGAAATTTTCACCATTTTGTGCACGTATGCAAATGAGTATAAAAGTGCCGTAAGTATTGATTTTGGAGTTACAGATACATTTTAACAAGTAGGCAGATGGACATATTGTAATCTGTGAAGAACATAGCTGGATTCTATATACCTCCAGGGTTGTAGTAGGTGTATATGAACTAAGGAATACGTAGTGCTTAGCATGTCACCAGAAGCATGGAGAATGTTCAACAAGTGGCAACTATATTTGTTACTTTGAATAAAAGTTGGCAAGAATCAGGTCCCTTTTGGGTGGTTCTGTGCTGGCTCCCTATGGACAGGGAAAATTCTGTTCAGGAGACGATGTGGCTACAGAAAGCAGTCTTTTAAAGTGGTTACACTGCAGGGTGTGAACTAGGCAGGCAGGGGGTGGAATATACTAGATTTTGGGGGTATATGGTAGAATGAGAGAAGAGGGGAAGGGTAAGTTCACTTTCCCACTTCTCCCTGCACCATAGCATTCTTGCTTTTTATTCCAAAGTTTTAGTTAATGCTTCTCGGAGTGTGATCTCCAAACCAGTAGGAAGCATCAGCATTACCTAGGAACTGGGGTAGAAATAAAAATTCCTGTCGAAATGTCGTTTGATGCAGCCATTACGGAAAACAGTATGGAGATTCCTCAAAAAAACTAAAAATAGACTTAGCTTATGATCCAGCAGTCCCGCTCCTGGACATATATCCATAGGGAACTCAAATTCAAAAAGACACGTGCTCCCCAGTGTTCATAGCAGCACTATTTACAATAGCCAAGACATGGAAACAATCTAAATGTTCATCAACAGATGACTGGATAAAGAAGCAGTGGTATGTTTATACAATGGAATACGACTCTGCCATAAAAAAGAATAAAATAATGCCATTTATAGCAACATGGATGGACCTGGAGATGTTTATTCTAAGGTAAGTAAGCCAGAAAGAGGAAGAAAAATATATGATATCACTTATATGTTGAATCTAAAAAAAGACACAAATTACCTTATTTATAAAACAGAAACAGACTCACAGACATAGAAAATAAACTTACGGTTAACAGTGGGGGAAGGAGGTGGAAGGGATAAATTGGGAGTTCGAGATTTGCAGTAACTGACTACTAAATATAAAATAGATAAGTTTCTTCTGTATGGTGCAGGGGACTATATTCAATATCTTGTAGTAACCTATAGTGAAAAAGAACATGAAAATGAATATATATATGTGTGTATGACTGAAACATTATGCTGTACACTGGAAATTGATGCAACATTATAAACTTGAGTATACTTCAGTTAAAAAAATTCCCACCCAGACCTCCTGAATCAGAAACTCTGTGTTTGGGCCCAGAATTCCTGCAGAACCGCCAAGTGACTCTGAAGCCAGCTAAGGCTGAGAACCACTGCCCTGCTCTGAACCTCCATTCCAGTTACTGAGTTCTTTTGATTCCTGCTTCGAAGACTACAAACCCTTAGGAGGCAAGCTTTCAGTACTTCTTTCATGATGGTTTCGGATTTTTCTGGGATTGTCTGGAGCCTAATCCTTTTGTTTAAAAAAAAAAAAAAGACTCCCTGTTTGGCTTATGATAATTTCTTGAAACTTTGTTATTAGGGTTCAGCTCCCTCTTTAATGTCTGGGCTTCTTTTTTATCTTGAATTCATTTTTATGCAAATGCCTCCAGCCTCCAGAAGGATAAAGCGTGCAGATGGGTTTGTCTCCCAAATCTCTAAGGCATGTGGATTGTTAAGATTTTCCTTTCATTTGCATTTCACGTTTCTTTCCTCCCCACCTATTCTCTAATCAGAATTTCTTTATGGTTGTTATTTGATAACTCGGACTCGGCAGGCTGGTGGTGTTGTGACTACGTGGCTGATGTCCATTTTTGTCAAGTTGCTGGTTTATTCACTTACTGCACTAATATTCAAGAGGCCGTGAGCTCAGTGGGGCACTCAGCGAGATGGTGGGGATTGTAACAGATGAGCAGGGCATAACAGAGGTGGTCCTTGTCCTCGTGGAACACACCTGCTGGTGGGAGACAGATGTGGAAGTGTCATCATAAAGGTAGTTAGTTAGAGCTTGGGGAGCTGCTATGAAGGAAGTACACGGCGCTCCGAGGGAGCGTATAATATAGATACAACTGGTCAGGAGATGCATCTATGTCCACAGGTGCTTGACATTTGAATAGATTCTTTAACAGATGAGTGAAAATTAACCAGGCAAAGGTAGGTATAGGTGGAGAGGGAAAGGTATGCATATATGTGCAGGTCTTCAAGAAGGAATAAAAATGGGCAAGGATTCAGAAACCGAAGTAGAGGGGGGCGCAAGGGGAAGCTGGTCAGGAAGCAGATGACTTTTGCCTTGTTAATATAATGCAGGGGATTGTGTCATACAGAAATTCCAGCTGCTAGATCACACAAAGTACATTAAGGTTCTAATCTTGCATTCACAGGGATCATTGTATTGAAAGCGAGGTGGGGTTGCTACTCTCCCTGTGACCCTATACAATTGGTGACACAAAAGTAATAGAGATGACATTGACCTGCATGATCTTGTTTGATTCAAAAAAAATATTCAACTATTATTGAAGATTTGTGAATACCACAAATAATCTGGCTGGAACAATTACTTATGTGAGGGCAGAAGTTAATGATAATTTTACTATATATATATTTTTTTCAGTTTATCAAATCAGATCCAGGATAGGGAAACTTTGAGAGGCTGAGGGCTGGGGAAATCTGGATTGTTTGATGCTGTCAGGATAGTCACTCATAGGGAGCATGTCGAGAGTGACTTTGGTGATGACGGGAGGAGGTCAGGGATGCTGCAGATGTGCATTTTGCATCTTGTCTGTGGCTAGATTCTAGACAGTGTGGGTTGCCTCTCTTTTTCCCTCATCCCCTGGAAGTAATGATCAGATCCTAAAAATCCTAGACCAGCGATCGTTTCGAATCCCAGATGACAAAAAGGTCAAGCTTTATATGGAAGTAAAGGGTGAGACCCTCTCAGGTTCATAAGTATAGACACAGTCATGAGACCAGACACTTTCAAGTCACGTCTCCCCTGCCCTGAGACATGAGATTGTTGAAATCTCTGATGTTAGATCAGCATGTCTCTTTAGCATACTTCTGAGTGGTTTTAAATGGGAGGAAGCAGAGCTTGAAGAAATGCAACGCCAGCCTGCTGAATTTTGATGAGCGTCACTGACCACTGGGAGGTTGAGGAAGGAGGACCCTGCAGTGCTGAGATGGAGGGTCCCCTGGGGGGGGCTGGAGGGAGACTCAGGGTCGGGGAGCACAGGAAACAAAGTTAGTTGACTTCTCAATGTTACCTACCCTCTGGTTCCTTTCCCTACGTTCTATTTTTAAGGCGGTTTGGAAGTAATGATGGACATAGACATACTATATTTTGAGATAATTTTCAGTAATGACATTGCTACTATTTTAAGATTCGTTTTCATCTCTTTGAGGGAAAAATCATTATATTTCATAATTAAGAAGAATTTTTGGAGAGCATCCAGTATAACCTTTCATCTGCCTTGAGAATATCTGTTGCCAATGTCTTTGAGGAAGACTTCCATTTGAAGTTAGTTTGGGGAATCTCTGCCTGGTAGTAACATCTTCCATTAAGTTGAGCTGATACATGACTGTAAGAGGAATGTTTGATCTTCAAAGACTTCCTGGGGAAGTCTACCTCATACACACATTAGAATTCCAGTGATTTAATGTCAGCCATCATGAATGGTTGATGTTTCAACATGGCTCTCCCCTAGTGTACCTTTTCTCTCGGTGATCTGGTCCGTCCATCAAGGTCCAAATATAGTCTACCTACATTACATGTGAGGTGAGCAAGTTCAGAACTGAGAACTTGCAGTGTTGACGAAATAGTGTCTCCAATAATTGATTTTCTTTTTACCTCTAGCCCAGAATTTAAGCAGCAGTCTGTGAAAAAATGTTCAAATAGAACATAATTGTTAAAGCCTAGACAATTTTTTCCCCCTGAGCCAGCAGGAAAATTATCCCAGTCATAACCTAGATTTGTATTCATTTAGTCAGCTTTTAACGAAAAACATTTCCAGTTAGTCTGGGACATAATAAAATATTTGAAACATCATATTTAATTCTGTGTTTTGTTTTGCTCTCTAGGGTGAATTATTTGAAGGAATGTCTTGAGTTCCATTTATTCATCTTTCCGTTGTTTACTAAACAGAGGGAATGACTTGGATAAATTAAGCACATTCTTAGGAAGTCAGGTCCGCTGGACTTGGATGACTTTGGGTGCATGGTGTTGTCCGTTTCTGAGTTTGGTAACAAAGCCAGGGGAGTAGTGGTGAGTAGGGAGCTGGATGAGGAAGATGAGAGTAATTCTGATCTTTTGGCTTTGAGGTGCCTATGGAATATTCAAGAATATATACTCCATAGAAGTCTGGATTCCTGTCTGATGTCCAGGAGAGAGATCTGGTTTGCTAATATTGATTGGGAAGATTTCATCCTATGGATAATATTGGAAGACTGGAGAGAGGGGGTAAAACTATTGAGAAAGGATGAGTCAACGGAGGAAAAAACAAGGCTAGCTCAGAAGGTGTGCGTAATGCTGGCACTTAAAGGGAGGGAAAGGAAAGGAGCCTTGAGTAGCTGACTGAGAGACAGCACGTAGGGAAGCGGAAGGAGGACAGGAAAGTGCGGGTCTCTTATTCCATGTTCTGTTGGTTTCCTCCTGCCTCCCTGACTGGTCCTTCTCCATCATGTATTTTCAACTGTTCAAGGAGACAGCTGTCAAGGACATGAGGGCAGAGCAGTGTTCTTTATGTTTAGCAACAAGGAGCTCATTGGTAACCTTGGCAAGAATACTTCCAGTGGAATCCTTCCTTTCTTTTTTAGAAATAATTTCTATCATGGAAATTTTCAAATGTGCACAGAAGTGATGGGATGGTGTGGTAAATGCCCCCACAAACCTACAGCCTAGCCACAACAATGACCATCATTTTTGCATTCTTGTGACTACTATTATTTTATTTTTAACATTAGTGTCTAGCACAGGTCTTGGCTCATTGGAAGCATTCAGTAAATATTTGTGGAACAAGTAAGTAAATAAATAAATGAATTAACAGTATGTAGTATACTGTTTAGGGATGCAGAAATGAAACAGAAAGTGCATTGCCACCAAGGAGTTTATAGTCTGGTTAATTGGAGCAGACATAAAGCTGTGAGAGTTAGATCCAATTATAATAGATCCAGGGACTATCTGCTTATTCCATTCACTCCTTGCACTAATGATGAGTGTGGGGCAGTGGAACCAGCACAGTCTGAGCTGGGTTTCAGTTCTGACTCCACCCTTTCCCTACTGGGAGATAACTGGGTTAATCATTTAACTTTTCTGAGCTTCTGTATCATCACAAGATTTTCACAGTGCAGTACAGAAAAGAATTCTTCCTTTAGAATTATCTGAGAATTAAATGAAAAGTGGATGTAAAACACACAGCACAGAGTCTCGTATATGGGACATGCTCACGAAATAGTAGCTGTTACCATCATCATCATCATCATCATCATCATTCTCATCATCAGTATCTTCTGTCTGTCTTCCAAGGATTCTCTGTTCTTCTAGTCCAGGCTGATTGTTCCCTCCTCCCAACCATACTTTCTTTGATGTATATTCACATCACACACTTCATACTCATTTTTCCTCTTCACCTTTCCATGTTTATTCTTCCTGTCCTGGGATTTTGTTGAAATAAATATGTGAACTTAGCTCCAATCTTCTTGAATACTTTCCCAACTAGATCTGCCTAATAAGATCTGGCTTTCTATCCTGGCATTCAAGGCTCTCATTAGCACCCACTCCCTCCTCCCCCCGCCCCCAGCATCTTGCCAGTCTGATTTCCCACTATTTCAGAACATGCCTCCACGCTGCACTGGTCACAGTTCTGTGAATACACACTTTTGTGGGGCCTTTGTAACAGTCATGTTCCACTTGAAGTCATGTCTCTGCTCAATGACAGACTTTACCCATCCTTCCTGACCCGTGTGGATATTACTTCCTCCATGAAGATCTGCCATTAGTCCCTCAGCTGAATATAGTAGCTCCCCCCCGATCTGTCTGTGGCATCCTCTGCTGCTCTCCTTGTACTTGTCATATTTTCCATTATGATATGAAAGTCGTATGTCCATATCATTGTATCTTACGTGAATGTTCTCAGGTTTAAACATTGAAAATGATCCGATGTACGTGAAAGTCCTGAGCAAAGAATAAAAACTCACACAAAGATAACCTGTCACAACACCACAGAACATTTATTCATTACTAATCATGTGTCCCATCAACAAATGCTAGGCATGTGCCATCTCATTTAATAATTACGGCAACATGACGAGATACAGACAAGTACCGCTCATTTCTGTAGGCAAGAAGGTGTAAGTGTGGAGGTGTTAAGTGATGTGTCCACTCTGAACTATTAAAGAGCAAAAGTAGGATTCAAAGCTGGGCCTGTTGGGCACAAGGGCCTAAACATGTAGGTAATCCATTATCCTGGTTTGAAAAATCATAATAAGTACAACTTTGCCTTAAATTAGTGAAATGACCTTTCTGTTAAAAGAAATATATACACTCCTATAATTACAGTGAGATTAAGCTCCTTTTTTTTTTTTTTGTCTAAAATATCTTTTTATCTGCTGTAATTATCTACTTTCTCCATTTTTAGTGAAGGCCTGGCTAAATGAAGACATTCGTTGCTACTGAAAGTGAAATGAACCTGAGTTAAAATTGTGGCAAAGCACCTACCCCAGGGCTGGAGATGAAACCATTTTCTGTTACTTCATTTCAGAGGATTTTCAACTTGGATTTCCCAGTTGAAATGCAGAAGGAGCTGATCAGTGCCCTAGGCCTTAAAAGCAAACCGTTGTATTTGCATTTGGGCTTGTATGCTTTAAAAAAAATTTTTTTTTATTGAGGTACAGTCAGTTACAATGTGTCAATTTCTGGTGCACAGCGCAATGTCCCAGTCATGCATATACATACATATATTTGTTTTCATGCTCTTTTTCATTAAAGGTTATTACAAGATTATTGAATATCGTTCCCTGTGCTATACAGAAGAAACTTTTTGAGGGCTTGTATGCTTTTTAATTGACAGCTCATTTATATCTTGTTTTTTTAGGGAATTAAGGGTGGTGGTTGGGGGTTCATTTAACTGCCTCAGAAAAGGACAAAGAACAGTTCTCTCAGTCTTGGTTAGTGGTAGGTGCAGGGGTGAACCCATTTATTTATGGGCACTTAGAGATAGCTTTCTCAGACTAGATTCTCAGCAGTGTAATTATCAGGTCAAAATCTTTGGACTTAAAATAGCCTTTATTTTTATATCCTTTTCTATTATTTTCTCCAAAATGATCATGGTAATCATTACTGCAGCTTGCCAATAATGCGTTCCTATACTCCTTACGGCCCTCTCTGCGCTTTAGGTGGGGCCTTACGATAAGTTCTAGCCAGTGGATTGTGAGAAGAAATGACAGATACCATTTCTGGGATGAATGACTTAATGGCCAGTGGAAGAGACTCCAGGATACTTTATCCTCTGCTTGAGGACTGGCAGCGTTTTTCTGTCAAATGGGTGCTGGATGAAGAACCATGTAGAACAGAGCCCCCACCCAGCTGACCCATGATGGATGGTGAAGTGTCGGGGAGGAAGAGACTTGCTATGAGAAGCCACTGCGTTAGGTATTGCAGCATAACTTAGTTTATCTTGACCAGCATAACTGCTGTATAACTTATAATGCCACTAGCACCATTTAAAAAGTACAGTTTTGTAACTAGGTATTAGGTTGGTGTGATTAAAATGTAATCTGCGTGTGTGTATATATATATACACACACACACACACATACACACACACACACACATATATATATATATATATTCCTTTTCATATTCTTTTTCATTATAGGCCATTACAAGGTATTGAATATAGTTCCCTGTACTATACAGTAGGATCTTGTTGCTTATCTGTTTTATATACAGCAGTTATTATCTAAAAATCCCTAACTCCCAGTTTATCCCTCCCCACTCTCTTCCCTGCTTGGTAACTAAAGAGTATGTTTAGTTTTGTAAGGACTACCGGACTGTCTTGCAAAGTAGCAAAATGTACCGTTTTGTGTTCCCACCAGCGATGAATGAGAATTCACGTTGCTCCACCTCCTTGTCAGCATTTGGTGTTGCCAGTGTTGTGGATTTTGGCCATTCTAATTGGTGTCTGGTGGTTTCTTGTTGTTCAAATTTGCATTTTCCTGATGATATCTGACGTAGAGCATCTTCTCATATGTTTATTTGCCATCTTAAAAAAAAACGAAAACAACCTCTTAAAAATAGACTATTTTTTAGACCAGTCTTAGGTTCACAGTAAAATTGAGTGGAAGGTACCTATTTCTCATGCACCTCATGCCTCCACACATGAATAGCTTCCACCCATCTCAAGGTCCCCCATCGGAGTGGAGTATTTATTACAGTTGATGAACCCGTGTTGATACATCATTATCACCCAGAGCCCATAGTTTACATTAGGCTTCAAACTTGGTTTTCTGCGTTCTATGGATTTGGACCATTTGGTAGCTACCATTGTAGTATACTGAGTATGATAAAATGAAAATATGACTAGAGTATGATTAAATTTTACCTATTGATGATGAACATTTTCCTGTAATATAGAATAGTCTCCATTCTATTTTTAATAACCTTCCTTGTATTCTTATGTCTGTGCTGCATTTATTTTAACTGTCTGGTACTGTTCCAGATTTTCCTTATTACAGGCACCACTGCCGCAGACACCTTGGACTGAAGTCCGTTTTGTATTTCTGCACCCTTAAGGCGATTTCTCACAGTGGTATTTCTGAAACACAAACACTTTCAATGATTTTGATAATTTTAATTTCTCCCTCTCCAGAGTGTGTACTAACCTGCTCCTTCACCAGAAGAGGGTAAGATGGTCATTTCCATGAAACTTCTGTAACACTGAATGTTAGCATTTTAAAAATTGAGGTATAATTGACTTAGAAAATTATATTGTT
Source organism: Camelus ferus (assembly GCF_009834535.1). Lineage (NCBI taxonomy): Eukaryota > Metazoa > Chordata > Mammalia > Artiodactyla > Camelidae > Camelus > Camelus ferus. Next base: position 1,166,698 of record NC_045712.1, on the reverse strand, counting down.
TCAGTTGTATAACATAGTGATTTAATTTTTTTTTGCTCTACAAAATGATCGCCACTGTAAGTCTAGTTACCATCTGTCACCAAAGTTATTACAGTATTTTTGACTATCTTCCCTATTCTGTGTATTACATCCCTATGACTTACTTATTTTAAAACTATAAATTTGTACCTGTTAATCTCCCTTACCTATTTCACTCTTCCCTCACCCCCCTCCTCTCTGCCAACCAAGAATTTGTTCTCTGTATCTATGAGTATGTTTCTGTTTATGTTCTGTTTTATTTGCTCATTTATTTTTTTTAGAATTTACATGTAAGTAAAATCATACAGTGTTTGTCTTTCTGTGTGTGATTTATCTCACTTAGCAGAATGTCCTCTAGGTCCATCCATGTTGTCAAAATGGCAAGATTTTATTTTTTTTGTGGCTGAATAATATTCTCGTGTGTGTGTACATATACACACACACACATATACACACATATATATATATATATATATATATATATATATATATATATATATATATATATATATATCTCACATCTATTGCTGGACACTTTGGTTGTTTCCATATCTTGGCTGTTGTAAAAGAATGCTGCAATGAACATCAGAGCACATATTTATTTTTTAAATTAGTCCTTTTGTTTTCTTTGGGAAAATACCCAGAGTTGGAATTCCTAGATTGTGTGGTAGTTCTCTTTTTAATTTTTGGGGGCATCTCCATAGTGTTTTCTATAGTGGCTATACCAGTTTACAGTTCCATCAGCAGGGCACATATGAGGGTTCCCTTTTCTCCACATCTTTGCCAGCACTTGTTATTTGTTACTTGTTGATAATAACCATTCCGAGAGGTGTGGGGTGATATTGTGGTTTGAATTTGCATTTCCCTGATGATCAGTGATGTTGAGCATCTTTTTAGGTAACTGTTGGCCATCTGTATGTCTTCTTTGGTAATATGTTTATTCAGATCCTCTGCCCATTTTCATTCAGTTTTTTTTTTTTTTTTTGATGTTGGGTTGTGTGAGCTCTTTTTATATTTTGCATATTAACCCTTTATCAGGTACATCATTTACAGATGTCTTCTCCCATTCCGTAGGTTGTCTTTTCATTTTGTTGATGGTTTCCTTTGTTGTGTAGAAGCTTTTTAATTTGATGTAGTCCCACTTGTTTGTGTTTGCTTTTGTTTCCCTTGCCTGAGGAGTCGTATCCAAAAATATTGCTAAGACCGACATCACAGAGTATACTGTCTGTGTTTTCTTCTGGGATTTTTATGGTGTCACATATCACATTCAAGTCTTTAATTCACTTGGAGTTTATATTTTTATAGCATGTGAGAAAATAGTCCCATTTGATGCTTTTGCATGTAGCTGTCAAGGTTTTCCAACACGATTTATTGAAGAGGCTGTCTTTTCCCCATTGTATGTATGTATTCTTGCTTCTTTTGTCATAGATTAATTGACCACGTAAGTGTGAGTTTATTCCTGGGATCTCTTTTCAGTTCCACTGATCTTTGTGTCTGTTGTTGTGCCAGTTCCATACTGTTCTGATGTTTTGATGATTGCAGCTTTGTAATATAGTTTGAAATCAGGGAACATGATACCACCAGGTTTGTTCTTTCTCAAAATTTTTTTCTGGCTGTTTGGGGTGTGTGTGTGTGTGTGTGTGTGTGTGTGTGTGTGTGTACAAGTTTTAGAGTTACTTCTCCTAATTCTGTGAAAAATGCCATTGTTATTTTGATAGGGATTGTGTTGAAATCTGCATTTTGCTTTAGGTAGTATGGTCATTCTAACAATATTCTTTCAGTCCATCAACACAGTATATCTTTCCATTTGTTTATCTTCAGTTTTTTCATCAGTGTTTTATACTTTGCTGAGTGCAATTTTTCCTTTACATTATAAACTGTCCATGTTTATTGTATTTATACTTCTGAGTTATAGTCTGCCTTTTTGGTACTATGTCCAGAAGCTTTGCTTTCTCTCTTTTGGCATTCCCTTGGTATATTTTGCACATCTTTTCATTTTTAACCTAGATCACTCTTTTTTTGAGAGTGCAGTGGTGATTATGTTTCTTGTATTTAGGTTATTTTCTTTAGTTCATATCTAATTCCTATCACCCAACCATATACCTCACTTGAAAATATATAGTTAAGGAAAGTCTCCATAGACTGTTACTGCTATTCCTACTCCTGTTACTACTGCTGTTGTTATTTTATTGATTGTATTATTTGAGATCTGTGCTCTATAAAAGCGTCTCTCATTTTTTTCTCTTGATTTCGTGTTTATTTTTCTGAAACCTCCTTTATTTGTTATTTTGGGGGATGTATAGCTGGATTCTTCTTAACGGGCCATCCAGTAATAATTAGGGAAATCTTAAGAGGCATTCTAAAGCAACTAGCTGAGACGAGTAGAGAAACCAAAATGAAAGCCTTATGTCAGTGTTGGATTTGTTGAAGTGCTTCCCTTGGGGGTAATAATGTCGGAACTTTGTAAGCAGAAGAAGGTGCTAAAGTTTTTCTGTCTTCCTGGAGCATTCCTCTTCTGCTCAACTGTCATGTCACTTTATCGCTCATGTTTGGTCTCTACATGTTTAGGCTTCTACAGACTTAACTCGTTGACAGTTCTCAGCAGGAGCTATCTTGGTGATGGTTGGTAAAATTGTCCACTGTAGACATTAATTCATCTTTCGTGAGAAACCGAGATTTTATTGTGCCAAAACTGTAGCTAAGAACATTAATTCTGTTTTTCAAGAGCATGTGATCTCGAAAATGCAAAGATAGAGCTTTTATGAAAAAAACGCACCAAGAATATCTTTCTTGAGTTAGATTATAGGTATTCTCTTCTTAAATTTGTCTTGTAAAATACTTCCCAGAAACTATGGGGAACATAGTTTTTTTTTCCCTGTAACTTAAAAAGATTGTCTGATTCTGCCATAGCCAGCATGCTGTCAACAGCAAATTTTTATTCTTTGTGAGAATTCTATCAATTTAAATATTTGTATCCGTAATCACATCCTCAGTTTGACATATTAATGTTAACGGTATGTTAATTTTTGATGTTTTCATCCTTTTTGTCATTTAATTAATTGTTCCTCCCTAATTTAATTAAGTGTGTACTGTCATAAGACTAATTATATCATATCTCTGAGTGGTTTGATCTGTGGAATGACTTTAAAATGTGTTGTACTTGCTTCATTTTGCCTGGGGGAAAATAATGTAGGAAGAGATACATTACTGTCTCAGCAAATATAAATTATACTATGAGCTCTCATAGTATCGACTTAATGGTTTTGGTGGAGATTAGTTTGTGAAAGGAGATTTCTTTTTAAAAGACTTACTGAAGGAGTAGAAGTTATAGAAGATAAACATTGAGTGTTTTTTGGAGTTAATAACTTGTTAACTAATCTATTTTGGATGCCTGACACTTGGACCCTCCCCCATGGAATGTTGGGATAGCTGTGTTTTGTTCCATTCTTCCCCAGTTTTCAGTTGGCCATCAATGAAAGTGGATGTCTCATTTTATTTTCATTTGACTCCGAAATTTTTGCTCATATTTTTAAACACATAGACAGATGCATTCATACTCACAGACGCACACACGCACGAACACACACACACACACACGCACACACACACACACACACACAGGCATATACATCATATTAAAGCAGTTTAGAAATACAGTGACCAGTTATGGATTCATCCAGACTTAAATTCTAATCATGCTGTGTGTCTTTGAAGTCACACCATTCTGGGCAATTTGCTTGACTTGTCAAAACCTTAAATTCTCAGGTGTGTATGGCAGTTATATTAACAATTTTACAGAATTGCTCTGAGGATTAAATTAACTCGTTTATATAAGATACACAGTATAGTACTTGGTACAGAGGCTAAACCACATAATAGTTACAGTGGATTTTTTTAATCATTTATTATTGTTAATGAGTCAAATTTTGAAATGAAAAAATTACCTTTAATTCTATTCTTTTAATAAAACATTGTTTTTTTTATTACTCACAGGTGTACTTTTATGAATTTGTTTTAAAACTTACAAAGCATTTTATTTTCAGAAGTATTTGAGGTGGCTTATATGATTGGTTATTGTTAATTGAAAGCAAAAGCAAGGCACAGAATTAGGCTTTTTATCAAAAACATTGTCCATGTTTTGATTATGGTCACTTAAAATTTTTTTTAAGAATTGATTATTTAATGTGACTAACTTTTCTTTCAATAGAGGTACTGGGGATTGATCCCAGGACATCATGCATGCTAAGCATGTGCTGCACCACTGAGTTATATCACCCCCTCCCCGCCAATTATGAGAGGGTAATCATTTTATTGATTTGATTGATTTAAATTGGGGTATAGGGGATTGAACTCAGGACCTTGCACATGCTAAGCATGCCTTCTGTCACTGAGCTATGCCCTTCCCCCAATTATGGTCATTTTTAATGACTATATAATATTCCATTGAAATTGACATTTCATAATTTAATGATCCTCTGTGGTTAGGTATTTGTCAAACCTTGTTTTTTTATCAATAAGAAAATTTTGAAGAAGCATCTGCTTATTTGCTTTTCTTCTAATGAATCATCTTCTTAGAGTAAATTTTCTTGAGAGAAATATCGATGCAAAGGGTATAAGACTTATGTGACTTGATACTACATTGCTGCATATTAGCTTTGATTTTCAAGATAATTATTTATAGTAACCTGACTGTGGCAAAGGCAACAAGAATTCTTGAACAATAGGATGCCTGTGTTGGAAGATTTTTTGAGAGTCTGCTAAACTCACAATAAAAATCTCCACCCTCTTAACAGACCCTTTAACCCACAAGGGTGGTTGTCCAGCAGCCATTTGGTGTATGAGCGAACCTCATTGGATGCAGTGAATTCAACCCTTTGGGCCCAAGATCCAAGCTGAGCCAATCAGAATCCTTCTCTGGGAATTTGGATTTGAAACAAGGTGAGAGGTGGTTTCTCTGAGTGATGGTACCAATAGAATGTACACTAGGGACCGGAGAAGAACAAGAACTTTGAGTCTTCAGAGAAAGAGAGAAAAAAGGAAGCAGGTGCATGTAATGAGTGACATCAACTATTGAGAGAGTGTTTGAATACTTTCCAGGCCATGGTTCCAGTTCCTTCTTGAGGCCCCTAGAAAACTTAAAATAAACCATTAGGTTTTGTTTAGTTAACTTAGGTTCTTTCCTCCTTTTTGATACCAGGAGACCTAATTCATACAGTGGCAGCATCTGGTACTAATCTTACATGTAGCTGGAACGAATAATTTCCAACACAGCTTATGGGTGTCTGTTTAATATTATATTCTCCTTTGATTTAACTCCTATTATTAGAAAAGCAAGAAGTGACATTTATTCTTCACCTCCCATGTACCAGACATTTTCAAGAAAATATTTTATTTAAGCTATCCAGTAATCCCACTGTGGTATTAGCCCATTTTCTTTTTTTTTTTTAATGAAGTCGTTGATGTGTAGAAAGGTTATGCATTTTTTCCAAGGTTGTACAGCATTCATGAGGAACAACCTGAAACATCTGCAGAAGTTGTGATGATACTAGAAATGTCCAGTGGTTTGCATTTAATTTGTGGAAGTCTTAGGAATTTGATCATACCTGGAATTCCTTGTTCTCTGGGTTTCAGAATTCTACCTTCCGTTTGAACTTAGCTCACTCCTCTGCTGAGTCTCAGCCTGTTGGATCACCAAACCAGATGATTAGACCCCTTTTCCTTATTCCAAATGGAGTTTTCTTTTGAAAGATAATTTCTGTAATTATCTGTGCCATTCTGCCGTTCACCTCTGCTTCCCAAACTTCATTCTCTTTGCTGTATCTCTGCACCATTGCTGTAATATACCTAAATCTTCTTCAACAAATCTCCACTTTTTAAAAACAAACACATCTCAAGAACACTTTATATCATGATGTACATAGGAATCCATTGTTACTTGCTCATTCTGTGTAAATTCACGTAGGGGCTCACCCATGGTACCTGAGTAAGCTTTGGGAAGCCTTGGCCCACCCACATACTTTTAATTTTGTAAACTCCAATTTTGGCTTTCCTCAATTTACTCTGCTCTCCTGATTTCTCCTTTTTTTTTTTTTTCTCCCGAGTTTTTACTCTAAAAGCAAATCCTCGTAATTTAATGCATAATGAACAATGGTTTTGTGTATTTTCTCTTTCATGAGTTTTTGGTTGATTTCCGTAACCGTTTTTTTCATGGCATAGTTGATGTTTTATTTTTGTGTGTCCCTAAGTGTCAAACCTGGAGAGCGGTCATTCTACGTGAAAGCTGCCTGTGCAGCGATGGGGAGGTGGCCGCACTGCGGGGACACGTACCGCAGGTGTGGTTCTGACCAGCAGGTCTTCGATTGTCTGTCTCACACTTACTCTCCTTCCTCTTCTCATTGATCACAGCTTAGTTCAAGCCCCAGCCTCCAGGGCATTTCCCCAGTTCCTCTAAAGGATGTCTTTAGCCGAAATCTCTCTCATAATTCAAGCATTCCTTCCTTCATCAGCTGTCAGTTAAGTACATAACATGTGCCTGGCTCTGTACTAGGTGGTGGACACAGCAGGACAAAGCAGACATGGTCCCTGGTCTGATGAAGATTATGGTCCACTGGGATAAAGATTTGCTAAACTCACATATAATTAGAGTACCCTGTTAACATTTCTTTTCTTTTTGTATCAGGTTTCTCGATAGCTTTTCATTGTTCACAGAATAGGGTTTATAGGGAGTGTTTAGCCAGATGTTCAGAGTCCTTTAAAGCATGGCCCCCACCTCACTTTTCAGGCCTTTTTCCTTGTTTCTGCTTCACTTGGACACACAGGGCATCAGCTGCTTCTGAACACTGCCACCTGTCAGGATTTCTGGTATTTCCTTCACCTTGTGTGATTATCCTGTCTCCACCAGTCTTGCCTGTCAGTCCTTGAAGATGCAGCTTGAATGGGCTTCACAAAACCTTTCTAGATCTTAACTCAAAGCGACCCCTTCCTCCTCCTGACCACGTGTGTCTTTGCGTCTACTTAATGGCAGCTGTTCGAGTTAAATGGAAACTGTCCCTTTTCTTTGACCAGCTTGGGAAGGCAGGAATGTTACCTTCATCAGACAGGCTGTAGGAGGAAACAGATGGCAGATTCAGGTTAGGATAGTTTGATGAGGGTTTATTTACAGAGAAACCTAATTACAAAGGTTTGGGAAGAATGTAAGGAAACCGCAAGAGATACTGAGGGAATGTGGGTCCAAACAGTGGAGCTGTCACAATCCCTGGCGTGGGTGAATAAGGGGATAGAGAGGTACTGAGAGCCAGGAAGAAGACCGTTGTGTTAGCAGCATCCTTGAGAGGTCCAGTGACCTGCTGAGATATGCGGCCAACCTAGGGCAACCCTGCAGGGAATGAACCAAAGGAATACATCCCCTTTCCTCAGGGGTCTCCTGCTGGGGCTCCCCACTGGCCAAACCCAGCCAGAAACTGGAGGGTACTGGAGTCCATTGATACAACACAAATGCGTCAGCCTCTCTCATAAAGAGCTGTGTTCAGGAGGGCAAGAGTGTCTGGAAGAACCAACAGGAGACATCTGGCGCAATGCTATGCTGTTCTTTTAAAACTTTTCTACACCCTACTCAAGCCTGGCGTATTTTCAACACAAGCAATGTCTCAGGTACTATATTTTGGTGCTTTTTATGCTTTTAGTTTCCAGATAAGTTAAACAATTATGGCAGTTTTCTTTTATTCCTTCCTTTTTAAAACAATCATCTATATGAACATCTTTGTCCCTCAAGCGGATAATGAAAAGACTTGAGTGATATATCAATGTTCAACCAGTTTCTTTTGATGTTGGATGTATGAAATATGTATTTGTCTATACATCTCTGTCTTCTCTGTATGTATATATGCATCCATCTCTCTGTCTATGCACAGTGATTTAATCCATGGAGAAGTGGTTGATATTAAACAAAAGAAGGAAAATGAGTAGTCATATATATCAAGAAAGGATTTAATATACCTTAAATTTAAAGAATGGTGCTAGTCAGTGGCTCATTTAGAAGATTTTCACATTTATACTCATATTGCATGCACCACGTATTTAGAAGATTAGAATAATTGTAATGGTCTCCTCCCAAGGAAGTAGGGCAAAATAGTTAGGATTAATTAATAATTTTTAGTGTCTTTTGTACCAGAGTTGATCAGACGTTGCCAGTTACCTTAAATGCGTAAGCAGCTTCACTACCATAGCTTGTAGTTTAAGTGTTGGGAGACAGAGGAGTAGCAGAAATGTTTTTTATGGAAGCCTCATAGGAACTGACTCCAAATACATTCAGTCCATCAACAGTACGAGGCCGTGGGAGTTACACAGCTCTGCAGAGTTTTGGCAGCTCCAGCCTCAGTGCCCCAACTGAGTCTCCGCGTGGCAATAACTGTGGAAGTTTGATTGTCACCGCACTCTGTCCCTGAGCTGAGAACCAAATCCTTCCATCAGCAGGGCAAGCAGATGAGAAGTCTCAAAAAAAAAAAAAAAAAAAAAAAATCTAGGGCTTTGATTTCAAATCCTAATTAGTTATCCTTGGAAAAGTACTTTCGAGTACAGATTTTGGCACTTCTAATTGTGAGCTGACATTGAACTTGCTTTATTTTCGACTTTTAAAGCAGATTAGACTCATGTTCAATTAGGTTTTTCTTCTCTCCTGTTGCTGTTTGAACATAAATCTTGAAACAATTCACCAACCCTGCCTCTCTGGCTTCAGGGGAAAAGGTCCATTCTCTCACCCTGGTGACCCACGGGTGGTTTCCACGAGCCTCCCAGTTTTCTTCTGCCGAATATTTAAGCAGCTTAAATCTTTGCGACAAATTACCAGGTCATTTAAAAATAAATTGGGCTCATTTTAATCTAATTCCTAATGCACAACTGCCTGGGGAGCTATTTTCAGCTCCGTTTCTTGCCGTTTGCAATTATCATGCTCCTCTTAGAGAAAAGAAAAGTAACAGGACTGTATTTTATGAGAATTACCACTGATCTTTCAGAGCAACTCATATTTAAGCTAAGAAAGGGGAGGAGTGAAAGACAGAAGGGGAAATGGTGCAGACTTGGGCAGGCCTGCGAAAAATAGAAATGAGGAGGGGGCGTAGTCCAGGTGCTAACATTGTACCGTCCTTAGGTCAGGAAGATCCCAAGCCTGCAGATAAGGGCGATAAGTGTACATATTTGAAAGGACTTGATAATTTTCTAAGCCTGCCGATTCTCTGATTCCGTGACTCTAAAGCTGCCAGCAAATTTTACTTTGTTCCCGATTTCAAGAGGACAGGGTGTATGTGCTTATTTTTTGAGATGAACAGGGTGAGTCAGCAATTGATTAAACCAGAGGGAATTGCTTTGACTTGCAAGCCCCAGACAGTGACACATTCAGAATTGATTTCTTACTCTTCCAAATTCTGGATATAACAGTGTGGGAATTGCAGGAATGATTTTCCCAGGTCCAATGGAAACGTCTGTCTCCAGTATCTGTGCAGCATCATTTGGTTCACTGGTTTTAGAGGCACTGGCAAGGTGTAAATCAAGGATTATGGGAATGCAAAGGAGGAAAAGATGCTGTTCGGTTTGGGAGGTGGGGGGGGTGGAGTCCTCTAAGAAGCCTTCGTGACAAAGGGGGCGTTTGATAGGAAGGTTGATCACATTTAGGAAGGCAGAGAGATGAATGCATTGGACATTTGGATCAGCAGCAGAGGAGGAGGGTAAATGGTATGCTTAGACTTTGGCAAGAAACTGTTTCGTTCGGTGGCGAGTGAGGGAGACATTGTGCTGCAGGTCACTTGGGCCAGGTGGCAGGATGCTTGAGTGAGGCGTTTAGATTTTCTGCCGCTGCCAGCAAGGAGCTGTTAAAACAATTTGAGGAATAAAATACTGAATCAGTTAAGACAAGATTGGGAATCGCTTTTATTCCCTTAAACCTTTCTGAACAAATACCATTATGTTGTTTTGCCACTTAGGCGTTTTAACGGCAACTTTTCATTTCCCTCTCCCCGCAGTTTAGAGTAAACAGAAGGAGCTGTACGTCTAAAATAATATTGACATATGAGCTAGCTTTCTACAAACATAAAAGAGGATCATTAGCAAACATATGTTGGATTCAAGTTTAGGTTAAAAACACTCACATGTATTTAAAATCAGATACCTTACCATTTAGGTGACAAATAGCTAATAAATAAATCTTACTCTATTTTATGCAAGGGCTCCTTAATCTTGTATAATTCTCCTTGAGTACCTGAGATGATAATGATAACCCCAGTGAGCACTGGAGCCAACTTTCTAAGCATAATCTAAGTGCTTTACACACAGAATTTCTTTAAACCTCACGACTCCAGGGACAGGTGCTGTTGTTATCCCTGTGTCACAGAGGACGAGATCGGGTTCAGAGAAGCTGAGTAATGTGATGGAGGCTGCACAGCTCGTGAGTGCAGAGCTGGGGTATGACCCTGCGTCGTGGCCCCAGAGTCCATGCTCCCGACCGCTTTTGCAGGTTGCCTCTTGGAATGTGGTAAGGATTATGATCCAGACTTTGGAAACCAAGAAACTGAGACGTGGGAAGTACATGGACTTACATAAGGTCACCTGGCTCAGTAAAATACAGGGTTGCTACGTGTAATTTTGTCTTGACCCAGTAGCGTCTGGAGGTGAGTGACTCTTCTTGTGAAATTGCAGCAGAGGGGCGTTTCTTATGTTTAATGACCAGCACTTGCTTTGAAACTTGGCTAAGTAGACTCATGTTTGGCACAATGAAGGAGTGGTATGGGAGTTTGGTGTATGAAAATCAGTGGTGCCCACCAAAGCTGGACAGCCTTCTTTAATGATAACAAGAGAAAGATTTATAAGATCCCCATCCGGGGCCTGGAGTAGATACTCCTTTAGTGCTCTTGTCACACCCCAGGGAAAGTTCTCACATGGCTTTTTAAGAAACAAATCATTGCTCATATATTTTTCTGTCTCCTCCATTCCTTTTCTACTGGGTTTCTTCAGCTCAGTGCTATAGACATTTTGGACCAGGTATTCCTTTGTCGAGTGGGTGGCTGTCCTCTGTGATGTTGGAGGTTGTGCTGCATCCCTGGCCTGTTGCCAAGTTCATCACCCCCATCTTAACCATCACGCATGCCTCCAGACTTTGCCAAATGCAGCCCTGGCAAAGCAAACCACCCCTAGTGGAGACGCATCTTTTCTCCTTGAGGCGGTGCTGTGGACATATCAGAGAATTTTATCTTGAGTAGACTCAAGATGTTTCTTCCTCTGCTCTCTGTTTCTCGTGCACACACACACACACACACACACACACACACACACACACAACTAAGGCTGATACATCCTTGTCTGTATGCTATTATCATCTAGACACAGATTCTTAGGGATCAAGTCATGTGCCCAGGGGACCAGGCCTGCTTATGTGAGGAGCCTGTTGCTCAAGGGCAGTTCGTGGTGAGCATGTTCTCTCTGCCAGGGATGGGAGACGGCTGCTACTAGCCCTCTGATGCTGCAGGCGGCTGAGCTGGCCATTGCTGTGCCTCCTGGGGGAGGGGAGAGGCCCCCTCTTAGGTGTTCTCCTGTCGTCTTGAAGGTGATCGCAGGGGCTTGCATTCATTCCAGGGAGGAATTCTGAGCAGTGAGCAGCAGCAGCTACACAGATATTTTATTCTTTGCTTTCCATCAGTTGTCTTCTGTCTCTAAGCCAGACTGTGAAATTCTCAAAGTAGAGATGGTGGATTTTACATACAGGGAGGTGGAAGAGGTGACACAGGTCAAACAGGAACCAAGGTAACACTTCAGAAATGGAAAATTCTGGGAACTTACTAGAGACTTGCAGAAGGCCACTCACTCTCAGAATGGTCCTCTCCCACAGAACTTAAAACTGTGTGAGATCTCATACATCAGCTCCATTTTGCGTATATTTTTTTTCTGAAGTGGGCTAATAAGGAAGGCAGAGGGAAACTTTTTCTCTTTGGTTTGGTTTTGATTACTAGTCCTCGTGATGAAGTGAATTTGTGATCTCGAGCTGTGATTTTACAAGTGTGGGCTGATGAGTTCCAAGGGTCTTTCCCGACTCAGTGCAACAACCCGATTCTGAAGACATGTCTTCAGTTACTTGAGTAAAAGTCCTGCAATTTTGTGTTTCTCAATATTTATATACAACCAAGGACTGCTTCTTTGTAACCGACTAAATCAATTTTTGAAAGTTTCTTAACTCTGGCTTCTGTCTGACTAGGCCTGAGCTAATTAGGGTATCTTTCTTTGTGCCCTAGTGATTGGTTCGGTGGTGGGCATCCGACTCAGTAAGGACTTTGCTAGGAGTTCAGGGTAGTAGATTTTTGCTTTTCCCTATTGTCTTCAAAGCTGGGGGTGTGTAAGGTCTGTGGCTGTGAGCCATCTTCCTCCTGTGAGAGGAGATCCTGTTGGAGAATGGAGCCAACTCAGAAGACGAGAAGAGAGAGAAATGGTCTCAGTGACCTCACTTGATGCTCCGTGTCCTGCTGTAGCAGAAGCACATCCTGCCCTTACCTGTCAGACATGGAAGCCGGTAATTTCTCTGTTCTCAACCATTTGGCTTTCCGTCATTTACTCTTGAAACATTTCTCATGGATCCGTCTACAGACCTGCCAGTCTGGCTGATGGCATCATCTTGTTATTGTTTCAAATCCAGCTGCTCCATCCATCCTTCTCTTGGGAGAGAATCCATGGCTTTGGGGTGAGATAGACCTGGGTTCAAATTCCTCGTTCTTTGACTTGTTAGTTATATTACTTAGGGAAAGATAACTAGCCCTCAGGGCCTCAGTTTCTTTATCTGTAGGATGGGACTAATAAAATCCTACTTCACAGACTTATGAAGAGCATGAAATAGAATGATATTAAAATTATTTGTTAAAATGCATGTTTCTTACCTCATTTGTTTGACTTTGAGCCTCCATTTTTTCTTTAATACGCATTTCAATAGACTCCCCTATTCTTTCACTTTAAAATAAAAGAATAAATAGACATGGTTTTTAAAAAATGTTCACGTTTAAGTGATCACAGATAAATATTCACTTAGTCTCACAGGACCCTCCAAACAAGTTTGTGGACCATGGTAGTTGTCCTCATTTTATAGGTGAGGAGAGCGAGAGTAAGTGAGGATAAGTCTTCAATCCACATCCAAGAAGTGCCAGAGCTGGGGCTCAAACCGAGGTGTCTGAGAATTATTTGTGTTTTTTGCTGCTGCACAGCTCTCCCACATTAAGTAGGAAGAGTGGACGTATGTGGTGGAAAATGACAGAAACAGTTTTCCATCATCCAGAGAGGACAAGTGAAAAAAATCAACCTGAATGATACAAGTGAGACTGGAAGTCTGAAAACTCACATTTACCTACTGATGTCTCCACTTTATTTCAAACCCTCTGGGAAAAGAGCACAAAGAAGACACTCATTCCATATTAAAATTATTCTGAAATTAAATGGAGAGAAAGGACAAGAGAACTCGCTGTCATTTTTGCCACTGTAGAAGGATTACGTTTAATTCCATTTGGCGGGGTAAGCGGGTTAAAACCCCAGGTAGGAAGCAGGCTTGGAAGCTTCCAGATCACAGTCCACTGGGGTCTCTCAGCAGCCCTGGCTGGTCATGTTTCTTCTCCACCCCTGCTCTACAGGTGGAAGCCACCCTATAGGATTCTGGAAACATCCCTGACAGAGCGGATATAATGTTGTGTATGGACTGTTAAATTCTGATCTTTTCTACGGGACTTTGCAACTATGAAATTTTTCAGGGCAATCTTCCAGCTTTTTTTTTTGTTATGGAAAAAAGAAATGCATGCATGCTGAATTGTCTGTTCTATCTGAAATAGACATCCTGGGATGGTAGGTAGGCAGTTTCCCTGGCAACATTATCCACCTGGAAGTCTAGTCCTGCATGCATTTTAACAGTCATGCGTGAAGCTGTTAGGAGACCTAGAGATGCAGAGTATTTAAGCCCAGAATAAAATTGGAAGTATGATTACTTTTACTCCAAAATAGAGGTTGAGAAATCCCAGAGAATTTGTCGCATTTTATTCGTTAATATTTCCAACACCTTCTCATCTATTTCCCATGTTATTTCACAAAACCATGGTGTCACACTAGAGTGTGAATTCATAAATAGCAAAGATTTCTGTGGCAGACACATGCTTTTTCTGATACTTAAAAATCTGTGGGCTTTATTCACAAATACTGAGCATTCACATTTTTCCTCGCAAAATCGGCACAGCTTGGGGTGGAGGAGGTGAAAGTAGCAATGATGGTAGCAGCAAAATATCACCTCAATTTAATTTTCATATCAGCACAAGCTCATTCCCATCTTTCTGTCTCTTCCTTAAAAATGTTGGGGCTGAATCCATATTTGAGGAATGCCTTACAGATTTGCAGGCAACCTTATTGGCCATGTAATTACCAGGTCATGATAGTGTTTTGATTTATATGACTTATATTATTACCGTCTTTGTGTACAGAGGCTAAAGATGGTATCCAAGGCCATGTGCAGAGCTATTTTATTCACCCTCCTTGTCAAGTTTGAGAAAAATATTCTGTATCCATGAAGGCTACCTTTGAGGGAGGGGAAGTTGGCATTCCAGTATTTTGTGGAAAGACTGAATTAAACTCAGGGCTGGAGAGAACCAGTGTTCTTATTGGCTTGTGTGTCTGACTCCTGAATGTGATGTGGACTTTAGTCTCGGGCTCTGTCTGCACACGTCTGTACCAAATTCCATTTGGTAGAGTAGATGAGTGAAAACCCCAGGTAGGAGGCAGGCTTGGTTCTTTCGGACAACAGTCCATTGGGATCTCTTAGGAGTCACCAGATCTTGTGGTTTGTGTTTCTCCCTCCCTCCCTCCCACTCTACAGATTCGAGCTTCTCTCGAGAATTCCGAGAGAACGCCTGGCAGGGTGGATGTCATGTCCTGGGCAGGTTATAGACTCCATGGTTTCTATAGGGCTTTCACAGCATGCTGTTTCTGAGGGCAACAGTTGTCCAGACAAAGATGACGTCCTTAGATCTGATCCAGACCTCTCGGGGAGGGAATGGATGATAATCTGAAAGTGTTCAAGGAATGTTTTTTGACATTATGAAATAATAGAAACAACATTCTTTATTCTCAGTGTGCTGGTCATTGGGTAGGAGTGGGGCTTTTCTAAGAACTGGGGTTCAGTGCCAGCCAGCAGTGAGCTTGGTGAGCATGGGTTGAAGGATGTCCAGAGCACATTCAGAGAATAGCAGTGAGTTAGGTTGGGGCTGCATTTCAAAAGGTCTGGAATGAAAGATGAGAAGTCAGGCATCCATCTCTACAGCAAGTGGGAAACCTCAGGTGGGTGTGATGTGAGGCACTCAAAGTTTCCAGGTTGCATTTTAGGAAGAGAAGTGAGTCAGAGGGACTACCTCCTTTTGTGCGCACCTTACGTAGAGTCTGATACCTGGTGGGACCATGAAGATGACGTGAAGACGTGAATAAGTGAACGAAACTGTACTGTAGGTGAAACGGAGAGAGGGGACTCATTGGATAGCTCTTCTCACGGGCCAGGGGTGAGAGAGGGTCCTGCGTTGGTGTGGAAGAAACTTGAGTGGGATTTCCCGGGACACAGAGAAGAAGCAGGGATTGGTGATGGGACGTGGAACTGAAGGAGAGGGAGGAACGAAGAAATGAAGGAAGGAAGGGAGGAATCTCAGGTTGAAAACCAGATTAGGAGACCATACTGCTCTATTTGACAGAAATGGGGACTTCTGGAAGAACACCACATTGGGGCTCAGATGTGTGGTATTTTAGTCAATGGCTCCACTTACAGGCTGGCATAAAAGGACTGGTGGTCAGGCAGTGACCTTGTCTGAATACTGGGTCCTCTGAAGAATGGTGTTGGTTGAAGCCGGGACATTTTGTTTACACTGCTGACTTAAACTGAGTCCTTGTGGCAGTACTCAGTCCCGGCAGAAATAAGACGAATGTGAAAATGCAGTAAATTTAATGATGAGATGTCCACACAAGCATGGGCCAGAGAGAAGAAAATGCATCAATGCTCCTTCCCTTCTGTGGGCTGTATAGGTACTATCATTTCAGGGCAAAGTTTGAGGTGGCAGAAACTTGGAATCCTGTCCCTCTGAATTTTTAAATCCCAGTGCTGCCATTTTTGGTGTTTCCTGAGGGGCAGTATAGCCCAGTGTTTAAAGGCGTGGACTCCAGAGCTAGAACATCTGCGTACGAATCCTGCTGTATCACTTTTGAGCTGTGTGACTTTGGGCAAGTTACTTAACTTCTCTGTGCCTCCCTTTTCTAATCTGTTAGATTGGGATAACAACCCAATGGGGGTAGTTTGAGGGCTCAACTGAGTCAGTATAAGTAAAACACTAGAGCTTTGTAAGGACTGCTTAGAAATATTAATCTCTTTTTTGGAGAATCAGTAGTTTAGAGGATGTTTAATGTCCAGAGGACTGAGTATCCTGATCTGTGAAGATGGAGTTGATAAACCTCAAATAAATCCTTTTCCTTCCTGTTCAAGAGAAATAGATGTTGCATCCTAAGTAGGTTCTGGCCTTTGTTGAGTGTGTTACTTGGGGTTTTTCAAGGCTCATCATACTTTGCCGTTTGATAACCCAATTCTTTTCCCCAGATTCGCTGCTAGTAAAGCAGTGCCAGATGAAACAGAGCTTCTGAAATCTGATAGAGCCCCTGTTCCTAGTGTATTTGGCAGATTTGTTCAGTTGTAACTGAGAGAAATAAAATAAAGCAAACAGTAAAAAGAAAATTTGGGGCTCATTCGGCTGAGAAGTCTAGGGGCTGTTTTAGCTCCAGGCATGGCTGCATCTGGAAGCTTCAGGGCTGTCACTGGGGTTCCAGCTTTTTCTCTTTTTCTTGCCTCTCCCCTGCATGGGGGCTTCTAGATAAAATATACCTCCTCCAACACCTGTTTACCAGTTCAACGAGGGAATCCAAACTGTCTCTGCTTTGGTCCTTGATCTGTCATTTTATCCTAGTAATGGTGTGACCAGACCTGGATCACGTGCCACATTGGTGGCCAGGAGCCGGGTCTTCACCAGAGGAAGTCAAATGAGGGCTTCTGGATTCCAGGAAGGATGTCTGTGCAATCCATCTTACCCACCCAGCATCTCCAGATGCGGGCTGCAGTGTTTCCTCCCTGTGGTTGAATACAAGAACCATGGCAACATTGTTCTTCTCATGATTCCTGGTTTTGTTTCTTGTCAGTTAAAAAAAAAAAATGATGCAATGTCTTCTAAAATTCAGTGCACCTAGAATAGCGAAAGGAACACCAGATTGTGTTTTGAGCTGGGCCCTGAGGCTTAGATGAAAGTGCTCGGAACACACCAAATGCAGGAACATTTGGGGAGCTGGGGCTGGTTGATCATCGTGCTTGGAGGCCAGTTTAACTTTCCTCTGCTCTTTCCCCATCTGCTGGCTGTCCATGGCTTTCCCGAACTCTTCCAGGCATGGTGAAGATCAACAAACTGTTGTTCCCAGCTACTTGAATATCCTTACATCTAAAGGATCCAATTCTTCCCACCAATGCTTTCTTCACATCATTTCATGCGTAATTCCAACACAGAGCGCGTTCCTGTTTTAATGCTAAGAAATTAAAGCTGCTCTCTCCACCCCACTCCTCCCCCTTTTTCTTTTTCTTCTATTTCTTTTTTTTTTTAATACACTATGTACTTAGGCAGTGTTAATGTCAGTAATATTGCATCGCTTTGCGCGTGTGGTTCAGATCACCTGAAATTCTCCCCAGTCTCATCCTTTCTTCTGGATTTCAGATCCTCCGCATCTGATGTATTATTCACTCTGTGATTCTCACAGAACAAAATGCATTATTTACAGGGTGGTAGGATTTCTGAAATTCCACAAGCTTCCTTGCAAATTTGTAAATAGCATCCTGGGTTGGACCAGATTGCTGAGTGTGGCTTGCACCAGCAATGTGATGTATGGACTTCATCATTCTCTGGATGGTGTTAGGTTTCCAATCCTTGCCTATTCTGGCAAGAGAGATTTGGTACTTTGCATATTAATATGGCTTATCGGTTCTATCCGTCGTTGATTTCCAAATTGTATAGACTCTCAGTGATACTCAGCTACAGGCGTCATAAACTACACCAGGGCGGGGTGCTGTGCCTGCTGTTTGTGGGTTGAATCCTGTCTGCAGAAGAGGCTGCAAGAGCACAGTTACCACCAGAGGGCAGCAGGGCGATGCATCACAGAGCTAGTGCTTGTGGGCACTTTTATTTTTCTTACTTTGTGAAAAGATTGGTTTTTGAACTTTCTTTTCTTTTCTTTTCTTTCCTTTTTTTAAGGCTTGCATTCTTTGTCACGGGGCTATCGTGAGGCTAAGACAGGCTGAGATGTTGGTGCTTATATGCTAATTCCAGTAATACTTGAGGTTTCTGCAGCTAGTAATGTGCTGGTAAGTGTTGAACCACGAGCTCTCTGGGTGAAAAGCCCTGATATGTAGCATTTGCCGATTTCTGTGGTGTAGATAGTCTCATCATGACTGCTTTCGAGCTCCTGATTTGATGTCATTGAATGTGCCGTTGGGGAGAGATGTGTGCCGTTGGGGAGAGATGTGTACCGTTGGCTGATACAAGCCGGCTCTAGCATGCTCTCATCACTTCACAGTGTACACAGTTACTTGTGTTTTCAGATGTACCCGTCTAAACTCTTCCCAAACAATCTTAAAACCAGACAACGCACACCTGATAGTTTTTGCCTCCACAATGCCTTAAATGTTTTAACTCTTTACGTGGAAACTTCTCACTGAAGAATTGTGTACATACAAAGAAATGCACAGGTTCTCAGTGACTTGTCAGTTGAATTATAATGGATTTTCTGAATATAGATCAAGACACGGTACATTAGCAGCATTTTGGAAGCCCCCATGTCCTTCCTCCAGTCATTACCTTCCTGCCGTCCTGAGATCTAACACCATAGGTTAGTCTCACCTGTTTTTGAAATGTCACGTAAATGAACCATATGGTGTCAGTCTTTATGTCCGGCTGCTCTCGCTCTGCATCGTGTTTGTGTGAATCATTCATTTTGTTGCAGATTGTTGTGCTTCAGTCTCATTGCTGTGCGTCGTATTCCGTTGTATGGATATGCTGCAATGCATTACTCTTCTCTTGATGGATATTTGAATTGGGTCCAGCTTTAGTCTTTTAAGAATAGGGCTACTATGTTCATTCTAGTATGTGCCTTTGGTGAATAAATATACAGAGTACTGTTGGGAATATGCATAGGAGGTGAACCGGTAGGTAATCTGGTATGCATGTATCAGAGTTGTAGATCTTAAAGACATCCTGATCTTGGGGGACAGGCACGGGTAAGTGGCTGTGAATGAAAGTCTGACTGAAGTGGGGGAGGATGGATTCGTGTGACTGTAGAAATACTCATCCAGCTGTAAGCTTTGGGGGAAAATAAATCACTCGGCAGGCTGAACACGAGTGGGGATGGCAGTGACCAACTGGTGATTGTCCAGGGCAGCAACTCATATTAAGAAAATCCAAGCTGGGAAATGAAGATGGTGGAGCATGGCTTTGGGGAGTCTAGGAAGTGTCAATATCTGGACGTTTAGGCACATAAATGGTCTGAACCAGGGAAGATATTCGTGACTTCAAATAAACGTCGAATGACTGCTCTGTACCAGTCACTGCACTGGCTGCTGGTGACACTGCAGTGATTAAAACATAGCTGGGCCTTCAAGGAGCTTATAGTCCAGTTACAGAGAGAGGACAAACAGCCAGACCATCACTGGGCAGACATGTGGTCAGTACCTTGGCAAGGGCATTACAGGTGCCCTGGGAGACCAGAGGAAGGGCATGTCATCACCCCGCCTCGGCTGGAGGTAGGGAGTGGGCGCAGGGGGTGCTGGGAGGGGAGAGCTATGAAGGCAGTGTCCTGGAGGAAATGGTACCCAAGTTTAGACCTAGAGAATGAGTGGGACAGAAAGGGAAGGCTTTCCAGGCTGAGGGATGGAATGTTCAGTGGATCGGAGGTAGACCTGGGACAGTGAAGTAGGGAAATGGGAGATAATTCACAGTATGGATGGAGCCCAGTGTAGACAAGGCAGGCAGGTAGGGCGATCAGAGATGAGTCTGGAGTGGATTTTAGTGTCAGACCACAGAGGGCTTTTGTGCTGTACTCTAAAAACCATGACAAGCTAAGTGATATTTTTAAGCAAACTCGACTGTACATTCTCCAATTTCTGGTGAATGGAGTAGGTTGGGGGGATGATTACCTGGCATGATCAAGGCAGGACCCATTCGTCTCAGTGTAGAATCTTGACCTCAGACATATGGTTACAGCCCACTTAGGAGAACTGAGGTTATGATCTGAGTTATTGCAATTTTGTGCTGGTAAACTAGCTCTTTGGTAGGGGGAGGGAAGAGGTGGGGAGCTGTGATTTACAGTGTCTGCAAATTTCCATGGTGTAGATACTCCTAACCATCTTGCAGAAGTCCTGAGAATTTAACAGTTGGTTTTTGCAGTCCCATGTGAGCCTGCCTCCGTGTTATTAGTTGTGCCACCAAGTTTACTCAGTGACAGAGCTCTTGAACATCGCCTTGGAGACCCTTAAGCTCCAAGCTCTCAGACTTAACTATGCATCAGTATCATTCAGGTAGCTTGTTAAAGCACAGATATCTGGGGCTCACTTGCAGACTTTCCAGTTCAGCAGGTCAGGGGTGGAGCCTGAGAGCTTGCATTTCTAACAAGTTCCCAGGTGATGAAATGCTTCTGGTCTGGGGACCACACTCTGAGAACCATTGGCTTTAAATCACCCCTAGATGAGATTAGTCCCAGATTCATAGAGAGGGATGGAGGCCATAGAAAACTGTTCCCCTTGTGTGCAGGAGAGGGAAATGAGCAGAGATCCCCATCAGTCATGAAAGAGAAGACATGAAAGGCAGCATCATGATGTCAAGAATTAGAATTCAGACTCAGAAGATCTGGGATTGACTACTGTCTTTGCTGGATGAATGTAGGCATGTTATTCAACCTGAGTTGCAGATGACTCTGTCCTCTGTAAGAGAGGGACTCGTATCATTTAACTCACAGGGCTGTTGTGTTGATCGTGTGAAGCAAATTGCCAACTATTGTCTGTGGCCGCAAACTATCATTTATTACTGCAAACAACTCAACAAATGTTAGCGGTTCGTTTTTAGAGATGATCAAGTGAAACGCTGGAGCTCAGAGAGGTTAAATGATTACAGAGCTGGAAGCAAGTCCTGCTGATTTTCAGCTTAGTGCTGCCCTTTCTCTTCTGTTAGTGGTTTTCAAATACTTCTTTTAGCCTAGAGACCCTTTCTTCAAATGAAACCTTAGGAGAAAGAACAAGATAGGAAATGATGAAAAAGGAACTGCCCTTATTAAAGTGGGAAAAGGTAGCCAGCGCCGGGGCCCTGCGGCAGTGCCCCCCAGAAATCCCGAGGTCTCAGAGCCCAGTGTGAAACCTGAGTGCTCGCCTGCTGTGTTCTGGGAGCACGTTCTGTACAAGGTCACATTGAGCCGGTTTACTGGGCAGAACCCCTGACAGCGTTAGAGTACAGTCAGTGCCCGTGGGCATCACATGAACGTCACCTGAAGTGGCTCTGAAAAGTCACCATTTCCAGACTACACCCCACACCAATTACATCAGACTGTCTGTGGTAGAAACAGTCATCTATACTTTTAAAGTCCCTTGGTGATTCCAGTGTGCAGCCAAGTTGGTAACCAGACATAAACAGTGGTTCTCAAATTGTGGTTCCCCAGACCAGCAGCATTAGCATCACTGGAACTTGTTAGCAACGCAAATTCTCAAACTCCACCCCAGACTGTTTGCCTCAGATACTCTGGGGTTGGGGCTCAGACATCTGTGTCTTGAGAAGCGTTGCTGGTGATTCTGCTACATGGTAATTGGAGAACCACAGTTTGAGAGCAGAGGTTCTAATGGTGGATAGACAGCCCCGTAAATGTTGACTATCGTTCAGTCACTCGAGGAGCTGTTCCAGACTGCTCCCCCATGAGATTCAGATGGACTCATCCTTAGAAGCCTGTCTCTCCCCAGTGAGAATGGCCTGTGGAACCACTGGACTTGTTGGATTGTGCCTTGTCCTTTATTTTTTTGGTGAAGGAACAAAGTAGAGAAGATCCTTTGTGAGCTCCATGAGGACTTGTGCTTCAGCCTTGCCCCTTCATTCAGGAGGCTTCTTCCGTATGAGGCTGAGACTTTTGCAGCTACAAGCCTAGCAGAGTCCCCTGCTGGGTGTTTCTGCAGCCAGAGGTCAGTTCTATGATCTGATTAACCCAGATATGCAGGTGGCTGGTTCTTTGTGTTCTCGGTACTGTCTAGTGTTGCACCTAGTTGTTGTTGTTGGTGGTGGTGTTTTTTACTTTACCAAGTGGGGAGATTGAGGTGATACCTATATTCTACATGCATTTATTATTTTAATTTTATTTCTCAGTTTAACTAGAGTTGTCATGAGATTAGAAAATGAGGGAGATTTTCTGTCAGCTAGAGAAGGAGTGAGTGTAGATTAGGGAGAGAAAAAGAAACAAGGCGAAAGGGGTAGAATGCTGAAAGCAGGGGGGAAGAAGAGAATTCTGAGCATTGCCCTGCTCCTTGCTACTGAAACTGTAGCAAAGAAAAATTCCAGATGGAAACACAGCTACCTTTCAAGAACTTACTGTCACCAGAGCCAGGGGCTCCTAGTTAAGTACTCTTAACTCCCCTTGTGACTGATAGGAGTCCATCTCTGTTCCCAGATTCAATCAGATCCTTCCTTTAGTCGACCTAATGGTTCCATGGGTTCCCTTTCCAGTACTGGCTACAGGTTACAATTATTCCTTTGGTGTATGTGATTGTCATTATTTGTAGAAACTGTAAACTCTGCATCATAGGCAGTTTCCAAGATGTCTCTTAGAGGTCCTGCCCTTCTTGGAGTTGTTTCTGTATCTCTTCACTCCCACAGGGAGTATGGCTAACCTGTGTGACCAGCAGGATATTGTAGCAATGATGGATGGTGACTTCTGTGGCTAAGTTATAAAAGATGTGATGGCTGCCATGACTGAAGGATGTGGGTCCCTCACTCTGGGGGGAAGCCAGCTGCCATGTGATGAGGACACTCAGGCAGCCTCCTAAAGAAGTCCATGTTGTAAGAGCCTCTGACAACATCCAGATTAAACTTATCTGCCATGTTAACAAGCCATTCTGGATTCAGATCTTCTAGCCCCAGCTAGTCTTCAGATGACTACAGCCTTAGCTGGCATCTTGACTGGAAACTCAGGAGAAACTCAAATCAGATCTTCCCAGCCAAACCAGTCCAGAATGACTGACCCCAAAAGGAGTGTAAGATAACAAAAATTTATTGTTGTTTTAAGGTGCTGAATTTGGGAATAATTTGTTACACAGTAGTAGATAGCTAATACACTCAAGGAAGATATAGCGACAGTGTGTTTTGCTCATCATTGCTTCCCCAGAACCTAGCACAATGCTTGGCTTATAGTATGAGCTCACTAAATACTGTTTGAATGTTTTTCTCCTTTCTCTTGCCTCCCCTGCACATACACATACACCCATCATTCTCCTTGAAATCAGCGTGGCCCAGCATACCCATCAGTAGTCTGTGAGCTTCTCCATCATTGTACCTTATCTGGATTTTGAATCCTTGTCTGTGCCTGACATAATCACTAGCAATGAGACAAGCCCTATGAACAGAATAATGTCTGACTTCTACTCAGACCTCAAAATGCTGCTCCAGTCTGTAAAGCTTCCTCTCATCACTGCAACACACTGAGCAGACCCTCCTTTCTCCGCAGGCTCAGCCAGGGTTCCAGCAAAACGCAAATTCAAACTGAGTTATTTGAAAATAATTTAATAAATTGGCTATTTACAAAGATGGGACCAGGCTTAAGGAAAACCGAGAGGGGATGGTGAAGCTCCCTGAGGCTAGTGATAGCTGGGGACACTTAGCATCTATAGGCTGAAGCAGGGAGCAGAGGAGTAATGACCAGAACGCTAAGAGGCGTTCTAGAGAAATGGACACTTGCTAGGAGCTTACAGTGATTGCACAAGGCAGGAACCAGAGGAAGAAACAGCCTTGCCTCACTCTTACTGCACCCTCTTGATCTGCTGGGCTTCCCACTGGCCAAATCTGGTCAGAATCTGGAAACCAGACTGTGTGTTGGTTTATCCATAAGGCTCAGCACCATATTCACACAGCAGGTAGAGGCAGGTTGGAGATGGGGTCTGGAGGGATGTTTGGAAGATACCCAGTAAGCTCCCCTCCTCCCTGTAGTCCTTACTGCCTATGCATTGAATTTGAAAATTAGACGTGCTCTTATTCATGGTCTGTTTCCTATTATTACTGTGCATTACGATTCAACTGTTGAACGTTGTTTAACTTTTTAGGTACTAATGATTCCTCTTCCCAGCAATATTATAAACTTCTAAAGGGTAACAAACGTGTCTTAAATTTTTGTCTCCCTAAACTGAGCTTAGCCCCCAGTGATCATAAAGTTGACATTCCAATACAAATACGTTGATGGCACAAAAAAAATTTTTTTAAAGTGTTTATTTCTTGAGGGTTCTTCTGTGAGCCATAAACCCCAAAAGTGCAGGAACTAGATTTATTTAATGTTAGGTATGGCCAGCTGCACTTTAATGAAAACCAGGCTTTGTCTTAGATTTAGACTCTATCAAAGGTGGACGGGACTAGTTAGAGGACATGTATCCAAACTCTAAAGCATGAATTCCTTCTGTAACATCCTCAGTATATTATTATGTAGCTGTGGCTTTTAAATGCCTCTAACAACAGGGATCTCATTACCCCCTGAAGCAGGGGAGTACATCCAGTAGCTTCAGTGAGTAGACAGATCCTATCTCCAGCCTCCAGAGACCGTTGACCTATTATCTGTAGTTATACTGTGTCTTTTCAAGAACACTGTATAAAAGGGGTCAAATAGAGTATGTAAACCTTCTGAGACTGGCTTCTTTCACTCAGCATCACACATTTGACATATGCACCCAAATCTTCGTGTCTACCAATCGTTTGTTCTTTTTTATTGCTGTCTAGTTTTCTGTCCTTTGGGTATGATACAATCTATTTATCCATCCACCCATCAAAGGACATTTGGCTTGTTTCTAGTTTTTGGCAATTACAGTGCATATCTGGGGCCAAGAAGTGTGTCAGAACAGAAAGAGAAACAAGAGCAGCCTCCACCCTCTGGGATGGCGGATTCTGTGATTGGAGAGGAAGGTTGTCCCTCTTGACAGTTGTGGCTTCTCGGGGAGCCTCTTGGTGCTGCTGTTGGAGCTGCTGCCGTGGCTGTGAAAGTGTTTGGGGGCTGAGGTGCAAGAAAAGGGAAAAACAGAAAACATG
Organism: Camelus ferus; assembly: GCF_009834535.1. Classification (NCBI taxonomy): domain Eukaryota; kingdom Metazoa; phylum Chordata; class Mammalia; order Artiodactyla; family Camelidae; genus Camelus; species Camelus ferus. The sequence goes on along the minus strand of NC_045712.1, from coordinate 1,141,304 downwards.
CAGGAGATTCGTCTTACTCTCCTTTTTTTCGCCTCCTGGAGGGCTCTCTGTCAGTGCCAATGCTCAACTCTGGGTTTTGGGTTGCACTGCTTCTAGGCCAGAGGATATCAGTGGGAAAAGTGGTGAATTCCTGTTGCTTTGGTGGTACTTCCCATTCTGTTCATCTTCCCCAATTTGCACGCTGCTGTTGACTTTTCAGATCACATACATTCTGTCCAGGTTTTATAACTTCATGCAGGGGGAGAAATAGGTAAAGAACGTTGACTTAGGTCATCCTTCACTAAAACTAGATCATTCTTTGAGTTTTTAATATCAAGTATTGTATTTTTAAAACTTCTGGTTCGGTTCTTTAAAAGACCAGCTTGGAGATTTTTAAAAATGATCTCTTCCTCTTTATATTTGCAGTTTCTTCTTTTCTTTCTTTATGTGGATATGAATGCATATTTTGTGAGTCATTGTGAGTCTGTAACTGCTTATTTCTTTGTATGTTTCTAGAATGAATCCCTATTACGAGAATGTGTTTCTTGGAATATTACCACTGGGAACTCTTCAAAGCCTGGGATGAGTGTGGATTATCCCAGGAACAAATTTTATTTGTTTCAGCTAAGTGCTCGGGGTTGCTACCAGAATGGGATTAATTTAAACTAAACTCTTAGTTTGAGGGTTTGTGGGTCATATAGAGTGAATTTAGGCAGTGAGCTTATAGGAAGGCTAGCTTGTGTGTTACAAATTCTGGAGATTTGGTTTTTTTTCCTTTTCTTAATGTCAAGATTCCAGAAAGGCAACCCTCCTTGCAGTCCCCTGATAGATAGCACGTCCTTTCCTAATTTACCTATTTTCCTAAAGTATTCATTCTTCGGGTTCCTGGCTTTATGGGGTGGATCCAACATAAGACCTTAGTTGTCCCTGAATTTGGTCTTTTTATCTCCTGAGCCCAGCAAGAACATGAAAACCAATGGTTAATTTCAATAGATATTAAGTATAGTCCTGAAGTTGAAAGCTGGCTTCAGTGTTGTCCGATAGTCACTTAGTTTTGGCCTCGGTGTTGCTTATTTTCTTGTGCAGTCATAGTTGCATTTATGAAGATTTAAAAGTGCTTACCACAGTTTGGTTATTTTTGGTGGAAGAGTATTTGTCCACCATGTTCATAGAAATGGAATATTCTCTCCACTAGACCGTGTACTGAAATTCAATTAGATCTCAGTTGAAATAAGGTCTATTGAATCCATGTGGTCTAAAAGAAAGAGTTGGGAGACAAAGTATGACCTCTTGTTTTTACTGCTTTGCCAGTTGGGCGTGAAGAAAGCACATCCTCTCTCTGGACCTGTTTCCTTACTTGTTTTGTGACAGGATTCGCTTAAATCACACTGAGACTTTGAAACTCTTTGATGATAGCTTGTGAAGCCTGTTTGGGAGGTGATATCAAAGCTTCTTCCAATCTAATTTCTGTTATCATGACCACTGTCTAAAAAGTCCATATTGAAGGTATTTTAACATCTTAGCTAGCATAATCAGAGGGATGCTGAACAGGGTCTTGTGAATTTTTTTTTCTCGGTGGAGTTCTGATTGTTAAGGATAAAATCATTCGGTATAACCTGATAGCATGATCCAGACAGGAGAGAGTGTAATCATAACAAAGGTTTGTTACTAGCATATCTAAGTTACATCCCCAGCGCTGCAAGTGTGTTTCACTGCGCACAGTTTCAGGAGGCCAGCAGCAGTCAGGGTGTGTTCGTTGGCTTTGTGTGTGTGTGTGTGTGTGTGTGTGTGTTGTTTATGAGTGCCTTGGCATCCATGGTTGATCCAGCATGGTTCCATTTTTTGCAAAGTAGAAAAAAATTCCTACTTCTCTGAGCAAACAACCCATGTGTTTACAAAGCAGCAATTGCCCACTCAGGTAGTAAACAACGTCCCTGTTGAAATGATACTGGATGCTGTGTGACTTTCTTTTAATCATAAGTGTTTGGGATTATCTGAGGCATATACAGGCACCTCTGGACTCCAGATCAGAAGTTACTCAGAGATCATCCAATCAAGTGTAAGTTACAGTTTATCTTTTACACTGCAGAAGTTGTTTTTTTTTTTTTAATACTTGGAATTTGGAATCCCAATATATAAAATATATTAAGTTAATATTTTTAATAACGTGATTTATGAACTTGTTTTATAACCTTTAGTATAATACTCATACATGAGGTCATTTTGATGATTTGATGAAACAAATTTCAAACTCAAAAATTTGAATGTAGGACTTGATTTATTCAACAGATATTTAGTGATTCTCTAGCTGATGTGAGCCACTATCCTAAGGGACTGTTCTCCACATAGATTCCAGGAGTTACGGGTGACAGCAACTTGAGACTAGAGTTGTGATCAGTAAAGAAGCAGCACTATCATTATCCAGGGTGGGGATGGGGGAGATTGTGTCCTTTTTGGGGCTTGGGCAGTGTTCGTGTTTGGTCTGCTGAGGCATAACGACACAGAGGCTTTGCTTGTGTCTTGCTCCGTCAGATGTTGTCTGATGTTGATGATCTGTGAAATTATTTGCAGTCACCAGGAAACTGCCCAGGCGTAATTGTCAGAAGTCAGCCTGGTCCTAGCAGCTCTACTATGTGCTACGGCACCAGGCCGGCTCCCAGCTGTCAGGGGATGCTTTTCTCTCCTTCAGAATACACAGCCTTTCAGTAAACATGTCTTCGGAGATTGCTGTGGAGCAGGAGAGGATCCCAGGGTACCAGTTAACAGGCCGTTGCTTGCGGCCAGGTGAGAGGGGAAGCTTAGCCATATGAGTGGAGAGGAGCGGATGGGCTTTGCGGAGGTGGAATTGAGTGTCAGTGGGGCATCGCATGTTCTATAAAAGAGCTCAAGTTTGCTATATTGGGATGGAGGCCCCAAACCACCTGAGAAAACACAAAACACTCATCAACCCTCACTTATCGTGGGAGAATGAGGAAGGGAAAATCTACTAACCCAGCTTCATCTACCCCAGACATTCTTCAGGCCACTGAATCTCTTATATCCAGAGAGACTGAGATTTATAGAGACTTCTTTTTCTTTTTTCCCCTGGAATACTTGGAGTGTTCTTGCATACTTCCTGACACCTGGGAAAGCACTGTGGCTGAAAACCCCTTTTTCATTATTGACAAAATCCTCCCAGAGGGCAGGTGGTAGCTAGATTTGTATCTGGGGATGTGCCTTGAAGATGGCCTGGCCGGGAACAGAGACATGTGCTTTTGGTTGTGAGGGCAGTGGACCGTATAAGCCAGGACTAGAGAGATTTGTATGTTGGGTGGAAAGGGAAATTGTCCTAGAAAAAATGCCTGTGTCACCAGCGAGCCTGCTTGTCTCCTTAGGTTCTTTGGGATTTAAAATGTCCAATTTAGGTCAAGAGTCATTTCAATGGTTTTTTTCTCAACTGCCTTCTACACTTTGCCTTTTACTATGGAAGCAACATGAGACGTTAGTTCTTCACAGGGTAACAAAGCAGAGCAGTTAGTTCTAAACTGGGTTCTGCCTCTGTCTTTATGATGACTGAACCCCCACAGATTTTTCAAGCCTTGTATTGTCATGTTATGACCTCATTAGGAATGCAGTGTGACAGCCTAGATTGAATTCTAGTGTCATAACCTTGTCAGAATTCTTATCTCAGGCTCTAACCAGGGTTTTAATGTGACAACTATAGGGATTTAAGACACCCAGCATAAGATAGAAGACAAAGAAATAAGGCAGACAGAACCCAAACGATTACTTTGTTACTGCCAAGGTCAGGTAGTGAAGAGACCCAATATTTTTATGCAACTGGGTTTTCTAATATTTATCCCCGGAATTAGGCAGCCCTGGTGTGGCATTGTGACTTCCTTTGTCCAGGAGGGCTGGAGAGAGGCCGGGAGCATCAAGCTCTCTGGAGCTCCTCCATGTGGAGGGCAGCATCAGGTAGGGAGAATTACCCACTAATAATTAAATTCGACGGAACTCTGTCTCGTGGAATTGCTATATTCCAGTATCACCATCTAGCTTGAAACACAGCATCATAAGTCAACCTGATTTGAGAGTTAAAACCTAGCCAGAATTCTAAGTCAACTGATGTTAGATTTTTAATGATTAACACATTCTGGAAGGAAAAGGTGTTCGGAGCTCAGAGCAGATGAAATAGTTTACATGATAATTAGATAATTTTAGGCAAATAACAGTGAGAACTGTTACTTTGTCTGCCACTTTGGGCTCCTGGTTTTATTGGTCAGAAACCAGTGTACTTTTATGGGGAGGATATAGCTCAGGGGTAGAGTGCATGCCTAGCATGCACAAAGTCTTGGGTTCAATCCCCAGTGCCTCCATTCAAACAAATTAAAAACCTAATCTCACCCACCCCACAAAGAAACCAATGAATTTTCATTTTGGGGAGAACAAGCTATTCCACAATGAAACTGCTGCTGAGGCCCCTCCACCTGTCTTAAGGGGAACCCTGGGGCTGGGATATCCATTTAGAGTTATCACAAAGTAAGGCAAAGCTTGGGGCTTTTTTTTTTTTTTTAAATTGAGGTAGAGTTGATTTACAATATTATGTTTCAGTTATAAAGCATAGTGATTGCCTATTTTTGCAGATTATACTCCATTATAGGTTATTACAAGATAGTGGCTGTAATTCCCTCTGCTGCAGAGTGTATCCTTGTTGCTTATCTGTCTTATACATAGTAGTTTGTATCTGTTAATCCCATACCCCTCTTTGGTCCCTTCCTTCTCCCTTTGGTAACCACAAAATTGTTTTCTGTATCTGTCTGTTACTGTTTTGCACATACATTCGTCTGTATTATTTTTTGGATTAGAGGGTGGAGCTCTTGTGCCCAAGTGAACACCAGCCGCTGGGAAGGCACGTGACCGTTGGCCAGGCCGTTTTGTGCAGCAGGGAGCAATTTGCAGTAAGGGTGGCAGCTGCGAGCTAACACAACCACCATTCCCAGGAGCTGCAGGTTAGGGGTCTGAGCCTGAGAAGGGCGTCTGGGTGAGCCCCACAGGATCAGCTCCATATACTGGTCCTTTTCCTGATAAAACAGACTGCCAGGCCACTAATCACACTTCAGTAGACTGAAACCAGACTCCCGTTCATGGTCTTTATATTGAGTGGCTCAGAATCATGCTTTACTGTTTAAACATCTCTGATCCTGCTAGATACCTAATGTATCCTTAAATCATCAGGAGAACAGGGCATTCAGGATACCTGACTTGTGAGTCCCCGTCAGGTGGCGTTCAAGCCTGAATAGGTTGGAGTTGTGGTTTGCAGAGTAATAGTAGGCAGCAGTTACATAGCATTTACTCATTTCCAGATGCTGCTCTAAGTCCTCTGTTTAAGTTAATTCATTTATTCTCCCACAATATTACGTGGTAGGTCTATTCTTGTTTTTACAGTTGAGGAAACTGAAGAACAAGTATTTAAGTAATTCACCCAATGGTGACAGAGCCAGGTAAGTGACAGGACCAGAATTTGGACTGAGTCTGGCATCAAGAGTCTGCACTCTTAATCTTTTAGGAAAAAAATCCTTATCCATTGATTTCTGATGCACTTGCTCTGTCTCAGGCTCTGTGCTAAGCATTTTGCTTGCCTTTTCTTATTTTTGCCTCCCTGTCTTGGAAGTAGATTCAAATATTATCCCCATTTTAGGGATAAGAACACTGATGCCCAAGAGGTTTGTAACCTGTCGCATTCGCACAGCTAGAAGGTAGTTGGGATTTAAATCCACATCCATCTTACTTCACAGTCCCTATTTTTAGCTGATACTGGTGTTTTAGTTCTATATTTTGATAAGGGGCCAGCAAAGCCTCATGACAACTCTTTCAAGTTCTTGTAAAGCAAAATGAAGCTATTTCTGGAGCAGGCTGGGGTCCTGCAGGAGTGACACTTAGGTTTCCACAGATCTCAACCTAAGTGAACTTGTAGGAAGAAAAAAGTTGCAAGAAGGAAATGAACATTTATTGGACATGTAATAGGTACCTGATAACATCACGTACATGGTCTTCTCTATAGTGAGAAATAACTGACATCATTTCTGACTGTGTGAAAATGCAAGGCTCCCCGACTCCCCGCTCTCCAGTTGTGGAGGGGGGTGTTCTGCCCCGGGACGTGGAGCTTCCCTCTGGGAGTTGGTGAACAGGACTACAGAGGAACTGAACCCCAGACCACAACCTCTGGAACACTAGACCCCAACTGACTGAGCTATTCACTTGTTTTGGGAAAAAAGAAAAAAAAGAAAAGAGAGAATCTAAGGATCAAAACAAGTTCTTTCTAAGATCCTGATAGGACCCTAGTAAGTATTTTGATTTTCTTACTTCCAAACTTCACATCACCAGATATGAGTGCGGGATAAAGAAAACCTTGTACCGTGTGGTCTTCCCTTAAAAGAGAGTTAGAGCTGGAGCGTTTCTCCTGGGCTGTGCGGCCAGCTGAGCGCCTGCCTGCTGCCTTCACGTGCAGTTTTCCACGAGACTGCCCAGGCGGGTTATTGACATGTGTGCGGAAAGGGAAGCTGACACGGGCTTGTTGATGAGCCTGGCGGGGCTCAGTTGCGGGAATGACTTCTGCGCTGACATCAAATAGCAGTGATTTCAGGTTTATGACAGTCATCAAATATAATGATGTGGAATGAGACTGAATTGTACCATAATAGCAATAAAAATCAACCTGGAAGGAGAGATGCTGCCATCTGTTTTGCTGTTGCACAGGGAGCTTGATTGTGGGCCTTCGAGGTGGGGCTTTGATGTGAAGGATCAGATGCAGGGTTTCCCTGAAGTGGAAGACCAGGCCACGCGGGCTGCTGTGGCCTCCAGGGACTTGGACCGTGATCGCTGTCTCCTGGCCAGGCATCGGTCGTCACTTTCACAATCAGCCCTGATGGTTGTCTCCTTGGGAGTTCACCTAAGGCGGGGAAGGCTTGAGGCTGGCCAAGGAAAGGGTGAGCGAGCCTGAGGCACTTGGTAGGGTTCCCCTGTGGCTTCCAGTAAAAACCTGCGACTTGGTTTCTGCAGTGGATTGCCGACGCCTGGTTAGATAGATGGGCCATGGGGAACCTGTGAGCCTGGACCTCTCAGCCACTCCACAGTGGCTTCCTCTCAGTGCTGCTCTAGTCCAAGCCCATGCCCAGGGCCCTTATCAGAGTGGAGTTATTACCCAAGCATTAGCTGGGCTTCATTAGGGGAGGCCGTGAGGTATGGTGGAGAGGACCCCAGGCTGGAGGTTAAAAGCTGTTGGAACTGGTTTCTCCCACTTACTCAGATTATGACTTGGGGGTAACTTACTTAACCTGCTGAGTCTCATTGTCCTCAACCAGAAAAGGGAGGTAATGCTATCTATGCTCTTTTCATTATAGGGTAAAAGCAGAAAATCAGATTTGGAAATGAATGACTATTTAAGGCATTTACAAAAATGACCAGAGAGAATATAGTTTCTGTTCTCTCACAGTCACTTTGCAGGAACAATGTATGTATACCTATGTACACATGAACAACGATGTGATAAGTGACGGATGGACAGATCTCTAGGAGACACAATCAAGGACTGAGTAAGTGTGCAGGAGAACTGGAAGGCAAACCCCTTAGCTTTGCCCGAGGTGGGTAGGGAGTACTTCTGAGAGGATAACAAAGAAGGCACATCAGGGAAGGGACAAGCATTCAGATAGAAGGTGCAGCAAACACAGGGGCACGGGAAGATCCCCAAAGAGCTACAGCCAGATGAACAGTTGTACCCACTTAGGCGGGTTGGGAGCTGGAGCCCAGAGGGCCATGTGTGCCAAGCCAAGGAATTCGGATGGATCAGCGTTTTCTAAAGTGTGTCCCTTAGAACAGTCGTCCTGGGTGATAAGCATTGAGAACAAAGTACTAGGATCACTTAAAATTGGGAAATTACCTCCCTTTGTAAACTTCTTGGAGATTTACAATGCACATTAGTGTAAAATTTCTCCCAAGTACTGCAGTAAAAACAATAGTTGTTTAAGTTTTTTATCCAGTTTTGTCTACTTTTTAAATTTTTTGGTTCCTATTTCATTTTTAAGGTAATGATCTTTATAAAATATTTTGGTTATAGCAGCAGTTCTCTTTTTTTAAATAAAGGTTTCTTTTTTCTTTCAGTGTTACTGAGATATAATTGACATAGAGCACTGTTACATGTTTAAGATGTGCAGCATAATGATTTGATTTGCTTACACCGTGAAATGATGACCACAGTAAGTTTGGTGACATCCATCATTTCATATAGATACAAAATAAAATAAAAAAATTTCTTGTGATGAGAACTGTTAGGATTTACTTTCTTAACAACTTTCATATATAACTCACAGCAGTGTTAATTATATTAATCATGTTGTACATTACCTCCCTAGTGCTTATGTATCTTAAAATCGGAAGTTTGTATCTTTTGACCACTTTCATTCAATTCCCTCTCCCTTACCCCCTTGTCTACTCTTATTTAAATGTATAGCTCTTCCCCCAAAAAAAAAAAGCAAATGTGTTTTTATAATTTTTAAAATTAATGATCCTCAGAACTCATTTTGGGGGAAACAGTAAAAGTAAATTATAGAGAAATGACATGGTTACGTTTGGGTTTTAGAATGATCATTCTAATGATCAGCACAGGCAGGGTGGATGAGAAGGGGAAAATGAAGGCAGAGGGACCAATGAAAAGGTTTCCATGGTAATAATCCTGGAGAGTAATGATGATGCAAGGGTGGGGAGTGATGAAAGAGGGGCCAGATGTTTAAGAGAGAGAATCAACCATTCAGCACTTGAGTGATCAAATATGGGGAGATAGCACACTCTGAACTCAAATACATTTCAAAAAATAACTAGGAAATACAGTATAACAGCAGTGATAGAAACACTGACATAGCAGGTGGTAGGTGCCATGTAATGTTCTAAGTGCTTGTAATGAATCAGCTAGTACAGTCTTTGCAGAAACCCTCTGAGGGGGCTGCTGCCACTTGACAGGTGATAAAACTGAGTCACATAGAGATGGAATTCTATACCCAACTTATTAAGTGTGGAAGTCATCAAACTGTGGTCCTGGTTTATATAGATTGAGAACTAAGAATTTAAAAAAAAATTTTTTTAACATTTTTCAAATGGTTGAGAGAACTATCCAAAAAGGAATACCATTTCTTGGGATAAGGAAATTATATGAAATTCACATTTCTGTGCATCGGGTTCTGTTGGAACACAGTCACACTTCCTCATTCGTTCCAGTCTTTGGCTGCCTCTGTGCACCTGCTACGAGGCGCCGTGACAGAGCCCTGATAGCCTGCAGAGCTGAAAATATTTACTCTCTGGCTCTTGACAGACAGAGCTTGCAGATGCCTGAATCAGTGGCACAGCCAGGATTCCAATCTGAGATTCAAAACTAGATCCGGCCACTCTGTGCCCGCAGGGACCACTCAGAGCCTGGAAAGGCAGGGTGTGAGACCCGATGTGTCTTCAGAGGGCTCACAGATTGGTGAGGGATGGGCAAGGCACCAGCCATCTGGAATCCAACGTGGCAGTTGTTACAGTGGGTGAAGGAGGCAACTGGGTCTTAGGAGCTGAGAAACAGTGCGAAACGTCGGGCTGGGGAAGGGGGCAGGCTGTGTCAAAGAAACTCAGTCAAGCATGGAGGTGAGACATGAAGCTGATGGTAGTGGTGTGACAAATAGTATCGTAGGGGAAAGTTTTCCCTGAAGCCTGTGTCTACTTCTCTGTGGTCCTTGATTCTTGGCTAAAGAGGGAGCCTGGGTTTTGAGAAGAACACCTGGTAGGAAGAAACTGAAGAAATTGCACTTGGAGGTTGACTGTCATGTTCTTGGGGGAAAACAGAGGCTCTTGTGTTAAACTGGAAAGTCACAGTGGTCCCTGGTTGCTTCACCAGCTTTGCTTAGTATCGACAGTGAAACAGTTTCTTCCATTCGGGACTGTTGAAAGCACTTTACCACAAAAACACTTTTCATCCTAATACTTTGATCCATTTTACTTCCAGCTGGGAGGAGGCTGAGGTTTAAGTGCACCTGCCCGGTGTGTCCTGGTGATGCTCCATGGGGTCTGTCTCCCCTGCAGGTTCTCTTTGCTTTGTCTGAAGTGCTCTTAGGAACCGCTCCCTGTGGATGACACGTAATAAACATGTGGAAGCAGATGCTCTCATTAGGTTCCTTACCATGTGTCCCAGCATCCCTTGGACAGCCTGCTTTGCCTTTTATGCCAGAGTGATATTTGCTCATCTAAGAAATCAAGCTCAAGGTGAAAGTAGGAAAAACGTGAAGCTGTCAGTGCAGCTCTGACTCAAGATTTTTGTGTCAGCAGCACAGGGAAACCTCATTAGTGTTGTAGTTGGACAGCCAAGCGTGTTTATAAAGAGCACTTGAGGGCTGGAGATGGCCTCTGGGAGTCAGCTTTCTGCATGTTGGCTGCCATCATGGGAATGAACCTTTTATTCTCCTATTTGAAAAATATTTATTGGGTGCTCGCCTCCCCTGTCCAGGCAGTGGGGATACAACAGTGTTCCAAATACAAATGGTCCCTGCCACCAGGAGGGACAGTGCAGTCTCATGGGGGCAGAGATACCAATCACATAGTCACACAATCAAATGAAGACCTTGTCTGTGTAAATTGTGTACAGGAGAGGTTCCTGTGTAACGGAAGAATGTCACAGGGGAATTTGATCTAGTCAGGGAGGATGGGACCTTGAGGAAGTGGGATCTGTCTGAGATTTTAAGACAAGTTTTAGTTTCCTGAGTGAAAAGGGAAAGGAAGAAATTTCCATGCAGAAGGAACCACATGTTGGGCTTTATGGCTCCTAGGCTCTGCCTGGCTCAGCAACTTGCGTGTCGCTGGTTTATAAATGCTGGGGTTGCTCCCTTTATTCTGCGGGTTACTTTCACTCTATCCTTTGCCTGGTGTGGAACTCATTCATGGTTTAATTGACTTATTTGGCTCACTGAATCAACAGTCTCTACTGAGAGACATGGGCTTTGCTGGAATGTTGGGATGGAAACCCCTCAGTCATGGTGGACATCTCAAAGCTACCAGTTATTAAGCTCTTGGAACACAGTCAGATCTGTGGATGGACCCCAATGTGCCTTTTATAAGACTGGGGCCTTGGAAAGAGGCTTGGTCTGTTTTAGACTTGGATCCTAGTCTATTTAAAAATAAAAAGGCTGGTGATCTTTGTTTAACCTGATTGTTGGGAGGATTAAGTGAGACACTGTAACATGTAGCACAGTTCCAGGGCAACTCGATGAGTGTTTGTTGACTGAATGATTGAGTTCATCTTGGGCCAGTCCTGGGCATTGGAGTCTAGCCTCATCCAGTTCACTTTATGCACACAGAGTGAATATTCTTCATCACCTGTCTCCCTGCCAATTATCCTTCCTTATTATGTCTAGAAATAGGTACATCCTCTTATACACTCTCCTCACTCTTCCTCTGGTCAAAGCACGAATGCATTAATAAAGAATCATTTATTTATATATTTGTGGCATTCGCATAGTGATTGATTCAGCTAGGTACTGGAAAAAAAAGATTTCATACTGTTAAAATCTATGAGTATTCAAATGGGTTGATTAGGGAACTCACTTAGCTGCTCATTACTTTTGTGTGTGTGTGTGCTGACACCTGACAAAAAGAAATGCGTTCATACTGCTGGCATCTTTCAGTCAGGTGTGCTATTGTGACTCAAATTCAATCCAAATAATATTCTTTTTTTAGTATCTATAGTGACATCAGCATTGGCCACAGGAAGCCAAGCAGGCTGCATTTTATTAGGAAATACATCTTTGTCAGTAATGGAACTATGCATTTTGTTGTTTGATGCCTTCCAAATCTGAAATTACACGCTCCAGTTGCTTGCCTACAGAGTGTAACACATCCTGTGTTGTGTTGCGGGGAAATGAGAAGATACAGGTGGGTCTCACAACCTTGAGAGTGAAGTATACAGGGAAGCAGAGAACACTGAGGGATTTCTCGCCCTCGGAGGCGCAGCTGTTTGATAGCAGATTCCATGAGATGGATCATGGTGCTGCGGGAAAGGGAACCAGTGGACGAGAGTCTCCTGTGAGGTCATCCCACCCTCCCTTCATCCCCCACCCCTGCCATTTCTGATCATAAATTGGCAATTAACGATCGGTACCCTGTTACTATTTTTTTTCTTAAGTTTTCAGAGACTGGAATCAAAGACATGAAGATAATCTGGTGTCATGTATTTAAACCAGAATAGTGAGGGATTTTTTTTTTCCTATAATTACCCTGAAATCCTATTTTCTGTGCATTAAGCCCTTTGATTCTTATGAGAAATGTGTTTCTTGATGCTGTTCGAACAAACAAAAGCCAACAGCATCCCTCTTGTTTCTTCCTTCTGAGTTGTCACTGAGAAGCTGTAGGGGGAGTGGTTTCCTCCTAGACTTTGCTCGGGTTCAACTCCTGCCTCCTTGACTTAGTAGCTGTGCAGCTTTGTTCAAGTCACTTGATCTCTCTGTGCCTCTGTTGCTCCTCTTTAAATTGGGGGAAATAATAATACGTGCTTCACAGTGGTGGTGTGAGACCTAATGCATTAGAATGAGTCAAACGCCTAGAACTTCATGACACACATCGTTGCTAAATCAGGGTGGGGTTAGACGTAAAAATAAGACCGTTGGCTTTCTCTTACCCAGGGTAAAGTAACAGCCGTGCTTGCCCTTCTTTGTAAAGTATCTTACAAAATTTCAAGTTTTAGGAAATAAGACAAAAAGGAAAGTAAGTAAATATGCCAAAAGAGCACTATTTATAGACTTCCTTCAAATAGAAGATGTATTGGTTTAATTCGCGCCCTCCCAGAGAGAGGCTTGCAATGGTCTCTCTCCTTGTGCAGGCTTTGCGGAGCATCGTCTAGTTTTGAGGCTCAGAGGAAATACGAGCCTTATTCCTGCTCCTAGTCAGCATATTCTGTGATTATATATTAGTAATTTATCCTGGAGCAAAAATAACTGTCTTGGGATGATCCATTGCTGCTTCACCACCTGGTGCTTTTCTGTCTCCCTTTCACTCCATGATTTTGGTCTATGATTTTTAGTGGCTGATTTAGGGACATAGTGTTAGAATTCATGTTCCCCCAGATCTGTCCGGTCACTCAAGAGGTATGTAATAAAAGTGATCTTGTTTCATGGATAAACAAAATAGGTGAGAAAAATACGTGTAAAAATTTGCATTAAATTTCAGCTTCCTTATTTGCTCATTACTTCTTTCTTGACCCTGAGAAGGTACCTTTCATAATCATCATTCTCATGAAACCATTACCTCTAAAATCTTGGCGCATTCACCTCTCTTGGTTTCTGAGATGGCTAAGTTTTCTCTTCTGTGGAGAACCAAGTCATTCATTGACTAGATAAGCAGGAAGGCAGAACTCTTGGAGGCAGGCTGTGGTGGGCCCTGTCCTGCGGCTTGGGGTGGCAGAGCGGGTACAAAGGATGACGATGCTGAGGATGAACACAGGCACAAAACACCTTGGGTTCCTTGAGATAAAGTCCTGAGTTTTGTCACACTAAAATTTGATCCGTGTGAATCTGACGTGGAACTCTACAATAGCCAGAGAACAAGGATCTCGGGCCTGAAGGGGTTTTAGCATGGCTGACTTAGCTCTGGTTAATTTCCCTGTAGATTTAATTCTAACCCCTCGTTGCACCCATGTGGCCTCCATCTTTTTCTTCGACACAGTGATCCTCAGCCTTGGGAGATTTTGCCCCATTTGACGATGTCTGGAAACATTTGGGTTGTCATAACTTCTGGAGAGGAGGGTACTACTAGTATCTAGTGGGTAGAGACCAGGGATGCTGCGAAACGTCTGCAGTGCGCATCACAACATCCAATAACAAAGGCTATTTACTCATGTCAAGGTTGAGAAACTCTGCCTAATGTGATGAAATGTTTCCTGCTCCTGGGCCTTCGTGCTGGGTGTTTCCTTTGCCTGAAACATTCTTCCTCCATGCCTCCTCCTGCCTGGCTCCTGGTGGGCTGCAGATTTCAACTGGAACCTCATCTCCCCGGAGGGTCTTCTTTGATAGCTCCACTTAGTATAGACCTGCCCCTTCCACCTTCAGTTACTTTATCAACATCCTCCTTTTAATTTTGTTTATAGCACTTAGCCCTGGGGATTATGAGTTGCTCAGTAAAGATTTTCACTCTTGTAAATCATACATTTTGCTTTTCACAAAGCAAAGAATTTACATATGCATTGGAATTTTTGACATGGCTTCTGCTCATTGCCTTTTCTGTGCAGAAAAGCTTTCAAGCCCCAGTGAAACCCTTTTCACTTGTTGAAATATGCAAAATCACTGTGCGGCGGTCATTATTATTATTTATTTTGGCTTTCACCTAATTAAATTTGTGCCGGGAATGAGGAAAGGGCTTTATCATCCACAGGAGAAGCAAGTTTCTCACACCTGACTTCCATCACTCTGAGTAACTACTTCATTAAGACGTAGGCAAGCCTAGTGACAGATCATTAATTTTCATGGATATAATTTGGGAAGCCAAATGTTGGTAGAAGGGGAGTCTGGCAAGAAAGGCATAAATGTATTAGCACTTATTAAAAATAAGCTGTAAGTCTGTTTGCCTGCTGCTTCTGTCATGTTTTGAATTAATCGCTTCAATGTAACCACCATAAAATATATGTATCACAATGTGTCAAGAAAGGAAAAGTAGATTGTGTCTTCATCCTCTAACAGTCTGAGTCTCTTATGTTCTTGAATTTACCTTTTTTTTTTCTTTTGAGGCTAATGGAAGGAAATAAAATGGAATGAGAGCCAGGAACATTTGTACTCTTTTTTGCTTTAATTTGACTCTGTGCTGTTTTGATTTTTGCTGTTTGGCATAGGAGGACAGTGAAGGCAGTAGGTCTCTGAAAGACTGTTCTGTGTATGGTGAACAAAATACACTACCTTTACACTCGTATCTGTCTGATAATTTTTAAATATAACTGTCTCAGTACTTCAGTGGGAGTCTTAAATCAGAAAAAAAAAAAAGTAGAATTATTGAAAACTCTGCATTTCCCCAAACTTACCAGTTTTGAGGGAGGGCTCTTGCTGTCTCTAAATTTTTCTCTTCTTTGTGAGGAACTGAAATCTGAGGACGATTGCATCAAGTTAGATAATCTTGTAAACTGTAGAGTACTTCACTTACATTAGCTCAAAGAGAAAGGAACCACCCCTTCTTCCAGGCCAAAGTTTTTGCTTCTGTCCCCTTTCCTCTCTGAGACTGGTATCTGCCAATGCGGGATCCAGACTTTGTTCCTAAGACCTTGCTTTGTGACCTCCATGCAGTCTGGATATTGAAGTAAGATTAGGATCAGGACGCGTGCTCATTTAAAATCAATACAGTGGAAAGATGACAGCTTTTAGCATCAAAACTACATCCAGATACGGGCTGACACTTACCAGCCTTGTTGGGCAATATGCTTTGATTCTTTAAGCATCAGTTTTTTTCATCTGGAAAAAAAAGGGGAACATCAATTAAATGAGAGTTTACGTACTATATTAGCACATAGAGGATGCTCAGAAAACAGTGGTTTCTTCTCCTGCAATAATTATCATATTGAATTTCGACGTTTGTGGAGAAACTCACTTGCCCTTAGTTTTTGTTTTGTTTTGAATTGAGTTATGAAAATTGTCATTGTTACGTTTATGGTTATTTGAGAGATGCTTTTTGGTCATTCCTGGAATATTTTTTTTTAATGCTTTTTTGATATTTTTCTAAAGACTGCAGTCTGGGTACCCTAAGTTTGCCTCATACACTCCTGGGTTACATCTCTCTTTGAGGGTAAGGACATTTTCTGCACTCCATGTGGAAATAAGTGGCCTAGATATTTGAAATTAGAACTATTCTTTCAAAACTCTGGGGTGTATGGTGGCTTTAGATAAATGTACGTAGCAAAAATTGTATTAGTTTTTTTGTTTGCGTTTTTAATCATAGGAATACCAGTTCTTACTGCTCTCTCTGTACACATTTGCGGAGTAAATAGAAGAAGTAACCCCCAGAACCAGAGATGATGGCTTCCTGTGTGACCTTTACATCTCAAACAATTATGTGATAGTAAAGAAGGATGGAAACTGGGCAATAGAAAGTGAGGTCGTATAAATTAGGAGGAGGACTCGCAGTTAGAGTACTTGGCAGTCGGAAAATGTAGGTTCAAATGTTGACCCTCTGGCTTAATAGCTGAATGAACTTGGGCAAGTTACTTGACCTGTTTGAGTCCTGGCTTCTTTATCTATAAGATAGCGATCATGGTCATTGCTTTCTCTAGAAGTACAGTAAGTATCAGTGGGGTCTTCGTGAGGTTTTGATAAGAATGTAAGAAAAGCACTCAGCATAGTGTACGTAAGCAGTCAGTGTTAATAATAACAATTATTATTTTTGGACTGATGAAAATTTGAGCTCATGAGAGCTGTTTGGGGTAGAAATGTACTTCAGTCACATCCTCAGATCCTCCACTTCCCCCTGAAGCCACCAACGTGAATTTCCCGTAAGGAGGAGGACTCGAATGAATAACTCCTGGGAGGACATCTGAAAACTGCCCGTGAGATGTGTCAGTTTGGTGTTGGGAAGCACTGAGATCATCCCATCTCAGCTAAACCGTTTAGCTTTTGAACTAAAGAGCCTGCGTCCATGAGAGTGAAGTTCCACCAGTATGCTAATTTTACATTTTTTATTGGCTACGGTTCATGACCATCCTGCTGAAATACGATGTTGATCTGAAAATACTTCATGCCAACAGTGTGGTGCTGGGCAACGAGCTAACACAGGGAGATAACATTTTATAATGAGCAGGGTAACTTCGTCGGACGGCATTCAATCAGAGGTAATGGCACGTGTGACTTCTGCCCTCTAAACATGGTGTTAGCCTGTATCTCAGGTGGAAAAAAAATCATCTTAGGGTTAACAATAATCTCCTTCACTTTCATTTTTCTCCAGTCACCCTAGAGATAGGACGCAAACCCAGGCCCTGTAAAAGACTTTCCTCACTCAGTGAATCTCTTCATCCTCCAGTTTGCTGGCATCTTTCCTCCAGCAGTGTCTCCTCCTCCGTGTAAGCACTGAATCTTTGCTTTTCTTCCAAACACCCCCTGCAGGAGCAGGATGGGACCTGCTTCTGCACACAGCGCTGGCCAAGGGGAAACGTCCCGTTACAGTCCCCTCATCGTATTCACTTCAATGGATGTTTTAAACAGAGCATCTTCTCTTCCAGGCGCTGGGCCAAGGACTCAGAGGCCAGTGAGACCACTTCTATTCTAATGGACTATCAGTAATAGATGGTTCCCAAGGCATCATGGTCTCCCCCTTGTATTTGTTTCCTAGAATTGCTGTAACTAAGTACCACAAACTGTGTGGCTTAAAAAAATACGAATTTATCGCCTGTTGATTCTGGAGGCAGTAGGTCTGGCATGGAGGTGTCTACTGGGCCGTGAGCCTCTGAAGGCACCAGGGAAGGGTCTGCTCTGGACCTCTCTGCTACCTTCTGGTGGTTCCTTGGCCTGTGATAATGTAATTCCTACTTTCTTGTAGAATCTTCCCTCTGTGCGTGCCTGTCTCTGTGTCCAAATTCCCTATCTTTTAAAAAGGACACCAGTTATGAGGGCCCACCCTTATGACTCCACTTAAACTCGGTAATCTCTGTAAAGATCCTGTATCCAAAATAAGGGCACCTTCGGAGGTAATGGGACTAGGACTCCAGTGTGTCTTTTCCGGGGAAGCACGATTCAATCCCTGACACCTTGGTGCCTTACAGGCGTTGCTAACCCGTTGTATAATTCTGTCTTCCTACCCGGTGCTCTCAGAACGCTTCCGTGCCATTGGTAGGTATGTCATTTCTGGTCAGAGGAAAGGTTTCCTGTCTTGGAATTACCTGTCCCTGAGGTTTAGCAGGGTGAGACCGAGTCACAGCTCCCATCCTGTGCTGTGTCCTCCCACGTGGGGAAAGGAGCTGGTTAGCAGATGTGGATTCACCTCTGTTTGCCTGTATAAATAAATCGTTTCCTTTCACTCAGCCTCAGTTTCCATTGTCAAAAAAAAATAGGTATTAAGAAAATTTGTGTATGGGTTAGTTTGAAATACCCCATGTGAAAGTAGAGGCATTGGACAGGCAATCTCGTAATAAAAATCTCCCTCCTTCTATATTCAAAAATTACTCTTTTTTAGGGAAGGGAGGTGAACTCTGGAAATGAAGGATCTCTCATCCTTCCTCTACAACAGGGAAATCAGGAACCACAGGCTGGTAGATAACTTGCCCAGAAAAAAAAGATCTAAACCCCTTCTCTGCTGTAGTTCTAGTGGTTGAATATCTTGAGAGAGATAATCCTTTTATTTTTGTTTTGCCAGTGGATAGAGCACAATTCTAAGTACTTAAAATAGGAGGATGATAAAAGAGGTTGTTAGAGGATTTGTTTATAAAAGCTTAGCTGTTTGATGAAATATGTACATAGTGGTCCCCGAAACCCGTCTTTGGGTTTACTGTCGCTTTCACATGACAGTTTCTTTCCTTTCTTTCTGTTTTTAAAGTCTAATAGTAATTTTACTTCTGGCAGGATCCATCTACCACCTTTTGCTCATTAACACTATTTATGTTTTATTCTTGACAGCTTAATGATTGCATATGAAATGTATACATTTTAAAAAGTTCACTCAGATGATCAGCATGTGTTATGAAAACAGTGATACTCTGATTATTGTTTTCCTCTCTAATGGATGCTCTGACTTGTTGGCTACTTTGGGTGGCGTGAATTGGATGTGTTTGCTGACCTGTAAGCACAGGAACATGCACACTCATTTGGGCTATATTATTTTTATGAATAAAAACGTTTTCTTGCTGCTAACCAGAGGCTCAATATAGTTGTGCCCTCAATTACAAAATTAGGAAAGTGATGTGTATTTTTAAATTCCCGAGCCACTAAGAAAGCTGTACCATATCATCAGCAGGAATCAGACATGCCTCCCTTGCTACCCTGACCCACAGAAGCCAATAACTACACCTCTTTCCCTCTCCTCATCTTCCCATCCAAAATGAGTCTTATGGCCAAATACAAATTGAACTCTTACTGAGTCTCCAGATGTGCTCTGACTCAAATCAAGGAAGAAAAAAAGAATTCTACCTCAGATTTTTTTTTTTTTTAAGAGCTGCCTTTTGGAAAAATCGATGGCAGTTTGGAGGCGTAAAGCACAGCTGTGTGGCCAACTGTGTTGTTGACGCTGGATCTGAACGCTCCCTCAGGTTCCGTCCGGGGCTGACATTTAACTTGACCTTCTCAGGACAAGAGGTTAATTTCTGAAGTATTAGGGTTATGAAGATTAATTTGTGAAGCTGCTTATAATTAAGATGCCTCTGGCTCTTGCGTCTGGGCTGGAAACAGCAGACATTAATGATGATAATCCGCTTTCTCCCCAGATAACTGAGGGCTGCAGTTTCCAGCTCCACCAATTCCTCTGTGGATTGTTCTCATTTTTCAGGCTCCTGGAGAAAAGATTGGTGACCTCTATCAACACACTCTTCCCTCTCACCTGAGAGGGAAAAGCCAACGAAAGACCTTACCGAAGTGTCTCATGAATTCATTCTTTCCTCTTAAGTTTGCTGTAATAATTACAGCAAGAATTTCTGTGGAGCCAGGCTCTGTGCCAAGCGTGTGACGTACATTGTTTCACCTTAATCTTCCCAGCAATCATGGAGTAACCGTTTTATTCTCTCCATCCTGTGGGTGACTGGGAAGATAAGATACCTTTTGCAGGATCACATGGTATGTTGGCAGAACTAGGACCTAAACAGTGGGTTCCTGTGACTCTAACGTCTGCATTTTCAGCTCTTATGCTGGCCTATCTCCTGAAGAGGTTTGGAAGTAATGACAGTGCTCACTGCGTAACAGGTGCTGTTGTAAGTGATTTAATCTCACGCTAATCAGAATGTCATTGTCATATTATCTCCCTTTTACTGAGTAGGGCAGTAAAGCTCTGGGAGATCGAGTTCCTCTATAAAAAATAGATCTTGATGTGGCATGGGGAGGCAAAATGTAACTGTACATTGTTTAACTCTTACGGAGACGGTTCTAGAAAGGGCTTTCTCCATCCAGGCTACAGGTTAGATACACCTAATGAGGCCCCAGTTACAGAGATTTTCAGTGAGTTGTATTGGGTTGAGACTTGGGTCTGTATTTTATAACACTCTCCAGGTATTCTCATGGAAAGCTGGAGCTGAGATTCACTGTTCTAGATAAGAAATGGTCTCATAGGAAGAGAAAGATAAAAATGCTATGTACTGGGTGGTGGGAAATAGCTCAGTGGTAGAGCGCATGCATAATATGCATGAGGTCCTGGGTTCAATCCCCAGTAACTCCATTTAAAAAAAAAAAAACAACACTATGTGCTTGTGGTTAACGGTTGCTGTTCTAAGCAATGATGAGTTGTCTCAATCAATGCTCATTACTCATTCTTCTCTTAAAGAAAAAGCAAAACTGAAATTTAGAGTTATTTAGAAGGTGTTGATGCTGGTTTAATTAGCTAACTTCCTAGAACCCGATTAATCAGGTCTAGTGCCTCTGACACGTAGTTACAAGGTCCACCATTCCCGTGACTTGTGATTTATTACTTAGATCACAAGGGACCATGAAAAGCCCTAATTAAGAGCCTGTCATTTGAACTGGCCTCAGAGCCTGATTTTCAGTTCTTTGGACTTGCCTGGCCTCGCTGAGTTCCATCAGTTTCATCAGGGTCTGATGGCCTGAGAAGCATTTGTCTTGCTCCCTCTTCTTTTCTTCTCCTTTTCCCTTCCCTTCCTCTCCTAATTCTTCCTCCAAGGGTGATTCATCTCAGAGCTTCAGCTGAAGGGGAAGGAGTTAGAAAATAGAATGAAATAAACAACAGATCCATTGAACGTCTTTGTTGTGCAAAATGCACCCACAATGCCACAAAGCTGGAGGAATACAGATCTTTTGTCTTCATACTCATACAGCAGTTACAGGTTTTAGAATCGGAATTCTTGGGTTTCCATCTCAGCTCTGTACTACTAAAGTCTCTTATCTGCTTGACTTCTAGGATACAGGATGCTCTTAATAGATTTGTCATGTATGAAACATTCCCTATATATTTAATTTTAAGTGTTAACATTGCTATGCAAA
This sequence comes from Camelus ferus, assembly GCF_009834535.1. Classification (NCBI taxonomy): domain Eukaryota; kingdom Metazoa; phylum Chordata; class Mammalia; order Artiodactyla; family Camelidae; genus Camelus; species Camelus ferus. The sequence continues at coordinate 1,120,173 of NC_045712.1, read as the reverse complement.
GTGGCTTTATTTTAACTTAACATTTCTGGCCATCGAATAAATATTAGCACTTCTGAAAACTCAGGGAATTCAGGAAAAACAGAAACAATAGGTTGAAGTTAGAAGTGCTGTACCAAGTTACACTGATGCGATTAAAGGGCAGGTAACATGTAATTTCCCTGAGTTTTTCATTTCTTAGGTTACACGTCTGTCATGGCTTGTGTGCTTCACTGTTGCTACTGAACACAAGTTGATGTGCCCAGCATACAGTGAGGCCAAGCAAACCGACACCTGAGTTTGGAGCAGAAAAAGGTTATTGCATCGCCAAGCAAGGAGAATGGTGACTTGGGCTCAAAAGCCCTCAACTCCTTGATGGTTTCTGGGGAGAAGTTTTTATAGGCAAAATTTGGGGTGAGAGCTGCAGGGTGTGTGACTTCCTTCTGATTGGTTGGGGGTGAGGTAAGGGGAGAGTGCTCCAGGAATCCCGTGCTCAGCCTGAAGTTACCATCCTCCACCTGGTGGGGGCCTTAGTTCCTGCAGAACTCAAAGATATTGTTACATATATTCCTTGAGGAGGGACCAGGATCCTGCTTTAATCACTGCACTGTTGTTTCTTGACTGCTCCTTTTTTGTTCTGTGTGCCCTTACTTCCCTGATTAGCACCTGTTTGACTCTGCCCTTTGGAACTCAGGAAAGTCTGGGAGGCTGAAGCCTTTCTCCTACAAACAAGTAACGGGGGACATGGAAAGGCTGTGTACCCAGGAGGGCCCCACAGTTCAGTTTCACTGTGTCCACAGAAGGCACCATGTAGCATTGTAATCCAGAGAAACAGACTGATGGCGTGCTTTTGAGATATGTCTCTAAGAGTTACAGAAAACCAGGGACCGTGTAGGAGATCACGCAGAAACAGTGCAAAGGGCTGGTGACCGGAAGACCTGACTCTGGAACTTACTGTGGGTCGACTGGAAAAAATGCACAACCTAGAAGTTGAGAATTAGGTTTTATTGGGCAGACTTTGTGAGGATTTCAAGCCCCAGAGGCAGCCTCTCAGATAGATCTGAGGGACTGCTCCAAAGAGGTAAGGGAGGAACCAGGTATATAGGAGTAGTTGGAACAGCAAAGATTACTGTTAAAGAAAATCGGATATCTCAAGTTAATGAATTTACCACTTTTCTATGGATGGGAAGATGCAAGAATCTGGGCTTTGATATGCACTTTAGCTATTTGTGGCCAGTATCTTGTTCTTTCCCATCCTGAGTCCCCTCAGGGGGCACCATTGGGGCAGCAGGTGTCCTACTGGTCTCTATCCTGAGTTCCCTCTAGCTCACGGTTGAGGGTGGGGATGGTGGTGGTAGTGGCTGATGGCTTGATGGCCGTGGCATCTTTGTTTGCTGTTATTGTCGGCAGCATTTTTCATTCACATATGTGATGTTGGACAGATGATCTAACTTCTCTGCACCTCCGTTTCTTAATCTATACAGTATTGGAGAAGAGGAAAGCAGTGGGTTGGGCGAAGTAGGTGGTTCTTCACATGTGGTCTGAGGACCACTGGCATCAGCATCACCTGGGAATCTGTCAGAAATCTCACTTCTCAGGACCCGCCCCAGACCTCCTGGGGCTGGGGCCCTGTCATCTGTATTTGAGCAAACTCACCGGGGGATTCTGATACACGCTGTCTTTTGAGAACCACTGAGCAAAGGCGTATTTTTGTCCTATCTATAGGTAACGTTCTAGATGGCTTTCATTGATTTTTCAAATAATTAGAAGCTGCTAAGTATTTCATGTATACAGAAAATACTGTATCTTTTATTTAGATGACTTGATACTGTTGCAGAAGCGAGAATGGTCATGTTCCAGGTCTTGGGCGAGTTCCTGGGATGGGCTGCCAAGTAAAGGTCCTTGGCTTCATGCGGGAAAGAATTCAAGAGGGAGCCAGAGTAAAGTGAAAGCAAGTTTATTCAGAGAGAGAGAGAGACGTGCCATAGACAGAATACAGGCTGTCTCAGAAGGTGAGAGCACCTGGGTTGTGGGGATGGTTAGTTTTTACGGGCTGGTCAATTTCATAGGCTAACAAGTGACAAGATTATTCCAACTGTTTTGGGGAAGAGGCAGGGATTTCCAGAAATTGGGCTTCTGCCCGCTTTCTGGCCTTGTGTGATGAGTCTCAGAACTGTCATGGGCCTGGCGGGTGTGTCATTTAGCATGCTAATGTATTATAATGAGCATATAATGAGGCTCAAGGTCTCCTGGAAATTGAATCTTCCGGCATCCTGGGGCTAGTAGGTTCTAACCACTTTCTGTCATATCCTCAACAGCTGGGCTATGTCATTCTTCTAATGGTTGTGTTGTGCCCTGCCCCCTTCCCTCCTGTCTCAATACCATTTTAAAGCTGGGTTATCATTGGACTGGATTAGTACATGCTAATAGGTATTCCCAGTTGATAAAATTCCATCTAAATGTGCTTAAGAATAGAATTCTAAAATGTCAGAAGGAACCTTCAAGTTACTTAGGCCAATTATCTCCAGCTGCCATTTTAGAGTTGAGGAAACTGAGGCCCAGAAGGCTCTATGACCTTGACATAATCTCATAGATGAGACGTAAGGCTTTGAAAGACTTGAGCCATAGGCTAGGAACGATCATGCCATGTTACTATTTTGTAGTGGATAGACAGTGCCAGAGAGCTACCAGAGCAGCTAAATTGATTTAACACCTGTGTGCACACGCAAACCAGCAATTAGGAAACAGTGTGTGGCCGATTTTGACATGTATGAAATTATAGGACCAATTACTTTTTACAAGTCAACTCATGACAGTCATTTCAAACAAAGCCGACCATGGAATCTGTTCCTTAAGGACACGGTTGACAGAATGTCTGTGCATTTAAACCTCATTTCATTTTCTGGAGAGCAGATTTGGGAGGGTGAGCTGGAAGGGTAGACTGACGATGCTAATTTAAATTAAGGATTTATTGTTTTCGAGGTTGCTTCCTTGGGGAAAAAAAAAGTACCGTCAGTTAAATAATCAGTGCTCTCCAGTAGGCTGTAGAAGAAGGAATGCTGTTGTAGCTACTCAGAGATGTAAGTGCTTCTTACCCTTGTTATTTCCCCACTTCCCCTTACTGTTAATCATTTGTAGGATCTTGAGAAAATTACTGAGCCCTCTGGACCTCAGTAGACCTCTGTGTTCAACAAGCATATTCATACCTATAATTTCTCAAAGCAGAGAGTAAGATCAAGTGATAACTTAAGAAACAAACAAACAAACAAAGAAATTAAATGGAGAAATTTAGTTCCAGAAGACTCATCCAGAAGTCCCTATAAACATGACACTGCTTGTTGGGTAGAAAAATTACTGAACTAAAAGGCCTAGTTGCAAATCAGTCAGTTACTACCCATACGACCTTTGGACCCTCAGTGTTACAGGAAGAAAAATGGTCTCGCACATCGGTTGAAGTTACCTGATTTATTACAGTAAAGTACCCGGGACAGCACCCAGCACACTTGCTGGGTCATGAGTACAATTAGTAAGAGGTAGACAGTCCCATCAGAAGGCTGCATGGAGACTTCCATCTGTGTCCATCAAAAGCGTATCTGTTCCAGGGCTTGCCTTCTTGGCAGAAATAAGTCCACAACTGGTGGAAACACCCAAAACAGTGGTTTTCGAATATTGGATGTCAGGCCAAATCGGACTGTGATTCATGAGAGAAGGCAAACCAACAAAGTGAACGCTGTGTACCACACCTTTCTTCCTAGAATCACCTTCTCCACAGTGGCTCAGGAAGGAAGAACCCACAGAGCTCTGCAGTCTTGCCTAGTAGATGATGAGACAGAGATCAGAGCTCAGGGATGCTGAGACAGCTGGAATTTGAGGTGTGGCACGCTGGGCAGAAGCTAGCTTCACAGATGGGAAAAGAAAGCACATTCTGCAGATACCTGCAAAAGACTCCTCTTAAATCTTTGAATGACAGTATGTATACATGTGGGGTGAAATCCCATGAGACTGGGCAAAGAAGAGCTGGCAGGGAAGGAGTGATTACAGGGGAGCTGAGGCTGAAAGTTCATGCCGAGCAGGAGGCTTTTGCATTCCCGCCAGCTGGAGTGGAGAGACATCACTGAATAAACATAGACTTTAGTGGAGATGTCAGGATGCTAACACTTTCAGAGTGGAGATAAATTAGCCCTCGAGTAAAGGCTACGATAGATGTTCCCTTAAAAGCTTATAAACAAGCCTTGAACACATCAGCCGGATTTACAGTAACTGCTAAACTGCCTGACAGAACAAAATCCTGTTCTCTTTCAGGAATTCAGTAAAAAATTCAGTAGGCAACAACATAAAATCCCTAATATCTGACATCCATCAAAAATAAACACATGAAGAAAGAAAATATGAGTAATATATAGGAAGAAAATCACTGAATCTCAAAAGTTCCAGGAGCAAGACAGAAATGATAGAAATAGCAGATAAGGACTTAGAAACAGCTATTAGAAATGTGACTTCTAGGACTAAGGACAAGATTTAAAGGAAACTATGACATGTTGAGGAGAGAACGAAAATATGAAAGCGAACCAAATGGAATTTCATTTAAGAATTTAAATGATACAGGGTATTTTTTTCTTACCAAATAATAAATTAGACATTTCTAACAAAAAATATCAAGAGTATCCCCAAACATTTGGAAACTAAACACACACTTCTAAATAACCTGTAGGTCAAAGAAGAATCAGAAAAGAAAATGAGACTTATTTTCAACCAAGTGCTAAATGAAAATGAGAACACAAAATACACAAATTGCAGGATGCATCCAAATCAGTGCTCAGAGGTATATTTATAGTTTTAAATTATATTGGAGAAAAAGAAAAATCTCACATAATAATTGATTTCCATCTTAAGAAGCTAAAATACAAGACCAAATTAAATCCAAGAGTAGAAAGAAGAAAGCAGTAAAGATACTAGAAAAAATTACTAGAATAGAAAATAGATCAATGGAGAAAAACAGGTGAAACTGAAAGCTTGTTCTTGGAAAAGGTCAATAAAACAGACAGCAAACAAGCATCTAGCCGGAGTGGTCAATAAATAAGAGAGGGCATGAATTTTCAGTATCAGGAGTGAACATGGGGTTATTTGCACACATTCTACAGACAGTGAAAGGATAATAGAGAAAAGTCATGCTCAACCAATTGTATGTCAACAAAATTGACAACTTAGGTGAAATGGACAAAGTCCGTGAGAGAGATCTATTTTTTTTATCCAAAGTGACCCCAGAAGAAATGGGCTGAATGACCCTATGTAAAGTTAAGGAAATTTGATCTTAAAATACTCCCCTTATTAAGTACAATACGGTATCTTGGACTGGATCTTCAGACGGAAAAAGGATGTTAATAGAAAAACTGATGAAATCTGAGTAGTCTGTTGTTAATGCTCCAGCGTAATTTTTGTACTTTTGCACACGTTCCATGGTTGTGTAAGATGTTAACATTATGGCAGTGGCTGTCCACCAAGGATGATTTTGTCCCCCAGGGAACATACGGTAATGTCTGGAGACATTTTTGGCTGTCATAACTTGGTGGACGGTGCTACCAGCATCCAGTGGGTAGAAGCCAGCACACTGGTAAACATCCAACAAGAAATGGGACAGCCCCACAGCAGAGGATTATCTGGCCTGAAATATCAATTGTACCCAGGTAGAAAAAGCCCATATATGGTAAAATTAGGTGAAGGATAAGCGAAGATTTGGTACCATCTTGATAACTTTTCTGTAAGTCTAAAATTAATCTAAAATTGAATGTTTATTTAAGAAAATGCTTCCCATGAAGAAAACTCCAGGGTCATCTTGCTTTATTGGTTGATTCCATCAGACACTCAAGAAATAAATAGTACTAATTCTATACAAGCTCTTTCAAAAAAATGTAGGCAGAGGAAATATTCTTACTCATTTTCTGGGGCCAGCAAAATCTTCTCTCCCCTTCTCTCCACTTGCTTCTTTTTCTCTCCCCTCCCTAATTCTTTTCCTTATCTTCCTCTAAATACTTTGTGTCACAGCAAGAAATATCCTAATTACAGAAAAGTAAAGACAGTCAGTGAGTTTCCTATCAATCATACTGTTCGTATTCATTTCATCTGTCTGAGTTAAACTGCCTGAATAGCTCTCCCTCACTAATGGAATCTTGGACCTGGTGTAAAGGGTGTGGGGTGGGCTCTAGTGATGGGGTGGTTCTATGTGTAGACGCCTCTGGCTGTAGATTTCCAGGCAAGTTCACAGAGGCAAACACAATCACTGTTCAGTGAAGTCATTGACTCTGAGCAGGATACATGCAACTGACTTCTGTTTTCCTTGCTTGGCTTCCTTAGCGGTGAGATGTACAGAACTTACATTAGTGGAGAAATAGAGTTACTTACTATGTATCTTTGTAAACAACATCGTTGTAGAGCTTTCTGTAGCTCTGTTGCCCCTGGGAAATTTCCCGACTTTTATGTCATGAATTATTGGTAGCCTCCTCCACCTCCTCACCTAACCACCAGAAAAGCCTGTGGTGTAGAGAGAGCAATTGCATGTGAACCTTTCTCTCCTCTCTGTCAACTCACCCACCGGGAACACAGAGCAGTGAGAGGTTTGGCATCTTCACTAACCTGGAAACTAGCAGTTTTCTCTGGGGACTTTACGGGCGTGTGTGTTAATGGGAAGCGTTTCATTATCTGGTGAAATCTTGGCGTGCTTGGGGACCAATTAGAGAACTCTTGAAGTCATCTCTCTTGAAACCCAACAATAACTTCAATTACAGTAATTTAGAAAATTGCACACTTTAGATATCAGCTCCCTAACTTTTTATGAAGTGTTTTGCTCCATTTCATTAAAAGCCTGCATTTCACTGAAACATGCATATAATAGGAATGTGTGGTAAACACATTCAGAAAGTACCGCTCAGTGTCATTGCTTAACCTGAACCCTGTGGTTTTCTGCTATCCTCATTACACTTACTGCTTAAAGCTGTTGGTTTAAGTCTCTAAAGGAAGTATTCTAGGTCTACCCCAACTCTGTTTTATTCTTAAAGGACCTTGAGAATTTAAGCTTTTGTTTTAAAAGAATGGAGGTATTTGCAAACGATCCAAAACAGCACTCCCCCCAAAAACCTAGAGAGAAAAAGTAGCTTATTCTTGTAGTGGAAAATAGTTGGTGGGTTTGTCAAAATGTTGGATACGTCACATAAAATATTTGGGAAGACAGGCAAAAAGTATGCTAATGAAAATGTATGAAAGGGGAGATTATAATATGAGAAATTATAAAAGTATTATTCAAAGGAGGAATGTAGGAAGATCCTAAAAATGTTGATTGATTGAGTTAGATGTACTCAGTCAATTTTGGTCCATATGTTTGACGTTTAAAAGATGTAATAAAACAGTCTCCATTTACCCAGAGTGTGCTTTGCAGGGACAGGACAAAATCATATGTGAAAAGAATATATATGCTGGCGCTCAGTTCTACAGGCAACAAAAGATGGGAGGACGATTTCACTTGCTAAATGAAAAAGCTTTTGAGAGTAACTAGGTGGGTTGCTCCACCAAGTCAACCAAGGACCAACCAAATAAATGATAAATTGAGCCCCAGCTGGTCATTATTTGAGGAGTGCCACAGCTGGCAAAGAGGAGGAAGTAGATATTTGGGATTTGTAGAGGTGGGGTTGGTGAGGGCTGAGAAAGTGTCTTCATATGAAGATTTATGAATTTTCAGAACGGGCCATCTCCGCTTTTACATCCCTGCTGATAAGTTACTCTCTCATGAATGAAACTCCTTTTTACAGGTTAAGATGGCACCTAAGGCCGTTGATTCATTGTCCGTAGGGAATGCATTCTGAATTGTGCACTGAGGAGAGGATGGTTCTGCGCATTTGCTGTAGACATCTTCCCCTCTATTTGTGGGGAATTTGGATCAATGTGAATCACTGAGTGACCAGGGGACAGTGTTTGGTGAAAAGCAAGTTAATTCTGTTGCTTTAATCAAGTATACTCATTGTTATGGGGGGGTCCCCCACTTTTAAGAGATAATTAATAAACGTACTGAATGACTTGTTGAAAATAGCAAAGAGAAATAACCTTATGAAATGAAAAGAAACTTTACCACTGGGGAAACCGTACTTTTATGATCTAAACACTTACCTAAAATGGTTTTCACAGTTAAGAATTAGATGAATTGGTGCCCACCTACATCTTCTAGAATCCCTTTCCCAATATCTGCATACTTTGCTGCTAAAAGAAAACACTTGTGAACTTCAGGGGAGGCTTCTTGGGTACTGGAGCCTCCTTGCCCCTTAGGGAGAATCGAAGATGTCCTGTCATTTACATCTCTCCTCCGCCAGGCTACCCGTGATGGAAAGGCTTTCTGATGTATTAGCACAAAAGCCCGGCTCCAGTGACTCCAGAGAAACTCTGAGATGTCAGCTAACAGTCCAGCAGAATGAAACTGAGTCTACACTTGGACCTGAAGTGCACCCTTCTTGGCTGCTTTTCCCTTCCTGCCCTCCTTTCCCTACTCCTTTACTGGTTTCTTCTGAGAGTATTTTCTTAACAGATCATGACGCTCAAATCATTGGACCAGTTTCTGCTTCTGGAAAAACTTATTCCTAAGTTGTCCATACATGTATAAAGGAGAGTCATGGTGAACTCCCATAGTGACTCCTCTTGTGCAGCCATACACAGCAGGGTTTGTGCAGAGGTTGGAACTCTCTTCTGCTCTGATGTGCTGTGGCCACCCGCCCTGTTTTTGGCTCATAAGCCTCAGCAGTTAATTTGCATAATGGATTTCAGTAGATTGCCCATGATCTTGCTTCTCTGTCAGAAAGATATTGTAGTGTCTATTTTTAAAAGGTTCAAATGGAAATGTTCTCCACTAAAGCACTGCATTCAAGTCAACAATGTGCATTTTTAAGAATTCCGTAATATATGTACATCTTCCCCAACTCTGATGAATTCAGTAAGTATCTCATACAATACAATACTATGCCTTCTCACCCTAGGGGGCTCTTATTTGCACTTTATGGGGGTTTTAATCATTCCTCTTTAATAAAAGTGAAAGAAACAGTAATAGTGCTTATAAAATGTGTACAATGAAACGACGTCTGGATTTTATACAAACAGGTTGAAAAATGTAAGGCTTGGCAGCTCATGGAAAAATTCGCTTGGATCAGGGTTGTCCCCAAGCACGAATTTGTTTATGAGACTTTAAAGTTATTTATCTAGTTCTGTGTTCAAGGTAATTAAAGAGAGTTACAGAAGCATCACAATTAGGATTCTTATAATTTAGAGTAAGTTCTAAGCTAGTTTAAGCCAGCGAAATACAAAGGCAAGATTTACTTTTACTTTCGTTTAAGAGATATACAAAGTTATTGAGCTGATGCGATACAAGTTTTTGATCCTCTGAATGTCGGAAGAGCTTCTGACTGAACCACTGTCAATTGAGATTTATTTTCTAGGCCCCGTAGTAGTCACTTTGGGGTACATTATCTTACTTATTCTTAATTACAACCTATGAGGTAGGTAATATGCCCCCCATTTTGCAGTGAAAGAAACAGTTTTGAATAGATTAATTGCTCCAAATCACACAGCAGTAACTGGCAGAGATGGGATTCTAATCTGGTCTGGGAGATAGTGTCTGTACCGTTTCCAGTCTTTCCAGTCGCTTAAAAAGTGGATACATGTGGCCTCCTACCCATCTGGTTTGAGACAGACGGTGTTTCTAAGCAGTTGAATTGGCCATGATCATTTTAAGTTGGATGTATTCCTGGATTCTTCAGCAATTTATATTGATGTTTAGATTACTTTATCTTTTGGCATTTTTACACCAGGGTGCTGGGGAAAAGCTATGGCTCCAGTTTTCCTCTGAGTAAATACGTGGTCGAGAAGATAAATCACCAGATATAAGGTATTCATATGCAACATTCTACTACTTATTTGTAGGAGCAGTGAAAAGTACATACCAGGTACTGACAAGCACCAGATTTCTCTCTCCGTGTTTATGCTGGTTTCGTATCACTCAGAGAGAAGTGCTTGCCTTCTGATTTATGTTCGGTGACAATGAAATGTCCATGGTGATTAATTTTGCTGCTCTGAGATTTTGCTGTGGTGCTTACCTCTGTAGCCCCAGACCTGAAGCAAATAAATGTTTTATGTCTTGCCATAGAACGACAGTTAAACTTTCTTTTAACCATGTAATAACACAGCTTGTATTGGGTGGAGTAAAGATTCGTTTGTAATCTAGATTTTTTTTTGAAGAAGATCATGGTTCTTAATTGTAAGTTAAGCATATGTAACTTCACATTTTTAAAGATACCTCTCATATACTATAGATGAAAAATTTAAAGGAACAAACCTCAAAAATGTTCACAGTTTGTAGTTTCACTCCTGCAGGTCCATTCTAAAAAAAAAAAAAAAAATGAAGTATACGAAAGGATTTAAGTACAAAGATGATCGTTTAGACCTTACCTAATAGGGATAAAGTGAAAATAACAAATACCCACCAAAACAATAACAAAGAATAAATAAATCTTGAAATAACTGTGTAATAGAACCTTATACATTTATTAAAATCGTCATGTCTATAAAAGTTAATTGTATAAGGATTAGTTACGATACAGTGTTAAGTGTTAAAATTAGGATATGACCTTGTTAATACATGATTATCTAAAAACAATACGTAGAAAAAGATAGAAATATGTTCATTTTTATCCTCTCTTCTTTATGGATAGCGGAGTTGGATGAAATAAAAATGGAAATTTTAAGGAAAGACAAGAAAATTTAAACATAAAATGTTTTCTCTGCCCAGAAAATTTAAACATAAAATGTTTCCTCTGCCCTTTGGCTTCTCCCTTCCCTGGGGTGTGCACTGGGCATCTGCTTTGTGCATTAACCTGACCTCCCCAATGGCAGAAATACCTGCTCAACCATGGATATCAATTTTTCTACTTCTGACGCTAGCCCTGTAACCTCTTAGGAGATAACGTTTATTTCTCAATCCTGTAAGGGGTCACGGTGACCTACCACTCACCTTGTACACGAGACATCTTTGGTAAACTTTATGAATAAGGGCAATTTATCATTTCTCTTAAAGACAGCAATTGGTTCAGAATAGACTGGTTTTAGCCGATCTGGGGAGACCCTGGGCCGCACCTAATGGAAGTTCTTAGCTTAAATGCATGCTTGTGGCCTTGTTGCTATGGCTAGCTATAGTGCTTGCGTCCTGCCTCTTGTATAAGTTTGTTGTTTCTTGCATTACTGGATGTGTACCTGAGCTTCAGACGGAATTAATGATGATTAGTTGGCTTGAAACAACTCATCAAATGTATAGTCCCATAAGATCAATATTGTACTAGTGTAACTCTGGATCTGGAAAGAAGCCGCAAGGGGGAACCATTTTCACCATTACGGAGTAGTAAGACAGGCGGTCCAGAGGATTTTGGCCACTGTTAACCAGACCTCATCCAGGAATAGCACACTGAGTGGTCTCTGAACAAAATCCTCGCCTGACCTGGCGATGAGCACTTAGCGCTATGAGATAAACTGGGCACAGAACACTTCCCAAAACTTAGCCCAAATTAAGACTGAGAGGGAAGGGGTTATAACATAAAGACTGTCATCCACTATTTATTTCTGCAGGAATCAGGTCACCTGCCACTGCAGTTGCTGACCTGCCGTGCACACGGGAAGGAATTCAGGGTGATGGTCAGGATGAGGCCCTCTGTGCTCCAGAAATGCCAATATGACTGGAGAGTTAGATATTTTCAGGGGAAAATCTTATAAACCCAGTTTCTTGCCTCTTCCAATACTTAGAAAAACTAAGATACCTGTTCCTCATGAATAGCAGTAATCTTCTACCAAGATGTGTGCTTAATTGTACGTACCCATTCGTCAAAATCACATATAAACTAGCCTCCCCTCTACCTCTTGGGAACAGTTCCCCCAGCCCTCTGAGATCCTATCTCCTGGGTTGTAACTCTTAGGTTGGCTTGAATACAATTTTCCATTTCTTTCTTTGATTGACTGTTGATTTTTTTTGTCACTCAACTACATACAATTTTCATTTTCTTTCCAAAACATTCTCTATTTTTTCTTACTTTTCAACAATGTGCACATATTTCCACAATAAGCATTTATCACAAAATGTGGACAAAAGGTTAGAATAATTTTAGAAAATTTAAAAAATTTTTTTTTCTATTTTTTTTTCTTTTCCTGGCATGATATGCATAAAGTTGAGGTCTGGAGCAAGGATTCACCATCATCCATCGGCTGCCTATTTGTATATATGAAATTTTACTGTAACACAGCTACCACACCTGGTCATTTACCTAAGATCTATGGCTGTTTTTATAATCCAACAGCAGAGGTGAGTGGCTGTGACTTGAAAGAGTAAGACTCACTTCCTGGCCCTTTTCAAGTTTGCCAAGCCCTCTCCCAGAGTAATAAATCAAACCAGCTCTAATACATGAGTGTGCATTCATACGATACCAGTTTAACTTCTTGACAGTGTGTCCAATTTCATATGCATGTTCTGGAAGCAAATGCTTTAACTTAAAAACAATGGGGAAGGGTAGAGAGAGTTCTGAATTTGTACCACGTACCCATTTATATTCCGAGTTAGATCTTGGCACTTGGTAAGCCAGTGATTCATTTTCTCCTGAAAGATCTTTTTAAGACCAAGAGCTTACGAAAAACACCAAGTGGTTGAAACTAACGACAAAATTCCCTTCTATGTATTGTGCCATGAAAAGAAATGAGGGCACCTTTTGGTCTTTCCCTCCCCAACCTCCCACTTTGTGTTATGTTCTATTTTTACGTTTTCCAAGGATGGAATGTTAATGTTCTTTTGTAAAACCACCATTCTCACTGTTTCCATGCTGCTTGTGGAAAATTGTGAAGCCAGCCTGCCTTCTTCTCCCAGTCCATTATTTACATTTTTTTCCCCTCGGATGATAAGAATTCATTTGCTTGGAATATGATATGTTAATTAAAGAGAGAATTCAGTGTTGAACCTTCTGTGTCACGTTTCCATGGAATGAACTCTGTTCTTTTGTTATCAAGAGTCAGGTTTTTTAAATCCCTGTTTCAGGAAAACGCTCCTTTGTTGTAGTATTCGTCTCAGGTTGCATGTATTATTTCGTTTACTTCAAAAACACCAGTAATTGCTGAGTTGGATTCTTCGTTGGTCCTTGCTTGTTAGCTTTCCTCTAAACACTTGTATGCTCTATTTTTTAATATTTACACTTGTCAATGTTTGTCACTAAGTCTTTCCTATTAATGAAAAATACACTTTTCAGTTACATCTTTCATGATTCTTTTTATTTCTAATTTATTGAGTGTGCAATGACAATGCTTTTTTTGTCTTTAGTTTGATTTTAGTCTGCACATCCTATCCTCTTTGAGGTCTTTTTCATTGAGTTTGTGTTCTTATGACTGTGTTCCATAGAGTAAAAGCACTTGTAGGAATACTCTCCTCTTTGGGTTATGTTCTTTTGTGGGTTGGGTTCCATTTTTTATTCACGTACCCATATGCACACCTACGCCAATGGATGCATGTGTATGTATGTGGATGTGTGCACACATGTGAATTTTTTTTTTTTTTTTTTTTACCTTTTTTCATTTCTACGGTGGTGGATTTTTCCATCGATATGTTAAGCTTTTTTTTTTTTTTTCTTTCTTTCTTTCTTTCTTTTGGCATCTTGCTTACCTTCTCTTTTCTCTTGCATAGTGTTATTGATTTGTTTGCCTTTCAGTCCTGTGGGTCCATGGCCGTTGTTCTGTATGTTAGTTATGTTTTAATTCCTTTCTGTATCTGAAGGGACAGTAGTGGAGGGGTGGTGTGTGGCATGGTGGGGGTTTTCTCAGCTTGGGCTGCACTCTGTATTCTGAGATTGTATTAAGTTCCCTAGGGTGGAGGTTGGTACACCTCTTTAGGGAGTATCACCCATGGTGAATGCAGTGCTCTCAGCTGTCAGATCATTTCTCAAATTAAGAATTGAAAGTTTTCTTTCTCTCAGAGTGTATCAGCTCCAGCATCCATTCTACTGCTACTCAGACAGAAGAGAGAAATGATAATGAAACTCATGTAGTAGTTAGTGTCTCACCTGATTTCAAGGTGCTCGTGAAAGTTCCAGGGGTTATTTTCAACTCATGTCAGGGGTGACAGTTAGAATAGGGGTTTGTTCTTTCCTCTTAGCTCTGCTACTGAATGTTACATTTATTTGTTTGGGTGTCAGCTTATTTTAATTTCATGATGTTAGAATCATCCTTCCTTCTTGATGATTTGTCACCGGGGAACTTTTGTGTTTTTTGTTCATTTGACTGTGTTTTAGAGGAGGAAGATTCTGTTACCAGACATCACTCTGTTTACTTTACCCTGAGGTCCTGTATCTCTATTCTCATTGAGTTCAGATTTGTTTTTTCTCATTTAAGTCTTTGCTTTAGGGTCATTCTTCAGATAGTACATTTTTAAATTATTTAGTTTCTTTTAAAAGTAAACTTTATTTTTAGGGTGGTTTTAGATTTATAGAAAAAAAAATGAAGACAGTACAGAGTTTCCATCTATCTTGCAGCCAGTTTCCTCTGTATTATCAGTGCCTTACACTACATTGTTAAAATTAATGAGCCATTACTGAGACATTATTATTGAATAAAGTCCATTCTTTATTCAGATTTCCTTAGTTTTTACCTACTGTCCTTTTTCTGTTCTAGGATCCCATCCAGAATACCATGATGCTTAATCCTCATATCTCCTTAGGTTCTCCTTGGTAGTGACAGTTTCTCAGAGTGTCCTTGTTTATAATGACCTTGACAGTTTGAGGACTACTGGTCAGATATTTTGTAGAATGTCCTTTAGAGGGATTTGCATGTTGCTTTTCTTGTGATTAGACTAAAGTTATGTGTTTTGGAGAAGGAGGCTTTATCAAATCATATTAAAGGTGCATATTTCCACATGACTCATCACATTTAATGTTGACCTTGATCATCTGGGTTGGGTACTGCAAGTCAGGTTTCTCCACTGTAAATTACTCTTTCTTTCCCTCTTTCCATACTGTACTCTTTGGAAGGAAGACACTATTCACAGTCCCTGTTTAAGGAGATATTGTTTGAGGGTGTACTATCTACATAAACTATTTGAAATTCTTCTGTATGGGAGATTTTTCTCTTCTTCCCTACTAATTTATTTATTCCATCATTTATATCAGTAAGGACTCAGGGATATTTATTTCATACTCTGGGTTATATAATCTAGCATTACTCTGTGTTGGGAGCTCTTTCCGTGGGCTCGCATGTCCCTTTGACGTACCCTAATCATTGTATGTTTTTTTGCCCCAGCGCCTCTTTCTTGTATATCTTTCACTCCAGTTAGAATTGGCCGTTTCTCCAAGGATGCCTGTTCCTTTTACTGGACCAGGATATTCTTGTCTTGTTTCTGATCTTAGGAACAAAGTGTTCAATTTCTCACTATTAATTATGATGTTAGCTGTCCATTTTTTGTAGGTGTTCTTTATCAAGTTGAGATTTCCCTCTGTTAATACTTTTCTGCGAGTTACTGTAATGAATGGTGTTGAATTATGTCAGATGCTTTCTCTGTATCAATTGATGTGATTACATGACTTCTTTAAGTTTGTTGATGTAGTGGTTACATTGATTGCTTTAAAAAAAAAAAAAATCTTGACCTCCGCCTTGCATACTTGGCCCTGGTCTGTAATTTTATAAATTGTTGTACTCAATTTGTTGATTTTTGCCGAAAATTTTTACATCTGTGTTCGTGAGAGACATTGATCTGTAGTTTTTCTTTCTTGTAATGTCTTCATCTTGTTTTGGTATTAGAGTAATGTTCTTGTCGAATGAGTTAAAAGTATTAATTCTGCTTCTGTTTTCTGGAAGGTATTGTGAAGAATTGGCATCATTTTCTCTTTAACTATTTGATGAAGTTCACTAGTGAAACTGTCTTGGCCTGATGCTTTTTTGTGTGTGAAAGGTATTCATTATTGATTCAATTTGTTTCATAGATTTAGACTTTACCTGATGATCTGTTTCTCCCTGTGAGTTTTGGTACTTTGTATCATTAAAGTAATTGGTCCATTTAATCTAAGTTACTAAATTTGTAGTAACTGAATTGTTCATAGTATTCCTTTATATTATTTTAATGTCCACGGAACTGATAGTGATAATTTCTCTTTCATTTTTGTTATTTGCAATTTGTTCTCTCTCCCTCTCTCTCCCTCGCTCTGGTGGGTTTGACTGAAGATTTGTTAATTTTACTGATTTCTTCCATGGAACCAGCTTTTTTTGTTTGATGTGTGTGTGTGTGTGTGTGTGTGTATATATGTATATATTTATGTATATATTTATGTATAGATATATATTTATGTATATATTTATGTATAGATATATATTTATTTAGTGACATAATTGATGTACGTTATATAAGTTACTGGTATACAATATTGTGATCCACATTTTTAAAGATTATACTCCCTTTATAGTTATTATAAAAATTGGGTCTATTTCCTGTGTTGTACAGTATATCCTTGTAGCTTATTTTATACATAATAGTTTGTACCTCTTAATCCCCTTCCCCTATCTTTCCCCTCCCTCTTCCCTCTCCCCATTGGTAACCACTACTTTGTTCATTATATCTGTGAGCCTGTTTGTTTTTGGTTATGCTCACTAGTTTGTATTTTTTAGATTCCACATATAAGTGATACCATACAGTATTTGTCTTTCTCTGACTTATTTCACTTAGCATAATACTTTCCAGTCCATCCATATTGTTGCAAATGGCAAAATTTCCTTCATTTTTATGGCTGAGTAATATTCTATTTTGTGTGTGTGTGTGTGTGTGTGTGTGTGTGATCTTGATCCATTCATCTGTTGATGGACAATTAGGTTGCTTCCATATCTTGGCTATTGTAAGTAATGCTGCTATGAACAATGGGGTACATGTGTCTTTTTAAAATACTGTTTTTCATTTTTTTTCAGATATAAACCCAGGATTGGAATTACTGGGTCATATGATACTTCTATTTTTAGAACTAGCTTTTGGTGGCTAATTTTTTTCCTTTGTTTTTCTATTTTTAATTTTACTGATTTCTGTTCTATTTTATTATTATTTCTCCTGCCAGTTTACATTGCTCTTCTTTCTCTACTTTTCTATTGTGGAATTTGATATTATTGCTTTTCATTCTTTATTACTTTATAATATATGATGTAATGGTATAAATTTCCCTCTGAGCATCACTTTTGCTGCATTCTACAAATTTTGTTAAGTTGTACTTCCATTTTTATGTAGTTCCAGATATTTAAAATTTTGTCTTGAGAATCTTTGACCCACATGATGTTTAAAAATGTGTTGTTTAATCTCCAAATATTTGGGGATTTTCCACCTTCCTTTCTGTCATGGATTTCTAGTTTATTTATTGATTGAGAATATGCATTGTACAGTTTCTTTCCTTTTAACTTTGCTAAGATGTATATCATAGCTCAGAATGTGGTTTATCTTTGTGAATATTTCATTGAGTCTGAGAGGAATGGTTAGTCTTTTGTTGGATGCAGCATCTTATAAATGTCAGTTAGATCAAGCTGAATGGCAGTGTTGTTCAGGTCATTTCTGTTGTAACCAAGTTTCTGTCCACTTGATCTGTCAGTTATTTGCAGTGAGGTGTTTGAGATCTGCAGCAATAATAGTGGACTTGTTTGTTTCAGTTCTTTCAATTCTCGACTCATGCATTTTTTTGCCCTGTTGTCAGGTTCATACATGTAAAAGATTATTGTATCTCCTTGGAGGTTTGACCACTTTATCCTGATGGAATTCCCTTCTTTATCACTGATAAGTTTCCTTGGCTTGAATTCAGTTTTCTCTGAAATTAATATAGTTGCTCCAGCTTTCTTTTGATTAATATTAGATGGTATGTTTTTCTCTATCCTAGTATTTTAACTGTTGCATATAAAATCTTTTAAATTATTTATAACTCATCTTATTGTTTATAACTTATTTTATAACTTCTAACTTATTTATTGCTTATAAAAATGCTATATATATTTAGTGTGGGAAGTTAGGAAAATGGAGAAAAAATAAAACTATAACCCCACTTACACAGAAGTAATGATAGTTAAAATTTTTTTTTTCTTCTCACTTTCTTCTCCTCTGTGTTCGTATAAATTGAGTCTGTATTGGGATTCAGAGTATCTAGGGCTTTCCTGGGATAAAAGTGGGAAGAGCTCTCAATAAGTTTCTATAAATTAGGGAATAAAGGCCCCTCAAATTTTGTTTGCTAATTTTTCTGAATAGGTAACACATCTACATAGCATCACATTCACAAGGGTATTCATTCCTCAGATTCTCCAGACTTTGATTCTGAACTTGTTTCTCTCCCCTAGAGATAAAACCTTTAACACTTTGTTGTATATTTTTGTTTA
Organism: Camelus ferus; assembly: GCF_009834535.1. NCBI lineage: Eukaryota > Metazoa > Chordata > Mammalia > Artiodactyla > Camelidae > Camelus > Camelus ferus. The sequence goes on along the minus strand of NC_045712.1, from coordinate 1,101,765 downwards.
AAATATATTCCATGCATACTGAAGAGTAGGTATGTTTCTATACCACTGTATGTACTAGATACATTGTCCTGCCTACTTCTTGAGATTTAAATATGTATCTCAGAGAATTTTGCATTTCAGTAGCTAGAGATTCTTCCTTTGGCCATTTGACAATTACTCCTTTGTATGTGTGTAATGTAAGTTATTTACCTGCTCTCCCATTGATGTACATTAGGTTATTTCAAGGGTTTTGCTGATATAAATACTGCTACAATGAATATCTTGTACACATAACTTAACATATGAGAGTGTATATGTGCGCATGCGTGTGTGCATGTCTCTGTGTATGAAGAGGGCATTCCTAAACTTGAGATTCCTTGATAAAGGGGCATATGCTTTTCAATTTAGATAGATAATGATGTTGAATTTCTGGCCATTAAGAGTCTACCACGTTACGTTCCCAAGAACCACATATAAAAAAATACAGTTTTCAATAGTCTTGGCAACATGATGTTTACCAAGTTTTCTTTATTAGTACTCCATTTAACAGTTTTGATATCTCATGATAGTTTTATTTACCTAAAAGAAAGTTTTAAGAATCATTTCGTGTATGCAACAGCTGTATTTTTCTCTGAACCAGCTGATCATATTGTTTATCCATGTTTCAATTCTATTATTGATTTTACCTTGTGACTTGCAGGAATTCTTTGTGTAAATTAGTCCTGTGGTATGAGTTAGAAGGTGCTTTTTTGTTTGTTTGTTTGTTTTTGCTATATAGACAAACATTTTTGTACAGTTGAACCCAAATCCTGTCTTGTATGTCTCTAGGCTCTGGGTCATACTTAAGAATGAATTTTCCATTCTGATGGTATCAGAGAAACTTTCCTTTGGTTTCTTCTGGTACATTTATGACTTCTTTTTTGGTTAATGATTTTTATCCATTAGGATTTATCTTGCTATAAGGTACGAAGTAGGGGTTCTGCCTTATTTTTTTTAATGAGATTGCTACTGATTTTTTCTTGCATCATTAAAAAAAAAATCCCTCCCTGATTTGGAGTGTGACCTTTCCTATATATTAAATTCCCATATGTGATTGAATCTACTTCTGGATGTGCGATTTTGTTCTTTTGGTGTGTGCAAATACCAGAAAATTATATATATATATGAAAATACATATTATGAGGTTAGTACGTGTTTGGGGTGCTTCTCTCATTAGTCTTAATGTTGAGATGCAAACCTTATACACCCTCTTGGATGCCTCAGCCTCTCTGTCTTTGTTCTCTGCTTTGGTTTTTGTCCCACCTCGGTTGGTTTTCCTCTACTTGTGGACACGGATGAAACACCATAGTGAGGGACCCAGATCTTCCTTCCTTAGTGGTCCTGTTGGGCTGGATAAAGCAACCAGGAAGTGCAGGAAACCTAGTTCCCTGTAACCAATGTCAGATGGGAAAGGGCCAGACACAAATTTCCCCACCTTGCCAACTGTCCAGAGAAGTCCTCCATGTGAATTTTGAGGCTTGGGGGGAAGTGCAACCAGTATGACAAAGTACCAAGTTCATGGCCATCTACATTGAATTTGTTCCAAAAAGATTATAAGGCTCCAACTTTTTTACTTTTTGGTATCATGGTAACATTCCCCACTTCACTGGTTTTGTGATGAAGTTGACAGTAAGCAATAAAATCTGAACCTGTGTATTTGCCAAAAAAAGGTTTTGTGGGGAAAAAAGTGGGTTAGATAGTCTTGTACAGATTCTCTGAATGTCTGGTTGTATTTCACAGCAGGAGTATTCTGTTTGCATGGTTATGGATTTCCCAGTGCCTTAGCATGAATATTCGCTCTTCCTTAAGTCTTAACTGTCACGAGTAAGACATTCTCAATGCTGTGTTCAAAAGAAAGATCTGCAGGAGTAGCTGATCTCAGAGGTTGGACCATGTTCACTGATGTTTTCCTTTGGCTTTTGCATCATGTGGGGCACCAAGAGAAGATGTGGATATAAATAAGAACTCTAAGCTACTGTCTCTTTCCTTTAGGAGCATGAGGTCTTGTGCTAAGGAAGCTGGAAGAAAAGGAAGTGACAGGAAGTTTTAACATGGGATTGGCTTCTGTCTCATTGCCTCACTTGCTCCCTGTGGCCACTTGGGGTATTTTAGCCTGTCCTCTGCTAAACTAATGCTGAGTACTGGGGCAGACAACACTGGCTTTATCAATAAACAATTTCCTTTTAAAATGAAAAGATAGGGATTGTTAGTTTCAGTCCTAAAGCCACTTTATAACATCTCCTTTGATGCCTGTCGAGTTCCAATAATTTAACACTAAGTGATAGTAAATTCACTGTGGTTGTTCATAGGTATTGGGAAAGAAATTTGAAACTTAAAGAGTGCAGAAATCATCCTCTAAAGAATTAGTAATGCTTCTCAGGAAGATGAGGAAGGAAAAAGGGAGCACGTATCTTAAGTAACAGAGCATGCCACTCAGAAGAAGCAGCTACCTGTAAAAAGTGACAGGATGCAAGATGATAAGATCTCTCCCAGGTTGTTAGGAATTCAAACATTGTTACAGTTTTGACATTTTGGAAAGTAAATCCACTTTCTCTTTTTAGTCCTGCCTGTAATTCTTTAAGTAAAAATAATGACAGATACTTTTTTTTATTAAGCATGCACCGTAGCTAGACATTGTATTAGGTGTTTTTGTATATGCCATCTCATAAACTCAGAAGTAGGTGGAAGCAGATAGTACCATTTTATAGGTGAACAAACTGGAGTTTAAGTATCTTGCTTGCTGATGCAGAGAAAAAGGCAAAGTGGTGTATAACCATTATGGGTCTCAGTTTCCTCGTCTATAAAATGATGAGACCATATTTCAAAATGTCCTTGTGGAACCCCAGTTGCTAGAATTTTAGCCATTTTTTCCTCACGACTCCTGCCAAATTGCCTCTTCTGCCACCTGGTGGACGCTGTGGTAATGACCATAGTATTAAGATTTCCACAAGGCTTGTCAGCTTTGAATTATGGAACTGAGGTGGCCTAGTCCAATCTCCTTGATGAACAGAAGAGAAAACTGGAAAGTAGAAAAGAGAAGCTATTTTCCATGATATTGAAAAATCAATATAGAAATCATGGATCTTAATATGATTACATTTAGTATTTCATTTATAATATCTGTGTCACTGGGTAATTGCCAGGAGATGTCAGAGATTTGTAGAGTGTATGCAATTTGTCCTATTTGCAATGACAGTTTTTTAATTTGCACTAAAATTTCTGGTGTAGACTGAGATAAGATAATTTCTTAAAAGTGAACTATAAAAACGGTGTGGCAATGTACAACTTAGAACAAAATAAAGGCTTCTGGGAAATGGCTTTTTATTGGATACAGTAAATAATTTTTAAGAGTCTTGGTGCTTGATGAGAAGCATTTTATATTTATAAGGAAATAGTGGTGATGTATTTATTGCACTTCTTTGGTCCAAGAAGCTACATGAAAGACTGCCTTCAGATGGTGCTCTAGCTAGAAATGATAAGAATTAATTGTCTTCAGTGAAACTCATCTCATTCCTTTTTATTTTATTATTTATTATTTCCCTTAGTGTGGGAAATTTAAGTATCCCATTTAAAAAATGACAAGTTGAAGGAAATGACAGAGTGAGGCTTGGAACAACTGTAGGATATTTTAATGCCCTTTGGATCCCAACTCGCACAACTTCCATCTAGACAGATGTCATGGTTATAGCAGATGGAAGGAAATGTCTGTGGACAGAAAGTACCTGGTTTAGACTCAGACGTGGTTTTGCTGTGTGGCCTCTGGCAAGTTACGTGGCCTCTGGCAAGTTACATAGCCTCTTTAAGCCTCAGTTTCCTCGGGAGTGTTTGAAATTGCATTCATTCTGCCTTATTTTATGGGGCTGTGGTGAGGCTGACATCCGATGATTTCATGTGAACGTGCTATAAAATAGTCAGGTGTGAGTCTGAAATTACGTAGCAGAGTGAAAAGCAGTGAGGTGGGGTATTTGTATTTTACAAAAGGAAAATGACAGAAAGAAATAGGGTATCCTACCACTGACTTATTTAATTTCATACTCATTAATACTCAAAATAAAATTGTAAATAGCAATTGTTGGGATGTGGGTGACCCTGGGAAAGGCATTAGAGAGAAGTTGGCTTTGACATCTAAAGGGTTTTTTTAAAATGTATTTTTACTGAAGTAGAGTTAGTTTACAATGTTGTGTCAATTTCTGGTGTACAGCACAATGCTTCAGTCATATAGGGACGTACGTATATTCGCTTTCGTATTCTTTTTCACCATAGGTTACTACCAGATATTCCATATAGTCACCTGTGCTTAAAGGCTTTTTATATAAGGCTTTGTAAGGTATTTATCTCATCTTGGGCCCAAACTGAAATTCAGATGTAGCTGATGAACTGCCAGGCAGGCTTTGAGGTTTTTGTTTTTTCTTGAGAAAGCAAAGGGAAAACTTGGATGAAATTTGAGGACATTATGCTAAGTGTAATAAGCTAAGTAAGTAACAAAAAGACAGATAGTGTATGATTCCACTTTTATGAGATCCATCAAGAGTCGAAGTCATAGAGACAGAAAGCAGAAAGGTGGTTACCAGTGGTCAGGGGAAGGAGAATGGGGAGTTAGTGTTCCTGGGTGCAGAGTTCCAGTTTCGCAAGGTGAAAAGAGTTCTGGAGAAATGGTGGTGATGGCACAAAAATGTCAGTGTGCTTGATACCACTGAACTGTATGTTTTAAAATGGTTGCCATGGTAAACTTTATATTATGTGTGTTTTATCCCAATTAAAAAGAATGGGGAGAAAAGAAACTTGTGTGAGCAAATAAAACAAAAGATTGAAAAAAAAAAAAAGCTAGAGAGAAGTTTGGGGCCTGGTCTGGAGGGGGGACTTTGGCCTGAAAAGTGTAACATCATCTGGCCCAGCCTGGCCTGGCAGAGAGCTTTTTTAGGGAGAATAAAAGGAGCTGTTACCAGGAAGGACTTAGAGCTGGTGGGCACATGGCTGCTTAGGTGGCGTGGTGGGAACCAGAGTGGGGTGACGAGGTCTGGGGTTGGCATCTGCCGCCTTGAGGGTTGGGGGCTGAGGGGGGCCCTGGCTGGACCCATGGGGTTCTCAGCAGCAGTGGGAGTGATGAGGTCCCCTCTAGGAGCTTCATGGGCAGAGGACATACCTGGGTCAGGGAGTGGGGTGAGGTTGGGTACCTTATAGTGACAGTGGCCGACGAGCTGGACCTTGAACACTTCTGAGATAACCCGGTGGTGGGGGTGTGAGGCCCCCAGGGGGAATCACTACAGGGGACCAGAGTATGTATGAGCAGGTGAGGGCAAGAGCCTGTAAATGTGAATTATTACCGGTAAAAATCACTCCATCAACACCCTCGTGCCAGCGAGGGCTGGGGAAGCATGTGTCCTTGTAAACAGAGGGTCCTGTTGCTGCATAGACTGAGCGGAGAACAGTTATTTACTCAAACTGGAAATCTGTTAATGGGTCCAGTCACATGAATGGGGATTTGATTTATCATCACGGCATCAAGGACCTATTTCTTTAAGTTAAAACGTCGGGAGATGCGCCCTTGAATGGAAATCCTTGCGGAGTGATTTAACGGCAGCTTCCTATTTTCTGAATGACAGAAGGAAAGCACTGCCCCCTTTGCAATCTACGCATAAATCGTCTGGAATTATGATGGATTAAGTAATCTCTCTCCTAGTGACAGTAATAAGTGTTATGAGCGGCTTTTAATAGTTAGGCAGCAGAGATGAATAGCAATTACTCTTAGAGGAAGCGTTTTCTTAAACCAGCTTTCCTGCTTTTTCCCGTGATGAGGTTAATTATTTATGGCAAAGGCACATTCATAATTTCACTATCTCTTTATCCAAGCGATAAATGAGTTGTAACGCAGGGCGATTCAGATAATCGATACAGAAAGAATGCATTCGAAGTATGTAAAAGTTCTGTATTCCCCTCAAAACTCACTTTGTCTCAGCCACAGACAGTGCTTCTGTTAATAATACGGATGTAAAATTTTCATTTGCAGACCTTTTGTCTTATTTCTCTTTGAACATTTTTCCTCTGTGATCTGCCAGCTGGGTGGGCAGGACAGCGTGCTTGGGAAAGGCTGCTGAACTGAGGATGCTACGTGAAGGAGGAAGTATGAATGAGTCTCTGGCTGTTACTAATTAAGTTATTAATTTATTTGCCTAGAGGAAAATTCGCTCTTTTGGGTGTTATAATGTTTGAGTTTTGATAAATGAAGAGTCCTGTATCCACAGTCACAATCAGGATAGGGGACGGTTCCACCCCCCCAACACCCTCACATCAATTCGTGCACCCCCGTGTCTGCCATCCCGAACTCTTAGCAGCCACTGAGCTGTTCTCCACCCTGTAGTTTTGCCTTTTCCCGCAGAGTGGTTTTCCTCCCTGCTCTTGGCCGGGTGCCACTGTTGCTGGCTGGTTAGGCTGGCTGGTCATCTTGGAGCTGGGAGTCCGGTGGTCCTGATGATGCAGGAAAAATGGATGTGGGGCGTGAGGAGGGCCGTGTTCCAGGCCTTGGTTGAGCCCCTGGGACGTGCCCTGCCAAGTGTGGGTCCTTGGCTTCACGCAGGAAAGAATTCAAGAGCGAGCCACAGTTGAGTGAAGGTAGATTTATTTAGAGAGATACATGGAAAGCAAAAGAGAAAGGCCACCACTGGTTGGGTGCTCAGATTAGAGTAAAAGTAGGTATACACTCCATAGACAGAGTGTGGGCTGTCTCTGAAGAGGTGGGAGAGAGAAAGGCGGAGGCCCTGAGGTGCCTTGTTGCCAGTTTTTATGGGCTTGGTAGCTTTATATGCTAATAAGTGGAAGCACCAGTCTAACTAGCCCGGGGAAGGGGCTGGGATTCCCAGGAAGTTGGCCATTTCCCACTCTCTGACCTTTTGTGGCTAGCCTTGGGACTGCCATGGTGCCTGAGGGCATGTTATTCACCATGCTAATATATTACAACGGTTGTATAATGAAGCTCAAGGTCTACTAGAAGGCAAAGCTCCCACCCTCTTGAGCCTCAAGGCCTCCTGGGGGTTGAATCTTCCAGTATTTTGATGTTAATTGCTGTATCATTCCTTGAATGGCTGTGCCCTGCCCTCTTCCTGTCTCAGCGATGAAGGCTCAGTCTCTGTTGGCACCCTGTCCTTGTATCTCTGATGTGACCCTCTGCTCCTGCTGAGCCCTCAGTGCTAGATGTGTCCTTCTTTGGTGCAGGAGGCTTTTTTCCCATCGCCTTCCCCCAGCAGCAGTGGCTGTTCCCCGTTGCCCTAAGGTGACAGCCAAGCTGACTTGTCCGTCAGCCCCAGCAAGTGTCTAGAGCTGGTCACACTCTGGGGCTCCCACGAATGCTTTATCTTTCATTTATTCCAAATTGTAAAAGGAAATAATATAACAATAATGAATATAGAATGATGGACCCAGCCTGAATTATATTCATTTTTCTACCAGTGTGGTTGTAAAATTTATTTTTTAATATGTTTTTGTTGGAGGGAGAGGCCCATGGAGGCTGAGGTGCCTTAGTGTCTGCGGAAGTCGGGTTGTGGCCCTGGGGACAGTGTTGCCCTTCCCCCAGGGCTGGGACACTCTGCGGCCTCGAGAACGTTCTGGGTGGGGACTTGAGGGGTCCTGCTTTCTCTGGAGCTGCTCTTCCCTCCCCAGACCTCAAGGGATGCTTTCTCAAGCCCCTTGCTAATCTTTCTTTCCAGGAGAAAAGCCCACACGTGGGCCCGAATTCCTCTTGTACCTGCTGCCCCAGGGAGCCCTCCCCGAGCCCACAGTGGCCTTTACTCATTGTTGGAACATTTTAGATGACTTCTTCCTCAAGTCTGAGAGTGTCCTCCCTGGCTAAGCCAGTGCCAGTATCCCACCTCTGTTGGCAGGCACCTGTCTTTTTTAAATTTTTGGGTTAATTCCTTGCCGTCTGCCCTCAGTCCTCTGCGTTTTTTAAGGAAGTTAGGAATTTGCCAGCTGTCTTGTTTTCCTTTTCTTGAATTGGAGAGAGGAGGCTCATTCTGCTGACTGCATCCCTCGAGGAAGCCAGAGTCAGCATCCACCTTTAACCCATCAGCTCTGCTGACGTTATGGATTGGTTTCCTGCTATTTTATTTTATTTTACTTTATTTTATTTTAGTTTAGTTTTTTACTGTATTTTATTTTATTTTACTTTATTTTATTTTATTTTATTTATTTTATTTTATTTTATTTTACTTAGTATTTTTTTGCTTTTGTTTAGGGCATTTCTTCCTCTTTGCTTTCCTGCGTAGGTCATGGCTGGGGTGACCATTCTTCCCGTGGCCTCGTAAACGTACCCGTGTCTCAGGGTTGGGTAGTGGTTACTTTGCCCCTTTGCTTCCAGTCTCAGGGGAGGAGGTGGCAACGTGCTGAGCTGCTGCTTCTCATCTGCTTGGGATGGAGGACGAAGATGCGTGTGAGGTGAAGGGGGTGGGCGCTGTCTCCCTTTTCTAGTATCCTCAGCACCTCTGACCAGTGTGTCCCAGGAAATGGGGGAGAAATAGCATGTTTTGGAACTTCCAGTCACTTATGGCTTTTTTTTTTTTTTTTTTTTTTTTTTTTTTTTACAAAGCCTCTTCGTTCATGACCCTGAAAGAAGAGGCAAGAAAGGAGACATTGTGGGACTGCAGGGAGTTTTGCGGTGATCTCTTGAGTAACTCGAGGGTTCTGTCTCCTGCACTGCTTGGTTCTCCATCACTGTCACCTTGCAGCCTTTAGAGAAAGCAGAGAGCCATCTGACTTCAGCACCCTCTGGGAAATCTAATCCCTCAGTTGCCTGTTTATTTGGAGTGGACCTGAGTGGGCGAGAAGCAGGAGACTTGGTGTCAACTTGGAAAGCTGCTAACTGGCCTTACGAGTCACTCTGAATGAGGAGACAGTGCATTTAACATTCAGGGGCCACTGTGGAGCACAGTTGAGTCACGTGGTCAGGCACCTGACATGAATGCCTTCTCTCAAATTGCTGGGCTGTAACTCTTCCCAGTGGAGAGAAGTGGGCTAGAGTCTCATTTTTCTGGCATTATTCTCCTGTGCAGACCCATGAGCTGCTGCTCCTGTTAGGAGAAGAAAATAATGTGTTCTTCCCTTCATTTCATATCCATCAAGGAAGTGCAAGAACTGTCAGGGTCTAAAAGGCAATCCAGCCCAGCACTGGGTGTCCTCAGCTTGTTCCTGCATAGTGGGATTATTTAATAGCCCCATCTATCCACCTGACCGTCCATTCAGTACTCCATTTTAAAAAAAATATTGATTGAATGCCTTGTATTTGCTGAAGTGATAATAAAATCTTGAATAAACACCCAGCATAGAACCTGGCACGTAGCAGGTGCTTTAAAAATATTTATTAAGGGAATGAATGTATGACTCCTGTTCTTATGACATATACAGTTGGCAGTGGGGAGGGGCAGGTATGTTACAGAATATGCTGTGGTAAAGGTGAACAGAGGGTATGTTGAGAATAAGAGGCCTTTGAATATGACTTGGATAATTAGGGATGGGTTTTAAAATCAGCAGCGTTTGAGTTGAGTTACCAAGAAGGTAGCAGTTTGATGAAGACAGGGAGAGTGGATCATGGTGAGTAGCTCGGAGTCCGTATTTCAGCGGCTCTGCGCCCGAGCTCCACTTCTGCCACCTGCTTGGGCTGATGCTCAGAGGCCCACCAGAATCACTGATTGATACAGCAGATCAGGGTTATCAGACCTACCGTGTTAAAGGGGACAGACTTTACAGGAGTCTTCACAGCCTCTTAGAAGTGGGAGGTCAGAGGAAGATACTTCAAGTATTTCAGCCCCAGGGCTGGGTGATTTTTTTTTAAGGCTGGTTTTACAAGGCGGGGTATTAGTTGAGAAAGGGCAGAGCTTGTAACATAATAGTGACCTGAGGGTCTTGAAGAAAGTTCAACCAGGCAAGCTAATAGTCTTCAAAAACATACTATTTGAGCTGATTTATCACCTAATCTTCTAGAAGGAAGCACATAACATTTTTTGTTTTTGGTTTTTTGTTTTTATTCCACTTACAATTGTTAACACGGGGACAGAACGGTATGCTGATTTCATTCCTTATTAGATATTTGCCTTTTGGCAAGTTGTTTTTCTCTCCTACTTGCTTTAATTGAAGCCAATATATGAATGAAATTAACAGAAGACTTAATGAGCTAAAATGTGTGGAACATGTAGGAAACAGGGCTTGTCTATCAGGGAGTGTTCATTCTGGGGTAGCAGAACTGTCAGCATCACCGACGTCAGCCTCACCATCTCATCCTTGTGTTCCCTGGGCTCTGAGGATGACGATGGTGTTATAATCTCAGAGGCTAGAAACCTGTGCTAGCTAGTTCCAGTTCCTTTACCTACTTCCTCTGTGACCTTGGGCAGGTGCCTCACCCTCTCTGGAAGTCAGTATCCTCCTCTGTAAAATAAAAGACATCCACTTTCGTCATTTTCCAAAGGCTCTCTAAAGTTTCCTCCAGGTCTGTGAATAAATTTGGCCTGGAGCAACTTGTCCTGAAACCTTTTTAGTGTCTGAGCTCACCAGGCCTAGTCCTAGCCTTTTCTCCTGGGATCTGGAAGGTCTAATTCGTGATTGTGAAACGTTTATGTTCTCAGCTGCCTTAGGCCATTTTTGTGCTGCTGAAGGCAATGAGGATGCTGGGCTGGTAAGCTGAAGATAAGGGACATTCTGCATCATCAGAGTCCTGGCCCCCCGGTGACCCACTGGAATAGGTTGACTTTTTTAAAGAAAAGATAGAAATTGTACTGGAGCTCGTTCCCACTGTGGTAGAAGGCAGCAGAGTAAGTCCTCTGCCTGACTAGCTAGTACCAGGGTAGATGGTAGCGTGATCAAGAACAAAGATCACTAGTTTGGAATGTGCAGACTGAACGTCATTTTTCTGCTTTTCTCGGGCCGGTCACATGGCCTCACTGAATTTTGGCTTCCTCATCTGACAGAAGGAGGTAATAATAGTCCTGAGGTGCTTGTGCTGCTCAAATGAAGCAGTGAATGTTGCTGTTCTTTTTAAACTGAGACAGTCGACCAGCATTCGCTGATGTTTCTGTTCAGCATTCCACGAGCGTTCCTGAGCGCTAGACCGGGGACTGCAACAGTGCCGGAGGCAGGCAACCTTTTTAATCCTCAGGAAGTCTGCACTCTGATTGGGGGACTCAGTGTTAGAAGAGAGGAAACGCCTGACTCTGTGAGTCTTTGTTTTAAAAAAAAAAAAACAATAGTTTGAAAGAAAGATTTGATGCTGTTCTTTATTGAGCACCTACTACACTCCAGTCCCTGAAGACGCTTTCTCATTCAGTCCTTGCAAAGACCCTGTGACAAGGTGTTCTGGGTCCTGTTTCACAACTGAGCAATTTGAGCTGCAAGAAAGTGAAGTCTGTACTCGGGATTCAGTCTCCAGTTTGTCTGATAACAAAGCTTTGATTCTTTCTAAGACACTGATTACCATGTCCTCTCAAGCCTCTGAATTTGTGCCTTTGATTGGACTTTTTCCACTGAGTGACGTTTATCTCAGTCTTCAATTGTGAAGCATTAAAATGTGTCCTTGTCACTCTATAATTACTTCCAACTCTGCCTTATTTGTGGAGACACAGTGACTGCTCTGAAATGTCTCTCGTGTGCCGTTGAGTGGACTAATGAAGAAGAAATAGGTACCCAAAGGAAAAAAAGCTCCTCTGTTTTATTACTAAAGGTTGCATATGAAGTGTCCCAGAAATGAGTCATTGCTGTTATTGCTAATAGTATTAACAGTATTAATATTATTAGTGTTGAGTCAAGAAGCAACCAGGTTAGCATGAATGAGGGACTGAAAGGTGAGAAATAGGCTTTAAGCTCTAGATCTGAAAGGAGGTAGCCTCGTGACTTAGACTTAGGGCTCGGGGATCAGCTGGTAGACCCCAACCACATCACAGGATGGCTCTGGAGGGCCCCCTGGCCTTCCTATTTGTGAAAGAGTTGTGTCATTACCACGTAAGTGAGCTAAGATGGTTTTATTACCATAGCAGGAAGATTGCGATTTCATAGCTGGGAAAAGCATAGTGCAGAGTTTTGCTCCTGCTGCGTTTGACAGGGACTGGAGCCTGCACGCTGCCTGCCTGTGGGCGGAGCTGGTTCGTAGAAAACGCAACATTCTCTTGGACTTTGCAGCCAGAGAGAGAGACACTAGGAGATTGCCACGCTAAGTGAAGTAAGCCAGAATGAGAAAGAAAAATAATGTCATCACTTACATGTGGAATCGAAAAAAAATGAATAAAAAATTAAAAAATAAAAGGAAATAAAGAACACAAATGACACTTATTTGTAAAACAGAGGCAGACTCACAGACATAGGAAACAGACTTATAACCATAACTAGAGGGGAAAAGGGGTGTGGTGAGGGATAAATTGGGAGTTCAGGATTTGTAGATATTAACTACTATATATAAAATAGATAAACAGCAAGGTCATACTGTATAGCACAGGGAACTATATTCAATACCTTGTAAGGACCTATAATGAACAAGAATATTAAAAGGAATACATATAGTCCTATATATATATTTAAGTGAATTACTGTACTGTACACCAGAAATTAACACATTGTAAATTGACTATACTTCAATAAAAAAAAAAGACACAAGGGAAAATGACCTCTTACTAACAAGAACTATTTTAAGAGACATAACAATTTGAACAAGCAAATGATGGAGCACTTAATGTAGATTCCACAGTGGCAAACTCACATGGACACACTCAAAAACACTTTCATGGCTTTAGAACTAAAATATTCATTGAAAGAGAGGATGGATACTTAGAGACTTAGGTGATTGTCCTTGATGATGAAGTGAAAGAAATATTGTAAAAATATAGATTGATGTTACAAATATATGGAAATTAGGAGAGAGAAGATAAAATACTTGAAAGTCAGATCCAAGAGGTCTAATAAGTGAATAATAACCCCTTCTCAGGGAGAAGGAAATGACAGGGGAGGTAGATTAAATAAATAATAAGGGAAATTTTCCTTGAGCTAAAGACAGACTTGAGTCTGAGACAGACTTGAGATTGGAAAGGCTCTCAGATTTCTTACTAATCCTTAAATAAGAAAAGATACATACCTAGCGAAATGCTTCAGCTTTGAGCATAAAGAAGAAATCTTAGCATCTTGCAGACAGAAAGAATGTGTTATTTTCAAAGGGGAAAGATTTATACTGGCATCTGACTTCTCATTTGCTGCACTGAACATCAGAAGAAGAAAGCGTAGTGCTTACTAACTTAACTAAAGAGAACAACTCCTCTCTGCAGTCAAAAAATTATTTGCTTTCAAGTGAAAGGAATTTTTAGATGAGAAAGGATTTTGATCTATCTCAGGCAACTAATAGAAGTAACATGCTTAAAAAAGTACTGTAACCAAAGGCATCAAGTGTGGACAACTTGAGGTAGAAGAAATGGGGGGAAGTAAACCTTGAAGTGTGTGTGTGTGTTTAAATCTAATTGGATAATAGTAAATGACATGACAGGTGTAATGTAGATGCTAAATATGGAGTCTCAGAATTGTAATTGCTCTCCTAGGCATAGCCTGCAAGCACAGGTACTAAACGCCATAAAATCAGGTTGGTGTGGTTTTGAACCTAATTCGGTATAAGACATATTTGTCTGAAAAACAGAAACCTACTTGATACCTCTTTTTCCAGCTTGTCTTTTATCCCAATGCATCTAAACACAATTTAATAGGTACTGTCTTAAAGGATGAAGGCAAAAATACGATTTAGTTCCAAGAAAATAATTTCTAGGCGAACAGGTTATTTTGTAAGATACTCAGTATCTATCTAAAACTGTATTTTAATAAGTTTTCACATATTCCATCCAGGACATGGACTCCTGAGATTAGAAGTTGTCACAGGGGAACTGGCACCCTCATACACTGCTGGTGGGAATGTAAATGGTGTGGCTGTTTTGGAAAATAGTCTGGCATTTCCTCAAAATGATTAACAGAATTACCATGACTCTGCAGTTTCACTCCTAGGTATAAAACCAAGAGAATATACATGTAGCTTGTACTTTAATATTCATAGAAGCATTATTCATAATAGCTCTAAAGTCGAAGCAACTAAATGTTCACTAGTTGACGAGTAAACAAATATGTTATATCTATACAGTAGAATACTATTTGGCAACAAAAAGAAATTAAATACTGGTATATGCTATAGCATGGATAAACCTTATAAACCTTATGTCAAGTGACAGAAGCCAGTTACAAAGGACCACATATTGTATGATCCTATTCATAGAATAAGCAAATCTATGTATACATAGAGAGATTAGTGATTTCCAGGGGCTGGAGGAGAAAGGAAATGATTGGTATGTTCTGAAATTAATTGTGGTGAAGATTGCTTAACTCCATGAATATACGGGAAGCCACTGAATTTTACACTTTAAGTAAATTGTATAGTATACGAATTATTTCACAGTAAAACTGTTAAAATACTCCAAACCTGTCATATGTTTTTTATGGCCTGGCTTTCCAGTAATCCGTAAGTCTTTCAAACATTTTATTTTATTAAAAATACATAGTCAAGATTGGCAGAAAAATTTGACCCAGATTGGGTCCATAAGAACATGTATTGAGTTCTTCTGGTTTTTCATATGGATTTGTACCAAGTCATTGCTAAGGGAGCTTGTTACCCTGGTGGCAGTTTACAGGGATGGCAAATGGTACCTGACTTTAAATACACACTCAGGTTTTGATGAAGATGGAGATTGTGACCGCAGCTGTCCTTAAGGACAATGGCTCTTTCAGTTTATGATTCAGTGGGTAATGCACAAACATTTGTGCATTTATAGATCACGCCACTGCTGGGTCAGCCAGTGAGTGGATAAAATTGGTGTGGTAGGACCTGGCTGCAAGCTTATTGAAATGCTTGATATTTTTCTTTTCTTATGAGCCTTCAATGTTCCTTATCTATGAACAGTCCTGATTTCAGTAGATAAAGATACTCAGAGATTTGTCCCAACTGTGTAACTTAGGAATCTGAGTTGTAGAGGAGATCTCGTTGCAGAGTGAAGGTCTTTAATTCTCGTTAGATGGTCCACCTTGATGACTTTCTTTGATCACTGCTGTCCACAACTATCCCACCATGTCTTTCAAATCACTCATCAAGATACATTGACTCCATAAACCTGTGTCTCAGTGGCGGTAGTCTGTATCTTTCCAAGAAGCATCTTTGTGGTTGTGTATGGCTTTTGGTGTGAGGCGCGTCCTGTCCCATGACTTGCAGTCCTTACATGAACCTTGTGAATTATTTAAACAGGTAAACATTTAATGTGGACACATCCTTGCTACCTGATGGATCCTCTCTGTGGAGAGAGCTTGCTTCTTTGAGAAACATTTTGCAAACAGGACTATTGTGTATCTGTCAGGGATGAGAGCAGGCATTTATTTTGGGAGCAGACAGAGCTTTCAACCTGTATCTTGGCAAATGCCTGAAGTCTCCAAGGGAATGGTGGTTGGTGATAATAACACTGAACCACAAATCTTGACTTAACTAGATAATTTCTTAGGGAATTCAATTCTCAACTGTCATTACAAGGCCTTTCTCTCTCTTTCCTGTTATTGATACTCTATATTCTCTCTTCCTCTACAGTTTCAGGTAGTTTTCGCTGTAAATGTGATTGTATTTCTTGTGCACATGAGTTTTCACCCCTGGAGAGAAAGAGAAAACATGTTTTTAGAGCAAAATCCAAATGGCTATTGTTTATCTGGGTCAGTGAGGTGCATAGTTATGCAAGCTCAGAGCTGTGTCTGCGAGCACCATTTACCTTCTTGATTACTTTATCCCATGTGATGTCTTAGTGTGTTTAAGATGGCCGTATTTGGGAGCACATGGTAGACCGAAGGCCTTTTATTTTTAATTCATGTTTTTTTTTAACCTAAAAACTACAACAAAGGCAACAAAATTACATTTCAGCTTTAAATTAATGGATTAGCCTTATGGAAAAGAATAAGATTACATCATATTGGAGCCAGTCTAGGAAAACAGCATGAATTAGTGCCTGTTGGGTAATAATATGTGATCCTTTGAAAATTAGAAGAGTTGAGAAGCCACATGTTGGTTATTACAGGATGAAGACTTTTGAAAGCAGCCTAGATATTACTAAACCAAGTCTCAGTGAACTTGACTGGTGAAGCCTTAACAGTTTTCATGAATTATAATGTATTACACATAGAAAAGCACATTTCTCTGGTGGCACAGCCAGTAAGTATCACATTGTGCTGTTTATTCACATTCTTGATCTTGTAAGATCTCTTAGCCTAGGCTTGGAGACACAGCAAAATGCTAACACAAAATTTAAAAAAACAGTATGAAGCACCAGTTATTTAACCAGGTGACTCGTGACTGTCAGTCCGCCAGTCTTTCCAAATTTCTTGAAATGTGCCTGGTAATTGGAAAAGTCTCCCTTTTGGCTACCAGGGCCTCTATTTCTGATCTTTTAAGTTTATTTATCTATCCCTTGTCATCGCACCTGTGCTCATCTGGTTCCTGAATGAGGAAAGCGTGTGCAGAATACTCCTGGATTTCACCGAGCATTGACACGCATTCTCTCTCCGGGCTGATGGATAGCTGTCACTATTTGGGGGGTTGGTAATATGGGGGTGGGCACAAACAGGCGTTTTCTGCTTCTCTGACCGCTCTGCACGAACAGGTCTCCTCCTGGTCCCAGGGGAAACACCCAAAGGCACTGTATCCCCAAAGCACTGTTACACATAGTTGCTCTCTGGCTCTCTCAGGGTGCTCAACACTACAGCGAATTTCCTAATTCCAACCATTGCTTATGAATCGTCCTCTATCAGCTGAGTGCCTGGAGAGGTGTCTTGCACGTATTAGATGAACAATGTATTTTTGTTCATGAAAAACCTTTTTCCATCTAATGAGGGATTTAAGTGACTTGTGGGGAAACACTTGTGTTAAAGTAGCTAGCTATGTATGTACTAAAACGAGATACCAAGTGCTGTATTGGACAAGAAAGTTTGTGATGGGAGTGGGGCATTAATTAGCTGCCTGTGTTAAATTATCCTTAAAGTCGGCTTAAATGTTTTCTAAAGACACGCTCATTGTTAGGATGTACCTATAGCAACAACGGTACAAGACAGGACTTTGGAAAATGTCAATTACTAATTAAAATTTAAACCTAGACTAATCAGTATTGGATTGTACAACACTGATGCTATGTTTTCAAAATAGCAAACGCTGTTTGATAATCGGCCATGAGAGGCTATCTTGACCCTACTGCTCTAAACTGAAAACAATATTTTGCTTTCTGTGACCTGTTAAGCACTTACCAACATCTAGAAAAATTCTTCAGGTGACAACAGTGATATTGTTACACAACACACAGATGCCAGAATTATTTCCCTTTGGAATATATCATTTCTCGGATTCATTGTGAAGTCAGACTCACTTCGCTTATATTGAGTCCTAAGCTTTTATACACATTATATTTTTAATTTTTATGAGCACCCTGTGTTGTATGTTTTCCTGTCTTCCCAGGTTTTATGCAAGATGTAAGGGAGAGACAGAACTCAAACCCAGATCCTCTGACTCTAGGTCTGGTTTTTCATATGTTGCCACAGGAGCCTTTAACATAGGGAGCAAAACCAGCTATTCTGGATGAAGGCTGTTCCCCTGCACAGTAGTTGAGGACAGATCTGCATGGTTACTAAAAAAGCTGTTTGAACCCATTTCAGCTGTTTTATTATTCCCTGCCATTACTTCTTGACCATCTTAATTTTCTGTTTTAAAATCATAGCTTAAAACCACTTGTATTAATATGCATACAATTAAAAACAGCATAAAGTACAATCTTCTTAGGGTAATCACCCTCTAAAAGGAAGCCAGACCTCACACTTGAGGACTGATGTGCTGCAGAGCAAATCCAGTCAGTGAGCAGATAAGGAACTGTAGTCAATGAGAAGAGCTGTCATAGTGACGGAGAACACAGGATTTACAGGGTTTGAGTCAGTACCTCTGTTTCCTGAGCTCAGTTTCCTCATCTGTACAGTGGGGATAGCAATAGTAGCTTCCTCTTACGCCAGTGGTGAGAAGTAATTGACAGATTGCATGTAACGTGTGGTACCTGGCGCGCAGGAAGTGTCTTAAATGATCACTGTTGTTCCTCTGTTCTTGCTGAACTAATCAATCATCTCAGCCGATCTTGTTGAGAGGCCAGCCCTGTGAAGCTGGTTCCATGTCTCTAAGGCCACACCACCCTCATCAGCAGATATACTGTAGCTTAAGGTGATCTAATGGCAGGATTTTTGTGCTACGGAACAGGGGTTTTCCTCCTTCCACTTTCACAGAATGGTTTATATGAATCTTGCTCTTTATCCCCCTGGATCACAGGGTGACAACCAAATGGGGTGGAAAAGACTGTTTCCTTAAGGTCTTAGCTTTGATGAAAGTGAATAAAAGTTAAAAAGGACTTCTTTATCACAATTCGCTTTGGGAAATAAGAAAACTTCATGCAGGTCCCTGTCAATTTGCATGACTCAGATCTCACAGTAAATGATATAATGTCATCAGAGCTCAAGCCCTGAAGCTGCTCTTTGAGATTATCATTAAAAAATACCAAACAATGAAATACTATGCAAGCATTTTCCTTTTAGTTAGCAACTGAGCGCTCTAAGACTCATTTGTTTTATCTTAGCATAATGACTAAAAAGCAGGTGCATTTTTCACTCCTACCTAATTACATAATCAATGTTAAGTTTCTGTAATGGCTTTGTAGTATGCAGGCAGCATACAGTAATGGACAAGGTCAAAGTGATCCTTGACCTCATGGAAGTTACACCTTAGGGACAGAGAAGGGGGGCAGATGCTGACTGTTAAGCAGTAGCTCATGAAATGTGATGTGCGCCATGACTGGGGAAAAACAGAATAGCGTGCAACCATATAACAGGTGTATCTCATCCTTTTAGGACTTGAAAGGCTTCTTGGGGGAAGTTGGGTTTATGCCAAGGCCTGAAGGATAACTTGGAGTCCACCAGGCAAAGGTTTGGGGGAGGAGAATTCCACATGGAGGAGGCAGCTGGTAGATAGACTAGGTAGGAGGAAGCCATACAAGTTGAGGAAAAATACTTTCACGGTAGTTGGAGAAGAGAGGGTGTGTGGCGGGGTGGTGGAGAAATAAAGGGAGCGGGGCGGCATTGTGGAAGAAGGTAGGACGAGGCTCATAGTGAGGGATCTGTAAGTGTCTCAGAGGAAGGATGGTGGACTTGGGGAGAGGTGGACCGATCTGTGTTTGAATTGTGGCTTTGGGCACAATGGATCTTCCTGACCCTGAGTTTATTCCTCTGTAAGATGCAGAGGGTAACATTAACCCCACAGGGCTGTGATTGATACAAAGGGAAATATTTGAAAGAATATATCTGAAGGGTCGGGTGTAATTGTGGCACAAAGTTGGTGCTCTTGAAATGTCAATATATGCATATAAAGGCAAATATCTACCTGCACATGCATGCAGAACACTCGGTTATTAGGATATGAATGTCGGACCTCTTATTTCTTTATAAGGGAACCACATTTATTAGAGGGCTTGCCCATGTGTCTGTTTCTCTGTACATAAATGGTCCTGAGCTCAGTCTATAGGGGAGAGTATCTGTCTTTGGTACAGAAGGCAGATATTTTCTCTCTCCCTGGAGTAAGAGAAGTTAGGTAATTTTGTTCCTGAAGAATAAGTCTGTATTAGTTTCCTATTGCTGCTGCAACAAATTGCCACAAATTTAATGGCTTAAGATAAAACAAACTTACTGTCTTACAGATCTGAAGGTTAGCAGTCTGGATTAGTTTCCTTGGGCTAACATTAAGGTGTCAGCAGGGCTATGTTCCTTCTGGAGTGTCTGGAGGAGAATTCATTTTCTCACCTTTGCCAGCTTCTAGAGACTATGCCTGCATTTCTGAACTTACAGCCTTTTCCTCTGTCTACAAAGTTAGCAGTGTAGCATCTTCCAATTTTTCTCCGATCCTACCTGCCTTTTATAAAGACCCTGTATTGCATTGTATCCACCCAGATAATCTAAAACAATCTCCCATCTCAAAGTCCTTAACTTAATTGCACATGCAAAGTCTCTTTGCCATGTGAGGTGACATTTTTCACAGGTTCCAGGGGTGAGGACGTAGACATCTACATACCACAGGGTCTTTCTCTTCCTAGAGGAATAAAGAACCAGTATTCTTTTTTTTTTAATTGAAGTATAGTTGATTTACTGTGTTGTGTTCGTTTCAGGTGTACAGCAAACTGGTTCAGTTTTATATGTGTATATATAAATATGTATATATGTATATTCTTTTCAAGAATTTTCTCCATTATAGGTTATTACAAAATATTGAGCACAGTCCTCTCTGCTTGTTGGGGCTTGTTGTCTATATGATTTATATATAGTGGTGTGTATGGTTCATCCCAAACTCCTAATTTATCCCTTTCTCAGAGCCAGTATTCCTGTTGCCAAGAGTTTGGGCTCTGGTTTTCATAGAGATCAAGGCTCTGGCTGATTGGCCCTCCAAAGCTGTTAAGGGAAAAGAGGAAAGAATGCTGGTTCCTCCTCCTCTTCCATCTTGCTGCCCCTCCCTCCTGTTCTCTAGCCGCTGAGGCCTTCTTCCAGGCTTCCTGAAGTGTCCTACCATCTTTACCCAGTTAGCTCCTCCTCAGCCTTCAGATCTGTTTAACTGTCACTTCTTCCGCAGTTCAACTTCATCGGCCTTGGGGCCTGAGCTGGGAACCCCACCCTGGAACTGGTGGGGCCATTCCTGCTATGGGGACATACTCATCTGTATATTCATTCATTTGACAAGTATCAGTTGAGTGCTGTTACAGGTTGGAGGGCTCTGGAAGCAGATGCTGGCACAGAGTTGGGGTGCTGGGTGTTGATTGGATGGACATTTGTGAAAGGAAGGGTGAGAACTCAAGTTTGGGCAGAGGAAGGAGTTGAATGGTGAGAGTGGCCCTGATGGCTCCAACCACCCCATGGGGAGGGGTCTGGAGTGAACAATGCCCGTCAGAGTGAGCTGTGCCAGGGCCCAGCTGGCAGAGCCTCAGGGTGGTCGGCCTCAGGGTGAGTGTGGTTCTGGGCAAGGCAATATGTGCAGCAGAGGCAGACCTGGAGGCAGCTGACCACTGGAGGCCTTCCCCTGGTCATGCTCCCTGCAGATGGGCAGCAAATCTGCCCTTGATAGGGGCTCCAGGAGGTGCTTTTCTCTGTCCGCCACAAGCACCTGCTAAATACTGAGACCTCTTCTGGGTATGAGGAAGACAGCAGGGAAGAAGACAGATGGGAGTCCCTGTCCTCCTGCACTTTATATTAGGGAGGGCGAGACAGAGAATCCCCAGATGAGTAAGTGACATGTATAAGACATAGCTGGTGCGGAGAGTACCACGGAGAAACACAAAGCAAGTCAAGGAGGGATGGAGAGTGTTGGGGAGGATTGCAATTTGACAATAGGGTCAAGGAAGGCCTCACTGAGGAGGTATACTTGAATAAAGACCCAGAGGGGGTGAGGGAGGGAGCCATATGGATATCTGAGAAGAGTCTTTAAGCAGAGGGAACCACAGATCTCTGAGTCCCTTAAGTGGGAGCGGTGAGGAGGCCAGTGGAGATGGGGCAGAGGGTTTAAGGGAGAGATTTAGAGTGGTTGAAATCAGAGGAGCAGGGTGTAGGGGTGAGGCAAAATGATACAGGGCTTTGGGAGCTATTCTAAGGAGTTCTGGCTGTACGTGGAGTAAGATGAGACGCCATTGGGCAGTTCTGGACAGAAGGATGATATCATATGATTTACAGCTACTTTTAAAAACATGTATCAGGGCTGCTAGAAGTGGTGATGTTATTAGGAAGGAAAAAAAAAAAAAAGAACAAAATTGCAGTCATGCTGGGGCAGCCTGAAGAGGTTACCTGGAGACCCCTGGGGAAGACGTAAGCCCTGACACTCATCGGGGGAGGTAGAAGGAACCAGGGAAGGACCACAGAGTTGTGATCAATAATGAGCAAAACCTAGGGATTGACCAGGCGAGTTCAAGGCTCAGATTCTCAGTAAATACAGCCACAAGTTTATTTGGGCTAATTACTGCTCCTTTGATTCCTTTCCTGGGGAAAAGAACATGGTTGCATCAGAAGCCTGCGGTACTTCTGAATTTCTCTGTTTTGGTTTTTTGCTTGATTTGCTCTTGGGCAGTGGGTCTATTCATATTTACAAAAGACAACGGAAAAAACGTGAGTTGATAATTTACCAATCAGAAAGGATTTCTAGCTCTTTTTTACCCACTGAATGGTTCCATTGGATGGCTGCCATTTTTGAGGAACTATATTTGTGTTGCTCCAGTTTCTTTAGTGTGTGAAGTGATAGACGCTAGTTCTTGTCAGTTTTCTTGGTCTCACCATCATCGAGCACTTAACAGAAGCTGGTAAGTGCGAGGCACTTGGATATATGCTGGTTACACAAGGATGTACACAGAATTTGGTGCTTGTGGCAAAGACCTGGCTGGTCATGCAGTGGGTTCTCAAAGTGCTGGGCTGGACCAGCAGCATCGGCATCACCTGGAACTTGTTAGAAATGCACATTTTTAGGCCCCACCTGAGACACATTCAGTTATTTTGGAAATAGCCCCCCAGCAATCTGGGTGAGCCTGAGGAATGCTGAAATTTTGAGAACCCTAGTCCAGAGGTGAGAAAACTGAAGATTATAAAACAGTGGTATGCCAGAAGGAAGCCCCAGGTGTTGAGTGGGCCCAGAGGAACTAGTCCTAATTTCATGCAAAATTGGACCACCTCCAAGAGAATGAGCTGCCTGAGATGAATCTTAAGAACAATACGAATTAAGGAGATGTAGAGAAGGTGGGAAAGGGCCTCCAGGCACAGGGGCCAGGCCAGCCTTGGAGGCCAAAGACCACACTGCCTGCCCTCTCTGGCTGCAGGGCTGGGTGCTTGGGGAGCTATCAGGATGAAGTTGGAGAGGTAGGGAGATATCAAGACCTTTAAATACTACCCCTAAACAATTCTTCTGGGTTGATACCCTGAAACATTGCTGCTAAACTCTCTGTGGTAACAGCTGGAGGAAGTTCCTGGGTGGAAGAAGATGAGGATCACCCTCTAGGCTCTGTCCTCAGACTCCGACCATCACAGTCATAGGCTCCTGATCTATGGTTCAAGACCCTGCCTCGAGGGTTCCTCCTGAGATGCAGGGAAGAGGAGGTCCTCCCCTGGCTTCTTGAGATGATGTTGACACTGTGCTTCTCCAGAAGGGATTCCTGGGGATGGTGTTCTTTCTGGGCCCCTCATGGGAGTGGCTGTCAATCAGACGTTTACATCCTGCCAGTTCTTTCTCAGCCCGCTGCTCTCCAGGGCTGCTTTCCCTGCAGCAGGTCTGGAAGCATATCCCTGTGTTTCTGGTCGGCCATCCCTTTATAACTCTAATCCTCTGTGCTGTTCCTTGCTGCTCTTCTGCTGTTAGTCAGGTATTCTGTAGCTAAATCACAGTGCTTGGAGAGTGAAGCTTTTCCAATATTTTGCCCCTCTACTCTGATAACTTCTCTAACTTAAGGTAAAGTATAAAATTGATTTTGAGGTTTCAATGTTAAATAAATTATAAGCTTCCAAATGGCCTAACCTTGCATTTTCTGCTTGACATTTAAGTTACTTGCTTACCATTTTTTTTTTATAGAAGATTTTCACTTTTCTTGTCTCTACAGGCCTTTTATGGTTGCCTTGAAGGGCTTCCACTAAAAGGTATATTTTTACGTGTGATTTTTCAGTAGTGAGATTTCAAAGTGGATTTGTTCGACTTTTATTTAGGCTCTGGGGTTATAGGACATTGATTCCATGTATTTAAGTGGACTCGTTTCTGTCCTTTATTCTCTGCATCCTCTAGCAGGTGCTTACAAACAAAGGGGCTTCATCCTTTAGTTAGGTTCTATAAGTTTGATTTGCAAGGCAGGGAGAATTCTGGATTGACTCTGGGCTGCATTTCAGTGACATTCTTTTTGCTGGTGCATGAAGTTCATGAGAGAGAGCAGGGAGTATGCCACCAGTATAAAAAGCTGTCAACAATGTGACTTTCCCATTAAGTGTATTTGTCCCTTCATCTGGACAGTCTGCAGTCATGCACTATGATTCCTTCTAAGTGCTGTTGGCTTCAAGGTAGCCATGATTTTCCTTTCCTTATGAATCTCAATCAGATTGACTTCCAGAATGGTGGTGTGAGGAAGCCTAGTGGGCCCTCTCCCTAATGAAATGAACTTGTAACTGCTGAAAATTAAATGAGATACACACACACACACACACACACACACACACACACACACACACACACACACACACACACCACACACACCACACACACACACACACCACACACACATACACAGTAAATATATGTAATTGTAAATACCTAAATATATTGTATATAATTACATAAAATTATATAATTATATGTATATATTTTTTAGCAGTTAAATGGTTGACATTGAAAATCTCTGGAAATTGTCCTCAGGACATACAGAAAATGGAGAAACATTAAGAAATCTAAAAAACCTTGGTAAGAACACTGAGGCTCTGTAGCATTTAAGCCATGGCCTGCCCCTTCTCCCCTCTCCCCAGCTCAGTGGGATAGAAACTGTAATCCAGGCATGTACAGCCAAGAAGATGGACCCCTCCCTTCCACAGCTACCATTTTCCCTGACGAGGGGCTTGCCACCGGCATCTCTCATCCCCCATCCACCAGCTTCCTGTTGCAGAAGGGGGGGGTGCTGCTGAGAAGACTGGTCTCCCTTCTCTTACCTAGTTACCCTCCTATAGAAGCTTTGCGCCAGGCGTGGCAGATGGAGGATGCTGGCCCTGAAACACCCACCTCAGTTTGCTTATAAGGTGGGGATTATAAGCAAACTGAGAAGACCATCCTTATCCAGAGCCCTGCTTGTAGAGCGGGGTGTCATTCTGGGAGAAGCAGGCGTTATCTATCCCCCACCCCCATTGCATTTACATAGAGATACTCCTCTGGGGGATAGTCAGGCCATAGGAACAGAGAGCTCCACTGATCTCAGTAAGGGGACTGACTTTTGGGGAATGAAGTGCATAAATTCCTGCCCAGGGATGTTGAGAACAGCAAAGATACTGGTGATGCCCAGTTAGTAGTGGTGACCTTTGGCTGCTTGCTCCATGGAACCACGATGGTAGGTCAAGCTTAGCAGTTGAACAGAGAAAACCAGGGAAGCAGACGACTAAGAAGAACCTCTCTGAGTCTGAGGAGCCTGAAAGCCTGGCCGCTGAAAAAGGACCCTAACTTCATTGGGAAAGACTATGGGACAATTGATGCCCCAGGGCTTTGTCAAAAGCAATAGTGGGATCAGGTAGCGATGAATGGAGATCATCAGCCAGGTGTGGTACCAACAGGGGCAGATCAGCCCAGATGCTCAGGGAAACTGTGTGTACACCCAGGACTTCGCCCTCTGAGGAGTGATTTCAGCAGTTGCACACTGTAGAGGAAACATTTAAATTAGATAGTCCATCTAGGGCGCTGAACAAGTAAAACACAAGTGAGAAAACACTAACAAGCCCTTGAGGAGGGGATGGTAATTGTTCAGGATGCGGAGTTGCTATCATATACCATTTAAAATGTCCAGTTTCGCATGTGAATAAAACTCTGGGAACGTTTCTATATAATTATCTCCAATTTTTCCTCTGAATATCTCTGAATGTGCATTTTTAACGTAATTCAGATCACACCATATATATAATAATTTAGCTTGTTTTAAAAAATTAATATTCTCTCCTAAGTGATTCCCCGGCATTGTTCTTCAGAAACATAATTTAATAACTGCCTAATATTCACTGTTATGTATGCATCATAATTTATTTAATGCTTTCACTGTTGGACATTCGAATTGATTCAAGTTTTTGACTCTAAGAAAAGTGCTACGTACATAGACCTTCATCTCAGTTTGGCTATTTACTTAGAAACTCCTAGAATGTAAACTTTTAAAAGGTTCTTAATGTGTGTGGCTGAATTGTTTTCCTGAAAGTGTACATGATTTTTTTTTGTGTGTGTCAACAAAGCATTTTATTGGAAAGCTATAAAGGCTAGCAAAGAAGTGTAAGACTCAGAAAAGCCCCATCGTATACTAAGGTTACGAGTCAGAGTTCTCTGAAGGAACAGAATCAAGATGTGTGGGTACATGTGTGTGTTTTTATATAGAGATTGAGGGAATGAGTGTGCAAGAGAGAAAGAGCATGAAAGAGATTTATTTTAAGGAATTGAGTCAAGCAGTAGATGAAGATTGGTTAAACCAAAATTTGATGGGGTGAGCTCGCAGGCTGGGACCCAGGGAGGAGAGGCAGCTAGAGTCCAAAGACATCTCTGTTCTGTTAAGACCTTCAACTGATGAGGCTGTACCCACCCACATTAGGAAGATTAATCTGCTTTACGCAAAGCTTAGTGATTGAAGTGTTAATCTCATCCAAAAACACCCTCCCAGAAACATCCAGAATGATGTTTGACCACATATCTGGGTACTGTGGTCCATTCAACTGACACATAAAATTAACCATCACATTAATGTGTGTCTTGTGTTTGCTCTCTACCTCTGTGTCCTCATCTGAAAATGGAGAATGCTGTATTGCCCTTAAAAAAGTGGGGGTATCATAAAAGAGTAAAATGTATGAAATATACCTGGCACAGGGTTAGCACACAATAAGTATCAGTCCTTTATTATTAAATCTCCTTGTACCAGTAACACTTCTTATCATTGGGAAGTTTTTCCAATGTTCAAAATAAAATGTATCTCATAATTTATTAGCCTCTTGGATTTTCTCCTCAAATTGACCGTTCACATATGTCTTCTGCTAATTTTTGGTTGAGGCTTTTAATTTTATTTTTTATTGATACATATAAAAATCTGAAATTTGAAATCTATTAAATATTTATGTAGTTATTTAATTTTGACCAAAGCTACTAAATATATATGTATATATATGTGTCATATGAAAAATATATATATGTGTGTGTGTGTGTGTGTGTATATGAATGTATGTTTGTTTTGGTTCTCTTAGCTTGCAAGTTTCTCATGAGTAGAGACTAAGTTGTAGATTGTTTGATGTCCTCCTAAGAGGCTTACATATAACTTATTTGTGTTGATTGTCAGTGGGCTGCAAGTTCCTTCCGTGGAGTTCACTGGTGCATTGGATGAAGATAAAAGTAAATTGTCATTTTTCTTATATTCTGAACTTACCTCAATTTACCTGAGATTCATTTACAAAAATTAATATATATTGAGTTTAACAAATAGGGTGATGCCAGGGTGGGGGGCTTGTGGGTTGACAGGTGTGCACTAGATTCCTTGGTACCTGTCGGGTGGGGGGATGAGAACACCTGCTGATCTCCATAAGGTTCTTGTGAACTGGAACATCTGGCCATCACCTGCCTGCCTGTTGCTCCCAATTTTACCCGTTCTTCAAGGCCCAACCCAAATCCCATCTCTTATGGGAACTCTGTGTGGCTGCTGTTGTCCATGGTGGGTGCAGTCTTACACTGGAATAACACTTTGCCCTGTTCATGGTATCAGCACTTTGAGTCTAGCAGTAATGTGCCCATTCTCTCTCTCTCTATAAAACCACCCCTCCACCACATCCTGAGCAACTGATGTTGCCTGGGCTGCTGAATGTATTTTAGAATGCAAATACAAGTCTGGAATGGCAACAGCATCTTGATCCATTAAAAGTCCGCTTCTTTATTCATGTTCGACACTTTGTTGTCAGTGTAAGGTACAGAACGTACATTTTGAACGAGAAGGGGGCTAGAGGATTTCTGGGTACCAAGAGGCCAGGCCAGGCTGGGAGCTGAGAAGAAAACAGAAGGTCCTTACCATTTGGGGAGCGTCTTGTTGGGGAGGAGTGAGAGGCACTGAAGGAGACGGCTTGCTGCTACTCAGCAGAGGCACAGGGGCAGGTCTGGACACACACAGTCAGCTGGTGGCTTTGCAGGTTCACCGTCTCTTATCATCTGTCTGAAACGGCTTCTAATGCTTCTCTCTCCTTGATCATGAAACAGCTTCAGTGCCAATAGTGTGGCTGGAATCTGACGGACACACTCTGCTGCTCTGTGCCCCTAACTATGCCAGGACACACAACGGAAAGCCCAGGAGAGATGCTGGCACTTAGAGAACAGAAGAGAGTGAGGGGTCCAACATAGGAAGACCCTGTGGTTCACCCTGTAGCTGAACGTTAATGCTTGCCAGGTCACCCCCAGGCACTGTGCTTATGGACAGAAGTACAGTGCTCTCTTGAGGATAAGCAGGATTTGATAATATCTATTCAGCTATTTATAATTCACTTTCAACTTTACATCTGAAAACCTTACCTCCTGTTCCTCTGTTTGTCAGGACTATAAGGATTGTGTTTTGCCCCGTGGCTAACCTCCTGCCCCCTTCCTCTCTCTTTCTGGCTCATTTGTACACTGTTCTTTTCTCTCGTGGCCTCATTTTTTTTTTCCCATTTCCCTAATCGTCTCATTTCCTATACTTCTGAGCACTCGGTGTATAAATGTGTCTGGCAGAGGGGTTGGACTTTACCTGCAAGAGGCCAACGTGGACTGGAAATAGTGTTAAATTAAGGAAAATAATGGGTATTTAAAAGAATGAATTCTTTCGTTAAACAGTTGCATCCTTGCTTCTGTCAAAGTTAATTTCTACACGTTCCTACTCATTTCAGAAATAATCATGCCAGTTCGCTGTGGACGTGTGTTTGCATTTGCCCGGGTCCTTCCAGCTCTCAGGCTGGCTTTTTCCTGCTCTTCCACCAGGGGTGAGGTGCTGAAGATTAGATGAACAGACTGGTCAGTACTGACAGCGGCTACCAAAATATTATGTAAGTTTTTTTTTTTAATTCACATATGACATGTTCTGATTTTTATTTTTATTTCTAATTGAGATATAACTGACGTACAACGTTCTCTTAGTTTCAGGTGTACAACATGATGAGTTTCTATTTGTATATATTGTGAAAAGGTCACCACGATAAGTCTACTTCGCATCCATCGTCACACACAGTTACGCACTTTTTTTCTCTTGTGCCGAGAACTTTTGAGATCTGTTCTGTCAGCATACTTCAGATATACAGTGCAGTATTCTTCTAGTTACCATGCTGCACATGACATCCCTCCAGGACTTACTTATTTATAGCTGGAGGTTTGTACATTTTAACCCCCTTCACCCGTTTCCCCTACCTCCCACCCCCTGTCTCTGACAACCGCCAGTCTGTTCTGTTTCTATGAGTTTGGTTTTTTTGTTTTGGGGGCTGGTGGTTGTTTTTCGACTCCACATATAAGTGAGATTGTATAGTATTTGTCTCTGTCGGTCTGACTTATCTCACTTATTAGAATGCCCTGAAGGTCTATTCACGATTTTGCAAATGGCAATGTTTCCTTCTTTTTATGGCTTAATAATAGTCCATTGTATGTATGTGTATTTATATGTGTATATATATCACATTTCTTATTCCCTTCATCCCTTGATGAGCATTTAAATTGTTTCCTTGTCTTGGCTATTGTAAATAATGCTGCAGTGAACATGGATTTGAATGTATATTTTTGAGTTAGGGTTTTGATTTCCTCTGGATGAATACATAGGAGTGGAATTTCTGGATCATCTGGCAGTTCTATTTTTAATCTTTTAATTTTTTGAAAACGCCACACTGTTTTCCATAGTGACTGCACCAGTTTACGTTCCCACCAACCGTGCGCAAGGGTTTCCTTTTCTCCACATCCTCTCCAGCACTTGTTATCTTCGGTCTTTTTGGTAATAGCCATTCTAAAAGGTATCTCATCTGGTTTTGATTTGCGTTTCTCTGATGACTAGTGATGTTGAGCACCTTTTCATGTGCCTTTTGGCCATCTGTTTGTCTTCTTTGGAAAAATGTCTATTCAGACCCTCTGCCCATTTTTTAATTGGATATATATTGCTGTTGAGCTGTATGAGTTCTTTGTTTTTTGGATATTAACTCCTTATCAGATAAAAGATTTACAGATATTTTCTCCCATTCCTCGCGTTGTCTTTTCATTTTGTTGATGGTTTTCTTTGCTGTGCGGAAGCTTTTTAGTCTGATGTATTGCCATTTGCTTATCTTTATTTTTGTTGCGTTGTTTTTGGTGTCAAATTAAAAAAAAATCATTTCCACATCTCGTGTCGAGAAGCGTACCATCTGTGTTTTCTTCAAAGAGTTTTGTAGTTTCAGGGCTTTATAGTCAAGTCTTTAATTCATTTGGAGTGCATTTTTGTGGATGGTATAAGATAGTGGTCCAGCTTCATTCTTTTGCATGTGGCTGCCTAGTGTCCCCAGCATCATTTATTGAAGAGATTGCTTTCCCCCCATTTGTGTGTTCTTGGCTCAGTTGTTATAAATTGATTATTTCTGGGTTTTCTATTCTATTCCATTCACCTATGCAGTTTTTTATGCCAGTACCACACTGTTTAGATTTGTTCTGACTTTTAAAAGTAAAATTGACCTCAGGGGGAAGAAACAACGTCTCCTTATTTTCCATTAAATTATATTACACTTTGCCAGCTGGAGGACTTGGTTAGCAAAACAAGGAAGTATGACCATGTTGCTTTAGTTTTTCTTTATCTTATCTCTTCATCATGGTATCCTTTTATGGTCCATTCCGTGGTACAGTAGGTGGCAAATAAGAGAAGTGGCTTCACACCAAGGTGGGCACAGAACCTCTTGGGATCCCCCAATTCCATTCTCTTCTCCTCTCCTTTAGTTCTGTTTCTGACAGATATATGCTTTGGGGTCCAGCTTGACGAGCAGACTTTCTCAGGTGTACCCTTGCCCATTATCTGCATATTTTATTCATATTGTGGAGCTAGAACTGAACGCTGATGCTAGAGCGCGTATGTAAATCCTGACCAGCGTAGTGTGATAGAATGTAGTTGAGAGGTGGGAAGAATAAGAAGAGCCCCTTATTGGTGGTGCATTTTAAAAAGCTCTATCCGTGTCAGCCATCTCCTGCTTAATTAGGTGACAGCAAACTTAGGACAAAGTGAAGTGAAAGTTTATTCTAAATCTGGCCTGCAGGGATGATACAGGGATGCAGGAGGGATGAGGGAGGAAATCAGAAAGAACACTGTCGTTCACATAGCCCATTCCTTTCTCTATCACGAGGATTTTCTGAACTCTTTTTGTCCTCAGTGAGTTTTTTTTTTTTTAATGATGGAATCTTTTTTCTCTTAGAAAATTTGGTGTTTCTTCTTTTAATGGGGTCTTGAACCCATGAAAAAGTTACAAACTTAAGGAGACATAGAAGGACATCTGTGGTGTGGAGGGCGGGGAAGATAGGGTTTTCTGTGCCGTGTCTGGCTGTCTGCTAGTCCGTAGTGTGTCTGTGCATAACCCTTATATGTAAGCAAGGTCCTAATCGTCCAGTCTCCGTGTGGTGTTACTTTCAAAGAAACATACTCCACTAACAGTAGTGGAGAACCCTTCAGTCTTTACTGCTGTCTGTCACAAAGCCTATCATGGGAGGAAAATACATCCATGCAAACGTCTTAAACATCTTCTCTCCCCATTGCTGCTGCTTTCAGTGGCACTCACTTAGAAAATAGTTGCCCCACCAAAATGTCTCTCTGCCTCACTGACTCAAAAATACAAAAAAACCCCCAAAGAAACAAAAATACTAAATCCAAGTCCTTGCCACTCTTTCTTCGTCCACCCTCCCTTAACTCCTTCTTTTCTTTCTCTTCTCTTCAAGGAAATCCCATTACTTTCTGATCTGATATCATCCATCCTTCTCCAAGGTCTGTCTCTCCTTCCATATCTCTTCAACTCTACATTGTCAAAGTCCAGAAACTGAAATGGAAAATTCAGAATTCTTGTCCAAGGGTGGTGGTGGTGGGGTTGTCTCCTACCATATTTGGGACATACATACATTAAAAAATTAGTTTATCTGAAATTCAAATTTAACTGGGTATCCTGTATTTTATCCTACTATGGTATTTCTAAGGAAATGATAATGTT
This sequence comes from Camelus ferus, assembly GCF_009834535.1. Classification (NCBI taxonomy): domain Eukaryota; kingdom Metazoa; phylum Chordata; class Mammalia; order Artiodactyla; family Camelidae; genus Camelus; species Camelus ferus. Next base: position 1,069,716 of record NC_045712.1, on the reverse strand, counting down.
GAAGGGAGAGAGTTTTTTGTTTTAATTTTATTGAGAAATAAGTGTCAAATATAATTGTATATGTTTAAAGTATACATTTTAATGATTTGACATACATAAGCATTGTGGAATGGTTAACAACATCAAGATAATTAACACATCCGTCCCCTCACATGGCTAATATTTTTTGTGGTGAGATGCTTATGATCTACTCAGCAACTTTGCAGCATCAGTATCATATATTAACTATAGTCACTATGGTGTGCATTAAATATTCAGGACTTACTCTTCTTGTAATGCAAAATTTGTACTCTTTGACCTACATCACCTCATTTCCCCCCACCCCTAGACCCTGTCAACCACCATTCTATTCTCTATTTCTATAAAATCAGATTTGTTTTGTTCTTAGATTCCATGTATAAGTTACATGATACAGTGCCACAGGGTATTGTCTATTTTTGGTTTATTTCACTTACCAGAATACACTATGTTATCACAAGTCAGGATTTCCTTTTTTATGGCAGAATGATACTCCAATTGTGTGTGTGTGTGTGTGTGTGTGTGTGTGTGTGTGTGTATTTTTCTTTAGCCATTCATCTGTTGAAGGATATGTAGGTTATTTCCATACCTTGTCTGATGTGAGAAATGCTGCCGTGATGGGTGTGCAGATGCCACCTGGGGATACTGATTTCAATTTCTTCAGATATACACCCAGCAGTGGGATTGCTGGATCACAGGGTTTTCTAGATTGTATTTCATTGCTAAGTTAAAAGCAGCAGATAAAGATAATTTTGAAATAGTACCTAATGTGTTCTGGACCAGGAGGTAGTATAAATATTTTTAAATAAAAAATAAAGCGGAAATATATGGAATAGGGAGGATGGGATTTGGAGCACAAAGATATGTAGGAACAGAACCAAGCAGTTGCTTATGGGGACAGTGTCATTTTATCGCTTTCTGTCGGCCCTCTCTGTCATCACCTCCTGTTCTTTGTCTCTACTTCTAGGAGTCCTTTTATTTTTCCCTCTGTAACTCATCCTTCCTTATTTCAAAAACAATGTGTCTATCTTCATAGGAATGCACAGGAAAGGAGCATCAAATCCACCTAAATCATCAACAGTCTGCTTTTAAGTAATGCGTGTCCATGTGTCTGTCAATATGTCCCTCCCACCTGCATTCATTGGGCACAAGCACTGTTTGTCTTAGATTTTAGACGGAAAGCAGGCTAAGAGCAAAGACCACGCCTTTTCACAACAGTGGCGTGAACGGGAAGATGTTTAACACAGGTGTTCAAGAGAGCAAATTCCTGTCTTCCGCTTGCCGTAGTTACGAGTTCACTCTGTCCTTAATGGCCACGATTAATTCAATACTTGACCAATCACAGCTCTCTGAAATACAGCTGCGACCAGGGGGAGCAGCAGTGGGCCCCTTGGGAGCACTTGTCACTGTTTGGCTAAACTTCTTTTCCTTTCCATGGTCCCCAGGACTTAGGGAGACACTTTGTAAATCCAGAAAGTAACAGGAATTTTCTAGCTTCTGCGTGATATTTGCTCAGAGACTAACACCTGCTCTTCGTCTCTTCGGGGAAATCATCGCGATCCTCACCTGTGATTTGAAATAGACAATGTTCTTGAGAAATCTGTGCATCAAAAGTGAACAGAAAGGTGGTCTTTAATACAGAGCCTTGGCAGCTGAAACTGAAGCCAGTCTTTCCGAACATGCCTCCTGTTTCTCTGAAGCATTTGCCAGCCAATGGGACCAGTCACTGGTATTCATTAGGTTTCATCCTGTCCAGGAATAACTAGACTATGGCTCTGAATGAATTTAGAGTGGTTTTTATTTGTTTCCCTTCCAAGGGGCCTGGTTCTGTAGCAGAGGATTCATGATTCCTTCTCATTTTAGTGAGCACTTTTCTGGTCCCCAAGCCAGGGTCGTCTGGGTCATGCTGGTCAAGCCTTGGGTTTGATTTCTTCCTGAATCCAGTCATTTCATACTGGATTATGAAAATCATAACCTTGGCCATATGGCTCCCAAATACAGGAGGTGTTTTGAGTGGGGGTCCAGTGGAGGTGGAGTGGGAGGGCAGGGGGCGGTCAGTAGAAGCGGGTGGGAGGGCAGGTGGCTGTGGTCACCCTGGATGAGGAGTATGGCTTGTTTAGTCTACAGCCACTGGGACTCGGCCACAGGTCTCCCTGAGAGCCGGTGGGAGCAGTCTCAGTGGTCACAGAACGCTGAGCCTCTGCGTCGCTGGTACCGTCATGGTCCTCCCAGTGGAATTTAAGCTCAGAGAAGCTGAACTATACAAAAAAACACATGGTGGTTTACAAAAGCTGTTAAAGTACATTGTCCATACTATAGTTTCAGAAGTAAAAATTTGTGTTTCCTTGAAAATATCTGGTTTTTCCTATGCAAAGCCTGTAAGTGCTTGTGTGAAATTTTTGAAATCATTTTCTTTTCTTTCTTCCTTCCAGGATCACATTTGCTATCAGGAGAACAGAGTTACGTTTAGTTCTGGTGGCTTTGAGTCAAATTGTAAATTGGATGAAAGTCAGTTTGACTCACCTCACTCCCGTCTTTTATATGGTCTTCCCACCTTCTTTTCTACCCAGGATTTCAGTCATATTTTAGACTCTCTGTCCTTCTCCACCTCCCAGTTGGGCCCTCAATTTTTCATGTTTTCAGCTTTCCACATTCAAACTCATCCGTTTTTTGTGGGAGTTCCCCAGGGCTTAACTAGATGCCAAAACAAATCTGATAAACTCCTTTGCACTAAGATAAAATTGATGGAAAGGGGACATGTGCCATCAACAGAGGGGACATTTGTATTTAACAGGGATCCAGAAACAGCTATCAAAGCTTTATATTTTTTAAGAGAACACAGAAACTCACACAAGTGACTGGCTCAGTACCATGGCTGCTTCTTTTCCATTTTTCACTTTAAGATTGGAATCTATGTCTTCTATTTATAACTCTAATGTAATTTTCATTATATCAGTGTTTCTCAAGATTTAGTCATCTCCATGTCACCTTTAAGTTATTTAGTACATTTTATTTAATATTTATTTAGTTATTTCATACAAGTTATTTAGTACATTTTCATCAACTTCTTATGTTTTGTCTTATTATTCCTAAAATAATGTTTTTGAAAATTATGGATTTTAAAGTTAAATACATACACATACATAAACACGCATATTCTAATATACACTAAAATTAAAAATTGCTCAAATGACAAAGAATGGTTACCTATAGGCTACCTAAAATCATCTTGAGGACTACCAGTGGGGTGTGGCTTGCTTTTAGGGAACTAGGAAAGACGGAATTACAGCTGCGATCTCTTGTAATGCCTTAACCTACTTCTCTTGAGAATTTTTGGCATATTGGTTAGCATCCCAGGAGGAGGGGGAGAGAGACTGGTTAGCGGACCACAGAGTTAGGCCTCATGCCTGGGCATGGAGGGAGCAGGGATGAGGTGCTGAGAGAGTTAGCCTCAGAATTGGACTTCACGATGGGGGTGTGAATGGAGTGGGAGGTCAGAAGAAGGACATGCTCGCCAAAGAGCTGGAGGTCAGGCTCCGTGTGCAACCTTGGCTGCCTCAGACCTCTGTCGAGGTGCCTCTGTGTGAGAAGCCTCTGGTTTCAGCTTCTCTGGCCGCCCAGGGTCTCTGCTCAGCCTTGGTAGAGATCATGACGTTGGAGCTCTCGGATTCGTTTATTTAGTTAGCTTAACCCCATACGTTATACGTTCAAGCAGAGCTGGTCAGGGAGCAGTTGGTTCTCCAGGGCTTCATGCTCCCGAACCCAGGACCCTGTCCTCGCTTCTCCCGGAGATGCGGAGCTCTTCCTGGGACCTTAGGAAAATCACCCCCTCGAGAAGAGGAGACTAGACTTTGAATCTAAGGTTCCCTTTAAATCCTTGCATTGTGAGGACTCCTCACAGCATCGCCTTTGTAGCCTTTTTGTTTGTTTGATCTAGCATACACTTAGTAGAGCCTACTGTGTGCCAGGCACTCTCATCAGCACTTGATAAATAAAACACTCAGAATAACCCCATGAGAAGGAACTACTGCCACTCCTTCGGCGCAGGAGATCCGTGCTCTGCCCAGACCCACTCAGCTTCCTTTTGGGCTTTTCATGTAGCCCAGCCCTGGTGCACTTTCAGCTCCAAAGCCCAGCCCTTGTTTGTCTGATGTGGACGTGCCCCCCAGGATGCTGGAGCCGGCTTGGTCTGTGCTGATGGAGAGCCTGAGCACTTGGGAGTGTGTGTCTCCTTGGCTCAGCCCGAACCAGGGCTTCCTTCTTAACCTGCTCCACTTCCAGGCCCCCTACTAGTTTTCCTGGAAATGTTTCCTGATAAATCCAAACTTTCATATAGATTATTATTTTAGAGTTTACTTCCAGGCTCTACCTACACTGATCCCAATTGTATAGTTATGGCAATTGAAGCCCAGGGAGGTTAAGTAATTTGCCTAAGGTTACTCAGCTGGTAACTGACAGACCTAGAATTCTAACTAACTCCAGCGGTTTGGAGTTTATTTTAACCTTGAAGAGTAGGAGGAAAGGATTTGGAGCCAGATGGGGCGCCAGACGGAGACTTCTTTAAGAAAGACAGTGAGAGGATGGGAGTGTCCTGGGAATATGGTGTGGCTAGGGTTAGATGAATTGGGAAAGGCTCTCTAGAATCAAGTTGAAAGCTATCATTAGAAAGCAGAGGAGGATTTGAGAGTAACACGGTGGTTGCCAAGGGCTGGAGGGATGGAGGAATGTAGAGTTATTCAGTGGGCAGTAAAGTTTCAGTGAAGCAGGATGAATAATTTCTAAGGATGTGCTGTAAAACATTGTATCTCTACTTAACAATATTTTATTGTTCACTTAAAATCTTCAGTAAGACGGTTAGTCTCATGTTACATGCTCTTACCACCGTAAAGAAAGAAAAGGAAGAAAATATCAAGAATCCTGGCACTTGCGGTCAAGAGCCCAGGCTTCAGGGTTAGACATACCTGGTGTGGCTTTTGTCCCAGACATTATCTAGCTGTGTGCCCTGGTTCAAATCACCACATCTGAGTTTCTGATGTTTAATCTGGGAAATGGAGTTAATAATTTATACCTCACAGGATTTCATGAAGTACAGTCATCCCTTGGTATCTGCAGGGGATTGGTTCCAGGACCTCGCGTGGATACCAAAATCTGCAGATGCTCAAATCCCTTCTATACAGTGGTGTAGTGCAGTTGACTGTGCGTATTCTCAGGTTCTGTATCTCTGGGCATGGAAGCCAGCTGTAGTCCACCCTGTGCCTGGCGCAGAGTCAGCATAATAATAATGCATAAATACAGAATGGCCATTATAGGTCCCCAATCTTTGCAGAAGGCAGTGTGCTTATTTTAGGTACAGAAAGTAGAAAGAAGTGAAAAAATCTGACACAGGGTTGGGAACAGAACAGGTGGTTTATGACACCCAGTTACTTCTCCCTAACACTTTGGCTACAAATTTTCAGCTCCATTTGCGTTAAATTGTGTTTGTGGGCTCACCTGGGAATCCAACCATAAATAAGCATTGGAAACATGGGCCAGATGTAGACTGAGGAAAGCCTGTTCACACTTTAGAAAGTCAGGATCCACAATTGTTTATCAAGCCATTAAACCATCCACTTGTCAACTTTATTAAACAAAAAAATAAAAGATTGTTGCAGAACAGATGCTGAGAAGCATGACGGTGTCCATTTCCCAGATCGGTTCTTTATCTGAGGCAACTGAATTTGAATTTGATTCTTACTTACCTTAATGATACAGTGGAAAAGTATGTTAATGAAACCCTGAGTGCGGTGCCTGCTGGAATGCTGTTCAGTGGGTGTTAACTGACTTCCTTTACGACTGCTCCATACACCTGGGGTTCCTGGAGAGGATGTTTCCCTGGACTTCAGGGACCCTCACGGCTGTGGTGTTGAAATTTATTGCAAGATGTCTTAGGTGGATTCTGTAGAGGCTTCAAAGAATGTCTTGTATTAGATCTATTTTAAAAAGCCTGGTACAGGAATGCTTTAAAAAAAAAAAGGCAGAATGGTAATCCTTTTGAAATGCCAAAAAAGTATTTGAAAATAAGATAGGTCATCGCTATGTCAATCTAAAACCTCTCTAAGCAGCTAACACCATCCCACAGTGATCGGAGAGATATCACAAGGTTGCTGTTTCCATGGATAAGCAGAATTAAATCCTTTGACTATTTCCCTCAGCTTCTTAAAACTCTAAAAAAAAGAATTAAATCTTATGGAAATGACACATAGTTAAAATGATCTCTCAGTTTCATTAATTATCTATAGAATGGAATTTCTCCTGAACAGTGAATCAGAAAATTTAGACTGTTAATTTATCTTTTATAAACCCAGAATTTGATTTCACAGATCAATTCCTTTTCTTTCTTTGTACATCAACGTGTTTAGCAAGGAAAGAAATCATCAATGAACATTCCATACTTGATTTAAAGTAATGGAGAAAATTAATTCTAAGTTAGTCTTCCCAGAAAACAACACGATATTATTTCGTTTGACAGGCAAAGAACAAGACCTAGAAGTGGTTGTATTTTCCGTGCAGGTGCTATTTCATTATTTTCATCTTCTCAGTTTCTTTTATTGACACTTCTTATGGGACTTCCCAAAGAACGTAGAATGGAACAGGCTGAAAACTTATCTAGGATTAGATGGGGCAGTTGTTAATTAAATAAGCTCTATGCCTAGGGGTCAGCAAAACTGCAGCCTTACAGACCAATCAGGCCTTTTTTTATACCTGAAATGTTGGAACACAGCCACACCCATCTGTTCACATTTTGCTGGTTTCACGCTGCAGTAGCAGAGTTGAATAGTCGTGACAGAGACCGTGTGGCCTGTAAGCCTAAAATCATCTCATCTTCCATCTCATCTTTTGGAGAACAAGTCTTCTGGGCCCTGGCCATGCCGCAGGTCTGAGAATAGCTGTTGTTGATGGTCTCGAAAGAATCCTGGGATGGATTAAGGTGGAAGGATGGTATATGTCATTCCCCAAGTGCAGGATGGTGCTGTTACTGATGCAGGAAATAAGGCGAGGGGGAAATGGGCTGCTTAATCCAGTGTTTGTGCTGTTGGGAACTTGTCTCCAGTCTAAAGAGAGACAGAACTCCTGCTCTTCAATCCTGTGGCCTCTCATAGGTATAAAAGCTTCTCAGGGTGCCCCAGGGACATTCTGGTAGGATTCGTGGGGTCTTTTGTGGCCCTGGTTGTTCTGGGGGAATAAATATTTAAAGATCACATGGCAACCTCCTTCCGTCTGCAGCAGGTCCAGGAAGGATCTACACAGAGGATCCCGCTGGGCTGGACAGAGCTGGCCACTGACAGGCAGGAGTACCAGGTTCACAGCCTCTTGGCACTTCTCTATTCATTTAGTCCAATGTTTCACATTGGCAAAAAAAAAAAAAAATTGGTGTTCTGTGAGTTAAAACAACATGTTCCACCATGAAAAGTGAATGACAGTTTTGATTTAATAGGGAAAAATTAATGGATACAACTGATCAATTTCAAGTTACTCCCTTTAAAATACTCAGAACTTTTTGGTGCCTGCTATGTTTGCCTTTATTATTAATTCATGTATGTGCTCAGTTATTCAGCAATGGTTTTTAGTGGGTCTTTTAGGTGCTTGTGCCAGGCACTGGGTACTGGGTTAGAGGCCTAGAATAGAGTGATGAAGAAACAAGGTGTTCACATAACTTGGTCTAGTGTGGTGGCCATTAAACAGGTTGTTAATATCTTTGGAGTGAGTTTGCCTGGGTTCAAATCCCAGCACCTCCACTGACCTTTATCAAATTTCAAAACATCCTGATGCTTCTGCTTCCTTCTACATAAAGTGTGAAAAATACCTTACAGGGCTGGTATGAGACTAAAACTAGATACCAGACTCAAAGCATTTGGAATATTGTGGGCACTTAGTAAGTGTATATAAATGCTAATGCTTGTTATTTTGGGAAGGTGTACCACTATGTAATTTGGGGCTGGAGTAAATGCTATAAAGGAAGGTAACAGATTTCCATGAGAAAGTAAAAGGGGGAGGCCTACTTTAGGTGGCGTGGAATGGGCATCCAGAGAAAGGGCTGAGATTAGGAAAAGGAGAAGCATGCAGGTCGTATTGTGGGGAGAACACTCTAGCACGTGCAGCATCCCCAAGGCAGAAAGTGAGCTTCAGAGTTCAGGGTCTAAAAGTGGGCCATTGAGTCTACAGCCCAATAAAGCCTTCGTGTGAACTCCATTTGGGAATACAATTTCTACCCTTAGCTTAAACAAGGTAAACGAGATAACACATGTGGAAGCACAGAGAACAGTGTCAGGCATGTAATCGTAAAATAAATATCAGCCCTTATTGTTACTGTTGATATTATTTTTGTCATCATTGTTGCAGAAGATTTCTAATTCCTTCTCTTGGACAGTTTTGGCCGTTAGTGTTAACAATTTAAATCCTAGGAAAACCCGATGATTATGTATTCAGAAAAAGCATTTTGACGGTTTATAGCAGTGGCTTATAAACATTATAGGGTCATAGAAAAAATGTTCTCATGAGAATTGGTCTAATGAAACCAATTCTAAGATACTTCTTGCAAACGTCTTCATAGAAGAACTCACATGTAACAAACACATAGCAGCTAACATTCAATTTTAGGCATTTCCTTTGGCTCTAGGTTAGATAGTCCTGATTTAATTGTTTAAAGTTTCTTGAAGACTGGAATCATGTCCTGTACTTGTGTAGCTATTGCCTGTCTAATTTAGAAGGTGCTTTATATTCACTGATAGTTGCTTTCTACCCTTCTTTTAAAACTGTTTCTTATCTGTGCTGAGATGCATATTTTTCCTACTCTAATATCTGTGATACCAGGTTACATCTTATAGTTGGTACCATGCCAGTCTAATTGGCAACATTTTTTTTCCTTAGTGCTCCATGAGACAGTCTTATGATCAACGGTATGTTGCACTCAGCAAAATATGGTGCATCCCTTCATTAAATGATTCGCAGCCCCCAAGATGCCCGAATATCAGGTCTCATTGCAGTGCTTTGATTTCTTCAACAGCTTCCTTTTCTCAAGGTGTGAAAAGTAACATTTCTTCTCAATTTGTTAACAATTCAGTTTCCTGTAGAGAGAGATCCCTGGTGGGGCCACCCATTCTGAGAGGCAGTCTGTGCACTGCACAAAGGTGGCTGGCTGAGGGGACGCTGCGGTCCGTCCAGCGCTCCCTCCCCCACCCTGGTCCTGCCCGGCTGTACCTGCCCACAGAGGGGAGAGTGTGTTGTCATCCATCTGCTCAGTATGGTTGCTGTCTTTTATTTGTCCATGCAGGGCAGTCAGCTCTTTATAATTCACACAGGGTGGGCGGAGTTTGTACAAGCAGCAGATCTGATCCTGACACCATGGTCTTAACTTGATCTCTTTTCTCTCCAATCATCCCTCTGTCTCGTTGTGTCTAGGTTTTGGCTTACCATCTTTCAACAAATCTAAGTTTAAAGAAATCTAAATTTAGTTTTCTCCTCTATGTGCAGATAAATTCTGTCTCTGGAGCACTGATTTTTTTTAATGCCTCTTGGCATCCATGTCCTGTCTTTCAGTAACTGTCCTGATTTTCCTATGGACAGTCACTCCTGCCCTTATGTTCAACAAAGGAGTGTGGGGAGGGGCTCAGCAGAGGTGGAAGCATCGGACCTAGACTTCAGCCAGTCAGTACCTCATGCTCCCGTCACCACAGCAGACTCTGACCTGACCTTGGTTAAGAATTTATAGTGGGATTTTTTTTCTGCAAATCCTGGGTGGGAGATTCTCATTGTTTAGCTGGATTTCAGTAAAAGAGGATGTGAGGGCTGGGACTGCCGTGGTGGCCTTGAGACCGCGGTGGTGAATCCCCTCCGAGGATGAAGTCTGCAGCTTGGATGGCTGAGCTGGACGGACAGGAGAAACTGAGTCTGGATTACACCATCTGGGATTTGAAAATGGTTGTTTCTGAAGCCAGTGATATTCCTGAACTTTTTGTTTTAATTTATTTATTATTTTATTATTTAATTATTTTACTGGGGGGGGGGTAAGGTTTATGTATTTTTGGAGGAGGTACTGGGGACTGAACCCAGGACCTCATGCACGCTAAGCATACGCTCTACCTCTTGAGCTATACCCTCCCCCCCTGAACTTTTTAATACGTGAACAGATAAATTCCCAGTTTTGCTTAAGCCTGTTTGGGTGAGCTACTTTGTAACTTGCAGTTGAAGAGTCCTGACATGCCCCTCTGATGCCCCTTGGCCTAAACCTAGATCCAGTTCCCTCATGGCTGTAAATAGGATCACCTCGGTTTGTTCTGTCTCTGGTCTGTCTCTGTGTCTCTCTTTCCCTGTTTCTGTCTTTCTCTTTCTTCTTCATTTCTCTGTCTCTGTTTTTACTGTCTTACTTGGGGAAGCTTTAACGAGCTAAGGCTGAGACTTTCTGTTATGATGAGATGGGAAGAAGTGTTATCATCTGTTGGCCCCAAAGATAAAGCTTTCTGTGCTGACTTGAGAGATGATGTTAAATCTGTTCTGCTTTTACAGATCACTCTTCTTGTTCTAGATAGAAGACTCTTTGGTCTGAGGAGGAAATGTTTTTGTTAGCTAGGTTTGTAAAATACGAATAAACTCGGAAGACAGTAGACGACTCAATGATCAGTTGCTGTTTCCAAATGGTTGTTCTTAGATACACTTTGGGAATGTGGTAATCTTTAGCAATCACATGTCAATTATTGTTACTAAAGAAAGTTCTGAAAATAGGGAACATTTATTGATTCAGGTTCAGATGGAGTAATTGTGGTTCATCTAGGATGAGAAAGATGATGGAATGTAAACTCCACGAGGGGAGGGATTTTTATGTCATCACTGCTGTCTAAGTGCTAAAGACACAAAGATGCTCAGTAAGTGTTGGCTGAAGGGATGAAAGAACGATTGAATGAACGGATGAATGAATTAGGATTCATGTGTTTGGGGTGAGTACACTCAGTACTTGCATTACCATATGTCATGTTCATTGTTAATTTTAAGGAGTTAAAATATATATTTTGTTCCAGTAATTTTTAAAATTAAATGTGGAAATTTCTTACTTGAAAAGGTGTTTTGATAATAAAATCTAAGCATAACTTTCTAGTTTTCTATTTTTCCCCAGGCCCTGTCGTTTCAGAGTTGCCTGCTGTTGAACTTCAAGTTCAGCAGCTTCTGTGGTGAGATGACCTCTCACTATTAGACTCCCCTGCCTTCTTTCCCATGAAAATGTCCTGGCTGGAAGAACCAGATTCTGGATTTCTCTGTCTCTGAATTATGCTTTGGGCCAATTTCATTCACAGTTGAAGAGATAACTAACCACTTGTACATGGAGATGAAACATTGACTCTGTTGCCCTATGAGATGTCCTTGATTCCCAATATGACTGGTGAGGCCAACCCTTTTCAGACCAAGCCCATATTACATCATGCTACTCTCCATGTGGATGGAACCAGCATCCTGCATTTTCTAGAGCATTAGCCAGTGGGTACCTCTCTAGAGTCGTGGGAAATCACTGAACCACTGTGTCCCCATTTGAATTCTAAAATCACTTGACCCATTTGGGTAAAAACACCTAGAATCTCAAAAATGTTGTGCTAGGCAGTGACCTTTCTTCAGTTGATGATCCCTGTATTTCTGTCAGCACTGAGGGAAATCTATGGCTAGCCGATCATTTGCTCCCACAGCTAATGCTGCTTAGGGCCCAAAACAGGGCAATTATTTGTATAGTGTTCTTTCACTGAAAGCTGTTCTTTACCAAGAAGGTGCAGGCAGCACTTTTACAGAGTGCATTTTTCATCTGCTTGAATGACATGTTGTATAAAGTCTTCAGAGGAGTCTTTGCACTGCAGATAAACAATAAAACAGAGTTATTCCCCACAGGGGATTTAAAGTCACAGCCCATTACACTTATTGACAAAGGACAAATTCTTTTCTTCATTGTATCCAGTAACAGGGAGCCAGGCGACCCACACTCCTAACTCTTAGGCGTTATCTCCTTTTCCCTCCAAAACTACTTCCTGGAAACATAAAGTATAATGACTGTACATTAGGTGATTACCCAGTTTTTCATCTTGCTGAATTACTACTTTTTCACTGAAGGCCAGATTCTTAATAAGAGAAGCTTGCTCACATTCTCAGAAAGTATTTGATCTTGCTTGGAGTGACTTAAACTTAAATGTTTAATATGGTTTACATTGCATTGCCTTGGTAATTGAATCAGTGCCATCCTCTATTTGCTCAATCTTTTTTATTTTTTGAAACCCCACTCTTCCCTGGACAATTGAAAAGTGACGTTTAATGAAGTTAAGAGCTCACACCTTGAAGTGTTAACTTTTGTTGGACAATATAAATTAGTCATGGCAATCCACTTACAGAAGACTCATCCTGACTCTTTCCTTGGGTGTCTATGTAGGCAAATGGCAGAGAGTAGTAAATAGAATTGTCTTGATAATTGAAGCCAAAACAAACAAAATTTTTGGGGTGATGGTAAGCAGTGTTGCACCCTGTGAGGATAAATGCATCTTGTGGTAGAATTCTCTGGGCAGTCATATATTTCTCTCTGAAATGCAGCCGGAGGTTGTAACAGAGCCAGGGGGCTCATAGATTTCAGACTGATGTCCTTTATTCTTCTCCCGTGGGACAGAACATTACAGAGGTTGTGACTGATTGTCACTGGATTCTCAAAATTTGGGGAAAGAGTCCTCAGCTGAAAAATCAGAAAACTTGACTCTCATCAACTACTGCTTGGTGAGTCATTCAACTCTCCTTGTTTTAAAGATCTGTTGTAACTGTTTCATTGTTGAGTACATGAACACAAGCTCGGTCACCTCAAGTGAAAAGGAGAGAAACCTCCCATCTGTAGACTAACCAGATAAGGCATAATCTTAAACAAAATTGAGCACAAGATAGATAGACACAGACTCAAATCTGTCTTGCTGTGTGATCCAATGTTGGGAAGTTCCTTAACCTCTTTGGACCTTGTTTTCTCATTTATTAATGGAAATATTTTTGGGAAAAAAGAGTAATTGAAAAAATAGGTATCTTTTATTGTAAAATTGTGGTATCCAATTTTTGTGCATTTGTGCAGAAATCTAAATATACATATAAATACAGAATTGTTCTCAGTACTTGCAACATAGGAAATCTTTAAATGCAAATTTTGGTTCCCTTCCTTTTCCCGTGTTCTTTCTTGTAATCATTCTATGCCCAGGTAAATAGGTGAGAAGCATTTGCAAGCTTCATGGGAAAACAACCCTTGCTGTAAGTTCTATAAAATTCTCTCTAATTGGGAAGCATAGGCAGAGCCAGGTAGTGTCTGAAACTGGATGCAGTTGCAGAGGTGAGAGAAAGTGGTAAAAGATGCTGGAAATAGACGGGGAGTGAACCACGGAGAGCTTTGAAGGTCAAGTCTGAGCACTGAGGCTTTGACCAGTAGAAAATAGGAACCACTGAAGAGGTGTGAACAGGAAAGTGAATTAGGCATTACCTAGACCAGGCTGGGGTCCTGAACACCAGTTAGGAAGGGTCCAGAGAAGTGAATGCTCGTGAAATATTTCACGACTTATGGCACCAGGAATAGACAGGTGAGATGATGGAAGAATACTCAGGACTTGACAACTAATTGGGAAAAATGGACAAATAAAAAATGATGATAGTTTTCAGCCTCAAAAATTGGAAATATGTCATCACCACCAAGTGAGGTTAGAAGAAAAGGTTTTCGGTGATGATGAAAAGTATATAGCGTTTCAGAACTGATCACAGTGGTTTCAAAATCAAATTCGACCCCAACCCATAAAAGAAAAGTTTCCTCTAATGATTGGTAATTGATACTGGTATTAGAATTTCACATGTATATTACGATAGAGGTTCTGAAAATTTTTACATTATTCAAAAAAAAAAAAACCATTCTATTAGAAGAGTAGAATCTTTTGAAGAATCCCTATAGTGAACTCTTCTGTCAAGAAAAAATGTTTCCCTGATGTACGTTTAATTACCTCCAACTTCCCTGTTTTGTGGCTTGGGATTTTCAAGTTATTGGATTAAAATAATAGCAAAAACAACAAAACATGTCAGTCTTGACATCTGACTTCTATCTGCCAGTTCCATACCCCAATATTGAGGAATAGGTTGAATGTCCCTTTGAAACAGGGTAGCTTAGTGACCTTTGGGAGGACCAGTGGCTTATTTTTACAATGTCTCTCAATAGCTGTCAGGGCCCAGGGCCTTCTGTACCTCTTGATTTCATGGGAAGTGTTGGGCCTCCCTTGGTCCCCATAAGACCGTGGGAGGAACCATGAAAGTCTGGCCCATTAATCAGCAAGTTTGTGTTGTGAGGAAATGCCTGGGGTGGACAGGGATGGATAGGCCTTTGTGAAACCTTGATTAATGCATAGGTTCCCAGCAGGCTGCTTCTGATCTCTTTCATGGGGTAAGAGACTTTTGGATCTTGCTGCTACCTTATAAACTGCATTGCCACATCCCCCATTTTCTGCATTCTTCTGAGCGGTCCCCATTTTACGTCTCCAAGCACAGTTTATATTCCATGACCAGAGACTGGATTTCAGATTGTCTGTTATTTGAGAGCTTTGCCCAGGTAGTGTGGGTGGAGAGGATCACCTTGCTGTGTCCGTGACAGTAGGAACTGTCGGGGAGAAAACAGTTTTCTTTTTTGCAGGGGCAGGAAGATGGTGTGGGCAGTGTACAAAAAAAGGATAATACTATTGTTAAGACTTGAGGATTGTGTTTTAACCAGCCAGGATAATTTCCTAATACTTACAAAGTAAGAACAGGTCCCTCTCCCTTTCTTTATACTCTTGATGCTCAGTTTAACTCTTTGGCACCCATTCTATGTCAATAAAGAGATTTAAGACTTGAGAAGGGTAAGAGGTGTTTTATTAGACCTGTTCTATTTTAAAATGGAGTTTCTCTCATCATTTTAGTCTCTTTTCTAGATCCTTAATGTTTTCCTAAAACAAAATTCAGATTACCTTCAAGTTTAAAAATAACCCTAAACTATGTCAACAGTACAAAAATGCTTAGAAAGTATGAAAAAAAAATAGACAACTGATATGTAAATGGCTCCTTAACTCAGTATTTCCCCCTCTCCTTCTGCAAACCATCCCAAAACATCAAGGAAAACGTAAAACAAAGATCCAAACGCCATGTGGGGGATCAGATCTGGAAAGGGATCCAAAATATTTTTAAAGGCTTAAAAAAAAAAAAAGAAAAGCCAGATAACTCAGTTCATGCAGAGACCAGGGGAAAGAACCAGAGGGAGGCAGAGGAGGGAGAGCCCCAGGTGGGCAGAATCCAGAAACTGCCAGCAGTCCCTGAAGGTGAGGAGCACAGTGTGAAAGGCAAAACGTAATGTTTCTGTTTGCAGCGTTCGGTGTAGAAACAGGTGATGTAGGTGGCAGGGGACCCTCTGGCCGCAGAACGGTTCTGAAAACCAGTGGGAAGATGCCCTGTAAAGAATCATACAAAACACTCATTTCCCTGCGAGTTGTTTTGGGTATGCGTGTATGGCAGTTGGCCACAATTACAATGGACATTTTGATAGAAAAAATAATTTTCCAAAAGTGTCCACAGGAAAAATACATCATAAAAGCAGAATGATTTCTGAGGAAGAAATAGAAAAATGTCCAGGTGATAGCCACACAAAAGCACCAGGATAGTTTACCAGGGGGTTCTCCCAAACTGTTAATGAGTAGAAAATGATAATACTATTTAAACTGGTCTGGAGCATAGAAAAAGAGTGATTAAAAATTTTCATATTTTTTAAAATGAGGAGCATACAAAACTGTTATCAAAATCAGACACAGATTGTTAAGGAAAAAAAAAATACTATAGATCACAAACCCCAATGCCAGCACCCAGGCCTAAGTAATTAATAATCATAAATAGTCACTGTTAAAAAGTTTTATTATATTGAACCAGATTGATCATGATCTAAAGAGAAAAATCATGATTTTCTTTATGTATGCTGAAAATTCATTTGATACAATTCAACTTTCACTCAGCATTGCCAGCATTAGAATAGACGAAGTTTCGTAATAAAAGGAGTGTGATGCTGACACATGAGCTGAGATACCAGTGAGAGAATTTAACATCTTGAAGAAGATGCATTTAAGTATGGGGTTAACATTTGAGGAAAGTGATTTCTCAAACCCTTAGGAGATGCTGGACCATTAGTGAGTGATCTCAGAACCACTGAATAGACATCTAGGAAAAAAAGAAGTGGGTCCATGCTTCACACGCTGTGAAAAATACCAATGGATCAAAGTTTTAAGTTGGGGGAAAAAAAAAGAAACTAAAATTTCTAGAAGAAAAACATGAGAGAATGTTTTTCAACCACAGGATGAACTGGATTTCCTAACATGAACTCAAAAATCCAAATGTCATAAAATAAAAGTGATAAAATAAGCTACATAAAAAATTAAAAATGAGCTTATGCTTGTCCCTTTCCCTTCTGAAAGATAATAACCAAAGTAAAAAAAAAAAGAAAAGATAAACATAGAATGTTTTCAACACATGTTGTACATAAAGAGCTAATACTACCAGTATATAAAGGAGGTTCAAAAATTATAGTGAAAAGGCAATTCAATTTAAAACTAAGTTTACAAATATACATGTCTGAGACAAGAAAATAAAAATGATTCAAACACTTGAAAAGATGCTAAACTTTATTCATACTAAGAAAAATAAATGAATCCACATTGAGATACATTTCTTCACCTATCAAATTGGCAGAAGTCTAAAAATTCGTGTATTTTGTTGGTGAGTTACGACACACATTATAATGCTTAGAGCATAAGCAATACTTCATGGAGGACTGCAGTATACGGGAAAATTTAAAATATATACGTATATCCTCTGACCTAGCATTTAAAGTCTACTTTAAAACATTCATCCTATGATTATACTCAAAATACACATGAAATTCTCTATATGAAAAGATTGGTTTCATTGTAATAGCTAAATGTCTGTCATATACATTGACTAAATAAGTTACGGTACGTCCCTACCATGGGGGGAGTATCCAGTTGTAAAAAAGAAAAAAACATAAAGCTCAGTATGCATTCATGACAAAATATGAAAAATAAATTTAAATGAAAAAGAAGTGGCGTACAGAGCAGCAGATACAGTATGCTACTGTTTGTGTAAAAAGGTAAGTCTCTGGAATGACAAATAAGCCATGACCACCAGTGATTGCCTAGGGTGAGAGGGAGACTTTTCACCACATACCATTTAGTACGTTTTGATGTTTGAGCCTTGTTGAATGAGCTGCCTCTTACAAACTAAACAAACATTAAAAGGAAAACCCTACCCACATAGGAAAAAAAAGGCATAAAAATATTACAGAGAAATGAACAGGAAACTAAATGACTTTGAACCTAGAAATCCTCCCATAAATGAATTTTATGTGATGCAAAATGCAGTATTGTTTATATATATTGAAAAGTCAATAAATGAAAGAAACTGGAAATAAAAAAGATAGAGTGTGATAAAAGTATGAGCCTTTTGTTAGCAGAAAGGGAACATGATCAATAGGATTAGTGCCTGGATAGGCACTTGAGCACAGTTGCATGAGTTGAGTGTTAATGGTGCCAGTGCTAATAGATTAAACAGTGAGTCTCATATGAAATGGACCAGCTTTTATATCAAAGATTAGTTCTGGTGACTGCTCAGAAGGAAGCATCTGCTTATCAATAAATGGGCCCCAAACTGCAGAATGAAGGAGATTTGGAGATCCCCAGAGAGCGGGGACAAGTTTTCTCATGGGGATGGTGCTTGCCAAAAGTCTCAGTCTACAGACTCCCTCAGATCTAGGAATTCAGATGCAATTAAAAGGAAAAATACAGAAAAGCAGTTAGAAGCAAAAATAACTATTTGATTTTAGTGAACAGTAAGAATCTCAGCTACCCACATCCTTAATGACCACTTGCTTCTTAATTGACAAGTCTAGTCACTTACGTGATTTACATGCCATGAAAGATGCAATAAAGTAAGTGTCTTGAAGAGAAAGCAATTTACTTTTTAATCTGGTATTGGGGGAGAAAGTATAATTTAAATAGTTGTAGTCTCTTTTTGTTAATAATAATAGTTACAACTTAGTCCCTATTTTTTTTTTAACATTGTCAAGCATTGTGCTAGACGTGCAGGTGTATTCTTATGCAATCTCCCCAACCACTTAATGAGTATATTATTATCAGAAAGTTTGAGAAACTACCTAAGGTTACCGAGGGGCAAGTCAAGCTTTAAAGCTCATTCTCTCTGATTCAGTGAACTGTGCTAAGAATTACCTCTCTGTGTTTGTGAGTTTCTCTTTCTCTCTTCCTTGAAATGCTCCTGAGGATGTGGGATGAATCCACACAGTATCTTGTTTTTACCTTTGGACAGGGATTCTCGTGGGACATTCTGGTAGCAGAACTGGGATTAGAACCAGGCACTCAACGGTGCACTGCATGCAGACAAGGACAAAGGAAAGGTTTTGGAGATAACACAGAGATCTAACTCCAAGACCAAGACAGCTGGCAGGATTGGACCAAAAGGATTACGGCAATTTACCAGACCTGTGGGTGAATCAGAGGCTCAACAACCAGATTCATTAATGTTCAAAGAATTTGAGGTTAAGAAATTCTTAAATCTGCACTAGCTCAGAAGGGAATTAATCTCAGTACCTAAGATTGGGACAGAACTGACTTGGGGAAGCTAAAGCAGGAAGGAAGCTGAAAGAAGGTAACAAGCAAATACGGGCTCAGAAAAATTGCTTAGATCATTACTGAGTCACTGCGTCTGTCTTAACTTTTTTTGGGAATCTTACCCTCACTTAGCTGTGTAATTCTGGGGAAAAGCTAGAGCCCAGTCACTTTTCCTGTGCCATAGCAGGTGAATATTCTGGTCACACCAGGTGCATGTGGATTAGAGGACCCCATTTATCCATTCAGCAGACGCTTACTGATACCTACTAAGTACCGCACTAGAGAAACAAGGGTGAGCAAAACATAGTCTGATTTCCTGAAATGTATTATCTTGTGAGGAAGAGACATTATTAAAATAATGACTGAGAAATGAGAAATTTTAAGTAAGATTAGAGCTGAGAAGGAACAATGGTAGGGACTGTAGGAGCCTCGCAGAGAGGGAATTGACCTCATTAGGGAAAACTGGTTTTGGAAATGATGAATTAGACTAGCTTCGGAAGCAAGACTGGGCAGTATTGGCGAGGAAGCATGGCGAAGAGGCTTCCAGGCAGAGGAGATAGCAAGTGTTAGGTTGCACCATATGAAATTGCTACTTTGGAAGGTCAAAAATGTTGAATATCAAATATTTCCCACAGCTCACCTTCCTTACAGGCATGCTATGCACATGACAATATTCAAGGGCCTATGGCTCATAGTAAGATTTTTCATATGCTTTCTTGCACTTATGTTTTTTATTAAACAAAATGTCAAATGTTGATGGAATAAAAGAGGTCATAATGAAGTTAAGGAATCTTCAGAACTGGTTTCACATTCTCTTGTCAAGTGAGCCCATGTAACATCTTGGAGCCTCTGTATCTAAACCAGGAGTAACAGAAACGCCTGTCTTGTAGGGTTTGTCCTGGAGACGGTCTGTCTCTCCAGTTCCATTTTCTTCCCTCTCCATTTTGCACTGTGGCCCCAGGAAGCTGACTCATTGTCTTGTCCTCTGGTTTCCAACTGGGTTTGGCCAGTGGAGAGCACCAGTGGGAGGTCTGAGTGCTGAAGCAAAGTGAAATGAGGAGCTTGGACTCGTCCCCTCATTTCCTGCGGGATCGCAGCGGGCCGGCTGTGTCCCTCCCAGAAACCTCATGTCTTGCTGCCTCGCGTACTTTTATACATCAGACCTGCTTTCTCTGGGTTCTTGGAACATTGCTCGACCCTTGGCTCCTCTGCACATCACTCAACCCTTGGCCCCTCTGCCTAGGGATGGTGAAGGTTGACACCATCCCACATTCATTTCCTTTAACCTTGCTGCCTCTTTTGTCAATAGTGCCTTTATGAAAGCCTGTTTGACTGTGCATCTGTTTCATGCTGGGGCGCTGGCTGAGAAAATCGTGGTGGGATGAATAAAAGAACTCAGAAAGCACTTGGCAGGGTGCTACCGACTAGGGAGTGCCCAGTTACTTTACCATTGTTGCTGCTTTGTAATATTTGGCCTGAATTGTCCAGATTAGTTATCTGTACCTGTGGTGCCTCTCCAGGCAAGAACAACTCATGAATACATTTTGTCTTCTTCACCCACCACTTACCTCATCCAGGCTGTCTTCCTCATTTTCCTCAGTCATGGATAAAGAATTACTGTTTCCAGTTTTTGACATCTATATTATTAATGTTAGGTTTCAAATGATTTCTTAACTGATTCTTACAGGTTCATATTAACTAGTACGTGACTCCTATTTTTACCTTCGATTGTCAAACATACTCCTGGAAACCACATTTTCTTGCAGAAATACAGAAAGTAACCAGTTGGGAAGAGGGAAAGGTAGAGAGAACCTGAGTCTTTAACAAACTACTTCTCGTTTTTTTGTTTTGTTTTGTTTTTTGGTGAGAAAAATAAACCCCAAATGGGTACACCACGGTATTGGGGATTTTTTGCTGCATTCAGACAAATGGAGTCCTAAGTAATATTAGGAATTGAACTAGTGTAGTCAGGGTCATCAGGGAACAAACATTCAACAGAATCACAAAAATACTGCTTTGAGAAATGGGTGCAGCTTTGAAAAATCTTACAGGTTTGCATTTGATCTGTAGGCCATGCTGGTGATTCCCTTGTAAGCAAGGGCTGTATCTTTCCTGGTCATTGCTATGTCCTTAGTGCTTGACACAGAGTTGGTTGCCAGTTTAAAAAAAAAAAAAAAGTTTTATGGAGGCTAATTAAATTTAAGACCAGTAACATGAAGACAGAATCACAGGATTGGCTCCCGTAACTGCTGTCAGTGTCCGAATTTCCTGCCCTGAAGGGAAGATAACAGGAGGAGACTGGTGACATCTTTGTATTCCTAGGACCTAGGACAGTGTCCCAGCAGTGGTACATTCTCAGCAACTCTATATGAAATAAGCCAACGAAGAGATGAAACTGAACACAAAGTGTTTTTGGTCCGTCTGGAAAAATATTGGCTGAAAAACTTTGCCGTTTTTTTTTTTTTTTTTTCAAATTCAGAAAAAAATGAGGATGCAGAGAAACCTCCAGAAGAAGATAAAATTATCTGCCATCTAGACCTAAAGAAAACATAAACAAAGAAAAGTTTCCGGGTGCCTTTGACGGTCATTTTCTTCTCAACAGCAGTGACTTCTCTGCGCAGTCTGATTCTGCTGGTGTTTTTCTGCAACTTAGCTCGGTAATTGTGACTGACTTTCCAAATCTCCTCTGTTAAACTAGGATAATGAACGATACTTAAAGTTCTCATTTTTGATTTAATTTACAAACCTTTAGAGCATTCAGTTCCTTTTATTGCATCCTTGATATTGTAATTTGCAACAACAGGTCCTTATTCTGAAAGTAGTTTATTTAAAGATACCTCATTTACTGTGCTTTTCCGTATGTTATTACTGAGCAATACTTTTGAGCTTTATTATCCTTGTCATCTTCTGACTTACACGCGCCATAGCTGATACTTTTAGTGTGCTATTAATATTACTAAATTGTATTATGTGTTTTATCTGGTTGATGTCTCATTACACAGTTACCTTTCAGATTTATATCTTTAATCTAAAAAATTAATGAGCATTTATATTTTTAAAAAATGCTAACAAAATGCCAAGAAGGTAATTAAAAATATAAATAAACCAAAGCCCAGTGATTTTTAAGGACTTTATGACCTAATATTGGTGTGGAAAAAAGGGGAAAAGATGGGAAGGAAGTCATTCTAGGAGACTTATTCTACTCTAATACTGGAACACAGCTAGTTTATTTTTGGAACCCATATTTCTGGTGATAGAATATTACTGATAAATGAGAAAGTAACCCTACTTACATAGTTTTGATATATTTTTTTAATTGAGATATAATTGACATGTAACATTATATAAGTTTAAGGTATACAGTGTGTTGATTTGATACATTTATATGTTACAATATAATGAACATCATTGCATTAGTTACCTCTATCATGTTATAGCAATTATCACTTCTTTTCTTCCGTAAGAATATCTAAGATCTAACCTCTTGGCAACTTTGAAATGTTGCAGAGTATACAGTTTAATTGCTACGCTGTGCTTTAGATCCCCAGGTCTTGTTCATTTTCTAGTTGCAAGTTTGTACCCTTAGACCAGCATCTTCTCTAGTCTCCTACTCCTCAGCCTCTGGTAACCACCATTCTAGTCTTTATTTCTATGAATTTCTTTTTTTTTTTAGGTTCCATGTATAAGTGAGATCATATGGTATTTTCTCTCTTAGATTCTTTCACTTAGCTTAATGCTTTCAAGATCTATCCATGTTGTCATAAATGGTAGGATTTCTTTTTTTTTTCTCTCATAGCTGAATAATACACCATTATGAGTGTGTGTATATATGTGTGTGTGTCTGTATATCTATATATATAGCTATACATATACAATCTGTATCTACTTCATAGACATAGGTATAGATATGTTGGGTGACTGAGGCATTGAAAAAAAGACAGTGGCTGAAACTTGGAAAGTAAGGTGTCAAGTAATGTAGACATGAATTACTAGGGAACTGGGCCCAGTTTTTTCTGTTCATTGGCCCGTAACTCACCCTTCCTTTCATTGTCGTCTTTTGTGTACATAACCTATGACTCTAATTAGGATATTGTGATGGTTCACTTTCCAACTGTGTAGGAAAATTGCCAAAGTGTTTGTTGCAGGTTGTAGAGAAGAACAATCTGTGTTACCTAGAACAGAGCCACTCAAAGTGTGTTCGAAAAATTGGTCCTGATCCACAAACTGAGTTTTACTAGTTTGCACAGAGATAAGTACAAATATTGAGAATCAGGATGAAGAAACTTTTGTAGCAATTCAACAGAGTAATTTTATATCTGTGGACATAATTTTTAAAAGTGAACATGCATTTAACATGCCTTTTTTCATATAGTTTTTCTAACAGTTAATTTTAATTGGGTATGGCAGAAGTATTGGTCTGTGATGAATTGGAGATTAAAATATTAAAACAAAGAATCAAAAACCAGGTCAATCACTAGAGGTAGTTTGAGAAGGACTGGTCTAGACTCCTTGAGAAAGGAGTCTTAGGGAAGAGCAACTGATCAGAATCCATCAGGGTGGAGAGCAAGAAATGGTGTTTTTAAAGGAAGAAACACCATGAACAAAGGCAATAGACCTTGTCCATGAAGGTGTCTTGTCAGATGGCAAAGTGCTTTAGAGGAGCTATGCAAGGAGACTTGGCCAAATTCTGCTACCCCGCAGGAGGGCATCCCAGCTGTGTCCTGGTTTCTCTGAGTTGTACGGACCCACTTGTAACCAGGAGTGTTAATCTGAAGGTTGATCCTCAAATGATGATGTGGGTCTGTCACTTGGCAGAGAGAACGCTAATCTGTGTTCCCTGTAAACTGAAGCTAATTCTTTGTTGTCAGTTATCACTTCTTGGAAAGAAAATACCCCCATTGCTCTCTCTTCTCACCTCTCCCCTCAAATACGGGATGAACTTAAAAATACAATTCGATTTAAATCTCATCTAGGAAATAGAGGACATTTGTCAAGTTCAAAGAACTCCTGCCAGATTTGTATTCTTTACAGTAGGCCCATCCTGAGTTATTAAAATGATGATTTTCCTGGCAGGTATATTGCTTGGTTTCCCGAGAGATCTCTGAGTTAATGTTATATTCTCAAAAGCAAAAATTTCCATCCCAGTGAAGAGGATGCTTATAAAACCAATACTTGAGGGGTTGGAACAGGTGTCTGGAATGCTAAGTGGGACTAGTGTCTTCATGAAAACAGCAGATATGGGAGTGATGTGATACTGACTTTCTTTCAGTTATTGAAGTGACCATTTCCCCAACCGGACTCGTACTCCTTTTCTGCTTCCTGGTGAATGTATAATGTTGTAGACAAATTTGAGTCAGGTGAATTCTAGTTTGCAAAGTACAGATGATAATGCAAGACTGAAGGCTTTTTCTAGTTGGTCTGTTTTGATTGTTGCTCTTGCGTATATCTTAAACATTTTTCCTTTTCTTTTTTTATGATTTGATGTCCTGGGCAGTATTTTTGTTCTCTATTTCGTTGAATAATATGCCTGCAACAACGTATTATTCTCTTGGAAAGCTATTGACCTGTTGGTTGTTCTAGTAAAGTTTGGTCAGTAATCTCTAACATGAACATGTAAGATTAGTTCTCAAAACCACTTGCTGGTTAGAATGACCTGGAGGTGGATGGGTGGATGGAGCGATCTGTCTGTCAGTCTATCTATCCTTTTATACAATAATAGTTATATCTCATCCTTGCTCAGTCCTGTTAAATCAGATTCTTTTTTGGGTTGGGACTTGGGAATAGAAACTTATTAAAAAATGTTCAAGGTGATTACATTATGCAGCTAAGATTGAAAGCCATTGCCCGAAAGCAGTCGCTTAGAAAGCTTGCTACCTTACAGATGGCTGTCCTTCGTCCAGAGTTTCTCATTTGGTCAGGCTGGGACTGAGGTCCAAGATTCTGCATTTCTGACAGTGTCCCGACTTTGAGGACCATAGTCTTAAAGGATCTGGACAGACCAAGACCTTATTCATAGTCTCAGTTAGAAGGCTTTGGGAAGGATGGGGGCTAAAGTTGGTCTTGAAGAATAAGTAGAACTTGGACAGAGGGAGGGACAGGCCATTTCAGCCTGAAGCAAAGATTGAAAAACCAGGTGAGCAGAGGCATAGAGCTAATCTCCCCCTACCCCATCCACCCCAAATCCACAGACTTCTGTTTTATAATTAGTTAGCATGTTATGTTTTTTCAGAGATGGTACCAGCCAGCAATGCTCTGGTTTAAAACTGTCCTTCATACAGTCAACATTCCTTCAACAGATTATAACCTGCACATAGACTGTGCTCAAAATGAGAGTATTTAAATAATTTTATTTGTTATTTACTCATCTGTTTATTTTATCTATTTTCAGCCTGTAATCTGCACTGTGCCAGGTGCCAGATATATAGGAATTTGAAACAGAGTTGCAGGGTGTAGTGCAAGGTTAACAAACTTTTTTTCTTGTCCTGTAAAGGGCCAGATAATAAACATGTTAGACTTTGTAATCTAAGGGGAAAATCAAGGATAGTGCGTAGGTACTTATGTAACCTTAAAACTGCTCACATGTAACCAGTCTTGGCCCCTGTGCTGCACAGAAGCAGGCTTTAGGCGAGATGTGGCTGCAGGCTGAAGTTTGTCAACCCCTTGTCTAGTGACAGAGACAAGCATTAATTAAACACAGATGTAAAGTACCTGACAAAAGTACATTTTGTTCAGTAAAATAAAGAAAAATCGTGAGTTCTCTGAGGGAAGGCTGGTATGGAATTATGGCAGGTCAGGGAAGGCAGCTTTGAAGAAGGGTCATTTTTTAAATCGTTTATTGGTTTATTGTCTCTACAAAACACATGAGTCACTCATCATTCAAATATCTGACTTCATTAGAAACCATTTTAACACCTTCTCCCTCCTGCCATAAAAATACAGTAAGTAATTAGCTTAGGAAAAAAAAAATATGAACACATGTTCTGGTTTTCTCTCACTCACCTAATGGCTTGAAGGGGAAGCTGGGGAGTCAAGGGGGTGGACAGGGAGGAGCAGACTGAAGTGTGAGCCACAGGAACAGAGGGAGCTGGTGCCGCGGAGGGAAGCGGTCAAGGTGGCGATGGTATGAGGTGAGGTCGGAGGGAAGGCAGGTGCCATAGTTCATGTTTAAACACTTGATGTTTTTAGAGAACCAGACATGTGACCATCATGAAGGACCCAAGTGGACAGCACAGGCTGTAAACTGGCAAGGCTTAGAAGAGAGAGAATTGATGTTCTAGTAAAGGAGTGACAGAGAAACTCATTGAGTTAATAACCCAATTGCCAAGTAACTTCCTGATGGGAAGGCAAAAAAATTCCTGTGGTGCAACATTGTTGTGCCGTTGATCGGGAAGGAGTGATGGAGTGCAGTGAGGGGAGAGCTACATTTATTTCATGGGTGTAAGGCCAGGCAGTATGGCCTGAATGCTTGATACCCGAAGACTGTGCTGTTGTTGTTCCCATTGAGAGAAGAAAACACTGAGGCACAGAGAAATTTAATAAATGGCTCAGGATAATACTACAGGACACAGTAGAGCTTAGAATTTAAACCCTGTATATTCTGTCTGAGTCCAGAACTCAGGGCTGTTTGTCGGGGCAGGGCGTCGTCAAGAACCACGGTGGGTGGGTGGGGGGAGGTGGGCTTTGGTTCCTGCCTGAGATCGGCCACCCTGTTAGAGGAAGATGGCATCTAAGACGGCAGGGGTCTAGCTGATGTGCTAGTGTTTTGAGGTTTTTTTTTTTCCCCATCTTTCTGTATCTCTGGCAGATATAATTAATATTTCTTTCTGAATTCCTATGAATCTCTGAATCCTTCTCCACGAGAGATGTAAGGTCCCCCACAGGATGATAAATGTTCATTACCCCTGGCATACGGTGGCTGCATGTTGTCCCGAAGATGTAAAAACGTGGACACTTCTTGGCTGAGGTAGTTCGCAAACCCAGGAATTGCCCTCTGAGCGGAGTCCAGGCTCTTGCAGGACGTTCCACCTTCACACATGCTTTTCCCTCTTTCTTCCCCTTGGTCACCTGCCAGGCTTCTTATTTCCTTTAGTGGTTGGCAAATTTTTTTTGTCATGGGCCAGATAGTAAATACTTGCAAGTCTGCAGGCCAGTCTGTTTCAGCTCCTCACCTCTGCTGCTGGAGTATCAGAGCGTCCGTCAATGATCTGTCAGTGAAGCAGAGTGTCTGTGTACCAGGAAATGTTTATTTAAAAAAACAAAAACAGTGGGCAGCAGGGTGGATGTGGCCAGTGGGCTGCAGCGTGCTGACCCCTGTCCTAGACCCAGAGTACAGGTTACGACTTTAGGCTCTACTGGTAGCACTTTCTTGTAGCCCCCTCATATTTTGTTTTTGGTTCATGTCTCAGTCATATCATATAGTATTACATTATCTTGGTGGCGCGCCCTCTTTGCAAATCTGTATTTTTGTCCTGTTGTCTCTTCCAAGGCACACACTTCTTTTATTTACCAGTTGTCCAGTGTAGGACGGGCAGGTATCTCATCAAGATTTACTGGTGTGTTGAATGAGACAGCGTAAGATTGTATTTCCTGAAAATGTTCAGGAAAGTATTTCCAGTCCTGCACGCCCCTCTCAAAACCTGTCACTCCTCATCAAGAAGAGGGTCTATTATTTCCCTTCTCCTTGAACTGAGACCCCCCATTGACAGCTCTCACCCACCTCCTGAGCTTTCAGGGGTCCCAGGAAGCCAAGCCCAGCAGCTGCCTGCTTTTGTAAATAGACTTTTATTGGGACCCAGCCACTGTGCAGTCATTTCTGCATCATTAATTGCAGCCACTATCCAATACAGCAGAGCTGAGTAGTCCCGACAGAGACTGGATTTACGGCTCCCAAAGCTGAAAATACTGTCTGGCTCTGGATGGAAGAATGTGCTGATCCTGCGTCCCAGCCTCCAAGTCTTCCATTGAGGCCCCACACATCTGGAGCAGGGACTGTCATCCCTCACGTCCCCTCTCTGAGCTCCTAAACTGCAGAGCTCCTGAGCATAGTGAGCGGTTGCTCTGTCACACGGTGGGTTTGAGAGTAACTTTGTAAGCAGTCAGAGTACCTGGAACACAAAAATGAATGCAGTTCTTGGAGAAAGTCCAGGCTCACGTTTGTTAAACTGCTAGATCTGAACCTACCCTCTGTCTTCCCTGTTCCTCATCTCTTAACACACACACACACACACACACACACACACGCGGCGCGCGCACTTTCAGGCCTGTGTAGTGTTCAGATTACACCTAGGGTTCGGGAAGGTGACCGCGTATATCCCCTTTAGTATTTTGGAAATTAGGTTCTATTTTCCTAATAGAAAGCAAATTTTATCAAGGTCCTGATTCGACTGAAAGAATCAAAAAGTTGTGCTCTTGTAGGAGAAGCTGAGTTTCAACAACTGTCTCCAGATCTTGCAAACCATGAAGCGTCATCTCACAGTTACTCTGTCTCTGCACCCTCATAAGACTCTGCAAACCCCCTCCCCCCCAGACACACAACACTGGCAACTGTGGCTCGTAGTTCATGCAGATAGAGGTGCCATTAAAATATCCAGAATCATGTTCTATATTTTCTCCTTTTGCTATTCATCAAAATGAAAGGTTTTCATGAAAACGATTAAAGGCCATAAAATAAAATATATCATAGTGCTCCCTTTGAAATGTTTTAAACATTATTAAAAAGAGTGCAGTTTGAGGTAAAAGGTCAGCCAGTAACAATCAATTTCTTTAGCATTGATGTGATTTTTATTAAACATTTATCGTTTAGGTGTCATTTCAGAAGGCTCTGGAAATCATTTTTCATTTTCTCCATATCCTTTGGTGGCCGTCAATTGCCTGGCAGCAACAAACATTATATCTCAATTCTTCTGTGCTTTATGATATTTTATGGACTTATTTTTCCAAAATCCTGTGCTGTGAGAATTTACTTGGTGCACAGCTATTTATAATGTGCAAGTGTTCACGTAGCTTTCTCAAAGTGGTAAAGATATAGTAAGTTCTTCTTTGATTTATATTTTAGCCAAAGAGGGAGAAATTGAATATTGTTTTCTCATTTTCTCCAGGTTCTCTTAGGCAGCTCAGAGGACTAGGGGCTTAAGAAATGTTCCAAGGAAGCTTGTTTTCAACCTACCTTTCCTAGTTTCGTTTCTCTGGTATTCCTGTGAGATGGGGGGGAGGGTGGGGGCTGCATGTGCAGGTCGGGGGGGGGGGGGTAGAGAAAGAGAGAGAAGTGCCCAGCCCAGACATTGTTGATATTAAATTAAAAAGTGGAAATTTGAGTTGTCCATTGGGGTTTCCAGGAACACCTCACAGTGCCAGTCTTTTTCTTTCATTCCCCCCTGTATCTGGCTACTGGTTTGTCCTGTGCTTTTGAGAGTGATGTAGGTCACCTGCTGGGGGCAAAAGAGCACTGTGGAGAACAGTTCTGTTGTCATGCTCGGTGAGGTTCCAGCACTAAGTCTGCACCTTCTGAGCTCTTATTCTTTGGCAACTTCTTTCAGCTTTCCAGGCATAGTTTCCCTTGATCTCAGTGAAATGGGAATAGCAGTACGTACCTCATAGGGCCGTTGTGAGGGTTACATGAGACACAGTTACCTTAGTATCACGCTTGCTGCTTATTGAGCCATGATAAGTGGCTGTTAGGAATTTTTCTGCCTCTGCCAAGGTATTAGCTATGGGTGGAAAGGGCTCAATTGCTTCAAAGAAACCATCAGAAAAATCCACCTCCTTGAATCTGTTTCTCCTATTTTGTACTGTGTTGTCTGTAACTCGACACCATGTTAGTGAGTCATTTCCTGAGCGTACAATTTCTAGAATGGCGTTAATCAAAGTATGAATGTCAGCTGGGAAGTATCATGTGTTAACATTCAGGTACGTGGATTTGAAGATCAGATTAGGACATGTCAAGATACTGAGGTTATATGACATTGGATGGGTAAGTTTTTCTAGAGGAGGAAGTAGGGGAGTAGGGGGCAGGGTAAAACAGGACAGGTCTGGATATACTGGCACCTGGGTAGGTGTATGATAGTGTATAGAAAACAGGGAGGAAAAAGATGCCAGGAAAGTTCCAACTGCTTGAAAATTGCTTCTGAAGCATGGTGCACTGGGCAATGTTGCTGCTCCAATTAGATCCCATTGGATTCCTGTTGAACATTTTTGTGTCTTTTAAAATTTTTTTTAATTTCTTATTGAATTATAGTTGGTTTGTTTCAGGTTTACAGCAAAGTGACTGAGTTATACATATGTGTGTGTGTATTCTTTTTCAGATTCTTTTCCATTATAGGTTATTACAAGATACTGAATGTAGTTCCCTGTGCTATACAGTAGGTCCTTGTTGTTTATCTACTTTGTATATAGTAGTTTGTATCTGTTAATCCCAAACTCCTAGTTTATCCCTCCCCTCCTTCCTTTGGTAACCTTAAGTTTGTTTTCTGTGTCTGTGAGTCTATTTCTGTTTTGTAAATTTCCTTTGTATCATTTTTTTTTAAGATTTCACATGCAAGTGATAGCATATGATACTTGTCTTTGTCTGACAGTGCCCTCAGGCTAAACAAATTAAAGAATAAAAATCGCATGATCATCTCAAAAGATGCAGAAAAAGCTTTTGATAAAACTCAACATCCATTTAAAATAAAAACTCTCCAGACGTGAGTAGAGAGGGGACGTACCTCAACATAACAAAGGCCCATATATGACAAACCCACAACTAATATCATACTTAATGGTGAAAAGCTGAAAGCATTCCCTCTAAGATCAGGAACAAGACAAGGATGCCCGCTCTCGCTACTTTTATTCAACATAGTCTTGGAAGTCCTAGCCCCCAGAGAAGCCATCAGAGAAGAAAAGGAAATAAAAGGAATCCAAATTGAAAAAAAGAAGTAAAACTGTCATTGTTTGCAGACGGCATGACACTATACATAGAACATCCTGAAGACGCTACCAGAAAACTACTACAGCTCATCAATGAATTTGATAAAGTTGCAGGATATGAAATTTACACACAGAAATCTGTCCATTTCTATACACTAACAATGAAATATCAGAAAGAGAAATGAAGGAAACAACCTCATTTACCATCGCATCAAAAAGAGTAAAATACCTAGGAATAAACCTACCTAGGGACACAAAAGACCTGTACTCTGAAAACTGCAAGACACTGATGAAAGAAACTGAACTTCAACTTGAAATGACACGTGCACCCCAATGTTCATAGCAGCACTATATACAGTAGCCAAGACATGAAGCAACCTAATGTCCACTGACAGATGAATGGATAAAGAAGCTGTGGTATATTTATAAAATGGAATACTACTCAGCCATTAAAAAGAATAAAATAATGCCATTTGCAGCAACATGGATGGACTTAGAGATGATCATATTAAGTGAAAATATCCCAGCACTGTCCTCTGCAGGCTGTTGGGTGGGGTAGGTCTTGGACCTAATGATCCAAGATGCCAGCCGTCACAGTAGCAGTGTTCATGCAGCTGAATGTTCCCTAATATGTCCACCATCAGTGTCTGTAGCCCCAAGGTGAGCCACAGCCACCCCCTCCCCACCTCTCCAAGAGGCTCTCCACAATCAGCAGGTAGGCCCAGCCCAGGCTCCTGTGCAGTTACTTCTTTTGTCCTGTGTTCCCGTCTGCATGAGATCTTATGTGACCCTTTAAGAGTGAAGCCTTTTCCCCACAGTCCTGGGGGGCTCCTGCAATTAAGCCAAATGCTCTGGGGGCTTCTCTTCCCGGTGTCAGACCCTTAGGAGCCTGATGTGAGGCTCAGAATTCTCACTCCTTTGGGAGAACCTCCACAGTGTAATTTTTCTCCCTTTTGTAGGTTGCCCACCCAGAGAGAATGGGATTGATTTGATTATATCACGAGTCTGCCCCTCCTACCAGTCTTGTTGTGGTTCCTTCTTTATGTCTTTAGATGTAGAAGATGTTTTCTGGTAGGTGCCAGTCTTTTTCATCCATGTTGTTCTGCAGATAGTTGTGATTTTGGCATGCTTATAAGAGGAGATGAGTTCGGGGTCTTTGTACTCCATCACCTTGGCCACAAGCCTAAAACTCTTGCATAGTGTTTTCCTGTATGGTTTTGATGCTAACAGTACCCATAGCTTATGTTGGGAAGGGTTCCCTCAGGCTGCTTGAGCCGCTTTGTGCTTGTAAGTGCCCAGGAGGTGCCTGGGTAGCTCTTAACCAATAACTCATCAGTGCTCCTCGGTGAGGACCACTCTGAGGCACACCTCATGCACCAGAGTTCCCTGTGGGTTTAGGCTGAACATAGCTTCTGAGGGATTTCGCATGAGATTTCACTTTTGTTTGAATTCTTCTTCTTTCCTGTCATGCTCACCAGTCTCCCCTGGAAACTCTGTCTTAATAAATTATTTGCACATGAATATTCATTAAGGATCTGCTTCTGGGGCATCTGATCAAAGATGATGTGAAAGTAAATACAGTTTTCTGTTACTTAAACAGTTGACACCAG
Source organism: Camelus ferus (assembly GCF_009834535.1). Taxonomy (NCBI): domain Eukaryota; kingdom Metazoa; phylum Chordata; class Mammalia; order Artiodactyla; family Camelidae; genus Camelus; species Camelus ferus. The sequence continues at coordinate 1,037,459 of NC_045712.1, read as the reverse complement.
GAGGGAATTTCAGATGTTCAGAGAGAGAGAGAGAAATGATGTGCTGATTGGCTGTTTCAGTGGGACATTGGAAGACTAGCCCGTGTTCTGTAAGGCGACCTGGAAACAAAGTAGTTCAACTGTCTTAGGTAATAAATTTATAGGAGCTCACACGATGGGGCCAGCTGCAAGAGTGAGGCAGTGAGGAAGACGAAGGAAGGAGAAATGGAGTCAAACAAACTTCCTGCTGAAGTTTTGTCCCTTACGACTCCAAGCAGGTTATCTCTCATTTAGTCCTAAGCTGTTTGCTGTGATGTAAACCTTTTCTTCTTTCTCCTGCTGTCTTACACTCCCCGCCTTTGTCTGTTAGAACATAGCCCTGGGCAAGTGGAATTGGCAGGGGGTAAAGAAAATAGGGGATAGTATCCGTTGTGGAGAGTCCTGGAGCAAAAACACTGCAACATGAAATCTATAAACTGGACAAATTCATTAGAATTAGAAGTGTGCAAGCAGAGGTGAGTAGGAGAAATAAACATAGCACCTCCCCAATGCCCAGAGCAATGTGGATAGTAGACAGGTGTCGCATTATTTACTTGGAGCTCTAACCAGTTTTAATTGTAGAGGACTGTGAACCTGGCTGATACCCGGGCTCTGCTTGCTTCTCTGTTACATTGAATAGTCTATAGTTAGTTCTGTAGGAAGCAAATATTTCTAGTCTTTTAAGCTGAAAGTCTTTCTTTGAGCCTGTTTTTCATGGGTACAACCTTAAAAAAGGGGCTAAAAATAGGGTGAAGAAGAAAATTCATTTGTTGATAGTCTGTGCAGGGAAGGGGAAGAAGGGTGCCTGGAAATAACTCCCTTTTACAGGAAGGAGAGAAAATGAGTGAATTTAATTACCATAATTAGAACCAACTAAGTACCTAATTATGTTTTTGAGAACAAAAGGCCACTTGTAGGGTTTCTAACTCCAAACACTTACAAGCCAGGGTGGAAGGGATAACTTCCCATGGGCAGTGAGTATCTGCCACTCTGTCAGAGGGACTGCAGTAGAAGTGCTGGTGAAATCTAGTGGAAGGTGGTCATGAACACTCTCACAATTAGGGTTATTAATCACTTTCCCATGCCTCGGCGTCTCCCTCCAGCCAATGGGCAATTTTTCCCCTCCAATCTCCAGTCTACTTTATAAGGTTGCCGTGAGAACAAATTAAAACATTTAATAACTGCCCAAAGGAGGTGTTCTCATCTGTCATAAAGCAGCTTACCCTCCTTCTGGAGATAGAGCTACATCTGTATATCTACATTTATCTATATTGACATTTACACCTACATCCATATTGATATAACATGTTGCATATTCTACAAATTTCTTAGGACATAGAAGTCAAAGCGTGAGTCAATAATGAGGTGTATATGCCTGAAATTTCTTCAGTGAGGACTACGTTCTTTGAGTTATTTAAGAAACACTTGATAAACTATGAGTCCTGTTAAACGGAGAATATATAACTCATATGCTCTCTGCCCATGGGTGCCCCAGTGGACAACAGGGCTAATTGATCATAACATTCCTTCGCGCTGACCCGAATGCAGCTTCAGAGCCTTCCTCCACGCAGGAAATAAGATAATAGTCAGAGTTGGTTTTTGAATAGAAGGTTGCTTGCAAGACCAACTCTAAAACTTGTCAGCTCTTAGCACTAAAGCATGAATGGGTTTTTAACTCCTTGTCATTAAGAGCTAGCTAGGAGGGTTTTACAGCAGCAAGGGAAAGACAAGATAGTTTTGATTTGAGATGGGAGGGGAGTTAGGAAGTATTCCATAATGAGATGCTGCTGTAAGGACTGAAGGGCCTCGTAAAGTGAAGAGAGGAAGGTGAAGTAAACAGACCCCCACTTCTTGCTTAGAACTGCACTTTCCAATATGGTAGCCACTAGGCACTCCTGGTTACCGAGCACGTGAAATGTGGCTGGTCTGAATTGATGCATAAGTGTCAAATACACATTAGAATTTGAAGATTCAGCATGGAATAATAATGTGACAATAGCTTATTAATGATTTCGGATTGATTGCACATTGAAATTAAAATAGTTTGGATAGATAGGATTAAAGTATAATATGCTGAATTTCATCTGTTTCTTTTGCTTCTTTAGAATGCAACTACTAGGAAATTAAGATCGTATATGTGTCTGGTGTGATACGTCTGTTGGATTGCTCTGGTCTAGAGCATGGGTTTTTCCCTGGGTCCAGGGACACTAAAGGAATTCATCCAGAGGGCTTTGGAAGTCTGGGAGAGCTCTGAAATTTTATGCACTCTGTTATGTGCAGCTGCATGTGTGGACTTTTCTAAAAGAATATCATCAGGTTTTTTATCCATTTATGACTCCAAGGGTAGTCACCACTGGTTTAGAATCCTTCATGGGATTTGAAAGTAGAATTTTAGAAGGCAAAATGCAGGGCCTTTCCCCACTGCTGAAATGCTCAGAGAGGAAATCTGAGATTCATTGTGATGAGGTTGAGACTGTAATCTCGAAGGCAGTGGCTGTGTCCCCTGCTCACCCTTTTATCCCCAGAACCTGGCATGTATTGTTGGCATCCGAGATTTTGCCATTGACTGACGCTTGATGTCATCATTTGTGAAAACTTAAAGGTCGGGTTTTTTTGGTGGGGGGGGGGGTTTGCACAGGCACTAAGCAGAGTTTTGAAATAAAAATGACACCTTAAAACTTATTTGGAAAATGTCTTTGTCTCAGATGGATTCCCCAGAATCTAAGGATTGGAAACAGTAATAGGAAAGAAAACAGTTTAATTGTGAAGTAACCCAGAAGCACCATTCAGGGAGTGGGCAAGTGAGGTGTGGGGGTGGGAAAGAAGCCAGTTGTTCAAGGTCGGTTAATGAGCTGGTTATTGCTGCGGGTCCTCTGGGACGCTGTGTGGATCATGTCTCAGAGTTGTCCCATGTGCAGGGCAAGGACTCCATCAGCTCCCATGTGTCACTGGTTGAAGGTCTTTCTTGGGGTCTTGAACTCCCCAGATCTCTTGCCCCATGTGAGGGCTGAGCATCCTCCTACAGTCAATAGAGTTCTCAGGCTTAGGGTTATGGCCACGTGCATTTAGAAGGTGTCCACAAGTTTGGGAGAGTAAGTGTCAAGGGAATGGGAGCTAAACACCAGCAGCTCCAGCTCAGTGTTGCATGGGGGGAGTTGGCCTGGGAGAAGGGGCATTTTAATTATATAGTAGTGGACAGGGTGTTGGGCATGTGTATCGGAGGATAATGGTCTCAATCCAGAAGACTTGGGAAATTGTGCATTTAGGAATTTCATGAAGATGGTTGTAAGCCTTCTGGAGATTAGAGAAAAGTGATGCTATTTCTATACCATGGGTTTGTTCATGTTTAGACCCATACAAATTGACGTCATTTTTTGACTGTTATAATATGAATGCTCACAGGAAAATGGATCTTTAAGTGTTGTTGAAAAGCTATTTGAAAAGCTGCAATTATTGTAAAACAGTTTGGCAAAGGTGAAGTTTGTTGGTGGAAATGAAGAGCTGTTTTGAGGCCAAGAGTTTATTTTCCCGCAAACAAGCTTAATGGAAAATAAAACTATTTCCTCTCTTTGGCAAAATTAAAATATTTACATGTTCTCTATCAGCCATCAGCTGCAAATTTTGTCCCATTAATATAGATAAAGGAGGTCCATTCCTCATACTCACAACTTCAAACTTTTAACGTACTTTTGGAAGGACTGAAATACTTATCAGATGAAGGGGAAAGAAGTTGCCTGATAGATCAGTGTTGCTTCTTCTAAAATCTGTTCTCCATTAGAAAAACCCAGTTGTTAGGATAAAAATGGTGTGCATGTAAGTAGAATGGTTTTAACTTTGTCTAGTAGAATTTAAAGGGAAGCACTTCTCAGGTTTTTAAACCTGAAGAAAGACATGGCTTTTTTTTTTTTTTTTTAAATCAAGGTATTTATGCATTTTCAGGTCCTAATCTTTCAAACACACATGGTATACTTGATCAACCCTCCACATTGCAGAGGAGATAATATAGATAAGCTTGAAGTCATGGCTACAGACAGGGCTGTTCAGACTTGGAATTGACCTCCAGCCTTACATTTGTAGGAGGCAGTGGGGCAGGACAAGAGAAAGAAGATGACCAATAGCATCTAATTTTATTTCTCATTTATTTTTCCATAAGCAAATGCCAAAATGTAATTGCTCTATTAGTGTAGTTTTAATTTACTCAAATGAGAATGTCTGAAATGTTCCCTTTTACTTTTTTTTTAAATGAACTTTTACTGGAGACCAGCTAGAAATATTTAAGTAGTATGAAATTACTTAAGCTCTTTATGCACTTTCCTTTGCTCTCCTGACAAAAACCTTCAATCTTTAGCCTTCTCTGCAAGGCGTATATTCCAGTTCCTACCCTCCTCTGTAGCTTCACCTCATAACTGTCCTCATCTCAGTGGCGGTGCTTCACCTCTGGACCTTCTCTCTCTTCCAGCTCTTTTTCTTCTCAGGGTGTCTGGGGTGCTGTGCCTTCTGTTACCCTCCATCCTCTTCTTTCTACTCATCCCCCTCTTTGCCTGCCCCTCCCATCCAGCCCCCGCCCCCCTCCGGCTGTATCCTGTTAGAGCGCCCTGCACTGTTCCATCGTGGAACTGCACACTGTTATAGTTATATAGTTACTTATGGGATGATTTATTTAATGTTTGCTCCCCCCACCCCCCCAATGACTGCTCTGTTCTAAACCCATCCTGGTGCATCGTACGATGGTTGACACCTAGTGTGTATTATCAGTAAGTTTTTAGGACATAAATGAACGAGTACATGACTTGAGACTTTGATCAATTTACCTTCTTAATGTCTGCATGTCATCATAACTTTTCTTTCAACTTAAACATGGTGTCTCCTCTGTCGTGTGAAGGGTTGATCAATTATACCAGATTATAAGGTGCCAGATTTGTCGTCCAAGAACGGTCCCATAGGTTTGTCCTCAGGGGATTTACATCTCTGGCTGCATTCCTCCTTTTGTAACGGTTCAGATAGCTTGTTTCACTTTGTGTCCATGTGGGTCCCACCTCATCACCTTTGTCTTGGCACAAGGCCCATCTCCTATAACCATTTGTTGGATGAATATACAAGAACAGGAGTCAGAAGCTTTCTTTTAAAAATTCACGCATCATTTATGGATTGGGCTATCTTTTGAGAAGTTTGCAAGTTTTAGATTAGACCAAATAATGAATTATTTGTTTACTTTGATGTCTTCTGGAGGCAGAGTTACTGAAGGGACTTTGCTTCAGGGGCTTATGCCCAGCCAGGGTGCCTCTAGGGCCATCGCCTGGGGATAAAACACTAAGACAGGGTGAGGATGTGTCATCATTGACTTGCTGGAGGAGAAAATTCAGGACAAATAGAAATCATCACATTAAATCGACATATATTTCATTCATGGCAACTATTTATCTGTTATATATTGTCTTCTCTTTGTAAAGTGAGATCCATGTTAATTTTTCTCTTTCTACCTCTTGGCTCTATACCTTGTTCATTGTAGGGCAATTAGGAAGTGCTTGAAAGAATTCCTTTAGGGCAACCTAGAATCCTCAGGCTTCTGATACTTTTTCATTAGGAATTTCAACTCATTCAGTGAAAAGTTTTTATGAATTTGTGTTTTTTTCCTGACAAAGCATTTTTGGGGTTGCTTTGGAATATTTGGATAATGCAACCATCTGTAATTCACTTCTACACCATGGTAGTATCTGTATGTCTGTGTGTCTGTCATCTATGTATCCATCTGTCCATCCATTAATTTATTACATGTATGTGTCCAGACTGTATTCAAAAGGATATTTTTTCACTTAAGTCATGAGTTCTTGAGAAAATCACTTAATGTCATGCCTGCTTTTCTCCTCTGACGTTCCTCCTTTCTGTGATAAGTTCTGTTTATCATTCTGTTCCATCTTACAGGTTTATGTCCGTTGCCACCTCCTTAGTCCAAACCACCATCACCTCTCATCAGGGCTACTCTCACAGCCATCTGATTACGCTCATCCATCTGTGCCTCGAAGCTGTTCTCAGCACTAAATCCAGAGGGACACTTTGAAATTGCCAATTCTCCCTTACTGCTTCCTTTGCTTAAAAAATTTTCAAGTCTTCCTGTACCGCTTAGAATAAAGTTCCAGCATCAATTTCTTCATCCACGTGAGCGTCCATCCTACCGTGGGGTCTTTGCACATGCTGTTCTTTAGCCTGGGATGCTCTTTGTTCCCATCTTCACCTAGCTGACTCCTAGTTACCTTTCAGTCTTGACTTAGCCATCAATTGCCTGGTTGGAATCCTCCTCACCACACACACGTTAATTCACTCTCCTACAGGCGTACTTTGTAGGATATAGGTACTTACAATTTGACATTTGTGTGATTACTCAATGAAATCTCTCTCCTCACTGTAATGCATGCTGCAAGAGAGCAGGGACAGAGACTTTTCTGGCATGCTAGTGGAGGAAAGTGCACAGCACTGTGCCTGGCGCGTACATATTTGATAAAACAGTGGACTTTACACCCATAGAGAAACCTAGGCCATCGTGGGATACAGGACCCATCTTTTCCTAAAGAGCATTTCAAAGGATCCTGGTTCATTTACATCAGGTTGACCTTCTTAGTCCTGTTGGTTGGATTTTCCACATCTGTCAACTGAGATAATGCCTTGTTTGTAATTAGTTTCTATCTATAGCCTTTCTTTGCTGTCCTGGTGTCCCTGCTTTGATAATCTCTCTTAGATCTCATTAACTCAGCGTGGAGGAGCTGCCTTATCCCCACCTGTGCAATCTAGGGTCCACGTGTGTCCGCAGACCTCAGCCCTGTAATTAAATCCTTGCTGTCTGTTGTAGGAACATCTTTTCTTGCCCACCGTGTGTGTTACCCCTTGCTAGACCTTCTTTGCACTAACTCCAGCTGGAACTCCTGCCTGCCATGCTCTTAGGATGTCATACCCATCCCATTAGCTAGATTTCCTCTAGTTTTCATTGGCAAAGCTGAGGTTTCCAAACACATGGCCCATTCTGGAAAATAAAGCTCTTCTCCAACTCCTGGAACTGTCGAGAATGGCCTGGCTTTCTGTCCGTGGAGCTCCCCACTCGTTACTTGTGTCACATTTTGACAGTTCCTCTGCAGGTCAACATGACACTCATTTGTACTCATCTGAAAAGAACAGCATGTTCTCTTTGATGTTTGCATTTTTCAGAATAAATGACTTTCTCTCTCTTAATTTCTAGTTTTGGAATCTTAACAAGCGTCAAGTTGTAGAGGCGGTGACCTTGTTTTCAAGTGTGGGAATTAATTACTTTAAAATGTCACTGTTAAAAGGATATCAGCACTCTGCTCCTATTCACAAGTTACCATTAGCTGAAATCTGACAAAAATTATATCAATTTCTTCTAGCAAAATGTCCTCCCTTTTTCTGTGTGGAGGACACTGCAGGTTGATCCTGGGACAACTGCTTCAAAATCGCTTGGGTTGGGGAAGGAGTTTCTTAAAAATCCATATTCCGGGGCCCCACTGCAGACCCAGTGGACCAGAATCTACAGGGGCCTTGGAATCTACATTTTAAACAAGGTATTCTCATGAATCTTAGATACATTAAAGTTAAAGTTTTTTTTGGCACGGTATTCTGTGTCACGTGCACCCCTTCTGTCTTTCCTGTCCCCCGTAACGTGCTGCTCAAAGAGTATGTGGTCAGATTGCAAACCACGAACTCTTTCTGGCCCCTGACAGGATCAGTATGGAAACTGAGAGCACATGTTTAGAAATGTTCATTTGATGTTGCTGTGGCATCTGGTAATTCATACTTATTGTATTTTAGAAGAGTACTAGTCTGCAATGCATCGGAAGTTACAGGAAAAGCCACTGATCCTTTCCCCTAGATAGTTTAATAAGCATCGCTCGAGGTGATGCATGAGGCTGAATTCTCTCCCTCCTTGCCTTTGTTTCAGCCACTAAAGTTGGAGATGCTGGCACCAGCCTTTCTCCCCTGAAGGAGTCGCCTGCCTTAGTTGGCTAGAGGAGACTGGTAGAGAAAGAACCATCGTGAGCTTGGGCATGGCCCATGACCTCTTTGGAACCTCTCTGTCAACTTTCAAGTGAGATGATGGAACCAGAAACTCAACCCAGTGTCTTGGGTTCTAATTTTCTATCGTCATGTGAAGGAATGAGCACCTTCTTTCCCTGTAGCCGTGTCTTTGTTGGGAAAGTTAGGGTTATAAGCCACAAGGCATGTATTCTGACTGTTAGACTCGGGGGAACATTTGAAGAAGCTTACTAGTCATATTTTTGTCGCATCATCGTCCAGCTCCTGGTAACATAAGGACAGATTTCTCTTCTTTTATTTCTCCCTCGTTACAACCCACTTATCTGGCTATGGGGCAGAAAGGGCCAGGGTGCTGTAGCTATTGAGGGTGGTCATACGGAATCAGAGAGCACTGTGTCAGACCCCAGCTTGGTGACCGAACAGCTGATGATACTTCTCTGAGCCTCAGTTTCTTAATCTGTTCAGTAGCCACAGTGATTCCTATCTAGGAGGGCTTTAGCGAGGATGAAATGAGATTATTTTTGTAAAGCACTTGTGAAGGCTTATAGAACATTTTGAAGATGTTGTATTGTTATTATTATGCTTTTTAATTCGATAAATAGTTGAGCACTTGCATGTGCTGGGACTTGTATCAATTCCTGTGGGAGCTAGCATGATGAATCGAGCGTGACCCTTGTCCCAAAGGAGCTTATGATCTTTTTGATCTGAACACACCTCACTTTCTGTGCAATTCATATTTCCAAGCAGAGTGTAAACTCCATGTAGTCAGGGAGGTGCCTCTGATCCATCTTTGCATCCACACTGGGGGGCCTAGCACAGGTACATAGGAAATGCTTAAGAAATCTGTGCTGAACTGAGTGCCATCATTCTCCCAGTCTTGGTTTGACTTGATGGGAGAGTTCAAGGGCAAGTTGCCTGTTTGGGAAATGATTCCAAGTAACCCAGGTAGAGGAGTGGAGAAGTGAGACGGAGCAGGGGAGGAGGCCAGTAAAGGGTGCTTTATTCTGTAGCACACTCATCACTGTGGGCAGCTAGAACTCATCCTGCTGGGGCCATGTTGGGACAGTAGAGGGGCAAGGGAGCTGGGATATTTATTCACCCACAATGATAGGTTGAGAGCTTCTTGTGGGTGAGGATTAATCTTCCGGCACTTCTGCCTGCACTGATGGGCAGAGAAATTCCCAGGCACAGAGTCACAGGGGCTGGCACTTGGAAGTCAGCGTGCGTGCGTGGAGATGGTGAGTGCTGTGAGGATGTAGGTGGGATGCCCATCCTGACCCAGTTTCTCAGCTATTGTCCCAGAAATTTGCCGCACTCGGTCTTACCCGTCTCCTCCACACTGAGCATGTCTGCAGTTCATTCACGCCTGAAGTCTTACCTGCCATCTTCCCTAAGTTTTCTCCAAGCCCTCTTGCTCACATTGATGGCGTCTTCCTCTCCACTCCTTGTTCACTTATTTATTATTTTTTAATAGCACTCCCTTGGCACAGACGCATACCGCGTTATTTTAGTGTTCTGTGTGGGTGTCTCACCTTCCCACTGCAGTGTGAGCTGAGGACAGACCCCACGATTTATTCATCCTCTTTTCTTGCCACATTGCCTGCAACAAATGAAATTGAATTTGCTGCAAACATTGAATTTGGGGCTGAATTTAACTTTCAGGTAAAGGGCTAGTGATTTGAGCTACTCACCTTCCTTTTTTTTTTTTAAGCTGTGTCTTGTGCTCTGACTTAACTAATTTGTGATTTTGTTGATTCCACCTCACTTTGGTAAGAATAATAACTACAGTCACCAGCGTGGGTGGCTACCTTTTATTAATAAGCACTTATGTGCCTGACACAGTACATTTAATACATTCTTTTATGTAACCCTCACAGCAAAAGTTGTGTCACCATTTTCCAGAGGAGGAAACAATCTAAATAATCCAGTGGCTTACCTAAGATCCTATAATTAGTTAGAAGAAGATTTAAACTCAGGACTAATTTCAGAATTTCAAACTTATAACCACTGTACTATAGTGTCTCCCAAGGATAAGAAACAGAAAGAAATGCAGAAAAGGACCAATTAATTGATTTATTCACCTATCAGTCCAACCATCCAACCAAGGAAACACCCATTCACTGAGCTTCTGTCGACTTTAGACTGCGCTTGTCCACGACACATGAACCTCATTCTTGAGAGACAAAATGCAGGAACTGTCTTGGGGACCCTTCAGCATCTAAGCTACTTTTTCTTTTCCTGTCTCCCACTCCTCCAAATCCAGGAACACACCATCTAGTTTGAGGGCTACAAAAAACTGCCTCTGACATCACATATTCTCCAACGTAGTGTTTTTTTTAATGCTTAGATATAGGTCATAAACCCATAAAAACATTTTGTTACAACATGCACCCAATATCCCCTTCTACGTGTTGGGAGCATTTCCGCCTGTCCCTGAGGGTCTGCCTGGATGGCACAGACCCCCTTTGCTTGTCAGCTCGCCTCTCCTCCTTGCATGTGTCTCCCTGCCCGCCTCCCCACCCCACCCCACCCCACACACACCCCTGGAGTGTTGTCATTTATCTGTGGGAGGCTGGGGGCCTTGCTCAGACTGATTACGTGTGTTACCAAATCCATCCTCTGCCGGGACGTCTCTCTTTCCCTCCAGGACCTAAACTCTTGAGAAGCAAAGCTAGGAAGAGAGATCTTGTTTCTTTGCTTATGCTTCCCTTCATTGAAGTGAGGAGTTCTGAAGCTAGCCTTCTCTGGCCGAACAGGGGAAGGCTTCCTGGGTACTCTTAAATAAAAGAATGTGTTACATTGTATGGATGATAAATTACTTTGAAAGTGCATCAGTATAAAAATGTTCTGCATTTGTGTGTGTATGTAAGGTAACTTTAATATATACCTCAACATCCTTTAAAAGAAATCCATGCTATGGAGGGAGCTATGAAATGATTTCAAACATTCTTACTAAAATGTATACTAGGTTTGCTAGTTAATAGAAGAAATTTTGGACATAACTTTCATTGGTGATTGGTGAATGTAGTTGATTAGAAAGATGATACAGGTTCCTCTACTACTGTATGAACAAGGTAAGGAATCAGGTAGTCCAGGTGTCTAATAACTTTGTAATTGCTCTCAAGACCTAGAACTCGCTTTGTTCTATCCCCACCCTCAACATCATAGAATACTCTGTCATCTGATTTGACTGTATGGTTGGCAGGTCATGCCCTCAAAATGGTATTGCATCCAGTACCTCAGAGAAAAATGTTCCTTATTAGAATGTTTGAAAACAGAACATAGCGACATAAAAGCTTTTATAACTGTTTTGTTCTGGTTGGTGATATTGTTGAATTATGCCATTCTTGGGCTAAACTAATTGTGGATTTCTTGTTATTTGAGGTAAGTTTTTTTCATGGGTTAAGCCAGTTTGGGTTGGGTTTATTTGCAGCCCAAAGCATTCTGATAAAAGACTTCTGTGAGTAGGATTGACTACATAATTTGTGGGGCTCAGTGCAAAATGAAATCAGGGCTTCTTATTAAAAAGTCATTAAGAATTTCAAGGCAGTCACAGTAGAATATTAAACTAAGTGAAGGATCCCCCAAGCACAGAGCATGTGCACGCCCAGGAAGCTGGCCCTGCCCGTGGAGAGCTTGAGTAGAATGCTTCCCAGCCCACCCAGGGGGAAGTCTCAATTTGTAGAAAACCTCATTCCTTGGGAATTTGGATTTGTTACTTACTCTCGGTCAGGATTATTTCTGAACGAGGCTTACCTAGAGAAATTGAACCAAATGAGAAGTTACTAAAACAGCTGTTTCCAGTCTCAAAATATTATGATCATTTTTTCAGAAATAATCATTTTCCTAGGTTGAACAGATGGAGCAAACATAAGACATCTTAAAACTTAGTATGTTCAGCCTCATGGTTAAAATCTTTTGTGCTCAGTCTCATGGAAACCTGAGCAACTATTATGTTTTTTGCCTTGTAGAGACCTACCATCCTTCTATAATAAGGTACAAAAAATGGGCTCTAAAAGATTAATTTTATGAATTATCAGTTGGAGTGATCGTGTACCGATAGAGATGATAAGAGGCTATTTTTTTTTTTTACAGTAAACTTTTAGTGCTTATAGGAGACTTTCAGCTAGAGCAGCTTCTGCTGGAGGGATAAAGCAGTAAGATGACTCACGTTGTAAGCTTAGAGAAGGCAGTGACGCAGGGCTCAGAACTATGCTAGACTTTAATGTTTGTCAGGTTTAAGTACATAGATTCAAAGGTATGATCTGGCTCGTATGTTGGCCTTTTTTCTTGAGGACCATTGATGCTCAGGACCTGAGGAAGTCTGTTAAATGATTTTTGAAGAAATTGAGTGTGATGTTTTTCCCAAGAGGGAGAGTAAATGTAACTGTTTCTGAGTCCAAGGAGACTGCAGTGATTCCTTGATAGATCATGAAACCAAGAGCTGCGGTGATAGATCAGTTAACACCCTCCCAATTTAGGAGCGTCTCTCAGCATCCCAACCCTGCCATTCTGGTAAGAGTTCCTTTGGTATCACTTGGTTGAGAAAAAATAATAATGACAAAGGAGCCTATGAATTTCATGGGTTGAACATAAAGTATTTTCACACCTGAAATAATGTGCATATAAGTGGTATTCATTAGATCTCCAGAAAGTTTGTGATGTCCGTATGGCTTGAGGTTCCCCTTCTGGCTAAGGCAAAGGCCTTCGGGTTGAGGGAGGAAAGTTTGTTCATGGAGGAAGAGTTCACCTGTGCATAGGATGTGATGAAGGTGGCAGGGATCAAAGAGGAGGGGGCCAAACTCAAGAGTTTGCTTTCTAGCCAACACTTCTGAGTTAGGGAAGCTTTTTTCCCAGTTCAAATTTGAATAGTTTTTTCCCCTCTTTCTTCCCCCAAAACATAGCTCAGTCTCTTATAGAGCCAAATCCATCCAGTTATTATTCCCAAATAGCATCTTAGGCCTTTCTACTTCCCCATTTGTTTTTCTTGTACTCATCTTGCCAGAAATTCCTTGCATATCCATTCCTGGCCAGCCCAGTTCTACCCATTATGAAGATCAAGCTCGTAGCCGCCCTCTCTGGAAAACCCTCTCTGAACTTCTGCGTAGGACCTGCATTTTCTTGCTTGGATGCTACTGTCCCTCTGTTGTCCTGTGTTCCATTCTGAGGGGTGCTCAGCGTATGCTCGTGAGTAGACTCTAACCTTCTGAATAAAGGGACTCCATCTCACGCTTTGTTGTATGACCATGAGCTCTTAGATTAAAGCTCCTGTGGGTTAAGTGCACCGTAATGTTTCGTGGATTTGTGTTTGATGCTTAGACGTTAATGTGCAGAATCTGGCTGTTTGTATCAGGTTATGAAAATTAGGCTAGTATAAAAATATAAAGTACTGAGTGGGAGGATCTTAATTGTGACCTGCTAGGAAGAGAATGTCTAAAAAAATATAGTTAGATACGTAAACAACTCAGTGGAGAAACAGGTAATTAAAGGTATGTTAAAAAGAACATTAGGGAACCAAAAGGCTGATTTCTAGTCCAAAACGATTGTACTACACCGTACTTTGTTATGACTAAATCCCCAGTGCCTAAACTGGTACTTGGCAGGTGCTCATTAAATACTTGCTGGGTGAAGAAATGATGAATGAGTGAAAGCATTGAAGTGATAGAGGCTGCTGGTAAAACTACCACATGCCTTATTTGCTGAGTCATCTGAGCATCTTCCAGCCTTCTGGTTTTCCCAGGCAGCAAATGAAAGGGGTTGGATCAGAATACCTTTTCAGTGTCTTTGAGATCTCTTCCGTGGTCAACCTGATTCTGCACCTCAAAACAAAGCATCGTGATTACATGGTGTGGTTTGTTGAGTGTTCTGAAGTATCTCCTCCTGAATGTCAGAGTGGCTGAGATTCCACAGTTGGAAAGGAGTGTTCCATCGCACTTTAGAGCCCTTTCGTTCCTCGAAATTTTTCTGTTAGATAGTCATTCTAAGTTTTTTCTTATTTTTTTTAATTGAAGTATAGTCCATTTACAATGTTGTGTTAATTTCCGATGTATAGCATAGTGATTCAGGTTCTACGTGTATATATATTCCTTTTCCTGTTCTTTTCCATTATAGGCTATTATAAAGTATTGAATAGCTCACACCTTACTGAGACCATTTAAGGCCGTTGCGTGGTCAGGTGTCAGGAAAATACCCCTGAGAGGGAGTAGGGAAGGAACAGGGAAGTGTGGGAGGTGGGACCGAGCTCGGGGGAAGAGCAATTGACAGCCAGCCTCTGGGCCTTGAGGGTCAGAGCTTGGCTGTGAGTCATTTTGAAAGGAAATCTCAGGTCAAGATTTACTCTTGGAAGCTGGTGAAACTCTTAGCTGATCTCTATTTCACTCTGACTAGCAGGAATAATTGAAGTTTTGTTCAAACTACAGTTCATTGTTGAGGAATTTTGTGAAAGTGAGATTGTTCTGCCTCATCCTTTCTGTTTAGAGTAGAATCACTTTTACTTTTAGGTTAGGTTTTAAGGCAAAAAGTGTTCCACAGTTCCCCTGTCGTGTTCTTGAGCAAGGAGGCCTGTTAGAGACAACGTAAGCAATTGTAGCCTAGAGCAGCCAGCTTTTCTGTAAGTGCCAGAATGAATCATATTTTCTTTGACTGCCAGCTGATGAGGTTGGCTTGTACTTGAGGGCCATTTTTGTTCCCCTGAAAAACGTTTTGTTTAATGCTAGGATCACTTTTTCATCACACTCATGTAACACAATTGTAACACAATGCTCAAACTATGAAAGTTACACAGGACCCGAGGCTGCCTGGAAAGCATCCAGTTCAGGCTCCCTCTTGGGTGTGGGCTCAATGAGTGGGATGGTGGTGCCGATGTCCCAAGATCACGACGCTTGTAGAAATTGTTCTTTCTTTCCGTCTCATCTTTCTCTCTGAATCTCTCCTCTGTCTCCGTCTCTGTCTTTGTCTCTCTCTCTCTCCTCTCTCTTATCTCTTCCTCCTGCTCCCCCTCAACCCCCACACTTGTATGATGACATAACTAATTTGGCAAAAGGAAACTGGCAGAAGACATAACCCCACAGTGCTTGCTTGCTTTTTCATTGCCATACTTTTGTAAATTTCACAGTGTGCCTTCTATTCAAGAATCTGCATCTTATCAACTGAGGATTAGTCTTCTTTTCTGCCATCCCAAATTAGTACAAATTTAGGGGCTTAGAACCACACAGGATTTCCTGTATTACAGTTCTGTAGGTCAGAAGTCCAACACAGGTCTCACTGGGTTAAAAATCAAGGTGCCCCCCAAGGAATCTTTGTTTCTGGAGGCTCTATGGCAGAACGTGTTTTCTGCTTATTCAAGTTACTGCCAAAACTTGGTTCCTTGTGGTTATGGGACTGAGGTCTCTGTTACTTTGCTGTCAGCTGTGGGTTGATCTCAACTTTTAGATGCTGCCCTGATGCACTGGCTCGTGGACCCCTCCCTCCATCCTCTGAGCCAGCAGTGCAGGCTGAGTGTCTCTCAGGTGTCTGGTCTCTTCTGTCTCTTCTTCCATCATCTCTCTCACTGACTTTCCTGCCTTTGTCATTTACTTTAAAGGATCCATGTGATTCCATTGGATCCACCTACATACTTAGAATAATCTCCCTAATCCAAAATCCATAATCATAGTTCCATCTCCAGAGTCCCTTTTGCCACGTACTGTGACATATTCTCAGATTCTAGGGACTAGGATGTCAAGTCTTGGGGGTGGGGTGAGGCAGAGGAGGGGTATGATTCTGTCTACCCTGGACCACCTGAAAGGTGTTGATCATTCCATTTTCTCCTAAAATCGAGAAGCTTCATACTTTCCACTTCTCCCAGGAGTGATTTTTATGGATAGCTAATTCTAGGAGATGGTTACCAGGAGAGGAAGGGGCTGGCAATGACCCTGTGTCCCTCAGGGACCATACTTAGCAGAGATAATGGGCCAGTTCCGTGCTTTCCTGGCAGGTGAATAGCCCTGACGCAGTTCCCTGGGAAGCACTGTTACTATGGGTTAGCTGGGGGATATGAGGGAAGATGGAGCTGAGCCGCGGGAAGTGCTACGTTTTTGTTTTCTTTTCAGGTCCAAAAAGGACTTGCAAACAAGTCCAATCTCTCTTTGGAGCTCAAAGAACTAACCGTTGAATAAAAATGCAGTCCACAGTACTGCTGGAGCAACGGGCTTCCCGAAATAGCTCATTAAGATGTCATAGCTCCTTTGGTGGGCTGATATTTTGACATTTCTAAGCTCGCAATTTGCCTTTTGTGTATTATATAGTGTCTCATCAAGGGACCAACAAAACTCTGTTACAATAAAGCTGATGTATTAGCGCCATCAAAAGTACATTCCCTTGGTTATTCAATCACTTCATATAAGCAATTAACTCCACTTTTCTAGATGGCAGGCTAGTTTTCAAAGCCAGAGACACCCACTGTTGGTTTCAAATGCAGTTCTTTGCTAACAGAACAGAGCAGATAAAAATGAGATGCAGGGATAATGTCATTGGGAAAGGCAGAGATTTCAATCCAGGTGACATTTGGATGCTAGGGATGCCAGCTGGTTCAATTATTTTTCAGCTTCTTAACCAGACTTGTCTATGCACCAGCAAGCAAGGCTTTGGAGCATGACACCTTGTTCAGGGTCCTGCGCCCCATGAGGACAAAGGAAGAGTCTCCAGCTAATGGTGTCAAGACTCTTTTCCTTTGCATCTCAGGAAGCCCATATCCTTGAATAAGAGTGAAGAATTTAAGAGGCAAGTTAGGTCATGTCACTCACTGACCCAAACCCTGCAATTACTTTTGTAAAACCCATAAACTTTACTTGGACCTCCAACGCCAGAAGTTAGTGCTGCCTGAAGCAAGGTCAGTGCCAGTTCATAAACTCTTACTGGTCCTGTACCTGCCCTGGAATAAAATCAACAATGTCACTAAGCACTTTTATTTCAGTTGACATTGACATATATATTTAGTATCTATGTATATATATGGATTATATGTACATATGGAGAAACATACATATACATGTATGTGTATATGTATTTAGTAGCAACATATTTTCAGTGAAGGTGGTGCACTGACCTATATGTACACACACAATACACGCATACAGACCCATCTATATTATAACACATACATATATATGGACATGTGTATGCATATGTACGTGTGTGTGTGTGTGTGTGTGTGTGTGTGTGTGTGCACGTGTCTGAGTATTTTTAACTTGCTGCCTTTGCTCCCCTTAGTCCCTGATTTAAAAGTCACCTCCGAAGTCACCTTTTCAGTGAGGCTTCTCTGGCCATCTCTCTAACCTATTACCACCTTCATCCTACCCACCGATTGCTTTCCACTTCCCTGTTCCTTTTTTTTTTTTTCTCCTTAACACTAATTACCAATTGTTTTGCTATGTATTTTATATATTTTTGTCGTCTTTTATTGTCTTTCCTTGTAGAGGTAAGTTCTGTGAGGGCAGAGATAATGTTCTGTTTTGTTTAATTCTGCATCCCGGCTTCTAGAAATGTACCTGGCACATAGCAAGGATTCAGCAAATACTTTCTGATAGAAAAACTGAGTGAATAATTGGAGAAATTAATGGATTAATGAATAAATAGATGAATACATAAATAAATGAATGGATGAATTAAAAAATACATGGGTAGATAAAAGTAGATCAATAAATGATGAGCGGATGGGTGGGTGAATGAATGAATGAATGAGTGCTGAAACTCAATATTGTCTGTTTATTTGTATAAACCAGAAGGTGGAGCATCTAATTTCTGGGTTAAGCTGATTGACTCCTCCAGTACCACCGCAATGAGGTGTTTCTCTGCAGATTAATCACCATGCGTGTGGGCTGTCTGTCTTCTGTTCTGTTATGGAGTACGCTTGTCTCTCTTATAAAAGAGTAATCTATGATCTGAATGATGACAATTCGAGGATGTAGTTTTAGAGACTGGCTGCTGTGTGGAAGACTGACTCACTGTGAGTGAGCAAAATCCAAAGGACTTGAGATTTCATTCTACGTGAAGTATTGCTTCATGGTGACTAATATCTTGAGCCCTGAAGCTAAATGAACAAACTGATCAAATCCTGCTTCTGTGTATCATCTTTGTGGCCTCAGGGACCTCACCTGCCTTTTCATGACTCTTTAGTCTCCGTTAATCAAGAATACACGTTAGCAAACTGTGTCCCATAGACCAAATTTGGCTTACTGCTTGGTTGTCCGTGAACTGCAAAGCTAAGAATGGATTTTATACTTTCACATGGTAGAAAAAAGAAATCAAAAGAAAAATAATATTCTGTGAACTCTCTAGAATCAAATTTCAGTCTCCATAAAGTTGTAATAGTAGGGCCACATTCACATATTTGTGTATTGTCCATGAATGCTTGTAGGGCTGCAAGGGCAAAATTGAGTAGCTGCCACAGAGATCATATGGCAAAGCCTGAAATATTTACTGTTTGGCCTTTTGCAGAAGAAGTTTGCTGCCTCTGATGTAGAATGCTCCACTCACTTAAAAGACATATATTCATGACTTGGATATTTTAAAGAATCCAAGCCAGCTTTTTGGTTGAAACTCCTACAATCTGGAATTGCATTCTCATTTTTAGATTCAAATCAAACATTTTGGCAAGAGTTGAAATTGGTGATGTTGTGCATGCCCCCCTGCATCACATCAGGGGTCCTACAATACTGGTTTTTTTCTGTTAATAGTTCTATTGTCATTTGGGTCAGCTGGTATCTCCCAAATGTTTCCATTGTAGAGGTACCTTTTACCTTCATAAGTAATAATTACTGTGGTCTGAATGTTTGTGTGCCCCCAAAATTTACATGTTGAAATTCCAACCCCCATGATAATGGTATTAGGACTTAGAAGCCTTTGGGGTTAGTGCCCTTATAAAAGAGGCTTGAGAGAGCTCCCTTGTCCTTTCATCAGGTAAGAACACAGTGAAGAGACTGCTGGCTATGAACCAGGAACCTCTCACCTGACACCAAATCTGCAGGCACCATGATCTTGGACTTTCCAGCCTCCAGAACTGTGAGATATAAATTTATGTTGTTTATAAGCTAAATAGTCTTGGTATTTTGTTGTAGCAGCAAAAATGGACTAAGACAGTAATTAGTGGGATATTTCCTTTGCTGGTTTTTTTTTCCCTTCCTTCTTGAGATTAGATTGACTTCTTGTTTTCTGGGGGGTGGGCATTTTTCTATTCCAACATATGCATTTAACTCTGTTAATTTACTTCTGTGGTCCAATTAGCTGCGTTCTTGATGTTTTTATATTTTATTATCACTCATTAAGAAAAATTCCAGTTTTCATTTTGATTTCTTCTTTAATCCATGGGTTATTTAGAAGCATACTACTCAATTGCCAAGCAGTTGGGGATTTTCTGGTTATATTTTTCTTACTGATTTCTAGCTTAATTGCACTGTGCTGAGAGGAAATACTCTGACAAATCTCAATACTTTGTTTTCTGAGGCTTGCTTTGTAACCCAGCATATGGCTAATTTTGGTAAATATTTTATATGCACTTCAAAGTAATGTATATTCTTATAATGTTCTCTTTATGTCAGTTTGATCAGTTTTGCAATCATGTTTTTTAGATCTTCTATGTTGCTTTTTTGTTGTTGTTCACTACTTCTATCAGGCATTGAAAAATATGTTAGTTTTCCACTGTGATTATGTGTGGATATTTCTCCTTTAAGTTCTGTCACTTTTCGCTTTGTGTTTTGAAGCTTTGTTGTGGGGTACATAAAGATTTAGAATTGTGATAACTTCCTGGTGGATTATTATGAAACATCCTCCTTTATTTTTAGTAGCTTTTCTTGCCTTAAGTAAACTTTAATAATAGTGTAGCTATTCTGGTTTTAATTTTTGTTATTGTTTGCATTGCAAATTTTGTTTTTATTTGCATTACATATGTATCATAGTATGTTTCTAGTCTCTTTCACACATTCTGTTTTCTCATAATCATAATTTTTCTATTGTGATAAAATATACATAACATAAAAATGACCATTTTTAAATGTACGCATAAAAATGACCATTTTTAAATGTACGCTTCAGTGGTGTTAAATACAATCACATTATTGTGCATCCATCCCCAGAACTTTTTCATCTTTCCTGATTGAAACACATTAAATGCTAACTCTCCATTACCCCTTACCTAACCACTGGTAATCACTGTTCTATTTTCTATCTCTAGGAATTTACTCTAGGCACCTCATATAAGTGATCACACTTGTGCTTTGTATCAATTGTTTTGTGTTCGGTTGTTTTATTTTTTTGAAATAAACTTTAATATTTACGTGAGTTTTATATTTAAAAAGAAAATGTGAAAATAGTTCCAAGAGTTCCCCAAAACCCCACACCCAGCTTCCCCTCTTATTAACACTTTACATTAGTAAGGTTATTTTTTGTAATTAATGGACCAGTATTGATATATTAACTAAAGTCCATATTGGATTTGTATGTTTAATTAGAGAATGGTATTAGAAACGAAGATCTGGGCACGAGGCGTGCTGCTTGCTCCTGGAGTGTTGTTGCGTCTAGGCCCCGACAGTTTTTTGAGCTATTTTGCTGCTTTCTTGTCCACCTGAAATTGCTTTCAAATAGAAGTCTACACAAATAAATAAAAATCACGAATGCAGTTAGATTCTAAGAATGAGACAAACATGATGCTTTGATAGAAAAATGGAGGAATTAGATGAAAGGGGGAAGGAAAAACATTTAAATCAATTTCAGTCAACAAATAATGATGGAACACTCGCCATGACTCAGGGACTGGCTCTGGGTGAGGGGAGGACAGGAATGATGACGAGACACAGAGTTTCTCTCCTCACAGAGTTTTCGTGGTAGAGGGACATGGAATAATCTTAATCAATTATGAAGATAATTTCAGGAAGACCTGTTAGGAGGTTATTTGGTTTTATTCAGGCTAGAAGGGATTTTTACCTGGACCACAGTATTGGTGGTGGGTTTAGAGGGAAATGGATGAATTCAGGAGAGATATTTAGTAGGTAGAAGAAAAGAGGGACAGAACAGGTTGATATGGGAGGATGATGTCAAGAATGACTTTCAGGATTCTGGATTTCTACCTTCCAAGGCCTCTTCAATATTCCATCATTAAAATGCAAACATATTAATGTATAGCATCCAGGTTGGACTCTCTTTCCTTTGCCATGTGTTCCACACAATTTTGAAGTAACTTAGACTGACATTTCTTAAGGACAGTATTGGCATAGTTGCTATTGCATTGAACAGTCTGTGATGATGTTCTCCTATTTAATTCAATTCCCTCTTCTCCCTTTTTCTTAATGTCTTTGAGCCAACAATCTACTCAAACTTCCAAGCTGGCATCATGCCCCCGTCACGATTCTCTCCCGTCTACCTACGTTAATCTGTCGGGCTTCCTTGATCATTACTCCAGCTGGATCCTCCTTTATATCACTTCTAGTCTCTCTTCTCTTTACCATCAAGTGTTTTCCTCATTAAATGCCTATTTTGAGAACTCTGCCTTAACTCTGCTCATGTTGCCAATGAATGCTTCTTAGAAAGTCTGTATCTATCTTTGGAAATTATTTTCTAATTTCAGAATTAATGTAATTGAATTAAGATGACAAAAGATTAAGAGAACTTAATCTTTGAATGGTTATTCTGGTAGAAGCATGGGGTTACAAGAGATTTTAAAATCACAGAAAATTAAAACCTCTTTAATTCAGCCCTCCATCTGATAAGGAGATACCCATTGCAAAGACTGTTGTTTATCTTTCCCAATTAGATACCTCCAGAGATGAGAAAGTCAGTACTCCCTGTACCATTTTTTTTTTTTAAATATACCTCCAGCTATTGTAGAGACTTACCCTGTATCAAGCTAAAACATACTCATTATCATTATGGACAAGCTAAGCCATACTGAGATATTAAGGAAGCCCCAAATCTCATTGGCTTGACACATGAAAGTTCCTTCTTTGCTTATTCAAAAGCTGCACATCTGGGTGATTCTTCAGGGCAGCCCTCCTCCATGTAGTGACACAGGAGTTTATTCTATACCCATTTCTCCGCAGAAGCCTTGATAGGGAAGGAAGAGCAGAAGGATCACACACCTGTTGTGAAATGCTTCAACCCGGAAGTGACACAGCTCATGTCTACGCCCAGAACTATGTGTAAGTCTATGTAATTGCAAGGCAGCTGGGAAATTAGGAGAGCGCATGGATATTCAAAGAGATGTGAGTATTCTCACCACAGTTGGACCCTCTGATCCCCAAATACTGCTTTGTTCCCTTTAACTTCTCAGGATAGTCACTTCTTCCCCATGGACGCAACCTAAAATCCCATCCCGTCGCTGCACTGAGTTCAGCGTCCAGGATCTCTGGGTGATGTGGCATTGTATCCTCCTCACCACAGTCAGTCGTGGGTCCTTTTGTTAACTAAGAACTAAAAACAAATGAAGCACACCCTTTTTGCAGACTATAAATCTTATTCACTTTGTTTCCTGCCTATGTAGAATGTGGGGCTCCACAGTTGCTTTAATTCTTGAGAAGTCGTAAGTTTATTTTAGACCAGGTCCATTTTGTTTGGTGAATCCATCTTTCCTAAAAACTTTCATGTTTCTTATCTATTTGCTTCCAGTCCTTTAAAGAAGAGGCAGTAACCACACCTACCTTTCCAGATTTTCTCAAACCCTTATTTCATTGTATTCTCACTGCAAAGGCTTACTTTCTCAGTGGGGCTCTCTTGGGGATGTCAGCCTTCAGGTGAGGAGGCATCATTTCTGCTGGTATCCTTAGAGGATGCCTGTGACTATAGACAGTACACATTTAATTGATTGTCTGATTGGAGTAAACACAAGATCTGGTTCACTTTCAATGTGGTTTATTCCATGTGAATGACACTCAGGATGCTCCTATAGCCTATCTACCTCATACAGCAAATGGGGCCTCATTTCACTGATATTTGGATGAAACTAAATGATACAATGTCCTGATCTCATATCCCCATACCATTGAAGAGGTGTTTGTTTATTTTTTTTTTAACTTTCTAGGTAGAAACACTTGAACTATGAAGACAGCAGAGGTGTGGGGAAGAGAGGATGGATTTGAGAAGCATTTAAAAGGTACAGTCAACTGTATGTAGTAACTGATGTGTGTCATGGTAGCGTGGGCAAAGAAATTGAGAGAATTTCCATGTCAAGATGGCATATTGAACATACAGATCTAATTTCACTTGCTCCCCCAGAATACACTAAACACTGTCATAAAGATATTTAAAAAGTTAATGTAAATTCATAATAATTTGGAAACTGGAAGGCAGATAGACTGGAAAGAGGTATTTGACTGAATGGACTTGAGAAAGTAAGATTCTAAGATCATAAAGGAAGAACAGAATACTAGGCTATGCATAGCAGAATCTCCATTCAATGAAAATTGAAATATCAGTATAATTAGAATTTGAGGAAGAAGTAGAAGGGTGGTGGGAGTGAGTTACACTCTTATCTACCAAATAGGGCATCAAGAGATAATGCCTAAAATGTGTAAGTCTAACGACTTATATAGATATAAAGATCTGTAAGTTTCAGTAGAACTAAGAGAATCTAAAGTCATTGCATGTGGGAGGGGTATTTCTTAGAAGTCTGTTTCTACTGTCTGACTAAAATGCTGTGCATATATTATTTTAAAAATAAGTTAAAGAGAAGTTTATGATAATTTTTCCTGATTTGAATTTTTGAAAGATAAAAAGAGCTATTAAAAGTGGAAGCGATTCAGGAAAATGCGAGGCCTGATCTGTCCATTGACAGATGACAAAATTGAGGCATGATATAATTGTGTCTAATCTTGCAGGTCTCCAAACATAGGCACCGTCTGCAACACCGTCATTTGCATGTCTGTGTTACTTTCTACTCTGAACAAATGCCTCAGCCATCCTAGTAGGAAGGCAAGGATGTGGTCATGGCAATTCAGTACCAATACAGTGCTGGCTTGTTGGCATTGTGTCAAAACGGTAGATTAAACATATTGAAATAGAGGGAGACAGCAATGTCTCAATGATTAGCCATGGCAACTGTCAAGAATTAAACTGAAATCTGGATGCAGGAAAGGAAAAATATGTGTTTCAAGAGAGGGAAATTGAAACACATGGAGGATGAGCTGAGGTGAAAGTACACTGATGGGAGTGACAGTAATGAGATTATATGTTTTATAAGCCCTGACAACTACACTCTCGTTACTAAAATACTCAAAGGGAATGAACACAATTATGTAGCAGACACTCTGGGACAGTGAACTTCTTACACCATGTGCACTGTAGTCTGTAAAAGTTTGCTCCTTGATTATGGGAACCAGATGAAGCAATTCCCCTACTATACCCCATAAAGTTTGGAGGAACTACTATTTAAAGATATTTCACTAGAAATGGGCCTTCAGGGGTCATCTGCTTCTGGGGTTTCTCTACTGTGCTCCTTGGAAATTTTAAGTGAGGGGTGAAGGGTATTCCAGGCCCTTTCAGTCTTCTTCAATGAAAACAATGCTACCTTTATCTCTTTTATAAGTAGGTTGTCCCTGTAATATTTTACGTAACCACATGATTCTACTGAAACAAAAAAGTTTGGAATTCAGAAGACTTTTTCAACTGGCTTGCTTTTGAGATGAAGAGTCTGAGGTCTTGGGGACTGAAGTGGCTTGCCTAAGATCAAACTGAGCTAGAATGAGAGCCAAGCCCCCCGACTCCTGGGTTCCTCCCACAGCATTCCATTGTCGCTTGTTCCATCACAGATGGATTGTGGCAAGGGCACATTTTGTCTGTGACCAACATCTGGGAGGGCTTCATCCAGCATGGTGTTCTTCTCCAGCACTGCAGAAGCTGGTGGTGCTGTGCGATTCCAAGACGACAGACCAACATGGATGACCTTCCAGAGATGATGCCTGGATGGGCTGAGAAGGGTCACCCATACCAGACTGTACTAGTTCATTTTGACTGAAATGATTTAAGTTCAAGAACAACAGCCTTCAGTAAAAACCAAAGTACAGAAGCACTTAAGAACTTACTCTATGCCGGTTACTGTACAAGCACCTTACATCAGTACGTACGATGAATACATTTAGAACTAGAGAAATGGATTATTTATTTGGAACCGCTAACCACTAGTCAACAGGATATTTTCAGTTCATGCAAGATATGGCTTAATCTACATGAAGAATTTTAAAAAAGAACAGTTAAGCCTATGGACATTTAATCTCTGTCAAGTGAAGTGGGTGTGGTTTTTGGAAGCAGCAGTCACTTAGGCTGGCAGGAATGATGGATAATCAACTCATTTTGATTCAGAAATGATGTATATCCCAGTTATATTGATAAAGCCAATAGCCCTGCCTTGATGAGGGCCCCGTGGACGGGATCACCTGGGCTTCCCTGCCCGCTGGCTTCCAGTGGGAGGTGCAGGCAGAAGACTGGATGGAGGGCAGAGGAGAGGGGTTGGGTGTTGCTTTAGCTGTTCATCTCGCAGGAGGTAAGACCTTCCAAGACTATAGTTTCTCTGAGGTACGCAGTCTCCATGGCAGCCTCTCTCCTGGGACTTGAGTCACATCGTTCCTCCCCTGGATGGTCACCCAACGGTTCTCAGTCTCCGCACTGGGAGCTTCTCTAGTTCCTGGCAACCTCACGGCCCTGAACCCTGCCCTGCCTAAGTTACCTCATCCTTCACATCTTTGCATTTGAACCATGTGGGTTGAATTCTTTTCCTGATCATACTCTATCTAGAGTGAAATTTCCAAAGTGTGGTGAATTTATAGCAACTCTACTGGCTTTCTAGAAGGACCCCTAAAAGAGTGGGCCTGTTTGGGTATATGAGATAATATAAATTCTTGTACACCTGGTAAAGCTTTCTTTTTTTTTTTTTTAATTTCAGCCTGGTTTTTCACATATAGCAAGCAAGCAGGGGTAAAGAATATCTAGAGACTTTGTATGAGTTTTGATTTAGAAAATGCCTTTCTGCGTCTAAATAGAGAATGACGTGCCTCATTTTATAATGGAAACCAGCTGTATTAGACTAAGGACAGAGACCTGCGTTTCATTTCTTGCTGTCTGACTTCAGCACAGGCAAGTGAGCTCGCTGGTCCATGCTGGTTTCTGTGTTTTAATCCGTGATGGGCGTCATGGGGCTGTCTCTATCAAGCCGCACGGTTTCTGTGGTACAGCACTTGTCTCTCAGGGCAAGAATGCTCACAGTCACATGTCTGCAGGTTATTTGGTTTTGCTTTATATTTACAAACTGATTTCTAGCTCTAGATAGCAAGTGTCTCAAGCAGGGAGAAAGAGAAGCTGGCCAGCCTAGCACAGTACCACGCGCTATGCGTTCTCCCAGAAAACAGTGGCAGGGAGCTTGTGTTGGAGACGTTTCCTTATGTTGCAAGTCTTTGGGGGGCAGTGTTTAAATCACAGGATTCACTCCCTCTGGTAGCTGCAGATGAGATACCCTAACAGGTTCCACTGGAAGCACGAGGCTCATTTTCAGTGGCGCTCAGTGATGAAGACAATCAGTTCCCCTCCCCTGACCAGCCCGGCTCCCCCTCCAGGCTCTGAGCCGCCCGCCCTCCCTCCCTCCCTCCCTCCGCAGTTATTCCCCAAACGCAGCTAGAGGGAGCTGCGGATTACACTGCTGTCTCCTCTCGCATCTTTCTATACGGGTCAGATAAGATCGGATTCAAACCAGGTCCTCTTCTCTGCAGAGCCGACTCGAATCAAATCAAGACGTCGGTCATGGGGGACATGATCGGAATTATATTTATTTTACTGCCTCCAATCCCCAGGGCAGGGATACAGGGGAGCTGATGAATCAGAACTGCTTTCCAGGAGGAATCTTCTCCCTTTGGTTCTGTTTCCAGGTTGGTCTCTACAAACATCTCAATGTTAAGAGAGAGAATGTAAGACCCACCTGGAACTCTTGACTTTTACCAACCTTTTGCTTTCAAATTGTCTAAACCTGTAGAATTTCCATTTTGCCACACACTAAGAGGAAAGGGTCCCTGAGGAATTTCTGCTCAACACCACAAAGCAATAGATTTTTGTTCATCTGTGCTGGTCACTTTAACTTCCTCTTTATCTCCCTTTGTGCTTTCCTTTGCTCCCAGATCCTTAAGGAATGGTATTTTTCCTTTACAGCATATTAAAATAAACTGAGCTATGCTGGGCTCTCTCTGAAATCCACACGGTGTCTCTCTTTCTCTGGAAGAAAAAAAAAATAAAAGGTTTATCTAAACCTTGTTTTTTTTCCCTTTCTATTTTCACACAAACACTTGTTTGTTTATTCTTTTCTATATAATAAACATCCTTTAGTTACTAAGGCGGCTTTGTTGTGAAATTCTCTTTTATAACAGTGTGTCTGAGGCAAAGTTTTAGCTTCCTTTCCTGATCTTTTGAGATCACTTTCCAAAGGGATGCTAGACCCAGAGTGATGGGATATACTGGTGGATGTGTTTAGGGGCTTTTGGGACCTGTCATTCTAAGACTACAGAAATGACACCTGTGTTTGAGAACTTCTGTCTCATCTCTCATCCAGGGACGATCGCTCTTCCATGAATGAGGGCAAAAGGTGCTTTTTGGCATATTCCTCAGTCTCTACTACAAAGCAACTTGTTCTTGGAGTAAACAGGGTCAAGCACCAACTGTGCAGTCTCTACTTTCTCGTGCATGGGGCAGGCTCATTCCTAATGGAATGGGACATTCATGAGGGTCACATCCCACCACGTGGAGGAGATGAGGAACAAAGGGGAAGTGACAGGTGAGCGTGCTCAGCATTCTACCTGATGACACCTGACAGGTGGGCCTGGGTGCACTGGACTTGACGGTTGATGTGAGTATAATCTGTACCTGCACGGTGGGGATAAGGGCCACGTGAGGGGCTTTCCTGCCACCAGTGCTGAGGACAGTTCTTCCCATCCAGATGTGCATCAAAGCTGATTCTGGGTTTAGACGATGGGACTATACTGGACAGTAACCCTGGGCTTGGCCTCTACCCTCGGTTGTTTCCCATTCCCTCAGGGCTGAGTTGGGCCAGTAGCTGCCTTGCTGGACCTCGTATGGGCAGCCATTGTATTGGTCAGCCCAGTATCCTGTTTGATTTTAAAAAGGAGTATCCACAATCTTCTTTATAAAAGTTAAGGGGGAAACACTTCAAGTCTTGAAGGGACTGCAAGTCAGATTGCTTTCCGTCTTCCAGCCAAGATGTCAGCCTGCAAACCAAGCTCTCGTGGGAGCTGGATCCCTCAAAAGTAACTCAAAGAAGAAACATAATTGATCTTGATTCTTCCCACTGGCCTGGCCTGGCCTGGAAGAAAATACGAATTTCCCACTTAATTGAATTTCTGGAGTTGCTTTGAATCAGGGCCTTTCCAAAACTTGGTCCCTCAACTGTCTCTTGGATTTTATGACCAACCAAACAAACTTCCAGTGAGTTAACCTCCCCTCTTTTTAAAGTTATCCTTTTTTGGGGGGGAGGGGTGTTTTGATGCCTCTTTTTTTTTTTTTTTTTTTTGATGCTTACCACCTCCCTCTAACTCCAGATGCTCCGATCTTGCTTTTTAATATATTTTTTAAAAACAGTCTTGCGTAATGCATTTGCAATAATCTCCATACTCCACAGCTGCCACATCCCTGCTCACATCCTCATGCTTCCAGTTCCTCGCTGGTCTGTGTCTGAATTGCTCAGCCTTGCTGTGAGCATTTCTATATGCTGTCTACACCTTCCTCCCAGAGAAGGCGTGCTCAAAGTGTCAAATGATATGGGAAGTAGTCAGAACAGGGACTAGAGCAATAACTCCGGAGGACTGGTGTTCTACACGAACACAAAAATAGTAAGCTGTCCTTTCCCTCTCTGACCTTCTGTGCTTCAACTCTTGCCCCAACTTGGTCTGTCCAATTGACATGCATTGGGGATGTAGCAGTTTGGGGTAGAGAGGTCTGTGTGTATACGGCTACCCGTCTTTGGGCCTCCCCACCATAAAGGTGCTTGTGAAAATCTGAGCGAGCACTATGTATATACTATGTACCTATGAAAAAGGACACCATGAAAATCAGTGTGTAAACAGTACAAACATATTAACCATGAGTTCCAGTAATTCTGCCATTTGACAATTCTTTGGTACCTTCAGGGTTGCTGTTCCAATCCTACTTTCATAACCTCTCAGGGATTTTGCTTGGCTGTTTCAAATCTCAAGTTTTATGTCCCCTTTTCTCTCTTTTCTTTATCTAGGTATTGTTCGCTTTTACATTGCATTGATCCAGGATGTGTTCAGGGAATTGGCTGGTCTGATGGAGGAGGCCAGGAGAGATCCATTGCTTGCTCGGATGAAAAGCTGGTATAAATGCTTTTGGCTTCTGCTGTTGAACTGGGGAACCATTCTTCAAGGAGAATAGATGGTCGTAAATTCTGGTGTCTAACCCTGGTTTTTTTTTCCTGATGGCTCCATGTCAGGATTCACACTAAAGCAGTTGCTTTCTAGGTCTTATTTCATTTAATTTATTCTTCTTTTCCATTTAGCTATCATTCCTTGATCTGGAAAATCATTTAAAAAGTTAGTCTTTGCATTAAGGGAGTAAAAACGTGTCAGTTGAATTTGAGCTATTTTCTTGAGAAACCTGTCAGTCACCATGATGGACAGAAAGTGTGTTTCTCTCGAGTAGTTTCTGCCTCTCTTTGAGCTTGTCCTTTTCATTGTTTGCAGCCCTCTGACGACTGGCGGGGGTTCAGTTTCTATGCAGGAATGGCTCTGCGTTGTCCGCAACGGCCTCTTTCACGTTGTCCATTTCAGCGTCTGCATTTACTTTTTTCATGTTGTCTAGTCTATGGTCTATTAACTGAAACTAAGAGTACTGATTTTTCTTCCCTGGAGTGCTTGCAGGTGAAGGGCGGCTTACATTCAAAGATACGTCAACAGATTCTGCTGCTGAACGCCTCAAGCCATCCGTGGCCACGTTAGGCAGGTAAACTTTCTGTCTCCCTGCTAGTAGATGCGTGACATCACTGGGGCTTACTCATTATTCAGTAAATAGTCTATTGATTGTCTACCAAGTATCAGAGTGATAGACAGTGGTTATACATTTGGTGAGCACAGTAAGGAACAGTTTTTGACCTCTTGGAACTTGACAGGGTAATACGAATCAAGTAATCATGTAATATCTAATTCTACATAAAATCATCTCCAAACCTACCAGTTTAAAACAATAAACGTGTATTATCTCATTCAGTTGCGAAGGCTCAGGGAACTGGGAGTAGCAGGGAACTGAGCTGGGTGGTTCTGGCTCAGAGCCTCTCATGAGGCTGTAGGCAAGCTGCCGGCTGGGGCTGCAGTCTCTGAAGATTTGACAAAGACAGGACGATGCACTTCCAAGCTCGTGCACGTGGCTGTGAGCAGGGGCTTCAGTTCCTCCCCACATGAGCCTCTCCATGGGGCTGCTCACGACATGGCTTCCCCAGGGCGAGCGATGAGAGACACCACTGAGCTCTCTAATCTTCCTTCTGTCTTTTTAAACTTGCCTATTCTAGATATTTCACATAAGTGAAACCACATAGTATCTGTGCTTTGGTATCTATTATGTTTCACTTAGCACAGAGTTTTCAGTGTTCATATCGACTATGGCAAGAATCTCATTACTTTTTATGGCAGAATATTTGGTTGTATAGATAAATCACATTTTGTTTTTCCATTCATGCGATGATAGACACTTGGATTGTTTCCACCTTTTGCCTGTTGGGAAATAATGCTGCAGTGAACTTCAGTGTATGAGGATCTGTTTGAGTCAATGCGTTTGATTTTTTAGGGCATATACCTGGAAGTAGGATTGCTGGACCACATGGTAGTTCCACAGTAAGCTTCTGGAGGAAAAGCTGGTTTCCACAGCAGTAAGACTGGTTTCTTGAAAAGGTTGCTCTGGCTACAGGGTGGAGACCTAATGAAAGCAGTTAATAGTAAGTACCTGTAGATACACGGGGAAGGTCAGATGGTTTTGTGAGATGAAATTTGGAATATGTAGATGAAGCATTAAATGGTGCACACTCGAGAACCTTATCTAGGGCAACAGACCACTCACTGCATGTGAAATGTATAAATACACACTTGAGCCTTGGCTGAATCATGCAGTAACTGGGTATATCTGGCAGCCTGAACTGCTGTTCTACACCCTGGCTTTCCTGTATCAAGCCTAATGGTGTGTATTAATCCACTGTGGTCACCAGGAGCCTGTGATTAGAAATGTTCGTGGCTGGGGGAACTTCAACCCTTCTAAAAAAAGAACTTAATCAGTACTCTGCAGGATTCTTAAGTTCAGAGGTTTTCTGTGACCACATGCAGATCGTCAGTTTTTGCTTGGTTACTGCATGTTTCAACGTGATAGAAGCCTTTGAATTTAAAGCGAAGTTCAAGAATGTTTTTTGGGGGAAAAACGTGCATGTACCTTGTCTGCACTGCTGCCTTTGTTTTGTCTGTCTTAATATGGCAGGTAGTTGTAGCCATCTTATAAAGTCTGTTTTTAAAAGGTGAGATAATTGTCACATATTTCTTTGCATCTTAATTCACTGTCTCATGCAAAGAAAGCATTTGGGAGATATTTGCTGAATATAGGAGTGAATGTGATAACGTTGAAAAAAGCTGAAGGTCCTGTAGCTAAGTTGAGAAGCTTCAGTTCCCTTTGTGAGTTTGCTGTGGGACAGAAGGTGATGTTGCAAGAAAAATCTTGGATTTTTGGAGACAATTAGTAGGTCTTCTGTCTTTTCTCCCACCTAGAAGATATCAATAATAATGTGCTGACTTAGCTGTCATGACGTTCCCTACCACAAAGGAGTTGTATTTTTACTTAAGGAGGTTGGGGTCACAGGCCATCTTAAAAACTCTTGGTTTCTCCTTTCCCCTTTGGAGAAACACAGAACGAAAGTTAGCTCTTTATGAATGACGTTCTTTGTATATGAGAAGGGTTACACTTGTTCAGAACTGTGAATATATTCATGCGTGGGCCCTTGATAACCAGGAGTATAAATTTTCAAGCATTTGCTTTGATTTTGGTCACTGAGCTAACTGAGAAGCCAAGATCCTGGTCTGGCCTTCACTTGCTCTGTTTTCTAATCAGTCCTTGGGCCTGGGGGGTGGGGGAGGGAATGACAAGTACTGGAGAAACTCTGCCACGTTAGATGAGGAACCCATTGGTGTCTCTGAGGGAGACGGGACTGGCCTCCTCCAGGTCTAGGTACATTTACTACAGGGATTCGGGATAACAGGCTACATTATACTATCTTCAACCCTGTACCACCCTAGCTCTTTGACTTCCACTTGGCAGCTGGAGGAAGAGGAGGACTTCTGCCCAGGGAAGAACTCATCCTGTGAACTGAAGCCACCTTATCAGAATTGGTGTATTCCTGAAGAAGCAGAGCCTCGCCTTTTGCGAGGATGTTGTTGGCACAGATGCTCTTTCTGTCACCAAGTTTTACAAGGCAGGGCTGGCCTGCCTTAGGCTGCACCTGTGCGTGGCTGTATGCTTGGATCTCGTTAAAGTTCAGAGCTGTGGACAGCAATGCCAGCACTTTCTCAGAGTTCCTGAAAAATGTAATGAAGTTTTATTAAAATGTGTGATCTATACATAGATAGAAAATCCATATAGTGATTCTGTCCGTATTTATTAGCAGGGAAGTTATTTATTACTTAGTGCTTATGTGCTTTGTGGATGAATTGCTAAAAACCTGTCATTTTTATAATTAAAATGTCAACATACACTAATCTATGTGTATGTGGCTGTATTTTTTGAAACTCGGCATACGTTTTTGTGACTGCTGAGAATCTTTTAGTAGCTATGAGGTCCATGTGAGCCAATATTTGAAATCTTTCTGAAAAATTGAGGACTTTTGAGCTCTGACAATTATGGATGTGAATGTTTTGTTAGTCTCAGTTTAAGTTTCAGGGATAAAGAATGATTTCTTTCCCTTTTTTTTTCCCTTCCAGCAGTTAAATTGTCTGTTGAGGAAAATGGTGTCACCTTTTGTATTTGTTGGAATTAAAACCCTTGAAGGTTACACGTGGGTCTTTAAAGACTGCAAATTGCTGAGAGGCTTTGTAAACACTGACCTACGCAACGAGCAGCCC
The DNA here is from genome assembly GCF_009834535.1 of Camelus ferus. Classification (NCBI taxonomy): domain Eukaryota; kingdom Metazoa; phylum Chordata; class Mammalia; order Artiodactyla; family Camelidae; genus Camelus; species Camelus ferus. The sequence goes on along the minus strand of NC_045712.1, from coordinate 1,004,280 downwards.
TTCCACGTTCTCCTTGTCTCAGACTTGACCTTAAGGTAGGTTGCATGGTGGCCCGGATTCAGGGTCAGGGGATGAACTAGCTTCACGCAGGAGGCAAATCGAGGCAGAGCCTGGAGGCTCACCGCACATTCTGCATTTCAGGAGAATGGGAGCTGATGAGATTCACAAGGAGTAAAATCTTGTGGCTGAACAACCAAGCTCCCTGTCAAGCACAACGCAAAGTAATACACGTATCAAAGCTGTGGCCAAAGGCAGCAGCTGAGTTGTGGGTGAAGGGGGCGCACGTTAGTAAATACTCAGGGGACTGATGACCCGAAGGGCCGTGTGACAAAAGTTCAGGAGTCACAGTTCATATGAACACAGCCTCCTCCTCCCTCTGGGGGAATGACTCTCAGAAGCCCTGATGAGAAATTTCAATTGGTATCAATTTGCAACTCACAGTCCATGTTTGTGGCATTAATGTGATTTCTGTTCTGCTTCTCCAAAAAATTCAAGTTTACAATATTAGAAACCTTATTAACCAGAGGAAGAAAATCTTTTATAGATTGAACCACATCCCCTGTGTACATTACTGATGGTAAAGCAAGCTGATTTTCAACATATTTGAATACATTTACATGTAAATATCAAACCATTACAGATTGTTATATTTTTGAACTTGTAACAGAAACTGCTATCTCTTTACTGAAACTTAAATTTTTTTTTAAATTATCATCAGTAAATGGGAATTAGCCAACATAGTGGGAGCATACGTTCTCTAGGAGGTAGGACAGAAAAGACTTTCATAAATGCACTAACATTTCATTTGAAATAGTCGGTCTTTTGCTCTTGTGTTGGTTTTCCCTCCTTTAGGACAGGAGTTGGGCTTGGTGCTCAGTTACATTTCCGCTCTGCTCAGCCCGGGTGTGTGAGGTGGCGGGGGGGGGGGGGGGGGGGGCTGAAGACCTTCCGCGTGGAGGCCTCGGAGGAAGGGGAGGCATCCCGGGAGAGTGAAGAGAGCCTGTGCTCTGCAGCGGCTGTTGCCCTTTTCGACTGTCGTGTAACACATCCCTTCAGAATTTCGTGGCCACTGCAAACAACAGTCCATTAGTTTGCTGACAAGTGTGCAGTTTGGACAGAGCTCAAGAGAGAATGACTTTCTTCTGTCCAGATGGGATGACTTTAGTTGCTAGAAGCATCTCTCTCTCCCTGTGTTGTTTCAGGCCTTCTCCCCCTGGTAGGTGGGGTCCCTCAGCACCGTGGCTTCACGATAGTTGGACGTGGTGGTTCAGATTGCCCAGGGTGAGTGTTCTGAGATAAGGGATTAGCTGCAAGCTCTTTATGATCCAGCCTTGGGTGTTACTCTGCATCTCTTCTGCTGAATCCAGCAGCTTATTGTCAAAGCGCGGCACTAATTAAAGTGGTAAGAATGGATTTGAATCAGCAATATCCACTGCAGGAGGGGAAAATAGTCCAATGTGAACTGAAGTCACCTTCCATTCATACAGAGGTGATGGTGTGTTTAAAAGGGAGAGTAGAGGAATGCGAAGGGTATGAGAGGGTCTCCAAGTTAGGGAAGTGAAAAATTTTATAAGGCAGAAAGCCAGAGTTGGTTTGCTGACTAAAGCTGATGGAAGTTAAGCTCCTACCCTCCCATAGAGGCTGGGATACAGAGACCCTCTCTTCAGGTGTTGGTGGGAACAAATGGTCAGTTTGGCAGCCTTGAGTTTTCTCAGGCAGGAACTTTGAGGATGAGGGTCATCCTAAGGATGTAGCCTTGACCTGTTAGAAACTTTGTCCATGTTCCATTCCAGCCTTTGTAGGTCAAGGTGGAGGCCTCGTCAAGAGGGGCTCAGGGGAGCCCTGTTAGGGACCAGTGAAGGAAAGCATCTTTGTCAGTAGACAGGACCAACTTTAGAAAGGGAACACAGAAGGGTATGACTGCCAGGGGTGCAGATTCCTGGGGGGCCATGTACAAGTTTACCATGGGGGTCAAAACAAGACTTCTGGAGCCAGACTTCCTGGATTCGAAGCTGGCTCAAGTCTTTTAGGTCATGTGACCTTAGACAAATTCCTTTATGCTGAAGTTTGGTTTCCTTGTTGGCAAGATGGGAGATAATGGTTGCAGCTGCATCATAGAAAGCTAGGAGGACTAAATGAAATAGATAGTGCCTGGGACATAGTAAGTAAAAGCGCTCAATGCAAGTTAACTCATTACTGTCTGTGTTATGATATCAATGATACGGTTATTTACAAATGATGTTAATTCTTAGGGACCAAAGGTTTTCTTTATGATAAGCATCCTTGTCTTCTCTGAATAGAATCCAGGTTCCAATAGCTATATAATTCCATTTCTGCTCTCTCATACTTATACACAGGAGAATATTAAGAGGGGTGTTTCTGCTATATGGTAAACTGGGGTGAGGTCACCTGTCATGCCCAGACCCTAGATTAGATCACAAGTGGATGCCCGCCTGGTCGTATGCTTGAACAGTGAAAAGACCATTTCATGTGAATGTGAAATTCACACCTATGCACTCTGCATAAAGTCTACAGCATACATGTACATGTATTGTTTCTGTTCTTTCTAGAGACTGATACTGTGTTTTGAGCATTTCATATGTAGAATCCACTATTTAGAACAGGACAATGAGTATATATCATGTAACTTACTGAACATGGTCAGTGTTCCTTCATAGCAGGAGAGTAGTTCAGTGTTGTCTGTACTGTTGTCAACACATACTTGATGTTGAGAACAATCAGATCTTAAGTGGTTCATTAATCAGAATTCAGCAATGCTCTGGCCGTAAACAAGTGTTCCTTGATTGCATCAGCTCTGAGGACCCAGCAGCTCAACCAAAATAGCTGCTGATGGGAAATTTTTAAGCAACATACATCAATTTAAAATGTGAATTACTTACCTATGGTCACTAAAAAATAGAGACACTCACTGCAAATTCAGCTCTGTGGGAAAAAGTTCAATTAACAATCAAGTTAAGAAGGAAAAGGGAATTTTATTAGAATCAAACTGAGGATTATGACTGGGGAGACAGACTCAGAAAATTCTGAGAACTGTCCCGTCTGTTAGAAGTCAGAGGCACAGTCATCTACGTTTTCAAGCAAAGGATTGTACATCAAAATGACATTCTGATGTTTTACACTGACGAAGTCCACTAAGGATGCATCGTCCAGGTAGGCAGGTACGAAGTGAGCAGCAAGTCACCATGCCCTACTCCAGGGCTGGGAAAGAATGCTGTTCTTTTTAAGAAGCTGCCATGCTTTCATCAGAAGAAACGGGAGAGAAAAACATCTCTGTGGTCTAGTGGGCAGTCCCGTCTGTAAGGAGGTCTGGTTAGTGTGCGCTGCAGATGCACACTGCACACCAGGGATGGATGGAGGGGGCCCAAGGGGACACAAAGAACTTTGTTTAAGTTTCCTTGTCCTGATTTAAAATATAAATTTTATTTTCTCACTTCCAACAAGGAAGAATGTGTCTTACACATTTAGATTAAAGGTGGCTGCCTCTTGTAAAGCTGGCTTGCATCACAGGCGACTTCCACCTAGAGCCTCGCTGATTCTAGGTCACTTCTGAAAGTGAGGATTTAGGAAATGCTATTTTCAACATCACATAAATGACATTTCTTATATTCTCTGCCTCACCTGCTCCGTACCCACCTTGTAAAGCATTTCAAGATTTTACATTTACCTGAGGACGCATGATAAAACTGAGCTCCTAAAATATTGTCTTATAAAATAGTTCATCATTATGTTTCTGTTGACTTTACCAAGATACCTCCTTTTCTTTTATAGGAACTATAAACTTGGTTTGGCATTAATACCGATTAGCTGTATTTAAGTACACATTTTCCCCACAGATGAGGTGCAGAAGGCCTATCAAAGTTGTAAATGAACTACCTCAGTCCCAGAGGCACCCTGAGTTATAATAGACTTTGAAATCAGAAGTCTATGAATAATTCAGTGGTGTGGGTCCTCTGTGGTGGGGTTATTTGCCTTAGCACTACACCATAAAAAATTTAGTGTGCTTTATCTTGAAGGTAGGCAGACTAATGGACTGGAACCAAATGTGGGCCATTGGATTTGTTCTAAGGCTTTTAGCAGTTCAACTGGAGAAAGATGAAAAGGTCATGCTTCTTTCTTCTGATAAATCACACAAATAAGTTTGGTTGGAATATGCAGTAGTGTTGCTACTAGTACCTTGTTTTTAAAGTTAGGAAATAATCTGGTGGCTGTGATTAAAACTGAAAGCTTTCCTTACACCTAAATTAAATGATTGGTAGTGTCACTCAGCTAGAGGGGTGTCTGAATAATTGCTCTTTGGTGACTAGTTGGGGAGTATGGCCTTTTTCAGACATGGTGATGCAGTTTCCATGCATCATTCCTTCTTGGAAGTGGGTTTTTTTTGTTTTTTTTTTTTTTTCCTGTTTATCAGGACGGGCCCCAGGGGTCTGTCAGCTGGTTACCACATGAATAATACAGTCTTGACTTGCAAAACAAACGTTAGAGTCCTTTCTCAATGCATAGGTTGGAAGTGGTTTCCCATTTGGCAGAGCTAGTCCTGCTCCAGGACAGACTGTCTTCAATTTGCCAGAAATGAAAGCTTTTTTATTCGTTTGGAGCTAGATAGTTCCGCTGAGATCACAAGGCCCTTGAGACCCACTGAAGCAGAGCTTTGAAAGCGGATGAGTGTGATTCTCGTTTCTGGACCCGGGAGCTAACATCAGCTTTTGTTTTTGTTTTTTTGCATGACGCGAGTATAATCCCAGTATACTGGCCTGCGACATCCAAAAAAGATTACATTTCCTGTGTATACAAAATAATGGTTTCCACTCACATGATGGTTGGCAATGAACCCTTCTTAGCCCCCCGCTCCCCCACGGGTATTTCTGGGAGGCTCTAAAGGGGTCGTCCACTTAGGATCACAAGCACTTAGCTCCATCTCCTGTGCTTTCCCTCTCTTGGTTTAGTTCCCCCAGAGCAGATCTTTTGCCCAAGAAGTAATAGGACAGGCTTCAGTGCTTACAATCAGACCTCTACTATCAAAGTCAAGGATCATGTCTACAGCCCTCGAAACCTTCATTCCTGAGCTGTGTGTCAGTTATGATAGCTACATTATGCTGTAGTAATGTTGCTGAGGATTAGATTCTTGTCTCATCATAGAAAGAATTTAGAGATGAGACACAGAGGTCAAGAAAGTAAAATGAGCATTCATTGAGCAATAGATAGTATGTTCTCAAGGGGAGAGCAGGGCAGGCTCAGGTGAGCAGCTGCCCTGAGTTTCTTTGGCAAGTTGGTTACATAGGGTGTAAAAATGAATGGGCAGAATATTTACTGGGGAGGGTTTGGGGTCATATTCCCTGATTTTCATTCCAGTTCCCCCTTCCTGAAGGAAGGAGAGATTTTTGTCCTCATTTAGTCTGGATCAGAAGTGTCAGGGTATCGGTGCATCCTGGTTATTTCTGATCTGCAAGGCTAATGTTATCTTAATGAACAAAAGGGTACGTTTTTGGACACTGGAGATTCCTGCTTTTTCCCACCTTTGCCTGCCTCCAAGACACTTGCCACCCCAAGGACCCCTGTTGTTCACAAGGTATGGTTTCCTGCCACTTGGCCTCTGGCGCGCGCTCTCTGCTCAGATCTAGCTATCTGCCTGCTCTAAGAGTAACGGTACACCTCCAAGTCTCAGTAGCTTAATACAACAAATGTTTGTCATTTATATAACAGTCTGGTGGCTTTCCTTGGCAGGTTTCCTCTACATGGTGACTCAGCGATCCAGGAATTTTCCATAGTGTGGTGTTGCCATCTGAAACAAGTGGCCTCAGAGGTTCCCACAGAAGGACAGGGAAGCTTTATGGCCAGGTGTTTAAGTGTCCACATTATGTCTTCCCAGATTCCTTTGCCCAAAACCCAGTCACACCGGCTCCGATCTAACTGCAAAGGAGGCTGTATAAATGCAGTCTTTGTGTGTCCTGGAGGAGAAAGATGAGACATGATTAGGTAAGTATGAAACACAGGGTCTACTCCAGGGAACCAGTGCATTTCTGAGTTTTAGGCAGAGGCGGAAGAATGCAGACCCCTCCTGCCTCCCACCCCATGATTCTGGCCGTACTCTGTCCCTCCTTGAATCATGAAACAGATCAACTTGAACAACAGAACTCAAACCGAGTCCTGCATGGAACACGGTAACCCTGTTCTTTTCCTAATCATCTTCCATTCTGTCCCTAGAATTCTCATTCCTAAACTCCATTCCTTCCTTCTTTAGTTACAAAGCCCAGATTCCTCCTCATGCTACTCGATGCAAACACGCAGAGGAAGAAAGAGCTGTAGGCGGGTTGCCTACCCTCCTTACCTCATCTGAGCCCCACTGCTGTCACGAAAAGAACAGCTGAAACATGGGTTTGAGTGTGGGAAAGTTGAGGCCAGGATGGAACCACTTAGGTATGGAGAGTCGGATCTGTGAAGCTTGCATTCGGCACCAGTAACCTGACACGTGAGCAACAGTGGCTTAAAATGGTGCTAAGAGTTCATCTTTCCTCCCTACTTTCTTTTTTAATGAGTCTGAAGGTAGGTATTTTGCTGACATTGGTCCCAGTCCTTAATGATGCTTATTAGTCCATAATTTCTGGAGCTTCCTTTCCCTTATCTTTTTCATCTGTATTTGTGGGGACCACGTAATATGGGATAGTACAGATTGAGTGCAGAAGCAGATGTGAATTATAAAAATTAGTGAAATATGAAACAATCCAATTCTTTTTTCTGCTTTGCAAGAAAACATTTTTTTAACACAAACATTATTTGTTAATAGTTAATGACATTATTTTTAATTAAATTATTTAATCTACATAAGGAAAAGTTTTTGGGGGGGCATTGTCAATAATTATTAAAACTACTAGAGGGATTCTGAGACCAGAAAGTTTAAGAAAAGGTGCTTTATAAAATAAGGTTGTCAATTCCTAGTGTACTAGATCTGCTTTTCTCAGTTTATCATTTCAATTATGGGAGTTTTATTATTTTTATGGAGTTAAGCCTGTTATTTTAGTTCCTATATATCGCCTCTGTCTTTCTACTATCCTCTATTTTTATTTAAACATTCTCATATTTTTAGTGCTTCAACATTATGTACTGTAATACAGACGGATACAACTCCTCCACATACAACGCCAGCTGTCTCAACATCATATGTTGAATAAGCCATTCTTTCCCACCCTTCATTTGATCAATTCCACTGTAAAACTGGTATTTTAAATAACCTCTATTTTCCCCACTGGTCTCTGGGCATTTCTCTGCTAGAATCAGGCAGACGGTTCTTGTTACCATAGCTTTAAAATATGAGTTTGACACCCACTTGTTCCCCACAGGGCTCGCTCTTCATTTTCCTTTCCTGCAGTTGTACTGATTATCCTCATCTGCTGCTTTTTCTAGATAAAATTTAGAGTAACTCTGAAGTTACATTGATGGGAATTGCACTGAAATAAAGAACTGACTTGTTTATACTTCAGAGTAGTCTAGTAATCCTCTCCATTAGTTTGTCTTTTTATATGTATCCAATAGAAGTTTATATATTCTTTCTTGTAGGCCCTGCACTGTTTTCCTTGCTGGATTTATTTTTTAGGATTTTATTGTGTTCTAACTTTTTAAGAATCTTTGGTTAGACAGTTAAAATTCTGTTATTGCAATGTCACAAACAACGTTATTTTAAGTCTCCCCAACTTCATTCCCAGTTTTAGGAACTTTCTGGTCACTTTCCTTCTGTCCACACTTAACATAATGTTAATCATTCTTCATCATTGTCATTATTCATCTTAATCGTTTTATACTTTTCTGTCATGCAGTAGAAAATCTGAGAGTAAATAATAGTCATCTAACAGATTTTCAGAAAAGATTTCCAAGATGAACTACTCTACCCTATATCTGAAGGAATCTCTATTTCTGGAACTTTGTTCAACAGCTTTTTGAGGTAGTTCTTTGGTTTTTCACTTTTAGAGTGTCTTAAGTTAAGGTTGGATTTCTCCCTAGAGAACAGAGCAGCTACAGTGGATGCAATGGATAACCTGAATTTTATGTTCTTCGCTGGAGTGAAGGGGAATTGAGTATACCAAAACTTTTCAGAATTTCAAAACTTTCCCTCTCAGCATCAGTGGGGATGTGAGGGAATCGCTGGTAAACCATTAGCGCTTACTCTCTTTTTTTTTTTTTTTTTTTAACATTTTACAATGTTGTGTCAAATTCCAGTGTTCAGCACAATTTTTCAGTTTTTCATGGACATATACACACTCATTGACACATTTTTTTCTCTGTGAGTTATCATAACATTTTGTGTATATTTCCCTGTGCTATACAGTGTAGTCGATTCTACAATTTTGAAATCCAAGTCTATCGCTTACTCTCTTAAATAGCTAAAGAAAAGTAAAAAGAAAATTAGTGGAAAACCTTGCCGAATTCTGTTAGGTACCTGGGTTACACCCCATACTTGATGTCCCTACTTTCTCTGGGGTCTGCAGATGAGATCCAGGAAAAACTAGCAAAAGACCCTGAAGGGTGAGAATTCTTACCAGAGTCAGCTTTCCTGAATCTCTGTAACACCCAATCGTAAGATCAAGGTAAAATTTCATGTTCTCTCTTTTCCAAATCCATACATATTAATTATTAACCCTTTCTTTCCCAGGGACAGCCCCTGCCATCTTATTTGTCTCATTTTCTGTCCTGAGAACTGGGCTTGTCAACTGTCAGACTGGGGACTCCCAAAATATGGCTGGGCAGAAAGGTGGGTTGCACTCTTGTTTGTGGCTAAAGTCCTCTAAGAGGAATTGGTCCCTTTGGAAGTGGCTCTGGATCTTGGGAGGGTAGTATCTTTTGCACCCTCTTTGGGGACATGTCTTGCATCCACGGAGTTGCTCAGTACTGCCAGGAATACTTAGTTTGTCCCAGCTGAAACCTGCCAAGACATTTGAAATGATTTTTTTTTTTTGAGGTATCTATGTGGTTATGAGCCTGACAGCAACTTTTTTTTAAGGCCTTCTCCCTTAAATGAAAATGAATCTACATACCCAGAGGGAAAGAAGATCGTTCCAAATACAAGCAGTTCTAAATCTAGAACATAGGAATCTTTGATTTCCATCTTATCCTTGAGAGAAGAAGAAGCAAATGGGAGAAACTATAGTTGGACGGGTGGGTCGGTCTGTGATGTCGTTCAGGTTGCAATCTGCGTCTTTGTGGAATTACAGACAGCCTTATAAATTAAGTCTTGATAAGAACAGAAATGCAGCTTAGAAGCCCCTAAATCCCACCTACCCTTTCTACCAGTCCCCAGACCTCCCCTGTGCATTCTGAAAGGCTTGTAGATATGTAAGATCTGGACTTAGTGAACAGAAATCATTCTCAGGTAAGCATTGCAAGCTTTCTCTGTGCCTTTTGAGATGTCAGTGTTCTTCCTGGTATTCTCTCTCAGAACCAAAGTAATTCTTACCAGAATGGGAAAAAAAAGAAGGCTGTTTTAAAACTAGGCCTGTGAAAAATCTTTATAAGTCTTCATGAAGAGTTAAGGTTACCTGCTCAGTCAGCTTAAGTTCAATTCCAGTGGTCAGAAACACAACTTAGCACCAACTGTTCTTTTAAAAGTTAGTGAGTTTGGCATTATCGTACCTGTCCTGTGTCTCAAGTTTTACACCAAACCTGTAAGATCTCTGTCTGTCTGTCTATGTGTGTAACTGACTTAAAGATGTGTGACTTTTTTTTTTTTTTGTACTTCTGGATGGTGTTGCCAAAATTTGTAAAGAGCTCTATTTAACTGACTAGAAGACGAACAAGGACCATGTAAATTAAGCATACTTACAGAACTAAAAAGTAATCCTAGTATTTTTCGAGTTCATGTGACCTAGAAGACTCTTCAGCAAACAAAAGCTAGGTAAGTTTGTTGGCTTAATAAAAGCAGGTATGTTTGGAGAGTTATTAGCATTAAATATTGAACACTTTTTTCTACCTAGGTTTAATAAGCTTATATTATCTCATTACAGAATTTGTCAGCAAGAAAGATAGCGTCAGAGCATAGTTAGCTGTTTAATGGCTCATGAAATTTTCAAGAGTAATCAAAATCAAAACATAACTGTTCAAAACAAGTACATCTATTTAATTTAAGATAAAAGTTTGTAAATAAATTTTCAAGCAACTATTATGCTTTATGGTATATTTACTTAAAAATTGTTTCCAAAATCTTTTTGGTAACTTGAAACCTTAAGAGCTTTACACTGAGATAAATTAAAAGATGGATATTTATTGAATACTAAATCATTTCCAAGAGAGATGAAGTGTTAAAATGTTATCTAGTGTTGGCCTCATTTCAGTGAAGCTAAATTTATTTGGGTCTTTTAGTAAACTTACTTTTTGGTCACACAGAAAAGTTTACTATGAGAAAGAATATACTTCTAGAAATTATGAAACCTTTAAATTTGCTGATCTAGGATGCTAGTATAACAGTTTACATTTGCTTTTTAGTTTTCACTAGGGATTAATGATTCTAAGGGTTAAAAATTCTAATCAATATATGTAATTAAAACTACTTAGAAATAATAAGAAAGGAAACAACTGTGTATTTAAAGTAGGCAAGGAAAGTAAAGTAAGTGGATGCTCCAGCTTGAGGAAATAACAAAACAAAATGTAGGACAACATCTGGATATAAAAATGTAGAAGTTTGTGCAAAAGGCACCTGGGGAAAGGAATTTTATGTATGCTTAAGCTGCCTAAGGTAGGAAGGGGTTTATTTAATTTAAAAAAAAAACGAATTTTAGTATCAAAAGCACATTGGTACAAAATTAGAATCTGATTTTCTGTTAAAAAAGATTGCAAAATTTTCTTTAGGTAATCTACCTAGACAGCAGAGATTTTTTTTTTTTTAATCTTACCCCAAATAATTTACTGTGCTTCATGTTCTTTATCAGGTCTTTGATTACTTAAGGAAACTGGATCTTTTCTATATTCAGAGAAGTAAAGTTTCATTCACAACTGTGTAACCTTCTATATGTGCCTTTAACATTTTCTCGTCACTTTTATTAAATAATGAAGTATTACTTCAGAATGATCTGTGATCCTATTTAATCAAATATTCAAAACCTTTTAATATTGTTCCAAAAACAAATTTCCAAATGCAGTCTTTTTGACCTCAAACTAACTGAGATTCCTAAGAGGGCCCCTGAAAAATCTCAAAGGATTTCTGTTACCTGGTAAAATATTAAGATAATTAGGTTTAGTTGATATGTTAAATTACATGGGAAACATTATCAAATAAAATGATGCTAAACCTTCTTAGGTTATATCTGTATGGATGCATGTTATTAGTATAAGTGATCTAGAAATTGTGTAAAATTCGTAGAAATCTGGTATGTCCTGATACAATGTTGTCAGTCACAATTCTAGGTATTTTTTAAAAATGTATATTACAGAAATAACCAAATTTTCTCGACAATCACATTATCGTGAACTCTCATCATGGGCGTTTTTTGTTACTTATATACAGTTATTGTTTTACTCAGATGCTTTTGCAAAAGTGAAATTCATGGAAAGGACCCTACCAAGTACTCTTGACCATTGACCCCACTGCCAAATTACAGGATGTCAAAACGTTAGCTGCATATTTAACAACAACTGATGGAGGCTCCGCCTGACATCTGATTCTGTGCACAGTCTAGAGACCTCGAAATCAAATTGACAACCAAGAGAAGTAGCTGACACTGAGGTAGATTGCTTCCTCCCAAGCCTTTGGATCAACAATATTTCTTTTCATTCCTCCTCTTCTCTAACTATTCTTTTCCTAGTTCTCATGCCATGAAGCTTTTTAAGATTACTTTGTGCACCTTTTGCCTTGCTCTGGCCTGGAAACATAATTCCATTATCCATGTGTCTCAGGCCATTGCCATGTCTGGGTGGTAATCCAATCTCCAGAGACTGCTGGACTTGTCACAATGCTGGTAATGGTAATTTGGCTCATCACAAGCTTCTCCTTACTTCCAGTGCCTCAGTTTCTTCAGAACAAACTCAGCCTCCTCTTTTATGTCCCTAATTCTGGAGGTCCATTTCCCTCTTTCTGCTTCACAACACAACACCCAAAGAACCTTGTGTCCAAGCTCTCCAGAAACACCCTGAGTGGTCTACGGACCTTTAAATTTTACTGGCCTCCATGGCTGTCATCTATCCAGTCATGAGCTACAGTCTTAAATGCAAAGTACCAGGACACATTTATGATTCAAACTTGGCTTCCTTTGGCAGTTACCTCTTCCCTTGGCTAGGAGTAAGTGCAAATGAGGCTGTGATCAGAAATCTCTCCTTTACTCTGGAAGATACTGCAGAATCTGCTGCTAAAGCAAAATCCCTAGACTCTCTGGCCAAAGTTGTTTTTAATAAGATCACCTTTAATTATCTGTTAGCTGAGCAAGGTGTTTGTGCCTTGGCCAGCACTACTTACTGCAGTTGGATGACACTTCTGGGGAAGGTGATACTCAGCTAACCCAAGATCACTGAATAAGCCAGTTGGCTTGAAAAACTGACTTCAATTGGGTCTTTCTTTGACATAATTGATTGAGTGGTTTTGGTCTTGGGGAGCATGACTTAAAGTACAGTCCAGGCATTGGGAATTATCCTGCTTATAACAATCACAGTAGTCTCCCTGGTGCACTGTATTCTCTCAAAAGCTTTAAATGCATGTTCACAGCTGATAAGCACCCAAATGATCTCCCTAAGACTAGAACATCAGAAAAAGAATGAGGGGAATGAATGACTTATTAAAGAATATGAACCTGACATTGTAACCTATGGGTGCCACACAGAGATTCAGCGAGAAACTGTGAGGGCCCCAGAGCAGTAGGTGGGGGTCGCGCTGATGCCTTAAATGTTTACCACATCTCTCAGTGCATCTGAGAGTCTGGTCAGACGAGGAGCGGGGAGGGTTGTTAAACACAACAAAATAAGACCAAAATGGAGTCACTTACACTAAGCCCCATATTACGAAACTGAGACCATCACAGTTTTGGATTTCTCAGAAGTTAATCTTAAACCAGTGAGGAATTTCCTGATTAACCTTAGTACGTAATCCAGTTTACTCAGTTGAATTTTGTTTTTTTAACACTAAGAATCTGTAATGGGGAAAGTACTATTCAATGATAAGGGGTCATGTTAGGAAAAAAGAATATGGATATTTTAAGTTTAATGGAAGTTTTTAAGTAAAATAATTTTTTAAAATAGGGATATGGCTGCAGAAAAGAATCTAGTCCCTTCTAAAGCACCGTGACTTAGAGAAACAACCAAAGGATACTTCAAAATAAAGAACTTAATTATGATGGGTAAAATTAATGAAGAATATTAAATTTTGTTTGGGATTCTCTAAAAATATACCAGTCCCACTTATGAAGTAAAGTGTCTGTCAAACAGATCACTTCTAAAATTAGAGCTTAAAAATAAACAACTATTTTAAAAGTTCACCTTATTGGAATAAATGTCATTACACATTAAATAAAAATACACACACTAGGAGTGAGGAATTTACCATTCTCAGAAAAGTTAAGGATTTTAGGTACATTAGTTCCTTAAAAACAGACTACTCAACTTCCATAATTAAAAAGAAAACCCAAATCTGAGGTGTAATGTAGAAAAATTGACTCAAAAATTGTAAGTAATCTTTGTATTTCCTTAAGCAGTTTTTCCAAAGAATGGACTACTATTCTAATAGCCTTGTTTTTTTAAACAATTAAATTAGTATTTAATGAGAAAGAAAAGTAGCCAATTAAATACCAAAGTAATATACACACTGCATTTTCCAGCAATTAATTGATAACTTGCTTACCATGGGCTAACAATTAACCAGGGAAGCATTTCTAGGAAATAGAAAGCAGTACTGCCATTGTGTTCTGGATTTATTCTTCTCAAACCCATTTACCACCTTATCTAATCTGGCATAAGCAGAAAACCCCCAAGAAAGATTAATATTCAAAAACACCTCTAAAGCCTCTTGGTGTTGGGAGCCCTAATTGTTTTGGCAACATAAATTGTTAAGGGAAGGAATTTCTAAGGACATCCAGCACTGGCACTGGAGTAAAAATGGAATACATTACAGATGTTCCCTGTATGTTGTAGATGGGCAGCTCTCAACCCATGTGGCCGTGATGCACGCGCATTCCCCTGACAGTGGTGGGGGCCGCGTGTGGTTACAGGTGTCGTATCTAAACAGCACCTCCACCACGAAGACAACATACTGCAGGTGACTATGAGAGCCATCATTAACCTTGACTCCTCCCTATTAGATATTTAAAACATCATTAAAATTTTTAATGGACCTTTTTAACACTTATTCATTCAAAACTGAACGTGACCCACAGTGGGTTCCTGTGCTATGTCATTAAACCGATATTAATTACTAAATTAGAACTTATCTTTGTTGATCCTATGAGTGGGATCCATGACATTTACCTCTTCAGGTAAGATGCTGAAGGCTCAGCCAACTGTCCTGATGTTCCGTTAGTTAATGTGACATTTGATCCTCTAGGGGGAAAAAATAACACTGGCATAGGGTAAATAAAAGATGAGGGTTTCTTAACCTCAGCACTACTGATATTTGGGGCGGGGTAAGTCTGTCTTGCAGAGGGCTCTCTTGTGCACTGCAGGGTGTTTAGCAACATCCCTGGTTTCTACCCACTAGGTGCCAGCCAGTAGGAAACCCCTAGAATGACAACTAAAATGTCTTCAGATATTGGTAAATGGTCCCTGGGGTGCACCCCCCCCCCAGTTGAAAACCACTGTCTAGATTGTCAATTACGCACCAATTTATATGCACCTTGGGTGGTTGTGTTGGCAAACCCCTGCGAACCAATTTTATTCCGAGTGACACAGCATGTACTTACATAATTGATTCTGACCCTACTCAAGTTCTTCTTTGAAAGAAAGGGAAAAATCTTCATTTTGAAAACTAAAGGCAATGGGCCATGATAAAATCACCTACAGGAGGCATGTTTTTTCTCCTTTCCGGGGATAGCCAAATGAGATATTTGACAAAGGTGGTTTATAGGTTGCTAAAAGTTTTGGGTTCATTTTTTAGAGGCAAATTGAATCTATTTTTCTGAACAATGTGGCATTAATCACCAGGAAAATGTTCTTCTCTACAGAAGCTATCCTGATCCTGGGCTTTTGAAATGCAGCAATCTCAAGTGTTCTACAGGAAAACGAGTCTTGTGTTGGCTCATAGTTCATCTGTTTATGATGTCATCATCCGGGCAGACAGTGGAGAGAAATTACATGAGTTCTATTAAGGCTTAAACACCACCCTTCCATCCCAATAGAACAGTCACAAAAAAAGATAATTTCTCTCAATATCACCATTACCTTCAGTCTGTGTGAAATTATTACCTCCATCTACAGAAAACCAATGGACCATTTTAACTATTTATTCCAGTCAAGTTGTCAAACTAAAACAGAGTGAAAATGCCAGTAATTTACAGCGAGGCCTTAATACACTTCTAGTGTATCATAGATGGAAAACTAAACACACAATAGACAGCTTTCATCAGTAAAAATAATACAGCTGGCCAGGCTAGGGTGAACTAAAATCTACGTGGGCAAGCCCTCAGCAAGAGGAATTCACATTAAAGTTTTCATTAAATATATTTTTTCCGTCATCTGTCATGCTCTTTTAAGTTCTGTACCCTGAAGAGTCTAGCACTAGGCCTGCCGCTGAGAAAGCATAGACGAAAATATTAACTGAATAAATGGTTAATAGCGAAGGCTGTTTTTACCAAGTGAGATTGTAACGTTATAATTATATAGCAGTGTGACTTGTATGTTTGAAACAAGGAAAAACGAAGTACATCTGTCATTTTTTTCAGTCTAAAAATTCAGCAAAATAATTTGAATATCAGCGTAAGAATTTATAGGATTTCAGAAGGTCTACAGATGTGTTGTAAGCAGAAACCCAGGGCAGACTGCAACTAGAAAATACTTCAATGGTGCACTGGCTTTTTAAAAATGCACTTTAAGATATCATTTTATATAATTGCAGAATACTTGGCAAATACAAAAATAGGTATGAAATTCTTGTAATTCTCTTAATTACTTTTCCCAGCTATAATAGCATTACCTTGTTGGTTTATTTTACGTAGAAATCATTACAGTCAGTTTGCATAATCCGATAAATATATCCCAGTCTTTAACAGTATATTGCAAATGTCTTAAATATTCAAACACTTCTTTTAAGGGTTGTATGAGATTTCACTGCAATGCGTTTACTGAGAATGACATAACCATATACCTATTACTTGCTATTTAGAATATTTCCACATTTTTCAATTAAAAAATATAATTGCTATCTATTACCCATTTATTTTGTGTCTCTTGTGCTTGGAATTAATATCTGAGGCTATTTTTAAGCATCTTGTTATAATCTCATCAACGGTTATGGGTTGAATTGTGTCTTTCCCCTGCCCCCAAATTCGTATGTTGACATTCTAACTCCCAGTTCCTTGAAATTGAGTCCTTATTTAGAAATACAATCACTGCAGATGTATTATGTTAAGATGAGGTCATCGTGGAGTAGGGTAGGTCCTCACACCCCTATGACAGGAAGACAATGTAAACAGACACAAAACTTCTGTCTACAAGGAGATGAGAGATGCCTGGAAGAGAACTTTTCCTCCCATCCTCAGAAGGAACCAGCCCTACTGACACCCTGATGTTGGACTTGTAGCCTCCAGAACTGTGAGACAATAAATGAGCTGTAGTTTAAGCCACTCGGTTAACGGAATTCTTTTTTTCCAGCAACCATAGCAAACTAATACCCCAGTCACTGCAGACAGTCACTCCCTGCTCAGAACTCCCTTGTCCTTAGCCAGGCCCTCCACACTAACACTTACCTTAGTGTTAACATAGTTTTGTTAAGACTTTTTTTTAACCTACCTACCTACCTTACTGTCTTTTATTTCCAGGTCACTGTGTATCTGTCTCTGTTTCCCCTCTTCCAGCCCAGAGTCTTTATAGTGGGCAATTTTTTAAATTTACTATTCCAATGGTCTTGAAATCATTAAAAAACAGTAACAACAATAGCTAAGATTGAATTCTTTGTTCAGGCTTCCTGCTAAATGAAAGTCTTTATGTTAATGATCTCCTTAATTGCAGTGGTAATGGACTCATGGAAATGAAGTGTCATCTCCATCCTTCTTTTGTTTTGGTTTGTCATATAAGTCATGTCCTGTGCATTTTACACATTCATTATATGTTGACAGCTTTGCTATGCTGGCATGAGTCTTTAAAAATAATTATGCCCTGATGAGGAGTTGTAACTAGCTAATTTCTAACCACAGTGGTCCTCAGAAAAGTAGATTAGAATTGGCATTGGGGTGGCATTTATTCCAGGCATTAGAATTTTCACTGAATTAAAATCAATTCAACTCAAATTTTCACAGTATTTTATTTCATTGAATAACTTCACCACCCCCTCCCAGCCCGCTTGGAGGGAGAACAGGAGTCCAAAAAAGACTGTTCAGATGGTTACCAAGCCAAATAGAATGCTAATGTTGCTACATGAGTGATACGAAGTGCCAAGGATAATTACAGGAAATCGGAGGGCAGAGCAAGGAACAGCTGTTGGGGTTTGGGGAGCAGAAAGGAGTGGAGGCCAGGGTAGCAATGAGTGAGGCGTCTGGGGAGGTAGATGGACCCTAAGTGCAGGAAGTGGGGCTGGACTGGGCAGGTCCCTGGGGGTGGGCTGGCAGAGCAGGCTCTGGGGGAGCAGCGAGACAGGAGGAGTTTGTGGCAGGACAAGGTGGGCTGTGTCAAGAACAGAAAGGGAAGCTAATGAGGGGAGGATGGGCTGACAGCAGCCCTGGGTTTTTGTCCCTTAGGTGGCAGCTGCCGGTTAATGCAGGGCTTGCTGCGGGAAACAGCTGTCAAAGCGTGATATTAGCAAACCTCTGGCCTCAGCACAACGTAAACACAGCCAGGGTGGAGTCTGACAGGGAGAACCAAGTGGCTCCTTTTCTCTTCTGCTGATGACAATCTATTTCTTACTATCCGTGAAGGAACTTGGATTTTACTCTTTGAACTCTCAAGTACACTTCACTCTTTGAACTTTTTGACCTGTAAGGAACCACCCAGAAAATCTGTGATCTCAGATTTAAAAAGTGGGGCATCTGAATAGGCCTAACAAACTCTGGTATTTTATAGAGAGTGAAGCTGTGAAGAAGGTGGGAGCATGGCATTTAGAAATTCCTCCCTACTCCAGGAAGGGTGTGACTTCAGTTCAGCTAATGCCCTTCAAGAATCTGCACCCAATTCTGATGATGGGGCTTCCCCCACATCCCCAAGCAATTCTCAAACATTAGTTAAGTGTCCCACAATTCAACTCAATCCTGACAGGTAGCATCAGATTCCACAGGTTGAAGTCTCAATCCCACAAGAGGACCCTCATTTCAGATGCCAGTCACAAGTCCAGGCTGACACCTGTGCTTCTGAATGACTGGCTATAAATCACAGGTTCCCACTACACACTCCTTGGGATTAATTTGCTAGAGTGGCTCACAGAACTCAGGGAACCAGTTTACTCACTAGGTAACCAGTTGATTACAAAGGCTATTAAAGGATTCAAATCAATAGCCAGATGGAGGGAGAAGCAGGGACATGTTTCCAACAAAAGAGCTTTCCAAGGAGTCTGGGGGCTGGCACAGTGGCACGTGGTAGCATCTTAGTTCATTAAACTAGAAGCTTCCCAAGTCCCCGTCCTTTATGAATTTTTTAAGGAGGCCACATTTCACAAACATGATTGATTGAAATATTGGCCACTGGTGACTGATTCAACCTCCACTCCTCTCCCTGGAAATCAAAAGGTGGGATTAAAAATAACCCTCTAATCTGGGCATGTATTTGGAGGAAACTCTAGTGCAAAAAGATACATGTACTTCAGTGTTCATAGCAGCCCTATGTATAATAGCCAAGACATGGAAGCAACCTAAATGTCCATCAATGGACAACTGGATAAAGAAGCTGTAGTGAATATATATACACAATGGAATACTACTCAGCCATAAAAAGAATTAAAATATGCCATTTGCAGCAACATGGATGGACCTGGAGATCATCATTCTAAGTGAAGTAAGCCAGAAAGAGAAAGAAAAATACCATATGATATCACTTAGAGGTAGAATCTTTTAAAAAAGACAAATGAACTTATTTACAAAACAGAGACAGATTCACAGACATAGAAAACAAACAATGGTTATGGGGGGCAGGAACAGGGAGGGGTGGGGAGGGATAAATTTAGGAATTCAAGGTTTGTAGATACTACTTTATATAAAATAAACAACAAGGTCCTACTGTATAGCACAGGGAACTATATTCAATACCTTATAATTGCCTATAATAAGAATATGAAAAGGAATCTATATATTTAAATATATATATATTTAAATGAATCACTATGGTTACACCAGAAATTAACACAACATTATAAATGACTATACTTCAATAAATTAAAAAAAAAAAAAAAGACAACCCTCTAATCACATGGTTGGCTCCTGTGGCAACCAGCCCCATCCCTGGGGGCTTTTCAAAAGTCACCTCATTAGTATAACAAAAGATGATTTTGACTCTCATCACTTAGGAAATTTCGAAGATTTTAGGAGCTCTATGCCAGAAATGCAGGAGAAGACTAAGTATTTCTTATTGTAAGTCACAGTATCATGCCTGAAAGAGCCAATGCTGCTTCCGGGCTTCATTCTTCCTGCCAGCACAGCTACTATGTGTTTATCCAAGGGTGTGACATGGATGTTTGATGCCTTCACTGAGACCTTGCCTGACTACTGCAAGAGGCCGTGTCCCATTATGTGCAACAAAATGTCTATTTATGCACAAGGCTAAATACTGAATGTGGCTAAACTGCAGCTGACAGCAACAGCCATAATCCTGTGTGTGTTTCTTCTGGGAGTTTATTAATGATGTTCAAATTTTGATCTAGCAGTAAAAGATTATGTGCTTGGATTCCTCTAGTTTGGATTTCATTCATCTCATACTGTGGTAGCCCTCCTTGTCCTGGCCCCTACCACTATTCACTACTCATTCCTTCTCCAATCACACCCACTCAAAAAGCTAACATTTTCAAAACATGTACCAAATGTATTTATATTAGGTATTTACTTTCTCTTTTTCATCCAGCAAAGATTTTCTACTAACCAAGGGATTTAGAGAAAAAGATTTAATAGTTTTTTCTGGCTGATCATTCATCTATTCATCAGTTGGTACCAGGTGTTATGCTAGGTTCTGGAACTATGGTGGTGAACAGAAACAGTCCTTTTTTTGCATGGCACTTGCCGGGATGGCACTATAGTCTAGTGATAAGAGCTGTAGGCTTGAAGGTTGCCCAGCATCTCTGTCAGCTCTAACTACTTCATCATCACCCCAATGCAGGACTTTCAATGTCATTCAAGCTTTCTAAACAGTTCTCTGGGGAACTTGGCAATGGCCAAGAGAAATGGTGGCACTGGCTTATGTTTGCAGTGTGCTCTGCTGGCATCTTACATGCAGCTGAATTCATCCCCTTGCATTCCCTCTGATCCTGCAGCCTGAGAATTGATCCACAGCAACTGAATCCTTTCCAAAACAGAAACAGAATGTTTCACAAAGGCTTACTTTCCCAGAGAGCATGCAGAGGATCAAGGTGGCAATCCATAAATTCTACTTTGGTTTAACACTTGATAGTGCCATTGTCTCCACAGGAAAGCTTTTGTGGTATTAACACACAGCAGGCATGACATTTGACCATAACGTCCTGTAATCCTGGGTAACTGTTCCAGGAGGCTATGCTCAACTTGACCATTTAAGTTCTATGTAACTGTGGGGTTGGCTCTTTCCCAGGGATGGAATGGGAATGGAATCCTTTTTCTATCGGTCCCACAACTGGGACTGGGTGTCACAGGCCTGGATCAAGTCCAAGGAAAGAGCAGTCTCACCTTCTCCCCTAGCCCTCTGTTCCTCTCACAAAGTCCCTTTGGTGTGCAAGGAACTGTGGATACAATGATGGATGAGACATAGCTCTGCCTAGTCTAGTGGGAGGACCCACCAGAATGTACCTCATCTTAACATAAAAATTCAAAAAATTACAAGTAACAACAAAGACCAGAATTTGGACTAGGACTTGAGGAATGGGATGAGATTTAGTAATAGGAGAACACCTGTGATGCATAATTGTCTCTACCTCTTATTTGATAATAAAAGCAGGTTTTTATACTTCCTGCAAATAAAAGCCATATACTGAAGTGGATACTAGAACTAGAAATCTGTACAGACTGGGTGTTGTGATGAGCACAGAGGAGGGAGTGATCAGTTATCCCAAGATCCTCCCCTTCAGGACACTGACAGGTCTTGGCATACCCTCAATTATTAGGAGCTATTAAAGATAAAATAGGCTACTTGGACAAATATAAAGGCTTGAGAGACAACCAAGATCTACTGGCAGAGTTGAACAATAAGTTACGTCTTCTACACAAGGCTATTCCTTCAAGACTGGAAAAGGTGGTAGTTTTATTTCATGCACAGAAATCAACGAAGTGATTCTAGCAGTGAATGAACAGAGAATTATGTTCCAAATGAAAGAACAAGATAAAGCCTCAGTTGGTGGGAGAGGATACCTAGCGTTCCAAGTAATGGTCATAAGGATGATCAAAGAACTCGAGAAAAGACTAGATGAAAATAGTGAGAACTTCAACAAAGAAATAGAAAATATGAAAAAGTACCAACTAGAAGTCATAAAGCTGAAGAATAATACTGCTGAACTGAAAAATAGACTAGAGGGGTTCCAACAGCACACTAGATGAGGCAGAAGAAAGAATCGGTGAACTCAAAGGGGAGTGGAACTTATGCAATTAGAGCAGCAAAAAGAAAATGGAATGAAAAAAGGGAAGATAGCTTAAAAGACAGGTGCCAAAATCAAGCAGACCAACATTTGCATTATAGGAGTCCCAGAAGCAGAAGAGAGAATGAAAGGGGCAGAAAACTTATTTAAATAAATAATAGCTGAAGACCTCCCTAAATTGTTGGAAGTAACAGACATCCAGATCAAGGAAGCTCAGAAAATTCCAAGTAAGATGAACCCAAAGATGTCCACACTAAGACACATTATAATTAAAATGTCAGAAGTTAAAGACAAGGAAAGAATCTTACATGAAGAAAGAGAAAAATAACTTGTTATGTACAAGGGAAGCTTTATAAGATTATTGAGAAGATTCCTCAGCAGAAACTTTGCAGGTCAGAGGGGAGTGGGATGATACAGTCAAAGTGCTGAAAGGAAAAACATTTCCAATGAAGAATTCTCTATTTTGCAAAGTAATCATTCAGAGTTGAATGAGATAGAGTTTTCCAAACAAGCTAAAGCTAAAGAAGTTTATCACTACAAACCAGTCTTACAAGAAATATGAAAGGGACTTCTTTAAGCTAAAAGAAAAGACCACTAATTACCACCAAAAAACATATACAAGTGTGAATTTCACTAATAAAGGTAAATACATAGTAAAGGTAATGGACTAATCACTTCTAAAGCTAGTATGGAGTTTAAAAGACAAAATTAGTTAAAAAAAAAAAACTCTAAAGACAATAATTTAGTTGTGATACATAAGATAAAAAGATCTGATATGTGATATCAAAAATGTAAAAAAAATGGGGGAGGTACAAATGTAAAAGCTTTAAAATGTATTCAAATTTATGTTGTAATAAACTGAAAGTAGACTGTTACAACTTGTTATATAAGCTTCACAGTAACCACTATGCAGAAGACCATAGTAGATATACAGAGAAAGGAATACAAATATGGCACTAAAGAAATTTATTAACCCACAAATGAAGAGAAGAGAGAAGAAAGGAACATAGAAGAACTCTAAAACAGCCAAAAATAATGAACAAAATGGCAGTAAATAAATACCTATCAATAACTACTTTAAATGTAAATAGACTAAATGATCCAATCAAAAGACAGAGTGGTTGAATGGATTAAAAAAAAAAAAAAGACCCATCAATATACTGTCTACAAGATACTTACTTCAGATGTAAGGACCCAAACTGGAAGTGAAGGGAAACAATAACTCCCTGCAAACAGAAACAAAACAAAAAACAAAAAACAACTCGGGTAGCAATAACATTAGACAAAACAGACCTTAAAACAATAAGGGACAAAAAAGGATATTACATGATGAAAAAGGAATCTATCCAACAAGAAGATATAAAATTTATAAATATTTATGCACCCAACATAGGAACACCTAAATACATAAAGCAAGTATTAACAGACCTAAAGTTAGAAATAAACAGCAACACAATAATAATAGAGGTCTTTAATACCCCACTTACATCAATGGATAGATCATTCAGACAGAAAATCAATAAGGAAACAATGGCCCTAAACAACATGTCAGACCAGATTGACTTAATAGACACACACAGAACATTCCATCCAAAAGCAAAAGAATACATATTCTTCTCAAGAGAACATAGAACATTCTCCAGGATAGATCATCTGTTAGGCCACAAAACAAATTTTAATAATTTGAGAAGACTGAAATATCAAGCATCTTTTCTAATCACAGTGGTATAAAACTAGAAATTAATTACAAGAAGAAAACTGGAAAAGTTACAAATATGTGGAACTAGTGGGTCAATGAAAAAATTTAAAAATACTCAAATGAAAATAGAATATACAAAAACATATAGGATGCAGAAAAAGCAGTCTAAGAAGGAAGTTCACAGTGATAAATACCTACATCAATAAGTAAGGAAAATTTCAAATGCCCTGACTTTACTCTCAAGGAACTAGAGTAAGAACAAGCAAAGCCCAACGTTAGCCTAAGTAAGGAAATAACAATGATCAGAGCAGAAATACATGAAGTAGAGACTAAAAAGACAATATATAAGATCAGTGAAAGTAAGAGCTGGTTTTGTGAAAAGATAAATTATCAAACCTTTAGCATATCTCACCAAGAAAAAAAGATGATTCAAATAAAATCATAAATGTTAAGACATGTTACACCTGAAATCACAAAAATACAAAGGGTCAAGAGACTAATATAAACAATTATATTCCAACAAACTGGACGATCTAGAAGAAATGAATACATTTCTAGAAACATGCAGTCTACACCAAGACAATCATGAAGAAATGTAAAATCTGAAAAGACCAATTATTAGTATGAAGATTGAATTTTTAGTAAAAAAAAAAAAAAACAAAAAACAAAAACTTCCCAACAAACAAAAGCTCATGACCAGATAGCGTCAGTGGGTAATTCTATCAAACATTTAAAGAATTAATACCAATCCTTCTCAAATTTTTCTAATAATAGAACGAGAGGCAACTATTCCAAACTCTTCACAAGGCTAGTGTTACCCTGATACCAAAACCAGAGAAAGATGACACAAGAAAGAAAATTACAGGCCAATACTCCTGATGAACAAAGATGCAAAAATCCTCAACAAAATTTTAATAAACCAAATTCAACAATACATTAAAAGGATCATATACCATGACCAAGTGGGCTTTATCTCAGGGATGCAAGAATGTTTTAATATCTGCAAATCAATCAATGTGATACACCACATTTATAATAAAATGAATAACAATCATATGACCATCACAATAGATGCAGAAAAAGCACCTAAGAAAATTCAAATCCATTTATGACAAAACTTCTCAACAAAGTAGGTATAGAGTGGTGAAAAGTTGAAAGCTTTCCCTCTAAGATCATGAACAAGGTAAGGATTCCAACTATCACCACTTCTATTCAACACGGTAATTTCATTGAATGACATTAGGCAATTTAACCTTTCTGAGCATCAGTTTCTGCCTATGTAAATTGGGGCTAGTATTAAAATTCATATTTAAATGCTGAGAGGTTCAAATGAGAACATCCATGCAAAGAAGAGACACCAGATTAGTATTAAGCATATAGTACATATTCAACTAATGGTAGCTACTATTACTAGGATCACTTGTGTATATGCAAGACATGCAGTTTCAACCTGCTCAATATTTTTTTTCTTTCCTATAATAGATAACATGTTTATTTTGTGAATCCACTACTCCTTCCCTCGTTCCATGTTGGTAGAGCTGTCAATCAAGTCACCTCTAATTCTCTAGGTAAGAAGAGCTGCTTGACCCACACAAATTTACTCACAATCTCCCTACAAGTAACTGAATCTGAAAACCAGAAAATGTTTGGAAAAGAACTATTTTAAGATAGTCTTTGAAGAAGTTGTCCATAATTCCTCCTACTCCAGTCCTTCATAATGACTGTATTTCTATCCTTTCTTAGGTTTGATGAGCTACCCAGTTTTCCTCAGCACACACATTTCCACTTTCAAGAGAATTGGTTTCTAATGCTTATAACCAAAGGACCCTCTATAATGTATCAATATTAATGCTTCTTTGTGTCAGTTAACACTGTTATACGCTCTATTAAAGACCTAAATATAAAACTAGATACTATAAAACTCCTAGAGGAAAACATAAGCAGAACACTCTTTGACATACATTGCAGCAATGTTTTTTTGGATCCATCTAAAGCAAAAAATAAATAAATAAATAAATAAATAAATAAATAAATAAATAAATAAATAAATAGGGCCTAATTAAACTTAAAAGCTCTTTGCACAGTAAAGGAAACCGTTGACAAAATGAAAAGACAACCTACTGAATGAGAGAAGATATTTGCAAATGATATGACTGATAGGGGTTAATGTCCAACATAAACAGCTCATACAACTCTACATAAAAAAAAAAAAAACACAAACAACCCAAAGGGTAGAAGAACTGATAAGACATATTTCCAAAGAGGAAATGCAGGTGGCCAACAGGCACATGAAAAGATGCTCAACATTGCTAATCATCACAGAAATTCAAATCAAAACCACAATGAGATATCACCTCACACCTGTCAAAATGGCTAGCATCAAAAAGAACACCAATAACAAATGTTGATGAGGCTGTAGAGAAAAGGGAACCCCCATACAATGTTCATAGGAATGTAAACTGGTGGAACCACTGTGGAAAACAGCGTAAGCATTTCTCAAAAAACTAAAAACACAACTACTATATGACCCACCAGTTCTACTCTTGGGTATATATCCAAACAAAAACACTAATAGTACAGTTTTTTAAATAAATTTAGGTTTTAGCAGTTTCCTTCCTACTCTTTCACTTAATATTATATAAATTTATTCTAATAGTATTAAAATATTTAAAAGCATCATTTTTATGGGCTACATGCTGTTCCACCATAGAGTTCTACTGCAGTTTACTTAACCATTTTTCTGCATCAGACATTTCAGATGTTCCCAGTTTTTGCCATTGTAAATAAAGTGCAGGCATGTTTGATGACTAACTTTAGAAGTGCTTCAACCTGGCCAACCACAAATCTTTCATTTTAAACACAGACCAAGGCAGGTCAAACTGAGTATAACTGAAAACCCCTCAACTTCATGCTAAACAGTGGCACATGCACTGAACATCAGACTTTCTCTTCTCCCCCTTCAACTTGTCCCCATAAGCTATCAACCACATGTTCCATTTGGGGTCCAACTGTATCAAGAATATACAAAACATTTGAAAATGTTTCTACAATTCATAATTATGTATACATATCAATAGACAAGTGTTCAATGCTGAAATGTACTAATACCGATTGGAAATAATCTCTAATTTTGAATTTTCTTGTACTAAAATAGACCACCACAGAAAGTAGTTCAGGTGATGCTCTCTAGCTGTACCAACTCGGCCAATACTCACAGCTCTGGATTTGTACCATGGAATCCAACTATAGAACTACAGAAGCTGAAAAATAAGTCTCATCAAGAGGTTGCACTAAGCTATAGTTCAGGAAACAATGATCCCAAACAAAAGTAATCTTCTAATCAACCTACACAGATCTATGGCCATGTCTTCTTGCTTTAGAACTATATCTTTATACTTTGGAATCCTCACATCTTTCTGAAACCTGAACCCAGAGAGATTATTATTTTCCTTTATAAATCTAGACATTCAGAGTTCTAGGTGGCTTATTATGGATATGATATCACAGAAAACCATTAGAGTACACATAGTGTATGATTTTTGGAAAAGCACAGGTAATGTTCAGTGAGAGAAAGTGACTTGAGCTTGCTATTGTTTGAGGTTTTTTAAAAAGTTCTAGAAATTTTAATAGTACATTTTATTAACACAATGAAAGAACCCTCTTGAAACATAATTCTGGTAATTAGTATATTTACTGGGCATCATAAATTAATTTCACTATTAACTCAAATTCAAATTAACTTCATTATCTTCCATTTGAAAAACAGTAACACTTTTATGTCCTGGGGTAGTATAATAAATGAATCCAATTTGATTTGGTGATTACATTTCCCAAGGCCAGGTCTTTTTCTTGTCACATTTTACCCCTTGCCTCCTGCTTTTGATAGGTTCCCAGAAGCAAAGAAAAATATCAAGCTAACACTTATGAACATGTTTGCTTAGGGCCACCAACTTCACAATAATTTGTTAACTGATTGTGTCAGTTTGTTACTTTCAAACATCTCTTTAATCCCTATTACAGAAATGTTGACTCCCTGACCCACTTAAATGAGCTGTTCTCCAGTGTTTTGATCCCAGGACACCTTTAGACTCCTAAAAATTGCTGAGGACCCCAAAGAGGTTTAGTTCATGTGAGTTATGCCTAATGATATCTACCAAATTAGAAATTAAACCTAGTAAAAAATCAAATTATATATGTCTTAATTCCTGTAAACCCATTACATGTTAACATTAATAACATAGCTGTATGAAAAATGAAACTATGTTCTACGGGAGGTGACAAAATCATCAGACTACAAAGACTCACAGCTCACCCTCTCCCACAAATACACCAAGAATTACATTTACAAACCCACTGAATGACACAGAACACCTACTGAGTGTCTCTTGCTTTGAAATACAGGAGGATTCTCACAAAATCCAGTAAGGGAAAAAAAAGAAAAGAAAAATCGGTGCAGGACCAGTCCTGCAGGGAGGGAGCAGCACAGGAAAAAAAGCAGCCTCACCCTGGAACACCCCCCATCCAGTCATCGGGGACAGAAGCAGGAGTATCAATACCCATGCCCGACAAAACAGACTTTAAAACAAAGGCCATTAAGAAAGATAAAGAAGGACACTATATAATGATCAAAGGAGCAATACAAGATGAGGATATTACACTCATTAACATATATGCACCCAACATAGGAGGACCTAAATATATAAAACAAATTATAACAGACATAAAGGGAGAAATTGATGGGAATACAATCACAGTAGGAGACTTTAACACCCTACTAACATCATTGGACAGGTCTTCCAGACAGAAAATCAATAAAGCAACAGAGATACTAAATGACACAATAGAACAGTTGCCCCTGGTTGATATTTCTGTAACATTACATCCCCCCCAAAACAGAATATGCATTCTTTTCAAGTACTCATGAAACATTCTCTAGGATAGATCACATACTCAGGCACAAAATAAGCCTCAACAAATTTAGGAAGATAGAAATTATTTCAGGTATCTTCTCTGACCACAATGGCATGAAACTAAAAATCAACCACAGAAAAACAAATGAGAAAAAACAACCCCCAAAAAACCAGCATGGAGACTAAACAACATGCTACTAAAAAATCAATGGGTCAACAATGAAATCAAAGAAGAAATTAAAAAATACCTTGAGACAAATGACAATGAAAACAAGCACACAAAATCTGTGGGATGCAGCAAAAGCAGTGCTAAGAGGGAAGTTCATAGTGAAAGACCGTCCTCAAAATACAAGAACACTCTCAGATAAACAACCTAAAAGAATTAGAAAAAGAAGAGCAATAAAAACTTAAAGTCAGCAGAAGAAATAAAGATCAGGGAGGAAATAAATAAAATAGAGACTAAAAAAAATAGAAAAAATCAATCAAGCTGACTTTGTTTTTTGTAAGAGTAAACAAAATTGACAAACCTCTGGCTAGGCTCACCAAGAAGAAAAGAGAGAGGCTACAAATAAATAAAAGAAGAAATTAAAATGGAGAAATTACTATCAACACTACAGAAATACAAAAAGCTATGTATAACTATATGGCAATAAACTGGACAACTTAGAAGAAATAGACAAGTTTCTAGAAACATACAGTCCACCAAAACTAAATCAAGAAGAAACAGATCATTTGAACAGACCAATCACTAGAAGTGAAATAGAATCAGCAAAAAAAAAAAAAAAAAAAAAAAAAAAAAATCCTACAAACATCCAGGACCAGATGGTTTCTCTGGGGCATTCTATGAAACACACAAAGAAGTGCTCATAATAATAATTTTCAAACTCTTCCAAAAGATTGAAGAGGAGGGAATAGTCCCAAACACATTTTATAAGGCCACCATTACTTTGATACCAAAGCCGGACAAAGACACTATCAAAAAAGAAAACTGTAGGCCAATATTGTTGATGAACATAGATGCAAAAATCCTCAACAAAATAATAGCAAACAGAATCTAACTACACATAAAAAAAGTCATATACCATGATCAACTTAGATTCATCCCAGGGACACAAGGATGGTTGTGCATATGCAAATCAATCAACATGATACACCACATTAACAAGAGAAAGGACAAAAATCACATGATCATCTCAACAGATGCAGAAAAAGCATCTGATAAAACCAACACCTATTTATGATAAAAACTCTAACCAAAGTGGGTATAGAGAGAACATATGTCAACATAATAAAAGCTATTTATGACAAACCTACAGCCAGCATAATACTCAACAGTGAAAAGCTGAAAGCCCTCCCACTAAAATCCAGAACAAGACAAGGATGCCCACTCTCACCACTTCTATTCAACATAGTATTCGAAGTCCTAGCCATAGCACTTAGACAAGAAGAAATAAAAGGGATCCAAATTGGAAGGGAAGAGGTAAAACTGTCATTATATGTAGATGACATGACACCACATATAGAAAACTGTAAGTGGGGAGGGTATAGTGCAGTGGTAGAGTGCATGCCTAGCAAGCATGAGGTCCTGGGTTCAATCCCCAGCACCTACATTAAAAAGAAATAAATGAACAAATAAACCTAATTACCTCCCACAAAATAAATAAAAAGATTTAAAAAAAGAATATTAGCTCCACTGGGGGGAAAAAAAGAAAAGAAAACCCAAAAGGCTCCACACAAAAGCTACTAGAGCTGATAAAAGAACATGGCAAGGTAGTAGGATACAAGATTAACATACAGAAATCAGTGGCATTTGTTTACAGTAACAAGGAAATATAAGAAAAGGAAAGTGAAGAAATAATCCCTTTTAAAATTGCATCCAAAAAAAAAAAAAACCACTTAAGAATAAATCTGACCAAGGAAGTGAAATACTTACATGCGGAGATCTACAAAACATTGAGTAAGGAAATTAAAAATGACTTAAAGAAATGGAAAGATATCCCATATTCTTGGATTGGAAGAATAAATATTGCTAAAATGGTCATACTACTCAAAGCAATGTACAGATTTAATGTGACCCCTATCAAATTACCCAGGACCTTTTTCACAGAACTAGAACAAATAATCCTAAAATTTATATGGCATCACAAAAGACCCAGAATTGCCAAAGCAATACTGAAGAAAAAGAATGAAGCTGGAGGAATAACACTCCCAGACTTCAGACAATACTATAGAGCTACAGCAGTCAAAACGTCATGGTATTGGTACAAAAACAGACATAAGGATCAATGGAACAGAACAGAGAGCCCAGAAATAAACCCACAGACTTACAGTCAATTAATCTTTGACAAAGGAGGCAACAATATGAAAGGAAGTAAAGATAGTCTCTTCAGCAAATGGTGTTGGGAAAACTAAACAGCTGCATGTAAATCAACGAAGTTAGAACACTCCCTGACACCATACACAAAAATAAACTCAAAATGGCTTAAAGACTTAAACATAAGATAAGACACTATAAACCTCTTAGAAAAAAACATAGGCAAAACATTATGTCATAAATCTCAGCAATGTTCTCCTAGGGCAGTCTACCCAAGAAATAGAAATAAAAGCAAAAATAAACAAATGGAACCTAATTAAACTTATAAGCTTTTGCACAGCAAAGGAAACCATAAGCAAAACAAAAAGACAACATACAGAATAAGAGAAAATATTTGCAAAAAATGAGACTGACAAGGGCTTAATTTCCAGAACATATAAACAGCTCATATGACTTACTAACAACAACAACAAAAACAAAACCAAATTCAAAAATGGGCAGAAGACCTAAAAAAGCAATTCTCTAGTGAGGACATACAAATGGCCAATAGGCACACGAAAGATGCTCAATATCGCTAATTATCAGAGAAATGCAAATCAAAACTACAATGAGGTATCACCTCACACCAGTCAGAATGGCCATCATTCAAAAGTCCACAAATGATAAATGCTGGAGAGGGTGTGGAGAAAAGGGAACTTTCCTACATTGTTGGTGAGAATGTAGTTTGGTGCAGCCATTTTGGAAACTATGGAGAATTCTCAGAACACTAAAAATAGATATACCATATGATTCAGCAATCCCTCTCCAGGGTGTATATCCAGAGGGGACCTTAATTCAAAAAGATACACGCACCCTAATGTTCACAGCAACACAATTTACAATAGCTAAGACATGGAAACAACCTAAATGTCCATCAACAGATGACTGGATAAAGAAGCAGTGGTATATTTATACAATGGAACACTACTCAGCCATAAAAACTAATCAAATAATGCCATTTGCAGCAACATGGATGGACCTGGAGATTGTCATTCTAAGTGAAGTAAGTCAGAAAGAGAAAGAAAAATACCGTATGATATCACTTATATGTGGAATATATATTAAAAAAAGACAGACAAATTATTTACAAAACAGAAACAGACCCACAGACATAGAAAAAAAATTTATGGTTACCAGGGGGCTAAGGGGGTAAAAAGGGATAGGTTGGGAGTTCAAGATTTGAAGATACTAATATATATAAAATAGATAAATAACAAGTTCGTACTGTATAGCATAGGGAACTATATTCAATATCTTGTAGTAATTTATGGTGAAAAAGAATATATAAACAAATGTATGTTTATATATGTTTATTTTCATGTATGACTGAAGCATTATGCTATACACCAGAAATTGACACACTGTAAACTGACTATACCTCAATAAATAAGTATATACTAACCCCTGCCCCCAACAGTATATTCTAAAGCAAACAGCAAGAAGAGCATCATTGTTTCATATCTTTGTGAATCTCAGCTTGATTCATCCCTGCGTCCACCTTCAATTTGTTTCACTACATTCTTTTGGTTGAAGTAAATGAAAATAATCTGCATTTAGCAGGATCCTTGTCAAACTGAGCCTTGGAGGCCCAGTAAGAATGGGGGTCAAGGTCAAGCCTAGCCAAGAAGAGGGCTAAGACGTACCTCACAGTGTTTGTTAAGGAGAAAGTCTTTGTCAGCATCTTCCAAATTCTGACATATTTCATTACACAATTTCAGAAATTCACAATTGTCAACATCACAACTACACTCATCATAAAAATCTTTAAGTATTGTGAAGCTGACTGTGTGGGAGTTTTCCAATATTCTAATTTTTACTCTGAAGTTCAAATTCTTAACTGGCAACAAATAGTGTTAATTTCTTCCTTGAGATCACAGGCTCACTTTGGTTCTTTCTTTCTTTTTCTTTTTTTTTTAGAAAATATCTGTCAAATACTCAATAGTGAATAATCATAGTTTCTTCGTCTGTTATTCTTTCAAGTAAAAATGCCATTCCATAAGAAAAGTGGTTACTTCAAGCTTATCAAAAAGTACACAAATAACAAATGTTGGCAAGGATGTGGAGAAAAGGAAACCATCACACACTATTGTTGGTGGGAATGTAAATTGGTGCAGCCACTGTGGAAAATAGTATGGAGGTTTCTCAAAAAGCTAAAAATAGAATTACCACATAACTCAGCAATTCCACTCCTGGGTATATATCCAAAAAACCCCAAAACACTAATTTGAAATGATACATGTACCCCAATGTTCAGCAGCATTATTTACAATTGTTAAGATAAAGGGACAACCTAAGTGTCCATCAACTGATGAATGGATAAAGAAGATGTGGTGTATATAAACAATGAAATACTACTCAGCAATAAAAAGGACAAATTTTGCCATTTGCTGCAACATGGATGGACTTTGGAGGGCATTATGCTAAGTGAACTAAGTCAAACAGAGAAACACAAATATTGTATGATATAACTTATATGTGAAATCTAAAAAATACAGCAAACTAGTGAATACAACAACAACAAAAGATTCACAGATACAGAAAACAAACTAGTGGGTACCAGTGGGGAGAGGGAAAGGAGGAGGGGCAATATAGGGGTAGGGGACTAAGAGGTACAAGTTATTATATATAAAGTAAGCTACAAGGCTATATTGTACAAATCAGGGAATATAGCCAATGTTTTATAATAAGTATAAATGGAGTATAACTTTAAAAAATTGTGAATCACTATATTGTATACCTGTAACATATAATATTTTATATCAATTACATTTCAATAAAAAATAATAAAATTAAATAAAACATGTATGCTCAATGGCCAAGATTTAACAATTTTTACTGCTTTGTCAAGGACAGTCAAGTGAAAATGGCAGTTTTTAAAAACTGCAGGTGTATTTTGATGATGAATATAATGAATAATGGTACTAGTCCAGTTTGGTTTTGGTTCCACTTTTTTGACTTGTGCTAAGCTGCCAGCAGTTTTACCCACCACTGTCTTTGCTGTAAATAGAACAAATGTCAAACAGTAAGAAAGGCCACTATCATCTTCATAAAATTAGGAAAATAGTTTTGACCTCATGGATCTCCTGAGTCTTGGGCACTCCCAGTGTATGCAAACAGGATTTGGAGAACTGCTGATTTAGACCATTTGGGAAATGACTTATATTATACCATCACATGATAATTTTTAATTTCACTAATTAACTGGGGAATTTCCTAGGTTTAAGTTTTACTATTCTAATCTTATAAAAATTTTTAAATGTCTTCAGATATGTGTGTGTATGTATATATGTACAAAGAGAAAAAATATATATATAGAAAGAGAGCAAGAGAGAGTGAGAGCAGGAGAGAGAAAATGAATAAATTAAGGGCTGTTAAAAAAAAAAGTGACTAGCAAAGAGGGGTCCATTTCCTTTACTTTGGGGCTTATTTAGATATGCTGTTTGCCTTGGCCTGTCTCTTGTGGAAAGCAGAGTCTGAGACAAAGGCTTTTATGCAGGTAATTTATTCAAGAACATGATCCTCTGGGGACACAGTCCTCAGGAAAAGGATAGCCCTATAGTCACTTACCAACACGTCTTCATACTACTGTGCTGAGCGTGGGTGACTTAAGAGTGGTTCTTACCTGGGTCCCTTGTTATAACACTACAGAAATCCAAGGGCAGGAAGGCAGAGGTATAAGGAAGAGTTTGGAGGTCATTCAGCAGCCAGAGTAAGACATGAAGGTAAGAGTATGCTGCTTTCGGCATTACCGTGGGCCTTCGTTAGGACCACCTGGTGCGACCTCTCTCCTCATCACTGGGTTAAAGTCTTGGCCCCAGGTCAGAAATATGGAGCTGGGGTGGAATCTCTCAAGTAACATACGTGGCTCACAGTAGGCACTTAGTTAATGTGAGTCATGTGGGAAGCTACATATTCTACACTGGAAATAACTGAAACATACAGACCAACCTGCATACACACACACACACACGCACATAAATAGACTTGGGGGTGGATTTTAATTTGGTTGGCCATATGAAAAGAAAAAACTGAACAGACAACCTTACCAAAAGCAATCAGCAAAAATTATCATACCTAGTACCTTCTGGATAGATTCATAAAGCTCTTATTTTCTAAACACACATAGAAAAAAGCAGCTAACACTTAGGGTACTTTAATCTTGGTATGTCTGCCATTGATAACAGAGTGCTTGGGCCCCGCTGTGTAGTCTCCAGTTCACACCAAATGTTACTCTTTGGCTTCAATGGCCCAACCTCCTAATTTAAGAGGCTTAAAAATGGCCATGCTGTCTGAAACAGTAGTCCTAATTTAGGAAATTATTGTAAGAAATTATTCTGAAGCCAGTCAGCAAATTTATGTATCAGGAAGAATTATTCCAATGTGACTCACAATCATAACAATTTGGAAACAACCTAAATGTTCCAAAAAGTAAGAAAAATTTTCAACAATTTATGGTAAATGATACCATGCAATATTTTCCAGACATTAACATATGGTTTGGAAAAATGGGGATTTTATATAAATGTAGAATATAAAACTGCATACTCAAGATAACAGTTGTGATGAAAAAATATGTGCATAGAAACTAGAAAGAAAAATTGCAGAAATTTTACCACTGCTTCCCTCAAAGAGATAGGATTATGGATGATTTGTGTTTTATATTATGCTTACCAATGTTTTCCTTATTTTTATTGCGAGTATGTGATACATTATTATCAGGAAAAAAAGAGATGTTAAAAAATACTGGAAAGAAAAGCTAAAAAGACAGTGGCAAACAGTTAACTAGCCACTATGATTGAGAGATCAAAAGCAATTCAAAGATATGAAATATTTAATATGCCAGCCTACTTTTCATTGACTTCCGTCACTCATGGGAAGCTCAGACTTTGTTAGTAATTCTTCTTCCAGCAGAGTGCATTGTAGTAGAACTAATCAAAGCACCGCATCCTGACTCTCCTGGAAAGATATGTCTGTTTCTGCCTGTTTAGGGCAGGCTACATCATCCTTTCTGCACTTTTTGACTCCAAAAGCTGTTTCCACCTTTGTTAACAGTCAAGAGAAAATTCTAGACAGAACTGCTAGACTCCATGGTGAAGGCTTTTCCCCAGGCCCATCTGATGTTGCTCTTGCAGCCCAAGGTCCCAGTGAGACTGGAGTGCACTGCATGAGGCTGGAAAAGCCTGTAGGGACAGTCATCAATGCTGAATAAATGAGGTCTGATTTCCCTTCTGTGAAGGGATGCTCAACCATCATGCCCCTGTAACGGCTAGAAAGATATTTTGCTCAATCCATTACTGCAAATAACTCTCTATTTCACTGATGTGAGTGCTCTTTGAACTACTCAAAATCCAGAAGACAATTTAAATATCCCTTTACTCTTCTTTTCAAATCTGCCTTTTTGTTCATGCCTTGCCTGTCTCTCTGGGGGCACCCACATGTCATTCTTGCTTGGCCCCTTTCTCTCCTTTTATTACCCCTTGCCTTCTTAGATCTGTTGCCATCTCTTATATACGAGCTAGAAAGTTCCATATTTTCAGCTATGCCAATAAAATCAATTTGTTGTGGACTTACACATTCTTCAGAGTGGACCTCTAAGACAAACCTATGTCTCGATAAAATGGATCACTTCTTCTAGAATATTTCTCTGGAGTATAGAAAAGAAAAATTACTACAACAGTGGATAACAGAGTTGTTTTAGAGTATCTTCTAGATACTGAAAGCAGCATTTTACTGAACAAATAATCCTAAAATTTATATGGAACCAAAAAACACCCTGAGCAGTCAAAGCAATCTTGAGAGAAAAGAACAAAGCTGGAGGCAACATGCTCCCTAATTTCAAACTATATTACAAAGCAATAGTAATAAAAACAATAAGCTGTTGATATAAAAACAGACACAAAAGTCAATGGAACAGAAATGGGAACCCAGAAATAAACCTACACATACATGGCCAATTATAAAGTTGCCAAGACTATACCATCAGGAAAGGACAGCCTCTTCAATAAATGGTGTTGGGAAAACTGGACAGCCACATGCAAAATTATGAAACTGGACTACTACATTACATCATATAGAAAAATTAACTCAAAGTGGATTAAACACTTTAAAACAGTACCTGAAACCATAAAACTCCTAGAAGAAAACATAGGTGGGTAAGCTGCTTGGTGACAAAATAAAGAGGCAACCTAATGAATGGGAGAAAATATTTGCAAATCATATATCTGATATAGGGCTAACATCTAAAATATATAAAGAACTCATAAGATTCAATAGCATAAAAACAATCTGATTAAAAAATGGGCAGATACGAATAGATATTTTTCCAAAGAATACATACAGATAGCCAACAGGTACCTGTAAATATGTTCAACATCACTATTTATTAGAGAAATACAAATCGAAATGGGATATCACCTCAAACCTGTCAGGATGGCTATCACCAAAAAGTCTACAAATAACAAATGTTGGAGAGGATGTGGAGAAAGGGAACCCTCAAACACTGTTGGTCAGAATGTAAATTGGCACAGCCACTGTAGAAAATAGTCTGGACGTTCCTCAACAAACTAAAAATAGAACTATCCTATGATCCAGCAATTCTAGTCCTGGGTGTATGTCTGGAAAAAAACTAAACACTAATTTGAAAATATACATGCACCCCAATGTTCACAGTAGCACTATTTATAACAGCCACAATACAGAAGCAACCCAAGTGTTTACCAACAGATGAATGGATAAAGAAGACGTGGTGTGTGTGTGTGTATACACACACACACACACACGCAATGGAATATTAGATATAAAAGAGAATGAAATTTTGCCATTTGTAGCAAGGATAGATCTAGAGAATATTATGCTTAGTGAAGTAAGTCAGAAAGAGACATATATGATATAATATCATTTACAGGTGGAATCTAAAAATAATACAATGCATATTAACAAAACAGACTCACTGATATAGCAAACAAATCAGTGGTTATCAGAGGTGAGAGGGAAGAGGGAGGGACAGGTTAGGAGTAGGGGATTAAGAGATACAACTACTATGTATAAGATAGATCAGCAACAAGGATATGTTATATAGCAGAAGGAATTACAGCTATTACCTTGTAGATAATCAAGCTATAAAAATACTGAATCACTATGCTGTACATCTAAAACTAATATTGTAAATACACTACAATTTATTTAAAAACACAGTGAGCTATCACTTCACACCTGTTAGAAAAGTTGTTATCAAAAGACAAAATAACAAGTGTTGCTTGAGATGTGGAGAAAAGGAAATCCTTGTGCACTGTTGGTGGGAATGTAAATTGATACAGCAACTAGGGAAAGCTATATGGAGGGTCCTCAAAAGAATATAAACAGCATCCACCGTATGATCCAGCAGCTTCTCTTCTGGCTATTTATTTGAAGAAAACAAGCTCTAACTCAAAAACATATGTGCATTCCCATATTTATTGCAGTATTACTTACAATAGTTAAGAAGTGGAAAAAAATTTAAGTGTTCACTGATGGATGAATAGAGAAAAAGTGGTACATATGTACAATGGAATATTATTCAGCTATAGAAAATAATAAAATATTGCCATCGGTGACAACATACATGGACCTCATGGGTATTATACTAAGTGAAATGAGTAAGACAAAGAAAGGCAAATACCGTAAGATCTCACTTATATATGGAATCTTAAAAAAAAAAAAAACATGCTCATAGATGCAGATAACAGACTGGTGGTTGCCAAAAGCACAGGGCAGGGGTTCTCAAAAAATACTATCTCACTTAAAATAGGACCTTGGCTTCCGCAGTTCCTCACCTTTTGATTAACATTGCTTAAAGGCGCATACAACATAAGAAAAATTTCTTATTAATGTGAAAGCATGGATACTCCACAAATGTGGACTAGTTTTCTAAAAACAAACTTCCTGAGAAAATACAAGGTTGAAAATTTTAAGAAGAAATATAGGCTTTTCTGTGTAATTTGAGGACTCAAATTTGGAAACAAACCTAAGATTGAAATCTTATACATGCATATACTTTTTACATTCACCAGATAATAAAGACTGTATCATAAAAAAAGAGAAAGAAGTATCATCTGGAATTAGCAATAATGGTTACTCATGATTTATGTAATGTTAAAAACAAAAACCACTGAGGATTTCCCACTTCCAAAAGTTCAGGATCTTTGCATAAAAGTGTAAGACAGAGGCTCCTAGTCATTGCCTACTAATTCACAAAGTAAGGCTTACATCAAGGATCCAGACCTGTGATCCCTGTCCCTAAGGTACTAAGCTAGGTTTTAACTGCTGGCACCCAAGATAACATATTCAAGCTCTTCAAACCCAGCTAGGATTTGAGGGACATTTTAAGGCTGCTGGCAAGTCTAAAGAATGCCATGTAGGGTACTTTTCAAACACACTGGAAATACGCTCCTCCACGTGGTTCTTACCACTGCCCTAGCACCCAAATTGCTGAAGAAAGTAAGTACGTTTCTGGGGCACTTTCTGGTCCTCCAAAGCTCAAAGACAGCCCTGACCTTGCCACATGCATGTATTCTTAGAGAAACACTTTTTAACCCTTCACGTTTACATTCCCAGCTGTAGGACACTGAAGATTCCAGACACACCAGGTAAGAAGCTTTTTATACAGAATATGTAAACACACGTAATAACCAACATGTCCTAAGCACTTTTCATAGACGATCTTTATGCCTCACAGTGGTCTTGAGAGGACCAAGGTACCAATTTTATTGGATGCAGAAACTGAGGCTCACAAAACAGACATAGAAAACAAACTTATGGTTACCACGGGGGAAGGGGGTGGGAAGAGATAAACTGTGAGTTCGAGATTTGCAGATACTAATGTATATAAAATACACAAACAACAAGTTCATACTGTATAGCACAGGGAACTATATTCAATATCTTACAGTAACTTATGGTGAAAAATATGAAAATATATGTATGTTCATGTATGACTGAAGTATTATACTGTACACCAGAAATTGACACATTATAAACTGACTGTACGTCAATATATATATATATATACACACATACACACAAGAAGCTGAGGTTCAAAGAAATTAAACAACTTGTCCCATTTAACCTATCCAGAAACTAAAACCGGAATTTTCTAATTAGAAAAGCTAGAATTTTAACTGCTTCATTGTACTTCCGACTACTTTAGAGGTTAATCTAAGTTTATAAATTCAGAAGTCAGAAGCCTAAGTTTGTCTAGTTAAGTGTCTTACTATACAGCACATACAGCAAATAACTTCTTAAGGTCTCACCGACTATCTCACAGGATGGAGTAAACAGGATCCTGAGGAAGACTCCATTACAATGACAGAGAAATGCTATACTGAGTTGAGACTGGCTGCCCTGGAATTTCTACTTAGTGTTCCATGTTTTGCCCTTTGTATAATAATTAGAATAAATTAAATTCTCCTCTTCTGGGTATCCACATATCCCAATGAAAGACAATTCTCATGCTTTCATAGCTTTCTTCCTACTCCACTCCAACTGAAGCGTTCTCTTCTTAGAGTTACGTGGTCCCAGATTATTCAGATGTTCTCCATAAGCCATCACTGGGCCTGAGCACCTCTCTATCAATCTGGGGACCCTTATCTGGGCGTGTTATAGTCCTCATTATGACGCTCCTACCTACACAAATTACCATAGGTGCTATGGGACCAGTATAAACAGAGATGAGAAGATTATTCGGTGAATTAAAGTTACTATTTGTCATTTGTGGCTAGCTATGCTTCCTGTCTGATTTTTCCAACTCGTTATGCCAGTGAGAGTTGATTTCAGTACGCTTAACTTTTTATTTCCTTTGGGGGAGGGAAAGGGGAGTTATTATCTCCTCACCCTCTGCAGTCAATCCCTGCTCTCTGGGGCAGAATTTAAGAACTGTATTTTTTTCCTAGTGAAACAGATGCATAGAATTTACTTCCTACTTTGTTACTTATGACATCAATGACCTTGAAAAATTATGTAACCTCCCTGAGTTTCAGTTTCTTCATCTGTAAAATGGAGATTCTGATCCCTTCCTTTTGGTGGTGGTTTACAGGTTAAAGTAGAAATTAAATTAAATTAAAATGCTTATCTCAGTGTCTGTATCACAGTAACAGGTAATAAAAAAGGGGCTGTTATTTTTTTCATTAAAAAATTGAAACATTTCCACAATCTTTTCTCAGTAACTAGACGGCTGTGTTGTCACAGTTTAATAAGGAATTAATGCAATCCTAGAGCACTCATCCAGCCTGCATTGCCACTGATAGTATAATTCCTTCAATTCTCAAAGCTTTAATAAAGCTTTAATACACAAGGTTCCTGATGCATCTACCTGCTTATATTTATATGTAGCCTACCTAGTTTCTGAGTTTAAAATTTTCCAAACGATTCTTTCTTAGTTACTCTGTACAGTGATGACAGATAATCAGTTATTGAGAATATTATCAGGGCCCCATTGCCATACTCTCAATTCAGGCCACTGTCATCTCTCTCCTGGGCCACATCGATGACTCTGTACTTCTATCATTCTCTCTGAGACTCAGTTGCCTCGGTTTGAAAGCAAAAAGATAATACCTGACTTACCTGGATGCTTATGAAGACTAATTCAAATGTTTGCATATGATATAGCAGTTATCTGGCTCCTCAGTTTAAAGAAAGACTTAATTCCATTCCCCTACAAGTTATGGAGAACTTGATAACAGGATACATCTCACCCCTCTGTACGCCCCTGCTACCTATTATAAGCGCTGACACAGAAGAG
The DNA here is from genome assembly GCF_009834535.1 of Camelus ferus. NCBI lineage: Eukaryota > Metazoa > Chordata > Mammalia > Artiodactyla > Camelidae > Camelus > Camelus ferus. Next base: position 962,676 of record NC_045712.1, on the reverse strand, counting down.
TAACCTAATATGTTCCATGAGTAATTACCTCATCCTGTAGCTTTCAAGAGTTGCTTTTCCAAGGGTGCTGTAAGGATGAGGACAGAAAGACAAACTTTTTCACATTCAATACCATGTGCCAAATGTTTCCATTATTTAAGTTGCATCTCCAAACAATTGCCTGAGGTTGATGGCAGGAAATCCCTGGAATTTATGTTCTGAATATGCATCTCAGTACCTCTGGGGGAGGAGATCGGAGGGAGAACTGCTTGACAAGCAAGTGAAAATTCTATTTCCTCTCTCTGTGTAGGACAATTACAATTGCTATCAGTGAGTGTCAAACATGTGAGATACGCCTCTCAGGAGAGCAAGCCCCCAGTTCCTTTAAATATCAAAGACAGTGGCAAGACAGATCAGAAACAGTCAGCTGATCTCAGTCTTTAAAAATACCTATGACAGTCACATTCATACCAAATGATTTCAGCCAAAATAATGTTATGCAAGTTAGCACCTAGAAATTAATCAGATCACCATTATTTTAGTGTTAACAAGACTCGTTAGTGGAATCGTGTGACAACAACTATTCACAGTAAGTTCAGAGGAGAGGCACAGATGCCGAAAGCTAATTAGCAGTGGACAAATTCTAAAAAGGATTATGAGCTAAGTCTTAGAAATAGACTCTTTGCTTTTGGAAATCTCTCTTTAAGTTACTTGATCTGGTTCTGTCTTTTCTTCCCTCAGTTAAGTTCCCCCAACCTAGCCAGAATATGCCATCCACCTTGATACTCCTGTTTTAAAGAGAAAGCACATTAAGAACCCAAGTAAAAATCCTTACCATTATCACAAATAAAGTTTATTGAACAATTTCCATGTACAGGAATTGTGCTTATGAAGGAGTCAAAATGGCTTCCCTGATGCTAAGGCTGCTCAAAGAATATACTATGATTGAGTAGTTTGTTTTCTTCAAATTCTTTCTTGCTAATCTGTTTTCCCTTCTGCTACTACTATTGTTTGATTTGCCTGATTATGTGCTTAGCAACTCCAACCTTGTGATGTATGCCTCACCCTAAATAATTTGCACCTAAAACCAGAAGCTATGTTCCAGGAAGAAGGTCACAGAATGATAATCTTAGGAAAATGATCAGATCTTCCAGAACCCCCCAGGGTCACCAAATGGATTAGATGAAGATAGGAGAGGTGGAGGGCAGATGACCCTTTGGTGGACCACCTGAAGTTCTCATGAAGTCTAACAGACTTTTGTAAAAGAACAACGTTGCTTGATATCACTGCTGCACATAGTCCCGTTTACCTATATAATCACCAAGCCCCAACCCCAAGAGGGATTCAGTCTCTAAGGCATTGCTACTGTGACTCCACTTTGCCCTGCAAAGCAATAAAGCTGCTCTTTTCTTTGCTCCCAAACTTTGCCTCCAAGTTTGAATTCGCATTTTGGGGTGCAGTGGTCGATATTTTGGTAACACTTAGAACATTATACTATATTTAAATACCATTAATAACCCTATTTTTAGCTCAAGAAAATAAGATATAGAGAGGTAAAGTAATTTGTTCCGGGTCAAGTTATTTAGGCAACAACTGATTGCTTTCTTATAGATCACAAAATTCACCTAATGATGTTTCAGGACTGTTTCCTTTTATTAAGACATACTCCTTTTTCAGAGAACACAAACTCAAGTTTCTCAAATCAAGTAAACAGTAAGTTAGTAGGCAATGTAATTTAATTTTGAAGACAGAACCACATATTCCTTTGAAATATTGTATTTCTTAATTATACAATCCCCCCCCCCTTTTTTTTTATCATTTTTATTTCTCTGCTGTGATTTCACAACTTTCCAGAGATTGTGTAGGTCCCAACTCTGTCCTCCAATTCTTTAGACAAAAAAGATCATGGATTTTCAGAGTTAGCCATCCTCCATAACTCTGCGAACTGCCCTTAGTTTAATAGAGAGAGAAAAAAAGAAAACTTGAGTGCTATTCCCTCCTTCCAAGTTTTCACTCCTTTCTAGAATCTGCTCTTTGTGTTCACTCTTAGTGCCTTTAGGAAGTCATTTTTTAAATTGTGACCAAAATTTACAGTTGTTGTCAATGGGAAGGTTGGTTTGATAGGTACTTCCTTGGTTATATAGGGATTCCCTTTAGAAAATACAAACAAGTTAGAAACCTCTTCCTAATAAACATAGATGTGCATGTGCAAATGTTCCCACGTATGCAATTTAGCAGGCAGTCCTTGGGACTTAATGCATCTCCCAAGTAATGAAACATGTACTTACTGTAGGTCTCAGGTCAAGAATCCCTGATCCCTGTGCCTGGTACTAAGATTACAAAGTTGACCAAGATGTAGACTCCGTCACCACAGGTCCCTTGTTCTAGAACATGTGTCAGCAAACTTTTTCTTTTCTTAAAATTAATTTACTTTTTAAAATTGAAATATAGTCAGTTATAATGTGTCAATTTCTGGTGTATAGAACAACATCCCAGTCATGTATGTATGCATGTATGTATATATATATACGCACACACATAGATTTATTTTCATATTCTTTTTCATTAAAGGTTATTACAAGATATTAAATATAGTTCCCTGTGGTATACAGAAGAAACTTGTTTTTTTAATCTATTTTTATATATGGTGGTTAACAACTGCAAATCTCAAACTCCCAAATTTATCCCTTCCCACCCATCAAACTTTCTTAAAGAACAATAATAACTTTTAGGTTTGTGGGTTGGTCATATCACCTCCATTAGACTTCTCAGCTTTGTTAATACAATGCTAAAGCAGACAGACAATGCATAAATGATGGGCGTAGTACATTCCAATAGAATTTTCCAACAATAGGCTACAAGCCCTAGGGCAATAGTTTGCTAACCCCTGTTCTACAAGAGAGGGCCAATAAAGAGAAAAGATAGTTTACTAAGAGCTTCAGTCCTAAAAAGAAATTCAAAATAGTGATGCAAGAAAGACTGTAATTACCATGGGAGGATACTGATGTTGTGACTTAAAAAGCAAAAGAAAATAGCACAAACCTCAAAATCTGCCTCATCTCCTTATAGCCAAGACTCAAACATCAATCAACCATCCCCTGGTTTATGCATAGAAGTCATCTCTTCATCAATCCTACAAGACTCAAACTCCAAATCTAGTTCTGAATTAGCTGTGACATTCAGCTTCTCACTGTAGCTGTGTATTTACAGTCTTTATTCCCCACTGGAAAGTGACTGTATGGTAGGGGTGGCAGGCAGATACATCACTTACTTATTTATGTGGTCCTATACTTTGTGTAATAATCACATAGTACTTGTTAAATATACATATATGATCAAATGATGGGGAAGAAATTCATTTAAATCAATATCCATAATGCAGAATAGTAATCACTGTTGGGCCAACCAAGTTCCTTCAAAGTCCAAAGACCCCTATTCCTGGGTTCTCAGATGTCTGACATTCTTTACTGGGCATATTTTCCCTAAAAAAACTAATAGCCCCAGGTAATGCCCACCTTGTTAGAGTCAAACCCCACTGTCCTTCAAGGACCCTCTTATCTCACCTACAACCAATCAGAGACTTGTGCACAAGCTGATCAGGCACCTTGTGACCCAATCTTATAAAAGTCCCCAACAATCGGCCTTTGGTGCTCATGCAGGCACCCCTTGCCTGTGTGGCCCGCTGTTGGCTATGACAGCATACCCTAATAAACTCTTTTCTATTCTTATACGTAGTCTCTGGTAAATTCTTTTACCAACGTGTGTGTCACTGGCTCACCGACTGGCCACCCCGTTGTGTCCCCACAACAATCACCTCTTAAGAAAGACACACATAGTGCATTAATGTTTCACTGGAGTGAAAATCACAATCACACCTAAACAAAAAGATCAGTAAGAATGCCACAGGGGAAAATATTTAGCTACGTCTTGAAGGATGAATAGATTAAAAAACAACAACAACAAAACATTATTTTTATTTTTTTCTATCAATTAAAAAGATACATCTAATTGTAAAAAAAAAAAAAAAAAGCTACATGTTTAAATGGGGAAGAAGATTCCTCAATCCTGTCTTCCTAATCCAAGAATGTTCCTATCCCTTTGTCGACTTGTGTTCTTCCCTTCTCTTAAAGAGGAGGAAATAATAATTAGATGTAACTGGCTGTACAAGAGGGCAGAGTTCTACTGTAGAAGGCAGAATCAAGTACTCGTACTTTCCTATCCAGGCAGTAGAATAGCAACCTACATGTCCAAACCTACATGCCTATCAGACATTGACTATGATTCCCGTATTTGTGGCCATTCAGGAAGTAATAATATCTCCAGATATTAAGATAGAAAATATGGGGAATAAATAAACTATTTACCACTTGTACTAAATTGGGTAATCCTAATCCAGCTTTATCTGATACCTGCATGTGCCTTGAGCATTAGCATAACTACTAATAAAGTAGCATTTTGTTTCCCAGTTAGTTACTATTCCTCAGATGGAAATTTTCCCTAGAAAGTCCAGGCTCACAGTCTGTCATAATACAGTACTAAAGGGAGCCAATACTAACCCACTGGAATTATCTGGGAAGTAAAATCTATCCTCTATGCTTGACGTGTGGCCATTCTGGCTGGAAGCATACATGCGCATTACCTTTATTTGGCTTATTGAATATATATTTATATCATCCAATTGTGGATTTTCCACTAGGCTTACTTGGAAGCTGTAGGGGTCATCCTGGAGCACCACTAAACACTGTGTGGGGATACTCAGCAGGAAAATTCAAACAGTAAAAAGATGGTCAGGAATCATAGAAGCAAAACTCAAAGTAAAACATACTCTAAACTTACTAGAAGTCCCCTGAAAAATTACTGATTGTATGTATGAGAATATCTTTGGAATAAATCAGCAATCACATCTTCCCCAGATCAGATAAGGAAGTATAGAGCACAGTTTTCTAAGAAACCCATCAAAGAGGTTTGATTTCATTTTTTGATCTCCTGGGGACTAGAAACGTAAGTGTATCAGGAAAGATGTAAGGAGTACTGAGAAATGAGTCACTTTTGGATGAAAACAACTGGGATTTTTCATGAAATTTGGGGGGAAACCTCAGCTTGTTACAACCTTAAATCCAAATATTCTTGAATTTCCAGCAGTTTTAGTATTCAGCTACTAGATGTTTTGTGATATTCTATCAGAGCTATGGAAAATCGATTTTAATTCTCTTCTGACTCTGGTCCATAAATAGCTTATACATACTTTGATCAGTTGCTCAAACTGTGGTCCACGGATTCCCTGCACAAGGATCATCACCTGAGATACTTGTTAAAAATGCTGCTATTTATCATCCTAGACCTTCTAAATGAAAATCTCAAGGTTGGGGGTGCGATGCAAAAGAATCCAAAAATTTAAACAAGCATAATAGATGATTTTAAAATCTAGTAACACTGGGAACAACTGTTTAGGCCTGTGCTTAAACTTTAAGGCAGTTTTGTTGTGCCATACATTATTGAATAATCATTGGAATACAGGTTAATGTATTAAGTTTGAGCCAATAAAGTGTTACAGCTAATTGGAATCTAAAGATTTTTCAGTACAAGTTTTTTTTTTTACTTCCTCCTATCGTATCTCCTTTAAGAGTAATTCCACTGGGTTCAATTTTTGAAGGTTTTCAAAAACAAGAGTGAAGAGTAAAATAAACATCTATGAAAAATTTTTTCAATGTTAAGGAAATTAAAGCTTTTTTCTTTTCTCTGCCCAAGTTAAGTCAAGTATTGTTATAAAATATAAGTATGTGTTTCGTTAAATGTAAAATAGGTCTCTTGTATAGCATGCTTGTTTCAATGTCAAGTAATAGGCAATTTGAAGCTTCAAGGAAGCAGGATGGGAATATACAGAACAATCTGCAGGAAGATGACAATTTAAAAAATGTAAATGTCTCACATGAAGGCATCCATTAATAACACTGTAGTGCTATCATTGCTTACTGCAACGTCCGTATAAATATGTTACAGTGAAGACTTCTACACGTCTTAAGGCTCCCATTTGACTCTGCCTTGGCAGAATAAAATAAGAATTTACAACATCTGATATAAATGCGTTTAGATTCTGATAACACATCTCTGAATATGACTGTCAAAAGAATCAAGCAGGAGCGTAGAAAGTGACTTTATGGCGGTACCTATAAAGGCAAATTAAAGTTGTGGGAAGTGACAATTTTCTGAATAATTCAGTCAGATGAGGGAAGTATATAGTTTGGGTTCTTAATTATTTATTTGGATTTCTATGTTGATCTAACTCCTCATGGTCATTACTCAATTCTGCTTTTCCTGTGTAGCTGTGGGGTGTGGTGTTCCTTCTAGTGTGATGCTAGTGGACTGAATGTGTATTCCTGGTCTTCTCATTTGTATGCACTGATAATTCTGGTAGTAGTAAACATTTATTGAACATTTATGTGACAATCACAGCTCTCATGACTGCTCATTCAGCCTTTATAACAGTTCTATAAGGTAGATATTTACTTTTTCATTTTATAGATGGAGGAACTAAGTCCAGGTAGCTTAAATAACTTGCACAACTAGCAAGTAGCAGATCCATGACTCAAAACTGCTCATCTAATTCTGAAGACTTGCTTTTATCAACTATATTATGCTGACATTTTTGAAAAAGAGGTTTGATTCAAAGGCAATCTTGATTTTGTTTTTGGTTCCCATTGGGTATCTTGATTAACAGCAACTAGAATGTAAGAGGAAAAGACTGGGATGAAATACATAGCATTGGAAGTGGGATCTTGTTTCCTGAGAGGCCTCAGAGGAGTTACATATGACTATTTGCCAGTATGGGAGGGATAAAGATTGCTCCATGGAAAATGGGAGGTGGCAGGGACAAGCACTTTAATTTCCCCTCCTTTCTCTCCTCCACGGATGGAGATGCGATCTTTTTTGCAGTCCTGTAGAAGCTGCATGTGGCAAGCAAACATACTTGCTGACTATCCTGCTGGTCCTTTGACAGCTTGTAGTGAAGTGGTCCCTAGCATGGAATGGAACTGAGCAGAACCCTGTGCCCTGCCCCGTGCCGTACAAAAGCCCCTCTTTGTCCCAATCTTGTTTGTAGAAAAGCTGAAGTCTCCCAGGCCTCGAAATCACACGATCACAAAAGAGCAGGCTCAAGCAGTTGATGATTAGGACAACAGGGTCACAGACTCACTGTCTTATTCACATTCCCGAGTTGTTTCACAGACACTGTAACTGCCACTGGAGGGAAAAGGCTGACTGCATGATGACCAGACTGTAGACACGACATAAACCACTCCATCTTGAGCAGTACTGAATTTATGGCTAGTACAATTCAAAGAACTGGCCTTAAGAAAATGGGATTAACACTATTGCTCATAATCATCTGTATCTTTGTGGGCATCACAGTAACTGTAGCTTGTTCTGCCCATATATGTAAGTGGGCAACTAAACTGTCAGCAAAGAGATGCTTCAAAACCATGTCGATAACTTTCACCCTAAGACCTCGATGCCTTTTCTCAGCATGAAGCATTTATAGAAGATGGACTTTCACCCATAATTCCATTGAAACAGAACAGTATCTGATGGGGGTATTTGTAAGCAACTCTTTGCAGGAAACCACCCTCAGCAGAAAACCTCTTTTGTCTTGTCACTAACCTTAAGTCAGGCACTTCATGCTCTACCCGTCTCTGCCCCAAGCACACTTTTCTCATCTTTTGATCATAAAATACTCGGCCCAAACTGTTGGGTCTTTCCATAGATCAAATTAGTAGGAATGAAGAGTAAGTAATTAACAGATGACCAGATCTCTTCCCCTGCTTCCTTCTAAGTAATCTTGTGAACAAACTGTGTGAGTAAGACAGCATCTAAACAAAGATCAGGAGGGGCTGACAAGCTTGCACCCAGGGAGAGATGCACCCAGTGTGATATGCCTACAAGTCTGATCCCCTATCTCAATGATTAACTGAGATTACTTCCCCTTTTCCCTTCAAAACTTTCATGGCTGAGCAGAATCTTGGGAGTTGGTTTGGTAGTCGGGGGCAGGAGTCTACTTTCTCCCCAGATTGCTAGCATTCTTATTAAAAGCAACTTTCTTTCTACCAATATCCACCTCTCTTGAGTATTGGTTTTTGAGCAGTGAGCAGCCGGACTTCAGTTCAGCAAAAGAAACACACCAGGTCACATTTTCTTTTCTTATCCAGTTTCTTTTTTTTTAATCTCACCCTCACTGTCCTGGTTTTACACCTCCCAAATGCAATGTCAGCACCTGAATGCGGCTGCTTACTGCGTTGCCTCAGGGAATTCTTCTTAGAGGTCCTGGGTTAAAGCAATGGTCAGTATATACATAGGTTTATATGGTCAGATTCCATTCTCAATACTTCAGATACTTTAAGTGATTTAATCCTGGCAACCACCCAGTGAGGTATTGTCATCACCATTTTACAGTTAAGGAAATTAAGATACAGAAAGATTAAGACCTTCTATGGATACAGCTTAAAAAAAAGAATGTTCTGTACACATTTGTTGCACATGAATACATAAATGAATAAATGCCTGTAAACCTGCTCAAGAGAATGAAATAATTTGGAAAATGTCCACTATTAAAATTCACTGGTGCTGCCACCTACATAATTCTGCTGTTTGTTGAAAAAAATAATTTCAGTCATGCATCTAGCAAAATGCATTGCACAAAATAGATTCTCAAAATTTACTTGTTAAAGTAACACATTCAGTATTTCCAAGTCCAGGTTTTTTGACAACATATAAAAATATTTCTTTAAATGTGCACAGACATTAAAGACACTGAGTAACAATGCCATTGTATGGTAAAAGGAGCTCAGATTATGAGGAAAGAAAATGGTGAGGAAACTAATTTGGGATATACCATCCCACATCTGTGATCTGCAATAGAGATGAATTGCTGGAATTCAAAGTTCCTCAGGGTTTCAAGACCAATAGTAGATAAATGATAAAGATACTGCTATGGAAATCAATGTAGTATCCAGAAAAATAAACAGCCAAGAAATAGGCATCTTTTTTGTGCTCTATGGATTTTCCTTGGCATGAATTGATCTTTTGTTAATGGTCTTTTTTTCCTATTTGATATGGTTGCTCATGGTACAGTGGCTTCTGTTCAAGTATCGATGAGAGCATCAAGAGGCTTGAGAAATATAAACATTTGATTAAGACTGGAAACAAATGACTAGGAAATTAAAATTATGCAACATTGTGGAATGTAAACTGAAAGACTTGGATCTTCTAATATAGTTGGTGTCTTAGAGTTCCTTAGATATTTCTGCATTTTTTCCTTCTTTTTCCAGTTACTGCATATTTCTAAAGGAGCAAAATGGTTTATAAATAAACTGATTTTGTGTTAAAAAAAAAAAAAACAGAGTTTGGAGTAAAATTTCAATTAAGCCCAGTTTATTTTACTATACAATAAACTGTTTCTTGAAAATTCTTTACAGCCTACATAGGCAAGTTTTTAAAGCATACTTTTCCATTGCATTGTAATGAAACATCTAATTGACAACCACTTTTACACTTGGGTGAATGGGAAGCTTTGGGTATTTTCATTTTACCTCTGGAGAACTCTCACAAACATCCATTGTTAGGTGCAAGCTGAATCTTAACAGTTGTAAAACTAGAATAAATCTTGATGGGAGTAGTCTGTAAGTGTTTGGGTGAGTAGAACAAACTCCCTCACTTCTTGGCATGTATGAGAAATGCATTTTCTACCGATAGTGTAGATGGCAACTGTAGCTCCTTCAACTGGCTCTTGCAATAAGGCCCCAGGGAATGATCTGAGGCTTACCTGTGTGACTGAATTATCCCATTACTCTGGTAACTGATTTGGGAATTGGCAAGCATCCAAAATCAAAAGCAATTATAGACCTCTGACATTATTCTGCTCAAGCTGTCAGGAAAGGAAGCAGAATATTCTTATCACCATTCATCCATCCTTAGGCTTAGTAATATTTTATTAAAAAATTCAGGTTTCTCATTTGTACAGGCAATTTATTGTATGTTTTTCTACATATTTATTTTATTCAAGTTTCAAATTGGTTGGCATATATAGTTCAAAATATTTTTCTATTATTTTGTAATGTCTGCAGGATCTATAACTGTGCCTTATTTTTCAATCCTGATAGCATTTAATTACACTTTCCTCCTCTTTTTCTTTTTTTCCACCAATTTTGTCACAGAGATTTGTTAATTTTGTCTTTGTAAAGAACCAAATTTTGGCTTTGTTGAGAATTTTATCACTTTATATATCATTAATTTCTGCTCTTATTTTTAAATTTTTTTATTTCTACTCTCATCAGGTATATCCAGTAGTTTGTTTGATAACATTTGAATGGATATTTAAGACATTTATATTTAAGCCTTTTTATTTTCTACAGTACTTAAAGCTAACAGTATCTCTAAGCACACATTTAGTTGCATGACATCAGCTTTTATATGCTATTATCATGCAGTGAAAATTTTCCTAAGTTCCATTATGATTTCTTATTTACCTCATTAATCACTCAGAAAAATACTTCTTAATTTCCAAAACTATGTAGTTTTCCAAGTTTTCTTTTTATTACTGATTATATTATGGCTAGATAATTTAGTCTTTTTTTTTTTTTTGAACTTTGTTAATGTTTGCTATGTCACCATATAAGGTCATTTGTTTGTGTGTGTGTGTAATATTATTGATTTAAGCGTGCTTTAAAAGAATATATATACTGTATTAGTTGAGTTCAATGCCCTTTATTTATATATACTTAAAATAAGTGATTTGAGTTGTTCAAATTTTCTGCATCCTGGTTTTTTTTTCTTTCTTAAATTTTTTATTTAATGTTCTTTTTGTTTTGCTTATTCTCTGTTATTAATAGAAATGTGAAAAAGCCTCCTGCTTTGATGATGGATTTATCTAGCTTATTTAACTTTTTATTTTAAAATAATTATAAATTCATAGGAAGTTGCAAAAACAGTACAGAGAGATCCTGTCTACACTTGACTCATTTTCCCTCATGGTTACATTTACATAACTACAGCAGACAATCAAACCAAGAAATTGACTTCTGTGCTATGTATGCACCTAGACCTATGGTGCTTAACCACATGTGTAGATTTCTGTAACATTGATTCCACTGCAATCAAGATACAAAACTGTTTTACCACAACCTAACTCTATGCCTTAAGAAACCAGAAAAAGAAGAACTGAGACCAAAATTAGCAGAAGGAAGAAAATAATACAGATTAGAACAGAAGAAAATCAAATAGAGAACAGGTAAATAATAAAAAAAAAAAAAAGAAAAACCAAACTAAGAGTTAATTTTCGAAAAGGTAAAGAAAACTGACTAATCTTTAGTCTGACTAACCAAGAAAAAAGGAGAGGATCCAACTCAACAAAATTATCAGTGAAAAAGGAAATATTATAACTGACACCACAGAAATGCAAAGGATCATGAGACTACCATCAGCATCTATGTGCCAACAAAGTTGACAACGAGAAAAAAATGGAAAAAAAAAATCTTAGAAACATACAACCTACCAAGACTGAATCAGGAAGAAATATAAATCCTAAACAGATCAATTAATAGTAAAGAGTTAGAATCAATAATCAGAAATTTCCCAAGGAAAAAAGGCTGAGAACCAGATAGCTTCACTGATGATTCTTACTTAACATTTAAAGAACATTAATACCTATCTTTCTCAAACTCTTCCCGAAAGTCAGAGGTGGGAACACTCCCAAACTCATTTTATTCGGCCACTTACCCTGATACCAAAGCCAGAAAAGGACACTAACAGAAAGAACTACAGGCCAACATCCCTGATGAACATAGATGGAAAAATTCTCAATAAAATACTAGTAGATAGAATTCAGCAGCACAAATTAAAGGATTATTCACCATGATCCCCAAAATGAAAAAAAAAATGGTTCAACATATGCAAATCAATGTATATGACATCACATTAACAGAATGAAAGAAAAAAAGTTACGATTATCTCAATATATGCAAAAAAAAAGCATGACAAAATTCCACATCTCTTTAGACAAAAACTCTTAACAAATTAGGTATAGAAGGAACATAACATAATAGAGGCCATATATGACAAGCCCAAAGCTAACATCATACTCAATAATAAAAGATCAAGAACAAGATAAGGGTGCCCACTCTCACTACTCCTATTCGTCATATTACTGGAAGTTTTTGCAAACCAATCAGACAAGAAAAAGAAATAAAAGGCATCCAAATTGGAAAAGTAGTAGTAAAAGTGTTTCAATTTACAAATAACATGATTTTACATACAGAGAATCTTAAAAACTCCAACAGAAAACTATTAGATTTAAGCAACAAATTCAGTAAAGTTCCAGGATACAAAATTACATAAAAAAAATCAGTAGCATTTCTATTCAAGAACAACAAATTGTCTGAAAAAGAACAGTATCCCACTTTCAGTAGATCAAAACCAGTAAAATGCATAGGAATAAATTTAATCAAGGAGGTGAAAAATCTCTACTCTGAAAATTAGAACAATGACAAAAAATCAAAGATTATACAAATAAATGCAAAGATTTCATTTTCATCAATCATTTTATAAATGGAAGTTTGTACCTCTTAATCTCCCTCATCTATTTCACTCCTCTCTCCACCCACTTCCTCTGTAGCAACCACCTGTTTGTATTGTTTGTTTTGTTTTGTAGTTTCTATATGTGAGTGAAATCATATGGTAGTTGTCTTAGTCTGACTTATTCTACTTAGCATAATACCCTCTAGATCCATCCATGCTGTCAAAAATGGCAAGATTTCACATTTTGTGGCTAATATTCTACTGTATGTATATGTATATGTACATATATACATATATATACACACCACATCTTCTTTATCCATTTGTCCATCAAAGGCACTTACACTGATTCCCTGTCTTGGGTGTTGTAAATAATGCTGCAATGAACATAGGGGTGCACATATCTTTTCAAATTAGTGTCTTTATTTTTATTTTTGAAAAATACCCCAAAATGGGATTCCTGGATCATATGATAGGTCTATGTTGAAGAGATATCTGCATGCCCATGTTCATAGCAGCATTATTTACAATAGCCAAGACATGGAAAGAACCTAAGTGTTCACTGACAGATGAATGGATAAAGGTGATAAGGTGTATACACACACACACACACACGAAATATTACTTGGTCATAACAAAGTAGGAAACTATGCCATTTGCAGTAACACGGGATGGACCCTGAGATCATTATACTAAGTGAAATAAATGTCTGAGACAAAGAAAGTACAATGTGGTATGATCTCACTTATATGAGGAATGTAAACAAAAACAAAAATAAACACAAGCACAGAGAGGAAAAAAATAAATCATGAATACAGAGAACAGATTAGTAGTTATTAGACAATGGAGACTAAGGACTGGGGGTGGGTGAAGGGGGTTAAAAAGTACAAACTCAAGCTATAAAATGAGTATGTCAGGTGAATGTAAAGAATAGCTTGGAGACTACTGTTAATAATACTCTAGTGTACTTTTGAAAGCTATCAAGAGTGGATATGAAAAGTTTTCATCACAAGAAAAAGAATTTGTAACTATATATGGTGATAGATGTTAACTAGATTTACTGTGATCATTCCACAATGTGTACAAATATCAAATCATTATGTTGTATACCTGAAACTAATTTACATGTCAGTTATAGCTAAGTAACAAAAGATATTTTTTGATGAGCATATCATTCTAATTTAATTACTCTCTAAACATTTTGAAGGCATTATTACACTCCTTCTGGCTTCCTCTGTTGCTTTAGAGATAGGAGCTGCCAGTTCAATTGCCATTCATTGAAAATAGTATGTATTTTCTCTATATATGAATCAGGTACTTACTTCTCTTTGTCTTTGTGTTCTGCATATTGAAATGATGTATACAGATATAGATTCTTTTTATTATTTCCTTTCTTTTTGTTGGCATTGTAGAATCAATAAATTGTCTTTCATGTGTTCTGAAAAATGCTTTCCTGTAATCTCCTCTAATATAGTCTTTTTAACATTTTTATCGCCTCTCCTTTTGGAATTCTAGTGAAATGTAATTTGTATATTTCAACTTTTTGGTCCTATTTTTAATTACTATATTTTCTATTACTAAAAATTCTACTAGGTTCTCCTTTTTTCCTCAAAAATTGCTTACTTTTTGAGGTCTCTTATTCTGACTCATATTTTTAATTTCTTATTCCTTAAGCATATTTGTCATTCTTTTATAATCTGTGTTTTATAACTATAATACAGATTTCCTTTATCGGTCTATTTCTGATAGTTCTTGTTCTACTGACATATTTCCTGTTTCACGATTTTTTTTCTAAACTTTATGAGAATTTTTGAAGCCTCAGTTAAAAGTGAATTCTGAATGTTTCATCTAGTACCTGGGTGGCACCAATAGCCTAGGAAAATTTTAAAGTTTTAGGCTTGAGGTTTTTAAGATCAAGTGGGTTCCAGCTCATATGTGTCTAACTTGGGTATATAAAATTTCAGTGAATTTCGTTTTTGCCTATATTTTGTAGTTCTTTTTAAAATGGGCAATCTTCTTTACAACTCCCCCTGCAGAGCTAGGCTGACTTCTCCTTTACCCTAAATTGAGAGTTCTTGATTAATACAAAAGGTTCCTTTTAGACTCTCCTTTTCTCTGGCTACTTAGATGGGGCTGGTTCTGTCCTGTGTAACCTGAGAGGCTGTGTGACCTCTGAAGCTCAAGTTCACCAAGTTCAGCAAATACCCTCAAGTTTACAGCCAGCTTCAGTCTCGGCTTTTATTTGTGGTCTTCTAAATATTCTTTACCTTGTTTTGGTTTACTGATTCATTTAAATGTTTTATTGAAATATTTGATTCACACACTACACAAAAACTGGAAATAATCCAAATATCTATCATCAGAGGAATGGATAAACACACTGTGTTGTTATCCATACAATATAACAAACTACAACAATGAAAAATAATTAACTACACACAACAGCCAATTACACACAGCAACAAAGATTAATTTCACATTTTGTTCAGTAGGAAAAAATTGGACGCAAAGAGTATGTATTGCATAATTCCACTTACAAGACATCCAAGAGCAGGCAAAAGCAATCAGCATTATGAGAAGCCACATTACTGGTTACCCTGATTTGGAGTGGGGTAAGGGGCTGGTTATTGACCCGGGAGGGCAATGAGGGAACTTTCTGTGGCTCTGGAAATGGTCCATAACTTCACCCTGGTGATGGTTACACAGAGATTAAAAACTTATCTAGCTGTACACCCAGGATTACTATACTTAATATGCTTTAATGTATGTATGTTAAACTTCAATGAAGTAAAAGAAAAATTATCCTCCAATTTTAGTTGGTTTAGCCAGGGTACCTCATCTGCCTTACTACTGCAAATAAAAATCCAAGTGCTTTACAAAATAAGAGGGATTTATATTCATTACCTATATTGCCAGCATGAAGTAGAAGATTGGGCAGTTATTTAGAGAAAGCAATGAGAATATAAAACTGCCACTTCTCCATTTTTGGCAGTAAGGTTTTAAATTTTTTTTATCATAACTTAAACTCCACATTTCATTTTGCTTTTATAGTATCTGAATGAGTGGAAATGCCTCATAGAGAAAATGTATTAAAACAAAATATTAAGTAATGTAATTGCAGATATAATTTCTAAGGGTGTAGTAAAGCTATCATTTTTGTAACAGAAGTCTTGAAAATAAACATACTTTTAATTCTTTAATAAGTGCTACCAAGAAGACCACAGGCAATTAGATTTGAAGGAATGTAATTAATTTTTCTAGTGTCTCATTTCTAGATACCTGTATCATTTCTACCACTGCACACTCAGGACTCTTTTTACATCTAAGTGCAATTCATCTATAAACTACATTTGTGTGTAGCAGTTTGTTAATAGAGAGAAGATTTATTTTATTAGCAAAAGGAAAGGAGTAGTTAAATGGATGTATTTACATATTTAATGGCCATCGTTTACACATTGGCAGACAGGATCATTAATTGTTTTTGCAAATGAAGAGCTTGAAGTAGATAATGAATTGTAGATGATGCAAGATATTTATCCTCCACATAGTTGATTTTGCAACTAACACTGTACTGATGGAATGAAACACATGCCTTTATACATCTTTCTCTGTCTCCCTCAGCAAGTTTAGCCAAACTAACATATAACAGGCTTTCAGTAATGTTTGCCAAATAAATAATGATAACTTACCCTCCCTTTTAAGTCATTTTAAAAAAAAATCATGTCCCCATTCTGTAGTAATTCTCAAGTAAGTTTCACAGTAATGTGAAGGGAAAAGAGTAATACTCAGCCATTGCTTGGATAGATCAAATATAAGCATGTACTTGCTGTTATTTTTCTAATACAAAAAATGTCTCAGGGTGTATGAGGGAAAACTTGCAATAATTGGAAACCAATTGTTAACACTTGATTCCTAAGCATCACAAACTGAAATAAAAAAATCTTACCAAGCACCATATTTGCAAGGTATTCTGCCAGATGTGGGGATCCTAAAACTCATAAGACAGTACCTCAATCTACTTGGTCTCAAGCACACTTTTGGTGTGATGCTCCTAAGGAGATCCTAGACATACTGGTCTAGCTCTCTGATTTAATAAATGACTATGATAGACCCCAAGGAATTCTGCAAAGGTGTTAGTGGGAGTGGTTAGTAAATTTTTTTTGTCTAATTTGTTTAATTTGGTTATTTCCTCATAGTACTCCAACAAGCAGGGCTATCCTTTGTGTTTTGCCACATAATTTCTTCATATCTTTCCTTCCTCAGAAGCCAAATACATAAGTGGTACCTGCTAGGTGACACTGAGAAGTACCAGTCTTACTGCAGTAGAGGGACTTACTGTGCCCAAGGAGCACACGCTGAATGACCGTTCATAAGGCCTGATCCCTATGTGCCTTGGTATTCATCATCTAATAAACTGGGTTGACAACATTACTGACCTCACAGGGTAGTTATTCTAATTGAACAAGATTGTAACCTATGTCAAGTGCCTTGCACTTTGCCTGAAACATAAAAAATGGTAAATAAACTTTGCTTATAGTCACTATTGTCTTCTTCTTCATCACCCTTTATATTATTAAGAAGTGGCTAGAAGTCTAGACTTTGGAGTCAGGCCTGAGATCTTGTCCTGGATCTGTCACCTGATTGCTACACAACCTTAAAAAATGACTTCCTGTCTCTTATCCTCAGTTTTTCCATCTTCTAGTTAGGAACAAAAAAACAGTCCTGAATGCATTCAATTGCTCTAATGATGAACTAAGGTGACGCAGGCCAGTCAAGACTTTAGTGCAGTGTCTGGTACACGGTAACTGTCTAACCAGTGTAAATAATGATAGTATTGCTGTTGCTCTACAAGATAAGTATCTGCAGAGCAGACTATTCATCTCTGTTGTATGTTTTCTCTCTGAATTCGCAGGGCTAGGCACTGAAGAAGAGATACAGAGGGGGTATGCAATGTGAGACAGCATTTTGTAGCATGGGAGCAGACTTTCAGAACAAGGAAACAAGGAAAGAAGAGGAGGGAGAGTTTGATTTGAGTTAAAGGGCCTTGTAAACGTTTTCTAGTGTAAGGAAGCCTTGTGGGGTCCTTCATCAGAGGAATTTCACCAAATCATCCAGGCTTAGAAAATATTAGTGATGAAGGTATTTAATTAGAGTAACTTGTTGGAAAAATACTTCTAAAGATCAATACATCTACAAGGCTATTTTAGGCACAAGAGTAACTTTCTTTCAATTATCTGGATATTTGCTGTAGTATCTCATTTAAAATCCCTGCATTCATAATGATAGCCCTGTGAACTGGCTGAGCCTAAGTGTGCTTTGATCTACCAAAATAGTGGCACTGAAAACTTTGCCAAAGGTAGCATAAAAATGGCAAGGAACAATGACTTAAATTTATGGATTTAGGCATTCCTGCTAGTCTCTAGACTTTCCCTATCCTAGAAAAAAGCAATGTTCATAACTTATTAGTTCTTTTTGCTTTTCTTAGCTTGGAAGTATTTCCCAACAACAAATACCTCTAGGTTTTTGTCTTAATGGCAAAATGCCTTCTTTCATGGACTTTATCACCCTCCTGTCTCTTATTCCTCCAAACACTCTTTAATTTTACTCTCACTCTACTTGTTCGATAGCAGACGGCTTTGCAGACAACTTCAGGTGGTCATGCATATGGGATAACCCCTGCCTTCCACCAAACATGCAAGGATAAACTCTATAGGACACTGAGAAATGAGGAGAGATTCACTATTGGGAGGCTGAGTTCTCTCAGCCTTGTCAATATCTTACCCTGATTTACAGGTTTTTCTTCCTCCTTGCTGTCACTTACGTTTTCTCATGTCACAAAGGCAGATCTCAAAAAAAGACACTAACTAGGGCGTCTCGCTATCCTGTGTAGCTGAGCTTATTGAAGAAATTAAATCACTTGGAAAATGAGTAGTGAGGGACAGCAGTCATTCTGCAACTCCTGAAAGCACTGTGCTTCCTAGGGACTTTGTTGTTGGGGATGAGGGTAGGTTACACAAATTGAAGTAAAACTTTTTTTTTTCTTTTTACTACTTGACTGCTGAAAGTTTCACAGCTTTGTAATTTGGAATGAGTGGTTCAACTCCTATTGTGCCTTACTTTATCACGCTATATAATTACATCTTCTAAAGCCCAGCATCTAATTCTGCTTTTCAAGTATGCATACTGTGTATCTTTGCGAGTGACATTTCTTCTAGATGTTGCTGGTTGCTTAGCACTTTCATTTTGTATTTTTTGTATTACCAATTCCAGTCATCAGTTTCACAAGGCATCTTCTCATTGTGACTTGCCTTACTTCCATAAAGAAAAGATCATTGCAAATCGTACATTATGAAGTCTGTATGCAGAGGTTTCAGACTGACTCTTCCATTTCTTTTCTTTCCTTTCCATTCCCACTTCCCTTTTCTCCTTCCTTTTTTCCCCTTTCCTTGCCCTTTTATTTCCTCTCCTTCACTTTTTCATTTCTTTTGTCTGCTAAGTGTTAGTAGGCTTTATACATAATAAATCTGAATTAGTGGACAACATTTTGAAACTGGCACATGTCAGCTGGAGATGAGTGCCTGAGTCAGTGACTGAGATGACTCTTTAGATGGGGATGGACGGGGCATGCACATTCCATTTCGTATAGTTCCTATCTTTCCCTGCAGGCTCCCTGACAACTTGCTTGATTAATTCTAACTCCCTGCCAGAACTGTGAGGGCATTTCAAGTCGTTATCCCTCTGTATAGTAAAATGAGAGTTGCTAATCCTTTTTTCTTGCTTTGAGTTGAGGAACTTGCATACATGCTGGCTATCCTCAAAAGATTAAACCCTTCTGACAGGCTTCATGCTTTCCTTAACACCCTATGGTTTATCCTTGCGTGGAAACCATGCACTCCCGCTCTGTGACCAGGAGAGTGAATTACCTGGTACTTTTGGAAGCCGGTATATTATTATAGAGTCACAACCATGATGGTGTTTGGTTTCTCTGTCACAGATAGCCTACTCCCAAGAACAGAAAGCATGATTTCAAAAACAAAAATAGATAGGTAGAAAGATACTCACCGAAATGTCTCTGACAGCCAGGAAGATTTTAAAATGTTAATTGGGAGGAATGTGTTGAAATATGAAAAACATGTTAAGCAAACAAGGACAAATGTAAAATAGTATATACACTATTACAATAACTATGCCTCTGGGAATATATGAAAATACTGAGTGGCCTTGTGAACTTTAGGAAGTGTTTATTTTTCAAATAAATTGCTCCCAAGTTGTACTGATTATTTTATTTAGTAAAACAATCTTAAATGAATACATTTCATCAAAGGGGAAACATGCCTCCCAGAGCAATTTCTATCTTGGAAAATTTGGCTTGAGCTTCATTTATATTTTCAAAGAGAAATTCAGACCTTGTCAATTTTCATCAACTTACTGAGGGCCCTCTTTCCTCATGCCTGCTCTTCTTCCTCCCCAAGATGGGTAAAGTCCTGTGTGCACATGAAATCACTCAGTAATTATCAAGTCTATAATTCTTCATCCTGAATTTGTTTCACCTTGTTACCCCTTTGAACATGGATGCACAATTGCCTTTCATCAGAACAAAACAAAACAAAAACCCATGGAATGAGATCCAAATGTAAAAATTACCCCCAAGAGAATGGGAAACTTCAGTGATGAGAGAAAATCTTACCCACCAAATCCAAACAAGCAGATTGGTGAGTGTGGGCTCTCTCATCTGTTAAGTGTTGGCATCCCTGAGGATATTGTGTGGATTAACAATTTTTAATTCTGAATGTACTCCCTTCAGACTCTAATATAATCAACAGAAAGGAAATTCCATATGAACATCTCAATAGATGCATAAAACAATTTGACAAAATTCAACATCTGTTCATGAAAAAAAAAACAACTCTTAAATTATGTACAGAAGGAACATACCTCAACCTAACAAAGGGCATATATGACAATCAGAGAACTAACATCCTACTCAAAGATGAATGGTTGAAAGGTTTTCCTCTAAGATCAGGAACAAGACAAGGGAACCCACTCTCACCACTGCTCCCGAACATAGTACCGGAAGTCCTAGCTGAAGCATTCAGGCAAGAAAAAGACAAGACACTAGCATCGGAAAGGGAGAGGTCAAACTGTCTCAACTTCCAGGTGACATGATTTTATACATAGAAAATCCTAAAGATAAAACCTGCTAGATCATCAACAAGCTCCGTAAAATTGCAGGATACAAAATTAACATACAAAAATAGGTAGTATTTCTATAACAAACAAAAAAAATTATCTGAAAAAGAAAAAAACAATCCCATTTTCAACAGCATCAAAAATAAAATACTTAGGAATAAATTCAACCAAGGGGGTGAAATATCTGCACTCAAAACTGCAAAACATTGATGAACAAAACTGAAGAAGATACAAATAAATGGAAATATGTCCATGTTTAAGGATTGGAAGCATTAATATCTAGAATGTTCACACTACCCAGGGTCATGTATAGATCAATGTAATCCCTATCAAGATGCTAATGGCTTTTTTTTTTCAGAAGTAGGAAAAAATAATCCTAAAATTTATGTGGAACCATAAAAGAACCCAAATAGTGAAAGCAATCCTGAGGAAAAAAAGAACAAAGCAGAAGATAACATACTTCCTGATTTCAAACTATAGTATAAATTACTGCAACTGAAATAGTACAGTATTGGCATCAAAACACAGAGACCAACAGAACAGAATGAAGAGTCCAGAAATAAATCCACACTTATAAAATCAACTAATATTTGAGAAGAGAGCCAAGAATGCTTACTGAGGAAAAGATAAGTCTCTTTAATCAATGTGCTGAGAAAATTGGATATTCACGTGTAAAACAATGAAGCTGGATTCCTATCTTACACCACTCACAAGATTAACTCAAAATGGATTAAAGAATTAAATATAATACCAGAAACCATAAAACTCCTATAAGAAAACTTAAGAATCTTCTTGACATGGGTCTTGGCAATGATTTTTGGGATATGACACTTAGAGCATAAGCAACAAAATATAGAACAAACAAGTTGGGACTACATCAAACTATAAAGTCTACACAGCAAAAGATATGTTCAAAAAAATGAAAAGACAATGTATGGAATGGGAAAAAATATTTTCAAACTATATATAAGGGGTTAATATTCAGAACATGCAGGGAACTCAGACAACTCAAGAGCAAATCAAGAAATAATCCAATTTAAAAATAGTGCAAAAACTCTGAAAAGACATTTTTTTCCAAAGAAGATACACACGTGGCCAACAAGTACATGAATCGGTGCTCAAATTACTATCATTATATCACTCTTATGTGGAATCTTAAAAAAAAAAAAAAAAAGAAGACAATTGAACTTAAATATAAAACAGAAACAGATTCATAGACATAGAATACAAACTTGTGGTTACCAGGCGGGGAGGTGGATAGGAAAGGACAGACTGGGAGTTCGAAATTTGTAGATATTGACAGGTATATATAGAATTGATAAACAAGTTTATACTGCATAGCACAGGGAAATATATACAAGATCTTGTGGTAGCTCACACTGACAAAGAATGTGACAATGAATATATGTATGTTCATGTATGACTGAAAAATTGTGCTCTACACTGGAAATTGACACATTGTAAACTTACTATAACTCAATAAAATAAAATTTAAAAAAATTACTATCATTAGAGAGATGTAAATCACAACTGCAATGAGATCACTTCATGCCTGTTAGAATGGCTAACATCAAAAAGACAAGAAATAACAAATGCTGGCGAGGATGTGGAGAAAAGGAAATTTGTGTATTGTTAGTGAGACTGTGTACTTGTGCAGCCACTATGCAATACAGTATTAATGTTTTTCAAAAAATTAAAAATAGATCCAGCAATTACACTTTTGGGAATCTATCTGGAGAAAACAAAAATACTATGTTGAAAATATCTGCACCCTCCCTATGTTTGTAGCAGCATTATTTACAATGGTGAAGACATAGAAACAACTAAATATCTGCCAACAGACAAATGGATAAAGGGTCATGGTATGTACATCAAGTGGAATACTACTTAGCCATAAAAAGATGAAATCTTGCCATTTGAGACAACATGGATAACCTTAACAAATTAAAAAAAAAAAAAAAAAGAGGTCAGATTTGTGATTACCAGAGTGGAGGAGTAGGTAAAGGGGAACTGGATGAAGGTGGTCAGAGGTGCAAACTTCTAGTTATAAGATAAGTAAGTCCTAGGGATGTAATGTATAAATGGTGACTATAGTTAATACTGCACTGCAGTGAAACTGAAAGTTATCGGCAGTAGATCCTAAGAGTTCTCATCAAAAGGAAAACTGGGTTTTTTTGGTATCTATGTGAGATAGATATTAACAAAACTTATTGTGGCAAATTTATTTCACAATATATGTAAATCAAATTATTGTGTTACACATTCATACAGTGCTGTTTAACAATTATACCTCAATAAAACTGGGGGGAAAATCCAGCCTCACAGAATAGTTAACACCCACTTGATATACTTTGCTTTTAAGACAATAATGAAAGTTTACTTCTAGCATTTCACAGCTTTTTTTAAGATTCTGAAAAATATGTTCATTTTTAGCAAGTTTCCACTGAGTCTTTAGAAATTCTTACCATACAACTACCATGGGGTTCCTGGCTGACTCTGAATTCTAGTTTTCATACATGGAGTCAATATATTTCAAGTTCTTACTGTTTAAAATTTAATTTCTATGGAATATACCTTTTTTGGTAATAAACTGAGCTTAAAAGAAGAGAAAACTCAAGAAAAGTCATCTCAGAAGAAAGTAGAATCTTGGTTTGTAAATAAAAGCAGGGCATCTATGTTCTCTTTCCAGCTGTGTTTAAATTAAGGAATGAAATTATTATCAGAACGAGTGTATATGGCCCACAGAGACAAGTATTTAGAACTGAAGTCACTTCAGTAAGCAAATACAGTATAATCCCTGAGTGTGTGCTATATCCTAGATGTCCAAGATAATCTGTCCACAAAAACAGGCAACAAAGATTTTTTTCCCTTCCTTCTCTAGTAGAAATCTGTTGTTAAAAAAAGTCCTACCCAAAACCCACTGTCCCTGAGTTTTTTGAATGAAGTTTCCAGTTTCGGGGGGGAAGCTATTCTCTATTATTAATCTATTATAGGTGGTTAGTACATTGTAATAGCTTGGCCCATCAGAAAGTTACAACCTCCAGACTCCTGTGAAATGGCCCAAATCTATTAGAACAAAGGAGATGCCAGGAATTTGTTGGAATTTTGAGGAAACAGGGGCATTTTTTTTTCTACTGGGATAATAGAAATGAGCAGAAATGCCACTGTCTGGGAAAAGGGTACTTGAGATGGAAGATTTCACAGAAGACAAGCTCAGAGATAGAAAGAGCCCCAAGTTTCATCCAGGCCTAAGACAAACCAACCCTGAATATTTCAGTTCCCCGTTTTGGCTTAAGTTCCCCGTTTGGTTTGAGTTTTGTATTTTCCTCTAAAAAAGGCCTGATTTCTATAGCATCATATAGCTGTCAAAGTAAAGAGAAGCTCAGAAAAAAGCCCTGGTGAATCTTTTTATTTTTCTGCTCAGAATATTTTAATCTAATTATACTTGAACAAAAAGGAGAGAATATTATTTTCAAATAGAAAACAAGTGACAATATATGCATCTTTTCTGATATGATTTTACTCTCCAAGTAGGGACTAAAGACCAGTTAAGTAATTTTCAAGACACTTAGATATATCCAAAAATCCTTAACATACTCTCAAAAAGGTGTCATAGAAGTATTTTTAAAATTAGCCAACGTTTCTAGGTGACATTTTGTATCTACTCATTACTGGGAATGGTTTTAATTCCCCAAGATCAAATTACAGCCATGGGAGCAGGATGATCACTCATAAAAGCATGGGATAACAAGTATGAAGCAGCCTCAGTTTTAAAACTCACATCTCCACATATAATGCTTATCAGGATACGAAAAATTGACAACAGCCAGTATGAAAAGGAAAAAAACAGCCAAATATGAGAATGGTGTTTACAGATTATCTTTGCCAGTCTCCTGATATTTAGTAAATTTCTAGGGGGAAAAAAAAAGGCTTTGTAATTTATTTTTATGTCAGTATATAGAAGTAATAAGAGATGGGCTAAGTCTGCTGAGATAAAACAAAGCAGACTACTGAGAGAGTTATTTGGATGATTAATTCCTAACAAAAAGTTATTATGGAAAAGGAACATTAATTTTGGAGAGAATTATACTAGCTATGCAAATTTATCAAATTATCTCTATAACTTAGTAATTTCTCTACTTCTTGGCCAGAAGAGATCATGGTTTGTGAATTTCCCAACAAAGCCTGATACAGTATAGACTTAACTGCTGACTTACATAATCATTTTTACTATTGTTGACAGGTTGATCAGGTGAGGGAAAAAGTGATAGCTTATTTATATATATTATATATAGCACATATTATATATAGAAAGCATGTATTACATTTGGATATAAATATAATTTCTAGGTAAGATACAGATGTGTACACATATATACAGTATATATTGTGTATATACATGTAACACTCATACACATATTAGATGTATAATATGTATTTTATATACATACACATATTATAAGTCCCAAGAGTCACATGGGTATGATTTCACAGACTAATTTGGATGGCAGTAAAAGCTGGAGAAGTTGGTAGTAGGGTTCAGAGGGTTTAAGGAAACATAGAGGGTCTGGACCAACTACCATGGAATGTTGGCTGTCTGAGTCTGTGCCCTATGAGCCTGTATCAGCTTCATCTCTCTGTGAGATGCACAGAGTCTGCTCAGAGATCTTTTTCTGAATGCAGGGTCCATTACTGAGGGCTGACTCATCTCCAAGGAAAATGATCATTTATCATTCATGAATTTATTTATCCTTCAAACTCCAAAGAACTAGGGTCCTCTTACCCATTCCCTTTTAGGGCCCTTAGGTAGAATCCCTCTCATATTTGATTCATTGTCAAAGGATGTTTTTCTCATCTGCAAAACAGCAAATCCTCATTTAGGTGGATTTGCAAAAACAGCTACAGATGTTTCTTCTCAATCTTTAAGGTATTTTCATTTACATAGCTTCAAGGACACTACGCTTTTTGGGTTTTGTTTGTTTGCTTGTTTTTCTTTTCCTACCTCACTGGTTTCTTTCTGTCTGATGTGCTGGTTCCCTGCTCAACTTTTAACTCTGGAGTGCTCTTTGAACTTGTGACTGTTCTCTTCCTAAGTGAACTCATCAGGCCTCAGGGCTATGATGCCTTCAGTAGGCGGACACCCAAGTTAACTTCCCTCATCTTGACTGCTCTCTATCTCAGGGCTCAACTGCCCACTTGACACCACCACCTGACTAACATGCACCTGAAACAGATATAAAATACAACTATTGATTCCCAAGACCCCTACTCCCCCACCTTCCTCTTCCCTAGAATTCCCCAACTTAGAAAAGGGTACTACCTGTGCTCAAGCCAAAACCTAGAGTTTTGATTCTTTCATTTTACCCTTTCATACCTTTTTAATCCATCAGGAAGTTCTACTGATTCAGGTTCCAAACGATATCCCAAAACCCAGCGCTTCCCTTCATGTATACTGTTATCATTCTAATTGGAGCCATTATCTCTTTACTTGATTAAAAACTTGAATTCAACTACTTTGTACCTGGTCTTACTGTCCGACTCTTGCCCTTGAAACAACGCTCTCTGCAACCAATGACTACTTAAGACGTTTGTAAGGTCAAATCATCCCTTTATTTAAAACTTTCCATGATTTTCTACCACTCCCAGAAGACGACTATGATGCCTTCCATTTCCAATAAACAAGTGATCTGGCTCAGCCTTCACACAGTTCCTCCCATATTTCCATTCTCTGTTTCTAGTGGTCGCACCTTTTTCTGTCTCAGTTGTAGCACCTCTTCTCCTGTGTCAGGGCCTTTGCACCTGTTTTTCCCCTCCTGGAATGCTCTCAGTCCAGTTCTTCTCAGAGCTGAGATCTTATGTTTCAGGTCTCAGTCAACTTGACCTCCTCAAAGAGGCTTTCCCTGTGACTCCACCTAAACTAAGCATACAGTGATGCTCTTTCACATTGCCCTACTCATTTTACTTAATATCAGTTGAAACACAAGAAATGACTATGTTTGCGTGTGTTTGGGACGATCTGTTACTCATTATTCAGCCTAGCACAATATCATCATAGACCTTGTTTGTCGCATATCATGTGTTTGTGACACCAAGAACTGTGCCTAATACCAAGAAGGAGTTAAAAACTATGTTCCCCCAGACAAATGAATAGATAGAGATTATGAATCAATTGTAAGGGGATTTGGCCTCCTCAGAGAAATCAGGAGGGGTTCCGTGAGGAAGTGACACTTGAGGTTTGATGACTTTGCTAGTGTGATGTGATGTAGTTTTCTTTCTGGGACTGAGTTATAGAAGAGCGGGAAGGTGGGGAGTTGAACATTTTTGACAGTGGGGATGGCAAATGCAAAGACCCAGTGGTAGAAGGAAACTTGGTGCACTGGAGGAGCAAAGGGTGAAGAGTCAGGGGGGCTGGTGGTACAGGAGGTGACTTGTTTCCAAACTGTTTCTCAGTGAAATCTTCTTTCATAAGCAAAACTTAACATAGTATTCAAAAACATTCCCAAGGCCACCCACACTTCCTATCCTTTATTTTCCTGTGAGGATCCCCAGAAATCTGTATAACTTACCAATTAAATATTACCGATTTGGGAAAACATAAATTCCTAGTTGGGAGGACTTTCTGGGATTCGTTTATTGGGCTCTACTCCTCTGCAAGGGAAGTGCCCATTTTATGCACAGTGCTGAGGCCAGCCCTGACATACTGGGAATTTGGTACTAAGATGCTCTTGGGAAGCTCAGGTGGCAGCTCTAGGCTAGGGATTGGAACACATGGGGTTCATCTCAGGGCTGTTATGTAAAATCAGGGCCCTCATGCCTCAATGTTAAGACACATTCAAACCCATTGGTCTGATCTACGTCTACAGCTCATGCCTCCTGTATAACCTACCTCTCAGAACTCCAGCTTTTGCAAAACTATATATATATATATATTTTTTTTTTAAACAGCACACCATAGAGCCCATTATTGCAGAGCAAGAAAGACCTGGAAATGAATCTCAGCTCTGTCTGTTATTACCAATATGACTGAGTCAATTACCTCAACTCTGAGTCGTGAGAGTTAGAATCATATACTCCCCATCCTGAAGCAGTGCTTGGTACACAACGACGGTATGATTGTAGTGAATATTATTATTGCTGTGGTGATTATTCATATTAATTTCCTGTAGAAATGCTGCAGTCGAGAAACACTATCCTACAAAATCAGTCCCTGTAACTTTCCCATGGGAGCATAAAGCTTCAGTATTTGTCTTTATTTCAAAATTTGTTTACCTTCCCTGTTTCCCACTAACTCAAGCAACAACACTTTGCCTGCAACACAGTAGGCAGTAAATAACATTTTAATTGGATGCAGCAAAAGGAATGGTTTGTCTGTCCCTACCCCAATCCAGTTAACTTTTGCAAGGAGTATTTGGTAAATTGAGACTACATCTGTAAATTAGAACTCAGATTATAAGGTTTCAGGGTTGAATTAATTGGCCTCTGAGCCTCTTTCTCTTAATTTGCTAAGTATTAGAAGCAGGAGTAAATTTTAATAGCTGCAAACCTCTTAGACAAAAATTCCATCTCTAGCATGTGTCATCAATTTAGCTACAGGGTTAAATGGTTTTACTTTATTTTTCTGTTCAGATCCCTATAAGAAAGGCAAATTTGGAAGAGAAGTTCTGCTTGAGAGACTGTTACAAAAGTAGCCTGTCATACTCTTGAAAGGGAGGATGCTGACTTAAGGGAAATGACAATTTCATGTACGACACCTGAGATTTAAAAACCTCACCTGAGATCAAGTGAGAAGCCTATTTTCAAGAAGCAGAGAGAAGCACTTAAGTACCTATGAGGCTGTCACGGGCTGAGGGCTGTGCTTCTCAACCCTGGCTGCACATTAGAATCACCTGGGGAAATTAAACACATGCAAACGCCTAGACCTCCAACTCTCATGGTTTTAAGCAAAATCTCTGGGTTGAGGCTCGCTAGCAGGATGTTACAAAGCTCCTCATGTGATCTGTATACACTGCTAGGGCTGAGAACCCCGGTTAGGTGAAGAAAATACATGACATTTTAACCTTTGAGCTGTTCTGGAGAGTTAAATCAGGCAACGTTGCTGGGTTTTTACTTTCCAATATTAATAGACGTCTTGATATGCAGGCAACCAACAAACCTTACATAACATTGTTAAGAACACCACCTTACATTTGTGTTTTTATTGTCAATTTTCAGAGGCACACATATATTAATTCTCAAGAACACCCTGAAGAGTAATCAGAAAATATATTCCTTTTTTTAAGGTTAAAAAAAAAAGTGAGTCAAAAAGCTCCTTTGACTTACCCAAATTCGAGTTGGTTGGGTTTTTTTTTTTTTCTGCCATTCAATTACTTCTTCAATAATATATATTGAGGGTCTGGGATGTGATGAAGGAATGACAGCAGCAGGACACAGAATTCCAGGCAGGAGGAGGCCCTGTGGCGACAGGAACATGGCATCATCAAACAGACTGCAAGAATGTTTCCTGGCAAGAGTGTTGTCTTAAGACACTGTGGCAGGGAACTTACATACGCGGCTGACTGCTCTACTGGCCTCCTTCCTTGTCTTCGGCATTTAAACTCTTCTCTCCTCTTACTGCAGGCATTTCACGTCTATTTTCAACACAAAGTCTTCTTTGTCAGATACATTTTTTCCCCCACTGGGGAGTCGAGTCTCCCTACACCGGCGCTTCTGCTATAACCATCACGCAAACTGGTCTGCCTTCTCCCACCCGCTATATAAGCATGTGACCAACAGCTGGCCAATCCTGGTACCTGTTCCTTCTGCTCAGTGATTGGTCTAAAATGTGGGTGTGTGTTTCAAGTATGGCCAACATAGATCTTCTATGTGATTTCACTTGAGGAAACGGGGAGACAGTGCACCTCTCTTCCTTGTAGAGCATGAGCTGTGAGATGCCTTCACTTTTGCCGCTTTAAGAGAGACCTGTCTGCGGCAGGAGACACTGAGGTCAGCCCACTCACGGGGGGGGGCCAACAAACAGAACCAAGAGCTGGAGAGAGTGCTGTGAGTGGGAGCTCAGACCCCTAGATCCACCTGTGCCTGGATTTCCCAATTAAGCCAATCAATTCCTCTTAGTGCATCAAGGAGTATGAGTTGTATCTGTCAGTTTTGTAACACACAATAATCTGATCATTACACCACATGTCCTAAAGACTTGGGGCTTTTAAATATGCTTTTCATTAACCAGTTTGAGCTCAGAATGGGGCTGTTGCACATAATTTAAAATCTTAAGGACAATTCCCATCCAATCATAGCCTTTGGTCTTGGCTACAAAGGACATTCCTCTAAGCATCATGGAGTATGAAGTCTACACGAGCCCAGTGGTTCTCCAAGTGCACTCCTGGACCAGCAGCATTGGCATCACTGGGGAACTTGTTAGAAATACGAATTCTCAGCTCTTTCCAGGACTGAAACTGAATCAGAAACTCTAGGTGGAGCCCAGCAATCCATGTTTTAACAAGCCCTCCAGGTGATCCTGATGTGTGCTAAAAATAAAGAACCACTGAAGAGTCAAAACATGCCCCTCTCCTTTTATCAGAAGTAGTTAAAGCATATTTTGAGGGATAATGCTATGAAACATTACACACACACACACACACAAATATTCCTTGTCTAAACAATTTGCCAGACCTAAACAACCTGAAACTGTCTTAACCTATTTCTGTTAGTAATGGCAATGAACAGTAAAACTCACAGTAGCTAAAATTCATTAAATCATACCAGGAATCATACCACTTTCTTTACATGTATTATTTCCTCTTTGAACGTTGGCACTGTGAAAGTTTTTGGTTTCCGTGTCTAGCTGGGATGAGTTCTCAATACCCTGGTCACCATGCCTGGATAGAGATTAGCACTCAGTAGGTACATCTCCCATCTTTGTGGGGTGCATTTTTGTGGCCCTTCTTACTCTCTCTGGAGAGATAACATCGTTTGAAAGAATCAGTGAGAAATTTTTGATGATAAAAACAAGAAGCTTTTGCAAGGAGGTTAGGGATGGAAAATCCTTGCAAATAATTCATTATTTGCCTGTTATCACAGAAGCACGTCTAACCTAGGTGGAATGATGGCACAATTTAAAAGCCATCTGTTTTCAATATGGTAGCTTGAAGCTAATAAAAATACTCCGGTACTGTGGAGAGGGAACCATATGTTATTTATTTGGCGGTGGTGGTGGTTTTGAGCACTTGAAAGAATATTAGAGAGAGTCCACTGTAGTAGTTTCAAATGCTGATTTATGTCAGCCAGCCGGGTGCCTTAAGAATTACCCAGGGGCTATGGAGAGTATAGTTTTCTGAGACTCTGAGTCAGATGATCTGGAATAGAGCCCAGGAATCTGTATTACCGGAAAAGACTTTGCAACTTGGTTGGGGGCCTCTCTAAATCAAGACCATTGATTTACCAACTGTGCATTAATTGTTTGGGGCGATTGTCAAAAAGTGGATGGGCAGTCCTTCAGTGACTGCCTCTTTTCTCTGGTTTGTATTCTGAATTCTGATGTAGGGCTTCATTTAAAGAAAGGAATGTGCTACAAAAATTTAAAATCACTCTTTTGGTTTATTCTTTTGTTTAAGTTTGTAGAGGGATTGGGACTAGAGTCCAGGCCTCCGACTCCCCGCACAGTGCTCCTTCTGCCGGCACCAAAGGGCCAACAAAGATCAGGACTAGTGAGGGGAAGAGAGTTTTCTCAGAACTCTAGCTTCCCAGCTATAAGGAAGGACTGGGGGCATGGCCAGGTCCTCTGTGGCTTCTAACTTATGATACTCACTATTTAAAGGCTAACCCTTTTTGAACTCAGCTTATTCGTTCACAGAAATCTGCTGAGAGGTGACACTGCAGCTGTGTGTTGCCAGTGTCCTTTGACTGACAGCTGGGGGGAGAATAAATTTGTGGTGGGTTTAGAGCAGAGAAACTTGCACTTGTCTTTATTCCCCTTTGGGGGAATCTCTTCTGGGATCTGGTTGTGCATCTTTTGGAGGAGATATACTAGGAGATAGGTTTCAAAATTCCTGTTCTGGAAATAAACAATAAAGAAATGCTATTTTATAAAACTCTGGGAGGGCCAATTTGTGATTATGAGATCACAACACTGATTCTGGAGAACAACTGAAAAGTATTCATTAACAAATACAGGTATCAAGATGTTGAAGGCATAGGTTCAGAAACTGAGGTTCCTGGAAAAGCAAGGTAGAGACTGTGCAAATATGTGCATATAATCTGTATAGAACCAACCCCTCCTTTCTCTCTCTCTCTCTTACACAAACACACACACACATTCTATCTCACAGAGGATGTTTCTAAGTTTGCTTTGTAAACTTCAGGCAAGCAATAGGAAAAAAACGTTATATAGTTCCTTACTGACTGATACCTTCTGCTGGTGGATATATATGTTCCTCAATACAAAAGGGCTGGCTTAGTGCTCAGCCGAAGACTGCAGGGCAATATGTTACTTCTTTTCTTACAGAGCTTAGAGCGTTGACAGTTTTCTTTAGTTTTTAGTTTTCTGTTTTTGTAAAAAGCAAAGACATGTTAACCTGAAGTAAAGAATTAAGAAGTTCTTTCACCAAAGAAATGTTCAAGTGCTTGCCCCAAACAGTTCCAAGTTCAGGTGTTAGGAGTTGCCCCTCTTGCTTAGATAATATGTTTCAAGGGGGTGGGAAGCGATACACTGGGAGTTTGAGATTTGCAGATACTAACTAATATATATAAAATAAACAAGTTTATACTGTATAGCACAGGGAACTATATTCAATATCTTATAGTAACTTACGGTGAAAAAGAATATGAAAACAAATATATGTATGTTGATGTATGACTGAAGCATTATGCTATACACCAGAGAGTGACATAACATTGTAAACTGACTATACCTCAATAAAATATATATATATATATACACACACACACACATATACACACAAAAAAACCCCAAAACATGTTCCATTATGTTATCCAAAGAAGGGGGTAATTAGTCAGGATTCTTCAGAGAAACAGAACTCATAGGATGTGCTTATACATAAAGAGATGTGTTATAAGGAACTGGTTCATGTAATTACGAAGGTGGGCAAGTCCCAAGATCGCAGGGTGAGTTGGCAAGCTGGAGGCTATTAAGAGTCAGTGGTATGGTTCCTGTCCTAATCCAAGGGCCTGAGAACCAGGCCTTACAGGGAGTAGCAAGTGGATCTTTTATGAGCATCTAGCTACATAGAAAATGATGAGACCTTGACATGTAGACAGACTCAAAGGTTAAGTGAAATTGTAGAAAGTGTTCTCAAATACACTGTGTTCTTCAATCCCTAGTGTTAGGAAAGCAAAGTCACAACAGCATTTAAACCATTTTCTGTATACTTAACCCTTAGTATTCATAGGTCGGGCCTTAAATAGTTTGACACAACTTTCAAAATAACTTCATGGACTCAGAGGAAATCATATTTGTCTTTAAATTGTCACAGAGCCAAGAGATATGATGGGGAAGAGGCAGACTCGTTTCCCTCACAGAACAGTAATTCAATTTTTCTTAGACCTGTAATATATTGTTCCTTCTAATGACCTTCCAGCCCCAAACTCCAGAATGGAACCCAGTATGTAGTCAGGGTGCCTGTGTCTGACAAAATTCTCTGTTGTCCTAGGAGATTATATCTAAATACCTTTATTCTTCTGTGCTGGTTTCATAAATCCTTATGCTGCCAGACTTTGAATGCAGGATAAGTATCAACCCCCAGATAAGAAAGTGGATTCTGACAGAGCTATATAATCAAAAGTAATTTTCCTTTTGCAACCATTCTACAAAGAAAAATAGAACATTTGAAGTTGTTCAACTACTTCTATTGTCTTACATTAGTATTCCTTTTTGAGAGTTGTCATTTGAAGCTGGGGCAAAGCTGAAATAATAATATCCTGTATCATTTTATTTTTTATTTCTGTATTTCTCCCCTAACTTACTGCCTGTCTCTTTTCAATATTCCCACCAGCTTTTTATATTGCCTGCTGGGAAATCTTTTCTCAAATCAAAGAGCTAAAATTTCTTATTATGTTTCAAATATCTTAGAGGTGCCCCTGTATTGCTAGGGTCCCTCGCAGCTAGGCAACAGTCCCATGAGCTCCAGCCCACACAAGCAAAAAAAGGAATGTGTAGCTTGGGGGACTTCGGAAAGGAGGTGAAGACCCTCGTGCTGACTTTGAGTTTGGAAATGAGTGAGTCCAAGGTGAAGACAAAGACAGGTCACAAAAGAGGCTCCTGGAGTTTTTCAGAGAACGTGGTGCAAATTTGTCTTCCAATGAAAATAAATGAAAAAATAAAAACAAAAGTTTTTAAAAATAAGCCTTTGGAGAAGAAGTTTCTCACCCCAGCCAGAAATCAGAGCACAGCATGTTCTAAGTTTCAGGGAGAGAGATGCGTCTGTGATGCTTATTATAGTTGGCAGAGACGGGTGATAAGCCAGAGCAGCACTGATAGTTAAGGACTCACCCGGCTCAGAACGTGGGCATCACTGCCACTGGGAAGTAGACGAGGAAGACCTAGGACATATTTCATGCATTCCAGAGGCTGGGAGGGAAGATTTCATAGAGACGAAGAGATTTGCCTCGTGGCCTAGATCATATATTCTATATACTGTTGCTGAAATTCCTTGACTTGGGAATGATGCATCTGTAAGTACAGATGCAATCTGCCTGCCTGACTTTCCAGAGAGAGTGGGTGGCATTCTCCTATGCCTTACCAGCAATAATAATGACAAAGGCCAACCTTCACTGCATACTTAATATTTGTCAGGCACATTGGTAAGTGCTTTGCATATGTTATCTCACTGTATCTTCCCAGCAATATAGTGAGCTGTCACTATTACCACTTCACACATGAGGAGATGAGGTTGAAAAATAGGAAGTGCTTTGTCTATTCAGCTAGAGAGTGTGAGAAAAGGCATATGATCCCAACAGAACCAGCCACATGATTTGTGAGATCATATGTTAAAAAATATTTTGATTATTTTTAAAACTGCTGTATTGATGTTATAATTAATACAAAGAACTGCACATATTTAATGTGTACAATTTGAGGTCTTTGGATATATGCATACACAGCAGCACCATCAAAGTAATAGATATAAGTATCACTTCTAAAAGTTTCCTTGTGTCTCGGAAATTAAAGAAGACTTTAAAAAATGGAAAGATATTCCATGCTCTTGGATTGGAAGAATCAATATTGTTAAAATGGTCACACTGCCCAAGGCAATCTACAGATTTAATGCAATCCCTATCCAATTACCCAGGACATATTTCACAGAACTAGAACAAATCATAATAAAATTTATATGGAACCATCAAAGACCTAGAATTGCCAAAGCATTACTGAAGAGAAAGAAAGAGGCTGGAGGAATAACTCTCCCAGACTTCAGACAATACTATAGAGCTACAGTCATCAAGACAGCATGGTATTGGTACCAAAACAGACATATAGACCAATGGAACAGAATAGAGAACCCAGAAATGAACCCACAAACTTTTGGTCAACTCATCTTCGACAAAGGAGGCAAGAATATACAATGGAATAAAGACAGTCTCTTCAGCAAATGGTGTTAGGAAAACTGGACAGCAGCATGTAAAACAATGAAGCTAGAACACTCCCTTACACCATATACAAAAATCAACTCAAAATGGATTAAAGACTTAAACATAAGACAAGATACAATAAACCTCCTAGAGGAAAACATAGGCAAAACATTATCTGACATACATTTCAAAAATTTTCTCCTAGAAGAAATAAAAGCAAGAATAAACAAATGGGACCTAATGAAACTTACAAGCTTCTGCACAGCAAAGGAAACCAGAAGTAAAACAAGAAGAAAACCTACGGAATGGGAGAAAATTTTTGCAAGTGAAACCGACAAAGGCTTGATCTCCAGAATATATAAGCAGCTCATACGACTCAATAAGAAAAAAATAAACAACCCAATCCAAAAATGGGCAGAAGACCTAAACAAGCAATTCTCCAAGGAAGACATACAAACGATCAAAAAGCACATGAAAAAATGCTCAATATCACCAATTATCAGAGAAATGCAAATCAAAACTACAATGAGGTATCACCTCACACCAGTCAGAATGGCCGTCATTCAAAAATCCACAAATGACAAATGCTGGAGAGGCTGTGGAGAAAGGGGAACCCTCCTACACTGCTGGTGGGAATGCAGTTTGGTGCAGCCACTATGGAAAACAGTGTGGAGATTCCTCAAAAGACTAGGAATAGACTTACCATATGACCCAGGAATCCCACTCTTGGGCTTGTATCCAGAAGGAAATCTACTTCAGGATGACACCTGCACCGCAATGTTCATAGCAGCACTATTTACAATAGCCAAAACATGGAAACAGCCTAAATGTCCATCAACAGGTGACTGGATAAAGAAGAGGTGGTATATTTATACAATGGAATACTACTCAGCCATAAAAACCGACAACATAATGCCATTTGCAGCAACATGGATGCTCCTGGAGAATGTCATTCTAAGTGAAGTAAGCCAGAAAGAGAAAGAAAAATACCATATGAGATCGCTCATATGTGGAATCTAAAAAACAAAAACAAAAACAAACAAACAAACAAAAACAAAGCGTAAATACAGGACAGAAATAGACTCACAGACAGAGAATACAGACTTGTGGTTGCCAGGGGGGTGGAGGGTGGGAAGGGATAGACTGGGATTTCAAAATTGTAGAATAGATAAACAAGATTACACTGTATAGCACAGGGAAATATACACAAAATGTTATGATAACTCAGAGAGAAAAAAATGTGACAATGAGTGTGTATATGTCCATGAATGACTGAAAAATTGTGCTGAACACTGGAATTTGACACAACATTGTAAAATGATTATAAATCAATAAAAAAAATTTTAAAAAAAACAACAAAAGTTTCCTTGTGTCTCTTTGTTTTTCTGTTGTGCGTGTACGTGTGTGTTAAGAATACTTAACAGGAGCTCTACCCTCTTAAATGTTCAGGTGCTCAATGCAGTATTGTTAACTATAGGCACTGTGTTGTGCAGCAGATTTCTAGAACTTACTCAACTCACATAACTGAAATTTTATACCCATTAAACAACAGCTCCTCATTTCCCTCTCCTCCCAAATTCTGGCAGCCACCATTCTATTCTTTTTCAGAGTTTTCCTCATAAGCAGAATTGTGCCATATTCATCCTTCTGTGCCTGGTTTACTTCACTTGATATAATGTCCTCCAGGATTCATCCATGCTGTTACAAATGGCAGGATTTCCTTTTTTTTTTAAGGCTGAAAAATATTCTACTCTATGAATATGCCACGTTTTCTTTATACATTCATCTGTCGATGGAATTTTAGATTGTTTATTGTTTACATAGCTTGGCTACTGTGAGTGATGCTGTAATGAATACAGCAGTGCAGACATCCCTTTGAAGACTTGATTTCAATCCCTAGTACCTTCATTTAAAACATAAATAAATAAATAAATAAATACACCTAATTACCTACCCTTACCCTCCCCCCAAAAAAAATAAATGGAAATCTCATCTCTTATAAAGTCCATCCTTGTTCTCCCTTTTTCTCCTCTTATTTCCTCTGAGTAATTGTTTTTCCACCTCTACCAGTCTGTAGTCCTGACCATTTATTTGCCATCCTGCGTCTCTATGAGTAGATATTCACCTCTAGATTAGAGATCAGTGTTTTATAGTTGGGGTATTTTTATTCTGGTAATTGTGGAATTTCCCAGTGTAGACATGGTGAGGTTCAATCAGATGTATTAAACGGTGTGTGCCCTTGAGCTATCTGAAAGGGAGGTGCTGTATAAATCAAATCAGGTATTACCATGATCACAAATTCTGCAGTAGCAACCAGCCATAGCCTGCCCTTGAAGTGTTTATTTTCATCTAGACATGATTATGCATTATGAGTTAACATTTAAATGTTACAAGGCTCTTTTTTAAACTTTATTTGAAAATAGTAACGTGATGGTGATTTTATAGTTTTATTTCCATTATAGGTGGGCCACAGGTAGCACACACTGTGGTCCAGACATGCGTATTACTGGAAGACGTCTGCTATTTTTATAGCTGTGGCTTGGAGCTCTAATACACTGCTCATGGGACGAAGTGACATGCTCTTCTTTGGTTTCTGATGTGCAGTGACTTTCATATCAATTGTGGGGTCTAAAAACAACCCTGCAGGAAGACATCAGTGAACAGTTGTTCCAAGTAGCTTAGCTTTTTTTCCCTTTCCATTTCTTTTATTCTTATTTATTTACATATTTTGAGCCTCTGTGGATCAAAAATCACTGGAGTTAGGTTTGCTCCAAAGAAGGTAAGACTTTTGAAAAGAACTATGTTCCTCAAACTTTGGAAAAGTGGGGGGAGGGCAGAAGGAAGACAGAGAGAAAAGTCAGGAAAAAAAGAAAGGTGACGATTACATAAACAAATTAGACAGGAGATAAGGAAGATTTCAGAAGAGACAAGGGATCTATCAATCAATTTTCTCTCTCTTTGAAAAGCATAGCAATGTGATTTTATGTCTTTCAAAAAGATTCTAAACAGTATTCTTTTAAATTAAATTTTTTTTATAAAAAGAAAGAAACAGACTAACTCTTGCATTAAGTACACCTTAGCAATGTGCTAACCCTTGGTGGAGAGAAAGGGGTGGAGGAGCAGATTTTTTAAAAAGTTGTATTCTTTTTGTGTATGGTGTAAGGGAGTATTCTAGCTAAAAAGTCGTATTCTTAATTTTGTTTGATAACTGAGCCATGAGTTAACATTTTTGAATTGGTACTAGTTTCTTAAGATTTTGAAAGTGAAAGGAATTTATTACTGGCTTTATTGCCGTGATCAAATGTTGTAGGCATCCTTATGCCTAAGATTTCAATTTTACAGAAAGCACTTTCAATTGTAATTGCTAAAAGAAATTGGTTTATGAGATGTGAGCAAACTCAATTTGAAAAAAAGACTTTTTTGAGCTCTTATTCCGTGCATAGCCCTGAGCATCATGGAGCATACAAAATAAAAGACAACATTGTGGAGCCTACGATCAGCACATGTGGAACAATGAAGGACAATGTAAGGCAGCTCATGGTGGGACTCAAGTGTGGCATCACTGTAAGCACTTAGGGAGATCAGAGGAAGGAGGGATTGTGTCAGGTAGAGTGAGGCTTAAACAAGTTAAAAGGGTAAAAGTTTTTAAAATAATTCACAAGGGAAAGAAAGAGAAATGCTGGCAGGATAAATAGCCTTGGACCAATCAGGTGGTGGGTGGACCACACTGAGTTTATAAGGCACTGCAGAGATTGCTTCTGGAAGTCCTAGGTGATATGAACTAGAGAGTTGGTGAAACTGAAACCATGTACGCACAATAAATACTTATTAAATGTCTAATGTGTGCTGGGCACCACTTTAACAATTCAAATTACAAAAATAAGTAGGTTTCACACTCTTACAATCTCACTGTCTCGGAAAAGAATCAAACAAGTAAATCAAAGATTTCAAGGTTAGTGCAATACATGCAATAATGAAGATTTTAAGATCTTTTTAGTGGCTATAAGAATGGGTATCATCCAGGTAGGGGTTGCTAGATATAAATATAGTCTTTTTCCTATTACAGTGCTCAGATCAGAAACTTCAATTCAGTCACTTCTGTGTGGATGTCATGGGAAAAATCCTAAATGGCAAAGATATGAATTGTTTTTCTTCCAAATCAAGTTCTAGTACGTTTTAACTCAAAAGCAGGAGTCCTTTCATGTGGCCCATTCAACCTCAGCATCACCGCTGACAGTTCGGGGATTTGACAAATTTAGGACAGAAAAAAAAAAAAAGACGTGGAATCAAAGAATGTTTTCAACTCTTTAGGATGCGTTCATAACGGTGCACACCCCCATTGAGAGCCACATAAGCTCTGTAGACTCAAGCGTCTGTAGTTTGAAAGCCAAATGGATTGTTTGAGGGAATGTGGTTTCTGCTGATAATAGGAGGAAGGATAAGAAGGTTATAAACGAACAACAGGCTGAAAAGTAAACAACGTTCAGAGAACAATTTTATTCAGTATCTCTATTTCTTATAATTAAGTCTCAGCTCAGTAGTTTATTTGGAACTCAATTCTCAATAATTTTTTGCAAGTCATAAGATGCTAAGTCTGTGGGTATGCTAACTGTGTTAAACGGATCTGTTGAAGTCACGGCTGAAGAAATATAGAAGGGTTGTGGTGAAGTTTTAACTGTTGTGTGCTATCTATTTTGGAAAACTGTTATATAGAGATAAAGAGAAATGGGTCATTTTATTTATAGGCGTTAAAAAAAATAGATTCATTCTTTCATTCATTTATTCATCCACCCACTAAATATGTATTGAGTATCTTCCACTGGCCAGGCATTGTGTTAGTGTCTTGTTAAGATTTTAGAATTAGGCAAGTTTTGTCTTTGAAATCCCATTAAGTAATGTGCAGTAGTTTATTGCAGCAATAATAATGCTAGCTAACATTTATTGTACACTTACTGTGTACTAGGCACTTTTCTAAGCATTAACCCATTTAATAGTCTTACATATTTTATAAGCATATTATTTTTATTATCTTTCTTTCACAATTGAAGCAACTGATGCTCAGAAAGAGTAAGAAACTTGCTAAGGCCGCACAACCACACAGCATTCCAACTTAGGCAGCCAGAATCTAGTCTTAAATATTTTGATAAATACTAGTATGCATCTTGTTCAACAATCAGGAAGAATGTACTGAGTATATTCATTTACCTGTGAACCTTTCAAGAGCAGAGATTTTTTCTATATTACCTCCTTATTCTCAGCACCTAGCATGGAAAGCTGTAATAGATATTTAATTAATGTTATTGGATACAGACCTCAAGGAATACTCAAAATATAGAAGATAAGTGTTCTACTTCAAGCTGTTTATAGCCTAATTACCACTGTAACTACATGTTATATTTGTTAAGAAAAAAAGTTTTCAAAGTTGGAAATGAAGCAAAAGTGTATACAGTATGTCCACTTGAAAGCCATGCTGCTGCACTGTTTAACAGGTTCACCCAAGAACTATCTCATTCTTTAGGAAAATGCACCTGTTGTAGACTTTTTTATTTACTAATTAGTGACATGCAGACACAATGAACTTACATATTTACTTGTAGATTTCTATGCGGTAGACAAGAGAACTCCAAAGGTTATGGTTTATTGCTTTGTGGGGCACTAACCAGTCTTCCTACAGATCTGATTCTAACAATGATTTTTTAATAGTTATAAATAAATATTCAGTTACTTACATGACCTTGGGACCAGCTTTACCATTTTACTGGTTCCCTCATAATTGAGTTAATACACTTCTGCCATATAATCATTCCGTATTTGTCTAAGAGTCATGTTTTGCAAGTTTTAGATTTACACTTTGACTCCTTCCTCACCAGGTCTTCATATGAAAGATAAAGTACAATCAGCCCTAGGTATCTGGGGGTTCCAGACCAGTGGATACTGAAGGCCGAATATGGAACTTGAACATCTATTTTGGTAACAGGGTGGGTCCTGGAACCAAACCCTGGCGGACACCAAGAGATGACTATATATCATCTAAATATTTGTTTATATGAGGATAATAATCATAGCCAACAACTAATAAGGAATTATTCTAAATGTACTCTATGGATTTTCTAATTTAATCCTTACAACAACCTTGTGAAGAAAGTACTATTACTGTTTCCTTTAGGTGCTGAGGAAGAAAGAAGGTAAGTCGCCTGCTTCAGGTGATTTAGCTGAAATTGGTGAAGTCCGGTGGAATTTAAAGTTAGACAGCAGGATTCCAGAGACTATCCTATTAACCTCTACCCAACACTCCTACAAACATGTAAACCCTAAGATTTCAATGCATTAATTACAGTAATGTAAATTAATGCATTAAAAAACAGACAATGGGGCAAAGTGATAACCATCACTCGTTGAATGTCACACATGTGACAAGTGCTTTATATCTAATAACATTTAATCCTCACACGACATTCTGTTATAGTTATTATTCTCGTTCCAATTTGACAGAAGAATAATCTAGGGCTTAGAGAAACTGAGTTTTATCTAAGGTCACATAGCTCGGGCTCAAAGATAGTCTGGTTTGTATGACACCACGGCCATCTTCTTAAACCTTAAACATCTTATTTGAATCTCAAAAAATCATGCACTGCTAGAATATCCTTTAAAACACCTCATACTGTTAGTTGGTTTCAGCAAGAGGGTAATTTAGCTAAGTGGTCTTAATATTAGCAGAATATGAGTTAGAGTCAACTATTGTTCACATTCTGACCTAAGCTTATTACAGAATCTGGATAAATGAAAAAATTGATGGTAATTATCACACTAGAATTTTAGTCATTCACTATATGTGAGAAAGGATAAGCAGATATTTCGGAGATCATTAGTGATGACAAACATACCAGAAACAAGACTCATTTAAAAATAATCAAGAATAATTTTTTACATGTTAGAGTCGGGAAGTTGAAGATAAACATTCAGAGTCTGAAAAACACCGGACATTTGGGATGCCATAAAGATTTCTCTAGTCAGAGAATCTGTTGGCCTATCTGGCTTTGCCACATACACACACACACTCACTCCTTGCAAATCTTAAACTGTCTTATAACTACATCACACTCCTCTCTGCTTCGTGTAATTCCCTGGAATACCTTTGCACCTCCATTGTACTTTTCACTTATCTAAATCCTACCCACTTCCAGACTTATCTCAAAAGCGTTATCTTCTATGCAGACTTCCTTGGAAACTCTAGCTCTGAATCATTTCCTTCTCCTTCATATTTCTACGAGAGAAATTCTCAAATTGTTTAGAATCCCTGTTGTATGCTTATTAAAATGCAGATTGCTAGACTCCTCCTCCAGAGACATTGAGTCAATAGGGCTAAGGTGGTAATTCAAACCTACAGGTCTGGGGAATCTCCAATTTTAACTAGCTCTCTAGGTAATAGTGATTTGGTGATCTGAAAACCAGATTTTGGTAAGTACTGTCTTGAGCTTTTAGGATTCAGAGAGGAAACGGAAATTCATTTATCTGGCCAGAGTTTGCATCTACAGGCCTTCTCTCTGTACTCTTATCTATATTTGCCTGTCCATGTCCCTGAAATTTTATTAAACAGAATCAGGACACTAGGCAGAGAAAGAGAAAAACAAGACCAGAGAGAAAAGAAGTTTTGCTGCTCAAAGCCCAAAGAAAACCAGAGAAAGCTAAGAAATAGAAAGTAAACTAAGGCAATCAATGTAATGAAAAAGGAGGAAAAA
Source organism: Camelus ferus (assembly GCF_009834535.1). Taxonomy (NCBI): domain Eukaryota; kingdom Metazoa; phylum Chordata; class Mammalia; order Artiodactyla; family Camelidae; genus Camelus; species Camelus ferus. Next base: position 919,624 of record NC_045712.1, on the reverse strand, counting down.
ATGGGGGAAAGAAAAGGTGAGAAAGAGAGTTGAAAGAAGGGAATAAATTAGGAAGAGGAGTGTTTTTGGCACTAGGACAGTGGTGAGGTGTGGGATCACTGGGGAGGCAAGGAAGACAGATTTGAAGAGGTATTACTGTGGGTGATGAATGGGCCCCTAGGATGGTCTTGGAAAGACACAATAAAGAATGCAATTTCCTTTAAACTAGTTTTTGCTGTTAGGTTACTAAGAGTTTCTCAAATGCAGTTCTGTACAGAGAGCAAGCCACCTGAAAGCTCCAAAATTTATTTAAGTTACAAGAAGAAACTAGACTGTTCTCAAGATGCTTACTGTCTGGCTGTGAACATAAGACATGAGTGTGGGTGTACACAGTGGTGCAGGAAACGGCCTCACAGCCAGATCTTGGTGCAACTAGCTAGGAAGTGGGCAGAGACAGGTCTTCAACAGTTAGTTGGTCTCAGTATTCTTTGACTTCTGTAGCCCTTATCAGGGTGAATGTTGTTAGACTTACCACATTGCACTATAATTGCTCTTGCGTATAGGAACCATATCTTATTCATCTTTGGCCTGAGAGGGTGCCTTGATGTCTGTGCTTTTAGGAACCGATTGTTGAGTCAATATCCCAACGAATGCCAAATAGAGTTTCCTGTGAATCCTTTAGCCCCTTTTTTACTTTTCTCCCACAGACACAAAAAAGATATGGAGCTATTTTTGCATACTGACTTAAAGCATCTAATGTCATAAAGCATTAAATAGAGACACTGTATCTGTTAAAATAGCCATAGATTTCATAAGAAGGTAGAGGAAGAGATTACAACATTAGGTAGAATAGAGACCACATAATAGTTCCCTTGAAAGTGCCGAATCACTCTCCCTTTTACAAAGGGAGATGAAGAAAATGAATATCCCAGCGGTTGAATAAGAAAATTTTGTTGATGCCTTCATCACTGAAATTAAGAAAGATAATTCTTAAAGAAGCATGAGAGAGAGAGAGAATGTGAAAAAAATAAAAACATTCCCCAGGATTAATTCTTATCCTGGGCACATAGTATATGTAGCCTCTAAATCGCCTTAATTCATCTCTGTCTGTTACTCTGATTTGGATGATAGAGTGGCTCAGTTAAATTGAAATTGAGTCAACTTGACAACCAAAGAGTGGCACTGTTACTGGCTGAATATCATTAATTTTGATGTGATAAACTCCTTTCTAAGGGGGGCATTTTTATTACCTCTGGTGTTTTTGTTTTGGTGACTTTTCCCAATAATGTCAATATTTCAAGTAAGCCAGAGGAGAAACAAAACAGCCATACACTCTGTTCTGCATTATTACTATATTTTAAAAACTCCTTGTTGCCCTAGTCTGCTTAATGTAAGATGAAAAATCTACAGGATCAAGAACATACAAAAAAATTGTGATTGTAACGTATTGATTAATTCTGAGACCTCATCAGCATACAAACATGAAAGCAAGTGTGAAATATATGACATCTGGATATCAGCTGGAAGTTTAAACCTAATGGGGATAAAACCCAGTCATTGGACAATGCCTCAGCCAGTAAATGTCCCTGCTGTATAATTAGTGTCTTTGTACCAAAAATTCAAAGATGCATTTCTTGTTTAGGCACAATGGGTTAAAATCTTCGCAGTATGTTGTCATCTCCATGACTTAAAATATGTAAATATATATGTATAAAATATATAAATACATATAAAAGTGTATATATATATAGTTGTTACCTATAGATTTGTGTTTAATTGGTCTGTGGTACAGGTGGACAATGGGATTTTTCAAAGATCCCTAGGTGATTTACTGTGAGGACTAATACATTCATTAACTGAAAGAGGACTTGTCTTTAGATGTGTTCAGTTATCAACTAAGAAGCGTAGGCTCAAAAGCATTAACTGAGAATTCCTTCACTCTAACACGAGGGTGAGCAGGTCATCTCTTGCATGGTAACTTGATATACTGGTAGTGGCTGCCTGGAGTATTAAAAAGTATTAAAAAGGATATTATAGCCACATGTGGCCCCAGGAGGACATGGTGCTATGATTTACTAGGGACAGAAAGGGTGAGTAAACACCATATATTGCCCACTCCTGAATTTGCAAATATATAATTCAGGTGGGATTCACACTTAATAAGTGATCTTAATTCACCTAGTAGACTTTTCTTCTAGTCCAGGTTCTTTGAGGCAAAAATGTTCTGTCTTGACTTCTTTTTTGCTTCCTCTTCTCTATTCCCACAATTTCAGCCATGACAGGTGACAACAGAAAATACTGATTATAGTTTGGTGAAGCCATTATGGAAAACAGTATGGAGATTCCTCAAAAAACTAAAAATAGACTTACCATATGATCAACAATTCACTCCTGGGCATGTATCTTGAAGGAACTTTAATTCAAAAAGATACATGCACCACATAGCAGCACTATATACAACAGCCAAGACATGGAAGCAATCTAAATGTCCATCAACAGAAGACTGGATAAAGAAGTTGTGGTATATTTATACAATGGAATACTACTCAGCCATTAAAAAGAATAAAATAATGTAATTTGCAGCAACATGGATAGACCTGCAGATTATCATTCTAAGTGAAGTAAGCCAGAAGGAGAAAGAAAAATACCACATATCACTCACATATGGAATCTGAAAGAAAAGCAAAAAGAAAAGAAAAAAGAGGACACTAATGAACTCCTCTACAAAACAGAAACAGACTTGCAGACATAGTAAACAATTTTATGGTTACTGGGGGAAAGAGGGTGGGAAGGGATAAATTTGGGAGTCTGAGATTTGCAAATGTTAACAATTATATATATAAATAGACAAAAAACAAAATTTCTTCTGTATACACAGGGAACTACATTCAATATCTTATAATAACCTTTAACGAAAAAGAATATGACAACAAATATATGTACATATATGCATGCCTGGGACATTATGTGGTACACCAGAAATATTGATTAAAAGGATTCATAATAATCCCTTTGGAACTTTGAACTTCTTGGTCAGGAAATGTGTTTTATAATCTTTATATCCCCAGCACCTAAAATAGGGTTTGGCATGTGGGTATTAATATAAGCATTCAGTGTATTCCAATGACTTCACTCAAGCCCATTTTCTGAAGCACATGCCTTCCTACCTTCAAAAGCCACTTTTACTTTTTGAACTGTCCTTATTCTCTCTCTTCTTCTGTGTTTGCTTACTTGGGCATTGTCTTGGTACTGCTGGACTGAAGGTGTCTTTGGTTGGGAAAATCTTCCTTTTCGGTCTGATAATCTTCCTGTACTGTCACAGTTTCCTGTGTGTCCTGCAGCACTGCCTTCTGAAGAGTGTCTGCATGTGGGGTTACTGTCTTTGACAAAGATGGCGGCCACATTATCTCCCACTTTTCATGCTCCCTTGCAGTGTTACCTGGCTGCTCCAACAGCAGGTGGCATTTATTCCTCCACCTCCTTGAATCTAGGCAACTTCTGTGATGCTTTGACTAATAGATATGGAGGAAGTGATGTTGTGCCTTTTTAGAACATAGCCCTTAGCTGTCCTGACAGATTCATATATCTCCACTTTGGAAGCCAGCAATCTCCTAAGATTTGTGTCTACCCTAAGGCTCCTTTGCTGTGATAGCCCTAAGCTAGTGTGGAAATACAATGTAATGAAAGAGAGAGGCCAAGGAGCACCAACGTGCCAGATGTGTGACTAAAGAGACCTTTGGCTGTGGGTCCTCCAGCCCCAGGCACCAGCTGATGCCACACAGTTGATTCAAATTGTCCAACTGAGCCTTTGCTGAATTTCTTTCCCACAAGTCTGAGCAAAATAAACATTAATAAACATATGTTTAAGTCACTAAGTTAAAGTAGTTTGTTACACAGTAATAGCTCACAGGGACAGATTCTGATCAATTCTTATCAGCCAATGTGTTCCCTCCATGATGCTCTGCTTTCTGGCTAATGACCTCGACTTGAGACCAAATTTCAAATCATCAGTGCTTGAACACAAAGTCAAAATATTTCTAGACTACTTAAAAAGAGAAGGATATGAAACAGTCATCAGTCTGGTTCACTGCCTTGATGGGAACTTGGAAACAGGCAGTGGAAACCTCTAGCAGTGAAGTAAGTTTCTTGACTAGAGTTATCATATCCTCCTTCTGCTCTCTGGGAGGACCTCCCTTTTGGATGCCATATCTGAAGTGTACATAGGTGCCCATATAGAGGTTTTGTAGACCTGCTTGCTGCTGGTGCAAGTTTTGACCCCTTGGGATGTTTTATGACTTGAGCAGTTAAAGGCATCTTTTCCAGGCTTGTGCTTTCATTGGCAATGCAATTCTCTTAAATATATAGTAGACATTTGATCTACTTGTTTGTAGGGCGTTCTAAGCAGCTGCCCTAAGCTTTTGCCTAGATACATTTTCCGTATCTCTTTTCTTCTTTGTCTCCATGCCTCTTTCTCTCAAATTAATGGCACTTACCTTGAGGCTATCTGAAATAAAAGGCTTGGGTAGATACATAACAATCTTTATCTCTGCCACAGGGCTGAGTTCCTTTTTAGTTTAACTGAGTAGTTTTCATGGGCCTCTTTTAAATTGTCTCCTGTTCTTTGCAATCTATAAGAAACTGGCTTTTTCAGCCCTGTAAATTCTTTAATTTCTGCTTGCAAACTTTTGCTTGTAATTACTTGCTGTAAGCAGCAAGAAACAACCAGTAACTACTGATACTCTAACACATTCCATCTGCTGCTTCCAGAGCAACAGGCTCAGTGTGCACTTGATCTTCCTTCCAAGTGATTATAGGGGACAGATTTACCAGACATGGCTCCATCTTTCTAGACTGTGTAATCTATTTCTGTACTACCTGTTGTGGGTCCAGTCATTCTTTACTGCAAAATATTTTATCAGTTTTTGTTAAAGCAGTACTTCACTTGAAAATGCTAATTCCCATGTTAGATGGTGCAGATTGAATTGCTTTAACACCTAGATATTATGTGTTAAATATTTAGACATTTATATTAATATTTATTAATAGGTTTATTAACATTTATTAATATCAACATATTAATATATAAACATATATTATTTATCTAAAATTATATATATGATTTCTATAATATAGGTCTAAAATTTAAAATAGTTCAAACACACAGCAAGTTTATTTTTTGATCATGTAACTATACAAGGCAGGTATAATTTGTAGGTGGCTTTGCTCTTTAAAGTTATTACAGGACATTGTGGATTTTTTTCCACTTCATGGTTATCCCATTTCTGGGGCCTCAGGAAGGGAAAGAAAGCAGAGGAGCCACATCATATTCACTCAAACTACATTGGTTAGAACTTAGCTGCAGGGCTGGTGGTGTGACCATGCACAGAAAGCGATAAGGATCTGGGCAGCAGGAGCTGCCCCTCCCTCCCTCTCTGTTCAAGTGAGCCCTGATCTCACCCGGAGTTTCTGACTTCTTCACATGGACGTTTCATATTCAACTTGAAAGGGAGCAGACTATGCCATCCCCAAACAGGCCACTTGGTCTATTGATTGTTTGAGCTGCAGGTATGTGAAAAACAGGACATTTAGGGAGAGGCTTTCTCTGAACTTCCCTTCACTGCGTAAGGTCAGAATCGCCAAAAGGAGATTATTAAATCATGTATTAACTCATGTGTTAAATCGTGAGTTCTGGCAAAAGTAAAGGCTGACTAGTCACAGGAGAGGAGATCAGAATTTGAAACCACACCCAGACAAACTTCATCACAAACTATCGCACCTTCCATGTATCCTTCTAAAGGTCCATTCACCTCTCCAAAGAATCATTCTCTCCCCTGTGAGGTCTACAACCCCTCTCCTCTTTCCCTATTAAGGCGGTATTTAATACTGAATTCTAAACCACCTTGGGGGGTTACACAGTTCTCCTTGGGTATCTCCCATGTCTATAAGAAGTACACATGTTAATATTTTTGTTTTTCTATTGTTAATGTACCTTTTATTACAGGGGTGTCAGCTAAGAACTCAGAAGGGTTGAGGGAAAATTATTTTCCCTCCCTGAAAAACTCAGAATGAAATCTTGTTCTGTGAAGGAAAAACCGGGCTGGTCTAACAAGATAACTCACAGGTCTAGGAATGTGAAGGAGAGGCTGGGCTGGGCTAACAAGTCTAAGTATTGGAATACTGATCTGAGTTCTGCTGGACTAACTAGTAAATCTAGGTTAATTAGTGTTGGTTTGCTGTTTATGTGTTTTTGCTAGCCAGCTGGATTTTCAAAGATACATATCTGGCTTTGGAATGTTGGTTTGCTGCCTCCCCGCCTCCACTTTTGTGATGATAATACTGCTAAAGCTGTTCCATGCCTATTGGCCGAATACCTGCAAGCTTGTACTTTACCCTATAAAAACCTCATGTGCACAACTTGAAGGTGCTCAGAGCTTCGGAGCCAAAGCCCCTCTGAGCCCGCCGGCGTAATACATCTGAGTACTCCAACCCTCCGAGTGGTGCTTGTTTCTTGACTGGCCTGTCGTTTCCGTAACATTTCTTCCATCACAGTAAACGGCATGATCATCCACTTAGTTGCTCAAGCCAGAAACCCATGAGTTCCTGCCTTCCCTCTATCATTTTGTTAGTTTGCAGTCCCTGACTTCTGTGTGTTCATTGTGAACACAGCTAAGCAGAACTGGATTAATGATGATCCTTGGTTTATTACATTCTGTGTGGCTTTCCCTAGATACTGCTATGTGTTCCAAAAAGCACTTGTTCCTTTCAAACAAGAAATCCACTATCAATACATTTGGTAAACAATGCATATTCTATCCCACAACCTACTTAATGTTATTAAATGCTCTAAGGATTCTTGAAGTTAAATATCTTTTTAGTCCACATTTGTCAAACACATTCGATACTAAAATTTTAATCTTATCTAACACATATTAACACACATGGAAAAAAAAACATAGACTGATTAGAGCAGGGAACGACTGAATGTGGGGAGATAGACTATAAAGTAAGTTTAATAGACCTTGGAAAATGTGTCGAAGGATTTTCTTTTGGAAATAAGTAGAGCTGGGCAGCAAATTATTTTACAAGGGAAGGAGGAAAGACAGGAAGAAGGGAAGAAAGATTCAGTAATGATACTGGGGTTTGAAGGTAATAAGTGGAAAAATGGAACCATTAAGCAAAAATAGGGAAGATAGGAAGGGAACTTTAATTCACTCTGAGCACTCCACATTTGAGTTGCCTGTGAGAATTTCAGATGATTTCCAGCAAGCAGTTAGACATGCATGTCTGTACCTCAGGGATAGAATAGAGGTTTGGGAGTCATTTTTTTTTTTAATTGAAGTGTAGTCAGTTTACAATGCTGTGTCAATTTCTGGTGTATAGCATAATGTGTCAGTTATACATACACATACATACATTCATTTTCATATTCTTTTTCATTATAGGTTACTACAAGTTATTGACTATAGTTCCCTGTGCTATACAGTATGAACTTGTTGTTTATCTATCTTGTATATAGTAGTTAGTATCTGCAAATCTTGAATTGGGAGTCACTCATAAAAAGGTAATTGATAAAATGAAAGTGAGTATGAATTTCCAATGAGAAAATAATGATAAATCAAACATCCAGTTTAAGAAACACTTCTTAGGGGAATAGCCATATTGGGAGGAATGAGAAGTGAGTAAACGAGGGAAAAAAAAACAACAAAAAACAGACAAAAATCCAGCCAAAGAGGAAAATCTAGAGTGCATTGTCCCAGAAATGTTCATGGAAGTTGACAGAAAGTATTGGAGAATAGTTGAGGATGATGAATATTGCCTTTATCATTTTCTTAGGATTCCATTTTTATTTCATTTTGAAAACCTACACTTTACCTTTCAGAATACCCTATTCTGGTTGGCTTTGAAGTATACATTGTTCTAAAGACCTCTCTTATATTACGGATTTAAGCTAACTTGGGGTAGTCATCATGTCAGTAACTATCTGCTTCTGTGACCCAAATGAGTAAAATATGGAAGGGGTGGAAACATTAGTTTACAGATTGATGCTCTTCAATTCATTGTCACAGGGGAGTTCTGCACCATCTTGATACACATGCAGCTAAGCCCCAGGACCTAATTTGAATTGGGAAGTTGGGCAGTAATGATCTCTTCTAGCTCAGAGAGCATGAAAAGCCTTAGCTTATCATCATCCATACCATGTCTCAGAGCTTTTCAAATGAGAGGAGGCATCATGGATGCATCCCAGGGTATGTTTAATAATAACTGTTGGCCAGAGCATCCTGGTAAACAGCTGAATAATTGCAAACGAACTCATCACTGCCCAGTAAACTCTCTAATTCTCGTTATGATACATCTCATAAATTTCTTGCTGGTATCCAATTTGGAGTTCACAGACTCACTGCAACTTACTTGGATCATAGAAATGCTGTGGTGAGCATGGACAAAGCCAGCCAATGAGGGAGTCTCTGAGATACTGTGAACACCATAGGCTGTGTCCAATGATCCATTGGAATCAATTTTATGAGAACAGCCCCCAAATTCAAGCATCATCAATAGAGCAAGTAATGCATTGTCAAAACCTTCCAGCTCTCGGAGATCTAGGTGATTTATCTCCTGGAAAACTTTTATAAGTGGACCATATTTTTCCCATGCAATGAAGAAAAATGAAAGGCACCCTTATACTCACTACTATGTGTTCAGAGGGAAAAAAAAGGATGGAGGGTCTTACTTATAAGAAACAATTTAAAGAGCTTAGGGACAAAAGCAGGGGGAAGTAATGATAGTTTGTGAATACTTGAAAGAAATAAAAACAGATGAGAGTGAAATTACAGTATTTAGAATGACCCAGTAGGGGATAACTAGGAGTAATGGGATGAAAATAATGGAAGCATTTAGGCTTACTCTCAGTGATATCTTGCTGGCAGTGCTGGATGATAGACTCTTCTCCTGAGGCTAGAGACAGAATTGCTGTCACCTTGAGAATTTGAATCTGGAGTGGAAAAATACATAGATTTGATAGCAGACAGTAACTCTGCAGTGGCAAAGACATGGAGCTACACTCATTTGTTCTAGATTTTTCTTATTGTGGGATGCTGTGATTCTCAAAGACAAGGCATGCGCAATGACCGTCCTTGATCACCTCAGCATCTGTGAGTGTATCATTTATAAAGTTCACATGTGTCCTTAGAGAATGATTTGGCTGATTTAAACTCTTGTGTAGAATATTCTTTTTTCTTGTCAGCAATACATCTTCATTCCAGTTATTGGTTCCATGTGTCATTCTTGACATGTGACTCTCATGCCTTTGACTACAATTTGTATCCTCAGATTCCTGCAAATGCACAAGAGTGACACCACCTAAACAATGTGAAGGGGGTGGGTGGCAAAGTTTACTCTGGACACCAAAATGCCACTACTCGCAGAGGCATGTAGCACACACAGGGGATTGTCATCTGGTGCCAGTGGATCAACTTCACAGATCCCATGGACCGTCTCCAGCAGTATGAAATATTTCCTGAATCTAGGGAATTTCCTTTGGACATTTTTCCCTTGGACATTACCTGCAGTGTTCTTCACCTTCTAGAGAGGATACATAAATACTCAAATTTAAAGAATAAAAAAAGTGAAGCTAAAAACTTGAATGAGATAGTCATTGAAACTGCATTTCTGTAAGTTTTGTTTTTCTTTAACGTAGATGTTCTTTACAGAAACTTAAAGGCTAAGACTTCAGTTCATTTTTGGGTGCTTACTTATCTTTTTTAAAATTTTATTTTAAGTTTCATGTGTCCATTATATTTCTTCTTCTATTTACGCTACAGCATGCTCACCACCAATATTTAGTTTCCATCGTCACCATACTGTTGATACCTTTTACCCATTTCACCCTCCCCTCACTCCATTCCCCTCTGGTAACCACTATTCTCTTCTCTGTACTTATGTAATTGGTTTTTTTTTATTTGTTTGTTTGATTGGTGTTCACTTATTTGTTTGTTCATATTTTATATTCTATATATGAGTGAAATCATATGCTATTTGTCTTTCTTTATTTGTCTTACTTAGCAAAATACCCTCAAGGGCCATCCACAAGTGGCAAGATTTCATCTTTTTTAATGGCTGAGTTGTATTCCATCGTCATGTATATACTACATCTTTTTTATTCATTCATCTGCTGATGGGAAGACAAATGAAAATGAAAACACAACATACCCAAATCTGTGGGATGTAGCAAAAGTGGTACTAAGAAGGAAGTTTATAGCAATACAGATGTATATCAAGAAACAAAAAGATCTCAAACAATCTAACCTTATATCTGAAGGAACCAGAAAAAAGAAAAAAAGTTTAAAGTCCAGAGAAGAAAGGAAATAATAAAAATCAGAGTTGAAGTAAAATGAAATAGAGACTTAAAAAAGACAGTAGAAAAGATCAATAAAACTAAAAGCTGATTCACTGAAAAGAAGCATTTTAGTATTTCAATAAGTTTTGATAATGTAATGAGAGTGTGAAAGTATCTTTACATTTATTTTCTTTGAGAAGGAATGAAAGACTTTTTGCACTGTTGTCTAGTTCTTCTTGGAATAATCTCTGATCACTGCTGCAGAAAGAGGAAATGAGATATTTGTGAATCTCACCTCAGGATACAGGTAACAGTCTGCCTGATCACATTTTTAAACAGATTTATTAATTTTGTGAAACTGATACATACTCTCATTATGGGATTAAAGAAATATAGTAAAACATACAGAAGAAAGTTTTAAAATCACCTAAAATCAGTCCTATTCTCCAAAAATAACTGCTATTACCATTAGGTGAATACTATTCCATGTGTCTCTGTGTACATATGAAGTCAGAGAGATACCTCATTATAAAACCAGAAAAACTGTAAAAATAGCATCATTATATAAATGTTAATAGAATTGTTAATTTAATTAATGCAAATTAAACAGAAATCAAAGAAAGTCAAAGAAATAGAAGAAACTGAATATCAAATAATTATTCACTGTACAAAAATATTGTTTCTCCGAGTGATGATTCTAAAGTTAAAAAATAGCATTAAAAACATTGATTGGCATCATTAATATTTTAAAATAGCATTGCAAGTTTTTCTTAACTTCCTTCTAAAAATATTAGACAACTAGCATTCTCCAACTTCCTCCAACTACCACTCCCCAATTTCCTAATATGGTTTCATGCTCTAATTTATTTCAGCTCAGAAATTCCTTTTTTAAAAATAAATTATTTTTGTCTTGAAGCTCTTATGTAATCTAATTTAATTTAATTACTTAATAAGGCCTCTCTAGCACAAAACATTTATGGGGAATTTTCTTCTGATCCTTGAGTTATTTTTTATTCCAGATTGGGTTTATCAGCTATTACTCTATTTCTCCCTATTGGACAGTGTTCTCAATTAGTTGCTGTGCTATATTTATGGGTAGTTTGTTCAGCTTTTTCCAGAAGCTGCATTTGCTCTGTGATGGTGTGGGGTAACTTCTTCTTTATTTACTTCCTACTGTATCTGAGGTTGTTTTCTACCATGAACTATAGTTTTAGGGCTGTATATTCATGTTTTAGATAATTTTCTTTAGCCTAAAGGTATGGAATGGGATGGGGAAGAGACACAGCTGGGGTTTTGTGCAGTGTTTGCTAGGATATTAAGCTTTTTCTCTCTATTATATGGTTAAATCTTCGGTACCAAGTTTTGCTCAATTCAGCCTAAGTGTACAGCTGGGATCACAGATTTTGCAATGTCAGCAACTAGAATTTAGGATAAGTACCCACCCTGACCTAAGTCTTCCTCATTGCCTTCTCATCAGCCAGAGCCCCTGGATCATTCTACAACACAGCAACTCATTACATCTTTGTTTCTGTTTCATGAATCTCCACCTCCTATTTTGAAATTCTCTTCTCTACCTTATGACGTCTGTCTACCCCCAGTTTCAACTTCCTGCTGAATTCTGTTCCTTTCTATTTACATATTTTGTGTCTTGGTAAAGCTTTTTTTTTTTCTTTTGCTCCATTTTCAATTGACTTTTCCATATTTCCAATCCAAACCACCACAAAAGAAGGTCTGGTTGATTTAATTGACCATTATTCTTCCTAATGGAGAAAACTGTCTCCATCCAGACTCTCTCATTTGTCACTTTCCAGTCCAACAGATTGGCTACTTTTAGGGCTCATGGTTCAATCAATTGTGTTGGGAGTTTGGGGGTTACAGAATCAAAATTATGATCACTTTTGCCTAAGGGATTCCCTAAGCACACTTTCTTCTATATATACCATAGATGGATATTGTTAGAATAGGGTTATTGATATGGCCTGCAAATTATCTAATACTGTTTGCCTTGAGAAGATGCACGAAGGGGTTAACAATCTTTTATTAGCATAAGTTTTTATTTTTGTTTTAGAAATACCTTGTTTTGCAACTGACATGAGAAAGCTATGTCTGCATAGTTAATGAAGTGATTTACAAAATATCTGGTTAACTGAATTAAAATCAATAACCAGGTTTCTATTGTGGATGAAAAATGTCACTTGCCTATCAGTAAAAAAAGGATGTTGTGACAGTCAAGCCATTAGCCACTGCAGCCACCCTTGACCGTGTACCCTGAATGGATTCAGAATGGAGGAAAACAGGATACTGGCCCTAGATAGTTATGGTGCATATTCAAGGTATTTTACTGAGCCTAGACTCTTGACTATTCCCATACATAGAAAAGCACTAAATTTATTTGAGATGTTTGTTTTTTTCTTTAATTAACAGTAATTTTTTAATGTGCCTACTACTTGGTTTATTTGCAAAAACTCCTATATATCTTTGCTCCTCCCTTACCTCTTCAGAACAGTCCTTCAGAGCTAACTGAGAGGCTGTCTTCCAGACTGAAGACCTCAGTATGTTTGCCCAATAAAACATAATTCTCACTCTCAGACTGTGCATTTTTTTCCAGTGGATACTATTCATTCAAAAAAGCAATGATTGATTAAATTCATCTTTTAAGACTAAACTATGCTTACTTTAAAGGTACAGAATAATAATTTATACTATAAGAAATAGGTATTATTACCTTTAGGAATGATTCACAGATATATTTGTAAATGTTTAAAGTGTACAATGTGATGATTTGTTATACATGTATATAATTGGCATTTTGATTAATAAAAGGTGCTATTGACTGGTAAAGGTTAAGTTCAGTTGAGAATTGAGACAAAATAGCTTTGACTATTTCAGATAAGCCTGCATAAATGTGTTTTTGTTTTTTTTATCATTAGGCTATTAAATGAATTGCACAGGAAACTGCTCTAACTCCCAACTCTACTCTGTCTATACAGAGAGCGTGAGGAATACTCAGTGTAATTATCAGCCAGATGAATAAAATATACACAAAACTTTGGCCTTTAATCTAAATGGAGTCCTGAAACCTTGGAGCTTCAGCCTGGAAGCCATCTTAGTCAAATCTTTATCACTCCAATGAGAAAACCAAGGCTCAGAGTAGAGAGCAACTTGCTTAGAGCACCTGAGGGCAGAACCTGGCTCTTTTCACTCTTGATCTAAACTTGTTTCCCTGCTCTGCCACACAGCTTCCAGCTCAGATCAATGCTTTCTCAAATACAGGACACCCAAGAGGCTCTTCAGCCCTTTCAAGGGAAATGAGTCTGTGAATGGGTGATTTATAGCTGCAATAATGCTTAGCCTCAAAATGCCCAAGGAAAGAAAACTGACTGTGATAGGTATTGCATGAATGAAACCTAAGGCCTATTTATACCTAGACATTGTGGCTCCTTCATCAGAAAGGACAGGATAGGGGTAAAGAATAATTTAGAAATTATGAAAGGGAACTGAGGGCATTTTGAGATAATTGGTTTTGCATATTTTTATTCTCCTTGATAGAAACAGAAAGCAAAAGAGACTCTCACACAGACTAGAAAGGCAATAATTTTAGATATAACTGGGAGCAAATACGTAGAACGTTTTTTCTAGCTGGTTAAATGTACCTAAGTAAACTTAAATATTCATGGTTAAACAAAATAATTACACAACATATAGCAAAGAAACATAGTAAGATACAGATGTTGAAAGATTTGTAATATCTTCTACTAGATGAAAAGAATCAAGATGCAGAATAATGTACATATATGATACCATTTATATTTAAAAATACCTACACAAATCCCTATATATTTCAGTATATGAATAAAGTGTTATATACAAATGCATGATAAAAAGTACAAGTGATGTCCTCTAGATAGCAGTTCTAAACCAGGACAAATTTTGCTCAACAGGGGACATTCTGCAGTATCTAAAGACATTTTTGGTTGTCACAGTCGGGGCAGGGGAAATGCTATTGGAATCTAGGAGAGAGAAGCCAGGGGTGCTATTAAACATCCTTCAGTACAGTCTCACAACAAAGAATTATCTTATCCACAATGTCACTAGTGCTGACATTCAGAAACCCTGCTCCAAATTGCTAACAATGGTTTTCTCTGCAGGATCAAGTGGAACCTAAGAGTCAGAATTTGGGGGATTCAAAGCAGAACTTCTACTTTACTTCTACTATTTCTACTTCCATTAATGAGACTGTATTAATACATTAATGGCAATTTTTTTAAATGAAGTTTAAAACACAATAGATATCCAAATGTATTGCTAAATTTGGATTTCCCCTTAAGTCCATTCCCATGAGGAATGTAATGATTCTTTAAGCAAGCTGGTGACAAGTGGTATTTAATGGTGCAGTCTGGTGTGTTGAAAGAAATGGAAGCAAAATTCAGCTTCTCTGGGGTGAGTGGAAATTTATGGAATGTAAATGGAAAAGACTGCCAATCTCATTCATTATGCCACACTTTTGTTTTCTGAAGGAGGCTGATGAATCTACCAGGTAAATTAGGAAAGATTCTAATTTCTATCTGGAGGAAATTAGACAGAAATTCCATTGGTTGGAAAAGACTTTCCAAAATCTGTAGCCTTTGTGTCTCATAGGGCTTGTACAAATATCTATTAGGAGCCTCCATACTTGATGAGTAAGGCACTCTCACACCATTACTCTTAAGTGTGTATGCATGTACCTGTTCTTTAAAGTATATACTTGAATATTTTCAGTGATGAGCCACCTCACAGGCCAGCTTCTTGTATTTTTTATTATAAAATATGGCCAGCAGATGGAAGGTTGAAGAAAATACTATAATGAATGTCTATGTAGATACCAGCTAGGAGGAACAGGTGTTAATAATTTGCCATATTGGATTCAAATTTCACTCCCCTTTTCATTGATCTGTTTCTCTTTAGAGAATACAACATTGCAGGTAAGAAGGAATACCCATTTATTCCTCCACCCTTCCTACTCAGAATAAGCCCTGTTCTGAACTTGGTGTATAGCGCTTCTCCTCTACGTTTTTACCCTTTTACACATATATTTATCTATCACACAAACACATACTTAAACTTGGTTTGCTTTTAAAGTTTAGTTGAATGATATCCTTCTGCATGGTATCTTTCCCTTCATTAAATGGTTATATCAATCCATGTGTGCACAAGTACTTATAGTTCATTCATTTGAAATGCTACATGTCTCATATTCCATCATGGGAATGTATTGTAGTTTATCCACATCCTATTTAGTTTGTTTCCTTTTTTAAAAAAAAATATTATAAACAATGCTGCAATGAATCTGACTGTTATGTTTCTATGGTTATATGGACGGAAGTTCCTCTAAGCAAATATTTCCAGAAATGAAATTGCTGAACCATACATAACATAGTCACATCCTCAGTGGTACTAGATAGCAGATAAACACTCTGCTCTTCAGAGTGTTTCAACTAACTTACAGTTTCACCAAAAGGGTACAAGAGTCTCTGTGTCTTTGTATCCTTGCAAACACCTGGTTCTTTAAGATTTTTGGCAAAAATTACTCTAATGGGTATAAAATAGTATGTCACTTTTGTTTTTATTTAGAGTTTTTCTAATTTCTAGTGATTGAACAACTTTGAATCTTTTAGCCACAATGTATTTTCTGGGTACTAGTCTTTTGTTTATGATACATGTCCTAAAATTGTCAATTTTTACCATTTATGGATCATGCTTTTGGTGTCAAGTCTAAGAACTCTTTGCTCAGTGTTAGATACCAAGTATTTTCTCATGAAAATTCTTAGACTTTCATGCTTTACACTTAAGTGCACGATCCATTTTGTGTTAACTGTTGTTTAACATGTGAAATCATCGTCATGTCTCGTTTTCTAAAAAACTATCGCTGTCCAGGAGGGAGATCAAGATGACAAAGTAGGAGGATGCTGAGCTCACCGCCCCGCCACAAACAGGAGTACAACTCCATATAGCTCTCATTGAAAACATCCTGGAGACTGGAAGAGAGACCTTTTTACAACCAAGGCTGTAAAGAAAGATCCACAACCGAGTCAGGTTGGAAAGGAGGAGAAGCAATTGTGTTGAGACCCATGAACCTAGCAGGGGACATAGAAGAGAAGGGGGTTATTACAGGCTGTGGGATTCTCCCTGGGGAGTGAGGGATTTAACCTACATATTGGACATCCTAGCTCTGGAGTCCAACATGGGGAAGATGGATCCCCTTAGCCTGCATGAAAACTAGTGGGACCTACAAGAGGGCTGTAAGAAATCAAGACTTTGTTCTTGATGAGCACACACACCCTTACTCTGTGGCACAGTCTGAAGGAAGCAGACTGAAAACTGTCTTGGGCTCTGGCTGGCTTGCCAACTCTGTCCCAGCACCCACTCAAAACCAGACACGATTTTTAGTTGTATTTTTTTTTCTATTTTCTATCTGATTTCCTATCTTGATATATATTTATGGGTATTTGAAAATGATTTGTATTCTGCCATTGCTTGTTGGAGTGTTCTATAAATATTGATTGGATCCTATTTGTTGATTATACCTTTGAGTTTCCCCTCAATAATTTTCTTTCTAGTTTTTCTATCCATTTTTTAGAGAGGAGTGTTTAAGTTTCCATAAACAGTTGTAGATATTGTACTTCTCCTTTCACTTCTGTCTGTTTTTGCTTCCCATATATTTCATCTTTGTTGTTTGGTACACGAACATTTTGGATTATTATATCTTCTTGGTGGCCTGACCCCTTATCATTATATAATGTCCTCCCCTGTCTGTGACATTTTTATTGTCCTGCAGTTGACATTATCCATGAATGTAGTCATTCTGGGTTCCTTTTGATTAATGTTTATGTTACGTATATTTTCCATCTTTTTATTAGAAACCTGCATATGCTGTTATATTTGAAATCCAGTTTCTCATAAACAGCATATAGTGGAGTTGTGTTTTTTAATCCACTCTCCCAGCTTTAGTCTTTCAATTGCTATATTTAGATCTTTCATATTTAATGTAATTATCAATATGTTAGGGCGTAAGTTCTGCCATTTTATTTTCTTTCCTCTGTTTGTTATCATTTCTCATTTCTACACTTTTTTTCCTGCCTTTCTGTGGGTTACTTTATGACTCAACTTTGATATACCTATGGTGTTTTTATATGTCTATTATGTCTTTGTATAACTTCTTGGTGTTTGCTTTAGGTATTACATTATATACACACACCTTACCACAGTCTATTGGTGTCATTTGCTGGTTTGAGCGCATTGTGAAAACCTTACCTCCCTTTTGTTCCTTTATCCTTTTTTGTTTATAATATAATTGTCTTAAATATTTATTTTACATGCTTTAGAATAACATCAGACTGTTAAATTTTTTACTTCTGTTGTCAAGCATCTAGGAAGCTCAGAGGAAAAGAAAATCTACTATGTTTACCATTTGTTACTGTGGTTTTTATATCTTACTTACACTCCAAGACTTTTTATCACTTTCTTTCTGTTTTAGAGAATTTTAATTATTTTTTTAGCATTGGTCTGCTGGTGACAAATTATCTTAATTTGCCTCTATCTGAGAATGTTTTGATTTCCCCTTCATTTCTGAGGGATACTTTTGTTGGATATAGGAATCTAAGTTTTCAGTTCTTTTCTTTCTGTGCTTAAAAAATGTTGTGTCACTACTTTCTAGCCTCTCTGATGAAAAATTTGCTGTCATTTGAATTATTTTCCTTATAATTAAAATACTCCCTTTTGATGCTTTCAAAATTTTTCCTTTTAGTTTCTAGAAGTTTACTATGATGTGTTTGGCATGGATTTCTTTGGGTTTATTCTATTTGGAATTCTCTTAGTTTCTGGAGTCTGTAGATTTGTGCCTTCTGACAAATTTAGGAAGTTTGCAGTCATTATTTCTTTTAGTATGTCTCAGCCCCACCTCTTTTCTTCTGTCCTTCTGGGACTTAGTGGCACAAATGGCTCTTTTGTTATAGTCCCAATGATTTATGAGGCTCTGTTCATTTTTTCTCCAGTTTATTTTCTCCATGTTGTTCAAATTAGGTAATTTAAATCATTACATCTTCAAGTTCATCAGTTCTTTTCTCTTTATTCTTTATTCTGCTGTTGAGCCTATCCATTGAGTTTATTTATTTTGGTATGTAGTTTTCAGTTTAAAATTTTCCTGTTTGGTCTTTTAAATAATTTTAAATTTCTTTTCTGAGATTTTATTTCCTTGATATTTTCATTTTCTGTTCATGTTTTTAAGTGTGTTTGTAATTGTTGAAATTTTTTTATGATGACTACTTTAAAACCTTTGTCAGATTCTTCCTAGTATCTCTCTCATCTCAGCATTGGTATCTATCTCTCTATCTATTTACCTATCTACCTATTCTCTTTGAGATCTTCCTGGTTCTTTGTTGATGAGTGATAGTGAATTAAACCTGTATAAGTTGGGTTACATTATGAGACCCTGGATCTTATTTAAACCTGTTTTTGTTGGCTTTTCTCACCTTGATATATGAGAGAAAGAAGAGGGCACCTCATTAGTGCCAGATGTGGTAGAAATCAAGTTTCCTACTAAGTTTCTCTTTATCAATTAAAATATAAAGGGAACAGTCTCCTTACCACCGCCTTACAGTGGTAGAAATTCTGGATCTCTGTATCTTTCTGGCTGGCAAGAATAGGAGTATCTCATTACTTCTTCCCACATGGCTTCCACTGACACCATAAAGGGGATGGTTTCATAACAGCTGGGGGGAGTAGTGAAAGTCCTGACTCTTTACTAGGCCTCTTCTTATACTACCTCAGCATGGAGGGACTCTTTATAACTTTCGGGTGAGTGTGGGAATCCAGGATTCCCACATTGTCTACCCTGAAAACCTGAGGGGGTCCTTGTCAATGTTTGGTGGGAGTAAAAGTGACTGTTCTTTACTCATCCTTCTCTGAGACTACCCTGGTGGGTGAGTTCTGATGTCTTGTTACTACATGGAAAGAGTCAAAGTTTAGGCACCCCTGTGTCCTTTGCTAGCACGGGAGGAGGTGTAATCACAGTTTTTTTCCTGCAGTGTTTTGCAGGAGTAGTTACCATCTAAAAGTTTTCTGTCTTTCTAAGCTGTCCGTTTCTGGTCCTTTCCCTAGAGAAAGCAGGTTTTTGTTGTACCATTTACGACTGTGCTCATTGGAGACTGCTTACTTCATTAGTCCATATCTTGGATATACAGGACTAAGAGGAAACCAAGGAATCTTAACACCATGTCATTCCTTGGTTCCTGAAACCCCAGACAATCTACACTTTCTTACCTTCACTTCTGAGAGTTTTTCTTACGCTTGTTTTATATATAATGTCTAGGATTTTTAGCTGTACTTAGCAAGAGGAATAAGGAAACATCTGTATTCCCAGAAGTCTTGTTTGGTTTTTCTCAATGTTATATTGACTTTGAAGTCATAGAATAAAACTTAATTGGTCATGATGTATTGTTCATCCCAAACATACTCTGATTTGGTAATTTATATTTTTACTTACTGGTATTTTTAATCTTAGTTCTCAAGAGGATTAGCCTAGAATTTTCCTTTTATGTAATGAACAGCTTTGCTGGTTTGTGGCATAAACTTTATGCTCACCTCATAAAATGAGTTAAGAGGGAATTCCTTAACTTTTCTCTGGAAGATTTTGTTAGAATGATATTTTTCTTTACGATTTGAAAGATGTTACTAGTGAAGCCCTCTGTTTAAGGGATTATTTTGTGGATTTAATCGCTTTAATAGACACAGAAGTATTCAAATTTTAATTTCTTCTGTGTTAGGTTTGACATGCTGTGTTCTTCTATGCTTTTTTCCAATTTCTTCTATATTCTCAACTTTATTTATATAAAGTTATTCATAATAATCCCTTACTTTCTTATAATTTCTTTATGATCTCAGTAATGTCTCCTCATTTGTTTCACTGATGATTTAGTTTCTCTCTTTTCTTGATTAGTTCATTATTTATATTATCTTTCAAAGGCACAAACTGTTTTTTTATTTTCTGTATTTAAATTTTGTGTTCAATTTTATTGATTACTATTTTACTTTTATTATTTTTTGAAATTCTGTTTTCTTGAAGTTTAATTGTCTGTCATTTTCTTGAGATTAATGTTCCATAAATGAATTTCAGACTATTATTCTAATATATATATTTAGAATTGTCAACATCATTGTAAGTACAGCTTCCAAGTATTCCACAAGTTTTAACATATTTTATTTTCATTATTAGTAAGCTTAAACTTAACAATTTTTACACTCTAATTTCCACTGAGATTTATTATTTGACTTTTGGGTTACTCTGAAATTAATTTTTTATTTTCCAGGTAGTTGGAGTTTTCTAGTTGTCTTTTGGATTTTGATTGATTGAGATGAGAGAGATGGTAGGAAGAATCTGACAAAGGTTTTAAAGTAGTCATCATAAAAATACTTCAACAAACAATTACAAACACACTTAAAAACATGTTCTAAAATGGCTCAATTTTTTTTTTCAAATCTGTTGATACTATTTCTGGTATGGCATAATGTAACTATAAAAGTCTGATGTGCTCAGGAAGAACTATTTTATTGTTAAATGCAATTTTCTATATAAGCTAATTGGTTGATATTTATTCATATATATTGTATCTTTACATTTGTTTATTTATTCTAAAATTTTGAAAAACATGCATAAAGGTCTACTTCTCTGACATTATAGATCAGTATATTTCTCCTTTATTTTCTTTATTTTTGCTTTACATATTTTTAAGCTATACTTTTTACATGCTTACAAATGACATTTTATTTTCATGGTTTAATTTTTGTTCTCTTTGCAATTTCAATTAATGCCTTTTTCCTTAAAGTCCAATCTGTTTCATTTTAATATATCACTCCAACTATTTTTAGATTAGTATTTCCATAATAAATCTTTACCCATTCTTTTATTTTTACCTTTTGTATTTGTGTATTTACGTTGTGTCTCCTTAAAGTTAAATACAGTTTTAACATTTTATCTATTCTGGTCTCTATTTTTCCCCTCTGGAATATTTCATTTATTACATTTGATATATTATAATGTAAATAGATTTGAATCTGTCATTTTACTCTTTTTACAGTTGTTTTGCCTGTTTTATGTTATTTTTCTCCTATACTATTTTTTCTTTTACCTAATAAAACATTTGAAAATGATTTATTTTTCCCTTATGTTAATTAGAAAGTCTTTTTACTATTATCTCAGTGAATATCTTATAGGTTATAACATGTATCTTTGATTTAATAGAATACAAAATATAATGAAAGTTTTACCACTTCTCAGACAATTCTAACATATTTGGACACTTTAATTCTATTTAAAATTCATCTTGTTCCTTGTATTATTTTTGCCTTGTATTTTAATTCTATACTACACAGTTTAGTTACCATAAGACATACTTGATATTGTTTATTACAATAAAGATTCACTGGGATTTAGCCACATATTTTTTATGTTCAGATATTTTTATTTCTTCCTTTATTTCTGTGTTTCTGTCTGGAATGATTTTACTTCTGCCTGAAGTATTCTCTTCATTGTATCTTTTAGTGAGATTCTACCACTGATAAATAGTTTCTGCTTGACTGGAAACATCTTTATTTTTCCTTCATTTTTGAGAGAAATTCTATAATCCTTAAGATTGAGCTGGAAGTTTGGCAATTCTTTTCTTTCAGCAAATTAAGAATGCAATTTCATTGTCTTCTAGTTTTCATCACTTCTGTTAAGAAGTCAACTATCAGTCTTGTTGCTTCTTTGAAAGCAATGTTTTCTTCTCTCTGGCTGTTTTTAAAATTTTCTCTTTGTAACAAATTATGGCCTACCAACCAAGTCTGGCCCACTGACTGTTTTTGTAAAGTTTTATGGAACACAGCCATGCCTATTTGTTTACCTGTTATTTACAGCTGCTTGTCACAGAGTTGAATAGTTGTGACAGGCATAGTATGGCCCTCAAAGACTAAAATACTTTCTATCCGCCTCTTTACAGAAAGTCTGTCTACCCCTAATCTATAATTTTCAGCTATTTGAGTTATAAAATGCCTAACTGTGCTTATTTACTTATTTTTTAAAAATCCTCTGTGAGGAGTGTAAGCCTGCTTGAATCTTTAACTTGATATCTTTCATAGGTTTGGGGAAATTTTTCTGTAGCATTCTTTTTCTTCATTCCTTTTGGGACTTCCACCACCTTGATGTTAGACATTCTCAGCATTTCCCATATGTGTCTTAACATTTGTTTCTCTATTTTCCATACTTTATTCTGCTTATTCAGAGTAGATATTTTATTATTGATAAATTTTAATTGATAAATCCTCTCCTCTGCTGTGATGAAAGGTTTTTTAAAAATATATTTCTATTTCATTCTTTATATTAATTATTATGTTTTCAGGTTCTATGATTTTTATTTAATGCTTTATGAATTCTACTTCTCTGGTGAAATTCTCCATTTATTTTACTGAATGTACTAATTGTGATTATTTTAAAGTCAATATTATGATCTTCTAAGGATTTGTTTCTTTTGGGGGGGGCTAGGAGAGGTAGTTAGGTTTACTTATTTATTTATTTTTGGGGGGAGGTACTGGGGATTGAGCCGAGGATCTTGTGTATGGTAGGCATGTACTCTACCACTTGAGCTACACCCTCTCCTAAGGATTTGTTTCTGTTACCTGTTTTTTTCTTTCTTTTTCAAATTTATTTTCTTTTTCTTTCTTTCTTTTTTCTTTTTCTTTTTTTGGCTCAGTCTCTTGCCTGACAACTTTTGACTGAATGCCAGAAATTTCATGAAAACACTGTGATTTTCTGAAGCTCAGGCTGATAATATTTTATTTTTTTCCAGAGAGAATTTATTCTGCTTTCTGGTAGGTGATTATACTAGGCACAGAATACCTAATACAGTTTGAGACTGAGCTTGTTTGAATGGAATTCCAGGCTTTGTGTTCACTAATCCAATTCCTGTTCACTCTTACCCCTACTAGGATCTTTGTAGGGTTCTAACTGAAAGTGTAGATCCTCACCAGACCCCTTCCTTCCTGGTTGGTCTGCAATTTCAATTCTTATTTCCTTAGTCCTATGAGACTCTAGAAAGCTCTGTTCAGCTTTCCAAATCAGTAGATGCTGCTTTCTACCCTGCTTACTATGGTCTCAGCTCTGTGCCACTTACATATTAGTAAACACCTTGACTGAAAACTGCCCCAGATCTGCTGACTCTTTCTGTAATGCTAAGTCCTCAAGACCTGGCTATCTTTCTAGTTCTCCAATACCTTTAACATAGTCAAAAACTTTTTTGGATAAATTTTCTAGTTCTTAACAGGAGAACCGATCTGCAATAAGCTACTCCACCATCAGCAATAATGGTGATTTACCTTCACCTAAATTTTCTTTAGCGTTTAGCCCAAGAAACTTTGGAGATACTGTTTCTGAATAAATTTCCAAATGTGCATTTCCAGAATCTGGAACACATGTTTGTTTCTTGTTAGAGTAACTTCTAAATGATCCTATTTTGCCTGCTATAATACTTTCAATAATTTGTTACAACAGTTTCACCCAATGTGCTTTATCTTAAATTGTGGAGAAGCTCATTTTATTGCTGGGAAGTCCAGATTATTAGATCATTGCAATTGCTAAATAATTAGAATGTATGACTTGAACAAATGATAAACATGCCAGAATTTACTTATTCAAATAAAGTATATCCCTTTTTATATAAAACTTTGGAGGTCGAAATACTTATTCCAGTACTTCTGATGTTTGACACTTCTTGAAATATTTGAAATTACTGTTAGAATATATTCTTAGAAACATGCTTAGTGGTACAAATCTTTTTTGTTGGAGTTTGGAGTTAATTCATATAAATAGCCTTCAGGCATCCATCTAAGCCATATCTGGCTAATAATATGGGAGATCAGATTTGTAAAGTTTTGAAGTACAATCTGCTAAAAGAACTATAAAATTGGTTTCTATTTTTAAGCTCTAAATAAATAAAAATTAACTGAGTGACTACTATATTCCAAGCACTTACTATGTTAGGTGCCAGAGAGAATACAGGTAATGGATTGAATAATTGATTATTACTTCAAACAGTAATTCCAACATGTAGAGAGGTTACATATACATACACACATACATACATATTATACATATATATGCAGGCATGTATGTATATATGTGTGTATGTGTATAAAACCATCATATGTTTTCATGTACTTTTCTTATTGATTTGTTATGCATGCCCCATTAGACTATCTTTTCAAGGTATTTTTACATCTCCTGACCATGTCTATTCTGGTATTTTACATATACCGAGCACCCGATTAGTGTTGACTGGTTGATTATCTTTAAGTCAACACTTTTAAATAGTAAGCTCAGAATTGCCACAAGCACAGGGGTTGTTTTACTACAATATTTCTTACTGACAGTTGGTTTCTTATTATAATCTATGAGCAAAATATTTATTGTGAATTGCAATGCTTTTACAGAAATTATGACAAAATTCTGATAGATGGAGCCCAGGCACCATCAGGGAAAAGAACTAGCTTGTGACTCATAAGAAACTGCATAAATCAAAGAATATGGGAATGTCTATTACAATGAGTAATGATTGACTCTGACTCTATAGTTAAGTTCCATATGGGCTACTTCTCTTAAGGAGAGGGGAGGTTAATACCCACACACTTGGCACATGAGTCATCCTGTGCATTCATATTTTAAAGTACTTGTGTTTCTTTTTGGCAGTTAAACATACCTAAAAAAGCACATTCTGCTTTTCTTAGTACTTTACTCTAAAAACAAAACAAAAAAAATGGAAATCTAAAATGATACTCCAGACACAATGAATGGTTAGGGTTAGATTGTAAAAAATTATACGTATCAGTAGGAAACAACAAAAATAATGCTGTATTTTTGTACTTTTCTAATGTAACAACCTAGTTGGCATTTAAGATTGAGATATGAACGTATGTTTTAAAGACGATTTCTACAATCATACATTAGCCTACTTCTTGTGAATCTGTGTGCCACTGTAATTATGGAATAAGCCTAGACCCTTAATTATTCCATTGAATACATCACCCTTTTCCTCTCAAATATCTCCTAAACCATAAAATACAGGAGAAAAATTTTCAGATGATGATGTAACTCCAAAAACAAAGTATTTGCTTCCATTTTGACAAATTTAACTATGGGCTGAATACATTGGGATAAAGTTGTTTTCTACCAAAATTTAATAAGATAAAGAAAACCTACCAATAAAAACCACTTGACATGATTTTTTTTAAATGAGTGTATGCTCTTATTCTCAATTTCCCTTCACCCTTACCTAAATATTTATGCTTGTATCATTTTGAAATAGAATATTCCTATCTTCATCACCACCTATCTGCTAAAAGAGATAAATGGAAGGGAAGAACAGAAACAGTTTCAGGAAAAATTGTGGCAGACTGAACCAGGTGGCTTGGAATAGTAATATTATTCTGTAGAAACAAGTTTGTTTTAGGTTAGGTTTCCCTAAAAGTAAAACCCTAGAGATTGAAGTAGCTTATTTTGAGGTGATCTCAGGAAACAAGAGTGAGGGAGCAGGAAAGAGAGAGAAGAAAGGAAGAGTAGCCAATAGCAGGTGCATTACAGAGTTGGTTACTGCCATGGACAATCCTAGATCAATACCAATTGGGATGAAGTGAGGAGCTGTTAGTCTGGGTCCTCCAAGAAGGTGACTACATTAAACATGCAATCATTTTATTATGGAAAACATCTGTGAGAGAAAATGAGGGAGTGGTGAAGCATCCCAGAATGTCACATAGTCTAGAGAAATTTCAGTGAGGCCATTGGGAAGTTCTAAAGTCAAAGCCATCTGTTGAAGGAGTCTCATGACTCCCAGGAATAAACTTGTACTTGTTCATGAGATGGGAACAGCCAGCATAAACCATGGCCTCACTATAAATATGGAGATGGATTTCAGAGCACAGAAGCTGGGGCCCTCAGTAGTTGAAGGTATGCAAGGAACATTCCCAAGGGCACCACAGGAACCAGGAAAAATTTGCCACTGAATTGTCTTCCTAAAGGGAGAGAGGCTGGAGAATTTATTCACGAATTTTCCATTGTTTAAGTGTTGTTACAAGAAGTGTTAACCCTTATTTTTCCCATGTGCACAGGACAAGGATGAAAAGTGGAGATATGTGATAGGTGTTTATGGTGGGATGCTGTCTGTATTCACAGGATCTCTCTACCACATCTATGCCAGAATCAAAGGTGAGTCTAAGGTTGTAAAAAAGGACCCTGAAAATCATCTGCTGAAAGGGTAATGGTAGGTTTATGAGCAGACTGAAGACACAATCAAAAGTATCTTTAGAATAATTTAACTACCTGCAGGACATAGGAAAAGAGACAGAGCAGGGACAAGAAGATCACTGTCCAGGTATTAGGTCCAGAATTATGGTGCTACTCTGTAGTCAAATATACCAGACTTCAATTTTGATTTCTGGGCAATTTAAATTATTTAGATAATTTTAATCTTAAATTTTCTAATATTCAATTTCCTCATCTGATAATTTTGATGGCTGTGGGGAAGTTGCTTAATTTTCTAACCCTTCATCCGTTCCTCTGTAAATGGGGATATGAATGCCCACTTAAGAGCATGGTTTTGAGGATTAAATGAGTTAATAGTGTGGTCAACTCTAATCATTGCCTAACTAGAACCAATTCCCCAGTTGTGTCTTTCTAATAGAACCACTTTGGGAGTGTGGAGAAGGTAGCAATTTTCTCAGTTAAAATACTTTCTTTTTGCTTCCATGCATGTAGGGATGGCCATTTGATGCAGTCATGGCCAGAGAATTAAGTGAGTGACTACTGAATATGGTTTCTGGGAAAAATATTGGTTTGCTGATATAAGAGACAGAATCAGCAACAGACTCAGTTGGCATACATACATTTCACCTTTCCCCTTCCTTTATCTTTATGCCTCAAAGGCCAATATGATGCCTGGACCTTGAATAGTCTTCTTTTCTGTGTAAGCAGAAAAGCCATGTTTTAAAGATGATAGCACAGAAAGAACCTGGATCTTTGATGACTTTCTTGACTAGCTAGATTGACTTTCAAACTTTTTGTCCTTTGAATAAAATAGGCCCAAATTTGGTGCAAACCAATTTAGTTGGGTTTGTTATGTGCAACTGAGCACAAAGTGCTTATTAATAATAATAATTATTATTTAAATAATAATATACTTAAATATATATATTATTGTTATTAAAATATATTATTTATAATAAGAAATAATGCTTATTAATGCTTATTTTATACATATTTATAACATAAATAATTGTTAGCTACTATTATTAGTGTATTAGTATTGCAATTATTTTTAATAGTGAAAGATAATTATGACCCTAATCCAGAAGTATAGGAAAATTGGGAGTATAAGACAATTAAATAAGTGATATATAAAAGTAGAATCAAGTAGGATCCACTTGTCTACTGATGGTTCAAGAAGAAGCAGGGGCCAAATGACACAAAGACTTCAAAATGAAAGTCTGAGGATCAAATTAACATATGAATAAATAGCTAACATTTTTAGGTGCTCACTATGTGTCACGCAAATTCCAAGTACTTTGCTAGCATTGACTGCTGAACAAGGGTGCCACTAGCAGATATAGGAAAGGTGTGGTAATGTGTAATCAGAAAATTATCAATTTCAACGGGTGAGTCTAACAGGACAGCCAATCTCCAGAGCAGGAGAAGATGTGTGTCTGTTTCTTGGCAGAGTAACTGAGATTTTGGATATTTGGATTGGGCATGATCTGCCTTTGGTGAGAACTGAAGAGAGAAGGACAGGTGGGAGCTTCAGTGAAAATTCTGAAGAGACAGAAACGAAGAGAGTCAGAAGAGAATCTGTACAACTAGTGTCCAAGATCATGACTTTCCAGCACAGCAGATGCTCTGGGTGGACTTGTTGCCATAGATGTCAGCTGCTAGGACCAGGACCCACATTGTCTTTAACAAAAAACTGACTGTCACAAATGATCAGGGAATGTTGTATTCTACCAAAAATCAAAATGTAAGAGAGAAATCCTCCCTTGTTTCAACTCTTATTAATAAATATAAGGTAGTGAACCTATCTGTATCCTTATTTAAATATTATGGATCTCAAAGTATGCCTGGATAATCTTTCTGTGCATTAATAATATATACCAAGTTATCTATAAGTGGCAAACTTTGATAGATCTTGGGGATTTAAAGTGATCTCTAGGAACTAACATACATATGATCTATTTGACAAGATTCTAGTTAATGGAGGATATTCTTGTTAATTTGAATTTTATTATTTTGAGATTATGTTTCCCTTAGTGTTTTCCCACAATTTTGACTTTTGTGTAATGATTGTGCTCAATTATGTTTACTATATAAATAACTGCATCTATTTTTATAACAAATGAGTTAAATCCATTTCCTCATATGTCATCCTGTGTAATGTACTGATGTAATTTTAAACACACAGCATTTGTGATGGTGTTTAAACCAATTAAATTTTTTTTTTCATATAGTAGAACTAACCAAAATCCTGATGGAGATATCATGATATGTTAGTACTTAAAAGTAATTTTTCCAGCTTCTCTAATAGGCATCATGCTTGGCAATGTGCTAGCTGCTAACTGCAGGTTGAGATACCTCATCAGCAAGTGCTAGAATGGGTTGGAAGTGCAAGGGAAAAAAGAGATTCATTTTCACTCTTTCTGTCTCCTTGAATAAAATGATTCACACCCCTCACAGCTCCTGTGAGTCTTACTAGTGGCATCTCTTAAAAACAGAATTACCAAATCTCAGCATGGCAACAATTTCAGGGGAGGTCACAAAAAAGCCATCATACCTTATGCGGACTCTCTTTTTATATCTCTTTATGCCTCTACGACTTTGAAACCGGTGGAGAGGGTTAACTCACAATCTCCACACATCGCCCATTTTACTTTAATTGTTCGAAATTTCTCCCTTATTTAGAGCTAAAATCTATTTTTCTGTAAACTAACAGTGGTAATAACAGGAGCAACAGCTACTGATACTTGCGTTTGTTGAGTGTTATGTTCAGTTGCATCTAACAGAATCCAATCCTGCTACTTTCAACAATAACACTTCTTGAAATGGAGAATTAGATACTAAAAAACTTTGAAAGGCAAGTGGGATAGGCTGTAGGCAAGGCTTTCAGAAATATCTCCTTGCACAGTACTGCAGAGCTGGCCGACCAAAGGTGTTACTCCCTCCAACACAATTAGGAAGAGGGGGACAAGCAGAAATCACAGTTATACGAGGACCACACTATCTCGCACTTGGCCTGTGCCAAAACAAAGAAAAACAAAGCAAAGCAAAGCAAGCCCTGCACCTGACCTCCGTCGAGATCTATCTACATCTACTTTCCTCCACTAGTCTACATATGTTACGGTCTCCTGATTTTCTGTCTTTATTCTTGCTGTTCTTATTATTGTTTTTAACTCCCCTTGTGAGGGTGCTCAAGTGAGTTAAGCAATTTTACAGCTGTGGTGGGCAGAAATAAATACAGGAAGACCTCGTGCAGCAAGTTGGAGAACCAATACTTTCTGTAGGTCATAGATTCTTTAATTTTTTGGGTCAAATTTTCAATCTATTGAGGAATCCATCAGAATAACCTCTGTGGGGAAACACAGGAGATTGGGATAGATAAATTATAAAGGTAATGCTTTGTTCTTTCTGCAAGTCCTCTAAGGATTTCAGTCTACTCTGATAGTAATAATTAGTTACATTTTGTAACACTCTGTTTAGTAATTGGCA
Source organism: Camelus ferus (assembly GCF_009834535.1). Classification (NCBI taxonomy): domain Eukaryota; kingdom Metazoa; phylum Chordata; class Mammalia; order Artiodactyla; family Camelidae; genus Camelus; species Camelus ferus. The sequence goes on along the minus strand of NC_045712.1, from coordinate 889,505 downwards.
TAATACTACTTTTAATTATGAATAAATAAAGGATGAACAAGATTAAGTGAATTCCCAGAGATTACATACTCAATGACAAAACTGAGAATTAAACTGAGAACTCATTTTCCTTCACAACCATTCCACTTTTGTCAAGGAAGAGATTAGCCCATTTTTTCACATTAAAGGAAATGAAGATATCACCCTTTTGTAGGTATCAGGGATGTACTTAATAAATTTGACAATCAGAACAGATTGTTTTTTAACATTCCCTCTCCTCTCTTTGAGAAGAAAATTACCTTAAGTGAGATAAATAATTATAATGACCATAAAAAATGCAGACAGTGAAAATGGTACTTGAACTTGTTCAATAATGGTGGTTTTAAAGAAATATATAGGAACAACAAAAAAGAAAAAAAAGGTAAAGGATGAATACCCTTTAAGTACATTAGTATATGCCTTTTAAAAAGGGAAAATCTTATACTTCATATTGGTTTGTATATAAGAATAACACACAATTTCAGTTTTTGAAACTTCTGCAGATTTGTCAATGACCTCGTCAAAAATGATCTTTGCATATTCATATTCAGTAGACAGTATAGCCTGACTTGTGGCTCTGTCTTTACTCATGGCTGATCAAAGGATGCTTTTTAATCTTTTTTTTTTTTTATTTTGGAATGCGTTTTTCATATAAAGCACAGATACACTAATAGGAAAAGTCTTCAAAATAAAGATATGACTTTGTCAGAAATTCATGAAAATTTTATTTTACAAAAAATTTCAGATTTTAAACAAAAATAAAACTTTAAGTGGTGCCATAGAATGAGAGAATAAAAGCAAAGCACGTTCTGTTTTTCTCTTTTTTTCCCCCAAACACTATGCTTTTGCTTTTTATTAAAAAATCTGCTGTTTCAAGGCAGTAATGCATAGTTTCACAGGAGTAGTTGAAAAAAACTGTGCCCAAAGCAAGCTCAAGCCATTTCAGAGCATTATTAACTTATTTTTGAAATAAGTGCATGTATCTGAGGCTGTGTGCACCAGGGACTAATTACATAACTGAGGGTTCTCCAGTTCTCTAAACATCCAGTCTTCTCATTTCTTAGTGAGAATCTGCAACACTGCATTTCCTAGTCTACCTTCCTATTGACATAATCATGGGATGAAGTTTTGTTCAGTGAGGTGTAAGGTAATTATATGCAATACAGTACTTGGGAAGACTTTTTAAAATGGAAATATGGTACACTTCTTTTCTGTTTTTCGTTCTTTCACCCTTTTGCCTGGAGTGCAGACCAGACAGCTGGAGGTTAAGAAGCTGGAGGATGGACCATGAAAAGATCTTAATAATGGCACCCAAGGATCCAGGATCCTAGTAGAGCAGAAGAGTAAAAGAATAGAAACCTGGACCCTTAATAAATGCATGGAGCTGCATACTAGTCTTTGCTGCCTACCTGTGCAAAAGGGAATACATACTTTTGCAATTAAGTCACTACATTAAAGTCTCTGTTGCTCATAGCCTGATTATATAAACTGGCTGATATTACTTCATAAATACAGCCCTCTTAGGGTGAAAAATAAATTCTCTGAAATTATATTGTGATTTTTAGGCATGCTTACGTTCTGGGTTTGAAATTTGGCCCAGCCACTTATCATCTCTGTGACCTTAAATACCTATAATGAGGGAAAATTAATAGTAATAAGGTTGTTGCTAACATTAAAAGCTATAATACCAAACCTGGAATGTGGTAAGTGCTCCGTAAATGCTCTCTCATGGAATTTGAGATTTGCAAATGTTAGCCACTATATATAAAAATACATTAAAAAAAATTTCTTCTGTATAGCACAGGGAACTATATTCAATATCTTATAATAATCTTTAATGAAAAAGAATATGAAAATGAATATATGTATGTATTTGCATGACTGACACATTATGCTGTACACCAGAAATTGACACATTGTAACTACTGTACTTCAATAATAAAAAGAAATATATACACTGGTAATTAAAGTCACCATCTCTTAGTAAATCTCCCATGGACAATCAAATAAAATCTAACACTATGGGTTTTAGAAAACTTTTCCAACAAATCAATTCGAAATCATGAATGTGAACTTAGAAACGAGCCTCAGATGTGATTTCTAATTTAAATTTGTCAAAATTGGTGATGTAGGTCCTTGCCTGGAACTGAAAGAAATCTCAAGGATTTTTCAGAAAGCTGTTCTGAAAATCACAGCTGTCTTGGCCATGTGTGGGACTAAGGTGAGCCAAGCAGACCCTAGAAAGTGAGTGTGAAAGAGGCACTCATATGCTCAGCACTTCAAGACAGGAGAGTGAGTGCTGCCTTATATTTTGCATTTTAGGTGCCTCACCTGCCTCCTCCTTTTCCTAGTCCTGGCATACAGACTGGGCTAATCACAGGCAGTCAAATGACATCTCCTTCCACAATAAGCCATCTATTCTCCTTTTCCTTACCTGGTTTCCATATGTATGAAAAGAGAACTAATAAATATTTGTAAAATGAATGAACACATGAACCAACAAGTGACTACTGAACCATAAATCTTTTCTTTTTGCTTATATATTGTCAGAAGGGTAGGATATATCAGAAAATGTTTAACTTCTTCCACAAAACCCCTATCATTAATGGATTTTTTTTCTTAAGTTGAGGAATAATTTACATATAGTAAAACATACAGCACTTATGCACATGACTTGATTAGTTTTTACCTATATATACAACTGGCAACCACCAGGAAGTCAAGGTAAAAAACATTTGTCACCTCAGGAAATTTCCTCATGACCCTTCCCAATTAGTAACATTCCAGCCATAACAAAGGTCATTACTGTTCTGATTTCCATCCCCATAGACCAGTTTTGCCTATTCTGAAATTTCATATAAATGCAATCAAACTATGTGTTAACTTTATCCTAAGAATTTGATGTTGTTTAGTGCTATTGCAAATGGTCTCATTATTTTAAATCTTACTGTATGAATGTTGGTACAGGTTTATAGAAAAATTGATTATTACATGGAGACATTGTACCTGATGACTTTTGTTATATTCACTTCCTAGTTGTAATAATTTCTGTTTTCTTTTAAAGCTTTTTATGTACAGAACCTTGTCATCTACATGTAGAGTATAATCCTTCCTTTTCAGTCTTATGCATTTTATTTTTTCTTAGCTGTGCACCAGCTAAGAACACATGTATGTTTTGAATAAAAATAATCTGATTGGATGTCCTTGTCTTATTCCTGATGTTGAGGGGAAAGCAATCAATATTTACTACTGAGATATTAGCTGTGGGTTTCTGCAGATATCTATTTCTAGATTAAAGAGGATTCCTCTATAGCTAGTTTGCTCAGAGGTTTTTTTTGTTTGTTTTTGTTTTTTAAGAAAGTGTACTGAAATTATTTATTCATTGAAAAAATCATAGTTCTTTTGAGGAATACTTGACATAAAATTAACTGCAAATATTTAAGGTGTACCATTTGACGAATGTATCCGTCCATAAAACCATAATCACAATCAAGATAACAAATGTTTGTATTACTCTCAATAATTTCGAGATTCATCTCTTTTGTTAAATAAGCATAAACAATTAATTCATTTTTATTCCTGAGCATCTTTTGTATGAATGTACCACAGTTGGCTTATCCATTCATCTGTTGAGGGATATTTGTGGTTTTTTCCCCAATTTTTAGTTAGCATGAATAAAAAACTACTATGAGCACTTATGTGCAAGTCCTTCTTTGGACTATAACTATTATTTCTCTTGAGTGGATACTTAGAAGCAGAATTATTGGTCTCTATAATATATACATATTATTTCTTTTCAAGAAACATACACTATATATATATATATATATTTTTTTTCTTTTTAAGAAACTGCCAATCTTTTTTCCACAGTGGTTGTAGTATTTTTTACTCCCACGAGCAGAATATGAAAGTTTCAGATGTTCAGCATCCTCACCACCTGTTTGTATGGTCAACCTTTTTAATTTTAGAGACTATAATGGATATGCACTGTCACGTCATTTTAGGTTTAATTTTTAATTTTTTTGTGACTAATAATGTATCCTCTTTTCATGCACTTACCAACTATTAAAATCTCTTGCTTTCTCTCTTTTTGTCTCTGTTTCTCTCTCTGTGGTGAAGTGCCTTTTCATATCTTTTACCTTTTAAAAATGTTTTGTTTTGGTTTGTTCTCTTCTCATTTTTCAGTTATAAAAAAGTTTTATATATTCTTGATACAACTCCTTTAGCTGATATATGTGTTGTGAATATTTTCTTCCAAACTGGGGTATGTCTTTTAGCTTCCTAAATGCTGTCTTTTGAAAGGAAACATTTTAAATTTTAATGAAATTCAATTTCTTTTTAAAAAATGATTTCTAGATTTTTAAATGTTTTCTAGATGTAAGAAAATTTTGCAAACTCTAAGGTTGCGAAGATTTCATCCTTTGTCTTATCATGGAAGTTTTATTGTTTTAGGTTTTACTTTTAGGTCTATGATCTGTTTTGAGTTGATTTTTACATGGTATGAGGCAAAGATCTATGTTAATATTTTTAAATGTACTGTATATTCAGTTGATCCAGTACAATATGTTACGAAGTTTTTCATTTCTTTATTAAGTTGTCTTGGCATATTTGCCAAAAGTCTACTGACATATATGAATGGGTCTTTTTCTGGGCTCTCAATTATTTTCCATTGATCCACTATCTATATATCCACCATTACTAAATTCTCTTAGTTACTATAGATTTAAAATAAGTCTGAAATCAAATAAACTCCTCCAACTTAATTCTTTTTTATTTCATATTTTTAATTAACTTTGGTTATATTAGGTCTTGTTCATATTTTAATATTATTTTACCATTATACTTAAAAAAGATTGCTGGAATTTTAATAGGAATTCCACTGAATCCACAGATCAATTTTAGGAGAGTATCTATACTAACAATATTAAGCCTTCCAATCCATGATCTTGGTGTAGGTATTTTAAAATTTATTTTAGCAATGTTCCGTGGTTTTTAGTAAAGCAATTTTGGATGTCTTTTTGTCAGATTTATTCCTAGGTATTTCATGGTAATTAAGTCATCCGGAAATAGGGAGAGTTTTCTGCTGTTGTTAAAACTGTCACTGAGTTCTTGCTACCCACTTTTATGGTGGCTGCCTTCTGCTAAACATTAAACACTTTGTTTTGCCTCTCTTCAGATGGACTTGTTGCTCTTTAGAAACTAATCCACTTGTTTACCTTGTGACCTTAGTTGTCTAATGAGCTCAAAAAAGTTCATGATTTTATAAATTATCTGACTTTTTCTCATTATTAGCATAAAACAACATTCCCTGTGGTTTCAGTATCCAAAGCAAACCAAAAGTTTCAGAAATTGTCATACTCTAGATTTTCATCATTTTCAGATTAAACTAAATTCTAATTTTCATTGTGATATTTTTCATTGACTTATGAGATTTTTAAAAGCTTGTCAATTTATTATCACTTGATTGTTTTACATGTATTATTTTGTTACTAATTTTAATTGAATTCTACTGTGTTAGAGAGCATGTTTTGTATGTTTAAAATTAATTAAAATTTATTGAGGCTCGCTTTATAGAGTATTGCTTTTCTGTGTTGGTAAAAAAGACTACTTTGTCTCAAATTAATATTATTCTACACTGGATTTCTCCTAATTAGTGTTTGCATGGCATATGATTTCCATCCACTTACTTTTAAACTACCTGAATGTCTCAGTCATTGTTCTACTAGAGAAACTGAACCAGCAGGATGGATTGATAGCAGTCACTATAAATAGCCAGATGTTGTCTGCTGAGTAGCAAGTTCCTGGTATTTTGTTAGCCTGGGGTCCTTCCCATTCCTTTACCATCCACCTAAACATTTATTAAGGGCCAACACTATAGCTGGCATTCAGCTACAATTTGGGAAAATATCAATACAAATGGAAACTTGCTGTCAGTAGAGTGTTTCCCAGTGTTCAGCTTTCCACAAAGATCTGCTGACGCAGACTCAAGCAGGTATCTTAGGTTCTACACAAAGTCAGCTGTAGAGCTGACTTTGCAGAGCTGAGGATGTCCCCTCTGTTTCCCATATTTCCTGTAAACTCTTTCCTTTCTTGACTGGAAGCGTCACACTCACTTCTAAGACAAGTAGACCTATGTAGTCAGGTGTTACTCTTTCACGTTATTTCTTACAGGTTTTGTCAACCCAGTGACCTGAGGAAAAAGAGTTCTAAAGTTAATTAATATAAACTTGCACACATATTTGCATGAAGCAGATATAGTTAAATTAGTCAGGGTGTAACTTAGCCACAGACACTTGCTCTGGTCTGAAATTGAAGACCCAGACATAAGTCTGAAATGAAAGAAAAAAGTAGGTAGTCCTTTAAAAAATAAGTATTGCATTACTTTAACTATAAGGTCACATAATTGCCATGTAGACTAAGAATACTTAGTAACCACATTATACATAGTTCATTATGGTATACAGTATGGAGTAGAGTTCCATTTTCATTTTGAGAATTAACCTCATTCCCACACTAATAAATTAAAGAACTGGTTCTTCACTAATTCAACCATTATTGAGCTAAAAATCTTCCAGTTTTTGGAACTGTAACAATCTCCTTCTGATTATTCTTACTTAATTGTACTGTCCCCATCCATGTTCTCACGGTAATATTTCTGTGCTTGCAGAAAGCTTCAGGCTAATTTTCTTTGAATAATTCTTTGCCTGTATTTTCAATGCCACATGCACCCCGGGACTGCTGACTGTATGTGCTTCTCGGTGCCCCTTTGATCTTGAAGGAGCCTAGGTGATTTTTAACTGCATTTCCACCTTGCACTAAATTTGTTATCTGGTGTCAAATCTGAAATCCGGTGTCGCTTTATATTTAATCCAGGAAAACCACAGAAAACCCTCTAAAATTTACTAGTAGCAAGTACTTTGCGCATCTTTGCCTTTCTTTTCCTAAGCCTAAGGTGGTGAATGTGGGGAGATCACATTCAAACCAAAGCAAATTTCTATTAATTGTTAAAATTTCATTTAACAAGTATTTTTCCATACTTTCATAGTTCAGAATAATTCATTCAATTATTTGATTTTATGAAAGGAGTATTAAAGCTTTTGGACTGAATAGATATTGATTTAAATAAAACAGAGGAGCCATCATTTCTCCAAAAACCACCTGGAAGAAATGGGTCCATTACACTACATACATATATGTATACAATGTATATAACATACATGATATGATAAAACACACACATGTATATATGATGTGTGCATATTTATATTTATATATGTGTAGTTGCATACTATTTATGTGCATGCATTATAGCATGTTAACATATTACCTTTTGTATAATCCTAAATTCAGTGCAAATGAGGGAAAACAACTAGCAAGCTTTCACTTGAAAAACTTGTTTTCCATGAGATATCTAAATTAACACTTTAAAAATAAGCCTGTACCATTATTACTTTTTAGGTTTTATATACCTTTATTTAGTATCAATATAGATAAAATTAGATAGCTAAAGTAATTCAATCCATTCAGTTCAAATGATTTATAATTCATGTATTCCTTCACTATTCCTTTATTTACTCACTCTTTCAGTTATCTATTTATTAACCACTCTCAATGGACCAGATACTTGCCAGACTCTGTGGTTCCTGAAGTCACAACATTATCTAATACAGTTGATAAGAAAAGCCAAATAGCATTTTAAAATGAGAGATCATTGTTAACAAGATAAAAAAATGAGCTTACATCATTCTTTAAATCCAGATTGATTGCAGAATGGAACATTCTGATATCCTTAATAATGTGGGTGATAAAGGACTTCTATTTTTGCCCTAATGGATTTTGAATTTTTAAATAACCAGAATACGTCTGTGGCTTCTAGACAGCATTTCAAAATGGGTGAAATATTCTATGGTTCATTGAAAATTACCATTTAAAATAAATTAATGCTTTAAAAATTCTGTCGTCTAGCACTAGAATGAAGACAAAAACTGCCACTTGTACTTATTAGCTTTTTGTCACAGCTACATGTAGTGTAGTTAGTAATTCACTTGTTTCCTTCCCAATGGACTGTGGGCTGTTTCTTGCCAGTGGAGAATGAATATCTGAAAGTGTCACCACTAGTTGCTGTCTTTGCTTTGCCTGTGGCTGACTTGGCTATTAGTTCTAAATATCAGCACAATTTCTCTCTTTTTGTGTGTTCATCCCCAGAACTAGTGAGGAGGTGTTAGGGGCCTTTTGGATTGTTTGGTGCTGACTGATGAAGTATCATCCTTTCAGATTTTGACAATCCAAACTGAATGATAACATTTGAAGACTGAATACTTCTTTGGTGCTCTCCACTCTTTTAAAGACCCATATAATACTAGTGATACTGTTTATGTAATTGCAGTCCCTTTTTATATTTATGCAATTGGCAAATTTTGGAATAACTCTGCTTGGTTTGTTAAGCACTTAATCTTACAAATGAAATCCAAATATATTTATGTATTCTATTGTGGCATATGCTATTATTATATTTGGGTCTCCAGGGAAATTATAAGACCAGCCCCTATTTCTCATCTGGTTTCAAAAATATCAGAAGTTTTGATGTAAGAAGAAAAAAATTACTAATAAAAGATTCATGGTGTTCAATATATTTTGACATGGTACGTATTTCAAATGTTAGAATAAATGGCCATTTAATATGAGTAATTCAGCATGAAGGAAAGTTCATTATCTCCCAAGCTATCCATCAATCAACTTCTGGTAATAATTGCCTGCCTGATCAGCACATGTAATAGTGTCAAGGCAAAACGAACAGTTTAGACAAAACACACAAACCTATGGAAATTCGGAGATGAATACTTATTTTCCTGATAATTTATCATTAATATTTGTTGCTTTTTAATGTACATTTTGCAGAAAGTGGGGCATGAGGTATGATTGCTGCACTTGCTACAACGCTTATGACATTCTAAGTGCATCCTAAGTTGCTGCATACTGAATACATCTCTGTGGAGGCAGGGTAGCTGGACTCCCACACAAAGTCCTTAGAAACGGCCTGGTTTATAATCTAGGCTTCCAAATGGTATGGTTTTAGTAAATGATCTGACATTTCTGAGATTCAATTTCTTTGCCTATGAAATAAGAAAAACTATTTTTAAAAAATCTGTTGTGATATAATGCCTCATTAAAATGACAGATCCCGCCTTGTGGTCTCCTCTTGTGAATACATGTTTCATGGGTCAAGAGGCAATCAGCTAACATGTATTTTTTGTGTTAGATGATTATATCCAGAGAATCCCCACCATCATTATTCAAGTGCTTCCCTCTTTGTCCAATTAATTTCCATCTCACATCTTTGTTATATATTCTTAACTTGAACAATGCAAATAGTTTGATTGTATCTTTACATGTATATCTGATAAACTTCAAATGTAGATCACACATCAGTGCTGGAAAGCTAAACAGGTTTTTGTTGTTGTTGTTGTTGTTCTTCTTCTTCTTTTGCTGTTGCTGTTTTTTAATGGAGATTTGCCAGGGCTTCTTTACAGTCTAGATTAAAAACTACCTATGGATAGCAACTGTGTCTTACTAGTCTCTCTATTCCCACCACCAAGCGCAGGGTTGGGCATTCAGAAGGAGTTCAATGTATGTCTGGCCTGAAGTAGGAGCCAGGAGCAGCTCAAAGGGTAGAAAATATGCATGATGAGTTTGTACAGAGTCAACGCCAACTGTAGTATCTTTGAGGACTGGGATGCAACTTTTTAACTCTCCATAATACCTTCTGCAAGACCTTCCAATGGAGGTAAGGGATCAGGAAGGGGGTGAGAGTTTATATAATAGTAAACATTATTTTCTGAGTAAATCAGAGACTTAGAAATGGTTTCACAGTTTCATTGACTAATCAAAGCATCTTTTAGTTGGAATCGACTTTCTCCTTTTCTATTTTAATATTTCATTTTCACATGAAGTGAGAAAGTCTATTTTAAAATCATTTCAAAATTTCCTAGCACAATCTGGAAGCTATTTTGGAGATGTGGCATTCCCAGAAGAATAAAGTAGATTGAGTAAATGCTAAATGAGTGTATTAAAAAAAAAAGATTGCTTTAAAGGCACTCAGGTGTCACCACCACTTTGAAATGATTATCACTTAGAATTGTAACTCACTTATTTTACAAATGAGGTTAATAAATGTGTAAAATATGAACCACGAATAAGACCCTTTTCTTGGTATCATTTAAAAGAAAGTTGATGGCATGTGGAAACACAGTGTCTGCTAACTAGTATGCATTTTCTTAGGGACTTTTAATAACAAATACATTGTGAGGAGTTGGCCATTTACCAAGTTCAAAGAAATGGTTATTTTTTTAGTAGTCTCCCGGGACTCTTAAGGAATCTTAAGGCCAGCTCCCTGGAAACACCATATAGAAGACCTACCCCAGGAAACTGATCCCAGGAGACTTGAGAGTTTCTGAACTCTGTATGATCTTTAACAGTAGTTCTTCACTCTTGTTGCATATGACAGTTACCCAGGGAACTTTACAAAAATATTGACATCTCGATGTCTTTATTACATCATTAGAATCTTTCAAGGTAGAGGCACTGGTATTTTTAAAAGCTCCTAGGTTAATGTATAGCCAATGTTGAAGGTCACTGACTTAGCTAGAACAAGGATGGCAAGTTCATGGCACCTGGATGATAATATTCCCCATCTCCTGTTAGAAAACATGGTCAATATATCTAAACATTTATTCTTATTGAAACCAGATTCAGGCTTAGAAAAAATTTTGACAGTTTTCTCCTGATAACCACGATGAACTAGCCAGCTAGGAATTTTAAAAATATTCTCATTAACTCCTGGAAGAAGTTCACCAGCGTCCTCCTGATTGGTAGCCTTTATCAGACGATGCTGTCCAAACTCTCCTGCTTTTTCTTTTTTTGTGAAGAGAGGCTTTGGGGAAACCCACAAGTCTCTGATACAGGAGAGCTTTTTAGCTACAGTAAAGAATTTAATCTGCTTTATATGCCCAGTGGCATTCTTGAGAGACTCCTCAGCAGAAATCCAGACTCTGGATACATCTGTTTCTTCAAGACATGGTGAATCTACATAACGTTCTGTAATTCAGTTTAAAATGTCAGGTCCAAAGGAAGAAACTATAGTGCAAGTTAAAACACTCTATAAAGTTAGCAGATGTTGAGAAAAAAACCTTCAAATTCATAGTAGCACTCCTGTTTTGAAAGCCCAATAATCTACAGCTAAAGGGAATAACTTCGGTGCAGATTGTCCTCAGGCGTTGTACGGCGTCTCTTCCCTCATGTGCCACACCAGGCACTTCAGAGAGGAAAATGTCGCCGGCTTTCGCTGCTCTGATAGGAGCTACGTCAGCCCAAGCCAGTCCCCTGCTGGTCTGCCACGAATGTCAGCTATTTAATTGAGAGAATACCGTCTCACCTCTTCTGCTTAGAAAGAAGTAGTGGGGTAATTTGGCATAGGGAAAAAGTACTTGACATTATTTGCCAGTGATGAGAATGTCCTGTCAAAGTCATCGTTATGGAATAAGTTCTCTGCAGGTTGCTGGGAGAGGCATCCAAATGAGATTTCAGCAGTTTGTTAAAGATTTGAAGAGCCCTGTTTTTGGCTGTGCTTCAGTTACTCACAGTCTGGAAGGAAATCTATGGCCAAATCCCATGTAAAAATTATTATTTATGTAGGACCTGTACACTCCTGTTCTTCTTTCTTTGCTTATTTCCATTAAACCAGTGTTCTAACTTGAGTCACATGTATATGGCCATCACAATTATGACCAAATTTGCATACATATCACCTCTACTATTATAAAGGAAATATTTAAACTGACTCATTTTTATTTTAGTTCTATGGACTTATTTTAAAGGGAAGTTGTAGCAATATGTATGGAATGCTGCTATATACATTTCTAACCTATAAATTAAACCCATAAAATAAAAAATTTTCCCCAACATTCCACATAAAAGAAGAGTGTGAATTGCTGAGGATACAAATAACACCCTTTGAAAATTACTGAAATAAAGCATATCATTCATTTATTCCCCTCCATTTTTTTCTGATTGATTTGATATTAAAAAAAAATACTTAGAGGAGATCACTCCATTTATACAGGTAAAATACAGCAGAATAGGGCACCATGCCATAACAATCTGATCAAGTCAATGAGAAAAAAACTTATTAGATATCAAATGTGTTCAGCACTACTATTCCTTCTTTGATGGAACTCTTTGTCAAGTTCATCAATAAGGACAATTTATATATTTGAATGAGATACCTAAATGGCATTTCCATCAGTGCTACTGCACTCCACATTTTTCTTCTGTCCTTTTTAACCTCAGTATGGCCAGGGAGAAGGAAACCTGTATTTAACTTCATAGGAACAAGCAATTATCAGTAATCCTTCCTGGTAGGTCTAAGTAATCACTTCTTTTGTTCTTATTATTCACAGCAGGAAGCTGGGTGTCACGACCCACATGAGACTGGGGAGGAGGTGTGACATTTGATGCACTGACATCTTCCACACAGCCAAACATTCTAGTATGGATCAAACTTTGTGAATTAGGGCATCATCCCTCCCCGAACACCAGATGGCATGTTCAAAATAAGTTACTCCCCAAGCAATTATTTTGGAGGACAGCATTAGTCTAAATGAGGGAAAGGTCTCACGTTGTCACTTTCTTCTTAGTAGCACCCTATAATTGACAGAAGTCCTGATATTCCAAAGCATTTAGAAAATCTTTTCTACTCACCCTGCTCATTTGAATATTTATGTGAGGAACAACGGCATCTCCATCAGTGATATTGTATTTCATGTTAACAAAATATGATATGTCAAATTTAGAACTTATAAATTCATAAGTTGGAATGATTGTATTGCCAAGAAATACGTTTTCTGAAATTTCAATCTCTAAATCTGTTTATAGCAAGTCCCCCACACACTCTTTTTCATATAATTTGAGTAATAAAAACTTACTGCATAACTTATTGGAAGATAAATAAATTGCCTAATATGATGTGGTCAGATTTCTTAATGTTCAGAATTTGGGGGAATGAGTTAATCAAATGATTTGCTAATCTTTTCTACAAATATTGGATGGCTTATCACTATTTTTATTTATTTATTTATTTTCACTATTTTTATTTTGATAGTTCATATTTCTTTCAGATACAGATGTTGGAAGTTATAATTAATCATTTACTTATGTTATGAGGATAAATATCCTAAACATTCAGGAGACAGTGGGTTTGTTCTTGAAATAGGTGTTTCAACTCTGATTTTCATGCTGTATCTGATTAACAGATTCTAGAGAGACCATTCGTAGTAAATAAAGATAACATTAGAGTTATTCCTTGGTATCCACAGAGGATTGGTTTCAGGAATACTACCCCGACTAAGCAGCTCTGGGAGAATGTTTTGTTGGTAGAGTTGACAACCATCAGACGTGTATAGTCAAGTGACTTAAATACAGTAGCATCATTTATTTAAAATTTGTTTCCTTGTAGGACTGAGATTACATGGTGATAAAGGTAAATCATAACCAAAAGGATCTTAATGAGTCCACTAGCTCATTGGTAAGTGTGAGGCTTTAGAGAATAATTTGGTGGCAACATTAGCACAGGCTGATGTGTCTCAGATCTCAAGTGTAAGTGACTAATGTCACTTATCATTTACATCATGTCCACAGAGCACCAAGAGAGGTTACCATGCATACTCCCAATGTCACTGAGGGAACTAATAAAGCCACTTATTCCTTCTTCTCCAGATCTTGGCTTCATAGAGCTATTTTTTTCTTGTTTTACTTCAGTCGCATACAGTGCACCCACTCAGAGCAATTAATTATCTTCGGCTTCTTTGAAATTACTCTCCAATCAAGTAAATATAAAAAGACAGAGTGTTACAAAAAATAATTCTTATCTGGTCCTCTCATTAGGTACCAATTGAGTAAACAGAATATGATTTGCTTCTTGGATGTGAGCTTAGCAGACATGGAAACAGGCTGTCTCCAGGCTATTCTGATAAATGTTCTGTTCTCTTCCTGTAAATTTATGATGTCACATGATGATCTTTCAACTAATTCTTCCCTCGGCATATGGCACCACAGCCATTGTGTAGGCCAGATGCATGATTCTATTTTAAAAAATGTGTCTGCCTCCAAGGTCATGGGACCTTGTAGATTCATTTGGTTCTCAGGAACACTGCAAAACCCCACAAAAAATAGCCTAAGGAACCTGCAAAGCAGCATAGTGTTCTCAGAATTTTAGACTATGATAGGCAGCAGAAGGAGCTTTATTTACAATAGAAGAAATACCTAGAAATGGAGGTGTTATGCTTCATGCATTTTAATGTTGGATTTTACTATACTGGTAACACTTTCATCATAAGATTGATAAAAATGTCAACTATTTTCTACACGTGGGAAGTGGACAACGAAAGGGAAAGGTCAGAATGAACTGGATTCTAAGACTAGTATTAATGTTACAATTGTACCATTAGAATTTAGCAATTAACAGTTTATAATGCCTTTATCCTCATATTACTGGAACTTATGCTAAGTGACTTACCTCAGATCTCATAGCTTGCAAATCTAGAATCATGAATAGAAGAGCTTTGAATTTAGGGTTTTTCTTAACATGCTACCCTCCCAAGTCAGTTATGATAATCCAAACAATTAGAAAATTAGGTTCACCATCTTTTGCCCTAATTTTTTTGTGTGTTCCTGTGGTCACAGTCACTCTAAGTTTTGCTTAAAATTGAAAAAAGCACCTATGAATAAAACTGGTTCTCAAGTTTGACTATGAATTATCTGGTTGTTGAAGCTGAGGCCTAAGTTGCGAGTGGAAAAGATGTGTAGCTTCTGTAGTTATAACCTCAATGACAGAGATGGCTCAGACCCAGTGTGCCCAAAGTAGGATCAGACCCAGCAGGTTGGAGCTGTAGTTGTCCACAGAGACCAACTCATCTGACCCTATCAGGGAAGAGATGGCTATAGACTGCTTTGCAAATAACACGAATTATAAAATAAAACAATTTTGACTGGTGTGAAAGAGGGCTTAATCAGCTTATATAATAGAGAAGTCCAGGGAACAGATTCAGACATAGCTGGACCCGAACAGTGTCATCAGGACCCAGTCCTCTTCCTCCATCTCTAATCTCTATTTTCCTTAGTTCTCTGGAACTTCCAGGTTTCACACTTTCTCTATATCAAATCAAACATTCACTCCAAAAAGTGAAAGAATTAGCTCTCATTTGATCTACCTGCCTTTATGCTGAACCTGAAACTAATCACTAAATCACATGTCCACCCAGGCTCGTGGGTGCAGCCTACACCCAAACAACGTGAAATGAGATCAGACAAGGGGTGGATTGCTAAAGAACAAAATGGGTTGTTAAAAAGAAAGGCAACTGGATGCTGTGTTGGGAGGAAACTCTGAAGTCTACAGCCAAGGAAAAGTTAAGAAGGAGCAAGAACTTGTGGCTTGGTTGGAATTAGAACATTCACATCAGTTTTCTCTCCCTCACAGCCTCTAAGGAGAGTATTACAAGGTTGGAGGTCCCCAAATCATCACTTACATTGTCTTTTCCAATTTTCCTTGAAAATGAAGGAAAATTGATGGTCTACAGTAGAACTGGCTATGTGGTAAAGGAGTGTGGATATAATAGGAATTATGCAAAGTTGTAAATAAGCTTGAACTAGATTTAACTCACAGAGAGAACCTTCTTCAGTCTACCCTTCTGATTAACACTGACCTTCCTATAATATCAGGGTTGCAGCTTTCACTCAGATGACACATTCCTTCCAGAGGGTTAGGGATAAACATAACTTTTCTTCAAGACTGTCTCAGCTTTCTGCTATCTGTCTTGAACCAACAAAATAAGCACAGCTGTGGCAAAGACAATCCGATCTCTCTTTCCTTATCACATTCAGGATTGAGTCTCTGACATCTGTCCCCCACCCCCACCCCCCACACACAGAGTTTCTATGTCTCTGTGTTTCTGTTTCATGTGCTTGTCTTCTGCAGAAGTTACCTGCCAAAATGCATCATGGCAGACAAAATGATTGACTTTATTACTCTCTCCTGGCAGCTGCCTGTGTTTTATTTCCTTTGGGGGCCAGGGAAGAGATTCATTCTCACCCTGTGTTCTTTGCCTCTCAGGTCTGAGCATGCGAGGAGGGCAGGAGAGGAGCAGGCAGCAAACGTCACTGTTATCAGGGGAGGTGGGAGTAGAAGTGGGAGTAAATCTGCCCACAGTTCTGACTGCTCCCAAATCCACAGCAGTCTTGTTTTAGCAGTGTGTAGCTCCCCATTTTGGCCTCTCTGTTTCAAATTCTATCCATGGAAAATCCACTATGAACCAGTTTTATTTAGATTTACTAGTTAGTTTTATTCCAAAGACTTTGCTTATAAGATGGTTCCAGGGTTCTAGTATATCTCTGATTGGAAGTGAACTCTCAGTAATAAAAGGCAGGTATTTCATATTTGGTTGTCAAAAATCTTAAAAAAAAAAAAAGGCAAAAAAGCAATTGGCTTTGACCTACTCAATCCAAACTATCAGTCCTGGGGCCATTAGGAAACCTTGGAAGTTTTATATGGAGTCAGAATATTGGCATTGTTCATTTGATGCTTTGATCTTACAGTGACCAAAAGAAAACACAATGGTTGGTTTGGTGGCAGACTGTAACTTACAAAAATAGTCACAACAGTATTTTCCATATGTTTTTCCTGAAATTTGGTACACCCCCATTGAGAAATGGAATCTCTTATCCCCTCCTCTTGAAGCCAGATGGGATTTTGTAACATCTCAATGAATAGAATGAAGCAAAAGTGACAGTGCATGACTTGAAGCTAGGTCATAAAAGGCAACACTGCTTTCTCCTGGGTCTCTTCCTTGGACATGTGCCCTTAGAACCCAGCTAGTGTTTTGTGAAGGTGCTCAAGCAACAGGAAGAGACCATCTGTAGGTGTTTCTGCCACAGCCCTAGCTGAGGTCCCAATGGACAGCCAGTAGCAACACCAGATATGTAGAAAATCTTCAGGTGATTCCAGACTCAAGCCTTTGAGTCATTCCAACTGATACCAAGTAGAGCAAACACTAGTCCCTACCAAGCCTTCCCAGATGGCTAACTGTGAACAAACAGTGTTCCAGCCACTAAGTTTGGGGCAATCAATAACTGGGAGCAGGTTTAGTTGATTTTTTAAAACAATGAAAAGATGTTACAGTCAGTGTCATGAATTTGGAATTGATATTTAGAGGAAAATACTAAACTCCTTCATTAATGATAAGTTTGACATGTATTTCTCCTTCCTTCCCTCGCATCTTTTATTTTTCCTCTCTTTCTCTTTTTATCTTTTCTTCCTTCTTCCTTCAACCCTCCTTTCTTCCACCCTCCCTCTACCTCTCTCCTTCCATTCCTTTCTTCCTTTCTTTCTCTCTCTCTCTTTATTCCTCTCTCTATCTTTCTCATTTGTCACGATAGCCTCCCCCACCTTTTTTACTAGAGTTAATAGGAAGAAAATATCATCAAATTCCCATTTTCTCCTTGGTGTGAACAGAACAGCTTGGTATGAGACCTAAGCGGCCTGATAGAGTTAAAAAAACAAAGTCAAGATATATTCCACAACAGCTATAGTTTATAATGTTTTGCAGCAGGCATAAAGATGTAATTTTGTTGGTGAAAAACTGACATTTTCTCTTCAGCTTATTTCTTGCTATTCCTTTTTTTCTGACTTTTCTCTTTTTAGCTTCAGTAACCTCTTACGTGCATTACTGTGAAATCTCCAAAAAAGACTGTCTGGAACATTTTCCAAAAATAGAAAAATGTTTCCATAGGATCAACCATTTATTTACCTATCCATGAATCCATCCACTAAATACATACGTACTGAGTGTCTATTATATGTAAGGTATTGGGACCCAAAGGTGAGAGTTAGACAACCTGGCTTACAAATCTGACAGTCTCATAAGGGAGACAGAAAAGTAAACATATGAATGAATTGATTGATTAATTTGACACATGTTTATTAAGCTCCTGTTGTTTTCCAAGCATTATGCCAGACTCTGGTGTTAACAGAGTTAAGAAGTTAGCAGTCAAGAAGTACACACAGTTTCTGTCCTTTAGACCAGGGACTAGAACAGAAAACCAAATACCAACAGCAGCATGGGAGCCAATCAAGCGTTCATAGAAGGCCTCTCAAAGGAAGTGAAGCATAAACTGAAACTTGTAGACTAATTTGGAGTCAGCCAGGTGAAGGCAGATTTGGGAAGAGTATACAAGTTACAGAGGATAACAAGTATGTGGATCCAGAGCTGAGAGAGAAAATGGTACACACATTTGAGAAACCAAAAACAGTTCATTGTGTGGGGAGAAGGTGGTGGGATATAAATCTGGAGATTTATCTGCCGGGTCCAAAGGTGAAAAGGAAACCATCGGGGAGAGATTAAGCACCCTGGAAGTAACGTGATGACAGTATGGAGACTCTTCTGGTTGCAAGATGACACGTGCACCTTCCTGGAGCAAGCCCAGAATCAGGAGCCCAGTGAGGTGGCTATAGAAACAATTGTGGCCAGAGATGACAGTGGCTTGGAAGAGGATAGTAACCATGAGGTTGGATAAAAGAAGACATGTTTGAAATATGAAGTGTATAATATGCAGGGCATGTTTACTGACAGATTAGATACCAGGGATGAGGACACGGGAGAGCCAGAGGAAGCTCCAGGTTTCTAGACGGGGCAGGTGAGTTGGTTGTACTGCCAATAAATAAAAGAACCTCTCTTAGGAAGGACTTTGGATCTAGGAATAAAATAATGGGTACAGTTTGGATCACACTGAACTTGAGATTCCTATAAGATATCTAAGTAGAAATGTATTTACTTAGTATAGCCAAGCAGGGATTCAGTATATAGGTTTGAAACTTAGCAAGAAAAAATGGGCTGGAGATAAGAATCCAGGAACTATCAGCATATAGGACATATCAACATATAAAAGAAGGCCTGCGAGTGGAAGAGATGTCCCAAAGGGGGTGTATAGTGTTGAAGAAAAGGCCTAGGGCAGAATGCCAAAGAACACTGCCATTTATGGGCAATGCTGGATAGCTCGATGCAACCACTGGAGAAAAGAAATCAGGAGAATATAGCACTTGGGGAACCAAATGCATTGCAAATAAATTTCTAAATACATATTTAGAAATAAGTAATTTTAGGGGCATCATTGGCCAGAGGTTTGGAAACCTGTTCTAAATTAAAGTTGTGGCATTGGTAATAGAGAAAAGAGAGACACTTGGTGATAAAATGGGCAAGACTTAGAAATGGTTGGGATGTGAAGAATAAGGGGAAAAAAAGTAGAAAATGAACTCCCTGGTTGTTCAAGGCATCAAGGAAAATTATGGAGGCTTCCCTACCAGTCAAGTCTTATCAGTGTTTGTTCACACTGAGTATTTCTAAAGAACACACAAGCAGAGTGTTTATATACCTCTGTGGATCCTTAACAAAGAGAGAGTCTGTTTTTAACATGGCCAGTTCTCGCTGTGTGACCTTTGCAATGTTAAAAGAATTACACAGTGAGATACTTGAAGGTGCTCTGTATAAAGGGATTGGCAAAACTGTAGGTCTCTAAATGACATGTTTCTTGACAGTTTCTCAAGTTGGCTTTGGGTGTTTAATATTGCAACCCAAAGAACACAATCTGTTCTGCTCTCTTCTGAAAACCAAATGGAATTGTTCAAAGACAAAGTGGTTGGTTGTGATTCCTCCACACAGCTCATCTTTCACATACTAATTTTGACTTGGTTAAGAACTAACGTGACCCTAAGAGCTAGAGAGTAATCTGAGTTTCTTACAGGTTTGGAACTCTCTGTCAATTATTTCAGGCATGGAATTCCTCCCTCCTTCTCTCCTTCCCTCCCTTCCGTCCTTCCGTCCTTCCATCCTTCCTTCCCCTATACTCCATCCCTACCTCCTCTCTACCTCTCAATGATCATAACTTAATGTTGTAATATCAGGGGCTAAAGGAAACAAGACAGAGCAGAAGAAAATACAGACTTTACGTGCAGAAGGAGATAATAGATGGCTCCTAGCCTGCAGGTCAAAGAGCATAACCCTGAGTGTGGCCAGTTCTGTTTGTGTTCAGGTGGGAGATTATTAATCAGTTGGTACCCAAGAACCCACAGTGTTGGGCACATTTGCAGGGAGGCACGCAGCTTTTAAGTAGCCTCACTTAATCATTCTGATCAGTCAATTAAGCCAGAAACCGGTTTAACAACCAAGCACATAAAGTGTTCTAACCTGTTTGTGAATAAAGATCAACTTTACTGTCCCTCAGGCCTTCTTTAAGAAGGGCAGAATTTGCCTTATTATCGTCAGACCTGCAGAAATCTTTGCAAACAGTTACTCACTTCCACAAATAACAGGTACTGCAAGATCACTTACTTTAGGATTATTTTACGTCTGATTTGAAAATCCTGTATTCTTGATCAATGTCTATTTTTAAAGTCAGAAATCACATTAAATTTCAAGAAAAATAAGCAAAAAGGATTTTGCACAACTTCATTATTCATAATCCACTTTATATATTTACTATGAATATCCTTATAATAAATACTCCCTGATTTTAATGGCTCACATGTATTGCCAATTAAAAGGCTTTATTAGGTTAGATTTTTTTTTTAAATGAGTGCCTGGTATTCCTACAGGCTTTCTTTTCTCTACTGCCTAAGTCAGTCTTTGGTCTCTTTAACTCATCATCCCTTCCAGTCTCAGTGGTTTTCTAAGTGCACCGTGGGAAGGTTGTCATGAAATTCTGCTATCTGCAAAGCTCATATTGCCCCACAAGTGAACAGAGTTAACATTACCTTGAAAACTAGCAACACATTATGTTTCGTGGGTGCAACAGAACTCTCTTCCAGAAAGTCTACAAAATTGAAAACTGAAAACCGTGACTGTTGGAGATAAAAAAAGAAAAAGAAAAAAATAGAAAAAAGGAAAAAAAAACACCAAGTGATGGAAGAGAAAATTGAGATGTGAAACACCTTGGATACATTTGAAAGCATCTAAAATATAAGTCAAATAAACCTTTGGCAAAAATAGTCCCCTCCGCTCCCCCTGCCTTGATAATACCAATATACTGGAATGAAATATTTTGTTAGTTTGGATCTGATCCCATACGGAGTACTAAAGGAAATGTCTACTTTCCACTGCTGCTATATTGGAATAACTTATTCATTTATTCATGTGTTCAACAAGTATTCATTTAGTACCTATTCTGTGTCAGGAGTCTGTTTTGGGCACTGGGGATGCAGCAGTGGATAAGAGCATCCTT
Organism: Camelus ferus; assembly: GCF_009834535.1. Taxonomy (NCBI): domain Eukaryota; kingdom Metazoa; phylum Chordata; class Mammalia; order Artiodactyla; family Camelidae; genus Camelus; species Camelus ferus. The sequence continues at coordinate 868,166 of NC_045712.1, read as the reverse complement.
GCCTTCATGGAACTTTCTTTGTAGGAGGAGCCAACAGACAATAATGGAATAACTACATAAATTAAAAAACACAATACATACATAAATTAGATATTTCAGGAGAGTGGTAGTGGGGAGAAGTAAAAACTTTGCCTTCTCATATCCTTCACAGCCCACATTCAATTCATTAACAAAAGCTATTAAACCTCCTTTCAGAATATATCCAGAATCCGACTCCTTCTCAACCCTGATCACCTTTCCTGGTCCAAGCCTGCATTCTCTTTCACCTCTATTATCATAGGAGCTCATAGCTTCTCTGATTCAGCCCTTACCTTCCTTATTAGTAGTCTCTTCTCATGCACTTCTAAAACATGAATCAAATCATGCATTCAGTTCAGTGTGTCTGATCTCAGAGTAAAAGCCAAAGTCCCCACAATGGCCTGTTTTCAAGGCCTTTTATCAGCTACTGTCCCTTCCGCTGCCTCTCCAATGCAGTGACCTGATTACCCAGAGCTCTCACTGCCCACCTTGATCTGGAACACTGGCTCCCTTGTTATTCTTCAAGTGCAGGAGGCTTGTTCTTGCCTTAGGCTCTGTGGTAGGCAGAATTCTAAGATGGCTCCCCAAGATCCCAGATGTACACACACCATTTGCTAGTTACCTAATCAAACACAGATCTAGATACTTCTATGAAGGGATTCTGCAGGTGTAACTGAAGTCCCAAATCAGTGGATTTTAAATTAGGAAGATTATCTGGGTGAGCCGAACCTGATTACATGAGCTTTTAAATTTGGATCTAGAGGTCAGAGACAGAGAAAGTCAAGAAATTCAAAGCACCAGGAAGATCTGGCATTTGAGGAGTTCTCTGTTGCTGGCTTGGGGACAGAGGGGGCCACCTGGTAGTGAATGAGAGTGACTTCCTATTGCTAAGAGCAGTCCTTGGCTATCAGCCAGCAAGGAAACAAGACTTTAGTCTGGTCACCACAAGGAACCAAATTCTGCCAAAACCGCAAACAAGCTGGGAGAGGACCCTGAACCTCAGATGACATGGCAGCCCAGCCAACACTGTGACTTCAGCTATGTGAGACCCTGAGCAGAGAACCCAGTCATACTGTGCCCAGGCCTCTGATCTATAGGAGCTATGAAATAACATATGTATGTTGTTTTCTGAGCCATTATGTTCACTTTGATTTTTTATTCAAGAATACAGAACTAACACAGGCTCTTTGCACTTGCTGTTCATCTTTCCTAGAATGTTTTTCTCAGATATCCCTCTTCCTGCTTCCTCACGGCCTACAGGTTTCTGACTAATTACCATCTTCCCAATGAGATCTTCCCTAATACTCCGACTCCTGGCACTCATATATTGAGTGATTTGAAGATCTGAATAATGTGACTAAAGGTACAGACAGGTTATAGAGAAACTACCAGGGAAAACCAGTACCCTGGGATTAATGAGAAGGGGCTTGAAGGCAAGAAACAATTATGGGAAGCTGGCACATGCTGTGTGGTAAGGACCACCCAACAGGAACTGTGACCTTCTGAAAATCTAGGCATGCAGCCAGCTCACAGCAGTGCCGGGGGAGCAAGCCAGGAGAGTTACACTCCTTAGTAACTCTCCTCCCTCCCTGTTTACTGTCTAGCAGTCTTACTAGAAGATAAATATTACAGGGTGAGAACCAGGATGAGTTTGTGCCCTGTTTTATCCCTGGTTCTAGACCAGTGCTGGGGCATGGTGCTCAACAGTCATCAAATGACTGAATGCATGAGTGGACGGAAGAGGAGCAGTATCACAGTAGGCTGGGTAACAAAGAGATTCTGAGCTAACATTTGAGCTGAGACTTAACTGACAAGAAAGAGCTGGCCAAGAAGAGAAAAAGGAGATGAAATTCCAGATGAAAGGGTTAACAAATACCCAGACCCCACAGAGGAGATGAGTTTGCTATGTCTGAGAACAGTGTGGCAGAGGCAGACACATGTTGGAGATGACCTCTGATGTCAAAGAGGTAGGCAGGGGCTGGATCATGGTAGATGGCCCCTGATGCCACCATGGAGACATGAAGACATGGAGATGACCTCTGATGTAAAAGACATAGGCAGGGACCAGATCATGGTGGGTCTAGCACAACATGGTAAGGGATTTGCATTTAATTTTAAATACAAGGGACAGATATTACAGGGTCTAAAGCTGAGAAGAGAAGGACCATTGTGTGTTTCACACTTTCAATACCCAGAGAAAAACTTCAAAGATTAGGAAGTAACTGAATAGCTGTGGCTGTGAGTCCATTCTTTGCTTCTCTAGTTTACTATATCTCTTTCTTAATGTAGCATCTTGATGAACTTCCTGAGTTTTCATTTATCTGTGTCTTGAGTATTTTCCCCATGCTCTGTACATGACAGGAGAGTTCATATGAGCTGGACTCTGGAGCTGTTTGACTAGAATCTGCGGATTTTACTCCTCAGACTCCCCCCATGTGTTGTCTCTGGTACTGCACAATAAAGGCACAGATGCCTTCTCCTTTTTTATCTTCAGGGTCTAGAAGTATGCTAAATTCATTGCCTGGGACATAGTAGATGCTCAGCATTTATTAACTATTAAGAGATTTTATTATTAGCCAACATTAGTCCAAATGAGGGATGCCTTAACAGGAACAAAGTAACTAAATCCAGAGAGTCTGTGATCAAGCTGCAGCTCAGGATCTTCCTAGTGATGCAATATTGGCAAGCCTTCAGCTTCTCTGGGTTTCAGTCTGTAATCTGTAAAATGGCATGGATAATACTGTTTCATTCATGTGGTGATTGATTAAATGAGATAATAGCTGTAAAGTGTCTAGCACATAGTTATAATCAATAAATCTGAAGTGTTATTCTTGGCTCTTAATAGATATTGCAGGTGAAACATGGTGAGTTAGGAGGGGGGAAAAAGACTGTTTTTTAAAATTTCTTCTCCCACCTACTTACTCCCAGCCACAGGAAAAGTATGCTGGCACTGGTGTTTCTAGAAGCTGGCTGAAAGGAGAAAGGAGTCCTCTTAGAAGGGGATTTGGTGGAAGGAAAGGCTAAGTGGGGAGGAGGCAGAAGTCCAGCAGGAATCCTGGAGCATGTCACAGATAAGAAAGGGCTGTTGAGCCTAGGAGTGGTGAGCACCGGTGTCCGGCCCCACACAGCACTCCCTCAGAGATCATGATGCAGGGCCTTGGGGATGCCGAGGTCTAAAGCATAAGAAATGTGGCTGATGGTTCTGTTGAAATAGCTCTGGGCCCAGTAGTGAACTTAGAGTGTCAGTCTGCCTCCAGTGGACCCTACTACACAATTCACGTATCAGGAGTTACAATGATTAGTTAAAAGATAATAGGCTCTTCACTTATGTTCCAAACACAGCAAAACTCCCTGGATTCTAAACACCTAAGAAGAGTAACTGACACTTTAAATCACAAGTTGAATTGATTTCTTATCACTCCAGTTGGTAGGCTCTCAAGTCAGATTTAATTTAATGTAGAAAAATAATGTGGTGGAATAAATTTAAAAGCTAAAACATTTCAATAATGATGACAATGTGGATGACGATTAGAACTACTCAAAAAAGTGAATCAGCATTACCCATTTTTCTGTATGACATTCCAAACTTTAAGCCAAAATCATTCTTGTGGACTGATAACATTTGCTAAGTCTCAGAATGAAAGATTTCTGGAGAAAAGGGACTCAAACAGAGCTAATGGATGAATAAGGAGGCTTTCTTTCCACCTATTCTTTTTATCAAAGGATCACTGAGATGGAAGAAATCTTGGAAGGCAATGTAATCTTTTTACTTTGTCTCTGGGAATGGCTCTGAGAGAATTATGTCTTCCTGGAACTTTCCTCTGGGATTAAATTCTGCTTACTGCAATCTGCTTTTTTCTTTAAAGGTTTGTACAGTAAAACTATTTAGATAAGCTGAAGTGCTGCTCTTTTAGAATACATGTAATTCAAGTTGGCTTTTTAAATGGCTGTTTCTGAAATGCAGAGATGCAAAACAAAATCAACAAGGTTTCCAGGGGTGGAAATATTGAATGTTCCTTTGTTAAACTGGGCACATCTTTGAAAAACCGGAATGCATTTACAGTGCTTGGCGGTCTCCTTAGAGACAGGCATCAAACAGTGCTGTCAACGGTGGGCTGGTTTGATGACATGGAGACGTTCTTACATTTGAAGCATCTCAGCAGTTTTATAAATAAAAAAATCTGTTTTTTCTTTTTAGTAAGGAAGCAGTCATTGTTCTCTCTCAACGACTTTTGATCTAGTTTATGAAGTCTGGGGACTAGATAACTTGAGTCGGAACTTTCTAGCTCCTAGATTTGGTAGGACGAGGATCAGCGCTTCTGAAGACTTAGTATAACATAGTGGAAAAGAATATAGGATGTGAGGTGAGACTGTCTGGATTTGAAATACAGCTCTACCATGTTTAATATGTGTAAATTTGCATTCCCATGAAAGCTGACCCTGAGACAGGGACTTAGATGTGGGTAGTTAATCTGGAAGTGGATTTCGAGCACAGATGAGGGAGAGGAGAAATGAGACAAAGTAGGAAGAAAAGTCAATGGAGGTTCTTTTAATGACTGGTTAGTGCTGTGGACAACTGGGGCTCAATCCAGTCAGTCTCTTTGAGGCACCCCAAAGAACATGCTTTAGATTGACCTCATGGAGGGACGGGGAAGCTAGACTCACTTTTCATTGACTGATATCCTCCTCATTGTGTTAAATCCCAGGCTATTCCTGACTGCCCCCACACAGAAGCTGCATAAGCTCCCAGAAAGCCCAAAGGCAGGCAGGGAGAAAGAAAGTCTGGCACTTGGATGGGGATGCTGTCAGCCTGAAAAGGTGAACTCGGAGGTGGGCGGGGGTAAATGGGATGTGCAATAATGGTGTCTACTACAGGATTTTACAAACATGACAAAAGGATTTACTAGGATTAAGTCAATATGTGAGAAAAATTATATTAGGCATGTTCTACCCACTTCAAGACATTATCTATGGATAATACAGTACTGTGTTGGTTATCTGAGGAATTCTGACCCAGGCTCCAATACCTTCCCACTAACTTGTATAGTGAGAGAATGAAACTCATCTAGTTAGAGGTGGGATACCACTGTTTTCTTTTCATACAATGAGCCCTGGGACATCTGATTTATGTGTCAGAGTGCTCATGAATAATCCTAGATTCTGGGTTTATCCTTTTATGAGGGAACTGGCTTTAGAAAGCAGTAGGTTGGCATCTCCCTATTTTCTGTCTGTATAGACCAGAGTTGTTCTGTCCTGTGACTGTGAGCTCCATGTGCTGTGTTGATAGAGTACTGCTTCTAAGCCGCTGAGGTAGGGAGAAGCCCTTAAGATCAGAGGAGGGTTGAAAATGGTGCCCCCTTCAATGTAGCTTTGGACATCTGTGTATAACACCATTAACCATTCTCCCTGCAGTCTTGGTTAAGAGGCAGCTTGGGCCCCTAAGTACAATACAGATGGCTGGATCTTACTGCCAGAGCTACTGACCAGGGGATCTGGGTGGCATCTGAGAAGGTGTATTTCTAACTAGTTCCCAGGTGATATCAATGCTGCTGCTCAGGCGTCCACACTTTGAAAATTGCTGAAATTTTCTCTATATACTGTGTCTTATTTAATGTTTGTCTTTGCAGATAGATGATCTAAGCACTAGAGACCATGCCTGTTTTATTCACTGATCTTTTGGTTGTTCAGACTCTGGCACATGGTACCAAAGCATTGCTGGATGAGGTGTCTGAATCAAAGCCCTGCTGTTGGCTGGGAACAGAGGATGTGTCCTTGCATGAAATATCCATTTCTAAAATCCATTTCTTGAGCTCTGGTTTCCAGATTCTGGTCTACTCCTTACCATTGATACCTGCTCTTGAAGCTCTACTGCGGATTATTATTATTCCAGGTGGCTCTTGGCTTCCTGACCTCTTCCATGACTTATTCCCTGGGTAAACTCTGAGAGTAAGAGTCAGCCATCTGTGTTGTAATGAGCCCAGCAGGTGATTCTGATACAGGGACCAATGCTCTGGTGCTCAGTGGTGTCATTTGTAAATTCAGAGATCCCCATGATTTCCCTTGACTGACCTTCTTGGCCTTTAGCTCTACTGCCCCTCTTCTGCAGTCAGTGTTGTCTCTTGTCTCCACTGAACCTGTGGCTCCTAAGGAGCATAAAAGATTGGTTTTGAAAACCACATCCTGTCTGGGTCTCAGCCCTGAAAACTTATCTGCAAAAATGAAATAGGAAAGAAGTGAATGATTCTCTACTTCCCTTGACAAGTTGTTATTATTAAAATAAAAATAACTTTTGGCTCTTATTTTTTCTTCCTAATTTCCAGTGCCCTTAAGTAGCCTTCAAACAGAAGTGATGTATTGAAGGAAAATCCGTATGTACAGTATCAAGAATCTTCTTTTTAGAGTGTTTTCTAAGGAAGACATGATTTTCCTGAAGTGTGAGCTTCAGAAGATGTCATAGAAGCATCCTTGGGGGTAATCAAATAGAGACCCCAGAGCCCAGTCTTATGGAATTAGAATCAGACTCCCTGTGGAGGGGCCCCAGGGGTCTCTGCTTGTTACATCATCTCTGGAAACCAAAGTGTTGTAACGAACGCGCAAGAACAACTGCCCTAGCACAGGGGTTGGCAGACTTTTCTGTAAAGGGCTTCAGATTGTAAATATGTTCAGCTTTGCTGGCTGGCTGGTCCCTGTCACTACCGTGTCACTGTAACACATAGTCAGGCATAGAGAATATGCACATCAAGGAGTATAGCTGTGTTTCAAGAACACTTTATTTATGCACACGGATACCTGAATTTCATGTAAATTTCCTGTGTCACGAGATACTACTCCTCTTGATTTTTTTTTTCAACCACTTAAAAATATAAAAACTCTTTTTGGCTCAGAAGCCTGACATACTCAGGTAGCAGTGCAGATATGGCAGCTGCAGTTTGCTGACCTCTGCCCTGGAGTATGAGATGGTTGGTAAGGAGGAGAGAGTGGGATGCCGAACTGAAAATACTCTGATGATACTGAAGTCCAAGATTTTATCAGAGTGTTGTAGGCTTTACGTGACTTCTCTCAGTTTGGAATTCTGGAAAGCTCAGGAGGTAAGGAAGTTTTGGAGAAGCAGGGGAAATGAGACAAGCAGTCTGGAAGTCTGTCTCAGTTCAGGATGCTAAAATTAAAATACCATAGACTAGGTGACCTAAAAACATCTATTTCTCATAGTTCTGAAGGCCAGGAGGTCCAAGATCAAGGTGTCGGCAGATCTGGTGTCTGCTGAAAGCCCACTTCCCGGTGCACAGACAGCTGTCTTCTCACTGTGTCCTCACATGCTGGAGAGAGCTCTGAGTTCTTCACCCTCTTATAAAGCACCAACCCTATCATGAGGGCTCCACCCAAACCTAATCACCTCCCAAAGGCCCCACCTCCAAATACCATCACAGTGGGTATTAGGCTTCAAAATATAAACTTTAGGGGGGGAACAAAACATTCAGTCCACAGCAAATTCTCTCAGACAAAGCTTGGCAATCAAACTGTAATGCAGACTTTGAGGCCTTTTGAGTCTTTTGATACTTTTCATCAACAACCTGAATGGTGCTATTTTGAGATGATTCAGAATCATGGCTTTGGAACTCCCTGTTCCTAGAGCTCTGAAGGTATTGACCCCACTTCTGGCCCAGGATCTGGTCTATGCCTGAGGAATATTCCCTGAGCCATAGGATCGGTGTCACATTGGATATAGTAAACCAATAAGAACCAATGACACTGTCTCACTCAGGAGATGCTGGGACAAAAGGCAGCTCCTTATACTGATGGATTTGAACCTGAGAGAATGCAGGCTGGAACTTTAGCAGCCTTCTAGGTGCTATAATGGGCAAGTGTCTGAGAATACAGTCAACCCAACTGATGGGGGAGGCTCAGCCTATGGACGGGAAGGACACATCAGACTTGACTGAACTCCTCCTTGAAGTGTTCCCAATCCCTAGAATTCCCATTATGTAAGTCAATACATTTTCTGTTTGATTTAGCTAAAATTAGTCAGATTTTCTGTTGCTTATAGACTCCTAATCTATATAACTCCCTTCTAGTTCAAACATTCCACAGTTCTCTGTCTTTGGAACCAACTATGCAAAAAACTGGTCCACAAAATTAGCTGTTCTCTGTTGTACTGACCTGAGCATAAATGGCTGGAATTTAACAGATTTAACAGTAACAACTGCACTGAGAGAAGACCTGTCAATTTTCCTATTGTTATGTCAGTTCATTATTCCTAACCAAATGGTATAAAACAGCTAAAAGATACGTAACTCTTATTTCCTATACGTGTAGAAACTGGTTGTCATAAAAAAAATTATAGAGAGGAGTCCCAGAGGTCTCAATTGTTGCAGGGTGAGATGTGAGGATGGGGAGGAGAATGGCATTCTTCCACTTATTTAAGTTATTTTACCCTATATCATAGGTAAGACCCTGTACTATTAAAAAAAAAAGAGTCCAATGTTTACTCTGCACACATGGGATTTAAAAAACTAAATAAAAGTTCTATTTGTAATGTCAAAGTCCCTTTGTAGCTTTAGGGGTTCTCATGAGAGCTGATGTCTTTGAAAACCAGGGACAACTGTGAAAAACAAAAGGCAGTGTTAATTCAAACCATCCAGCTTCACAAGTACAATTAAATTGGCACTGAGTGTGAAGCAACATCACTCAGCCTGCAAGTCATTTAGTCTTAACCGCTGGAGTATCCCTTGTGATAAGACGGCGAGCACCTCTTGCTGGCTGTCTGGACGTTGGCCCTACGTTGTCCAAGGGCAGGTCCCCAAGTATATCCTCCAGTTTTGCTCTAGATGATCAGTTTCCACCAAAATGGATTTTGAAATTGAATGAGAGCAAGTTTTCTTTCTTAACGTTAGAGTAAATCAACATACAAATAAATAAGATAAACCTGTCTTATGTTTTTAATCACAGGTTATTTTTTACCTCTGTGATAGTGAAGACACATGCAGAAGGAAGTATGTGTTGAGAGAATAGCACAGCTTGGATAAATCTCAAATTCTAGTATTTTCCAATATTGTTCTCCCTACTCTACCCCCTTTTCTCTTCCTGGAAAACTCCTCTTTGTTTTTTATTTTGTTTCTATCAAAATATAACCATGCTATATATTTATTTGCACGCTTTTTTTTTTTACATAACCATGTTTCACTTACCTTCCTCCAGTTTGCTAGTTATGAATCTAATTCACTCTTTGCATTGTAGTTAACATTAGATCCAATTTTTCCTAATCCTATTGATTCAGGTTGCTTGCAATTTTCCAGAAGTATAAATAAAGAAATAAATATTCTTGCACACATATTTTTGCATTCATTTCTATAGAAGCTACCCAAATTGAAACTACTTAGTCAAAAATAGGTTTCTACTTTATTTCCACAGACATTGCTAGGTTACATAAGGGAGATAGCACTTTGCGCCAACAACACACAAGAGTAATCATTTTCCCATATCCTCCCCAGAACTGGATTATTGTTTATATATATTTTGTCATTCTGATGGACAGGAGAAATGCGATCTCATTTTTTATTTAATTTCTATTTTCTTTCCTATTAAGTGAGCTTGAGCATCACTTGGTACCTGTATTAGCCTTTGCCTTTTCTTTTCTGAAAATTGCTTATTTGCAATCTCTTCTCTAGAGATGTATCTCTTTGTCTCATCAATTTATAGGGAGATTTTGGTATTTGTATGTAACTAGAAATTCAATTTAATAATTCCTGGCCTGGGAAGTTCATGGTAGAGAATCTTTAAAAGAGCAGTAGGTATTTATTTTGCCACCTTTTTGACTGAATATGTCCAATGGTCCCCCAGGATTCATAGGGATCAAACATAGACAAAATATTGAACATCTTATTTCTGGAGAACTTTAAGATTAGCTGAGAAACTGGCTGGAGACATTACTAAATTAAACACTCTGTCCCTGAAAGTGGTGAATTAGGCAGTCTGTTGACTTTAAGATTACCTTGGAGATAGATCACAGAATTTTAAATGAAGTCACTCAGAAAGCAAAACTACTTGGGAATAAAAGGCAATAATTACTATCACTCTTTCTGCAACTAGTGAAACAAAGAAAGAAAGAAAGAAAAAACCCCTCCTACGCTAAACCTTGAAACCTCAGCAAATATCCAGAGACTCTTCAGATCACACATTGTGATCAAAGCCTCAATCCTTAGGGTAAGCAAAAACTGCAAACTTCCCACTCTGTGTGTTTTTAAACCCAAGCTACTTTGATTGCTTTCCTCTCTAAACACAATAAACACCCTTGACCTTGAATTATACTGCTTGGAGATAAAAATCTGGTGTCTGGAAGAGCACTAAAAATGAATTTGTTGCTCTTTGGCATTTTAATGAACACTGTGGCCAGTAACAGATCAATAAAGGTAGTATGACAAACTATGATTAAGTGATTTTTCAGATAAAACCCCCAATATAATCAATGCTTAACATATCGGACATCTAAAAGCACATCTGCTGGACTCTTGCTGCATTATTTAGAATCACTTTGGGCTAATTAGCAGTGGGGTACTGGGGATGGAGCAGACCATATATTTTTCTAATATTCCTGGAAACATTTTAAAGGATATCCTTGGATTTCAAGTTCTTACTGTGCTGTTTTGGGGAATTTGCAGGTAAAGATTTTTGTGGGTTTAATTATTTGGCAGATATGTTCTTCCGTAGAATAGTTGCTGACACATTATCACTGAAGATCAGTGAATCTCAGTAATAATCCCTCTTTCCTGCTCTAACCCCTGTGCCATCACAGGACAGATAGAAGGCTGGATTAGTGTCCTCTAACATTTGCTACACTTTCAGTGTCCCATCAGAAAATAGATGGTGCACCCAAATTAGGATAAATCCAGGTGTTGCTATTTACAAAGGGACTATAAATCAGAGTGGGACATAGGTTAAATTAATTAATTTGACTTAGGGTCAAAAAATGTGGAGGAGCTGGTTTCTAATCTAAATTAAAATGGATGAAGTCAGGTAGTAGGACAGAACCTGGAATGAGGGAATTGTATAGAGAACGAAGCCTTTAGAGAAGCAGTGGCCCTCCGGGAAGAAATACAGCAGAATGGAGGTGACATAGCCAGGAGGTGGCCAGGAACCAGACACCCTGCCCTCACTTCCCTTCCTCCCTCCAATGTTCCAGAGGACATGGAAGACCACTGTTACAGTTTCTATAAGTTCCCCAGGACAGAAGCAGGAGTAAAGGGGTGGAGAAGGCACTTGAGAGGCAAAAGAAAGATGGCACACTGGGGAGACCTGTACTTTCCTTCACACCCCTGACGTTAGACATGGCTTCTGTGTTACTCTAGTCAATGACGTGAATATAGAAGTGGTATGTTTTTGCCCAGGTTCCGTGCCTCTGCCTTCACAGAAATACATGTCCAAAGGGACCCTCCATCAACCTGAGTTCCTGAGTGACTTTATTCAGCTGAGCCCTCTTACAGTCCTCAATGGAACAAAGTGAGGAAGAAATATACTGAGTTGTTTAAGACTCTGAGCTTTGTGCACTGATAATTACTACAGAATAACTCTGCCCATCCTGATAGATATAACAGGTTACTAAAGCTCTGAGTCTTGCTTTTCTAGTTGTGAAGGCAATCCCCTATAATACATATTAACTTGCTTCTCAAATATTGTGAATTCAAGCAACTTTAAGATGCATAACAGTACTTCTATTTTTAAAAAATATAGCATATCTAGGATTATCATAATATTTAAAAGCCAGGGTGAACTAAAAGGAAATCATTGTTTTGAAATAACAAATGTTTTTAACTTACTATTTAAGTTCTTTAGGGCTCCTTTGAACAGGCTATTTTGAGTATATATGTTTGCAATCTCTTTTTAAGGCTGATTTCCAACTCTGAAAGGATAGTATCTAACCATGAGTTAAATTACTTCAGCCTCAAGTGATGAGGTCCTTCCTACAGTACTATAGTTAATTTTAAGAAGAATGCTTCTCATCTAGGAAGCAAGGGCAGAGGACTCAGTTCTCATGTAAAAGACTCCACCTAAACAGGGACACATTTTTTCCTGCTTTACTTGCAGCTCTCTGGTCTGCTTTTTTATTGCTGGTTGTGGCAGTTCCATATGTGAGCTTTGGAGAGTTTTTTGGAGAAAGGCTGGACAACCTGGCTGTTTTGATGTCCATTTGTTTCTTCAGTTATAAAATGGGAATAAATATCATAAGGTTAATGAGGTCATTAAGTAAGTACATATTTTAAAGCTTGCAGAAGAACCATGCCTGGTAACTAGTAAGCTCTTACTAAATGGTACTACAATGCAGCTGCTGCAGCTACTCTGTCAAAAGTGAGTGCTCTGTGCTGCCTCTTTTTTGTGTGTGCGTGGCATTGCCATCGAAACACACATAGTAACCTGGAAAGAATGGCTGGCCAACCTTCCCACAATTGAAACACAGTGTATGAAGGAAGATAATTGAAATACCATTTACAGGTCTGGTCTGACCTACACATTCAGCTGAGTCTTTGATATCTGCCACACTGATTCATGCTTTGCCTCCTAAACACTGATTGACCATCTATCAATATCCCCAAACCTCTTAAGGGTCATCTGGAAGTAAAGATGAATAAGGTAAGTCACTAATTGGTAGGGGAAAAAATACAGTGCATTTGATCCCTGTGATAAATGGGAGAAGAGTCTTACTTTTTGGAAAGTTCAGTGTATTGGTGCTTCCTGGAGGAGAGATCAGAAACAGAGTTCTAAAACACTCTCAGGGGCCTCTTGCATGTTAGCGGACTTGGTCTCCAGTGGGCTCTCAGCTTGACACCTTCAAAGCATTGCTACTTATAGCACGGCAGCTCCTAAGCTTTTAATCACTGTTAAGTGACAAACCTGGACTCTCACCAAAAAGCGAGCTGCATTTCAATAGCTCGGGCATTGGTTTCATAATATCTCCATGTAATATTGGAATAGAAGACTTGGCTCATTAAAGTAACTTATCAGATCATAAATACACTTATTATAATAGTCATTGGGACATGCATACACATACACACACACACTTGCACACATTTACATGCACTTATCTCAGAAAGAATTAAGTACATTTCTGTTACCATTATTTTTAAATGAACCCAAAACATGGACACGTTTACTACTTTGAACCTCTGATGGATTTAAAGCTACATGAAAAACAAAACAAAACAAGAAAAGCCTTGTTTTTCTCAGAGGAAGAATGGTTTTTCAAGTTTATGGCAATAAATGTAATGTTTTGATATCAGGAAGATGACCTAGCTTTTTTAAACATTTTGTTCTCTGAATACCCATTAGGTGTTTTAGGAAGTTTTATTAGATCTTCTCTTGAAGATGAGCAGTGCCCTAGTTTGCTTTATGTTAACAGAGATATCTTCCTTTGTGTTTTATCTGGGAATCTGCTGGTCATGGAGAACCAGCTGTCAACTTTGTGTTGCACAAAGGCAGGGGCCAAATGTGTGGTTACTAAGATGTAACTTACTTTGTGTTATAGAAATGGAAGATAGATTTATAATACTCAGGTTAAGCTAGTCTATGCTGGGATAACACATCAATCCTCAAAGCTCAGTGGCTTAACACCCAAAAGTGTGTTTCTGGTTTACACAGTGTCACACGATGTCCAGCTGCTGTGGATCACCTATCATTAAGCAGAAATTCACATGTGCTTCCATCTCATGGCTCCATCTTCTCAACACTTGGCTTTCAAATTGCTATTGTTTTCCATGGTTCCATCCTCTTACATGTTCCTTCCTTTAGTTATCCTTCTTGGCCCCATTTCAAGATGACATTGGACATATGCTCTTCTTGGCAGCTACTCAGCTTTTTCATCCCGTGAGAACTGATGGACCAAGAGCCATTTTAAGTTTTATGTGAAGTCTCAAGGCTTTTTTTTTTTTTTTTAAACTTCAGGCTCAGATTTTTTCACAACCGAATCATCTGAAAGGAAAATCTTGGGAAGCTTTTCATACATCTACTTCCACTGTGTGCCAGTGACCACATATAGCATTTGCTTGCAAATTTTCTTAAATCTTTATTTCTTTGCTTTCTCATCCCATGCTTCTCAACTTAATGAGATTGTTGGGTTTTGAAGGCCCTGTCCTGAACCTTATCTTTTTTCTTAAAGAAATCCTCTGTAGGGCAGCTCCCTTCCAAGCAGTGGCACAGGGAGTCTGCTTCCATTATATTGCTCTGCCATCTAAACACACTGCTTCCGGCTGCTGAGGCCGAGGAAGAGAGGATGAGAGGGTTCCTTATTTGTCGCTTTCACCATGGCTCCTTAGGACTATCTGCGTGGTCTGCTGGGAGGTATGGTGTTCTGAACGCATAGAAAGGAAGGAAGAATTCCTTTAAATTCCAGAGTCATATGTCAAAACAAGGAGGGTTTTTTGTTTTTTGGGTTTTGTGTGTGTGTGTGTGTGTGTGGTAATCTAGTCCTATGGTTTTAGTTTAGAGATAAGGAAACTGAGCTCCTAAAATATTTATCTGGAATTACAAGTATTTATGAGAAGGATCCAGAACTCAACCCACGTTCTCTTTAAATTCAGTCCAGGGATTATACCAGCGTTCTAATCCAACCACTGTTTTAACAGTTTCTAAGTCATTAGAACTAAACAACCATGTTTGCATTTCAAGGTAGGATTCGAATATGCATATGAGTAGGTGTGCACATAAGTCATCTTTCCTCACTCATTCACTCACTAACTCATTTATTCAATGTGTTCCACCCTGTGTTCAACAGGAGATAGATATACAAATTTCATCCTCCTTGTTTTTAAGGAAGAATCAGAATGTTGGAAAAAATAGCTGAGTTAAACAGAAGATAATAATACAATATGAAAGTGCTAGGATAAGTTGTATGCTGACCCAAAGGTAGATCTCTCAGAATCTGACATGGAGAGGGCCTCCTAAAGTGGTTTAAAGGAATCACACACACACACACAAAACCAGTATTCCAGTTTTTCCTAACGGAGCCAGACATAAATCTCATAGTTTATAATCAATATACCTTTGGCTGATTCTTATCTAAGCCTTGCTTTTCTCAACTATAAAAAGAGGCTAATAATACCTGCCTGGCAAGGTTGATGTTGGAACAAATTAATACCTATAAAGTACTAACCAAAATTCAGCATTTCATAGGCAGTCAACAAATGGCAGCAATTATTGTTATTCATGATTTAATTTATATAATCATGGGATTCGGAATACCTGAAATGTTACACTCACTGCTAATGATGGATTAACTATGTTAATACCAAAATTAATTGTAGTACATAGAAAGGGTATCCATTCTGTAACTAGCAAAGACATCCCCATACCTCCTCCACACACACCACCACCACCACCATCATTATCATTATGACAGTCACAGAAATAACAACAGTTGATGGCAGGGATTTAGGACTTTCGTATTACAGATGTGGCACCTTATGTGGTTGAGCTCATTGAACCTCCACAGTAATGCTTTGAGGTAGGTATTATCACAAGTATCAGGAAATTGAGATCTAGAAGTTGGAATAGTATGCTTATACTGATGGAACAATTATTTATTTATTCCCACAAATGAGACCTTAAATGCTTTCCAGTACTAACAGTGGTATATATGAATGCATGCATGAGTATGAATGAATGAATGAATGAATGAATACAAGATTTGGGATATTCAATACATGACATAATGTCATAAAATACAAAAGAAAACATAAAAGAAAAAGAACTATGAAAATGCTGATAAAGTAGCAAGAAACTCCAAAGACGGGAAATATATTTCACATTTCGACAGCAATTTGAAAAGACACCAGGGCCCAATGAACCTGGTGATCTGCTGCTAATCCATGGATAAACTTGGTATTTGGAACGCCTTTTCCTTAAGCTCAGCAAATATTTTTTATAAGAGTGCTAGGCCAGGAGCTTACAATCTAATGAGAGGGATTAAACAAGGATACTAGAAACTATAACACCAGACAGGTTAAGGTAAATGAAATAAGCTAAAAGAAATGCAATGTGTTATCATAAAGCCTCTAAGGAAGGAGAACATGCACTTGACAAGTAGGATCGAATGAATAATACTGCTCTTCCAACTTGTCCTATCCCGCCACCCATTGAAGGGAATGCACATCTAACTGTGCACCCTCCCTAGGCAATGATATTCTCATTCGAGGCTTAAAAACAGAGATATGAAGTGGGTTTTGCTTACTCCCTAGCCTCCTGTCCTGCCACTTTCCCCCTTGCATTCTAATATCTAGCCGCACATCTTCAGTTCCTTGGCTACACCGAGTTCCCACTTCTCACTCGTATTTTGCACATGCTGTTTCCACCATGTGGCCATTCCCTTTCATCCAGTTTCCCTGTTTTCCCCTTTCACTAGTAAATTCTACTCATTCTTTACATTTCAGGTCTAGACTCATTTCTTTAGTGAAGCCTTCCCTCATCCCCAGTCCAACTCAAGTACTCAAAGTTCAGCTTTGTTATTAATTTGTGGGGCTATGTCCATTTCTTTCATAGCTCTCATTTCCATTTATAATTTGACACTTGTAATTGATGTAAGAGTGGGCCAGCAGGTGGTGGGGTAGGTAGCGGTCAGTGGTAGAGTGCTCACTTAGTATGTGTGAGGTCCTGGGTTCAATCCCCAGTAACTCCATTAAAAAAATAAATAAATAATCTAAATATTAAAAAAAATTTTAAAAGAGTGGGCTGGACTCAACAGCCTTGGGGAAACAGGGTGCCCCTTCCTGTAGACCATCCTATAAAGTTGTGGACATTTCTTTCAACCATTTGGTGCCTGATGGTAGAAGGGCTGGGCATCATGCTAGATGTTTCCATCAATCTTCTTCACTACTTGTCCTCTCCCCTCCCAGGACACATGCCTTCCCCTCCCTGCCCATGTCCTATCTGCTCCCCTTTGCATCCTGCTGTGAAACAACCAGTGGGTCTTCCTGCATCAGTGGTCTCCTCTGCCCAGGCATCTTGGACAACTTTGCCTTCTCCGTCTTGTCTCACATTGTTTGCTGCATCTAAAAGATATTACCCACCTCATCACATATTAAAGCACCACCAAATTCAGCTTTCAGTTTGATAGCATCTGACTAACAACCTTCTAAAATATATAGGGAAGACTAGCAAAAGACAAGAACGTAGAATTGCATAAAAACTAAGATGGTCAATCAATCTCCAGCACCAATCTGGAGGCGATGTCCACCAAATAAAATAAAAACACAGTCATCTGTTAGTACAGAGCTCCGAAATCATGATGTATTTTTTGTCAAATCAATGTAATTCATATTGTGCCATTGGTCTGATACATGTGGCTTTCTGACTAGCCACTCACATAATTGTGTTAGGTTTCTACAAAGTCATAAACCTTTGTGAAGAAAAGTTTATGATGAAAATGGTCCAAGAGAAGAAAACCTTGAAAGTAAATTAACCAGAATTCAAGCTATTGATTACATATAAATTTTTAAAATGTGCCAAGTTCAACTGTCATTAAATTACTGAACAAGTATTCAATCCACATATTTCATTTGATGCTTTCGATTATAGGAGGGAAAAAGCATCAATAAAAGTGATCAGATACATGGTTTTTGCTTTAATTCTTATATCTCACAAATGTACTGATTTCAGCTATGTGGACAATAGCCTTGGGTACAGAGATTTCTGAAGAAACGCTGCATGATTCCAGCTCCTTAGAGGAGATGCCCCAAAGAGTATTTCTCAATTAGAATCGCAACTTTAAGATCTATGGTAGTTTAAATTTAATTTCGTTGGAGGTTAATTATAGAATCTCCTTTACAGCAACAGTTTGTTACCTTTTTGGATGATTTGAGTACTAGATACATTATGTAGAGCAAAGATATTGAGAAAGGAAAACTGAAGCTTAAGTTAAAAATACATCAGCTATATTTCTCAACAGTTCCTTAAATACAGTATGTTAATTTAAAAGCTTTGCTGCACAGTATTCTCTTCAATTGCATTATTCTACATGACAAGTACTGTGAGAGCATAACAAAATACTGAATGAGCAGTGGGTTGTATGGTGGCCCACAAAATGTTATATCCATGTTCTAACCCTTACAACCTGGGAATGTACCTTGTTTAGAAAAAGAGAGTCTTTGTAGATGTAATTAAGGATGTCTCGATGAGGTTTATTATCTACGTGGGCCCTAAATCCAAAGACAAGTGTCCTTTTAAGAGAAAGACAGAAGGAGAGACAGAAGAAAAGGAGACACAGACACAGAGGAGAAGACCTGGTGGAGGCAGAGGCAAAGTCAGAGTAATGCAGCCACAAGCAATGTCTGAAGCCACCAACATCTGGCAAAAGCAAGGCAGAATTCTTCCCAGGGCAACCGGAGGGAAGACATTCCTGCCAACACCTAGGCTTTGGACTTCTGGCCTCCAGAACTGTGAGAAAATTAATTTCTGTTTTTTAAAATCCATCAAGTTTGTAGCAATTTGTCACAAAAACCCGATGAAGTGAACACACAGCCTATTTTGTATAATCTTTGATTACATAATCTTTGTAGGTTTTGATTTCATTTGTTACTATAGGTTATTATGTTTATAATACATTATAAGCTATTACATTTACAACAAAATAATATAAAAGTATGCTGCTATATTTATGTATCTCATAGTGATTTTGTAACTGGGGTGAAAAATAGTTTAACATGTACACATCCAAATATATTTACAGAATGTCTACTAAGTGCCAGGCCTTTTGCTAGCTGCTGAGTGGCCAATCACAGGCAAGAACAGCACCTGTTTCTGCTCCGACTGAGCTTACATGCAGTTCAACACACACACACTGGAGAAGTTAAGACTCCCTGCAGTGTCAGCAGATTGCCCAGCAGTTGGGAAAACCAGTTAACCTGGCACTTTCTGGATGGATCTCTTGACAGATTATTAGATTTTCCTCTATAGGAATTAAAAGCAAAATTAAGACGCATATTGGAGGCGGACAAGGCACAGATACATACTCTGTCACTTAAAAGGCAGTTGACATGCCAGCCAAAAAATGGGTTATTTAACATCTATTGCATGGCTATTGACTTTTAAAGCAAGTAGTTAGACTCCTATTCTAATACTTATTCTCTTTCCTTTACTTAAAACCCACAACTCCTAAAAATAGTAGGATAGGAAGGAAAAATTATCAAGTTATATACATTATACTCTACAAAACATGCACCAAATAATTAAAACACCAGCATGAGAAGCAGAGAACGGAAGCACATTACCAGTAGAGGGATGGAGCAGGTTTTTATTTTTTATTTTATACTGTATAAACTTTGAACATCAGAGAAAGAACGAGTGGGTAAGGGCTTTGGGGAGTGAAAGATGTTTATACTAGTTCAGATAAGTCATGTTAGATGAGCACTGAATGAGGAAGGAATGAGAGAAAATCCTTAAAATGGATTTGAAAATTCATTAATTAAGCATTTCCTTTGGGCAGGGCACTGTGCTGGGTGTGCCAGGGTTGAAATCCTACCCATGGCTCATGATTCAGCCAAATTACATGTCCTACATGAAAGCTCTTCTTTCTGTTTAGGTAACTTCCACATGTTAAAATACACAGTAGTAATTATGTTCTACGCAACTAGTCTAGCACTCCTAATCTAGATCCACCAGACTAAGTGTTACTCAGCAAAGGAAAGAGGGAATCAGAAAATCTTGGCTCAGTTTCTAGTAACAGATATATGTCTTTTCACAGCAACCCATCCTTTGAGAAACTATTACTCTGTCACTATATGTAACCTATGAGGTGATCAATGCAGTATCCCACAATTTTCTAGTAAATGACATAGGGCTGAAATGTTTGGGAACAGTCTACTGATGTTTGCAAGTGACTTTGAAATTCCTAAGTGTGAGAAGTCTTGATGTGTGGAGAGAGGTGCAGATAGATGAATAGATATGTAAAAAAACAAGATTAGTAAAATATTAATTGTAGAATATAGATGGTCAGTATTTTTATATTTACTGTGGAATTTCTTTCACTTTGCTGTTTGTTTAAATAAACTCTCATAATTCAATCTTGGACAAGAAAATCTAGTTGTGCCTTTTTGGCTTGATTTAAATTGTAAGGTGTATTGCTTCTTAAATATCTAAATATCTTATTTCAAAAAGGAGAAAAACTAAAATTTGTCTCAAAGAAATTGAAGCCCCTGGTTTCCACTAAATGGCCACGTCAGTTAATTCTGACAGAGAAGAAACCACCTGGTATTTTGTTCTTTGATCTTCTGACAAAAGTGGTTTTGATATTTGTTTGTATGGTACAAGCACTTAATTTGTCACCACTTTCTGATGCTTTTCAATAACCAGCTGACATAAATTTGGTGACTTCTTCTGAAGGTATTTTTGAGGAGATTTAAATAAAAACCCTTTTGGTACCTAGTAGGGATTCCAGGAACCTACGCAGAAATAGCCATTGGCAGAACTGTTTTACCTCCAGGGAGCAACTAAGCATGTGCCATCTATCACCATCTATTTCAAGTAGAATGATAGAACTCTTTTTTTTTTTTTTTGAAATATCAGCTGTATTGGACACTTATGCACAAAACCCAATTCTAGATACTGGTAGTTCAAAGATGAATCAGACATTGACTTTGTCCCTTAGTAGAATTCATGTAATGGCTTAATTCTGTTACTGCCTTATAGCAAGTAGAATGTTACCTGGGCCACGAATAGAAAATGCTGTGAAAATGATGAATGAATTAGTGATAGGAATAAACATATAGGACATGGCTTTTTCTCTCCATCCTCATCCATGTCTTTAGGAATTTCCCTCCATCCCTTTTACCCATATCTCCTATCCAAAGAAAGTGAGAATATCCTCCAAATTTTCAACTCTGAAACCATGTAGCTTCTACTAGGCTAGTTCTGGATTTCAATGCCAAGGTTATTCTTGTACCTGGAAATGCATAATTATAACCCTTTATTATTTGGAGGAGCTTCAGTAATCTAAACCAAAAATTTTTTTTTTTTAAATGGGGGAGGTAATTAGGTTTTGTTTTTTTTTAACAGAGATACTGAGAATCGAACCCAGGACCTTGTGCATGCTAGGCAGGCACTCTATCACTGAGCTATACCCTCCCCCTAAACCAAACTCTTAATTCATATAAAATGAGGAAATAATCCATTGAGGTAACATGACTTGCTCAGATCACATAGGAACTTCTTTGCCTTTCAAGTTGTTGCGTCCTATGAATGACCTGACAGAGTCCTTGAGGTTCCAGAGTAGAACTGAAAACAATGAATGGACATTTTAAGTTGCTCTAAGATTTAAATTTCAGATATAAATTGTACAGCATTATTTTGTAGCATATTTCTTAAGACTGTTTGCTTTTTCAGTGAATCCCTCTTTTATTTCTCCATTTCAGATAAATATGTCACTTTCTTTTTATCCCTGTTTGGCACTGCAGACTTTCTACAAATGGTTCTTCTGACCCCTGACTTTACTTTCCACTGGTCTTTACTGCATTCAGTCTTGCTCCTCCCTGATTCATTTTTCTCAAGGCTGCCAGGTATATTTGCACTTATTTATTTCCCCAAAACTCTTCACTGATTTCCCACTTACTGGACAAAATTTAAGCTTGGCTTGCAAGGTTCCTACTTATCTTTCTGCCTCTCTACCTGCTTCCCTATCTTTCTTCCTTTTATCAAATAGATATTTAGTTTCTGCTATGAACCAGATGGTCTCAATAGATATTGGGTATATAAAGATTTTTTAAAAAGATATTATTAAGTAGAGGAAATCCTAAAATTTTTTGAAAGATATTAAATATATCTTAATGGAGAGGTATGCCATGTACATGGGTCAGAGTATTGTAAAGAGCTCAAAATTATAGAGAGAGCAATTCCCTCCAGGTTGATACATAGATTCAATTAAATTACAGCAACTCTTTCTGTTTTGTTTTAACCTTTGTGGAACCTGACAAAAATACACTAGAATTCATATGTTAAAGCAAATTACAAAGAATCTCCACGTCACTCCTGAAGACAAGAAGTTTGAGAGACTTATCTCACTAAATGAAATACATAAATAAGTAAATAAATAGAGCATTAGTAATAAAAGACATGTGATAGTCTAAGAGGGATAGAAAATCGAAGAATGAATAGAATAGTGCTTCTGGACAAGGAACCCACAAATATGGATACTCAGTGTATAACATTGCTACAATGTGGTTAGATCATGGGCAAAATAATTTACTCTTCAATAAATGGTGCTGAAACAATTGGTTATCTATACAGAGAAATAGAAATTGGACCCCTACCTCACACTATGTATACAAATCAATTTTACCTAGGGGAAAGACAATCTACAGAAGAATATCTTGAAGAGTATCTTTATGATCTTAGGAAGTGAAGAGCATCTTAACTAGTCTTTCAGTGCTGCAAACCATAAAGAGATAGATCCATATTTATTTGCTTTAATACTAAGAATATAGTATGTCAACAGAGTCCATAAATAAAAGAAAAGCCAAAAATTGGGAGAACATATTTAGTATCTCTAACACATATTAACTAAAAAAAAAAGTATCCAGCATATAAAAGAAAACAAAAATCAATGAGAAAAAACCCCACACAATCCAGTAAAATAAATGGCAAATGCGATTCTCAGAGTAGAGAATCACAAAAATGCAAACCAAAACCCTAAGGAGATATCATATGTCATTCACCCATGTTGACAAAATTAGTCTTTCAAAGAGCTCCCAGTAACCAAAGTTAAAACAATCTAAGCAACAAAATGAATAAAATAGTATGGAAGTATAACCAGAACACAAAATACAGATGAGTCTGTACTGACACACATACATGTTTGACTTGAACAAATAATTAAGTAAATAAATAAAAGCATAGAATAGAAAAATTTTACCGAAAAATTCCAAGCGATTTATGTAGATACACCACCCTCAAGGAATAATATTCTTGCAACCAAAGACTCATGAAAAGATAGCATCCTAATAGATGTCTTTTATCCAAGGATGACAGGAGCAGGGAGTAAAACAAATGGAGAGTTGGAAGAAGACTGGGAATTGGGCAGTATGACTCAACATAGAGCTTCTGCATATTTGGTTCTATACCTGGGAAATGGAATGAAAACTCTACACATTTTTATGGTTACACTTCTCTAGTCTTCACCTGGACTGGTGGAGCAGACAGGCAAAAAGCTACTTTTTTCATTCAGCCCTTTCTCTGTTTAAGTTCTTAAGTGAGACTATGAATCAATCATTTTAGTGCATATGGTAAAGGTATGTATCAGGGTCTTAGGAAGGTGTATTGGTTGCTTTTCCTGATGTTCAATAAGTAAATACTGGATGCCTCCTGTGGGTCAGGAACTGCCTAAGCCCAGATAAAACAGATAAATTTACTTCCTCTCTATCCTCAAAGAACAGAGAGGCCACTGTTAGTGACAAAAAGCATGCATTTCTGGCTTCAAGTTCTGTCCTCATCATTTGTTAGCTACCTGACATTTCTATAGCTCAGTTTCCATACTTTTTAAAAGCAGGATTTGTAATTGACTCTACCTGATAGATTTGTTGTAAGGATTAAATGAGTTATTATATGTAAAGCACAGGGAAGACTGTCTGACACATAGTTACATTGTATGTGTGTCATCAAATAAATTTAAATACAAATTTAAGGAAATGAAGAACGGTTACTCCAGAGGGCATGTTACACAAGGGAGAGAATAGAAAAAAGGCTGGTGTTTTTGAATGTTCACTACATGTCAGGTGCTATGCTCGATATTTTACTTACATTATCATGTTGACCTCTTCTAGGTGGGTTGATTTTCAAGATAAAGTAATACATCAGCACACACATCATGAAAAGTCCTTACTGTACCACAGCATCAGTGTTAAAGGTTATTACCAGTGTCTGGGGGAGACAGTGAAAGTGGAGCCCTAACCTTTATCTCTCTTAGGATATCATCTGCGAATCTGTTAAACTCTTCTTGACTTTGTAATTTCATCTCATATCTGTGGTGCATTCAGAATACAGAGCCTTTCCTAAGTTAGTGGAGTTTATTCTGATAAAACCCACCCACTCATCCTGGCTCTGAAAGAATGTTTGAGTTTTGCTTGGTCCTCTTGTGCCATCTCTATCTCAATGTCTTGGTTACAGTTAATGAGCACACTAAGACCATTTTCCTTGACACCCGCCTACCAGGAGAACATACCTATTAAATACTCCATCTCCCTGCTGCTTTTGTGACATTCCTGCTGTTCTGAAAGCTATTGTCTTTCATGTCCACGCACTCTGGTAGAAGCTGAGCCTGGCTGGCCATTCAAGTGCCTTGCAGATTCCGAGGTTATTATCTCGTGCCCTGAGGCAAGACTGTCTGGCAGCCCCTGACGGCAGCCCGTGCACAGGGGCTCCAGGCTGCCATAATTGGCTTTCTTGCCTCCTCTCACTGCCTTAATGAGGATATGCCATGTTGGGCTTCACCCACCCACTACTTTTCAGTGGGGCAAGTTCTCACTCCAAGTAAAGTTGATCAAGCAAAAGCCTCAGCAGCTGAGCAAAGATTTGAGCAGAATGAGTCCATTGGAGGCAGGAGCAGGTTGCCCTAGCAGAAAAGTATCAGCTGCTAGGGCAACAGGGGGCTCCTAAACACAATGTCACCTTTAGTCACCAGTCCCTAGTCTTCTGATTTTTGAGACTTGAGATCGTGAATGATCTATTTGCCCATCTCTCAGTGTACATTTCACTCAGGGCTTCACTTCTGCCTTTGTCTGAAATGGTCATTTCCACCACAGAGATTATGGACCTACTATTTTTTTTAAGTATACTTATTTTTAAAAAATTAAGTATAGTTGATTTACAATGTGTTAGTTTCTAGTGTATAGAGATTCAGTTATACATATTTTAATAAGAGCAAATATTTCTTTAGTGCTTACTGCACACCAACCATGAATCTAAGAGTTTTAGCTCCATCAGCTTCTTTATTGTTCATAGCAAACCTGCGAGGTCGGTTTCAGCATAATCCTCATTTTCAGGTGAGATTAAGAAAATCAGAGTCACATAAATAGGGGATGGACCTAGGCCTCAGATTTAGGTAGTCTGCCTTTAGCACCAGCAAGCTTAATCACAAGGCCTCAGCATGAAGGTGAGGACTACGGGTTTTCACAGCCCTGTTGCCAGTCCACCTAAGATGCCCAGCATTTCCTCCCAAGTCACATCCTCTGCTCAGAGGTCCCTTGGGTAACATGCCAACTGCCTCCTTCAGCTACAGTTGATTGTACCAGGAATCAGAATACTTGACCCGAGATATCCCAATGCAATTCTCCGTCAAGAATTTGGAATTAAGAAACAGGCTGCAAATTGGTCAGATGAGCCCACCTGGGGTAATGAGATCACATGGAGAGGAGGTTCTGCTCCAAGATGGCGACGCAAGAGGACCCTGACCTCACCCCCTCCCAAGACGACACCAAATACAGCTACACGGGTAACAACTTCCTCTGAAAAAAAATCCTAAAAACCGACTGCATGACTCCTACACACAGCATCCAGCAAAAGAGAGGCTGGGACAGCATCTGGCCACTAACCCCACCCCCACGCGCTGTGACCCAGTTAGGCGGGAACTCAAAACCCAGAGCTTCTCCCTGAGGACAGCAGAGTTTGAACCCCACATTGAGTACCTCAACTTTTAAGACCAGCACCTGAGAGACAACCTATCCCCCCTCCCCCGCTCCAAACATTCAGCTTTGAAAACCTGTGGAACTCGCGTCCAGGAGACACACCAGGGTACAGAGACCTGAGAAACGCCCGACAGGGCTCACAGCCCGGACTCACCACCGCGGGTCCCGATGGAAACAGCAGCTGAGAGCGCCCCAAGGAGCTGCAGCCTGAGGGGCCGGCGTGTGACGTGACATGCGCACTGGCTGGAGCCGCAGCCTCAGGGGCTGGCGTGTGATGTGACACACGTGCGGGCCCGCTGGGCGGCTCTGAGGCGAAGACTGATGGGCAGGTGGCCGCCATCTTCTTCGTGCTCCCGTCTGCGGCGCCTCAGCGCCGGTACCTTCCCACGGGGGAACTTTGGTCTGGGGTCCAGTTTTGTGGCTGCCCCCAGCGGACCCGTCTACATCACCTGGCTCTGGTGGCCAGCGGGGTCCCACAGGACTGTAACCCACAGAGAAAGAGAGTTCTTCTACCGCGACCACGGCCGGATGCAGCAAGAGTCTTTCTGTGAAAGAGGTTTATTGTTTTGTCGTCACAGCTGCAGCCTGAGGGGCGGCTTCTGATTAAGGGAGCGCTAAGGCATTAGTGATTCTTTCTGGACACCTCGGAGGGCTCTCCCTCGGCGGCGTCAGGAGCACCACGACCTCCCGGACGGGACGACATCCCGGAGGGGCTTGCGTTCCGGGTCCCACGGGACTGTAACCGCCAGGGAGACACAGTTCAAGGCAGGAAACACACCCTTGCTCTTCCTAGGAAGAGGCCTTGGTGCTTGTCCAGGAGCTTGGGCGCATTTGGAGGTTGCGACGCCCCTCAAAGAGCTGGGCCGCCGCCATCTTTGCGCCCCCTCTGCCCCGACAGCGCGTCCGTGTCCCCCACACCGGACGCACGTCTGGAGCCTCCGTTGTTACCACTGCCGCGCTGGGGGCGCCTCCACACGGCCTGGCTCTGGTGACTTCTGCCACTGGTCCCACAGGACTGTATGTATTTGCAGACTTTAAAAGCTTCTGCCCGAGGCTCCGGCTTCCAGTCAGCCCGAATCTAGGTGTGGAGGGAGATCCTCCCCTTTGGACGCTGACAGGTCTGGACGCAGCCTCAACCATTGGAGCCGAGAAAAATTAAATAGGCTGTGGGCCGGTCACAAAAGCTTGAGGGACAACCAAGAGCCGGAGCAGGGCTGAACGGTGAGGTTCAGCTCCACCAGGCCGTTCCTTCCAGACTGGGAAGGGGCAGATTCATCTAATGCACAGAAACCCGCGCAGAGTGGAGCAAAAGAAAGAAACAGAGGAGTATGTTCCAAATGAAAGACCGCATGGAAATGGGGTTGGAGCCAGTATCTTGGTATTTAAAATCCACTGGCAAAACACACTTCTGAGAAAAGAGATCAGAAACTAAATAAAATTCCTGTGGTAAGTGACACAAAGATAGCAAAAAGGGGATAGAAACCCCATTTTCATCAGCAAGCTAGTGAGCATCCTTAATCCTATGATACAGGAGAAATTGATCTTCAGAGAAGAGTCTGACACAGATGTACAGCAATAGTAAAGACAGGAGACTATAAAATCTTAAATAAAATCTCCTTGAGAAACTCCATTTCTCCTGGGAGACCCAGCTATGCCTCCTAAACTTCATGCCATGTGGTTCTCTAAGTTTCCTCTGTAGACTTCAAATAAAATCACCTCTAACTGTAACCAGCTGAAATAACTTACGCTTTTTGCAGCCACGTGATGACTGACCAAGGTATTCAGGACAGAATTCGGTAAGTAGCTTTTTTGGTCCCAATATTACATGTTAAAAGTTAACACTCCAAGAATAAGAAATATAATTATGCTATGTTTTCTTGGTGTTTAGTGGAATATTATATTTTCAGGTTTTGACTTCCACCTTTTAACGTGTTTATAGGAACTTGGTTATTTTTGGACACCCTGTGTTCATTTACCTTGTTACTGGCACCAACCCCTCTCAGATGTTAGCTGGGGATTCACCATCTTCATTTCTTTCCATCAGATTTGAGAAAACTGAACGCCCAGTTCGAAAGGAAAAGCTCACTGGGGATTGGCACAGCCCTAAGTAAGGGGATTTGTTGAAGGATAAGCCGGTGAACTAAGTCAGCTTAGTTGGCATAAGAGTCAAAATAGAAGTGTAGGAAATATTGGGAATATCAGGATAAAGATGCTCATGCTTCTGGCTGATAAAAGAAAATCAGCAAAGAAGTAACCCTGGGATTGCCAAAGATTTCTTTTTGCTCCCCTCAAGGGAAAAGTGTATCTAAGAAAAGAAACATTCTAGAAGAGAGAGATGAAAAAATGTTGATTGAGCCCCTGTAACCAGCCATGACTGAAGCTGTATTTTTTCCTGAATTATTTGATTATTTGATCCAATATTTTAAAAATTTCCTACACCATTAACTTGGAGGAATTTTCACATTGGACAGTGAGAAAAGAAAGATGTAATGTATGTATTATGTTCCCATTATCCTAACACAATCAATACCGAGTATTTTTAACAATAAGAAAATATTGTATTGAAAAAAAATCAACTATACACAGAAAAATAGGCAATGCACTATTGTTCAACATTTCCTAATTCTTAATCAACTAATCATTAACTCTTTAATTTGTTAATAACTCTTTTGGCAACACAAGTTTAATAATGCTTTAAAATGATTCCTCGGAAAACATACTGGGCAAACACTGGGTTCAACAAAGTTGAATGTATTTCTTTAAGGACTATATATAATATGAATGTATAACGTAAATTTCTAAGAGAAGGACTATTTAACAGATCTGAAATTTGTTGGATTATGGAATATCCCATGGGAGTCGTGTAATATAGAATACATTTTGGGAAATATAGAGAAAAAAAGCAAGAAAAGGAAGTTACTAAGCCTTTAAAGTTATATATCCCAGAGTCATATCCAAGGATGAATTACTTGGTATGTGATCTTGGATTAGTCCCTTGCCTTCCTCGTGCCTCATAGGTCTCTTAGACTTCCTTCGCAGGGTCATGATGAGATACTACTGTGCTAAATATGATGCCAAACTGAAAAAAGCCTGTGAATTTGCGGGTTATCTATATCTTTTCTTTTGTGGTTTATTTCCCCCAAATTTACGAAATAATAGAAGCAATTTAAATGCGTTTTGTATTTTATTTTTATATCCTCTGCTGTGGCTACCATGCATACGCACACATATATTCACACTTTTTCTGTTCTATTTTGAACAGAAAAAAGCATTGTACTTCTTATGTAGCATATAAAGTATAATTTATTCTTACTGAGACTGGAAAAACAAAATTCCTTAAAGAAGCAGTCATCTTTCTGAATTAGTGGGAAAAAGGAAAGTGACAAGAGCAGTTGTTTTGCTCATGTCTAATTTGGTCACACCAAACAAAAACTTGCTTAAATTGGTTTAGAAAAAAAGGGAGAGAGTATAAAGATTCTGGGCTGCTCTACCAAACCAGGGCAAGAAATGCTGTTGGTCCCGTTGAGTGGCAAGAAGTGTACCTGGGCACCTCAGAAACAAAGACCAGCATTCTCTCTGATTCCTTGCACATCCTTTCTACTCTCATTCCTCCCTCTCTGAAGTCCTTTCCTTTGCACCAGGAAGCTGAGGGCTTGCTCCTCAGTGTCTAAGAAGTGCAGAGCCTGCGTTTCTTTAATTCAGGTGACCAAGAAACACACAATTCTGTCAGCCCCAATTAGAAATTCCCAAAGGAGTGATACTTATTGGTCCACTTCAGGCCAGTGTCCACCCATGATCCAGTGAGCAACAGGCAAGTGGCAGCCAAAAGGACATTTAGCTGCTACCTCTGCCCACGATGTGGCTGGGTTGGTACAGAGCCCAGAGAAGTATTTGTAACCTGTGCATCCACCACAAAAGGATCTTACAAGTCAGTCCTTTCCCTAATCCTGACCTCTCTACCTCCTCTCTCTTTCACCTGGGCTGCAGGCAAGTTTGTTAGTCTGTCTGCAACATTCCAAACCTGCAAAATCTTGCCACAATGGGGAAGATAGCAAAATCAATCTGGATTCTCTTCCTCTAGTTCAGATTTGCCCAAACATATGTTATAAACATGGTGAACTATCAATTCACTATGTTTATGGTAGAAGAGCAGACTAGTTCCAAAAAAAGGGGGGGGGGGATAATCCAACATCCATTTAACTTTGGTTTTGAATGTATTTTATGACTATTAATTAGGCAAAAATATTGATAGCCTATACCATTCAATGTGTATTTGCTATCCTTCAAACCAAGCACATAATACCACAGATATGTATGACAAAAGAAATAGAGTTGTGATTTGTGACAAGGCATCTCCAGTGTAAAATTTGAAAAAAATCATTGATAATTCACACTCACTGACATTAATATATATTTATTTATTGCTTAGTATATGCCAGATGTGGTGCTAAATGCCTTACATGCATCATCACATTTAACCTTTACAATACTATTATGAGGAAAGAACTATTTTTATTCCCATTTTATAGATGATAAAACTGAGGCTAAAATGTTCAGTAATTTACTCAAGAGAACATATGGAGTAGTTGATGGATTGGAATCCAGATTTGTTTGGGTCTAGGCCTGAGCCCTTACCTGGATGCTATACTTCCTTAACAAGTAGAAAGTTTATTTTCAAATAATTGAGAGACAATTGGGATTTGACTGCTATGGAGGATAGTGACCTGAGACTGCAAAATGAGAGAAAATAATAAGAACTGAAGTGAGGCCATACATGGTACTCGCCACAAATTCACATGCTGCCTCTAGTCACTCACTGACCCAGCTTCTGCAAAGGCTAAGCTTTGGCCACCCTACACCTACTGGAAAATGTCTGTTCTTCAGAAAGTTGACAGTCCATTTCCATCCTTGCTACCAAGTGGACTGGGAAAACAAGCAAGCAAGCTGTAATTTACACAAAGAGGCTTCAATTCTGGAGGATCGTAATTTAGAATCAAGTAATAGTGTAAAATAAAAACAGGTAAAGGAACAGTGCCCAACCTAATAGTTCTGTGTAACATAGGAAAGATAACTTGGAAATAAAATCAGATTCATTGCATGAGGTTGAAGTTTAATGAGGTGAATCTTTGAGATGTTATGGAAACACTCCCAAGGAAGTATTAACATCAGAATATTAGAGTGTTGTGTTTTTTTAGTGCTATCTTAAAGCAGTCATTCTGAACATGAATCACTTTAAGGACTTTGTTCCATATAAATAATTGGTCTGCTACTTTAGTTCACAGTGAATAACATAAAATGTTAATAAACCTTTTAAAACTTCAGAACTAGCAGTATATTCACATAATACATTTTATAGCCTGTGGTATTTAGGAGACTAAATCAGACATCGTTATTTGTATTTAACTCTAATTGACCTACTACAAATGCACAAGTCCAAATTCTAGTTAATGGGTGTTCAGTTATATATTTAAATAACTTTTAATGCTCACTAGTTGTTTTGTTTTCCTTTGATGAAATTATCAGTGTTTTAAATTAAAGGGATAACAATCATAAAGAAAATTAATGGAATATATTTATTTCCTCCTTAAAGTTATACTAATTTAGTCCCAGTGTGGTTGAAGCTTTGCCTTTTAACTGGTA
The DNA here is from genome assembly GCF_009834535.1 of Camelus ferus. Taxonomy (NCBI): domain Eukaryota; kingdom Metazoa; phylum Chordata; class Mammalia; order Artiodactyla; family Camelidae; genus Camelus; species Camelus ferus. The sequence goes on along the minus strand of NC_045712.1, from coordinate 836,856 downwards.
ACATATTAGATTTTTTGAGTCTATATTCAAGTCTCCTGATGTGCCAAATAATGTATAAAATTACTTCCTGATTATCCATGAGTAGATTTTCTGTTAGGTAGAAACTCCACTAATTTAATACAGCAGATAGATTTTTCTTAATTCTTCAGTTTTTTTGAGCTCAAGAGGGAACAGAATTGCAGAGTAAGCAGGCATTTTATTTACATTGAGTAAATGTCAATCCAAATATAAATTATCTTTATGTTATCTGCTATTGGAACCATGGTACATAGAATTATCAATATGTGACTGTATGTTCAAATGGCAGCCAGCATTCTTCTGTTTTTAAAGGCTTCTCCTACACCAGGCACTATTTAGATACAAGATTTTTACCCAGGTATAATTTCTCCCAAATTTACTATATTAACTAACTTGAATTTTATATTTATTTCTAAAATAGATACCTAGGATATCATATTGTTTGGGCTCATGCTAAAGGTTTCTAGTACCAATGTGGGAGAAGGGTTATCCCCCACCACCAAGCAGTTCTCAGATGCCAACAGAGAACAGTAGTGTATCTGAGAATTTAAGTCATTTCTGACACCATCTACCCAGAGATAGCATTAGATTCAACAGGTTAAGAGTTCAGTCCTGCAAGACTGCCGTGTGTGCTCACTCCCCCCCCCTCTCTCCCTCCCCCCCCCCCCCAGTCTCTGTCTCTGTCTGTCTCTCTCCAGATGCTGGTGGTAAGCCCAGGCTGTTACCTATCCTTCTGACCAACCCACAGTTTAGAGGTTTCAGCAACCCCTTTCAATTCAGGATGCCAAATCCAAGTTCGAGTTGTCACCTGTACTTCTGACTGACTGGCTATAAATTAGAGGTTCCATGACCTCCTTGATCAGAGAGGTTTAGCTAATTTGCTAGAGCAGCTCACAGAACTCAGATATGTTCTACTTACTAGACCACTGATTTATTATAGAAGGCTATAATTCAGAGACAGCCAGATGGAAGAGATGCACAGGGCAGGGTATAGAGAGATGGTGCAGAGCTTCCATACCTCCAGGCGAGCACCTCCCTTGTTCCCCATCCCAGAAGCTCTCTAAACCCTGTCCTTTTGGGGTTGAGAAGATTTAGGTCCTTTATGAGGCTTCATTACAGGAACAATTGATTAAATCATTGGCCATTGGTGACTGAACTCAATCTCCAGCACCTCTCCCCTTTTTTTGGGTTCTGGTCAAAGGGTGGGACTAAAACTTCCAACCTTCTAATCTACTGGGGTTAGAAGTGGGGTTGACTCTACAGAAAACTAGCCGCCAACCTTCTGTGAGTTCCAAAAGTTACCTCATTAACATTAAAAAAAACACACACACACACACACAAAAACCCTTTGTGGCTCTCATCACTTAGGATATTTCAAGCATTTTAGGAACTCTGTGCCAGAAACTAGGACAAAGACCAAATACATATTTTGTTGGTGCTCAGGGCAGGCTGTCCCAAAATATACCAAAGTAGCATAGAGGGACACTTTGTCTCTCCTCTCTGTCTCCCTGAAAGTTTTAAATCTCCCATGTGAAAGTTACTCTCCAGGCATCTGGAGGTAGAAAGACATCCCTATTACTGGAGACAGGGAATTCAGGCCTAGAAGCCTGTGTAAACAAAGCTTGTTACTTCTTTACTGATTTGCTACCCAAGCCCAAACCTTGCTTAAATTTCTTACTAATTAAGCACCCAAACCTGTTTCTTTGTCCTGTCAAATCCTTACAAATTTATTGTTTCTTTGTATAAACAGACATAGTGTCTAACTGTTTTTGATCATTCTCTGAGCATAATTTTAGGATCTCTTGAGCACTCAAAGTTAAATTTATTTTTCTCTTGTTAATTTGTCCTGTGCATTAGTCTAGCCCCAACTTGTTACTATAAATTAGTCTCTCTCTCTCCTTTCTCTCTCTCTCTCCCTCCCTCTCCCTCTCTCTCTCTCTCTCTCTTTCTCTCTCTCTCTCTCTCTCCTCTCCCTCTCCCTCTCTCTCTCTCTCTCTCTTTTTCTCTCTCTCTCTCACACACACACACACACACACACAGAGTCCCTGGACAAAGAGGTGTTAACTTTTAAAACCCAGAATTCATTGAATAATTCAAAGCTGTAATCTGAGCATCAAGATTTATAGCTTTCCAGGAAATGCCATCCTCCCCTTTCATAAAATGCTTTTGACTTAGACATTTTTAAATGAGTGATTCCCAGTTAATTAGAAACTAGACACTTGTATATACTTGTGGATAATACTGAAGGGAATACCTGAGGGCTCTGTTCCATGACTGAAAGCAAAACACATGTCCCTGTAAAAGATGGCTTTATTTTGACAATGCATCCCATGGAGAATCCAGACTCATTCCTCAGTTGTAAATACAGGATTCTGTCACCAAGGCCATAGTGGCTGGCGGAGCGTTGCTATCTCTTTTCACAGATGATACTACCCTGCAAGCTGTGTGAAATACAGGATGACTTCCTATTTTCTTTTAGGAAACCTGAATGCAAAGAATATCTCCTTCTTTTCTTTGTGTCCTGAGGTTTCCTTAGCCACATCTGAACTCAGGAATTGCTAGATTATGTTTCACTGCAAGTGAAACCATCAAAGTCACAGGTTACTGTCCTTGGGGAAATGTCTTACCTAAGGAACCTTGTGCTTTCTAATTTGAAGAATGGGATGCAGGCTGTATTTGATATCTGGAAAGTTTCTGCCTCTCTTTATTACATTAGCACATTGTTGGTAGATGAACAATGAGTGATTCAGTTTCTTTGCTGATGTCAGTTTAACAAATGCCTCCAGCTTAATCTGTTTCCAGTACTTGCCTTTCCATATCCCTCCTCCCATGTATACTTACACACTTGGTTCTCTGGAAATTCTTTAACATCTGTGATTCTTTCTAAAAGACTACTACTAAATGCACAGATAGAACCTAGGTGCGAGAATCAGGAAAAGGAACGAGGCAGGGAATTAGCACATGAATCCACTGCTAAAGTAGAGTTTGTCCTCAAGCTTCTTTTTGAATACTGAGAGTTTCCAATGTGAGATTCAACATCAAGAAAATTGGTGCATTTATTATGTGAGAAGCTAACTGTGCACGATTCTCTCACTTTTATAAGAAGACTTAGAAACTGTTAAGGCACAGATCAATAATGCAATTAATAAGCACTGCTTTCATTTAAGAGATTATGAATGGATGAGTCTTAAACTTTTGATAATTTTGCATCAGCAAGACAAATTTGCTTCCCAGAACATCTTTTAGTACAGAAAAAAAAAGTGAATTTTTACTTCCCTTCTTCTTTTCCTAGACAAGTACCTGTCTGTAGCTAAGAAACCATCAATGGCATGAACTTTCCCCACTGTGACCCACAGAAATAATACATTTTCTTCTGGATTTTTATATAGAGGTTGTTCCTATTGAAGGTAGAGGCCTTGGAAGACCTATAGATAATAATCGTAAAAGCATTTATTAAAAACTACTTGCCAGGCATTTGAATCAGCTCTGATTCTTTCTGTTACAAGTAAGAGAAATTGAACAAAGAATTTACTGGTCACATAACTAAAAAGCCATGAATAGAACTGGTATCAGACCACTGGACTAAGGACTAAAATGATCTAATAGGGAACTGTGTCCATCTCAGGCTGTACTGAGGACAGAAGGGTTTAGTGCTGGGATGGCTGTGGTAGCTCAGCTTCACATCTTTGATTTGAACCTAGTGACAAGTACCACATTCCTACAATTAGAGCAAAAGCAAGGGGTTGACTCTGGCAGACTAGAAATGGGCATGTATGAAACTCAGTGTTGGCACACTTTCTTCCAGTGTGAAGTCCCCAATAATATGATGGCATTCTAATGTATGTATGAGTAATGTTTGCTACACAGGCTCAGAAGGATCTTTTGGTGCTTTTTAGGACCAATTAAAAATATTTTAAAAGATACAAATGAGGACCAGTGTAGAGAATTAAATCAGTAGCTTTCTTAGGGTGATAGTTGAGAACCTAAACCACCCCACACACTCAGCCTGAACACTGGGAACCAAAACCACACCTGTTCTCTACATTGACATCCCTTTGCTATTCCTCTGTCTTCATTAGCAAGCTTTGTTTTTCCACAACTCCTTCTTATGCAAATATTTTGGCTGTTCATTACAGGAACCCAAAAGACCTATCAGCTTTTCAAATGGCAGTTTGTACCCTAAGATTCTTTGAACCCCTCACCTCAAAATATTCATAATACTCAAAAATCTTTTTTTTTTTTTACTCTTCTTGGACTATTGTATCATGATTCTAATCATGTCTCTGTACTGAAAGCCCCACCATAAATCAAAATTTTAATTCCCAATAAATTCTGACATTACCTTTCCTCTGCGAGGCAGTCACAGCTTTGCAAGTTGGGGTCCTCCCTTACTGCCCTAAGCAATAAATTCAGCTTTGTTTTATCAACAGATTGCCTTGGTGATATATGGGGAGCCATTTTTGACATAGTCTATAACAGCGGTTCTCAACCTAGTGGGGGCAATGTTATCTCCAGGAAGACATTTGGCAATGTCTGGAGATTGACAGATGAAATAGAAGGGTGATATCTAGTGGTCAGAGGGAGGGATGCTATTCAGTGTCCTACATTGCACAGGAAAGGCCTCCACAACAAAGAATTACCTTGCCCAAAATGTCAGTAGTGCTGAGGATGAAAAATCCTGATCTATAATAATTCATGGAACATCTGCCCAGCTTAGATGAGTCAGTTGTATTTTAGGCTACCTCTATGAATATACATGCTGTCCCAAGTGCTAATGTGATGGTAAGCTCCTGGTGATTCACTCCAAGTATCTAGTACATCTCACTTCTGTCCTCAGAAGGGCTTGGTTGAATCATTGGAAGTTTTGAAGTTGAGGAGACCTCCAGGGTGGCACCCTTCAAGGCAAGTACTACTGGAAATACCAAGTAGTGGGAAGAATAATAAATTTGCAGAATATCTGGATTCTAGCCTCTGATCTGCTACTGTTGTCAAAACATGGCTTCCATAAACTGCTTACAGAATTGAGACTCAAGGACATAGTTTTGGATGAAGTGGAAAAGGCAGCTTTATTTCTTTGCCATGCAAAGAAGGTCATAGTGGGCTAATGCCTCCAAGACTGTGAACCTGCTGGTGAGAGAAGGCTGGGGGCTTTATAGTAAAAGTTCAAGAGTTCAAGGGGCAGAGCTAGTTTACATAGAGATTGTATACAGGGTAGCAAACTGTTGCAGACTTGCTCCTGTTTTTGCAGATGCAGTGGTCCCCTTTCCTCTGCTAGGTATGTAGTTCACCTCTGGCTTTGGGACTCTCTTAATATTCTTGTTCCTCCACAAAGGATGCATAGAAAAGGGCTCCATGTAAAAGAGTTCTAAAGAAAGACTTGTGCAGTTTAAAGTCAGGTTGATAAATGCTTTTAGCTTTTTAAGAAGGCTGAGGCCTGAGACCACCTGCTGCAGGCTGTGGTCTGCAGCTTGAACAACAGGATACAAGGAAACCACAAGGGGTGAGTTATGAACAACAAGATCCATAAAATACCCAACTGCCATTTGTGAGGTGTCTGGGTCAAGAGGAGGGCACTGGGATCAGGAGCAGGGCACTGGGGGGCAAGAGCAGGGCACTAAGGATGATCCCTGCACACAGTATCACGAGGGAGTTGGGTGGGCCACTCAAGCCTCCCTCCTCTCCAGCCCAGTCCTGGTCAGCAAGAGCATGAGAAAAAACCCTTTAAACTATTAAACTATTATACAGTTAAGCAGTTACAAACACCATTACAAATATTGGATAGTCACCAATAACAATAGGGTCTTGCTCAGTTACATTACCAGTGAGAGAAAAGTCACTTTGGTGCCATCGTTTGTATCTGTAAAAATGAAGACTTTGGTATTAGCGGTTTTCAGAATCCCTAATAGCTCCAGTATCCTAAGATACTATGAGTCCATGGTTTGACAACATCTAGGGCTCATGAAGAAGGACTTGTGGTCTTTCCCGTGAAGACTGAAGCACACTTCAGGACTCTCCTGAGAGTCAGTGTAACTGATGAAAGAGAAGATGACCTGGAAGGCCTGAACCCTTCTAGTGTGTGGTCCTGTTCTTGTAAATGTCCCTGAGCTTTCATACCATAGGTATATATTCCAGGTTAAGCTTCCAGCCCTGAAATTATAAAGGTCCCTTTGTAGTCACATGATCAACCATTAAAAAAAATAAGGCTCTGCTCCCTGACTCCAAACCCGACTCCACCTCAACACACATCAGGGAACCAGTTTCCTTCTTCCTTCTTGACTGACGCCAATGTGGGATGACAAATACAAGAATGTGTATTTTGCCAGTTTTTCTTCTCTTGGCTTCTTAATCTTCTCCCCCAGGGAGAACTAGTCCTTCTCCACAATCTCAGTATTTTTGGAACACATTTTGTTACAGTTCTAATTAGTTTCCTCTTTGGTTGTGTAGGTAACAAAAAATACTAAAGAAATAAAATCACTCTTTTGCAAGCCGCCTAAAGCTATTTTAATTCTCCAGGAGGTGATGAAGATTACATACATGGAAAAGGAAAGCTATTCTGGGGGGAAAACACTTTAATGGACATTTGATTTTGCTAAAGTTCAGCCCGCAGGCTGTTTTGAAAACAAAGTAGAGGCAGCGAGAAGGTAAACTGTTCTACAGGGTCAACTAAAGTGTTTTCCTCCCTGGGTGTGGACATGGTTATAATAATAATTGACTGTGGATTCCTACTGAGCCGAATGAAGATGAGACTTAGAGAAGATGGGAGAGAAAATACATTGATTTGCATGGAAATAGGCTACAGAAAAATGAGTGCCTCCTTGGCTCATGAGAGCAGAGGTATAAGGAGATGCAGCGAAGGAGACAACTGATGGAGGATTTCTGAAAAAAGGTGTGGCTGATGGAGTAAACACAGGAATACTTATATCTGATATGGGGTGTTCAGTCTTCCTGTCTTGAATTGTAATTTTGTCCTTCAGTAAATTTGGGGCTCCTCTACAACCTAATGGCAATTGAGTGTTAGTGGTGCTTGAAGAATTAAAGGAAAAGCTTTGTCCAAAGTGAGTCAAGTTAAAAAAAAAAAAGCATGCTGTGACAATCATTATATAAACAGAGTGATGGGAGGGAAAGTTGGATGTAGAAGTTGGTCACAAGAGTTGAAAAACAACAGAGGCAATGCAAACTGTTTTAGAGGGATAGTCCAAAGTACTTGAGGAGAGCCTAGACTTTAATCAGTCATATGATAGCAAATCATGGTTATTTGGAAATGAAGGAGAAGATGGATCCCAGAATTCTGGGACCCTTAGTGTGATGAGTTTCACCACCTTCTTTCTTATGCTACTCAAGACATGGTATATGCTCAATAATCATCAGTTAACTTGAGTGAGAGATAAAAGGAGAAAGAGAGGGAGAGAGAGAGAAACACATGAAAGCAAAAAAACCAAAAAACCAATACTGAATTTCCAGGAATCATCTCCAGTGATTAAAACACTGTCTATAGTGTGCAGTTATTTCTCTAGGTTAATTGGCCGTTTATATCATTGATTGTTTCAGGAAATCAATCATAATAAGGAAATAGGGAGGTGTGAATAGGTAATGTAGGTAATGGCATTTAATTAGCAGATTTTCAGAACTAAGAGTGGAAGGAGAAAGGACAGACTGGAAATAATGTGAAAGGCAGAGAATAAAGGGAAAAGAAGGCAATTACAATGTGGGTTAATTTCTTGGACATTTCCTGGACCAACAGAAAAGGCAAAGTCTTCTCAACCATGTAAAATTGCTCCTTAGGGGTGAGTGAGTCAAGTGAATGTCATCTTTAAAAACAAAAAGACAAAATAAGAACAAAATCCCACAATAACAAAGAAAGAAAAAAAATGTATGCTTACCTGAGATTGGCTGATTAGCTGCAGCATGGATTGGATACACTGAAAAATTATCAATTTTCTATTTAGCTAGTCTAGCAGAACCTGAGAGAGATCAATCCAAGCCAATTCACATCAGGTGGGTTGTTAACCAGCAGCAAATTACTAATTACCTGACAAAATTAAGATGTCTGGTGCCTGGAATATCTGTATTTCATTTTACTGAAACTTTAGAATTTCAATGCCTATAGATACTTCCTATTTGAACGTCATAAGGGAAAGGTCCAGGTCTCATGTGGCCTCAAGCCTATACCAGGGGTAAGCAAACTACAGCCTACCAGCCAATTCTGGCCAGACACCATTTCTCTAAATAAAGTTTTATTGGAACACAGTCATGCCCATTTATTTACTTACTATCTATGGCTAATTTTGCCCTACAAAGACAGAGTTGATGTGATAGAGATGATATGGTGTAGCAAATCTAAAACAGTTACTATCTGACTCTTTACAGAAAATGTTTTTCAGCCCCTGGTGTAGGTTCTTGCTTTTCAGAGTGTGTTCACTGACCACTAGTATCAGCATCGCCTGAGACTTTATTGGAAATACAGTGTTTCATGCTCTAACTCAGACCTATTATAGCAGTATCCTTATTTTTTTTAAAATTCCCAGGTGATTCATGTGATGTTTGAGAAGCTGTGATCTGGAATACAATCTAGATCTTAGTAGGTCCCAATAAGTAATTGTTCAGTAAGTGAATAACTAGATCAGTATGCAACCATTGAACTCAAATCAGTAGATGTTTATTTACTTTGTATGATGTACCTGACCCTTGAGTAAGTCTAGAAAAGGAGCCAGAGAAACGATTCTTATCCTCAACGCAAATAAAATTTATTTAGGACCAAACAAGTAGCAGATATGAAGTAATTAGAGAATATTACAGCAGAGCACACATGCTAACATTGCTGATTGTGTGTTGCAAATGGTAAGTGATGAAGCAGAAATCATATTGGAATCTGAAAAGAATAGAAAAAATGCATCAGATATGAATGGCTTTGGACTGATTAGGGGTGGAGTCTCAGATGTGGTTCATAAATACAAAACTGTGGCGTGAAGTGTGCCTTAGTTTATCCAAGGGCTTTTTGAATTACGAAGGAGAGATGGAACATGCTCAGACAAGTGGTTCCAGGGCTCTTAGTGAAGCAGATAAATGCATGAACACATGCGTTTTTATGGCAAGTAAATTAGGCTGTAAATCAAGGAACAAAAGATAGAACTGAACATTCCAGCAGTTAAAATGTGACAAGAAATACCTGAACAGCCTCCTGTGAGATAATTGATAATGGCATGGTGAATTAAATATCTACAGTAGAATTAGCTATGGAAAGCCTCATCTTTTTTCCATGTTAAATGCTAATTTCTTAAGAATAAGGCAGTTACAAAGTCACAATCCTGCTGCCTTTTGTTTTTGCTATTGAGCTGTTTATAAGTGCTTAATTTAGTGGTTTGGTGTCAAGTTCTTTCCTCTCTAAATAAAATAGTGTTTCTCAGAAAACTCAGATGCATTTTAATTTTCTGAAGACACTCCTCTACTTGATGCAGTTAATAATATTCAAGGAAAATAGAACACCCAGTCTTTAGATAAAGAGGCCCCCACCAATCTATTTGTTTTGCATTTGTTTAAGTAAAGTACCAAGAGGCTACGATCTTCCACTTAGCATCTCAAAATAAAAGGCCTCTGATCAATGTGGCCTCTAATTGGCTTTCTGAATTCAGAAAAAAAGATCCTTTTTGTTGCTTTTATAATTATGGTGGTGGAAAAGAGTCATGGGGTACAGATGGTGAGACAAGGTCGATTCTTAATTAGTCCCATGGACTTGACAGCTCCAGAGTGTTTGACCCAAAGACTTCCATGCCCTGAGATGTAATATTCCAAGATTCTTGGGGTCCCTATGCTGTCCCTACACTCTAATAGTGTTTGCTATGAAGACATTAGGGCTGGGACAACAAGGAGAGGGGGTGAGCACTTTGGTTTGTAAATGAAGAGTGGGCTTTCACATTGTGAATATGAAAGTCAGGGCAGGGGCATCACTGTGTCATCATGTTTCAGCTTCACCTACATCCCTCAGCCTTGTTCCAAGAATGTGTGTTTGTGTCTGGAGGTGGGGAGTTGAATATGGTCACCTGAGATTCCTACTTGATTCTTATGGTTCCAGCTTTCCACTCAGGTGTGGCCCTAATTTGAACACTAATATTTGAAGTTAGAATCTTGAATTCAGTAGGGAATTCAAGAGATCTTTTTATGCCACTCATACCTGTAGTTCTTGCCCTTTCTGTCTGAACTCTGGAGAATGAATAGACTGAGAGGAATCACAGGAATCATATTTATCAATTCCTAGAGAGTTTCCTATGCAACAAAAAGCAGGATCTGAGGGTTTTGGGTGCTGACCTACAGTTTGATAGTGTACTGTCATGGGGAGAACACTAGGTGGATCTGAACTCTTGAGTTCTGATCCTGGTGACAGTAAAATGTTATTCTTTCTTACACAAGCCAGCTTTGCCTTTGGGTATTGGTTTTCTTATCTATGAAGTTAAGAGAGTAGATAAAATGCAGAGGCCCCCAAACTGACTCATCATCAGAATCACCTGGGGGCGCTAAAGATACAGATCCCTTGACATCATGCTTCTCCCCCAGGCCTTCACCCCAAGATAGTGATTTGCTAGTTTGAGGTAGGACCCAGAAATTTATATTTTTAAATGTTCCCAGAGTGTTCCCATTTGCAGAAGGGTTTGGAAACCTCTGGATTAGATGACTTCAGTGATTTATTGATAAAATATCTGTCATGATTTGATTTCAGTGAGCTTAGCAGGTCTAATGAGTGTGGTTTGTTTATTTCTATTCCCATTTTGGGTTCAGTTCTGTACTTTACCTTTTTATATATATATAAGTATGTTCTAGATAACTTAGTTTCTCAGTATTCAATATTATTTCTGTAATCTAGACATTGTCTGACTTTCTTACTTATCACTGAAGAAATTAAAGAATGAATGCAACATGATAGCTACAATTTCCTGATTTCAAAGTAGCTAGGGACTTGTTTTCTATCCAGTTCTTCATCCTTTCATTCATTTAAAAATGTTTATTGAGTGCTTACTATGTGTCAGGCACTGTTGCAGGCACCTGGGATATAGCTGTTAATAAAATGGACCAAAATTCCTGCCTTTGAATATAGTCTCACAGAGTCTAGGCACATATTACAGACACTGACATTCTGCCATCAAATACCGTTGGGTCATCTCCTGCTTACTTATTTTTATCATGATTTGATTTTGGTTTCTCTTAGTTTCAATTCTCCCTATTTCCTAGTGATTGTGTTTTTCTGTGACTGATATTGACCTCTTTCTTCATCTTTCCCAGGCTGAACTTGCTTTTTGAGGCTTTTCATGGGCTTCTGCTCCAGGGACCTCTAGTTTCTTTAAGTCTGTATCTACTGAGTGAAGCAACTAATCACATTTTCAAATGTTAAGAGGTGTATTAGATAACAAGCTGTATAAGTTAATCCTTTATGGTTATGGTTACAGGTAAAGGAAAACCCAACTCCAACTGACTTAAGCACAAAAGAGGATTTTTTGTCTCAGATAACTCACAACTTCAGAGATTAAGTTTGACTTCAGTTATAGCTTGATCTGAGTGACCAAAGAATGCAATTAGGAATCTGTTTCTGCATCTCTTGATTGTTTTTTTTCCTCTGCATTAGTGTTGATCTCAAAAAGACTTTCCCCATGTGTTGGTGTATTGAGGGTCCTCCAAGGCCACTGCCAGGTTCAGTGATTTGCTGTGATGACTCACAGGTCTCAGCATATGGCTGTCCTCATGGCTATGATTTATTACAGTGGAAAGATACAAAGCAAAAATCAGTGAAGGGAAGAGCTGCGTAGGGCAAAGTCTTAAGGAAACCAGATGCAGTGTGTCTAAGGGTCCTTTCCCAGTGGAGTCACAGAAGATACCCTTAATTGCACCAGCAATAAGTCCTAACAGCACATGTGAAAAGTTGTCTACCAGTGAAGCTTGTCAGAGACTCAGTGCCTAAGGTTCTGTTAGCAGCTGATAGACACCATGTAGTCACCCTCTGTCTGACATGTACTAAAATTCCAGTCTCCCAGAGGAAAGCAGGTATTGAGCATAAACCAAATTGTTTTTACAAACAATTGAGGCACCAGGGACCACTCTTGTCCATTAAGGCACTGGGAACCCTTGGAAATCCAAATTCCCAGATGTACTCTAAGTGCCAAGGGCCAATGGTACAGGGAGGCCTTTCAAAGGATAAACAGTCTCAGGCCTGCCACAACTCTTGACTCTTGACTCTTTCCTGCACAGGAGGCAACACTGGTTTTCAGAGGCTCTAGACATGTAGTCTCCAAGCTTGGTAACTCCTCCAAAATGATGCATCCTTCTTCTAATAAATCTAGAAAAGTCTCTGTGTCAGAGACTTGCTAGATGTTGCCCAAATCCAATTCCTCTCCTTCCTGGGCCCACAGGAAGACTGCCCTTACCTGTCCCTCCCTCCTTAGGCCATGAGGTAGTGTTCTAGTCAGTAGAATGTGAGCAGAGCTTCCAGGCTAGCCCATAATGTCCATCCACATGCAATTCTCAGTGCTCCTTCCCTTCTTATTGCCAACTTAAGGCCCCTATGATGATTTTGGATACCAAATGTTAAAGGTGATAGAGCCAGAACATAGACAGAGCCTGAGTACCTGAAACACTTTGTAAAGAACCAGCCAACAATCAGGAATGAATAGCCATCTGGGGCTTTATTTTTTCAAGAAATAAACTTAATTTGTAAAAATTATTCCACATTTTGGGTTAGTCTGTAATAACAGTACTACCTTATCTAGGACATTTGGGAATCCCTATTAAGACACTGGCTTGGGTCACATGATGATCCTGAAACAATTACCATTTCGAATATGTGTGTGTATATTGGGGGTGTTTTTCTCATTGACCAGGCTTAGGTCGTAGAAGGACTAGTCCTTCTTATAGCATCTGGAATGAGTAAGAGTGAGCAGGAATGAGTAAGTGTTTTCTCAAAAGAACATTGGATTGTGTCAGGAAAAAACTGATTCAGGGTAGACTGAACAGCAAGTGTTGAACATACACTTTATACACTCTCTAAATCCACTGAAGTCTATGCTCTGTTTTACCCAGCAGCCCTTAGCAATGCCGGCATTCAGTAAATTTGTTGAATGCGTGAGTGCATATATAGAAAGAAATCAGAAAATCAGCTCAAAAACCTTGCCTTTTCCTCAAGTGCAGCATAATTTAAATGAATTTGAATTTTCTCAACTCTCTCTGCCTTTGTCCCTGTTCAAGCATAACCTAAACTGCACTTTAAACCAAGCATGGATTTAATGAGTCAACACAAGTCCCTTTGCAATCTGCTTACAGTCAGACTGTGTCTATAGAATATTCAGACCTCAGGCATCCTTGGAACTAAGAAATGAAGACACAAACATGGCAAACAATTATGATAGTAGATGCCTTATAGTGACAGATCCAATGGTAGTATATAGAAAAATTCACCAAAACATGTATTCTGGCAATTTCTGGTTTAACTTATAAAAATTATTATCATAAATATAATACAAAGAGGAAAATAACAGTCATTTTAAGCTCACTACTAGAGGTAATACAAACATCTTAGTCAATTTCCTTCTCATCTTTAATCTGTGTGTGTGTGTGTGTGTGTGTGTGTGTGTGTGTTTGTTTGTGTGTGTGTATCTCCTTCTTATGTTCCACCACATCTGGGAATTAATGCTGGCACAATCTATTAACAGAAAGATCTTGATCTCCCTAGGAGCTGATAACTAACTGTTCTAGAACCCAAAGTATGATACAGAAATATTTATTCTTCCTTTTGGAAATTTTTCTATTGATATTGAATCCCTTTAGTTAAGTACCCAGGAATCCTGTCCCAATTGCCTTTCCTTTTCTGTCTCTCCATTTTTCTCCTCTTATTCCCATTCTCAGGGTTCCAGATCCTTCTGTGTCCTTCCAGAACACATCTCTTTTGTTCATATAAACCTCCTTCTGAAATGTTTCCTCTGAACTAGGAGGGCAACAGTAGACATCAGCAGTTTCTGGTGTGCAGCTTCTATAAGGTAAACAAGTCAGATGAAAATAGGACTTAGAAGTTTATTTGAGTAATTACATATAAGGTATATGGAATAGTGCACACTGTAAGTACTTTGTGCTGTTATTGTTGCTGTTACTGTTAATTTCCTTTATAACAATTTCATGTTGATTTCCTTTGCTCCCTGCTGTTGATTTCCCTTAATCACAATTTGAATGCATTATTATAATAAAGTCTTCTCTCCTCATCTATGATTGACAGTGATGAGATAAGACTTGGTAAAGAGGGCAGAAACTCTTGTCTTTCCATGCATTTATATTTTTACACATTTGAGTTCACATTGAATATAAAAATGTACTTCATGCATTTTTATTTATATTTTTTCTTTTTTTTAAATTTTTTTTGAGAGGGAGGTATTTGGTTTATTTATTTTTTTTGGAGGGGGCACTGGGGATTGAACCCAGGACATCATGCATGCTAAGCATGTGCTCTACCATTTGAGCTTTACCATCTCCCCTTTATTTATATTTTTCATGAGCATTTTCTCATGTCATTAAAAAAACCTCCATGTGAAGTGACAAAACTCAGCAACAGTGGTGTTTTAGATACTTAGATAGAACTCCGAAGTCCTATCAGTTTAAAGGTCAGAGATTGTCTGTTTCAGCAGTAAGGACCTGTTTAGGAATTGTTGAGTATCTCAACTGTAATTGAAAACCCAAAGTACTTGCTCAGTTAATTCATTTGTGTATTTATTAACTTCAACTAATATTTATTGAGCCCTCATTATGTGCTGAGTACCATGGTAGGCATTGAGGATACCAAAGAGAACAATTTAAATATGGCTTCTGCCTCCATGAAGCTTATATTCTGGAGAGGGTGATTCTTCAGATAATTACATAATATAATGGTATAGTCTACAGTGAAGGAAAAGCACAGAATAATAAGAGATAATACTTCAGATACCTTATCTAGTCTTGGAGCTGGCATAGTGGGAATGGATGATAAGGAGGCGCATATTAGGGAAGTATCTCCAGGAAGAGACATTTGAACTGAGAATTACATAATGAATAGGTATTAATAAGCAAAGAGGACCAGAAAAAGAATTTGCATATATGGAAGAGCATGTGCAAGGGCCGTAGAGGAGGAAAGAGAAAACCTTTCTGCAAAACTGAAAGAAGGCCAGGGTAGTAGGAATTTAGACAGCAAGGACAGAAATAGGAGTGAGCGTGGTGGGTGCATGCCGGGAGGAAAAGCCATTGTTACTCCTGTAAGGGATTTTGCACTCTATTCTCAAAGCAATAGAACTCTTTGAATAGTTGGACCCAGAGAGTTCACCTGTACAGAATTAGGAGAAATCTATTTTCTTTGAGATTGTATAGGTCATATTGGGCAACAAAGGGTTATTTCTAGTATTTAAAAAATTCTGCAAGAAACCATGAGCATATCCATGAAATGGCCACACAAAACTGTAATCATAAAACAAAATGCTGGGGTAATTGTTGGTAACTTGTGTGAATCAAAAGTTTGACTGACCTCTTAATTATGCCTTTAATAGACCTAAGAAAACAAAATTAGGGTTGCTTAATAGATCTTGCTAGACAAAAAAATCTTACAACATGTGGAGTCATTTGTGGGAATAGAAGAACATAACTAAATAGGATGCTCAGTGATGTACAGAGGTTGGGAAGCACCGGTGTAGTGTGGGAATCCAATTGGGGTAAGTGGGAGAAATATTAAGAGATTGGAATTTTTAAGTGTTTAAAGGGAGCTCAACTAGTAGAAAGCAAAAGGATAAGAGCTACCCATAGCCTCCAGAAACTCCCCAGTGCCCAAGGATTTCAGAATTTTACATATGTCTGATCACCCAGTTCTTTAGAAACCTTCAGGACAAATGAATGCAGAGAAAGTTCAAGGGGTGCACATGGTGGTAGGTGTCTGTTACAATGAATAGGTTAACAAGAAGTAACTCTTCATTTATATGATTTCTGATGGATGAAAAGTCCATGCCATCATCCAGATGTCTGCACAATCCAATGAAAAACACCTGGATATTTGAAGACATCTGGTGACAGCATGTTTTACTACTTTCCTGGAAATGTGATTTACATCCCTAAACACCTATATTACTTTAGATCTGTTTCCTCTGTAATAGGACATTCTTGGAAGGATCTGATTTCCTAGTTCATTTCATAGGTACTGTCAGATCCCTAAATTCTGGAAGCTGTGGTTCTCACCCTTCACATATCAGTATCACCGAGAGGGAGTTTCAGTGGACACTTTGCTGGCTCCTCCTCCAGAACTTCTGATTCAATTGGTTGAGGTTAGGACCAAGTATTTACATTTTTAACAGTTTCTCACATGATGCTACTGGTCTGAAGACCACACTTGGAATACAGCTTCCCTGGAAAACCCTTTACATTTGTAATCAGCCAAGAGGAAATGTGAGGACCAGTCAAAAGTCAGAGGACAAGTGGTTAAAATCAATGGTATTCATTCCATAATGTTCTTGTTAGCCTTAATTTTAAGAGTCAGAGTAGTTACTCAGCACAGAAGTGATTCACATTCTAGTTAAAAAAATTTCTCCATTCAAACTTAATAAGATCTACTTTACCAATCATGTTTTCTCTAAAAGTGCTGTATTTTAAAAATGGACATGAACTGAAGTGAATTTTATTTTGAAAATTTCATGGAACATTACAGGGGTGTTACAAACCAAAGTCTGGGAATCACTGTGATGGTGACTCAGCTTCCTGTTAAAGGAAATAAAATGCAAAACATTTGTCACAAGTCTACAGATTTGGGTGATTTCTTTTGAATCCCAGAGCAAGTGTTTTTATTTAGAAGCATTTGGATGATTTTTGTTCTGAGGCATTGGACCGACAGCCCAGACAACACAGTTTTGGTTTATTCCTTAACTTGACATGTAAGATGTCTAAGTTAAGATGTATGAAGATAGAACTGAAATAAATTATGTGTCCAAAAGCAGTATTGATTTTTTTCCTCTGGAAAGCTCTATTCCAACATCAGTTTAGACAAAAAAGCAAATGAGGGAGACTAGGAAAATATAGTGGCTATGGAACTATAAATATACATCACTTCATCTTTTGCTGTAGATTACAGAGTACTCTTGTTTTGCTTTGTTTTATTTTTCTTTAAAAAGTTACACTTTCACTATTATTTAACTGTATAAGCATGAGCAAACCTGGGGTTCAGTTTTCATTTGTACAAGGTTGAAACTGAAGTAGATTGATTTTTTAGTTTCACTTTATTCTTCTTATTTTTCCTTTTAAAAATATTTGATGAAAATTAACTCCCAAGTATTCCATTTTTCTCACACTTTGTAAAGAAAATTTAGACATTATTCTTACCCCTAGAGAATTTAGAACCTAGCCCGGTATTATAGCTATGTTCTTTCTGAATACATTTTCTATAAATGCTTAAGTCAAAATTATGTCCTCTACATGAGTGCAGATAAGGAGTAAGCTAACGAATGTTCAATGACCGGCTCTCTGACATGAAGATGTGATAAAAACACAGAACTTACTTGTGGCATTTGTTGATTTCCATGGCATAAATACCCATTCTATGGTCAATTTCAAGCTACCAAAGTGACATCACAGAGAGGTGTGCAGTAGAACATCATTGTATGGGATCTGCACCATTAGAAGTAAGTAACTTCAAGAGTATAATTTATTAAAAAAAAAAGTAAAATAATTAGGAAATGAGTTTTGAGTATTTGTTATTTTTATTTTTAATATAATTTATTTAATTGTGAATTTATATGATTTAATTTTTGATAATGAAGTGTTTAAAAACTGACTTGCAAAATTCCTGAAAATTTAATTGTTGGCTCTCATGAGCTTCTATGGATTGGCTTCAGGACACCACTGCTCTTTTGTCCTCCAAGCAGATGCCAAGATAAGATGAAATGTGCAAGGGATTTATTGGGGGACCTTCCACTAAACAAGGAGGCAGCCACTTAAGGCTAGGAAGATCATGAGGTCATGATGCAGATTTGAATCTTAAGTGAAAGAAGAAAAGACTGGAAGTTGCAAGGAAATATTCTAGTCTGCCCTCCGTCTGAGACTAGTTCAGCGAAGCCATCAGGGAGTCTTTGAGCTAAAGTCAGCCATCAGAGTTACTTATGTTTCCAGGAACAGGACTAGTTTATTATTCTTGCCATGCTTGGTCATTCTCTGTGAGCCACCACCAAGAAGCGTGGACTTAGGGCAAATGGTAGGAAGGGTTTCAGAGGAAGCTGGGGCTCTTGGTCAATTTAGCTTCCTGTTCCTGGAGATCTGCCAGGCACAATCCTGTGGCTGTTATACCCTCAATACTGCTGTGGTCTTACATCATCTTACCTGGTCCATCAGTTCCCATCCGTATGTTTTGTTTTAATACCATATGTGCTCATGTAATGCCTCTCTTCCAATCACTGAGTGGCTCCCAATTACTTTCAGAATAATCCTCAAACTTTTCAACACAACAATTGAAGATCCCACAATCTGACCAAAGCTTTCCTTCCTATCCTCAACTCTCTACACCTCTGTGCTCTAACTTCACCTAACTTCCCATTGTCCATTGTACAACTTCCACCTCATCCATTCTTCTACCCGTTCATCCAAAGGGTATTTTGTCAACATCACATATGTGTAAAAACCTTGGTATTCATGAGAATCTTAGAGTCTCATGGAAGATAGATGTAAGAAAGCAGATAAATTTTAGAAAGGTAGAAACATTGCTAGCCAACATGATTAGGATGAATACTTAGTCATTTAAGTAAGTTTTGATTAGAGTGGATTAATAAACATTTTATATTTAGACACACATACATATATAAAGCATTTTATTTCAGGTTAAAATAAATATGTGCAATTATTTTTTATTTTTGAATATGAGTATTGATTGGGATTCCCCATAATTTTTAGTTTTCTCTTATCTAATTTTAAAGCATGTTTTAAGCATTCATGTTAATTTATATTCTTATGAATTTTGTACTTTTCCTTTTCATGTTCTTTTTTTTTTTTTCCAGTTTATCCATTGAGTCAGTTACGTGGAGGTTGGCTAAGAGGAAATGTCAGAGGCAGTCTGTATTTGAAGTGTGACTCTCTCACTTATTTGCAATGTGACCTTGGGAAAGTTATTTAACCATTCTGTGCCACAGTTTTCCATAAAGTAAGGATGTGATAATAATAGTTACTGCACAGGTTTGTAAGAATTAAGTGAGTTAATGTATGTAAAGTTGTTAAAAAAGATACTTGTCACATAATAAACCGTATATAAATATTAGTAATCACCATTGTCATAATTGCAAACTAGAGATAACTACAAGTTGCTATGGAAGTACTGAGGCTAGACCAGTTTTAGAGTGTCAGGGAACGCTTATGGAAAGAGAGACAGGAGAGGTGAAACCTTGAAACATTACAGCAAGAAAAAGATGTTGCTTGTTGCTTGCATTTGTGGCTGCCCCATGCCTAACACAGAGCATGGCTCAGAGCAAAATTTGGGTGAGTGCCTATCAGTTGTTAACTGACCAAAGTTGGAAACCCAGCAAAGGCTACTGGGTAAGACAGGGCCAGAAGAAAATGCAAATAAGTCCTAAACAGCAAGACAAAAAGTAAAATAATGTAAAATAATAAAGGAGTGGGAGACAAACCTTGCCATTATTCTGTGCTACTAAAGCATGGCACTTTACTCAGTTATTTTCAATAAAATTTCTTTCATTTGCTAGATGCATTGTTAGACATTAATTGGTGCCGTATACCAATTAGAAGCCAAATTGCATGATGCCACCTCTTAAGAAAACTAATTTTTCACATGGATAATTGCCATCAGGCTGGATTTGTTCTTTTTAGCACAATTAGTTGGCCTGTATTAGCAATTCAAATAATATTTCATAATTTCTTTGCCTGTGCAAGCATATGAAATTAACAAAAGAGAGAAGAGGTTTAATGCTTGATTGAAAAAAATATACTTTTAATGGATTTGGACTGTACTATTATTATTTAATGGTATTTGTTTGACCAAAAACCTTATTTTACATCTAAAGCAAACCTAATAATTAACAGTAAAACTTATTTATTTTTCCCACTGCCTTTTTTGTGGACACTCCAAATGGAAAAAGTTGTCTTCTCTATTAGGTAATGTAAATGTAGAAGATGATTCCCTGTACTTCAAAATATAATCTTTCACACAATATTAGATACTAATTAATTTCTATTTGAGTCAGTCTTTCATAGTTTGATCTCTTGTGCTCAAAGAGGCTTAGAGTGGAATTAAATAGAAAAAGGAGATAGAATCTAAAATAGCTGAGCAGTGATTCTAACTGACCTTACTAATTGAGTTATAGCAGGAACAGGTTGCAAAAATTATAGCAGATTATTGTCACAACTACTTTAAATTTTTAACTTTATTCTGGATACAATAGTATGTTGATCTTTAAACCGTTGAAACCAGTACAGCCTCATTCCATCTGCTGTGGTCAGGATGTATATGAAAAGGAAAAAAAACTATGCCCTTGTCTTTTAAAAATCATGCTTTTGAAGATGATTTAGATAGTGTCTTTGTTTAAGAGTGAGTTCTCAGGGGAGGGGATGGGAGGATGAGTGAAATAAGTGAAGAAGATACAGAGGTAAAATTGCAAAGTAAATGAGTCGTAGGAATGAAGTATACAGGATGAGGAATGTAGTCAATAATGTAATAACTTTGTGTGGTGACAGATGATAACTAAACTTACCGTGATGATCATTTTGTAATGCATAGAAATATCAAATCATGATGTTGTGTGCCTGGAATTAACTTAGTATTGTAGGTCAATTATACTTCAATTAAAAAAAAACTTGAGTTCTTTAGTCAAATCTTTGAGTTTTTAATCCCAGCTGTGTCATTTCTCAGCTGAGTGGGCCTATAAAGCACAATGCAAACAAAAGCTGGTATTATGTTACCATCATTATCATTATTATTGTTTTAGATCAGATACATAAATGTCTTAAAAAAAGCAAAATGAGAGTGCCTTTACAATATATTGAAGTAATTGTGGTTAAAAAAATCTACTCAGAGTAGAGATCTTTAATGGGTCTGGTGTTTGATAGTTTAGAGTGCAATTTCTGTTTGAGCCTTGCCACAACTCTGGAGGCCGTGTGGGGCACTCATCAATGCTGCCATGTCACAGTGGAGGAGACTGGCATCAGTGAGCTTATGTGTTATTGGAATTCTTTTTGGTTTGAAGTGATAAACATTAAACTCAAGCTTTTTTAGGGGGATTTATTGGTCTGTGTAGCTAAGAATGATATTGGGGCAGCTCCAAGATCTAGGAAGAGCTATAGGCATGGATGCCTTAAACCTAGAACTGGGAATTCAATTCATTACAGACCTTCCTGCCTCTGTGATTCTTTTCTACTGCGAAGAAGACTTTTCCACATGGAGAGAATTTCTTTCAGAACAATATATAAATCCCAGGGAAGGGTGCGGCTTGGCCCTGCTTGGGTCACATGACCTCTAATGATCCTGTGATTGGCCAGACCTGGGTCATGTGCTTCCTGAGTGATGAAGATCAGAGATCTGGAGCCATTAGGGCAAAGGAAAAGTATTGGGTTTCCAGTCCAGGGTGGCCAGTTTATGAGCTGTGGTGAAGCCAAGATTGAGATCCTTGTCTGACTGCACATCTCTGTCATTTCCTCTTCATCCTTGCCTATCCTCTGAGTATCTCTTAAAACCATCGTTTCTTTGTCTCTTCCCCACTTCCATATCCTTAGCTCAGACTTCAATTATTTTTCCCATGGTCTAGTCTCTATTTCAATAAATACTGCTTTCTTCACAGTAATCATTTTAAGTACTGCTGCCTCATTGCTTTTTCTAAACAGCTATTTCCTACTTAAAAATCCATCACTGACTGTGAAACTAAGAACAGTCTTGTCTCCCTTACCTTCAAGGACCTCCAGAGCATGTCTCTTTTAACATTCTACACTTATTTCCCCCAGCAACTCCACTGTCCTCTGAAACTGAGCTAGCTATTGGGACTTGTATGTAATTTAACCTGTTTTGTCTTCATTTTCCTCTGCTTGCTCTTCTTTGTCCCTCAAATATAATTTCTTTCATTAATGCTCCCTTTAAATGTCTCCTTAATGCAAAAGAAGTACACAGTTCAATACAAAATATCTTCTTGCTAGTGTAATCAAATTATTTTGAAAGGGAAGTTCTTGGATTGAAGCTATTTCACAATCTGTAAGCAATCATTGCCAAATTTATAAAATGGTTGTTTATTCCATTTTATAATTTTTAATGATTTTTCCCAGTTAGCTTTACCAATTTCTTTGGGCTTTTTTAATGGGAAATTCCGATTCAGTATTTCTCTAAAACCCATATTCCTTTCCATTACCATGTTTTTCATATGAAGAAGTTATTATACTTTATTTTTAGAGTACTTTGTACTTACGAACATATTGTTTATTGTCAAAATAAGTACCTGTATGGATGATTATTGCTATTTTACTCAGAATGTGTGTATGCTATTTATTTCTGCAGTGAATGTTTAATTAGTGTCAGTCTCTGTCCAAAGTGCTAAGGCCATGACATGGACAAGACAGACAAGATCTCCATCCTCCTGAGGAAAAGACAAAAACCACACAAATGTATTATTTCATCTGATCTTTTATGCTGCCTTTTGGAGTCAATACAGCTAACAAATCCTTTCAAGCTAGTTTAAATTGCATACTGTCATTTGTGACCAAAAAAATTCATTCTGATATGTATATCTTTCCCCAATTATGATGTGTCAGATGTTATAATGACTGCTCTGCATATCTCTAGAGGTTTTGGTAAAGATTGACTAATAAGTTGCATCACAATAAATGACTATGTCTTTTACTTTTTAAAAAAGTGTCATTACCTATAATAACAATAATATTTGTTTACTGCATAATATACTTATTAATTATGCCATAATGTGACTAAATACATTCAGGACTTGCATTTTGAAAATGTATAGAAGATCATATGACTGGCTGCCTGATAAGTAAAGAAAATCATCTTTCTGTCTTCCAATCCTTAGTGTCTCTTTCCTTTCAACTTCAGAAATCACAGTTAGGGATGGCCTGGGAGATTATCAACTTCATTGTTCTGTAGTCATTTAATTTTTTTTTCAAAATTTTAAACATTTTTTGAGTTACAGTCATTTTACAATGTTGTGTCAAATTCCAGTATAGAGCACAATTTTTCAGTTATACATGAACATACATATTCATTGTCACATTCTCTTTCACTGTGAGCCACCACAAGATCCTGTATATATTTCCCTGTGCTGCACAGTACAATCTTGTTTATCTATTCTACATTTTGAAATCCCAGTCCCTTCCCACCCGCCGTCCCCCAGGCAACCACAAGTTTGTATTCCATGTCTGTGAGTCTGTTTCTGTTTTGTATGTATGTATGTATGTATGTATGTATGTATGTATGTATTTATTTATTTATTTATTTATTTATTTATTTATTTATTTAGATTCCGCATATGAGCAATCTCATATGGTATTTTTCTTTCTCTTTCTGGGTTACTTCACTTAGAATGACATTCTCCAGTAACATCCATGTTGCTGCAAATGGCGTTATGTTGTCGGTTTTTATGGCTGAGTAGTATTCCATTGTATAAATATACCACCTTTTCTTTATCCAGTCACCTGTTGATGGACATTTAGGCTGTTTCCATGTCTTGGCTATTGTAAATAATGCTGCTATGGACATTGGGGTGCAGGTGTCATTTTGAAGTAGGGTTCCTTCTGGATATATGCCCAGGAGTGGGATTCCTGGGTCATACGGTAAGTCTATTCCTATTCTTTTGAGGAATCTCCATACTGTTTTCCACAGCGGCTGCACCAAACTGCATTCCCACCAGCAGTGTAGGAGGGTTCCCTTTTCTCCACAGCCTCTCCAGCATTTGTCATTTGTAGATTTTTGAATGATAGCCATTCTGACTGGTGTGAGGTGATACCTCATTGTAGTTTTGATTTGCATTTCTCTGATAATTGGTGATATTGAGCATTTTTTCATGTGCTTTTTGATCATTTGTATGTCTTCCTTGGAGAATTGCTTGTTTAGGTCTTCTGCCCATTTTTGGATTGGGTTGTTTGGTTGTTTCTTATTAAGTCGTATGAGCTGCTTATATATTCTGGAGATCAAGCCTTTGTCGATTTCATTTGCAAAACTTTTCTCCCATTCCGTAGGTTGTCGTTTTGTTTTGCTTATAGTTTCCTTTGCTGTGCAGAAGCTTGTAAGTTTAATTAGGTCCCATTTGTTTATTCTTGCTTTTATTTCTATTGCTTGTGTAGACTGCCCTAGGAGAGCATTTTTGAGATGTATGTCAGATAATGTTTTGCCTGTATTTTCTTCTAGGAGGTTGTAGTCATTTTATTTTAATTTCTATACCCAAACCAGCCCCTGCTCCAACCCCAACCAGGATTTTTGGATCTGTTTCCAACTGGCACTAACATTAGCTTTCACTCTGGGACTATGAGTCCTCCATCTGAAGCAAGTGAACCTCATTCTAGTTTCCTCTCTCTCACCTCTGTATCATTAGACAACCTTTAGGCTGCCCAATTTCTTCAAAGATTAGATTGGGTACCTACTTATCCATGGATCCACCTTGGACTTCTTTGTCCCAATTAACTTTCTACTCTCTCTGAACAGTCAACATATTGCTCTACTCTATTAGTATTTTCCAAATTATTTTCCATGAGATTTTATCCTAGATATGAATGGGGCTAACAGGACAAATATGTGTAGGAAATGCTCTATCTTGCACTTGGAAATTCATGGTGCACATTTGCGTTAAAGATTCTGAGATGCCTTGTGATAAACAAACATACACTTTTTAAAAAGTTGTTTAAGTCAATTACCCATGGTTTATTGATCATGGAAACTTCCCTCTTTTTCTCTTCTCAGTATACTTATTAACATCCTAGTTGGGGAATGTTAGATCATAGAGAGATTCTGATTATTTCATGGATATTTGTTTTGTTTCTTAATCCAATTCCCAAGCTTAGTAAGGGTGAGGGCCACATCACATTTCTCTTCTGATCTTTAACAGTGGTTAGTTCACTGGTTAAATGCAGCATGTAATCAGCTGATTATAGTTGATTATTGAAAGCATGAAGAAGCATCTTATTGATCGAACAAAGGTATGTTAAGGAGTGACTCAGACTTTGGAATTTAAACCAAACTTTACCACTAATTCATCATACTGCTTTATGTAAATGACCTGATATTTCTGATAATTACTTAGTCATCTTTAGAATGGAGAACCTACTTACATTACCCTAATGTTCTATAAAAAGCTTCTTAGCAGAAAGCCTAGGTGCTTGGTAAATATTTTCTGTTACTTTTCTATCTAAAAGCTGAGTGAAAAAAAATTTTTAAGTTCAGTGAGATGAATTCTTACTTTGTGGATTATATGACTAAATTCAATAGGAAATTTTCTCTTATTTTAAACAACAAGATACACTGTATAAATGAGTGGTTGAACATAAAATACATCAGGAATTTTTAAAATATATGAATGCTTAGACATCAACCAGGTGTTCTGAATCCAAAACTCAAGGAATTGGGCCTCTGTTTTTAACCTGTTGCCTAAATGATATTATGTGGTCCATATCTTGCTTTTGGGATTCCCTGATCTGTCTGGAAATGGATATTTCTCCATTTACCTCATTGATTTCCCATATGTAGACACAGCAGTCATAGTTCATTTCTTTAACTATCTAGTCATTACGATGTACAAGACTGTCTTTAGATTAAGTATGGTACAAGAACGCATGCATTTATCTTCTCTGGTTACTGCTGACACCCCAGTAAAATGACAGTAACAGCATTAAATAAATATAGACCTACCAAGGTAGAAAGGGAGAAGAGACAATAGCAGATGACAGTTGTCAGCACTTACTGGAAGATGGAGCAGGGATAAAGGAATGGTCCCTGATAAGAATGAAACTCAGAAGAGAAAGCAAGAGACTAAGTGCCTGCAAGGGAAGACCCTGATAAAAAGTGGCCAGTTCATTTTTCAGAAACTTAGAAATGCTCAGCAGTTGGAAGTACCAATCTGTATAAAGAAAACCAGTAGAAGAAAAAGTTAAAAACCAAGACTCTAGCTCCACTTCTTGGTGCTAACTGACTGTCCTTCTCTTCTCCTTTCCCAGAGAAGCTCTGGGACACCAGACACAGCAGATAGCATGGCTGAGGTACCAGTCTGATAAAAGAATAACAAAACACATATCCAGAGTTCTGAGATGTTCTAGACTTCTTTCCCTAAATGTCATGACCAGAGTCATACTCGCTAAAGCTACTTCTGTCCCCTCCAATATAAACACTTACATTACCTGGTCACTCTACAGGGAAGTACACTAGTCCCTAGCTTGGCCCATGTGGAAGGGGGTCCAGATAGCTTTATTCCTATTAAAATTAGTTGGACAGTAAAAGACCACCAAATATTTGTGGTAAACCTTCAATACAAAAAAGTGAGATCAAAGCACACAAAGAAATAAACAGGAAAAGAAATTAGAAGAATAAAGATAATAAAATAAATTGCATATAAAGCTGATACTTCTTGCAGAAATAGGAAGAGACCATGTATCATGAAATGAGAAGAGAACCTTTTGAGAACAACAACAACAACAAAACTCTTGGTAACAATAATTTTGGTAGCTGAATTTTGAGATAATAAAAAAGTTGGAAGATAATGTCAAAAAATGTACAACAGGATTGCAGTGGGGAAAAAGTGAGACAGTTAGAGAGTAATCTGGAGGCTCCAACATCCACCTGATGGTATTACAGAAAAAGAAAATGGAGAAAACATAATGGGAAAATGTCAAAGAAATGACATAAGAAAAATCTCTCAGCACTATGAATAACAAGGATAAAGAGAACATCCTACTTTAACAAAGAGGAAAGGACAGTGCAGCAGGTTCTGTACAAATGGTTGGGAATCAGAATTATATTAAGCAAACACTGAAAGGTAAAAAATATGGAGAAATACACTCACTATACTGAGGGAGAATGTTAAACTCTGGCTCAAAAGAGTGTGTTTAACAAGGACATAATAAAACAAAGAACATTTCAGATATTTTTATATACTTGCCCCTTTCTTAGGAAGCTGTGGGTATATACTCTACCAAAATAAGAAAACAACCTAGGAAAGTAGAAAACATGGAATTCAGGATGCAGAGCATTCTCAAAGGGAAGTTCCAGTAGGTAGTCATGGGAGGTCCCAGGACAGACCGTTTGTAGCCGATCTAGAGATAAACTAGAACCGTTTGGAACAGGAGGGCAGAAGTTTCATAGGGGAGTTCCTCCAAGGGAAAAATGGAAGTGATATCTTAGACATCTTGGAAAACCAAATGCCAAACGGAGAAGTCTTTTTACCTTGTGGGAAGAAGTAGTAGAATTACACTGGAAATATGACACTTAAATAAAAACAAATTCTGATCATTTATTTAATTGCTCATTATGATATAAATAAATTAGAAGAATGGGTCTGTGGTGAGAAGATGTTCATGGAGATGGTAGAGAGTGACCTAAAGAAGGTAAACCCTTATATACTATAGTGTAAAGTCAACATATAATGTTTGCAATTAATACATTCAGAAATAGCAATATGGACATATTACGATGGTCTATGGCAATAAATAGCAGAAGGGCTACACATAGTTAACTAGGTGGATAAGGCAGGTGATAGGGATGTTTGAATGGAAGTATTAACTTACAATCTGTCTTTTGTTATTTCTTACTATTAAAAACTGTATATAACTGTGATTATAAATGAAAATTATTTTAAAATGTACAAGTCCATTAATTAGTAGCATCACGCACTCTTTTTTTCTCCTAGAAAATAGAAAAATAAGAGAGAAAAAAAAGAGAGAATTGTGAAATTTACTTCTGCTGAGAGATTTTCCAAAACATGCTGATGTGTTGATCTGCATGACAGTTCACAGCACTAGAGAATCAGAGAATTAAGTTTCTGTGCTGTATTTATTTTTAACTATCATAAGATCTTGTTATAAATGAAAAATACCTCGATAGGGACTCTTAAGGCAATTGTTTTTTGGAGATGGTATCTACAAAATGTGATTATCACTAATGGCATTATCCTATGAGGTAATAAACCAAAGCAGGGCTCCTGCTGAGAGAGTTCTTCAAGGTGATTTAAAGAGGAAGATGCATATGATTTTCTCCAAACTAATGGAGAAAATTGGTCATTCAAGGCACATAATGATCCTCATGTGTTCTGAAAGGAAAATTGAAAACTTGGTGAGGAAATAGGAATCAATGGATATAGAAGAGCAAGTTGTTTTCAAATGTAGTTTTCATTGTTATTCAGGAATGGTGAGGTTAACAGATCAGGAGGCAACTGCCATCACACAGGTAGTTTGTTACAGTTCCCAAGGAGAGAAGGCAGGCCACACCATGTGGGGCCACATGGGGAAGTACCAGGGTTGGTCAGGAGGCAGAGAGAGCAAGGGGGAAGTGTGAGACAGAAACTTCATTGTAGTTTCCATGGGAAAGGCAAGGCAAGGCAGGGTAAACAGGTTTAGGATTGGCTGGTTTGAATAATCTCAGCAGGCTCCAGCCTACAGGATATGTCGCTAGTTGTTTGGTATCTGGCTGTGGATAATTAGGGGAGAGGAATATTGCCTCCTAGAGTGTAAGAGCCAGATTGAGGGGATGGTTTGGAGTATAGACTCTGAATTGGTTAGTTCACATGTGAAAGGTATGCTCCTGGTGTGAACTATTTCTAAGCTATTTGTTGTTTGCTAGTTCTAAGAATTGGCTAGCTGTGAAGGGGGCACACTCTCCTCAGTTGGTAAAATCCCTGATGCCAGAGCATCAGGAATACCGAAAAATAAGAAAATACAGTTAATACACAAGTAAACCAGAAGGACAACAAAGATGCAGATGTAGGACAAAGAGGCAAGAGGAGTGAATATAAGTTTTAGGAGGCTATCAGAATTAATTAGGTTTTCAGCCTTTGAAGTCACAGGTCCAAGGAAAGCAGGATTGCAGATGGGGATAAAGTGAACCCAGTCAAGGTCTCCGGAGTGAGATCTTACTGTCTCAGACATGAATCAGTCCCAAAGTGAAATAAAAACGTGAATTTGTTTAAATAAAGAGAATGTGAGGTTTTTGGGATTCAAACTAATTTAGCAAAATTTGGGCATATATGATATGTAAGACTGTGCTAGATGCTGCAGGGGATACAGATTTGAGTAAAATGGGGCCTCTTAACTTCATGAAAATATGAGATAAGACAGGTCAAAGATGAACGTAGAGCAGCAGTGGAATAATTCAAGTGTCTTAGTGATGTTACAAACAAAGGGGAATGGGCAGAGCTGGAAAATGGGTGCTGTCTTCCATTCTGGCACCCAAAGCAGACATCACTAATCAATCATGATGCTCTTTTCTCTCAGTCAGATCTGATCTCTAATTTCTTCTCAACAGAGTCTCTGTGAAGGCCCTTCTGGTGAATCAAAATTAACAAACTTGCCATTTTTTCAGTAGATGCTTTAAGGTGGGAGACGGAGGACCAGGATAACTTTTCTAGAAGAGTGAAGTTTAAGTTAGCCTAGGAAAAATGAATGGGTTTTCAGAGGTATTTTGAATGTGAGTTGTGGGTGGAGTGGTTTCAATAGCTCAGGCGTCAAAAATGTATGTATGGTGGCTGGAAGGTTTGAAGAACTAGGTGAACAGTAATTATGTGGTCTGGATGAAATTTAGGCTTTGTGTAAGGAAAAGGTGACAGATAAAGCCAGAAAGGGATGGTTGGACCATACTGAATACCAGATGTAAAGATTATAAAATTAAAACAGCTAATATTCCCTGTGTGCTTACAAGGTACCTAGCAATGTAATGTTCTAAGATACACACACCCACACACACATATATATACATATATCATATATTATATAAGACATTGTATATCATAAGCAAAATATATTGTACATTATGTATTTGTATATATTCATTACTTAATAGTTATTTGTTAATGTACTTATATGTTATATTTAAAAGACATCTTATTATATAATACATTTATTCATAATATAATATATACACAAATGTGTTATAAATATATAATATACATCTTGTTTATAATATATGTAATATACTTAATATAAAAACTGTTATAATTCCCTATGGTATATAGACAAATAAACTGAAAACAGAGAAATAAAATAACCTGCTTAAGGTATACAGACAATAAAGGGCAGGGTCTAGATTTAAAAGTAAACAATTTGACTCTAAAGGCCATAATCCTAAAAATTATACTACACTGCATCCTTATATTTTATAATGCTATTTAATTGAGTAATTTAGTAGTGGATACTGAGGAGCTATCAATTTCTGAGGTAGATATTATAATTAGACATTGGCTTTAGAAAGATCTGCCTGCAAGAAGTGTATAAATAGAGAGTAATAGTGGTGGAAGGAAATCACTGGACTTTTTGCTTGTGATTTTACCATGTTGTAATATGGAATTGGTTTTATGAATTATCTTATGAATAACTAAGGATGCCCAAATTCCATTTCCCAGAGGGGTACTCTTACATGCATAAAAATAGGAGCAAGAACTGGTAGTACATACTTGAAAAAGGAGTTGAAAAGCACCTGTCATATCAGTATGTGCTGAAGTGGATTCCTGAATCACTCAACTTTCAATCACATGAGCCAGATTTGTGGCTTCAGAGGAGGCCTAGTAACATGTTCCATTCAGGCAAAGGAGCAATCCATGGATGAGGGGAAGGCAGATCAGATAATCTTTGAGTGACAGTGTGTCTGCATTTGTGGATTTAAGTAAGGTAGGACAATCACCTATCCCAGTTGGAAACATGGCTCTGTGTGGAATCAGACACACAAGAGCTCCTTTTCTTTGACTACCCTGCAGAATTCTTCCTCGACATCAGGTGAATGAGCACAGATAGATGTCTTCCCCTGCAGTTCTGGAGAGCCTGAATTGATCTCATTTGAAACCACAGCTTTAACACCTTCTACTGTCACTGCCATACAAAGACCACGGACCAGGCAACATTTCTAAATGGGTGAGGAAAAAAATACCACTTTTATTAGAATATCACAAAAGCTACTACAATGGGAAGTTCACAGGGTGCTACTTGACTCTGCTGTTCTTGCCCCAGGACTTTTAATGGGATCTGTGGATTAAGACCTCAGTTCTTGTTGGTTACTTTCCTGCTGCCTGCTTTCAAGATAGCAGGAGCCTGGGCATCAAATGATGCTCCCCAAGTGTCTCCATGGAAATCATCCATGATCCCCTCATTCCTGTAAGTTTTCAGTAATCTGAAGAGCAGAAGTTAGCAGGAATTAAGAACTGGGATGGCAATTTTGTAGGGCTGAGCAGGTTGATTTTAGACTCAAACTTGTGATAAATGAATGCCAGCTGACATGGCCAATCATGCTAATTATAGTATTTCTCAAAGCCTTAATAAGGGGGTCATGGTCTGGGGGAGATGATAGACTCCCTTAGGGAGAATTGACCCCTCCTTCCTTTCACTCTCACTTTATACTGAAGGAATTTCTAGTGTAGATTTTGTAACGATGTAATGAATT
This sequence comes from Camelus ferus, assembly GCF_009834535.1. Classification (NCBI taxonomy): domain Eukaryota; kingdom Metazoa; phylum Chordata; class Mammalia; order Artiodactyla; family Camelidae; genus Camelus; species Camelus ferus. The sequence goes on along the minus strand of NC_045712.1, from coordinate 805,253 downwards.
TGCAGGTATTTCTCTCCAAACCAGACTATGAGTCCCAAGAGCACTGGGATTGTGGCTTGTTCACTGTTGTATCCATGTGGTTTGGCACCAAGCCTGCTGTCTGTGCACTCAGTGAAAATGAGAACAGACATTAGTTCAACATACAGTTTTTGAGAACCTGTAACATTTCCTTTTCCTGCTCTTGTGGCCTTGCCCTCTGCATTTCACTTCATTAATCTTAAGTGGGAAGTGCTATTTTAAAGTGCTTTGATTGATCTTTAAACTGCAATTTTGAAAATGTTAAATATAGGTAGGTAGTAACTGCATGCTTACTGCACAAAACCTAAATCATACAATATTTACAGTTAAACCAGAAAGACCTCTTTTCCTTTCCTTAGCTCCCCATCCCCCAGTTCTAATCCTGCTTCATTGGTGGCCTCTGTAACATGTTTGAGAGATGTCTTTTCCTCGGGAATTGTTTTGGATATCTGAAGTTACCATCACAGTGCAGGGAGTCCCAGATCTGCCTACTCTCTATGCATATAGAGCACAGCGGAGGAGGGGCTGCCAAATGTTGATTACTGGTCTGCAACAAGACTAGTATAGAAATAAAGAATTCAGAAAATTTTAGGGCAATTTGACAGCCACTTTTTTGTTTCTTAAATTTAATAAATAAAAAACCTGAACTTTTATTTATTTTGTGTATCTTTTCAAATTTTATTTTCACTAGTAATTATTACATATTTAAAAAGTCTCAGTCCATAATAGGTTAGGGAAAAAAAGAAAGAAATTGATCAGTCATCACTGTTAGTTTGAGAAGTATCTTTCCAAATCACTTGTAATGGAAATCATTGCCTTAAAAGCAATGCATAGTAGACATTGTTCTTTGTATTTTTACTCTTTTTGGTAGTTTGATGTGATTTGTACATTCAGAATCAGAGATTTGGAAGTTAAAGTTTTTTCAGATATAGTTTCCATAGTTCATGTACAGAGCACCATAAATAAAATGGGAGTCTGCTGATTGGGACCAAATTATGACTGCTCTGTGTACCCTAGCTAGCCAGCAGATTTTATACTATTACCTATAACATTGTATTAATGTGATTTGGGGATTATTGATTTCAATGAATAGCTTCACTTGTATGTTTTTTTCTTGGCAGCTTTTCTGTGGACCCTTAAGAAGTCTTAAACCTATTTGTAGGTCCGGTAACTTACCTTGTGCTCAAATCCAGGTGTTATTGTGGCAGGGAAATGCCTAGATTGTTTCAACTCAGGACTTTCCCTGGCTATGATGATGTTGTAGACCAAGAAAGGGGTCTGTGTGAATGAGACACAGAAAATATCTCATCCAGAGGTAAAAGGATAACTGATGCTCTTCTGCATAAATGGGTCTTCATTTCCCTTTTCCTTCAAGAGCATCTGTATAAAGGGAAGTATAAATAAATAAGTCATTCAGCTGAGGTGGACCCCTAGCTACCTGTGATAATCATAGAAGCTTTCTCAGTAGTAGCAGTAACAATAGAAGCTACTGTTTAATGAACACTGTCATCCACCATGTTACATCCTTTACGTATATTCTTTCATTTAAGCTCTACATCCTATGATCTAGGAGTTCTCCCATTTTACAGAAGAAAGGAATGAGATACAGAGGTTAGTGTCACAGCTAATATTTCAAAGGAGGTCTGTTGGACTCCAAAGATTTCTGTTAAATATTATTATAATCCTAGTGTTCTACTGCTTTTTGTACTACCCCATGTTTTAAGTAGGAGAGCTATCAGGAATCACTTGAGAATGCCATGTTAATAGAATAGGAGCATTTGAGAATCTTACAGACCTCAAAGTCTAACTTGGGGTTGGCAATCCTGTCCTGTAAGGGACCAGATAGTAAATATTTTAGGCTTAGTGGGCCATACAATCTCTGTTGCACCTACTCAACTCTGCTCTTACAGCTTGAAAGACAATAGACAGTATGTAAATGAATAGGTGTAGTCATGTTCCAATAAAACTTTATTTGTAAAAGCAGATGGTGGTCGAGATGGGGCCTACTGGCCAAAGTTTGTCAACCCTGGTCTAACTGTCTAGTTTTATAAAGGGTGTTGCTGACACCAAGAATGGGCACGGACTTCTTCCAGGTCCCTAGAGGCAATAGTGACAAAGACTGATGCCTTTCAGACTTCGGACTCCCTGTGTCTTCTCTTTGATCCCTTGGCTCCTCTCTCTAATGATTCTTAAGCATTTTGCCTAATGTGATACATACTATTTTTTGACATCTGTTAATGTAAAGGGATATACTCCTGTTGGTGTGTAAAGTTGTAACATGCCTTTTATCACCCACTTAAAAGAGCTTATTTGAATACACATGAGTGAGGAACAAATGTTACTATAGAAATAACTCTGTATTCATTTTTATTAATTAAATGATAGTAAAGCACTCATAAACTTCAAAAATTTGTCATTAAAAATAATGTCTTGGAGCACATTTCCCAACCGATTGTGTCCTACGGATACACTAGTGAACTGTGATGTGGAATTGTTATGATCTTCTTTGGTGCCAGGTAAAAAAGCCACACATTGATTCTGTCCATTCATATCCTCTTAAATTCAATTTTCCACCATCATGTCACTCAGTTTTTTCACATTTGCCACAGAAACTAGTTTTTCACTGTCTACAAATTCTTTATCAAGCCTGCAACCAATTAAAGCAGTCCCTTCTAACTGAAGAAAAAATAAGCATTTTCAATATTCGGCAGGTTCTTTGATGGATTGTTCATTGCAAGTTTTTCAAGAACCTAGCCTGCACCTGGACATGTATTAATAAAAATACCAATATCCTCTTTTTTTCTTTGATTTTAAAATGTAAAATTAAAACGTAAAACCATGACCTTTTCAAGCCTGAGTCTGTAGAAGGAAGCAGGATTTTTATTTCTTTGTTTTTCTTGGAGAGTTAATAAAATTAGAAGAAAGTTTATTACAGCATAAATGTTCATTAAAGCCTGTGGGATTCAGTAGAAATATTCCTTGAATACTTACATATTTTTATCCAGAAAAAAATGACCTCAAATTCATAGAAAGTCAGCCACAATCTATGCTCTGTGTTTTATGTTTCACATTGTAGTAAAATTCTAATGGAAATGCTGTCACTGACCACACTCTTAAAAAAAGGTTTTGCAGAAAGTTTAACACCAGAACTTGTATTTTCAAAGGAAGGCAAAGAAAGCACAGCACGTGTCATCCTAATGGTGGTGTTTTGAAGCATTTCCAAATAACCTTTTCCCCCTAGGCTTGGTCCAGCCCATTATTAGTCATACCTTCATCAGCCAGCTGAGTCTTATTGTCTGTAAGACTTTGATAGGGGCAGATAATTCCAAACACAGAGTCCTCTGTCTCTCATCTTTCCATGAAATAGGGACTGGTGCTCTGTCTACCATGAATTTGAGGGTAACATTCTGAATCTTGCTGAAGAAAATGGGCTCAGGAAAAAGTTCCAAAAGCCACTAAACTACTGTAAGGATTTATTTAAATTGTGGTTATAGCTTCTTGAAGATTCATAGTATGGAACTGATTTATGGTCCCTACGTTTTCCTCTTTGGTCCTAAATAAGGATTTCAGGAATAGTAGGTCCACAAGATACTACAGAGTTCCATTTCTTATTTGTTTGTTGCTTTTTCCCTTCGTGCAGATAACTTCCAGAGTTAAACACTGTGGTTGTTTTTTCTTCTGTGTTGCTTTACCTGGTTTCTGGACATCAGAAATATTTTTTTCCAACATGTTTTAGTGCCTCTGAGTGACTCCATAGTAAAATTTTGGTTCTAAAGTAATGATTTAGAAAGCTCTAGCTATTCAGGGAATATTCCTGGGGGCATCAGAGGGTATAATTTTTGGCTAAATTATTTTCTGGGCATTTATTTAACCTATACTGAAGAGACTAATTTGGGACCAAATGGCTTATTGGTTTAAATGAAATGGCTTTTCGAGGTTAGCTGGCCCCCTTGAAAGGACTAAGTGGTGGTGGTATAGACCATGGAGGACAGTCTCTAGAGTCAGATGACCTGGATCAGAGTCTGATCTCTACCTCTTCCCAGTTGTGTGCACCTTAGTATATTACTTTACCTTTAAGACTCCATCTCCTTTTAGGTAAATAGACAATGCCAGGAATATATGGCCATCAATCAGAGCTCTTCTGAAGATGAAGAAGTGAATCTTGGACCTTAGAATTCATATAAACCCTTAGAATTCAATAAATGTTTGTTGTAACTTATTTTTTACTCTATATATATACATATATATATATATATAATTATTTTCACTAAGAGATAACACTCTTAAAAGTAAGCTGCTTCTCTTCTATTTCAGGAACATAAATTTTGAATAAAACCACAGTCTTAGATATTTAGAATTAAAATAACCGTGCTATTTTCATTGGCATCTGATTGTTGCTCCTCTGAAGGTATTTTCTTTTGGTCTGTCTTAGATGCCTTTCTTTATCCAGATCTCCTGAAAGTGCTTCTCACGCTCTTGTATCCTTTTCCAATCTTGTCCTTCACTGAAGTTTTTGAAAGTTACTGGTCTTGAGTAGTAGGTCTAGGAAATTGCTGGTCAAGAGAATAGATTCTCTGTAGATCTGAAACAAAAGCAAACAAGTAAACTATAAAAGACTTACTGGCAAGTTCCCAGTAAGGATGCCTCACTCACATGACCTTGACCTAACTGTAAGAGAGGCAGAGAAGTGTTCGGTTGTGTCCAGCAAAAGAACAAAGAAGTGAGATTCAATGAACAATTAGCATTGTGTCCTCTACCCATTGTTGAAAAAGAATGTGTTATATGTTGTCATTCTGATCTTAGTCACAATGACTGATCAATTTAAACATTAAGTTTTTAACAACTTGTAGTTTTCTAGGTCTTGTGTAGACATTAGTTGATGTCTTTTAAAATTTATATATGATTTTTTTTGCTGTCACTGAACATACATTGTAGGGAGAGTACTCTGACATTCATTTCTATAAAACACAAATTGTTAATTGTTATGAAATATGACACTAAAAATTACTAGCCTCAATACATAATTTTGACAAGATGACATTTTGACACTTTAAATTAATGATACCAAAAATACTGATAAAATCATATTAAGACAAAAACGTAGACTTGGCTTCAGTCCCCAATCCAGTTATTTCTCCTTTTATCTCTTCTCATGCATCTAAACATTCTTACTTTATTGTGCTTAAAAATCTATTACTTTCCCATTGCCTCTAGATGCCTTAGTTTGTTAATAGAGATTTTCTTTCCCCTGACCCAACCCTGATTGTTTCTAAGCCTCCTTCCCATTACTTCTCTATACAGAATCTCTCCTTTAGTTATATAACTGAGCAATTCCACCTACCCTTCTAGAAATGTACTCTTCAAAAATGCCTATTTGATAATGTCCTGCTCAAGATGCAATTCCTCCAGAGTTCACAAGCCCATGTTGCTTTCTTACTTGTGAGTTTCCAAAACTCTTGTCTGTTTGTCCTCAAAGATAAAATCCTTGCCTTATCTATCATTTTATCCCCAGAGTGGAGCCCAGGATCTCAATGTGTTCAGTAGTTATTAGTTGGACAAATTAATGTATTTATATATTTGGCCTCTTTTTTTTTTTTTTTTCACTTATTTGGGTACTGTATCATTCATGACATGGTAAGGTATTCTGTGACACCAAACAATCTCAGTGGCTTATAAAATCTAAGGCACTGCATGTTCTTGGTGGGTCAGCTGTGGTTCTGCTTCATGTCGTGTTCACTGGAGGAGCTGGGCTGATGGAGCAGCCTCTATCAGGAATATTTTGATTGTTGTGTCAGAAGCATCACACAGAAAAGAAACATGGCACTCACATCCTGGCTATCAGGAATATTTTGATTGTTGTGTCAGAAGCATCACACAGAAAAGAAACATGGCACTCACATCCTGGCTCTAGAGCTTCTGCTTTGAAAATATATATGTCACTTTTGCCTTCTTTTGCTTAAACAAAATGAAACATCTTGAGTTCAGCAGAGTAGGAATGTGTAATCCACCCTCAGGGAGGAATATGCTAAAGAACACTGGCAAGTAGTAATACAGTCTGCCACTGAGAGATAATCATGTATTATGTAGCACATTTCTTCTATCACTTTTGTTGCATTTAACCTCTGCAACAAAACTTTAGTGTAAGATCATGTACAAGAGTAAGAAAAATCCTTTTGAAAGTTTGCAGCATGCTGTCTACGATGAATAAATAACAAGAAGTTACAGAATTACTAGTTAGGGTAGATGATGTCATCTCTAATAGCCTGGGTGATAGTTTTTATATTATCACTTTGATGGAATATAGACACAGGAACCTTCTCACTTGCCCTTCGGTATGAATAACTTTGTTTCTAATTTCATACTTTCCCAAATCTGAAGAATAGGGTGTTAAATGAACTACCCTTCACTGGTGATGACTTTCCAGTCTGGTGCATTTCTCCACAGTCTACTCCCTCCTTCGATTCTTGCTGTGACTCAGACCATTTCAGATATCTGAGCATTTGAGCAAGAATTTCCACAGTACAGGACAATAAAGCAATTAGACCCCATTATCATTTGTCTTTTCCTCTTCGATCTGTGTTAGCATCATTAGCTTTAATTTAATAACACCATCTCTCATTATTAAATACATTTAGAATTCACTTTGTTGGCTTAATTTTTTTTAATGTCTCCTTTTGGAAAACCTCCAAAATGTTTTGTTAGAATCTACTGACTTTCTCATTCACACTTTTCTTCCTCTTTTTATTCTCTTTCCCTTTCTTCCTCCTTTTTTTCCTCTTCCATTCCTCCGTCTCTACCTTTCTGCCTTTCTCTCCTTCTTCTCTCTTCCTCTTCTCTTGTAGGATACACCCTCCTTTCACCCCTCTCTTCCTCTTTCTTCTTTTCTCATTATTTCTCCTTCCTTCCTTCTTCCCAGTTGCTTCTTTTTCTATTCTTTTCTTTCTTCCTCCCTCCCTTTCTTCCTTTATTTCTCCTTTTCTTTTCCCTTTCTCTATTTCTTTCTCCCTCTTTTCCTTTCCTTCCTTCCTAAACTTCCTTCTTTTCTTCCTTCCTTCCTTCCTTCCTTCCTTCCTCCTTTTTAATTTTTTTAAAATCATGGGCAGGTAGGGGTTGGGCTTGATAGAGATTTCCCTAGAGTACTGAATGTCTACTTAATACTGATACTTTGCTAAGGATGTTGGGTCTTTTGTCACATTCAGATCAGACTATGTCATGTTTATGCACACAAAAGGTTGGTTCTGCCGTGAGTATAAAAAAAAAATTGTAAACCAGCAGCCGAAAGGCATGTTGGGCCTTATCTGAAGAATTCAGTCATGCTTATTTCTCTGATTCATCCCCAGCAAGGATAAAAAAGGAATGGCTCTACCTATCCATGTGCACTTCTTCTGAATGCACCTGAAATAACTTATCTCTAATAGATCCAAGCAGCTCACACATTTTTTTCTTTCTTTACTGACTTTCTTTACTGCCCTAGCACCACCTTGGGTGGGTCCTTTAAATAGTAAAAAGGACCAGAGCTCAAGGCTCTTTTAAAGGAAAGTGAGAGCAGCTGTTCTCCAATGGGTTTCAAGCTGATTATTAGTACCCTAGTCCTTCTTTTCCCTCAAATTTGTAAATGTGCTGCCCTCAGGGTTTGTGTGCAGTTGTTCCCCTCATCCAGATGCATGCCTTTATTCTCTCTTTTCTGCCTGCTCAATACAGTTCATGTCCCAGGATTAATTCATACCCTCCTCCATTCATCCCATAGATATTTACAGAGCACCCCCTACTTGTCAGGTACACTATTAGGTACTTGTGGTTTTGAAGGAGTAGGAAATGAACTAACTTCCCTAATGCTAAAACTGTTTGCTGAATCTTTTTAAGAAATCCTGCAGTTTGCTTTCTCTCCCTTACTGCTTCTGTGCTAAACAACCCCCAGACTTTTCCATTATGCTCTCCCATACCTTTGCATTCTTTACCAAGAACAGCTCTAACCCAGAGGCTATGCTCCAGGGAGGAGGTAATGGGCCAGTAATCTCAGAAGAATGGACAGACCCTCTGAAGTTCCTCCCTAATGCTAGGAAGATCATTGAGGTTAAGTGGAATGTAGCATCCTGTAAAATGCCCTGATGGTTATCACCTTTTCTGTTCCATCCAGTTTTTCTATAAAAACTCAAGACTCCCACCCCAAGATGGATTCACCGTCTCTAAGGCATTAGTCTGCTATGACTCCCTTTTGCCTGCCAAAGCAATAAAGCTGTTCTTTTCAGAATTCTCCTAAAACTCTGCCTCTGAGTCTCAATCCATCTTTTCGGGTACAGAGACCGGTTTTGTGGCAACAGGTAAAGGCTCAGTTCCTGCCCTCAAGGAGCTGAGTCTGGATAGAAGCAGGCCAGGAAATAACCATGTTGAGTACAGGGAGATAGATGCTGTTATCCAAGTAAGTCCCAATGTTCTCTGAAAGTAGGAAAGAGAGTCACCAATTCACCCTTGGGAAAATGGTCATCCTAGAGAGAGGGACCCTCCATTGGTCTATGATGTATATACTGTTGTCACCATTTCTCTGTCTATGATGTATATACTGTTGTCACCATTTCTCTGTCTTGAGGCAGTGTTTCTTTTAGGTTCTTTTGTGAATCTTTCAGATCCCATCTAGGAGAAAGACTTAGTTTGTTGCTACTGTATGTGTTTGCAGAGAGAATTTTTTAAGGAAATATGTTTTTGAAATCTGTCATATATACAAGAAGAATATGATCCTAACTGTACAGCTCGATGCATTACATACAATAAGCATGCCTCTGTCCTGAACCTAGATTAAGAAATCACATGTTTCCAGCCCCTTGAAGTTACCTTTGTGCTTCTGCCCAGACAGTACTGATCCTAGGATGGACACTCTCCTGATTTCTACCACCACAGATTAGTTTTGCCTAGTTTTAAACTGTGTAAGTGCAATATCATACAACTGTTATTCGTTTGGGTTTGTCTTTTCTGAGCCAACTTCATGTTTGTGAAATTCACCCATGTTGTAAGGTGTAGTTGTAGTACACTCTTTTTGATTTGTAAGGCTTGATCTAACATTCCATTGTATGACTACACCATAGTTTATTTATCTGTTTTGTGTTGAAGGATATTTGGGTTCATGGGCTTTCAATGCCTTTAATGTCCCTTTCAGTTCAGAGCCTAGGCAAGCAATAATAACCACCTGGATCTGAATGACATGGTTTTCATTTTCTTATCTTTCCTTTCTTGGTTATATTCTACTTACAGTAAGTTATATTAATTTTGTTATTGTTTTAAGTGATGATATAGAGTTTATTTTAAAATAATTTTTATATATTTTATTGAAGTATAGTTAGTTTACAATTTGTAAGTTTTTGGTGTACAGCATAATGCTTCAGTCATACATGAACATATATATATTTGTTTTCATATTCTATTTCACCATAGATTATAAGATATTGAATATAATTCCCTGTTCTATACAGTATGAACTTTTTGTTTATCTGTTATATATATATTAGTTAATATTTGCGAATCTCAAGCTCCCAATTTATCCTTTCCCACCGCCTTCCCCGCAGTAACCAAAAGTTTGTTTTCTATGTCTGTGAGTCTGTTTCTGTTTTGTAAATAAGTTCATTTGTCTTCTTTTTTTAGATTCCACATATGAGTGATATCATATGGTATTTTCCTTTCTCTTTCTGGCTTACTTCACTTAGAATGACAGTCTCCAGGTTCATCCATGTTGCTGCAAATGGCATTATTTTATCCTTTTTATCGCTGAGTAGTATTCCGTTGTATCAGTATACCACAACTTCTTTATCCAGTCATCTGTCGATGAACATTTAGGTTGTTTCCATGTCTTGGCTATTGTAAATAGTGCTGCTGTGAACATTGGGGTGCATGTATCTTTTTGAATTAAGGTCCCCTTTAAGTATATGCCCAGGAGTGGGATTGCTGGATCATATGGTAAGTCTGTTTTTAGTCTTTTGAGGAGTCTCCATAATGTTTTCCATAACAGCTGCATCAAACTACATTCCCATCAACTGTGTAGGAGGGCTCTCTTTTCTCCACACCCTCTCCAGCATTTATCGTTAGTGAACTTTTGAATGATGGCCATTCTGACTGGTGTGAGATGCTACCTCATTGTAGTTTTGATTTGCATTTCTCTGATAATTAGTGATACTGAGCATTTTTTCATGTGCCTGTTGGCCATTTTTATGTCTTCACTGGAGAATTGCTTGTTTAGGTCTTTTGCTCATTTTTGGATTGGGTTGTTTGGTTTTTTTTCTTATTAAGTTGTATGAGCTGTTTATATATCCTAGAAATAAAGCCCTTGTCAGTCTCATCTTTTGCAAATATTTTCTCTTATTCCACTGGTTGTCTTTTTGTTTTGTTTATAGTTTCCTTTGCTGTGCAAAAGCTTATAAGTTTAATTAGGTCCCATTTATTAATTTTTGTTTGTATTTCTGTTGCCTGGGTAGACTGCCCTAGGAGAACATTGCTGAGATTTATGTCATAGAATGCTTTGCCTATGTTTTCTTCTAAGAGGTTTATAGTATCTTATGTTTTATTTTGAAATAATTTTGATTGAAATAAAAGATTGATTTAAAAAATCTTTTAGTCATAATAAAAGTATAATATTAATATTATGATAAATATCATGGAGGTAAAATTCAAGTAGATATGTTTATACAAAATGGATTTAGAACCTTGGTGTTTTTGTTAGAAGATAATAATTTACATGCCTAGGAATTTCAGCAATCAACATCCTCAACCAGTTGGCTTAATTTATCAGAGTATGTGGGATTAATACCTGTTTGCTTTATTATGGTCCAAGGAATATTTGAAATCAGCATGTCAAGAGTTTGAACACATCTGGGTAAGACCCACAGCAAGTGGTATGGGCAACGGGGAGAGAGACTAGATAATGCAAGGATAGTGACCACTTGGGAATGGGACTGATGAATGGACTGAATAAGTGATGCTAACTCTTTACACACTTCTTCTCGGATCTTGAGACCCTGACTCATAGCTCGTATTAGGAAGGTCAGATAGCTGATATGAATCTTACTTCCTCCTTATTCCCTCATGGCTTAATAATAGTACTTGCAATTTAAAATGCACTCATTATGTGCAAAGTATTTTCTACAGTTTATGCCATTAAGTTTTACCAGCCTGCAAGGGAAGTGTGTATTACTGTGGTGGGCAGAATAAGACCCCCTAAGATGTTCATATACTAATCCCTGGGACCTATGAATCTGTTACTTTACATTGCATAGGGGAAGGCTGCGGGTGGATTAAGTTTGCTGAACAGCTTAGCCCCCAGATAAGGGGACTTTCTAAATGGGCAAGGGTGATCACAAAGGTCCTTAAAAGTTCAACAGAGGGGTCAGAGTGAAGGATTCGGCCTGCTTTTTGCTGCTTTTGAAGACAGAGGATGGGGACCAGGAGCTGGAAAAACAAATGGATCCCACTCAGAGACAGTGAGAAGGAATGCAGCCCTGCGAATGCCTTCCTTCATTTTCAGGCAGCGAGACCCAGGCCAGACCTCTGACCTACAGGAATGTAAGAAAATACATCTGTGTTGTTTAAGCTACTCAGTTTGTGGTAGTTTGTTATGGCAGCCAAAACTAATCTAGTTACATACAAAGAACTGGGAAGAGGCAAGGTAAGGCACTGATCTCAAGCTGATAACTAAAAAAGGCTGTATTGGAAGTGAGATCTCTCTGACTCCAAAACCTAATATACTCTTGATTGTCAACTCCAGTGATCCAAGACTAGAACCCAGGTTGGGTCATTGTGTGATTTAGATATTTTAATTCCCCCATTGGAAGCCAGAGGGAAAATTAGATAGTCTCCGAAAGTCTGAGAACTGAAAAAGTAGTCATCACATACACAAAAGGATTCATAAATCCTTTCTTATACACTTTTGTACAGGTGCTATCTGTAAGTGTTTACAATGCATGTAACAGAAAAGCCTACTCAAATTGGCTTAACAACAAAGGGGACAAGGAAATATATACAAGATCTTGTGGTAGCTCACGGTGAAAAAGAATGTGACAATGAATATATGTATGTTCATGTATAACTGAAAAATTGTGCTCTACACTGGAAATTGACACAACATTGTAAACGGACTGTAACTCAATTAAAAAAAAAAGGGGGGAAATTTTTGACATACATACTAGTAAAAACAAAAATTCACTGCTCCTTCTACTTTTAATTTAGACTTGATCCATCATTGCAGTGAGCTCAGAATTTCTTTCTTCCTTTCTTCCTCCCCCTCCCTCCCTTCCTCCCTTCCTTCCTTCTTTCCTTTCTTCTCTGCCTTTCCTTGTCTTGATTACATTTAAAACCTAGCTCTCCACTGGGTCCCTAGATGGCTGTCTGAATCTCCTGGGGCTACATATTCCCTTTGCACAAAAAGTAGGAAAAAGAGAATTCCTTTGTACAAGCACTCTCAGCAAAAAAGAAAAGAAGAAAAGAAACAGAATTTAAAAATAAAAAGAAATTCTCAGTGATTGAAACAGTTTAGATCACGTGCTACTACTATCCTGGGGAATGAGAAGCACATCTTGCCTAGGTCTTCCTGGACTCTGGAGAAAAGTAATCCTCCCTTAAACCATATATTGATTTTCACACAGAAATCAGGAGGCTTCAGAAAGAGGGCTGGTTCTTGTATGACAGAGAAGCAGGTAAATATACAATCAGAGGGAAGAAAGAGGTTCTGCCAAGGAAGCAGAAGTGATACATAATACAAGAAGGTCAATTCCTTCTCATTTGGGAAGATAAAAACTGAAATCTATTGCAGTTACAAATAGTCTGTGTCAGAACAATTTAACCATGGGTGGCTGATATAAACATTTTATGGGAGCTTGATCTTAGCAATGTGCTGTAATGAGTAATATATGCAATGAAAGGACTCTAGGATTTGTTTATAGTATTCTTTTCCTATATTCTTTTTTGATCTATTTAATAGTATTAATGCACTTCTTGGAAAACATTATTTGGCAGGGCTCCATATAGACAGCCAATCCCTTTATTTACTTAGTAGCTATTATTCCTAGCCCAGAGTCACAGATTTTTTTCTATTGCTTAAGAAAACTTGGTAATTGAACGGTGAGAGGATGACAATCTTCTAGATTCTATTTATGAGAACTCTCAACTCCTCATTAAACTCATAGCCAAAGAAATATTAATCAGTTGCCAGTAAACAGCCCTATGCTGAAGTTGGCATATGTTTCTTCTCAGAAATAACATATGCTTGAATGAAAACTGCAGAACTGTACTCACTAGAGACATCATTTTTGTTATTAAGAGTTTCATTATGCTTTTTTTTTATTTTTTATTTTTTGGTCGTGGTTTAACTACCAGTTAAAATGTAAAATGTCAGTTGGTAGTTCAGAAGAAAAAAGACTGGTTACTCTTTTCAGTGAATGCCCTGGTTGCTGTTTACATAGAGGGAGAAGTATGCTAATGTCTGTCTCTGAATTCTGTACTTAGTTGGCAAAATAACTTGATAGTTAATAAGAGTATCTCTAAAGTCCTCTTATCCAAATTCAGAACCATATTATCCCATTCTAGCTGTGTGTCCACAGTTACCTTATCTAACCCTGTAAAATGACAGTACCGAAGATGTTAATTTCACTTTATAGGATTACAGTAAGGGGAAAAAATGGGAAGACACGTGAAAAGTATTTAGCACGACACTTGGTATACAGAGAGCATGCACTGAGCAAATATTATCATTATTGTTTTTTTCATCTGATCCTTATACCAGTTTTACAGATGAGGAAACTGAAGTTTAAAGAGATTAAACAATTTACACAAAGTTTCACAATCTAATGAGTGACAGATTCATATTAGCCCCCCAAACACTTTTTGTTTCCTGAAGTAGGCATTATATACTTTTGGCGTGAACCATTTAGTTTCTAGCGGTAGCTGTCTCCCACTGAAAGCAAAGTCTATGAGGAGAGGAACTGTGACTATTTTTGCACTGTGGTAGTCCCACGACTTAGCATAGTTCTGTTCACATATGACGCCTCCAGTAAGAATTTACTGAAAAAATATATCAATAAATTTTGTAAACAAAATCTTCTAATCAGAAAAAAAACATGATTAATTCTCATAATAATTACATAAAATACTAGAAATAATAATTTTTGAAGTGTTTCACATGCAACTTATAGGCATATTCCGTATAGTGTGAAATTAGTCTTCAGTCATTTATAGGGTATACATCTGTTAAGTTTGCATACACAATCATTGGACCCCATTGTGAATTATAATGCGAACGTTAATGGACCTGGCTGCCCCAAATGTTAACGGTTTGCCCCTGAACTGGGTCTGTGGGAATTTCTGCCGACAGACTATTTGAACCAATACCACGGAATTCTCGGTCTGGAAAAGCAGAGAGAATCATCGCTGGTATGTGAAAATTTGCGACATAACATTATATATGCAAATGAAATAAATGTTGGCAAAAATAATTATTGTTGCTTATGGGAGGATTAATAGTTACAGTCCGCCCTATTTTCTGTTGAGGTTTAATTTAATTCTGTGGTATGTATTAACTGAGGAAATTAATTTGGGTTTAATTATTGTGTGTAGCTGTTAATGTGCACACTTTTGATGAATATTTAGTTACACAAACCACCAAACCAGCGGCTATGCTTATGCTCATTTGCTGATAGGGACTATATGATGGAGGAGATGGTTTGTACTGGATAGATTCCAAGTGCAGTGTCATTGGTCCTAGGTAGCTATGCTCTGGGGAGAGAAGCACTGGGCCTGGAGTCCAAAGAGTGCAGGTTTTGGGTGCTAGCTGTGCTGTTAAGGAGCTATGTGTATCCTAAGCCTAAATGAGAATGGTAGGAAGAAACCATTGTAGCCTAGATATTTGTTTTGAGAATTAAATGAATTCATTCATGTAAAAACAGACTTATAAACTTTAAACTTCTACTTTAAATGAATAAAACATCTATTATAAACTTTTTATTTATCCATTTAATGACAAATTCATTTAAAAAGTCCCATTGGGTTAAGCAGATAACTAAGAAGCATTCAAGAAAACATTTGTTGATGAATAGAATGTAAGCTGGTTAAGTATAGATGGACATCCCTTCACCACAACTATTACCGTGAATAAAAATTCTGTACAGCAAGAAAGGTGGTCAGATCCCCTGGAGGTTTGTTCATTTCAAGAAGTAATTGACACCACAGAATTCATGCATGGCCACAAGTTATAAAATTAAGGCATGTGCATTCTGAAGCTGGACTGACTTGCCTTAACAACAGCATAGTTTGCCAGCTGGGTGACTGGGCTGTTTATTTCATGTATCTGAACCTCAGTCTCCTCATCTGAAAACTGGGATCATAGCACTTCCAAAAGATATTGTGAGGATTAATTGTGGCAATGTTAAGGGGTATGCACAAACACTGGCCTATGGCAGTTTCTCAGTAAATGTTAGCTTTGTCTCCAATAGAAGAATTTGACATTTTAATAGGATTCTTTGCAATGGCATATAACTCTTGAAACAGAACAAATGAAGACAGCTAATATCTCTGTATAAACAGTGGGAATTATTAACTCTGGGCCTGGGCATATTTCATGTCCATACACTCACAGCCTTTTTTCTTTCTGTTCTCTTTTTTCATCAAGGCCCAGGGGTTTCCTTTAAGTGAGTGAAGTAATAGTGTTGAGCTGTCTTATCTCACACTGGGATCCTGTTGGCTCAATGGGGCAGTTACAACTCTATTTCTTCTTTGTGTGCTCTACTCATCCCTGCTGTGTTGGGGAAATAAATGTCTGGGGAGGGGAGACATAAGAGAAGTACAATGGGAGAAGCTGACCTCAAGTTAATGGAATCTGGATTTCTTGAAAGAGGACATATTGCAGGAGAAGCCTGCTGTCTTTGTTCAGCAGAGGGGCTTTCTGTCTTTCTTCAAAAGTGCTTGATTCTCATGTTCTCACCCCGAGTGAAGGCCCAGGGCTCCTCTTATAATGCAGGTCAATTTGGGCAGGTGTTAACCCTTCCATGCCTTTTACCCTTACCTGGCATGGAGGAGATAAGGCAGGTAAACCTTTACTCTCTCTCTCTCTCTCTCTCTATATATATATATATATATAAATTTTTTTTGTCTTTTTTTGGCAAGAGAGTATAATAAATTCAATCAATCAGCAAGTATTTATTGATTGCATACTCAGTGTTCTTGTTTAAAGTGTTGGAGACAGAGCAGTAGAGAAAAACAGACAAAAGTAACACCTATGTTTTATTGAGTGTTTTTGATAGTAGTCACTGTGTTCAAACTAAAATGGTTAATGTTCACAAACCTTATGATATAGATATCATTAACTGTCACTTACAGTTAAGGAAGCTGAGACTTAAGGAATGTAAATAACTTGCTCAAGGACATATAGCTAGTGAGTGATCAAGCTGGAATTTGAAACTAACAAGTCTAACTTGCATCATAAAGATCGTGCTGCAGCCTCCACAATGGGAGGTGGAAAATAGCAGAGGTGTTATCACCCCACATAAGACCTGTTTGAGTAAGCAGGCAGATAGAAGCACATTTCACAAAATTCATATTCTATATACACATGTACACACACACACATATGCACAAAGGTATATATACACAACACACACAAATTTTCTAGGATTCAATTTCTCATCTTTTAAAGAGTCTATAATAACTCAGTTGAGAGTTAGTACGTCCTGTAAAACGACTTGCAAAATGCAAACAACTCTGAGTGATGTTTTATTTATTAGTAAAATGGAATATTTTATCCACCCATAGAATAGTTCAAAGGATAATATATATCCAGTCCCAATGCAGTGCCCAATACGTGGTTGTCAAAGTTATTTCCCTTCCCTGTGGTCATTACTTTTCAATACAGATATGTTGTTTTCTTCTGCTGTATTTAATGTTGTTGACCTAAAACAAATAGACTGCCAGTTATTTCTCCAGAAAAAAAAAAAAATTGCTTTATTGGAGATCAGCAGAGGATTGCAATTCAGGGTCTGCAAACATGGTGAACCATGTGCAAGTCCCTGCACAGCAAAGGAGGGAGAACTCTTTTACAGAGGAGAAAAAGAAGTTGGGAGGGCGACAGTAAACAAAGGGTCTGTGGCTTTTCATTGGTGGAGTCCTTGCCAGGAAACAAGGGTTTTTCTTCCTGTTGGACTCTGCTGTCATTGCAGGGCATGAGAGCTCCCCCTTCTGGTCTCCCAACTCTAATTAAGCCTTATGTTTATTAATTTTTTTTTTTTTTACAGTGTAGACCACTTATGAACAAGAACCATGTGTTATAATTATTTTAAATCATCCCAATATTTTTAAGCTCTTTCTTTACACACATCTCTCTCCAGTGCCTGTTCTAGATGCTGGGCTACTCCTTGAAGACTGATTTTCTTGCCATGATGCTAAATACTATTTGACCGCATTTTCACTTTCACCAGGTTTGGTGGAAATAATCTATATTTTCTCAAACTCCTCAACACCAGTTTTGTGTCCTTAAATGTGAGATTGACCTGGATGTAGAACTGGCTTAATTATTTTTTATCACTAAGGATAATTTCTAAAAATCAATTTTGTTCCCTGAATTTTCTGATCTCCCATTAGCCACACAAAATCCTACATTTCTCCTCTCTCTGTTGTGGAGGCAACATTGCCCTCAGACTTGAGCCACAGATTACAATCAAGCTTTGAGTGTCATTTCCATAATCAGCTATATTTTTCTCAAACCATTTTATTGAGGTATAATTGACATGTTAAAAGCCGTGCATATTTGATATCTACAAGTGGATGAGTTTGGGGCTAAATATTCACCTATGAAATCGTCACCACTGTCAAGGCCAGGAACATACCCATCACCTCCCAAAGTTTCCTCCTGTCCCGTTTATTATAATTTGTATGTGCGCATGTGTGTGTGTTGTAAAACTACTTAAAATGAGCTCTATCCTCTTACCAAATTTTAAGTATACAGTACAGTATCATTAACTATAGACATTATACTTGTATAGTTGATCTCCAGAAATTACTTATCTTGCGTAACTGAAACATTGTACCCATTGACCATCACCTCTCCATTTCACCTCCTACCAGCCCCTGCCAGCTACCATTCTTTGCTTCCGTGAGTTTGACCATTTTCATTTCTTCCCAGGGTGTCTTCCTCACCCTCTCTGGATCTTCTTTAGGGGGTTGTCTAACCAAAAGCTAAATTTTACTACCTGCAGCTGGTAGAATGGATTTACAATGATGAAGCAAGTGTCTCTTTACTTTCCTGAGCAGTTAAAGAGTAATATTCTCTGTCTGTCTGTCTGTTGTGTGTCTCTCTCTGCCTCCCTCCCTCATTCCCTCCCTCCCTCTCTCCCTCTCCCTGCTGTGATTTTCTTTCTTTCCAGTTAAAGTGCTTGTCAATAGAAGTAGGCAGCAGCTTCAAAAACTGAGGCCCCTGGGCCTTCAGGAATGTGAGCTTTGTGGACTAGAAGTTCACATTGTCTTATGCATTCTGATAAAGTCTTTGAATTTGAGAAACCTGGAAACCAAATTCCTCTTGGTTTCTCTCCTTTATTTAGCTTTATAAAAAACTTTTTATTCCTTTTAGTTTTTAACACTCTACACTACACAGATGGTTATAGTCTGTCTCCATAGCCTGCTTACCTAGAAAGTACAATGAGCACTACATTTTGAGAAGAACCAAGACTGGGTGGATTCTCAAGGATCTTGTTTCTCCGATTCAGAAAAAACAGGGAAAGTCTGCTTATGCTTATAAACAAATTACAGATGTTCCCAAACATTTCCTTGGTGCCTACCCCTCATGGGTTCTCAGACTTTTCTGACAATGAAAAAAAAAAAGAAAAAAAAGAAATATCCAACCACAGAAATGAACTAACAAAAAATGCAAGTATGGCATTTGGGTGCTTGGAAAGCTTACTTAATTCAAAGACTTGGAAATAAAAATGCAGTACCTTGAGAAAATCTTTAAAAAAAATAATAATATTCATTTCTACCCCTCATTCAGTGTAATACTCTCACTCATCATGTCCTTGTGACAAGAGGACTCTGAGAACTTTCCTTTCTGGTTAAATCAAAACCATTCCAGTTGGCTACTCAGGCATTTTAAACTTAAAGCAACTCATAAGAAAACATACTGAATGATACTGCTCTTCTGGTTTGAAAAATTTGTGATGATAATAATGGTAGCTGATGCATGTAACTGTAAAAAAATAAAATAAGAAACTAACAACTAATATTGAAGCACTTTAAACTGGCATTGCTATAAGCAGTTTACAATTACTAACTTTGTTTAATGCAGGAACACTAAAAGGATGGTGTACTAATTAGCCCCATTGTTTTGGTTATCGCTGCACAACAAACCACCACAAAGCCTATTAGCCAAAACAGCTAGTTTCATTTGCTCACAGTTCTGCAGTCTGAGCTGGGTGCCGCTGTATGATTCTTCTGCTGGTCTCACTGGTGGCCGCGTGTGTGCCTGTATTCAGCTGGCTGATCAGTTGGAGCCCTGGTGGCAGCAGGGCTCAGGTCTCTCTGTGTGTTCTTGGAGCCTCACCCTCTCCATGTGGCCTCTTCATGTGATTCCTCCAGAGGACTTCTTACTTGGCTACTCAAGGTTCCCAAGAGCAAGCACCCTGGTAGGTGCTGTCAGCCCTTGTTAAGGCGTGGGCTCAGAACTGGCACAGCCTCACGTCCACTGTATTCTTTTGGTGAAAACGTGTCACAGGGCCTGCTCACATATGAGGGGAATGACATGATTCGTTGGGAACCACCACACCCATTTTACAAACAAGGAAACTGAGGTAGAAGAAAACTAAGTCACTTGTGCAAGTCAGAGCTAAGATTTGAAACAGCTAACAGCAGAGTTTAGTCAAAGCTAAGATTTGAAACAGCTAACAGCAGAGTTTAGTCAAAGCTAAGATTTGAAGTCCAGCTCCAGAGCCCTGAGGGTTAACTAGGGCATGATAATACAGGTTCTGACAAAGTTACTACAGGAGAAATGCAGAGAGCTCTGACATTAACAAAGAAACAACCTCGTCTGGAGTGGCGGGATCAAGAAAATGACATTGAGCCATAAAACCTGACATCTGAAATGGGCTGGGGGCTGAGGAAGCACTCTCAGAGCTTAGGGAATGGTGCAAAGGCCCTGGGGTAATGGAAGGTCCAACTTGTCTGAGGAACTAAGTGAAGCCTGGTGAGACCAGGACCAAGGCAGCAGGAGGGGAGGCAGAGGGATTCCTTCACAGCTTAGATGTGCCCTAGGAAGGGTTTTTTTGTTTTTGTTTTTGGTTTTGGTTTATTATTCTGAAATAGATTCACAGAAATTTGAAGAAATAGTACAAAAATTTCTCTAATACCTGTCATCCAGCTTCCCCCATTGGCTGTATCTTATATGACTATAGTATAATGTCAAAGTCAGGACATTGACATGGGTACATGTCTGGTCTGTGACACTGTATCACAAATGTAGATTTGCATACCACCACCTCAGTCAACATACAGGGCATTTCCATCACCACAAAGATCTCCCTCCAGCTATCCCTCATTGTCACCCTTGTCCACATCCAACCTTGTCCAACAAACAAAAACTAAAATAAAAAGATATAGTTGGTCATTTGTACCAAGGGGACTATCATCATATAAATCATAGGAAGAATTCCTTTCTTCCTTTTTTCCTCCCTTCCTTCCTTTCTTACACAGTTGGTGCTTAAGAACCTCATATGAGCACACACAATTCAGCTGAGGGTTTGGACAAGGCCTTAACATAGGCTTATATGGGAGATTTCAAAGCTCTGTGACTTTCTTATGACTCCTTTCTCTAAAATAAGGTAAAGGAATTAGCACTCCTGTTAGCCACAATTTCCTCCCTGAGGAAGCAGTCAAGTGGGTGGGAACACATCCCTTCTTTGACTGGTAGCTCACTGGTTATGGCAAGCACTCTGTTACAGGTAGCAATCATTGTTCTGCCCTCTGCCACTGAAGTTCCAAGAGAATTTATTTATTTTCAGAAATTGAAGGCTTCAAATGTCAAGTAAGAATAGGAGCATGTGTTATAATTGGTCATGGCTTGGCATTGGATATTGAGAAGAAAAAAGGACATTTAAAAAAAGTCAGTGTAAGAGAGAATGAAGAGAATGAGTGAGAGGTATTTTAAAGCTTTGGGAAAATAAAGACATTTGTGTATGATTACATTTTATCAGAAATAGATAATGGAAATTAAAAACTGGCTTGATATCTCCCATAGGAAAGGATTGAACTCCAGTGGTTGTGGGACAGCCACTTGTGACTTAGTTTTATTTGGTGGCTTGAAAGCACTGTGGCTTTTTCTGACACTGGAAAAAAGATAAAAAGAAAATATGAAAACACAGGGCTTTACATATCAGAATATGGAGGAGCCAAACTTGGTTATTTGGTTCATCTCTCTATGAGAGATTGGCCTACATGTTCTGAAATTTAAATCCATGGGATTAAAAAAGTTGAGAGAAAAGTTTCACCCAGATGAGGCTGTAATGCCGAAGTTTGGCAGATCTGAAAAACACAGAATTTGTAAAGAAGAATAAAAATAGTTGGAATATTTAGCATGGAGGAGAGAAAAACTAAGGATATGTGTGTGTGTCTATATATAAATAAAATAATATATATGTGAAAAAAAACAAATAGGCATACATAAAAAATTAGTTAACATTAATGAGATCAGAGCTGGATTTAAAGGGAAAACAGTGAAAGGTGTTCCAACTTCTTTCACAATTTAGAGACTGCTGGTAACAGGATGTACTGGTATTGAACCTTCATCTCAATGAGGAGAAAAACAGGAGCAAGGTCTTATTTTTTTACATCAAAAGGAAGAAAGCTCTGAAAAAATTGTCAAGGCTTTATTTGAACTCTGAGACCAAAAGTCTTGCCTTCAAAAGTTGAAATGGCTGGTTTTAAGCTTTTAATGAAGCTTGGAGGCAAACAGTTTATAACCCTGGAAATATTTAATTTGGGGAGGTTTATGTTAAGATAATAAAATAATTAGCTTTTCCTCATTAGAGGCATGCAGAGCAGTAGGGTTGTGTGCTCTGGAAAATTACATTTCTGCTCTTTCACTGACTTAACATGTGTGGATTGAGGCGGATCAGATAGCTAACTGACAGGAGCTTTACACGTTTACCTTGTTCTCACTAATTGCCCGTTCAGAGTCACTGGAGGTTCCATTTTAGATTAATGACTGTGCCGTATTGAATGCAAACATGCATCTACTGAGAAATTAGGAAAGAATAACAAACTCCACCTTGTTTCTTATCGGTGTCCTCAGTTTTTGGTTGCTGATACATTAAAGAAGCAGTGGACAGCAAGTTGTGGCCCTCCTACTGGGTCCAACCCACTGCCTGTTTTGGCAAATAAAGTTGATTGGAACATAGCCCATCCGTTACCGTTGTCTGTGGCTGCTTTCCATAACTAGGGCACAGTTGAGTAGACGCAACAGACACTATATACCCACAAAGCCTAAACTATTACATGACCCGTCAAGGTAAAAGTTTGCAAACTCTTGCATTAAAGAATACCGACTTTGCAGACCCACTGCTGTTAAGCT
Organism: Camelus ferus; assembly: GCF_009834535.1. Classification (NCBI taxonomy): domain Eukaryota; kingdom Metazoa; phylum Chordata; class Mammalia; order Artiodactyla; family Camelidae; genus Camelus; species Camelus ferus. The sequence continues at coordinate 782,659 of NC_045712.1, read as the reverse complement.
GTTGTAGTTCCTAGGATGAACAGTGTTTTAGCTAGAGATCTGTTTTCATGTCCTCATTGATTACCAGTGGAAAGTACACATGTTTAGTGAATAAATGAAACTTTGTTGTTTTATTTCAGTCCTTCACGTTAGTCTTTTTAAAACATTTTTATTTATTTTTATTTTGGGGGGAGGTAATTAGGTTTATTTGTTTATTTATATTTATGGGAGGTACTGGGAATTGAACCCAGAACCTTGTACATGCTAAGCATGCTCTCTACCACTTAAGTTATACCCTACCCCACTTCACATTAGTATTATATGACTCCCAGCTTATTTCTTTGGACACAGTCTGCACGAGTTGATGAAATTCAGAATTAGTTTTGGTGACTGCTGGAACATGACAATTTGGTATTCCTTTGCTTCACGATTCATGCTTTCTTTGTTACTGGACTTTATTTAGATTATTTTCTAGGCTTATAACAGCTTCAGGGAATTGATAGGAAAACTACATTGTCTTTTCTCATATACCATAAATCTTATTAATGTGGCATGAAAAAAAGAAAATAAATTTTAATTCACTCCTAAAACCAGAATCTTTGTATGTATGGCCAGCCTCTTCTTTGGGTAAAGAAGAGGACTAGTCACTACAAAGTTCTCAAATTTTGAAATAGAAGACTGCGGCTCAGAGGGGATTCCTCCTTGGCAGAAAAAAAAAAAAAAAAAAAAGTAACGTGATAGATTAGTGAAGTCTTTTATTTAGTTTTCTATAATGATTTTCTTGCTATTTCCAAAGAAGCTTTATTTTTTTATTTGGCCTATTCTCCTTAAGATAAACATCATTATTTTGGTTTTGTATTGTTCTCCTCTTTTTGCCCCATCAACACATACAAAATACTTAATTCTAGAAAACATTTTAAAGCCCCTGAGTCCTTAGGCATAGCTCTTTACATTTTTACATCTTACTCTTTACACAACAGAACCTTTCACTGGAAAAAAAAAACCAAACTAATAATCCGGGTAATAAATACACAAGAAGCCAATTAAAATGTTCTAATCAGTAACTGGCGTTCTAGATTTTCAAGGGGAAAAATGGAGAACACTTACTCTGTGAATCAACTTGCTATTTAACTTCAACTACAAGAGGGAGCTGATTGAATAAATAGAGGTGATTTGTGTCCTGGAAGAACATACAGGTGCCATTTAAGAGTTTTCTTGGGATTACCATTAACTTATTTTATTCTTGAAAAAAATTAGTGGACATTAGTATGCCCAGGATTGTGCTTAGTGTTGAAAATGAAAGGAGAAACACACAGGGTCTGTGCTTAGTGAGCTCACAGTTTCATGGGGAGACTTGCATTCCAGGCTGAGAAATCGGCCAGCGTGGTGACACAGATGATTTTGAGAATGCATGTGGGATAGAGGGGAGGAGGCTTGTAGGAGCAGGCAGGACCTAGATCTTGGAGGAATATATAGGCCGATTAGAGCAGTCTGTTGTATGTAGAAAACTGCATTTATGAAAAGTATAGGTCGTATTGAGAGTGAATAGTCAGGAAGACAATATCCAAACAAAATGTTTGACTAGCGACCAAAAAATAGCATTTGTAGTCATCACATTTTGTTTGCCTTAATGTTTATGGTGCCTGAGTAAACTGTACAATTTATGTGAAGTTGTCTTTGTTGCTATGAGAATGGCACAATGCAGAGAGAAGAAATATAGACATCTTTCATGTATTTATTTCTGAGCTTTGTTTTATCAGCCTCTAAATCCACCCCCCCCCCCCCCCGAGAGTCTGGTCCCTCCTTTCATGGATTAACTGGATCGATTTTGCCTTGCCTTCTCCTTGGGGACGATTAGAAGTATCCGAAGACGTTTTGGGTTGTCACAATTAGGGGGTGATGTGCTACTGTTATCTAGTGTGTAGAAGCCAGGTGTACTATTTTCGCATTCTATAGTGTACAGGACAGCTGCTCACTACAAAGAACTATTCTACCCCAAATGTCGATAGTGTCAAAGTTGAGAAACCCTGACAGAGGATTATATTTTCTGATTCCATTCTGCTTATTGTCCTATGTATAAGACCCAGGAAACATGAACAGAGTTGAAAGCTTACAGCAGATATCCAGGGCAACCTACAAGATTAGGTGGAACTGGAATCCTCTAATTGTACAAGCTTATGTATTTTTTGGTTTAACTGTTCAGTCCCCAGTAGCCAAAATAAGTAAACCCTATCCACCTCCTGTCTCTAACTTTTTATTCCACTATGATTAAGTATAGCATTTGTGGGGCTTCTCATTGTAGAGAATCACATTCATGATTCTTCTGGTCTCCCTTTCACTAAAAAATGCAATTCCTGGAGGAAGAGTTAACCTAGGGAACATCTGCATTTGCTTGTGATGTATTCCCTAACCAAAAAATTCACAGGGTCTCTCCTATGCTACACGGTGGGTTTCCCAAATTAGCCCTGTATTCTCCTGTTCATGGTCTTGTTATGAAAAGATTTCCCAGAATTCCTTGCCACAGTGGAAAGTTGCTTAGTATTTTTATCCTTCTCTGAAAAGAAATGGTGCTCACAATATATAGAAATTGAATAACTGTATTTTTAATGCCCAGAAAAGAAGAATAGCTGATAGTCTGTTCACACATATAGTCCATGTAATTCATTGAATTTCTGGTTTACCTCAAGCCAGAATGGGGAAACGCTGAGCAATTAAGAACAATAGAGCAATGAAAGCATTGGGGTAATCCTTCATATAGAGCTCTCAGGGAAAGTGGTGTGAGGGGTGTGAATTTGTCTTGCCAAGTTAGAAAAATGGCAGTGGCAGAGCTGTATCCTTGCATCCTGCTACTGTCTACTACCTCACACACAAATATTTTTTTCAAGCAAAAAATAAGCCCACAAAACTTCTTGAGCTAAACCAGTTACATTCAGCATTCCAGCCCCTAAATGAATGCAAATATATTTTTAAAAGCATTTTTCTTACAGCTTTATGTATTTTAGCTTCTTAGAAATGCATTAAAATTATTTTTCCACACAAAAGAGGCCAGTTCTTAATTTTGGAACCCTGTGTTCAGAACAAATGGTCACCTCCAAAGGAGAACAGCAGGAGACTTTCTGAGAGGAGCACACCCCATAACACCCTCTCTTATCTGGTTGAAACTCGCCAGGAGACAACCGCGTCCTGCCCTCATCGTCTAATTTGCTGTTGTTGTTGTTCTTTGTTTTCTTCTTCTTGGAGAGAACGATGATAAGTGAAGGTTCATAATTTATTTCTCTGCCTCACAGGACATTTTACAGACAATGACATCATTCTTTTTTCCTTTGCATATAGTCCAGACTGTTAGAGACTAGTTGAATCTAGAGATGTACTGAAGAAAGGGTCCTCAGAATTAGACTAGTCCAACTCTTCTCTCTTTGAAAATAAGGAAACTGAGGTTCAGTGAGGCAAGACCAATGACAGGCAGACACACACACGTTTGGTGCTGTGACATTCTCCTAGTGCAGCCCCTGCTTCTTAGACCTTGGTGACAGGCTTGTTAGATATAGCAAACACACACACACACACACACACACACACACACACACACACACACACACACATACACACACACACACAAATCAAACACATACAATACTTGGGACACACTTATTCTAAAACATTATTTATTATTAATCTGACATTCAGATTTAACTGAGCATCTTGCATTTTATCTAGCAGAACAGCCTGAGGCTGTGGGAGCCCAGTGCTCTCAGTTTATTGGAACATTTGAATAAATACACACTGCTAACTATGGCAAAATCCAAAATTTTTTCTTGATATTTGTGTGGAGTTTTTAAAATTTTTATTTTGTTTTGACCCTAGGGCTTGAGCACCAAAGATAAATCAAAAGCTGTAAAAATAATTGAGTGTGCACAGGGATACATTTTCAATTAGAAGCATTGAATTCATTTGACAGTCCTACCAGTGAATCACGGTTGCAATGAAAGCAGCATTCCCCAGTCCCAAGTAAGGTAGGGGGAAGCAAGCAGTGTTATGTATCCTGATAAGCATTCTTAAGACATTCTGAATTCTTTTAGGAATTGTATAATTTTTTTTTTCTTCATTGAAAAATTCCTAATTCTTCTACAAAGAACAGCAACAATTGCTGAAGAAAATGGAAATTTGAAAAGAAAAATTAGGTAAAGTCATTTATAGTTCATCCATCTATGTGTTAATTATTGTATAATCACTATTCCTTTTTAGCTGATGCTTTAACAACTTAAAAAAATATAATACTTGATCTCTACCATAAGAAAACTTGCATCCTTAAAGTTGCTGGAACTCATCTAATGTGAATGTGGCTTTTGTTAATCTCCAGTGCTTGTAGATTAAGCAAATGTCTTTCCAAAAATAAACGACTTGCTTCCTATGTAGGCGAGCTGATACCAGTGCTCCATGAATAAAACCTGGTTTATGTTTAATGCCCTACTTAATCTCTCCAAATGTAACACTGCCCAACTCTTGGGGATGCGAAATGAACCTGTTTGCTCTGTTTCAGTTGTGTTAATGGCATCTTGTGGTTAAGAACACAAACTCTGGAGCTAGGCTGATGGATGTGATCTTGGGTAAGTCAGTTTCTGTATCTCTATGCCTGTTTTCTCATTTGTGAAGCAGGGAGAATAAAGCCTGCCTCATAGCCTTCTTGTGAAGTTTGACTGAATTGCTACATTAAAGTTAGAATTGTTCAAGGATCCTCATCAGCCCAATGTAATCATTAGCTGTTATTTTTTCCTTTGCTTCCTTGCTTCTGTCAACACATTCTGCCTTCTAGGACCTATGGAATTTTTTTTTCCTGTGCTCTGTTTCAGGATTTTCTGTGGTTCTAATATTCCCTTTGACCTTGAATGCTGACTTTGAGATTTCCAAGAGTCTCAACCCCACAGCCATGAGCCAATCTTATCAGCCAGGGTTGAATCCCTAGGGCCCTTGCTTCCATAGGAAAGGAGTTTGGCAAAGTGAACTCCTGTCTGTACTGTTCATCACTCAGTTTCCAGCTCCTAGATTGTGCACGGTTGGGTTGTAACACATATTTGCTGAATGAAGTAAGAAGTAAACATTTTTAAGTGCTTAAAATCGAGACAATATTTTTCCTAGACTCGAAGAAGCTATCACAGTTAATTGGATACATATCATTAGAGAAAAATTTAGACTAGATGGTTAAACTCCTTAAAATACCAAATGTGGTATGTACACATGGGCAGACCTGATCATTGCATTTCCCACTTCATAAAATTGTATGACATCACTCAAGTGATGGGTTTTTCCCAAAGTCATTAAGATTCTCATTTCCCTTTACTAGAAGCAACACTATAACATTGAAAATAAAATTTTCCTGTGAAGGCATTATTGCTTTTTTTCTAAAGGAAGATTGGATTAAGTCTTGATTTTGTCTCACCCATTGATCTCGTCAGAAGCTTCCCACCAGACTTCTTTGTTAGGCAGTGTCTTAGAACTTTAAATTTCTGTTAGGCCATTTTGTTTCTCATTTATTTTTGTTTATACTCTCAGTGACTTCTTAAGATTGATTTTTAAAGTCAGAATTACAGAGCTTAAATTTTTCTGGCCATCGCTTCACAAGTTTTTTTGTATTATTTTTGGTTTTGGCTTGTTTTGTATTTGTTTTGTTGTTTTGTTGTTGTTAGAAAAAAAGAAAAGAAAACGGCTATGATAACACACTCTGGTAACATCCAAATTAGTGTCTTATAAAACTTAGTCTAACAGTGGTTTCAAGTTAAATTTAAAATTAGCCTTTGCTTTCTTCTGATTGTATCTCTCCCCTTAGCTCTTGGGTAAGTGGAATGCTTATGAGTTCATTTAGGTCCTTGAATTTATTGCCTAGCCATACAGCAGAAGATAGAACACTTTTATGGCCCAATCCTAACTCCATATATTTTCTTTATTCTAGTTGATCCATCTGTTATAAACTTTGTGAGACAACTATTATTATGCAAAGGAAATATCAATGAAGGGGATAAGGATTAAGTGAGCACCTTACAGTAATTCAACCTCTTCCTCAGCTGGAGAGGCCCTAATTCTTCAAGTTTATAATATAATCTTCCTTAAATCCTTTGGTAGTGTTTGAACTCAAATGTCTCTCTTTCTCTAACTCAGGGTAGATATGATGGCTGTTTGTTGGTTATTTCTTGGAATATTTATGAAAACTCTCCACAAAACCCGTCTATGAACAGGGTAGTATTGCATTTCCCTTCCTGCTTTGAAGTTACATGTGGCCACGTGACTTGCTTTTGATATTCAATGACAGGTGGTGTGAAGACTCTATAAAAGTGAGTGCATGCTTCCTTATTTTCTCTTCTCCCTTGCCTAGTCTATTTGGCGATGTTCCAGAAAGTGGCTGTTTTGTAAACTAAGTCTTGAACAGCACTGATGGCATAGAACACAACTCCCAGCTGGAAATGGTGGAAGAATAACTAAAAATGAACTTTTGTTGTTTTAGGCTTCTGAGATTTGGGGGTCATTTGCTACCATAACATAATTTACCCTGTTCTGATTGATATACTTTTGCTGCATGCATCCTTTTTTCTTCTTAGTAGCCTTTGATTTTTATTTGTGGGTTCATGTGGTTCCCAAGAAATTGACTTCTCCTACACTTCAGAACTCAAGCACATGATTAAGGCTAAAATAATTGGCACATTCCACCTCCTGGAGACAATAGTCCATTCATGGTTGGTCATGTGATATAAGATTGTCTAATCAAAATACATCTTAGGAGATTTGTTAAAATTGTTGGGTTGAAGCTGATTCCTTTACTATTTAATGTGAAAAAGGAACCATGTACTTCTGGATGTTTCTGTTTTCCTTCTTGGAATATTGAAGGGATGAGTTTTGGAATGAAATGGACATTGTAAAAGATAAAGAATAATGATGGAGAAAACCAAGTCCTTGGAGACATCATTGAGCTAGTGAGCCATTGCTTATTAGAAGTTAACCATTATAATAATTATGTGTGCCACTAAATTACCTTCATTTTTTGCCCTACTTCGAGCCTACACTTTTCTGTTAACTGAGACTAAAAAGCCTTCAACTGACATGGTATTTGACTGAACTCTCTGATGTGATAGATTTGAAAGGTGTAGAATCATCACGATTGACCCACAAAAACCAGGCTAAGCTCTGTTCTGGCTTCTAGGAAGAACTGATGGGTAGGGTGGGATTAAACATGGATGGAGGATGAGTGACCATCACACCATAGGCAACATGATGTGCCAGAAAGATGTGTGTTCATATCCTATGTCTGCTGCAAATCAAGCATGTGTTTTTGGAAAAGTCATTTGGCCCCTCAGAGCCTCAGCTATCCCATCTGTAAGATGATAATAATTTGCTACAAGTAATACATGAAATAATACATAAAATTCTAAGTTTGCAGGATAAATTCTTTTCACTGATGAACTTCAAGATTCCTTCAGTCCCAATGGATGTGATATAGTGCTTACTTCCTGTTAACCTCAAAAGACCTTTGGCTCTTTTCTGAAGCCAGCCTGCTCTTCCCTTCTTATGCCAATAGAATTAAGAGACTTTATCATTTGTACCTTAAAGTATATGTCATAGAGAATGTGGAACTCTTATAACTTTGCACCTTAGAATAAGTTGTCCCACCTAAATGAAAACCTTCTTTTATTTACTGGGAATGTGGAGTGTGTGTGTGTATGTGTTTGTGTGTGTGTGTGTGTGTGTGTGTGTGTGTGTGTGTGTGTGTGTGTGTGTGTAGACAATTACAAATGCCAGAGAGCCAGCTGGAGCACAGTTTAAATGCAGTATTTTAGGGAAAGAATCCCATTTATGTGCTCAGTCTTATATATCAACATCCGGATGTTGTCTCTGCTGCTTTCTGTACCACTTCATAACATTGACTGATTTGTCTAAGCTTGTTCTGCAGGTCTAAATATAAGGAAGAAAATACCTATAGCAGTTGTGATTACAAGTATTTCATGACCATTTCTTTCTAGTTCTTTTATCCCTTTATACATTAGGTGGTAATCTCCAAGGAATTCCAACCTAGCAAAACTTAGGTTGTTAAAATGTAGTGAAACTCATCCCCTTCAAAAGCAAAGCTGGAAAAAAAAATTCTATCTATTTTTCTCACTTTGACCTTCATTCTAAAGTCTTTAAGGAGTGAACAGAAAAAGGGAGGGGGGAGGGCATAATTGTGCTATAATAGAGTATAGTAATCCTATACTCATTTTAATTAACTTGGCAGTCCCATAGGAGCCATTCAACTCCTCAGAGTCATCAGAAAATCCTGTAATATTTTATTTCTGTTTCATAGTAACACGGAGATTGGTTTGCTTATCCCATGGGATTGGAGACATTATACACAAGGGATATAAAGTACTGTTAAAAATTAATCATTTTGAAATACAAAACATTATTGGGAACAGTGGTATTGCTCTGAAGATTTATTAACCCTTTGGCACATAGTCATTACCCGCAGAGCCACACTAGGTTTTTATATTTCATACTAAATGCTTGTTTTTTAGAAGTTATTATTAGAGCATAGATAGAGCTCAGTGCATGTTAAATTAAAATAATGGGATGAGGCACATTTCCCAGACATCATTGGTTTCCCAAAGATGCATCCTTTATGGGAATTTATAAATGAATACACTGGTGAGGAGATTCAAGAGCCTAATAGAAAAAAGATTAAGAATTGGGTGTTGAGATCAGAGAGATCTATGTTTTAATCCTGCAACGTGGAATCATAAGCCCTTGGGAAAGCCACTAACCTCTCTAAACTTTGGGTTAGACTGTGTTACTCCTCTCCTCCTGTGGGTAGAACTCAATCTGTGAGGAAGCTCTAGAACCAGGGTCAACAAACTTTTTCTGTGAAGTGCCACTGCCTTAGTCAACTTGGGCTACTGTAATTGGATACCAAATGCCTTAAGCAGACATGTATTTCTCACAAGCTCTAAATATGAGGTCAGAGTGTCAATACAGTTGAGTTCTTGGTGAAGGCTCTCTTCCTGGCTTGTAGATGGTCACCCTTCTTGCTGTGTACTCACGCAGCTGAGGGAGGGGAGGAGAGGGAGAGAGAGAGAGAGAACGAACTCTGGTTCTCATTCTTACAAAGACACCACTCCCATCATGGAGGTTACACCTCACGACTTCATCTAAAAGTAATTACTTCCAAAGGGCGCACCTACAAATACCATCACATTGGGAGTCAGGGCTTCAGCACATGAATTTGGGAGGTACACATTCAGTTCACAACAATAGATAGTGCATATTTTTTGCCTTTGTGAGTCATACAGTCTCTGTGGCAACTCCTCTATTCTGCCTTTTAGTGCAAAGCAGTCATAGACAATACGTAAATCAGGTGAGCATAGCTCTGTCCCAGTAAGGCTTTATGTAGGGACACAAAAATATGAATTTCATATAATTCATTATATGTCACAAAATATTGTATTTCTGTTTTTTTCCTACTATTTAAAATGTAAAAAATATTTCTCACTCATGGATCATTATTTAAAAAAAAATAGCAGCCAAATTTAGCTCTCAGGCCAGAGTTTTGCTGATCCCTCTCTAGGAGATTTTAGACTCTCACGGTGAGAGGAACCTTGAACTCTGAGTCACCACATGTTGAAAAACTGCCTGCAAACTAGGAACATCTGTCTGATTTTTCTATAAAAAGTAAATCTCTATCACATGAAGCTCTGAAATTAAGGATTTCTTTTGTAAGAGCTGCTAGCAGTACCCTTTTTAATACATCATGACCAAGGACTGTGTGAGGTTAAATAGAAAAATGGATGAAAAATATGCTAGCACATAGTGGAGATTGTTTAATACAGTGTTCTTGGACATGCAATACAGGCTGAGTCCATGTGAAGTTGCTGAACTCGCCAACTGAGACACTATGCCATGTTTGAGAAGTTCATGTCAAGGTAGTGGCAAATATCCATTAGAGCGTCTCCCAGTCTTGACTTAGAAATGCCCTAGAGTCTAGACAATGTGGCTTAAAAGAAACATTCCCCAACAGTAACCTCATGATTTTATAATTCTATAATACAATGTTACCAACAGGGCAATCTCTCCCTGTAATACGTAGCACACTAACCCATCTTTGTACCCAAGTCTGTATTCAAAATGTGATTAAGGAGGGGTCTACACTTTGGAAAACATCTTTTCTCTGTTTTCTAAAGCATCAAACCCAATGAAATTAGTTAACATTTTTCAATTTAAGACATGACTTGCTGTAAAATTAAATTTAAATAGGATTTATATGTGAAAAATATGTTGAACATTTTATAATTAATTGCACCATACACAGTCTTTATAGCTATCATATTCTAATCATTACCATCAAATGTTATTTAAAATTATGAAGTATTGGATTCCTTTATGCTGCCTTTTCTAATAGGCAGACTTTAAAGTCTTCAACCTTATCCCAAGCCAACCCTACTAGATCCCTGAGCAAATTCCAGTCTTAATCTTAGAGCTTTTTGTTTAACTTACTGAGCTATAGAGATTAGTTATCTTCACAATATAATTATAAAACAGTAATCAGAAAATTGGTTGGGTATCTTTACATACTACACCTATTTGGGCGTTTCTGTTCAGCTTGGCGGTGTGATGACTTAACAAACTCTCTTTGTATGAATAAGTAACATGTAAAAGAGCTCTAAACCTAGAGTCAGGAGACTTCGTCTTTTGGTCTCCTGGTTACTCAGTATGTGATATAAGGAAAGTTATGAACATCTTTGAGCCTCTATTTCCTTACTTATAATTTGGAGACAAGTAAACTTACACCACAGGTTTGTAGTGATAATGGAATGAAATTGTGTTTATGAAAGTGTTTGTAAACTGCAGGTTACCAAAATGATGTGAGCAGCTGCTTTGCAATAAAGACCGTACCAGTTTATCAGTTTATAAGGTTTTCCTTATTCACTTCCAGTAACAATGGATGTTTATTTCATTTTCCATGTGCAATCTTTCTTTCTCTCTCTCTCTCTCAATCTTTCTCGCCACTCCCCCCGCCTCCCCCCCCCCCCCCAGTGTGATGCTGCTACTCTGGGAGAAACATTTTGTCCACTGCTGCAAAAGCAGCTTCTGACTATATTTCCTCTTTCTCTGTGGGTGGAGTGAAGAGAAATCTGGAGAGGGATGTTGGAAAATAAGAACAGCTAACTGAGCGTTGGCATGGATTCACGGAAATTTTATCCCTTCTGTGCAAATCTGGAGAATTTGGTTTGCTAACAGGAAAAATTTAGAGCAAAATAAAATAGTTTCTTCAACAGTTTCAGGAGTTATCAGTTTGAAACAATATATGTGTTGAGAGGTGCAATAAGAAGTAGCTAGGCCATCAATTCTGGAGCTCTTTTGAGAGTTAGATGCTGGCAAGATGACTCTTGCCCCACATTTTCTCTACATCCTCATCTTCCCCACAATTCCTCTAGGCACTAACTTTAATGTGTCTCCTATTCTTACTTTCACTGAAGAAATGTTGTTTGTGTATTTTGAAATTAATAAATTGTATAAATTTTACCATATCATTGGGAATAAAAGATGTCCCATAAGTTAGTTTAGTGTGAAGAAAGGTCACCAGATTAAACCCGATGGAAGCTGGGTCGTGGCCTGTTTTTCACTCTAAACCACTCAAAACACCTAACTAGTCCAGACAAAGAAGTGATTTGCAAGATGGCCCTGATGCTAGGGTTATGTGAAGGAACATGAGCTCTCATTTACTAATTTCAAACAGGAGTTTTTTTTGAGAGGCCCATCTCCAGCTACCTGAGATCACAGCCCTCATAGCTGGGTCAGTTCACTGAAGGAAGGGCCTGTTCCAGTCACTCTGGGAACTAGGTTCTCCGACAGTACCTCGGCTACAGTGGATTTTTACAGATTCAGAAAGTCAGTCCTGGTTAAGTTTTCATTTGGCTTTAAGAGCCTCCGACAACTAAGGGAAGGGAGGGGAACATACTGTACCTGTCCTGTTCTGATACCTGTACTCTAAGGACTTAATACTTTCCCAGGTGCTATTTTGGAAATTTGTGGGTGAGATTTTTTCCCCTAGTTTTTACAATAACAAGGGTGGAGAAGCATTAATGAATAGAGGCCAGGGATGCTAGATATTCTACAATTGTTAGGGCAACTAGGAACAATAAAGAATTGTCCTCTATCTTGAAGAGCTATTTAATATCACCCGAACTACTCTGTTTATAATTACCTGAACTTAGAACCTAAGTCCCTTATGCATATAAACAGAAAGCATTTTTTGCCTGGTTTCAAAATACACTGGATTTTCTGAGGATAAATTGCTCTATCAGCTGAGGTAAGACTGTACTCTGTTTTGCTTATGAATTTTACCAAGAGTTGTTCATTGGTACAAAAAAATCGTGTTACCATAAGCAACGCTACTTGTAGATTTTTAAATCAATAATAAAATACTTGAGTTAGTCTACATGTGTATTGTCACATTTATGGTGACTCTACATGTAGGACACATCCGTGTGTTTTTAGTGTTGTTGTGTCCATTTTTTTACTCATTGAAGTGCATATTATTTAATTATAAATTGCTGCTATTTTTCTCCTTTGAGTACCATGATGACATTATTTATTATTTATTAGTTTTGATATTATGTGTATAGGTAGGATGTATTATCTATGAACCCAATTGGAGGATAGTGAAAGAGCATTATAAGAAATTTATTATCAAAGTGGGGCGCTGAATCCAAAAGATTAAGAACCATTAGGACTCATAGTCATGGAGACAATGTTTTGGAGGAAAGGCAATGCAGTGTTTTTGGGGAAAACCATTGGGACCCAAAAGATATAACCGAGACTCAAATCCAGTGTTGCAGATATCTTAAAAGCCTCCAAGCTAACCAATACCATGTTCTCTATCCTTGGTAAATACATACTGGGTATGGTGTAGTAGCAGCCCAGGCATCTCAGAGAAACTAATTTTTTTTTTTCTCTAAGGCATCCAATAGGTCTTTTGCAATAAATTACTTAATAAAAGACTCTCCATTTCTTAGAGATAAAAAGGACCACAGGACGTTTTTAAAACAACCTTTCTCACGGGGAGAAGAACCTCTTATGCAACATCACTTACAAGTCTAAAAGCTGTTGCTTTAATGCCTCCAGGGATGGGAAACATACTATCATAAAAGATGATTTGTTTACAATGTTGAATGCTCCTTTTTAGAAAGGTTGTACTAAAGTTTCTCTACTTAAAGTTCCACCCTCTAGTCTAAGTTTGATTCTCATTAGTAATCAAACCAGTCGTTTTTACTCCCTTACGTAATGGTCCTTCATGTGCTTGAAAAGAATGCTCACCTAGTGGTGGAGTGCAGCCAGTGCTGCAGTCAAGGCAATACATGAATCATGAGCACATTGGGGATGGTGGGGAGTGGAGGTGCCATGTTGTGAATCTAAGTTGAGGCTACCAGCCAAAAGCAAGGGAACAGTATTCTTCAGCTCCAGCATAAATTACTTTCAGCAACTTCTCCCTTTGAGTTGCCATGGTTAAGCCTCCTCCTCCAGGGCTAGTAGTAAGTGTTCAGAGGAGACAGTTGAGTAAGAGACAGGAGAACGCAAGAAAAAACATACCAATTAGAGATGCTGAACTTTATGAAGCTCTAGCCTCTTGTATGTCACTTCACTGTGCTTTCCATGGAGGTCAGAAGGCACAGACTCGATGCTCTGTCTAGGGTGTCTTTGGGAGCTTGTAAATTCCACTGGGGAAGGAAAAGAACATTTTCTTCTCTCTTTGTGCATTTTTCCTAATATCCAAGAACTCAAATCATACAAATAGTTTTTTTTTTTTCTGAATTATCCAACTCATACCTTTCTCAGCACTGTTGGACCAGCAGGACTTCCCTACCTGAAATGTTTTACATGCATATCCTTGCATGTCAGACTGTGCCATCTCACTCAGGTGTCAGCCCAAATGTCTCCTCCTCAGTAAGACCTTCCTTGACAACATTGATATAAAGCAGATTCCCCCAAACCCAGTTCTTCTGTATTAGATTAGCTGTTTACATCCTTTATAGCACTTAACTGGGTTTGACTGAAGTTTATTTAATGATCTATTTTATCCATTATTTTTTTCTTATTAAAATTTAGGTTCCATGGAAGTTTAGAGCCCATTAGTCTTGTTCACTGCTGTATATTCAGGGCTATAAACAGTGTCTGGCATATGACACATATTCAATAATTATTTGCTGGATAAATGAATATGTAAAGAGAAACTATAGAGCTCTTTGTTTTGCACTTTGGGGTAGCTTGATGGATTTTAAATTCAGGTCCGTTTTTTTCCCCTTAATTATGCTGATCCTTTAGTCTTTTCTCCAGGTTGCAAGACTTAATTCATTGCATGAGATACTTCCAGTCTTCCATCTCTGGAAAGGCTCTACTTTTTTCCCCATTTTATTTTTAAAATATGACTTGTAGCATAGAACACAGTACGTCTTCAGCTTACAATATGGTTATATGCATGCTGTGCTTCAAGTTTAGTGGCCCAAAAGGTTTAGTGAGGCTGTGGGACTTTTCTAGTTTTATCCCTAGGAATACAACTGGTTAAGTCTAGCTTTGTGCTGTGTTATGCTTTTTATATGGATTAATTTTTAGTTATTTTAGTGTGTTTGGGTATCTGGACTCTGTGGCCCTTATGTATTCAAATTATTAGCTAGGAGTTTATTTTAAAAATAATATCATTTATAGTGGGATTACTATTTGTCTTGGTATAGAGTTCCTTATTACATGCATGGTCTAATGTCTTTTGTCTTCATAAACAGTTTGCCAAAAAAGACAATATATTTTGATTTATTTGTAGAGGAAACAACAGATATTTCTGGTTTTGAGGTTCATATGATAATGACAATTGTCAGACTACTGTTGCTATGTCCTGCAGCAGGACTTTGGATTTGCTGTTGCCTCTACATATGTCATGTATCTCTAATTTCCCATGCTTCTCATTATCCCTTTGAACTGGTGACTTTGTGGTTCTGTGTATCTCTCAGGTCATGGCATGGACCACAGCATGTCTGACTTGTGATTAAGTGGTCAGCAGAGCAACAGTAACAAATATTATTCCAGCACCACCCAAACAAGAAAAAGTTAGTTACTTGGTCTGGTATCTCATTATCAAATGCATCAAGATTTGCACTGGATAATTAACAACATAAATTATGTTGCATCAGGAAAGATAAGATAGGGCATGCTGTTGATCTTTCACATTTAGTACTTGTTAAGGTGTGAACTCTGCTTACCACTCTATTCAACACTGCTAGACAAGTCCTGGCAGAAGCTGGAAGTACTAAGAGGAGCTCTATTAAAGCCTAGGCTTGTTTTACTGCAACTCGAAATAATAGTACTTTATTATAAAATAACTAATTCTGGACAGATGCCAAGACATTTAAATGACTCCCACTGTGAATATATTTGTAAATAGTTACCAATTAATTTTCTTCTTTTATACCTTTTCTTAAAATGAATCCACTCTCCAAAGATGTAATTATAAGCAGTTATGTCATTATTAATTAGCCAGATAGAGGGGGGCTAAAATGACCAGATACTAACTACTATAAGTAAGATAAATAAACAACAAGTTTATACTGTATAATACAGGGAACTATATTAAATATCTTGTAGTAACCTATAATGAAAAAGAATATTGAGCGTATTTTCACATGCCTGTTGGCCATTTGTATGTCTTCTTTGGAGAAATGTCTATTTCTGATCTAAGAAAATATTGCTATGATTTATATCTGAGAATGTTTTGCTTATGTTCTCTTCTAGGAATTTTATGATGTCATGTCTTATATTTAGATCTTTAAACCCTTTTGAGTTTATTTTTATGTATGGTGTGAGGGAGTGTTCCAAATTCGTTCATTTATATGTAGCAATCCAGCTTTCCCAACACCACTTGCTGTTGAAATTTTTTCTCCATTGTATATTCTTGCCTCATTTGTCATAGATGAATTGACCATAGGTGTGTGGATTTATTTCTGTTCTCTCTATTCTGTCCCATTGATGTATAGGTCTGTTTTTCATGCCAAACATGCTGTTTTGATACCATAGCTTTGTAGTATTGTCTGATGGTCTGTGAGGGTTATGCCTCCAGTTTTGTTATTTTTCCTCTGGATTGCTTTGACAATTTTGTGGTATCTTTTGTGGTATCATATAAATTTTAGGATTATTTGTTCTATTTCTGTGAAAAATGTAATGGGTATTTTGATAAGGATCACATTAAATCTGTAGATTGCCTTGGGTAGTATGACCATTTTAAAAATATTAATTCTTCCAATCCAAGAGCTTGGGATAGCTTTCCATTTCTTTGAATTATCTTCTATTTCCTTTATCAATGTTTAATACTTTAAAGCATACAAGTTAGCTTAACTTTTACTGCATAACAAATGAACCCAGAACTTAGTGGCTTTAAGAACATTCATTTTTCTCACAATTCTTTGGATTATCTGAGTAGTTCTTTTGGTTTGGAATGGCTTAGCTAGGACTGGGTGGTTTGGAATGTGTACATTTACAGGTTTGAATCCTCAGCGGGGACAGTTGTGCCTGTCTCTCTATGATCTTTTATCTTCAGAGAAGTTAACCCAGGCTTATTCACATGTTGACTGTGTTCCAAGAGAGCAAAAGCAGAAACTTCAAAGTATCTTATGGCTTAGGCTTAAAACTTACACAAATTCACTTCTGTTTTTCATTCTGTTAGTCAAAGAAAATCACAAGGCCAACCCATATTGAATGTGTGGTGGGGAAATATCTGATTTTTGATAGGAGAAACTGCAAAGAATCTGTGGCTGTTGGCAATATACAACACTTTGGGATGGAGAAGTGAAGGTTCCTGGTCTATTATCAGTGATTGCTAATGGCAGATGTCTTCTTGAATGCCTAACTAATCTGTATCAGTTATCACTTCCAATAATTCTGACATTAAAGAATCTCAGAAAGCAATGTTTCCTGTGCAAAGCTATGAAAAGTGTTTTTTATAAAAGGAAGCACATTTGTTACATTAAATTTCTATAATCAGCCACATTACAGTTGAAAGTTCAAAGATGATTTCACATTTTAACCAGGTTGTTTTTAATTGTTGGATGTTGAGGAAATGTTGCTGTTTCTATAACAATATTCTTTGAATTATAGAACTGAGGCATGGGTTCTGCACTAAAGTAACATGAGATTTTCAAAGGGGAAAGTTGAATAGTTCAGTGGACATTATCTATTGAAAATTTTGAGAAATTTACAGAGCTCCAAAGTGATAATAAAAAAAATAAGCAGGAGTTTATTTTCCCAGATCATTGGAAATCCAATAACAGATGTTATTAGGCACCAGCATCCCAGAAACCACTAGACTGATTACAAATTTCATCTCATTTCTTCATATTCACCATTTTTTAATGGCATGAGCCCATGATCACTCTGATTACTGCGTCTGATTCCAAAAATAGCTCCCTGAGAGTGTCTTGTAATTGTTGGAGTGATTACATCAAAGAATACTTAATGTGTGCCCAAACACTAGTCAGCCCTGTGTTTTGATTCATGTTCCACTCCATGTTCCATGTTGCCAAGTCTTTTAAAGACAACTCATTTTATCACTTGTACTGGCCACTATGAGAATGCCATTTCTGCTAAGAATACTATTTCCAGAGGGTTTCCAAACTCACCAGTTCACAGATACCAGGGAAGTGATGGATTCTGTTTAGAAGTAGAGATTGACCTCTTTGCCAACTGTGTGACACATTTTGCTATCTGGGCTTCGTAGTAGCTCAGCTTGTGGAGCCCAGGGTTCCTTTTAAGCAGTTCCTTTAACTCCTCCATCTCTCTAACTTCCTTGTTGTATGGCTTAACCATCCAAGGTGACCTTTCACTCAACAAAATAATTTGAACACTTGCTGTGGCAAGGAGACACTGTCCAAGGTGCTGAAAATAGAAGTGAACACAATGTTGTGTTTCAAATCTATTCAAGTAAAAGAGAGAGACAAACGAGACCTTGCCCTCATGGATGTCAAACTTACCTATCTATAAATATTTCTCTTCTCCTTCCTGTCCTAAGTCTGACTAAAAGTTCCCTTTCCTTCCCTAGTTACCAAAGAAAATCTCCTATACATATGAATAGATATAAAAATCTCCTGAGGAGTGCCGGGGAGATGATAGACATGATTTGCCGTAGCAGTCTCTGACTGTGCCTGCCAAAAATGCCCTGTTAACATTTACAGGACCGCACCTAACAGATTTAGAAAGGATATATTTAAATAACAACAAAGACATTGGTTGAAACTTGGAAAATCCAGCTTGTTTTGTTTAAAAGACTGCAGATACTCAGATTTACTATTTCCCCCACATACTTAAGTAGGATGATCGCATTGGGCATCAGGTAGCTACAAATTTGGTCACTTGGTTGAGTTAAAGCAGAGAACTTGATGAAATATCCAACAAATGATTAGATTGCATTTTTCACTCTCCATTTGGGCACCTCAACATTTTGTTGTAAAAATCAGGGAGTTAGTCTTGCATAACTTTAACACAGGCTACCTGCTTTATGTCTCAGAGCAAGTTACATTCATTGAGTTATGTGGTATTTGGAGAAAAACTTACCAGTTTGGAAGAATTTATATGAAGTCTCTCAAAACAGGATCTATAAATATTTTAAAGTAAGAAACATGAAATGGTAGAGCATTTGACTTGGGATTAGAAAGGAAACAGGAAAGATTTTGTCCAAGACAGTTGTTTCTGAAATAGGAAATTGAAGATAAGTTCTTTTGCTGGGTGTTTACATACACAATCAGCTCCTCAATAGAAAGGAGAAAGCTTTTAAGTTTTATGTTTTAAGCTACCATTTATTATGTGCTTAACACCATGTACCATTTGCTAGAATTTAAGGTACAAAAGTACGTTATATATATCTCATCACATCCTCATGGTAAATGATGACGTAGATGTTAGTATTCCTGTTTAACATGAGAGAACTGAGGCACAGAGAGGTTAAGTGACTTAACAAAGATTTCACAGTCTACTAGTGATAGATCTTTAATTCAAAAACAGAGCACTTAGATTTCTAAGACTTTTTTTTAAACCTCCAGCCAACACTGAACTCTGAAATGTACATTTTCAGAGCTGAGGGTAGTATATTCTGTATTATAAAGGCCGGTTGGATTTTGAAATCTGTATGTCTGAGCTCTAATTCTCTCATATGTAAATGGGGACAATAATACTTGTTTTGAGAATAAAAATGAAACAATGTATGTGAAAGAACAAATGCATTTTTCTAATACCATTCACAGCACATAAAAAAGTAGTGTATGGTTCACAAAAATTTATTGATTTGAATATGATTTAGAGAAACTATTTCACACCATTTTTAGCCATGTTTCAAGAGGATGTTGAAATAAAATTATAGACATGGTGACCTTAAATAACTTGAACATGTATGCCAAATCTGAAGTAAATGTAGTGAAACTAGAGGTCAGAAATGCTAGAAAGAGTCAAAGATAATCCAACTTCAAGGAATGTATGAGGACTGCTTCATAAAAAAGATGAAGTGATTTAATGATAAATAAATATATATTTACATATATATAATATTTTAAGGTATGCTTTAAATAAGAATGTGTGTGTATAATCTAAGGATGAAATATTAATATATCTTTCAAATACTTTTTTCTATTTGTAGACATCTGTTTATGCCCCTCCCATAGCAAAATATTAGTCTATAAAACCAGTGTCATATTTTCAGTCAAATGGAATTTCATTGCTATAAAAGCTGATTACCTGATTTTGCCCAACCTACTAGACAAGTGTGAACCTTGTGACACAAACAGTTTTAATCACTATGACTCAGCCTACTAATAAGTTTAGGTCTTGCGCTTAACAGGGATTTGTTTTGTAAATTGGAGCACAGTATTCTTGACTTGAGTCATAACCATATCCTATGAGGAATGATACAAGGTACCAGTGACATTTTGTCTGGAAAAGAGAAGTCTTAGGGGACACAAGAGTTTTGTACGGATACCTGAAGCACTGGCATGTTACAAAGAGAATCTGATTTTATGTGGCCCCCAAGGAGTCAAATTAGGATGGTGGATGGAAGCCACAGGATGACAGATTTTGGTTGAGTATAAGAAAGAGCTTTTAACAGTTTCAGCTGCCCAAAGATGCCTCAGGAAGTGGTAAATTACCAGTCTCCAATCTCTGGATCTTGTTCAAGCAGAGGGGATTCTAGCAGCTAAAGGGAAGTTGGTTCTTCAGTGTTTCAGGACTACGGAGGAACTCATGCCAAAGCTAGAAGCTGATGAAAGGCTTTTCCACTTTGCCCACTGTGAAAAATCATTGTTAACAGATCTTATACACCCACTGGTAAAGCTTCAGCTCTTTGAGCTGTTTCAATATTAACTGAAAACATGGCAAACATAGCCCAAAGAAAGAACTGATTTTGGTCTTGGTTAATGATCTCTAAGAATAGAAACTCTTCACTAGCCAAACTTTTCATTCCCGGTGATGGTTTGTCTTGATATCTGATCTTTACATACTGTTGTTCCTTGGAACTTGGCTTTTTGCCTCTTTTCTCTACCTATTTACCCTTGGTGAGCTTATACCCCCATGGCTTTAAATACTACCTACACCACAAAGACTTACACCTTTACATCTTCTGAGTTTAAAACCCATATATCCAACTGTCTACCTGACATCAACATTTGGATGTTTTAGAAGCATGCCAAACAGTGTACATTCTGAATCGAGTTTCTAGTCGTCCTCCAGTTAAATTATTTTTCTTTTAGTTTTTCTGTCTCAGGAGATGGTACTATTCAAATTCTTATTCAAGAAACATGGGAGTCCCTTTTGATAGATCCTCCTCATAAAGGTTTTAGTTCCAGCACATATCTCAAGGACTCCCTTTTTTTCCACCTCTACTTTTAACAGTTTTGCCAGAACATTATCTATGACATGAACCACTGTGACAGGCTTTTAACTGCTTCCCCTGATTCTACTTTACCTCTCCACCTTCAATTTACTGTTTATGGTTCAGTAAAAGTAGCGTTTTCTGTTCCTTTGTGCCTCACATAAAAAAAGAAAAAAATGTATTTAAAAATAATTACAAACTCACAAGAAATTGTAAAACAATTCCAGAAAGTTCCTATTCAAAGTAATATTTTTAAAGTGCATAACTTATTTTATTACTATCTTGCTCAAGCTTTAGAGTTTTTCTGATTTTGTTAGGAAAGTAAACCTTGCTATTGTAGCCTGTAAATCCTAGCATGATCTGTGCTCTTCTATCTGGTTCTTCAGCTTGCTTTTTGGTCTGCCCTGCCTCTCACTCATGGCTCTTTATTCATTCTGACTTTCTCTGTTTCTTGCCTATCAGAAACTCCTTCCAGCTTACTGTCCATGCTGTGCTACTTCAAACCTTAGTATAAATGTTACATAATCAACTCATTATTTACTAACCCCACAATCTAAATCAGGTTCCTCTGCTATGGCCTCTCATTTTTGTCTTGTTTTTTTCCTACATAGCACTTACTAATATTACTTGCCTAGTTATTTATTTAATATCTGTTTCTCTAACTGCACTGTATGCAGTCTTGGTCATGGTTTTAAGATCACCATCATAAATGTAGGAGAAAGAAAGACATTTCCAGATAAATAAAAACTGATAGAATTTGCCACTAGCAGACCGGCCCTGCAAGAAATATTATAGGGAGTCCCTTAGGCTGAAATGAAAGCACACTACCAATAACATGAATCCCTAAGAAGAAGTAAAGAATACCAGTGAAGCTAACCATGTATTCAAATGTTAATATTCAGTATAAATGTATTTTTCTTTGTAATTCCTTTTTTTATTTTATCTAATTTAAAGCAGACAGCTGCATAAAGTAATAATTATAAATTTGTGTTGGTGAGCATTGATGTACAGAGATATAACTTGTATGACAATAACAGCATAAATGAGGAGTAATGGAGATATATAAAAGCAAAGTTTTTGTCTGCTATTGAAATTAAGATGGAATTAATCCAAACTGGATTATTATAAGCTGTTAATTATAATTACCAGGGCAACTGCTATGAAAATAACACCAAATAGTGAAAGGAACAACAAAGAAATTAAAAAGATGTACAAGGAATAAGGCAAAACAAGGCAGTAATGGAGGAAGAGAAGAACAAAGAAGACACAAGACATACAGAAAACAAAGGGAAAAATAGCAGGTGCAAGTTTTACTTATCATTAATTACATTAAATGGAAGTAGATTAGACACTCTAATAAAAAGGCAGATTTGACAGAGTGATTTTTTAAAAATGATCCAAATATACAGTGTTTACAAGAGCCATACTTCAGATTCAAAGACAAAAGTAGGTTTAAAGTAAAAGATTGGAAAAATACATACCAAGAAAACGGCAACCAAAGAATAACTGGGGGTCTAACAGCAACTGTTTTGTCACTGAAATGTTCTTCTTTGTCTCTAACAACAGTTTTTGTCTTTATTTTGTCTGATACTAATTTATATTAATATCATGTTATTAAGTAATAACTACTAATTAATTATTCTACTAAATAGTAATTCCTTAATCTTAAATATGTTAATTCAATTCATTCAATTCATACTAACACAATAAATAAAATATTATAATTAATGACTATTATTAATTAATAAATATGATTATTTACAATAATTATTACTATAAATTAAAATAAACTAGAGGACAAAATTGTTACCAGAGACAAAGAAGGGCATTTTAGTTATAAAAAAATCAATCCATCAGAAAGGTATAACAGTATCAACATATATAAAACACCTCTCCTGGGTGGTGACTGATGTGTTAGTTTCTGGTAAAAACCTGGCAAACGTGAAAGCATGCTGTATTTCCCCCAGGTCTCCTTTATTTCTGTTGGATTTATTATTCATGTGGAGAAACATATTGGCCTGTAGTTTTGCACAATTCAACAGGAGCCGATTCAGAAAAAAAAGTCTATATGCAGAAAATTTTCTATGAATAATATGTTGTCACTTTCAAAATAAAATATGTGAGAGGACTGTTGGGAGACAGTCTGTGAATATCCAAGTCAGAATTTGTCAAAGACCCTTAGCTAATTTCTAATTCTGAAAGTATTATGGCATCTTAAATAATTTCAGCTTTATATTTTGCTTGACAGAGACTGCCTCAGGTGGATGATTCCCTTTGAGGGCCACCCTGGGCCATTATTTATGTACTGACTCTGAGTCACCAATTCCCTTTCATTTTGAGCTCTTTATTTCTTTATTTCCCCCTTGGAATCATAAATCTACAATTTGCTTGTGTAATACTTCAGTTGTTTCCTTGATCAGCTGGATTTTGTGCATTGTGTTCCAAATACTTTTTGAAGAATCAGAAAATGGAAAAATTTCTTTGTATGTTTCAGCATCCCCGAAGGAAAACATGATTTATCCTATATAATCAATGACTGCATTTACTAAAATAAAAATTAATATACAGTGTATCATTCAGATTGTTTTAGGCTACAAGTAAGAAAACCAACTGACTCAAACTGACCTAACAATAAAGCAAGTGATTATATTTGGAAAACAAAACAAAAACAAAAACAAAACGTGGGAGTTTCAGGGGTAAGGCAGGTTCTAGGCAAGACACCAACAGTGGCTTAATGATGTCATCAAGGACTCCGGTTTTCCTGCTGCCTTCAGGTCTGGCCTCATTCTCAGGCTGGTTTCTCAAGAGGTGGCATGGCTGCCAACAGCATTTCATTCCCTGTGATCTGTTAGCCAGTTTAGGACACATATAGCACTGCTCACTTGCATTGTTGCCAATTACCAGGGGGATTCACGTACTAATTAACTTAGACTAATCTGGTTTTATCCCTGGGCCTGAGGCAATCTTATGGTGAGTTATGGATTTTACACCTGGGGGAGAAGAGATTTGAATAAGTCATCAAAGTGCCACATGTGGTCTGATTCTTTGTTGGAAAACAGGGCAAAGGATTTAAAATTTGAGCTAGCTGGATTTTGTGAGGTCTTTGTAGAGATGTATGAAAAAAAAAACACAAGTTTAAGCTTAACTAAATTTGAGTCTAAGCTTAATAATGATGTTGGAGTCCAGGAGAAATCAGATTAAACCCACAGGGACATTTCCTTTTATATGAGAGGCAGTATGGCATGATCATTTTGGCTTGTTTTGAAATCACAAGAGTTCAGATATGATTGTACGTCTTACCACCTGCATAGCTGTGAGCCAAGTATGAAAGTATGTAAACCTCAGTATTTACGTATGTGAAAAGTAGGAAGTTGTGCCTGACTCATTAAGTTGACATTTGACAACTGTCAAGTTGCTGGCACATAAAAAGTTTTCCTGGTTTCCGTATCTAAGAACTGAACCAAATCTTAGTCTTTAGTGTAGGAATCTTGTGTTGCGTACACTTGATGGGTGGCTGAGCCTCCATGGGCTTTATGTAAATAACTTTCATAG
Organism: Camelus ferus; assembly: GCF_009834535.1. Taxonomy (NCBI): domain Eukaryota; kingdom Metazoa; phylum Chordata; class Mammalia; order Artiodactyla; family Camelidae; genus Camelus; species Camelus ferus. The sequence continues at coordinate 758,220 of NC_045712.1, read as the reverse complement.
GAAATAGACAGGGTTCCCTTAGGAGAGCAGTGCTTTCCACTGGTTTCATTCATAAAAAAATCTCCCCAGCAAAAATCCACCAGGGGTTCCTCATATCACAAGGACAGTAAAGCATGAACTGCTTCCAAACTCTCCAGCTTTTGCTGCAGTAACATCAGGGAAGGGTGCAGTGGAAGCAAAGGTCCAACTGAGAGGCGGACGTCATAGTGGCACACCTGGAAGGCTTTATGCCTCAGATATCAGTCAGAAGCAATAAGTGGCCAGGCTTTGAATTACAAAACATATACTTAAAAGAAAATGCTTTGCAACGTGAATCCAGGGATATGAACTACTAGTTTTTCCTTCCTTATTCATTCATTTTTAAAATTGATTTATAGTTTTCAGGTATATATGAATTCAATTTAAAATAGCAATGAAGAATGTTTGCTTTATGTATTACAGAGTAAAACATTTATGTCTTGCAAACTATTTTAGTTTTGCCCATTCTCTTATAATACTTTTTTTAAAAATTCAGTTGGTTTGAAATATCTGTAGTAATATGAATTAAGTGTTATTATTATTTTTTTTATATCTGTACGCTCAAACCAGTTTCTAGTTTCTGGGGATAAAAAAAAGTTAGCTTTACAAGGTGGCTCATCAGTTTCTTACTTATTTTGGAAATAGCCTTTTGAATTAAGTCAAATAAAACTAGGTATTGTTAGTAATTATTTAAAACTAGTTTAAGCCATAGTAAAAGTTGCAATTTAAAAATTTCTCTAACCCACCACCATATCAAAGCAATTTTACATAAGTGGTTTGCTTTTACTGTGACACACAGAAAATGTTCACCTAGAGATTAGACTGCAGAAAGAAAGCATCCTATAATTTAATAGAAGGAGATGTTCACACAGATGTTGGAGAGTGCAATCTCCTCCTGTTCCTCAAATTGAACCCTGTACACAGCTAATTAGGATTACAAGGATCCGTATGGAACTGAAGTCATTGGCACCTGCTCCTTCCTGTTCCACTTTGCAGATTTTTTTTTTTTTAACATAGAACAGCCCCATTCAGTCACCAGTACTGCTTGTCATTGTTAGGAAAATATTCCTATCCCCTGGCTATCTGCTTATTGCCTAATAATACATGAAAGGATATTACAGGTTAATTGATCATTTAAATTTATAAGTGCATAAATCAGCTAAAATGTTGTGTCCTTTAACTGAAAAATTGAAATATATCTCTTTATTCACGTGTGTGTGTTTGTGTGTGTGTGTGTGTGTGTATAGAGAGAGAGAGAGAGAGATGAAGTGAACTACACAAGAGAAAACTATAAATTTAAATAAAGATACTTGCTAAACATAGGTGAAACCCGAGAACATTATGCTAATGAAAGAAATCAGGCATAGAGGACCACATATTTTGTGATTCTGCTCATATGAAATACCCAGAGTAGGCAAATCAATAGAAACAGAAGGTAAATTAGTGGTAGCCTGGGTCTAGGGGAATACACGGAGTGGGGGTGATGGCTAAAGTTTGTGACTTTTTTTTTGGTAATGAGAATGTTCTAGATTCGATTGTGATGAAGATTCTATGAATCTGTGACTATACTAAAAGCCATTGAATTGTACAGTATTAGAAGATAAAAAATAAAACTTTAAAATTATTAATTAATTAAAAATACAATTATAGGGGGAGGGTATAGTTCAAGGGGTGGAGCACATGCTTAGCATGGACAAGGTCCTGGATTCAATCCCCAGTACCTCCTCTAAAAATAAATAAATAAACCTAATCCCCCCCCAAATAAGTAAAAAATACAATTATTGAGACTTTAAAAAATTAAATAACTTTTTAAAAATTTAACTTTTGCGAAGGCAAAACCAATCATGTTTGTGTATGATTCAAACTTCATTGGTCAAAATTGGAACCTCTCCTCTTAAGAGAGGCCCAGGAGCCAACTAGCAACAGTTTCATGTATGGCTTTATTGATTTCTTCAGAAAATGGATACCAGTTTGGATTATTTGGGGGCTTCAATGAGGCATCTTCAAGCAATCTGGAAATGTAAAGATGTGGCTTTCTCATTGAACCCAAGTTATGAGAGAAGGTATATATCCAAAGGAAGAGAAATTGGGCAGGAAAAAAATGAAGGCAATTGAATTTTTGCTGTGGACTCTCAAAAAAAAAAGCCAAAATAGGAGTATGATCTCTGGACCAATGACTGACTCTTCATGAGCTTCTTGATAAGTAAAGTTAGGACACTGTTATCTAAAATTTCTGATCTATATTTCTTAGTACTGTAACACTTAAAGTGGATGAGAAAACTGAGACTTTACTCACGCCATATAGATAGAGAATGGAAAAGCTAGGATTCAAATCAAGGCTTTCAGACTCCAGACCTCTTTTACTCTCATCTTTAAACCTCAGTTGACAATCTCTGAATTTTGACAGTATTGGAGCAGCACATGAAGATTTGGGCTCTGAATCTGACTTCCTGTGTGATCTTAACATCTCAGAGACATCTTTTCTTTTATAAAAGCTAGAATTTTGCATTAGATAATTTTAAAGTTCCCTCTCAAGCTGAAGAAATTATTTATTATTGAGAACCCTAATACAAAAGAGTTAAATTTCAGAATGACTAGTGCTTTTCATCAGCACTAGTTTAGGTTGCCTTAAGGATTTAAGAAACACTTTCAAGTAATAAAGTCATTTAGACAGTTTAAATCTACGTTTAGCAGCTATGAGCTTTTTCCTACTGAGGATGCCCTTTTTGTGGGAAACTGAACATTGCAAAAGCTCCTGAAGGGAGATCTTATCCAAGCTTATCTGACCCAGACATGAGAGTGACATGACAAGGGAAAGCTGAATAATAACATTTTGCTCTTAAGGAGTGAAGTAATGATTAGAGACAGATTTGTACTGTAAGCCACAGGGGTTGTACCAAAGGAAAATTTGCAAGGTCAGTGCCTGGAGGTTGTATGAGAAATTTGTTTCTGGTACAAATGGTGTCCCATATGTGGGCAGATCCTGCCCAACAGTAGATGAATTGCTGCAGTAACTTGCTTTAACCTCAGTTGCTTTCCTAGTTGATGCATGTGTTGTGTTTCAGAATTTTAAAAAGAACATATAGGACCATGTCTCCTGCAGAGTTTCATTTTGTTACTCGCTGTAAAGAATTCCTGTGTTGACAAAGCTTACGTGATTTGTAAGAGAATTTGAAACAATTCTGATAGGAAAATGATGGTATCAACTGAAAAGACATCCTTTCTCTGATCTCTGGCACTTTTAACTGAAATAGCATGATAGCATTTGCTCCACAAAGTTCCAATCACTGGTAGGTTATTTAAATACTTGCAATACTTTACTGAATGCTGATCTTATTATTTTAAAATTTTTATTTCAATTTCCTTTTTTTCTCTCACAGATCTTATTTAATAGATGGGAAATAATTCAAGTCAGTGCTTGTCACTGTGTATAAATAAGATTGCTTTTACTCAAATGGTCTGCTTATGTGAGGTAATTCAACCTACTCTCCTTAAATCTGAGAGAAGTAAAGGGTGTGGCATGGAGGGCGATTTAGTTTCACTGTTCTCTGAAATTTTACTGCTAACAAACCCTTAGTAGCTCTGTTTCGGGAATTTAATTTTACTGGATTTGGAGTAGGGGTCAAACCCATCCATTAGTTTCCTTTTTCATGAGATTATGAACCTGAACTTAAAAGAAGAAGCACTTTGTGCCATTTTGAGCTGTCATGCGAAACCAAAACAGAAAAGTGCTTCCTCCGAACAGTTCATGCCTACAAAAATACCACAGAGGAAAAACACTGTCCAATTCATCTCATAAAAGGATGCACAGGGCTTGAGGGCTTGTGAAGACTGCTCAGATCTGTACCCGTTAATGGCTTTTTCTTCCACTTCTCAGTTCTGAAACTGTGTGATAACTTGCCCAGGAATCCTTCTTATGGAATCTGTCTTTACATTGGAACAACTTGGCAATATTTGTACAGCAACTGGAAGAAAGTTCTTTTCTGAGCTGCGCAAAGAGGCAGAGGGTGTGTGGATCACCGATTAGACAAGACGAACAGGAGCAGAATGTAAGAGGGATGGAATAGAACTCAACATAAGCCAAAGAAAGTCATTTGACCTATCTTTACACTCCAGTAAAAAATAGAAAATAGTGGGAAGATTGAGATTTCATGGTAAAATATGGGAAAAGAATTCTACTTAAATTGCAGTTACAGCTGTGGCTGTTGATTTCTTATGATGACATTGGCAAAATGTAAAATGCCCTCATATTCCCATGCTGTGGTAACTTTGACATTTCTAATGCAAAGAAATGTAAAGACACATTTTTAGAAACAGGTGAATTAAAAATATTCCATTTTGAATCAGCAGGTGCAGCAGAAGAAATGAAAACATATTTATGAAAATCAGTCCTTTTAAAAAAGAGTTTAGCATAAACGTAAAGTACATGAAATGACATTAATTGGGAGGAATAGTACTACTCACAGAAATGACTGGCATTATATCAAGTACTTAATGTTTTACAGAAGTCTCATTATTTAATTATTTCTGGTCAGATGTCTGATGCTCATTATTTCACTTATTTTGTCATCTCCTCTTTGCAGAAGCATAAGTTGGGACTTGGGAAAGTGAGTCAGCTCCGTTTCCACACCCACATTTTGCTTTCTGTCAGGTTTACTGATAGTGCACTCTGTAGAATGTAGAACTGGATTCAGATTTCACTTAATAAAACCATTCTATACTAAGACTAGCAAACAAAATAAAAAAAAAAAACTCTGAAGGAAACTAGGAAGCAAAAGAGGGTCATCAATGTGGAAAATGCTTTTTTTGGAGCAGAATTTTGTGATTCAGTGAATAAGAAAAGGTTATTCTGAAACTTTTGTGTTAATTTCTTTTCATGGTGAAGAAAACATGGTGACTCTTGTGATTGATAGTTTCCAGATATGTCACTACATCAAGTAATTCTTCTGATGTCACCCTTTGGATGATTATGGAGGAGATCACGATACTTGCGTAATCAGCAGAAATTCAAATAATTATTGTCTTTCTAGAGAGAGTTTAAAATTTCAACTATTTTTGCAAAGTTTTGGCCAAGGAAATTTGTAATATGCATCTCTGTAGAAATTTAGTTCTTTCTATTACTTCTAGTCAACAGGAGCCCAGAGCACCCATGGAATTTCCAAGTAATCATTTTTGTGTATGTACATTTTGAAGTATTTTCCAAACAAGTCTGATTCTTTCAGAAACCAGTGTCCAGAATTCTGGGAAGATACTGTCAAAAGTAGCATCTTTCTTGAAATTCTCTAAATCCTCCCCTAAGAACAGATAGCTGTAATAAATGGCAAAACCAAAAACCTATGACAATGTTTGCAACAAAACCAGGTGAGAGGTATCTCACACATTCCAAAATACACATGGGGGAGAATAGTCATCTATTGCCACAGAATTTACACGGTGGTGCTGGGGCAGAGGGAAGCAATGGTGTATCTGATAGTCATGAGACTCCTTAGAACTGAGAAACCCCAGAGAGCCAGCTGGTACGCAGGAGGGTCAACAGGAGCCCAGAGCACCCATGGAATTTCCAAAATTCTAGGACTCCTATCCAGGATAGAACCTCAAACTGAGGAGAAACTACCTGTGCAGGACAGATGTGATAGAGAAGGTCCAGATCAAAGTGGTGAGGGAACAAAGCCAGGAAATCCCAGAGAGTGTCGTATTTTTTAGACGAAGTTTGCATACAACATATGGAAAACTGTGATGTTAGAAGCGATACTCTGAGCTGTGCCTCCTCAGAAAGGTTCAGGTCAACAAATTCATATGAAAATATACAACAATATTATTTTGAAGTCAGATGCCACTCAAAGTTATCATAAAAAAGAAAGACAGAAACTAGTAAAATAACTTCCTTACATGAAGTTATAATCAAACATGCCAGAATTATGTCTGCAGACAGTTCGTAAGTGCAACATACTACTTAAAAATGAAGTAAAAGGCATTAAAGAAATGATACAAGGCATGGAAGAATAACAAAAATCAGAATTTTTCTAAATGTTTATGTTTTTCTAAAGTTATCAGTAAAGTAGCCATATTCCCAGATAATGTACATATGAGAAACTTTATTTTAAAACTTATTATCTTTGTTTTGAGTTATTTACTTAGAACTGTCTCACAGCCACTGTTACATTTTCTCTTATTCCTGTGTATTTATCTATATTTTGTTGTAACTTCAAAGTAAACGGTTTTTAAACGCAGTTCTATATGTTAATGTTCACTTTACTATCATAAACAAGAACATGAAATCATTTCTGATATGATCAACTAAGGAAATTCTATGCACCAGGGACATTTTCTACATCCTCAAACCAGAGATAATGATGAGATGTCACAAAAGTATAGTGAGTAAAATCCACCTGAGTATAATGCTCCCTGTAGAAGGAGCAGGGCAAGACTTTAGGTGAGTGATTTTTGAAAAGGAATTCTATTTATACCTGGAGATTTTAAAAATCATTAGGAGAAGTAAATTAAAAGAAAAAAAAATCAAAACACCTCAACTGAGTGTGGAAAGACAACTTCAGGATTTCTAGATTTTAAAGCCTGGCTGCGACTTAGAAAAAACAAAATCTATTTTCATCCAGAAAATAACACTTGACCGGATCTTTCTTTCTTATTCTAAGCTTTAAACTGCCACTGTTCTCTCTAAGCTGGTTTCCTCTGTGACAGCTGGAGAGAGAGCAAATTCACCATATTTTGTGTACTGCAGCTCATAGGTACTGTAATTGAGATGCATCAAAGTGATACAGCAGTCATTAAAAGAGAGAGTGTGTTTCCATTTTCAAAACAAGGTGTGAGGTAAGGGAGCTGTATGGGGAGAGTCTGACAGTTTCTATTTGGGGGATACTCTGTGTGCCCCTGGAATAGCTAATGCTGTTTGCTCTTCCCATCCGTGTGGTATACACACTGAGTCAGTGTAAGTGGGAGTACCAGGAGGCTGATAAGCAGTGCACAATCAAGTACTTTAGTAGTTTAGTACCACAGGAACACTCTGGTCCCTGGAGAACTTAGAAACTTGAAATGCTGCTTTTCGAAACAGCAATTAAAGGGTGAGCGAGAAAGGAAGAACTCTGGAGATTACAGAGGAAATAGCCCTAGTACAGTGGCGTTCATGTTGCTCTCTTAGCTTTCTCCACAAATCTCACTAATATGGACTCTGGGCTAAATTCTAGAGTTGTTTTGCTTCTAAGCCCTTAAAGATCTCTACTGGTAATTGTTACATGCCATCTGCAGCTCCTAGCTATGTGTGGAATATCTGAGTCAATGGTGGCCCCAAGGATGAATCTTTGCTTTATGCACATTCCCTTTCTGTGAGTTGAGTTGTGTGAATATCCAGCACCGAGTTTGGTCTTCTGACCAACTTTGGGCATTAGAATGAGCAACAGAGACCCTTCACTATTTCTAACTCTAGCTCTCAAGGGAACTTGCCTGCTTCTGTTTACCCTCCTATTCTTCTGCTGTTACCAAGAGAAGACATGGTCCCAGGTTGGGGGTGAGGAATATGTAGAGCGGAGACCCTAGTTAATCCACAGACACATGAACCATCCTTGCCAATATAAGCAATGTATAGCCTTGACTAAATGAACCCCACATATGCGTGAGAAATGTGTTTACTATCATATGCCACTGAGTTTTAGGGTGGTTTGTCACATAACAATAATAAACTGGTACGTAGTCCTTTCTAATGCATGCTGGCTCTAATTCAGGATGCTGCATTTGCTTAGAATGTCCCTGCTGTGTTCTCCTTCACTCTACTCATGTGTGAATAAATACCACTATCCAGCCTATCTTGCCTTAGACATCACTTCTTCCTGGAAACTTCTCTTTATCTCCTAAGAGTATATTAGATGCTCCTTCTTATTCCTTTTATAACTTTCTTAACTTGGTTGCATCATCACTGGCCAAGATAGTTGAGAAGGCAGGCCATTGATCTAGATGACTTGGATTTAAGGATTTAATTCATAATTCAACTACTTCACAGATGTATGGCACATTCTTTAAATGTCAGTTTTCTTGTTTTTATAATGGAAATAGTACCTATAATTGTGACAGAGTTTTGTGAAGTTTGAATCATACGAAACAAGTAAAATGTTTAGGACAGAGCCCTATCCATAGTAAAGCATTCACTAGTTCTTGGGTGTAATTGTTATTACCATCTATGATAATATCCTGTTTATACCTAAAGATTTAGCAGCCTTACTTATTCCAATCTATAAAGAGAAGCATTCTTTAATTAAGTCTTTGACCATCCTAGGACATAGTTCATATAGGTAGGATAGATTAAGTACTTGATTCATTACCCACATTTATTTTTTTACCAGTTTTTGAACTGATAAGTTGGTTCACGAATGTTCTTCTCTAAAAGGGAAAAAGAAGGTTTTTCCTCCTTTTTAATTATTTTGATCTCAAGGATTATGACACACTTGATGTTTTTCAATCATTGCACTTCTTATTATGTTCAAATTCCCCATCTTTAGCCATCAGAAATCTCTTGATTAGGTCCTGAGTTTTACACCAGCTATTTCTCTTTAGTTCCCCAATTCCTTTTCTGGGAAATGAGACCATACTCCAGGTGTTAAGAGTTTTGTAAAGTTGGCCATTGATTCTAAGACTTTATAATGGATAGAGTTAGAAACTTTTTAAAAAGATATATATCGTAAAATTTCAAATTCCTCAAATGGCAAACTTCGTAATACAAGTTCATCAGAGTACCTACTTATTTTTTTTCCATCTATCTAATCATAATATTCCAGACTTTGCAAGTGAAATCTTTTTTTTTTAAACTTAAAATAACTTGATCAGTTGTTTATAGTAGATGAGATGTCTAAGTATAGGTGGCTATGACTTCTGGAGTAAAGTAGAGAGAGGTTGTCATAGGATAACAAATCAGGAGAAAAAAACTCATCTTGTCTGAATGATGCCATGCCCTTGATTAAATTGTTCCTAAATCTCTTTTGCCATTTAAAGGCCTTTAGACATGCAGATTTATTTTCATAGACTGCTTTTTATTTCACCTCCAAGTCTGAATAACTATTATTTATTCAGCTTAAATTCCACTTTTTCTGAGGGTTATTCCTCCTAAATCTAAGTTGTATTCTTACATAAGAAACTCTTATTATACCGTCAGCTTTCCTTTAACACCACTTATTGCGATTGGTAATGGCATATTTGTGATATTAAGGATTGTCTCCTACATTAAATTCTAAGTGCATATAATCAAGTAATTTGTTTGTTTATTACTTTGTCCTCAGTATTTTGCATAGTGCTTCAAATATATGTTGAATAAATGAATAAAGAAAGATGGAATTCATTATTCCTCCTAATGACTAAGCCTTAGGTTCCTCAATAATAACCAACACAGTTCAAAAATAATTGCACAATAAAGATTATTTTAAGATTCTTTGTAGCTCCCTCTAAATTCTGCTAGGCATGTTTCCTCACTTTTTTTTTTTTTTTTTTTTGGCCAATATTTTGTTTTTGTTTTTGTTTTTATCTTCTCCACAATTTTCATTCAGTCAAATACCAAGGTGTCCTAACCCCCCCTTTTTGGTACTTGATGATCAGTGTTGATTTCTCTCTTACTAGATTTGGTTAAGATTTGGGTAGCTATTCCCAGAGGATATTTGCACTTAAACTATTCTGAAAATATTGCCCTTAGGTGATTGCTTTCAGAATTGGGTAAGACCTGCCTCAATCAGAACCTCTTAAACTCCTAATTTTACCAACTTGACCACGTGATAGCTTGACAAATGGACAATATTGAGAGTCTGAGAAAATTTAAGAAAGTAATCATCTTCAATCTGTTCTGAATTCTCTTATCATAAATTGAAATATATAAAGAATAGCTAATCATGATACATCACACTGGTGTGTAGAAGTTTATTGATGTGGGTTATAAGTGAAATCCTCCTTAAATGTCTTCTGTGGTTGGTTACTTAGACATGCTAGCTTCCATTTGTAAATTAATTTAAGCAGAGATCTCTTTTTCATTCAAGTGATTATTTCCAGAAATGTAGAATATCCAAGTCAATTTGTTTTGCTTGTTTGTTTTTTGGAGGTGAAGTTAATTCTTATTAAATTATAAAATCAACTAGTGGGCACTTAGAAAGTTTAAAAGAACATCACTTAAAACTTCTGATGATAACTGCTGGAGAGAGTGTGGAGAAAAGGGAACCCTCCTACACTGTTGGTAGGAATGTAGTTTGGTGCAGCCGTTATGGAAAACAGTATGGAGATTCCTCAAAAGACTGAAAACAGACTTACCATATGATCCAGCAATCCCACACCTGGGCATATATCCAGAGGGAACCTTAATTCATAAAAACATCTGCACCCCAATGTTCATAGCAGCACTGTTTACAATAGCCAAGACACAAAAACAACCTAAATGTCCATTGACAGATGACTGGATAAAGAAGTTTTGGTATATTTATACAATGGAACACTACTCAGCCATAAGAAAAATAAAATAATGCCATTTAAAGCAACATGGATGGCCCTGGAGAATGTCATTCTAAGTGAAGTAAGTCAGAAAGAGAAAGAAAAATACCATATGATATCACTCATATGTGGAATCTTAAAGAAAGAAAGAGAGAGAAATGAACTTATTTATAAAACAGAAACAGACTCACAGACATAGAAAACAAACTTACAGTTACCAGGGGGATAGAGGGTGGGAAGGGATCAATGGGGAGTTAGAGATTTGCAGATACTGACTGGTATATATAAAGTAGATAAACAAGTTTATACTGTAGAGCACAGGGAACTATATTCGATATCTTGTAGTAGCTTATGGTGAAAAAGAATATGAAAATGAATATATGTATATTCATGTATGACTGAAACATTGTGCTGTACACCAGAAATAGACACAACATTGTAAACTGACTATACCTCAATAAAAAAAAGTAAAAAAAATTTTTTTGAGATATCTGCATACATTTGAACCTCTAATTCCATGTATATGTATGTAAGTATAAATGAATGAATTTAATATTATTGTGAGAAAAATATTCTCATTTATAGATCACATAGTGGAAGCTATCTTTTAGATGTTAATTACATCTGTGTAGATAATATCTTCCCCCTCACTGGTTCCTTCTTTATGTTTGTATCTAATATATTTACCTAAGTCTTGAAGAATAAAAGGAGATGATGTCTCTGACACTATGAAATATATTCCCTGAAATCAGCAGCCCATAGACGTAGATTTTTGGTGGGGTTGGACTTCCTATCGTGAGGGTGAAACTTGATTGGTTAAAACTAATCAGGATAATAGCACTTCCTTGTCATAATCATTGGATCAGATAACTAAAGCCTGAGTGTCATTTAGAGCATGGCATTCCCCTGGTCTCAGGGATTGGATCAGACTTGAGCCAATCAGCAGGAACCTCAGAGCTTCTGTTTAAAGGTTATATCACTTATATGTAGAATCTAAAAAATACAACAAACTAGTGAATGTAACAAAAAGGAAGCAGATTCACAGATACAGAGAGCAAAGTAGTGATTACCAGTGGGGAGAGGGGAGAGAAGGAACAGTATAGGGGTGGGGGAGTGGGAGGCACAAACTATTGGGAGTAAGACAGGCTCAAGGATGTATTGTACAACATGGCAAATATAGCAAATATTTGTAATAACTGTAAACAGAAAGTAACCTTTTACCACCGTATAAAAAGTTAAAAATTTTAAAAAGCAGACAAGGCAATAGACATGTGAAAATAGGTAAAAATTAAAAAAAAATTAAAAAAGAAAATCAATATCCTTAAGGTGGGGCTATTCCTATATACAGTATAAAAAATAAATAAAATTAATTTCTGACATTGAAAAAATAAATAAATAAAGGCTATGGGAAGTGACCCATTCTCTCCTACTGCATGTAAAACAGCTAGTATAAAAGTATACTAGCTGCTAGAAATCATCTTACTCTCATGAACGGGGCCATCTTAAGGATGAAGCTGACATTGTGAATGGCAGTGCAGAGAGACAGACACTCAGTGACATTATTTAACTGCTTCCATTGCCCACTGATCGTTTCTAGTTCTGGGTTGCCAATTTAAGCCAACCCCAAAATATTGATTCACTTCCCTGAGTATTGGCCTCTATTTAAACAAACCTCTGTCTAAAGTCGGTGTGTTTGATGCATCCAACGGGCTGCATCTTCTTTGTTTCTTCCTTTGGTTTATCTCCCAAATTCATGTTACATCTTCAAGTTATTTATGCCCTTTGGGCTACGATCAGTATATGATTTCTGACTTCATGCCTCTCTCAGCAGCCATTCATAATTATAATTTTACAGCCTCAGGTATAGTAAATCAACGCCAGTTCATTAATGTTATAGTCCAATTATTGAGCAAGTCCACTGACAGCCATTAGTATAAATAACAGCAAATATGAAAGCCAGGAATACTGAACCTTTTCCCATAGGTACTGTATTAATGATGCTCAGATTTATCTCTAATCGTTAGGTGTGTGTAGCCTGTAAATCCTTCCAGCCCATCTTGAGCACATTTGGAATTTAATTCTATTAAGGTGCTTTGGAAACAGAAGGAATACAAGGTGCTTTCTGTTTTCCTGCTGTTCATCTTAGCACAACACTAACTTGGCCTTAATGTTGACTGCTGCCAACTTCATTTCTCTCAGTCATAGTCCCTAATGATGGCAGAATCAACAGGTTATTTTTCTCCACTGAGCAGCTGTCCCTCAGCTATCTTTAGAAACAGATGCATTTCTTAAAATATTGGTGACAAAGAAGAATTCCATATAGCTAATCCAGTTTTGCCATTAACTTAGTAAGTTGAGTTCCTACAGCTGCAGAAATATTAGGCCCCAGCCACCAAGCTTGAGGAAGAATCTTTCTAAAGAAAATTGAGTTTATTAGAAAACTACAACCTCTAAAAATTTAAGGCCTCAAGCCAATTCTCAGCTTCCAAACTCCTACTGTCTTTTTTTTTGGACCCCATTGCAGGTTCCTAAAAAGTTAACCTTCTCTAAGTTAGTATTTCAAAGCTGCCACACTAGTCTTATGTGGGTTTCTAACCAGTCCCACTCAGGACTAGCTTAAGAAGGGGGCCCCTGTCCATAGAGATTTTCTTTCTCAGAATCTTTCCCCCAAAGACTGTAATTCCATTTCTTTTAGGATTTTATGACTCAGTGTCATTGGAGAAGAGACAACAGTATAGGGGGAAAAATGACTAAAAAGTTAGAAAGTCAAGAAGGAGTAATTTACACTCATTATATCAATAGCCAGCATAGTGTAAAAGAAGGAGCACTAGCTTTGAAATCTCACAGAGCTGGGTCCACAGATAGGCTTAGTTATTCCCGGATTCCTCACTGTGTGACTCAATTGCTTTTTTAGCGTTAGTTAATTTATAGGTAAAATGAGGATTATATTACCCACCAGATTTTTGTGAAGATTAGTAATATGAAATGCCTAGAATTATTGAGTGTTTAATTCAAGGTAATTGTTATTTTTGAGTTTGATCTTAGAGGCCAACTACGTGTCTTAGGTGATAGCTAGGAGTCTTGTTTGATTGTCGATGGCAGGGTCTTCAAGCTTTCCTTGTCTGTAATGTGTAGGTAAGTACTTGATTAGGGTACAGCAAAGGTGTAAACTAATGGCTCATCCAACAACAAATGTGTTCAGTGCAGTGTTTAGCAACAGATGACTAATGAATTGGGATGTAATTGGTTTCTGAAGAGTGCTTCAAAGTCCACTTTAGGGGTTTGTCTGTCTCAGTTCATGCAGCTGGCCCTTGAATTCAAACATTTTGTCACATAATTCCCTTCCAAAATGATCAAGTCATTACTTGCTTAAGGTGAGAATGGCTTTCTTTTTGAAAAGATAATAGGTCCTTGTTTCTTACAACTACTGATTGTACTAGTCTAACACCCATCAACTGAACTTGGATTCTGGCATCATGAAAGTTGTCAGGGTAGTTTTTCCTAGAATATTCTATTGAAAACTAGATCAGTGAGTCATTAAATGATCTTCTGTTTAGTTTTGGGAAATACTGGGTTAAACAGATTTCTTTAATTACACTTTTCAGAGCCTTTATATACTCACAGTCATAGTAATCTTCAGAAGGGAGTTATTGTTTGAAGTGTTTCTCAAGTTTATTTTTATGTCTCCATGTAACTAACATTTGTTGAGGTTTAATTCACACTTAGTACTATTCTAAGCCCTGTATATGCATTATCTAATTTAATCCTTGCAATAATCCTATGAGGTAGATATTATTGTTATCCACATTTCACAGTAGGGAAACTTAAGCAAAGACAGGTTAAGATGTATGCCTCAAGACAGGGTATCAAACTCAGGAGACTGACTACAGAATTAATGCTCTGAACTACCGTATTGCTTCATGATGAGTTTCTGTTAGTCACAGAACCATTTTGGGGGCCCTTTCTTGGAAGGAGTGCTCTGAAGAGAACATGTTGGTAAGTACTCTATCTGACAGAATTTGACAAGTTTGGGTCATTTTTGTCAGGAGCTTTGTTGAAAGAAAGATTGTGTCACTGGAAGTCTACTGGGCAAATCACTGTAAGTCAGGTGGCTCCTGTCTCAAGAGAGTGGTTTCCAACTTTTGGGTCTCCCAGTCAAAGTAAATTCCTTCTCACTTGCTCCTTGCTATGAATGGGAAAGGATAAATTCCCACATTTCCTAACAGAACCCCAGACCCAAAGCATTCAGGCATAGAGTCCCCTATGGCCATAGATGGCTGCCTAGGGACAATTACTTGTCACATTCTCATAATGACAAGATGTGATCCTAACTTCTTTACTAGTGGAGACCAACCAATTTTTATTTCCCCAGGGTGTCTCCTAGGTAAATTTCCCATAGTTTAAATTGCACAAAACTGATTTAGTCTTAACCCTTTCTGTAATAAATATATGTTATACTTTATCAATTTTTAAAATATGCCACTATATATATCAGTTGTAAGTTGGCTTCAAAATGTGGGATATAGCATGACATAATGGTGCCACAAATTTCAAATCTCTGTGGCTGGTGATAAAAGAGATTGGAAATGCTCAAATGGAAATGAAAATCTTTGTATCTCTAAGACTATCATCCTTAATTGTTTGTGAGCTATGATAATGCGACATTTTGGATAAGTTTTTTTTTTTAACATATTTTCAGTCCAGTTTCTATGTCTCATGGACATAAGTACTAAATGTCTTTATTTACTTATTTTAGAAGTTGAATGCAGTTTAACTTTTATTTGGAGACTTAACTCAGTGAGGAATGGATTATGCTGTGCTTCAAAGTAGTTTAAAACATACTTGGACCACTGACAAATTAAAGTTCTTGACTCCAAAATACATTTTAAAAGTTAATTCTCTGAACATAAAATCTTACTAGACAAATTTTTTATAGCTCTAAAGACTAATGTATCATGAACTATTGTAAACAAATAATATATGCTAGCCTACATCTTCAGTGTTAAGTGAAAAGCATAATTATTCCTCTTAGACTTACTGCATTGTATGTTTATGAATTCATATCAGCTTCAGGAACACAAGCCAATTTCATTTTGAAAATATTATCTATAAAAAGGTATAAACAAGATTTTTTTACCTAACAGGAGGGTGAAATAAATATTCAATTAAATTGCTGTGGTTATTAACTTAGTATGAACAAACATGTGAGGTAGATATATCTCATTAAATTAGAAATTATATTTTGTCAAAAATAAGAAATTGTTATTGAGTAGCAAAACATAATATCCTTAAATGGAGTTTGATTTTCTAACATTAAAAATTAAGCAGACTTATGATCTGTAATTCACATCCTTCCACAGTGTAGTCCCAGTATATTTCCTAGTTTATTTGCTCACTTCATTTATATATATATATATATATATTTAACTGCGATTTAATTGACATAATATTGTGTAAGTTTAAGGTGTACAACATGTTGATTTGATACATTCATACATAGCTTTAGCTAACACCTCTGGCATGTTACATAATTATCATTTCTTTTTGTGGTGAGAACATCTAAGATCTTGTCTCTTAGTAATTTTCAGGTGTATACTAAAACATTATTGATTATATCTCTGTGCTGTGAGTTAGATCTTCAGGATTTATTCATCTACTTGTTGCAAATTTGTACCCTATGACAAAGTCTCTTCAATTCTCCCACTCCTAACCCCTCATAACTACCATTCTACTCTGTTTCTATGAGTTCAACTTTTTTTAGATGCTACTTATAAATGACACAATACAGTATTTGTCTTTCTCTGTCTGGTTTATCTCACTAAGCATAACGCCCTCAAGATCCATCCATGTTATCACATGGCAGGATTTCTTTCTTTCTCTTTGTTGAATAATATTCCATGCTATATGTGTACCACATCTTCTTTTTCCATTCATCTATTGATGACATTTAGGTTGTTTCTACCTCATGGCTATTGTGAATAATGCTGCAATAAACCTGAGAATGCATATATCTCTTTGATATTCTGTTCTTATTTGGGGGGGATTATAGATAGAAATATAGGTAGAGATAGGTGGATACATATCTCCAGAAGCAGGATTGCTGGATCTTATAGTAGCTGCATTTTTAATATTTTTGAGAAACCTCCATACTGTTTTCCATCATGGCTGTACCAACTTATCTTCCATCCAGTAGCACCCATCCACATCTTGACCAACACTTGTTATTTCTTGTCTTCTTGAGGATAGCCATTCTGACAGCTGTGAGGTGTTATCTCGTTGTGGCACTGATCTGAATTTCCCTGATGATTAGTGATATTGAGCATTTTTTCAGTAACTGTTGCTCATTTGTATGTCTTCTTTGAAAAAAGTCTATTCAGTTCCTCTGCCCAACTTTTAATCCGGTTGTTTGTGGAGTTTTGTTATTGTTGTTGTTGTTAACTTGGATGAGTTCATTATATATCAAACTTTTTAATTGTTATTTTTCCATTAGCTGGAGAATTTTGTTCATTGTTCAAGTGAAAGCCTTGGCTGAAATCTCATGAGCATTATTTCTTTGATAAATTATAATTATACCACAATTAGGAAAATCTGCCAAAAAATTACTCTCTTTTGTTCATTCTCTTTGACCACCCAACTATTGATTAACGGTTTGAGTTTAGCTCTAAGAGGGATATAAAACCACATATTAAAGAACATTAAGGAGCACAAGGTCCAGGGAGAGACAGAATATGTGAGTATTAATCATCATAATTCAGAGGACAAATAAAGTGAAATGCCACTAGAAGAACAGAGATAGAATGTTATAGGAATTTGGAAAAGAGAATAATTATTTCTTACTGGAAGACAAGTATTTGTGCTTCTCCCAAAACGAATGTTCCTCAATTGTCAATTGGTGAAACATGTTATTATATCCAAGGTTGGTGACCTGAGGATTTAAACATAACATAGAAGATGTCCCTATTTTGAAATATAAAAATTTATTTGAAATACAATGAAATCTTCAGTGTTCATTATCTATCCAGCCTGAATGTAAAGTAAACTGGCTTATGTAAGCAGCATTGTATATAGGTTAAGAGTACCATCTTTAAAGTAGGGTAAAATCAGAAAATTTACTCCTAATGTAAAGTCAGTTGATTATTATTGCCAAGAATAAAACTTAGGGGTTGGTTGCTGTACTGTTTATTTAGGTGACATTTAAGAGTGCACCCCTGTTACTTAGTGTGCTATTTTACTCTCTAATGGCTTTTGAAACCATTATTGAAGTAAATTTATAAGGCAGTACGTGTGTGTGTGTGTGTATGTGTGTGTGTGTGTGTATATGTGTATATATATTCCCCTTCCCCAAACTAGATCATTTGTTATATCATGTACATCTAAGCTAGTCAGGATAACAGAGGAGGTCATCCACATTATAAATTACTAGAGGGACAGTACAGCACTTTCGTTCATCACTAAGTAATTTT